>NC_139230.1:27352603-30129782 GCF_977018435.1 Lepisma saccharinum
AGTTACATCTAATTCCTTAAGAAGTTCACAATTCTGTCTGTGATGTATGTTCACTCCCTCTTGTTTTCGTGCTTGAAACTTATCTCAATTCATTTTACGAAAAGTAACATCTTTCTGAAGATCTCAATCATATGCTCCACTGAAGAAATTTATTTGCTAAATGAATTGTGTGGAATAAATGCAAAATAAGTTGAAATAATAGAAAAATTCTTTCACAACTACAGCTGAGCAAATAAAAAAATAAACACAATCCACAATGCATAACTGATAGGAATGCTTCCAAGATATTTCTTCTCCTGGTTCGATAAGAAACCTAATGCTCGCTTCCAATGTCTTTCCTTCAAATTAAGACAATAACAAGACAAATGAAGATTAATATGGATTGAATGATCTCTGGCCGATGTATGCACCTGTCACTCAACTAATTGATCAATAATGAATGAATGAATAATGATGGCAGAAATGAGAAAACGGAGAAGACAAGAACAAACCCTGTCAGTGTTCGATCATGAAAAAGTACTTAGCTAACGTCAGCACGTGGATGGAAATCCGTTTCTGGACTTGGGACATTGGAAGAAACTTGTGTTTGGAATCTTCGCGCAGAAAACTGTGAAATGTGTCCTGATATATATTGAAGATTTGGTTCATACAAAAGCTATCGTACTCATATTTTTTTCTTAAATATCCTTCCATTATTTCAAATGCGTTGATTTTTGTAATTCTTCATTGCAAAACTTCGCCGATCACCAGGACTATAACATTTTGTATTCCATGCAATTCTGTTATCCTATGAGAAAGTAAACAATTCAGGCAGAAAAGTAAATGAGCTAAAAGGCTTCAAAGACCTCGATATATGTGGCGTTTTTCGAAAACATAATTTATGTACTTCCAAATCAACAATGTTCTCAACTTCAAGGTTTCCACGACATAAATCTATTGTTGATTTCTTTCTTAACTAAATGAACTCAAGCGAGGATAAGGATTCAAGACGAGAGCATTGTCCAAACGAACGTCACTGAACGAAAAGTGAAAACCCTAATAGAATCAAAATGGTTTTTATTCATTAGATCCATCTACACGGTCCATTTAAATTCGAATATGACACCGATCGGTTATTGCTGTCACTTGACACGAGTCGGAAGCAAACACCACAGAGTTCGATTCACAAGACCATGGATTTTTCCCTCCTACCACCAATAATCACCCCTTTTCGCTGTTTCTTCCACACTCATGCTTTCATCTCTGAAAAGCATTCCCTTTCATTTCTCTTCATTAGGATGGACCTCAGCACTGGCCCCGATAAAAGCCTGTTCGATAAAAGGGGAGGAGTGGGAAGTAGACACGCTACTCGGTATATGCAAAAACGGAAGGCAAATGCAGGTTCTGTGCCACATTAACTGGCAGTAAATGGTATTTAGCAACATGATTTACTTGACTCATCGTAATCCCGGACTAGACACAAACGCATATCATACAACGCGCGATTCAAATTTTAACGCAGTAGATAAAGCGTTATTTCCCATTTTTTTATATTAAAAAAAGTTCCATTTTTTGTCCTTTTCATGTCTGATCAAGCGCAATTTTAAAACAATGAGAACGGCCACTGTGTAAATTCTCACCTCCAACACTTAGGAGGAAAATACTACATCCACTTAAAGTTTACATCCGAGGAGTGAAGGTCTGCACTTTGTTCGGATTACTTTGATCCTCAGAAAATTATGTATGGGCCGAGCCGATACCGATGTATAGGTATTGGGAAGTATCGGTTGGATTTTATTTACCGATACCGGCAGATATTTCTCCGACGTTTTGATCCTTCGCGGGGTCCGCAAAAATTCCGCGCGACACTTTAGCGGACTCTATATTATCCGGGAAGTCATGCAAATATTTGATCTTGTACCAATATATAATGTGAAAAAAATGTATTTCGTGATTATACGTATAACAGGTATTATCATATTCTGATGTAATTTTCAAAATACTATTTTAAAGCAAAACTCTGGTAAATTGATGCTTATAATTGGAGTGGAATACTCGCTCACTAATATTAATCAATATTTTCAACAACTTTTAATAGTTAAATTTTTTAAGCATCGGTATGGTATCGGGTCAGCCATATACATACATACATAATGAATTTTGTGCGCAAATGATCAAGGTTGATCCTACAAGACTCACGTGAAACAAGCCGATGAACGTTCAGTCCTTCCTTAAACATGGGACACATTGACGGAACATTTAACTATGGCAAATCTCAAGTTGACAAAACTCTTGATCACTAATACTGCACTAGAAAAATATTGTCCGAGATTTATTTTCAGTACCCGACAGCAACTGTATTTTTTAAAACCATGCGATAACTGAACAGACATTGATCTTTTCATATACGTATACTGAAAAAAAAACACATCAACTATCCCATGGCTAATGACAGCAAATTAGCACAATGAAGTTAAGTAATCGCCATATCCGTACAGATGTAACAGACGCGTTTGTTAGTAATCTACATGCATATAATTGTTTATAATTATAGATTACGGGTAGGGTTAACATTGCGAAAATTTGAGTGTGTATTCATGTCTCTAGGATGTCAACCAACATACGATTATATGATTCGTTCAGCCAGAAACTTCCAATTGCAACATGCTGTTATCACAAAATGTAAATGCCATTCTGCCTGTCTCTAATATTTCGGCATTCCTAAATCCGAAGGTGAATTGCCACAGTAACGCAAGTCTTCTCTCTGTCCATATCCTGGGCACTCTTACCGATTTCTTTCAGACCCGTCTTAATATTGTAATTTCATCTTCGTCAGTAGTAGACATTTTTCATGGAGCAGCCGCTACTTTTCTTTTATCTTACGAAGCACAAAGCTGATGAAAGACTCCAAATTCTAAGAAATGGGAGATTCTTGTGTGGTTTACTTTATTTATTTTTTTTAAGTATAAGGATTGGCACGCCACCAGACACTTCCCCTTCTCCTTCTAGTCTGCTCATGCTCAGGGAAATCAATAGCAACTTCGGTACCCAAATAGCAGATCACGTGATCTCAACCAGCTTCCTTTTGTGGTCCAAAGCATTGTTTTGTTCCGTGAGGCACAAGTATTCATGAGCCTCCGAATGCACTATAAGGGGGGAGGAACTCTGGGTGCAGGATACGACAAAGAGAGAATATCATAACTTTGCCAGCTGGTAACATCCTTCAATTAACTAATTGAAAGAAGAGGAAAGTTTATCAAAGGGGGAAGGTTATCCCCGACGCATAAAACGGACCACCCTGCATTTATATGTCCCCACCCCCCTTCGCGTCCCTTCATTACGAATCCAATTCAATGTAACATATGCAGAGGACAAATCCGCATAAAGGAACCCCTGTCCCCTGGAAAGCGGGGGCCGCCTGCATAAACAAGTGTGGGCGAAACGACAACGAGGGCACGGTTAGCTCTGCAAGTGGCCGATGAGGCGGGGGCCTGGATATCAAACGGACAGCTTGGATTGGTAAACACAGTGGGTAACCAGCGCTAAAGCAGCAGGGGGTGGAAAATTTCATTTCATGCTTGCGATGGAATAGCACTTCGACATCGTCCCTGGCGTTTCGCTAATTAGATGATTGCCTGCACCGTTATAACAAGCTAATTTCAATAATTCGTCCTTGCGCAGGCCTTCAAATTGAATTTAACACGCTGTAGTATTCTCTTAATGCAGTGGGACGTATTGAAAGGAACACTAACGTATTGTATTAAGCACATCTACCATTACTGTGAAAAATTCAATCATGAAAGTTAAAAACAAAGCCATACATCAAAGAGAAATGATCAAAATTATTTCAACAATCTGCTGATCAACTAAAGAATGCTTCCTTACACCGCCGTTTAAATTACCACACATTAGAGTTTCCTTGTTTTTGTCCTCAACAGTTCCGTTCTACTATATAATGATCTCTAAATTCTTACGTTCGTTCCTCCGTTTCGTACCTACGTATGCTATCAAGATATTGGTCGCCTCTGTGGGTAAGCATGTTGATTGATTGGAATAGAAATTTTGGGTGCGTCAGCTCTTAGGCTATTTCCACTGCACCTGTCACAGTATAGTTGCCCAGTCCCTTATCTTAACTAAAATACGTGTTTCCGAGAACTAAAATCTCCTTATATAGGTTAAAAGCTGGGCTGGCTCAGCACGTATGACAAAACACAGGATAACACAGAGGTCCAGACGCCAGAGCCTCGTTGGCCTGCAAAATTGCAGTTACCGGGGGTGTCCTATGTCCTAGGGGGCGAACACTAAGATCCTAGGTTCGCATCCTGAATAAGACGTGTTTATTGGTTGACTGGGTGATTTAGTAATTAACTATCTTTACTTGTATCGGTAACTTAACAGAGACGGGATGATAAGAGGACTACTGAAGAAAAGAGCAAGGAAGTGGGAATGAATGAGATCCGATAACACTGACGTGTCAAAATTCTAAGTGGAATTTTCCATCGAATTCCATACCAAAAAATGGATAGCAAGAATACTAAGAATCTGAAAAATCGGGTAAAGAATTCCGTCAAGGAAACGTAGGATAACGGAAAATTATATTCTTGTCAAGGCATGGAAGGCAGGTCCGTTCAAGCGTGCACGCACACACACACGCACGAACTAGTTTAAGAGTTTCCTAAAATTTAATAAAGACTACCAAAATTACTGTTTGCTATACGAAAAAAACTTAACCAAACGTGTTTTGTTAATTCGAACAAAACCCGTTTTTTCTGTGCAAATAACATAAATATTAGCAAAAAATTGGTGTTCGAGATTTTAGGTACGGGTTCACGAGAAACGCAACTTTCTGCATTTTCCAACCCTTGGACAATTGTCTGACGACAATGACCATCGCAGTTCACATGCATCCCTACCAAACATACTTCATCTCGCATGCACGCACTCCTGAATGGGATCTCCAGCAAAGAGGGGAAGGGTGTAGCAACATCTACGCACACACACACACGAACACGCACGCACACAGGCACGCCCTTACAACCAGGAACGAGAGAAGCACGTGCTCCCTGGCAGTACACGGGAAAATCTCACCTAGTGATGGCGTTGCCTGGGTAACCGGAATCCCCTAATTCCCGCTTCCAAGTCCAATTAAGCCAAGCCTGGGGTGCTCTCTATATTCACAGGGGAGGAGTCCAGCTGGGATGTGAACTGTCGGCTCCTTCTTCTCACCAACTCATCACCCCGCCCTCTCAAACACCTCACGGACAGGCAAGTTTCTCGCTCCCAAACTTGAGGATCCGGGGACGAAAAGACGACGACAGTATAATTGAATCCCCCCCCCAACAAGACGACTCTTCCTTCATTTCACAAGATCTTTGCGAACTGTGTGACACGAGCCCCCTCCACGAAATCCTATCTTACGACAGTTAAGTAAGAAGAATGGTTAGGTGGCAGAGCAGCTAAATAAGATAAAGCTCGAGGCCAAACCACCTTCTACAGCTTTGCATTTTTCAAATTGCAAAGAACGGTGAAATTCTGAGGTGGTTTTGCTACCTCCAGGCTCCTGCATTTGCCTGTGAAAAGAGCATCATCCGCTGATGCTGAAGGAATACAAATCTTCAACATTTACTATGTGAAGCTCTTTATCCGTTATAACGAGATGTCACCTCTTTTTTAAAAAAACTTGGTTCCCTGCAAATTTCCCTTCATCTTTCCACTTTTAACTGGATCAGTACCAAATCATTTAAGTCAGTAACTATCCGAAAAAGAACACACGTTCAGCTTGGAATTTTCGACATTTTAAATACAAAGTTATTTACGGACAATTGGGCAACATAACTCTTGGCAATATTTTAGTAACATTCCTTGGAGACAATAGAGTATACAAATTTCTAACCACTCACTTAATTACATCCGAGACAACGAGAATTTCATAGAAGTAAACAAAAGTTTAGTATTCCATTTTTAGCACTACCTACACATAACAGGTTGATAGTTTTTGTTAGATTTCTCTGTTTATCAATCAAAATCAATGTGTAAATTTTAATGTCATGCAAGCATTCAGTCTACTAACAAACCAGTCATTACAGTTCACACACAGGAATAGCAAATAGATACCCGGTGCAGGATGAGAAACACATTATCTCCATTTAGAGTTGAAATCGACAATGTACTGAACAGTAAACAACATGATTGGATTTTACTAATCACAAAGCTTTAGTTTGTACGTACGCTAACGAGTTTTAACGGAACGTGTTCATTTATCTCTTTGTTATATCTTAATTTTACACTTTATTCCGAAAATCTAAATTTTGAAATACATTGATGTATGGACAAAGTTTGGCAAAATTAGACGGAAGTCTACACTATGCTCAGACAGGTTAATCGGAACTGGACCTGCAGTTTACATTGGAATCCGAACTACCATGTTTCTCTCCCAGGATTCCGGAATTTCTTCATTACAAGGACTGGGGAATAGGCGTTTAAATATTAATTTACATTGGAAAATTATCACATCGTTGTTCAAAGGATAAAAAAGATCACAAGTATGCATTTATGTAATCATATTCCCAGCCTTGAATAATGTTTTACTTGTGACTTCCAACAGCACTTCCGCTAGTCTTAAATTTGATAATAATCGTTAAGTGTCACATATCCACCGTACCAGAAAATATATCAAACTATCGACGGCCCCCGTGGCGGAATGGTTAGCACATCGCGCTACGACGCCAGGGGTCTCGGGTTCGAATCCTGGCATGGGCAAGGATGTTTGTGAGTGTCCATTCATCAATTTCATCATATCAACACTCATCACCATCTTCGCAAATTAACCAAAAGTGGCACAAAAAGCGAAGTAAAATAAAGCAAATCAATCAATCAAGCTATATCAAACTATCACAATATGCAAATCATTGTCGATATTGCAATATCAGTATTTGAACATAAGAATAACTACCACAATTAATTCAACTAAAAATAAGTGAGAGGGAGTAAAGTAGTTCAAGATAAAATTTATTAAGCGGACTAAGCAGGGCAGGATCTAGTTTAACGTCGTATCTAAACAACGGAAACTTGAGACCACTGGGAGTCGAACCCGGTACAACCTTGGTTACAAGTCGACTTACAGATCATAGTAAGGCAAGACAAATTTCCGACAAAATTTTAACCGTAGCTGTTTATCTAGTGCAGGAAAGATACCTTATTCGATACAGCACAGAAATCCACCATCTCCCTTCAGTAACACTGTTTACCGTGTTTGGTTCAAATATCCCCTCTCAGTTTCCAGAAGAAAGAAGAAAAAAACTAATCGTTTTCCTGAAATAACGAACGGCAGGGCAGAGTGCCAGGCGAGAAGACTTAGCCCTCTCCATTTAGCTGTCCCAGAGGATTTTCCTGCAAAACATTAGAGAAGGAATTAAGATAAAGACGATGACGGTGATAAGGAGCAAAGAAGACGAACATCCCCTAGTAAGGATCTGCAACGAGAGAAGAAAAAAAGGGAAAAAAAGAAAAAGGGTCATGCCTTCTCTCTGAAAGGTAGTTTTCCACGTGTCAAGAAGAGGTTAGAAAATGGAAACAGAAACACTCCAAAGAAACGAACAAGAAAGAAATTCGGTAACAAAGAAAAGGTCGAAACCCAAAGCTAGAAAAGATAAAAATATAGGTATCTGCTTGAAAAAAAATTGAAACCACCACAATGTGGGAATGAGATAGTGTGCAAAAAAATTAGAAAGTGGGAAAAAAGAAATGGAGAAGTGTAAAAAAAAACCTAGAGGGGAACAAAAGCATTTGCCCAGCTGAAAATGGGAAAGAGGGATGGAAAGAATAAAAGAAAAGGGCCGCTGCAAGCGGAAGAGGAAATGATGATCCTGGGAGCGATGGGGAAAGTTTGATCGGAAGTAATTTATCCTACTTCGGCTATCCAATTCGACCGGCCGTTCCAGTGTCAGCTGGAAGTGCGGCCACGGCCAGGAGGGAGACCGAAAGAAGGGACAAGTGGGATTAAGAGAACAGACGTAAGGATGTGGTGAAAGGAAACCGAGGCAAAACGTTCGAATACTTGAAAGGAAAATGAACTGTGCATCCGCGCAGACAAAAAGAACGACTATACTTCAAGTTAACCAAAACACTGAACCACGGTCCCTTCTACATGCTTAAAACAGTCTGAGAACAGAGATTATATAAACGAAAGGATTTACAAAACAATACTACCTAAACGGTGGTGTACAATCTCACATAAGAAGCACATTATTTTCATTTCATTGATTGATTCATTTGCATTATTTTGCTATGTTGCTTCTGGGTCTCCACGATGACGTAGTGGTAATGTCGTCGCCTTGTAATCAAGAGGGCAGAAGTGGTTAGGATCCCACTTTAAACTGCAGGTCCAATCCCCATTAGCATTCCTGTGTACAAAGTGGACTTTAAAGCCAAAACTCAAACTTCGTTTCTTCTGCCACTTTTGACTAACCGCGAACATGAGGATGAATGGAGATAAGATTAAATTGATGAAAGGACGATCAGAAACACACATGAACAGAACACAACACAACACCCCCAGACACCAGTACCTCGTTAGTCTGCAAAATGAAGTCTAGGGTGTTATACGTGAACAAGAGTTGGCTTTTGGGTGTCTTCTGAAAGGGTCATTCACCCCTTACTTCGATTCTGTAAAAATGCTAGCAAGCATTAGAAATAAAGAGATCAGTGAGCTCCAGATGATGGACTTCTCCTCAAGTTCCAAAAGGATCTTTAAGCCGGTTACTACGCTAGAAAAAGCGCATTTAAAATATAATTAATAAATGTGTCTCGCCTTCGCTCAAGTTTTCATTAATCAGACTAACTTTTTGGCATTTATTGCAACAGCCAGCTCCGCAATTTTTCTTCTCTCCATTCATGTACTTGTTAAAGCTGTATTAACCTTTCGGGACGCGTGCCGTTGTAAATTTTACAACAGCATTGTTCTTCCTTATAGTTGCAAGTTGGCGCCCGTGTCTATTCTTTGCTTTGACTCTCCTCCACCAATTCCATAAGTTCAAGTAACTCCCCTAACGATTTGTCAGTGGCAAATAAGGTTCCGAAAAACGAGTGTCGGTGAATGTTGTACTTTTTAACACACGCGCCTTCTCGTGTAGTATATTATTTTCGTTTTTCGTACTGTTTTTGAGTGATTTTGTTGCATTCAACATGTCACATAGATTAGATATAAGTGAAATAGAATGTCTTCATAAATTTTCAGGTGGGGAGGGCGATGTAGGCATAAGTAGTGATTTAGATGAAAGTGAAAGTGGCCTAAGTGAAGAAATTATTGAGCATATTGACCACTCTGATGAGAATGAAGGTGATGGTGACAATTTAGATGGAGGTTTAAAGTTTCAATAATGTGTTTATACAGAATTTGGTCACATTTCCAAGACCAGAAGAAAAATATTCTCAAGAAGCAGAATGCCCAGAAACAAAGCATTTGCTTACAGTGTGTTGATGGTAAATTATTTTGTATTGGAAAAACCTTGTGACCAACATAAAATAATAAAAGATTTTAGAATATTAGAATTGGTGCTGCAAGTCACTTTATGCACATAGGCTAATCGGGACTGAACCTACAGTTTAAAGTGGGATCCGAACCACTGTGTACTTTGCCTCCAAAATTAATAAAATAATCGCACCCAGCAAAATAAATTAAAAATAAAAAAATTAAAAAAAATATAAATGTAAAAACAAAAAAACATGGTCAAGAAATACAAAATAAATTAAGCTTGTGAAAGCAGCTAATTTATATAATACATTAATTCCTGGAGCACATTAAAATATTAAAACTTCCATAAGCGTCCATGTAAGATTCTAACTTCCGTCAGACATAAGGCTGGGCACATCTTCCTTTAGTACGGCTCCTGGCCATCGGTGAAAGAAACTGTACCCCTCATCCTTAAAATTATGATTTCGGTGTTGATATTTCTTAAACTTCAGTTACATTTATTTTAATTTTCAATCTTTGAAAGACAGCTAACAGTTCTCTCAGCACATTTACAAGAATGTATTTAGTAAAGAAAAGAATTCAACTTTCTCACGGTTGTTAATTCTAGGAAACAGGAATAGATGAGGTCTTTCTTGTTACTTTCTTCTGTGTCGTTTCCTCTTTTTTGAAGAATAAGCACCAGTAATAAACAATAGACTAGGTACATATTCTAGAGATGTTCAAGTATGATGTGGAGTACGTTAAGAAAAACTTCGAGATTCATCAAACGTTTTATTTTCTTTCACATACATACCGTTCTCAGTGGTAATATATTTTGCTCTTTGTAGAGGTTTTCCCGGTATACTGAGCAGATCAGTTCCAGATGGACTTCTGAGTTTTCGAGAGCTAACGCCACTCTCATATTCAGGGAGTGAAGTGAAGATGTTCTCTCGGGTTGCGAAATAGGTGAGGTATGGAAAAGATTAAGATTTCGAGAGGTAACGTTACTTTGACCGTAATGGACTGAAGTGAAGAGGTTCTCTCGGGTTATCAACCAGGTGAGTTTTGGAGAAGATTTCAAGCTTTCAAGGGCTACAATCGCTCTCATCTTCAGGGACTGACGCTCGGACACCTACCTGGAACTGACCTACATGATATGCCGAGAGAAAGTCTTCATCATTCGCCGAGGAAAGCTTTTAGATGAATCTCGTTTGTTTATTTGGAGAAGGGTGAAGTAAAAAAAATTGACAAAATTGTTTCTCAAGTCCACTTTATATTTAGGTACGCTAATCGGGACTACATCTATAGTTTAAAATGGATGTCGAACTACTGAACCCCCATCAAGAAATCAAATCGATTATCAATCGCAAGAATGGCGCAAAGTTTTACGTTAACTATTTTTGTGTGCGAAATGCAATAAGAACGAGAGTAGTTTCTTCCGTTAACTACACCATATTTATGCTGTAAAAAAGGTAAAATTTGTACTTTCTTCAAACCCATCATGTTTCACCTCCTTATGCACATTAAAGCCTTTACGTACCTCCACAACATTACGAACCCCTCTATTTTCTATCTGGATATAAACCACAGGACGTGTATAATTAGGGTAGAATAATTACAGAGCTTCCCGACGGCATAGTGGTAACGCTGTTGCATTGTAATCAACGAGTTCGATCCGTGGTGGACGTACATTGCAAACTGGTTCGGATCACAGTCCCGATTAGCATACTCTGATCATGAAGTGGGCTCAACAAACTTTGACAAAATTTGGGAATAATTACAATTGATTAAAGGAGCACGAATATCCTAAACAGACCCTAATTTACAAAATGTCAGACTATTAATTCGAAGCGAGTTTGTGAGCAGTGCGAACAAAGAATCATATCCCTAGAGTTGAGAGTTCAAATGTCGATATGCCTTACCATCACTGAATTTTAGATATTCCAATTATCGTAGAGAAAACATCTAGGCAACACTTTTTCTAAGACTGCTCTGAAACCCTGCCATTTCTTTGTCACGAAATTCAATCATCTAGCATTCACTTTTCGATTTCTATTTAACAAGTTAACTAACAGTAATCGTACGTGAATTTCATTAGTTTTGTGGAGAAAATATAGCAATATAAATACAATTTCATATGATAAAGAAAATGTTTAAAAGTTAATTTTCCAGTGAGAAGAAAGCCATGATATCGACTCGCATAGAAGTAATATGATTACACTATTTACTATGTGATGGTTAAGTTCAAGCTCTTCACGACTTTTATTGCTGTATAGCAAAATGTTGTTTTGCTCCTCGTGCCATTGTAATATTTGTAAATGTCAAGTACATGTAACATTGGATGTAAGTGAAAGAGTGAACTATCGTAATATAACAACAATAAGCATTTCAAACCTTAGTCATCATCTTCGACCTCATGCAATATATCGCAAGCAGCAACAATTTTCTTTGATACTGATCATCTCTTGCAACTTTAACACGCTGACGTATTCTCAATTCTCAGATTGACTTGCTTCAACAAGATGCCAGTTTCTCAAATATAGTTTCATATTTTAAATGCAATTCATGATTTTTTTATAGGAACGTTCTTGGATTTTAAAAAATATTTTAAAGAAAAGTGTCTCAATTGGAATACTTAAATTAATTAATACTTATATTTTTTTCAGAAATCGTCTCTGCGTCAAACACTTCTAATTAGTACTACACGGAGAGCGTAATAGGGTTTACATATAATTTCTTTAAGTAACAGATTTTAAAAATGTCCTTGTTTTCATCTACTTTAAAAGCACGCACAAAAAAAATCTACTCTTACTTTCAAAAGACAGCACACGCCCCAAAGGCAAGGAAACATAAAAACAAATGAAAAAGTGCAAAGAAAGAAAAAAGAAAAAGAAACGGACAAAAAGGTTTGAGGTAATGTCGGAAACTCTTCAACTTCCATCCCACAACAGAGTTTTTTGCTCGTTCGAGGGAACAGCCGACAGCGAATTCTCATCCCAGGAGTCAGGGAAGTCAGAACAGACAAGAGATCACTTGCAAGGACCTTAATGGTAGTTACAGAAGTTCCATTTCCACAGAGGTTGCTGTTTCCAGCCTGCATGACAAAGATTAGATTTATGTGCTCACAGCTGGGAAGTCCCTGCTACATGCTTTTTGTGCTTAGTGCAAAAATGGCCTAAGTTATTGTATTGGTGCATCTGCGCCACCCCCTTCCCTTCGCCAACCCCTCTTAGGCAAGTAATTAAGGATCTGTCAACCTGGATATATATGATTTTCTCCTCTGGTTATTGAGATATTCTCTCGCGCGTCAATGCAACTAATTTCTTGTATCTCGACAGCATCTCAGAAAGGGGGCATTTCTGTGGTTTCAATCTGGGCAATTTATATCGTATCTGTTTCCTAAGTGGCATTCATCTTCCGTTTGTCCACTAGGGAAAGCCTGAAGGTACCAGTGGCTCAGAGGGTATAAACGCCAGTCATCATGAACATTGTAATGCTGTGCAAATTATTATAATTTTTTTTAATACTTAATCATCACAAAATTAAAAGAATGGATGCGTCTTAATAGGAATTATTTTCGGCTCTTCTAAAGAAGTTTACGCCACTAAATAATCTGCCAGAAGGAACAGAGGATGCTCAGGGAACTGTAGAAAACCGGTAGAAGAGCTTTGGGGAGGAAACCGTACAAAGCATCCGTCTTCCTCATAATCATGCCTGACAGCTCATTAATGTTGGACTGGAAAGGTGATGGGAAGCATGGCAGAAAATGTCGACATTTCTCAAAAGAAAAAGAAGAAGAAACCAAAAAAGGGTCTTCTTTTATTTGACTTGTCGTCACTTATCTCCGAGAAAGGGGAAGAAAATATGGATTTAAAAAATCACGGTTGTTAGAGGCAATAAAAATAAAATTTTACACATCTGAAAACTTCGTTGAGAATGTATTAGCGACAACGTGGTAACCCCCATTTTTTTTTGTTTTAGCAAGTTGGCTTAGACGGTAGTTAAGAGCTTGGTAGGTTTCTTTGCGTCTCTTAGACAAATTACAGCGCAAACACACGAGCGAAAATGATGTTGAGATACGACAAACGGAATGTATGGGACGAAGAGTAGTTTGGATCCCGTCCAAGGACTTTCAAAAAACAGAGAAAAGTAAGGAGTTGGGTGACGTTTCCCAATTCCTTTTTGTGCATATGTACGTGTATTTTCAAAACTATTAGTTCGTGTGTAAAGAACAAATTGAGATTCTATTTACATATAAATGTTTGTAGCTTTGGAAATACAATTCGTTAGAACAGCAGTATTGCGAATTACATGTCAATTTAACACATTTCAAATTTCCTTATAATTCGCTGTAAAACTCACAAAATGCACAGAGCCATGTCAGAATGTTAGTTGAACGTGGTGCATACAGAAGTGAAAAAAATAATGCAGTATTTTTCGACGAAGAATATGACTGGATCAGGAAATGAACTCATGACCGTGTTTTTCACGGCGACACTAATATTCCAATGCTGAATAATTGTTGCCAATTTATCCAATAAATAAATAAGACGAGGAGTAAATATACACACACACACGAATATCAATGAAGATTTACAATCACAAATATTCTAAATGTGTCCGAATGTAAACCATGCTGAGTGCAATTTAAGGAACTATAAGTAGTTGAAAAGCTTTAGATGAAAGTTCGGGGATTGAATCTCAGCCTGGGTATGGGTTTTTGTTCCATTGTGATTGCTCTTTCATCAATATTATCCTGTTATCATGTCAGCCTTATTGTTACTATTAACCTAAACACTCTAACACGTACAAGTTAGATATTCGATTCATCACATTTACAATTCTGAAACGTAAAGGGGATGTTGTAACTTAACACAGTTATGAATGTAAATTCGTCTATGGTAAGGGGAAACAAAAAGTGACGTATACATACAAACTAAAAATTTTACTATAAATATTATATCCGTATCCATGAAAGCATTCCCAAAGTTGTTATCCGCTTATAATGAAGATGTTCAGGCTACAATCAAAGATTATTATTCAAAAGGTATTCAAACAACCTATTGCATAAATATAACAATTCATATTTTTTTATTTGGTATTTTGGTATGTTCATTTAGCGTAGCTTTTCTGAGACCTTGGGCTCATCGCGACGATGAGGATGAGTGAGGATATGATGTGAAGGGACACTAAAAATAACGCCCTTAACCACGCAGGGATTTGAACCCGGGAACTTCGAAAGTCAGCCACTTAATGCGCTAGGCCATCGAATCAGCTTTCTTTTTCCGTTAGTTTGAGACATGGTCTGGCAAGTCAATAGTTGTTGAGAAAATTAGGCAATACATAAACCAAACATTTTAGATATGCAGAAAAAGAAGGCGCCAACATATATCAATGAATTGAAAAGAATGCCATGACACGTGAGCTTGTACTAAGAAATATATTGTATATGTGCGTACAACCTTTGCCACTTGGTAATAAACGGAAATGTGTCAATAAACCACAGGAAGTTTGAGGTGTTACAAAGGAATTATTTACAGTACACACGCACAGGAGTTACTAATGCGCAAAGCCCATGGTAACCTTCCCCCAACACAACTTCTTTCTAGTCCCGGAGAATAGGGAACTGGTTGCTTCCTTTCTCAGCTTCCGCCAAGAAGATTGGTTGCCGCCAGGGGTTATAATGTTGGCTCCGGTTGAGTAAACAGCGTCGCACCCACAACAAAGCCTGAAAGAAAAGCTCGTCTCGTCTCCATGCAAATCACAACCACTCTTCAGCGGCTATCACAAGGTGGAAACGGGATAAAAAAAATGAAAAGAGAAAAAAGGCAGAAACAAAATCTGTAGAAGTTAAGGACCCTCAGGATGTTAGGGGATTGTATCTCCGAATCCACAAAGGGACGTGGGAAAAAGACGAAGACCTTCTCGACGAAGGAAGGCGACTCGTTCGCGAGAGTACCCAAATGAAGTTGGCTTGACGAGGTGACGGACAAATTTATATTTTATTGACATACGTTTTTGCGAGATTGCTCAACGAGTGTGATCGAAAAAGGAGACGAACTTTTGCCTGCCAGCGTAGAAAATCTTTTATGTTCGCGTTCTCAGATATTCTGAAAACCCAGAGTGGATTCAATGTTCTTCATCTGTCTCTTCTCCTCTCAGAACTCTCAGAACATTTTTGCGTCATAGAACATAGGAAGTACAATATAAAATAAATACATAAATTTTCTTCCAATATTACTGAAAAAATTATTTATATTTTTTGTTATTTCCGTCGCTTTCTCTCTATCTCTTTCTATTTCTCTCTCTTCGGAAAGACGAGAATGAATGATGAATTGATTCCAGGATTCGAACCTCGGACCTTTGGTTTCATGGTATATTAATTTCTCCGCCAAGGAGGCCACTAAATAATGCTCATAAACGATGAATTGTTATCTAATACACTGCACAACCGTAACAAAAGGAAGTTCAGAAAGTATCACATTCAAAATGTTATAATTTTTAAAATCAAGTGGTTATAATTATAAATTAACCAGACGCTGATTGGCGCACGTTTAACTTTTTAAAAAAATCCTTATACTGCATAATAAATATTTTCAATTCATTTATTTAGTTTTGTATTATATTTTGTAGTTTTTTCAGCCTCTCTAGGTTCATCGTAACCACGACAACGCATGATAAGCACAGAAAACATCCAAATCTCACAAAAAATCTTGAAATCAGCTTCCCTGGTTTCCAAGGCGTTCACTACCATCTAGATAAAAAAGGACACTTTTCAAACTTTAATGATTACTTTTATTAATATTTTATTTAAATTTATATAATATTTTATACATTTATAAGTTGATGCAAAGAGGATATTAGTAATTTGTCCGGCATATATTTAAAGCAATATACGTCTTTAACATTTTCTTGTCATATTCGAGAAGTAGACACTTCATTTCTGTATTGCTCGTATAAAATACTTTACTTGTACCTGCCAGTTATTTATGTAGAAAACGTTCGAGTTTGAGTGTTTTTTTTGTACAGTTTAAAGTGGGATCCGAAACACTATGTGCCCCCCACAAGGTGACGACGTTACCACTATGCCATCAGGAATACTAGAAAACATTCTTGAAAAAAAAAGGTTTGAAACACTACAGTGAAGAATGTAGAACGCATATCGTGAAACGCAATGGAAACTCATTGTGTGTCTTTATTACACATTCACATCAAAGTACATTAAGACAAATGGAAGAATGGCGGGGCGTAGCATCTTATGTCGAGAAAGCCGTCTATTAAACATTCAGTGCGATTTTAAAGTGTATAAGAACAACCTTTATGCATAAAAAATACTTTTAAATTTTTAAACCCCCTTTCCCATGCATACTTGGAATTATGCGGTAATAGAACATAAAAACATGGAAGCAAAACTTGTAACGAGTTACATTACTGCCACTGGCGTGCCCAGAAGCTTGATCAGGGAGGTACATAGGGGGAAGGAGGTCGTTACGACTTCTTTTATTTGGATTTGCACGTTTAATACCAATCAGATTCTCAGAGTTTTCCAAGTTTTCGAGAATTTAAAAAAAAAATAATAATTCCAGACTATTCTTTAACGATTTAATTTACTAAATAAATAAGATAAAAAAGGTAAAGTGCTCCCCTGTGCATAGCACCACGCCATGAAAGCGTATAGGGGGTGAGGGGGTAACGCCCCACAATTTCTTGATCCGGTCGTGAGTGGGGGTGATGTGATCAGCATCACGCCCCTAACCGCCTTTACCCCCCAGGGTTTCCCCCAGGTACCCATGTTATTCGACGCTGGGTGGGCGCCTGGGCCGCTTCCATCGTTAGAAAAGTACCCGGATTTGAACCGGCCGGGGATCGAACCCGGGACCTTTAGCATGGTAGTCAGACGCGTTACCGACTGAGCCACCGCGGCCAAAATAAATAAGAAGACAAATAAATTTTATGCTTAAACTAAACTAATTTCTAATTTACTCGGGAATCGAACCCAGGAGAATCAAGGTGAGGGATTTACCCAATAAGCTAGGCGGGAGCCCGATAAGGTTCTCATGTGCGGGTTTTAGTCATTGATTGACTTGATGTACTTTACTTCGCATTTTTGCAACTTTCGGATAATTGCGAAGATGAGGATGAGTTATGATATTGATGAAGGGACACTTAAAAAGAACACCCAGGTCGTGATTCGAACCCGAAATCCGTGGCGTCGTAGCGCGGTGTGCCAACCACTCCGCCACGGAGGTCGGTTTGGTTTTAGTCATGGTGCAAACATAAAAAGAGCTTATCTTAATTATTTCCATGTTTCATCAACGCAGGAATGGTTAAGAGGAATGGCATGTATTAATCTTTTAAATTTGAATGGTATTCGTTCGATTTGCATAAATCACTCTACCGCATATCGTTTGAATTTTACATTCTCGTGTTTCTAGGACAAAATCGAAGAAGTTAACAACGTGACTTTTTCGGAATAGTGGTTCTCTTCGTGTTCTTCCCAGGATTTCCGATCAGATGAACACGTGAGAAGCTCGAGAGACGTAAGAAGCCGAACATGGAAATCCCTATCTTATTCACTTCAATCACCACATCTGTTCAGGCAGATTGTCTTCCAGAAAGAAAAAACGGGGACGTATATTGATTCCTTGTCGTGCTTGGCTCCAGTTAAACTTTCTTTACTGTGAAGAGCCACAAACCTAGCAATAAAGTAGAACATCTCATTATTTACTTTCTCTAGAAACCGAACATACTAGAAAAAAATGCTTACACTTAAATTCCTCTCACACTGTGTACAGTTTTACTTATCCTAATTAGTAGTTCACAAATATTTCAAAAATTGCACTAACCTATTTTATTATTTGAAGTCACGTGTTTATATCCTGTCGATTACACACAAAACGTACAATGATAATCCTATTTAGTTGGAATCAGATCAAACCAAATACTGCCTTACTGGTTTTAGATTCGAAGAGATATGACGACATATATCATTAAATTATACAGTCAATGTGATCAACGAATAGTGACGTGTTCTGAAGTTTCGTACGGGGAGGAGGGCTAGGAACAAAGGAGAGATTCTGACTTTCCTTTCCTTCTAAGTACTATATTTTACTATCCTTACATGTACAAGGTAGTTTATTTCTTAAAAAAAAGTAGGCAAAGAGTAATCATCCTCATCCAGGGGTTTATCCAGAATTTTTAATTTGAGGGGTGTGAGTTAGTGTTTAGGGGGTGTAAGGGTATATTTAGAGCCAAAATGATTATTAATTAGACCTTTGTGAAAAATTTTAGGGGGTGTTGATGAAATTTTAGAGGGTGTTGGGGGGTGTGATCACTGATTCTCATCAACTCAAATTGACCACACTACTGCCAATAAGAATGATAATTTATATTCAGCTGTGTCCAGATGTACTAGTTGTTTTTCTTTTAGTGCTACGTACTCTCATTGCCGCACGTTGAAAGTTTTCTAAACAGAATAAGATCATTTCGTGAAAATCAAAAACCAAGGATCCCACCGGGAATCAAAACGTGACCACTGCATCAAATTCTGACTGGGCACTAACAGAAAAATGAATACGCTTTCAACTATAAACATGGGTGTAAGGCCGGCCCCCGTGACGGAATGGTTAGCACATCGCGCTACGACGCCAGGGGGCGCGGGTTCGAATCCTGGCCTGAGCATGGATGTTTGTGAGTGTCCATTCATCAATTTCATCATATCATCACTCATCCCCACCTTCGCAAATTAGCCAAAAGTGGCACAAAAATCGAAGTAAAATAAAACAAATCAATCAATCAAAACATGGGTGTAAGGCACAGTATGTTCATCTTGAAAATTGATATCATTGTTAAAGGTATTACTGTGAAACACTGGGTTGAACTGCTGCTCTACTAAATTGTGGTGGATCCAAATTTTTCGGTTTTCCCATTAGAACACGAGCAGCAAAAAAGTGCATGTTCTTCACAGTTATCACAAAACTAGATTGATCCGAGGCAACTTCCCCGCAATTTCGCAAACTTTCTTACTCTGCAGCAAGGGAGAGAATATTAAAAGAGAGGGAAGGAGGGAGGCAGAGGGAACGTGCACCATCCATCCAGGGCATTCAACAAATAATTGCTACTTATCCCAAACAGCTGTTGTTGGACAGTTGGAGGTCTCGGTCCAATTCCATCTTTCACTCGCCACTCCATTTCCATCTCGGTTGGTTTCCTTCCCCCCGACCCCCTAAATTGCAGCCGAGTGTTCGCGTTTTACGGCAGTTGCCTTACTGAATAGGACGGCGGTGTGAAATAATGGACTTTACATCAAATCCCCTCAACATACGGCAGCCGCCTTAAGTTGCAAAATACTCCACTCTGCAGACTCATTCCCAATCCCGTTCAGCCAGGCGGAACCCCTCCAGTTTCGCTCTCAGGTTCACACTTGAAGCAGCCGTCTCCCTTTCGGAAGTAGAACCCCCCAACGATTGCCACATTATATTTAGAAAACAGAGCGCCAGGAGTAGCAGGAACTGCAACGCTGGATAGTGCACAATGTATTGGATCGATCACTCAAAAAAAAAAAAAAAAATAAGAAATCAAGAACGAAAGCTGAGGTCCATTATTATATCGGAGTGAAAAATGATTCACATGTTCCCAGAGGAGGAGAAGAACACGTTTGACCTTCCAATAGTCATAGCGACTCTGAACCATGTGTCGCGAGGACTGCGTTTTAGGGTCGAAGGAAATAAACTCGACGGGAGAGATGCTTGCTCTCTTCTCTGCTTTAAACTGATTACATTCGAGCACGCGGATTGGAAATGTAATTCCAATATGAACGTTGCTTCGGATGTTCGGAGCTCCATGTGCCTAACTGAGCAATAATTTCCAGATGTAGCATCGATTCCCTTTCCCTCGCATCACCGATCCTGTTTAGACGAACGGCTTTTCTGAATTATGGGGCACGGGTATCCAATTATAAAACGTACATAGGCGCGTACGTACCAAAGCCTTATATTGATTGCGTACAAATATTGCCATGTGAATAAGCGCAGTGTGCAGGTTCCAAAAATGAAAAGAAGTGCTAGCGAAACACGGAAATGATTCCCCGTGGCTGATTTCATGAACGTTGCTTATTTATGCCATCAGGTTAATCGAGACGGGCACGTTAGAGAACGAAGTGAAACATAGCATCGGCAGTATTCTTCTGGAGCGACTGAGAAAAACCATGGAAAAACTCTGTCAGAATGATCAGCCGAAGGGTTTATAACATACGACCTACCGAACATGAGTCAGTGATGCTCCATAGTGTATATATAGTACGACACTTGCAATAATGAATATACTTATCTCAATGAAGTGGTCACGACTCATGGCTTAATGGTTCATGTTTGAAACTGGTGCTTAATCTAATTAGTTTTAAACTTATGTGGCTGGTTGGTTGGTTCATTTAGTGTTTTAAGTCCACGTTATGCACAGTATGACTAATCGGGACTGGACCTACAGTTCAAAGTGGGATCCGAACCACTAAGTGCCTACACCGGGTATCGAACCCAGGACTTCTTGATTACAAGTCGACGACGCTATCACTGCGCCATCGGGGAGACCTAAACTTATGTGGCGTATTTTGTCAAAGACGCTCTACATTATTTGACACTCCCATCATAATCGCAAGGGTATCTAGCAGCTTGGAAATTTCCAAATCACAATCCTTACATTTACGGCAGTTATCGTTTCACAAAATTATTTCACCCCCTTTGAACTCCGACTTCTCCTAAAGAAAAATCATTGCCAGATTGTAGTGCAATTTATGTATTAACAATTTCATCAGATACTCATTTGAAACGTAATTAATCACGATATCCGCAATTTTTCAACATGGCCGCCGAAAGCCACCATTAAATAATGACTCCCGGGTTAAATTTTATCCTCAGGTCGTAAACCTTCAGTGTTAGTCATAAAAAACAGTCAAAATATGAACGAGTTTCCAGCTACATACCCGATTATAGCAAACTGGTGTTTCCTACCAAATAATTTTTTTATACTTGCCAGATACTGCGGGACACTCAACATATTGTACGAGTTGCAAGAAAGGCAAAATTTTATGTTGTGTTGAATAGAATTTTTCTGTGAGAAAATTCATCAAAACGTCTCAAATTCAAGCCGAAGGAAACTTGACACACATCCAAATGGTATAAAATTTTATGTAACTGCGTGTACCGGCGAGGAGACCGAAAATTACTTAGTGTCACAACATGAGGAGATGATTGTCCTAACATTTATTTGCCTTTTTTCTATAGCGCTTACACAATGTATGAAGTCACTGGATAGTTATCACTAGCTGATATTTTGGGACAGAAAATTAACATTTCTGTCCCACATTGTCTCACTTATGCGAGGAAAAATACAGAACCTTGGAGGCACATTTCGTTCCACCTCCATTTTTCGTACACATCACTGATATACGTAATATGTGACCCAACTTTTACTGCAATCAAGAACTCTACAAAGTTACTGCGTTAGTATTTAGGTTTAAAGAGTCAACACGAGTTACTTATGAAAATAGTGTGAATTATGACGAAATCCCTTACGAAATCTCACAGTATCACAATTCCAACTTCTATGGCAAAGAGCGCTGAAACATATATCTTGGGAGTGCTGTATAGAGGGAAAATCAGTGGTTATTTCATTAAATTATACGTCGTTCTATACAGTAAAAAAATCCATTAGTACACTTCCAACTAAAGAAATGACGTATCGATGTATTTACATTAAAACGCAAAATGAAAAGTATCAAAGACTGAATGCTTGCCATAGTCAAATTACGTCTCTGTTAGAAGCAAAACAATATATTTTCACAAATAGTATCAATCACAGAGAAAATTACCCTATTCATCGTATGAAAGCAGATTGCCAAGTTAGACATTTCATGGCCAGTACTTTCTCTTCAATTTTAGACCAACATTTGTCTTTATTTAAAACTACAATATGCTATATATTTTATTCACACAGAGACCATTGATAAGGGAGAAACAAGGATTCCGAAGAATTAATTTACCCTTCTGGCATTAAATATTCTCCAGTTCGGTTTTTTAACTCTTTTCATTTTCAATGGAAATTGAAGGTTACAAGTTCTCACAAGACACATTTTTGTGAAGCGCTCTTAAACCTTAATTTCAAAGAAAAGATAGAAGCAAAATTAGTTAATTTCCAACGAACCAAGATCTGGAAGCTGCAGCCATCATCTTTAAGGCTGCGAATTCAGTCCCACGTTGGTCTCTTTTCTTCTTTCTGCGTTACCTCGTCTCTTTTTCTGGATCCATTTGGAGGACTAACTGGATCCTGGGGGAACAAGTGGTCACGCAACATATGGAAACACGACTAGAACGAGTTTGTTTAGCGCGAAAATATCCTAGATATACTGCGCGAGGGAGCGGCCAATTTATACAGCGTTTCATAAAATAAATATGACATTTGTAACACGGTGCATACGTCATGCTAATGTATGGAGGGAAAAATAAAGATTAATGAGCAAACAACACTGAAAAACACGGCGCAGGCAGACTAAAAATTTTAAATAGTGAACACAAGTTTTATCAGTACCTGAACTGACAAAGTTTCTATGCTGAAGAAAATAATCATTGAAATTCACGTCATTACAAGGAAACAACTGCAAAAAAGTATAAAAACTAATAGGAAATCAATTGCTTAGTTCCAAACAGTTGATGGAACTTAAACAATTCCGAAGAGATATTGCTTGAATGAAACTTTTATTTGTAAACATTCGATGCGTTTTTTTTAAAAAAAAAAATTCCTCAATTTACCAGGTAAATTAATTGCTGAGGTTCACTTATCTAACGAAAACTTTTGCTTTCCATTTAAACATATAATTCAAAATACCCCAAAGTCATTAGCTATGGCGGTTATACAAAGTTCGTTTTGTTTCATGTATAACTTCTTACTTTGCCTTGTTTTAATAATTGTGCCTAGCTGAGTAGGGCACCATACAAAGTTACAAAAGCAACCTTCATTTGGACAGAAAGATTACAAGCAAATAAAAATCAGTTTGAGTGTATTTAGAAGGGGCAGAACAGGATACTCCTAGATCAACTTCGAATTCTTGAGGTGTACAAAAGATGGAAAAACAACTTCCTTTACTCAATTTGAACAAACTCAACAACAATTAAATTCTACACTCAAGAAACAAGTGATCAAAAAGTATTTCAAGCTTCGAAGATTATAAACATCGTTATCTTTCCCTATCAGTTCCCTTAGCATCTCCAATGCCTTCCCTTTATTCCAATTGCCGTCATCTGGTCACCTGCACAGCCTCCAGTTTCCTCCTTCTGTTTCAGTGTGGTTTATTTTTCTTCAATAATACGGCTCGTCAAAGTGAAAGGTTTGATGCCTTGTTTCCACATTGAGAGGAAATCGCCCAGCTTCTCGCTTTAACAAGCTGCTTCGAAGAGGCCCTTTCAGTCTTCTCTTCTAAAACAGAATTCTCTCTTTGTTGCGTGGCAAGTGGAACTACACAAAGTATGGAGAAAGAAATAAAAATCCCAAGACTTTTAACTGTAACTGCTCTCTATTCACAATACGTCTATCTCACAATTTATATTACACTTGCTATCGTGCTTTTGTGTCAAGCGAAAAATTGTTTCTATCAACGTTTCATATGTGATAAGACGTCACAAAATGGTGAAGAGCTTTAGATCAATCGCGCTTCAATTTGAATGAGAGATAGTAAACTTAATCCTTGATCACTGGATATTCCACATCTATCAATTACAATCTGCATTATGTAATTTTAAATAATAATGCTAAAATTGTTAAAGATCAATCTACTTCTAATGATAGGAATATTCCTGATGTTCATTATAGTTAGAACAGAGTTCGTTTATTCCGTACACTATTTATATCATCGTAGATTGTTTTCACGGAAAAACAAGTTAAATTTAAAATAAATTTTACTTGATTGATTTGCTTTACTTTAATTCGCCTTTTGCCACTTTTGGCTAATCGCAAAGATGAGGATGAATGGTGATAAGATGAAATCGATGAAAGGTCAATCACAAAAGAGTATGGACACAACATAACACAAGCACCACAGTGGAATATACTGGCTGATAGGCCAGACGCCAGAGCCTCGTTGGTTTACTTAACACACGAACTACCAAAGGGGTCATTTTGACCCCTCAGCATCATTCATCATTGTTTAATTTGAACATTAATTAAAATATTCTCAACAGGTGGCCTCACTTTTCTTCTCTCTAATCATTGTGATTACACCCTAAATATCAGATTTAAATTATTAATGGCTTTCTTTAAAAATGATGATTTACCTAGAACTACCAGGGGGGGTCATTTTGACACCTGCCTATTTTTTAACCCTGGATAAAGAAACACGACTTTTTCGATTCTTGTAGATACCTTTTTATGAAAGTGTGTCATAGATGCCCCTGAAACAATTGTGAACAGTCATTTTGGTTGTTTTGAAGCAAGGTGTTTTAGTGTTGTAAATTATGGAGTGTGCAGGGAGTAAATGACTTACAGGGACAGAGATTCTAGCACAGTTGCAGTATATTGACGATAGTGTTTCTGGTGATGAAGGCAGTGACATCTGGACTGAAAACCAAGATGTTACAGACCTTGACAAAATAAGATGTCTCCAGTAGTTCTGACGTAGATGTCGAATATACTGATTGTGATTCAAGTGAGGAATCGGACCAATGGAATTCTACTCAAATTAGTGGTAGTGAAGTGGCTCCGGATCAGACTGTGTGGACTGTATTGGATGTAAACAACAAGACATGCGGAAGATTACAAAAACATAAACCAGGACCCACATCACACACTATGCGTAATGTGGATGATACTTGTGCAAGTGCATTCAGACTGATTGTAACTGATACCATGCTGCGAAATATAAAAAAAAGTGTACAGAAGCTGAGGCCTGTCGAGTTTTAGATGATCCTAACTGGTCGATTTCTCTAGATGAGCTTGATGCATTTATTGCCTTGTATATCCGTGGAGCAATAGGGATGAATGGCGTAAGTGTAAAGTGTCTCTGGTCTGAAAACTTGGGCTGCAGCTTCTTTCGGAATGTCATGCCCAGAAATAGGTTTGAAGAAATAATGAGATTTATAAGATTTGATCTCAAATCTACGAGAAGCGAAATACGTAAAACTGACAGGTTTTGCTTATTTTTTCATATTTGGTATCAGTTCATTGAAAATTCCCAAAGGTCCTACAATCCCGATACTTATTGCACTATTGATGAGCAGCTCTTTCCTATGAAATCTCGCTGTCCGTTTATTCAATTCATGGGTAGCAAGCCGGACAAATATGGCGTCAAATTTTGGATGCTTGTTGAAGTGAAAAACAATATTTTTCCATATCTAGGAAAAGATGAAAAGAGTGAAGTACAAGAATGTGTTTATGATTTTTATTTTTATTGAAAAACTTTATTTTAGGAACAAAGATGGTTGTGTTGTTCAGATACGCATTGAAATATATACCTATATTCCTCAACATTATACTATTACTATTATCAGAACTTAAATTTACTCTTGACACTCTAACCTAACCTAACCTAACCTAACCTTGTACTCGTTTATTTGCCCATATCTTATATTTTTAACTAAATGTGTAATCTATTGGTATAATAAATATTCCTGAGCTTATCTTTAAAAATATTTCAACTGTATATTTATACACATATTGTTCAACCGCCTTGGGTGTGGGAGACCAGAGTTTGATACCTGGTTGAAGCTAGTGTGGTTTTTAACGCATATTCATTTTTGTATCCAGTCACATCAAGTCTTGGTTGCCAAAGGAACGCTCAATTACAACCTAAAATACCTTTAAAACACAAGGGGTCAAAATGACCCCTTTGGTAGTTCTTGTATAATCAATTTCCTGGTAGTGCTAGTGTTAATGAAGTCCAGAGTGTACTACGTGGAAGAGGGGTTGATATTTGGGCAAATCAGTGCCAGTCCCTGAATATGCATATTTATTTCATTTGTTCTTGTTTCTAACGTCGTTTTTCTGCCTCTTGTAGTAATCGTCGCGAAGAGGATGAATGATGATTAGATGAAATCAACAAAGAGGCACTCACAAATAAACACTCATGTGTAGGCCAGGGTAGGAACACAGAACCTTTGGAGGCGAAATCGTGAGACGAGCAGTCAACGCGCTTGACCAGGGAGACTGCAAATCTTATTTCATGAACGTCCTTGAGAATTTGTCGGGCTCTAACGTCATACCACAGACAAATGTATTACCTTTGTCTGTGGTCATACGTTTATCTGTGTAGCAATCCTTGAATCAATTCTCGTGCCTGACTGGTATGCAACCAACATATCCGGGAGACACTTGTGGTAGTATATATTCAGGCAAGTAGTTCCACGTCCCCAACTTTGCCATTTTTTTTACGGCTGGTTTATACAGTAACTTAAAAAACGGCAGTTCTGACATCACGTTAACGATAACTGAACACGTCAACGGGAGTTTCACAGTGCAATATCCACTGTGTTAATTGCGATGATGAGGATAAAAATTGCGATTAGATCAAACAGAAGAAAAAGCACTCAGAAAAGAAAACACTCATGCCCAGGTCAAGGGGGCTCAAACCCGGATCTCTCGATGGCGAGATCGTGAGACAACTCAGCTAAATGAATAATGTAGACGTGGCCATCGTTACAGATACCATCTCAGCACGTGGGTGAATTGTGGTAAAGTTTAGTCAAAATGGCAGGTTGAGGGTTTTAATGTAACGAGTGCACTCACGGTCCCCGAAATGACGTGTCAATCATACCCCGGCACGGGGCCAAACGTCGTTATGTGTACGGGAAACCGGTCGTGACTCGCGGTCCAGTTTTCAAGTTCGGTACTGAGACGGTCGTTTATTGTCATACTATTGCGAGGCGGAGATTAATACCTTGAAAAGTTACACTGTTTTGTTTACCTTTGATATGTAGATTCGAACAATCATAACACACTAATAGCATAGTATCTGGTACCTGAAAAACGTCAAATAACAACACTGACGAACGGTAAAAAGTGAATATATATTGTAACAACGAAAAATATTGCAATCAACAACTGTTTACAAAACCTCCTCACTCTCACGACATTCACGCTTCTCTCTTTCACACACATGAGGTATTTTTACATGTGAAGTATGGATACAAATCATGGATCTCGTTAACATATCATTCCTTTTAATTTTAAACCTTTATGTGAATTTAGGGCATTTGTATGCCAGCTCCTGTGCTCTTTTAAATTAACTTAAGTGCCAGCCCTCGGAAAGCGGTTAACTAAGACAATTGGGTCGGCGTGGTTAAATCTTTCGTTCGAATGAACGTATGCATCTAGTCGTAAGCACAACTTATTACCAGTTTCTCGGACGGGGGTATTACACACAAGCCTCTCTCGTCCAATGAGAACAACTACACAATTACATAGTGATGCAAAAACTTAATTGGCTCCAGCTGCCGGAATACACTAATCAATCGTCGGCGCGAGCAAAAATTACCTTAAAAACCACTATGCCACAAATAATACTATTTCACGCACACGACCTTGCAATAAAGACAACTACGCTTTCCACAATTAAAAAGGACTCATCAGTCAACTATTGACAAATTAAATGGCGCGACGGGGCGGTCGGTTACACAAGAAATGGAGCACACATTGACAATTTACACTAAACATTAAAGAAATGAAATGGAGCTTGTAACGCTGAATGCAGACAATTAAATTAGAATATCAGAACCTGAAATAACCCTTTTTTACAACAATACCAAAAAATTATCAAACACGGAAATTAGGTTCGGGTTTTCCTGAGTAACTTTGCAAATAAGTGAGGCTTCGGCGTTAACTGTACGGTGTTGATACTAACGACGCACGTATACATGTACATGAGACCCTCTGAAGTATACTGTACCAGACTCTGCTACATGGCGTGGTCATTCATCTCTCCTGGACGCGGGACTTGCACACGGTTCCTTTGTGGCGAAATTGTCCTCCGAGGTCGATCGCGACGAAGAATAATTGCGACGATCTGGTGTACTTGCACCTCCTTAGTACTTCGGGCTTTCCTCTTGTCACTAGCGTCGGATGTACGTGTTCACGCGCCGGTCAGGAATCTCTCCAGTGTCGGGCATCAATTGGACGTCGACCTGCAATCATCTCTCTCTAGTACCGGGCTTCGTTTGGGCGTCGTTCTCGAATCGTCCTTCCCTCTCTCTCTCTGGTAACGAGCTTCGGTTGGAACGTCGATCTGGAAACGTCCTTCGGGCTTTGGTTGGGACGACGATCTGAAAGCGTCCTTCGGGCTTTGGGCAGTGTTTGGTTCTGGTGTCGTCTTTGGCGTTGGCTGACTGGCTTCGGCGTCGTTGCAGGCGTCAGGGGGAGCGACGGCTCCCTTCTCTATCTTCTCTAGCCCTCCATCCTTATGTGGTCCACGCTTGGCAAAAACAAATCACCGCGTAATCTTCACCAAAATAAGGCGCACACTGGTAACTCTATCTGCAATTCGCTCACGGTACGTAAGGAAACAAAGTCCACGGACACAAAACAATAATCACGCGAGAGTGTAGCGCGGAGATGCTCTCTCTGTGAAATCCGGGTAAAAACTGTGTGTGGAATCAGAGTACTGCCTATATATAAGAGATTCGAATTCTTCCGTTGAAAAGGACGCCCTAGTGGCTTGGCTTCTGTTTCAGAGGGATGGAAATGACCTCTCTCCATTGTCTTGAAACGCGGTCAAGTGCGCGTCGTCGATCCTTGCAAGCTTGGGCTCCAGCTGGGATCTCTGGTCATCCGTGAACATGGGTTCGAACGCCTGCCGCGACTCAAGCTCGGTAGCGGCGAAAACAATCTTTCCTTATCTCCGCGTTGGTGCAAATATGTCATGTCCTAAGCCGAAAAGACAGTTCCGCTGTCACTCAAGAAAAACCCTTCTCCCAACATCCGACGTCTGCTCGGATACAAGTTTATCCACAAAATAAGATACCTTACACTTTTATATCTGAACATAACCTGAATCAATAAACCAAAATAATTTATATCGAACTGCGTTTCACATGTCACTAGATACCGTGACATTCTCGCCCTCCTTCCGATCAAAAAATTCTGTAGGCGAATAAAATTTTTTTTACTACTCAGGGGCATGAAATTTTGACTACAAATTTTTTAACACCCTGTACAAGAAAAGTCAACCAGTTCGATAACACAAAACACATGATATAAATGATAACTCCAATTTACATAATAAATATACATTTTATGCACTCTGGGTATGGCGCAATGTTATTTTATACTTCTAAAATGGCGCGATGTCGCTTAACCATGTTTCGCCATCCCATTCCTCCCTTCGGCGCTGACGACCTGACGGCCCCGGCTGTGGAGACGTGTTGCTGGGATTCAGCCCGTTCGCGTTTCGCGTCGGGCTCCTTTGAACCCTCGGCGGGCTGCGCCTTGTGTGCCCGTTGTCAGAGCGCGGGCTCTCCGGTCTACTGTCGGGGTGACGTTGATAATAACCATTGTTCACTCGCCCGTTGTAAAAGTTGCTGTCGCCGCTGTTGCCATGGTGACCCGGTGACCTAGGAGTTTGACCACCTCGACGTCTCTGTCCCCGATACTGGCGTCTCTGTCGTGGCGAAGGCGGATCATCTCGAAACTGGCGAACTTCGGCTCCTGGAGCGCGTTGCTGCCCACCGTATCTTTGCTGGACCAGATGAACGCGTGGGTGCTTGTTTCCCCGGTTTCCTTCATCCTCCGGTCGCCTTCTTTTGTTCCATCTTTCGTTTCGCGTCCTCTCGCGTTCCTCTTCGCACTGGTTCAGGTTCTCTAGCGTGAGCGACATGGCTTCTGCATCGTAAACGCACGCCCCGTTGAGATGCCGTCTTATCTCTTGCGGGTAATGATAAATTAGGGCCGCAATTATCTCCGACGTGGTCATCTGTGGCTGGAGAGCTTGGAACTCATTGAACTTTCGCCAGAAATATTGTGCAAAAGTAAGTCCCCCGTTCCTGTCGTACCTCTCGTTCCTCAGTTGGATAAGCATCCTTTCCACTTGCATGGGGCGCTGAAAGTGTGTCAAGAACGCTTCCCTAAACGCCGAGTAAGAATGAAAGTGTCTTTCATTCCGATCCAGCCAGTTCTTTGCCCGATCTTGCATTAGGCCTTTCAGCACGAGTAATCGCTCCCCATCCGCAAGTCCTAACTCCCGGGCTGTTGCTTCAAATTCCTCGATGAAGGCTGACGGCAATATCCTGTCGGCCCCGGAGAACTTCTTGAAATGTTTTTTATATTCAGGCGGGAACAGAGCTCTTCTCGTTGGTGCTGGTTCAGACCGTATATCTTCCCGGGATGAAGTTTGGGCTTCGAACGGTCGCGGCGATGGAAGATGTAGTCCAGGTTCCACTTCGCTTCCCCCGTTGACAAGCGTAGTCGGTCTTGCGTCACTCGCGCGCCTTGAAGACGAGGGGACCGCAGCTGGCTGCGATGACGTCATGGCTGCCGGCACTCGCGATGATCCGGGAACGTCGGCTACGTTCAGTCGTTGCAGTTTCTGTTCTATTTCCTTTATCTTTTCGGAATTCCCTTCCGCTAGACTCGCTGCTCGCCGTACCTGTCGCTCGAGGGCATCGTTGCTCCGATTACAGGCTGACTCCAGCTGTGCACACTGCTGGCCGATGTGTTGCAAGGCTCCTTCCTGTTCACGCACGCTCTGCGCCAGTGTTGCCACCTTGGCTTCCTGTTCATTGACGCGAGCGTCGGTCCTGGCGATCCTGGATTCGATTCGAGCCTCGGATTCTTGGATCGTCTGAAGGAGTTGTTGCTTTATTTCTTCTCCGGAGGCGCGAACCGTCCCTTGGAGGCGTTCTTCCATCCCTCGTACCTCGGTCTGCATCCCTTGCACCTCAGCCTGCAATCCCTGGATGTTGGTTTGGACTCTGGTTTCCAATCCCTGGATGTTGGTCTGGACTCTGGTTTCCAATCCCTGGATGTTGGTCTGGACCCCTTGCATTTCAGCCTGCAATCCCTGGATGTTGGTCCGCATCTCGGTCTGCATTCCCTGGAGCATTTGGAGGACCAGCTGAATTTGGTTGGCACCACTGCCACTTCCTACGTCATCTCCTTGTTCCTTGCTGTGTTCATCGTCCGCACGTGATGTACCCCCCTGGGCACTTGGTATCTCCCTTTCCATTCCTGGCGGGCTCTTGCACTGGAGACAAACCGGTCCGGAATCTCCCTCGCTGTCGACTTCGAAATCATAAAATTCCTGTCCACAAACCTTGCAAACCATCATGACGTCACTCTTGTTCAAACAGTCTATGCGACGATTTCTTAATCTCATGAAGGCCTTTCCTTAATTATCTGCTCAATCTTATGTCGCACTTTGGAACAGTTACGCAAACTTACGCGAGCTCACACAAAATGTAAATTACAAATCGATACATAAAAAGAAAAAGGAGGTCCGTCGGGAATCCCTTATCCCGCAACTCAGCCTGATGCCATAAATTACGCCAAAAACCAAAAAAAAAGTACACAAAAAGTACATAAAAATGCCCTATGCAGCTGCCCTTGCTGCTTTCGCCGAAAAAAATATCTGCCCTATTGTTACCAATTACGCCCAATAACGTGTCCTTACACGTGAACCTACGACAAATACATGAAAATAACCCTCGAAATTACAAAACGAAAAACACACACCATCAGGAACCTAACACAAGAATTTTATGCATGACGTATACAACAATGAAATTTCTACCGCTCTCGCAACCTGGTTTTCCTGGAAAGACATGACAAAAGTTGCCGTCCCATGTTTGCGGCGCCAAATGTAACGAGTGCACTCACGGTCCCCGAAATGACGTGTCAATCATACCCCGGCACGGGGCCAAACGTCGTTATGTGTACGGGAAACCGGTCGTGACTCGCGGTCCAGTTTTCAAGTTCGGTACTGAGACGGTCGTTTATTGTCATACTATTGCGAGGCGGAGATTAATACCTTGAAAAGTTACACTGTTTTGTTTACCTTTGATATGTAGATTCGAACAATCATAACACACTAATAGCATAGTATCTGGTACCTGAAAAACGTCAAATAACAACACTGACGAACGGTAAAAAGTGAATATATATTGTAACAACGAAAAATATTGCAATCAACAACTGTTTACAAAACCTCCTCACTCTCACGACATTCACGCTTCTCTCTTTCACACACATGAGGTATTTTTACATGTGAAGTATGGATACAAATCATGGATCTCGTTAACATATCATTCCTTTTAATTTTAAACCTTTATGTGAATTTAGGGCATTTGTATGCCAGCTCCTGTGCTCTTTTAAATTAACTTAAGTGCCAGCCCTCGGAAAGCGGTTAACTAAGACAATTGGGTCGGCGTGGTTAAATCTTTCGTTCGAATGAACGTATGCATCTAGTCGTAAGCACAACTTATTACCAGTTTCTCGGACGGGGGTATTACACACAAGCCTCTCTCGTCCAATGAGAACAACTACACAATTACATAGTGATGCAAAAACTTAATTGGCTCCAGCTGCCGGAATACACTAATCAATCGTCGGCGCGAGCAAAAATTACCTTAAAAACCACTATGCCACAAATAATACTATTTCACGCACACGACCTTGCAATAAAGACAACTACGCTTTCCACAATTAAAAAGGACTCATCAGTCAACTATTGACAAATTAAATGGCGCGACGGGGCGGTCGGTTACACAAGAAATGGAGCACACATTGACAATTTACACTAAACATTAAAGAAATGAAATGGAGCTTGTAACGCTGAATGCAGACAATTAAATTAGAATATCAGAACCTGAAATAACCCTTTTTTACAACAATACCAAAAAATTATCAAACACGGAAATTAGGTTCGGGTTTTCCTGAGTAACTTTGCAAATAAGTGAGGCTTCGGCGTTAACTGTACGGTGTTGATACTAACGACGCACGTATACATGTACATGAGACCCTCTGAAGTATACTGTACCAGACTCTGCTACATGGCGTGGTCATTCATCTCTCCTGGACGCGGGACTTGCACACGGTTCCTTTGTGGCGAAATTGTCCTCCGAGGTCGATCGCGACGAAGAATAATTGCGACGATCTGGTGTACTTGCACCTCCTTAGTACTTCGGGCTTTCCTCTTGTCACTAGCGTCGGATGTACGTGTTCACGCGCCGGTCAGGAATCTCTCCAGTGTCGGGCATCAATTGGACGTCGACCTGCAATCATCTCTCTCTAGTACCGGGCTTCGTTTGGGCGTCGTTCTCGAATCGTCCTTCCCTCTCTCTCTCTGGTAACGAGCTTCGGTTGGAACGTCGATCTGGAAACGTCCTTCGGGCTTTGGTTGGGACGACGATCTGAAAGCGTCCTTCGGGCTTTGGGCAGTGTTTGGTTCTGGTGTCGTCTTTGGCGTTGGCTGACTGGCTTCGGCGTCGTTGCAGGCGTCAGGGGGAGCGACGGCTCCCTTCTCTATCTTCTCTAGCCCTCCATCCTTATGTGGTCCACGCTTGGCAAAAACAAATCACCGCGTAATCTTCACCAAAATAAGGCGCACACTGGTAACTCTATCTGCAATTCGCTCACGGTACGTAAGGAAACAAAGTCCACGGACACAAAACAATAATCACGCGAGAGTGTAGCGCGGAGATGCTCTCTCTGTGAAATCCGGGTAAAAACTGTGTGTGGAATCAGAGTACTGCCTATATATAAGAGATTCGAATTCTTCCGTTGAAAAGGACGCCCTAGTGGCTTGGCTTCTGTTTCAGAGGGATGGAAATGACCTCTCTCCATTGTCTTGAAACGCGGTCAAGTGCGCGTCGTCGATCCTTGCAAGCTTGGGCTCCAGCTGGGATCTCTGGTCATCCGTGAACATGGGTTCGAACGCCTGCCGCGACTCAAGCTCGGTAGCGGCGAAAACAATCTTTCCTTATCTCCGCGTTGGTGCAAATATGTCATGTCCTAAGCCGAAAAGACAGTTCCGCTGTCACTCAAGAAAAACCCTTCTCCCAACATCCGACGTCTGCTCGGATACAAGTTTATCCACAAAATAAGATACCTTACACTTTTATATCTGAACATAACCTGAATCAATAAACCAAAATAATTTATATCGAACTGCGTTTCACATGTCACTAGATACCGTGACATTAAAACAATCGCAACTAAGAGTGTGTTACTTTAATCGTTAGGTTACAAATTATTTATATATTTATTTAATTTCAACTGTGAAAAATATTTAATTGGAGAGATCGATAGCAACCTAAATACATATTAGGATACTATTCGAAAAGGAAATTTAAAATATTCACTTATTCATTTACTCATTCCGACAGACAATTATACAAACAAGAGAATATAAACACAATCCTTACTTCCCATACTACATAAACACACACAAAAATCCCGAGCTCTAAAATTCAATTTAAAAATTATATCCGAAATATAATGGGAATAAGAGATCTTATCCCAGGTACTTCAGCAACTTTGTTTCAATCAAAGGAATTGTGCTTGCTCGTTCTAAAGCCTAATAATATATGTTATCTTGCAAAACACGAATCCCGTAATGGGTTTCTATCCCAGGCTAAAAGGAAGAATGGTTGGGAGAAAGCTTGACCTCGACTCTCCAGTATCTTCTTTTAAGCAAAGTACAACACAAAAGATGCTGTACTGGCTTTCAATAAACAACGACCAGACGACGTCATGCAGAGAGATTGGGGTGATCAATTTTTCATTAGAGACTTTTTCCATGCCTTTCTTATTCAACCTGACTCGACCTCGAGGTGATCAGGGAGTGCGACTTTTCTCCCACCATAGAAGAGAGAAGACAAGAGTCGGAGAGAGATCCCAAGACACATCCTACAGGCGACTTAGGGTCGGGGCCCTGTTCAGAACGCATGAATCATACATAGACTCTTAGGGGGGCTCGTGGCTCACACAACATCGATTCCTTCATAATTTATGGGGCTCATATTGAGTGGGAGCCTTCTTTCTAGCCATGTCTCAAAATTCTGTTTACTTAGAGACGCTTTTTTTTCTCGTTTCTGTACTGATGCCAAACAAATGCAAATCAAATTTTAGAAACGTCGCGTGCACAGAAGGAGCTCTCTCCTTTCACTGTTACCTTTACACTCCCCTCTTGAATAGTATGCGAAATAAGAACACACAAGCCATGACTGCCGAAATTGCAATTTCAGAAGTAATATCGATTACTTGATAGCAGAGCGAAAATGAAACTCAAAAAACATCAATTGAAGCGGTCACACGAATCAAGTTGTAACCAACAATTTTCTAAACACAAACGACACAAGCATCAAATTGAAGAAAATTTGGTTTTGAATTCTAGAATACAGTAGTCGCACGTTTTATGTACGGATGGAAGATTTTTCTGCACATTGGAACTTCTTGTTTGAGAAATAACTTACAAGAGAAAGCAACACGGCTGGTTGTTTTGCCGTTTCTGTGGCATTTGATCTTTTCTTATATATACAACGTTGTTCGTGTCACCACTTCGTATTTTAGGAAATAAAGTTTGCTGTTCAGACAATTCGCTTCAAATTTCAGAAGCTGATGATGTTATATTCCACCCGCATTCACTGTGTGATAGCCAAAAGTGAGAACTAACATATTAGAATAGTGCGATTTCCTGTCGCTAATCCCCCCCCCCCCCCATGGTTTTTAACACATTAAGGTGCTACAGAAAAAAAACAATAGAGTCAGTTGGGGGCTCTGGACGGGGATGACTCTAGACAGAAGTAACGTTTTGTAATCGTGTCGGGAGCCTGTAGTACACATCACATTATACCGTAGTTCAGAGTACTTGTTGGAGTGTCCCGGATGTCCGACAGCGTTTTGACCTTTGTTGGTAGTTGGTATGGGAGACACGAGGATTCAAAGACAGACATCGATAAATGCATTACTATAGTATTACGTACGCAGTAGGTAAGGTGTAGCAGATAGTGTTTTAGGAGAAAATTCATGGCAGTGGGACACCTGACATGTGTCCTCGTGGTCAAGATGTGCGCGCGCGTACAGTGCATTTTGGAACCATCTAGCGGGTTAAATATGGTTTATTGTGTTTTGATGTAAAACACAATATGTGGACATGTACATACAAGGAAAATTGCAAAGGATGCTAATGAGACAACGTCCGGAATTGGAGATCCAAGATTGATTTCGAACTCATGAACGAAGCAGCGTTTATTCAGCACTTTCAGAAACACATGTCTCCTGGACATTCTCTGCTGATTCTTGGCGGCCATTACACCCACACTAGAAGTCTTGACGTCCTACTATACAGCATGGAACATGGCATTATTCCTCTTAGCCTACCAGCACACACGACTCACAGATTATAATCCCTGGATCGGTGTGTGTTTAAATCCTTAAAATCAGCATACTTCAATTCTGCCAATGTATGTGTGAGGAAGTGGTGCGTTTATCATGAGATGCTCCAACAAGGGTAATGGTTTTCCATTTTTTTTTCAATTTTTACAACTTGTGGCAGAGTAGTTAATGTGTTATGAATATCTGTGTCTCGTTCCTGAACTAGATCATTATTTCAGTGGCGTATTTAGACCATTGTCCAGAGTCCACCCGTCAGTTGTCCAGAGTCACCCCAACAGGTTGTACTTTTCCTTGAGTTAATTATTTCTGGTTTCAGATAAAAAGATAAAACAGGTATCATTCGATAGTCAAAAGATGTCTCCGTACATTAGTAGCAGAGATCTTGCGAATGAATTGAAACTGAAGCCAGCAGGGTAATTAATCACTGAACTGTCCAGAACTCTAGGTCATATCAATTAAAAACTATGTGCGCGCACATCATTATGAAGGTAAATAACTTTTTAGATTACAATTTTTAGTTTCATTGATTGTTGATGAAATTTTATTACCATTTTTTGAACTGAAATGATTGAATATTGTGATGTAATTTCAGGTGAAAAAATACATTTGGTTATTCATTTGAATGAAATGCACTTTAATTTAAATTAATAATACATTAAGATAGGTTCGAGACAACAAAAGCTCCACATAAAATTTTTAAGTATTAATACACAGTTAAACGAAAAGCCCTGAAGTTTATCAATTGCATATTGTGCTGAAAATCTATCCGTTCGGGCTTCGAATCCCGGGAAAGGCTGGATCTATCACTCATTTAGTCAGTTCGCCTTCAATCTTTCATCTAACGCAGAAAACTGACAAAGTAACACACACGTGAAAATATTATAATGAGAAGAGCATCGAATATGAAATCTGCTTCACGGCCTCACCGATGGTGTAATGGTAACATCGTTGCCTTTTAATCAATGAATCGCGGGTTCGATACCCGGTAAAGGCACATAGTGGTTCCTCCGACCTCCATGGCTGAGTGGTTAGCACATCGCGCTACGTTGCCAGGGGTGTCAGGTTCGAATCCCGGCCTGGGCATTGGTGTTCTTTGTGAGTGTCCCGACATCAGTTTCATCATGTCACCACTCATCCTCATCTTCGCGATTGGGAAAAAGTGGCAGAAAAGCGAAGTAAAATAAACCAAATCAATCAACATATTGGTTCGGATTCTAGTTTAAACTGTCCCGATTAGCCTATATGTGCATAAAGTCGACTTACAACTCAAAACTGCTTCACGTGCCGTAAGAACCATTGCATTTTTATTTCCATGCTCTTCAGAAACAATGCTTCCTGATCGCCCATTCGCAAACATTAATGAACTCGTAAGGTCTGGAACCATGTATGAACGCTTCCGTACACAAAAAAGTTCATTCTTGGGGAACATTTATAAACTACTTTAAAGAGATGCAAAGTGACTTAAAAACCTCCTTGTCTCGGATTCCGTTTCTGTCATTACGCAGGACACTCCTTCTGATGGATGATTGTTGTTGGTTTAGGGTAACCCAACGCTCCGCTACTCGCCGCTAATTGCTTCCGTAATGAAGCAAGACGAGAAGTGCTGATTAATATCCTTCATTAGGTGAAATGAAACATCTCGCTCTCCTTCCCGCGGAACGCTCCGAATCAATTTACCTGTACAATTTATTCATGTGGAGTTATTACCGTCATTAGTATACGAAGCATACGCTGAACCACTACTTCAATCAGCATTACTTATCGCCGCCGCTGAAAGCAAAAAGAAGAAAAAAAATGAAAGAGAACGGACCCGTAATTGCGTCTTCACTGGAAATTTTCCTTTGAAAGAAGAAGAAAGGATCTAAATAAGGAAAGGATGGGGTTGGAAGGAGGTTGCAAGTGCTTTTGCAAAACAAGTACGCATAATAGTAATTTGTTGCAATAAGTCCACTTCTTGCTACGGTAAAAGGTCAATTTCACGCTGACTCGTTCCATACATGGCAAACGGTGAGAAATTTTATCATCTCAAAAGCTGAATTTTTGACAAACAGTGAAAGCATGAATGCGGAGAGAGAGTGGGCGCACACACACTAGACTAGATCACCCTAAATCTCGTATTTCTGTCAGTGGTTTTTGTAGTACCATCACCACCAAGAAAATTAATTACAGAATAATAAGCTTTTACATCTACAAAATATGAAGAACTATTATAACACTCCAAAATATAGTACATTTACATAAGGGGCTCGGGTATTGTTTTCTCATTTTAGATTAAAGCATTATTTTAAGAAACCGATTAACCCTGAAGTGCAAAATCTAAATTAGTAGTTAAATACGAGTACGATGCTTTCCATCCATCCTCATTGTCGCTTCACCCTAATATAAATGTGCAACGCAAAATTGTAAGTTCAAGGTTCGAGTCATCTCATCAGTAATCGGGAAGTCTTATTCGTTTTAGTTATCAATGCTATAGTTGAACAGTAACATGATTACGCTGACGGAATGAGTTCCAGAACTAAACCGTTTTTGGGTCGCTGTATCCAAACAATAAAATGGTATACGACGCCAATGTCCACATAATAATTATCTAAATATTAATTGTACATTATCCATTGTCTAGTGCTTTTAAACTATACTTATTCTAACACTAAATATCGAGAGAGCACCTCTTCTCTCGTCTATCTATTTTTTGAGAGATGAGAAATAGTAGCAAAAATAGAGCAAAAATTAGTACACAATTCTGGGAATAGTTGGTTAGAGCACCATATTTGTAGTAAAAGCGCAGGTCTGTCGTAGTTTCGATTCCCACCGCCGGCAAAATAAATTTCACCTGAAGACGAGAGAAGAAGTGCTCTCTCGAAACGTAGTTTAGAGTAAGTATAGTTTAAAGCACTATACAATAAATAATGTGCAATTAACATTGCATGCTAATGTCCACATAAGCCATATCTCAAGTTTACTTAGATTATCTTTAACACACAGAAATATTTGGAGTACAAGTTTCATGAAATCAATATAAACACAGTCAAAAAAGTTTTGCATCACCCGAGAAGTTATGAAAATAGCATACGTAACATGCCAAAGCGGACAGGAACCGATGAAGCAGAGCTCATTGTGCGAATTAACGCGGTCAGCGTGCAATACCGATCACCACAGACGACTAACGGAGTCGGCAAGTGCATGTGTGTGTTCCGAGCGTAGCACCACGGTAGTCGGCGAAGGTTAGTTAGGTGGTCCTTGTGTCCAGTTAGTGAAGGCGAGCGAGTGGAGCTGTGTGCAAGGCATGCCTAGGCGTACAATAGTGCAGTTTGATCCGGCAAGGATCATCACGCTACTGCAGACTGGCATGTCACAATGGGCTGTAGCTATGGCTGTTGGAGTGGCGCAAAGCGATGTCTGTAGGACCTGGAGGCGGTATACAGACAGAGGAACAGTAGCAGATCGTTAACAGACAGGTCGTCCACGGGTCACACCACCAGCACAAGACCGCTATGTACGAGTCTCAGCTCGGCGACAGAATACCATGACGACAAGGAACATCACCCATGCCCTCCAGGCAGCCTCTGCTGTGCATGTGTCAAACCAAACTGTCTATAACACACTCCGAGGAAGTTTTTTACGTTCCAGAAGACCTCTCCGGCGCCAGTACCTATTGCTACGACATCGGTGCGACCGTGTGCATTGGGTCCGTGCAAATCGAAATTTGGGACTCGATCATTTTTCTCATGTGCTCTTCACCGATGAATGTAGGCTCTGTCTAAGGCCAGATTCACGAAGAGGACGGGTGTGGCGAGGCCCTGGACTGCAAGAGGGGCTTTGTGGTGTCCAGGGGGTCCATCCATACCAAGGAGGAGGAATCATGGTTTGGGCAGGGATCATGCTCGGACGTCGAACGCCCCTAATTCCAATTAGAGGGACACAAACAGCTGTTCGTTATGTCAGGGACATTCTCCAGACGACTGTGGAACCATTTCATCAGGAAATTGGTGACGAATTTGTCTTGGTGGATGACAATGCCCGTCCACACCGCACACAGATAGTGCACGATTATCTGCAGGCGGCGAATATCCGTCGCATGCTCTGGCCAGCGCAAAGCCCCAACATGAATTGCATCGAACATGCATGGGCAATGCTAAAAAATGCCATTGCAAACCGTCCTGTGGCTCTCACCAATCTTCGTGAAGTTCTTCTTGCGGCACAGGACGAATGGGATCGCTTACCGCAAGATCAGCTTGATCGTCTCATCCTCAGTATGCCACAGCGTGTTCAAGACCTTCTTGCAGTCAGGGGAGGACACATCAGGTGGTAGGCAATGTTTCTGATGGATCCGCTATGACGAACAGTCTTCTTGTGACAGTTCTATTTTTTTCGCCTCCATCATGAATTCTGCCATTTTAGTTTTCAAAACATTTCTGAGAAAATTGTACGTTTTTTGTTCCCCTTTCATTCAACATGTCTTGTTCTTCATCTTTTCTTTTGTATTCCCACTGTCATTGTCAATAAACTTTGTGCTTCATATATATTTTGTCATTTTCCGTCCTGATGCAAAACTTTTTTGACTGTGTTTAGATAGAACACTAGCTTCTTTTCACCGAAGATGTAATCAAACTGTGGATCCAGTACCGATTGTTCTATGTGCATACGGTGGACCTGAAGACAACTTTGACTTGCTGAAGAAACATTGTATGATTTGAAATATGACAAAATATTTTTAATGAACTCAGATAGGTCTCACATGTGCTCGAAGAACTGAACGCAGTGTAGAGCTTTCTCTTCCGTTAAAGTTGGAACAGAGTTTGTTACACATACTTAACTAATTTTTTTTTAATTAACAATTTTCTTCGGTGATGCAAAAATTGACATTCTTTCGCCTTTTTTGACAAAAGCTTTACTTATTTGATTTTGCCCAGAAGGGCTCATTCCAGTGTGTAATTTACCGCGAAAACTCAATATAAACATCAAAGTGAAACTTTCCGCTTTCTTGCATCATGGCCTATCTTGGTAGTGACTTATTTGCATCGTGATGAATATGGAAATTGAAAACTCTGTCCTTAGAATTATGCTCTGAAGTAAATGACCACAAGTCGGTCAAATACCTTTAAAAGCTTGGAGTTATTACAATATGTATATCTACCACTCAACTTTTATAGTGTAACGCACGATATATTTGAAATGACGTCGTGTTGGATACATACCGCTGATAACCAAACGTATGTCATTACAACATCCTTGTTTCCGCTAAGTTCACCGCAACTATGGGAACTATGTAACACTGAAGCAAATAGTTACTGGAACATATGCTGTCACATGACTCATGACTCGTATGACTCAACCTTGGGACACATTGACCATGCAAACCACTGGACAAACAAGAACCCCTTTCAAGTTTATATTTATTAACAGAGCTAAGTGCAAGTTCAATTATAGCGAACAAATATATTAATCTCTTGCACAACAAATTGTAAGTCTAATAGCTATTGTAAACAGACTCCAGAAAAAAAACTTGGTAGCTTTTAACACAATATTTTGATTTACTCTTCTCTTTGTAAAACAGGTAGAAAGTTGTAAAATGAAATTAATTCATAAATAGCTTAACAATCAAAAACTGGAAAATTGTGAGGAACTGACGTTCTGGTTTATTGTAAAGGCACCAGCGCATACCCCTGAATGTATGTGGGTGGAGGAGGGTTCTTCAGGGATTCCCCCTTTTCTATAGTTGGAGGGTTCTTCAGGGATTCCCCCTTTTCTATAGTTAACATGTAAAGGGAAATAAAAAATCACTGACGTTAGATGTGTAACGCGATCATTTGTGGGCGTTTTTTGTTCTCTGATCTATGTCAGTTCATTATTCATCCATAAATCGCGAACAACATAAACACGTAATAAACATACAATAACTACCTAAAATAAAAATACGGATACCTCACCGAAATTGCAATTATGTTCCTCACAGTCAGTGTATATAATCATTTTTCAATCTTCTTAGATTGCAATACTACCTTATGGACTTCAATTTCAATTTCGTTCTTTTCTTATCAGTTACACTTTTTGTGTTAACAACTTAGTTCAAAACGAATTCCAGAAAAATGCACAAAAACTTAACTACACACTTCATAAACATAACCGAAAATCTTAAAATGATTACTTGAAAAGTAATTAAATTGATCTCGGGAATTATATCAAAGAAGCATACACGAATCTTTATACTTTCGACATATAAGACACCGAGGATTCAAAATAAATTACAAAAAAAGAAGGTAGGAACGCAAGAACGTGTAAAAAAGGGAAAATGCACACGAAGGACTGCTTTCGCTTCGTATTTTTTCTCTTTTTTAAGTATTTTTTCTACCCTTATTTTAATCACGTGGATGGGACCGAATATGATGCTCACAAAGCATCTAGTTTCTTTGGGATTCACATACAACCTCAGGCTAGGCAAAACGTCACGTTAACCACTCAACCACAAATGACGGAACGGAACCATGAGCATTAACAAAAAAAAATTGCATACTTTTTCCAATCGATAGTATCAAAGAAGAAATTCTTTACAACATGAATAAAGTATTTATAAAATCAGGAATGGAACATGAAAGAAAAATGGCCAATACATTACAGACTTTCTGAGTCGCATATTCGAAAGAATCCTTGTAGCCTATCGGTAGACAGACCCCTCCTTGAATTCCATTTCTCTTGTTCTGCGTTTCAGGAGATGGTTTCACGACAGGAATAGACCAAATAAAAAATATAACAGACGAAAGGAAAAAGGCTCATAATTTCCTGTAACAATTTCGCTTCAGGAAATAAAATTTTGCTTGTGCGTGACACAAGAGAACACATTAGACAGCTTTTTTCTGCTCCATAAGAAACTTTTCCGTGGAAGTCTGTGATAAAAACCGAACTCTCTCTCCAGGTTCGCTGTATTATTATTTTTCTGGCGCGTGCCTCTGCGAAAACAGCATAAGATGGGCCCGCTCGTCCAAGAGCTACAGGGCTACAGATTGCAACGGGAAATAAGGACGATAAGAAAGTTTCAAGTTATGCTTTTCAGTATTGCGCTCATCAATCGTCACAATGAAATAAGTTACAATGTGAATATAACGTGATTTACAAAATGATTGAATACATAATTACTTTTTCTTCTTTAAATTGTTTACAACTTCCTAACTAAACAGAAAGATAAAGTTTCACAGGATGATATTATGTTGAGAATATTTGCAACTCAAAATTGTAAAAGATATCGTTGCATATTTCTTGCACAGTATTCTTTGTCGACTTTCTCATGAATTTGAGAGATGACAATATACTTTAAAAAGTAATAATATATGCATGTAGTTAAAATTACGAGTGTGATTATCACAATCCCGGGTTCGAATCCCAGCCTGGGTGTTACTTGTCAGTGTTCCTTCATCAATTTTATCATATCCTCACTCATCCTCTTCTTTGTTGCGATTAGCCAAAAGTTAACAGAAACGCGAAGTAACAAAATTACGAAAGCTAGATGCAATCATTAATATACATAACATCAATAGTTGGAATTAACGGATTATGGTCGTCAATTGTTTCAAAAATGGAAGCAAAGCACTGATTTTGTAACATTAGAATACACTTACGAAATAAGTGGATACAGGCTACATAATCAACCTCGGTGATTTTGTAAACAACACCTCCTCGACCAGAAGCAAAAATAAGCATTCTGTTACATTATTACAGGATCTAGTGTTGTGATAGAACTCACACCTTGAAGCACATTATTTCTTGTATCATTCCGTACTCTTAAACACATAACCAAAAATAACCGATGCATGGTTTGGCATCTATTAACATTTGCAAACATTTAATATCAATAAAAAAGATCAAATGTAGTGTGTTAAAATGAGCTCCTCAACTCAAATCAGCGAAAAACATGGCAAACAAATTACTGAATAATTGATCCTCCAGTACTCAGAAAAGTTGATAAGACATGGACAAGTGCAGACAAGAACTGTATTAGAATTTCCAAGACATTTCTTCAGCAGACATTCCCCCCTACGGTAGCTTTCTCTGGATCTTCTTCACTCCCTCGAAGCAGAAAACCACGAGCACACCGAACAGTGGAACCCCCCAACTTCCCTCGATGCGGTGATCCGTACCACCATCCTCGGGGCAGAAAATGCAGTGAAAACTAAGTCGCAAGAGAGGGAAGAAGGGTAGGGATAGAACGGATAGCGGTAAAGAAAAGAAAGACGAGGAGCTACTTCCCTGTCAGTTGGCGATTGGTTGATGAACAACACTCAACACAAGTCTCGTAAAGCAGAGAAGTACTGTGGAAGATGAAGTCTAATTTCCTGTCTCTAGAGGGGGGTTCTGAAAAAGAAAAAAAAAGTATGAACAAAGCTGCTGGGGGGAAAAAAGCAGCAGTTCGCTGCTGCACATACGACCCAAAGCTCTGCAGCGTCAATGAAACAAGCTACTTCTCATTAGTGTTGAACATATCAAAAGGGGTGCTCCCCAAAAGTCCTTGAAGTGGCGGACGATATGGTCTGCCGAGATTTACGTCGAGAGGGTCCAATTTTTCCCCCATTATGCTCTGATGAATCTCCATCATGACAGAACTAAGCCTGGCAATTCACTCAACATCCAAGTGGAGGAAGTCGTACTTTCAACTTCTCGTTTCCGCTGCTTACATTTTTACTTTTCCGACCCGCATCTACTTAACTTCTCTCCTTCTAACGACTCCTTGTAATTAGCTCGTAGAAGAGCTAGGCTATGATACCTGAAGAAGCAAGATCCTCATGTTCCCTTCCTTCACGACGTACGTTTTGTACTATAACATAATGTAGTTAATTCCCACTCAAACACGAAATAATATCACCGCCCTCCGTGGCGGAGTGGCTAGCACAGTGCGCTACTACAGGGTCGCCGGTTCGAATCCCGCACTGGACATTGGATTCTTTGAGAGTGTCCCTTCATCAATTTTATCAAACCACCACTCATCCTCATCTTTGCAATTAGCCAAAAGTGTCAGAAAAGCGAAGCAAACTAAGCCAAATCAATAAATAAAATATCAACACTCAACATCGAAGTATTGTACACCTAAAATTCAGATATTTCTCTGCACGAGAAAGCTCGAAATGCCATCCGACTCAAATATCCACGCCCAAAAGTTTACGACAATACTAATCACTGTAAAACAACGAATAAAGGAGAGAGTATATTATGTAAGAGCACTTCCTAGTGATAAGAATGACATAATTTTTGTTTGTGAGTTCACAAATTCATGCGGGTTACACGACAAATTAATAATCAGTGTCAGCTGAATCTCAAAACATTACAACATTGTTTTAAAAATAAGATTTGCCACAGTAGCAATAGCAAGTCTTAGCGTTGTGGTAAACCAGAAGTCAAACTGTGTAACGGAAACATTTGAATTTGATGAATATTATCGTTTGTAACAATTGTAAAATTATACTGAAAAGACTACCGTTAACAAAATACCTGTTCCTGTCGGTAAATCATTCTATGGCTTTCCTAAGGGACTTCTTTGTCCGTATCAAGCCAAGAAACTGTAAGAACATTGGTGCTTTACATCAAGAAATTACAAACGCATGGATTTACTGTATTGCGGCATTATGTTCGATTCATATATTTTTTAGTTAATTTAACAAACATAAAGCAGCTTCAGTGTATATCTGTGAACAGCCAACAAACGTGCACACATGAACTACTCGTATATTTTGTTTATTTCTAACACGCTTGTTTCCACCTACCTCGCGCCGGTCCCCGTGGCGGAATGGTTAGCACATCGCGCTACGACAACAGGGGTCCCGGGTTCGAATCCCGGCCTGGGCATGGATGTTTGTGAGTGTCCATTCATCAATTTCATCACATCATCACTCATCCACATCTTCGCAAATTATCCAAAAAGTGTCACAAAAGCGAAGTAAAATAAAGCAAATCAATCAATCCACCTCCCTCGCATTATTGTTAGTGCATGTCATCAGAATACTACAGTACCGTATTTTCACAGATATTGCTGTAAACACAGAAGATAGAACAATTCATTAAGAGGCTGTGCCGAACTTGCTCTAGTACACGGATGTCTTATATTTGCAATGCAAGCATCTGAAAATGTTACATTTAATACTTTAAACAATAATAACTTTGTTCATTCTCTTATAGTACCCGGTTTTTACTATTGTGGAGGAATATTCAATTATTTATGGGACAGTTGATGGTATGTACAAAAGTGAAAGTGAAATTAATGTTTATTATGCCGATAATCTACTATAATTATGCTTTAAACCTACGACTGAACTAACTTCCAGTGATTTTCAAAATATGGTTTAGCATCTGAAAAAATCTTTACCAAATTTAAAAAATTCCGTTGAAACTAACTGGCTTGCAGATATTTAACTTCGAGAGCAGATTTTTTTTTTAAATAAGCCGGTTAAAAAGCATGCTGCTGTATTAGAAGCTTCCATTCAGAAACAATAATGTTTGTGTATAAACGCTCCCTCTCAAGCAGGGTGAACTTATTGTTTCAATACATCAAAGCTTCACAAACATGTCTGATGCGGACAATACTATTCCGGTGACTTTACCAAAGTACGGTATGGCTTTCCTGCAAAACATTGAGTCCACAAGGAAAAACAATAGCGTAACGGCAAAATGATGGTCACGTTGGGTTTCTGTTTCCCGAGTACTTGTATACGCTCTCAGCTAGAAAGAGAAAAACGGATGGAATGGCTTTCGAAGGCCGGAAGAACTTCTCACTCTGTGAATATCGGAATTCTGAGATGCCGATCGATAACATGTCAACTCCGGATAACACGCTTACGTTCCAATTGCCGAGACAAAGGTTCGAATCACAAAGAAGAAAGCTTCCCAATGCACTGGAGAATATCTAAGAGAGGCTTTTCCAATTCTCCACAACAGTCGTGAAGAAACGACAAGACGCCATTAAATGTACCCCTTGGCCACAGAACAATATAAACCAAGCATTGGGAAGACTGATACCTAGAAAGCTGATATACATATACACTCAATAATAATAAAAATAATTCATTATAATCCTATCTTGGCTTAACAGAATTTACAGTATGCAGCAGTTACAGCTGGAATAATAATGTTTTCACATAATTTACGTGTGTGTTAATGGATCAAAACACATTGTTCCGACTCCATATTTGGTATGTCGTGTGACTATTGTTTAAGTACAATGGAATAATTTATATGATATTGGAAGCAAGCGATGGGTCCGTCTCTTAGATGACGGGGGTGATTGTTTGTTTGTTTCAGTTTGTTCATTTTAAGTGCGCTTTATGCAGACAGACGCTAATCGGAATTGGATGTACAGTTTAATGTGCGATCCGAACCATCGTGAGCCTCCACCAGGCACAAGGCGACGGTATTAACACTGCGCCATCAGAGAGCCACAGGAGGTGACTGCAGAGAGGAGCACCCAAATAGATGGAATACATTATTTTGCCTGGGGCTCTTTAATCGTCAAGTTCACGCACATTCTCGCTTCACCAAGATTGGAAATAGCAACGTACTGAATGTGGTGACCTCCATGCAAACATGAACGGCATAATAAGGCAGAAAACCTAAAAAAGATACTCTGTGTACACAACATACACCTACGTATGAGGAATATATATGCATGTTAAGCTCAAACATCAGGTACATATTTATATCAGGGTGTCTACCAATCAAGAAAAAGTAAATAAATCAACAAGTAGGTCAAGAAGTCAATAAAAAGTCAAGATATTATACTTGTGGTCAAGGATTTTTGCTATCACAAGACTGATTGATTTGGTTTATTCACTTCACCTTTCTGCCCATTTGGCTAATCGCAAAGATGAGGATGAATGGTGGTAAGATAAGATGGATGAAGGTACAATCATAAATACATAGGGACAACACGAGCCCCCATATAAGATTATACTGGCCGTGAGTCCAGACGCCAGAGCCTTGCTACTCTGCCAAATGCAGTCCAGGGTGCATTAATTGATAAAGAAAGTCTAATTCTCTTGTTAAATACAGTTTCAGTTTTATCTTAAAAGGCCTTTTGGTAGGGATTTTATTAAATAAATATGTATTTCCTTAATAGCAAATTTTAAAATTTATCTAAGAAGGGGTCGAATATATAAAGGTTAAGAAAAACGAAAAAAAAAAGGTAAACAAAAAGTCAAGTATTTTGGATTTTGTTATTTTGGTATTTCGCCAAACAGATCCAAGCACTCGGACATAAACTTATATGTCTGAACTAAACTTTGGAGCAACAAAAGCCTGGAAAATGGCTTTCTAATTGGGTGAGACTAAGTGAGCTCATTGAATCTTATCATCAGTGATATAGACCCATCCTTAACCGCAGCCTTCTAATTATTAGTTTCTAGTAGCATCCTCATTGAGCCGTATAAGCCGCGGTAGCTCAGTCGTTAGGGCGACTAACTACCATGCGAGAGACCCGGGTTCGATCCCGGCGGGGGAGAAACGGGATTTTTTCCACCTGTTCAAGCGGTTCCGGTTCATTCAGTACCTGTTCCACCCAGTGTCGTATAAAGTGGGTACCTGGAGGAAACTCTGGGGGGTAAAGGCGGCCAGGGGCGTGGTGCTGATCACATCATCCCCACCTTCAGCCGTGATCAAGAAAGTGTGGGGCTCTAACCCCACACCCCCTATACGCCTTCATGGCGTGGTGCATAGCACAGGGGGGGGGGACTTTACCTTTTTTTACCTTTATCCTCATTGTGCCGTAAGCATAAAAGTATAATATTCCATTTAGTCTGGCTAAGAAGATGAGAACCTGCTCGCCTTCTTTCAGTACCTGTTCTAGCGATGAGCATGTGCTCACAATTTTATCTAAATTACACCACCAGCAACGATACTGAGGGGCATCACGACACCCACCAACATACTCGGATATATAACAGATAGTTCGGAAGGAACTTTATTACCGACTCGATTTGTAACGTAGACTGCCAAGGTAACATTTGTAATGTTAGAAATTTTGTAACTTTTTTAAGTTTTTGTACTCTTGCAGCTTTGTTTTAAAAAAAAACTTGTAGATTTTTCTTTGCAACAGTACTTATTGTGTTTACCTGTGTTGCATACAATTTGAATACAAAAATATTGAAGACGGGAACAAAATTTTGACTTACTATGTATGATATCAAGCATATGAATACATTTTCGTGAAGAAGAAAACATTATGAAAACACCGCTTCTTGGCGATAAGAATTTTACTAAAATGTCGAAAAGATTTCCTTCCAACATCAATCTGCAAGAATATACAAAACAACAAGTAAAGTGAGTGCTACAAGGATAATGAAATCACAATGGACAATTTCGTCTACGGTAGATAATACAAAAATATCTAAAAACCCTTCGAATAACGATGAGTTATTAAATCCAGCCTGGTAATTTAAAGAGAGCGGGTATTCTGAGAACTCTAGTAGCGCAAGCAAGTCGATATCATAACTAGAGAGCAACACCAGGAATAAGAAACAAGAAAGATAAACAGACAATGATGGGAAGAGCAAAATCTACTTGTAAAGTCTTTACCAGACCGACGGAAGAAAACGATTTGCTTGGAAACAGACCTGCAGGTAAGATTAAATTAATATTCTAATTAAAAAGAAGAGGAAGGCGGTGAATGAAAAACTTTCACAAATTGAATTTTTCCAAGTTAACGATATGCAGAAATTTCGAGGACAAGAGTCTATATTTACACTGCACATAAAATAACAACTAACCTGGTATAGTAATTAATACAGACAAGGAAGTCCATTTACAGTCCTTCGCCTCGGTAGCCTAGTGCATTGAGTGGTCAACTCATGATCTGGCCATAGAAATGTTCCGTGTTCGGGTTCTGGCTTGGTCATGGGTAAAGGTTCTTTCATCAATCATCACGTTGGATAAGAAATACACAAACAAAAAAAAATGTACTAAAAACCAGTTTCTGATGTTATCAGGATCGGATTTAGAGCTGTTTGGAAAGGGAGGGGGGGGGAGGTTCAGCTCCAACCCTATCTGCAAAGAACCCTTCACACACACACACGTATCATTTGTCAGTAGAGAAGAGCTAACGATGTTGTTAGCGCCGAGCCTGCACATATAGCGTGCAGTAAACTTATTTTTCCTTTACAATAAAAACAAGTATAAGCAAGAGACTTTGCAGAAATGTTGTACTTGACTTCCTAATGGACACATTAAAAGTCCCATAAAAACAAAGTTGTGCTAGGGCACATTGGAATAGTGCCCATACTGACTTAACATACTGGCGAAAGTGGTAAAACTTCACTACCATATTAACGGGTACTTTCATCAACTGTCCGATGAAAAAAACTATGTGACAAGCACTTGTGAAACTGGCCTAATATTTGGCTTAATTTTATTACAAGAGTCAAATAAAAGCGTTAAAAGTCCAATACAAATTGTAGGGCAGACTGTATACAGCTCAAATTTACATGAGGTATCAACTGTTATTTACAAAACACTAATCAAGTGAACTTCAAAACGCCATTTTTGTTATTTTAAAAATAGCGCCTCCTATACACACTTGCACTAGTGAAGAGGTGTGGTTTCTTGCCTTCTGTCAGCCTAAAACTTACAGAAATTTCTCGGTAAATGAAAATTCAATATCTCTGTGCATGCTTACCACACCAGCAAGTTACTAATGGAGGAGAAAGTTCGACAATGACCTCAGTTTGCATGTAGATGGGTGGAAAAGCCTTCGAAGTGGCTCATAAGTGACTCCACGTGGACCCCAAAGACTTCTTAAGGTATACAGGCACTAACTCAAAGTTGAAAATATGTGTACATCAGCAATAGGTCTGTACTAAAATGCAGCAAGCTTGTGCAATCCTATATACAGAAATCTACTAGATAAGAAACAAAAACAAATTAATGTATTCATTTGACTCTCCCTTGTATTTATCTCTACAGAGACTATATCTGCATTAATATATAAATGCATCAAATTACAATGTCTGCATAGCTTAATCGTGACTTTTGCTTCTAGTAATATGATTTAAGTTATTCGACATAAATAATTACATGTTACAATCTTTAAAATCAAATTTGTTTTTGTTGACTGAACGCAAAATATATGACGTAACATGCATCATAACAGGAAAATGATTAGGAATATGCAAAGAGAAACATAGGAATAAAAATCCAGGCAGGTATGAAAATCTTAATCTAAACTAACAGTCTAAATTAACAGAATTGACACTCAGGAAACGGACACAAAACTACAATAAAAGTACAAGCCGTCTAGCTTTTCGACGCAACTCCATGATTATTACTCTTTTCTTTTCACTTTATCTTCCAGTGCTTGGTTATGTGAACGCATGTTTATCAGCAACATAAAATGTACTGTGGTGATTCATTAAACGAATGCGTACTCCCATTGCAACTATAGAAGCAGTGTGCTGCCATTCAACCGCAGATCAGAGATAAAATTGTTGGGCCTCCATCCCCTTCAACATCAAAGTGAGGCCTCTCCCCTGGGGATTGATACATGCTGAGTACGATTTCCTGCAACAGGAACGGGCAGGTACGCAACTACTTTTAACCTGCGTAAGCCATTAGAAGATTAAGCACTGTGCTTTGATATGTAACTAATTCTAACTGGTTTCATTCACCCAGTTACCACAGCTTCGCAAAAAATGAAAGCAAAAAAGACGTTAATGAAATAGCAGAAGTATGTGAAGGAAGTATACCCAGATGCGTAAAAGTAGACATAATATTATGTTACAAACTTTTCTCATCATCGGCATTGCTAGTGACACTACGTGCGTCTTGGCCTTCCTCAGAAACCCCTGCTAGTTTTCCCTATTCAGTGATATGGTCAGTTCCTAACTTACAACTCTAGCAAATTTTGGTAAGATGGAAAGACAGAATCTCATTGTCGGTCTCACGTTTTCTTGATTACATTCGTTTCACTGTCCATGCGTTCCATATTTCCGGCCAAGCCTAATCTATTAATTTCAATATGCTTTACGATATCAGGCCTACAAAGTAGGCTATGAATGATCACATGTTTCCCTCCGTGTTTCATACTCCTCGAATGCTTCAAATGTATATTTCACCCCTTTCCTCTCAAATATGCTTAATAAAGTATTGTGGTTTCCATATTCTCCAGCTTTGAGAAGCATATATTCGCACTGGTCTACAGTACTTGTACATCAATACTTTAGATTTCCTGATATCAAGTTCGACTTAAAATGTTGGCCGAGTCCAAAAAAACATTTCCTTGCATAGAAAATGCATTCCTTAATTTCTAACTTTTAACTTTGTCAAATATGCGAATGACATTGCAATTTTGATCTTCTAAGTTCTTACTACTATCAAATGCGAATAGTTATTTGTCTATTCGCTGTTCTACTACTGGCGATTATACGTAGTTTTTGTACTTCGACATAAATAAAATAAATGATAGATGTAAACAATCTCAGCATTTAATTTTCACAAATGTTTTGCATTATCAACGCATCCTATTCTTCATATAATCAATGAACTTATACTGGCATAACACTATTAATGGTTTCTAAGATTTAGAAAGAATTTTCTTTTTCTTCAAAAGGGAAAAAAAAAAGTTTCTTTCTTCTTTGCCGTAGCAGAATCTCCTTTCTAGGTTTCAATTTAATTGCTTCGGGCTTCAAGGAAGGCTAACAACTGGGAGAATGTCTTCAGCTCCAGTGAGCTCTATCCTTCCAACCTTGAAATAGTTCAAGAGCCCAATTAACAGTAATTTTGTTAACGGTCACAAGATACCAGGAGATAGATACATTACTGAACTGCTCATACACAACTGAGGAAAGCTTGGGTTAAAATATAAACTTCTTCAAAGGCTGTTCAGTAAAACATTTTTATTTCGATATCCCATAAACATTTCCGTGCTTTGGCCTTTCCGATGAACTGATGAAATTGTGCGTGACCAATTGAAACATTCTTTCCATTTAAATAATATTAAAATACATTTTTTTAACTTTATCAACAGCCGGCCCCCGTGGCGGAGTGGTTAACACATCGCGCTACGACGCCAGGGGTACTGGGTTCGAATCCCGGCCTGGGCATGGATGTTTGTGAGTGTCCATTCATTAATTTCATGATATCATCACTCATCCCCATCTTCGCAATTAGCCAAAAGTGGCACAAAAGCGAAGAAAAATAAAGCAAATCAATAAATCAATAAAATCAACTTTCTCAACAGTCACACAGAGAGGGCCTCCCCGTTTGCGTAGTGGTGGTTCGGGTTCCACTTAAATTGTATGTCCAGTCACGATTAGTCTATCTGTGCATAAAATGGACTTTAAAAAAATGTAAAAACTCAGTCGCACACGGACACACGCGAATGCACTGATTAAACTAGTGCTTATATCGCAATACCACAATGACTGTCGCGATTGCGGGCATCTTTACATATCCATCATTTCCTCAGCCGACCCAGGTTGGCATCCATGAAGGGACACTCATGGAGAACATTCATGGCCATGACGGGACTCGAAGTCGAGATCGTGAGTCGACCACTCAACACTTTCGGCCATCTAAGTTTTATGTGCCGGCTAACTTTTTCTTGAATTGAAATGCTTCTCATTCACTTTCTTCTCAATTCGCTATCCAGTGGAAACGAAAATACATGACATTCATTTTGTTTTCTAGTCATTTCTGTGGCATCATGGCACAAACTACTTATACACCACTGAATGCAATGGCGTACCTTTACATGCACACAAATAGAAAACAAAGTTCATCCAGTTCATCGAACCAAATTATATCTCAACTCAAAGACAAACTTGAACGGGGTATCGTATACGGTTCAACAGTCGCGCTGCCCTGGTCTGATTACATGCAGCGTAGACTGTCTGCGCAGGCATCGTATTTCTTCGAGACCACGGCTGAAGCAACAAATTACTAACAAAATGTAAGAAGATTTACCAACAAACTTTACGACACATGGCATTGTGTAATTGCTTCCGCTTATTAGTAAGAAGACCGTTCCTTCATGTAAGAAGCAAAAAGGTGTTTTCAAGTCAATTTTATTTACCACAAATGTACTTGGAAAATAAGGGTGTTCCGAACCACGTATCCAGGCGACACTGTTAACTACTAGGCTATATAGGAGGACCTTGTGTGTGACCCAGTGTTATCGGTACGTACGTACTGTTGCAATTGGAGTATGGGCTAACAGACAGATATTTGCACGGAACAGTGACAAAGTGAGAGCTATAAAGATTATGCTAGTTGAGAACACAATAGGTATCGGAACAATATCTAAAGGCACGGGTATCTGAGAGGAGAATAATGTGAATTTTGGAAAAATTAATGTGACCTAACTATTTTAGTGTGTATCAAAGTAAAAGAGTGCACGTGTGTAATAAGATCATCATTTGTGTAGTGTATGGTTCAGTGGAAGTAAAGGTTTTGTGCTGCCTTAAGTCAGCCACATAAAAATATAGGATAATAATTTGGAATGTTACCAACCTACCTGCCTTACAGTTCAAACTAATTTAAATTATCTTTGATATTTGCTGTGTCAACTACTTTCAGAACTACGAGAATTTCAGTTGCTACTTGGTAATCAAAGGTATTTTAGTTCTATTAAGGATGGATCTCGGTTTGGCGATTTTTAGTTCTTAAGACCGTAAGTTTGGTTTGTGTGTTGCACCACATGGAACATTCGTTCTCCTCGTATTTTAGGACGTAGATGAAACAAATTACTGAAAAATACAACACTTACGTACTAGTTGATAGCCGTTCCATTGTTCTAGGAAATCCACATACCTGCGGAGAAAGAAACATCTTGTTAGGTTTACAATGTCTTGCTTTTTTTTTAAAAAAAAAAAGTTAATTATGTTGCAAAGTATATTACATTACATTGAAATTAAGAAATTATTTCAAAACTATTTTTCTAAACCAAAAGATACACAATTTATTTCACAAGTTTCATATTTTTTCGTGATAGTAGTTACGTGTTGTAACCACTTTTAAGGCGACAATACAACAGTCACACTACAATGGTTACGGGATGATACTACAGGGTATCGGGTATCTGTTTGTCTAAAGCTCGACAGCAATCAGCAACATAACGAATGCACAAATTTGGTTGATTCATGTTATATCCTATATAAATATAATTTATGTCCAATAGTTGGAAGAAGGTAAGGTTACGAAGCAACGTTAGGTCTTCTTTCGAAAATAAACATTTATAATTATCCATCCATGAGTGTGTCCTGAGGTATTAATTAATAAGATCTACGGATTATATTTGCGAGCAACAGACTTACTCGTACTTCTGCCTTCTCGATGGCGTAGTGGTTACGTCGTTGCCTTGTATTAGGATTCCACTTTAAACTGTAGCTCCAGTCCCGTGCAAAAGGTGGAATTAAAACAAAAACTCAAACTCACACAGACTTCACTGGTATTTACGAATATTAATTGTATCAAGTAATGAAGACTCAAAAAATAACTAAGTATAAAAGTAATTTGTGCATAACATACACCGAAATAAATTTTCCAGTAGTAAATAACGACTCCAACAAATCTGCTATTCCCGGACACGTTGCAAGAAAGTATTACTAGACTTACAAATTTATTACTTAATTCAACTTGTGCTGATGGACGTCAGATGTAAATCAAAGGAGAAGGGAGATCCTTCCCTTTAATTGCAGACAAACATCTTTCTAAGAAAGAGCGTGATATTAAATTTTGGTCAAGTTCTGGCAGCACCAATGTCCCCTTTCCTTTGTTAAATGTCGCATCTACTAAAATAATCCTACAGAAAAATGCGTGTTTGATAAGAGTAGAGATGAAATGAAACGTATATTTACACAAGAAGTACATGCGTGTATACGTATATGCACCTGAATGTAGCAATCCTTTTTGCCTGCGAGGTAAATACCGAGAGAAAGCTTTCTGCTCCGACCACAGTTCAATGAAGAGCCAACTGTATAAATGAAATAGTAAACACAGCATAAGGGTAAATGGATCAAGTGGCACATACACACAGAGCATGTATTTTCGAGTGTTTGTACGCACAGCAAAGAGGGAAAGATGAAACTCGAAGGAAACTGAAGAACTTACCAAGGTAAACATCATATTGTAACAAAGCTATATTTTACTTATATGCACTCGACACGTAAGCAACAGTAATGTCAAATATGCACTCAGAATATCGCATGGAGGAAAACATTTCGCTTTGCGTAATGGCGCTACCAATAGGACTGTAAAATATGATGATGTATGTTGTAAGTTAACGGTGAGTGAGGTTATCACCTCAAACGCATTTCAGTGAATCACATCAAAGGGTAACTTGTCACATAACCTTAAAAGGGTGATTCTTTGTCTAATAAAGATTTGATTTTAAATGACAAAACCGGTTGCATTTGTGAGCTAGGTACTCTCCGACACAACTTATTGACTGATTTGGTGTTTTAAGTCCATTTTATGCACAGTACGGCTAATCGGGACTGGATCTACGGCTAATCGGGACTGGATCTACAGTTCAAAGTGGGATCCGAACCACTAAGTGCCTCCATCGGGTATCGAACTCAGGGCCCTTTGATTACAAGGCAACGACGTAACCACATCGAGAAGGCACATGTAAGTCTGTGGCTTGCAAATATAATCCGTAGGATCTTATTAATTAATAACTCCGGGCACACTCGTGGGTGTATAATTATAAATGTTTATTATATGTTATTTTATGTCAGAGTGTCTCCCATCGGGGAGATCTCTGACATGACTGCACCGAACTTACGGATGTAATGGTACTTCAACCATTGATTTAAGCTTTCTGAGTGACTAATGGAGAACATGTTAACGACAGATTATTTATGGTAAATATCCCCAGGTTTTTGCGAGTTTTTGTTACTATCATTACTGAACTGAAGATGACTGTGACTTCAAATCTTAAAGTTTGAATTTTCTCAAGAACTCAATCATTAACCCGAGAAAACCTGTACTACTAGATGGTCTGTATACAGCGTGAAACCTAATTTTAAGTACTGTACTGTTGGGTATTTCAATCGAAGAAATTTGAAGATTTGATGGTGGCATAGAATCTACATTTGTTGCCACTGGAGCTGGTTCGATACCCGGTGGAGGAACACTGTGATTCAAATCCCACTGTACACAAAGCCGACTTAGAACGAAAACTCAAACCTCACTGCAGCTGAACTCATTTATAACTTGTGTTCTTTCTAAGGAAGTAATAGCAGATTATGAAGTGTTTGTTAATGAATATGAATAAGAAAGCTAAAGGCAGACGTGAGGGATCATTTGGTAGAAAAACATTAAAAATCATTAATAAATATAATGTACTACTAACTGCAAATGAGTGTCATACGTGCGTGTGTGTTAGCTTGGTTCAACTCAACCACGGTTTGAGGTTTTCTCGTTTTTACGTTACTACATGCACTCTTCGAAAATGCATATACACACACTTCAGATTTAAATATGCCAAATGACTAAACAACATTTAAGTTCGTCATGGAAAATAAGACAAAAATAAATAATTGCTCAAACGAGATGGCTGATGATCGAACATATAAGTTGGAGCAATACAACACTAACGATTCTACCATAGAGGGCAGCGGTGTTTATAGAAGTAAGGTGCCATATTCTCCAATTGTCATTTGTATGTATAAAATTCCAAGAACTACCAGAGCAATCACTAATTGGAGTACAAATACTTGTATTAGAGACTGTTTAAAGAAAAGTAAAATTTTATATACTTCCCTTAATTTCTTTGAGATGGTCCACTGGGTAGACATAGAGTTGACAGAGGCCTTCTTGAGGTGATTATCGTACGTATATAGTTATCCAGTACTGTACTCCCTATATTAGATCCCCCTCTCACACTGAGCAAGCAACAAAAACCTGTCGTCATTCTGGTTTCTAATCATGGTTTCAATGTCCGCATAGTAAGTGTAAGTATCTTTCGTCCTCAAGCGACCAGCCTAGTTCTCGTGACATCAAGCAATCGTATCACAGTGTGAAACAAGGTCCGCATGGGAAACGCCACATGGTAATGACGGCAAGGGAACTGCCATAATCCATCCGTTCATTTTCACAGTTTGATCTCTGAAACTCTTCCAAAATATTATCCACAATTCGTCCTCGCCCATTAAAAGGAATACCAATTTTCACAGCGACGTTCCCTAACGTCCCCATCTTCATGTTCAGCGTTTAGCTCTGATAAGCCTTGAATATGAATAATTATGGGTGGTCCTGACTAAAATATGGCTAATGTCAGAAGGCAAACTGTTGGAAAAGTTTGCAGCTTTATATCTGCTAATAGGACGCACCAATATGTTCAAATGAAGGACGTTCTAAGTGTTCGCAATATTACTTACATTTAAGTAGAACATTTCTTGCAGTGGACACCTTACCGAAGAAAATAAAACAATCCGGTTCTGAAAAACTTCCTGTAACAAAACACATTTTCGCCACCCGATGATTCCACATTACGTAAACACTACCTCCCATAGTGTTACGAAGAACTGTGAAAAAAAATAGATCTGAAATTTAAACGCGAAAGAGTGTGAGTCAGCCGGATATTTTGAATGAAAAAAATTTCTTTACTTTCAGCCACATATTTCTGCTGTTTTAAGAACATAAAAAATGAAAACCTCAAAAGTCCAATAAAAATTGTACGGCAGACTGTATACAGCTCAAATTTACATGATATCTCAACTGTTATTTACAAGACGACCTCGAGGCTGCAACACTAATCAAGTGAGCTTTGAAACGACACTTTTGTTATTTTAAAGATGGCGCCTCCTATACACAACTTGCACCAGTGAAGAGGATTGATTTCTTGCCCTCTGTCAGTCAAAAACTTACAGAAATTTCTCGGTAAATGAAAATTCAATATCTCTGTGCATGTTTACCACACCAGAAAGTTTACTAATGAAGGAGAAAGTTCGACAATGGGCCTCAGTTCGCGGGCAGATAGGTGGAAAGGCCTTCTTAGTGTACCCCAAGACTTATTCTTCTTAAGGTATACAGGCACTAACTCAAAGTTGAAAATATATGTAGATCAGCAATAAGTCTGTTCCAACGTGCAGCAAACTTGTGCAACCCTACATAGAGATCTACCAGATAAGAAAGAAAAACAAATTAAGGATTTCATTTGACTCTCCCTTGTAAAGTGAAGTTAATGAAAAGACAATTACAAACACATATGGACGACACAATACATGCTCCACACAGGATTACACTAGCTGTTAGTCTAGGCACAAGAGTCTCGTTGGCCCGCAACATTGCAGTTATCGGCGGGTACTAGGTGGAAGTGAGGCCAATTTGGTGCTTTTTCAAAAGTAAGAAATGGAAGGCAACCTCTGTGTTGAATCAACACACACGACTCACACTGAATGCTTAAATATCGTGAATATTGAACTTACAAGATCTTAAAATGTCGTTGACCAAACAGAGGCTCTCTAAACCACTCACAAAACTAGCGCACTGACATATGTAAGAAAACATTTTCAAAACAGAATAGCAAAAAAGTAGCCAAATCTACACGTTATGTGAAAAGGCACGAATAGAAATGTTTCTTAACTACATATTAGTCATAATCTTTAGATCAAATAACACAAACGGCTTGTGAACTGAATTACGCAAATTTTCCGAAGCGCATATAGCCATATTAGCAAGTTCAATGCAATTGAGGATGGAGAAAAAGCATGGTAAGATGAAAGGAAGGATTTAGAATCTGAATTGTGTCTAGATTTAAATGTGTCAATGTGCAGAATGTAATCAGTTAGTTTCATAAAAACGAACTAACTATTCAATTATTCAATAAATTCGTCGAATAAGAAAATGAAAGGATACAATAACATTTCTTAAGTCGTTCTCCTATACAATAATAGTTCACAATATATTTCGACAAAAGGGACAGTGGAAAATTTAGTGTCAATATGCTTGATTTTCATTTGGACGATCCGGGTTTGATCCCGAATGATCGAGGACATTTTTCTTTACAGTTGGCAACAAATTGAAAAATCCTACGGAGATATAAAGGCAGTCACTGGGTTATGCTGATTCCATCTTCTCTATTTTTTTTTTACTGAGATCTAGAACAGACGGAGCCTTGCCCTCAAATAAGTAAATAGCTGAAACGAAGAACAGGAAATGAAAGTTTTTCTTTTACGGACAGTCCGAAATTCTCAAAAGGTAGAAGGCTGGTAGAAGTTGCAATTGAAAATCCACCTATTGCCGTAGCGTTAGGCAACACACACAACGCCTTGCAGGGAAGCGAGTATTTCAGGATCAAGGTGCCCCATTTTTTATTGCCGGTGACTGTACAATAAATATCACACTTCAAGAAAGTACAGGTATAAAATGTATCTGCTGCGAATATTTAATTACACCAGCGAGTCACAATGTACTGATTATTTCATCAATAGCTTAAACTTCCGTTGATATTGTTTTCGAGCCTTGGTGGGTCTCAGGAGAAAAAGGAGAAAGGGGAATTCAGGACCAGATCATTTTCTAGCAAGAACAAAGAAGAATGGCGAAGAATAGAAGTGAGCTATTAAAGGGTCTTCGCTCGGAATTGTGATTGCTCTGGATGTTCCTCTTTAATATCATCACTTCTCCTCTCTTCCTCTCTCTGGCTCTCAAGTTTTCCTTCTCGTCTATCTCTACGTCAAAGAAAACCACGAGCCGTGTTCCTCTTATGCCGCATCGTATTTACCACACGTACCATGGGTTCCCACATATCCTTACAAATAATTGCACTATACATCAAATTTATTGTCCAGTGCAGGTCCCTTTTCGTTGTTTCGGATTCTTCCGCAATGCCACTGCAATCGATAATTTGTCTATAACGGCGCCGCAGGAGTGCATCGGCTAGTACTCAAAATCCAGTATTAAAAATTTCTCCACACTAGGGATGAGATGATACCGATGCCAAATCGATACCGAAAGGCGTAGAAAAATGCAGGGCGCCTGAAAATTTACACCTGGCACCTGAATTTTCAAATTCAGTGCTAAATAAAATATACCTTTTTAATATTTAGAGTTCGCTTGTGAAAATTTCCAGTTTTTCTTTTTTTGTAATAACGAGTACGGTATGTATTTTTAAATGTTTGTGTTTTCTGTATCAGGTGTATCACTAAATCAGATTAACAAACATGCAATTATAAATTATTTCACTGTTCCTAGAAGAATTTTAAAATCTGCGGCGATATGGTAGAGTCGGCCAGAATGTACGTATTGCATAGTTATTCATGCTGCTACCAGTTGAGACATCTTTATCAATGCCACACTGGCGCAGGAATTAATTACTTTTAATCCAATCTCGTATTAATTAATAAATTAAATGTTTTAAGATCCATTTAAAAATGTGTAGCTTTATCTTAGTTGGATTCATGGCTTGCTTAAGCCACATTTGAAAAAAAAATCTGACTCCTGATTTAGTTTTAGTTTTTTTACTCCTGGGTATCGGCATCGCTTGGAATTTATTAACCGATACCAACCGATAATTTTCCGGTATATTGGTCTTTGACGGGGTTCGCAAAAATGCCGCGCGACTTTTTCGTGGAGCCTAATTATCCTGAAAAGTTTGCAAAATTCGAACTTTTATATTTTGCACCAATTTTGCGTGAACAACTGGATTTTGTGATTACATAAAATGCATTTTAATATTCTGATGTAATTCTTGAATATTTAAAGTAAAATTCTTGGTAAATTGATGTATATAATTGGGGTACAATACTTGCACACTAATATTAATCAATATTTTGAACAAGTTTTAATTATTACAATTTTCAAGTACCAGTATCGGTGAAAATCGGTAAGAGTATAGGCATCAGCATGGGTGTCAGTTTAGACTAGGCGCGTACCCATGGGGAAGGCTCAGGGGCTAAAACCCCAACCGAAATTCTACAAATATGTAATTTAAATAGTGTATAGTAGTAATTAATTTTTCTTCAATTAATTTTCTTGTATAACAACTTGTAATATACTGAGAAATTCATCTTCAGAGCTTCTACCCTCTACTTTAGATTGCGGCTGCTGATAAGGGATGAACCCACCCCCATAAAATTCTGGCTATAGGCCTGGTTCAGACCTACTCTACAGTGATAGTTCGCCAGAGACACACCATCGCAGTTACTAAAAGAGGATGGGGAGGGGGTGCAACTACGAAACACAAAATTCATTAGTTTCCCGTTATTTCCTTTCCCCTTCGCCGATAACCGAACCTAACTGTCTTCCAAAAGGATATATTTCCCCGCGCCTTTGCAAGTAGTGCGTGTTTACGAGCTCTTTCATGCGAAATCGTTACGCGAAGTGAAGAGGGTGTCGGTGAAAGAATTGCTTTGGGACTCGATAGCCATCTCTCCCTCGCCCCAAAAAACAAGACACTGCACTCTCGTCTGTGACAAATAGCATAGCGGACCTCCGTGTCCCCCGGCCAAATACAAATGACGTCACCATGTGCCCATAAAAACCAAATCATCTACATCAACACCACACATGCCGGGAAGTAAAAAAGCGGTAAATAATTTTCACAGAGAGCTGCTTTGAAGAATAAAAGTAAATAGTGTAATAGAACGACTTGCATAAAATAGAAGGGCGCACATTCTCAATGTATCTCGAGCTAGAACATTATGCTGTGAATGTTAATCGATTTTTATTGTTAGTTTGCATATATGCGTAATAAGGTCTGATATAATGCACTTTGGCACAAGACAGCTTCTGGTAACGAGATGACTGTTTAAGTATAGGATACCTTTAATAATTGTAAGGCATGTGCCGAAACAATATCACGGGAGAATAGTCCAATTCTTCAAGCACTAGAAACATCAATATAATTACATTATTTTTGTTAATTTTCATTATATTAGGCGTACAAATGCATTATAGCTATTATGTAGAATGCGTTCAACAACCATTTATGTTTAATCTTTCTCCACATTACAATGACTGTTTTCGTTTTTCAAATATGAATGTGGTGTATAGTGCTGGGTAATTCAAGTGATGCCTTGCTCTCTTTCCTATTTGGGCCTACCCGAAGAGTCGTCGCCTTGTAATCAAGAGGTCCCGGGTTCGATACCCGGTGGAGGCACATAGTGGTTTGTATCCCACTTTAAACTGTAGGTCAAGTCCCTATTAGCCTTTCTGTGCATAAAGTGGACTTAAAACACCAATTCAATCATTCAATTCTTTCCTATTTATCATCTTTGTTTCTATGGCAAGGAGAAGTGGCGGTTCCTACTCCCTATAACCCTTAAGTGTTTGATTGATTGATTTGGTTTATTTTACTTCTCTTTTCTTCAACTTTGGCTAATCGCGAAGACGAGGATGAATGATGAAAGGACACTAACAAAAAACACTCATGCCCAGGCCGGGATTCGAACCCGGGCCTTTAAGTGTCTTAAGCTAGGATTGTCAATTATTACATCATCCGGGTTCTTCCGGTATTCAATCGATGTGTTGATCTAATAGTTGTTTACAACAGGCTTGGTCGACCCTCATTTGTGAGAGTGCTCTCGTATGCACGGGTCAGCTACAACGGTACTATTGTTGTAAGAAGGGCAGAGAGGAGGGAGTGAGCAAGGGAGGAGGCTACGTCGGTCGCCTTCGCGAATTGAGATTTCTGATTTGTAAGTAACAGTGCAGTGTGGCATTGCATTTATGGTAGAAGAAACAGGAGGTGGTTCCGTGAAAAAGATTACACCCTCCTCAACAGCATTTTTTATCACTCAACCCAAGTGGCTCCCGCACTGCTCTGTTGCTTACTGGCCTTGAGGTCCAGTGTGCAGTCGGAGAGCTCGCATCGCAGGGAGCACTCGCTGGCATCCACAAGTGTACGCAAGTTGCTCTAGCCTGGTTTACAAGATCTTTAATTGTCAAGAAAATTCGTATTGACAACATTTCACTATTTCTGATTAATCCGCAGAATTTCCCAAAACTGCACGGAAAGTTGTCACCAACAGGCTGCAGGATCGGCACTGTGCATACTCAATGAACAACAGCGGCATTCAAGGTGTATAAATAGAAAATTGTATTCGTGGCCAAGAAAGAATAAGTCACGAATTTCTACAAGGATATACGAAAGAAGCCTGAGTTCCGTTTTGGCAAATGTCTTAACAATTGGTGATGACTTATCAACAAGTAGTTTATGGCGTAAGAATTCAGACCAGAATACATTTGTAACACCTAGCAGACCTTACTTTCTAAATAACCCTCGTCGCATTAAATTAACAACTACTCTGGATTCCTGCATAAAATACATATCTTTCATCATTTATACACTGATGCTCATTTGCAATTATGGTAATCATTATACTTCAAGGTTATTTTCTCTAGTGTTCCATACAAAGTGCCAGAGGCAACATTTATTTCAGTGTCATGAAAAACCGGGTAAATAAAAAGATGGATGATGTGGAAAATAATTAATTGCCAAATAATGGAACGCTCTCTTTACACATTTCACGCCAACATTTACTTTATGTTTTCAGCGAACCACGGTACAATGTACTCTCCAGCTCAGATCAAGTAGCAAATTCAGTTTACTTTTTCTGAACCGGATTGTATTTAGAAAGTCAACTAAGAATATGCATCACATATTAGATTTTGAAAAACTACATTTAGCATATACGTTTGCATATATATCTCTGTGTTATTTTACGTTCTACGTCCTTAGGTTCGTCCCGACCATGAGAATTAATAACTCACTAAGTTGACGAGAGAATAAATGCAAAGATATCGTGTCTAAAGTAGTTATTTTAATTTCGCAACTTCAAGTTTCTTGACCCAAATCGGATTCTGATTAATGTTATACGGAAGTGTATTGTTGTAGGTTTCTATAAGTTTCATATTTCTACATGGAATCTGAGTGTGTGGAGAGACCCAGGATCTTGTGCTACACTTGCAAATGAAAAGTTCAATCCTATGGCGAAATGATATGGGCCAAGATTGTGAACATCTAATTAATATAGTCTTACTACAAGGTGTCTACCAAAATAACAAATCCAAAATTCTTGACTTTTTCATTACTTTTTCTTGACCTTTATTTCATTTCTCTTGACTTTTTTCCTTTATCTTGACCTTATTTTCCTTTTTCTAAACACTTCTTTAATCGCCCCCGACTTAGTTATAGTTGGAAATTAAGAAAAATATATATTTTTATTCAATGAAAAATCCTAAGCTGTACTTTAACAAGAGATTTAGAAAATTAATGCTTCAGACTTTATCCTGAATGGGGATGGCCATTTTACTTTATTTAATATTCTTACATACAAAAATGTAATTCTTAAGAAACAAAGTGAACAAATCTTAAACTACAACTCAATACAATTTTATATTTCCAAATACTCAATTTTACCAAATTCCAGTACAGGTATATAACAATGTAAATTCACTATAGCTACTGTACAAAATAGCAAACATTCTTGACTACAAGCATATTTTCTTGACTTTTCTTGACTTACCTGTTGATTCCTTGACATTCTTGACTGGTAGACACCCTGTACTAATACCTGTCGTATTTTATCATCATCGGTAACAATATAGAATTTAAAGTAACTTGGTTATTTATTTGATATTGCTATGGTTTTGTACTTTTTTTAATTTTGTATGTTTTGTCTTTCGCGAACTACCCATTGGTGTAGTAATAACGATGTCCACTTGTAACCAAGGGGTTCCGGATTCGATTCCCCTGTGGAAGAGCATTGCACAGTGGTTCGGATCTCAGTTTCAACTGCAGGTCCAGTCTCGATTATCGTACATGACAAAAAAAGTGGTATTAGAAAATAAATTTTGTCGTCTCAGAAAGTTGGATGTAGCATTACATCCAACAGAATAACAGGGTGGTTACTCTAAAACCGCGATAAAATTCAAGTAAAATTCCCTCTTTCCAAGGCAAACTTTCTAAATGTTCAAGGGTATAAGCAGGTGTTATCTCTATTTCAACCTTACGTATTACCGCTTCTCACCACCCGACGGTCTGTGTGATTCCAACGTATTCAAAAATTCTAATTCAATTCAATTAAACGGTATATATATTAATAATATTTAATTTAAGGTGTGGAGTTTGCATGTGCCATTTCACATACCTACATCTACAAACACAAGTGACAATTATTGAGATATCTACAAAAAATTGTTAATTTTATTAGATTTTCAAACTCAAATTTAACTAATCATCGTCAAGATATCTTATCTTACAATAAACTTCCGTCTTGAAGTTAGATAGATTGTTCTGTAAACGGATTCAGAGAATTCTGTTTTATTTTCCACACACCATTCTTTTCCTTCCTAGATAAAAATAAAAGCTAAATTGTGAAAAACTTGCCTGAGGGCATTTATAAATATGTATAAATTCAATGGGATTTGGATTAATAAGAAAAGTTACAAATTTTCACGTCTACGGAGAAAAATTCACGAAGAATTTCCGGAAACAATAATTTACGTAGAATTCAAGGGATTCCCGGTGAGTAGCCACCCTAAATATACATGTAACTTTTGAAATTAAGCACCAGCCACTCAAGACGCAAATCCGTTGCACTTACACTAAACTTAAGTAACTTGGTTTGCATTAGGGCTTCGAGGCCTTGGTATTTCATCTTGAGTTTCTGGTATCCATAAGAGGGAGAAACACGCACGTTTATTAGAACGAAGTTTGGGGTTGAAGATTTACTGCCTCCGCGTCTCGTGTTGCAAGCCTTTCCTTTCTTCTGTTGTTCCAGAGATATGTTCATTCATCTTGTGGGAGCAGTGGCGATTTTGTTCCCGCTGGATTTTCTCCAGCCAAAGAAATTTTCTGTACGTGAAGCAAGTGGCCCTTTCAAAGAGTCTTCCTGAGTTTTCAGTCACCTCCCATTTTGCTCATCCTTGCGCTCTTGAAGCGTGTAAAGAACGCCGGCTTCCCTAGGGCTATGGAGCCTTGCTCAGCTCGTCCGTCTAAATATTTAATACTGAGACAACTGAACTGAAGTGCACCTTTAAGGGAGGCACAAACATAAACTGTAGTTGACGCATGGATGCGTGTTGGAAGAAAGAAGAGCAAGGGTTGGTCCATAAACACAGCCGGGCAAAATTTAGCCTCCAAGGAATGCTTGGAGCATTCTCTTTGCTGCAAATTGCAAATTTAAAGCAAACGAATTAGGAAAAAAAGGTTCATTAGTACAAAAGAAAATTACGTGGTCCGTCTAATACATGTTTACCTTAGATTGCTTCTCTGCCTCTCTTCTTCTAATCGTAACGATGCGGATTAATGATGTTTCAATGAAAGTGATGAAGGTACATTCGTAAAAAGCATCCATGTCCAGGCCAAGATTCATACCCGGAACATTCGGTAACGTGACAGTGAGTCACGCGCTGGCTGTGCACGGAACTATGTCCTGGAATTCTCAATTCACTTAATTGATGGATTGATTTAGTTTATTTTACTTCACTTTTCAGCCACTTTTGGCTAATCGCGAAGATGAGGATGAATGATTGTGATGAAATGGATGAAAAGACCATCACAAACATATATGGAGACACAACACAGCCCCATGGAGGATTATATTGGCCGTCAGTAGAGATGCGAGAATCTCACTACTCTTCAAAATGCAGTCCAGTGTGTACTACTTGGAAGGGAGGTTGACATTTGGTTGTCTTTTGAAAGACAAATCCCTTACACACTCCAATCAATTCACTTAATTAACTTCCTAACATGCAAGTAAATTTCGATGTTAATCCAACAATTAAAACACTACACATACAAATAACACTATTGATGAGACAAAATACTATTAATTGATGGATTTGCTTTATTTCACTTCGTATTTTGTGCCACTATTGACTAATCTGCGAAGATGGGGATGATTGATGACATGATGAAATTGATGAATGGACACTCACAAACATCCATGCCCAGGTCAGGATTCGAACCTGGGACCGCTGGCGTCGTATCGCAAAATAATACTTATGTTCCTTAACTTAATGTACATTGCTTCTATTCATTGTTGGAAGCAATTTGCGTACACGTTTCTGACATTCTAAAAATTATCGACGTTGAAATGATTCAGTTCTGATTAACATGTGACTTGTAAACATTGTCCAGCAGGGGAAAAGTTCTACTAAACTTCACGAATATGCCAATATAATCCTAGTACTATTTTCATCACAAGAACGCACTCAGCATAGAAAATTCGTTCGGCGTTGATGAAGTTTGGTTATGCACTCTAGACATATTCGTATTATCATTTTAATCAACTCTAGGGGAGAAAGCTGCATTCTCTCACCAACCCAATCACCCTCAAAGAAGATTCAGTCCTAGGGTTCATCACTGGAGTTTCTTTTCCGAAGCTACGCAGTTAAACAGAGGGTATTTTCAATATAAATGACTAGGATTACTTTCAATAATCCTGATTACTATTTCCATGCATTTCGAACCATCATAATATGTTACTACACTTTATCCCGGGAATCTTTGGAGCAAGGCCGCTCATAAAGATAGAGAACGGAAGAAAGCGAATGGGCCGATAGAAACAGTACACGCGGCTGCAAACGGTTGGTAACAGCAGTCGCTTTTCCCCCTCCACGAATCCCGTTTACTCCCACGTGCTTATTGATCGAGCCATCTCTGTCACTTCTAGCTAACCGCGAAGATGAAGATGAGTGATGATATGATGAAATTGATGAAGGAGCACTGACAAAGAATACCCATGCCAAGGCCGGGATTCGAACCCAAGATCTCTAAAAATTGGCTTGGAATTGCATTATTCGTCTAAATACGAGAAGAACAAAATTGTTGGTTCGTACGAAGAATATCATATCCAAAAGTTTCCAGCTCAAGCCAATCATATCTTTCACATTCTCAAAGATGAACAGGTTCAATAATGTGTGTACACGATCATATTTTAACTTTCTTTTCTCGCAGCAAATGCAACTTTTCACCCGTGTAAAAATGTGATGTAATCTCAAGGGCAGAAAGGCGCGATAACATCATTAATGGAGTCACTCCGTTTGCTGATTCACACCTTATTTTACTCCTCCTTGGCCCTTACCTTTCAACTGCTATGCATTGTTTATGAAATGACGCGCAGCTAAACCAAAGCAGGGAAATGAACGTTTTTTATAAGTCCCTAGCGATGTCATAAGTTAATCTTGTGTTCTTCGAAGCTAAGGGTAGTAAGATACAGAAGATAAAGAAGGATGGAGCATTGTGAATATTTCAGTCGAAATAAAACTGTACGTTATTAGTATATAATAATTATGTTCTGAAGGATTTGAGATTCGTTCTTGATCATTAATTATATTCTCAAGGGAATGATCTCGACGAAATATTAAACGAATAGAAAAGCCATTCCCATGCATTGCACGGTGTCCTGAAGGAGCAGTAGTAGAGAGCCACACATTCTCGATCTCGTTCTTTATGTGGAAGTGATGTGATCAGCACCTAACAAAGCATAAGCTGTTTGTTTATGTGTTGTTTTGTTTACAACATTTGCCAAGTGACTTTCACTTGATGCAAAGAGCCATTCTAGTTAACGCAGTTCTCGAGCAGCAGGTGTGTGTCACTTAACTGTGGTACTTAGAAATCATCAACGTGATTATGCACCTACTTTCCATGGTCGTAAAAATTCCCACCAAGGAAATCGAACCAGGGTCTCCCTCATGTCAGTCAAACGCCCTACCGACCAGACTACCGTGGCTACGGTGTTTCCCCTCAGCATTTGGATAATCACGTCGATTAGAATATATGATAATATGAAACTGACCAAACAGACACCAGTACCCAGGACAGGATTCGAACCTGGGACAATCAAAGGTCTACAACTTCACCAAATCGCCAACAGAAGCGGTGTAGCTGTTGCCTTGCAGGGAAACGAGCATTTCAGTATCTAGGTTGTCCTTTCTATTGCCCGTAACTGTACAAGTAATATTGTAATTTTCCAGTCCACACCACCTAATCACGCCTCAACTCATGCATTACTGCATCTATATAAAAGTACTCATCACTAGGGCTAGGATTTTTATGACCTAAAAATCACCAAAATATGCAAAATAAAATATGCTCTTATGATCTAAAATTTTACAAAATATGCACTATAATTTGAAAAATATGCCCTTATAACTAGACTGTTTCAAACATCAATATCTAACTTATGCTGAAATATTTTCATATACATACTATTTTTAGTTCACTTTATGGGCCCTGATGAGTTGAAATGCACAATGAATACTTTCTGTAAATTTTCAATTAAAAATAAAAAATATTGTGCTGCAGTCCAAAAAAACAGCCCTCGAATGAACATGGGAGTAAGAACGAATCCACTTGGAAAATTAATATATTTCTTGAAAAAGCGAAAATATGCTGAATATGACCGAAAATCCATCAAAATATGCTTTATCACGTAGAAATGGCCAAATATGCCAAAATATGCCCTTAAAAATCACCTTCATTCAATTCCTTTCTTCACAATATGATTTTCTATATATTTAGAGAACACATCACCGTTACCAAAAAAAAATATATATATATATGCTAAGTTATAAAAATCCTAGCCCTACTCATCACTATGCTCACCATCATAATCAAGGTATGAGAGAACAAACAGAGGGAAGTATCCCGAACCGAATTTGGAGCGCTATGATAACCAATGAAACGCCAAAGGGAGACAGACTTTTCAGTCATTTTCATTACAACATTGTACATAAAATGGAAGTTTTCGAAACTTTTGTACGGAAACCATTGAAGGAAATAATTGTTTGCAAAATGATTGTAGCTACTCAATATGAAATACAAACAAATAAACAAATTTATGGAATACATAGCAGCGTAAGGACAATAAACGGTTGACTTCAGCCAACGTCTTGTAAAACAAAATTATTTGGTTTGAACGTGCACGCACATCATGAAATATTAAGTCGAAAAAGTAATGCAACTGCATAACAACGAATTGAGAGAACGGAATACTTGCTTGAATGCTTGCTCAAACACACTTCTTACCCATAAAGCCCAGAGAGAGACTAAGGATACGTGTTTTCAGTTCTAGCAGTTTCCCAGATACAAAGCAGACAGAATACAGAACAAAAACAAACCCAGTAATGAAACTGCTTCAGGTTACAGAATAATTAGAAGCACGGGATTGAAACAGAAGACTCGGCGGGAACGAACAAATACAGTGTGAAAATTGAATTGAGTCCCATATTCGCGCCATCTTTTCATAAGAAAAAAAATATGAGAAATAAATGTTTATACTGCAAGATTTACCTTTCAGCAACGAATATAACGTACTGAAATATTTATTTTCAGTTCCACATTATCATGATCATTCATTCTTATTTATTATCGGATAGATTCATTACAAATGACGGTATAACACATAACCTACTATCGGATTAAAAATTATAGATTCTCGAGGTTGGACTCCAATTAAAAGTTAACCATAACCATTAACCATTAAAAGTTACATAAAAATGAGTTACATCAAAAGTTAGATTATTCAATTCTGCGTTAATCTATACTAACCAATTTTTATTTTCGAGTATGCCGTCTATTTTTATCGTCGTGAGAACAAAAAAAGGGACGTTTTCTTTTTTGTTGTTGTTGTTTTGCAATCGATCGCTCTCTTTGAAATTCTGTAAATCAAAAACGGGTTGTCCGATCGTTATGAAATGTTAGTATGTTGCAGGCATAAAGGTTTTAAACACAATGACTAATTTTCAGGTTTTTGTCAAAAAACAGTTTTTTGCAATTTTGCGAAACAACGTTTTCTTAGTATTGGGTAGTCCTACAATACAATATTGGTCTTGATGTGAAGCTCTTTCAATCTGTTTTTTCTTTTAATGCATTAACATTGTCAATTCACATTGCGAAACGTATTTTATACAGATTTTTATTCAGCGGAGTCAAGTTGTACGTGCAACGTGCCAACACCGCAAGCCTTGACTCGCAGCGTTCGCCGGTAGTTTGTGCGGTTCAACAGACGTTTTTATGTATGTGTGTGTGTGTGTGTTTTTTTTTATGTAGGTCTACTGGTTAATTTCTAATTGGAGTCCAAACTCGAATATCAATAATTTTTAATCCGACAGTAGTGCTATTATAGTCTCGCTTTCTATCCTCAGTGCAAAAATTACACTTTTGAAACACTTTCCACTAGCTACTTTTGACCACTCTTGATCAACATGTTCTCCAAATTGAACCAAATGTTCAAAATGTACTTAACCTTTAATACTCTGCTCGTGGGGTGTACGGGGAGGCCTTTGCCAAAGACACCCAAACGCCATCCTTCCATGTGGTACACACTGGACAGCACTTTGCAGACTAGCAAAGCTCTGGCGTCTGGACTCACAGCCAGTAAAATCCGCTGTGTGGATCATGCTGTGTCGTCCTTGTATGTTTGTGATTCTACCATCATCCATCTCAAGATTGATTGATTGATTGATTGGTTTGGTTTATTTCACTTCGCTCTTTCTACCACTTGGAGTAATCGCGAGGAGTGATGGTATGATGAAATTGATGAAAGAATACTCACAAAGATCCTCCATCTCATCTTATCACCATTCACCTTGACCATCGCGTTCAGCTAAACGTGGCAGTAAATTAAAACAAATAAAGAAATCAACTCTTGCTCACTTTGAGGCACTTTCATCGCACATTTAAACAAAAATGTGTTGAAAAGTGGTCGAAAGTAGTTTCCAAAAGTATTTTCATTACTATTACACTGTAGAAAAGAAACTGATATTAGTATTCTGAACTGCATAATGCCAGAACAATACGAATACTTTTCAGTATCACACGGTGACTTATGTAAGAGATGTTGAGCTAGTAAAATCCAACGCTAGACATACTGTTCTTGTGCTGCATCGCCTAAGCCAGAGGGGAGGAAAAACTCTTATTTATAGAGGGTCGTTTACGAATGTCGTGTTCTGAAGACAACGAGTCGCACCACTCAATCTTCTCCAGTTCCTCCTTTCCTCTTTTTGTCCACTCCCTTCTTTCCTCTCTGCTCCTGACAAGTTGGAACAGCGTCATGTTTATCAACGGACCTAGGGGGAAAGCTGCATTTTCACCGCTGGCGTCTGCAGAACGTCATTACTCAAGTTTAATCTTCAAAATAATGGCAATCGCCCGATTGCGATGTATATTGTACAGCACATCTTGCACGAAAACAAAATCCACATATAATTCCATTTTTTTAAAATTTATTCGAGATTAAAATGTTATGGTGAGCAAATTGTTTATATCTTCTCTTGAGACACAATAGTGGCAAGAATTGTCCCAAACAAAGGAATGTAATTAAGTTAGTACAGCCTTTTCCAATGCTCATCATTTAATTAAAAATTAGGCTAAGTTACGTAGAATCTGAATACATGTTATGAATACAACAACGTTTGTATTCTTCATCGAAGCTACTAGACAGTACTGCGGTACCAAAATACCGCATTAGCAAGTAAAAAATATATTTTTCAATTAAAAGAGCGTTATTCCACATTATATATGTATGTATGTGTGTGTATATATATATATATTCAAACGGGTTTGCTTTTAATTTTATTTTTGTTAATTAGTGTCACTTCTCTGCCACTTTTGGCCAATGGCGGCAACCAGGATGAGTGATATGATTAAATTGATGAAGGGACACTCACAGAGTACACACACGCCCAGATCGGGATTCGAACCCGGTATCCCTGGCATCGTATCTCGCTGTGCTAACCACTCCGCCACGGAGATTGGTTCAAACGAGTTTGCAAAAAAAAAAAAAAAAAAAAATAGAAATACATAGGAATGATTAGTTACCCATCATTCTCCCTCGTTTTAAAAAAAAATGCAAGTTTAATAACCAGAGGCAATAAATACAGCATAATTCCTTGTCAGACACTCCTGACATACCACCAATCACAAAGAAATTAAAATGCATGACAAGTAATTTCACTCCAGGTATCAGACTTTAAACGAATAGAAAATCTCAATTTCTAACTAAAATACACGAGGTAATTAACACTCACTAATACAATCATACTTCACATGTTTCACTCGCTTTGTGTATAAGTAGTGCTGACATGGACATGGAAATGATCGCGCGCGCAATGGGCCACGAGACAAGACTAGCAGAGGGAATGACAGGTTGCTATTATTTATGTCCTCGGTGGTCCTATGTGGAGAAATGAGCGAACTTATTACGAGAGGACTATTAGTCCGAATTTGTGGTTTCAGCATGACAATACATCAGCACATTGTGGGCAATATTTTCGTCAGGAAGGCAATGAGTTCGAATGCACAAACAGTCGGTAGTAATTTGCAAAATACTACCAGTCAGAAAACCTGCAGATACAAGTTACTGCATTATTCCAATTTTGCTATGCATAAGAAAAAATATTTAATGTTCCAGGCATACCATACACAAGGCATTCTTACCAAGCAGAATCTTGCCAACACCCAAAGTCCTATGTCTTGAATAGGAACATGTGTTTAGTGATGTCGTTTCACTTTGAGGCATAAAGATTGGGAACATAAGACAACACAGATATCTAATTTAATTTAAAAATTACGCAGTAAACCACAATGATAAACAAATAATGAAAAAAATACAAAGTATTTCCAATGTTTAGAAGCAAAATTCTATGATTTCAGCAGTTGCGTTTATCAACGTCTTGATGTTTATTAGTTCATACGATGGCGCTGGATGAACAGATAAACAATAAAGAGACTCCAATTACAGCTTCGGTGTCTTTAAGGATCCACTAAGGGTATCAGCAGGTAAGGTTCCAGGTTCGAGTCCTCGCTTGGACCGTAGTTATCCGTCATTTTCATCGCGATTATTGTCGTGATTAAAAGAAAATCTATAGCAGCATAGCAACTGCAATGGTTGACCAATGTTTAGCCTACAGCATAATCCACGATCGTTTGAATTCCTGAATTTCTGCGCGTAACACGGTGGCGGCAAACGTTTCACAGACGATGAAGATGTTGGGACAGCAGATAAAATACTTTTGTGCAGCAGGTTTTGGGGGACTAATAAAGCAATGTGAGCAGTGAATCAATGTTGGTGGAGATTATGTTGAAAAATAAAAACGATTTTCAAGTCAGTATCTCACTTAGTACATTTCTAATAAACGTTTGTGGCTTACTGACTTACCTACGTATTTCGTCCTAATATATTGCCTAGTATACAAAGTATGTTTGCTGAATAACAAATTATATTTTCGTTTGTCACACTACTACAGCACGATTCCATTCATCGTACCCTAATAGCGACAAAAGCAATTAAATAATAAGTCTGAAGAGAAAGCAGCGTATTCCAGCGAAAGATCTCTCTCGTTCCTTCGATCAATTCTGCCGACCTCGTACATGAGGTCAGACTCAGCACAGGTCGCATTCCATTACGCAAGCCACCGCTGGCTTTGGAGCCTTCAACCACCAAGTAAGCACCATTAGATCCGCATCTCAATACCGCTTGGGAGAATTTTACGATAAAAGCCCTTCCACTCGCTCTCAAGGAAACTCGTTAAATCAAAAACGCCTAAAAGCCTATTCACATTCCACATCATCTCCCTCCCTCCCGCAAAACCTTCGCAGTGTCCGTGTTATCATTTCCCTTACTTGCAGCATCTTCTCTCGCTCAGGTGTAAATTCGATCCAACAGCGTCAACAAGCAATTTACTTAACACCACCTCTAGTAGTTTCCCGCACTTCTCTAGCGGAAACTGCACGAACGCCAGCTTTCTGTGGATTTTACTGCCGATGTATTTTCTCCCACGTTACAGTAAAACAATGGTACAGTAAGACGTTTTCAGTGTCTGGATGTTACACGCTTGAGTCAGCCACACGGCATCGGCTTACCGCACTAAGGTTTGGCAGTTTGGTCACGTACAGTCATCCGCAATTGAAAATGGGACAACTAGAGCCTGAAATACTTGACTCCTTGAATACAATATACACGAATATACACCCAGCGCGAGATGCAGGGTACAGATAATTTTCGTTGATTACCTCCTAATTACTGTATGTTTTTCAGAGCCGCAGTAGCTCAGTCGTTAGGGCGTCTGACTACCATGCGCGAGACCCGGGTTCGATCCTCGGCGGGGTAAAACCTCTTCAAGCTGCTCCGGCGCCCACCCATCTTCGTATGAAGTGGGTACCTGGAGGAAACTCCGGGGGGTAAAGGCGCCCAGGGGCGTGGTGCTGATCACATCAAACCACATCCAGCCGTCATGAAGAAAGTGTGGGGCCAAATCACAGGGAAGCACTTCACTTATTCAGAGTTACACCCTTCTTGCAGCTAACCGCCGACCTCCGTGCGGAGTGGTTATCACGGCGACGCCTGGCCGTGGGTGCTCCTTGTGAGTGTTCTTTCATAAATTTCATCATATCACCACTCATCCTCATCTTCGCGATTAGCCAAAAGTGACAAAAAGCGAAGTAAAATAAACCAAATTAATCAAACCTACTTGCAGCTAACCCATCCTTCAGTTTTTCAGGTTATAAGAACCAATTTAACAGAGAATACATCCTAAAAGAGGGCATTCCCGATGACGTAGTAGCAACGTTGTCGCCCTGTAATGAAAGGTGTTCCGGGCTCGATAAGCTGTGGAAGCACATAGTGGTTCGGAACTCACATTAAACCGTAGGTCAAGTCCCGATTAGCCTATCTGTGCATCAAGTGCACCTAAAACAAAAACTCAAACTCACTCCTTGAAAGAACGTTGTGCCGACGTGCCAGCAAGACGCTCAAGAAAAGTTTAGGCGAGTCAATTGGTGCGATTTATTCGGTTTATTTTACTTCGCTTTTCTACAACTTTTGACTAATCGCGAAGATGAACATGAGTGATGATATGTTGAAATTGATGAAGGAACACTCACAAAGAACACCCATGCCCAGGCCGAGATTCGAATCCGGGACCCCTGGAGTAGTAACGCGTTGCGCTAACCAATCCCCACTGAGGTAGGCACAATCAATGGGAATGAGAATGTAAGTTGCGGGGAACAAAGACCGGAAGGTTTTAAATTTTGCGAACGCAATAACTGCCAAAATTGAGCCATACAGATACAATTGTTTCTGCTGTTAGATACCATATATGGTTGGACCGGTATTACATTTGAGTGTATTCAAAACGACGCGTTTGAAGACGGTGAATGATAAACAGATTTTTGCTGTTACGCTCACTCTATAGTGCTACATAATTTTCTTGAAAAATTGTCTGAAATACATTTGCAGAGTGAGTAATGAAATTCACAATTTTAGGGCATTTATGGAGCCATAAAAATGGTTTCTGCATAGTTTAGGAGGTGAATGGAAGTCGCAAATCTTGATATTACGATAACTGACATAAATTTAAACCTTTTGAGCTGATTTTTTTAAAAATCCTTGGAGGATTGGTCTTCCATTACATTTGAGTGAAAGCATTTCAAGATGGAAGGTGGAGGAATTTGTGAGACAAATTTAAATCTCAACGGTGTTAAGGCCGTTGTTTATTAATTTAAATAAGAACTTTTGACATAGTGTGTAGTTTTAGAGGGGCAGGGGTCGAAACGGGTGGAAAATCGGCATTACTGTGAGCACAATAACAGAGAAAAAATTACGCAATTCTATGTTAAAATTCATGCGTGAGTTAGATTCGTCGATCAAGTGTTGTTTTTGAGCGAAATTGACATCAGGGTTTCAAGATGGTGAATGAAAAATATATTTTCTTCCATATTCTGAGCACTTCCAATTCTACTGATGTTTTAATAGCTTGACAAGCAAAACTCAAGAGCAATTTTAGGACATCAATGCAGTAAATATATATATATAGTACGCCGTTGGGAAGGAGGAGAGGGGAACGTACCAAACGTAGATTCGAATTACTATAGTATTAATGTCCAACGACTCATCTTGTGGCACCACAGTAAATTACCAGCTCAATCAACACATCTCTTCCTCCAGTGAGTCTTTAATAAATAACGTAAATATATAAATTTACTCACGTACATAAGAAATGTCTATTTCAATGGCTCCTTCAAATTGATAAAATTTTAACAATGCCTATTTTCAGACACCATATGCCTACTTCCATTGCAATTTTAGGAATGAATTAACTCATCAAGTGCCTTCCTGATATTGTAGTTCTTAAGTTGTCACTTTATAATTAAAGGGTACTAGGTTCGATTCATTGAGGAGGCACATAATGGTTCGATCACACAGTAAAATCTAGGTCTTGCCCCCATTAGCCTCTCTGTATATGAAGTGCACCAACTCTGATTCATCAAGAGTAACAACGTAAAATGAATTATAATACTAATTGGATAATTAATGAAAAACGAGGACAAAAAATGAAGATGCCGCACAAGATAATTCTGCCTACTTGATGCCTAGCTCTTTCGAGCATTGGCTTCAGGTTCACACATTTTTCTTTTATGCTCATAATTGCAAGGAAAATGTATAATTTCGCTACTCAAATAGTCCAATATTGAAACTTAATAAAGGCATTTTATTTCTTAGGCATTCAAATCGTTAATTTCTAGTTTTTCGCTGAAGTAACAATTCCATTTGCATAGGCGAGCCCCGTGCGACAATTAGTCAACCACAGATGAGAAACGCCGAATTAGCAGCAAGAAGTAATCCCCGTCTTCAGGAATAAAACTTCACCCTGAAACGAGTTTAACGCAACAGATCAGAGTATCATAAAATTAATGGCAATTATAATTTGCCTGTTCCTTCTTTCACTTTATAGCTCAGAGCTGTTAATACCATAAAGATATGCTCAATGAAAATTAAGAATAACGCCAGGACATTAGTACGAAAAGCCGCTACTGATGTAAGGTTTTAAGGGAAATTACGGCACATACCCACTAACACTTTATTGCTGTACAGAGGGCTTAATACTCGTCATAAAGTAGGCGGTTAGCAGAATGATATCTCACGCATATTAGTACGTAACTGCATACCCTGTCATTAACATCGTGTCCGAGAGCGAGCTGGAGCCAGTCCCCCTTCTTCACGGCAGCTGGTACTGACGTTGAGAAAGGATGGAAACCCATTTTGTTTCTGCGATGGTAGGAGGTAAGTAACATGACATTGGGTGGCTGGATAATTGAAGTATTATTCAAATCTCACCCTTTCCCACTCACTCTCACTCCAGGAAAACCTACAAAGAAGCTTAGAATTAAGGGTAAATACTCCTGTTAGTCAGATCAAAAAAAGAAAACAAAATTAAACGAAACTGTCCATTTCCATTTCTGGAAACGTTTCGAAGGATATCCGAATAACATTCAGAAATTGTTTTGTATTAACACCTAACACGAGGTTTCAAATCCGAGAGGTTACTTTAATGTGATGATGAGTCAGCCGCCTTGGCATCAAATATATCCTTCGATCCTGTTGTCTCAACTATTTTATCTCAGTTCGTCATTCACGTTCATCGTCGTGATTAAGTTAGGGACGTAGAAATACAAAAAATACACAAACAAAGCATCAAGGTACTTCCCAGTAACCAATGCACTAAATTTTGTAATTCTATAAAATTACTTTAAAAATATTACTACTTCTTCGTGCTTAAATCTGATCTGATCTGGATATTATAGTATTTAGCAAAATTATTTTCTCGGTTGTAATATTTAAACATTACCTTCTAGCAATTCAAAATGTTACAGATTCTGTGCATTAATTATGTTGGGAAAGTTTTTCCGATACCCATCTTTAAGAAACCTAACCTTTCAAGACTTTTATGTTTAATTTTTAAAGAAATTTAGTGCATAAAAGTACCAAGCTTTGAATTTTGAAAGAAATTTATTACATAAAAGTACAAAGCTTTTGAATTTTGAAAGAAATTTAGTACATAAAAGTACCAAGCTTTTGAATTTTGAAAAATTTACTACATAAAAGTAGCAAGCTTTTGAATTTTTAAATAAATTTGGTACATAAAAGTACCAAACTTCATCTTCAATTTTCTTCAGAGGCGTAAGGGGGTGACGTTATGGGAAGACACCAAAATGTCAACTTCTTTTCTACGTAGTACACCCTGTACTGCATTTTGTAGCCTCAAGAGGCTCTGGAGTGCTCTGGAGTCTGGATTGATTGATTGATTTGGTGTTTTAGTCCACTTTATGCACATTAAGGCCAATCGGGACTGGGCCTACAGTTTAAAGTGGGATCCGAACCACTATGTGCCTCCACCGGGAATCGAACCTGGGACCCCTTGATTACATGGCAACGACGATACCACTGAGCCATCGGGGAGGCGTCTGGACTAACAACAAGTACAATCCTCTGTGAAACTTCGGTTGTGTATTGTTGATGTGTGTTTGTGATTGTTAGTGTTGCCCACGAGACGAGACTTTGGCCTGTCTCGTCTCGTGGAGTCTCGTGGAAATGCTGTCTCGTCTCGAAAATATTCGTTTGTCTTATGACACATGATCAATCTCGTCTCGTCTCGAATTTTTAAAAGCCTGTCCCGTCTCGTCCCGTGGGCAACACTAGTGATTGTCTTTTGAGCAATATCATCTTATCACCTGTCTTTCCATCCTCATCTTCGGGAATAGCCAAAAGTGGCAGACAAGCGAAGTAAAATAAAGCAAGTTAATCAATCAATCATTTTCTCCCCGCTAGGAAAGCAGGTAGAGATAACAATGCAAATCTATGAGAATCTCGCACATGTAAATTCAGCATTAGCATAATAATAAACACCGTATTGCAATGATTCCTGTGATTGGTTTCACTACTTAAACCTTCAAAATATTGATTTTTTTTTCAGTAAACCGAATTAGAATAAATTTGTTAACATCACATTCTTCAGTCAACTCTAACCATTTTTTTTTTGCCAGAAAAGCTTGAATTGTACGTAATTTTTTTAAAAAATCTTAATAAAACACAGGACTGAGTGTATTGTGGGGAAAAAGAGCTTTTGTTACTTGACATTCCTAAACCTAATCTATATTTTATCATAATGCGTAAGTGAACATGAAGAGTCCGAACGTACAACTCCACTACACTTACAAAATAACTAAATAAAAACCTGCAGGCTCGTGACTTTGGGAACAGAGAATGATTTTGCAAGTTCCGTGCTTCTTGAGTGGAAGGTTTCGGGTCTACAGAACATTCAAGAAATAGCCGGTTTCTTTTATTATTCTCTTTCTTTTGTAGGGGTAATCTAAATAGAAGCTATGCTCTTCAAATTCAAAGGAATATTATGATTAAACAAGTAAATGTGAGATAAACCAACAAAACGAAAACTTTGTTTTTTATTTTTGTTATTTAGCGTCGTTTTTCTTCCACTTTTCGCTAATCGTGATGATGAGGATGAGTGATGATATGATGAAATTGATGAAGGAACACTCACACAAAACATCCATTCCCAGGCCGGGATTCGAACATTGGACCTCTGGCTTCGTTTCGCGCTGTACTAACAACTCCGAAGAAAACTTCGTGTGTATATGGATTGGTTAGATACATCTTTCATTCGAATAGAAGTTTATTCCCATTGAAACCATCATTAAAGACGTGATGTTTTTATTAATTCGAATTTTGGATAATTCAAGCCATAGCAGGTTTATTTTGTTCCTTTCTTTCTTTTGGTTAATTCGATTTTTTTTCGTGTCCCCTTGGAGTTCGAATTAAAAAGAGTCCACTGTATTTACATATAACAACACACATAAACGAAAGTGTGTCACCTGTAACGTTTTACGTCATTTGTAAAAAAATGGATGATGATTCAGACCAGTAAAGGGCAGTAAGGGTATTTTATGTACAGTTAGATACAAGGTGCAGTAATTGATATTATAAAGTATTGATTATAAAAGAGATTTTTTTTAATTGTAAAAGAAGCATTGTATATTGTTCGTATGTTATCTCTGCAACAACTTATTGGAAACTACCAGCATTATACTGTGGAGCTGCAAGTACTGTATTCATCTTGTCGAGCTTCATTTCCTCATATTTCTACTTCAGAAATTCCATCACGCTGAAAGTTGGTTGAAAACGCATGAACAATTTCCCAACATGAAATAAGTAGTAAATATGGATTTTCACGTGAAACAAGAAAATCAAGTAGGGAACGTTTAGTTTCCAAAAATTCCGCGTAACAAAGCGCCCAATATTGATGCACAGTTCCTTGCGGAGAAAGTTGGGCTTTCCTGTATTGGAACGGGAAACGGAGAAAGAGTGAACTGTTCGAGTCGACGATAGAATCAGACTCTCCTCCCCAATATTTCCTCTCTCCCTCCCTCTCTTCCTCTCCTGTTGTACCAGTAGCTTTAGCGCCTGGAGCCCAGCAGTTGTCATTTGCTGTTGAACGGATCGATTCATCTCCCTCAGTTGGAAGTTGGGCCTTCAGGATTTGGAGCAGCAAGCAGAAGTCGATAGTCAAGTACGTGAGAAAACAATTTCAACCAATCCACTAATCTCAAGGGTTTTTTTTCCTGAGGAAAAAAATCCTTCGAGTAACCGTAGTGTTTAAGGTGTTTGTTCACGATAACAAGATAGAGAGAAATCACATCCAGTTCGATCACTTTGTTTCGTTGATGTAGTGGTTGGAAAATCGAACCGAGACTCAGGGCTGATGAGTTAGAATCCCTGTAGTGCATGCTTGTGGTGTCAATTCGTCCTCGTTACAGAACCAGAAAAGTGACGTAATTAATAAAATATACATTCAGGAAATAACCACGCTACGCAGTTCAACAATTATTACAGTTTTACTTCCTTAATCGTTCCCTAACCTGATTGTAGTAATTATCTTCATCACAGAAGTGCATTATTTCCAGACCTTTCAAGGAGACTGAACAACATCGTAAATCAAAACTAAAAGAGGGTCGCGCTTGTGCATTTGCTTCTACATTCCTTTCCCTTTAGTATTAAAACTAGGGCTGAGCCTACACCACTTTGAACGGATACCCTCATCGATTTCCACTGATGCCGATGCTTGAAAATTATGATAAGTTGTTCAAAATATAGTGTGTAAGTTTTCCATTCTAATTACATGCATAAATTTTCCAAGATATTTGCTTTAAAACATTTGAGAATTACATCAGAATATTAAATTACATGCTACATTATCATAAAATTCAGTATTCTTCACACAAAACTGGTGCAAAATAAAAATACACTTCAAATTTGGCGAAATTCCCAGGATAATTAGATACCGCAAAAAGTGTCGCGCGACATTTTTTTGGACACCGTGAAAGAACAAAATAGCAGACAAGTATCGGCAGATATCGGTAAATAAATTCCAACCGATACTTTCCGATACCGATACCACTTGCATCGGCTGATACCGATACATCGCTCAGCCCAAATTAAAACCATAAAGAAGAGCAAAAAAGTCTGCAAGGCGAACGATTTTTTGTTCATTTGCTAAGTTTGTAGTGAACAACAAAAGTACATGGTAGGTAGGTATAGTGTTTCGGATAATCATGTTACCAGATATTCTAACTTGAGCAATTGTAGCTAAGTTGTAACGAATAAGCAAGAACTTTAGCGTTACTTTGCTCGCAACTATTATGCCAGGACCTGTAGAAACAGTCGTAACATAAAAACTGATTTTCTGGTTTGGTTTATCTTCTCTTGAATTGTGGCAGGCAGTAGGAACTCAAATGTAGAAATGTTCAATGGCATGGCAGAATTTACCAACAAGCAGGCAACATGAAACATTTAGGACATCCAATTCAGAACATCTGCGCATTGAAATCATTAGTAATTCGTACTCAAATCCTAATTGACCACAATGACTCAGTGTTAATGATTTCTGCAAGTTATGATGAGTTCGTTTGGAAGCTACTCGTAATAATGAGAAAACGCAATGACATTTTGTTTTAAGATGTCATGGGATGCCGATGATTGCTTTTACAGGTTGAAATGTGTAAGTAACTCTCTCTCTTCCTTATTATTATTATTATTATTATTATTATTATTATTACTATTGCTAATATCGTAATGTATATGTGTGTGCGCGCGCGTATCAAGCGACCCAAATACTAACGTGCAAATACGCAGCGTAAATCCGCTGCTTAACGCAAGTACGTTACGCGAGATTGAAAGGAACGAACTTTTACGAAAGGTATATTGAAAAGCAAAAAACAAATCTCACGACGTATTGTGAATATGAACATGCTGATTAATACCTACACTGTTATGGCATATTTATCTTATTATGTCGAGTTGAGGTGGTGTATTATTATTATTGCGCAGAACAATAATGCTACGTATGCATTTCAAATATTCATGCAGAAAAAACAACCTTGCCTCTCAGAACTAATGTCAGGTCAGACGTTTAATCGCATTTCTCGTACTTTTAGTTTAGTTTCTGAGTGTGCAAAGATGATGATAATAATAATAAAACTAGAAATATCTATCTCACTGTTTTCGAAATTTTAGACGTGACAGATCACCACACAGACCATAAGAAGGAATGCAAGGGGCGACCCTTACTGAAAACACCCAAATGTCAATCTTTCCTCCAGGTAGTACACCCCAGACTGCATTTTGCAGACTAACGAGGCTCTGGCGTCTGGACTCCTAGCCAGTATAATCCTTTGTGGGGCTGGTGTTTTGTTCTGATCTTCCGTGTTTGTGATTGTTCCTTCATCCTATTCATATTATTACCATTCATCTTCATCTTCGCGATTAGCCAAATTGAAGGAAAGCGAAATAAAATAAGGCAAATCAATCAATCACTCAATATCATGATGCTAGTCACAGTGGACCTATCAAAATAGATGATTTTCTGCCAATGCTTGCCATTAACACGCTACAATGAAAGAAAACATAACATGTATCGATGAAAGCTAGTTAACCAATTCGTTTCAATGTTCTCTCTCTTGACACCTGGCAAGATACTTCAGAAAGTAAGTACTAGAATTCAACTACTTCGTACAATTTCTTGCCATCTCGTCATGTTGCACTAGGTATAAATTTTGCTATGAGGCTGAACCCTGTATCGATCTACCACAAAGTTGCATATGCTCCTTTCCGACTTCCATTTCCAGTGGTATGGACTTTGCAACACATGTGCGGAAGGAAGTCTGAATAGTTCCCACGTGGCACTAATGCTGTGGCCGTGGCTTCGTTTCTGCAGTCGCCCCCTATGCAGGGAGGCATTAAAGTTCCAATTGCCGCTTGATTACCAGGGATAACTAGCCAAAACGGAGACCGTGTTCAAATACTGTGATGCAAGCAGTGCGAGTATTGCGTGATTTATTATTGTTTTCTCCTTCCTTATTTTTATTAAATTACTGCACCGGAGAGGTTATATCTGTTCAGCTTTGAATCGCTTATTTAGCTGGGAAATTCCGCAAAGCAAACGTGCAAAAGGCACACCTAGTACAGAAAGTGAATAATACCTACAAAAATGTCAAATTCTAGTTTTTTTTGCCAATATGTAATAACATACTCAGTTAAAATTGCAGGATTCTGATTAATTTGTGGCATAATGAATGCACTCTATACATCTGCTGAATTTTTCAAGGTCCAGGTTTTTCTTTTCTCTTTTGTTTTATATATTTTTTTCTTTTGCGGATTCTTGTTTCAGATAGGTGCATAGAAAAGACACTTTGGTAGACTACTCGATTTTGGCGTGACATCTTTTGACGCATTTTCAAAAACTTTAATATATCCAGAGAAATAAGTTAAAAAGAACACGATCTATATTGGAGAAAATGGTGAGCATTCAGCAGTTATTCAAAAACTACTTTTTCTGATTTTTTCAACCCTGAACTCCTAAACTTTGACACTGAAGTTTAGTTTATGGGCAGCCAGGTAAATGTTACTGTATTGTGATTTCAGACTGACAGATAGGCTACAAGTATTCTGATGTAAATACATTAATTATCCAAAAACGTGCATTTTGACTCGACTTGAGTTTTTAAACTAACTGTATCAAAATATAGTTTCGGCTTATTTTTGTAAATCTGCCATTCTTTGTAGCATTGACATTAGACTTTCTGTATTATCCCCAATGGTTAATTCAGGTTAAGTAGCTTGATGGTGTGTTGTAGACTTTAATCGACATAAATATGGGCAGTAACTAAATGAATTACGTGTAGTGATTAGGATTAATTTGTAGTACTTGGTTTTTCGGATAGGACGAACAAATGGACCAATATCAAACTCTACCGATTTCAATAAGCAATACTGTACCGATCGGATATAAAATCGCAAATATTTTGTGAAATGATCAATTTAATGAGTTTTGTCATATAAATGCATACTGAAAATTTATTTTACCAAATATTCATATTGTTAAAATTACGGAGAACCCGTAAATGACATGCAAACTTGGGGTAAAGGCCGAACCACACGGAACTGGAAATCCAGTTAGTTGGCGCTGAACTGTCTACCTGCCGGATGTGATGGCTGCCTGGCTGGCTGCTTGACTGGTTTGGAGGAATAGGACATGTTCTAATTGCCACTGGTTTTTCTCGACTGGATTCTGTGTAACAGCCAATCAGAGCAAAGTGTGGCCATGTGAAGATAATCTGTGAGTTTGCAAAGGGGAGTTTTTTGTCTGTGATTCCCGAGTGTTGGCTGTTTTTGTTAGTTTCTCGATAAAAAAAAAGGAAAGAGATGACGTGCAGTGCATTCGTGTTCAGACCGTGACAAATATCATTAGCCGAAAATGAAAATCCTTATTATTGCAAGTGTATTAAATTAAATGTTTGAATTTTTTTTTAATTTGTGAATGAATCCTGCGAATCTCATGTATGAATATAGTATAATGCATTCCTGAGTTAATTAAAAAGCTTGTTGGGTACGCATTGATTACCATATTTTTTCGAGTCAATTTCTAGTCCATACTTTTCTTTTTTAATTTTTAATAAAAGCACAAATCAGTAATTCTCCTACAACATTCTTCAAATTGCTCGTCCACATTTACATATTGTCTGCTCTGCGCATTGTCTTATGGGAACAAAAGTCTATCGACAAGTACGGTAAGAAGTATCGTGAGAGGCGAAAACTAGCAAATGGGTAGCAGTCCAGCGCCAACTAGGGCATTCCTACTGGAAATCCAGTTCCGTGTGATTCAGGCTTTAACTAACTAACTCTCTAGCCTTCTTAAACCCGAAGGTTCATGGCTGCAGCAACACAGGCCTTCCATCTGTCCCTATCTTGAGCAAGATCTATATACTCTTTTCCATCTCTACCGATTTCCCTTAGGTCCATCTCGACGTTGTCCCTCCATCTTCGTCTTGGCTTTCCTACTGGTCTCTTACCATCAGGTTTCCCAACAAGAATCCTGTAAACTCCTCTTTCCTCTCCCATTCGTGCCACATGGCCTGCCCACCTAAGTCTTCTTGATTTAATTATTCTAATAATGTCTGGACATGAATACAAATTATGTAGTTCTAAATTATGTAACCTTCTCCACTCACCTGTCTCCTCATCCCTTTTAGGTCCAAATATTTTCCTAAGGATCTTATTTTCAAATACTCTCAATTTATGTTCCTCTTTCAATGTAAGGGACCAAGTTTCACACCCATATAATACTACAGGCAAAATTACGGTTTTGTATATTTTAACTTTTAGTTTCTTAGATATTAAACGAGAAGACAAAAGTTTATGAAGAGAGAAGTAACATGCATTTCCTGAATTAAGCCTACTTTTTATTTCCTCTTTAATATAATTTTCATTTGTTAATATTACTCCTAAGTATTTGAATTTGGAAATGGTTTCAAACAATTTGTTATCAATAATTAGATTTTGATTATTACCTAACACTTGGTTTCGGCCTGTAAGCATATATTTAGTTTTCTCTTTGTTAACTTCCAAACCTATCTCTTTAGCAGTTTTGAAAAATATTTTAGCATTATTCTTAATTGTATTCACATCATCCCCCAGTAAGTCTACATCATCTGCATATGCTAACAACTGAGTCACACCATTTAATTTTAGTCCTTCTTTAGTTTCGTTTACCTTCCTAACAGCATATTCTAAGGCAAAATTAAAGAGCAATGGAGATAATGCATCTCCTTGTTTTAACCCATCATGAATTGTAAATTTGTCAGACATATTAATACCCACACGAATTTTACTTTCTGTTTCACTGGTGCATATTTTTATCATACTAACAAGCTTCTTAGGTATTCCAAACTCTACTAATATATTATATAATTTATCTCTTTTGACCGAATCATATGCTTTTTTGAAATCAATGAATAGCTGATGGACATTTTGATTATATTCCCACTTTTTTTCAAGTGTCTGTCTGATGTGAAAAATTTGATCTGTAGCGTTTAAATCCACATTGATAATCACCTATAATTTCATTAGCATATGGGGTTAGTCTTGTTAAAAGAATGTTAGATAATATTTTATATGTTGTTGAGAGTAGAGAAATTCCACGATAATTATTGCAGTTCATTTTATCACCTTTTTTAAACACAGGAACAATTATGGATTCTTTCCACTGTTGAGGAAAGATTCAGGCTTTACTCCAAGCTTTTCTTGCTTGCTGGCTGGCAGTAAGTAGGGAGGACAAGTTGACCGGGGGCGTCCACCCTCCAACCCCCTTCCGGCGCCATCACTGCTTACCTTTGACAATGACTGAACTGCTCTAAACATAAAGTTGTGACTCATTGTTCCCTGGCTGATTGCAGTTGAAATGGACGGTCACCACGCTACTTGTGACAAATGATAAGAACGAGTGATCAGATAATGAATGTTGGGGGAACGCCATAAGCTGCTTTCGCAATGTTTCAGCCCTTGGATATTTGCAGAAGGGAAGGAAAATGTCCAGTACAGATGCACAATGTGAGTGTGTTGCTAAGATCGTACGCGAATATTCAGGTGGTGATATTTCACGTTGCGTGCATAGGCGACTGGCAGGGCAACATGACGCACAACTTAAATTTCATGACAGATAACACGCTTGTCTGCAGAGCGTTTAGGCGACAATGTCAGCGTGGGACGGCGCCTTAAAGTCTGTTACCGGATATTCGAGACCTGACAGCCGACCTCCGTGGCGGAATGGTTAGCACAGTTTGCACTATGTACGTGTGAAAATAAAATGAGTTTTCTTTTAAAAAAAAGTAACATTAAATTTAGCAAAAATTACCAAATTCAGATGGAGGGGCATGCGACTTCCGGTACCATTTCATGGTTATTTATGTATTGCTGTTCTACTTAGAATTTAATTCTCAGAGCCATCAAATATTATTTCAAAGCAAAGGAGGACTCCTCTTTGCAGCAAGCACATACAGACAGACCTGTGACTTAAAGTGGTCGGTCTGCGCAGTTCGACCCTACCAAAATCTACTTTGTATGCACAATTAATATTACAGAACTTCTTCAACAAGACACCATAGCAAAATGACCAAGACTTCGAAACGAAATAGTAAATTTGTATTGGTCTGGGAATTAACTGAAATTGTTATTGTTGCACAACGATTCCACCATCCATTCCTGTAACTTCTTTGAGAAATGCAGCATCTTCATCCATGAAAAATTGGGCAACCCTCGCCTCTTCCAATAAGCGCACACCCCCATCCCCCCAAAAAACAGAGATTGAATAGGCATTAATTACAGATATATTAATTATTTTAAGAAAATGGCAATTATAATTACAAATATAATGCAAGATGTACATTCAAAAGGTATTAATTAACGTATTTCAATAATGTCATTTCAATTTTCTACCGTTGCTTTTTCTATGTATACCTTACGTAATATTTGCATGGATGAGGATGAATGTTGAATCGATGAAATTAGGAATGTGACAAACACACATTCATGCCTTATCTAGAATTCTAACCTATGAGCCCTGGAGTTCTAGCATGACAAGCAAACCACTCGGCTCCATAGGGGCTTGACCAGGATTCGTACCCTAACTTCTGGCTTACTAGCATGTTACAATTCTGAATGAAATTAAGCTTTGTATAGTCAGTATCTTGTTTCTCGCACACACACGGACAGGAAGTCTCATGGATATGTCCCACAAACGACAAAGCTGTTTGTACCAAATTTATGTTTTCGTCATGTTATCACCACACTGCACAGAAAGCCCATATGCTGAACAACAGATTTATTTCACAAAAGGAAATAAAAAGAAAACATAGTACACGAATACTACAGCTTTACGAGTACCAACAGCCAGCCCACTTCGAAACACAGATTGCACACCAAACATCATGCACCGCTCACAATCTGTATAGCAAGTGTCTAACGTGAATCACTCGACCCCGCCGGTCAGCTGTTGCCACTTGGCAGTGCTGCCCTCACACAATGGCGGAATTTACATGTACTACACACCTTATGGTCAGTCATATCGTTGAACATACCAACGTTGTATTTCTGTTTGCATTTGTTTATTTAACGTCCCTTTTCTACATTTTTACAATGTATTTATTCACTATGGCGAAGGCGAATGATAGTTAGGTTTAAAAAATTAAAGAAAAGGACACAACGGAAAATGTCCATATTCCAGTAACTTCGGTGGTGACATGACCAGACACCTTCCAACGGAGCCTAACAGATTAACACATTCCAACAATTGATAGTGAGGAGAGCAAGTAAACCAGTACAAATTGAAACATGAAATAAACATTTATCTGCAATCACTCGATCCATTGACGGAGATAGTATTAATATTTAATACGAATCAGTGATTTCAAATGGCGTCCCCGATCGCGAAGCCGTAACGTCGTCGCCTTCTAATCAAGGGGTTCATGCTTCGATACCCGGTGGAGGCACATTGCACAGTTGTTCTGATCCGATTAGCCTATCTGTGCATAAAGTGGATTTAAATCAAGAATTTAAACAAACAATTCAAACAAATTCAAATTCAGAATATTAATGAGAATGCCCAGGCGAACTTGCAATGTGTATTACTTAGAATTGTAATTAATTAATGTTTGCAAAAGATATATAATAATGACTGAGTTAAGAAAGAGATATTAGATAGAAAGTGTCTGTTGTATATTTTTGTATATTGCTTTCCTATCAATTGTAACTCGACAAACTTGGTGTCAATTTACAGCATTATTTCAGTATCCTATGCATTTTCCCTCAATGAAATCTAATTTTATGGTTCAGTTATTATTCGTCTCTAAGTGTATGTGTAGTTTAGAAGGAATCCATTTTCTGGAAGGTCCTTTGCCGAACATGTCCAATGTTTATTTTTCGGGAGACTGCCTCCATAGCTTTGTGAGGACGAACCCCTAGACAGGAGTAATTTTCCACTGAGATCAATTCTTGCAATTGATATCCGTAAAGTTCCTGCGGGCTTGGAGGTTCCAATTCAATTACCACAACATTCTACTACACACCGTTCTGAAGTCGTAGACTGAAAAGGGAGACCACTTGAAGCAGTGAGTTTCCCGCTAAGTGTTCACCTGAAACCATTACCTCCTGTTAATGCTAGCCCCTCCCGAGAAATGGACCAGCCTCCACGTTTGAGGATGCTGGAAGATAAAAGCCGTTTTTGCCATACTCTTCAAGTCCAGTAGATAGCTGTTCTTTAAAAGGTTGGGCTTCCGCGGAGTCTTCCAAGAGATTCGTAGCTACCGTTTGCAGCAGACTGGAAAGCACACATCTATTTCCTTTTCGCAAGTGTGTGTCCGAGCAAACGTGTCTCGTAGTGTTCTTCTTGATCGCCCACGTCGTTTCTTTCTATACATAATTCTAACCTTTCAAGATACGAAAATTTATGTTGGAGTTGTGCAAAGTTAACCAGATGTCAATAGGGATGGTAGAGGAAAAGGTCTAAATATGGGCCCCCTTTTTTATGTTGTCATTTTCGGAGGAAAAAATAATAATATATCAAGCACCTGCTTTTAAAAGCATATCTATGAAATATATACTTAAATGTAATAGAATGCTAAAGTATAGAAGGTCTCCATTTTTTTTACAAAAAAAGCAATTTCCAAAAAGTGGTAAAATGATGTATTTCAATATTGTGGTCTAAATATGGGCTACTAGTGGCAATATCACAAAAAACAATTAAAATTTAAAAAAACAGTCATTTATCGCTAAAACATTATAAAATGCATATTTATGAATAATCTGTTGTTTTGAAAATCACGCGGAATGGGAAAAATCGAAATTAAGAAAAACATCCAAATATTTGTTGAAAATGTGATCTCAACATTAGACATCATGTCATAGCCCATATTTAGACCATCACGCTATTTTTCTTCTTCAATTTATTTTCGCTCTCTGTGGTACATATTTCACAAACAAATCATGGCATTATAAAAGCCCACATTTGTTTTATGCACCGCTAATATCATAACCTATACAAAGCAGATGAGAATTCAGAAAACGATGAGTTAAAACATACCTGCAAAATGTTTTCGGAGGTCGCAATTCTATAACAGCGTCCAAGGCCGAAACTAACCACCACTTGCGAATTGGCGACGCAACCTTTGTCCTTGACAGATAACCAGTTGCAATAGCCTCTGCCAAGTTGCAGCACCCGGGAGTGCTGATAACTCCAGAACCCATATTTAAACCTTCGCTCATATTTAGACATTCTCCTCTACCGAAATGAGACAAGTCTCGGTCACGTGTTGGTTTTAGAGACGAGACCGAGAACGAGACAGGCTTCTGTAAAATCTAGACTTAATGTCAGAAACTCTCGGTCTCGCGAGATTTTGGTTTGGTATCTAACAAAATATTACCTAAACCAAATGTAATTTACTGTGCAAGTTCTTCGGACAAACAAGCGGATTCCTGATACCTGATTGGTGGAAATTGTGAGTCTGTGCTGCGTGGTTGCTTTTAACCAGGGTAAAATTATTACGTTTTCGACGTGGTGTAGTGTTGAAACTAGGCTTCAAACAAAAGTAGCTATGAAAACATAACTTCTTATTTTCACAATAGTCAGATCATTGTGCACGATTACACTAACGTCGTTTGAATGCATCGACTTTCAAACTCGCCAACGAAGTTCCCGGTTTTGAATCCAGGCTTATGCCTGGGTGTTATTTGAGATTTTCCCTTCATCAATTTAATCTAATCATCACTCATCCTTACAGTCACGATTAGCCAAAAGTGACAGAAAAGCGACGTTAAATAACTAAAATACAAATACAGACACTTCATGAACAAGTTTACATTTGAAATTTAATGAAAATGTTTGTGTCACAAATATGATTGGTACTTATGGTGAGGGGCGGGGTAGCAGGGATGATAATTTACCCGTTTCAAGTGAAGCTTGGGTCTATTAATTTTATTAAAAAAATTAATCCGTATTTTACCATCCAGGTCAATGTATAGTACGTAAGGAAGCTAGGAAACGTGCCATAGTGCAATATTGGATAGAGTCTAAAATGTGCAAATTCGTGGTATTAGTTGAACCAGGCTTGTCTAAGTGGTAGGTTTGCCGCGAATATACAATTCATAAAGCTTCCTTCTAGTCGTAATTTGAAAGGAGTTTGAAGTCCGAAACTCTTGCTCAATTGTGTCTTGTTATCTTTGTATCATAGGAGAAAATAGTGCTTTTGCACTTGCGATGTTATTTCGGTAGTCTGTAGTGTAGTTGCTCGTTAGAAAAGAGACGTGTATCGAGACGAGACCGAGAAGGACATCTGCAGAACCGATACGTGACCGAGGCTTGTTGTCGCCTGATTCGAGGGCTTAGTAAATTGCAATGTAAAGGAGGTTTACAAAAATTTCACCAAAATTTAAATCGTTACATGGTTATTTATAACTAGGTTATATTTTTGTCGAGACTGAGGTGACAACGAGACAGGCCATTGCAAGACACGAGAAGAGACCGAGGACGAGTCAGGCTTTCTCATTCAAGAAACGAGACGAGACTTAGGTTTCCTCTCGTTTGGATACCGTTCCTACTTTAAACCTTATTATTTTCCCCTGTGGTTACTTAAATAATAATATCTTCGAAACGTTAGTAGGATATTGTAAAAATCTCAAGACTTGTGAGATATAGCTATGGGGAATATTTGAGAAAGGTGACGTAATAAGTATGGAGACAGGCATTTCTAATGCTAAAATCTGGTCTTCTTTACTTTGTCTAAATACATGAATAAATCGATCATACACAGTACGTCCACGTTTTGTTTGTCTTTATTTAACACAGAATATCTGATGATAACCCTCTGAAATATGCAATCGCAAGGTACACTGTGTACTCTACGATTATTGATTTCACATATCCGTTATTCCTAACATGGGAGGGGAAAGGAATTACAGGGAATCACAACTTTGGTACCGAGCCATCGCTGACTCTTCCTGATTTTTCTGTTTCGCTGTTTTACAAGTGTGAATTGATAGAGAGCCGGGTTCGAGTCCTGGTCAAGCTTGCATTTTTATGCTTAGATTACTACATAAACAATTTTTTTATATATAAAAGACCATTTACACTATTTTTTTCAGCACTGTACGTACATTTGAGTTTAATTTGAACCTGTTCTTGCATCTCTCTGGATCGTCACGCTTAGCCTTAGCCTAGTGCAACATGACGAGATGGCAAGAAATTGTACGAAGTAGTAGTAGTAGTAGTAGTAGTAGGGTTCATCCTCATAGCAAAATTTATACTGGCTTGGCCTTCACTCGTGCCCGCTAAAAAAGAGTATTGTTTTATCAACTCATACCTTCAATTGCGTATGTTATTATAACATATGAGCAAATTCACAGAAAAATAAAAAATTGCTCGCATTTATTTCGCAGTTACAAAAATATCCTTAGTATATTGTTAAGATTTTCTCTTTACAGCTTGATACCATAGGCGCAAAATTCTGAAAAGAAAACATTGGGTGGGCGCAAACACTTGAGTTATAAGTTCACAAAAAAGATCCTCCCTTCCATATATCATGATATTAATGCACACCAACAATACATCCTTAGTTATTTTTATTTTTTAAAAAATTATTTACTGATTTCAATAAGCAATCCACCATGAGACACGACAATATAATAACAACAATATGATAATTATTTGGTAGGCAAGGCCCCACGGGCCCATATAAGTTGGCGCCACTGCTTGATGTCATACTTTTGGGATCTAAGGGGTTTAGAGCAACAGAATAATCAACAATGTTGTCTTCTAGATCATCAGCCCATTTATTTTACAAGCCCTTACCAATTATGAAGACTTGGCGTCGTATAACAATACTCACACTCACCCGGTTCACTGTCTAGAACACGACTAGTTTAACCTATTCGATCACTTTGCACTCCTCCTACCAGAGTCCTTCGTCGACCATCCTTCCACTTTCCTAGCGGAATTTCCTAACTTTTCCAAAAGGAACCAACATCAACCACGTCGGGAGCATAGCTTGCTGTTGGCTATGAATTTTATGAGGATAACTTTGATTCTCTCGGCTAACGCACGCGCTTACAATATATCGAACATTGGTATTTGAATACCACACGCAACTAAAATAAAATAAAATGAAATCACGTGCCTTGCTTGGGAACAAATTGGATGATTCACTCATCTGATATGATTGAAAGGTCAGAGTTTAAGTTTCAGCGTGGGCATGATTTTGTAGGAGATTTCGCTAACTTTAACCGTGACGGATATAAACTCCCTCCTAAAAGGTAAAAATGTAAAGTGTTCCCCTGTGCATAGCACCACGCCATGAAGGCGTATAGGGGGTGTGGGGGTAACGCCCCACACTTTCTTGATCCGGTCGTGAGTGGGGGTGATGTGATCAGCATCACGCCCCTGACCGCCTTTACCCCCCAGGGTTTCCCCCAGGTACCCATGTTATTCGACGCTGGGTAGGCGCCGGGGCCGCTTCCACCGTTAGAAAAGTTCCCGGATTTGAACCGGCCGGGGATCGAACCCGGGACCTTGAGCATGGTAGTCAGACGCGTTACCGACTGAGCCACCGCGGCCATATAAACTCCCTCCTAGCTGAACTATCCACTATAATAATAGATCACCGAAGCAGTTTTCTTAACTAGAAATTTAGTTCACTCTCAAAAATGTCTTGGGGAGAAAAAAGAAGTGAATAAAAAGTTCACATCTTCGAAACGTTTACCATTAATATAGGCATATCCTTCTTTCCTCACTTTCACACTTGTACAGTCATGGACAATTCTGGGTTAAAGCAACCCCTGTCGATTTCAACGGGATCAATAAACGCCAGAAGTGTTCATGAATGTAGGCTTTCTTCCTTTATGGATGTTATATAGATATATATATATATACAGGTTTATTCTACATTAGTTACCTAAAAGTAGCATTCAATACCTAAAGAACTTACATAATGTACTTCTGTGCCCAAAATGACAGAACGCTCTCAAGTTTATTTCACAAATGTTGAATTTTGCTTCATTTTGTCGCTCAGCACACATGTCAGAAATTTCATACCAGATCTTTTTCTCGGTGCCCTGTGTCGCCCACTCGATCTTACCAAGCTTTGAGAGACTTTGCTTGAAGGGGACCTTTGTAAAACTTTGTTCTGAATTGGTATTGCAATAATTTGATTGTGTTTCGTGTAACCAGAGAGAGCAATTCGTGTACTTTGCACACCACCGTCATGAAAACAGCGTAGTATGTATGTATTCAGTTAATTTAGTCGAATCGGGTGGAATGACATCTGACACCTAGATTTAAATCTTGATATGGGTGCGAGCTTTACAGTATATATTAAGGATATGGAACTACTATTTAGGACCATCCTGTATTACATGAATAAGCTTAATGCGTACCTTATTACTCTACCTATCCACAGCCGGACCCTGTGGCCGAGTGGTTAGCACATCGCGCGCCAAGGGTCCCAGGTTCGAATCCCGTTTGGGCTTGGTTGTTTGTGAAAGTCCATTCATCAATTTCATCATTTCATCCCCATCTTCGCAAATTAGCCAAGAGGCACAAAACGCGAAGCAAAATAAACTAAATCAATCAATCTACCTATCCACAGACAGATACAATGTAAAGGCAATGCACACTCTGCCTGAGAAAAATGCTGGTGTTGAATTATTTCCCTTATTTTTCTTCGCTTTTCTGACGCTTTTGGCTAATCGCAAAGATTATAGATGATACTGAAGAAAGGACAATCATAAACACAAGTCTGGAAGAGGATTATACTGGCTGCAAGTCAAGACCCCAGGGCTTCGTTAGTCTGCAAGAAAGCGGTCCACGGTGTACTACGTGGAAGTGAAGTTGATATTTGAGTGCCTCGGAAGAGGATCACTCCTTACACCTCTACATTTCAGTCTAAATGAGTTTCCATCAATCAATGTGCGGTGAGTTTTTCGATTTTGTAATTATCTATTGTATAAGTATTGTTTGTAAACTATCTATACCTATGTAGGACTACTGACACAGATGAAATTGAAAACAAATGAATGGCGAAAAATAAAGAACCGTTAAATTGTTGAGAGACTTGTTTAGATATATGCCATAATCTATTATTTTCAATGTACATGACAATGAAGAACAGTAACGAATACTGAAAGACAAATTAGTGCAATAGTTCTTCAATAGACTTGTAATATCTTCCATCCAGTCATGTGCCGTACACATCTTCTGCAATAACATTATTTTTTCGTATTTTTCATTTTTAGTGTCAATTTTCACCCACCTTTCACTAATCGGTTCCATAAGAGTGAGTGATGATTGAACGGTGAACGAGCGGGTTCGAAACAGGAACTTTCTGTGGCGAGATCATCAGTCGACTGGACAAGCGAAGCCGGTAATCGCCATGCCAACATTTCTTACAATGTGCTGTATAGAAAACACAGTATTTTATTTTTATGCAATCAAACTCACACTCCAATCAAACTCAAATAAATAATATTTGAAAATTCATATGGCACTTATTTGCATGACTCATCGAATCAAACTTTCAACCTTATTCGTTCCCAGCTCAGATGCACCATACAGCCAGATATCCAAGAGAGTTCTTTCTCTGTGATTTTCCACGAGTCTTCATCTTCCGAACAACAGGGAACGCAATTCCAACTCACCCTTAGTAATGAACAAGAACCTTTATCAGTCATAAACAATCGGCGCACTCAGAGCACACACTTAACGCATAATACTCCACGTCACAATTAGCATCTCCCAATTATTGAAGCTTCAAATGAGCTGGCAGCAATCTCCCACATCTGTGCGGGGGGGAAGGTGTAAGAAAATATCTCGTGAACCCGCTCACCAGAAAAAGGGGGGATCACCCTTCCCAACCCTCCACATCAATCGTTACGCAGAGAACACGAGGGGCTTAGTCGGGAAAAAGCTTCCTTCCACTAGGCAGCACTGTGCAAAAGGTATATCTTTACCCTCCAGTTTCGGCCTGAATAGGAACATAATACCGTCCTCCCTTTTCAAGGTGCTATCGAGGGATCTTAATGTATTCGCATTGGCAAGACTTCCCCACGGATAGTCCACGTGCACAATAACGAGCCTAATTCGGTCGATTTGACAACATGGGTCTTCGGAGGGTCATCTCATTGCATGCGGATCGAGAGAGATTTACGAGAACCCTCGAATCTTTTCCGTACCTTACATGTGGAAGATGAGCCTGCATATTTGAAAGAGTTTTCCTCCTTCCTGCACATAAAAGAGCCCATTTCTCTCTCTTCACGAATCAGCTTATCAATTCAAAACATGCTGTCATAGTGGAAGGTAATAAGCGTCTAGATGTCTCCTCAATCATTTCTATTTCAATCCAATTCAAGAAGGATCGATGTCTTCAAAAAATAAAACCAAGGGATCGTCAATAGAGGGGTTCAGAGCACAAGTGGCGTAACTCCATTCAAGACAGTTTTGAGAAAAAGGCACTTTTAAATAACTTACTACAATGTGCACAAACATAGTGGTGCCTCTATGAGCAAGAATTTGAACCTTAGGAGATACTTCTAGCTCTGAAATGTTGATACTTCACAGTTCTAAGTTATACATGTAACTCCATTTCCAAAAAAAATGGAGTTACGCCACTTGTGCTCTGAACCCATCAATTCTCTTATGTTCTTTAACGGTCCAAGTGGTAAATTCCAGGCATTGCTGTCAAGAATAAATAACGAGAATGATAATGGGGTAAAATACGATTAAAAAGGCCCAGCCCATCCACTAATATCACAAACAGAAATATGATACAGTTAACATGCAAGAAAAGGTTCTCACAAAATATGATGAGACTGTTATATCCAAGGCAAAGAAGTAAAGAATAAGTATACGGAAAACGAAAAAAAAAAATAAAAGAGAGAAACACTCGATCATAAATTGTCTTTGTTAGAAGTACCAAATTAGGAAATGCTAAGTGCGGGAATCGGAAAGGGGAACACTTGCGTATTTAACAATTGACATGAAACTCAGTACTGTTTGATTTGATTTGGATATTTAGCGTCGCTTTTCTGCCACTTTTTGCTAATCACGACGATGAGGATTAGATATGATATGATGAAGAAAGAAAGAAAGAAAGAAAAGAAAATGCATGACCATGCCGGGATTCGAACCCGGAACCCCTGGCGTCATGCTAAACACTCCGCCAGGGAAGTCTGTAAAACTCAGTACGAGAAATAATAATAATAAATGATAAACTAGTAAAAACATAAAAACAAACTATTACCTATATTGACAATTTATTATTATATCGTAACGTTCCTCAAGGGAACTTATTTTGAGGATAATTACGATATACTGGAGAGTTTTTCACTCGATCCGCTGAGTGATTGATTATAGAGCACATCCATTTTCAGTTATTTCTTATTTCATACTGTTACTATATTAAAATGCATAATTATTATATTTTGTTATATACTTACACATCCTGTTCAACATAAGACTTTGAATGTTATGAGAAAATTTGAGTCATAAATTTTATATTACATGACCTCTTCTATATCAATCTCGTCTTTGGAATTTTAAAAACTCCTCTCTGGATCAAGTGGTAGAATATGAAAGCATGAAAGTCTGGCTTGACTACTGCATTTTACATTTAACTTTTATTTTGTTATTTCTCTCAATTTCTCCATTGGTTCTTCTTCTGGATAACTAATCAACTGATCATGTTATCAATATAACGAACGATGGAATTTTTCAGGTGGGGGGGGGGGGTCGATGTTCATGATTGCGATACTTCATTATTGTTATTGTTCACGGCAACAGCGTTTTCCCAAGCGAGAACGCATAACCAGGCGTTTGAGAATATTGTACCTTCTAGTTAATTGAAACCACATTTTCCCTACTTCACTTAAGTATCAAGCATCATTGCGTGTTTCCTTGCTTCTTGTTTTGTACTGTGTTGCACAAAAGAGAGCATACAACGCAGTCCTCCAAGAAAACAATGAAATTATCTCCACCATCTCGGTACATTAGCTCAACGTTAGTCCTTCCCGAGGCATACAAACCAATTACACTCATTATTAAGCAACGACCACGGAGAAATGTTCATACAAGAAAGTTCAACGGCAGTTGACATTGACTTGCGATACAATATCACGCCAGCTGTGTATGAAAAGAGAATTCAAACTTAATGCAACTCTTGCCTTACCTTTATGTAATATCTGGAGACGTGATTTCAGTGTCACGGGGAAAAGAATAGTGAACCACTGAACTGAAACTGATTTCTCAGTACACCTAACCTAGTAATAAGGGCTATACGCACCACCAAAATTTGATCAAGATTGTACTAGATACTAGAATTTCGCCACCTCTGTGTCTCAAATGAACGAGTTCGAGCTTCGAGTTCTGGGTTCATGTACGTTCGCCCCTTCGCGAATTCCATTTAATCAATCAACCGATTTTCATTATTAGTCTAAAATTGACGTAAAATACAAATACTACTGTAGAATTTCTCCGCTCCATTAATCCCTATACAAATTAAAATAAAATATCACTGTACTATTTTAAGTACAAACATTTTGCTCTTTTACACAGAACCAAGCATATAGATTGAACTATCCAAAATTCTTCACCAAGAATAAAAGTTGCATACTGTTGATTTGTATACATTACTGATTGCTTCAAGAAAAATTTCTTGTTTACAATTTAAGAGATTATGTTAGTTACGTCGGTGGTAGCAATTTCTTTTACCGGCATCGCTCAATCACTTATGTATACCGACGTAACTAATCTACTTTTTAGGTGAAACAAAAACTAATATTTAAATCAACTAGAGTAAAGAAACATTACCTATGCCAGTGCCAGTGGTGATTTACCATCTTATCAATCAAAATCATACGTTTATCTTAGTACACCAGGGTTTCAAAACCTAGAAGAAACTAGGAAAGATTTTTCCACCGAAAGCACCATAGCACAACGTTATACAATCACATTTTCTGTAAAGGGTTGTAATATGTATAAAAGTGAATTTATTCGAATGATGTCATTTTATGCTTCGTGAAATCCTTTAATTGAGTTTTATAAAATAGTACACTATTATTCATACTTCTACATATTTCAACTTCTTTTACTCTCCCAACTTTCACCGCCAAGTTTTCTTTTAGATTGCAATACTACACAACTTGAAGAAAAAGTCATCTGCGTATCTTATTACTTTCTGTGTCGATTGAAACTTTTGATTTTATTTAGGATGAAGAGAAAATATATCCATGGATTCAAAATATAGTAAGATAGCAATGAGAAAAGAAAGTTCTATACAAAAATACAAAATGGATTGTTATAATATAACCATCTGAACACAAAAAGCCTATCAACTTTGCAAGAAACATTCAATAATATAATAGTTATAGGCGGAGTTCTGTAGGGACCAGGGGGAGCCTGGCCCCCAACTTAAAAAAAGACTAAAAAAATAACACATGATTAAGGTCAGTTACTACATTTTTGTTATGAACCATACCGCAAATCTTGACGTTTGGCATGTTGTGATGTGTGGTAATTGCGCCGCAATAGCGGGTCTTAGACGATTTGATTGATGTGTACAGTTTGAAGAAAGAAAAACGTAAAATGACTTTGTGTTGAGTCAACAGTTACTCCTGGGGCATCAAAAGAACTTTTCAATTTAATTTTTCTAAAATTTCTGAAGCTTACTATTGTACCTTAACTTTTTTTAAAAGTAATACGAGTATTGTAATAATAAAAATTTAATGAATTGAAAAATGCAATAATCGTACTGTTTTGCTTCTTTTAAAACTGACAACCAATATACTAATTAATATTTGTTTACTTAAGCGAGGAAATTTAACATTTTCAAATCTAAAGGGCCAAAAACTATTTTTTTTTTTTTTTTTTTTTTTTTTCCCCGGTGGAAGGCCTCCGAACCTCTTATAAACTAGTGGATATTCAATAACCCTAAGGTACATCATATGCTTTTCCCAGAGTCTGGCCCTCCCAAAGCAAAAGCTCAAACTCCGCCCATGATAATAGTCGCCCATGATAATAGTACGAAATTCATTAATCCATCTCGTTGTGAATTCTAAGTGTTACTCGTCCGCCTACCTCGCGCTTGCTAGCCTCCGACGAAACAATGCGTTGGAATACATAGCACTTCTCAACCACCACTCCTTTAACGATTCAGGACAGACCTAAATCTGTTTTCCCGTAATCCGATTTAGTGAAGAATCAACTTCCTCTGTTTGGGTTGTCGGAAAATGGAGTTGACGAACATCAGACACTGTACATCCTCCAGGGTAAGCATTCAGAATGTTGTTTGGGATCAGTTATCCACAAGCCACTTAATCCGCATCAGTACATCAATAGCCGTGGTTGCGAACAGTGAGTGATCGTGCTAAAGAATTCGTCCACACCGCCAAAAACTATTATAATTAAAGGAACTGATGATGAAAATAATAATAATTATTATTTTCATTCATAATCTCTGTTAATATGCGTATTTTAAATTCTCAAAATAGAAATAAACTTCATATCCGAAAAATGTCAAAAAATAATGTAACTGAGCTTGCTGTATATAGAGTTTAATTATATCATAAAAGAAATGGTTTGAAGAGATAAACGAGTTATTTCCATTTCCAGTTGATTTCCAAATTCAAGATAGGCTTTTCAAACAATAAACGAACAATTTTGTTCCCCCACTTCGATGCCTTTCTTGTTGCTTCAAACACAGTTTCATTTACAGAAAGACCATCCCCGATAACGTAGTTGTAACGTCATCACCTTGTAATCAAGGTGTGAAGGGTTCGATACCCGGTGAAGGCACATAGTTGTTTAGATCTCACTCTGAACTGCAGGTCCAGTCCAAATTAGGCTATCTGTGCATAGAGTGAACTTAAAAACAGAAACTCAACATGAAACTCACTTCCAGAAAATTTCGCATACAACTGCCCTGTTGTCATATCAGGATACAAAATTAAAAACTCGAAAGTAAGATGGGCAACCTCAGTGGCGGAGTTGTTATCACAACCGACTAAGACGCCAGGAGTCCCAGGTTTAAATCACGGGTTGGGCATGAGTGTTCTTTGCTAGTGTTCCTCCATCAATTTAATCATATCATCACTCATCCTCATCTTCGCGATTAGCAAAAAGTGGCAAAAAAGTGAAGAAAAATAAAGCATATATATATATATATAAATCAAAAGTAAGAATGGTACTGTCGTTCCCAAACTTTATATCAGTACTTACTTTGTGATAGTACTTTAAAAATATCTTAGGTTCCCAACATCATATGTAGCATGTGCTTGGAAATGAAGTGCGTAATCATTCTCTACATGAAGTTTACGAAACTTGAAACGCTTCTAGAAATCATACTGATAATAACCTGAAAGAACCTCGTTACCGCAAGTTACTACGAAAGCTCAAAATAGAACGTTAATTTGTCCACTTAGTACACAGTGTTGGTGCTCATTGGTAATGGTTCAGGAAACTAGATCCGATATGATGTCTGGGAAGTCGAATGAGGCACATGAATATTAACCCTAGGACGCATACCCAAAAATATATACAACTTTACATAGGTGGGGTCTGGTAGACCCCATCAAAATATATCAGTAAAAGTAATTAGAAATACATATTTTGTCTACAACAAGATAACGAAATCACATATTAATGTCGTTTTGAGATATCCACACGTATTTTATCACAACTTTTACAAACTAACTAACTCTCTTGCATCACAAAACCCGAAGGTTTATCGCCGAAGCAACATAAAACCAACACCTCTTTTTGTCTTGCGCACTCCCAATCCAGTTATTACTATCCACACTAAGTTCTAACAGATCTATTCTAACATTTACCTCCCATCCTTTTACAAACAAACAAAAAAATAATAATAAAAACATATTTAACCTTTTATATTGTCAGATGCAGCAGAATTCACAACATTCTTTACAGTATCACTATAAAGTTATTTTTTCAACATTAGTACGTAATTAGTGTATTTGGGAGTCAGATTTCCATCTATATTCACAAAAAGATATTTGTTATTATCTCTAAATTATTTTGCTTATATTCAATCATACAATGGACATTATATCAACAACAACAGGACACACACACAGGTCTAAAAAATTGCAGTTTTCTTCTAATGTAACAGCATATACTACATTATCTCTATCGCACGGCTGCAAGTTTTAAGTTTCCACTTGCATTCAGTGCAGAATACATTAGAATGCTCAGCGCATACATATTTTTACACTTCACGCAAACAATTACACTCTTTCTGTCATTATTACGGGAACAAAGAAAGCATCTCTTTAGCTTCCCTTTTGTTGCTGTGGGGTCGTCAGAACGAGCAGCAATCACACCACAACGCAAGAGATTGCTTGGGTTTTGTGCTTGTTTCTCCATGTTTTGTAATGTCAGCTGCATTGCTAACTCCTTCAGAAATTGTATTCTACTCTTCTTCACGTCCTTGCAGAAATGAGGACTTTGCTCCACAAAGAGAGTGAATGCATTCAGTTCGGCTATATCCATTACGTAGCTCAGTAGTAGTAACATTTTGCCAGATTTTCCCTTTTTGTGAAGCGATGCGTCTACCTTCAAGATTTGTGCAATATAATATTTCATCACATATTACATCCGTAATGAAATACTCCCATGGGTCCTTTGGCGTGGTAGTTATAGTTCCTGGTGCAGGTCCAGGGGCATTGTGAAGCACATTTTTTTGACAAGTTTGTGCAATAGGTTTAGGAACAGAAAACCACATTGTACCATCTCTTCTGGTCAAAATAGTTGAAGCAGCAGCTTCTGAATCCGAAGAAAATGTTTCAAACTCACCACTGTCTAATTCACTTTCAGCTGAATTCGATGTTTCGGAGCACTAGTCCTGGGCGTTTTCGAAGCATCCTCCTGCATCACTGTCCTGAATATTTTCTTCTGAGGATAAAACTCCATGTTCAGCAAGCCACTCAGAGACAAATTCACTCTAAGTACCATCTTCTGGATTCACAGAACGCTCTTCCTTTTTTTAGAACTCATTCTCAGTGGTTGAAACAAATACCTAGAAAAAAGCTCCAAATCTCTAAATTACACTCATAGGATGCAACACTAACACAAACCTGCCTGCATCATTGATATTACATAAATAACTTATTTTTCAGCAATAAAGGTGACAAGTTGTAAATAATATTGGTGATGCACAGCAAAAGGGCTACCGGAAGAAACATGACAAATTGTACGTATTTCTTCTTACAGTAATGCGGCCAAATAGGAGTATATCGCTTTATAGACGAATATTATGAACTACATGTGAAGCTGATTCATTAGTGCCATCAATGAAGCACCTGTAAAAGCACGATGCTAGAGTTGAACGAGAGCAAAATGCATTGCTATGACAGAACTAGTGCTTAACATTACAAAAAATGTATTATTTCTTGTTGGGGTCTGAACGACCCCACGTATGGAAACATGGGGTAATGATACAAAATAACAAAATTCACAAAAATTGTTATTGGTACGGGGCTATAATTTCGTACGTTACGTAAGTTACGGATCTTGATCCGGATCCGAAAATTCCGGATCCGGGTCTGAAAGTTTCGCATCTGGATCCGAATCCGAGAGTTCCGGATCAGCGGATCCGGATCCGGATCAGGGTCTGAAAGTTTTGGGTCTGGATCCGGGTCCGAGAGTTTCGTATCTCAATCCATTATAATATTACCAGAGCTAGGAATTTTAGGTGCAAAAATTTGCCAATAAAGGTGCAAAAAAGGTGCCAATTTTTGTACAAAAAAGGTGCTAAAATAGGTGCTAATTTTCAGATGTAAAATTTATTGTGAGCAGTGCATACATATATGATTTAACTTGTCTGGATAAACACAGAGTATTCTCTGGTTTTAAATCGTTTAATATAACTAAGCAAAGAAAATTTTCTGATACATTAGAAAGCGACATGAAGGAAAATATGCTTCTTCTTACTTGCTTAGAATTAGTTATCTAGAAAACTGTTAAAATAGATTACATTTAAAATTTCTATGTTCTGAGTGAGGCTACATCTGCGGTCACTAAGCAGATACTTGTAAGTTGAAAAAGAACGTTCAACGTCAACAGACACAAGTGGTGCGTATTTTGTTTTCAACCGGTAATCCACATCCTTGTTGTAGATTGTAGGGTTTGAACAACAATTCGTAAACAATACAGTATAGGACAAAAAAAAGCACAACTTCTAGCAATTGTAACGCGTCATTGTTGGCACTGTTTAAAGTCCACGCGCTTACTACATTAACGTCCAAGAACTGAAGAAAGCCGATTCATTGTTGTGCGGTAAACAAGAATCGCGTGCCAAGAAGCCGTGCCTCGAATGTGGGTGGGGTTAAACAGCGCGCGAGTTGTATTAAAAAAATGACAAAGATGCAAAAAGGGCGAAAAGGTGCAAAAGGTTCTGAGATTGTGAAAAAGGTGGAAAAGGTTCTGAGATTGTGAAAAAGGTGCAAAAAGGTGCAACCGAAACACCATGAGTAGAGTTCAATAAGTGCTTATTTTGGGGATGAGTCACTTTTTTACCCATTTTCACACAAAATAATTTAAGGTGCAGCACCTAAAATTCCTAGCTCTGAATATTACCACACCTTAAAAGGTATTATGATCTTCGATTACAAATAAATTTTTCATTAGTTAGTCCTACAAGAATTTTTTTCAAGTATTCTTCCTAAAATACTTTGCTACGTATCAGCTAACACACTCGTGCACAAAAATAATCTTACTTGTTTAACATAAAATGTCAGAGGTGATTTTGTAAATGCCATTGAAACGAATATGTATTCATTCGAATGCATTGGAAATGAAAACACACACAAATGTGAGACATTCCATTCCAGGATGAAACCTTTAACACATATAACAAGATAGAAATGTTATACAAAAATTATACAATTGTTCTATAGTTACAGTTTTACAAATTAAAATAAAACATTATAATATATGCAGTGTTATATAATTACAAAGTGTAAGACTAACAAGGGAGGTTATCTAAGTATCTGACCCCTGTGTCCCTCCGATTTCCATGAAACTTGGCAGGTGTATAGTGGGGCCCAATGGAAGAAATACGTTTTTTTGTTTCAGCTAAAAAATTGTTTTAGGGGGCAAAACCTCCTCAAATGTCAAGATGAGGACAAATTGAAGTGAGGATCTTACTCCTGTATCCCCCTCCGATTTCCATGATACTTGGCAGGTGTGTGTATCAACGGGCCCAAATGAAGAAATACGTGTTTTTTTTTTTTTGTTTCGGCTAAAAAACTGTTTTAGGGTTCAACCCCTCCTCAAATGTCAATATGAGGAAAAATTTATGTGGGCATTTGACCTGTGTGTCCTCCTCCGATTTCCATGAAACTTGGCAGGTGTATAGTGGGGCCCAAAGGAAGAAATACGTGTTTTTTTCTGTTTCAGCTAAAAAACGGTTTTACAGGGCAAAACCCACTCAATTGTCAAGATGAGGACAAATTGAAGTGGGGATCTGACCCCTGTGTCCCCCTCCGATTTCCATGAAACTTGGCAGGTGTGTGTATAAACGGGCCCAAATTAAGAAATACGTGTTTTTCTGTTTCAGCTAAAAGCTGTTTTAGGGGGCAAAATACCCTCAAATGTCAAGATGAGGACAAATTGAAGTAAATTGACATTCCATTCCAGGATGAAACCTTTAACACATATAACAAGATAGAAATGTTATACAAAAATTATACAATTTTTCTACAGTTACAGTTTTACAAATTAAAATAAAACATTATAATATATGCAGTGTTATATAATTACAAAGTGTAAGACTAACAAGTGAGGTTATCTAAATGTCCCCCTTCCCCCCGATTTCCATGAAACTTGGAAGGTGTATAGTGGGGCCCAATGGAAGAAATGTGTTTTTTTGTTTCAGCTAAAAAACGGTTTTAGGGGGCAAAACCATGTCAAGATGAGGACAAATTGAAGTGAGGATCTGACCCCTGTTTCCTCCTCCGATTTCCATGATACTTGGCAAGTGTGTGTATAAACGGGCCCAAAGGAAGAAATACGTGTTTTTTTGTTTCGGCTAAAAAACTGTTTTAGGGGGCAACCCCTCTCAAATGTCAATACGAGGACAAATTTAAGTGGGCATTTGACCTATGTGTCCCCTTCCGATTTCCATGAAACTTGGCAGGTGTGTGTATAAACGGGCCCAAAGGAAGAAATACGTGTTTTTCTGTTTCAGCTAAAAGCTGTTTTAGGGGGCAAAATACCCTCAAATGTCAAGATGAGGACAAATTGAAGTAAGGATCTGACCCCTGTGTCTCCCTCCGATTTTCATGAAACTTCGCAGGTGTATAGAGGGGCCCAAAGGAAGAAATACGTGTTGTTTTTTTTTTGTTTCGGCTAAAAAACTGTCTTAGGGGGCAAAACCCGCCTCAAATGTCAATATGAGGACAAATTGACGTGGGGATCATCTGACCCCTGTGTTCCCCTCCGATTTCCACGAAATTTGGCAAGTGTATAAAGAGGCCCTATGCCCCCTGTTTCTTCCTAAGCCATATTTACGTGGTTTCGGGGTCGGATCCCCACTTCAATTTCTCCTCATCTTGACATTTGAGGGGGTGGGTCCTCCTAAAACAGTTTTTTTTTTTTTTTTTTTTTTGCTGAAACACAAAAACACGTATTTCTTCCCTTGGGCCCCTCCATACACCTGCCAAGTTTCATGGAAACAGTACACCAGTGGATTCCCAAGAAGAGTTGAGAGAGAGAGAATTGAGACAAAAGAGACAATGTCAACGCGAGTGATTGTGTCTAAAGTACGCCGCAGGATTTGTAGCTTTTGTAACAGTTAATTCTGTCAACCTGGAATCATGTGAATGGTAAATAAGATTATTATTTCACTCATTTTCGTTCCTTTATTTCTCACAGCCGACAACTTCTTTTCACTTTACAAAGAGGTCTACAACGCGCCTTCTCCGCTTTTTATTCAGATTTTTCCCCCAACCCGTGTATCAGTTGACAACATTTTTATCTTTTTGGAGAGCTTATGAAACGAGGAAGTTTTTCCGTAATTTTTACGCCAAGTGTGTTACCAATTTTTTGAGTAATCCTCTTCGATTTAAACGATAATTTCCAAATTTCTTCATGACGTTTGCACCAATGACTGTTTCTTTCTGTGGGTATGGGAATTTTGGGCATGATTTTTTCCCCAGTAGTCACTCATTCGTCAGCTGTTAGCAACATGTCGATTATATGCTCAGGGTGTAATAGTTTTTCCAGAATTAGTAGTTTTTTGGTCGCAAGTCGGGATATGTCACGAAAATCTACAAACTGCAATAACTCGAAACCCATTGATTTCCGACCCCCGGTGCATCGAGTCAAATTTGTTGCAAATGTGTTCTAGTATTACCCTTTCCAGGAATAGGTCGAATTACCAATCACCCTGTATATGTATATTAGCAGGTAACAATATGTTATAAACACATTCCAAAGAAGCGCATGTGGGATGGCAAAACGGATCCGGATCCGAAAGTACTGGATCCGGATCCGAAAGTTCTGGATCCGGATCCGAAAGTTCTGGAACCGGATCCGAAAGTTCCGGATCCGAAAGTAGCAGATTCGGATCTGAAAATTATGGATCCGCGGATCCGGATCCGAAAAATTTTAGGATCCGGATCCTTAGGATCCGGAACCAACCGGATTCAGATTTCGGATCCGCCAGGATCCGGATCTGGCCATCCCTAGTCAGAAGGTGCCTTTATATACTATGTGGGGCCTGAGAGACCCCACATATGCGTTCTAGGGTTAATTCGAGCCTATGTACAGCTCAATTTTCCTCTCTAATATTTTACTGCAGCAATATTGAATTTTCCCATTTTCCCTACGTATAACTCATCAACCGTACATCGATTCGCCTCAGTCAACATGGATCTTATTAAATCAAAGAAATCAAGCAATTTCCATACACAGACTAACCGGTAATTGGCTATATCTACAATTTTAATTAGATTTCGGATCACTATATCCGTGACTTACATAATGTTCGCAACAGTTTTCCAAGGCGAGTTCTCTAGAAAACATGTTCTACAATGCATCCGATGCAATACAGTAATATACTTTCATTGATTATTCCGTTGCTTTGTGCGCGAATATATGTATATAGTTATAAAAAGGTAGGAAACATACGCAACGTTTTTCGAAAGAAGTGAATCAAAAATATATCTGGAATCATTACTTTGCGTTTGATCTGCAAGGAAAGCTCTTCATAGAGTGAGCAAGTCTTCTAACACAATCATAAATTATATTAGCGTTAGTACTTACTTAAGAACAATATCGATAAGGGAGAACAAACTGCTACGTACCTGAAAATAATGAAACAAAAATTTTAAATTATGAAACTTGCAAGGAAAGATCTAGAAATGTTAAGACAAACTACTACAGGACTTAATTGCTGAACTAATTCTGAACTAACATAATTGTCTTATTACCTTCATAATAATAATTAGCACCTGGACCCACAGCCAGTATAATTACTTGTGAGGCTCGTGTTGTTCCCTGCCATGGTGTGTTTGTAATTGTTCTTTCCTCCATTTCTTCCTATCACTCTTCATTCTCATCTTCAGGATTAGTCAAAAGCGAAGTAAAATAAAACAAACCGACAAGTTTCAAAACATATGGCACATATTATAGTGATGAATCTTTGAAATAACCTTCTGCTCACAGTTGATTCTTTAGTTTCATCAGACACTGATACACATTTTGGCCATAATAATTAAATATCAGGTAACTTTAAACCAAATCCAAGGACAACTTATTCCATCTCCTTGAACCAGTATAGCCTAACTCGTCAATCGTTCCCTTCGCCAGAACAGTAGAACAGTAGACTTCAATAAAGCAACTCTAAACATTCTACAGTTACCTTAAAATACTTGGTCCTTTACCTAATTAAGAACAAGAGTGCATCATAAAAATTCTTACTGCCATAGAGAGTCTAGAATACGACACCAAGAACTCAATTAAAGTGTACATGGGTGACTTACGAGGAAAGGGTGTAACCCAAGAAGACAGTTTCCTGCAGAATACGTTCCATGCTGGGATTCGTTATCCCTCCTAACCAATCATTAGGTAGAATCGCCACAACGCAGTACTGTGCTTCAAAATCGATTCGGCGTGTAATATATCCAATAGAGTTCAGTCCACAAATTAACGTAATGATTACACACACACACACATTTGGCACTTATTTCTACTACGATGCATACACCTGACTCCGAACTATTGATTAGTGTTGCGCAGTTACAAATCAGTGGTCCTGAGATCGATCTCGAATAAGATATCACTTCATCACAATGCTAAATTACTGATTGATTGAATTAAAAGTTTTGGGTGCGTCGGCATTTAAGGCCATCGGGGAAATATCCCCTTATCAAAACAATGCTAAATTATAGTCATGAACGAAATTACTTGTGGTTTTCAATACTTGCCCTAAATGTACGCACAAAAGCATACTACGGAACTATAAGTTAATACTATCTACAGGGTGCCGCATAGAACCCTCGAAAAAGAACGGCTTTTTATTATGTATATATCCAACAATGTAACACAAACTCATGGCTGCCAATTATATGTTTTCTGTAGCGAAATATACTAAAAGCTACAGTATTTGTAGTGTCGTTATTAGATTCACTTTCATGACGTTCTTAAGCTAATTGTAATGATAGAATAAGCAATGATTACAAGAAATTTGATGTATGGACAATCAGATGCACAGGCCGGGATTCGAATCCAGGAATTTCGGTGACGAGATCGATAATATCTAACGCTATGGTTATGGTACGTTATGGTAACAGTATCGTGCTGCTAGGATGGAAGAATCAGGGTAAAGTGCAGGGTTTAATCTTTAAAATAATGCTAGTATTGCCACTCAAATCATATTTGCTCTTGTCCTATTTGATGCACTCACATTAAATATACAACACTATATCTATTAGTACTTCGTCTTTACATATCGCACCTATCTTTTCTACTCCCTCAACCTCGTTTTCTTTCCAGCTCACTTCATCTTTTCCATCTTCTTTCTTCCTTGCTCAATGTTTCCCGTATCTATGGTGAGCTATGGAACTGGTTAATAGTGTTCTTTGTGGACTTCCTGAAGGCGTTCTGGTAATACCGTCGCCTAGTAATCAAGGGGTCCCGGATTAGATCTCCGGTGGAGGTGCAGACTGCAGGTTTAGTCTCGATTAATCTCTCGAGAAAAAAGTGAACGTAAACAAGCGTATGTTCTTTGTTGAATTTCTCCGTTAGTTGCAGTCTTTTGCTAATGTTATTTCTCCGTAACTTTCGCAATTCACATCTTCAGCGATTTACTTGACATATTCCATCCTAGGCTGCCCACATCATTTTCTCATCAATTCTTTCTTCAGTTACTGGTTTCATAATTTCTACATGTCTCAGGATACGGCCTACCATTCTCCATGTTCTCTGGAGCCTTATCTCTTCCTATATCCGCGTCTCAAGATATTGTCGTTTGTTATTCTGCCTATCCATTTGATTTTCAACATTGTCTGGTAGCACCAATTGTCGAAGGTTTCCAGTCTCTACCTTTCAGCTTCAGTCACTGTCCATATATTCTTGGATCCAGACAAAATGCCTTCAGGAAGTCCATCCTAACAGCTACCTCTATCTATGTTGCTGCTCGTTAATAATGCATATCGTTCTAGCAATTAGGCTAAATACAATTTCTTTATTCGGTTTTGCTGACAAAGACAGGAGTTAATCAAGTTCACAGGATCACAAAACTTACACTTCCATTTCATCTTGTCGAGTATTTATTCAAGAAGAAAGTCGCTGAAATTGTTTTAGTCCTAAGGTATAAATAACCACATGCAATCATCGGTTGTTTATTCTCATCATTCTACTTTTCGATCTGACACACCACGACTTCAACAAAGGACTCCTCTTCAAACATGTTGACCCAACGTGGAGCAGATCTATAATGAAACCTCTCTCGCTCAAGACTGAGACGGTTGCATTACGCGGCTTTAGGCCAGTAGAATATTGATTCAACCAATCTAGTCTTGTATGTAGAGCTAATGCACTGCTCTGGTGCGGAACTCCTACAAATGGATTTGTATTGGAAATAGCATTTCCGACACCCTTCCACCTCAACCACAGACGTGAATTTCACACTGATACTGCCCAATAAATGCTGGGTTCGCCGTGGCGAACTATAGTAAATATTTGTGCAATCCATGAATTAGTAAGAAACCAGGGATGGGCTTTCCAAAGTTTGCTTGTCTAAGACAACAAGATTTGATTTGCTTTCTCAATTTAGATACTTCATTCGTCTTCAGCTAGTTGCAATTTTTGAAAAAATAAAACTCAGTAAGGATACTGCAATAAACCTTTGCCTCCTACCTAAGCAGATGCCGTACAAGCAACTTAATATATTTTCTGGTATAATTTTTTTAAAAAAAATAATTATTATGTGGGTTTTAACTCATTAAATGTGCCTACAATAGTTGCAGAGAATTTTTGTAACCTGGAGAATGAGTTGTTGTTTTCTTAATTAATGCAAATTCCACTTGATTACAAAACACCATAGGTTAAGTCGTTATGAAAAAGAAGGAATCTCTCATAAGTATGTGTGTACGTGTATGATCGTGTGTGTAAGTGCGTGCCTGGGTGCATGCATTTCGGATGAGGTATTGTTTGGGAAACAGGTTATCGTGTTAACATTGACAACACAGGGAACGTTTCCTGGTCCAATCGGCATTTTCAACAGGATGGCCCGTTTCGAACCGGAAATTGAACGAGCGTCAAATGCTTGTGCTGAACCAGTTGCGAAATGAACATGCTGTTCAAAATGTATGAATGCTGACTCTTTGTTAATTATATTAGCTATATTTCTTGTCGCATCAACATTCACATTTATCAAATTACAATTCCAACATGGGTTAATGTTAAATTTAACAAAGATGAAGTGAAGAAGCTGGTATGATAGTAGGTTGAAAAATCACTTGTTGCAACTAGGACTTAAAGAAAAAAAGCTATGAAGCCAGGGGTTGTAGGTTCGAATCCAGCATCGTAATACATGTTCTTGTTCCCCATTATCTATTTCACCATTCATCTTGATAGTTTGAATTAATATCACTTGCATCAATAAACCAAAATAGCATCCTCTGAAGAACACTTTACATTGGGATTGAATCAAGAATGAATGACCAAAGATTCCGGTCAACTGCAACATATGGAAAGTACGTATCACGGTAACACAATCTTAATTTGATTTTTAAAAGCATTACGGGTGCGTCATCCCTGAGGCTATTTGTGCCTCAACAGTAAACATAGCTAATTTCAGTTATCAAAATAAAATAAAAAATGTCTGAGCTGGAACATCACTTTTAGTACGATACTGACAGACTCTGTGACCAATCAAGGCAACCGGTCTATGAACCGTGAAGACTTCTAGACGAAACGTATGAAGACTGTCTTCATGAAAAAGTACAAAACATGATGATTTGGATGATTTAAGGGGAAGAGGTTACACCTAACCTGTTTTTATAGCGTGCAGCCCCTTTAGTGCGTTATCAGACAGAAAAAAAATAACAGTTGCAATGGGGAATCTGTGCCACACGGCTCTATACATACAGAATAGAAAATGCAGCTTTCGAAGGCTCGTAGTCTCGAAACCAGCTCTAAACGAGCAAACGTTATTAAGAAAAGTTCTTGATGTCCTCTACGCGCTGTGAAAGTTTATCCGGGCACAGCAACTCCCTTTACAAAGTTTTCACCAGATTCCATGTCACTCTATGTAGTAACAACTGATTATCGATTCAATAAACTTTGTTGCTGGGATGCATAATGCTGATGTTCTATACGAAGTTCTTACAATTCGTAAAACAAAAATATACAACACTTCCCTTTCTCTGCACTCTCTCATTCAGAAACTCAAAGCACCATATATTATACATTTAAAAAGAACAAGTTCTATCCAATTCTGCTACATTTTACAAGTTGCTAAGTTTGTTAGCTTTAAGTTGATCACACTTTTGAACTAAATAGCGAGGTTCCAATTTGGCTTGAATTTATACATAATTTAATTGGTCCAATGAACAAGACCAGGGATGCTATCTCGATTGACCTTCATGTTCGAGTTTTAAAGTTCATTTTTTGCACAAATAGGCTAATAGGGACTGGACCTACAGTTTAAAGTAGGATCCAAACTACTATGTGCCTCCACCGGATACACTGCTCTACAAAAAAAAACTTTTTTCTTTCTTCTGGAGGAAAAAGTTCTGATTCCTATTGCAAATTTTGCGCTGATTTCAAATCTGTATTTAGATTTTCTCTGTCAGGGATAGTTTACGAGTAATCGTGATTTTAATTATATCTAAAATTCTTGCAATTTTAAGGTGAATACTGAGTGAACTCATGGAATAATTTAATCATCCTTTCTCGAAACCTTGTATATTATGTTTAAAAGTTATAAATATGATATGTGACATAATATTCGCACACAGAATTGTTATATAATACTTATTTTCAAAAATATAATATTTTTTTGTAATTTATATTGCATATAACATTATATCCATGTTCTTTTTCCTGTTAGAAATGCTTCAAACTCTGGATTTGCTGAAGTTCTCTAATTTGAGGTCCCACAAAGTACCATTATTTCGCTTTGCTGGTGAAAGACGAGGCAATTTGTTTGAAATACACTTAAATCTTCTTCCAGTTGTGTCCATAGCCTTTACAAATTGTTTCGTAAGGCCCAGCTTTGTGTGAAGAGGAGGAAGAGAAACATCACACGCTGTATAATTTTTCTCCCAGTTGTCAATTTAGTTGAGACCAATTCTCTTTTGTGCAGTGGTTCTTCTGTCACGGGTATACCACTTGCAGAGGAAGCAGGTATACTTTGTGTAGCCATGTTGCATTCCCAATATCATTGCAACTATCTTGAAGTCGCCCATTATCTTCCACTTATGCTCATTATATTCCATGGATTTCTTCTAATATCTCTGGACTTAAAGGAAATCGGTAAGGATGGAAAATGTTGGATAGATCTTGCCTAGGATAGGGAGAGATGGAAGGCTTGTGTTGCTGCAACCATAAGCCTTTGGGCTTAAGAAGCTAGAGAGTTAGTTAGTTAGCTTCTAATATCTCACAGGTTTCTTTGTGACATCAGAAGAATATATGAACGTTCATTAAACCACTAACGTCGTTGCGATCAGTCAGTAGGTGCTCAGTTTCAAAATAGGCACGTTTGCCTAAATTTAGTAATGTTTGTGATGGGGTGGAGATTATATTGGTCGATTCGAAGGTAATGTTTGTAGTACTTCTTCATGATAGATCGAATCACCTTCTTCTGCCTTGCAAAGGTCAACTCTCGACAGTTGTAGCAGAAGCTACCTGGTTGATTTCGACAGGCAAAGTACGTATATCAACTTAAACAAAAGCTGCAAACAGAATGCTTAGTATTTTGACAATAACTTGCAGGTACATCATGTAGCTTAGTAACAGAACTGCCAACATCTGAAACAGAAGCTCAGAAGCAGATGTTGCCAACTGCTCATCTGACAATTCCCTGCATTTATCACGAACGGTGAATCTGAGTAAAATGAGACTCTTTATTTCCTTATAACTAAAAAACTGTCCCTAATAGCGAAATTCTAATTACGGATTTGAATTTCCCATACCAAATTCCTTCAGAAAAACATATTTTCACATAAGAAATAAAATCTTTGTAGAACACTGAACCCGGGGCTCGTTCCTAGCAAGTCGACTACATTAACATTAACACTACGCAATCTGGAAGGCCCAAATGACATTGACGAATATCATATGTGAATATGTTTCTGGTGAGTCACTGATATGTTGTTTAGTACGAAAATTGCTGATTAACGGTCTTTGCTATTTTGATTTCGTTTGTCGGAATGACATCATAAAGCAATCGTGCTAAATATTATATTTAATAAACCTTAGTAATGTATGCAATCACCTAGTCTTCCCAGATCAAATTTGTTGTAAATTGAGAGAAGCTAAAAAATAAGGGAAACACCTTAAAAATAAATGCACGCTAATCATTTTTCTAGAGAGCACTTAGAAGTCAACAAAAAATCGCAGTAATTTGTTCGTTACTTCACTCATAGTAAGTAAAAAAATGCAGGTACAAAGAACTACAGTTCTTGAATTTTTTTCGGTTTAAAAATCAATTCATACATAATTAGAACAATACTTCTTCGAACACACTCGAAAGCATGATCATTTCTGGTATTTCTATCTCGAAATCGATATGATTCTACTTTCTCATAAAGCTGTTCAGGATTTTCGCTAATATTCGAAACTGCTAAGTCATTCCGATTCTTTACCCGGAGAACGTAATTAAGAGATAATTAAAGACAGGAAATATACTACGGCTGTTAGAAAAGCTATTACGTAGATGGAGAGAAGTGCTATTAATCTTTGATCCCCTTCTGCTTCCCGATCATCGACTGTCTGGAAAAGAAAGGGAAACACTTTTTTCCAGAGAACGTTAATTAACTATAGGATTTCTCTAAAAGCTCAACTAGAATTTATAACTTTGAACCTCCGCTGCCTGGTTCCTACACGATGTATCGTAAATTTCAGAAAAGGTACTCCTGATTGATACAGATTCTGCTTGCGAGTCTTATTAACTGCAACTATAATTTATGGTTGCAGTTAAAGTAAAAAAAGGTATAACAATTTTGTTCTAAAACTCTATTTTCTGACACCACAACTAATATATAATAAGAGTAAACAACTTTCAGAATTTATATCGACTACACTATATGGAATACAACAATGATATTTGTTATGTACCTCTTGAAATTAAAAAATATGCGCAATAAATTTTATATAGTACCAGTATTTATAGAAAATCGAAAAGTTCTAAAAAAAATGCATTGTTTTGCATGCAACGATGAAGTATCAAAACATCAAATCTGACATGTAAGTATTGTAAGAATATTTTTTTATGCGAGCAACAGATTTCGAATTTGCACCCAAGACCTGACTTTACAGTACTTATTCACAACGAACTATTATCATGGATCCGAAACTAAGAATGTATCAAATATCTTTCAGTTTTTTGTCTTTTTTATATAACGTACAGTCACGATGACTGTCCTATGCATTTAATAATTATTAATGCATAAATGTTCATAACACTCTGTTAGCTTGTTAAAAAAATGCAAAAATGTTAGTCAGAAAAATGATGTGTTCAGAGCACAAGTGGCGTAACTAGACTTTTCGTGGAAATTGAGTTACATGTATAACTTAGAACTGTGTAGTATCAGCATTTCAGTGCTAGAAGTAAGTCTTTCCTAAATTTCAAATTCTTGTTCATAGAGGCACCACTATGTTTGTGCTCAAACAGCTAAACATAGTACTAAGTTATTTAAATGTGCCTTTTTCTCAAAACTGTATTGAATGGAATTACGCCACTTGTGATCTGTACCCCTCAAATATCCAGACAAAAGAATATTTCCTACATGAAAAATGTCTAGGTACTCATTCGAAAACCGTGGATCAAACAACAGAATGTTTCTAATTTTGTTTTAAAAAAAATAGAGAGATCTATCAAAAGAGATCGCACAAAGTCCCATAAACATTCAAAAATTTTCGAGATTCCCCTTCAAATTAAGGCTGTATCTCCTTTGTAAATGATGTAATTATGTAACCTATTATAAGTGTTGGTAAAGGTAAAAAAGGTAAAGTTTCCCGTGCATATAGCACCGTGCTATGAAGCCACATTTAGGGGATGTGGGGTTAGGACATCTATCTCGGTTACTTTGGAGGTGATGTGATCACCACGCTCCAGCCGCCTTTACCCCGCAGGGTTACCCCCAGGTACCCACTGATGTGAGGCTGGGTGAGCCCCAGAGCCGATTTATGCGGGGATACGGTCGGAAAAATTCCGACCTTAAGATCACCCACCCCGGGAATTGAACCCGGGTCTCCCGCGTAGCAGTCAGACGCCCTACCGACTAGACTACCGGTCAAAATAAAGGAAAATGAACACTATGCTTATTGAAGTTGCATTCGAATAGCAAATTAATGTTATGAGCAAACGTGCGACTTTTTATAACGATATTGCCGGTATTAAAAAATCGTTCTGGGCAGAGATCTATACGCTCGTTAGCCAAAGTTCGTTTTAAGTCCACTTCATGCACAGGTAGGAAATTCGGGACTGGACCAATGGTTTGAAGTGGGATCAGAGTCATACGCTATCGGGGAGAAGCATACTAATTACCAGGGAACGGATTTATATGTAAATACATATTTATGTATGAAGCTGAAATCAGTTATATTTTTTATTATCTTTACGCATCATGGCATGTAGAATCGAAAAATTCAGTTTTTATTTTCCATATTTTTAAATATATCAGTATTTGGCTCATATTTGACATATTTTAGGTATTATACCCATATTTCAGAACATTTCTCAACATATACTACATTTTCACGCAATAACTACATGCCCCGGTGTGACCGAAAGAGTTGGGTGAATTTCTTGCGACCAACTGACAAATTTGAAATACATTCCAATTACTTCTTGTTAAATTTGAACACAGCTTTAGTCAAAATAAATCCATCCTAACAGACAACAGAAGGAAATTCACGTTCGAACAATGTGCTTTCATTTTCTGTTTCTAAAACAATGAATAAATACATTTTTGTAACACTTACACAAATGTATTTATTCATTGTTTTAGAAACAGAAAATGAAAACACATTTTTTGTTGTTTTACAATTAATGTCAATGTGAGCGTACTGTATTTTATGTAGCTCGTGTAGTGTCTTATATTAATAAAATGGTAAATTTTTACAACCTTAAGTCGATATTTAACTCCATATTTTGGTGAAAATAACTAAATATGTATTTACTTATTTTGCACATTTTTACTGCATATAAATCCGTTCCCTGCTAATTACCATTCCGTATGAGTGAGGATTTATGTGTATTAAAAACTAACAAAATATGCTGAATAAAAATTAATATGGATAGCAATACAAAAACAATTTACTGCTTTCCGACAGAACACGACGAAGGTAAAAGCTGCAACACAAACAAGACACGATATTTAAAGTTGTCCATTTTTCCTCAAAATGTTTTATCAAATATCAAAACTTCATGTTGCAGAATTCAAGTAAGAATTTTTTCAAGATTTACAAGAGTCAATCTCCTGTGTATATTTGTACGCAGCTGTCCTATATTGCGAGAAAGTTTTCTAACAGTACATGATGTCACAGAAGTGAACTTCCTGTTGGAAACATACACACACATTATATATGGTTTCTATATTTTAGCTGGAACATCAAGTAAGTAAGAATTCTAACCTCCATCTAACTAAAACTACAAAATATTACTTTGTCATCGATAAGAAAGCACCTCCGCCAGTATCCATCCACAGTGAGGATGCCAGACGGGAAGCGAAGAACTGGACATCCATTCCCCCAGTTTGACAGTCCGTCCCCTCTTAATGCCCTCCATCCCCACAAAAAAGACAAGAAAAACTTTTCAAGATAACTGTTGCCTCAAATATTACATGTAAAATACATATTTAAGAGTAAATTGGTAAATTGAAGGAGTTGATACTTCCTCACAAAACATTCTCGTATCCTTCCCCTATTTGCCTGCATATTCATGATCATAAGAACATACAATTCCACATAAATCATCAGCCTCGATATCAATATTTAGGAACCTGAACATTTAATAATTGAAGGCAAAATTAAAAATAAGAGTCCTTCTTTCATTTATTTGTACTCATATTATGAAATCACAGTTACACAACTATTTTCAGGTGTATATATAAAAACAAATTAGCATCCGCTGGCTTGATGTCTCAATGCACTCAACAGTCACTTATAGCTATAAGCAACGATTAGTGATACTTTTACCATAAATCCCATGTAATGTCAACCACATTTATTAAGTTTTGTAGTTAATCTATCTATCTACATAAAAATGGATGTATGTGTGTGGCTGTGTGTGTGTGTGGGGGGGGGTGGAGGTGTATATATGTTTGTTCCGGCAAAACTCTCGAACGTCTGGAGCAATTTCAACCAAACTTGGTACACGTATCACTTGCAATCTGGAAAGAATACTTTTGGGGTAAGTGGGGAAGGGGTGACATGTAAAAATAATCCAAAACGACCGATATTAAATTCCGCACAAACAGACATCCGTGACTCTATGCAATCCAGCACAACGATAGTGTTTCTTGGGTTGTCTAACATTCAGGCTGTGTTGCGAAAACGACCGATATTAGTGTGGAATCCATAGTTTTCGTGACAGTCCCCATGCGGTTCAACTTCAAGTTCATCACCTATCGGGGGTGAGAGGGGTGAAAAATAAAATGCCACAAATGACTTAGATTAGTGTCGAATCCAGTTTTCGGAGTCGCTAAGCTAATTGGTGACATTCACGATCACATTTAAAATTAGTTACATTTTACACTATAGTTCCAATTCATTATTTTCCTGTCTAATACAAGATTGGGATAAATAAATACCCTGGCAACGCCGGGTAATCTCATAGTCCTTGATAAAAATCATAATTATTTTGTTTTTCTTTTATTTTTTCCTCCCCTCTCTCTTTCAAACAAAAGAAACCGACATGTCACAATATTATAAATTGGTAATCTTGGAAAAACCTTTAAGTTTTCAGCAGTACTTTATTCTCACTTTAAAGGAGGGGGCTGAATTTCCGTAATGAACACTGAACTTGGAAAGTAAATTCTCTCGGCACAGTGCAACAATATTGCCAAAGGACTTCGTTCCTATTAGAGAGTACCCTTACGTTTCCCGTTATTTGGCTCCAGACCATTCTCTGATACACCGATTCAATTTCAACTGTGAGAATTAAGTTACGAAGTCTGTGTGCCTTCCCGATTATCCTCGTTTCCCAACTGTGAACTGAACCGATGGGTTCCCACAACATCCTCTCTCACTGCAGCCGCTAAAGCTTGATGAATCTCCCCTCTCGAACCCCTTGACCACTCAAAAGTGTTGATCCCCCTCCTCCCTCTTTCACCCCTTCACGTATTGCGTTCAGCATAACATTTTGCAAATTTCTGTTTTGTAATATCAAAAACAAATTGAATTTTTGTACTAGTGAAGGCCAATCACACTTGCGAAAATCATATCATTGATTAGCGATTAGTTCTGAGTTGATTTAGTTTATTTAAGGTCGCATTACTGCCACTTTCGCTAATCGCGACGATGGGGATGAACGGTTGTGATTGATTGATTGAGCATATTTTACTTCACTTTTCTGCCAGTTTTGGCTAATCGCGGGAATGAATGGTGGTAAGATAAGATGGATGAAGGGACAATCACAAACATGTAGGAACGACAAAACAAGAGCCGCAGAGAGGATTACCCTGGTCCAGGCGCCAGAGCCTTGCTAGCCTGAAAAATACAGTCCAGGGTGTACTATGTGGAAGAGAGGTTGACATTTGGGTGTCTTACGCCCCTTGTGATAAGATTAAATGGATGAAGGTACAATAACAAACATACTGTATATGGACGACACAACACAAGCACCATAAATGATACTGGCTGTGGTTAGTGGCGTCAGAACCTCGTTAGCCTACAAAAGATTACCGATTAAACTCACGGCCATGAAAATAGGTGGCTGGGCAGAATTGCGCTGGTGCCACATGTGGGAAAAGCAAAGCGAGAGCGGGAGAAAAGTCGCTGGTTCCCGCGCACTGTGTGGCAACGTCAACCGGGCGGCGTTGCCTAGTTCGAGCGTCAGACCGACCTCTCTCAGGGCCACTTTTGTGTCATCCCTGACCATTCGAGCAAATACTGTCAGTTTTTTTCACATGAATTACAAAGACCAACTCTACAACGAGATATTTCATTCTCTTAAACCTCCGAATACACGGGGTTATGCTCCGACGTAGCAACAGCGCGAACTTGTGCACCCGCCTAATTTCATGACCGTGCGTTTAGTCTCGTAATTGTTTTCAAGTCGTGGCCTGCTTGAATTTGACCTCAATACAAGCCTCTACACATTCTCAATCTCGATCATAGTAGTGGTGTCATCAACACCACACGCCCGAGGCCTCATGTACGTCAGGCGACGATATATTCATGCATCTGACATTAAAATAAATGGCTATACGTGGGTTTCACCTACGACACAAGCCGTTTCATGGCGGGAGTGGCCGCGCTTGTGAACCATATGCACACACACGCCCGTGACCAACAGGAGACGTAGAGAAGAGACCCAGTTTCGATTCGCAGGATGGACTATTTAAATCTGTAATTTTTGCCCAGTAGGCGTTAGCAAATGGCCACGGATGAAAAGAACTTAGCCATGTACTCTCACTATTAAATAGTGGACAAACATTGCGTTTGGATCACTTAATTCGCTGATAAAAAAAATCGGTTACCACGTTAACAGTATTCTCTGAATATCGCTCCAACTTGCCGGGGAAATTATGCAGTTCTGAAAGGACGTATACAAATGAAGATCAGTCTTTTGAACTTGGCAGATAAATCTGTCCCGCCTACTGGGCGAAAATTCACAATCTGTGCTATTTTGGTCTTATCAATCATAACCGAGTGACATTTTTTTCCCCTCACTTCAAATAGCACTCCGATTATTTTTAAATGTCACCCTCTTCCCACACCCACCCATAGGGATGCTGGGGTGTGTTGGAGTTGAACGGCATTGCGAGTGTCACTATTCATCTTAGCGAACCCGAAAACTATGGATTCCACACTAATATCGGTCGTTTTCGATTATTTTTACACGTCGCCCCCTTCCCACCCCCACCCCTAGGCGTCCCAGGGGTGTTTTGGAATTGAACGGCATTCGGAGTGTCACTATTCATCTTAATGACCCAGACAACTATGGATTCTCCACTAATATCGGTAGTTTTCTATTATTTTTATATGTCACCCCCTTCCCACTCCCACCCCTAGGGGTGCCAGAGGTGTCTTGGATTTAACGGCATTTGGAGTGTCACTATTCATCTTAGCGACCCCGAAAACCATGAATTCCACACTAATATTGGTCGTTTTCAATTTTGCATGTCACCCCCTCCCACCCCCACCCCTAGGGGTGCCAGAGGTGTCTTACCCCCATAGTATTTCTCTCGAGATTGCAAGTGATACGTGTTCCAAGTTTGGTTGAAATCGCTCCAGGCGTTCGAGAGTTATGCTGGAACAAACACACATCCATTTTTATATATACATAGAGATGAAGCAACTGGCCGGATATTAGAAGATGAATTAAATCAGACAGATATTGGATTGGAAGTACACAAGGTGGTACAGAAACAACAAATCCATAAAATTCTTGGCGTATGATCCGACGGTAGAAGCACAGCAAGAGTAAAGGTCAAGTGTGTGCGAAAAAAATTATATTTCTGGTAAATATTGTGTTGAAACCAAATTCGATAAAGAGTCCTCGGGCATGTTTGTTTTACAGTTCATTAATGCCACGTGGATATAAGAGCTATTGAAAAATAGCCATATGCTGGCATCAACATGCTACATTACCAAACCGCACAAAAAAAAGAGACTGAAAAACACACTATTTGAAATACGTTAACAGTGGAGCATTTTGTTTGGACTTCCCTAATGAAGAGCCCAGCATTCGGTTAATTCCAATAATCGATTCTTTAGCTGATATGTTGCTCTGACCCTCATCGTGTGATACCTATGGGAGTGGTGGAATAAAACGTGGAATTGTGATCAACAGCAATCAACGTTCCACCTGAAGTGGCAATATACGTTCTAATAAATGAACATCTACGTCAGCGATACAAACCAATCAGTGCATCTCGTCATATACTAAGTGCTACTAAACTGATGTGCTGCTTTTGCATACTATTGGCACATACACACATCCTTTGCGACATAATTTTTCAACTCATGAACATCGGATTTACGTTCAGTAATAAGAACAACATAACCAGCAAAAGAAGATAGTATTTTCAGAAGATCTACTAAAGTAAAATTGCACAATTCGTAAAAGTCACAAGGCCATATTGAATATACCTGTATTTCTCTGTCTGGTTACTTCGCGTTGCCTCTATCAGAAGGATGAGTATGAATTGTAAATTTGTGAATTAATGAGGGAACAAACGTATAGTCACCGGCAATAAAAATGGGACACCTAGATCCTGAAATGCAATACGTTATGTGTGTTGCCTAACTCTCACGTGATAGCAGAATTTGCTATTGAAGAGTGGTCATTGAAGTCGGCTGGGAGTTAGAAAACACACATAACGCATTGCGAGGAAGCCAGTATTTCAGGATCCAGGCTTCCCATTTTTATTGCCGGTGACCGTACATGCCTTATACAGGATTCGATTTCAGGACCCTCGGGTTCATAGCGCGCTTCGATAATTGATCCGCCACGGATGGTGGAATCTTCCCCCCTGCAAAATATAGTTTCAATTGTGTTGTTTCAAGAACATTAAAAAAGTACGTAACTGTTCTGTTTCACCTACAATATATATATATAAAATCGTACAGTCAATACTCAATAGGCTTTCTCCGGTAAGTAAAATGAAAGCAAAACTGGACTGAAAGCCTGGTATCCATTCGTGAAGATTTTCTTGTTCAATTGGTGAAAATGTCAAAATCAAAATAGGGATACTTACATTCCATGCTGTTATTTTTACTTTAAAGTCATTATGAAAGGAGGAAAACCTACTAAAGTTATTAACTGTACGAGTACTCTGTGCGAAATTCGTATTTGTCTGCCGTTGTAACGCCTCCAGGTTTTGGGACGGGCGTGCCCCATTTCATCTCCGAAATTTCTGCGTTGACTGATTATTATCGTCAGAACAATTTGGGGAATACTTGAGAGAAATAGTAGGGGAACGGCGGGCAGTAAGCCCTCCTAAGAAATATATCATATAAAATCTATATAAAAAACAAGAGAATCGTGTAAAATTGTGCAATACAATTTTTTGAAGATATGGTTTTACATACATACTGAAAAAATATATTTTATGTGTGAAATAAAAGATTAGTGACAATTTTAGTTTATATCTGCATTTATGATAAATTTCTCAGTGTCGGGTGGTATGGCCCACAATTTTTGAGCACTAAATTGTTTATTTTAATCATATAATAGTTTCCAGTGTCCGAAAAGTCACGCAACCCAGTGTTTACGACCGTATAACGGAATAGCGAAACGGAATGAGAAGAAACGCTTTCTGCCAAGAGAATGCCCTGTATATTGGGAAAATTTAGAGAGACAAACATATGTAAGAACATGCATGTTTTAATAACAAATAAGCAAAGTGTTGCCAAAGACTGAAAAAAAATTGCAAATCGTGTGTATTGATGCACAGAACTCACTGAGGTAAATTATTGCATCATTTCACAATACCAACGAACAATTTGGATGGCCATCTATTGAATTTGACAGAAAAAGAACTTTGACGAAGTTTCAAAAACATTGCAGAAGGGAATAAATGGGTTGTTCCAAAAATCTATATTTTCACAATATTACGAGGGACACTGGCAACACTGTTGCTGTCACGTGTCACTAACAGACGTGTTTCACCTCAGGCTATCACACTAAAGCACTTTTAACGACAAAGGAGAAAGTTGGTTATTCTGGAACATATGCAATTATTTGAAGAGAAAAAATCCCCCAAAAAATTTCGATGGCGCAACCTGCGACCTTGTGGGCACCCCTGGTGGTTAGCACACCTCGTATTTTTGTTAATGTCCGTTCATCAATTTCATCAATTCATCCTCATCTTCGCGATTAACCAAAAGTGCGAATTAAAATAAACCAAATCAATTACCAGAATATAATTTATACTTTAATGAAAATAAGGAGTGAAGAAGTTATTATATCACGGCCTCTTTAGTGCATGAAATCTGGATACTGAACATAGCCTACAACGCAAACAGAAACACTAAGGGGGAAATGAATATTTAGAATTATTATTACAGCAGAGTCAAATCATATCTTATTTTGCACACGTCACGATTTCGTAATCATATCATCCGTCCAAGCATGATTACCGTCCACGGCCAACACGAAACTAAGACCCAGAGCCATGGAAACCCGATGGCATTGATATATTTGTATTTCTTGTAAAGTTTTACGTCGTTTTTATTCCACTTTACGCTAAACGCGAAGATGTGAATTAATGGTGATTCGATGGAATTTTAGAACGGACACTCACAAAAGAAAGCATGTTCAAGACAGAACTCCAACTTTGGCCACCAAGGCGACATGAGAATCCGATGGTGATTCATTCATCTTCTTGTATTTTTCTTACTTTAGGTCGCCAGTCATTAGTACTTAGTACACAGTGGTCGAGCGTATTAATGGTCAACATTCGATGTCGCCATCGAAGTTTCCCGAGTCAAATCCCAACCTAGGCATGGGTGTCTTTTGTGAGTGTCCATTCATCTATCTTCATCATCATCGTCGCGATTAGCCAATAGTGGCAAACAAAATAACGCGGTGAATGGTGAAAGATCGCTCGCAAATAAACAGCTATGTCCAAGCCGAAAAATTACCACAAAACCTTCTTGACGAGATGAGTCCCAAAGGCGGGCCTCCCCGATGGCGTAGTGGTAACGTCGCCTTGTAATCAAGAGGTCCCGAGTTCGATAGCCGGTGAAGGCACCCGGCACAGTGGTTCGGATCCCACTTTAAACTGTATGTCCAGTCCCGATTAGCCTTCCTGTTCATAAATTGGACTTAAAACAACAAATCAACCAATTAATCAAGTCCTGCGGGCATAAGTGGTTCGGATACCACTTTAAACTGTAGGCCCAGTCCCAATTAGCCTTCATTTGCATAAAGTGGACTTAAAACCAGCACTCAAACAAACAAACAAGCGAGATGAGTTCACAATTTAAGGCTCTCGGTCACCGGGACGGCATCCAACTATGGAATCGTGCAGCACACATTGAATGTATATCATACACGCAAACAAACATAGAAAAAAAGTGTCAACGCGGGTAATCTACTTAATAATATATATAAAACTAGAGACAAACACAGAAAATTAATCCTTCTCTGTATGATAAGGTGGTCCAGATTTGAAACGAGCGCATAATAGCTGTTTCGCAAGTTAATGTGACAATCATTTAGCGTCTAATTTTCAAGCGAAAAACTAGTTTCAACACTCAACTCGCCGTTCCAACGCTATCTAGCAACTCATCCCCGAAAATGAGCCCTGAAGTGTGCATCCTGGGCAAAATAACGGGAAAGAAACTCACACACCCGAATACTAATTCTCAATGAAAATGAAATGCTATAGGAAGAACTACAACTGCACTATGCTACAGATAAGCACTGCGTACGCCATTAAAGAAGAAACCGCCGGGACCAGAAAGCCATTTAACAAGCAACTATAAAACTTGCATCTTCGTAGAGACATTTCGCTGCAGTTAGGTCGATTTTTACAGCAAAGTCGTCGCATGGGTCGCTTTAAAATTCAAGGCCTTTTAAAGTTATATTACCCTGCACCTCCCCAAACGACAAGCTACAAACTATGGTGATATTGCTATCTGTAGTCAAGGGTGACCTCTGTATTACACTCATTAAAGGGGAAAGAGCGATACAATAAACGCGATTCACCAATAAACCTGCATAGTTTATGTTTCCTTTCATTATTCCTATGCTGTATTGTTCTCAACCTACAGTCACTATGTGTATTGTGCGCCCATCTATAAGGCAGATATTCTTTAGAAAATGGTTTCGGACTCATGAATTCACCACTGAAGGCTCCGGGTTCGAGTCCATAGAAAGAGCAGTTTCAGAATTATTTTCATTCTATTCATTTATCCTCCCCCTCCCCCAGCAACCTCGTGATACTCTTAAGAAGTTGAAACCGCAACAATACATATTTCACTTTATGAATTACTTGCTAGTTAAGTCCGTCCACATGACCAGCTGACAATTCAAATGTTCGAGCAATATGCATTTCATTGTTATTCGAATATTAAACTAATACTGTGATTTTAAACACTTGACTGATTGATTTGGTTTATTTTATTTCGCCTTTCTGCCACTTTTGGCTAATTGAGAAGATGAGGATGAGTAATGATATGATGAAAGTGATGGACACACAAAGAACACCCATGCCCAGGCCGGGATTCGAACCAGTGTTGTTAAAGATCCAGGAATCCATAAATTCTAATGGGTTCTATTGGGTTGCGCTGCAGGACCGGAACCTTTTTTCTCGCACAATTCAAATTCGGTCCAAGTTGCGTATTATTTCATTGAAAAAAGGTTCCTGGACCGTATTTTAATTGTTCCTAAAAAAGTTTCCTGGACCGTATTTAAATTAATGCGGGAAAAAAAGCTTCCTGGACCGAATTGAAATGATTTAAATATGAAAAGGTTTTACACTGTTTAGAACTCATTTACGTTTGCTGATTTTCTCTTCCAGTCAGGGATTGAATTTATTTACAATTCGTAGACCAGGCTTGACCGATTGAAATTGCCATCTAAAAATGTCCGCGTGTTCGTTTACACTGGAATGTCACACTGCGGTTGTAGAAACCGTATCGCAGGAAATAATTCATAACGCTGTTGTTCTCCCTTGGGCCACGTTCAAATACTCCTTTGTCGAAGAGTTACTGTACATTGTACACCCGGCCGCAAATGTAATGGTAGAAAAAAAATTTGCACAGCCGAAAATAAGTTGGCAATGTTGCGCACACAGAGGCATTCGTGATAAGACGCATGAGGAGCCTCAAGCAAAGTTTTCTCGACGCTCAACTTCAGTACCGAAGGTCATGCTACATGTCGATTGGCAACTTTCGGGAGCATGTTTTCTGTCTACATAGTTCTCCCCAAATGCCTGTTTCAGAATGATTTTGTGTTCACGTTTTCTCTTTCGAACGTAGTTCTGACATTGCAGTAATCTTACATTATTTTTTGTTCTTATTTTGCTTTGCTTTTACCATGACACGATTATAATTTATCGCAACTATGAGGTTGGATGATAATTAGATTAAATTGATAAAAAACACTACAGAGATAGAACTCCATGCCGAGACCAGGACTCGAACTCGGAAGCAAGAGCGGGGAAGTTTAGTCACATTGTTCTAACTCTCGGACACGAGTTAGCTTATAATTATATGTAATTGCTAAGGAGTATTTTATCTTATATTCATGCTTAATAGCTGTTTCTGGACACTTGATTTATGGGTGGTATTAGATCGAAAATTAGTTCTTCGGGGACAATCCTCTTTCTGTTTGACGGGCGCTAGGGGGAGGCACATCTCGTTCAGAACAGAGAAATAATCATAGCATACAATTGAAGTGTGACGTGCAAACACACTATTTTTATTACACGTACGGAGATCAGTTGGATATGGCAATTGTGACATTCAAGTTTCATTTTCTCATTATATCTAAATTGTATCCTAATTGATAATCTCGAAACAACGAAAAATGATTCCCGGTTTACGCGAATTCGTAATGATTAAACCTAACAGGACCTACATTTTTTAAATGTTAAATCTGGGTGATGGATTTTGTGCCTCATCAGGAAACGAAAATATACATACAATACTCATTCACTACCCAGCGGTAGTTGTAAATAAGCTAAACTTGAAATGAAGAGGTAATATCCATATTCATGATAAGAGAGAGTGGTAGAAGGTGCAGTAGGTAAACCAAATATGTAAGGAAAATGTAAGTTTCTACTGTATGTGAAAATTTTCGACCTCCGTGGAGGTATGGTTAGCACAGCGCAGTACGACGACAGAGATTCCGGGTTCTAATACCGGTATGGGCATTGATTTTTGTTTGTCCATCTATCATATCATCACTCATCTTCATCGTCGTGATTTCTCAAAAGTGGGATAAAAACTACACTAAATACAAAAAATTAAAATCTATTTGAAAATTAGAAGCTCCTTTCAACACGTCTATTATCCGGAGATCCTGCAGCAATGCAACTTACGATCAGTAACTAACTACCACAGATTTTGTGCATACATAGGCAAATCGGGACGAGAACTACAGTTTAAAGTGGAATCCGAAACATTATGTGCCTCCACTGGGCATCAAACCGAGGACTCGTTGATTGCAATGAGGCGACGTTCCGACTGCGCCATCGTGGAGGCTCTCTTTAATTATTTACATAGATTAGCAGAAATTGATTTCAAACATATTTCGCACATTAAATAGAATTAGTTTCAGGGAAAATCGGAAATACGAGGGATGTCTGTCGCCCTTTTCGTGTTGCTATTGCTTATAAAATAAGAAGCACTTATTATCCCTGTCACATCCATTGTCGCTATTGACTGAAGAAACAACAATGCTTTAAACTCGGAAACAGACACCGCAGGTTCTTTTTCTGTCATTTCAAGTCACTGTTCTACCACTCTCGGTTAATCGCGATGATAAAGATTAAAGATGTGATTGATGGTAGTGGAATGAAGACAATGACATCCATATTTTCTGGTCCAGGTTCTACCTCCCAACTTCGAAGCGCGTGCGCTAACCAATTAGCCACGGGGTTGGCCATTTCATGCTTGTCAGTTCACCAAATTAATCTATTCGGCATTCAACATCCAGAGGTAGAAAAGCATCAGAAGATAACGAAAAAGAAAACATTCACCTATCATCAACCAGCAATTTCACCTGACCAAATCTACACACCAACTTTTTACGGCATTCGTATTGCAGATTGGACTTGAGGATTAAAGATCGCCCATTTCCTGGTTCAACTCGAGGCAATTCAGGTGCCTTATCAAAGCTCCTTGGAGCATGCAGGGTTTCCAATTTATCATAGTCAAAGATCTGCGACAATATTATTACTACTACTACTACTACTAATATTAATATTAATAATAATAATAATAATAATAATAATAATAATAATAATAATTTGAATTGATATTTCCATGCAGCATTCAAAAGCACAGCATTCCATACACACGCGTTATTCAGAGTGAATGCCTTCAAAATAAACACGAATTCCCGATAATGAAATATGAGGGCACCTTTCATTTATAAGAGAAAAAAGTTCTTTTGTATCTCAACTGCATCAAATGTTCAATGCACATGTATGTTTGTGTGTGAACAATGAGCATTAACTAAAAAGGTTCTTCGTTCGTTTAAGTGGGTAATGTATAGTTAGGCGAACAAAAATACACAGCCACCAGTCCACCTACACATTGTTTACACTGGCACTTTTAAATTTCTGATTTCAAACGACAATAACATTAACTATTGTAAATGTTTTGTTGGTTAGAACAGCGAGACAATGTGAATTATCGGGGACATTATGCGCGGAAAAGAGCTGAAAAATTCAAACCAATTCCGGGGATCGAACCCTGATCGCCCGCGTTGTTGTCAGACACCCTACCAACCAGATCATCGCATCTCCTTGGATGATATTTTGATTATTTCAATTTATTTTAATATATTTTCTTGTTTTTATGGATTTTTTTCACACTTAAAATGTCTCACCTCCTTTACTAGACAACTATTTCGTATCAAAGGAACAAACGTGCTCCTAGAATTTGTAAAAATCGAATGAGTAGAAAGTAATTTCGTTCTATTGCTTTCATAAATACTATATTTATATAGACCTTTAATACTTAATAGTAGTAGTGGTATTAGTAGTATTATTTGAAGTAATTCAACTAATTAGTTAATTATAAGTATTATTGATTGATTACAATTATTATTATATAATTACAGTTTAATAAAACAACGTGAATTTGAAGAAAGCTTTAGAAATAACAACCCCCCCATGATGAAATCCTGTGTACGCTACTGCTAGCTTCCGAGTTTTAGTCCTGGTCTCGGCATGAAGTTCTAACTCTGTAGTGTTTTTTATCAATTTAATCTAATTATCATCCATCCTCATAGTTGGGATAAATTGTAAACGTGTCATGATAAAAGCAAAGCAAAATAAGAACGAAAACAATATTGTAAGATTACTGCAATGTCAGATCTACGTTGAGAGAGAAAACGTGAACACAAGATTCATTTTCAATCAGGTATTTGGGCAGAACTGGTTAGACAGACAACATGCTTCCGAAAGTTGCCAATCGACGTGTGGCATGACCTTCGGCAGTGTTGTCACATGAAGGGAAATTTCCCTTTTGCAGGGAAATTCGGACCGAAATTTTAGCCAAAAGGGAAAAGGGAATTTCGATTAAAAATACCACAATTTCAGGGAAATTTTAAGACATATGACTACATAATTACAGTATATGTTAAGTTCCAATTTCATATTCACATTTTCATTTTTTCTGTTCTTTTTTCTGCTCCCTTGAAAATAGCCTGTATGTATTTATATTTCTGTTAAGTATCGCTTTTCTGCACCTTCGGATAATAGTAACGATGAGGATTAACGATTAAATGGATTCCTTACCAGGATCCAAACCTGGGATGAAGGGAAAAATTGGTCGAAAAAGGGAAAGTTTGCCCTTGGAAAGGGAAATTGTGCCCTGATATTGTGGCAACACTGACCTTCGGTACTGAAGTTGTGCGTTGAGAAAACTTTGCTTGAGGCTCCTCATGCGTCTTATCACGAATGTCTCGGTGTGCGCAGCATTGCCAACTTATTTTCGGCTGTGCAATTTTTTTTCCCCTATTACATTTGCGGCCGGGTGTACATAACGCAATGGACTATTGAGTTCAAACAAACTCGTCACGTGTTCCTCCGGCATCCGATCCAGGAGCCGCAGCGTAACCAATAGGGGCCGTCGATGAGGTAACGTGAGGCTGCTGTGTTCCCAGCAGATATCACAACAGGGACGGAAAGTGTTGCTACAACCAAGGGAAGGAACGCGCGCGCGATAGAATGGGACTACATGGAGAAGGGTAACGTGACGGCAGCGTTTGCGTTTCGCCCATTTCTACCTTGTACCTTAGATTCTTGAGACAGCCAGCACCTGGATAAGTCTTCATGCTCACAAGTGGATAATTGTTTATCTTCAGGTCCGTATTTGATCCAAGTTGCGTATTGTTTCATTTCAATACGGAACTTGGACCCTATTTAAACTGATTCTGAAAAAAAGGTTCCTTCACAGTATTTAAATTGATCCTGGAATAAAGGTTCCTGGACCGAATTTAAATTTGTTCAGAAAAAAGGTTCCTGGACCGTATTTAAATACATCCGGAAAAAAGGTTCCTGGACCGTATTTAAATTCATTTAGGAAAAAGGTTCCTGGACCGTATTTAAATTGATCGGGAAAAATTTTCCTGGATCGAACTGAAATACTTTACAGATAAAAAGGTTCTTAATGGTCCAGAACCCATTTACGCTTGATGATTTTCTCTCCTGGACCGGAATTGAATTTATTTAAAATTCCTGGACCTTTAACAACCCTGATTCGTAGCCCGGTGTGATAAGCTTCCGCCACGGAGGTCAGCAATTCTAAACACTTCTAATGCAGCATCTGTAATTCGTAATGTACAAGATATACTATCACTGTAATGTAAAGTAACTAGAATTTGCCGTTTATTGCTCTTCACGTGCGGGTGGAGGGAGATAAGTGAACTAGTATATGTAATCATATATACCTCGAAGTCTCCAAGCAGGCAGTACTAATAATTAATTGATCCGTCAACTTGTAGCAAATTGCTTCGAAATATTTTCATTAACATTTTTACTCCGCGCACAATGAAGTACGCAAATGCTTTCTAAATGACACTCAATGCAGAAGTGTTGAAAATAAGTAATGAACACCCTGCTCTTAGAAGCATATGCAATAAATAAGCTATACGCTTAGTATTTTTAATACTAATATCATATAAATGTGGAAAAAATATAATTTCCTTCCTTCCTTAGCATATCATCACTCATCATCGCTATTAACCAAAAGTGGCAGAGAAACTATGTAAAATAACCTAATTCAATCAATCAATCTATTATACCCAACAGTTCAAATGAAGTGTGTCAATTTTTAACAAAATTATATAAATAATATTATATTTCATCTTTACTGTCTCGTAGTATTCGAGATGTTTCAAAACCATAATTGGAAAACATGAAATGAGACCCGAAGAATGTAACCAGACTTTTTTTTTTTTGCATGACGACTCGACAGAAATTAGATTCCAGGAGGAAACTTTTTCAGGTATTATCCAAAAAATGTGCGTCGATCTTGCTTGCAACAAAAATAAGGGGAGTATTTAATAATTAAGGAAAAATTCCGTGCTAAATCAATACAGTCGAATTCGTTTATGAGGACATACTTGCCAGCTACGGATCAATACCATGTATGCCTCTTTGTTGTCATCTTCAAAAACATAGAATGGAAGCGCTTCAAACGGTGCTTACACAGGAATTCACACATATTGGCAACGCAAGCAGATTAAGTTGTTCATAGGCGGTTCGCAGAAGCAGTTTTGTGTGTGTGTGTGTGTGTGTGTGCTAGTTCCGTTCATGTCAAAACATCACGCATGGGTCTCAAATATCACAAACTATGGTCAAAGTTGCGTGCTGACGTAATATGCACTCCAGTCCCTGCAGTGAAAGACCGGAAATGTCGACAAATCGTGCAGAACAATACGAGCGCTGGAGTTATCAGTTTGCACATAACTCTGTTGGAACAACAGAATACAACCCATTCATGGATACCTGTAATCAATTTAGTCACGTGAAATATGCACGCTGCAGCAGGATGTTTGGAGGGAGAGGTGAGTTGCTTTGTAAGAGAAGTCAAATGCCACCCACCCTTCGTCGCAGTGCACCGTGGATATTGCAACCATCACACAGGTGACCTGTTTCGCCTAGTAGATTATCAGCGTAAGATGATAACAGGCGTCCACCATTTTAGGTGAAAGAATTCCCTTTCAGTTAGATTAGGCGAATCTGGAATTTCTGTTCGCCCAAATCATAAATCACTAACTTATACTAATAAGCCATTAGACAAAACGGTAATGCAGATTACAGACGATTGATTTGGTTTATTTTACTTCGCTTTTCTGCCAACTTTTGTCTAATTGCGAAGTTGAGAATGAGTGGTGATATTATTGAATCGATGAAGGGACACGCACAAAGAACGGATTCGAACCCGAGACCACTGGCGTCGTAGTGCGCAGTGCTAACCACTCCGCCACGGAGGTCGGCACGATTAAAGACGTACAAGGCTCTGAAAATTAGAACTGCAGCGAGGATAAGGCCCATTATTTTCTTCATTTCCTTCTACACTGCACATACACAACTTCGGGTGACTAGTGTTACCAAGTTAAATGGAACATCATCACTCTTCATTTTAAAAACAATGTGCTCCAAGCTAAGAAAGTGAAATCAGACTTGAAAAAAAAAATCATTTTGGTGAACGTTGTAAAGCACGATCACCGTTTACTTGATTTACTTGTTGGAATCCCACAGTTCAATAGCTCAGTTCCGATCAACCCTTTTGTGCAGCAAGTGGACTGCGATTTTAATTAATTCTTGTGATACAGAAAGGCTGTGTGTATATATAGTAAGCACAATTTTATGACTTCTCACCACGTTATTTGGTTTACGAACTGTAAACGCATACGTCAAATCAGTTATTTCTATCCTACTCCAGTCGTTGAGTGTTCAAATGGAAGTGGCCTTATTTTCAACTTAGATTAGATTTGTATAGGCCTTTTTCTTGGCTTAGGATACAAAATAGCGACAAATTTATTGGCCGCAATAGGGCTTTGAAATGTAACCGCTCCGGTATAATCAGGGTGCACGCATGATCACCCCATTTCAAATGTATTTTTTCCGTTCATATTTCTTTCATATATATGAGAATAGAATTGGAAAATTATAAAAGTTGTAGCATTAGAAAGAATACCAAAAAGGAAGATAACGGATGTTGCCAAACGATGTCAAACAAATTAAATGTGACACGAATCGTTCTTTCCTCACGAGCCAAACCGAAATTTTAAACAAGGAACTTTAAAATGCACACAACTGTCAGTCTATATATTGCACGCATACTAGTAATTCAATTCCGGAGAGAAGATAGACCCATCTCCCTTTCCTCGGCCTCCCTTAGGGACAGAAAATCTCAAAGCAATCTCAGTGCTAACACGGATAAAAAGAACGAAAAGAACACCCTGCAATTTCATGTTTCAACAAATATTGAAGCTCCACACTCTTTTATTGAATTAGGGCGTTCTCTTTTCCCAGTTACACAGAAATTTCAAAGTTAAAAAGAATATAAGGCATCAATAACAAGGCGCCGGTACACGGAAACAAAAACCCATTACATTATACTCTCTAAGGCCGACATACGCTTACGGGCCAAAGAAAAAGTGATCTCAAGTCAATTTAGGCAAGAAGAATAATGATTTAAAACTGGATAAATTATGCTTCAAAATGCACAATAGCATGTATTAGAAACGGCCAACTGCACAACCGACCCCAATGCTCTTTGGTACAGTACGCATGGAAAAATATATGCATCAAATGCATCGATTCATTCAACCATGCGTGTGATTATATTTATTATTTTTGTCAATGTGCCAACCTCTATGGCGGAGTGGTGAAGAGAGTGCACTACAACGCCAAGGGTCTCGGGTTCGAATCTCGACCTGGGCATGGGTGTTCTTTGCGAGTGTCCCTTCATAAATTTGATCACATGATGATGATCACATCATCACTCACCCTCATCTTCGCGATCAGCCAAAAGTGGCAGAAATCAATCAATGAATCAATCTTTTTGTCAATGCATTTGTATTTTAGTTGTTTTACGTCGCTTTTCTACCTCTCTAAGTGGCGATAATTTGAATAGACGAGGGGAATATACACAATAATATAATTCCATGGAGGTTGTGTTCTGTGTACCGTCCATGTGTGTTTGTAATGCTACCTCATCCCTTTCATCTAATCACCATTCATTATCAGTGTCGTGATTAGACAAAAGTAGCAGAAAAGCGTAAGATAACACAAATGCAAAACAAAATACAAGGAAAGTGAATGACAAATCCTTACCTTGTCATTGCTCGCCATACCGTCTCTAAGACACCTCCATAAAATATTATACAATATATATTATGTCTGTTTTCATTATCCAGCAACCCCACGCTCATCGCGAACTAGTGGATACGAAATCTTTACATAAAATCATCAACGGTAAAATTAAAACAGGATTTCTAATTAGTCAATGTAATCTTTGAGTACAGGCATGACCAACCCGCAATGTAAAGTTTTCTACAATGCCACCGCAAGGCTTTCCCTTCTCCAAATCTCTCTTTTTCTATACCCTTCCGCACTTTCACAATAAACTATCACCAAATGTTGACATTTTCTTACCAGAACTCGGTTCTTTTATATTTTTTAAAACATTTTTTCCTGTGCCATCTAGTGTTGTTTCTGCTGTTGTTACAGTTTCAGTAGAATAGAATCTGAATCTTTAAGTAAATATATCTTTTTTAGAACCAGACGAGTTCAAAATTTTGAACCTGGGCATTGCTTATAAGTTGGAAATTTTCAAGTAAAGTTTCACCTAGTGAAAAATTCATGGAACAGTAACGCAGACTACAAACTCCAAGAAGATTATAAATCATACCAAACGAACCCTACTATGTGACACAAGGCGATTCTTATTCAAATTTGAAAAGAATCCAATGGAAAAATATGAGAAGACGTTCCTTTGTATAAATTGTATTGACGTTTTATATGCATGTGCTGCTTCCCACAGTTAGTATGAGATCAATGAGAGTAGTTCAATAAAAGAACTTCGTTTCGCCTACGTTATATAAAAAAGAAACAAAAATGTTCGAGAGTATTGATCGCTGGGGAGGGGAAAAAGTATTTCGAAGTCTCAAGACTGGTAGCGAGTTGTAGATCCAACCCTCCTGTTGTGGTTTTACTTAGAACAATAATGATCCGTGTGACAGATCGCACTTTAATAACTTCAGCTTACTGCGAATCACAAAGAGCACAAGCCCACCACATAAAACAAGTTTGACATCCCTTGCCTACATGCAGAAAAATATAACAAATGACACGGAATGTAGCGCTTTGTTTGAAACCACTAGCTCCTTGGCAGCTGCAGCCGTCCAAACATTTATCAAATGTCAAAGACTTCAGCTGTTACTGGAAAGGGAGTCAACCGACAAAACATTTGGCCTCCCATTTCCAATTGGACTAATCTATGGCACAGCGCTGGTCTCAATGCGAATCATGACTTGGTCCGACACAAAGTGATTTGTTTGGAATCATGGTCTCCTGTCCCACTCCTCACGCCACCGATTTCTAGGGATCTTTTTAGGCGAGTGGTACCGCAGGGTAGATTGGAAGTGTCGTCAGAACTGTTTGGAATCTGAAACAACCCGAAAATTTCTCACGCTCGTCGATACATTCTTTCTCGACAATAAATAGCATAGCACGGAATCTATTTTATTATCTTGTCCGAATAGTAACTACTTTCCCAATACTCATTTCTCAGCGACAGATGCGAGAAATAATAACAATTAATTAATGCTCATTTGTTTAAAGTGTAAACCTGCGTTGCCACTGCAAAGACTATTTCGCAAAACAACAAATGTTTTCACAGTACAATCAGCTCCCAGAAACAAATTGCTGCCAGTTAATAACCAGAGAGAAAACAACCATAAATCAAGCATACGGTCCTTCAGTAGTAGTAGTAGTGGTGGAGGTGGTGGTGATGATACTAGCAGTAATCACTGAACCACAAGGGAACTAAGCGAGTTCTTTTACGAAACAAGTTGCACGTCAAGTAAGATTTGTGGCTTATATGATACTAACTCGCGCAAATGAAATGTGTGACACAGTGATGTATTCAGCATCAACTGTCGTTACCTCTAGATAGAATCACACTGCAATTACACACAATTGAACAGCATGTTATTACATGTGTTGAGATACCTACAACACAAATGTAACATCTGTAAAAATATTTCAACCTGGTTTCATTTAAACAAGTTATTTGTCATATGTTAATTCTCTATGGTAATAGCGAAGATGGAAATGGATGACACCTGGTTAAATGGCGAGTGAACGAACGATAAAGAAAAATCACTTTTAGCTAAGAACCAAGACCTCTGGTTTGTTTGTGTTTTTTATTCAGTTATTTAATCTCCATTCCTTGCTATTGAATTTATGTTTATATAGATCTAATTCTTTAGTTTCGGTTTCCTAAATTCTAAAAGTAGAGTGTGATAAAATATTGTTTGGAAACTGTGGAAATATTCTGTTGGATTGATTTTTGAAATCACACAACGTAGTTCTTCAAAATTATATCTTCTTCAACAACGCGTATGTCGCTTGGAGCATCATCTGCACTTACAGCAGCAGCGTTCAAGACTATAATTTTAACTTTCGTTCATTCTTATTTTATTTTTAATTTCACCTTTGAAATAAACGTAACTTGTTACATATCGTTCATTTTCTGTCTTCATATCATTTTCATCTCTCTTCTCCGTATTACTCCTGGACATCCTCTATAGTGTAGTGGTTAAGACTTGTCTTCACGGTTAAAACGTGTAATGGGGATTTTTGGGGGGATCCTTCAAGAAGTCACAAAGTTCCATTTAAACTCAAGGTTAAGTTCCGATAAGCGTATATGTGCATAAAGTAGACTTAAAACACAACACAAAAAAACTTTACATTGCACCATTCCTCCATTTATAACAAGAATTTTGTTTTATTTTATTTCAAAATGACAATGTGTGTTTGTAAATTATGATTAAGTACAAATTAAATTCTTTGTTAGCATGTATTTCCTTTAATTCGGATATTTTTTCAATAGCCAGACTCCATTTGTTTAATTTTGCTTCGACATAGGAAATAATAAGGAAAGAGTATCCTTTTAAGAAATCTCATTAGAAAAATGTCGACATAGGCTTATCCTCCTGCCCTGTTCCACCTCTCGTTGCAAAAAGTAAACTAGAACAACCGAGTCATTTAGCAGCTCGGTGCCACCAACCCAATCCCTGTTATCCCGTCCCTCAAGTATTCACCCTCAGTTTGAGGCTTCCTCCCCAGACGAGTGTCGTGGATCAGAACACACACTAATCACACGAGTGTCTCCTGGGGCGAAGAATTCCCCCCAGACAGTTAAATCTTCTTTGATAGGGGAAGACCGTAGTTTTCGGGTAAGAACCTAAATGTCTGCAAAATTGAAATCAGATAAGTTTGCTTTTCCAGTGTATAAATCTGGATTAAGGAAACTTGCAAAAGCTTTCACAGAACCAAAATAAAAAAAAATAAAACGAGGGAGGGACAGAGAGAGAAGCTTTACATTATTAACACAATAAACTCCTGAGCGTCTGTTGCAACACTGGAACAAAACTGAAACAACCCTCGCAGAATTTGAATCTACTGTTTCACAACAAGCATGAAATGCGAAAGGGAAACACTGCAAGGAGAGATTACTAATAATTCCGTCGTCAGATGAACAACGGTCTGCCAACTCCAGAGAGAGGGAGCACAATTTACTTTTACAACAAGAAGTTAATTGGTTAACGCACTTCGCTTTGTATTCGTAAAAAGTCCTTCAAATGAACATTATTAGTTCTAATACCTTAGGGAGATGGAATGAAACAGTAGCCTAGTAAAGCAGAAACAAATTTAGTTCCTGGATGTATGGTACTGTCACGACTGGACTAATTAAGTATCCTCACGTTAACAGCATTGCATCCCTTGAGAATTAGAATGAGAAATTTAGTAGCGAATTGTGACAAACTGACTACCTAGGACAGTGGAAAGTGTTTCTTACAGACACTAAAACTATGAAAAAGTTTTATCAGGCCAAAGAGTCAAGGTACGCATTGCATTGGTTTAGGATTCTATTTCAAATTGTGTGTCACGGAAGGGGGTACCGAAGGGAAGGTCTGCAACCTCCTCCTACGTATCAGAGTAAAAAAAAAAGAGAGGAAAAAGTTGTGGGGAATATTTAGAAAAAAGTACAAAATTAAAAACTAAATAAATCACAATTTTGAAAGTCTTCCTAACCAGCCTATAGAATAACAACATGGATGCTATCTGGCTTTCTCGAGCATGCAACAGACAAAACAATTAAAATATACATATAGGCAAGAGGGCCGCATTTTATCAATCTTTCCAATATGTTCTATTATGCTCCAGGTTCATTCCATTCCACAATAACATGTTGGGCACATTATTGGTGTCAACGCATCTGTAGCGGACTGTCTTGGAGTGAAAGCCCCTTAGAGAATAAATACACTGTTTAAGAGAAAGTTGAAACTTATCGAAAAGAAAAATCAACTTCTCGTGTTTACCAGTTCAGTGTGGAGACATTAGCATCGATTTTGTTTCAAACGGACGATTCCTAAAAATTCAGACATCAGGAAAACGGACTAGCAAAGTTCTACTTTTTTCGACGATAAAGCTAGCCAAGACTATAGTATACTCTAAGGCAGGCTTGGGCAACTCGCATGCTCTTGTGAAAGCTGACGAACGCTCTGTGGACTGCGTGCTTGAGATGCACAATGCACTTCAAGGTCGCTTGCCTCGTTTCCTCCCTCCCATCGTTGCCAGTCTGGGTGCCTGTGTGTAATGTAATGAAATGATATGCGAGAATGGGTGAATGAATGATTTACTTCGCGGTTCTGCCACTTTGGGCTAATTGCGAAGATGAGGATGAATGGTAATAAAGGTTTTGCGTGGATTGTTGAAAAATACCATAGTTTATAAAATCTTATCGGCTAAACCAATCTAGATGTTTTTCACATAATTTCAATATTCGATTAAACCTGTCAATCTTCCTTTACTTTTCCTTCTCCCAAAGTGGACCTATTTCTGTTACTTCTAAATTATTGAATCAGCATGCGCAAAGAAATAGCTGATGACAGAAGGAACACGGTCAACTTGAACATGTCAAAAACAGAGTGAGAAACTTCCAATTTTGTAAAATTCCCAGAGCTCATCTCGTTTACATTTCACCACGTTTTAGCATCGAACACTTCAAACCGAACCATTTACCTTACAAAATTTAATCTAATCTGTTCCAGAAGTTACGTTTCTTATTACTATTCCTATTTTCGTCATTTTAACTCGCTTTTCTACCTCTTGGGTCACTTCCAACAATGATGAGTGGTGAAATAAATGATGGAGTATACACAATGATACACCCATGGTGCAGCTTCGGTGGCCAAGGGAATTCAGTGGTCCTTTCCACCAAAACTTCCAAGTACGAGTCCTGGCCTGGGCAATAGTGTTCATCAACTTCAACTTCATCTACTCAGCATCATTATCATCGTCGCGAATAGCCAATGTCGCAAAAATAAAAGAAACTAATAAGAAATATACAATTATAACCATGTTTGATCAAGGATACGAACTCTTGCATTTGAAGTCCATTGCACTAAACACCCTGGCAGAGAGCCCGACGTAAATGAATTTCCATAACACAAGAAAACTTTTAATTACTGGTAATTACCGTCTCCACTTAACCCCCTCTCACTTCAAAACTCCCCAAACAAGCAACGAAAAATTACCAAGGTAAACGATGCAAACATTATTTTTTTTTTTTATTTGAATTATTTACATACCTTACTTTGCTCCTAATTATACGATGGGAAATTCCTTTCCTTGCTTTTAAAACTTACGCCCCGCGTCAACAGCCATTCGTTAACCACAGCGCCGTTGAACACGAGGAATATGGGTGCTTTTTCAGTTTGAGTGTGTTACTTCATAGCAGCTTCCGTTAGGTCTCTGGCAACGCTGTTCGCTCTTCTCCGAACATCTTATAACGCTGGAAAAATTCTCTCCTGAAGATGAGAGTGACGTTAGCTCTCGGAAGCTTGGAATATTTTCCAACTCACCTGTTCGATAGCCCGAGAGAATATTTTCATCATTCGTCGCCAGGAAAGCTTCAAGACTTACTATAACTACTATAACCTTGCTCGCTCCGAGATGCATGCGAGCATAGAAGAATGCTCTTTCACAATTAAGACAAGTTGCCCAGGCCTGCTCTAAGAGGTCTTGTGCAGAATGGTTATCACAGCGCGCAACGACGCTAAGGGTGCTGTTTGGAATTCCGACCTGGGTATGGGTGTTCTTTATGAGTGTCCCTTCATCAATTGCATCGTATCATCACTCATGCTCATCTTCGTGATTAGCCAAAAGTGTGTGGGGGAGGGGGTGTAATTAAACCAAAAGTACTACACTTTTAGCATACGTATGCGGTCAATGTGTGATGCATTATATTAACCTTAGTCGTGTTTATTATTCTCGGAGAATTTCGGCAATTTAACGTAACTATTCTATTTCTCTAGGTCTGTGTTTCTCTCTCTCTCTCTCTGTCTCTCCATCCGGCTCAACGATTTATTTTTGATTTTGATTTGATTTAGTTTATTTTACTTCGCGTTTTGTGCCTCTTGGCTAATTTGCGAAGATGGAGATGAGTGATGAAATGATGAAATTGATGAATGGACATTCACAAACAACCAAGCCCGACTGGGATTCGAACCCGGGACCCTTGGCGTCGCAGCGCGATGTGCTAACCACTCGGCCACAGGGTCGGGCTTCAACGATTTATTAAATTGTGTACTAAGTTTATTCTTCTTTTGGTTTATTTTACATCACTTTTCTGTCATTTTTGGCAAATTGCAAAGGTGAGGATGAAGGATGATATGATGAAATTGATGCATTCATGCCCAGGCCGGGATTCGAACCTGGGGCCCCTGGCGTCATAGCGTTGTGTACAACACACTGTATCGAGAAGTTCGATAGTTTTCATACCGGCGTAATTACATCTAAAAGGTACTATTGAACATATACAAAATTCAACGTCATTTCATAAGTAAGATCTTTGTTATGAGAAGTAGAGTGCTGAGTTGAAAATCACTACAGTGCAATTGCATAATGTCTATTAGACACACGAAATGCAAAAATATAGTCAAGCAAATTTTCTATATCCATCTCTCATTTAACGTTTCATCCACCCAGCAGTAACAAGCATGCTCCGACCTCCGTGGCACATTGGTTATCACTGCGCGCTACGACGTCAGGGGGCCCGGGTTCGAATCCCACCTGGGCATGGGTGTTCTTTGTGAGTATCCCTTCATTAATTTCATCATATAATCAATCAAGCTCATCTTCCCGACTTGCCAAAATATGCAGAAAAGCGAAGTGAAATAAACCGAAGGTAACAGTTGCTGATCGGAATAACGGATTTCTTCATTTTTACACAAGAAAGTACTTACTGGAATGAGTTTCTTTAGCATTTGGATACTTCGTGGAAGTATTTTGTCATCGTAGAATCTAGTGGAGCGGAAAATCATGTGTTCTTCACGAAAAATATCTCTCCGACGGACAATTGTCGTTGCTGTTCCTTGCTTGCTAAACGTAAACCGGATCTTGACGTAAACTCCTGTCAGTGTTTCCAACGACGTGCTTGTTTTCCAAGAAGATGAAAAAATGAAATATACATTCCCGATATTACTACGACCCCAAATTTTAACTATGTTTGCCTAACCGAACCGAACCTAACCTAACCTTCCCGTGAATGGTTTGTGGGGCTATCCGGGAATGGTTTTTGGGACTATCCGTGAATGGTTCGTGAGGCATTTTTCGATTAAGAAAGTTGGAAACACTGTATACCCACTAATCATCGACGCTACTGAAGCTGTACCCGCCATATTGTGTCTTATGCAAGCGAGAAAACGACGAACAATAATTACTGTTATTGACATTATTTTCGTCAGAAAACGTGAGAAAAGCAAAATCACACATTAAACAATCTTTCGCAATGCACAATAGGTAAGTACGAATGAAAAAATGACGAAATAAACTAGTGACAGGTGTTCGGCCGATCGACAACAGGTAATAAACCAAATCAATTAATCCATCAAGTAACGAGCATACGCAAAATAATAATAATAATAATATCAACTAACTATCTGCAATTCCAATCCCATGAGTTTACTGCCGCAGCGACAAAACCCTGCTATTTACTCTTATCGTATCCTACCAATCAATCATTAGGCTGGAAAAACACAGAACTTGAGGTGAGAGGATAAATTTGAAAATTGATCAGATGGGAACCTTCGGCTAGCTTCATTTAATTTACGTACCCTTTTTTCCATTAGTATAAACAAGAGGGGATGTTGACAAAACGATACGCAGGACAGTCCACAACCTTCGTTGTAGGTGTCATCTCGACATTCGCCTGACAAAATCTAAATCAGTACGTCTGCTACGGAATTTGAAGTCATAATTTCCAGAACACAGAGTCATTTGGTGTAGGAAACTTCGTTCCTACTCTCAACACGCTCTTCTTACCTCGATTCGTAGAAATGAACTTTCATTTGACTACAGAACATGTTAAGAATTACCTACGGAAAATTAAAACCAAACGATGATATGTCTAAAGGCAATGTAAACAGATTTGCTGTTTACTACGCTAATGTAGATTTATAGAAAAATGAAAATCTAACAAGCACATTAAATTCCACCAATGGTCTTTTCAAAATATTTTTAGACGACACTTGCTTTAAACATGGCTGAAAAACCAATGATTCAATTGACTTTTCTAAGCTAAGAAATTAGATGGTTTACTCCATTCCCGCAAACATCGATCATTGAGGGTTTGGGATTTTGAAGGTTCCAGAAGGCTAGGATGCCCAGACAAGCTAATCCCACTCTAACAAATGGCGAATGGGCCGGACGAGTCAGAAATGAAATGAGCAGGAAGAGGAAACCTTTCTCCCTGTCACCGCCTTCACATCTAATGCTACAAAACTGATGATCTCCATTTTCCCCCTCTCACTACGATGACTGTCACTCGCCATCCAACCCAACGCGGGAAGACACTATCCCACTAAACGCACCCCTCCCCTTCGTGGGTGCATTCAGGACGCCTAGCACGCATTTTTCATTGTTCCTTTGTAGCTGGATTGGGGGGATATCGCACAGCCTGACCTCAATCATGTTACAGAGATGGTTTTCTTTGTTCTGCGCGCTTGGGATCATTTGTTTTTCAACCCGCGATGCTACGATTCCCAATGCATTGGATGACAAGGGGGTGTTCACTGTCTATCTGTTCTGAAAGAATTACCCTGCTCAATACAACGTTAATGATACGATCTACAACACACACAAAATACCCACGTAAGTTAAAAATTGTGATGGCTTTTCTATGGCAAGTACGATTTTCCCCCCTCAAAATCTAGATATTTTATGGTTTGTAAGTTGCAAGCGGTAGGATTTGAATCAGTGGAGAGAGAACATGGGTGATAAGATTAAAGGATGCTAGATTGTTCAGCATTAATACTGAACGAATCTCCATTTTAAAATAAAGCGGCACTACTGATCAAATACAAGGAAAGGATACAAATGCGTAGGCACTCTTAAGGTGATTCATCCCATGGTAAGCATTAATTAAAGTGCTATGAAACATAAACTCATGGTAAAACGTGGACTCGCTTCTTGAAACCTCACATATAAAGGAGAGTCAAATGAAAACCTTAAAAGTCCGACAAACATTACAGGACAGACTAAATTTGCATGAGGTATTGGCTGTTATTTACAAAACGACGTGAAGGCTGCAACACTGAGATTCACGACACTATTTTTGTCAGTTTAAAGATGGCGTTTGCTGAATACACATGCACCAACGAAAAGTAGTAGTTGTTTCTTGCCCTCTACAAGCCTAAAACGTATAGACATTCTATGGCAAATGAAAATTCAATGTCTCTATGCATGCTTATCACGCCAGCAAGTTAACAAATAGATGAGGAAGTTCGACAATGGTTTCAGATCTCGGGCAGATGGATGGAAAGACCTTCGTGGTGGCTCATACGTGACTGCACATAGATTCCAAATATTCTTCTTCTTGAGGTTTACAGGCACTAACTCAGCAAGAGGTCTTTGCTAAAATGCAGCAAACTTGTGCAAATTTGCATGCAAAAATCTAATAGATAAAAAACAAAAGAAAAAACATATTAAGGTTTTCATTTGACTGTCCTTTGTATAAAACATTCAAATCACATGGACATTCCCATCTCCGATCACTCTACTTTCATTGGTTCACTATTTTATCCGGGGTATAAGAGGTAACCCTGTAACCCCTTCCGAAGACACCCAAATGTCAACCTCCCTTCCACGTAATACACCCTGGACTTAATTTTGCAGACTAGCAAGGCTCTGGCGTCTGAACTCACAGCCAGTAAAATCTCTGTGGGGTTCATGTTATGTCGTCCCTGTATATTTGTGATTGTCCCTTCATTCATGTCATCACCAGTCTTCATCATCTTCGCAACTAGCCAAAGGTGGCAAAAAAGCGAAGAAAATAAACTAAACCAATCATTATTTCATTCCACAAATATAACGTATAACAAGAAAACAAAACATCTCGGCTCAAGCTTACCGAGTTAGCACAAGATAATGCGAACTCAAGCCAACTACACCGATGGCTTTACAAGGCAGTCTCAGAGCAGATGAGGGTTGAGATGATTTTACCTATACTGCTCCTAATGCTCATGACATGCCAAGAACGTAATGCAGCAACAGGTCCGAACGAAGCACGAAAACAGCGTTAGCAGACTTAGTAGAATGTGTCACACAATCTCTGAATAATTGTAATCACACGGTAGGAGTCTTTTGTGACCTATCAAAAGCTTTCGATTCTGTAAATCACGAGATATTGCTGTGGAAACGTCAAAAACTTGGTATTCGTGGACTACACAAAAGTGGTTTCAATCTTATCTTACCAATAGAAAGCAAATTGTAGAAATCGCTCACACCACAGCAAAAGGATACGTAACACATCAACACTCCACCATGAAAAGTGTAACATGTGGGGTGCCTCAGGGAAGTATTCTTGGCCCTCTTTTGTTTCTTATGTACATAAATGATTTACCAAATGTTATACCTGAGGCAAATGCAATATTATATGCTGATGATACAAATATTATAGTAACAGACACTTCCAAAGATGCTCTACAATCTAAGGCTAATAACGTATTAAACAAATTAGATGACTGGTTTTTAAATAATAATCTACTCCTCAACAGCAAAAAAACAAATTACATTACATTTTCTACAATCCAAACCAGAAACCAAATAAGCCTCAATCTAATATCTGGGAATACACAACTAGAGCCTAAATAAAATTCCAAATTTCTGGGTATCATTCTGGATGAACACCTTAGCTTTACAGAACACATAAACAGGCTACAATCAAAATTAAGTAGTGTGTGTGCTACGCCCTTCGAGAAATGGTAGACATCTCAAGCACCCAAACTGTAAAGTGCCTTTATATGGCAAACTTTGATGCTTTACTAAGATACGGTATTATGGTTTGGGGTAACAAGGGCCACTCCAATGTCCTTTTTATGCTTCAAAAAAGAGCTATAAGAATCATAGCTGGAGTAAAGAATACTTATTCATGTAGAACTCTTTTCCGTAAACTTAATGTGTTAACTCTCCCCTGCATATATATTTATGAATGCTTAATTTATGTTAAGCAAAATATTTCCAACTTTGCCACAAATGAGGAAATACATAGCCTAAACACAAGAAATAAAGACAAACTTCACATAAAACACTGCCGCCTTAACTTATGTAAGAAAGGTCCCTTAAATTCTTCCATAGATCTCTACAATAAACTACCACAAGATGTGAGGAAAGAACCAAAATTGATGATATTCAAGCACAAGATAAAATCAATGCTTCTGAAGCATGTTTTTTATTCTATAGCTGAATACATGGAAGCGACTTTTACATAAGACAAATGTACATAATGTAGTATAATCACATATTATTCTTGTAAAATTAAATGTCAAATGAAAGTGGGTAATTAGTATCTCTTCTCATGTTATATTTTTTTGTGATTTTGATATAATAGCAGAGTAAGACCCAATTTTTTACAATTTTTGGCTATATATTTTGTATTTGTAAAATCTATTAATGTACCTGTATTGTAATGTAAGTATTGACATGTCCTATATTACCATGTACTGTAATTTGTACACACCGGTAGTCCTTGGATGCAAATAAACTAAACTAAACTAAACATACACTACACACTGCTCCACCTAATATGATAATCAGATTTAATAAATATCCTTAATAGAATTAAACTTACATAAGCCTTCACAGAATAAAACAGCACAACACCAATCCTGACACATTACGAACAAAACAACCCCAACTATATATCCTCAATTAACAATATGGGGATTCTGTCCATTAGTCTGCAATGGCATTACATATAACCATACAATATTTCATGCTTAACGAAACGTACGGCCAAGATGATTTGCTTTCATAAGCTGCACTAAATGCGGCACGTACTTGATGAGGAAAGTGAATGTACCATTCATTCATCAATCGCGTCACCAACCAACTGTACTGCAAAACATTTGATGAGTCTGGAATGTGCACTTCCAACTTCCGTGATTTAGTGCAGAGCCAGCGACAGCCACGCTAGTGTCTAGATAACGATACAAACATTCGTCATCATGAAGGTAGACCGGAGCGCAGGGTTTTAATAATTTATGTGGCGGAGATTTTCCCAGACGGAATCCTGGATGTCGTCCCTTCCCTGTTCCCTGGCTGTCGCCTATGAGTAACGAGCCTTGAAGCCAGGCAGCTGTTGCTGCGTGGTGTAAAACGTGCAATTTACTTCTTTCGCCATCTTCATCCACTGGTTCCTGCATCCCAGTGGCAGAGCTTTGATCTGCCGGTTCCCTTTGTCTTCTACCTCACTGTTTCGTCTTTTACATTCGTCTCTCCGCTTCTTCTTGTTACTTTACGCCCTTCCCATTATGTCTCTGTTCACTCAAGTGGAAGTCAGCAGGAAGACAGCCTCGGTTTCAGAGTAAGATGGAGGTAAGTTAGGTGGAAAGTAGAGTTCGCTACTTCGCCTGATTTTCCAGATAAAAAAGAAGGCAGAACTTACATTTTCCACAGATGTGCGTGTGCGGAATACGAAATATCGTGTCGACTTGACGGGATGTGATACGAGTATATCTCGTCTCATAGGTATCATATGCAAGCTTGCGGATCAATCAATCAATCAACCTGCGTCATTTTTCTTATATTTATCCTGTATTCGTATGGTCGTGGTCAATCTAGCATTGCGAAACACACACCAAAAAAAAAATATATATATATATAATTTCTAGTAGATCACGAAACTACATATTCATCCCTACATTTAAAGTCTATAGTGTTTTCATGGAAACTGATAACTCTGCATTTCCTAATCCTAACTCTGTATTTCCAATAAAAGTCTAGTCAACCATTTTTCACATGTCCTTGCCACATCCGGTAACTAATTATTCATTATTTTCTTTACTTACACACAACACTTTCCCATAAGGAAATGGTCGATTGAAATAAAAGTTTTGGGTGCGTCAGCACTTAGGCTATTTTCTCCCGCTACATGATCGGGGTCCAGCCCCTTACCGTAGGGAGAAACAATATCTGTCTCTGAGGACTAAAATATCCTTACCTATTTCAAAGCTGAGGCTGTAAAGGGGCACTCTGAACATATATGGCCAACACACAGCCTTACAGAGGATTATATTGGCCTTCGGTCGAGGCGCCAGTCTCGTTGGCCTGCAACATTGCAGTTCCGTTGACTTTTGGGTGACTTCTGCGAAGGTCTTACACCCCTTTTCCTCAAGAAAAAACAAGTAAAATACACTTCACTGGAAACAAAAAAAATGTATTCCCTTCCAAAGTGGGACAAATTAATTCCTACCTTTCTTCATAATTTTTTTTAAATGTTTTCTCATAAAATGAAAGCAACGCCAGGAATAACATTCGGACTATGTAAACAAAAAATAGACACTTAATCCTACCCAAATAAGGTATATTGGTTCTATTTCCTGCAATATAACTGGCACAGCTGCAGGAAAAGTCAACAGCAATTCATGTCCAAGTACATATACTTAGATGTTGTTAATTTATCGGAAATAATAATATGTTGCACGATTATGATCGGTCACGATATTCTTGTCGGATGGTTTCGTGATTACATAAGTCTATTAAACTATTGATAATATCTAGACAACAGTGAAAGAAAACTACACGAATATTCACGTCAATGCTCTAGAAGGAATTCTAAGCTGATGTAATTTTTCATATTTTGAAATATCCAAGAGGTTTTTCGAATGGAGAGAAAAATTTGAAAAGAATTCGCCCATTCGAAGGCCAAAGGTCCAGCCGAGACTTAATCCGTGAACATCATCGGGAACTTTGTAGTGCAACACAAGATGTCCTCCTTCCACGTACTACACCCTGGACTGCATTTTGCAGACGAACCAAGCTCTGGCGACTGGTACTAAGGCCAGTATAATTTTGTGTGTGTTGTCCTATTTTTTTGTCCTTGTGTGTGCTGAGTGCCTCTTTACAGCATCAGCTTTTAACGAAGGTCAGAATATTTTAATATTTTAGTATCACGACATTGCAATTATGCCTTTTTAGTTCTGGTAAGGGGCTGGACTCCGTATAGCGCGACGGGTGCAAAATAGCCTTTAAGTGCTGACGCACCCAAAAGTTTGAATTCAAATTCAAAACAAGATATCCTTCGACGCGCTCAGAGGTGCATGTATGTTGGTGGTGGTATGTTTGAGAGTCTGCTCTGACCTGCTACCATTTCTGTGGCATTTTCTCTCCTTACATTCGTTCATGTGAGTACTGACCAGCAGGTGTTAACATTTCATTTTTCTACAATTATTGCTTGCTTCATTACTTAATTATCGTGTAATAATTACTGCTACACCACAAATTCGCCGAAACCAAAGAAGTTTCGCAGCCAGCCCTCTGCAGGGAAATTCATGTTGACTTTATTCTGGGATAAGAAAGGTCCTATTCTGGAACACTACATGCCCCCACGTACGACAATGACTAGTGCCACCTACAACGACCTTCTCAAGAACCATTTGAGGCCAGCGATACGCACAAAGCGAAGGGGATTGCTGAGTGCAGGTGTTTTGCTTCAACATGATAACGCCCGTCCTCATTCTGCTCGTGCAACCATGAAAACCATCGATGACCTACGCTTCAAGTGCCTACCACATCCGCCATATTCACCAGATTTGGAACCATCTGATTTCCACATCTTTTGTCCATTAAAGAAGCACCTTGGAGGGCAGAGGTTCAAGTCTGATGAAGACGTCCAATCGGCGGTGCACGAGTGGCTACACAGTCAACCGAAATATTTTTTCTCACGCGGTATCGAAGCACTACCTATCCGATGGCGTAGGTGTATTAAACCGGGAGGGGACTAAACAGAAAAATAATGTGCATTAAAATAGTGGGGAAAAAAATAATTGCGGTTTTCATTTGATTCTCCCTCGTGTGTGTGTGTGTGTGTGTGTGTGTGTGTGTGTGTGTGTGTGTGTAATGGATGTATGATTTTTTTGATTGATTGATTTGGTGTTTTAAGTCCACTTTATGCACAGTAAGGCTAATCTGGACTGGACCTACAGTTTAAAGTGGTATCCGAACCACTATGTGCCTCCACCAGGTATCGAACCCGGAAAAATGGATGTATGTATGTGTGTTTCTTCCGGCATAACTCGCGAACGCCTGGAGCGATTTCAACCAAACTTGGTACACACATGTAGCTATCACTTGCAATCTTGAAAGAAATACTGTGGGGGTAAGACACACCTGGTACCCCTAGGGGTGGGGTGGGAAGGGGTGACATGTTAAAATAATCGAAAACAACCGATATTAGTGTGGAATCCATAGTTTTCGGGGTCGATAAGATGAATAGTGACACTGTAAATGCCGTTCAAACCCCTGGCACCCCTAGGGGTGGGGGTGGGAAGGGGGTGGCATGTAAAAATAATCGACAATGATCGATATTAGTGTGGAATCCATAGTTTTCGGGGTCACTAAGATGAATAGTGACACTGCAAATGCCGTTCGAACCCCTGGCACACCTAGGGGTGGGAGTGGGAAGAGGGTGACACATAAATATAATTGAAAACGACAGATATTATTGTGGAATCCATAGTTTTCGGGGTCGCTAAAGTTAATAGTGACACTACGAATGCCATTCAAACCCCTGGCACCTCTATGGGTGGGGGTGGGAAGGGTGTGGCATGCAAAAATAATTGAAAACGACAGATATTAGAGTGGAATCCATAGTTTTCGGGGTCGCTAAGATGAATAGTGACACTACGAATGCCGTTCAACTCCAAGTTCATCACCTATCGGCATGGGGGATGAGAGAGGGGTGAAAAATATAAAATGTCAAAAATTACCTACATTAGTGTCGAATCCATAGTTTTCGGAGTCGCTAAATTCTTTGGTAAACCCACCCTTCAGCAAGCAACACTATAGTTAGAATTCATTATTTTCTTGTCTAATAGAAGATTGGGATAAATAAATACCCGGGCAACGCTGGGCAATCAGCTTGTAACAGATGAAAGTGTCTCGTATACAATATTTTTGTATTTTGGTGAAATGTGTGTATACCCATTTATGTACGTATAACTAAACACTATTAAACTAAATGCAGTGATGGTTACCTGTTTATTTTGACAAATGATCAACACCGTAAAGTACAGTACTGTACATTAGTCAGCCCTCCGTGAAGTAGTAGTTTGAGTAGCGCTCTGATAAGCCAGGTTTGACGAATGTAAAATTGAGTGTGTCCTTCAATATTCATTCTCATCGTCGCGATTAGCCTAGATCTGTATGAAAGCGACGTAAAAACACAAAAATATATTGAACATTGGTTTCTTGAGCTATATAATGCCCTGGCTCCCTCTCATTTTCACAGTTAACTTCATCACTATACGTGGTATCAGAATAATAGCCATTCTAGCGGATACTGATTGATTTGGTTTATTCTACGTCGATCTTCTGCCACTTTTGGCTAATCGCAAAGATGAGGATGAGTGACGATATGATGAAGGGACACTCACAAAAAAACTACTAGGCCGGGGTTCGCTTCGAACCCGGAACTCCTGGCGTCGTAGCGCGCTGTGCTAACCACTTCCACGAAAGTCGGCTTATTAACGCCTAACGGATATAATTTAAACCACAGACATTCTACAGGTCGGCTCTTCTGGCTCTCCAATCCATAAAGGTCTACATGTGACCGTTACTTCCGACCCAATCGCAAAGGGGTTTCTCTAAAGCTCAGACTGGGATGTGACAACATCGAAAACACGAGTCTGTACGTGATCTGGAAACTCCATTGCAATGTTCAAACGGAAAGTTTTCCGAGAGATGTTCGGAGTTTCGTGCCTCTGCTTCTGCCCTCAAAGACCCGGTGTGGTTTCTTTAAGATGTCCTGGTTGTTTATGAATGCTTTGCTTGTCAAAGTCAACTAAACAATTAGTTAGAAGGTTTTGAGTTTGCCGCCTCGTTGGCCGAGCGCGTTGAGTGATCGATTCGCAATCTCGTCAGCGATGGTTCAGGGTTAGAGTCCTGTGGGTGTCTTATCATCAATTTTATCTAATCAACATTCATGCTCGTAGCAAAAAAAAAAAAACAACACAAGAACGTGGTGTAATGCCTAAATACATTTACATTTATTAAGAATGGAAAAGCCAAATAATCAAATGCGATAAAAGTTTAGACACAATTTTGAAATGAATATGATATGCAGTTAATATTGTTTCCAAACAAATACACTACTTAGTCCAATATTAAATCAACACCGATGTTTATAAAGTTTGATTTATTGCGCAAATACTTCTGTAATTAACAGTTTAATAAAATTAAATTCAAAGAGGATTTGTATGCATAATATCACTCCCATAAGGGAATGGTTAACAGCGAGTAATAATTTTCTGTTCTCCAAAATTCTGAATCGGTTCCTGATTATATGTTGATTGTGACACCTCATCAGAGATACAAACTGTTCGCCCCCATGTCTCTTCTACTTATTGCCACATAAGCACGGCAATACTGATAGACATTGAGACGCTAAGACAAGCAGGAATATTGGGCTATTCTGATTACGGGGGTTGATTTGAGATGCAACGTAGCAGATATTGCAAGTATATACGTAGTATGGGGCCTATATAAAGTTGGAAAAATTATATTTTTTAAAAGGTAAATAATTTTATATCATCACCACGCTGTTTATAAAAAAAAAAACAATTTTTATTATTATTATTATGTGCACAAGGGGACAATCTTCTCTGTGGCTGAAAGTGTTGAGCGGTCGACTCTTGATTTTGACCTGGGCATGGGCCTTCGTCAATGTCATGTAATTTCCATTTCATGCTCATCGTCGCGTTTAGCCAAAAGCGACGTAAAATAAGAAATATACAAAATATAAATACATACACAGGCGCAAGCATACCGCGACGACCTAATTAAGAAAGAAACCATATCAATATTGTTGATTCTATTTAATTCTATATTTTTTTATACCTGAGTGGTTCAGAGAGAGCTTAAACAAAAGCTATGAGAGAGAGAGAAAGAGAGACTATGAAAGAAATGCTAATATTTTAAATTTATACAACATTCACAAATGTACACATTCATTCTTTTAATTTCTATCGCACGTGTAATACAGGAAGGATCAATATATATTGTGCAATAGAGCTCTACAGCACGGCTTCTGACAAAGCACGTTCAACTTTAATAATGCACCATGGAGACCGCTATACTTATAATTCGTGGATGACATGCATCTGAATATCTCTATTCGCCGGCATTCTGCGTTGCGATTAGCAACTCAGTCTTGGCGTGGAAATGAAAATTCCTGCCGGGATCTCATCCAAATCTCGCGGCATGCAACTTTATGAGTGTGTAGCAATAACTGTCTCTGTCTGCTGCTGGTGCTTCACACGCCCAATTTACATCCGGCATTACGACTCTTAATTTCCCCTGTGGACCCGAAAAGAGTCAAAAGAGCGACTAGGACGAATTTCCCTCTGCATCTGCACCTCAGAAGTCAAGCGCTGCGACCAGCAACTACCTTCTTTTTGTTTTTCCTGCCGAGTTTACACTGGTGGTAAAATTACTTCCTCGTATTTAATTATTATAAACGAAACGGAGAACGGCCTTTTAAACTATACAGGTGGGACTCAAAGTCAAACAGCTGAATACGAGATAATTCTAGTACAGCGACACCCCGATAACGTGTGGTAACGCAATCAAGGGGTTTCGGGTTCGGTTAAGATCACACTTTAAACTGTAGGTCCAATCTCGATTAGCCTATCTGAGCAAAAAGTGGACTAAAAGCAAACTCGGACATGTATGAGCATATTTCATTGTTCAGAATTCGAATAAACGACGTTTGTAGTAGGCAACATACTGATCACTATCCTTCAAACACTTCTCCCAAACGTCAACATGCCTTCCACGAAGCAGTGGCAGCTCGTGGTCTGGCTATATGGGTGGGCACTTTAGTCTCGCGTCCAGAAGTGTTATAACACCCCTGTCAAATACTCGCACCCGTTTTTGAGCACATATTGATGCTTAATATATTGGCAACCCAAGTTTCGATCAACTTTCACTGAAAATGAGGCTATGATAGTTATATTTCATGATTTTATTTAAAAACTGATTTTTTACAAATTTCAAATATTTCGGAAATTATCCAGTCAATCACGAGAAGAGCGATGTTATTGTGCAATATCTAATTCAGCATTCGATAACACTGATAAACAATGAAATACTCCTTTAAATAAAACTAAGTGATCTTTATGTATTCAGATGTGCTGATAACAAATATCGCATCCGTTTTCCTGTATCACCTAAAGTTTTTGCAGAACACCCACATTTTATAGTTTTATAGTTTCAGGTCTCCGCACCCTGCTCCGCATACGGCTTAACGTTTGGTTCCTAGCAAATGGATAAGAACCTTTTAGCCATCTTGTGTAATTATGACTGGCACTTAATATTTCGTGGATGAAACATCTGGCAGTAGAGTAATTTCCTGTTTCTATGTTAAAATTTGTTCTTTTGTGGATTAGTCGAATCTTAACTTCCTTTCCGATAACTTCGCGAGTAGCCTTCGCGAGTAGACGTATTTTATGTTTATGTATGTTCGTGAAATTGTGAATGTAATATTGTGTATAGTGAAGTGAAGTGTAAGTTGTATTTTAACAAAACGATAAGAGCATTCATAATTGTTTTTTTTAAAGAATTATATTATAACTCAATTAATGAGTTCACCATGTCACGCAAATATGTGAATAACCCGAACTTGTTTTGATATGTTTGCGGGGAATTTACTCCGAAGTCACAGAGAAATACTATCACTCCTATAGTGAAAAAAGCATATGAGTTGTATTTTGGAAGTAAAGTAGACGAGGGAAAAAGCTGGGCACCAGGTAAAATTTGTTGTAATTGTTTGCGAACTTTACGTGGTTGGCTAAATGGCACTCACAAATCAATGCCCTTCGGAAACCCTGTAATATGGACAGGACAGAAAGATCATACTACGGCTTCTTGCTTCTGTTTAACAAACATAGTGGGATATAGTATTGGCAGAGGAGCACGTGTTACATTCCTTAAAAGTAATCGCCCCCCCCCCCCATCTGTACGACCTTCTGCCACACGTATGGAAGGCGTCGTACACCGTCAGCGCGTCCATCTCTGTCGATGTCCCGCAGTGACCACCCTATAGCACGTATGATGGCTTCGCGCGTGTCGTAGTGCTTCCCGCCCAGTGGTTCCTTCATTTTGGCAAAAAGGTCGTAATCACACGGTCTCATACCGGTGAATACGGCGGATGTTCCAGTACCTCCCACTACCAGTTATGCAGGAGCGCCGTCAAAGTGTTCGGAGTGTGACACTTTGCATTGTCAAGCAGGATGATGGGACACCGTGCCAGAACGTGCAGTCGCTTCCTTCTTAATGCGAGACGAAGGTGGTGTTGCAAGAAGGTGCAGTAGTAGGCTGCGTTGACCGTCTGCCTAAGAGACGTTGTTCTTCTTGCCTAAACATCTTGTTAGGGTGCTTGCACTCTCGTCCTCTGCTTCAGAGCACTGCTGTTTTTGACTGAATAACATACAATCGCACCCCACTATACTTCCTCGTCTGACATTCCTTTATCAACCACGAAACGCTTGTGGCGCTGTGACTCGCCCCTTTCACGGGACAGCAGTGTTGCCATTACTTTTTATACAACCCTTGTAATTCGGCTACTGCGCCACAGAGACCGTTTATTTTGGCCAAGATGCACTAAGAAAAGGCAATATCAGGCATGTTTAAAACACCCGTCTCGCTTTCAGTTGCCCTCCTCACCTTCCCCCTTTTCTTCCCCTATCATGCACGGGGCACAATCAGAGGGACAATATACCATCGAAATTTCCCTTTTCTAAAAAAAAAATCCCTCAATTTGCAATGATGTATCGATTGGCTCGACTCTGTTACAAGATCTCTAATGGAATGGGTTTGCAACACTACATTTGCTCGCACACCGATCGCTGCGTTCACAGCTTTCGTAAATGATGCAGCTCCCCCCACACGGCGCTCAAGCCAAAAGACCCAATCAGCGTCCTCTACGCGACTGCTTCAATAGCGTCATAGGGAGCAAAACTAACATTGCGTTCAAGCCCCAAGCGCGGCTCGGTCGACGCGGATTGATATCACTGATCGTACGCTTCTCCACCATCTCTCTTGGTGACGCGGCGTGGGAACACTTGATGTTTCGCAGGAGGTACAGTTCAATAAATAAGTATAATAATAATGTTTTACATTACAGATTTATTTGGGTGTTGACGTGCGAATGTGCAAATAATAGGCAGAAGCTGATACTGCCACGAAGTACACCTTGGACCGAACTCACAGCCTACATGTCTGTAATTGTCCCTTCATCTCATCACTAGTCATCCTATTTTAGCATTATCCAAAAATGGCAGAAAAGCGAAGTAAAATAAATTAAATCAAATCAATCAACTATCCTTCAAACCATGTATTCTGATATTTCCATAATTCTCAATAGAACAGCCCACACTCTAAAAACACTGCTGTTAAAGCGACACGGGCAGTGTACCCAGGAGGTCCGTACCATATTTTGGTCTAACGTTTAACCTCAGTGGTGCTAACATGGTGTTGAATACACCCATTAATCTGTAGTATATTAACATTACAGAGGTTAACAGTTGACCAAAATGTGGTGTGGACTTCCTTGGACGACTGTCTGTGTCGCTTTAACACCATTTATTGTTATTATAATAATTTACAATGCACTTCTATCTACGTAATCACTAGCGTATGCAGGATTTTTTCGTAGGAGGCTCGAACTATAAAGATGAATATTGCATAGCTGCGTTCTGGGGTAGGTGGGGATACCCTATAACATATTTCGTAATTACCACTTACAAGCTTAGTTTTAAAAGTAGTGTAATCATATACGTTCAAAGTAATACTTGGTACGAGGCCTATTATTTTTTTTAATTTAACCACAACGGAAAACCTATTTTGACGATGTTTTTGTTGATTTTATACTATTGCAAATCTGTGATTTTTCATCTCATACTTCGTACGAGTGTCATAATTTTTCTCGAGTTAAAGTACGTAACACCTACACCCAAGCACACCCACCCACGCACACCCACACCCACCCACGCACACCCACGCAAATTTACTTTCGGTCTACTTCCGGTCTACTTCTATTGCATCATGTTGCGCAACAAGTTATTACTCAACATTGCGATAGCTCGTAAGGGTAAACTATTGCGCAATGTTATGAAACAAGTTATTACGCAATATTATGATGACCCGTATCTCACGTTTTCTGATTGGTTGGTTATGACGTAATGCGATGATGTGGTGTTTTCTGATTGGTTCGTTATGACGTAATGCGATGATGTGGTGTCTTCTGATTGGTTGGTTATGACGTAATGCGATGATGTGGTGTCTTCTGATTGGCTCACTGTTTCGGACGTTTTCAACGCGGTCCGCGCTTAGGTTACTTAAAGAGTTTTCGTATTACAGATCAGTCAGTATCGTGAGAGTGTTTGAAGAGTACGGATGTGTTGTTGCAGTGCTGCTCATATTTTTTTTGTTAAAAGTTAAGTATTTAATTTATTTTAAAGCTACATACTATTTTATTATTCTTAAGTTTAAAAAGTGTATCAAGTGATTTTTTCATAGTAATTTCGATCAGATTAAGTTTTGATGTGATCAGATGTTACTTGTTGTCTCCGGAAATTCTGTATAAATAACAGCTGAAAATTTTATCGTAATAGCTAAAATTATTTTATTTTGAAGGTGGTTCAAGTCGTTTTTCACACAGATTGAATTTGTATGAATTTGTATTTGTATTGAATTTTGTATTTTTTTCCGAGAAAATTTATATATAAATACCAGAGCTGAAAAAATATTATAATTATAACTATTGTCTTTTTAAGTTACATTCTATCAATTATCGTAAGTTTAAAAGTGTTCTTTTCTAGTAAATAGAATCTTATTGAATTTTGAGTTGATTGTGCGTCTTATTGTTAAAGCATATTAAAAAAAATGCCATCTACCAATTTCATCGAATGTGTTATTTGTGAAAAATTAACCTCCGAAACTAATATTAGCAAGCATAGGGCAAGATGTAGCGAAACAGGTTAAAAAATAAATCGTTTATTACCTACTAAGCCTCCACTCAATGTGGAAAAATAATTAGCAATGCTAATTTAAGTAAACACATGAAAATTTGCAAGGCATCAATCGGACATGGAACATTGAAAAGAAAAATTGATCATCCTGAAACTGAAGCTTCTACTTCCAAACAAATTAAGATGTCTAAATGACCAAAAGCCGATTAGATCTGCATTCAACAACCAACTCCTGGATTTTCTTTTTACTTCGAAACCAGGCTGTGATATTTCTAGTTTTTTGAGTAAAATTAAAACATCTATCATAAATTTTTTGAAAAATAAACTGGAAAACAACTCCATAAAAGTATATGTTGATCTCATCTGTAAATATGAGAAAACCAATGGTACAAGAAATATTTTTTTTCACAAAACGAATAACCAAGTTCCTTATTTGGCAGACATTGATAATTTGAATGTTGTTTATTCTAATCTTACTAGTGAATTGATTAAGAAACATGATGAATTCGAGGCTAAGGGATCAGGTTGGTCTTTATGTAGAAGTCCTCACAGATTAATCGCTTACGTAAACAAATTTACGCCTTTTTCTGCTTCGAGCTATGTTCCACTTCCGGTAGAAATTCAGCATAAAAGAGCCGTGCTGAACATTCATAACACTGACAATAAGTGTTTTATGTGGTGCATTTTAGCGGCACTTCACCCGGTTCATTGGATAGATAATCCGGAACAGGTTAGTCACTATAAGAAATATATTGATGAGATTAAATATGCTATGACAGACATCGAATACCCTGTTGCTATTTCTGACATAACAAAGTTTGGAAACAGGGTACGAAATGGAGAAGGAAAACGATTAGCTATAAATGCATATTCGTATACTTCAGTTAAGCATTTTGTGCATCCTGTTAGGATAATTAATATTGTTGATGACGAAGCCGTGGAAATCAATCTGCTTCTCATTGTTGACGATGATGTTCATCATTACACGCTAATTCGCTCACGCACACATCGAAGTTTGTCCAAGGTGTTTAACCGTATTCGACGATCTTGACCAACGTAATTACCAACATTTCCAAAATCAAGAAATTGCCAAACAAAAACTTGTTGAACATAAAGTCTACTGTGGAGTCAACAGACCGGCTCGCATGTTGATGCCCAAAGCAAATGAATTCGAAGAATTTAAAATGCACAAGGCCTTGTTGGAACATCCGGCCATTATCATCGCAGACTTGGAGGCTTTTCTCAAACCATTGTCTTATTGCGATCCGGATCCAGAATTTTCTTCCACAACACCGTACCAGCTTCATGATCCAAATAGTTTTGGATATGTTGTTGTTTGGCAGGATAGGATAGATAAACCATATATATATCGCGGACCGAATGTTATTGAACTCCTTTTTAAAAAGATGGTGGAGGAGGTTGAGAAAATTGGCAGCCTCTTATGCCAATCGAAATCAATGCTTCCATTATCTAGTGATGAACTTCAATCTTACAATAACATTGAAACGTGTCCGGTGTGTGATCAACATTTCACGGATGAGAATCGGAAAGTATTTCACCATAATTAATTCACCGAAAACTGCATTAGTGGAATCTGTCACATCTGCAACCTCAAGATCCAGAAGCCTAAATTCGTACCAATATTTTTTCACAATGGATCCAATTACGACTTCCATTTTTTAATTAGGAATCTTGGATACGATACGCAAAAAATAGATATTCTTGCTCAAAACGAAGAGCGTTATATTTCTATAAGTAAGAAAGTTAAAATTCCAGGAACGAATGAAATCATAGAGATGAGGTTTCTAGATTCTTTTAGATTCCTATCGGAAAGTCTCGATGCTTTAGCGAGTAAACTTACTGACGAACAATTTAAAATTACAAAAGCTAGTTTTCCCAACATACACGTAGAACTGATTAAACGTAAAGGCATTTATCCTTACGAATATGTAACCGATGAATCAAAATTTGACGATGACACTCTCCCACCTCAAAAAGAATTCTTCAGTCAACTGAAAAAAACCGGAATTACGAATGAAGAATACGAACATGCGAAATTAATATGGAAGGATTCGAGATGCAATACTCTCGGCGATTATCACGATGCATATCTCAAATTAGACGTAACAATACTTGCTGATGTTTTTCAGGTATTCAGAAAAACAGCAATAAATATTTATAAATTAGATCCAGCATACTTCTACAGTCTTCCTGGTTTGGCGTGTTCTGCTATGTTGCTCCAGACCAGGATCAAGTTGGAATTGATATCAGATGTGGACATGTTACATTTTATAGAAAGGGGGATACGTGAGGGGGGGGGGCAATGTTCGCAGAGACAGGCAAAGGCAAACAATATTCACATGTCTGAGAATCAATACGATGCAAATCGACCATCGAATTACATATTTTACGCTGACGTAAACAATCTCTACGGATTCGCAATGATACAAAAACTTCCATACGGAGGGTTCGAGTGGATAGATCCCATTTCAATTGATATTAATCGTTTCGACGATCGTAAATTTGGTCTGTTCATTGAGGTAGACATTGAATTTCCAAATAATTTGCATGATACTTTTTCCGATTTACCTCCGGCTCCAGAAATTAAATGTCCACCTGATTCTAATCAGAACAAGCTTATGTTAACTCTGGAGAGAAAAGAGAGATATGTCGTCCACTACAAGAATCTCCAGTTTTTGATTGGGAAGGGTGTTCAGGTAGTAAATGTGAGAAGAATTCTCAAGTTCAAACACTCTCCATGGTTAAAATCTTATATTGAGACCAACACGAGACACAGAATAGCTGCCATTTCAGAATTAGATAAAGATTTTTCTAAACTAATGAATAATGCCGTTTATGGAAAAACGATGGAGAACGTCAGAAAGCATATAGACATAAAATTGGTTTCAGATAACAATAAATGTAGAAAATTGGTATCTGATCCTAGATTCAAATCGCGAAAAATTTACGAGAATTTAACACTTTTTAATCTAGATATAAAATTAATAACATTCAGAAAACCTATTTACGTTAGTGCAACAGTTCTCGACTTGTCGAAACTGTACATGTTCGAATTTCATTATAATATTATGAAACCTTTCTATAATAATAAGCTGTCAATTTTGTATATAGACACCGATAGTTTTATTTATGACATACAAACACCTAACCTCTACGAAGATCTTAAACATCCATCCACGCGTGGGTATTTCGACACTTCTTCCTACCCTCAACCTAACAGATTTGGAATTCCTTCCCACAACAAGAAGGTTCTCGGCAAATTAAACGATGAGTGTAACGGTGATATTATTGTTGAGTTCGTTGGTTTGCGTTCGAAGATGTATAGTATACATTCAGAACAGAAAGCAGCGTCACGAAGAAAGCAAAAGGAACGTGCAAAGATACCGTGGAAAACAAACTAACATTCCAGGATTATATTCATTGCCTTTCTTCACAGTCGAGAATACTTCGAGAGGATAATAGAATACAAAGCTCAAACCATGAGATTACAACGAATAAAATTAAAAAAGTAGCCCTGGATCCACACGACGACAAGAGGTGTATCCTCGAGTGTGGAATCCATACTTTGCCTTGGGGGCACTTTAGTTTAGAAGTTAATAATAATTGCACTCAACACATGTGAAAAAAAATAAACCTAACATCAATCCAAAATTTTGAAAATAACAAAAAAAATTACACGTAGTCTAATTTTTTATATACACTGGTGTGCAAAACCTAAGGACGAGATAGATAAAGTAACATAAAATATTTCGTAGTCGGTGCAAATGAATGAAAGCCCGGCAGCATGTTGCCAGAGGTTGACTACACATGCACAGGGACCAAGAAGTTGCATGGCATGACGCCAGCGTGACCATTGCGCCGAATGGGTCAGCTCCAACAACACGAAGCAGTTGAATGAATGGGACGAGACAGTGTGTGTCAGTCAGAGGGCTGTTAAGGTGCATTTGTGGTGGTGTTACTCACAACATGGCCCGGAGACAACATTTGGATGCGTTCACACGGGGAAGAATCATCGGGAAACTGGAAGAAGGACGAAGTGTGACGAGTGTGACCCAGGAGTTTGGGATTGCCCACAGCATTGTTTCACGTGCATGGAGAGCGTTCCGAACCACAGGCACTGCTGTGCAAAAAAGAGGTAGTGGTCGACCACGGTCAACTACAGCAGCGGACGACCGCTACATTGTGCAACAGGCACGCAGGGACCAACGTCAAACAGCGGGTGGAATTGCAAACACATTTAACAGGACCGCGATTCGTCCAATCTAACGATTCACAGTGACACGTCGACTGCATGGGTGTGGTCCCTATGCCCGATGGCCATTACGTTGTGTTCCGTTGACACCCGCGCATCGGCGGCACCGTTTGCGGTGGTGCCAAGAACATCAGGACTGGACTGAGGAGGAGTGGGGTCGCGTTCTCTTCTCAGACGAGAGCGGATTCAGTTCGAGTAGTGATTCTGGACGTACACTCGTCTGGCGAGAGTTGGGAACACGCAATGAACCTAGGAACATTGTCGATCATGATCGTTTTGGTGGTGCAGGTGTTCTTGTGTGGGGAGGCATAATGTTGCATGCGCGTACCGACCTCCAAATTTTTGAACGCGGTACAGTCACCGGTCAACGTTATTGTGACACTGTTCTCCTTCCCCACGTGCGTCTTTTCAGAGGTGCAGTCGGCCCCGAATTCATCTTTATGGATGATAATGCGCGACCGCATAGAACAGCGCAAGTGGCGGAGCTCTTGGAACGAGAGGATATTCGGCGTATGGAGTGGCCTGCCCGTTCCCCCGACTTGAATCCCATCGAGCACGTGTGGGATGCAATGGGGAGACGTCTTGTAGCACGTCCATATGCACCAACAACCATCCAACAGTTGACAACAGCGCTGGTGGAGGCATGGACTACTATACCACAAGAACTCGTTACCAACCTTGTGAGCAGCGTGGGAGCACGTTGCAGAGCATGCATCGCTGTCCGTGGTGATGACACACCCTTCTAAGGACCATTTCATTACTTCTGTAATGTCACGGGGCCATCATGAGTCGCAGTGCCTTCCGTGTAATTTCCGGTCTATGCGTAAAAATGTCATTTTCTGTTCTGATCATCACGTGTTTTTCTCTGTTCTTTCCTGTATCATACTGTAACATTACTTTGTATGTATGGTTCAAGTTTCACCGATCTATGCCGCTTGTAACTGACACAGCATGCAAAACTTACTTTCGTCCTTAGGTTTTGCACACCAGTGTATTATTCTCTCCTATTAAAATTTTTCTATCACTCTCATTTTTTACATCATAAATATATGATTTCTCCACAATTAAAATTGCACTACATGTAGTATTTTCTGGTAGAGTTTCATGAAATTCACATATCAATTTAATATTAGTTCGATCATTTATAACTACCAATGTTCTTTTTGATGCATTGGTCTGTGAATTATGAACTCATCTGGATTATAATACATGTCTATGTTTCCTTCAGTTACTCTTTTAAATGCACTATAAACTTCATATAATTTTAAATAATCTTGTTCTATAATGTTTGAATTGTAATTTTCACGAGGAAATACTTCATTTCTGCCATTCTTCAGATACACATTTTTAACTTTACAATTATCAAACTGGCTGCTATCCTTTTCCTGATTGCCATCTCTCCCTGTTTGAAACAGCATAGCTACAAACTCTGGCATGTCATATTGCAAAGATTGGGACTGATTAGTAAGGTCAAACTCAAACAATTTACCCTCCACAGGCTTCTGTATGCATTGATAAGTATAAAATTGAATCGGAATTTGAGGATTTTTCAAAATGTTGGCTTTGTATTTGAGAGCATAATTCGATTCATATTCAACTATAGGCATTCGCAACTCCATAGACTGGATCACACATTTCGCAGCTTCGGGTAAACTAGCCTTATTAGCTGTTCCATCTGCATTCAAAGTTTTGTATCTCATGATGGCATTATGATCATTGGGTGCTCTGCGAAATATGACACTCAAACCACCTTTCCACATAATTTCTTTATAATCAGAGAAAAATCCAAATAGCAATCTCATGGGGAATAGTACTGTTTGACTTTTTGCTTGAATTTTTGTTCCAGCTTCGAACCCACCAATTTTATAATATGCACTCTCTGATTTGGACAATTACCAAGTACCACTTTGAACGTACATGATTACACTACTTTTAAAAATTGTTCAAAGACAAATAGGTAATCGGGAGTCATTTTAAGAGGAGTTTGCATTTTCCACTTTCTTTTTCTCCAGAGTTCCTTGCTGCTTTTATTTGAAAATTTTCATTACCTCAAAATTTCTAGGAATGGTTGTAGCCCCGTCAGCTCGCCCCTGCGTACGCCAGTGTACGTAACAACTGTAGTTCCTTAGATATATTGCTGCAGAAAACAAAGATTTCTTTCGTGGGTAAAAAAAAAATTACAATGAACTCTTAAGTTGGCCGTAAAGTTTTAATCGAGCTCCACATTTTAAACGGACTGAAGTGACGTAAATTACGTCCAAGATCACACATGCTCAATTCTGAGATACAGCTGTATGCATATGCTCATAACGCGGCGGAGCGGTCACAAACGATAAGGTAATTGGCTTTAACGATGAGATTCGACGGACAGAGGCTTCCTGGAGCCTGTTTCTAATTTGCGAACGGACGCACACAGGAAACTTCCTGATGAATGTAAACCTCAGAGATGGGGCACCGAACTCAAAATGCAAATAATGATGACGATCCTCGGTTTGGAAGAAGACCTCCAAGCATATATATTCATTGAGCTACCCATCATGCGCATGCATATTTATGACGGCAGCATATTTGTTTCTGTAACACAGAAACGTGGTGCGAGTAACACTTAGGATGCAACTGATCGCTTGAATCTCAAAGAAAGCCGAATCTCTCCTTCTCTTCTGTATGTACACTTACTCTGGTTTTGTTTCTATACTGTATTTCTTTTCACATTTTAAAAACAAATTAACGTTCTCATTTTATACCTTGCAGAAAATTCAGGAATTATGAATTCCACTTACTCATTGCACACTACCTTCTTAAAACGAGATGCTTAAATATAATTTTAATATATGCAACATGATATATCTCACAGGCAACAGATGTTGAATGCATAAATATTCGATTGTGTTCAAAAACGTATAATTGCCATTGGTAGCCATGTCATTTTCAATTCTTTCCTACATTATCACATCGATCAAAGTAATATTCCAATTTCGGTACCGCAGGTTTCGGGTTCGAGTCCGACTCCGGGTATGTGTGCACTTTTGTTTGTGTCCCTTCATCAATTTCACCTAATCACCATTCATCTTGAAAAGAGCGAGAGATTAGTATTAAGTCGCTTAAAGCAAAAGCGCTGCATGTGGTTTTAGTGTAAGAGTAAAAACAATATTTTCAGTTCAAAACTACACAGCTTCGAAGGACATGGGTACCTGGGGGAAACCCTGGACGGTAAAGGCGGTCAGGGGCGTGATGCTGATCACATCACCCCCACTCACGACCGGATCAAGGGAATGTGGAGCGTTACCCCACACCACCTATACGCCTTCATGGCTTGGTGATAAGCACAGCGGAGCGCTTTACCTTTTTTTATATCTCAGGATCAATCAGAAATAGATGTTTCCATAATATTCACCCGTGCATGTTAGAAGGTTGTAGATTCACAGTCCCAGCAAGGACGTGCGATCGTATTCTTCCATTCTCATCATCACGAATAACTTGAAGACCGAGAAAAGCCACGTAGAAAAATAAACAAGGTATTGTTTCGAAATTAACTAATCTGAAATACTTCCCAGAATATACAAATTTAACGGTCATGAACAATACATGTATATCATTATAGTGTAAAGACAATCACATATGAGAGCCTAAAAATGTTTAAGTATCATGGTACATCTTTCCTCTGAGTGTCAGAAGTTCCATCAGATAGACGCGAGAGAAACTTCACTCACGTTATTAGATTCCTGCCTGATCAAATTACAGATTCCTCTCAACTGAAATGCCTCTTGGCGGTGTAAATTTATAGAGAAATCAATCGAACACACTTCGTGTCAATGAATACCTCCTATGATTTACATACATCTATTCAGTTCACACTCACTGGCAGGGGTGGAACCAAAGCTTGCAAATTATTTACTCGTCCGTGAATCCGGTTTATTGTGACTTTAGATCAACAATTGAATGAACTAAAATTGTTTTGCTTGAAAGCTGAACGAACCGGAAGTTAACCTTCCTTGGAATCGTAGTTATTATTCCCTTTAGCACTTACGCCGACCTCCAGTCTATTAATGGTTGGTGCGGTGTTTTGCATACACAGATCCCCTGGATTAGATCCCAAGTCAATTACAGGTGCTTGTTATTTCACCTGCCATTCCATCAATTACTTGTATCAATACACGAAACAAACACACACACATAGAGAGAGAGAGAGATAGATATATAGATCTATAGCCTATATATAAACTAAGTTGCGTGTGTGTCCTTTACTCAACGGAGCAGGACGTTATGGCGGAGTCGTGGTCAGCGCAAAGCGTTACGAACCGAGTGGTCCTAGGTTCAAACCTTGAATAAGGCAAGGAGGTGTCATTGTCCATTCACTCACTTCATCGTGATTAACCCAAGATATAGACAAGCGACGTAAAGTAACCGAAATGAGGTTTACTTAACGGAATCATCATAATTCATTTATAACGAAAAGTCCCTTATGTAATAAGGCTATTTTGGGGGGCAAAAGAACGATGTCCCGGGATCAATCCCCGCTGGAGGAACATTCCACAGTGGTTAGGACGGCAGTCTCGATCAGCCTAGATGAGCATCATAAAGTGAGACTTAAAAGCAATCCTTTTTACGCGATTTCTTAATATGTGTACATTCTGTATTTTTCCTTTCAATGATTTTGTGAAGTGTGCTACACCAAAAACTTGAAAGCAGTGAGAACTCCACCCTCCCAAATATCAGGATTTTTTTTTATCTGTATGAGAGTTGTCGTATGCCCCCACCCGTACATCAATGATAACAATAAATATTTTCGAAATATAAAATAAGAAACTCGTCGTCACTGTTAACCTAATGATATGATGCTCGTTATCAACGTAGGAAAATAAGATTTTCCGGATTTCACAGAACAAGGTAGTTGAAAATTGTTCTTTAACTTAAATCTCTAAAAGTAAACTAAAACACAATCCAACGCAATAACTTTTCATTTTGTGTTTCTCTCAACAAACTGTTTAGGCAAGGCAAGGAACAATAATCTTTTCAATCTTACCGCCTATTCCTTCCCTTCTTAACAATGAAGGAAGGCAATTTGGAAGAGAATATGTCTGGTAGACGTCCGTAAATTCTGACCTATTGAGTTCCACGCTTGAATTGCATATACGAACCTCAAAAATAAGCTTCCTCTTCTCTCCCTTTGTACTTTAGTTCTAAAAACATTCGAAGAGCAGGTTCTCGTTAGATTTCCTCACAATGCGTGCTCCTTCAAACTTCTCAATTTTCCAACTTTGCTGTCTAATACGAACAAGACAAAAGCTTGTGTTTCAAGCATATGAATGCTAATTGATGATAAACGGAAAGCAGTTTTGTGTTCATGCATCCAGAATACTGACGCACAACAGACACACACCAAATAACCAGGATGGTAAAGAGAAGAAAAATTCCTGGTATCCGTCACAATGGGAGGGGGATAGAGTTTCAGAAAAAAAAAACATCTATATGTATGAACCCCAGTATCTCTGTAATAGTGAAGCAAAATTATAACAGTAGTTCGTAATATGTCAGCAAAAATTGATAAAATTTATGTTAATAATTGGTAACTAATAGTAATTTAGAAGTTGTAGCTTTCCTGGCGACGTGATTCGAACAAGTGTTCTCGGGTTACCAGCCAGGTAAAATTGGAGTTAGCTTCCAACGTTTCGAGGGCATACATTGCTCTAATCTTCAGGGAACGTAGAAATGGAGACCAGTGTAGGTTATATACACGACTATAACGTGGCGGAATTTGGACTCAGTCTTCCTATTGGCTCGTGATTTCTTACACCTACCACACACATTATGTACACTGCTTGTATCCACAAAATTTTCGTGAATTCGCTACATGATATTACATGATATACATCAATGTTACATGCATATCATCTGCTTAAAATATTTGGGTTTAAGAGTTTTTGCAATACGAGGAAAATATTAGAACAGGTATACTTGTATGAAACAATTAATGCTGTTAGATCTCAGCTAACAGCCCATTTTCTCAGCCAAATACAACTTAATGCAAGAAAAAGTAATATAGGTACACAATATTTTTTAAAAACTCTGAAATATAAAAACTCACCAATAAATAGAATGTGTTACAGTTAAAATATCTTTGCTACTGACATCCAATATGTAGAATTTTCCCTTCCACTTTATGGAAACAAAACAATGAAATTATAAATGTGTAAATAAATACGAAATACTAACATAGAATAGATTATGAATTGTTAAATATCAATGGTCTTATGCTACAGCTACAGGGTGTAATCGAAATGTAGTACTTACAAACTTATTGCCGAAACATGTATATAATAAATATAACATACAAGTTTATAGTGTATATAATATATGTTCTCATGTGTTACATGCGATTTTGTGTGTATATGTATCTGTGTTTGCATAATTCACAAAATTTGTAGTGTATCAACAAAACGTAGCCCACGCCTTCTGTAACTGGAGTTTTCCTCTGTAGAAGTGCAACGCCTTGGGGAGAATTCACACCGAAGAGACATGCGACACGAGTGTTTCACACCGAAGAGTCACGCGACACGAACGTTTCACACCGAAGAGACATCCGACACGCGACATGTGGCACAAGAGTTTCACACCGAAGAGCAGGGTTGGCATGTTTAAAACAAAAGTGTTTTAAACAACTTGTTTTAAACGTTTAAAACACATGGCTTTGTTTTTTCACAAATGTTTAAAACGTTTACAAGAAAGTGTTTTAAACACGTTTTTTCAGAATTGTTTAAAACACATTTTGATACTTGATGTTTGATAGTTTGTGGTTATTTGCGTGTTTCGTACCTATGCCTTTCATTCAATGCGTGTTATTCTGTTTATTGTGTATATAAATCTGTTCAGTGGCTGAAAATGTATATTGAATTAACAAAGAAACATATCGTGAGGAATACCCGTGGGTCACGTTTAAAACACCTAGCTGATTTTTTACAAGTGTTTAAAATATTTTAAAAATTTAATACTACATGAATGAAACCGTTTTGTTCCTCATTTAACACACTGCAAAATGTGCACATTGTTGATAATGTCAGTCGCATTTACGATAAAAAATATTAAAGAAACAAAACAAAAAAAGAAGTAGCTACCACGTAGACTCAGTGGGTCCGGCAACTATCGATTAGTTGAAGCTTCTCGAGCAGCCTACATGCGAGATTTAAGACTAAAATACATGTGTATTTTAATAAGTTAGTCAAATATTTACTTTATAATAGGAACACAGTCCATCCTTGGATAATTAACAGATTCTTTATTAATCATTATTCTTAGAAAATAAGTCTTCTTGGCATTATGTTTTAAACGTTTTATTTGTTTAAAACATGTTTTTTCGGTTCTTGTTCAAAACATGTTCAAAACAAAAAAACACGGTTTGTTTTGTTTCATTTTTTAAAAAATGTAACAAGAGACATTGTTACATCTAAATCGCATTGTATAATTTGTGCAAGTTATTGAAACTTGGGAGAGGCATGTTGTCCATGAGAAAACTGAGAAATAATATGCACTGACCTCAAACTGTATATATACGCTAGACTTTCCAGCCTGGATAAAGCGAATACCTAAAAACTAGAGAAATGGTTCTCAATCTTCGTGAAACAATGTCCCGGTATTCTTTTTAAGTCAATGTCCTTAGCCGAAGAATTTTCCTCGTAAATACCTTTACAGTAATAAAGATTTTATGCATGAATTAACATCTACCTATGAAATTAAATATTGATAAATAAGTTCTAGCATAATCATAAAGAGTAATAATAGTTTGATTACGTGTGTAGAATTGTTGACAAATATAAAATATGAATGACGAAGTGGTAATGTCGTCTCCTTGTAATTAAATGATGCCGGGTTCGATAACCGGTGGAGGCACATTGTGGCGCGAGTCCATTTTAAACTGTAGGTCGAGTCCTGAAGTATATTTGTGCAAAAATTATTGATTTGATGTTTAAGTTCACTTTATGCACAGTAAGGCTAATCTTGACTGGGCCTACAGTTTAAAGTGGGATCCGAACCACTATCTGCCTCCACCGGGTATCGAAACCGGGACTCCTTGATTACAAGGCGACGACAATACTACTGCGCCATCGACGGAGGCCCTATTTGTGCATAAAATGGACTGAAAAAAGAAAACGAAAATTCACAACTCAAATATGATATTGGGATTATGATAGCTGTCAACCATTTTCAGCCGAACCTTTCGCAGCTCAGTATTGTTGATACGAGGGCACGGTATCGGGTCGCGGCCCGGCGGTTGAGAAACAATGCACTAGAGTACTTTACCATGTTGACTGATCTGTTTTGGACTAAAGTGCCTCCATATGTTGTTGTTTTTTTTTTTCAAATAAGAGCAGTCACGTCGTAATTGGTGAAAACACGGCCTCCTTACACGATGTTGAAGGCAAATTACAGCCCATAACTGTATCAAAAAAAAAATAATAAAGCAAAAAGAACGTTGTGTTTAAATCTTAAAACTTTGTTAAAACATTATAATCTATACTTTATTATATCAACAAACTTGAGCTTCAAACACGTTGTCGAGTCTAAATATAGCTCATTGGAGTGAAGCATTCACTGCGCATACGCGAACAAACTGAGGTGACACGATGCAGGGTATTGAGAAATCGGCACAGTCCGAGAGACACGTAAGCGACATGTGACACGTGCATCTTGCAGTGTCTCTTCGGTCCGAAAGGTTGCATTGATTACTTAGCCTTTCGCTTCCAAGCAACACGTGTCTCGTGTCGCATGTCTCTTCGGTGTGAATTCTCCCTAACACACCCACACACACTGCTAGGATTGCTGACCAGTGATCAGCTAAGCCACAGTATTCAGAATCATTTGATTTTCTACTGCTGAAGTAATATTTCTAATCATGAATACAAACCACTTTTCGTCACTCGAGCTCCATCTCAAAAGTGTTATTAGAAAGCAATTTTATGTAGTCTCCAACAACAAACTTTGTACTTTTCGCTCAAACAGCTACGAATTCCAAGGAAACCAGCAGTTGACGCATAACTTATCAGCCCGATATTAATATTAACTACCAAAAGTTTGCATTGGATTCCAACCACGCATTTAAAAAACAAACTTGTATAACTAATTTACGAATATTCAGCTAAAGAGATCCACACAAACACAAAAGGTTAAGGTCAACTTAATTCACTTCAGAATATGGTCAATCAAAAATTATAATCAAGTGCAAACAAGGAAACGGGCACTACATATTTTATAGGATCTGCATATATTAGTTATCCAATGCAACCACTAGGTGTGCCAGCCTCGCTCTTTTTAGTAAAGCTATATTTGGAATGCTAGGAAGGAATGAAAAGAAGATAGTAAAAGTGATCAAGCAATCTAAGATACATAAGTAAATTAAGATTAGCAACAACAAAACGGCAAAAAAGTGGTATAGTTAACCGTTAATTCCAGGTAACACATAGTGAATATAAAAACAACGTGCAAAAGAAATTCTACGCTCCAGTAAACACGTTTCAGATGCATATATTCCATGTATTAAACACTTGTAGGAAGTCTGTGTGAAGACTTCGTTTGCACGTCAATGTGCAAAGAACAACGCGTGACCGAAGGACACGAGCATTGCTTGCGGTCATTCGTGCAACTTCGCGAATGTGATGAAAATTTGATTCTTTCTGCTGTCAACGCCATCATTTTGCACTCTCACTTCATTAAAAATACACAGTTAAGCTTAAAATAGAAGAGTACTAAACTGTATAAACGACACGAAAAAACAAGATAAGTTATGGTATGTGCGTGTCATTATCTCATTCATAAGAATTCTATAATAATATAATGATTATAGAACTTACTTGTTCTCCGTTCCTTCCAAAAGAAATCTGTTAAAATAACCTAGTTGAACCCAGCATCAACATTGATTGCATGTAAGATTATTTTCGTATAGATAATAATGCAAGATCACGTGATTTTAAGATGCAGTTTGCACAACATTATTTTACAATATGAATTCGTATGTTTATTTACTGTGTTAAAATCTGCATTGATCTGTAGAACACATTCTGAAACTACAACAATACTGAATATATTTCCATTCACTCGAAAGGTATTCTGATTCTAAAATAATATGCAGACATACTATAAACACCTTACAACAGAAGTAACAAAACTTCACCACATAGTTAGCAAGTTTGCTATTCTGAGTCACAGAAATTTTATATTCTGCATAAATGGTTCCTCTGGCCCAAAATGTTCGTACGCAGGCAGCAATGTTCCTCAGTTGAATGATATGATGAGAGTCTAATATGAAAAGAAATGTTTCCAATTCCAAGAGAAGTGCTTTTAGAGTCAATGGGAAGGAAAAAAAGGTAGGGGCTTTGGCCTCACAATTCTTCATGCTCGGAAGATTTCGCGTGGATCGTAATTTAAGAAAATTGCCGAAGTGAGTCAAGTGAGAGAAGACTGAAAAATTTCTTACCGCGGAAAAAGCTCTCAGGGGACTTCGTAAATGTACGAAAAGACACCAGAAGAGCAAGAAAACTATATCACACACGTCCCAACGCTATTTGAGTCCCGTGGCAGAAAACTACCTCATATAACATATTTGAAATGTATTTTTATGTATGGAAAAATTCTTACACCTTCTCTTAAACTAGTGATAAAATCACAAATAATAAATACAAACTACGAAGGCTTGGATACACCGAAATATATATTCACATAAATTAGTCAGGCATCAATTAACGCAAGACAAGAAACACTATGTAAATAATAAGGTAAAAGTGTCTTAAGTCTGCGCTACAAACTTAAACATGATTTGATTTTTGTTATTTAGCATCGCTTTTCTTCGTCTTTTGGCTAATCGCGGCGATAAAGATGAGTGATGATACGACGAAATTGATGAAGGGACACTCAAAAAGTGCACCCATGCCAGGATTCGAACCCGAGACCCCTGGCGTAGTGGCGCGCTTTGCTAACCACTCCGCCGCGGAGGTCGGCACTTGCAACTTGAAAAGAGTAGTTCAACGTCCATGAATGTGAAAGGAACATAGTTCTACAAAATGAGCACAATTAAGTAATACAAATTTAGCATATAATGGCAGAATAACACTTTAGTATTTCGTACTGACTTTCTATGAAAACTCCAATTTCACTGAATCTGGCCATTCCGAAATATCAATTAGCCTCTACATACAAAATGGATGTCCCTAGAATCTGTCAACTCCCAGATACGGAATAAATCCAACATTAAAATATTCCTGTTACTTTCTAAAATTTCAAGGAAGGGAATGACAATCGCACACATACTAAATTTAAAGCGCAACCAAATACAATTTTGTGATATACACCACAGAGTACACAAGAAGCATATATTTTTGTGTTGTTGACGACGATACAATATCGGTCGTGTAACACAGGTTTTATCAAATATTCGCTCTTTTAACGAGTCGTTTATGATGTGGTAGTCCTTCAGAGAGGCCACTGTTCTATCCTCAGGCTTACGTGCAACACAAGCTGTTCCTAGTTATGTATTTTACAGGGCTTACGGTGAGCCGTTTGTTTCCCGAAAAGAGGATATGTTGTTCAGTTAAGAACGAGAAGGTTTATGTTATGTGATGGACTATCTTGAGACAACAAACTCTATCCCTTGTTCCACACACTGACACATAGCTGTGCTCAGAGTCTGAAGTGCTTGCAATGCCACTACAAACACAGAACCAGTATCAAGAACAGCTTATCATCCGTTGATTTTTTTCACCTATGTCACACGGTTAGCTTAACAGCAAAGGAAAGGAAATGAGTCAAGAGTACAATAATATGAACACGTATGCATTTGTCAGGATTCGAATCCAGTTCCACCTGCTTTAATAGTGTGTTATGATAACCACGGAGGTGAGCTATTCGCAGTTTGCTAAAAGGTAGAAGTAACTAGAAATTTCCGGACAGGCAATGTAAGTTTCTTAGATATCGAAAATAAACTTATAAAATGCCATTACACATTTACCAACATGAAAAATTTTACAAATTATTTTCATCCTGCACATTCATTTGATTTGTTTTTAGGTCCACTTTATGGACAGGATAATCGGGGCAGGACCTAGAGATTTATAGTGGGATCCGAACCACTATGTGCTTCCACTAAGTATCGAACCAGAGACCCCTTGATTACAAGGCGACGACGTTACATTCATGTCTACAGTTTTGTCAGCTATCGTAGTCCTATTCGTGTACATTAGTCCTCAACCCATCACGAATAACAACGGCAATTCCGCTATTAAAAACAATAACACTAAACAAGCCGAGCCTTCTCAAAGAAATAAGTATTTGTTTCGCTACATGAAATATCACTTCTTACCCCCATCCCCGAAAGAAACAAATACTTTAACATTAGTTTCATTTCAAATGAAGTGTACTTGGAAATTCCAAGCGAAGTTAGAGAGATGATATATACAAGGATTCAAAAAGGATATTTCACAATACGCAGATAACAATAAAAAAAGTTACTATACATTCATTTTGTAACAAATGAAGGTTACAGTGAAGCAAGCATGAAATTCTATCAGCACATGGATTGGGAAACCCATGTGATTTACTGTTAGTGGACAGCATAAAGTGAGCCACTGCCCATATTGTGTGTACTAGCGCGTTTACACAAAAGTGAAAACAACTTGCACAGCTATTACATTGGCCTACACGGTTCTAATCCAATGAATGTCATTAATAACCTGGAAATGGCTTTCGCCGCTATGTCCAGAAGCCTATGTTCCCACAAACTGATTCCACATTACCCTTACCATGTTCATCTCATCTCATAAAAAGGCTACATTCCTGGCCAGCAAGACCAGCCAATAGCGCCGTAAATTCATTCGCGATTAACATTAATTGACAAAAGTGAGCCGCTTAATCCAGAAAGCATCGAATGTAAAAGTGAGGTTAATAGACAATAGAATTCAATATCTGTTGCACGGCTCGTTTTAAAGCTTCTGATCCCGATGGAACACTCATTTTCCGTGTGAAGAGAGAATATGCGTCACTTTTCACACGCAACTACATTACGCAGAGACAATTTACAACTCATAAGGGCTCATTGAATAAACATGAGCAGAAATATAAATGACTTGTAAATGCAAGAACATTCGAAAAACAAGCGCTGGGTACTGAACATTCACGGCTCCCATATGACGAAGTTTTTTTTTATCATTTTCTGACTAAAATTTCCATTTATGTAATGCTGCATCGTAACGGCAACTTTGTATGTATGTCAAACAATGTTAATGCCAAAAGTGCTCCACAACAAACATCCTAAGACAGGGGCGCCGACTTGTCAAAATTATTGGGGGGGGGCTCTGATCACTGAAATAAATGAATGAATGAATGAATGACTCCCTCCCTCCCTTTTTTTAAAAATAAAAATTACGTCTTCGTATAGCAGTTTTTAAGCAGCTATTATATTCCTCATGCAAATGAAATGTAACATGAAAAACGTTTAGAAAATGTTTCTAAGTCTCTTTATGTCTTTTGTGTCTGTTCATTTGTTTTTTAGATAACAATTAACATTTTTATTGAGAAGTATGTATTTACATTAAGAGACCAACCTAACAGTTTTATGCCGGCCTCGGTAGCCGAGCGTGTTGGGTTGTCGAATCAACTCGCTTTGATCCAGAGGTCTCGGGTTCGAGTCCCGGTGAGGGCATGGGTGTGTTTTAATGTTCGCAACAGACATGTGATGGGTTGCAAATAACCTTAGTGTTGACGTACCCATAAAATAACGAATATTTAAAATATTTAGAAGTTTTATTTAATTATTTACATAAATGTTAACACAAATCGCAGGAAAATAGTTTTACTTTTTTATTCAGGCTACAATATTTTACTTTTTTAATTTAATTTTGCAATAATAAAAAAAAATAGCATGTACACTAAGATATAAAGTGACATACACAACAAAAATATATGAACATGATTTAAAAATAAAGCAAAAGTTGCTCTACGCAGTCGGTTATTTTTTTATGAACTCATTAACGAGCGGTCTCAGGTCCAAATTATCAAGCACAGTTTGATGTATGTGGAGTACCGCTAAGCTGCTTAGTCTCTTCTGCCTCATTGTAGATCTTAAATATGTCTTTAGTCGGCGAATAGCACTGAATGGCCTTTCGGCTGTGGCTGTCGTCATTGGCACAGTGCGGAGGACCATTATGAATTTGGCAATTTCAGGCAGAAGCTCCTGGAGGGTGCTGTCTTCCAAAAGAAACTTCCTTATGTCACGCATGGCAGTTAGAAGCACTTTCTTCTGTTTGGCGATATCACCAAGCATGGACATGTGTAAGGAAAGTCTATCGACATCCAAATCTTGGCGAAAGAATTCTCGCGTTTGCTGAAAGTTTGTTATGCAACTGTTCACAGTTGAGATTCATTCTTTCTCTACGGCTGTTATTTTTTGTAGTCCTGTAGATTCATGTCCTTGTTTAACACATGATTTCGCTGTGTCACACACGTCAGTGTATATTGATTTATAATACTATTTTGTAGTGTAGAACTTGTGATGTTTGGCAACATCAGGATTTTCAAGTCTCTTAGGGACGTGACGTTGCCGGGGCAATTCTGGTTCATCACTGAGGCTCGGTTTGCCCTCTGTGCATTTCAGTCAGAACTGCTCAAAACACATTCGCTTTTCTTGAAATATGTCAGTCAAGTATTTTACTTTTGATTCCACTTCTGTAGCACCAATGCGTGGAGACTGGATCTTACAGTTTACCTCTTCTATTGGACCCATCACATGGCAGTAGAGGGAGAGAAAGAAAAATGTCTTGAACTGAAGCATTGTCTCCAGGTATCCAGCACATTTTGATCCTGCGTAAGTAGAATCTTCTTCAGAAAATTTATCAAGAAAATTGAGAAGGTTTTCATAGTTCTTTAAGATCTGTTGCACACTGGAGGCTCTCAACGTCCACCGACGAGGGCAAAGTGGTCGCAGTCCAGTGTGGCCAGCCTTCTCATTCACATCAATAATATTCATAAATATTTGCATTCTTTTAGGGGATTCCCAAACAGTCTTTAACAAGTCGTTGGCTAAATTCATTATGTCTCTGATTAATATATGTATAATAGTAAATAATAATTATATACTTAGTATATAGTAATAAGTCATGTGTTTTGCTGTCTCCGGTCATAGCCCCCCCCCCCCCCAAAGTTGATTTTCTAGAACATTTCTAATGTGTGTTTAAAGTTAAGTTCATGAGGCACAATTCAGAGTAAACTTTACACGAAAAAAAATAATACATTAGATCCTCTTAAGCAAAATTATTCGGGGGGCTCTGCCCCTACATCATTAACATTGGGGGGGCTCGAGCCCCCCTAAGCCCCATGGAGTCGGCGCCTATGTCCTAAGACGCAGTGGTTTTCTTTATTTCTTGAACTTTAGGAACACTGTTAGCTTCACATTGGAACATAGTATTATCCTCCACATAAATTAATTTTGAAACCCTAAATCCAAAAATTAGCTACATATAAGAATAAATTGTTCAAATGCAGACTAAAAAAAGACACTATATGTGTGTGTTTCTATGTCTTCAGGTTCAACAACTTTGATATCATTCATTCCGTCACTGTTGTTAATTTAGAAATAGAAATATCTGACTAAAATAACACAAATAAATAAGGAATGAAATACCAAACAACATAAAACTAACTTCACTAAACTTATTTTTCCAACATAAATACACCATTCCAAAGTACGTATGTATATAGAAAGAGGGCGGAAGGGAGGGGAGAGAGTTGAAAAAAAAAGGGCCTCCCCGATGGTGTAGTGTATTGCCTCGGTGGCTGAATGCGTTGAGCAGTCCTCTCACAAAATCGCCACCGACAGTTCAAGGTTCGAATCACGGTCTGGGCACTCATGTTCCTTCATCAAATCATCAGTCATCTCCATCGTGTAAGAAATGATAGTGAAAAAGTCACGGAAAATCCCCTCTTTGGAAAGAAGACGTCTGTGGAACGCTGGCCTCCGCAGATTTCGCTAAAACAATAAAGGCTTTGAGAAGTGGCCATCTTTACGACGTCATCTTTCCATCAAGAGCGAACCCAGCGGCTCGCAGCCGGTCCTTCCACAAAGTAAAGCTGTCTCCTCTTTCAGAAGAAATCTGTTAGAAAGTCCAAGGCAAACAATCGACGCGCTGTTATCGGTAGACTGGAAGCCGATTCATCACACACACCACGTCATCTCAATAATAGGTTTATGCTCCTTAGGGGTTTTTACTCATAGCGCATCATTCAAGAAGCGATCTATATTGAACTAAGATTTAGGTTCTCTAGTTCCTTTTTGAGACTTCGTGTCACGTCGTGCCCTTGTAAACACAATGAATCCATAGAAAGTGAGCTTAGTTTTCACATAGACTACAAGTGCCCCGGAGAGGTCCAACTCGCTCTGTAGCTCACAATTTCGCAACCGAAGGTTTCGTGTTCGAGTCTCCGTGGTGAAGTGCTGCCAGAATTCCAAGGTTCCAGCTCTGGTCGAGGCGGTATAGATTGATTGATTGATTTGTTGTTTTAAGTCCACTTTATGCACAGTAAGGCTAATCGGGACTGGACCTACAGTTTAAAGTGGGATCCGAACCACTATAAGCTTCCACAGGGAATCGAACCCGGGACCCCTTCATTACAAGGCGACGACGCTACCACTGCGCCATCGGGGAGGCCCTAGAGGCGGTATAGACATTGTTCCATTTCTTGCATTCATTATCCATCCTCATTGTCGCGTTTAACACAAGAGGTACAAAAGAAACGTAAAGTCCTGGGGATTAAGGGGATTCCTTTGTGAGTGTTTCTCCATAAATTTCATTTATCATTCATCTTCACCGATGATTTTAGCCTGCAGACGAAGAAATTAGAAATACACACCCTCTTGACCCTCTTGATAGGTTAACAAAAAGTTTAAATTTGTTTAGGTTAGGAGGCTAATCGGAAGTGGGCCTAGTTTTAAGTGCTACCTGAACCACTACGCAATGTGTCTCCACCGGAGATCGAACCCGGGATCCTTTGCTTACAAAGGGACCGCGTTACCAATACGCCATCAGGGAGGATCTGCAGGTTAACGAAGCCTGCTAAAACTGTAGGACCTGCTACGACTTTTGATTAGCACGTTTGGATAAACAGAGCTTCAAAATAAGCTTCGCCAAACAGAATTTCACACACCAAACAATAAAACACTTTATTTTCTTTCCTAGGAGAACAACAGGGAGAAGATTAAGGTAGCGCGGCTATTTAGCAATTAGTGCATTTAACGATATTTCAGTTGCGGAAATAAAGTGAAATAATTTTAAAAATGCATAATTTTCCTCTCGAGCAGTTAAACAACGAAATCAAATTTATTTTCCCCGTTAACCCTCATTTTTCGCAAATGAGAAGTTCTGTTTTACGCACATCACGCTTATTAGGTGCAGTGAAAACGGAAGGGAATTTGGCAGTTTTGTAATGAATTGCAAAGGACTGGTTTCATTTATAAAAACGAAACGATTATGGGAGAGCTTGTTTGAGGGTAAAACACTTTTAACAATGATAAAGTCTAATGTGGCACGTGTTTATACGCGTATCAGGGTTGGCATTTTGCCCGGTTTTTTTCGGGTTTCTTCAAATAAAACCCAATAAACCCCAGGGAAAACTGGGTTTTATTGGGTTTTTTCAAGTTATGTTTAAAAATATATATATTAAAAATGTTTTTTTTTCTCCTAGTAGTAATGCATTGTAACCTTCAATTTGTATTCCTTTGTACCCTGTCCAAACTATCTCTGGAGCAAGCGAACGAAAACAAGTCTCTGCGCAAGTAGTAACGCAAGATGGTTCCACCACCGGAGAGATAAATGGATTGCCTGGAGGGGAGCAAGCGACTGCAGTTACCAGCCTTCACAGCAGCATGTACTGCTTCGCTCTGCCCACTCTATTTCCTCCCCTTCTTTGATGCTATGTGCACCCTTGCTCCAGAAATAACTGTGATAGGGAATAGTTGACTGAATCAAAAACTATTTAACAACTCTCTTAACATAATCTGTTCTAAAATATTCGTCCAACAGTTTGATTCTATTCTTGCAGGAGGGTGTAATAGTTAATGCTGTTGCTTTGTGATCAGTTTTCAGGGTTGCATTCCTGAAAAGACGCATACTTTGGTGTATCCAAGAATCAGACTACCGAGGAGTGGGGGGTACAAAATATGTTATGACCAGTGTTCTTTTATGGTAGTCAACCACGGTACTCCAAACTGGCACCTTATTATAGGTGAGGACTAATAAAATTTTATTCTAACAAGAGAATAGAAGTCCTGGGTTCGAATCCCGGCCGGGGCATGGGCATTCTTTGTGTCCCAATTCTTTTGTGTACCAATTTCATCATATCATCACTTGTTCCCATCTTTGCGATTAACCAAATGTGACAGAAAAGAGGAGTAAAATAAAGCAAATCAATCAACTTTGTAACGAACAAGATAAATGCATGTGTGTGTGTGTGTATGCTTGGATGCATCATCGTTTATGAACATAACACAATTTTGAATAGTTGTTATGATGAAAACATTAACAAACAACACGGTAACATATCAACTTGAATAGTGCCGGAACCTTTCTTCCCAGAAAAAAAAAACAATAACTGTAACTTTTTACAGAATTAATTTTATCAATCAGGTTTGCTACCTTCTTCCTACATAATGATAGTCAAATTTAGGCATGTTAAAGTTTGATTTTCAAGATTAAGCACATTTTTAGTTAATACGATTAGTGAATATTCCATTCTGAACTTCACCAGCCCCCGTGGCAGAGTGGTTAGCACATCGTGCTACAATGGCAGGGGTTCTGGGTTCAAATCCCAGCCAGGGCATGGATGTTTGTGAGTGTCCATTCATCAATTTCATCATATCATCACTCATCCCCATCTTCGCAAATTACCCAAAACCATTCTGAACTTGAGTATGAAACAAATTATTTTGTGAATGCAGTGTTGTGCCTATGTTGGAATGAATTATGCTACAGCTACAAACACCTTTTGTATCTCATTTATTTCATATGCCATAGACCATTAAATAATTCAAAAATACTATGTAACACAATGTTTTAAATGTGCTTCACTTCAACACAGTTTGTTCACAGTTTATCACAGATGTGTTTATTGTTTTCCAATTTAATTTTCTGGATGTTTCAAGCAAAAATACCTCCTCCATGTTTTAACCATGCCAAATAATAAGTTTGCCGTATTTAATTGTCTGGCTGATGTCATCCAAATGGAATACCTTATACATCTTCCAAAATATCTGGCTGCTATGAGAATGACAATTCCCATGGTCAAAACATTGGTGAACTCCAATTTGGACCACAACGATCCCCAAACGTGCACTATATTTCAAAACATTTATTGTCAAAGTATAGCTTAAGCGAAGTACTAAAATTCTAGAGTCTTTCTTCTTAATCTCCAAAAATGTAGTTTAGGCAGAGATTTGAAAGTGTCATCAGAATTTGGAATTTACCTCAGCATAAGAAAAATCAATTTTTTATCTGCAATCTTGAAATACTTTGAACAAATGCAAATGAAAAACAAAATCATTCCGAGGTGTATCTAGATGTGATTAATTTCAACCAAAAACCTCTGAATTTTCTGCAGTTATTGTGGTCTCAAAATTGGTGACATACCCCCAACCTTCCTAAAACACACACTACATTACAGAGTGTTTACTAAGAACTTAAAACTCAGTTTTAATATTGCTGAGACTTGTGTTTCTTAATCTACGAAAATATGACCTAGTCAAATATAAGCATAATTTAAAGTTTTCGCAAGACATGTTAAACCAGTCTGTCGTGTACTATCTTTAAACATGATGACCAATATTTCTCAAGTACAATGTGAGATCAATCCTTCAAGTTATCTTGCAACTCAAAAGGTTTGAATTTATGGCGGATATCAAAAATAGAACGTGTGTGATTTTACACTCCTCTCCAAAGCTATGAAACATTATAAGTTTTACTGCAAAATTGCGGGCCAATTATATCTCCAAAATTACTCACTTTAATTCCTTATACTCTGAAAATGTATTCTAGATCATTAAAAAAATATATTGTAGAGCATAGCATAGAGCCTGCCTGCAACATGTGGAAAATAAGTTTTTCATCCACCATCTTGAAACAAATTCTTCAATTTTGTTCACACGTTTTTTTAGCTGCAGAAATAATTTTACCTAAATGATTCTAAATTTACAGCATCACATCACATCACTGTTGACAACCTTTTCTTTGGGAAAATACCTTAAAATTTAGAACAGTGGTGAAAGGATCTTCACCCCATCAGTACATATATTCTAGAGTGATATATTTATAGTCTCAAATACAATTTATAGCTTTTATCTCATTTATCTAGAATTAAATTTTGTATACATATAAATGAATTCAAATTTGAACTTTGCTTTGTTTTGATTATTGTTGTTTCTTATAGTGGTATTTCTATAATTTCTTTATTGCTCTCAAGCTTTTATAGCTTGTTACTTGTTTATTCTTTGTTTCTTCTGTCCTTTAGTTTTCTCCTCTGTTCAAAATTTGTAAAATATATATATATATATATATATATATATATATATATATATATATATATATTTGTATTTGTGTAACTTTTGTATTTTTTAACTTTTTGTATTTGTATTTACCTAAGATTTTGTGTAATAATTACTGTGTGTTTTTGTATCAAGTATTATGTATTTATGTAAATGATATTGTATAGCAAATTGTAATGCCTATTGTAATTGGAGCATTCGCTCTGTTATAGGCGAGGTAAAAAAAGGTAAAGTGCTCCCCTGTGCTTAGCACCACGCCTTGAAGGCGTATAGAGGGTGTGGGGGTAACGCCCTTGTAATGATAGAAATCTGAAGAGGAAATTTAAAATTTTCAAAACTAAAAGGCCTAAAACTCAGTGTTCTTAAGTTGTTGTTTTTTTTAAATTTCTGGGGGAAGGCCTCCGGACCCCTTATAAAGTAGGGAATATTCAATAACCCTCATGTACATCATATGCTTCTCCCAGAGTCTGCCCCCAAAGCAAAAGCTCAAACTCCGCCCATGATCCTATTGCATTTATTTGTGTAGCAAACCAACGATAGGATCGATATGGAAATCCTTTAGTGTGAATCTTTGCCTGAAGAAGACCTTGTTAGACCTTTTTTGATCCGGTCGTGGGTGGGGGTGATGTGATCAGCATCACGCCCCTGACCGCCTTTACCCCCCGCCCCAGGGTTTCCCCCAGGTACCCATGTCATTCGACGCTGGGTGGGCGCCGGGACCGCTTCCAACGTTAGAAAAGTTCCCGGATTTGAACCGGCCGGGGATCGAACCCGGGACCTTTAGCATGATAGTCAGACGATGTTATAGGCGACTGGTTAATAAATAAATAAATAAATAAATATTATTCCTGTCTTTTTCCTTTCTTAGAGCCTAATAAACACCATTAAATGATTACCAGATTAATATAATTTCACCAAAAGTTATTCTGATATCTACAAAACCCTTATATACATACATTATTCTATAAATTATATTTTCAAGTGATTTAAGTCGTGATTTAAATTAACCTGATTTAAATCGAATCTAGGACAATAGCGGACAATTGCGATGAAGCCAAAATCACGGACAATTTCGATTATTTTGACAGTGGTCATTTTTACAAATTAATGGTAGGGCAATTCCGACGATCAAGACCTAACCTAACCTAACCAAAGGCGCCACAGAACTAATCACTGTGTAGAAGGTTGGAACAACAAACTAAATAGGTGGCTTGGAAGACCGCCGACACCAGCATCAAGTACATGCGGATGGAACTTAATCTAGAGGTACGGGTGACTTCAAAAGGTGTCTGTTGGCTCTAGCCCATGTTCAAAAACTTGATTGAACCAAATTCCTAGCCAAGTTTGATAAAAAATATAAAAGTAATAACAAAAGCCTCCCCGATGGCGCAGTGGTAGTGTCGTCGCCTTGTAATCAAGGGGTCTCGGGTTCGATACCCGGTGGAGGCGCACAGTGGTTCGGATCCCACTTTAAACTGTAGGTCCAGTCCCAATTAGCTTTACTGTGCATAACTCAACTCAACAAGTAATAACAAAAATACGAGAATGAGGAAATAGTTATCACTGACGATGTGTGGAATAACACTGAATTTAAACACGCCAAAGTGGTTGTAATGCAAGTACGTTTTCAAGTACAGCCAATCTCAAGCCTGGAGAAAGTGAGAGAAAAATCAGTGTTCTATTAAAAAATATCAGTATTTCACATAATTCTCTTGTAAGAGTTATTGTACGAGGTGTTATGGTACCCTTCAATTTGATAGAAGATTTAGAATGTCATCGCAATTGTAGTCCCGCCCTTTCACTCCTAACTGTGCTCATCGTAATTGTCCGGCTACCTTTAAATCAATCCACCTTGCTCGAGAGTAATTTTACATTTTGTATGTTTCTCTTTTAGATTTCTACTCAATGTCTGTTATTTATATACATGTCTAAATCTAAGACAAACTGCAGCCTAGTAAGATGGATTTCAATCACAACGTGAAAAAGAGTGGAAACTTCGAGCAACGTAGAAAAAGATATTGCACAACACCCACTGAACTTCATTCAATTTTGATATGATTTGATTTTTGTTACTTAGTGTCACTTTTCTTTCACATTTTGGCTAATCGCGACGAATGAGGATGAGTGATATGATGAAATTGATGAAGGGACACTCACAAAGAACACCCATGTCCAGGTCGGGATTCGAACCCGGGATCCTTAGCGCGCTGTGCTAACCACTTCTCCACGGAGGTCGGCTTGGACTTCATTCAAGGCTTTTGCTCCCCCTAATCAGAAGGTTTGCGCACGCCTGTACCGTGTAGACAAACAAACGACGACAAACAAAACTAACGAATTGGTGGAGGCTTTCGAGAATTCTAAAAAGAAAAGAAAAAGAGCACATTCCACCCACTTGGTTTTGCAGCAAGCACGTCACTCAACACGGTGAACAATAGCCAAGGTTCAAACTTGCAACCACGCACACCGGTCATAAAAACCTACAATGCTCAGTCGCTTTTAAGGGAGCATTAAGACCCAGTTGAAACATTACAGCATATGACACGTTACAGCTCTCCTCAAGAGAGAAAAAAGAAGTAAGTAGCAGCAACCTGCGCGCTGCGAGCGTCATACTCTGAAGTTAATTACGTACATAACCATAACTCCTTACGATATCCCGTGCTTGATAATAAACCCCGATGGAACTCGCATTAGCGTCCCCTTGAACTGTTTCCCTCTCCAATGATCCCTGGAATTGCTGCTGTGCTTTCTTAACGGCTTATAAAGCACGTCGATAGGAATGTTTAAGACGGAGAAATTGAAACACGAAGGGGGGGGGGAACCATGCAGAATATCGAACAAACAAGCCGAGAAGCACGAACAGTCCACTTTAACTGGCGACAACGTACGTAAGCTGATCTAAGTGGGTTATATAACGTGACTTTCAACACGTTTAACTTAAAGCATCGAGTTTTGGTGTGAGCTAATCACGTTACACTATGGCAGCAACTATACATGCATATGTCTGTGAACACACACATATTGTATACATACATATACATATATAAACTCACGGCCATGAAAATAGGCGGCTGGGCAGAATTGCGCTGGTGCCACATATTGGAAAGGCAAAGCGAGAGTGGGACAAAAGTCGCTGCTCCCTGTGTACTCTGTGGCAACGTCAACCTGGCTGCGTTGCCTAGTTCGAGCGTCACACCGACCTCTCTCTGAGGCACTTTTGTGTCTTCCCTGAACTTTCGAGCAAATACTGTCAGTTTTTTATCACATGGATTACCAAGACTAACTCTACAACTACAAAACGAGATATTATATTCTCTTAAACCTCCGAAAACACACAGTTGTGCCCCGACGTGGCAACATCGCGAACTTCTGCCACCCGCCTAATTTCATGACCGTGCCTTTAGTCACATATAACTATCGTTACACATAGCCTACTCTATCCATGGAATCTCTAGAGCAAGGCCGCGCATAACATTGGAGAAGGGAAGAAAGCGAGTGGACGAAGCGAAGCAGTACACGCTGCTGCAAATGCTGGTAGCCTCAGTCGCTTTCCCTCTCCACGCGTTCATTAGTCGAGCCCTCTCAAGTCAATAGTTGCGCAAAGACTTGCTTTCGTTCAGTATAGTTTTTACACATAAAAAAATTGAAGTTTTGATTTAAGACCACGTTTTGCACGAATAGACTAATTGGGACTGGAGATACAGTTTAAAGTGGGATCCGAACCACTGTGTTTCCACTGAGTATTAAACCCGGGACCCTGGATTACAAGGCGACGGCGTTGCCACTTCACCACACGGGAGACCCACCCAACCACGCACACACACACACATATATATATCAGTGGCGTAGCATGGGCATTTCGGGTGGGAACGCCAAGTCCGAAGGAAGGGTCGACTCTTTTTTGCTTAATAATTTACTTATGGAATTAGTCCCCACAGGTATTGTTTATTTGCCTGAAATCGGTTGGGTTTTCAATAAAACATCATCTATGCATGTTTTAGCTAGAAAATGAGATGCCTCACTATGCCACAAATGTTTTGAACTCTGGTGTTTTATACTTTTCGGTATTACGCAAGTCATTAGAAAACCTACCTGAATTACAAGCGCCTCTGAACAACAGCAGACGTCACTGTTGTGGGCGATCCAACTACTGATTGATTTGGTTTATTTTACTTCGCTTTTCTACCACTTTTGGTTAATCGCGAATATGAATATGAGTGATGATATTTATGAAGTTGATGAAGGGAGACTCATAAAGAACACCCGTGGTCACCCCGGGATTCAAACCAGGGACCTCTGTCGTCTTGGCGCGCTGTGCAAAACATTCTGACACGGAGGTGGGTGGATGATCTAACCATCGTACACTCTACTGACGTAACAGTGCCGATTAGTAATTCAGACCACTGTTTATTGCATCTTGGAATGGTGATAAACATTTTAAAATAATTTTGTCCACAGACCATTCGATGTTAACAGTTTTCAAATGAATGCTAAACATTTCCATTGACACAATATTAAGCAATTAGATACTAACGAAAGAATAATAATAATAAAAAGATAATAGTTTTGCGGGTTAAGTGGTAGAGCAGGAACAGGCTGAACTTCTACCACGAGGACTTCGCCAACTTATTTGACAAAAACTGTGTTGATCTTCTAGTTTTTAATACACATCGCTGTTCGTGCGATAAATTATACAATGCAATGGTCATTAAGAAATGGTATATTTGAGTTTGGTAAAGTTACATCAGTCAATATTGCGTATTGTAGCATTACATAGCGCGAGTGGCACGAGCGCGAAGAACGGGGTAGGAATTCTACCGTTGTCGTCTGCTTCAGAAGGCAGGAAAGGTCACATGAACCAATCACGTAGCCCTCTGCTCCATACGCTGGCGTACGAGAGAGCATTTGCGCGCGTGCTGTAGAGATCCAAGCCTGTCCAAGCTTTCCCTCCAGAAAGACAGCAAGGAATATAGAGTTCTTTACGCCGAACCTGCCCGGCGTCCAGGCAGGAAAGGCACTGAAAAAAATGCTAGAACGAGTGTTGTTAGTGGAGCGTTGCAAGCGGTTCGCGAAAAATAGCTATTATAATGCCATGAAGGTCAAACATATATGAAATAAGTCTACTTTATATTTACAGCATTTACGTATTTTTGAAATTTTAAATCAGGGAACGCCGGGCGTATGGGCGTACTATAAAGCTACGCCACTGATATATATACATACATACACACACGTATACACACGCATCTTTGTCACGTTTTTGATAATTTGAAAACAGTCGGGACATTTTTGAGCTTAAAGAAGGGACCACACAGGAATGTTAAGGCTTCAGTCGAATTACAATTTGATAATAAAACATTTTTCTGTTATCATTACCAGCAAGCGCACAATTTATGCACAACGCGATAGAGTGGTAAAAGCCGACCTTCGTGGTGGAGTGGTTAGCACAATGCGCTACGATGCCAGGGGTTCCGGGTTCGAATACCGGTCTGGGCATGTGAGTGCACTTCACCATTATCATCATATCACTCATTCTCATCTTCGCGATTAGCCAAAAGTAGCAGAAAAGCGAAGAAAAATAAACCAAATCAATAAATCCATTGCGCAGTGAAACGATTGACGTACATGATCAAAAGAGAGAAAAGAAACTCTAAATCCAAACAGAATAAACTGATATTCATCATTTTCTCATTTTAGGCACTAAAATAGGCAGTTAAGCTCGAAATATGCGCTTCTGACTAAAATAGGCACTCTAAAACACAATATTACTATCACAAATGATCTGAAACGTCAGTTATGAGTACTGAGCGGTTCACAACAAGCGTACGATGCTACCAGGGATAATATATTCAAAAGAATGATAAGAAAAAAATGCAGCAAGCAGTCCTGTACTCGTGAATGGAACCACATTTTAAAAAAATCTGAAAGTTCACAGTGGACGAAATTGACTTTCAATCCCTTTAGGCTCCTCTGGAGAAGAAAAAATGGCCTTCTAACAGGTGCCCGCACGAGAGCCCTCTCAGTATGCAGGGCCACAATGCCCGCTTCTCTCGTTCGAGGACATTGCGTGAGATGGGCGAAGAAAGGGATTTCAAAGAAGTCCTCGCGACAAGAAAATGATTCCCAAAAAAAGAAGAAAAAAAGTTCTCCACCGAGTGAAACTTCCTCCCACCGACAAGAATACGTTTCCGTTTCAGAACACCTGCCGGACAGTTTCCTACCCAGAGAGCATGCGATATACTTTTTCTTTTCTTTTTTTTTAGTTCCCCCTTCTTCAGACGGTGTGTTTGCTCCTTCAGTTACTACCAAGATATCTTTTGTTGATTTGACGCCACACGTGCGTGGCGGCCTTTGCAATCCGGCCGCAGCGCCTGGCCTCAGAAAGCACGAAATACTCCGGTGCTACTGCTGTTCGAACACGACAATGATTAGATCCGTAAGCACGAGCTGAAGGTCTCCCCGATAAAGTAGTGGTTAACGCTATTCGTGGAGGACGTCTGGACATGGAGACCACAGCGTCTCTTTCGAAATTCAATTTTCTTTCACAACAAACCGATACAGAGGTTCTCTACAATTCATAAAATACTAAAAGTAGGTAGCTACTAGAAAACACATTGCGTGTGCTAGCTATAAATTATAACTAGAGCCCGGAAGTTTGGCAAAATGCCTCTTTTTATCTACTGCATATATTGATAATTTTTTTCCGGATATACGTTTCTTATGTTGTTTCGAATGTTTTGGAAGCCTTTTCATTTGGCCTATTTTGCCTATTTGGGACCCCACTGCCTATTTTTAATTATAATGCCTTTTTTGCCTTTTTCAAAGAAATTTGACATTTTTTAAAAAAAAATGTGTATATAAATTATTTTTCTCCCAAAAAACGTTGTTGGCATTTATTTTTCTTCCGTTTATTATGTGAATAATTTTTGCCTTATTTAAGTAATATTGAACTCACGCATGTTTCATCATTGCTGAAGGAGAAAAGTGTGAGAGAAAAGTATTTCATGCTGAGTCAGGATATTGCCTTTCGGTTAACATTTCTTGTGCATGATTGACTGCTGAAGTGGACAGGTTGATTTCGAACACAAAGAAAATATTTCTGAAATCTCCCTCTCGAACCCGAAAATTTCAGGAAGTTGCGATTGAGCTTAGTTTACCTCAGCAACCAGTCTTGACGAGATAGGGAACCTGGATATCAGCAGCTATATATTATGCTAACAACCTTCAAAAAATCAGTGAGGTGATCGATGCTCTTCCAGAAAATGAAGCGGCTTGAATTCGTGAAGTGAAAAAACTCCTGTGCTATTCAAGTTTACTTTTGCACATTATGGTGCATTGCCAGAGACAATTACAATTATAGCATCCATGAAAATCTTCGAGGAATCTATGCAGCAGATGATGGAAGTGCCAGGAGAAAAGGGGTGAGCTGTTGTGGAAAAGTGCTAACGGGTAGTGAGTGCAAATGAGGACTTGAAAAAATGAAAACAATTTGTGATATTCTAAAAGGTGAATATGCTGTTACCAAAATGAGTCCAGCTACATTAGCTTGTTATATCGTCGGTCCAATGACATAACGACGTATCTCATTTTTTTGCGAAATTGAGTTATTAACATCGTTGTGATCATACCGGTGCCCTGCATCACCTGGCAAATCGGCGTACCTCAAATCCAATTAATAAGGAAGTTATGAATATTTTTTGATTTTGCGTATCTCAATTTCTCAAAAAATTTGGTATGACATAGCGGCGTATCTTGACTTCCGTCGTTATGTCAGATAAAGTAAATCCTAAACTGTTTCGCAAGTTGGCGTATCTCTTTTTGCTTACAGCAGAAAAATGCAACAATCTGGGCCAATAGACTCACAAAGAGGAAAATAAAGCAATGCAGAAATGTATATTTCAGTATTTACAAATCAGCGGTCACAATCTTAACAATAGCGAAACGGTCTAACTGAGGATAGTTCAACTACAGGGAAGGTTGTTAGGAAAAGAAGATTGCTGCAAACCCCCTGCACAGGCTGCACCCACAAAGGAAGAAAATGTTATGTACAGAAGAACAATGAGAAATCACGAATAATTATTTTAAATTGATTTTTCCATCTTGGAAACTTCCAACGTCATAGGAAGTACGTAGCACGACACGTTGACGTAGAAGATACGAGACAAAAAACCACAAAACAAGCATCGAGACGTACAAAAACACAATTTTGCTATCTTTCCCTGGAGGGAAGAAGGCTGAAGGTTTGCATGTTTTTGAATACTCTTGGAATTAGCGAACGATTTATACGTACGACAGTAAACAACATTCAAGAAACAGGCATAGCCTATTACTAAGTGAAAAACGAGGTGGAAGATACAAACATTTGAAAGAAAATGAGAGGAAACGGAGTATAGTAGAAGATCACATAAATCGCTTTCCACGAATGGAGTCTCACTATTGTAGAAAATATTCAACAAAGGAGTATCTGCATTCTGATTTAACTGTAAAGAAGATGTATGAGATGTACAAGGAAGAGATTGACACAACATGTCAAGCATCTTTGCAAACATACACAAATGTTTTCAAGGGTATTAATCTTGCATTTCATCAACCCAAAAAAGATCAGTGTGGATTACGCATTACGTACAATGCGGGATCTGATGAAGATAAAATGAAGCTAGAAGATAAATTTAAGCAGCACGTTGCAGAGAAAAGTAAAGTGAGATAATTGAAAGCAATAAGTAAGACTACAGCGACCTGTTCTGCTGTTTTTGATCTGCAACAAGTTATTCACTTGCCTATGTCGAACCACTCATCCGTGGTTGACAGTCGTCTGGCTAAATACAACTTCACTGTCTATGAACTGAACACGAAAAATTGTCATTGTTTCTTGTGGCATGAAGGAATCAGCAAGCGTGGATCATGTGAAATAGCAACATGTCTTTACCAGTATCTAATGAAAGTGGACCAAGAAAATAAGAATACAGTTCACTTATATGCTGACAGTTGTGTTGGCCAAAACAAGAATAGGATTGTGGTAACTGCGCTTATGCATGTAATGCTAAAAGCAGAGAATATAAAATAAATTGTGCTCAGATTTTTTGAGCCTCATCATGGGCAAAACGAGGGAGAGACTGCGCACAGTGCAATCTCCAGATCGTTACGGAGAGTTGGAGAGATATTTGTCCCTTCTCAGCTTGTACCCATCATAAAACTAGCCCGAAGAAACCATCCTTACATCGTGCACACAATGCAGATGGAAGATTTTCTAAATTATAAGGCAATTGCTGAAGATCTGAGGCTTTTCCAGCTTAAGAAGACCGATGATGGTATAAGTTCAGTTGGAAAGATATTCGTGAACTACGATTGCAGAGCAACAAGCCAGATACTATCTACATAAAAACAAGTTTACTGCAAGAGAATCCCGCAAAAATCGTACTAAAGAGACGTAATACTAAAGATATAGCTGCGAGAATGTCACCTCCATTGAACAAAGAATCTGTGAAAATAGCGCAAGAGAAATATGCAGATTTACTGTCAATGTGTGAAGGTCCTTTTCCCGTTGTTCTAGACAGTGACTGCAAAAACTTTTACGCAAATTTGAATCACTGAATCTGTTCTCCACTCTATTCCACAAAAATGTTTTATTGATGTTTATTTAATGTAGCCAAATTATAGCTACATATACGCATGCATAGCTTTTTAATTGTACTTGTAGTGAAGAGTTTTGTAATTTGTACACGTACTTAAAGCATGTAAATCTAAAGAACTTCAAAATAGAAATAACCATTCACTTTGAAAAAAAAAGCGTCATGAACAATAAAATCATAAATATTATATAGTTTTGCTCACATTTTGACTAAAAAAGAAGATTTCTCAAATCATGAAGCTGTAACTTGATACTAATTTGCATGGCGTATCTCAAATATATTTCTGTGTGAGTAATTATTTTGATCTGACATACCGACGTATGTCAAGAAATTATGAAATTTCAAGCACGTAACGCAACACATGTAACATTCAACCACACTATTTTACAGCAGAAACATAATACAATTTAATGACAAAACAAAATTTGTTATGGGGTAAATAGTTTTCTCACAAACATCTACGAAAGTGTGTGCGAAAACGTTTTTTGCTTCTCCTGAAAAGTTGGAAAAAATGAGATAGGTCGTTATGTCATTGGACCGACGATATGTATGCTCCAATAACTTCTGTCGAAGTAGAAAGATCATTTTCTATTACGAAAAACATTCTCTCTGACAGACGACTATTAATGAATGTTTAGAACTTAAAAAGCACCTTGTAGTTATGTGCAATCAAGACGGAGAAAATTGAAATGCTCTTCCCAATTTAGATTTTAACATTTTGCCAGAAATTATAGATAAAGTAAGCGACTTCTAAATGTGCCTTTTTTCGGTTTATTTTGCCTTTTTTTCATTTTTAGTGCCTATTTACCACATTATAAATGCCTTTTTGCCTGCCTATTTTAACGAAAATAAATGCCTGAACTTCCGGGCTCTAATTATAACTTCTAATTGCCATACTGCATCAGGACACTACTCTTCCAATTAAAATATGAATTGACTGTTTTAGTTTATTTCTAAGGTTTTCGGGAAAAGGCACATAAGTCACAACCGCGATTTTCAGTTACTTTCATCTAAGTCACACTGAATCAATTAAAAAACACAAGTATAATTTTATATTGGGCATGTGTAAAGATCCTAAACAATGATGATCCAACATCTGTATATTATGTGAGAGTTTTCGGAAGACACGCGAATGACAAGTTATACACGTAGTACGTTTTGGATTACATTTACAAACTGACGAGGATAAATCTTTTCGTAAGTCAGTTATCCCTTTTCTGTCACCTCCCGCCGAAGATCTCGCGTCTTGACCCACACCCAGTAAACATTCAGGGATACCCAGAGGAGAGTATTATGACACGTCCTACGTCAGAGGAATATATACAAGTCTTAAGAAAGTGGGTGTGTGCAATACTTACTGCCATGTTTAGTTGTATTGACATTGTAATACATTATATTTTAGTCGTCGCCTCAAGTCAATCGCGACAAAGATATTTGTACGATCATTAGATTCAACGTGGATGAAAGAACAAAATACAATGGAGCACCAATGCTTTGACGGGGATTCGAACCATCCGAACGAGATCGTGAGTGCAATGCGAAAAATATTACTGACAATCATTCCTTTGTCGATTTCCGTGCCTGAGCGGTCAGTGTAAGCGCTATGAAGCCAGAGATTCCAGCTTCGAACCCTAGTTACGCATGGATGTATATATCACTGTGCTTTTATAAGTTCATCAGTCATCCTCATCGTCGCGATTAACACAAGTGGTAGAGAAGCGACGAGAAATAACCAAAAATAGACATTTAAATCCTTCGAATAATTAAAACTGGATTTTCCTTCTTCTTCCTACCAGTTAACAATAAATTTGGACAGCCGCTCACACTACGTTGTAATCTATTCTTATATTGCTGAATATAGTCATGAACAGCTTTTAAGAAGAATTTGTTAGGCACGTTGTATCGGCATGGAGGGAAATGTTATCCTTTGCACAGGAATGACAAAATATACATAATTCAACACACAAATCCCAGTCTTTCTCCCCGCTTAGTGGTTCACATCGCACTTTAAACTGTAGCTCCAGTCCCGATTAGTCTACCTGTGTGTGCATACAGTGGACTTAAAAACTCCACTTCCTATTAGTTCAACTCTAGATCTGCCAGAAAAACATTATCCAATCTTGCCTAGATATCTTCAGACGTATTCTAATGGAAGAGGTGAATCGGATTGCATCCTCAAAACGTTCTGGGAGAGATACCGGGTGGCCAGAATTAAAGTTACCTAACTCAGAGCCTTCTGTAGCCTGTTTGACGCATCGTAGAACTCTGAAATTTGGTGAATCCACTATGCAGACCATGGGGAAGAGGATGGCGATAAAAAATAGTTCAATTTTCCGCCACCAGGTTGAAATGTGGCGCTGTACTTCCGTGATGGGTTGTAATAATGACGTAAACTGCTCCAATTGGTTATGGATTTGCCTTAACCTTGCAATAAACGAGAGATTATTTTCTCGCAACTTCCAGCCACTAACAAATGTCTTTTTAATTAATAACTCAGCTAAATCATTTAACGTGATTATTTGTACAACCCATCGTGGAAGTACAGCGCCACATTTCAACCTGGTGGCGGAAAATTGAACTATTTTCTTTTTATCGCCATCCTCTTCCCCACGGTCTGCATAGTGGATTCACCAAATTTCAGAGTTCTACGATGCCTCAAACAGGCTACAGAGGGCTCTGAGTTGGGTAACTTTAATTCTGGCCACCCGGTACAAGAACGAACAAAATGGTGATAATAAGTCATTAACTTCGCGGTACATACGTATAATGAATTACGGTATCTCATATTCACATCATGTGGGAAATGTAGTTCATTTACCTCTACTTGTCAACATGTTGTGGTACTTAAATATAAAAAGTCGAGACCTGGTAGTTTACAAATCATTATGCTAATTCCACCGAAGACGTAATTAGCAAATTGAGCAAACGTTAATTTTAATGGAGGAACAAAGTTTGGGAATAAATACAGGTTAGAGTTGGTGAAAAAAATAATGCGAAAGAAATCACCACTAACGTCACAAACTTCATTTAAATCAGAGAACTAGCTAACTGAAGTGATATAAAACGGGCGATATGGATTAATCTATGGAAATAGAAGGCGGCGATGAAACTGGTTCTACATGTTTACGTGGAATCCGAACCATAACCTTCGGAGGAATAAGATATCTGCGAGTCCCTTCATCAGTTTATTAATCTCGTTCCCATCGTTGCAATTAACCCACAAGTAAAAAAACGACCGTAAATAACCAAAAATCAATAAATCAATCCTCTCCTTCTTGTGTAAAAAAACTGGTAGATTAACTACAACAATTAAAATTAAAATTTCACGTACGAGCAAAACTCAACATATCTTGAAAGTTCCCTTATTACTCGCTGAACCTATGCTTCCAAGTCCATCGATCGGCGTGTAATTAACAAGCCTAACTGGATGGTTGGGCCGAATGCCTAACATACTCTTAGATCTCCGTCCGGGTCCGGAAAAAAAAATTCCCGAGTTCCAAATCCCCGGAGTTTCTCCACAGATCCTCCCATCTCGACCTCGAGACCGAGTTCAGGAACAACCAAGATCCAATGAAACTGTCTTCAAGGCTCAGATACAGACAAATGACCCAATACCAAATCTGTAGCTGCGTGCGTTTGGCCATCCCCATCCTACTGGGCAAGCTAAAACGAAATTGAACCTCTGAATGTACAGAACACTGTTTCCGATTTTCTTCCTTGGTTACGTATCTATGCAAATATGATCCCAATATTCAGGGACCACTCAAAACAACGACGGTTGTCGAAATTCCTACAGACACATGTTTAAATAAATGATTATCAAAGAGAAATCTTGAATATTAAGTTAAACCACATGGAACCCTTTTGTACCAGGTGGTATATGTTGCATACGCTTGCGTTTAATTGGTTTGAAATGAAAGCAAGCTTGCAGCATCGTTATTTTACCAGGGTGTGTATCAAAATAACAAATCCAAAATTCTTGACTTTTTCTTTAGTTTTTCTAAATCTTTATTTAATGAACCCCTACTTAGGTAAAGTTGGAAATTAGCAAGTAAGGAAATAAATATTTATATAATGAAAAGAATTAGACTTGTTTTATCTATTAATGATTCCTGGAATGCATTTGGCAGACTAGCGAGGCTCTGACGTATGGACACGCAGCTAGTATAATTTCATGTGTGGTTCGTGTTGCCGTTCCCATATATTCGTGACTGTCCCTTCAACCACCTTATCTTACAACAATTCATCTTCATCTTCGCGATAAGCCAAAGGGGCAGAAAAGTGAAGTAAAATAAACTAAATCATCATTGCGATAGCAAATATTCTTGACCACAAGTATAATTTCTCGACCTCTTATTGTTGATTTCTTTACCCTTTCTTGACTGGTAGACACCCTGTTTACAGACATTTAGAAAGCTCACACCTTTCATGAAAGCTCGTATGAGAATAATCAAAGATGTCAAAAGGGGTGTAAGGGGGGCTAAAGCGCCCAAAAGTCAACCTCACTTCCACGTAGTAGGCTACATCCTGGACTGCATTTTGCAGATAAACGAGGCTCTGGCGACTGGCCAGTATAATTCTGTGTGTTGTCCTGTTTTTTGTCCTTAGGAGTACTGAGTGCCCGTTTACAGCCTCAGCTTTTAACGGAAGTCAGAATATTTTAAGATTTTAGTTATGCAACGTTAGAGTTGTTATTTGTAACGGTAAGGGGCTGGACCCCGTATAGTGTGACGGGTTCAAAATAGCCTAAGTGCTGACGCACCCAAAATTTTAAAATCAAATTCATATTCAAAGATGTCAAAATGTGTCGAACAAGCCGTCCAACCTTAAAGACTTGTTGCATTTCCGACATCCCAGTAATTACGAGTATAGCGATTACAGATATAACCAGTTGATACAATAGCATAGGAAAACAGTTTACGGTAACATTTCAGAATAAATTAGACGCGTATTGGACTTCTGTACTTTTGTACACCATAGACACGTCAGCACTAGCAGAAGAATAAATCTGGAATCTTTGCATCGCAAATTGTTGACACAGTACTGTTATTTAGAAAGCAGATGTTGTACAGTGTCTCTCAAAAGTTTTAGGACAACGACATTTTAAACTAGGCAACCCAATTTACACAAGGAGTTGGTGGGTTGCGTGTTGAGTTAGGCTGAATTTCAGGGTTGCCATATGCACATTAGATATTTATAAAATACGCGAAAGAAAGAAATCAACGTATTATTGCACAAAACTAGAACAAAAATCAGTATTACATTTGTTGCAAATGGAAACACTTTCTGGAAGAAGGAAAGACGATGTTCTACTATTTCATTGTTGATGAGTCTGAACAAAGGAAAATAGGAGAGAGGAAACGAAAGGGGACAAAGGAGAGTAGAAAAGAGAAAGCGAAAGGAGAAGAAGAAAAGTAAAAAAGGGACAAAATAGAGGACAGAAGTGGGTAGGAGAAGTAATTACGAGAATGGAAAAAGATGCGAGGAGATGAAGAAAGTGGAGCATAGAGGAGAGAAGAGAAGAAGGAAACCGAGGTGATAGAAGAGGAGGAAAGGAGTTTGGAGAGGAGAGGAGGAGACGAGAAGAGGTGAGTGGAGTGGAGAGTAGAGTAAAAGAGAGAAAAAGAGAAGAACGAAAAGATGAGGAGAAGAGTGCAATGGAGTCGGAAATCTAAGACAGGAGAGGAGATAAGAGGAGTGGAGAAGAGTGAGATGGAGATAAGACGCGACAAAAGTAGGGAAGGCGGTATGAGATAAAAGCAGAGGAGGAGGAGGGGAGAGAATAAGGAGAAGGAGAAGAGAAGAACAGAAGGGACTGGAGACGAGAGGAGAGAAGAGGTAGTTGCAGAAAATATCGAACTAACTAATGCATTGATCAAATTATCGAAATGAAACATTCAATAACATTTTATAATGTATTGGAGAATGTATTAGATCGGCGCGAAATTCCTTTTGGCCGAGTTCAGAGCAAGATAAAATCTTCCACGTAAGATCTTTGATTTTACCTGCGATTATACCACTAAAAACATGAATGTAATTTTAATATTTATAAGAATTGTCCAATTCTTCCCCACTTCTCGGTTCGTTGAAATGGAGATTTTGTTATTAAATATTTCTCCTCTCCCATTGTTAATTCCAGACTGAATCATTCCGTTTCACACGGCGTGCACAATGAACACAGGAAAGTTTCTGCCACCGGAGGGGTTTGAACCTACGACCATTAGTTTGACAATCCTTAACGGTAACCACTACCCTACAAGCTTTCGCTCCTAAACGCAGGTGGAATGAGCTGACGAATGTGAAATGTAGATCCAACTCTCCTCCTACATGCCATGTGCAAGAATACTTCTTTGTAACAAAGAAAACGAAAGTAATACGACTCGGCGAAAACATTTAATGTAGAATTGCACATGATGGAAACTTTTCATTCGATATTTGCAGAAGTCACCTTGCATTGAACTAGAGTGGAAAAAGGGGTAAAATTAGTATGTCCTGAATTTCCACAAATATAAATAGTTATTTCATAAATATTTGTCAATATCTTTGAAGCAGTACACAATTATCGTTAGAGTATCATAATTCAAGATCTGATACGTGAAACTATCCCTTTGAACTTGTGTCAATTTTTTTTTTTTGTTAGTAAATTTCAGATGCAGAACAATGTAGCCACTATACACTGCTATTACAAATAATGTCACCATGAACTTGTTTAATAAAAATAAAATAAATAAAAAAAGAGAACACCTCGTAAGGAGAATCGAACCTGGGACCGCTAGCAGTCCAATCGACAACTCTGACCACTACATCACGCCCTTTCCTTCCGTTGAAACTACAATGTTTAAGTATTCTGTCTTTCCAATATTGTAAATGTCCTTGGATATATACTCCGTCCCAGCTAACTGTGGAGCAGGCAAACGAAAACAAGTCTCCGCGGAAGTAGTGACGCGAGACGACTCCACAAATGAACACGTGAGAGGAACGGAATTGCGTGGAGAAGTGGAAAGCGACTGAAGTTACCAGCCTTGCCATCAGCGTCTACTGATTCTCTCTTGCCAATAGATTTCCCTCGCTTCTCTGACGCTATGCGCGGCCTTGCTCCACAGTTAGCTGGGACAGGGTATAAATGTAGTTGAACTTTTACTTTAATTTTTAATTGTTTCTTGTAGTATAGCAGCTATCTTCGAGAATATATTTTCGAAGTGATGAAGAAAAACAATAATATTGGTAGTTTTTGTGAAAATGCGAGTTACTTCTTCTAACTTACTAGTTACTTCTTCTAACTTACTTACACGTATTATGTTGATTAGACATTATTAACGGAAAATATCTAGACGCTTCAAAATTGCGGACGATGTTCTCTTCCTGTGATACTGCAGAAAAAGATATGCTTGTTTTCTGATGAAAGTCTCGTGTCCAGAATAGCCTTATGAAATGTATTTGCTGTTGCGTAAGGTGACACGAAATAATTACAACGTTTGCGAACTGGCAAATGTGCGAAACGTTTTTCAAAGGCAGACAAGCTTGGTACGCGTAGCGTAGCTTGCTCGCGTTCATGAGTCACACTTCACAAGGCCGCTCCTTATCGCAAAACACAGTGCGTCGATGCACAGTGTCTGCACCCAGCAAGTTACAAGTGACCAGAGTCGAATTTTAAAGAGACTCTGAAGAATGATAGATTTCATCAGAGGCGGCTAGGTGGGCACTAGCTCAACATGCAATAAGCAATGATTCCTAGCAAACAAAAAAGCTTATTGAATAAGTATTCGGATAGTAATATGTGCTTTATCGTGTAACATGTAAGATACTAATTGGGATTATAGCGTAGTAGGGCAACCGATCCATGAAAAACAAAATAAAATTGAATGGTTGCTTTATTATAGATAAATATTTAAAAAATATATTTTTCCTCATTCCCTTGTTTTTTCTTATTTTAATAATAATAATAATAATAAGCCATGGCTCAACAGCTCTCGCAGGGCCTTGGCCTTCCTTCCGAATGCCAGTCTCTCCCATCCACAATCCTTCCTAGAGATCTTCAACCAGATGGGGTGACGTGGGGTCAGCACGTCGAACCCTCAACCATTATGCTGACTAGTCACCTGATGTTTACATTTTCGTTCCTGTTCATCGCGGGCGGGACCCTACTTCCGGTTTTGAAAAAGTAACATGGATTACAAAGATGTAAGGGTAATATCTTGCAGAAAAGGTGACAATCATTGCGTGGCTGTTGGTTGCAATATGAGGTCGGGAGCGATTAAATTTTCTCAAGTATCTGTGAATCTTTTTTCGGCAGACACGATACGAAAACTCAGTGGATTCAGACAATATAGAAAAAAAAAGTGGGAACCACAACATGAGATAGAAAAATTAAGAGAGCTGTGTTCTAGTAGATACACAAATCAAAAAATTTATTCTGATATAGTCGGAGTACATTTCAGTTTTTTGTTGTTTTAAGTACGCTTTATTCATAGTAAGGCTACAGAACAATGTAGCCACTATACACTGCTATTACAAATAATGTCACCATGAACTTGTTTAATAAAAAAAAAATTAAAAAAAAGAACACCTCGTAAGGATATTTGAAACTCGGACCGCTTACAAAGCTATAAAGAACTCTAACCAATACACTACGCCCTTGGTTTCTCTTGGAGCAACAATTCTTAATTCTGTCGCCTCAATATTGTAAACGTTATCCTGCAAAAGAAGTTCAATACTCTCATATTGCTCTGTACTTCTATAATTAGTTTATACACATGCATTTGAAATCTTACTCTGAATTTCTTGCTTCGTATTAGTATATCTAAGGTTGTGAATATATTTTATTTGTAATTTTATAACGGTTGCATGAACATCTACGAAATAGTTCCTTATAACTTGGAATCTGTATATTGATACTTTCGAGCTTTCAAATTATTTTAGACCACTAGATTTTGGCAAGGGATTATGTGTGATCCATGTCAAGTCATCATTGCTGAAACAAACGTTTGAAAACTCCGTGAAATTTTCATTCTGAGATAAGTTGCTTTAGTTGCTACATGTATGAGAACTACACTGGCCCACTTATCTCTGGAGCAGGTGATCAAAAACAAGTATCTGAGCAGCGATGAACACATGAGAGGAACGGGATTGCTTGAAGGGAGAAGATCCACTGCAGTTTCCAGCCTTTCCAGCAGTGTGTACTGCTACGCTCTGTTCACTCGATCCCCCCTTCCCCTCTTTTCCCTTCTCTTCCGCTATGCGCGGCTTTCCTCCAGAGATGCTGGGACCGGGCACAGTTAATTGTTTCGCAAAAATAATCTCTATGTGCCACACTATAATTCTTACTCACATGAAAATAAAATAAAAATGTTGTCAATTTGTATTCAGGGGGTAGTTTCACAGTTACAAACTATTTTGGCCTTATGAGAAGTTTAGTGTAAATAGTCATTTTGTTTATAATTTTTTAAATTGAGGTCTATGGTTGAAATCCTCATATTTAGGGCTTGAACTCGTCACCTGAGAGGTTGAAGATCCGTCCTATTCTTTGTGCGTGACCTTCTTTATCTTTTCTATTCATTATTCATCCTCATCCTTGCGATTAGCCAAAAGTAAAATAAGAAAAGTCCTCCTCCGTGATCGTGCGGTCTAAGGCGGTTTGCTTTGGACTCCGACTGCGGGACGGCATGGGTTTAAGTCCGCCTGAGTTCAGTGTCTGGGTTCTCGGCCTATGTATAGGACCGGTGGCAGACCGTCGTTAGGAAATTAGGGAGCTACGAGTGAGTAGCGTAACCCGGTCTCGGAAATCTCCTATTGGGGATGTTCCTGGCTAAACAAAAAATAGTCGAGCAGACAATTCGATTATCGAAGGCGATAAGAGAACTTCCGGTTTGACCAAGTTTCTAATATAAACAAGTGAAATACAGATTGTCTTTGAGCTTACTTTGTTAAAAAGGAGCGGATACAAAATGGATCACTTGAAATGTTTAAGTGGCACAGAGAAATAAAGATACCTCGAAGAAATTGACCAGTTCCCGGAGCCTTTGGATGAAGATTTATGGAACAATAGTAATATTTTCCGAGACAATGTTGATCCTCTACCAACGGTTTTGTTGGTATATACATGTATATTAAACAAGGAAGTTCATTCGCTTATGAGTTAAGTAACACATTTTTTACATTAAAAACGAAGTAAATAATAATAAATTCTTAAAGGTTAAAAGAAGATTAAAGACACCAACGCAAAACAAAGATATTCTACATATCCTAATAGATATAAAGTGCATATTTTATTTCTCATTATTAAAACCACAGATCAGTTTTTACATAAACGTGTATTTTAAGTAGCTTCTAATTTATGTTTGGCCACTTATCATTCTTTACAATTATCATTCTAATTAACCATTAACATATATAGCCATGCCAGTTGTGCCGGACCCTGTGGCCGAGTGGTTGTAGATGCTGAAAGTTGACGAAAAATTTGGATATTGTTCCTCTTGTGATTTTTTTAACAATATAAACATTACAATTTGTGGTCCTAAGTTGTCCCTTTGTGGATTGATCGTAAGCGTATGGGGAATTGTGCAACTGGTTCTTATGGGAATATTTTATTATGTTAGAGCTGTAGCATTGGCAGACGATTTACTTTTGGAGCCATCATATCCATCAGTAAAAGATTTTTATCTGGCTGCTGATAAAAGTTATCAAACGAATGCCTACAACTGTTGGATAGCTGCATGTTTGTATGTATTCACATTACTTTTCTCGGCGCATCAATTTTATGTGAATAATCGTCTTTCCACAAGTATGTAATGTAGGATTAAATGTGTTCTTTCTATCAAAGATATCAATGGCAGGAACTGTATCAATCGTGCATCATGAATGTTTCGAATGTGTAAATAAACATTCTTCAGTATTCCGAACAACATAAAAAAAAAAACATAAGAATTATTTTCAAGAAAGTTTTGTAAATATGAGTGACAGTGATTTAATGTAAATAGAATCTCACTTTCGTTATCTTCTCCATATTATGATTGAAATGTTCATATTCAGTGCTATTTGTTTGTGGGTCAAAACAGATTTCATTTTTATGATTTGTACTTCTGGAAGTACGTAACTATTTTTTTCATTACAAATTTAATACTCAAAGGTAATGTGGTCTGAAAATGAGTTAAATTATAACGGACAGTGCTTCTGTATCAGATCTTTTTTTATATATATTTTCGATTGCAGTTTATTATGTAGAAAATCTCTTTAGATGTAGGGTGTTGGGTGGTGCATCATTTTTGTGTCATGTGAGGTAAGAAATGGTGTTTGTTCTGTAACATTATTACTATCGAAATCTCATTATCAAGAAGCTTTGCTTCTGAAGAATGCTCAAAGTGGTTACATTCCAGTATTTTCTTTCTACAAGAAAAATCTATCAAAAGTATTGTATATGTTAGCTTAATATTTATGAAAATGTATGATAGTTATGTGAATAAAGTATATTAAAGTTTGTTGATAGATTTTAAAAAAAGTGGTTAGCAGATCGCTCTGCGACGCCAAGGGTTCCGCGTTCGAATCCCGCTCGGGCTTGGTTGTTTGTGAATGTCCATTTATCCATTTCATCACTCATCCTCATCTTCGCAAATTAGCCAAGAGGCACAAAACGCGAAGTAAAATAAACTAAATCAATCAATCAATCAATCAAACCATGCCAGTTGATTTTTAATTTCACGAAAACGAAAAAAAAAACAGGCACTTTCACACATGCTACGAATATGCAGGAAGTTTGAGGACTCGGCAGGTTGAAATAAAGCTTACATTATTTATAAACATTCAAATACTTCGAAGCCTCCTGATGGCATACCTGTAACGTCGCTGCCTTGTAATCAAGGTGTCCACTATTCGATACCTGGTGGAGGCACAATATGGCCACTTTAAACTGTAGGTCGAGTCCCGATTAGCCTTACTGTGAATAAAGCGTACTTAAAACAACAAAAAACTGAAATGTACTCCGACTATATCAGAATAAATTTTTTGATTTGTGTATCTACTAGAACACAGCTCTCTTAATTTTTCTATCTCATGTTGTGGTTCCCACTTTTTTTTTCTATATTGTCTGAATCCACTGAGTTTTCGTATCGTGTCTGCCGAAAAAAGATTCACAGATACTTGAGAAAATTTAATCGCTCCCGACCTCATATTGCAACCAACAGCCACGCAATGATTGTCACCTTTTCTGCAAGATATTACCCTTACATCTTTGTAATCCATGTTACTTTTTCAAAACCGGAAGTAGGGTCCCGCCCGCGATGAACAGGAACGAAAATGTAAACATCAGGTGACTAGTCAGCATAATGGTTGAGGGTTCGACGTGCTGACCCCACGTCACCCCATCTGGTTGAAGATCTCTAGGAAGGATTGTGGATGGGAGAGACTGGCATTCGGAAGGAAGGCCAAGGCCCTGCGAGAGCTGTTGAGCCATGGCTTATTATTATTATTATTATTAAAATAAGAAAAAACAAGGGAATGAGGAAAAATATATTTTTTAAATATTTATCTATAATAAAGCAACCATTCAATTTTATTTTGTTTTTCATGGATCGGTTGCCCTACTACGCTATAATCCCAATTAGTATCTTACATGTTACACGATAAAGCACATATTACTATCCGAATACTTATTCAATAAGCTTTTTTGTTTGCTAGGAATCATTGCTTATTGCATGTTGAGCTAGTGCCCACCTAGCCGCCTCTGATGAAATCTATCATTCTTCAGAGTCTCTTTAAAATTCGACTCTGGTCACTTGTAACTTGCTGGGTGCAGACACTGTGCATCGACGCACTGTGTTTTGCGATAAGGAGCGGCATTGTGAAGTGTGACTCATGAACGCGAGCAAGCTACGCTACGCGTACCAAGCTTGTCTGCCTTTGAAAAACGTTTCGCACATTTGCCAGTTCGCAAACGTTGTAATTATTTCGTGTCACCTTACGCAACAGCAAATACATTTCATAAGGCTATTCTGGACACGAGACTTTCATCAGAAAACAAGCATATCTTTTTCTGCAGTATCACAGGAAGAGAACATCGTCCGCAATTTTGAAGCGTCTAGATATTTTCCGTTAATAATGTCTAATCAACATAATACGTGTAAGTAAGTTAGAAGAAGTAACTAGTAAGTTAGAAGAAGTAACTCGCATTTTCACAAAAACTACCAATATTATTGTTTTTCTTCATCACTTCGAAAATATATTCTCGAAGATAGCTGCTATACTACAAGAAACAATTAAAAATTAAAGTAAAAGTTCAACTACATTTATACCCTGTCCCAGCTAACTGTGGAGCAAGGCCGCGCATAGCGTCAGAGAAGCGAGGGAAATCTATTGGCAAGAGAGAATCAGTAGACGCTGATGGCAAGGCTGGTAACTTCAGTCGCTTTCCACTTCTCCACGCAATTCCGTTCCTCTCACGTGTTCATTTGTGGAGTCGTCTCGCGTCACTACTTCCGCGGAGACTTGTTTTCGTTTGCCTGCTCCACAGTTAGCTGGGACGGAGTATATATCCAAGGACATTTACAATATTGGAAAGACAGAATACTTAAACATTGTAGTTTCAACGGAAGGAAAGGGCGTGATGTAGTGGTCAGAGTTGTCGATTGGACTGCTAGCGGTCCCAGGTTCGATTCTCCTTACGAGGTGTTCTCTTTTTTTATTTATTTTATTTTTATTAAACAAGTTCATGGTGACATTATTTGTAATAGCAGTGTATAGTGGCTACATTGTTCTGCATCTGAAATTTGCATCAGGTGACTTCTGCAAATATCGAATGAAAAGTTTCCATCATATGCAATTCTACATTAAATGTTTTCGCCGAGTCGTATTACTTTCGTTTTCTTTGTTACAAAGAAGTATTCTTGCACATGGCATGTAGGAGGAGAGTTGGATCTACATTTCACATTCGTCAGCTCATTCCACCTGCGTTCAGGAGCGAAAGCTTGTAGGGTAGTGGTTACCGTTAAGGATTGTCAATCTGATGGTCGTAGGTTCAAACCCCTCCGGTGGCAGAAACTTTTCGTAAGTTCTAGTCATATCCCATTGTGTTCATTGTGCACGCCGTGTGAAACGGAATGATTCAGTCTGGAATTAACAATGGGAGAGGAGAAATATTTAATAACAAAATCTCCATTTCAACGAACCGAGAAGTGGGGAAGAATTGGACAATTCTTATAAATATTAAAATTACATTCATGTTTTTAGTGGTATAATCGCAGGTAAAATCAAAGATCTTACGTGGAAGATTTTATCTTGCTCTGAACTCGGCCAAAAGGAATTTCGCGCCGATCTAATACATTCTCCAATACATTATAAAATGTTATTGAATGTTTCATTTCGATAATTTGATCAATGCATTAGTTAGTTCGATATTTTCTGCAACTACCTCTTCTCTCCTCTCGTCTCCAGTCCCTTCTGTTCTTCTCTTCTCCTTCTCCTTATTCTCTCCCCTCCTCCTCCTCTGCTTTTATCTCATACCGCCTTCCCTACTTTTGTCGCGTCTTATCTCCATCCCACTCTTCTCCATTCCTCTTATCTCCTCTCCTGTCTTAGATTTCCGACTCCATTGCACTCTTCTCCTCATCTTTTCGTTCTTCTCTTTTTCTCTCTTTTACTCTACTCTCCACTCCACTCACCTCTTCTCGTCTCCTCCTCTCCTCTCCAAACTCCTTTCCTCCTCTTCTATCACCTCGGTTTCCTTCTTCTCTTCTCTCCTCTATGCTCCACTTTCCTCATCTCCTCGCATCTTTTTCCATTCTCGTAATTACTTCTCCTACCCACTTCTGTCCTCTATTTTGTCCCTCCTTTACTTTTCTTCTTCTCCTTTCGCTTTCTCTTTTCTACTCTCCTTTGTCCCCTTTCGTTTCCTCTCTCCTATTTTCCTTTGTTCAGACTCATCAACAATGAAATAGTAGAACAACGACTTTCCTTCTTCCAGAAAGTGTTTCCATTTGCAACAAATGTAATACTGATTTTTGTACTAGTATTGTGCAATATACGTTGATTTCTTTCTTTCGCGTATTTTATAAATATCTAATGTGCATGTGGCAACCCTGAAATTCAGCCTAACTCTACACGCAACCCACCAACTCCTTGTGTAAATTGGGTTGCCTAGTTTAAAATGTTATTGTCCTAAAACTTTTGAGAGACACTGTACCAGGTGGTTGTGAATCTCGGGATTATGTGTGTGGGGGTAGTGAATCCAGTGTAGGCTGTATTAGATCACTCAATGTGCGGACACATGGCGTTCGCTGATTAAGCCAGCGTTCGTTCCATTTATGTCTTCCAAATGGCTTATACTATATCCTTCTCATTTATCAATTACGTAATGATTACGGCTCGGAAGTTGATAATAATAATAAAAAAAACTTAAAATTAATAAAAACAACACCACTTTTTTCTTCAAAAATTACCTAAAAATAATTTTCTCTCTTAAAATGAAACCATAATTTTTCATAAATTACAAGAGAGGAGTGCAATACTTCGATAAAACTTGTTGTTTGGTGGTTTAAACTACCGAAGCAAAGGGGAAAAAAACAATTAAGTGCTAATGTAGTTCTCCATTTTTATTTTTTCATAAAATACACCGCAAGGTTTCTCTGTATAAGCAATTCGCCTTTCAGAGTGAGCCTTGCACGATACAGTAGTCAGTCAGGATCTGAAAATATAGTTGTATTACGCATGCGTCAGATTATAATTTCTTGTTGTGACTAAAACCACAGCAAGGGAACCTTAAAGTATTTCAAGTTTGCATATATTCGATATCAGGAAATTTAAATATGGAAGTTATGCTTGCAAATGCATGAAACAACAGAGAATGAGCAAAAATAAACGTCAAAAATTATTTTAAAAATGCAACAAAAAATACTGAAAAATGACCTAAAAGCCAAATAAGGCCGGAAAATGAAAAATAAAAACTATGTTTTCCGGTTCTCACTGAAGAGAAACGGACTACTATCAACATTGTTTTAAGGCCCAGAAAAAAGTACGAATTTTCATCAACTTCCTAGACCTTGTAATGATAGAAATCTGAAGAGGAAATTTAACATTTTCAAAACTAAAAGGCCTAAAACTCAGTGTTCTTAAGTTGTTGTTTTTGTTTTTTTTTAATTTCTGGGGGAAGGCCTCCGGACCCCTTATAAAGTAGGGAATATTCAATAACCCTCATGTACATCATATGCTTCTCCCAGAGTCTGACCCTACCAAAGCAAAAGCTCAAACTCCGCCCATGATCCTATTGCATTTATTTGTGTAGAAAACCAACGATAGGATCGATATAGAAATCCTTTAGTGTGAATCTTTGCCTGAAGAAGACCTTGTTAGAGGGTGGAAACGTTACGTTTTTAGTGTATATTCATTTATATATATATATATACAATAGGTTTTGCCTTGGTCAGCATTTGAATGTTTTATTAACGTGGAAACAAGGCTTAATAGTGTTACCAATGGAAATACTGATAATATACAAATGTAGTAAAATTGCGTAAACAACATATAGCTTGATTTAGGCCTTTGTGATTTGTTAAGAATTTCATTGAACTGGATCATATCCATTGTCGAAAATGCTTTTACAACACATGCATCCACATTGACAATGTTATTCCTTGAAATATTAGGAATATTCAGTGAAGGAATACTTGCCATTAGAAGACTGCGAAAGGTTACTCGGACAGTGAACTTTCACAAGGCTTATAACGGGAACATTCTAGCCGTTATCTTTTGGACTTTGCCTTGTCAACAATAATGATCAGAGCACATGCCAATACGAACGATTAAGTGCTGGCATTTATAGACCCATGGCAAGTTCGTGTACAATAACTACAATATGCACAGGTCTTAATGAAACTCTCGCACCGATCACACTGTTTGTGAGGCCTGCTGCCCAATAAAATGAAGGGCAAAATATGATGGAATTGTCTTTCTTATGTGTCTTTGTTCAACTTCAACTCTTGACATTGCCCAAACAAAGCCCAAGTGTGTTGTCGTATAAATGAAGATGGCCGCATAATAATGATTAAATATAAGGGTCTTGATTGTGTTACGTAACCCTAGTATCACTTTATGGAGAACATCACCGTAGTTCTAGACTCAATTAGACTATGCGAGCATAAAACAAACACTGCCTTGTATATACCTAACGCTTAACTGTGGCGATGAGGATGAATAATAATTAAAAAATTCGAACCAGGCTTTGCAGTATGTCGTATTAACCGTTCCACATGGAAAACACACTCCTGAGTACAAATCGTCAATATAACAATATTTATAATTAATATACCTCAATTTCGATATGTGTACGATGTCGTCCTAATTGCGACCACTTGCTGCCTGAACATGATTAACCTCGAAGGGCAGTGTCCTAATTGCGAACACAATTTCTGCCTTTGAACCTACAACTTCCTCTCCGACTTCCTAAGACTGAGACTGGTCAGTGCCTTGTTAGAACATAGAAAATTCGACAAGACTAAAGTCGTTGCCGAAGTATAATTAATTTAATAATAAAGGTGTGGCCTATTATCTATACATGACTACATACTGCACAATTCTTAACTGAAAAGAGTTTCGTCATCTAATAATATAATTATTAATTTCAAATTTCAAAACATATGACACTGTTCTTAAAAATTTATGTATACCATCAATCCCCTCATATCTGTTAGCAAGGTGGATAAAAATCATGATTCTATTTTTTAAAAAAGAAGAGAGAAAATACAAAAAAATTATATATGTGAAAACTGAGAGAAAGGGGGATACTACTGCTTAGGGTTATTACTTTTATTACAAATGTAAAAAAAAAAGTCGACAGGCTGGCTGACTGTCATGCTGAAAACCCCGGTTCGAATATTGGGGTGGGTGATCTAAGGTCGGAAATTTTCTGATCTTGTCCCTGCATAAAGCAGCTCTGGAACTCACCCAGCCTCAAATCAATGGATCCTGGGGGGTAAAGGCAGCCGGAGTTTGGTTGTAATCACATAATCCCCAAAATGGCCGAGATCAAGAATATATCGAGCCCTACCCTTATATCCTCTGAATGTGCATTCATGGTGCGGTGCTAGAGAGTAAGGAGGGGCAAGACTGCGCAGTTTGAGTTCATAATTTTATATTCAAGCTATGAAACTACAGAGACATATGAAAAAAGCAATACACATTGCACTATCCTTTGCTAACTCACAGTAAATTTCCAAAAGCTGAATGAACAATATTTCTGCATGAAACAATTTAAAAAAATTGTTGATTTTTTAAATCTAAATCGATATTTTTTTTATTTAAAAAAAAACACGCTTAAAATTGCTTGCATGGTTTCTGGCACCATGCACATAGATACGTATTTTTTTATAGAAAGGCCTTTCTTTATTAAACGGTCCTGTAAAATACTTGAAAAGTTTGATTAAATCAAATAAGAAATATACGTAAACATACATTTTTCTGATATTGTAACTACTATGGAAATGTATGTTGAGTGTGTTAATGAAACTAATAATAATTTCAGTAACTTTTCTTCCAGTGAAAATAAAACATTCTGGATGTACTACATAATTGTAACTTAAAATATTAACTTAAATATTTTTATAGTCTTTGTAGCTGAATTTTGGAGATTTGTTTAATGATAATTTGAAAAAATATCAGCTGCCATGTTTAATTACAGTTTAATGATATTGACCACTATTTATAGTTTAACATGATTAGTAGTTTGAATATTTTTCTACACAAAATGTTTGCTATTTTTGCCCATAAAATTATCGAATTTTAAATCAAGATAAATCCTGTGTTTACATTTCCTTTCGTATGAGCTTCACACCATCAGTACATCTATTTTATTTCCTTTATTTTCCTATCTTAGAACCTAATAATCACCACCATTAAATTATTACGAGATTATGTACTTTCACCAAAAGTGTTTCTGATATCTACAAAATCCTTATGTACATTATTCTAAAAATTACTAATTTGGAGTGATTTAAATCAGTGATTTTTCTCTTTTTTTTTCAAAAAAATCACCTGATTTAAATCAATCCACCCTGCCTGTTAGTGTTCCTAGCCATTATTTCGTCAAAAAAGAAAAAACATCCATCAAGATAAGTAGTTTTTGAAAACATTTTTTTCAGGTCCATGGGTTCGCAATTAGGAGATGGAAATATTTCCTCACTTTTATGTGTTCGCAATTAGGACACAACCGTGTGTACATATAACAATGCAAGGAAAAGCATATGCACCTTTCACGTCTTTATTATTGCTGCATCTATGGTGTCTCACAATATGGTATACTCGTATTAGTAGATACTAGAATACGTTACATTATATTGATAATTTTGTGAGTTTTGAACCATTTTGGGTTAGCTGGGACAACAAAAGTGAATGCTGGTGCGATAAGGAAACACCTAACCAAGATTCAAACCTACAACCCCCATCGATAGATAAGTGAAGAATTTTATGTAGTAGTCACGGTTGTAATGATTCCATGGACTTTCAATGGGATCATCACAACCCGTGACTGTACGTAATTCATGATTATTCTGAATTAGCATAATAGTATTTAATTATTGTCATACAAAATTGACGACCCCCGTAGCGGAGTGGTTAGCACAGCGCGCTACGACGCCAAGGTATCCGGGTTCGAATCCCGGCCTTCGCATGGGTGTTATTTGTGAGTGTCTTTTCATCAATATTATTACCACTCATCCTCATCGTCGCGATTAGTCAAAAGTGGCAGAAAAGCGACGCTAAACAAAAATCAAATAAAAAATACAAAATTATAAGAATGATTGCTTACATAAGAAACCTTTCGCTTCATGTCTCGGTAAAGGCTAACACATTCGTGTATTTATCACATTACATCCAACTGAAATAGTGTATTATCTTGAGCAGACGTGGTCCTCTTTAAAGTTGTATTTGAATGAAGTTGAATTCGCGTCAGAAACCTCCTGGAATGAACATCATTAAGATGATGGCTTGAGAAATTGAACTCGCGACGATCCATTATCCGAGACTAACACTCGCATACTCGATCCAAGATGCCATCCATGTTGGTTCCGTCCCTCGTCCGTGGAATCTTACTTCTTTTGCAGCGCATTGGGTTTTGTATGGGAATTCTTTCCACGCACAACGCGTAAAGAATCTTGGTGCAGTATCGGAAGAGGCTGAAGGCAGCCCAGTGCTAACACAACCGCAGCTTAGCAGATCGCTGTGTATTTTACCGAAGCGGATGCTGATATTGGGGACTAAGGCGTAGCATTGTTGCGTAGCGTCATAGGGAAACCGGAGGGTAGAGAACAACTGTCAAGCTCTAGAGGGAGATTTCTCCTTTTTTTTTTTTTTTTTTTTTTTTTTACGAAATTGCAGCATTCATATCAGAGAGCAAGACTTGTTGCGAGTACGGAACAACAAAGCCAGATGCTCTTCTGTTAGGAGGGGCAAGTTTGGTTGGTCCCCCCTCCCCCGTTTCTGCTGTAATTCCCGTGTTGCTTAACAACAGCTGACAGGCTAATCCGATGGACAGGCTCCTTGGATGCTGAAGGCTTAACGCAGGTGTGCCTCTACTGGCTGGCCTGAACAAAGCGATCCCTTCGTGCAGAGGGTGATGATAGGGTGGGGGGTTCACGTGGCTTGTTCTTTCAAACGCCACACGATCGATAACTAAGTACACTTGCAGTGCAACACTAAAGAACCACAGTGTTCAATTTTATGTAGATGGGACGTCCACGTGGCTCTCCCCGTCGTTTCCTGCAGCTTTCTGTGAGCTCGGGGTTGCTTTCTGGAGAGCTTTAATGGTGAACCTGGATAACGTAATATGACCATTCGTATCTATAATGCAAAATAATTAAATTTCCTCCAGTGGCCAGACAGCGAAGAAGCGGTGAATGATGATGGGGAATGAAACTAAATGGCATTTCAAAAAGGTATCTAGGTTGATCAGTTTGAGGGTGGTGGGTAAATGTAAGATTTTTTTCTATCAATCCATTTAAAAAACTAACAACATTCACTGTGTAGCGTTTGGCTGCAACGAAGAACTGCTTTCGATTCCCGCAATGGATCGGCTCTGTGGATCTCTATACTCTATCCCGAGAATCTCTGGAACAGTACACGCTGCTGCAAAGGCTGGTAACTGCAGTCCATTTCACCCCACCTCGCAATCCCGTTCCCTCGCACGTGATTACTGGTCGAGCCGTCTCGCGTCAATAATGCGCACTTTTCATTCGCTTGCTCCAGAGATTCCCGGGACAGAGTATATGCGTGCCTGGTGGTAACCCAAGGGGTAAAGGTGGTGGAAGTATGGTACTAAGCACATCACCACAAATGGCCGAGATTGTGATTGTGTGGAGTCTTATGTGCATCGGACAGCTTTTACCTTTATATGTGTGTGTGAGTGAGAGAGAGAGAGAGAGGGTCCGGAGAGGGAGCGAGACGTTAGGGTAAGAGAAACTACAGTGGATGACAATGACTGAAGGAAGGCCATATGGTATTTTAAGATACCATCCCAACATTGGTTTGAAACACTACCGAAATACCTGTCACAACAATGGTATATTATATGTTGCAAATGTTATGGTATTATTGTCACTTTAGGCTAATCGCGACGAAGAGAATGACTGATAAATACACTGCTGGACAAAATAAACCGGACACTTGCATTTTTTGTGATAACGCATAAATTCTGATTCGAAGGCTAACGAAATGTTGCAGAAATTATTTGAAATAAGAAAACCTGAATATATTCAACAGAAAACAAATTAAAATTAACGACTTGGTGGCGTGCCTAGGATTTTCAAAGGGGAGGGTACTTTTTAGTAATTGCAATTCAGATGTCAAATATTAAGGTGTCCGTTTTTTTTATTAATGAAGACATGCCCACGCCAGGTCTCGAACCCGGGAACTTCGGTGGTGAGATCTAAAGTCGACCACATGACGTCATTAAGGGTGAAGACAAAACATTATCAACAAGAATGTGTCGCTGTTTGATTTGATTTTCGTTATTTAGCGTCGCTTGTTTGCTACTTTCGGGTAATTTCGACGATGGAGATGAGTGATGATATGATGAATTTCATGAAGGGACACTCCCAAAAAACACCCATGCCCAAGATGGGATTCGAATCGTGTTGTGATAACCTTTCCGCCACAGAGGTAGGTTAAATGAACGCGACGTTGTAAAATGAGGTTAATGAACTATTAGAGCACTGTTGGAAAGCTACAATACAAAATATATATTAAAGAAAAAAACTTGTCCTGCCATAAGAAATACGAGTGAGTGCAGAGTGTCAAAAAGTGCAGCGAACTAATCCACTTATTGTGAATGTGAATAGTGAAGAAAAGAAGGAAAAATACTGTTGTGAAATGAAAATTTCCGCCACACCAAAGATTAATCTCTTGTTACGGACAACTAGGTGCTCATTCGTGGCAAGTACGTGTAATGCCAACCAACAGTGAACATTCGCGGACAAGGAGCGGCATATTTTTTTTTTTTTTTTTTTTGCGCGCCGTTAGCGACCCCCAACTTTCCCTGTCATAAACCATCGCTCGAGGGGGTTACAGGTACGGTAACACGGTTCTTTGTATTGAAACTGAGACACGCCAAATTTGAGGGTGTGCGAGCCCGCGCTCTTGGAGTTTACGATGTAGGCAAATTGAGAAAAGATGAAAAGAAGATGAAAGATACGTCGGCGTCAAGGTCTTGGAGCTCTGCTGAGCTCCTTTCCAATCCTCGTGTTTACAACCGCGGTAGGGTTTGTCCGACGTCAAAAGGCCCGATGAAAGTTCAATCCAAGAAAGAAAAACTTCATTTCATCTCACTGTCATATTGTGTTGATGGGTATGGAACAGGGACATATATAGTGTGTGTCCGGACCGCTAAACTGTATTGGAAGAATTCAAACTTCTGAGGCACCAATGTTCTTTGCCCCCTTCCTTTATTTCCCCTGTCTGTGATTTAAAGACTAATTTACACATAAACATGGTTTCGTACAGCAGATTCAAAACAACTACACATACGTTATTCATTTTCAACAGTGGGAGCGATTAGGGGGGCATGGGGGGAGTTATCCCCCCACATTATTTGCCACCTTTTGTTCCCGCACTATGACTTCTTAATGTTTGCTTACAAAGAAAAAGTAAACTGTCCTTGACCACCCCTCCCCACTTTTGTTGCCCAATCACCGCTACTGATTCCCAATGTATGGGTAATTTGTTCTGCAAATACACAGAGGTAACACAACTAACGGATAAAGTATGTGGGGAGTGTTAATAACAAGAAATTTGCTAGAGAACCAAGTTCGATAGTTTAATTTCATAGGAAATAATGCACCTTCCTTACCCTACTTTCAAAGGATATTATATCATTAAGCTTAATTTTACGTTTCTAAGTAAAAATTATTAGCCAACAAGTGATAATTAAGATGTGGGTTCTTGCATAATGTATTTTTTCCTTCACTGAAACTGAAGCACATATGGCCTGATCATAACATTTTAGTTGTGAGCAGTTAGGGCATGGGTTAGACGTTAGAGCATAGGCTATTTCATATTTTTTGTTGAATTCAATTCTTATTTTAAATCCACTTTATGCAAATAGGCTAATCGAGACTGGGCCTACAGTTTAAAGTGGGATCCAAACCACTGTGCAATGCGCCTACACAGAGTAATCGAACCACTACGCCATCGGGGAGGCCCCTTCATAATGTTGTGTATATAATTACATATATTGAAGAAGTTTACACAATAATAAAATTAAATGGAACTTGTAGAGATGTATCGTTATGTTATCATCCACTTGCGATGAGATTGAGAAAATATTATCTTTTGTAAGGATTCTATTTATTAGTATATCCTAACTACATTTGTTATTTTGAATTTGTGACCAAATGTCGGAACTTCATGACTGAAATATATCAAACACAGAGCAAATTTTAGTCGGACCCTGTGGCTGAGCGGTGTCCACCTCCGTGGCGGAGTGGTTAGCACAGCGCGCTGCAACGCCAGGGGTTCCGGGTTCGAGTCCCGGTAAGGCATGGTTGTTTGTGAATGTCCATTCATCACTCAACCCCCTCTTCGCAAATTAGCCAAGAGGCACAAAACGCAAAGTAAAATAAAATAAATCAACAACAGAGCAAATTTTAAACCTGACAGGATGTCCCTTTTTTTTAAGCAGACGCAAGTAAAGTTTAGCAGGGCTGACATTACATTTGAAGCCAAAAAGTTTTTAACTTTATACTGCACTTTCATCTCTTAAGTGACTTTTTATTAACCGGTGATCATTTCCCTCATAAAGGCAGATTTAAGGCTTGCAGCCAAAAAAGACAAGCTGCTCGTTCTTCCCCCTTTAAGTGCGATGGTGTTATAAAACACTGCATGTTGCATGAAGCAATTAGAGGTAACTGAAACAGAAATTCCCACGCGAAATACAATCTTACTTGTTTTTATTTCAACGAACATACAATCAACTATAGAATAATAAAGACGTTATACAATGATTAAGATAATGATATGATGGAAAAACAGAATAAAGTATCATTGAGGAAATAAGTACCAGGATCGAACAACTGGTATTAGCTGATGTTCAGCCAGATCCAGACCCGTTGATTGCAGAACGCCGAATTCTGAAAGCGAAGAGCGGTCAGCTAGGCAGAGCAGGGAACGAAACACGTGCACTTTGGAGCCTTTGGTAACTAAACTTCAAACAGCATGAGTTATCTAACTTGACTACGGCCAAGGCATCAGTGCATTCCCAACAAGCCGCACTACGCAAAATGCCGCGACGTGTATCTGAAACATACATTACAAATGATACCTTGTCTCCTTCATTTTCTCAGGAATTATATTTAATGTTCGAGGATTGACTTGCTAAGAACTCGAGACAACAAACAACCCTGTCATTTTCATTTCGCGTGCAATACAAAGAAGTATTCGCTTTTCACGCAACGACTCTCTGAGCCCTTCTGATTATGATCTGGGCACAAAAAGTAAGGGGGAATGATCCTGACATCCACAACCTTTCTCACTCTGTTCCCGTGCGTTTTCTTTTCTTTCCATTGATTGCAGCAAACAGACGTACCCACAAGACCTGCTGATTGGCCTGAAAACAACACAGAATGTTTCATAGTATCTACTTGTAAGGGAGGTCACGCGCTGATGTGACAGCAATATACATCATGGAAGCATGCATATAAAAAACTAAAAAAATATATAATAAAAAAAAGCATACACAAATTATAGCATTCACACTGATCAGTGTGAATACTCTCATTTGTGTGTGCGTGTTTTAAAAAATCAGTAGCAAGAATCATACATCCAGCAAGCAGGTAGCAACTTAGTGTTTCGTGAAATATGCGAGATTCTCTCAAGAAATACACGCAGGTGTATTAGTTTTTTAAAATATATATATATATATATATATATATACTGATTTAAACCAATAGTTGGTTTTCGCGTAATCTCTACAAATCAAACATATATAGTTTAAGTTTCTGTCAAGACTGTCCTCTAATAAATTTAGAAAATTGTATCTTGACAATTTAGATACGTATACGGTTCTGTAAATATACTACGCGACACCATTTTCCCATATTGCTCACAAAGCCTCCCCGATGGCGTAGTGATAACATCATCGTCTTGTAATCAAGGAGTTCCAGGTTCGATAGTTCGGATCCCAATTCAAACTCTAGGTCCAGTCTCGATTAGCGTACACTCAATCAATACTGCTCGTAGGGCCGCTGCTAGGAAACGCGAGGCCCTTATATTTTTTTAAAAATGTGAAAACCTTCTATGCCTAGTAAAATTCTCCATTGGAACCAACATGATTATTGATACTGCGTAATTTAACCCCCAACTCCACACTCACGTTTGCACAAGAAATTAATGTGAACAAAACATTCAATAATATTACCTAAGTATATACAAATTTCGAAAGTGCGAGGCCCTGTTCGGTGGCACGTGTCGCACACCTCTAACGGTGAGCAGTGCTCGTAACGTGGCATGCATGTTATTGCAGAGAGCCTCTCTTACTTAGACGCACGAATTCGTTTTGTATTTTTCTTAGTTCGTTATTATGCCACTTTTTGCGGTTTTGTGCGGTTATAGCACAGCGTGCTACGACACCAAAGGTACCGGGTTTGAATCCCGCCCCGGGCATGGGTGAGAGTGTTCCTTCACCAATTTCATCACCCAACCCAATCTTCTCGATTAGCCAAAAAAGGCAGAAAACGAAGTAAAATAAACCAAACCAATCAGAGCAACGGAATTAAGGATTGTTTTGTTAGTTTTTGTTTTAGACCCACTTTAAACACAGGCAGCTAAATGGGTACTGAACCTATAGTTTAAAGTAGGATCTGAACTCGCTCCAACGAGTATCAAACCCGGGACCCTTGTTTACAAGGCGACGAACTTACCACTACGCCAACGGAGAGACCCTACCTAACACTCGCAACGGAATACCCACTCGAACCCAGAACCTTCGGTAGCGAGACGGTGAATCGACCAATCACGCGCTCTGCATGCGACAACTACAAGTGGGGCACATCAATAAGACGAAAGACCACCGAGATCGCTACCTTGCTTAAGAAGTCTACAAACTAATCGATTCGTACCGTGGTTGGGTGTTGGATAAAGAAAGTAATAAAGCCAAACTAATTGCGTACACAAAGGCGTCACTTAATCCACAGCCCTAACATGCGAAAATCTCAAATACAGATGCAAGATTTTGAGGTACCTCTTAAGAGGTAAAACATAAGTCAGCGTTAGCAGCAGCGTGTATTGCTTCAGCTCTGAGATTCCCAGGATATATATATAAGCATCTGCCCTTTATTGTACATCATTGGGTAGGTCACGTTGGTTGGTTGACCGATTCAATCAGGTTATTTACGTCGCTTTTTTCCACATTTTTTTCATCGACGGGATGAATGATAATGTGGATGAAGGGACAAGCACGCATGAACGACACAACAATAAGTCACCAACGTTGACTGCACTGGCGGCAAGCTGCTGTTGCTTGTCCGGTTGGGCTCGTGCTGGCGTAAACAAAGGCAATTAGGGTAAGGAAAAAGTATTATTTATTGGGTGTCGAACATGATTGAAGCTATGTCGGCGTATGAGGACTATCTGACATGGGCGGAGGGAGGGTTGCGAGGAACTTGATATGAAGAAGCGTCGTCGCATGTAGGGGGCTGAGGTGCTTGGTTCGAGGGAACGGCGGTGGACACCGTAGGTACTGGGGGCAGCGGTGGAAGTGCTCTGGGTCTAGAAATATGAGTGAGACGGGCACGTCGCTTAGTGGATGGCCTGTTTTTAGAGCAATTACACCAAAGTAAAAGACATGGGCATTTCAGGACAATGTATAATAGAAAAATGACACTTAAGATAAGAATAAGAAGAACCAACGCCTATGGACCGTAAGCAGAAACAAGGCGTGTTGGAGATCCAAACATGGTGTGTGTTCCAAATCTAAGGCTTGAGTTCGCTGTATGAAGCATAAAGCGAGTAGTTTCTTGTGCAAACCTGTTATAAATAAGAGCCAGGTTCCAAATATAGAGCGTGTAAATAGGTACAACACTGTGTTTATAAAATGGCTTATACTCGGGGATGGGAGTGATATCTAAGGAGTGAATTTCCATTTGCCAATCTTGTTTCAGGGTGTGTGAAATGTTGAAGTCGTCGTTAAGTTTGTACAAGTTTCCTAATGGCATTTCTTCCAAACCGAAGGAACGAGATGGACAGTTTTAAATTTAGGGTGTTGCTGTGCAACGCATGAATAGACTGGGTGAATAGAAATGAATTCGGTGACGCTTACTTTAGAATTACATGGGAGTGACATTTTACAGCTCCGTCCTGTTCGTGAGTGGTCATGGAGTATTCTAGAACCGAATCGTTTGGATAGTGGACGGTCACTATCGGAGGAGGGAATGTTATTATAAATTCTGTTCTATCCACTCGCAGAATTTCCGTAAGGGTGGAATTTTTGCAAGTGTAAGCGCATTCATGTAAAGTCTCGAACCGTAGTTGCGTTAAACACTTGCCGGACGCACTTTAGTCTCTCCCGATGAATTTGGCATTTATCCAATTGAGTGCCTTGAATGACAAAGTTCCTAAAGAGGCGCCAGGGCCTCGTTTGTCTGCAAAATACAGTCCAGGTTGTGCTACGTGGAAGAGAGGTGAGTGTCGCCGTAATAACTTCAATAAATGCAATGGGATCAATTCGTCGCACTATAACTTCAATGAGTGAGAAAACTTCGTTAAACAGCCCAAATATATATATATGAATCGAAATTCGTAAACTATGCTACCATAGCAGTGCCATGAGAAAAAGCATAGGATGTGACGGACCAGCCTCGCTGGCCAACACAGGATCCACCATAAATTCTGGGTTAGATTCTTCGGCTTGGTTTTTCATTGCGAGCGATTGATTGGTTTTCTCGAGTTTATTTAGCAGCGCTTATCTGCCACTTTCGGCTAATCGCGACAGTGGGGATGAGATAAAATGGATGAAAGTACAATCACACACATGTATGGAAGACACAACACAAGCCTCACAGAAGATTATACTGTGGATGTCATCATAAAGGGTCACGCCTTTCACCCTTTTCTTTGCGATTGTCACTTCACCTAACCACCGTTCATCGTCAGTGTGTACAGGCACGTATCTAGAAATATATTTCGGGGGGGGGGGCGTCCGAACCAAATATCTCAAAATAATAATTATATTAAATTAATTAATGTTTTTTTATTACGTGAATAGATAACAAGACGGTATAAGGATAGTGATATAACAGCACGTATTCATTATCTAGCTTACCTATAGTTAAGGTCGGCAAAATATGTAAAAAAAAAAAAAGCCCTGGCAAGGAAATTAATGTCAAATAGGTAACGAATAGAATATTTATTGAATATCAAATATGGATGTTTGATCTAGTTGACGAAAAGTAAAGTTTTGTGCATATTATTATATATAGTAATCAATCTTGTATAAATCTTCTTTGGTACTGTCATTAAAAGTCATCCCAATACAATCCTTGCCTTCCAATAAGCTCGGTGGAAATAAATAACTCTCGATTAAACAAGTATACGTATTTTAATATTATATAATTTTAGTTATTTTATTATTTCACTATTTAATTTTAAAAGGCTACTTAATAAATCTTTCTGGGGTCCTGAACCCCCCTTAATACGTCCTTTATTGTGTAAAATATCCACAAGTGGCGGAAAAAAATATGCAAAATATAAAAAGAATAATAATTTGAACTTTCTTACGGTAAGCAATCCATTCTCTACGATGCACATATACATACACGTTATATAATTGCCGGATCCTGTGGCCGAGTGGTGTCGACCTCCGTGGCGGAGTGGTTAGCACAGCGCGCTGAAACGCCAGGGGTTCTGGGCTCGAGTCCCGGGTAAGGCATGGGTATTTGTGTTCGTCCAAAAACGAGAAAACTGAGAATACTGTAAAAAGTGTAAAAGTTGAAAAAGTATGAATGACGGGGATACCACCGCGTAGGGGTATTCCTTTAAAAAATAAAAAATAAAAAAAAAAAAGTGGTTAGCACATCGCGCTGTGACGCCAAGGGTCCCGGGTTCGAATCCCGCTCGGGCTTGGTTGTTTGTCAATGTCCATTCATCAATTTCATCACTCATCCCCATCTTCTCAAATTAGCCAAGAGGCACAAAACGCGAAGTAAAATAAACTAAATCAAACGTTATATAATTACTCGCAAATAGTATTTCAATGGCTAATGTAACCTGTACTTTTTTAAAACACAATTCTTGCAGCAGAAAGACGATTTTTCTTTCCTAAATCTCCGTAGCGCGAGAGTACATGGGCGGACCTAGCGTCTCCACATCGGGTGACGCCGCATAGCCTCGCGTCAGTCCCTGTGGCACTTTTCCCCACTTCAAGAGGAGCCTGGTTCCCGCCGGGTAGCGTTTGATATCTACTCCCTAAAATTCTGTAAAAACACCATACTTAACACTATTGTAAAGAGAACGTTCGCTTTTGATTTTATGTTTGTTATTCAGGGTCGCTTTTCTGCCACTACTTGTTCATCGTGACGATGAGTGATGATATGATGAAACTGATGAAGAGACACTCACAGAGAACACCCATGCCCTGGCCGAAATTCGAACCCTGGACCCCTGCCGTCGTAGTGTGCTGTGCTAACACTCCGCCATGAAGATCGGCTTAATGAGAACATGCTAGATAAATTACTGCTGCCTTGGACTGCAATCACCAATTGATATAATTGGTAGCATCAAGGGTATTCAAGGGGTCCCAGGTTAGATACCCGGTGGAGGCACATAGTGGTTTGGATCCCACTTTAAACTGTAGGTTTAGTCCAGATTAGCCTTACTGTGTATAAAAGTGGACTTAAAAGACCAATTCAATCAATCAATCAAAACCAATGGATATAATTCTAAACACTGAACACATGTAACAATATCCACTCAAAGGGCAAGTCCCACTTAGTACTAAGCAGGACTTGACTTTAACAATCACTCTGCAATTGAAACACTGCTTTGAACAGATGTTAAATTGAGTATTCCAAAAGCTATCATAGTATTAATAAAAATCCAATAGCACAGTAATTTGCAAAGTTAGTCTCTAAATAAGGTATTACAGCACAGCTGATATCCAGATAGAAATTGATTGATTCTGCTTTATTTTACTTCACTTCTTGTGCAAATGACTAATTTGCGAAGATGGGGATGAGTGATGATATGGTGAAATTGATGAATGGACACTCACAAACATCCATGCCCGAGTCGAGATTGGAACCCGGATCCCTGGTATTGTAACGTGAACTGCTAACATTCCGCCACGGGGGCCGGTTGTTCAGTTTGAAGTAATGAATGAATGAGTTAAATTTTTTTGGATGCTTTGTAACATGTGGCAATTTTGGACTCTTCAATGTATGTAAAGAAAAAAAACTTATCTAAAATCCCTACTGAAAAATTAAAAAGCGATGCAAAATGCCCCCTCATAAGAGTTAAAAGTTTCAAGATGGTAAAGTCGAGTAAGGAGACACTAAAAAATATCTTCAGAGACAGTGTAAAAGGCCCATGCTTCTCAGAAAGCTAAAGACATTAGTTAAAACAATGTCATCATCTCCCAACATAGACCATTAACAGTTGGATATATCTCCCACCATTGAATGTCAATTTAAACTTGTGATACATGCAAACATACTGCTGTATATCAATTCTATTTTTGTTATCATTTCTTTTCTGCCACTGTTAGCTAATTGGAACAATAAGAATAAGTGGAGATGAAGGCACACACACTCGCAAAGGACATCCAATTCCACACAGGGATTTGAACCTGGCAACTTTGGTGGTGAGATCGAAAGTTCAGCAACTGAACCAGCATGACACAAGTAAACAAAGTAAAGATAAGCAAAAATAATGACAGGATATCTATGAAAATCTCGCTGTTCCTACTTCCATGTCATTCACAACCACATCCACCTATGAATGCATCCAAGCACTCTGATATTTAGGAACTTCAGGGGTCCAAAATGACATCCATCCCCAACCAAAAAAATTGGTTTTCACTCATGAAGAGTACTCATTCTTACAATGAGTGGTAATATGATGAAAGGGCACTCACAAAGAACAACTGTGCCCAGACCAGGATTCGAACCCAGAAACCCATACATTGTATCACACTGTACTAACCACAACAGAGAATGGCTACTAATATATTACACATTCACTTTTAAAGTCTTAAGCAAGAATTTGTGCAATACTTTCAAAGTGATATCTTAAGAAAATGGACCATTGATATTCCAGTAATACAGAATTAAGAAACATTCAGCATTACAGCTCTGCAACTACATATTAAATTAAGCAAAAAATGAAGATTCGACAAGGACTCAGAATGCAGATCGTGGCCTGCATCTTCTGCTCCCATGTGTGCCAGGTAAGAAGGTGGAAGTCATTAAAATAAAGAAATGTAAATTTGCTCTTCCTCTTTTCATTTTTTTTTTTTCTTTTAAAAATATATACCTTATGGTAATACTCAAGTCTTCTGGCTTATGAATTAGCTTCCAAATGCTCAACATTACATATAAGTTGCTCTTGTGTTTTAAGTCCACTTTATGCACAGTAAGGCTAATCAAGACTGGACCTACAGTTTAATGTGGGATCCGAACCACCATGTGCCTCCACCAGGTATCAAACCCAGGACCCCTTGATTACAAGGCAACAATGCTACCACTGCGCCATCAGAGATGCCCTATAAGTTCCTCTTGGATTAATGCCTATAATGAAACAACTTAAAATTTGAATAGGAGATTGATGAATGCACAAGAGCACATTACTCTCTCAAATAAACCATTAAAGAATGTCTCACCAAACCAAAATACTAAACATTTGAAAAAAAGAAAACAAAAACAAATGTAGCGCTTACCTGTATCACCGTATGTACTCTCCAGAAGGCAATACAAGATGATAGCTCCATACAATGCACACATGTTCACCATGTTATCCTTTACAGATTACAGACAACTGTTAATAAAAGTTTCATGCGCAAAAGAAATGTTCCATCTAATCTGTCCGATGTATTACTTCACAGTAATACACAATGTCTGCAAACAGTCAAAGACACACCATGCTTCTTAGAAGTAAACGCCACTCAAAAGCAATGCACTACACAACACAAACATGAAGTCCATAAAAGAGATGCTGAAAAACTCAACTGTCACTGTTTTACTCCATCAGATTACCTAGAAAGAAAATAGTACATCAACAGTTTTTCTGAAGGCAGTCTAGTTTGACACACACAAACAAAATAAATAAATACCAAATATACATTTTGCAGTTAATTTCTTGGCCAACTTTCAAATTGAAAAAGCAGCCAAGGCCAAATTTTACTAAACTTAAACTTATTTCCAGCAAATTATTGATCTTTTGTACTCACCTTACTTATACAAAAGACCAAAAAATTAGTAGCAACACAGCTAACAAAAATGATATACAAATAAATTTAATTTTATAGTGTGACATAAAATAAACAAAAGAATATTAGAGTTTGAACATAAAAAACAATTGGAATTTTTTAACAATTCATATACTTCACAAAATTTGCATTGAAGTAACACATCCTGATGAACCCAGTCCTAAATATCCTTGAACTAAGCGAGCATTTAGAATAATTCAGTACATTCTTTCAAAACAATCAATGCTATCACTACAATTTGAAAGTATCCATGCTCTAAAAAAATACATAAAAATGTACAGCCTCACATAAGATACCCATTCAATAAAAATACATTAATGCCATATATAACTAATAAAAAATATTGTAAACCTACCTATCTTAATATGAATGGATAAAAATGTAGGAGATATTTTTTCATGTTATGTTTATATTTAAGTCAACATATTTTATGCCCCCATCAAATAATTACAACGTGTGTAAATTTTCTTAGAATTTCCTCGTTCTATCACACTTGTTGAACTGTTTCCTTTTTTTCAAAATATAAGTCTACAGTAATTATTCATGTGTGAAAGTTTATACTGTATATGCTAAGTTGCAAATTGGTAGTATAATTTGTACAAGGAACAGAAATACGTGTAAAAATAAATTCACACATAATATATATCAGAAGAGTTCTGTATACCATTCCTTTCCTTCTTACATTATGTAAACAAACTAACACTAGTTACCGGGTTCCCAAATCCGTCCTCGTGACTGTTGTTAGGCAATCAGCTGCTCGGTGGTAGGTACAGTCAATGACGCTAACGGTAACTTCAACTTTCAAACGAAGCACCCACAATATCACGAGTTCGTGTGTACTTCCAGAGACACATTGGGTTTAAAGGGTTTCAGTAAACACATGCACTCCTCTCTAGCACCCCACAAGCGCATGTTACCATTCTGGTGTGCCATTGCTATCCTGGCCGCTGGCCACACGAAAGTGATTCAACTCATCTGTGCGCTGCTCAGCTTTCCTTGCAACCGGCACGTAAACATTCGACAGATGGCAGCACAGACTGAAGTGCGCATGTTTCAGGTTTTTGACAGTTGAATGGCGTATTCCGATTTCTAAGTGCACTGAAACGCTGTAAATCCGGTTTGTGAATTTCTGTACTTTATACGCGTGTATAGTCACTAGTCACTCTCCTTATACAAAACGCCTTTGTAATGTAATTCATTGGAGAAGGCCACGCCTAATATTTATTGTAAAGATTTTGTGATTATTAAAGAGTTCCGAAATAAAATACATTATCGTTAGATTTTCTGCAAAACTGTATGAAACATAGGAGTAACTTGATGGGGGCAAGGGGGCACTCGTTCCCTACACCTTTCCAGTTTTATTAAAATTTGCATGTTAAGGCCAAGGATATTTTTTTAAACTTTCTGTAACCTGAGGTTCGTGTTCTGCCCCCCTTAAGTTACGCTGCTGATTCTATTTGACTACGGTTATTTCCCTTGTAGTCTAATTAAATAAATGAGATACAAAAAAGATGTAAAAAGCTACGATTCTTTCATTGTTGTCGCGTTATAAAAAATTAATGATAAGATCAATCAATCCAATCTTCGCTTCAACTGTTTAAAATGTTTTAAAAGTGAACGCATAAAAAATAAAGCTGAATCACGAGGTTAGATTCCCTGTTTGGACTTGTACTCTGGCGCCTCTTTACTGCGATATTTGAGGGGGATGGGAAAGCTAAGCAATTTCTTTCCTTTGCGGAGGGGGCGTATTGTTTATGTGTGGTAAGTTTATATTTAACCATCTATGCAACACAAGGTAGCTGAATAACAACAGGCTCTATGGCGGAGATGTCACAATACAAATAAGGTATCTGAACCCAATAGTTACAAGGTGAATACAACAGATGACGTTAGTACGTCATTGTCATTTAGACTTTCCGAATGACTTGATTGAACCTGTTGGCTGTAGGCTACATATAGTGCAATAACTTGAAGACAAAGAAGCGAAATAGCTGAACCTCGTGATTGTGTTAGTTAGTACTTACTTACTTATTACATCTTCCAAGTGATAGGTGTTTATATCTCTAGTCCATGTTATGGTAGCTCATAATTTGTACTTTACAACAATGTACTTAGTTTAGACTTTAATCTAAAGTCCTGTTTAATATCCATGGAATTCTGATGACAAAGTTATGACACGTCACTTCCTTGTTTATTGGTTTGCAAGTGATGTTATTTCTTTGTATAATCTCATTATGTCAATAAAACATAAATGTATTAATATACTCATCTACCTATAAAAATTACATTGTGGTGTACTTTCTTTACAATTTCTGTTGCATTTTTTGATGTGAAAGAACAAAATATATTACTAATAGGCAATATACCCAATATGGCCTCAATGTTACTTTTTAACAAAATATTCACTGCATCCTTGTTATTATTTGGAACTGACTCCAATTTTCGGAAAATATCCAGAAATGTTCCATCTTTTGAATCTTGCAATTAGTTATGCCATTCTGACTTCGTGCACCATTAGAAACAATTGCAAACCTTAGAGGCCATGTTAGGTTCAGGTACCTTAAGTTTCAAATTGTCGAGCATGGTTCCAAATTTTCTGAAAGCTTCTTTTTTTCTGAATGTTGTAGTTCGTGTTTGTGTGCAGACCAACAGCTATATATAATCAAAATGTTCATATCGCTGTTTTTTACTTTACCTTCTCCCAGATACAGATTTATATGAGTCTGGGTGATCACCAGAGCCACTTGCAGAAACATGTCCGAAAAAAATTCTAACCTTAAGGCCGAATCACACGGAACTGGATTATCAATTAGTTAGTGCTGAACTGGCTACCTGTCCGGATTGATGGCTGCCTGGCTGGCTGCTTGACTGAGTTGGAGGAATAGGACATATTCTAATTTCTACTGGCTTTCCTCTTCTGGATTCTGTGGAACAACCAATGAGAGCAAAGTTTGGTCATGTGAAGATAATCTGTGAGTTTGCAAAGGTTCTTTTTTGTCTGTGGTTTCCGAGTGTTGGCTGTTTTTGTTAGTTTCTCGATAAAAAGGGGAAAGAAATGACGTGCAGTGAATTCGTGTTCAGTTCATTAATATTTAGGTATTTATGCAAAGCGATGAGATGTGTACGTGACAAATATGATTAGCAGAAAATGAAAATCCTTATTATTACAAGTGTATTAAATTAAATGTTTGATTTTTTAAAATTTGTGAATGCATCCTGCGAATCTCATGTATGAATATAGTATAATGCATTCCTGAGTTAATTAAAAAGCTTGTTCGGTACGCATTGATTACCATATTTTTTATAGCCAATCTCTACTCCATTGTTTTCTTTTTTAATTTTAAATAAAAGCACAAAGCAGTAATTCTCCTACAACATTCTTCAAATTGCTCGTCCATCTTTACAGATTGTCTGCTCTGCGCATTGTCTTATGGGAACAAAAGTCTATCGACAAGTACGGTAACAAGTATCGTGTGAGGCGAAAACTAGCAAATGGGTAGCCAGTCCAGCGCCAACTAGGGCATTCCTACTGGAAATCCAGTTCCGTGTGATTCAGGCTTTAGTTTACCCACACTCGGAATCGAACCCGGTATCCCGTGTGTCATCAGATGTCCTTCCGACTACAGAACCGCAGCTCCAAGGTATAGGTGTGTTTCGCCTACGTCACAAACTGTTGCATTGTGGGATCGAACAGCCATAATGATTGAGGCCGGTTCTTGTAAGCATACGAAATTCAAGCGGGCTGGAGGTTTGGCCCTTGTTGACAGGGGCGGCACCAGAAATTTTCGACCGGGTGGGCAGAAGCTCCTTATTGATAGATTAGGGTGGGCAGTATAAATGTAAGACCATATATAGTTTATATGGTGTATGTAAGACGTATGTATCCCCCTCTCTCTTACACTCCCGATTTTCTTCTTACTTCTTTTCCCTTCCCTTTTCTTGTTTTCTTTTTATTCTTTTCTAATCTATTCTCGCATCTTGTTTCATTTCCTTTCGCTTTGTCTCTGATGGACACAATTATTTCAAGGAAGTGTTTACCCATGCGCAGCCATACATTCTAATCACATTCTTTCATGCATGTTAATACAGTGAAATAAATGTGAATTAGGTTTAAGCTTGTGTTGCAAATACAAGGCACATACTTGACAATGATAGAAAGTGCGACGGTAAATAATCGTGAAGTTTCTCGTAATTTAAATGCATGTTCCTGAGCATAGTATTTTCATCGTATGAATTTTTAACTGAAAGAGTTTTTTTACTCCTTAGGGGTCACTTTTCTTAGCTTACAAGGTTTGTACAACTGAGAAATCTATGTCAATGTTTGTAGTAGCGGCGATTGGGTGCCAACATTTGAGGGGCAAAGACAATAAACTTTTTCTTGGTAGAAAAGGCTTAGCATAAAGAGGCCATAGTGCGGGGGCAAAAAGTGGCAAAATTTGGCGATGGAACTGCATCCCCCATTTCCCGGTCCTCCTAATCGCCGCCACTGAATGTTTGGATTAAAATGGACGTCTTATTAGGAATGATTTAAAACACACACGGAAATCAAATTCTTTGTTCATTATCCATTAAGTATTCCTAGGCTAACGAAAGGCTAACCCCATTTTTCTCACTTGGGCTTTCTGATTTGTACACGGTCGCATGCTCCGATGTTTTTGTTTTCAAACAAAAGTTATCCGAAGTAGATTGCTCAAATAGTCTCTGAGATATACTAATTTATTCTCTAATATGACATATTGCATCATATTTCAGCCTGTATGAGGACTAGAGACTTGAAAGAAGTTAAGTTCCCTTTGTTGCAAAAAATCTATACTTTGAAAACAATGCAAAAGTTTGCGCCCTTTTCCAAAATAACGGAAGAAGAACGTCAGATTTTTTCATTGAAATTTGGGGACTTGGCCCCTCCCAACCCCGTTTTTCTCACTTGGGCTTTCTGAATTGTACACGGTCGGGTGCTCCGATGTTTTTGTTTTCAAACAAAAGTTATCCGAAGTAGATTGCTCAAATAGTCTCAGAGATATAACGTTTTTCTGAAATAAGTGTTAAAATTTAAAAATCGTACGCAAAGGCCACCGCCGAAAGGTTTAAAGGTTAAATATAACAAAGCAACCACAACTTACTCTTCCAAAAAATGGAGTTGCATTAGTTCATACCTCTTAGAAAGTTGAGATGGTAGTTTCAATTGCACAGCGTTTCATTAGTAGATCAAGGCAGCTAATTCCGTGAACAATGATGTTGTTTTCCGAAAGTCTCAAATATTTGTTTCAGGCAATCGCCCTCCTAAAATGGACGCATCTTCTGTAGTGATAAAATGCCACGTTTGGTGCGAGTTCTTTCTGTATATTTTTCCACAAAGGCATAACGCTGTCGCATTATAATGAAGAGGTCCTGTGTTCGACTCCCTCCTCCTCTGGTGGAAGCACAATGCACACTGGTTCCACGTTAAACTGTAGGTTGTCTATCTCAGTATCTATCTCAGTATAAAAGTGAATTTAAAAACAAACTAATAAAATCGTCTTCTGGATACTTCGTGACATAACTTTTTTTCTCTACTTCAGCTAATACATCTACAGATTCTGTTGACATTTTCGGCTGATTCATGTGGCAAAATTTATGTGTGGAAAGAGGATTTCTAAATAGGATAAGCAATTCATTAGCAATTGAATAATTATGTAGCTTTTTCCATACATAACTGGTTTATTAAAATTTATTTACTGCAGTATTGTAGTGATTATTGTGATTCCTTCTTATTAGTAGAATGAATATAAAGTTGGTATTTCGCATACCATATTGATATTTGAAGATAACAAGTATATAAAAATTGTAATGAAATAAAAAAGGGACACTTCTGGAATTTTAATGCTGAGCTAAATACAAACTACGAGGGATGATCGAAAAAAAAGGTTACAAAGCATATAACTTTTGTTTTATTCACTATAACGTCAACGAAAATTTATGTGTAAATTAATAACATGTTTGTCTTGTTGCGGGTTTGAGGACTTCGGATTCTGACCATGTATACCCGAGAAGCGGACATTTAAAATGGTGACTCGTCTTGAAAATTCGTCAAGAGTAGAAGTGAGGGCAGTGGTGCAGATCCTGTGGGCCAAAAACACTATACCTGCTGACATTCACAGGCAGATTGTGGAGGTGTATGGGGAGGGGACAATTTTAAGGCAACATGTAGCGAAGTGGTGTTGTGCCTTCAAAGAAGGACGGACCAGTATTGTTAATGACAACCCTGGACACAGCGGTAGACCCAGTACCTCAACCACTGACGTGAAGTGTACTATTGTGGATGAGTGTATTCGTGAGGATAGAAGAAGAACATTACGTTCAATATCAGCTAGCTGGGACTACCATTTGGTTGGCTGGCCACCATTATCTGACATGTGATGATATCAAAAGAGCTGCCTCACGGTGGCTACGAGAATTTGACGCGGATTTGTGTGCAACCGGTATGGAAAACCTCATCTACCGTTCTGAAAAGTGCTTGAACTAAAAAAGTGATTACATCAAGGACTAGTGTTGACTGCCCTCCATCATCAGGTGTGTTGATCTTCCATCTATGTCTAACACATACGCCATAATAGGCTTTGTAACCTTTTTTTCGATCATCCCTCGTATATTATACTCTCTAGCATACTTAAACCCGAAGGTTTATGGCTTCAGCAACAGAAGCCTTCCATCTGTCCCTATTCGGGGCAAGATCAATCCAATATTTTCGATCCTTGCCGATTTCTTTTAGGTCCATCTCAACGTTACCCCTCCATCCTCGTCTTGGCCTTCCTACTGGTCTCTTACCATCAGGTTTCCCAACAAGAATCCTGTAAACTATTTTTTTCCTCTGCCATTTGTGTCACATGGCCTGCCCATCTAAGCCTTCTTGATTAAATTATTCTAATAATAATAATTAAAAAGTCAAAATAATGTATTGTGTTGCCGGAGGAAGTAACGCTAAGATGATGATTTTATTTGTTTATTTGGATATTATTTTAACCATACCCAGGGCGGGATTTATATATGTATGTGGAGGCTCGGAGCTACAGTCCTCAAGTTCACTATAAATTCTGATCTAATCTTGATCATACCCTGCATAATTTTGAGCCTCCTAAGGCTACTAGCTGCTTTTAATCATGGAAGTATTCATTTTATCACAATTTTTGTTTCAATATTTTTCAATGTTGTATTTACTTTCACTTTCTAATGACAAAATTGGCTTTTTTTATCAGTTGATAATATGTGAATATTTCTAGCATAGATAATATTCACAAGTAAAATATACATGTTATGAACACCAGAATACACTTATTTATCGAATTATTCATATATCTCCAAGTATATGTACTTATTGAATTTGATTGGGTGGGCAATCGGGTGGGCACAGGAATTTTTGGGTGGGCGCTTGCCCACCCGTGCCCACCCCTGGCGCCGTCCCTGCTTGTTGACGATGGTACATTGCAGTAGCGTACGCAGGAATTTTATCAAGGAAGGGTTATTTCTAAAACTTTCTCCAAACTTACATTACCATTGTTTTTTATACTTTAATTAAATAATAATACTCATAATTAATTAATAATACTTATAATTAATTAATTAGCTAAATTACTACTAATAATCCTACTAATACCACTACTACTGTTAAGTAGTAGAGATCTACATAAATATAGTATTTATGAAAGCAATAGGACAAAATTACTTTCTAGTCATTCGATTTTTATGAAATTCTGGGAACATTTCTTTGTATCTTTGTTACGAAATAATTGTGTGGTCAACGAGGTGAGACATTTTAAGTGTGAAGAAAATCCATAAAAACAAGAAAATAAATTGAAATAATCAAGGTATGGAACTCATTCAAGGAGCTGCGATGGTCTGGTCGGTAGATCATCTGACAACCACGCGAGAGATCCGGATTCGATTCCTAGAATACGTTGGAATTTTTCCGGCTTCTTCCCCGCATAAATGTTCCCGATAATTCACATCTGGATTGTCTCGCTGTTCTTACCAACAAAACATTTTGCAATATTAAGCATATTGTCGTTTGAATAATTGTCTAGTCAACAAGGTGAGACATTTTAAAGAGAGACATTCAAACGTGCTGCTGTAAACAATGGGAAGGTGGACTGATGACTTTATTCTTCTCCGCCTAGCAATTGTCTATACATTAGCCGCTTACAACGAACCAAGAACTTTCTTTAGTTAATTCTCATTGTCACACAAAAAAAAATACATGTTCATTGAACACTGGTGTACATAAGCCAAGCGTCAGGTTAACCTTGCAGCAGGTTTTCGCATATGTAAATCCAAACGTGCGCGCAAGAATATAGTTCCACTGAGACGGGTTCTATTCCGACACAACTGCATACTTGCAAGAAAACAGTTATTTAATTTGTAAAATACAGACAAAATAATACATCCATTAGCAGGTGTGGACTTGATCGGTTGCAATCACTGTGCAGACGAACTTGGATCCGCAGATTCGCCAACTGGAGTTTATATTGAGCTGAGGAATCCCTGAAGCCCAAGTGCGAGTCGAGCAAGACTGAATACGTTGCAGAGCGCGTGGAATCCGTGATACCAGTGTTGCACATCCCACTATTTTAACCCTATGTTTATTGTGATTAATAATCGTGCTATACAGCGGCGAGAATGGCTGAATCAAGCAAGGTCTCCTGTTCAGCGAGTGTTATTGTGGGCTTCATCCGAAGGGAAAAGGTCTTCAAATCAAGCAAGTTGTTTAAAATGCATAATCCTCCTTACGGAAACAAGATCAAAGTAAAACAGGGCGTGAGGTGATTTGCCGTCAATGGGCGCACGCAGTGGCGTGCCCAGGGGGGGGGGTTGGTGGGGGTTAAACCCCCCCCCCCCATTGGTTTCGTCATTTAAAAAAATTCAAAGCAGAAATACATTTTATTTCATAAATTGCCAATATTGTAAAATGTTTACATTTGGCAATGAGAAATGTATTGCTTCTTCAATTACTTTTGATAATACTGGAGTTGAGTTACAGCAATGCACAAGCATTCATTCATTCCTTAGTCACTGAAAAGGAAGGAGAATTTCCTTCTCAGTATGGTCAAGAAAAGAGCCGCAACCCTTGGAATGCGAACTGAAGGAATCCCTCCTCCCCTTTCTTTCACCCACGATGACCCTCTTAGGAGAATGACCCTCCCTTTCCTGTTACGACAGTGCTGCTAACTTCCCTTTTCTTTCTTTCCCCTTCTTATACCATTTATACCAGCAGAGCAAAGTTCTGTGAGATTTGAATCACTACAATTAGTAGGCAAAGTAAGTCAAAATCTTATTTTGCACCTGGATGCATATTTATTTCAAAATATCAATAATTATAATAATAATAATAATTGTTGCAGGCAGTAGAAAAAGCATGGTTTTAAGGAGGCAAGCGATGTTTTGTACAATAGCATGCCGGGAGGAAGGGAGGGATGCATTATATAGCGCAACTGGCCCAGTCAGTTTCATAAACAAAATAAAAGCAATTAATATGCCAAAATATTATACGTTTTACTCTTGTGCTCTTTACAAATTAGATATTTTTTTCGCAACCAATTTCCAGCCTTCAGTTTATTGAATTTTCTTGTAACATGTGTGAAAGATCTCGCTTGAATTTGTGCGTAAATAATTTAGCAGTTGCCAACACTACTGACACTGACACTACTGGTTGCTGTCAACACTGGTGACGTAATTTGAGCTGGACCAAGCTGGATGCATGGTTCAGACATTCGACCGCCCGGTATCTTTGTCCCAAGTCCTGGTGTTCACTGGGGTTGTAGCGAGTTGCAGTCTGCAAGGTAGCAAGTCGAAGTGGTCGTGTTGTGTGTTACGTTTCTGCGTGTGTAATAGATTTTTGACGTGGAACTAAAGATGGATAGAAAAAAGAGGAGAAATATATTATTAGATTATTTCAAAAAGAAACAAAAAATGGAAGTTGAAGCTTCACCTTCCACAAATAGAACGTCAGAAAAGGTCGATTTAAGTTCAGAGGAATTCCATCCGAATTGCGAGAGTGAAACGTGCGAACTTTCAGACTCTTGATATTCAACAAGAAGGCATAACAGAAGATATTGCAAACCTTGTTGCAAAATTATGTCAAGGAACTGTCGAGGTAAGTGACGTTCATTATTTGATAGCAGATATATCCATAGGCGGATTTAGAATTGTTTTTCTGGGAGAGCACAGCATGTGCTGTAAGCATACAATCGTGTGTGTGCAGGGGAGGGGTGTGCCCGCGTGTGTATGTCTGGAAGACGTGTGTAGGATGTCACCCTATATCACCAATAAACTTTCGCAGGGCGAGAGAACATTATGATGAACAAGTTTCCTCAATGATTTCAGGGGCCTCACCGATGGTGGTGTAATCAAAGAGGTCCTGGGTTTGATCCCCTGTGAAGGTGCATTGCACAGTGGTACGTATCCCGATTTAAACTTTAAGACCAGTCCCGATTAACGTATCTGAATATAAAATTGACTTTAAAATCATTTACTTTTTGTTTTGTTCACGAACCCTCGAAAAACGATATTACCTATCTTATAGATCCACCAAGGTATTTGAAACCCTGGCGTCGGAGCAGTGGCACTAATGTCGCTAGTGTATATGTATTCAACCACATTATAAAATCACGGTTGGCATGGACAGTTTTATTATTTTGTAGGAAAGGGATAACGTTTGTATTACGACACGGGATAGACTAGATAGGCATCCTATTAACTGTAAATATTCCTTACAAATCTTCTGAATATTTCTCTTGTACAAACGCAACAAATACAATAAGTAATATACATGTGCAGTAATAAATTCATTTTCTGAAAGCATCTTTTCTGGCATCAGTGGTCGAAGTAGGGGATGCTGCCTTCAGTTAAGGAAGTTTCACAAATCATACCCACAATTAGAATAATTTTCATATTGAGCATCCTCCACCTACTGTATTGTCTCCATGTTGATCCATACAAGGATGTACCCCCTCGTATTTCCAAAATCGATCAAACATCCCCTCCCTTTTCGGCTACGAATTTGCATTTCGAGCACTGTCTGGCAAGATTTTATCGGGCTCAGTGACAGATCCTGTGGTGCGGTACTGGACTTCGGAGGGGAAGGGGGGAGTGGCCCCTTCAACAGTTGGTTTCGCAGTTCCATAACGTTAACAACATACAAAATTCCTCTCCATAGACCTAATATGAAAATGAATATGACACATTAATGACACTGTAGTAGAAAATGTTAATTACTGAAGCGGTTCGTATTTGTTTGTCGACTGTCAAAGAAATGTTTTGACCAATAATATAATAATACAATGCCAAAAATGTACACAATATTTAGCAAAACCATCTCCACAACAAGTACAATGTTGATTGATTTGATGTTTTAAATCCACTTTATGCACAGTAAGGCTAATCGGGACTGGGCCTAAAGTTTAAAGTGAGATCCGAACCACTATTAGCCTCCACCGGGTATTGAACCCGGGACACCTTGATTACAAGGCGACGACGCTCACACTGAAATGAAACTGTGGTATCGTCATCTTGCAGCAATGTAAAGACGTCTAGTAAATGCTCTTGAAGCAATTGATATATGCAGTGAAGTAATATTTCCCTGGGTAAACACACGTTTGCTCATATTATGTACAATCCCGGTAACAACAACACCAAATGAGAAATCATTCTCAACTTTGAGGCACTTGAAGACCTATCTTCGAAATACCATTTGCGAAGAAAGCTTAAATGGGTTAGCTGCTCTGAACATTCACCGGGATATAAAAGTTACTTGTGACGACATACTGTCAGAACTCGCACAGAAACCTCGATGCCTAAATTTCAGAATTTAAATTGTTGAACTGTGGTACCTTATTTATTACTGTCTTTAAGACATCAATTAGTCTTAATCTCTTTAATGTTGTTACAATGTCGAGTGTACATATTTTTTGTTTAAAAATTATATTTGAGCAATTAAATATAAAATATTAATAATTTGGAAATATTGAAGCAGGTGCTTTTATATGATGCAATAAAAACATGAAGCATCCATAGCAAATACATTGATTGCGTTCATTGGGGTAAAATCCAAGTATATTAATTATCTAATTTATTACAAGAAATTTGACCTGCGAACTGGAAAATGTGTTAGATTCATAACCCCCCCCCCCCTTACGAAAATCCTGGGCACGCGCCTGGGCGCACGAACTGTATCCCGGGTGTTGAATGATTTGCGGTTTGAGTTTAGGAAGAGGAAACGATTGTTTGTTGTTTGACTACAAAAGAATGTCCCCGGTATTAAAAGATATCCCCGTGAGAAGAAACATGTTTATTATTTGGACCAGACGTGCTTTAACTCTAGGAGGGGCGTGGGCGTTATATTGACTTTATATATATATATATATATATATATATATATATATATATATATATATATATCACCATGCAAAACCACCGCCAGGGCTGAAGAAACCGACGAGAAAGGGAGAGGGGAAGGGGGAGGCTTATTTTTTCACCCACTGACGGCAATGACGTCTTTGTTGAAGGCACATATATTTACTGTTCCGTGCAAGGAAAGGGATGGATGATTAGCAAGAAATGGACAGACCAAGATTTGAATCCTGGTTTAGTGAAGTGATTCATAAATTGTTACCAGAATAATAGCAGCAGACAATGCACCTGATTGTATATATCCACAATAACAAATCATACTTTTTTTTTTTGCTGGTATAACTTGAAGTGCGTGTGTCTTACAGTAACAAAGGTTTTCATAAACGTACTTTTTTATAAACCAAAAACAATAATTTGTCATTAAATTCAAGAGGGCCTGTCGTTGTTTACTTATATCTTTGTTTATTTTTATTTTTGCGTGCTCGAAATATACACACATGCTCATGGGCGTCCGGAAGGGGGGGCAAGGGGGCCGTTCCCTCCCTGGAAAATGAAAGTCAACCAAAAATTATGTATTTCACACATATAATTTCATTTTAGCCACAATAATATGTGTTAATTATTGCATTAACACAATAAATTCAAATTTAAGCAATGTTATTAGGGAACTACACTCTTTTGGGGGAAATGTGACTTGTTTGCCCCCCTGGGAAAAATACTCTCATGTTTCGAAGATATTTCGCATTTATATTAAGTAATGACACATTTTTTTAAATAATTTATGCGCCGAAAGTACTTCTAAAATGTTATGTTTCAGGAGACAAAAAGAAACACAAATATATTCCGCTTGACATGTATGCGGGTTTTGATGTGTTGTGCGGTTGGCAATACTGTGGATTTTCTCAGTGTCTGCGATGTAAGCAGCTCGGCGGTTGAGGCAAGACTGGCACGGAAGATTCTGTGCTCAGTTCCTGCGCGGATTGATACATAAAACCTGCTGCAAACTTAGCCTGACGCGCGGCTTAGAGGGGTGGCTGATGGGATTAGAGCCCGTACCGAAATTTTGAGAAAATCAAAATTTTCAAATAAAAATCCGTTAAGAACTTTAAAAATCAAAATGTGTAAATGCGAAACCTAATTTAAAGTGAGTCCCGATTACAATTTTTTATCTTTGAATACAATTTTAATAGATTGAAAAGCTCAAAAAATACGAAATATTTTATTATGCGTCCTGCCCTCCAAAACGAAACGCTTTTCATATTCACTATTCCAGCCCGAAAAATAAAATCCTGTATATGCCAGTGTATTGAAGATTGTTGCAACTGAGATACAAAACAACTTTTCTCTCTTTTAAATCCTAGTTGCCCTCATATTTTACTTTCAAGAATTCGTGTTAATTTTCAAGCCATTCACTCTGAAAGACAAGTGTGTTTGGAATGCTGTGCTTTTCTCCGTGCTGCATGGAAATAATAATTCAAATTATTATTATTATTAGTAGTAGTAGTAGTAGTAATAATAGTAATAGTATTGTCCCAGATCTTTTTCTGTGATAAGTTGGCCATTTAATTTTTTTCCCCACAGCATTTTTCATAATATTTCACAAACTCAAGGGGGGAGGTTATAACCTCCCCTTGCGTACGCCACTGGTACATTGTGCAGTATTCGGTTGTTTAACAGAAACTCACGTTTATCCTTCAATTTTCCGAGAAAGAACGTACGTTTCACGTCACGGAACTCGATAATTGTTGATCAGAAGATTGGCGAGACATTACAGACTGTGGAGCAGGCCCGTAGCCAGGCAGGGGCCAGGGGGCTCAGCTAAGAGTGAAAATGTAGACATAAATCCACAGAACATGAACAGCAGCAGTGGCGTAGCGGCCACCCCCGCAATGTGGGGGTGTGTAGGGACCCCGCAATGTTTTCTCTGCGCTCCTGAAATTTTATATAATTTCAGAAATTCAACACATAGTGCCGGTTATTTTTTAAAAAAACGAAATAGACAAAATGTAGGTCCACAATGGCAAAATTTGAACTCGAAATTCACTGAGGTGAGCACTAAATAGAAACCCCCGATCGGTGAACTTAGAATAAGTATCAATAGAGTTACTGTATCTAATTTACGAGTCAGGGGACACCACGAATAACTTCACGACTGTTTTATTTATTTATTTATTTTCATGTGTAACGTGGTCGAGTGGGTTCCCAGAAAAATATCATAAGACAATGTCTGCGATAATAAGCAGGGCAGGGCGTACTAGCTCAATTAAAGAGGCCATGGCAACTTAATCTGTGGGCCCTCAGAAATGCCGTATTAAGTTACTTGATCGCAGATTACCTAAAATAGGGGGGAAACCTTATCTCACTCCTTTACAGATATACCGTTTGTCGGAATCTTTTAGAGTATAAATTGTCTGCAGTTATGAATCCACTAAGAAGGTTCAGTTGCTCGGACAGTCTGTTTTTTGTTTCTACGCAAACAAGAAAACTTGTTATTTCATAAACTTTTACCACTAACATTAGTTTTATGTGTAGTATTTAAAATGTAACTTCCCACCAAATATTTTCAAAGTGGGCCGAAGTCTTTTCATATTCAAATAAGAACTGAGACAAATTTCCCATGTAGTCTACACCTGTTGAGTGTTACAGATTATTTTAGATTTTTAGCTATAGTGTGATAAGGTAGTTTAATTTTGTTTTAATTGTTAAGTTAAACACTTCAAAAGGGGGGTAGCTAACTGTTGTACATCCGTTACCATCTGACGTCATCAATAATATATATACGTTGTAGTACTTTCGATAATTTTTTACTAAGGGGCTACCAATATATTTGTTGCAGGGGGGCCCCAGGGCACTGCGCTACGCCACTGAACAGCAACTATTACATTCGCTCATCTTGTTTATGAGCTGAAGTCTAAGTAGCTGCAAGTACTGTATTTAGAACATTGTCTAGACTTTGTAAGTTCTTTCATAGGGGAGCTTCTTTATATGTACCTTCACTGCCCCTGTTGCGGTCTCCATTTATTCAGAAATCTGATCATGCAAATTTCCTTCGCATCTGCATCAAAGGTCAACAGCTCTCAAGATTTGGGAACGAAGGAGAGTTTCATTGATTCGGCCGGGGATGGAATGTACTGTAGGCACTGTGATTGAATATTGTGCAATTTTTGTGTAATATAAATATCTGTATCATATAAAGCAGTATGGAGTGAGTAAGGGATGATTTCAGTATCAGTCAATTAACACTTCAAGATATATTTTAAAAGATGTAGAAAAATGTAGTATTTGTGTGATATTTATAAACTTTATGTAAATTGAAGACTAAAATTGGTAAACGCTGTAAGTGCCACAATAATTCAAACACCGTTTTCCACGTTAAACTGTAAAATGTGCCATGCTTTATAATGTGGTAAACGTGAAATGTGGCTGGTAGTCCTCTAAGTAGTTCAAAGAGCGTGTAAAGAGGTCACTAGTGTGAACGTTCTTACGGGCTGATGTGCTGAACGATGCGATTTCCCAACACTTTCGCTTTTTTCATTTACAACGTTTACCACTTTTAGTCCTCACTTAATGACCCCTCCCCCACACACAATTTACCTTCATTTAATACTTAATTTTTTAAAAAATGGAGTTGGTTTACAAAGCCTCCAAGGCCAATGGCGCAAATCCCCGAAAATCATGTCATGCGTCCCACCCCCAAATTATATTATTCGCGCTCTCAAATCATATAGTAATTCCCACAAAGTAAAGCTCAGGACGATAATATATATATTTTTGTTCCAAATGATGCACCAGCTTTAAATTAAGCAGTGTACAGCACTAAGCATTAAGAGATGTTATTAATGAATATCGAGAATATCGCTTATGTCTTGTAATGCACGTATAGTATAAAAGTTCACATTCACCTTAGTAAAGCTAAAAAAAAAAAACACGCATTCTTGCAACAAAATATTGCGAGCGAAGCGAGCAAGAAAATTTTTATATCCATCTCTTTGCAGGCTTTCAAGTACTTTCTTAGGATTCCGAGATAACTAATTAGTCTTTTTCAGCTTCTCTTTTGCCACGTTCGGAGTCTAAACGTGGCTAAATAGGTACAGTCCTCAAAATTTAATATTCGAACTCTCTGCACTACAGAAATTCCTTGACAACCTATCTCCCCCTTTAAATTAAATACTCAATCCTACCACCATCATTTCCAAGCCAATTTTAGGTTTACTGTTGATATTGAAGACAATTAATTCTCAGTTTCCACACAAGAATTTCGCAACAGTCTAAGACAATATTAATGCCCAAGAATTGGATACCCCTCAATTTAATGATCAATCCCCCTCTAACTAAACACCCTCCATAATCTAAGACCTAGAGTTGGATACTGCCCCCCCCCCAACGTTTAATTCAGAATTCCCCCCAGAACCCATGTGTAAAATAAGGCCTAATATTTTGGAGGTGGATATTTCTCCCACCCCCTCCCTTCGATAACATCCTTAAAAACTTTCTTTTCTTTATGTAATAGATTAAATATGGTGCATTTAAGGTGTAAAAGTTTTACATATGTTTTGGAAAAATATATAAAAGTTGAATTTTATATTATTTGAAGGGAAAAAATCCCCCCCAAAAAAATTTCGTTGGCGCAATCTGAGCCATAATCCCCCCTTGTGGGCACGCCTGCCCCTGATAACCCCGTGAGCAACCCCTGGAGATCAATTCTAGCTACGGGTCTACTGTGGAGTCAACACTTCCTCTCAGGTTCATATATCACCTTTCACTGTGACTTTTAGTACAAATGGATCAAGCTGGTGTGTTTAATCATACTTGCAAGTAGTGTTTCTTTGTTTTTGTTTGGTAGAAAGATGTTGATACTTCCGATAAATTTGACGAAAAAAATGATAACATTCAACGTTAAATTCATATTGATAATTTTACGTTTGTACCGGATTATTTATTATTATTTTATTTAACACACAGTTATTAATTTTTAGCCGATCCATGAGAAAAGGTGGCAATAGTAGGCTTTGCGTACTGTCAGAAAAAAAAGCACTGCTTGATTAAAACACATTAATGATACATCAAAGTATCCCAAATTCATTGATTGATTTGGTTTATTTTACTTCGCTTTTCTGCCAGTTTGGGCTAATCGTGAAGACAAGGCTGTAATGATATGATGAAATTGATTAAGGGAAACTCACAAAGAAAACTCATGCCCAGGCTGGGATTCGAACCCGGGACCCCTGGCATCGTAGCGCGCTGTGTTAACCACTCCGTCACGGAGGCCAGCATAGCCAAAATTGTTAAAGCAAGGAGTTAAATTACGGTTTTTGAGCAACTCAACATTTTAAGTTACAGCGTTTGAACAAACCTTAAAGGGAAACAGAGAGGATAATGGCAGAGCCTGGAAAATATTAGTAAATCTGTACTGGATGTAAATATTTCAAGCAGAATCCGAACCACTAATAGGCTAAATACGGAAACAAATTGATTCCAGGTAGCTGGGTCAAGTAATTCAACACACGTGAACTAGAGTTGGCGAAAGGTTTAGGCCTCTTTTCATTTCGTTATCGTCCAGTTCATATGGATCTACACCGCAAAACTTCGCCTTTTCTCCAGTGACATGCACTGAGGAGTAGCTAGTCTAGCAGAGATAGATCAATCAATCTCAAATCTCTAATTATTTTCAAATCACAATATTTATTGTTTTGTTGAAGCCACAGTTCATATGCAACACTTTTTTTCACGCGCTTCTCGTCCCTCGGTGCGTTCAGAGGCCTAGCTCGCTCTTTCTCCGCCTCACAGTTCCAGGTAGAAACGGGTTTTGGAAGGGAAAGGGAAGATTTCTGCCTCTACCTCACTTGCTCCGTTGCCTCCGCTCCAATGGTTGAAAGACCGTGGTTTCAGGTCCTCCAGTTTATCTCCTATAGGACAGATAGGGGATTCGTTTCCCTTCGATTCCTTTGTAAATCCTCTAAAGAACTAAGGGGAAATTTTTCTGCAGTACTTCTGTCCTATTTACACTACTTTTTACACGTTATGTATGTATGATATGGGATGTACTTTTATCATTTATGCAATTGGAACGTCTTATGTGCAGACAAAAATTTTATGCTTTTTTTAAAATATGGAATATATAATGATTAAATAACAAATATTTGCTCACGCTCTCTCTTGCTCTCGTTTTAGTAGTGTTTTATTTAAATATACTAATCTCTTGGCCTCCAATAAAAAAATGGGTAAGCTAAACAATCATAAATACCGATGTATTTATTTGGGCAAATGAACGCGCGTTCTAATTCTTGTTGTTGGTTTGGTTTATTTTACTTCGCTTTTCTGTCACATTTGGTTATCGCGAAAATGAGGATGAGTGATGATATAATGAAATTGATGAAGGGACCTCGCAAAGAACAATTCAGGCCGGATTCGTGACAAGCGTGCATTCTTGTTCTTATGTGTTATACTCTGCCTGCAGTGAATAATGAGAAAATTAGAAATGAAAAATGTATCGCAGAACTCAAAAAGCCAAATGAAGAAAGTAGAAAAATGGTTTGTTTAAAGTTGTGTTTTGTTACCCATCGCTTTTTCTAGCTGTATAGATTTAATCGGAATAAGTAGCTAAGAGCTTGGAAAGTCGTGAGGGACAATCATAAACAGAGAATTCTAGGCTCCTGATTTCACAGTGCCCTGCAGATGCACTGGGAGGAAATTATCTTCCATCGCTTTACCTAATTTCTGCCATGACGATGAACGTTGATTAAATTAACGGGTGAAGAGTGGTTGCAAAGAAACACTCATGCAAAGGCCAGGGCTCGAGCCCGGATCCTTCAGTAACGAGATCGTGAGATGGGGAAATTATGGAAATCAAACAATGCAAAATTTTTGAAAAAACGTTAATCATATATAAAGATGGTATTTCAAAAATTCAATTGAAAATTACTACTCAGGAAAATGCAGTTTGCTTTACCGATACCCACGTATCCGAATGGTTAGCGCCTTCCTCACATGTTTGTTGTCGGCCGACCTCCGTGGGGAAGTGGAAGTGGTCCCGGATCTGTACCCGATGGAGGCATATAGTGGTTCGGATCCCACATTAAACTATAGGTCTAGTCCCGATTAGCCTTTCTGTGTATAAAGTGGACTTAAAACGTCAAATCAACCATCAAATCAACCAACCGTGGGGGAGTGGTTACAACAACGCGCTACAACACCAGGAGTTCCTGGTTCGAACCCCTACCTGGACATGGGTGTTCTTTGGTTTGTCCCTTCATTAATTTTGTCGTATCATCTTCACGATTAACCAAATGTATAAAAAAGCTAATCAAATCAAATCATTCATTGATTGATAGTTTGATTTGGTTTATTTTACTTCGCTTTCCGCCATATTTGGCTAATCGCGAAGACGATGCGATAAAATTGATGAAGGGACACACGAAGATCACCCATTGCCAAGCCGAGATTCAAACCCGGCATCTCTGGCTCAGTAGTCAAATCAAATCGTTTTTGATTTTCGAAAGTGGGTGGAAGTTATGTGTACAATTTTTTGTAGTCATTCCTAACTTTGCAATTTTTCCTGTATTTGACGTTCTTCTTTTAGGAATAGTGGGCCCTAAAATAGGGAGCGGATTATGACCCGTTGGGCACGCCACTCATTGCTACTCCAAGTGTCGACGTCACCGCACGTCACTGCTTTTCTCCATATCTTTTCGTGTCGACTGTGCAAAGAGCTTGAACACGAAAAATTAACTGTCATTAAGTGTATGCAATGTTACCGAAATTTTACACAGTAGTAACAACAAACGTACAGTTGGAGCAGGTGTAACGAACGCTACGTGCAAAAAGAATGGATCCATTCTCCTACGTGGTGGGTATTTCCTTGCAGACGACAAACAACTAGGCCGCAAACATGGCGGCGGTGCGAATTCTGACATCACATGAAACCCACCTATAGATTAAGTTGCCAGCATATTATCGAGAAACTGGGAAAACAGTAGTGATGTCAAAGGGGGAAGGTGCGTCTCTCCCAGAGAACAACTGACCTCTAGTTTTCAGAAAAAAATATTCTCAATATTTAATGACATCATTATTACCAGGGTGGTATTTGGAAGGTGCACAGTTTCTATGTACTGAGGGACGGGGTGTCGGTTGAAGGGAAGATGTTGTCTCTGCTAGATTCTTGTAAGAATTAATGCTCAATACACAAAATGCATACATACGTAATTACGTATATACAGGGTGGTCACAAAGTGGGCGTACCCCCCTATATTTTCGACACTACGATGGTAATAGTTAAATTACTTGATATGAACACATACCTGTGTCATTGATAAACCACCTCGGGGACTTCTTGAAGGCCCTTCAGAACGTATTGAGGGGAACGTCACCGCGCGGAAAAAGGTCTTATTCACACTTGCATCACAAAGTGTGCCAAAATATGGCGCAGAGTTCGGCCGTGCTACGAAAAAGACTGTCTCCATACCGACGTTCTGGACACTTAAACCATCAGATGTGTGTTCATATCAAGCATTCAACCATAACCATCGTAGTGTCGAAAATACAGGGGGGTACGCCCAATTTGTGACCTCCCTGTATATTACATTATACATAATTTTAAATTTTCACGGTCCACACATTAACGATCTCGGACATTTTGGAGGTGATGTGATCAGCACCACATTCTGTCCACTTTAACCCCCCTCCCCAGGCTGTTAAACCCTACACACATTTTAATGAAGGGATAAATAAGGAAACTTTTCAACTTTAGATCACCTACCCTGTGAATTGAACGCAAGCCTCTCTGTAACCAGTGGCGTGACCAGGATTTTCGAAAGGAGGGGTTAGGTATACATTTTTTTATTAGTCAACCCTCATTTTGCCATCTTTTCCTGCGTTTGATGTTCCTTTTTTAGAAATACTGGGCCAAAGGGGGGGGGGTTAAACCCCCCCCCCTTGGGCACGCCACTGTCTGTAACAGTCAGACACCCTCCGAAGTGGACCACCGTGGCTCACGAGTTTAATGTCATATGTGATTAACAATGTTACTAAAAAGTTTCCAATCATTAAAAATGTAAATTTCAAATAAATAATTGAAACTATTAAGCTAATATCTTTATATATATATATATTATTATTATTCATAGAAATCCAGTGTGTTACATATATGAAATTCAATACAGGTCTCTGACACCGTGCCACTGATCTACCACTTCTTGTTCTTTTTTTTAAAAAAATAAAAAGGAATACCCCTACACGGCAGCCTTCCCCACACATCAAATTCATACATGTCAATTTATTTCAATTCTCATTTTCACCAGGACAGACAAACACAAACATCCATGTCAGAGCTGGGATTCGAACCTGGGAGCCCTGGCATCGTAGCACGCTGTGCTAACCATTCTGCCACTGAGCTACAGAGCCTACCTGGCTTCGCATGATTTTTCGCAGTCGCTGTTTTACCTGTGTGAAATCGTCTCGTCTAGTGCTACTGCAACAGGATCTGTTGCCTTTGAAACACTGCAACGTCGACGTTGCGAAAAATCTACATAGTACATCTCCTGTGTGTGCCTAATTCAAGGAATGACACTATAGTTTGAAAAATTGGTGGGAAAAATTTAACAAGATGAGATTCTACAATCGACTCTATTCAATAAATAAAAACTAAATTTCACCAAAAAATTACAAATTTTGTACTAATGGATCTGAAGAGGTTAAAGAAATCTTAAGCTAGTAGGTTGATGGTTCCTAATTCTAAAATAATAAAATAGACATTAATTTGAGCTGTCTAAAAAAATGCCCAAGGAATTTGTGCCTCAATCTTCTTTAAGAGTACTTGGAAAGAATTTGTGAAAATTGAAGTCTAGCATATGTCCTCTTCCTTTAGAGCTCTTCTGAGTTGCCTATCAATTCAAATGATGCTTGTGCTTTGATGATTAATTTCTGTCAATACCCAAATGATTAGAACTCTTACCTTTTGTGCAAATGATTTCAAAATCCATTCCTGGTTGTAACCTCCAAATTTCAGTTTGGACCACCATTGTAAAGAAAATTTTGGCATACTTTGAAAGAAGTAGAGGACTTGAGTCTAGAAAAATTAATTGGCCTTTTTCCATTGTCAAGTTGTCATTGTAACATGCTGTAAATTCATCATTCATTATCATGGTCCTATTAATCCAAGAGTGTAATAGTGACTTGTTTCAGTATTTTTAACATACATGCTCAAATAGAAACTGCTTCACTGTAAGGAACTTGTAGGTGTCTCATGAAAATGTCTCTACAACAAAACTCTTGCCTCTTATCTCTAAACAAAATAACTTAAAAAGACAACCCTACAACAATTGTATTGAATATATATATATATATATATATATATATATATATATATATTGTGTATTGAATACAATAGTTTTACTTGAACATAGTTGCAGAATCATGCATGCACTTCAAATACAGGGTGGTCCAAAAGTGTGTAGACACCTGAATAAAAGTTGAATGACATTTTATTCCACAAAACTATTATTGTACGCTTGTAATAGGGGTGGGGGAAAATGTTATAGGGCATATAACTATGACGGCCACCATCTTCGATTCAACTTCAGAATTTTAAATGGGAAGGGGGTGATATGATATATCAAATCAGGCTAGAATTTCATGAGAAATGCAATGGTGAAGGTTTTTTTTGCCGTATCTTTAACCAGTAAAAAGTTATGACTGAATTCTTGTACCAATTTGCTCCTCTTCGAGGTGTCAGAAAAAAAGCATTAAAATGTCTTTAGTGCATCAAAAACACATTGAGAATTCTGAACTGTATCCCCAGTTATCATCAAATGATTCTCGCTGTGCCAAGAATAACCATGGCTATGACATCTGCCTACGGAGCCCATGCTTAAAGACCAAAGTTGGAATCACATGGATCCCGCCCAACAAGGAACCAAGCAGGGATGACGTCAGCCTGTGTCCGTCCAATATGCGTTGTGCATCGAGAGCTTGCGTCCCAACATGTGGCAGGTCGGATAAGTGGACATTTCTTCTTCCAGTGAGTCATGTCTGCCCACGCAGACCTCTACTATATATTCCTCACAGCATGGTACAAAGTGCATGGGGAATTTTACCTTACCTTTTTAAAAAAAATATCACAACCCCTTCCCTCACAAGAAAGGTTCACAGTTGGAGCCACCAGACAGCTTGTATTGAGGCATGGCAATTATACAGCCTGACAAAAGATGCACTTATCTATGTGAATGTCATCTTGTGATTGAACCCAACAAAGATCACTGAACCTGACTAAATCTGCAAATGTCCAACAGATTGATGAATTGGTTGATTTTACTTTGACTTACTACCACTTTTAGTTAATCATGAAGATTAGGATGAGTGATGATATGATGAAGTTGTTGAAGGGACACTTACAAAGAACACCCATGCCCAGGCCAGGATTTGAACCTGGGACATATGGTGTCATAGCATGCTGTGCTAACCACTCTCATGGAGGCTAGTTGAACAGATGGAGACACATCAATCTTTGCATGCAATTCCTGCTGAAACAGCAGACTTTGAACTTCAACTAGAGAATGTGAACATTCATTGTGTTTGTGTGTTCAAGCATGTAAGTTGGGGATAAGGGAGACAGGTTATTTAGGTTGAAAGTAGTTGTTTCTGACAGGAACCAACATGGTGACAAATTTGCTCCTATGGCCATGTAAGAGGGGCATATTGAAAGTGAATGGCAACATTTTTTTAAAATTCAGAATCCATCAATACACGCCAACAAAGTGAATCATTGCAAAATATGGACTTTACTGAACATGTCGAGGTAGTGTGACATCAATAGCTTTCATAGCATGAACGCAGGCAGTTGTTTCAAAATGGCTGACAGTGATGTTTCATTTCGGCAACGTGCTGTGATAGAATTCCTTGTTAAAGAGGGAATTCCTGCTGCTGAAATTCACAATAGACTTCAGTGTGCATATGGAGATATATGCATGGGAGTAGGAATGTTAGAAGATGGGTAAAATATTTTAATGATGGAAACACACCAAAAATCAGCTCTGCTGGTTATAGGCACAGTCTTCTGCAGAAGGGTGCATGCTGATGGAATTCCTTGAACCTGGGGAAACCATAAATGCTTGCCGTTATGTATCACTTCACAAGCTCCGTTGTGCATTGCAGGATAATCATCATAGAAATAAAATTATTCTTCAACATGATAATGCACGCATGCACTGCTCAGTTCACCAGGGAGAAAATTGGGAAAATGGGGAGAGAACTTCTGCCTTGCCCTCCTTACAGTCCCCACATTGCACCCTCTGACTATCATCTGTTCAAATTAATACCATTCAGTTGTGGATGAGGGGGAGTGGGGGCCAAGACTTGCAGTTTCTGGTGAAGACCACAGTGGGTGGTCCACCAGAAGGCAGTGGTTCCATTTGTTTTTGTAAATTTGCATTTTGTTCCTTCACAAATCACTTTGTCAAAAGATCTATTTATGATGAGATAACATTTGACCCCAAATACTGAGTTTGGTATAATTTTTTTTGATAGATTTCAAATGTTAATAGTTGCCTAATAAAATGTTGTCACATATCATTAGAGCTGTATCCATGGAAGAAAGGTGAGTGGAGCTGTTGTCATAAGTACTGAGGCAAAGATTCTGCCAAAGAGGTGAAAGAGGATGGCAAAGGGTAAATATGGTGTCACTAAAACTTATTGGTATCACACAAAATAAATATAGTCTTTTTGCAAACAAATAGATATGGTAAAAAAAAATGTTACTCTCTGTGTTTGCAAACTAGCCATTTTGAATAGACTAGTAAAGTTTATACTTATTTCTGAAAATAATTATTGTATATAATTTGTAAACAATGATGTGATAAACATGTTCTTTGCAATCAAATTGTTACAAAAATATATAACATAGACAAGGCATAACTTACACCAAATGCCATTATTTCACTGAGTAATGAAGTCCAGTTTTGGCATGTACTTCCCTCTAGCTTTTACCACATCATGTGGCTAGGCTTCATCAGGAGTTGACAGCCAGAGATGGAGTAGGAAGGAGTGACAGGGCACTGCATTGTATTTTACCATTTTAACCTAACTTTCTTAAACTTTGATTATTATTGTCTTTGATTGATTGATTTAGTGTTTTAATTCCTTTTTATGCACAGTAAGGTTAATTGGGACTGAACCTACAGTTTTGTCTTATCTCCTGATGAAGCCACATGATGTGTCGAAAGCTACAGGAAAACCTTAAGTATATGCCAAAAATGGACTTCATTACTTAGTATTAAGAGACATCAAAATGTTCTCTGTATTAATTCATGCATAAGTTATGAAATAATACTTCGTCATGCAGCTATGATATACAGAGTGGTCCAAAAGTGTGGAGACACCCAAATAAAAGTTGAATGTCATTCTCTTCTGCAAAACTAATATTGTAGGTTTGTAATTGGGATGGGGGAAAATGATATAGGCAGTGACGAAGCGTGACATTTTTACATAGTCATCGAAAGATTTGCCAAATGTCAGGGTCAATCTTTCAATGAAGAGGCACAATATTTCTCGGCGATAAACACCAAGGTCACTGCCAATTCAATGTAAAAGCTCATACCACAGACAAAAGACACATAATTCTATCCCATACGACAAGAATTATTAGATATGATGGCATCTGAAATGCAAACACCTCAATTGTCGCATTTAAAGGTAAGAAGAACCTTTATGGTTCGCCGCCAAATGTTGTTTTGATAATGAAAAGCAGATTCATATCGTTCAATGTGTGCTTTTCCTCTTAACAAGTGGAAATAGCAGACATTCGAGTGGTGTGTCCAGGATTTTCGAAGAAGGGGGGGGGGGTTTACATGTACTTTTTAGTAGTCATTCCTGAAGTCCTCATTTTGCCATCTTTTCCTGCCTTTTCTCTCTTTTTCTCAAAGAATATTGAGCCTAAGCAGAATTATGATCCTCACCACCCCTCCTTGAGCACGCCACTGGACACTCGGAAGAATCTTGATGACTCCAGACAAACCCTGCCTTGGCTGTAAACATGGGGATGGGGGCTGAAAAAAGGGCCTGTTATGACCCAGATCTTTAAGAGTGGGGGAAAGTACAGGTCGTTGGACCTGTCTGCCTGTTCGGAAGCGTTCAGCTGTTCTCGGCACTGCAGAGACCAGACAGATTCGCAGCATTCTGAGATGAGCTGGGCCGACGAACACCATTGCCTGCAATAAAAAAACTTGGTGGGAGGGAGCAGCACGAGGGGTAGTACTGGGGCCTCATTTCGATGAGCTAAGATTAGTGAATCTCTTGTGTATTTCGAGCTCTTTCATGCTGTCGCTTGGCTTATTTCACACAAATATGCAAGTATTCTGACTTATTATTTTTACTGCTTCTCTAAAATATATAAAATGCAATATTTTTATTATTTTGCTTGGTCATCGCCGCATCTCCCGATGACCGGACGCCTCGCCTCTGGATATAGGACATATGACCATGACGATCGCCATCTTGAATTCAACTTCAGAATTTTAAATGGAAAGGAGGTGATATGATACATGAAATCAGGCTAGAATTTCATGAGAAATGCAATGGTGAAGGTTTTTTCGGCGTATCTTTAACCATTAAAAAGTTATAACTGAATTCTTGTTCCAATTTGCTCTCTTCGAAGTGTCAGAAAAAAGCAGTAAAATATCTTTAGCACGTCAAAAACGCATTGAGATGAAAGCGTCGTCTACGGAAAGAAGTTCGCATGCCATTGCATATAATTTTAATCGGATACATCCACGAAGAGCTGCGCATTATGAATGGTTGGCTCAAACAATTATTGTGATGCTTCCATTGATTGAAAATTCCTTCACAGTGACAAGGCTAATTTTCACGTTCATAAGGAAGTTCATAAACAGAATATTTGCTTTTTATCTGATAACCCATTTTGAACGAATCACAGCTGAATGATTAATGCTGGTACCCCTACTGAAAATTGTGTCTACTGTTTACAGTAGATCAATGGGTGTTTTGAAACATCTACTATTTTCAGTAGCTGAGCTGTAATGCTACTGTCTTCTACTGTTTTTAGTAGCGCAACTGTTTCTACTGTTTTCAGTAGCTGAACTGTACTGCTAATGTTTTCTACTGTTTTCATTAGATGAACTGTACTGCTGGTTTCTACTGTTTTGATAGTCCAACAGTTTCTCCCATCTGAAGTAGTTGAACTGTATTCCTAACGTTTTCATTAATTTAATTAAATTTTAAAAGGTATGGTTAGGTTAGTTACCATACGTGCAGAGCTTGTTGTTGCACATCAAACTGAAATTTTTCAAGTATAATATTTTATATGCAATGTATCTTATGTTAAAATTACTAAACTTTATTATCATGTATTTCTATTTGACATGTCCTATAATACTATGTGTAACCAGAATAAATGTTAAAAGGTATGGTTAGTTACCATACATGCAGGGCTTGATGCTGCACAACAAACTGAAATTGTATAGTATGATATCTTGATATGCAAGGGTTATTATACACCAACATATATGCATGTATCTTATGTTAAAATTACCAAATATTATCATCATGTACTTCTACTTGACATGTCCTATACTACAGATGTACCTATTTGTACAAAATTGTAGTCCTTGGATGCAAATAAATCATATCATATCATATCACTAGCATCTATTATTGTGTTCAGTATATTGCTGTCTGAAAACAGTACTCTTGTCAGTAATGAAAATTTTCTTATCTATACAACTGAAAATGCAATGGAAAAATCGTATAAACAACTAAAATTTATGTACGATAAAGCATGTTGAATTTGCTACTTAGGAATGCATTCATACTAGGTCATTCAAATATGACCAGGACTGATTTTTTTTTACCAAATCCTTTTTTGTCAAATACTTATTTCCACATGTCACACTTCAAAGTACTCCACACCAGAGTCCATACATTTTTTCCAACATTCTGGAAGCATCTTAATGCCCTTTTCATAAAAGTTTTTCGGTTGCCAGTGTATCCATTCCCGAAAACTACCGATGACGGCGTCGTTATCTGCAAACCGCATTCCTTCCAAGTCTGATTTAAGCCTTCCAAACAGGTAGAAATCACTTGGGGCCAAATAGGGACTGTATGGCGGGTGTGGCAAAAGATCCCATTTCAATTTGCTGAGGGTTGCCATAGTTGTATGGCTGTATGAGGCCGTGCATAGTCTGTATATGTTGTATAATTATTAATTTAATTGTAGCCTCAATCAGTCATTCTAAGTAATTACATACATTTCCTGGAAGAATCTGACTGTACTTGAGGGATCCAAATTTGTTTCTTGCGAACGCATACTTTACGATTTTGTTACGCCACTGAGTCAAATATTTAATATTACAAGAACATTAAGACGTAACAACAAAATGAGATTCATAATTATTGTTATTATCTAAGTCCTAAAATTCAAAATTAACTGGTACAATTAATGTGCAACAAAGTCAAAATTGCTAATTAAATGAAGTCAAATTTATTTATTTATTTACTTAAAGTTTCAGATACAGTACTGAAAGACCATTTTATACTGAAACTGTAGCAACAAGAAAAAAATTAAAACAACAAAACAAGACAATACAAGATGACAGACGAAAAAATAAATTGTTACATGTACATTCGTAGTGATTGTCGGAAACTGTGTTCTGATAAGAAAATATCAACATTTGATTACACCAAAGATTTCGCACTTATGGGGCAAATGACTATCGTTTTAAGATTTGTTGATGTTGAAACCGATTGTGTCAAGGAGCTTGTAGGTAGATATTTTGGGCCCCTAGACAGGATTGTGGTTTAGCGCACCCCCTTCCCCCGCTCTATCAAGCACCAACATTTTATGTGCGTCCTTCGATATTTTCTACTTAAGCCATGGTTTGTGACATTTTCATCATACAAACTTTGAAATGGGGAAACAAAGAACGACTCATTAATATATAGGTTATGTTTAAAGATTCTTAGTTTGTATTTCTGAGTTTTTTTAAAAAAAGTTTAGCATATTTAAGGATATTTCAGTTGTCTTACTGCCTAAAGAACATCTTAAAAAAAGTACTATTGCTACTGCTTTGGTTAATGAAAATTCCAGCTGCGTGTTACTGTACCTGAGCCAAGTGTACATTTCTTTGTTGTGTACTATTAAATATAATTTTCGTCAGAAATTTATTATTATTATTATTATTAGGCTATTATGTATATATGATAATTTGTTGACGTTTTCTTGACGACTGTGTATAGATTCACATTGATATTTCAAACTTAAAGAATGGATGGGGCCTTGCATTCTAATCTCGCCCAGGGCCTCGCAATATGTTGCTACGCCACTGTACCTAAGATTTTGTAACTTATCAAATTAACTTCATTGTTATATCAAACCAACTACCACATATTTTCCAAATTTGTTTTGAACGTCTTGAAATAGGTTTGTCTCTCTTGTTCATTTTATATCACTTTTCTGGTCTTGAAATCGTAAATCTTCTCTCGGTTTCATTTTTAGGTCGTTTGTTTGTTGAAATGTGTAAATAGCATTGCCTGCTATTTGCACCCGTATGAAGACACAAGCTAATAATTATATTTTGCATCGTATTAGTATCAACGTGGTCTGTAGAACGAGATAACTAGCAACAACATGAGCGAACGACGATTTGTTGAAAGAGATGACAATATTTAAAAACCTTTTATAATGCAAATTCTGATATCATGTTCCATTTTATGGACCATCGTGCCTTAGTGTTCGGATTTTGAATTGACAAAATTACACCAGAGAGAAAATCTGTTTAATTGATTGATTTATTATTTGGTCACTTTATGCACAATAAGGCTAATCGGGGCTGGACCTACAGTTTAAAGTGGGATCCGAACCAGCATATGCCTCGACCGGGTACCGAACCCAGGACCCCTTGATTACAAGTCGATGACACTAACACTGTGCCATAAGGGAGCGCCCCCCAAAAATGTTTAATGTAGTAAACCACCAGTCACACGAAGTTCCAAAATATTTAAGAAGACCCTTTTTTTGCGAAACTTGGTTCGTACTCATTTACAGGTGTCAGCAGTGGCAGCGATTAGGGGCGGGGCCAAGAGGGGGTAGTTGCCCCTCCCTTTTGCCACTTTTGCACCATGCTAACCTTATGTACCAAGGGAAATTAAACTATCCTTGCCCCCCCCCCCCCCAACTCTTGCACCTTGGCCTCCTAGTTTTGGAACCCAATCGCCCCCACTGGGTGTGAGTGATACAAATGTTTTCTACCAAGGAATAAATGTCTGCAATTTCAAATTGATAAAAACAAGATGAACATTTTTTAAGCGCTTCTTGACCAGTTTAGAATCTAGAAGTTGGCAACAGTGACTGCGTGACTCACTTTTCTGGAGACGGTGCAAAACCGGAATGAGCGTTCGCTGAAGATAAGCGAGCATCGACTTGCAAGGCCTTCCAGGTACCCGTGGTCTTTCAGTGCTTGATGGGTCAAAACCCAGGTCTAGTTTATCTCGCCCGCTCGCCAGCCAGGCGGGCCTAGTAAGCGAATCTGCCCGATCTGCAACTCTCTGGTTCCACTACACGATGAACTACCCCTAGATTCAAGTCTTGAGACTCAGTTAATGAAGTAGTGATGGGTCTAAATGAAAATTTGTCACTCAACGAAAGGTCAATCCGAAGTAAAGTTAACAAACTTTTTCATAAAGCATTCCTCAGCTAGGATAATTTGCATAGAATCTCCCACTTACTGTATTGTCTGCATGTTGATCCACATAAAGATCTGTCTCACCACAAACTCAAAGAATCAAATGTGTAGCTAGGAATTTCCACTTCGAGCACTATATATCACAGAATCATAACACACTAGAATGGAAGAACTGGTTCGACAGAAATGTCAACAAAATGTCAATAAGGAAGAAAACTGAACTTCACAAAATACTCGCAAATAATGGCAGCATTTAACTCATACTCATGTTGCGCAACAAACAAAGCCAGGTACTGGCCCTTATACCAAGGGGATAATTGCTCTCTAGGCCTCACCTCCTCCTAAGTTTTTGGGTCCCTTTGAAGGGTTTAACAATTAAAATAAAAATTAACTATCTTGTCAGAGTATAGACAAAAATAAAAAATACCTGTAAGAGGTGTGAAAAATGTATCTTAATGATTTGAATATAAATCCATAATTAGTTGTTGTGCGAATTACTCACTGATTTCTATTCAAAACGTATTCTAAAATACAAAAACTTTTATTTACTTATGTTTCATGAGTATCTGGTTTTCCGATGAACGACGTTTCGAGAACAACTGTTCGCTTCTTTAGGTTCTTAAGTTACGTAGGCTATCCAAAATACACCATAGCCACATCAATTCTTTTCTCCCAAAATTCCAGGAACAAGGATATAGGTTTGGTCATTAATATATTTGGTCTAGGAATTAATTCGTGTGCCTGGACAAGAGATGGCGTAACGAGCGTATCGTCCCACAGTTCCGTGTAGCCACACATGCGTTGAAAACTCCTGTCAGCGTGCATCGTTCGTAGTATAGGGCAGTTGATTGACGCGTCAACAACAGCATTTTGTAGTCAACTGAACATGGCGCAGTTCGTGCCAGATAAAGTGTTTTCTGCAGGGTGTTCTGCTTCATTACGTTAACATGCAGAAAAGTGCTACCGAAAGTCATCGTATTTTGGTGGAAGTGTATGGTGACCATGCGCTAGCTGAGCGAACCTGTCAGAAGTGGTTTGCATGGTTTAGAAGTGGTGATTTCGGCCTGGAAGACCAAGAGCGACCTGGACAGCCAAAAAAATTTGAAGACGAAGAATTGAGAGCATTGCTCGATCAGGATTCGTGTCAAACGCAGGAAGATCTTGCAGAAGCATTAGGCGTTGATCAAACAACAGTTTCCAAACGCCTCAAAGCCATGGGAATGATTCAAAAGATGTCACATTGGGTTCCACATGAATTGAAAGACAGAGACGTTGAAAGACGAAAAACCACTTGCGAATTGCTGCTTCAAAGACAGAAAAGAAAGGGGTTTTTGCATCGCATTGTTACTGGCGATGAGAAGTGGATCCATTACGAGAACCCGAAACGAAAAAAGGTCTGGGTGAAGCCAGGTGAACCAGGTCCATCACAACCGAAACGAGATATTGTGCATATGGTGGGATATGAAAGGTGTGGTGTACTATGAGCTGCTGCAACCGGGTGAAACTATTAATGGAGAACGTTATCGATGACAATTAATGAGTTTGAAGCAAGCTCTGGCCAGGAAACGACCAGAATGGGAGAACAGACATGATAAACTTATTTTTCAACATGATAACGCTCGCCCACATGTCGTAAAACCGGTCAAAACCTATTTAGAAAATGTCGGATGGGAAGTTTTACCCCACCTGCCATATTCACCAGACGTTGCTCCTTCGGACTACTACTTGTTCGAATGCATGAATAACGATTTGATTGGACAGCGGTTCACTTCTTCAGAAGATATCGAAAAATGGGTCTCTGACTGGATCACTTCAAAGGATGAGGACTTCTTTCGCCACGGAATCCGTAACTTGCGTGACAGATGGGCGAAAGTGGTGGCTCGCGATGGACAATATTTTTCTCAAGATATTTATGTATTTTGTGTTTGAACTACAGCTTCAATGTGTGCGATGGACAATATTTTTCTTAAGGTATTTATGTATTTTGTGTTTGAACTACAGCTTCAATGTGTGCGTAACAACCGCACAAATTAATTCCTAGACCAAATAGGAAAAATTGGAACTGGCAGCAGAAGAGTATAACATGGGAATTCTGAAGCTCGTACCCGGATACGACAAATGTTTAAATATAAAATATTTAATTAATAAAAATAATTAAAATGTATGAGATTAGGGATTTTTACTATTGATGGCCATCTGCGAGCAAATAAGTTAATACGGAGTTTCAGATGGGAGCCAAATCTCAAGTTGCCCAGTCCCCTGTGTCCGAGGCAGTATGACCCTGATCATTATTGCAAGCATCCACCATCTCCCACACTTTAAAAAAAAAAGTGCCCATAGACTCATACAATACAACTAACTCGGTTGATACGTATTTTAAGTTCACCGAAAGACAAAAAGAAAGACCTAAGTCTTTCAACTTTCAACCTCAACAATTTTGAGTTCGAATTGTGCCATATCTGTTTTGTAAATAAGACTTTTCGTAAGTGACACTATCTGTTCAATTTCCAGAATAATATAAAATTTCAGGAGCAGAGAGAGAACAGAATTTCATGTTGAATTTAACTTAATTGATTTTTATAACAATAGTAATAATATCATAATTATTTATACACTTTTATACTCTCTAGTTGAACCTTATTTTACTTTATAAGATAATTTTTCATAGTTTTTATTTAGTTAACTAAATTGTACACTCTATTTATATACATATACTGATGATGGTAACACAAAATTCTTTTAATGATAAATTAATAATATTATAATCATTTATACACTTTATTCACTCTAGACACACTTTATAAAATTAATCTTTTGTATACTCAGTAGTTTAACTGTACTTGTACTCTTTTTATTGGGTTGGTGCGAATGAAATGTCCGACCCAGGTGCGTCATTGCCAAAGGCCAAAATAATCAAAACTACAATACCTGGTTAATCAAAATAGTTGCCGTCTGCAGCCACACACTTTTGTCATCGCTCAGCCAACAATTGGATTCCATGGCAAAAGAAGTCTGGAGTCTGCGACGCAAAGATCTCCTCAACGGCATGTTGCACCGCCCGATCATCAGCGAAGGTCTTCCCTGTTAGGAAGTGATCGAGATGCCGGAAGAGATGTTAGTCAGTAGGAGAGAGGTCGGGAGAATATGCTGGATGAGGAAGGGTTTCATATTGCAACTCATGGAGAGCCTGCACTGTCCTTTGCGCGACATGTGGGCGAGCATTGTCGTGCAACACGAGGACACCATATCTGTGGACCATTGCTGGATGCTTGCGGAGAAGTTTGCTGTGCATTTCATGCAGTTCAGCACTGTAACGATCTGCATTGATGGTTTCACCTCGCCTGAGAAAGACATGATCGATCACACCCACCATAGACCACCATACCAGCAACAACACCTTCCGTGGGTGGAGATGTGGTTTGGAAACTGCCCTGGACATTGATCACGATCCAACCATTGTCCTGATCGTTTACGATTGTCACAGCAGATCCATTTTTCATCTGAAGTGACAATCCGATGCAGGAAATCATCTCGGTTATTCCTTACACTCAGAGAACTGCACACCTCCAGACTGCGAGTCTTGTTGACCGGTGTCAAATCATGTGGTACCCATGAGTCCAACTTTTTCACTTTACCGATCACACGGAGCCACCGAACGACAGTGGCATGGTGTATGCCTAACTCGTCTGCAATGGCATGAACACTTTTCCGAGGGTCCGATTCCACGGCGTTCCTGAGGAGCTCATTCGAACATGATGTTGGTCGATGGCCACGGGGTTCATTTTGCAATGCTGTGTCACCGGAACGAAATTTGACAAACCAGCGGCGAATGGTGCGTTCATTTACCATTCCTGACCCAAATGCACTGTTAATGTTTATGGCGGGTTGCTGAGCAGAATGTCCCAGTTTGAATTCGTAAAGACAAATCACTCGCAATTGTGTGTTATCCAAGGTGCACTTTCAGACGACCCTGTTCAGCAACACACTGCCTCCTGACTGTCTGGGTGCTAAAGCCTGTTTGCTGGACGAGTACAGAGTTTATGACGTTAGACCCGTGACCTCAGTCAATCCCTGTGTTGTGTTGTTGAGGTGAGTTTCCCACCAGACGTCAAAGCGGACATTTCATTCGCACCAACCCAATATATATTCATTGCATTTTTAACATGCTTAAATGTAATTGAAACCAATGTTGATCAAACAAGCATTATAGTGTATTATATCACAGTGGTAAAATCAGAATCTTGAGAGCTATGAAATCAACGCAGCAGCTTTCCATGTGTGGGCATTGCACCTTGAATGGTCACAATTGCTGCTCCAGTGAAAGATTGACAACCTTTTTCTTATCTCACGAATGATATATAAGCAGTTCTGCATGTTGGCAGCTGTCGACAAAGCACAAGTGATTGAACCTCAATTAGTAACATAAATTGTGATCGGCTACTGATAATTTACAAGGTAAAATGTTGTGGCCAAGCAAGGTTGCCCTGTCTGCGATCCCAGAATGGGGCACGGGACTTCGGCACACTGTAATAGGATCACACGATCACACATTAAATTGTTCCAGAATAATACAAAAACTAGAAAACCTGTCAAGAACCAATAAATACCTGTTTTATCAACTCGAAATATCATACCATCAACTATAAATTGAAAAATTATTTTTGGTAATAATTATAGAATGACAATATTAATAAATTACCGTATATACTAATTATTCATTAATTCTCAATAATTTCATTCATTGTACTTTTAATTAGATATTGGTCTCCAGAATGGTTAAATTACTCACATAATTGCTGTTCCTACCTGCTGTAATTCTCTTTTTTGTGCATTCTTTTTTCCATGTCACATGTACTGTATACCATAAATAACTAAATACATGAGAAAATAAAAGGTGGGGGAATGTTAAATTCAGAGCAACTGATGTTGTGATTTATTTTAAGGTACACTAAGTGTATACTCTTGAATGAGTACACATACTCATACCCCCTTTTTTCGCTTTATCAATTTCATCATATCACCACTCATCCTCATCTTTGTAAAAAAAACAAAAGTAAAAGTATCAATTAATATGTTGGATCAGACATTTGCAGGTTCAACCATCTTTTCTGGGTTCCATTTCAAGATAGCATTCCCATGGGTAAGGGTATCTTTTGTGGAGAAGTATAATTACTAGGGATGTGCCGATATGAAATTTTGGCCGATACCGATAAAGTACCAATATAAAATTTACCGATACTGATATTCTACCAATCCGATATAAAATTAGAAATTGTCCTTGAAGAACCTGAAAGGTTCATTGACCTCCTTAATAAATGTGTGTTTCGAGGTGACTGCAGTGCAAAAGTAGTTTAATATTTAGACATTTACATTTTTAGAAAGTAGGGTATGGAGATTATCCATAAAAATTACAACAAAATGGCAGAATTTTGCACTAAATTATCAGATATTTATTGATATATCGGATCAGTAAAATAATCGGTAATTTTACCGATAAACTGATACACCGATATGCCTATATTGGCCGATAGAGTACCGATTAATCGGTCCCATCCCTAATAATTACCATGTCTCGGTACAAGCTATCTGGTGGCTACAACTGTGAACCTTTCCACCTGAAAATTTAATTCCCTGTGAGGTTGTGGTACTTTTTGTTGTAATCAAAATTTAGCTCTTCAAAATGAATACTTTTTATTTACCTTTATATAAAACAAGTACAACCATGTTTTCATGAATATTTATAAAGCACACTTGTTAGAACCAAAATTTACTTGGTCTTGGAAGACACACATGTTACAGAACTTCATATATATTAAGAAAGGAAATAAGAATTGCCAGTGTTAGCTTTCTTACAGAATATCACAGATTTTAGTATTTTCTTCTTTCCTTGTGAAAAAAAAATGTATATCCAAGATCAATAATTGTAGAGAAAAAAGGCACCAAAAATCTCTTGGAAAACATTAATTGAAGTCTTTCAGAAAATACGAAATTGAGCAAATATTAATCTCAAATAGTATTTAGAGTAAACATGTAGATGCAAACTGTTACTTTGCCTAGTTTTACCATATTGTGAATGATAATAGAAACTAAGAAATTAAAAATACTGCCATGTACACTTTGGTACAAAATAAATAAAAAAAATCTACAACCTGTATGTACACACCAACTTTTCTTCTCAAAAACAAAAAGGGCTATGTACATCCAGTCTTTGATGAATTTGAAGTGAGGATGATAAACAACAACTCAGAGATAGATGACAGTTAACAAAGAATTGTCACGTAAAGCACTCAATTTCTGATGTTGATACTTTTTAATTGGCTTTGAATTAAGTACAAAAAATAATAACTTGTAGTGTATATAAGGAGTAGTATGAAAACTATTGCCTTCAAATTTCTTACTAAGAGATTTTAGCATGACTCGTACACCATGAAATAGCTGTTAGTTCTGAAGCATGTGATCAAGTCTTGTTGGTGTAGGGCATTAGTGAAGTATATCAAGAGTAGTGTCTGAATTTACAGTGCACTAACTGAAAGACATATGCAACTGAAAGGTGTCTATACTGCAACCAATGTTTGTGTAATCAAACTTCTTTAAGGAAAGATGACATTTGATTTTCACATCTTCAAATCCAAGGAAGGATAGTAAGCAGATGTAACAAAGTAGAATGGATTATTAAAAAAAAAAAAAGTATGGCAACTGTGCTGTTTACATGTGCCTGAGTTGGACTGGAATAGATAGATAAAGTTGCAGAAATGATGTGGTTGAATTTCTTGCTAATGAGAAAGAAAAAAATGAATGATACATTCCTAGAATTCTAAAAATGCTCTTCTTTTTCTATGTGACAAAGTTCAATTATATGTCAATCTTCTCAAGATGGAAGTAATAGAAAACCTTGAAGGAACTCCTGAATGAGGAATTAAATGTTTCCTGAGAAGAAGGAGGACAAAATAAGATACCCTTTTCCTCATATTTGGTGTATTCACATATTTCCATTAATATACCCAAGAGCAATATATAACAAGAGAGAATAGTAAATAGTACTATTGAACTCAGGCTTGATATGCTTATGAAATCATTTTAAGCCATGCATTAAAATGCTGCATATGAATGAATAAAAAAGATCTTCTTTCGCTAAATATGATAAAATTTTAAGAAAACAATTATGAATTTTTCTGGTGATAAAAACTTGCCCATTGTGACAATTCTTAGTTCCCTTACAGATACAATTTCAGCAAGACTAATCTTAACTTCAAAACTTCTATCGAAGAAGGGATGTATTCAGAGTTGCAGGAGTTATATTTACTTGGAAACAAATTTCAAAACTAGGCAAAGTAACTTGTTACAAGCTCACAAACACATTTTAAACCTGACTTTCAAATTATAAACAATAATGATACATACATATGTACACGAAACTATTCTTCTACATACTGGTTTAAAAACCCCTTGAAGATTTGCTTCTTGGTATAAATTTTTATCTCCAAAGTGCTTCTGTAGCATTACAAAATGCTCATGAGTAATTTAAATTCAGTCTTACAACAGAAAAAAACACATTAAATAATTATTACTTACACATGAAAGTTCAAATTCCACAATGCTTTGAAAAAAAATGCACCTTTTCATGTACAGTCACTAACAGTTGTGCTTCTTTACACATAAGATGCATAATTTGTGTGTACACAAGGTTAAGAACAACAATTTCACTTTGCATCTTATAGTATAAAAAATTAATAGTATTCTTTTCAAAGTAGTGCTGAATTTTGTTTTCATGTGTATGCTATGGACTTGTTAATGTAAATGGCTTGTACTCAACAGATTGGCTAAAGTGAACTCCACTAAGTAGATATTTACCTATGATAAACAACTACAACATCAAATAATTACATTGTTACACAATTTAACATATCAGATAACAAATTTTAAAGCTTGCTGACTCCTAGCACACTACACCATATTTTATGTTCTGCTTTGAATGTGAATTTTATTTTATTAAAATGGAACAGTATATCTTTATGATTATCTTATTAACCAATAAATTCTCAAAAGAACTAATATAAATGTACTTCAAAAAGGCATTCCTCAAAACAAATTTCAGGGGAATAATATTACTTAGAAGATCATGAAGTAGATTATAAAATATGAAACAATTACACCTAAAATGCTGATACCTCGAGCATATAAACAGGTATAACTGGTGTAGGGTTTTAATGAAAGACATATCCATATATATGTAATCCCCTATGGGTAGACAAACTTAGAATGAAAAATAATATGATAAAGTAAAACAGCATTGCACAATTTCTCCCTAAAACCTTACACATTTACATTAAAAACATAAATACAAACACATGAACAAAAAATTAAAAAGAAATGACTTATTAGAAACCATCATGGGGGGGGGGGATGATTGCTGACAATCATACAAAGATTTGTTCAATCTAGAGTGTTTCATCTTCTAGAATGGGTTATATCACAAATGAGGTGAAGAAATTAAACTTCAAGAGACTGGGAATGAACAAGGTGAATGAAATAACTTAACTATATTTAAAATAAACATTAAAAATAAAATGTTTGGCTTCACACAGAAATAATTCTCCACATACAAGTAATTTGAAACCTATTAGAATACAAATGAAAAGTAACTTTTATTATATTTAATATGATAATAGTAACTACACTGGTATAATGAATGATCCCTTGAATATTACGAATGTTTTCTTGGCAGAGAAAGGTAAGAAGGCATGAAATAAATATTTCTCTCAACTTTTTACACTGAGAAGTAATGGTGTTATGACTGAGATCCATGGCAGTTTATAACTTACCTAAATGCACTTTGAAGTGATTTCCTTCCCATACAACGACACACAGCAGAGGGAAGAATCACCATGTATAAAAATATCTAAAAGGTAACAAAACGTATATATATCTATATCACCCTATACTTTTGCAACATTCAACACACTTTCCCATGCTCATGCACTACCTTATTTACAAACAATCTAATATTAATAATAATAAAGATCTAAAAATGAACACATTCTAATTTCAAAACTTTTAAACACGAGAAAATATTTCAATTAATACTTTAATCATAATACCTAAATTAAAATCAACTACTTTGTACCTTTCATTATTAATGACCTTACATATCCAGATATGTAGATAAAACAACTACTAGAATCCAAATTGCTCCCAGATGTTAGTATCAAGTTATATACTTTAGAGTGAATTTGCTGTAAAATATAACATAGAATCAAAACTCATCCAGCAGAACAAGTGATAAGGCACTATACAAAAAGGACTGATGAAGAAAATAAAATTTAAAATCTCATGGTTAACAGGGAAACACATCACCATCAGGTGATGAGGCAATTAATTACATGGTTGCTAAATTAGTAGGGCTCGCAATAAACTGCATTGGCATAAAATTTGTGCCAAAATGATCTGACATAAATTGTGTTTACAGATTTATGTAAAGCACATGTAATTTTTATAAAGTTGAGGATGCAAAATTTTTTTATGTGTATTTTCACATTCTGCAAATGTAGTTCCCCATATCAAAATTAATTGAAATATGAGAGTTGTTTGCAACTTAAAAGATCTATCTAAGAAGCTGTTCTTGTTCAAATTTCTTAAATAAAATTTTCACGGTTGCCTACTATTTCCCAACAAGGTACACTACAAAACTGCACAGAATACCACTCTAATAAACATAAAGTTCATTTTTTCATGCAGTTTTTGTTTGCAATCTATGTGCAGAAATGAACTGAAGTTTATTATTCTCTACTCATAACAACCAAATGGAAATCTTTAGATACACAAAATGTCTGCAATTTTGAGAATTCCCGATTCTTACTTTTATTATGTACTGTCAATGTTTTGACAATGTTAAAGCATCATGAAGCAACAACCTTGCACTGTGTATCATGCAATTCTCATGATAATTCTCCACTCACACAAACTATGTGAAACATTCTTATTGCGAATATATGTATATTATGAATGGAATGGTATTTTTGCAATGATGAAACATTGTACCTAAAAGTAACTTTTACTTTCAAAATCTTATTGGGAGCCCTGATACAATTATTTGAATTTTTATTTAAAAAACAAACAAACGAATGTTCAATTACAGCAATGTTTCATGGATTTTTACATCAATGTTGCATAATATGCTTACACAAATATGTAACTATATAAAATATATTTACCTGAAAACTATATTTAATTTTGTTGAGTAACTGTTTTACTCATGCATCATATATTAAAATTTACTCAAGAAGGCACATAGTGATGTATTTTTTAATTATATTTTACATATCAAATATTCACTCCAAGCTGAAATTAAAATCACTACTTTATATAAAGGCACCAAGGAGTATAAATTTGAAGATTACATAATACTCCATATGATGAAAAGTAATGCATACCCCATGAATAGAAAACACTCCTATTTTTTGTAACAACAATTTAGAGCAAACAATGATTTTGATTCATTTCAAAAGGAAGATGTTAAGTATGGATGGAACTGCAAAGTTTAACATGGAAGAAGTTAATTGGAATGTCCCCAAAGGACTCAATTAAAAAAAAAAAGAAGCAATGTAAAAGTTATAAAGAACATGAAATAATGTATGGATTGGCATTGACCCAAATGCATTCTCTAAATAACATTGAATTTGACAAATTTTATACTTAAATTAGACCATGAAGAAAATGAATACACATGCAAATACTTCGTGGACTATTGTGTTGATACATCATAAAAAAATATAAATAGAATAAAACACAATAACTACAATAATTATGAAAAATTGGAAAAACTGAACAATTTTGCATTAATTATGCTTGACTGGTTTCATTCAAAAGTTATCCACTGAATACTAACAAAATCTTTATGGAACTGTAAGTGCTTTTCACAGGGTACACAACTGCTATTTAGTGATATTTGACCACTACACAAAAATAATCTTGAATTCACCTCTCAATTAAAACAAATTTTGGACCTGAAGTGCAAGGGAAGAAATAAAATCTGAACATTTTATGTGAATAATTGCAACAATATTACCTGGAAGTTTAATTAAATTAGGGAATTGGCTACCAAATACCAATATTCTTAAATTGAAATCTTTAGAAAATTGTAAATAATAGGATATACTAAAAAGTTGCTACTCAATACACTAAATATCAATAAAACTCAAATATGAAGCAATAAAAGCTGAAACAATAAAAATTCTTCATACGGAGCATTGCTTACAATTAGTTTACTACTCAAAACAACTCTTGAGTCTGAAAGGTAACATGAATTACTGAACCAATATTATCTGAACTGAATTAGAAGCATTAACAAATTTCAAATAATGTAAATAATTTGCATGCAGCATTACCAACTGGAACCATTAAGAAATAAAGTAATAAATGCTTCCCATATAAAGTAAATGGCATTAACATATTTACTGAAACTTTACTACATGACCTAATTTGCCATATACTTTAAAATTTGTAACACAATAAAAAAATGTAAATTTAATGATGTGTCTAAGTAATGAGGACCAGTTTTGGCATGTAATTACTGTATTTTAAAGTATATGCCAAAAACTGAACTTAATTACTTAGTAAAATGATGGCATGTGGTGTAAGATATGCCTTACTTTAATGATATCCTTTGAATTCTAGAATCGCACATGTAAACAATATTCTTCTAAATACTAAAATCGAACACTAACAACTTCTAATTTTTTAAATATTTGTACTTGTAAACAACCATATTTAAAATGATTTATTAAATGTAACAAATTTAACCTTAAAGGCTAACAGGACTTATTTACACTGAAACGTTTCCAGTACTCATTTTGACAAAATGCTGAACTGATCTGCAGTACTGAGAAGATAAAAATCTTATAACATGTAAAGTCTATGAAAGTACCAAAGGTATGTACTCCTCTTCACCATGCAGATAAAAAGTCTAGAATTTGTCTGCTAAAAAGCACTACAAAAATTTTATGTCACAATCGTTTGAAAGACATAAATATATGTATGTATCCATTACAGAAGGCTGGTTATGCATTGTCTTCACTTCCAGAATCACCAAAGCCTGTGTTCTCTCCAGTTACAATGCATCGGTGAAATATAGCCTCTTCATATGCCTTCTTCACAGCTTTCCTTTTCGCTGGTTTACAAGATTCAACTAACCTATATTTGTCCAATCCAGAATCAACACCAAGGGGCTCTAGTTTCTGCCGCGGCAGCCATTGCCTAAAATTCACATACAACCAGAATATATACATATGAAATAGAAACTTTTTCATAGAAACAATTTTATAAACAAAATCAAGTAAGAAAGAATAGGAATAGGTGATGGACCAATATGATTTTTTAGTTCATACAGATAAATTTGAATTTGAATTTGAATTTAAAATATTGGGAGCGTCAGCACTTAGGCTATTTTGCTCCCGTCACATTATACGGGGACCAGCCCCTTATCATTACAAATAACAACTCTTGCGTTGCATAACTAAAAAGCTTAAAATGTTCTGACTTATGTTAAAAGCTGAGGCTGTAAACATGCACTCAGCACACACAAGGACAAGAAACAGGACAACACACACAAAATTATACTGGCCATAGTGCCAGTCGCCAGAGCCTCGTTAGTCTTTAGTCCAGGGTGCACTACTTGGAAGTGAGGTTGACTTTTGGGCACCTTCGTGGAAGGTACCCCTTACACCCCTCATACAGATAAAGCCTCAATATAAAATCTGCCATGAAAATGTCCTTTGGCTTTGAAAAATAAACTGTATTTTTAGACATTTACTTTATGAAAGTAGGGTATATGATTCATATGTCTATATCTATAAAAACACTTGTGTAGTATCGGTGGTGTGTATGTATGTGTCTTGTGTTGTAGTTGGGCTGTCTAGTATGTTTGTGTAGTAGTTGTGCTGTCTAGTATGTTTGTGTAGTAGTTGTGCTGTCTAGTATGTTTGTTTTGCGTAGTAGTTGGTTGTGCTGTCTAATTTGTTTGTGTTTGTCTTGTGTAGTAGTTGTGGTGTGTTTGTGTTTATATTGTGTTATAGTTGTGATGTGTTTGTGTGTGTCTTGTGTAGTAGTTGTGCTGTCTAATGTGTTTGTGTTTGTCTTCTGTAGTAGTTCCTCCATTCATATTGGGGGTTAGGCGTAGAGCTGACAACTCTGCACTGTAAAAAGCCATGTCAAGAATCAGCAATATAAGGCCATGGATGTTCCCAAGGTAAAATATTCCGGAGGTAAAATAGTCCCCCGTTCGGATCTCCGGGTGGGGACTACTTTGGGAGGTCCCTGGACTAAGGATAAGATCTACGTTAGGAATAAGGATATTAAATTAGGCACCTGGAATGTTCTGAGCCTTTACCGGCCTGGGACATTTCAGTGTACAGTTACTGAGATAGTTAAGTATAAATTAGATGTAGTAGCTGTCCAGGAAGTTAGGTGGCCAGGAGAAGGGAATTGTAAAACTAAAAATTATACTTTTTTCTATGGTGGTACTGAAAATCAAATTTTGGAACAGGCTTTTTCATAAATAATAGAATTATCTCAGCTCTTAAAACAGTAGAATTTATTAATGATAGGATATCATATGCAGTTTTACAGGGTAGGTGGTGTAAAATTATTTTAATAAACATACATGCACCAACGGAAGATAAAGATGATAATACTAAAGATGATTTTTATACAGAGTTAGAACAGGTCTTTGATAAATTTTCTCAGTATGATATGAAAATTCTGTTAGGTGACTGTAATGCACAAATTGGCAAAGAAGAGACATTTAAAACCACAATTGGTAAAGAAAGTCTTCATGAATTAAGTAATGATAATGGTATAAGATTGATTACTTTTGCAACCTCAAATAATTTAATTGTGAAAAGTACCACTTTTAAACATAAAGATATCCATAAATATACCTGGTCTTCTCCAGATGGTAAAACTCATAATCAGATAGATCATATTCTCATTGATAAGAGAAGGCATACTAGTATAATTGACGTTCGTACACATAGAGGTGCTGACTGTGCCAGTGACCATTATTTAGTAATTGCTAAATTAAGAGAAAGACTCTCAGTGATAAATCATAAACAACAAAATCTAAAAGTTCTAAAATTTGATACAGGAAAGTTTACTGATGAAAGAATTAAGAAAGATTACCAAATTAAACTGTCAAATAGATTTGATGTTTTGCAGGATTTAGATGATGATGAAAATATAAATGAAACAGACGTAAATAAGAATTGGGAGCACATACGTAATGCAATAGAATCAGCAGCTAAAGAAAGTATAGGATACCATAAACCGAGAAAAAGTAAGCCATGGTTTGATAATGAATGTCATAATCTAATAGAAATAAGAAATCAGGCTAGACTTAGGTGGTTAAATAACTCTGATGATACAAATCTAAACAATTATAATAGAATAAAGCGAGAAGTTAACCGCACGTTTAGAAGTAAAAAAAGAGATTACTTGAAAAGCAAAATTAACGAAATTGAAACAAACAGCAAAAATAAAAATATCAGAGATTTATATAAAGGTTTAAATGAGTTTAGAAAGGGGTGGCAACCTAAAGTAAACTTGATAAAAGATAAAGACGGTGATTTTCTTGCTGACCCAAGCGATATTCTAAATAGATGGAAGAACTACTTTAATGACCTTTTAAATGTCCATGTAGGAGATAAATCAGAAGTGAATGAAGTCCACACAGCAGAACCTTTAGTTCCAGAACCTAACTTGACTGAAGTTAAAGATGCTATTAAAAGGCTAAAGAATAACAAAGCACCTGGCATTGATTTATTACCAGCTGAGTTAATTAAATATGGTGGAAATTCATTAATATGTCAAATTCATAAATTAATTTGTTTAATATGGAATAAAGAAGAAATCCCTCAGTGGAAAGAATCCATAATTGTTCCTGTGTTTAAAAAAGGTGATAAAATGAACTGCAATAATTACCGTGGAATTTCTCTACTCTCAACAACATATAAAATATTATCTAACATTCTTTTAACAAGACTAACCCCATATGCTAATGAAATTATAGGTGATTATCAATGTGGATTTAAACGCAACAGATCAACTACAGATCAAAGTTTTCACATCAGACAGACACTTGAAAAAAAGTGGGAATATAATCAAAATGTCCATCAGCTATTCATTGATTTCAAAAAAGCATATGATTCGGTCAAAAGAGATAAATTATATAATATATTAGTAGAGTTTGGAATACCTAAGAAGCTTGTTAGTATGATAAAAATATGCACCAGTGAAACAGAAAGTAAAATTCGTGTGGGTATTAATATGTCTGACAAATTTACAATTCATGATGGGTTAAAACAAGGAGATGCATTATCTCCATTGCTCTTTAATTTTGCCTTAGAATATGCTGTTAGGAAGGTAAACGAAACTAAAGAAGGACTAAAATTAAATGGTGTGACTCAGTTGTTAGCATATGCAGATGATGTAGACTTATTAGGGGATGATATAAATATAATTAAGAATAATGCTAAAATATTTTTCAAAACTGCTAAAGAGATAGGTTTGGAAGTTAACAAAGAGAAAACTAAATATATGCTTACAGGCCGAAACCAAGTGTTAGGTAATAATCAGAATCTAATTAGTGATAACAACTCGTTTGAACCAGTTTCCAAATTCAAATACTTAGGAGTAATATTAACAAATGAAAATTATATTAAAGAGGAAATAAAAAGTAGGCTTAATTCAGGAAATGCATGTTACTTCTCTCTTCATAAACTTTTATCTTCTCGTTTAATATCTAAGAAACTAAAAGTTAAAATATACAAAACCGTAATTTTGCCTGTAGTATTATATGGGTGTGAAACTTGGTCCCTTACATTGAAAGAGGAACATAAATTGAGAGTATTTGAAAATAGGATCCTTAAGAAAATATTTGGACCTAAAAGGGATGAGGAGACTGGTGAGTGGAGAAGGTTACATAATTTAGAACTACATAATTTGTATTCATGTCCAGATATTATTAGAATAATTAAATCAAGAAGACTTAGGTGGGCAGGCCATGTGGCACGAATGGGAGAGGAAAGAGGAGTTTACAGGATTCTTGTTGGGAAACCTGATGGTAAGAGACCAGTAGGAAGGCCAAGACGAAGATGGAGGGACAACGTCGAGATGGACCTAAGGGAAATCGGTAGGGATGGAAAAGAGTATATAGATCTTGCTCAAGATAGGGAAAGATGGAAGGCCTGTGTTGCTGCAGCCATGAACCTTCGGGTTTAAGAAGGCTAGAGAAGTAGTTAGTTAGTTATATCTATAAAAACAATAACAAAATTGCAGAATTTTGAACTCAATTACTAGCTATTTATAATAGATTGGATCCATAAAATTTTTGGCAGTTGTAGCAATAAACTTACATAACAGATACTGTTCAAATACTGATTTATATGACCAATCCATGATTTATCAGGTTGTGTACTAAATGTCTGTTTTTAAATTCCAGGTTTTTTCCAGGCTTGTCCAGGTCTCAATTTTTTTAAACAAAGAAAAGTTGTTAGTGTTAAGAAAACCTACCAGAAGGTCAGTTGAGAAAAATTTGCAGTAACTAACAAAAGCAAACTGAGTTCTCACCTTTAACTGCCGTGTAATTCATATCCCTTGGTAGTAGTATATTTTTTACATTTTGTTTTTACTACAAAAGTTCTAAATTCTGAGCATATGTTAATTTATATAATTACATGTTACTGCATATTCTTCTTGGACGAGGAATGGCCAGTTACTTTATTTTTACAAAATTTACTCATACATACTTGGTCATACCCAGGACCAAGCTTTCACTGACTTTCTCAAAATTAACGAATAAATCCCTTGAAACGCAGCATTCCCCCCAAAATGCAAGTGGAGGCAGTGACAGACTCTGCTGAGGTATCCCCGTGGTCACCACATACTCACAAAACATAAGCCCTTAAGTAAAGTGGACACATGTAGAGAAAATGGTAATTTTGAGAAAAATCCAGGTTTCTGGTTAAATTCCAGGCTTTCTCCAGATTATCCAGGTACAAAAGTAGATTCCAGGCTAATTCCAGGTTAGTAGACACCCTGTTTATTTATAACCAAATAGAAGTAGATAGATCATTGTGAGCTGTGGTGACCTAGTCTGTAGGTCACCTTGACTGCCACACAGGAAAACTAGTTTGATTTCCATGATAGGTGATGTAAGGTTGGAATCTTTCCAGCCTTATTCCTTCATAAAAGTAGCTCTGAGATTTATCCAGCCTCAAATAAATGGGAACCTGGAGGATAAAGGTGGCCGTGGTGTGGAACTGATCACATGGCTGAGATCCAGAATGTATGCATTCTTATCTCCACATCCGTGCTATGTGCATTCATGGCATAGTGCAATGTGCATGAGGAACTGTACCATACTTCCTTTGCAAAGTAATCACTAGAGCCTGGATTTATAAGCGAAATGCATATTCTTTTCCAGACTTCTAATGGTAAGAAGAAAGGTTCTACTTCATATTACATACCTTGATGAGATATTTAACTAAAGTTGAAAGTGCTTATAAATGCTTATTTCTGCAGGAAACAGTTATGCTTGCTTATTTTATGATTTTGGTTTAAAATAGTATATTTTACTCAAATCTGTCATATTTCAATCTTATTTCAATCACACTACGGCATCGGGATGACGAGATCAATGCTTCTAAATAGCACCATGAGAGAAACGACATTCAAAAAAAGGTACAGTGCATCCATAATCATTTTTCCAAATTACCTGATATTATAACACAGTTGAAAGCTCGAAATAATACATTGCAACATTTGCTTTCTCTTATTGATGAAATTTCAGTAACGTTGTCTTCGGAAACTCACGGTGTTGGTAAAATTGTGTCCGACAAGCTCAGTCAGGAATTACTGAAAAATCCCGGTTACAAAACACTGTGCCAAATTTATAAAAAGATTTCTGGTGAAGAAACAGACATTGAAGAGGATTCACCGAAGAAGAACTGTGGTGTTTTTCACATGCGCCTGTGATGTCATGCTATGTGGAAAGAACATTTTCACTGTACAAATCATTCTTCACTGACAGACGCAGGAGCTTCACAGAAAAAAATCTCAGGATGACCTTCCTTACATACTGTAACAGCTTTGAATAAGTTAAGAGATCTAATAAACATTTTTTTTCTTCAGATTTTCCTGTATTTGTTTATGATTATTTTGGTGCTTATTTCTTTAATTTTTTGTGCTTATTAACTTGCTTATTTTACTGTTTGATTGTGCTTATAAATCCGGGCTCTAGTAATCACAAATTATTGAGCACATTTGAGCATCAAATAGTAAAAGAATTAGAGAAATTATCCAACTATATTGTACATCAAGTTATTGAGCAGCGCAAAAAGGTTTTAATTGTTAACTGCACCACTAGGTGGACATACAGGTATTGGACAAAATAATGGAAACAGGAGTCAGAAGTGGGACATATTTTCAATGTGTCTGGTAACACTGAGCACAGCGGAAATCAACCTTCTCTTGTTTGTTGCAGGTAGTATGGACTGTGCACTGACAGTAGAGTGAGGCAGTGTGGTAGTGCACGTTGTTCAGGTGTAGTGAGTGACCAGTATAGCCGACCTGACGGAGTTTGAAAGAGGTCGAATTGTTGGTGCCCGTTTCACTGGAGCATCTGTGAGCAAAACAGCGAAGTTATGCGGTGTAACATGAGGCACGGTCTCGAAAGTCATGACTGCATGCACAGTGCACGGTTAAACAGGGTCTGCTAAGCACAATAGTGGTTGAAAGAAGAAGCTGCAGGAAAGGGACCACCGGGCCTTGAAGCGTATTGTGACGTTGCAGAAGAAAACAATGGCCTCCAAAGTGACTACAGAACTTAATCAGCACCTAAACACCCCATGTCATGCAAAACAGTGAGGCGGGAACTGCATCAAATGGGTATCCATGGCCGCGTTGCTATTGCCAAGTCCCTAATAACTGAGACGAGTGCTCGAAGGCAATGTGCATGGTGCAATGACCACAAAACTTGGACGTTGGAGGACTGGAAACATGTCATTTGGTCAGACTAGTCAACCTTTACCCTCTTCCCCACTACTGGATGCGTGTTTGTATGGCAAACACACTCGGCAGCATACGATGTAGACTGTCACCGCCCGACTGTCAAACATGGTGGCAGCTCTATTATGGTCTGGGGCACTATATCATGGTATTCGGCAGCCCCCTTGTCACATTACACGATCGGGTCTCACAAGCAGTGTATAGAGAACTCTTGGGTAACCAGATCCACCCAATGGTGCAAACCTTATTTCCAAACCAGAATGCCATCTTCCAGGATGATAATGCCCCCATTCATACTGCTGGCACTGCTCAACAGTGGTTTCCAGAGCATGCTGATGAGGTTCAACATCTTCCCTGGCCCACCCAGTCCCCAGATCTGAATATCATCGAGCCTCGGTGGGCTGTTTTGGAAACCATGGTTCGGCGTCGATTTCCACCTCCTTCGTCTCTACCTGAGCTGGGGGCTGTGCTGCATGAAGAATGGCTTCAAATTCCATTCACCACCATTCAGTACTTGTATCGGTCTATTCCGTCCCGAATCCAAGTTGTGTTGCATGCTAAAGGTGGCCCAACACTTTATTAATACATGATGTTCCAACTTTCGCAGGTGTTTTCATTATTTTGTTCAATACCTGTAGTGTGTTATGCACAGCAGTAATTATTAAAATGGTTCTAGAGAATGATCATGACACCCTCATTTTTCATTATGTGATGGTTTGAAAGAGACAGTTTCTAGGCAATCAAAGTGGATGAAATTATTGAACTTAAACAATTAATCAGCACTGAAATGCTTTCAATAATTGACGATGATGATCATGCACTTGAGACTTTTTCAAAAGTTGCTTACTTACATCCTTTTATAATTATATAAGTAGTTTTGTGGAACCTGAGGAAGAATGCTTATATCTAAATAGAAATTTTAGGTAGAAATTTAAAAAAGTACTGTTTAACCTGTGTACGCACTGTCAATGTCATCAATGTTTCAAAGGCAACATTGCAGTATTACTGACGGAGACAACTCCAGGCAGGTAAAAGAGTAGAAGCAAACAATAAAGCAACCCAGGACTGATTCAGTAACTGTAGAGCAATGGTATGATATGCTATGAACCCAGGTTCAAATCCTGCTTGAGACTACATTTTCATCTTATGTGTGCACCATATTATAAAGGGCATAAAGCATTAGTGCTTGACCCAATGGCATGCATATTTCGCTTTCGACGAAAACAAAAAATGTGAAATAACCTGCTGTAATGTTCATTTTTCATGTTTCTGAAAGGTGTGAGGTTTATTTTCCTACCCTGTTTTGTCACGAAATGATGCGAAATGAACTGCAAAATGCAAAATTGACCCTTAAACAAGAAATTTACAGTTTTTTTTACCGACACAACACTTTCCGAAGTCAGTATTATCCTGTGAGTTATGCAATTCACGGAAAATTGTTTAAATCTACTGTAAATATTTGAGAAGCAAAAATGGACCCCTTTACACAGGAATAAACATAATGCTCTGGAACTACATAAATGTGCTTTCAGAAGGGATATGCTAACTTAAAACTGCATAAGTGCAGTTTTTAAATCAAACTAAGGATTATATTCACAATTTTAAAACCAAAATGTCATTTTATGTACCACTTTTGATGTGATTTTTCACCACTATAACTGCTTTTGAACCAGAAATTGACCATTTATGTAACAAAATTTTGCTTTTTTATTTACCAAAATACATGCCTCTACCAACGGGTCATCTGACAAGAGTAGAAAGACTACTAGTACTATTTACAATTGCATGCTACTCATGCGATTGCACTAATCAACATGTTATCAAAACACTAACACATTTGGTGTTAAAAAGGGCTCTGCAAGGTCAAAAGTTGTTAACCTAGAGGCATGATTAACAAAAAAATATGATCAACTGACAAGAACACTCACCAGGTACGCTTCGTGTCAAAAAACAGAACGAGAAATACAGGTTCTTTATAATTATCAGATAGAGCAAGAACATCATCGGGTGGAGCTGGGATTGGCACCCCATTATGAAAATACCCAGTTTTGGGCATCTTTGGATTTATAATCTGAAAAATAAATGAACATAACAATAAAAACATTTATTATTTGCAACAAGTAACAACAAAATGCAATAAACACAAATTAATCTTCAAGGAAACATACTGTACTGCTCTTATAATGCAAGTTTTTACATGAATTTCATGCTCAATTCATTCAAAATATGAATAAAAAAGATGTATGAAAATATTCTATTTCAACATATTACCAGGGAACAAATTAATTACCATTGATCAAAAGTTAAACCAATATATATATTGGGAGTACCATATTTATAAAATAACAAAGGAAGACATATTTAACTCACTACTTAAAACTGCTAATCAGAATGACATAACTCTAAAATATTCAACCAAGCTGTAATAACAACATTGTAACTGAGCATTAATTGTGGCTGTTTCATAGATGATAGCAACATTATATATGGCTGAGATATTTCCACATAAACAATCTTCAATTGAAAAACTAGTCTTGTGAACATTTTTGCCTGAATAGAGAACAGACAGAGTTAAAATCATATTGTCTTGCTATTGTCTAAAAGCAGATACTTCTGGCTTTCTAATAAGGTATAACTAAATATTTTAAAGATTTAAACAAAAGTGTAAAATACTCTACTACCCACTTTATCTACTAGGAAAAAGACAAAAAAAAAAAAAAACATACCAATGCAGGATACCACGGGTATCCCCGACACTTTGCCCACACCAGGTCCAAAGGTTCCAAGGGGATTTTGTTATGAGGATTATAAGAGCCTTCATCACCTGATGATGTGGATGTTGAGTCTCCTGTAAGTTCACCTGCATGACTAGATGTCTCGGTATCACTGGTCAATGATGTGCTTGATTCTGATTCTGAATGTGTCTCGTCGTCAGTCCATTGTGGGATTTCTGTTAACAAATGAAGAATTCAGTAAGTTAATCAAGACCTGAAGATCACTTCTATCTTACATGTGCTTCAGAATATTTTAGACATGCACACAGGAATAAGATTTGAAACTAAAAATCAATGAAGGGATGATCTTGGTTTTACAAATAAGTTTAGATTTTATTAATACTTCTCAAAGTAAACTGTTAAGCAAAACTGAAAATATATATAACAATTAAGTCCGATTAATCATGGCAGAAATAAGATTATGATGAAATATACAATGGGTCTCATAAATATTTATTTCTTATGGTTAATTCCAATCAAGAACCTATCAATCGAAAGTATTTTGAAAGTATATTTGTGTCCTGGGACACAAAGAACAATCGCTCAAATAGAGTTGGAAATGGTTGGACTTCTTTTGGCTCCCCCTGGAAAAATTCCAACTTGAAATCAACCACTCTGGGAAATGAACCCAGGTCTCCTGTGTAACAGTCAGATGTCCTACTAACTGGACTACTGCAACTCAAATTCCCAGAAGGTATTGGGTCTAAAACTGGAAGATGATTCGAGCACACGGAGAGGGAGAGGGGCTGCCAACCGATTCTTTGATTCCCATATAATATGAAATGCTTGCACTTTAAAGTTTTACAATACTGAGTCTTTTGGGAGAACAAGTACAAATGTAATCTACAAAGAATGGTAAAGCACTCATTGTGTACTGAAACATGCCATGAAGGTACATAAGGAAAGCGGAAGTAGGACCCACACACTTTCGATCTCAGCCATAGTAAAGGTGATGTGATCAGCACAATACTCCAGCTGCCTTTATATCTTAGGGTTGTCTCAGGTTAGATGCTGATTGAGCCCTAGAATCATTTATGCAAGGATATTGTCAAGAAAAATTCCATCTCAGATCACACTTCCTGGGTTTCCTGTGTACCACGTGCCATATGCATCTTCATGGTATGGTGTGATCACTAAGATCTTACCTTTCTTACTGCGGTATACTTTAAAGCTATCACCAGAAGATGGAAGTTCGGGAGTCTTGGGATCATTTGTTGTTGTCGATGTTTGTGCAGGAAGGGCAGTGCTACTGGGATGAGTTGAACTCGAGTCTGAAAATCTTCGCCTCTTTCGGACAAGCATAGGCGAATCGGACTGTGAAGAAGAAGTACTTGCATTCTCAGCTTTCTTTCTGGACCTACCCTTTGATCTCTTGGTAAAAACTTTTGGCCTAACAGGTTTCTGTTAAATAAAAACATAAGTTATAAATATATTACATACACAAACTTTATGTAGCAACAAATCTTTTAACCTTTTCAGATGATGTACATTAAATCAAACTGTTCTTGAGCATGAAAATTTCCTGCTTCATACACAAGACTATATGCAATCATGACATGTTGGAAAATGTACAGATATTTTGTTGATACTTCATTAATATCTCATAACTTCAGACATTATGGAGAAAGAATTATAAACAGTAAGTTACAGAACAGCTTTCAATGAAGTTTCATGTTCACAGTTGACACAGTGGTTTCAACCTTCCTCTTTTCCACCTGTTCCATTTGTATGATACAATATGTTTCAAACTTAGTGTTAGGGAGAATTCACACCGAAGAAACACGCGACATGCAACACGAGTGTTTCACACCGAAGAGGCAAGATGCATGTGGCAAGTGACACTGGTTTCTTTGCTCACTTTGCATGATGGTACCGATATAATTGCATTAATCAGTTTATTAGTCACCCGAAAATAACGTAACAAGAGACATAGTTACATGTAAATTGCATTGTAAAATCTGTGTAAGTTATTGAAACTTGGGAGAGGCATGTTGTGCACGAGAAAACTGAGAAATAATATGCACTGACCTCAAACTGTATACACTAGACTTCTCAGCCTGAATAAAGCGAATACCTAAACACTAGAGAAATGGTTCTCCAACCTTCGTGAAACCATGTCACCGTATTTTTTTAAGTCAATGCCCTTAGCCGAAGAATTTTCTTCATAAATCTTTACAGTATTTAAGATTTTATGCATGAATTAACATGTACCTATGAAATTAAATATTGATAAATAAATTCTAGCATAATCATAAGAGTAATAATAGTTTGATTACGTGTGTAGGATTGTTGACAAATATAAAAATATGGAAGACAAAGTGGTAACGTCTTCTCCTTGTAATTAAGTGATTCCGGGTTCGATAACCGGGGAGGCACCAGGCAGATCCAGTTCTGATTAGTCTATTTGTGCATAAAATGGACTTAAAAACGAAAACTCACAACTCAAATATGATATTGGGATTATGATAGTTGTCAACCAGTTTCAGCAGAACAAATCGGTGCTCAGTATAGATGATACGAGGGCATGGTATCGGGTCGTGGCACGGCGGTTGAAAAACAATGCACTAGAGTACTTTATCATGCTGACTAATATATTTTGGACTAAAGTGCCTCCATAAGCTGACTTTTTCAAATAAAGGAAGTCATGCAAATGGCCAAAACACGGCCTCTTTTCACGATGTTGAAGGCAAATTACAGCCGATAGATAACTGCATCAAAAAACTTGATAAATCAAAATTAATGCTGTGTTTAAATCTTAAAACAATGTTAAAACATTGTACATATTGATACTTTATTATATCAACAAATTAGAGGTTCAAACATAATGGCGGTTGGTCTCTCTTCTAGAGTCTAAATACAGCTCGTTAGAATGAAGCATTCGCTGCGCATGCGTGAACAACAAACTGAAGCAACACGATTCACGGTATTGAGAAAACGGCACAGTCCGAGAGGCACGTAAGCAACACGCGACATGTGCATCTTGCCGTGTCTCTTCGGTTTGAAAGGTTGCATTGATTACTGAGTGTTGGCTTCCAAGTGACACGTGTCTCGTGTTGCATGTTGTGTGTCGCGCGTCGCATGTTTCTTCAGTGTGAATTCTCCTTATCACTAGCAGCAAAATCAAGTACCAGTAAAGAATCATGAACTGCGAAAAAATAACCTTGTACTACAAAATAAATAGATAGAAAGGAAACTTTCAGATTTCCCAATGAGTTCTCCCAAACTGAAAGTTTGAGTACAGCTAAATTACATATGACCACCATGTGGAAATACAAAATGTATATCAGACTGTTAATTATTAGTGTTGGGACAGATTAACCCCTAAAGTGTGGATTCCTGGGTTCAATCGCCGGTGGAGACACATTGCAGGGTGCTTAAAAACCCACTTTAAATGGTAGGTTAAGTCCCAATTAGACAAAGTGGACTTTTTTCAACTTCTTCCTCTTCTGCTGATGTTTTTGTTTTTACTACATCTAGCATAATCTCACAATCTAGTTTATGCCAATACAAAGCATATATACTGTATTTACATGTATAATGTGCACCCTGGTTTTGATGGGGAAAGTAACAAACAATTACGTCCCATACATAATGTGCAGTACAACTGAGGTTCAAGAAAAGGTTTTCTTATTTGTAGGCAGTAAAGCTGTTGCTATGTCGATCAAGAGTGAATATTCTCTTGTGTAAACAATAAGTTACCAACCCACGCCAGCTCCCCCCTATTGTGTTTAGCATCCATGGATGTCCGGAAGGGGGTGGGGCATGACCCCCTGGAAAACGAAAGTCAACCAAAAATTATATATTTCACACAGGAGAGCGTCTGTAGATTTGGTTGTTTTTCTTTGCCTCCCACCACCGAATTTGTGCTTTGGAATGACAGTCAGAGGCAGCCCTCTGGCAGCTGCCAGTACCTTCATTATGGTTGATTTTGCACGACCTGTTTGTTTACATATCGTCTTTATCGGGACGTTTTCACTTCGCCATGCAATAATACTGGCTTTTTCCACACTACTACAGTACTTTCCCGGCATATCACAAATACACCTGTCCAGTAGTCAAATATCCAACACAAATACAGTAGGAAAATATCCAACACAAAGTGCACCACACAAAAACACAGCAATTTATCACACACACTACAGCAGAAAGTCACCCTTCCTGTGTCAACTAACAATACGAAATGAAATGAACTAGCTTATCAGCAGTAATACACTGTTGCCAGATGCATTCATGCAGAAACAATTCCATGTTTGAAACAAAACAACACTAGATACAGGGCTACAAAGTGATAGACCGCTTACTACGGCAGATTTCACATGAGGTCCAAAGTCATTTTGCGGCTAGTGTATAATTTCATTTCAGCCAAAATAATATATGTTAATTATTGCATGAACGTGATAACTTCAAATTGAAGCAATGTTTTTTGATGCGAGAACACCATTATGGGGAAAATGTGCCTTGCTTGCCCCTCCCTGGAAAAAATCCTGTGGATGTCCATGTTAGCATCCCAAAGCTTATGCTCTTTAACCATTTTATTTATTCTGTAATAGTAGAAAGTGAGATCATAATTACCTTATGGATTTGCAGTGCTCAGGAAGATATTTTCTATTATTTCTTGCTCAACAAATACCACTGATATGCATCCCATGTGATGGGAGATGCATGTTCAAATTCTGCCAGAACGGCGCTGCTTTTCTTGGTGTCACAGAACATTACATTACAAAGTGACAAATCGTGGTTTGATTGATTGAAGTTTATTTTACTTCACGTTTTGTGCCTCTTGGCTAATTTGCGAAGATGAGGATGAGTGATGAAACTGATGAATGGACATTCACAAACAACCAAGCCAAAGCGGGATTCGAACCTGGGACCCTTGGACAAATCGTGAAAAATGACCTTTAAACTTTTATACGTGGTTTTGCTCATTCCTTCTTTCCTTTTTCTAATAAAACTTCAAAAAATATTAGCGTAACATTTATATGAGGCACATTCAGGACCCTCAAACTAGCAGTTAGCAGAACAAGATTTCATCCATTAAGGCATTTACACACTCCATATATATATATATATACAAATTATGAAGGAGACAGTAAACACTTACCACACGAATAGAAATAATTCAATATTTCGCGATCTGAGTCACATTTTCAAGAAGGAAGATAAAAGATCGATGACACTTTGAGTAGAGGCACAGAATACTGACCGTAGCGTCTCTACGGTCAGTGTTGCCAGAAACAGTTGATAGGAAACACGAAGTACTTTAGCCAGTGTTTACTGTAAGGTGGGTGGGTAGTTTCGGGGAGGAGAGGAAAGTGTTACTGGTTGGCTAGGTTGAGTCCGGGGGGTATAGTGGCGTGCATGCCTGCGGAAAGATGTGTCGGAGCGGGGGGGGGGGGGGGGTAAAAGATGGATGATGGCAACACGGAAGCCGTTATTGAAGGTGGTGTTATGGCTGTTGGTGTGGATGGCAACTGTGAAATCGGAGTTTTGGGTGGAGGAACGGTGATTATTTATCCTTAGATTCAAGGGGGTGGAGGTTTCGCCTAGGTAGAAGTTGCTGGAGATTTGGCAGTAATACATTTTAATTATTATTTTCTTTTCCCTTATCTTCTCTTTCATCCAAATTAACATAAATACCATAACACTCCTTCATTTTGTGATGAGCTAATTTCAATCGCATTGCACATTAGTGTCACCATCTTGAATAAAATACTGTTGCCATATTCAGAAACTGCACAATTTAAATTTTATGATATATCACATGATAGGGTTCCGTAAACATGAAGAATCAATGCAAGTGTCACAAAATCATGGAATGACCCTGTACGGTTTCATGTTAGCTTTCCAAATTATTCTATGCATAATATGCAACACAGTTTTTTGGGAGGGAAATTTTGAAAAAAAAAAAAGTGTGCATTATACATGAGTAAGTACGGTAAATGTCCTCTGCACTGCAACAGCACATTAGCAGATGGTGTATTAAGGGATTAACCAGTATCCTATTGGTATCACCAGTATCCTATTAATATCTGGCTGTCAGCCCAACATATTTCCATAAACAGGCTCATATTTACTACACAATTCTGCCATTCTGTCACTGTTTAGACGGAAGTTGTAATTCATGTACTCTGGTTTCATAAAGTACATACACAGTATCTTTTCCCTATTTAAGGCAAATCTCACTGGAGTTGCCTCATTACTAGGGGCATGCATATTTCGTTTTTGACGAAAAAACGAAATTTGAAAAAACACATTGTAGTGTTAATTTTTCATGTTTTTGAAAGGTCTGAGATGCATTTTGTGACCATGTTTTGTCACGAAATAATGCAAAATTAACTGCAAGAAGCGAAATTAACTCTTAAACACGAAATTTAGGGTCTGAATTATCCTGAGATTTATGCAATTCCCGGAAAATTGATTAATTCTGCTGTTAATATTAGAGAAGCAAAAATGGACTCCTTTACACAGAAATAAACTTAATACTCTGATAACTACATAAATGTGCTATTAGAAGTGAAATGTTAATTCTGTGGAATAAGTGTAGTTTTTAAATCAAATTTAGGATTATATTCACAATTTTAAAACCAAAATGTATTTTTATATACCACTTTTCATCCAATTTTTCACCACTATAACACCGATATTTTATTTTACGAGGGTGGTTTGAAAAGTTCTCGGAATCACCACCAGATGTAAGTGCTAGGACAACGAGGTTCCCGCATAGTAATAGGCCATCCTTTATTAATAAACACGTGGCACGTCAGTGTTCTGGGTAGAGATCTGTGGTGCGGACGTCACTTTGTAGTTGTTCCTGTGCAGTGCTTTGTGAAGATGGAAAAAATCGAGATTCGAGCGGTGATTAAGTACTTCGTAAAGAAAGGTATGAAAGGAAAGGACATTCATGCCGATTTTCTGAACACACTGGGGGACTCTGCTCCTTCATATTCAACTGTTGCATAGTGGACAAATGAGTTTAAATTTGGTCGGGACAGCTTAGAAGATGATCCACGTAGTGGTCGCCCAAAATGTGCTACTACCCCAGAAATTATTGAAAAAGTGCATAAATTGGTCATGGAGGATCGCCGACTGAAAGTGCGTGAAATTGCTGAAGCTATAGGAATGTCATCCGAACGGGCGTATCACATTTTAACAGTTGAATTGGATATGAGAAAATTATCTGCAAGATGGGTGCCGCGACTTTTAACACAGGACCATAAACGCATCAGAGTGGACATTTCCGAACAATGTTTGACTCGTTTTAAGAGAAACCAAACAGATTTTTTGCACCGGTTTGTGACGACAGATGAAACGTGGGTCCACTACTATACCCCAGAGACAAAACAACAGTCAAAACAGTGGAAACATGTTGATTCACCACCACCAAAGAAAGCAAAGGCAATATGGTCGGCCGGAAAGGTAATGGCGTCAGTGTTTTGGGATGCGAAAGGGATTCTGTTGATTGATTATCTTCCCACTGGTCAAAAAAATTACGGGACAATACTACGCTAACCTCCTCAACCAACTAAAGCATAAGATACGGGAAAAGAGACCAGGTTTGGCAAGAAAGAAAATCATCTTGCATCAGGACAATGCGTGCCCTCACACAAGTGTCGTTGCCATGGCAAAAATTCATGAACTTGGTTACGAATTGTTGCCACATCCGCCTTATTCGCCTGATTTGGCTCCCTCAGACTTCCATCTTTTCCCCAAACTCAAAAGTTTCCTCGGTGGACGGAGATTCTCTTCAAAGGAAGAACTAATAGCCGAAGTTGACACATTTCACAGGCCTACAGGCCTGGAGGAATCTAATTTTCGAGATGGGATCAAGGCATTGGAACATCGCTGGACCAAGTGCATTAGTGTACAGGGAGACTACATTCAAAAATAAAAAAAATCACTGTTGTAAGTCGTTTCTTTCTACTCCATTCCGAGAACTTTTCAAACCACCCTCCTATTTACCGCTTTTGAACCCGAAATTGACTCAGTTTTTGTACCGAAATTTTGCTTTTTTATTTACCAAAAATATGTGCCTCTACTCATTACCTTCATTGCTTCAAGAGGTCAAAGAACTATCATGGTTCTTCATGTAATGTTCACCAATTAATATGAGACTGGTATATACAGTTGAGACTGCTTTATACATAAGACAGTTCTGCGTAATTCTGTTTTATATGTAAATTACTGTAGGTCATGGCAAAATATACTTTAAAAACATGTTAATTAAACCATATTTGTACATAATGCATTTGTATGTAATTGAGTGTTTTACCGATACCAATACCCGATATTCTATCGATCCGATATAATATAATATTAGAAATGGTCCTTGAAGAACCTGAAATGTTCATTGATCTCCTTAATAAATGTCTGTTTCAAGGTGACTGCAGTGCAAAAGAAGTTGAACATTTATACAATTACTTTTTTAGAAAGTAGGGCATGAAGATTACACAAAAATTACAACAAAATGGCAGAATTTTACACTAAATTATCAATATATCAGATCGGTAAAATAATTGGTAACTTTATCGATACACTGATATGCCTGTATATCGGCTGATACCGATTAATCGGTCCCATCCCTAATTTATACATAACCAAGCTACAACAATGTCACAAAGTGACAGTTGCTACTTGTCGGCCATGGAAAACAGTAAGGGGAAAAGTTACATGCTTGACCAGAAAGTAAAATTTATACGAGACGTGGACGCGAATCCACATAAAACTAAAACTGAAATAGCTGCAGATTTAGGCATCGCTTATACCACCTTTGCACAGTTATTAGTAAAAGTATTTATATCAGTTCATTTCTAATTTTTATTCATTTCAATAAACCTTTAATCTATTTTATTTAGTGTAGTCACTTCATAAGACATACAGTAAGAAATTGGTATACAAGTCTGCATGTATAATTTACATTACATCTGGTTATCCTTCTGCAAATATAATTTATTAAGATTTATGTACTGTATAAAATTTGTACTTGTATTCTTTATGCAATTATTAGTGTAGTTGTTTTTACTGTTTCTTTCTTCTTGTTATATTGTATTATTGGATTGTTATTACTCTGTGTAGACCTATTGTAATTTGAGCCAGACCTCCGTTATATTTGATAAATAAATGAACCTTAATATTTATATGCATTGCAAAGTATGATGGAAAATTAACAGAAACTAAACAATAAAAGAACTTACCGAAAATCCTCCAGCAGCCTTTTTTTTGAACAACACAGCTGTTCTGCGATTGACACCCGTGGTAGATCCTAAAGCAGCTTGCACTTCACTAGGCTCAACAGAAACTGTGGTTGTTGCACTACCTTCCAGTTGCTGATCTGGTTCTGTAAATAAAAGGTGTTGACTATAGCAGAACACATAACAAGTAACCATTCAGATTTATCACATTTCTATACTAATTATAAATGGTACGACAAGGCATCAGTGTAACATTTAATTTTTGGGACCCAGGAAATAATATATGTAAATATAAGAACTAAGTACTTTCTTCATCTACTTTATTAGTTGGGAACTATCACTTACAATAAGATACTGTATTCTACTTTCGAAATGCATGAGCACTGTGGAACCTCGAGTTTACAGTCCAAGATTTTACGTTTTCCTGCTTATTACCTTTAGTCATCCAGGTTCCAGGAGAAGGCCATGTTAAATAATACAACGTTCAACTGTATCTTGTGTTTGCCACAATTCCATTTCCCACTTTATAAGTTTTCCTGACTGTACCATCATAAAACTTGCCAGAAGACTGTTCCATTGGTTGGACAACTTCTTCCTCCCCTTCTCCTCTTCCTTGCTTTGCAACAGTTTCATTCACCAAGTGACATACAACTTCCATGCTTTTCATGTGAGAGGATGGGGACAAGAGGCATGGTTGAGTGGGGGGAGAGGCACACAAGTTGCACTTATAACACCTCCATTGACAGACAGATAGGAAAATGAAACTTCTTATATTCCCTAGTGAAGTAGAAATTGCTCAAGCCTTCTGCCTTAAGCTGTTGTACATCGGGAAACATAAGTGAGGAGGCAGAAGGGTGCAGCAATGTTTTCTGGGGTGGCAGCCAAAATTTAGTACACATCTAAATACCATACAGAACTGAATAATTGGACTAGAAGTTATAGTTATCTAGATTTTCTTGTTTGCCTGGGGAGTCAAGACTGGTAAACAGGAGGAGGAAGGGGGAGGGGGTTAGTACCTGCCTCCTTTGACATCATCATTTCTGGTGTTGTAATCACTAAAAAGTGCTGAGTGTTTCAACTCCAATTTTCCTCATAAGTGCACATAGGTAGTTAAGGGTGAACATGGAAGTGAGACCCTCTTAATTGTGAAACAATTAGTATGTGGGTAAAAAGTGACAATCCATCCTAGTCTCCTTTGTTTATATACATCAAACAATAGTCAGTCAGGAAAAAAAATAAGTGACTCATGGCGCAACAGCCCTTGAGGGCCAAGGCGTACCTACCGACTGCCGGCGTCACTCCCACCTGCCAAGGCGAGAGATCATCCAACCAGATATGGGGTGACATGTGGTCGACACAATGAACCCCCAGTCAATGTTGTAGGTTTCCCTGACCAGATTATGCTACTCAATCGTAGCCCCCCAATTTCCTCATCATGGTGAGTGGCCACCTGTCCCATACACAGGCTGAAATCTCAGGAGAAAATTTGTTATGCTTCCACTAGGAGACTTGAACCTGTGTGCGTTCCATAGCCAGAGCCCAAAGCATAACACTTTAGACTGCACGGCCACAGTTTAGGACACAATCTTCCTATATTTCCAGTATTAATCCCACTTTACAGAAAGGGTCAAAACATAATTTATTTGTAATCACTTAATCTCGCATACATGTACAACTAAATAACAAATCTGAAGAACTGCTATTGTATATTTCAACAGTGTTGTATATTTTATGTGTGAAAAAATTACATGTTACTACCATGAGATATACTGTACCTTTGAAAACTGATGTAGTGGATGACACCTCCATTTCCGACTGAGATCGCCTTGAAGTTCGAGATAGTCCAGTTTTGTTATTCTGCTCATTTGGCTCATCTCTTCCAAAAGATATGCGGATCGGATTCACCATCAACACAGATGATGAACGTTCTCCAGAATCTAATTTTTCACAAAGGAAATAAAACACATGGAAACAGTCATTATTGTATTGAGATTATTTTCATGACCATCATAAACTGATTACAAAGTATTTCACATTTCTCACATGAATAAGTAAAATTCTCTACATGTAGGATGACAGCAAAATACCTGGTGTTTCATAAATAGTTGAACTTATGTTAACAAAACCAGTCCAGAATGAATGAGGAACTCAAACAGTTTTTTTAACACCTAAAATGTTCAATGTATGCACCATGGGTGGCATGGCATGCATAAACATGATAATCTATTTCTTGCAACACTCACATCAACATAGGCCTGTCAATAGTGTCCATCGCTGTGATAATATGCTCCCTTGGGGCTACTATATCATGTGGCATCTGTGACAGGAACACCCTGTCTTTGATGAAACACCACAAAAAGAAGTCATGCGCAGTAAAGTTCTATGATCTTGGAGACTGAAACATTGCACAAAACACTGAGAGTGATGTGGTTGATTTTAGTGTTGCCTAGCAGCAGGGATATGAACTCACAGCTTAACAAAACATGCACACACAAACAATTTGTGTTCCTATCCTGTTGATGCATGCCGTGTCACATTGAACATTTGTAGGTGTTAAAAAAAAAACTGTTTGTGTTCCTCATTCATTCTGGAGTGGTTTCATGAATGAAAGTTCAATAGTTTACTTGCAATCAATTTTTGTAAGCCCTCAATTATTTATGAAACACCTGGTATATAGAAGGAACATTATGCATCACCACAGAGTTACGCATGGTGTGTTATTGTTGAGTATGTTTTTTAAGTCCAATGCATGCATATAAAGGCTAATCAGGTCTGGACCTACAGTCTTAAGTAGGATCTGAACCACTATATATCCACTGTGTATCAAACTCAAAACCCTTTGTTTACAGGGTGATGACATCATCACTACACCATCAGGAGAGTCCATAGTACACTGCCTTAATAGTATGTAGACCATTGACACTTGTCATCTTGAATTCAGGTCCACAATTTCAAATGTAAACAGAGGTAAGTGAGAGACCAAACATATGTAGTTTTCAAGACAGACATTGCAATAGACCGGTTTTCATTACCTGCATTTGTGTGAAAGTTATCATGCATGAAAGGTGAGACATAATGAATTTGCCAATCGATTTTAAATCATTCTTTTTCTTTTCATCAACCACAGTCCCCTGTTGTTTTTGGGTACCATTTGAGCCATAACTTCATAATTTTGTAGTTTATGAGGGGAATGGTGTGTATGTAGGGGGGGGGGGTACCACATCACCAATATTGTGACTACAATAACTGAAGCAAATTTTGAGGTTTGAAGCTCAAATTCAGAAAACAACTACATACATTTGATAAACAATTTTGTATTGCATTGGAGTAAAATCAATCATGGCATCTGGAGATGGTAGACTTCAACTAGAAAATTTTGGAAATGAACTTGGCCCAGTTGATGCTTCACAGATTGATTGATTGATTGACTTAGGTTTTCTCCCACTTTTGGCTAATTGCAACAATGAGGATAAATATGATGAAACTGAAGTGAAACTTACAAAGAGCATCCATGCCTAGGTTGGGATTCGAACCCAGGACCCCAGACATGGTAACACACTGTGCTAACCACTCTGCCATGTAGATTGGCAAGATGATGCTTCATAGAGATATTCTTCATATACAGATGCTTGGGTGTAACCAGATGAAGAGTGAGGATAGTCCACAGTGGTGATTGGTTGGATAAATATCAGGCAAAGAGTTGGAACTACGAATGGTGGATGGGTAAGGAGGTATTAGATGGTTCCAGGAGCTATGTTTGCATCATGCATGGTTGATACATAAGATATCTTCCAAAGATTTTCTGGAAGAGGTGCCAATAGATGGAGGGTGTGGTTGTGTGGCTATGTTCAAATCTGAGTTTTGTGTGGAGGAGTAGTGGTTATTTATTCTGAGGTTGAGGGTGGGAAAAGTTTCTCCCACGGAAAGCCACCACAATTGGAAGTCTGCTATTTAATATTGGACTGGTGGAATATCAGAATTTGAAATCAATGTTTCATAATTATTGATCACCACTTGTGGTTGCATATCAGTTCAGTATTTTGCAGCTTGACTGCATCATCAGAGGAGACTGCAGGTTGGCATTGTTGAGGTTATCAAATTCACTAATGTCATTTCCACTGAGAGGTGTTTGCTCATGAGTAGAGACACATTTTTTTCAGTAAATATAAAATCAAAACTTTGGTACACAAACAGTCAATTTCGGGTTCAAAAGCAGTATATAAAATAGAATTTCGGTGTTATAGGGGAGAAAAATCAGATCAAAAGTTGTTTATAAAATTACATTTTGGTTTGAACATTGTGAATATAATCCTAAATTTGATTTTAAAAACTGCACTTATTATACAAAATAAACATATTGCTTCTAATAACACATTTACGCAGTTACTAGAGTATTAAGTTTATTTCTGTAAGGAGGAGTTCGTTTTTACTTCTCAAATATTTACACCAGAATTAACCAATTTCCTGTGACTTGCATAACTCACAGGATAATTCAAACTTCAGAAAGCGTTGAGCCCATAAATAAACTCTAATTTTCATGTTTAACAGTCTATTTCACATTTTGCAGTCCATATCGCGACAAAACAGGGTAGGAAAATGAACCTCATATCTTACAGAAACATGTAAAATTAACATTACAATGTGTTATTTCACATTTCGTGTTTTCGTCAAAAAAGAAATATGCATACCTCTACTCATGAGGCTCTCTCAATATGACCAGATTTACAATTTAATTTTAAAATGCTACAAATATCTATACCTTAATACCTAAAAATTAATCTTGTAAAAAGTGTAAGTGCCACTAGATTCTTTCAGAACTTTTCATATACTCTAATATGTAATTTATTGAACACAAATATCCTCAAAATTTAATCTCAAAGTGAAACAAATAAGTGACTACTGGCAAAATAAGATGTTTAAAATCTTAAGAAGTTGACACAAATGCTAGCACCGGTGTCTGAGCAAATATTCTTCACATGGATTGTTTCACTGCAATAAATATATTTGTATCTGTTGTAATTAAGTAATTTCATGTATAATAAAACTTTCAGGGGACTGGTTAAAGAAAATTTTATGCCATTTTGCATCATTAGAACCAGAAAATGATAAAAGAAACAACTGCAGAACATCCGTGATTGGTCAATTGATCCAACAGAAATGTTCATAGCCATTATTCTAATGTTAATTTATGTTCTACAAACAAAATGAAATTGTACATTTGAATTACCTGTACGAGGTCCATTTCCTTGACTCAATTCCATGCTAATGCTCTCGTGCCCATTCACTGCCATAGAACCACTCTTTCCTGCAATTTCCTGGCTTGTTGATTTGACTTCATTCGTATTAGAATCAGACTTGGATATGGCCTTGTTATCACTACCACTGTCTGGTAGAACAACACTTTCAGAATGAGAACTGACCTTCTTGTTGCAATGATCCTTATCACTTGATGAACTGATAAGGATCTCACTAACTTCACTTTCATCCTCACCTTGGTCACAAATATCTGAAAAATTATGTACACTTTCAAATATTCAACAACTTAAGTTATAATTTGAATTATATATTTCCAAAATAATAATTAAAAATAAATTATTTAAAATTTCTAATAATTTCTATAGCCAGTGCAATTGTAGACAGAATTCTATCATCTGTTACCTGTAATCAATGTAACTTCTTGTTGTACGAAGGATGCTCAGAAAGGAATTCCCCATGATTTTTTCTCTCGGAAACTATTTATATTATTCAAAAAGCATGAAAATCACTGTCAGTATAACTGAATGTTTTCTTTTTACATGTTATTATTCTACATATGCCTTACGCCAGCACAAAACAAAGGCATGAATTCCTTCTCTGCACCAGTTTGTTTCACCATGACAGATCATGCAGCTCCATTTCTCCACTTCTTGAAGCCTTAGTACACTCATATAAAATCCAACTTTCATTCTGACCGATTATCTCATGACTTTTGCTGATGCCAGTGTGACTGCGGTCAAGATTCTTTTAGAGTTTTGCTTGAAATAAACAAGAGAATGCTTTCCTTTCCATAGGTCTCCATGCAAATGGGGTTGTCATGAACTAGAATTGTACGAATTTTGTGGAAGAGCAACGACTGTGCACGATTAAAAGAAAATACTGTTATTTAAATGACTTTTTTGGTGAAAACAATTTCATGTTCAATTTTCCTTCCCACAACACGCATCCTGTGCATAACGTGTTGTAAATCTCATTAATACGATATTTGGTTAATACAGAGTTCTTCCCATTCCCTAGCCGATAAGATAGGATTTTCAATGTATTTCAGTACAGATAAATTGAAATACAGATAACCTTTAATACGAAATTGTTTACAAGACCCTTTGGTGAAAACTGGTTTTGCTTAATTCGTAGTGGACACCTGCATCAAGAGAAGATTGAGGGGAGGGGAGGAATAGGTTGTCTGGCATGTGGAACAGGCTTGAGACAAATTTTGTTATTGGCAGGTCTTGGAGAACGTATAAAGCAGGAAACAAGAGTTAAACCTTTATCAACTGACAGGACTTTAAAGTCCCACATCCTACAAACGTTTGCCCCATAAAACATTTGATTTCTGTCTCGGCAGGATTTGTGTGTCCCTGTTGTGTGTAGTGATTACTACTCACAACACAATTTCTTAGACCTAAGTGTCAGTAACGCAGCCGTATTGACCTCATAAAAGTGTAGTGGACTTAGATTTATGAAAATTAGATATTAGAATAACTGTAAGTAAAAAAAATAAAATTAAAGTGTTCCCCTGTGCTTAGCACCACGCCACGAAGGCGTATAGGGGGTGTGGGGGTAATGCCCAACACTTTCTTGATCCGGTCGTGAGTGGGGGTGATGTGATCAGCACCACGCCCCTGATCACCTTTACCCCCCAGGGTTTCCACCAGGTACCCATGTTATTCGACGCTGGGTGGGTGCTGGGGCCGCTTGCAACATTAGAAAAGTTCCCGGATTTGAACCGGCCAGGGATCGAACCCGGGACCTTTAGCATGGTAGTCAGACACGCTACTGACTGAGCCACCGCGGCCATTGAATAACTGAAAGTACCCAAGATTTTTTTATAACTTATTCCTAGCTTACATAAATATGGTTATAAAATAATTTTGGCCAAATATGATGAGAAAGTTGTTTTATGAGCAAAACATCACTTCGGACTGTGCAGTCCCAACAGGATTCTGGTGTCTACTTTGCTTGAAAAAAATATTAATACATTTTCCATACTTCTAAACTAGTGGCATGCCCCAGATTTTCAAAACTGGTGGTATATACAATTTTTCTTAGCAGTCAGCCCTTATTTTGCAATTTTTCCTCATTTTCACATTATTTTTTTTTTACTAATAATGGGCCAAATGACCCTCACCAACACCCCCTCCTTGCACACCCCAATGTTCTAGACAGCTCTTTTTGGTGCTGTAGGGCTAGGGCACAAATATCGATATTGATGGGTGACTGGCAGAAAATATCCCTGATGTAGAGACACCATTTGATTATAATAGCAATGAATATAAGGTAGTGGCCTATTTTTTAAAAAGACCGTCAGAAGGGGAGAAGACAGAAAATAAGGGCTGGCTAATAAAAAATGTATATATAACTTACCCCCTTGCCAAAATCCAGGGCACGCCACTGTTGGGAGGTCAAGAGTGATGACTCCTTTTCTTATTTACTCTTTCTGATTGTTTGCCTTTTAATTTATATCTTTGTCTTCAGAGGAGTATATTCTAAAATGCGTAACAGGTAAATTGTAGTTATTTTGCATGTAAGTGTTGAAGGGCATATATATTTCATAACTAAGCCCCATATGATGTACATCATTTCTCTGTTTATACACAAAACGTTCGTGGCCTGTTGGGACTTTCAGGTCCCATTAATTGTACAGTCAACTCTCGATTCAACGACCTTTCACAGTTCCTGGGAAAAGGGTCGTTATTTCGAAGGGGTCGTTAATGGAATTTGCACCGATTTTCAGCTTAAACGGAGCTAGGATGCCTAGGAAATGGTAACACCATGTATCCTGGTAGTTATACAACCTGTTATGCACAGGATGCGTGTTGTGAGAAGGAAAATAGAACATGAAAACGTTTTCACAAAAAAATATTTAAAATAATGTTACTTTCTTTCAATTGTGTACAGTCATTGCTTTTCAAGGAAAATCTTACAATTCTAGTTCATGAGAAACCCGTTTGCACAGAGACCTGTGGAAAGGAAAACAATATCTCGCTTATTGCAAGTGAAACTCAAAGAATCTTGACACCAGTCACACTGGCGCCAGCAAAAGTCTGGAGATAATTGGGCAGAATGAATGTTGGATTTTATACGGGTCTACTGGAGCATTGTCTGTAACAAGATTAACTGGTAAGATTAGATCTCTCGGGAGAAACAACACAACCTTTCTAGGCACCAGAAAAAAAAAAAGACAGGGCTGTAATTTTCGTTCTGGTTCGGCTGTGTAAAATACATCACAAAAAAAAGTCACGTTTCCTTTGCTTCAACAAACTTCATTCACCCTCCCCCTACCCCATTCAAGGGAGCAGTCCATACTCTTTCCTTGACTTGCATTGTAATTCAGTGTGAAAAAGGAAACTCGCAACTTGCCTTGTCTTCACCCAATGTGTATTCTAGGACATGTCATTAAACAGCGTCCCAGTCGAAAGTCATTCAGGTTTGGAATTGAATTTCACTTTAGAACTGTATATTTAGTCCCGATCAGCCCATCAGCATAAAATGAACGGAAAACAAGCTTTATGAAACTGCACATTTTCACATATCAAAATGGTAGATTGTTAATCGATGATTTTATTGTTGGATTTAGGAGTATTCTCGATGTCAAACACCCACTCCTCCAAAAGTTTTCCCCTTGAATAATGTCTTTTTAATCGGTCTCAGCAACCATTCCAACATTGAGCACTTTTTTTTCCCCCACATGAATGGTTCTGAAGAAAAGGGGATGCAAAATAAATTTACAGTTTTGCTTATCAGAAGGCGGAGAACATGAAGTTATTTTAACTCTTGTTTTCCTTTCTGGAGATCGAATTTCATTATCGTCAAATCAAAACAGTTTTGAGATTCAAAACAATAAATTTTTCCTTCGGGCCGGATGAGTCATTGCTGTTATCGGCAAGCAAGAGCTTTGCAGATGCTAGACAAAACACTGGTGCCAGCTGCATCATAAATACAAGGGAACTGGCTGGAAGTTCGAGCAACAAGTGGCAGAAGAGAAAAATCACAGCATTTTAAAGATAACGCAACTGTCGAAGACGGAACTTTTAACAGCAGTGTAAAGAAGAAAGAAATGACCTTGCTTTACGTTTTAGCATACAACAGACAATAATACGGGTAATATTTCCTATGCATACAAAAAAATAGAAAAAGAACAGAATTCTGCAATTATCAACATTGTCGTACACACCAGTGGTGAAGAATGAGCTGGGAAAAGGGGGGGGGGTCACTTTTTTTTTTTTTACTTGTTCTATGGTTTTTGTTATATATCCAGAACTGGTTGCCCCATTTTAGACGTCAAAGGAAAGGAAGAGGGGTGGGTCCACTTCCATCCTCGCATGTAATCAGCCCGTGTGCACACACGAGCAAGAAAATCATGACTGAAACAATCGGCATTGCTCCTCCCCCCCTTTGGAAAACATATGAAGTGGGAAACAAGAGTTATGATGCACTTAAGATCGAAGTAAACTTTTGTGGAAAAATTGATGACAACACATTAAGCGGGTTGACGATCTTTAGTTGGCCTATGTGGTTTTGATTATCTCTAACAGTTTCGCTTTTTTATGAAGTGTTACAGGGAACAAAGAATATGTTTTGAATGAAAGCGGTTACTGGAAGTTGTCAGCTACAAGGCCAAGAGTTGCTCACTCATGGGAACCTACTGATCTCTAGGTCAGAGCTGGACAGATGGGCCACACTTCCAGGTGCCATGCATCTGTATTTTGGAACATACCGGCGATCTTATCTCTCAAGGTGGTGTATTTATTGATGAAAGAGCTTGACCTGCCATACACATTGGCAAAGACTGCAAGTCCAGCAGTCTTTTCGGGCTGCTCCTCCCCCCCCCCCCCCCACCTGCGAGTTTTCAGCAGCTCTTAGGACAAGGAAACAAGTCAAGGTTGATTTAAAATAACATCCAAGCACATTTGATCTTCTCTTCTCACGTATCCAAGAGCAAGTGTGGCAAAACAAGCCTGGCACTTTGGGTAGCGGCCGTTGGGTGCGGGGTAACATTGAGGAAGGGGAAGCAGAGGTCAAGTGCTATTGGATATCACTCAAGCATGGTGTGGTGGTGCCTATTTTTAGTTCAGACCCAATTGTGAGCGGTAGAGTGCTCATGAAGGGAATGAGTGGGAAAAAAACAACACATTTTTCGGCCGATTTCCTTCAATTTTCCAACTTGTTTCCAAATTTTTCAACTTTTTTCTAAATTTTTCATGGTTCCCGGGAAAAGGGTTGTTACTTCGAGGGGGTTATTATACCCGGGGTCTTAGAATCGAGAGTTGACTGTAATTAGTATTATTACAATGTCAGAAAAACATTTGTTGTCAATCCTGCCAAAGGATGTCTTACCCATACAAATATATATTTCAGACTGCCATTTTGTTCCATAACAAAAATTCAGGTTATACACCGAAGATCGAGACAAACATCCTAATTATTAAAGATTAGGCTCACACAGGAGATGTACTACATAGAAGTCTACTGTGTTTCAAAGGTAACAGATCCCATTGCAGTACCACAGGCAGAGACGATTCCACGCAGCGAAAAATCAGGCGAGGCCAGGCCGGCTCTGTAGCTCAGTGGTTAGAGCAATGGCATGGTATGCCAGAGACCCGGGTTCAAGTCCTGGTTGAGCCTGCATCTTTAGTTGAAAGTTTCTACATAAACATCCTAACGTTCAACATGTCTTTTTGCAGGGAATTGGTTGAATGGAATAAGCAGGTAAACTTGCTTGCATCCCTTCCACTCCCTGGTACTTTCACTGTCAATTTCTCATTATTGTGTGAATTTACAATTAACAATTTAGAACAGATTAGTGCAATATAGCAAACTTTTGCGTATATGTAGTACACCTTTTCTTTCTTTATGTAGTTAATTTTACAATTTTAATTATCTTTCAATAATATTTTTTTTTTAGTTATATGTTTTTTCCCTTCTGTCTCCCATAAAATGTATAACTTAAATTTCACTGTATTATGTAGATATACATTTGTGTGCTTGTGTATGACTACATGTTATATATATTGTAACATATCCTGTAAATGGAGATATTTTCTATGTTGGAGGCAAATCAATAAATCATTAACAAACTCCTCTTTGTCTGACAAAAATAATTATTCCTTCTACAGTTGTTGAAGTAGAACGCACAACAGAAAGTTCTGCAATATTACTTTCATGATCCTTACCATCTGAAGAAGCCTTGGAAACAAGCTGTTCACTGTTCACAGCAACTCCATTATTTTCAAGGCCTTCCTCATTGTTCTCAGCATCTTCAGTCTTTTCACTACTTCTGTGAACTTCCTTGCCACGGTCACAAATGCCTGAAAAATTATGTAGAATGCAATTTGTGACTGTATTTGCTTAAAGTACAATTAACAATAATAATAATAATAATAATAATAATAATAATAATAATAATAATTGTGCTTAAGCCAGACTCCAAACCTCATGTATCTAAGAATTACATGTTTAGGAATGGGGTAGATAAATTGGCATCAACATGACCACAGATAAAGGCATATCTGTGTGTTGGTAATATTGCCAGTAATTTTGCTAGGGATGGACAGATATGAAATTTGTGTAGATACTGATCAAGTGCAAATCTAAAATTTACAGACAGCAATAACATATATTTTACAAATAAAATTAAAACTGCAAGAGATTTTGTCTTTTAAAAAAAAGAAACTGTGTATTTACAACCTTGGTGACAATGAAGTTCGACCAGAAAGGAATACGTGATTAAATGCACAGAGGCATAGGCGGTGGAATGGGTGACCTGCAGAAGTGACGCATGTGTGTAAGAGGAGGCGTGTGAGCAGGCAAGAATCGTGATCCCAGCATGTTGTACCCAAGGTCACGTAAAGAACGAAAACGGGGAACTATACGCGTGACATTGAACTTCGACCAGGCACCAGACCCATACGGAAATTCCAGATAGTGGTGCATTCGACGGAAGCTTGACGTCACGGACACGATAAGGGAGTCCGCCGTATATAAGCACATGCTGTGCACCGAGGAACCGCAGTGCATCATCACCATGGCCAGGGGCAAACCTATTGACAACACTGTGAGGAGAAGAGTGGTGGAGTTGCATCGGGATGGACTCAGTGAACGGGAAATAGGGCGCCAACTGAACTTACCCAAGTCAACCGTCCACTGCATCATCAAACACCACCAAAATACGGGTACTACAGAGCCAGGTAAGGCCCCCGGTCGAAAACGCCTGCTGAGCGTGCATGACCTACAGATATTTAGGCACTATTCCAGACCAACAATCATGTTTCTGTGGCCGAATTATGACTGTGGACTCAAGAACTATTTCACATTGAAGTGTCAACCAGAACCATTCGCCGTTACCTACAGCGATGCAGTTACCGAGTCTACAAGGCGAAACGTAAACCCTTCCTTTCCATGTTGAACAAAGGCAATCGACTACGGTGGGCACGAATGTACCGGGGATGGACATTTCGGCAGTGGAACAGGGTTTTGTGGATGGACGAATCCATTTTCAATGTTGTGTACGGGAAAATACGGAAAACAGTCATTTGTCGGAAGGAGGAACAGAATGAAGCAAAATGTTATGCACGTCGGGTACAGAAACCTGCGTCAGTGATGGTATGGGGATGCATGACGGCATCTGGGGTTGGCCCACTACACGTCTGTGAGGGATTTGTGAATGCACACGCCTATACACGCATACTGGAGTGGCATCTTCCCACAGTGCGAAGGCACCTGTTCCACAGGCGGCGTCTCATCTTTCAACATGACAATGCCAGGCCTCATACAGCGTGGCTGACAAGAGAATGGTTGACTCGCCATCACGTGTGAACTCTGCCATGGCCACCATCGAGTCCCGACCTCTCGCCCATTGAGAATGTGTGGCGTGTTCTTAAGCGACGTGTGCAACAGAGGGGACCCACGACAGTGGCTGCTGTTATCGCCTGCCTGCAGGAGGAATGGCACCGCATCGATGTGGAATACCTTGAACGACTCGTCCGCAGCATGCCCCGATACATTGCCAGTTATTCGCCGACGGGGTGGCGTCACATCATGGTAAACAGGATCCCCTCTAACAGTGGTCGAACTTCAATGTCACGTGTAGATGGACGAAAATGTTTTATTTTGTGTGGACACCATACATTGCTGCGTTGCAGCGGAAATTTATGTTTTCCTTTGTTCCATGTAGCCTGCTGAATAAAATATGTTCAGCATATGCATGTGTTCTCCTTCTTTCACAATGCACTCCTATATTTGTGACTGGTCGAACTTCATTGTCACTAAGGTTGTACTTACTGAGTTACTTTACAAACTCCTATATATACATGAAAAACTAAATTTTGCAATGAAAAGAAACAAATACATCAGAATGACTGACATTTCTATAAATAGCTCTTATTTGAGTACACAGTTTTGCCAAATTGATTGTTGTTTCTACAAATATTCTGCCATTGACTAAAATATGCTAGCATTTTCATTAATACATGAATGGAAATCTTTATATTTGAACGCAACTGAAATCTTTACATGGTTATCGCACGAACAAACTGTGCCATTGTTATACTCCGAAATAAACAAAGTGGGAGGGGTCTATAATCTTCAGTGAACAACAGCCGACAGTGTTGTGGTTATGCTTTGGCTAACATTTTATACAAGGGAACCAGAAGAAGAGGCGTCCCGGTTGTGGTATCGAGTGCAAACAATTTCTCTGTGTTACAGAAGTGTGGTTTCATTTTGTTGTTTCTGCCTAAGAAGACAATGGGGAGGAAGAAGTTGACAATAGAAGATAAGACTCGTGCCTTGACTTTGCTTCAACAAGGTATGTCTGTGATTCGTGTTGCAGCTGATTTGCAAGTTTCAAGACAGGCTATTTACGACCTTAAAAAAGCAGCTGCATGTCTACCACTTGGCATGATAACACCTAAACGGAAAGTAGGTGCTGGGGGTACAAGAAAAACATCGCCAAGAACCGACAAGATTTTGAAAAATGAAGTTATATCAAATCAATTGATTACGGCTGCACAGTTGAAGAAGAAGCATCCAGATCTGCTAAGCGATGTATCCATCTGCACCATACAACATCGACTACAGAAAGACCTTCACTTACCAGCTCGTCGTGCTGCCAAGAAACCGCTTGTAACCTCAATTATGAAGTTGAAAAGGCTAAATTTCTGCAGAAAATATCGACACTGGACATCAGAAGACTAGCAAAATGTAATGTTTTCTGACGAAAGCACATTTACACTTGTTAGATCAGTATCAAAATTGTGAGAAGACCGAAAAATGTGTCGCGGTATGATCCAAGGTACACTTTTAAAACTGTTAAACATCTGGCTAGTGTGATGGTACGGGGTGCATTCAGTCGTACTTATGGTAGAGGACCATTACATAAAAGTATTGGAAGAACACATGTCGACATTCTTTATGCATGATGGTGTACCAGCTCAGGAAGACATCGGTTAAAAAGTGGTTGAATGACAATAAAATATCAGTTCTTGAATGGCCTGGTAACTCACCTGACTTAAACCCAATTGAGAATGCATGCAATCAATTAAAGAAAGAGGTTCAAGAAAAACAACCATCGCAGAGTTACAAGAGCTGCTGAAGAAGTTGTGGGTGACAATGGACAAAACTTATTTTGAAAATTTGGCAGATTCAATGCCCAGAAGATTACAAGAAGTTTTAGATGCTTGTGAAAATATGACAAAATATTGATAGTAAAAAATTGTGAAATTTTGAAAGTTATAAAACAAAGAAGAATCAGACTTTCCTTGTTTTTGTTGCTTTTTTTTTACTTATGTAAAGATTTCCATTGTGGCCACTGTATAACGAGATACACTATGTTGCCATTTGTCACTGGACACCCCTCAGAAAGTGTTCAGGATCGTCTATACACATCATACAACCTATAAAAGGCATTGCTGGTTGAGAATACACTCATACCAGCTACAGCAGTCAATATGTACAGACGACGCGAACTGAGTGAGGCGGAAAGAGGGATGATCATTGGAGCCCACAGGTTTGGGCATTCAACCAGTGAGATTTCCATCAAATTTCAGATACCCAGGTCGACAGTGAGTGATGTTATCGTGAAGTGGAAGCAAGAGGGGGTGATGACATGCCAACCCAGACCCAATAAACCGAAAATATTAACAGATCGTGACTGTCGATGCTTGAAACATGTGGTGAAGTCGAACCGGAAGGTGTTGTTACAGATGGTGGCACAGGAGTTTCGATCGGCTTCCAGTAGTGCTGCAAGTGATCGTACTGTCTGCTGGGAGATCGTCGCACTTGGGTTTCATGGTCGTGCAGCAGTTCAAAACCCGCATATCACAGCCTGCAATGTGACCCGTCAATTACAGTGGTGCAAGGAACGCCGCCATTGGACTCTTGAACAATGGAAATCCGTCCTATGGAGAGATGAATCGTGCTACCAGACCTGGCAGTCCGATGGACGTGTGTGGGTGTGGTGTATGCCTAGTGAATGCTGTTTACAGGACTGTATCGTACCCACAGTGAAATTCGTGGAGGTGGCATCAAGGTGTGGTCCTGCTTTTCGTGGTATGGTCTTGGTCCTCTTGTTTTAGTTCGGGGAAATATGAATGCCAATGTGTACCAAAAAGTTCTGGACAATTCTGCACTACCGACATTGTGGGAACAATTCGGTATTGGCCCATGCCTATTTCAGCACGACAACGCTCCATGTCATACGGCAGGCATTATCAACACGTGGTTCTGAGGACATGGGTGTGCAAGAACTTGATTGGCCAGCCCAAAGTCCCAAAGTGCAGTATTCTCAATTCTTCTAAAAGTACAAAGTAAATTATATTTTCAGACAAAATGAACCCCTCATCACTACTATGTAGGGATGTGAAGTTTCAGTTTTAACGATAACACCGAAAAGTTGAGGAGAAAATAAATTGTTTATAATGTATTTGGGTAGGTAAAGGAGGCAAGTTTTTGGTGTTTCGGAATCACAAAATAATGCAAATTCTGCCATTTTTTAGAATAACACAGAATTTTACACTTTAACGCAAAAAACGCCACAAAATATGCAATATAAAGTGGGGATAACACTTCTTTTGCTAGGAAAAAAAAACACACACCTGAAGTGCTATTCTGTCAATTATGGTCCATCTGGTGATAGTTCAATTCAAAAGAGATTATCACACATTTATTGCAGTTTGGCGCAGACATAACTGACAAGTCTTTAACCTCATCCTGAAATAGAATTCGCTTGGGGGGATCTTCCCGGAAGGAAAATTTCTAAGGAACAGGAAAATTTTCAGGGAGAACCACCTGTTGTGTTTCGGAGGGTGGGTTGGGGGAGGGTGTGTATGTGTGTGTACACAAAACAGTATTTTGTGGTCACAGAGGGATTTTTTGGCATTGTTAGGGATATGTCATGTGTATGATTGTGTTCTCACAAGGGTAAGCCATATCATTTTGTCATTAAAACGAAAATTTGTCTCAATTTCCCAGAAGTAAAACAATGTGACAATCTTAAGCAAAAAAGGAACAGTAAAAATAACACTGAATTTTGCCCTAAACCACGAAAAATAACACCGAATTGCAGTAAAAAAATAACATAGAAATTTAGGGGAAAATAAAACGAAAACTTCATGTCCCTACTACTATGCAATTAAACGTTCAACAAATAGTAATTTTTCACAAGTTTTTACTCTAAATGTTTTGTAACTCTAATGTTACTCTAAACTTGCTGAACCAAATTCATCATCATTCACCTTTGATGAATACTGTGGCATGCATTCATTCTTGTTATCTGACTCCTCTCTGTCAAAAAACTAATTATTCCCTCTGCAGTTCTAGAACTAGAATGTACAGCAAGACATTTTGTCATATAATTTTCACGATTCTTACCATCAACACCCTTGGGAACAGACTGTTCACTGTCCAGAGAATCTTCATTTGTTTCAATACTTCCTTGGTCTTCCTCAACGTTTACAGCAACTTCAGTCTTGTCAGTACTTTCATTGTTATCCTCGCCACGGTCACTAATATCTGAAAAGTTATGAACAGTGTTATTTGTGAATGAATTTGCTTAAACTACAAATGGCAAACAGAAAATACTAAAACAATCCTTCTTAAAGGTTCGCATAACCAATTTTTGTAGATGCAAAATAATATAACAGTTATTTTGGGTGTTTTTATTTCAAAACTACTCAAAGTAACTGTGTTAGATTATTTTGCATGATAAAGGTGAATCTGTGTATTGGAGATCCCATATGAAATTTCTGTAGATACTGATCAAGTACAAATATAAAATTTACTGACAGTGATGACAAAATTATAACTGCAACGGATTTTGTCTTAGAAAAATAAACTATATATTTACTTAGTAAATTACTATATTACTCATTGAAAACTAAATTAAGTATACACATATTGGATCAGATTAGATTATCACCAAAATAATACATCAGTATGACTGAAATTTCTATAAATAGCTCCTATTTGAGTACACAATTTTGCCAATTGTTCTTTCTACAAATGTTCTGCCATTGAGTAAAATATGCTAGTGTTCCCATGAATATAAAGACCTCGTATACCTTCTTTCGTTTAGAAATATCGGGTTGTTCATGAAATATTTGTCATTTTGTATCAGATTATTGGTAAATTATAATTGAAGGGCTCGGGAGTAGAACATGAAAAGTGACAAAATGCAGATTTCAATATATTGAAAGTTAATGTTTAAAAAAAAATTGGAGTTACAAATTAAAATAAATTTCTAAACTAATTGCAACAAACATGATTTACTTGTATTTTTACTATTATACAAACATGATATTTCGTACTAATTATTTTTTCTGTGGTGCTACATGCAATTTGTTTGAGGATTGTTCAAGGAATTGTTGTAGTTACCATACTTTACATGCAAAGATAATATCAACATGAGTGATCAGATACAGTTTTATTCCAGCTTACTTATGATGTCACTACTTATGATATTTTGACATTAGACTTTTTATAGCAACCATAACAATTTTTAATACAAAAATGGAAGCCATTAATAATTTTATTAAATAAACAATAGTGTGAGTTACTTGTTCTAACAAGTTTGTGTTTTCCTATGTCACGATTTTTTGTTTTGTCTATGACTGAAATGAACACCATTATAGAAAAGTACATTTCTTAATTTTATTGCATTAGTATTTCAGAAAATAAGTTCGGTATTGGTGTAATTTTCATAAAAAAAATAATTATATGAACACTTCTTCAGCTTCACATATCTACCTCACACACAGAGATCAAGGCTCTATTAATTACCTCAGAATTTGAATCACAAACCCATCTCTTGATACAAAAGAGAAAAATAGTTGTGTTACGTAGACTATCCAAATTGCGTACAATGGCAATACTAGATTTCTGTGATTCAATAAGCAATTTATACATAAGGTTGATTTCTTTATTTTAAAGACAACAACTATGTTCCTTGTGGCTTTCTATTATATTTTTCTTTAACTTGACATATTTGTAAAGATTGATTTCAAATGTCCATTGGCCTTATGTTTTTAATAAATTTCACTGAAATTTAGCTCTTAAGGATTAAAATAGTTATGATTTCGAACCAAGAACACATATTTGCAATTATATATCAACAATAAGAGAATATGCTTCTACCAAAGTTGCAAATATTTTAAATACAAAAGTTAATTAAACTACAAATAGATAATTAAATCAACCATAAAAATATTATAACTTTTTAAATGTGCATTACAGATTTATTAAAGAAATATTTGATAAAAAAAACTGAACAGTTCAGAATAATTGATATGATTCAGAGGATCACATCACACATTCCACAAGTGCATGTACAGCATGGTATCTTAAAGTGGCCTTAAATGCACATACCCAATTGAAAATCAAACAAATTTCTATGTGACTACAGTTATTTATATCTAGTAGAATAAAAGTATGTGCTTCTCTTCTAGATTGTAGTTTGCATCCAGGTATGAGAGTACGAGGGTCACTATTTATATTTTGAGCCTTGGCAACACTGATTGAAGTTAGGCGCGATTTGACGTTTGCACGGAATCGTCTGGCATTATTGACCATAACATACTTCAAATGTTTTGTCAATAGCTTCATTTGTGTTGTTTATGTTGCCTTGGAGATTGCGCGACAACAATAAAATGGAATTAACTCATGAACATTTTCATGCGATGATTTTTTACAATTTTCAACGTGGATTATCAAGACAAGAGTGCATCGATCAACTTACTTCCACATTTGACGATGAAGCCCCATCCCTTGCCACTGTGAAACGCTGGTATAACGAATTTAATCGTGGCTGCCATTCGCTCACCAACGAGATTCGCGAAGGTCGTCCAAAATCAGTTATTGTTCAAGAAAACATTGATGCTGTGCAAAACCTAATACTGCAAGATCGTCATGTGACATACTGTGAGATTGAGGCAACCATAGGCATTAGTTCCACCAGCATATATAAAATATTACATGATCATTTAGCTGTGAGAAAGGTATGTTCTCGTTGGATCTCACACAATTTGACAAAAACTCAAAAAGACGCTCGCGTCAATTGGTGCAAACAAATGCTCAATAAATACAATCGTGGTGCTTCAAAAGACGTATATAAGATTGTAACAGGTGACGAATCATGGATATATGCATATGAGCCGGAACGTAAACAGCAGTCGACTGTATGGGTGTTTCAAGATGAACCCAATCCAACAAAAGTTGTTCGTGCTCGAAGCACATCGAAACAAATGGTCGCCTGTTTTTTTGGGAAAACTGCTCATGTGGCAACTGTGCCTTCAGAGGAACGTAGAATGGTCAACGCTGAATGGTACACATCAATTTGTTTGCCAGAGGTCTTCGGTCAAATACGGAAAACAAACAAACGCTGTCGGATCATTCTTCATCAAGACAATGCCAGCTGTCACACATCTCGTCTAACAACCGACTTTATGAACAGTCAAAAAATCGAATTGATGGGTCATCTGCCGTACAGTCCTGATTTGGCACCCAATGACTTCTTCTTGTTCCCGAATGTCAAGAATAAATTGCGTGGACAACGATTTTCGTCGGCGGAAGATGCCGTTGATGCATTCAAAAACCATATTATGGAGGTGTCTCAAGAAGATTGGAAAAACTGCTTTGACAAATGGTTCGAACGAATGCAAAAGTGTATTGACCATAAAGGAGAATACTTCGAAAAACAATAAAGCAGTTTTCAATGCCAAATTCCTGTTTTTTCATTGTTAGGCTCAAAATATAAATAGTGACCCTCGTAAAATTTATTTTCATTTGCTTTATTTTACTTTGCCTTTTGTGGCCATGGTGGCTCAGTCGGTAACATGTCTGACTACCATGCTAAAGGTCCCGGGTTCGATCCCTGGCCGGTTCAAATCCGGGAACTTTTCTAATGTTGGAAGTGGCCCCAGCGTCGAATGACATGGGTACCTGGGGGAAACCCTAGGGGGTAAAGGCGGTCAGGGGCGTGATGCTGATCACATCACCCCCACTCACGACTGGATCAAGAAAGTGTGGGGCATTACCCCCACAACCCCAAAATGCCTTCATGGCGTGGTGCTAAGCACATGGGAACACTTTACCTTTTTTTGTGTCACTTTTGGCTAATTTACGACGATGGGGATGAGTGATGATATGATGAAATTGATGAATGGACACTAACAGACATCCATGCCCAGGCCAGGATTCGAACCCGGGACCCCTGGCATCGTAGCACGATGTGCTAACCACAGAGGTCGGCAAAATTTATTTTGAAACTGCCATCATGAACACTGCTATATGTAAACAATGGTATCTACAGCAGATACCACATCTTACATGAAATGGAATATTTGTTGCCAAGCTCAGTTTTGCTCATCTCTTCAACGGAATCCTCTTAATTTCTCTCATTCTTTTTCAGCTCAACATATTTTGGATCTCTATGGGAATCATATAACTAACTTACTCTCTAGCCTTCCTGAACCCAAAGGTTTACAGCTGCAGCAACATAGGCCTTCCATTTGTCCCTATCCTGAGCAAGATCTATATACTCTTTTCCATCCCTACCAATTTCCTTTAGGTCCATCTGAACATCATCCCTCCATCTTCATCTTGGTCTTACTACTGGTCTCTTACCATCAGTTTCCCAACAAGAATCCTGTAAGCTCTTCTTTCCTCTCCCATTCATGTCACATGGCCTGCCCACCTAAGTCTTCTTGATTTAATCATTCTAATAATATCTGGACATGAATACAAATTATATTTCTAAATTATGTAACCTTCTCCACTAACCTGTCTCCTCATCCCTTTTAGGCCCAAATAAAGGATCTTATTTTCAAATACTCTCAATACTTTCAATGTAAGGGACCAAATTTTAGCATCCATATAATATTACAGACAAAATTACTCTTTCGATTATTTTAACTTTCAGTTTCTGAGATATTAAACGAGAAGATAAAAGTTTATGAAGAGAAAAGTAACATGCATTTACTGAATTAAGCCTGCTTTTTATATCCTCTTTAATATCATTTTCATTTGTTAGTATTACTCCTAAGTACTTGAATTGGAAACTGGTTGAAATGAGTTATTATCAATAATTAGATTTTGATTATTACCTAACACTTGGTTTCGGCCTGTAACCATATATTTAGTTTTCTCTTTGTTAACCTCCAAACCTATCTCTTTACTGCTTTGAAAAGTATTTTATTTTTATTTTATTCTTAACCTTTAAGTAGGTAGGTGGCCAAATTGTACACAAGTGGGTAGTGGGGTGCTCACAACACCCCACAGAAGAAATACACTTACAGTTATATTTCTAACAATTATAATTGTAATATATGTAATTTACATTATTTGTATGGTTGTAAGATTGCAAATAATGAAAATAACTAAATTTGAAACTTTTTAAGGACATTTTTATAATTTTCCTTTATCCTTCTATTTTATAGGGACAATTCCTTATTTTATTATATTTTTTTTTCTGCACTACTAACCACGTCCAATAACTCTAATAGCTTTTTGACACGTACCTGTTATTTCTTGTATTCCATTTCAAAGAAAAGAAAAGCCATAAGTATTTCAACACTCGAGCAAAATAAAGTTTAAAACAATACGCAAGTAGGTAGGTGGGGTGCTGACAACACCCCAGAAAGCGGAGCTCTTTGTTATTGTGGACCAGCACACAACAATCAAGCGACTCAAAGACCTACCTCTCAAGGAGTAAACAACATGAAGGTTGATGTATGCATGTGTGTGTGTGTGTGTGTGTGTACACATATTTTCTATCTGCACCGTTGACTCACAAAGTACTACATGTGAGGTAAAACTATCAAAATGTAAAAAGAGGAAGCACTACCATCCTCCCCGCCTTTTCTACATTTTATTCAAATCGAACACGAGGCACGTATCTAGATATATATATTTCAGAGGGGCGTCCTAATGTAATGTCTCAAAATAATAATATTAATAATGTTAAATTAAAATAAGTATAATTATATTAAATTAATTAATATATTTTAATTACATGAATAGGTAAGAAGGCGGTATAACAACAGTTGATGATTCGCAAAGGAACTTCGTTAAATTCCCATGCTTGTTCCACTCACAAATCACATCCTCTCCAAATTACAATACTATTGTTGTTGCTTACATATATGTGTGTGTGTGTGTTTCCTAGAACTTCACTACTTCCAAGCATAAACTTGATGTGACTCTTACAAAACATTTGTTTCTGGAGTGGAAGGATCATGAATACGTCTACTGTTTCTTTGCAAATCTTCAATTAATGTAAAATTTAGTATAAAAACATAATTTTGGCTGACTTGCTAACTTGAGATTTAAAGACAAATTATTAATTTGAATTCTTCAATAACAATAACAAAAGTGATATAAAATGTAGAAGGAAAAGATTCTTGGCTTGGTTGAAAATTACATTAGAGATGTACAGGTTAGGAAAGGGGAGGGAGAATTCCCTGTCTTCTTCCTCTTCAGCGTGAACCCTGCCTCCTACATTCTACATGTCCGTTCAAAATGTCTTCTTTGTTTCAGATATATTTTGCCTCCCCTATAGCGTAACGGTAAAGATGACCCTCATAATGTCAAAAGGTCCCGAGTTTGGTACCTGGTGGACGCCCAATAGTTCAATTCCACTATAAATGTAGGTCCAGTCCCGATTAGCCTATCTATACATAAAGTAGACTTACAGAAACTGAAACTCAAGATACTCAAACGACCGGCATAGGGTTGACGGCGCTTGGTGCAGTGAGAGAGCCCCCTTTGCCAAATCAAAATTAGGAAACAAAAACTCATCTTCAGTTGTTCCCCACTTTTTCGCCTTTAGATGCTGTTCTGCATCGTGACCGTACGGTCTAAGGCATCATGCTTTGGGCTCCAGCTACGGGACGTGCGCAGGTTCAAGTCTCCTGGGAGAACCATAACAACTTTTCTCCTGAGATTTCAGCCAGTCAAACTCGCGGGCCACATGTGGGCCCCAGCATCCGTTAATGCAGCCCACGTCGTCCCCACTTAACACTTCATGCTTGAAATTATCTATACATTTGTAGTTATCCCGTTTTCTCTTTTCTCGTAATACAAGACCAGACTCAACCAAACTTCAACACATTGACCAATTTTCCCTACACAGTTATACATTTCACAATACGTGAAATTACGGACATCTGTGAGCTAGCTCGGTTAGCTCCCTTCATTCGTGGATGCGATTCTCATCTCGATATGACAGTAAAACTACTTGAATGATTCCTCCCCGTGACACAAGTGCTGATATTTTGAAGGAAGTGGATGCCATTTTGCAAAGTTACAGTCTTCCGTTATATTAAAACGTTTTAATAAAGTTATAATTTGCCCTTCCCAACTTCTCAGGAATACCAGGAATGGCAAAAATATTTGTCCACAGTAAAAATGCTACGAGATGAATTTGGAAACAGGTTTCAAGACTCCAGACAGTGCGAAGGGCAATATTCTTGTTCTGCTCTGCTCCCTTTTCTTTTGATGATGCGTGTGCAAGTCCTGCCTTCGAATGGAACTTATTGAATTGTTAATTTGTGAATTTTGTTAATTATGAATGTGTACATATTAATCTTAGTCATACGTTTGATGCATTTTGCACAACCACCACAAATGTTTTGTTCCATTATTTACATTTTTAATATTTTAAGAGTTCTATACATATAATTTTACCGAATTTAATTTGAATTTAGTAAATCCAAATAATAAATAATAGGACGTTACAGTTGAAAATAATGAGACACGAAATTTAGTAAGTTCAAATAATGTGGCTGTGAGCAATTGTAATTACATATAACGTGGAGGTAGGGATTAGTTATTTAAAGTAATAGTGAGGTAGGGGGATTACCAATTGAAAGTAATAGGTGGGATAGACAATTGAAAGTAATGTGGAGGTGGGAAAATCAATTGAAAGTAATGGGGATTATCAATTGAAAGTAATGGAGAGGTGGAATTATCAATTGAAAGTAATGGGGAGGTAGGGATTATCAATTGAAAGTAATGGGGAAGTGGGGATTATTAATTGAAAGTAATGAAGAGGTGGAATTATCAATTGAAAGTAATGGAGAGGTGGATATTATCAATTGAAAGTAATAGGGAGGTGGGGATTATCAATTGAAAGTAATGGGGAGGTGGGTATTATCAATTGAAAGTAATGGCAGAGGTGGGTATTATAAATTGAAAGTAATGGGGAGGTGGGGATTATCAATTGAAAGTAATGGGGAGTTGGGGATTATCAATTGAAAGTAATGGGGAGGTATGGATTATCAATTGAAAGTAATGGGGAGTTGGGGATTATCAATTGAAAGTAATGGGGAGGTGGGGAGTATCAGTTGCCAGGGCACGGGTGTTCTTTGTGAGTATCCCTTCATCAATTCCATGTAATCACCATTTTATGTCGTGATTAGCTAAAAGTAACAGAAAAGCGACGAAAAATAATGAACCAATCAATCAACGTATGTACACTCTCGGTCGTGTTACATTTCAATTGTTCGGTTTCCAGTAAACATTCCATCTTGACGTCATCCGTAAGACTGCCATTGTGACCGTAATACTTATGTATTCAACATGAAGCATCCAGAGAGAGTTTAAATAAAATATAATTTTATGGATTAATACGCTTGTAATTATTTCGGAGCAAGATGACCAGATATGATACGTGACTTATCCTGAGGGGTGCAAAAGCGAAAGGTTAAAACAAAACACAGTCCATAATTACCATAGCATCAGGTCTTACAAGATATATACATACAGATGAGTCACTTTTCTGTGACATCATCAGTAATAGGTCTTAATATTAAATAACACAAAAATCACACAGCAAATTAAAGGGATTACGAATAACATTAAAAATATTTCTAGAACTGGAAAGGGCAATAAACATTTGTGCAACGAGAAAGGAAATTAACAACAATAAATATTAGTCCGAGGGGAAACACGTGTCGTAATGATACAAAATGATAAAATGTAGAAAGTTTCAAATAAGTTTGAGCTGTTTTTAAGATAGGTAATACATAAAGTGTAAGTTCAATGTTTACCTATTCGTTTCCTTACATCATTGCTACTACTGTAGTTGTACATTTTGTTGCATTGTCTTTCGCGTCTTCTGATTATCCCTAGGTCATTCCACATTTCCGAGACTTTTTAACAAGGAAATAGCGTATCAGCTGTGTAGCATATGGTTGCACAGTTCGATCGGGAACAAATTTATTGAGTCAAGTATCACTTCGTAGGTTTCCGAAGGATGTAGAGAGACGAAACCTGTTGATACAAGCAGAACGAAGAAAGGATTGGTATCCGTAAAGGATTTGTATGACTTGCATTTTGTTGCAAGCATGTTGATCGCTTATCTGCGTATTGTGTTGTGGTGAAAAGAATGGCTCTAGTAAGGTTTCAAACCGAAGCAACACGTGACAGCAGTGGTTCACACCAAAGTGACAAGCAACACAGGTCCATTTAGTCTATAAATAAGCATTTACTGCGCATGGGAAATCAAGTCTCAGGTGGCACAATACACGCCATTGGGAATCTGAGCGACACGTGCAGCTTGTCGCGTCCCTTCGGTTCGATACATTTCGTTGATCACTGAGGATTCACTTTCAAATGGCACGGAGATTACACACTGAAGTGACAAGCAACGGCCCCTTATTCTAAAGGAAACAATCAACCTTGCATACGAGTACAACAAACTGAGGCGACACGATGCATAGTACTGAGAAAACAGACCAGTCCAAGCGACACGTGCATTTTCTCGTGGTGAATTGGTTCGAAAGGAAGCTTTCAGACTGAAGCGATATGTGTCTCTTGGAAACCAACATTAAAAAAATAAACAACACCTTCCCAATTAAAGCGACACGACAAATTGCAGGTGTCGTTTCTCGCTTTCATGTCGCTCGGACTGGGCCGTTTTATCAATACTGTGCATTGTGTTGCCCCATCCTTTTATTTGCGCAAGCGTGGTGAATGGTTTGCTTTAGATCGAATGCTTCTGTGCGAAATCTCGATATCGCTTGTCGCTTCATTCTGAAAACTTCCTTGTTGTTTGAAGTAAATTCGTGAAAGTGAAAGTGGCATGCCATATTAGAGATTCTCCCGGCGAAGTTGAAAGCACACATATTTACTAGCATTTGCATGTGTCATTACTTCTGCAGATTTGTTAGCAAAGATTCACTTAAGCATACTTTATAATATAATAATATCACTAGTTTTATAGAATTCTCTTTCCCTCACTTTTCCATTTACAAAATAATTGAATATATCTAAACTTTCGTACTTTGTCAGTTCGTCGTGCGTGTACATGAGATACATAGTGGTAGTATGCTATACAACTGGCGGACACAAAGACACGTTATGTTTTAATAATCTGCTCTGCAGTTGATCATCCAACGGATTCTTGACGTCCACTTCTTCATAATAGAACTTTAACAAATACCTTTCTTGACTATCGTCGCACAATTGATGAAAACAAGCGCTCATTTCTTACTTTGTATGCCGGTGAATCTGTACTGGAAACAACAGGAACTGGCCTAAACCGGAAGTTCCGGGGGGACCGGGCAAGACTTCACCAATGTTTATGTTTACATTTTTAACACTGTCCATTAGAAAGACTACACAGCCCCAGCGTACTTTCAATTAATTATTCTTACTTGATTCGTCGTTACTTTCAACTGATAATCTCTACCTCCTTCTTTACTCTCAATTTATAATCTCAACCGCACTAAGAGAAATTCCACATAATTATAGCAGCCACTGTAATCAACAAAATTTATTCAATCCAAATCTCATTTGTGAAGGTCCTGACTGTTTGCCATGGCCACTTTCCACGTAAGGGGCAGCCAGCAGTGAATTGAATATTTTGCCAGTGGAGAAATCTTGAAAGAAGCCGGAACCAGAATGAAATGAAACAGGTGGTGCCCTTTCGCAGCTGTCACGGAAGGGAGGGGGTGGTGAAGGCACCATGGGGGGAGGTCCTCTTGCCCACGGCGTGTGCTCTGGCTTAGAACACAACCGAGAAGAATTCCTAGTTCCTTGATATGTCGCTAAGTGTCTCTGTATTGTGCCGGGGCAGGAAAACTCTTTTGATGCCAACTTCCAGGCCACTCTTAAATAGCTCGAGAGAATATTTCTCAGCCCCAGTCATTATCTAAAGTCTATTGCGTGCACAGTCATGCCTCGGAATTATACTAAGACAGTTATGGCGTGAATAGTTGTTGCCTCAGTCGGATTACCGAACGTTACAAAAGGAGTTACAGCGAGGGGTAAACGCTATCAAAAGCAGTTTTATTTCAGGAGAGATTCATCAACGGACCTCGAGTAGATCTTCACTTCGAGTTCTACAGGTAACAAACGTTCCTGTATCCTTGTCTATCATTCTCTCACACCCCCTGCCAGACCAGTCAATTGAAGTGTTTAAATTTAATCATGAGTGTTGTTCTTATTTCATGGGGCTAGCCCCCTAGCTGTTTGAGTGTCGACATTGCTCTTCAGTGTAAAAGGTGTCAAAAAAAATAATTCAGATATCCTATAATTCAAATTTGCATTATTTTCAGATTTCATAGGCATCAAGGCACATATATAAGCAGCGCTATCTTGCAAAAAATTATGTTTTCAGTGTTATCACATTTGCAAAAAATCTGGGTTCCTACTAGTTAATACTTGTATAACATTAACTAAAGAATACACTTAAAACTTACCCTGATTCATAGCTGTTGTTTCTGCATTGACCACTTTATTACTACAGGAAGGCATTGAACTTTGAGCTGGTGCTTGATTATCTGCTTCCTTCTGCTTTTCAATATTCTTGCCTCTCTTCCCTTGCAGTTTGTAAATTTCTGACCTGCGCATACAAAGCAATATCAATGCAATGAAATAGGATTCATTCTTTACATGATGACATTTCGATACTTAATACTGAATGAATCTGTTGGTATGGAAATGGACGGATGATGGAAGGGTCAATAAAGTGAAGAGGGACTGATTTACAAATTAAAGGCCACCATTAGTGCATGGTATTCCAAGTACTGTTCCTTCCATCAAGAAGACTGTCTCCAATTTGAGCTCAGCTTCAAATTGGACACAGCCAGCCATCTTACACATCGTCATTTGCTGCTACGGTTGGACCCTCCGGCATGTCAGTTTAAATGTTCGGCATTTCTCAGATTTATTATCCATGTTGGGAGATGATGAGTGTTTCAACTAAAATGTTTTCATCTTTGGGAGAAAAGTGGACCTTTTCCACTCTCTGAGGAATTATTTAGCATGTCCTTGCCATTTTAATGTGTTAATCAGGTCCCTTTACAACCTACACTTTTAACCTTTCTCAAGAGATCTTTACACACATTTTTCAACTCTAAGGTAAGAATTTTAGATAAGGGAATTTTCCCCCATATACATTGAAAGGTGCAAAATGGGCATATGTGCCGATGCACTCAAAATTTTTAATTCAATCGCTCACAGGGTGGCCACTCTAAAACCTTGATAAAATTCAAGTATATTTCCTGGTTTTCAAGGCAAACTTTAAAAAAAATCAAGAGTACAATCAGATGTTTTCGCTGTTTCAACCTTACGTATTACTGCCTCTAACCACTCACACACATACAGCCACAAAAAATATAAATGAACAATATAAAAAGAGTCTGTGTGATTGCATTGTATAAAAAAAATTCCAATTAAATTCATTTAAATGGTTTATATATACAAGGCCTGTTCAAAAAGAAACCAAACTCCTTTTGCAAAGTTTGTATATAAATTTGTAGAAGATAACCAGCAACCTGGGGTCAAATCATGGCCTGGGCATGGATGTTTGTGAGTGTCCATTCATAAATTTTGTCATGTCATCACTCATCCCTATCTTCGCAAATTAGCCAAAAGTGGCACAAAAAGCGAAGTAAAATAAAGCAAATCAATCAATAAAAACTGGAGTTCCAGCAGGCATTCCAGGACTGGAAGAAACACTGGGAGCAGTGTGTGCACAGTGGAGGGGGGTACTTTGAAGGAGACAGGTCAAAATAGCTGGTGAAAATGACCATTTTCTCAATTTTGTAAAAGTTCGGTTTCTTTTTGAACAGCCCCTGTATTTAAAATATTTAATTAAAGGTGTGGAGTTTACATTTGTCATTCACATACTCAGACTCGAAATACACCTAAAAACACAAGTCAAAAATGTTATGGGATATACTAATATACTAATCTATGAAAAATTGTTAATTGGATAAGAATTGCAAACTGTCAGATAGATTGTTCTGCGAAAAACACTAACAAAGTAAGTGAATTGAGAGAATTCTGATATATATTCTGAGAGTAACGATATAAAATTTATTGATACCGATAACTGATATTCTACCGATCCGATATAAAATTAGAAATGGTCCTTGAAGAACCTGAAAGGTTCATTGACGAGGTCGGGCCGGCTCGGTAGCTCAGTGGTTAGAGCAATGGCATGGTATGCCAGACAGCCGGGTTCGAGTGCTGGTCCAGCCTGCAATTCTCGCTGAAAGTTTCTACGTAGTACATTTCCTGTGTGTGCCTAATCTTCAATTAATAAATGTGTTTTTCAAGGTGACTGCAGTGCTATAGACAGTTACTTCTTCTGAAAGTAGGGCATAGAGATAATCCATAAAAATTACAACAAACTGGCAGAATTTTGCACTAAATTATTCGATATTTATCAACATATCAGATCGGTAAAATAATCGAAAATTTTACCGATACACAGATATGACAATATCTGCCAATACTGATAGAGTACCGATTAATCGGTCCCATCCCTATTACATATAATATGTTTCTGACCTCAATTTCATACTCTCCCCGGGCCTACCCGATGGTGCAGTGGTAGCATCGTCACCTTGTAATCAAGGGGTCCCAGGTTCGATACCCATTGGAGGCACAAGTGGTTCGGATCCCACTTTAAACTGTAGGTCCAGTCCCGATTAGCCTTACTGTGCATAAAGTGGACTTAAAATCCCAACTCAACAACAACAACATACTCTCCCCATCTCAAAATAATAGCCACAAGAATGTTGATCCCAGAAAGCTACATTAAGAAACAGGCACTCACAGCACATTGAGCTACTGATGGTAGCAAGGCAATGGAAATGTACTTTAGACCAGCTCCCCGCCCGTAACAAAGGTTATGCTTCACGTTTTTGTGAGCCATGACATGTTACTGGTAAAGTGAATGTATCACTTCAGTGGGAAGTCACGTGAAGGATGAAATGACAGTGTTGCCATATGCAGATACAGATATACTGGAACAAGGACAAGCTCTAGGTATGAATGTTTACCATTTACCATAGCCTATGGAAAAGGAGATGTGGTAGACACTAGCATCATCAAACGGTTGGATGGGAAGTTGAAGTTACAAGCTCAAGAAACTCATGAGAGTGATTCACTAAACTTCATCAAATTACATTGTAGGGTGTATTATTTGTATTACATTTCGTGTTTACATTGTAACATATTGAAACAAAAAATCTTACTGCTCATTTTAAACATAGGCAATAATTTTTATGGAACAGTAAGTATAATAAGTGCCCCATGCCATGGCCGTGTGGTTTAGGGCACAAGCTTTGGGCTCCAGCTATGAGGCGAACACAAGTTTGGGTCTCCTGAGGGAAGCATAACAACTTTTCTCCTAAGATTTGGGCCTGTGTATGGGAGCAGTGGCCACCCACCATCATGAGGAAATTGGCGAGCTACAAATGAGTAGCGTAAACAGGTCATGGAAACCTACAACAATGACTGGGGGTTCGTCGTTCTGTTGGCTATCTTCCACCTCAGCAGGTGGGAGTAAGGTAGGTAGGTAGCAGTTGGTAGGCAGGCCCTGGCCAAAAATGGGCTGTTGTACCATGGATAATAAGTACAGTCAACTCTCGATACAATGACCTTTCACAGTTCCCAGGAAAAGGGTTGTTATTGGAATTTGCAGCAATTTTGATCCACCCCTGACCACCCACATGCAAAAAAGTGTTAAAAATTGTCCTCAGGCCTCTATTTTAATGACTCTAGTGCAAAATTACACATTACATAATTTTAATATAGTGAAACATGAATAAATACATAATAATACATTAATACAAAGTTCAAGGTATGAAAAAATGTCAACTTCGAATTAAATGATTTCGGGTTATCCAAACTTTTCAAGATGGCACCTATTTTTCAGGTGTAAATAAATTTGAGTATAAATCACCCCCATAATGAATGTTTTGCACTTGGTAATAGCTCCCAAAATAAGCATTATACAAAGGAGCCATGGTGGTCTAGTCGGTAGGGCACCTGCCACACAGGAGACTCAGGTTCGATCCCCAGGGTGGGTGATCTAAGGTCAGAATTTACCCAGCCTTGTTTTATATTTATAATATAAAATTATAAAATCAATTATATTTTCTTCAGGGGACTGTTCAGAAATAACTTAGGGAAAATGTATAATCCCGAAAAATTTTAATGCAGCATTTGGACCACCAATGTACACATTAAAAAAATGTAAAATCACAGAATGTAAAATCAGGGTTTCACTGCAATTACATACTTTGTGAAACTGACATGCAAACATTGGCCGAGCCAAAATAAATATGCATATCCACACACAGCACCATGTCAATTCAAAATTAACTACATTATATAAAAGATACTTTGTATCTTGATACACACATTTTAAAAAAGTGGCTGTAATATAACTCACAATGTTTTTAGTGCATATGTAGATAATACTTTCATTTTGCATGTGTTCTGTTTACACTTACTTAATGAGGTGTGTTTTCTTCGTTTTAAATGGTCCATGCTTAGATGTTTGTACTTTCCTCAGAATATCCATAAGCAAATGCATATGCTGTGTATAGGGCATCGTTGTTCTACTTGGGTCATCAATTACACTCTGCACTGAAATATAACACAAATTTCAGTTACTAAAAATAACACACACAATACTAACATACATGTAGGGAGTAAATTTTGATAAGTAAACACATCTGACTATGTACTACTTACACTAACTCTGCAGAGGCTGGAAACTGAGTCATAAATTTCAATTTGTTCTTATTCCACTTCCCTCTACTGACATCAATTCTACGACATTTCATCAATATAAAACTGTTCTACATAAACGGATAATATAAATACTATATGACTGTAGAAAACTTCTTACGTCATGTGCCGGCAACATATTTGTTAAAACACTAAAATAACACACAAACAGCACGGAAAAAAACACTCTGAAGTGTTTGTGTGTTATTTTAGTGCTTTAACAAATAAATACTATACTGTTAATCGGCACACTTTTTCTGGTTAAATATGTGTTAAAAAAAGAGACCATTACTTATATCCGTATAGAGTTCCTAGGCATGTAAAACATTAAAAACAAGCACTACACAGATAAGCATCTGTGGAAAGGAAAGGGAGGGTGAAATTATGAGTGCTGTTTAAAAGTAAATTAAAAAGGGAAAATGTTCAAATGTACAGTTAGCATACTCAACTGCACAGTTTTCTTATTTTGTTATTTGCCTTAACATCATGCTCTGTTCAAGATATAATATTTTAAAGGTTAGAGGAAAAATTTTGGTCATAAAGTTTATGTTGTGTAACTTCACACATATAAATGTAATTTTTGGAATTTTGAAAACTATAGACCCATTCATTCTTTGGATTAAGTGGTAGAATATGGTTCCTACATTTTACTCTCAATTTTTCCGATCCCACACATTTCTTACTTTGCTTATTCTGTTGGAATACTATTTAACTGAATTCTATTTCTGTTATGAATAATAAAAATAAAAAAAACTTTCTGCTTTTGACAATTTGTAGGGGAGGGGGTCAATGGACAGTTTCGACCTCCCCCTTCCCCTACATTTACTTTGAGAAACAATTTGTATTATTTTCAGCTATGCAGCAAAAATACAGTGAAATCTCAGATTTACGTTTTATGGGTGACAGAAGGGTAAAAATGTATAGCTGAGAAAAATGTATTATTGAAAGATAATTAAAATGATAAAATTAAGTACACAAAGAAAGAAAAGGAGTACTACATATACAACAAAGTCTTCTGTATTGCACTAATTTGTTCTAAATCTTTATTGTAAATTCACAAAATCATGAAAAATAGACATTGAAGGCGCTGGGGGGTAGAAGGGGTACAAGCAAGGTGTACCCGCTTAATCCATTCAGCCAATTCCCTGCCAAAAAACCATGCTGAACATTAGGACGTTTATCTCGATCTTACGTTTACTGTAACTCTCATTTCCCACTTTATACGTTTTCCAAACCTCGCCGATGACAACATTTGACAGAAGCCTGTCCTCTATGCCAATCGACCTCTCCCTCCTTTCTTCCTTGCTTTTGTAGGAGCCTAATTTATTCACCACACGACCTGGAACTCCTGCCTTACGATCGGGGAACAAGCGAACTATTGCCAAAACGACAGTCATTATATGCTGCTCTCTCTCGCATTTTAACACATTCTAAAAGTGTGACTCAGGTGTCTTTGTTGTGCTTTCCCCTACAAAGACCTATGTGGACAATTGAGAACATGGCTCAATCACTATTCACATTTCTTTACCTACGTAAACATTCCCAGTAGTAGGGGAGAGGGAGCAGAGGAGGGGGGGTGAATTTGCTTGGAAAACTTTCCTTTTTTGTTTGCCTGGAGAAAAGTAAGAATAATTTGCCAACTCCGTTTATCCGATATTGGTCTAGGAACGAATGAAAAAAGTCGCTAATCTCCTCTCACAAGAGACAATTAATCTGCAACTGCTGTGCAGGGCCAGTGGCATGCCCAAGATTTTTGAAAGGGAGGGGTTTAAGTATACTTTTTTTTACTAGTCAGCCCTAATTTTGCCACCTTTTCCTGCCTATGACATTCTTTTTTTAGGAATACTGGGCCAAACCCACTGATCCCCACCAACCCCCCCCCCCCCCCATCACTTGTGCATGCTACTGTGCAGGGCCATGAAATAATTTCACGAGGCAGACTTCTTTTTAATGCAGCTATCTGCATACAAAATATTGCTCCTGTATCCCTTAAAATACAATAATCCTTCTCCCTCTTTTCTTAAAATTGGTTCAGGAATAAGCAAGCTGCTGACTAAAAAAAAACAAACATGAAGGCTGTAGTACAGCTTTTCTCGTCTTCAACAAGTGCTTTATCTTTAAAACGTGCAGAACATTCTATTCTGTCATCTGTGCGTTGGTACCAGTCTGTCTGGAGGGAGGCTGCTACAGGTGCCAGTGTTATGTCTAGCTCTTCCAAAGCAGTCCCTTGCCTATATCGCTTCTGCCAGCAATGACTCATCCAACATAAAGGATGCAATTTTTCGTTCTTGTCTTGCCTTCTGATAAACAAAACCGTAACTCTTATCTTGTGGATAACACAAGATAAATCCTTTTCAACACTAGTCAGTGGCGTGCCCAGGATTTTTGAAGGGGGGTTAGGTATACATTTCTTTTTTGCCTCCCCCATGGCATCGCGGTAACATAGTCTTCTCGTAATCAAGGGGTTCCATGTTAGATACCCGGTGGAGGCACATAGTGGTTTGGATTTCACTTTAAACTATAGGTCCAATCCCAATTAGCCTTCTGTGCATAAAGTGGACTTAACCCTTAAATGTGCAGCTTTGCACATATGCAAAGCTGTCTTTAAATACCCATAAAACTTCTGTGAGTGAACTATCGGTCTGTGCAGTATCTCTACCAGAACATGTTACTAAAGAAGAGAGGCTACATGTTTATTATGAACCAACGACAGGAGGATTAGAAGATTGAAGACGTCGAACTCGGTGTCAGCAAGACTTGTGCTTTCCCCCCAACTCCCCCTAAGTGTTCAACGTTAGTGTTTTTCAGCGTGTTTATCGCCAAGTAAAGTAAATACCTAATTAGTTACATCGAAGACGTAAGTACTCTGTGAAATAACCTCTAAGAACTAAGTTTGGTCTAATATCTCAACAAATTCACACCGGAAGCTGACTAATCTGTGTATTCCGGAATCGTTTGTAAACCACAGACGTCAAGTGCCTGGGCCTTTAATAAATATTAATACTGTATTTTGTGGTGTATAAATACTTAGATAGTTAAATACAAGGGTTGGATAAAAAGTAATTGCAACACTGCTGTCCCGTGAAAGGGGTGAGTCACAGCGCCACAAGCGTTTCGTGGCTGATAAAGGAATGTCAGACAAGGAAGTATAGTGAGTGGGAGCGATTGTATGTTTTTCAGTCAAAAACGGCAGTGCTCTGAAGCAGAGAACGAGAGTGCAAGTGCCCTAACAATATGTTTAGGCAAGAAGAACAACGTCTCTCAGGCAGACGGTCAACGCAGCCTACTTCTGCACCTTCTTGTAACACCACCTTCGTCTCGCATTAAGAAGGAAGTGACGGCACGGTGTCCCATCATCCTGCTTGACAATGCAAGGTGTCACACTGCGAACAATGTGACGGCGCTCCTGCATAACTGGTAGTGGGAGGTACTGGAACATCCGCCGTATTCACTGGTATGAGAGCGTGTGATTACGACAGTTTTGTCTGGGCGGGAAGCACTACGACATGCGCGAAGCCATCATACGTGCTATAGGGCGCTCACTGCGGGACATCGACAGAGATGGATGCACTAACGGTGTACGACGCCTTCCATACGTGTGACAGAAGGTCGTAGAGATGAGGGGCGATCACTTTGAAGGAATGTAACACGTGCTCCTCTGCCAATACAGTCAAGTACCAATTATACCAGTGTTGCCATTACTTTTTATCCAACCCTTGTATAAAAATTCACTGCTGGTCTCCTTTTGTGTGATTGACGTTGTTCGACGGCAGAATAAAAAGTGTACTAGTAATAAAAGCGAAACCAAAGAAAAATCGATATATACCTGTCTGGAGAAAGAGCCTTCAACACCTATGAAACTGAGTACCTTGTATCTAATGATATCTGTCTGGTGGTTATGTGGAGAAAGGTGATTCATTCTAATACACTTATGGTTCATTTTTCTCATAGTTTATTGATCATTATGAATTTTGTCACCTGTCTGGTAGCTTCATCAGGCATGTATGCCAGGCACAATACGTGCCTGACGAAGTGACCAGACAGGTGATGAAATCAATTGTGATATAAAAAACTGCATGGAAAAATGAACCATATGTGTATTAGAATGAATAAGTACTTAGATTCATTTGAAAATTACATAAGTGGGAGCATTAATGTACTGGCAAAATTTACTGATTATTTCAATTCAATAACTAAAATGAGAAACAGTTGATGAATTCGAATTATTCTTTCACCATCACAATGTGGGTAACTTTAATCTTAGACAAAAAAAGTGGGCATGTTAAGAATTATTTCACAATCACAGAGTAGTTATGTATGTTTCCTTTAATGGAAGAGTTATACACACTACAGATCATTTACAGAAGTATCAGACTGGTAAAATCATCAATAACCCTGCCAATAAGAGAACTACAACTTAAAGCAACACAGAATCAGCACGCGCTTGAGGAAACTAATATGATTAAGTGGAACCATAAGTAAATGAGAGAAGTTTAACTACTTCTATGCATCCCCTGAGACAATTTCTACAGTTGCTTAATTTGAGAAAAAAAATACCCAGAAATTTCTTACCTTCATCCATTATCTCTTGACCTTCCAATAATACACTTCCTGGATCTCTCAACATTAAACCTGAGTTGTTATCAAATCCTACAAGCATTTCTTCTTTCTTAGCTTGACGGATGATTTTCTCACCCTAAAATTATCAAAAAATTTGACCAACATATAAAAACCATAATTTTCAACATGAGCACAAACTTAAGCTCGTCAGTGTGTACATTCCTTTCAATTGTACACATTATATAAGAAATCAAACGGTAAGAAATCGGCATCAAAAAGTTAGAATTTATGCCAAGTATACATTGAAGACAACTGACACCTAAAGGTGCATGTTTTCATGGAGAACCAGCTAGGTTTTATGTGGAACACCCAGTGCAACTTGAAAATATTTTGGAGAGGAGAGGGTAGGGTGTGGTGCATTAAGAACTCAATTTAGGGATAGATATTTTTGGTCATGTTTCAAACTATTATACTAAAAACATAAGTGTGCATGTGGGGGAGGGGGGGGGGGCAAGAAGTGGCCAGTGACCCCCTCCCAAATATTTACACTTAGAAATTTATTGTAGAGATATTTTATCACTGCAAATGAAGTATTATCAAGGCAATGAAAGTTCAAAGAAACAAGATGGAGGGTTAGATGACATTTACTGATCCTAGGACCAATGTAAGAGGTGAATATTCAAAAAAGAAACTCCTATATAATAGCACACATTTTTGGTTTTCTCACAACGGTCACCTTATTAAGCATGGGTAAGTCTTTGGATAATTTTAGGAACATGTTTGTACTATGAGAACCAATTATTTTATCCATGTGTGCATATTAGCAGCCTGGAGGAATAGACCCGAATTCCAACATTTTCTGAAAATTTTGATTTTACTAAATGGATTTTTTCTTTCATAATAATTTGTTTCAATTTTCTTTTTTCTTTGTTAAAAGAATTGGATGGGGGAGGCCACAACATCCAAGGAGGGTCTCTTATGGTGATTTTCTGCAAATCTCAAGCGATTAGTATCCATTGGATCAATTTCTCCAGAAAATTTCATACAATGCTTTTTCATAGGTACATTACTAGTTTTAAATAATTTCTCCCTAGAATTATTGAACTATTTTCAACATGACTTTACATGATTGTGAGAACATAACAGTGCTACATACCATATTTTTTCTCTTTCATTTTGGTTTATTGTGGTGAGCACAGTAAATTTTTTTTTGTAAAATTTCAATTTCTTTAGTCTTCTTCTTTTGCTAACTTTCATTACTGGGAAATAAAATGTTTAAATTCCACTATCACTGAGACTCCTGTCATTCTAACCAAAACAAAAAGAAAGAACAGAAGAAAACTGTGCTGGGTATTGTGCTTACGGAGAAGAATCTGAAGTGTTGTGTGGACCAAGTAGTAACACTAGAAACAAAAATACGTTAGAGTATTGAAATTCGTCTACTTACGTAAGTGAGTATGTATTCGTATGTAAACTATGTTTCGGAAGCTTTACTGCTTCCTTCTTCAGGTGGTCGTATTTTAGGCTCGGAACATCAAGCCACGTCGGAGAAGTGTCATGCGAGGATACTAGGTGAAAGGTTTGGGTTAAAAACACTTCATAGTGCTCGACATATACAGAATAAAAACTACCTTTGTTAAAAACCTTTAAAACTCTCGATAAAACAAGTAAAAACCACCACTACGATGTACTTGAGTGGCCGTTGAAAGCCCTAGTTCCCTGCCAAGGTGAAGCGTGCGAGCAGCTGGCACCGTGCTATGGAGTGGTGGGGTACTTCCCCTCCCATGAGAGATCCCTCTCCTCCTTTTTCTTTTCCTCTCGTCACCAATCCAAGGAGAATTTGTGTTCCACTTCGGCTGCTTTCTTTGACTCCGAGGTGACATGGAAGCCTATCGGGGCACTTTTATCATTCATATTGTCCCACTTTTTAAAAAAGCTAAACCATACATCATCCAAATTGCAGTCATCCCGGTTCAGTTTATTTCTGTTTCCCGCACAAATAAGTGCCGTTTCATATACGATCCTATCCAATTTACTGTTACTTCTTTTGATAACATCTCTTTTTATTATTCTATGCCCACTGTTTATTATATGCTCTGCAAACCCCGTTTTCGGATCCCTTTCTTTGATATTCTTATCGTGTTCCCCCCATCTAATACGCATGTTCCTGCCGGTTTGTCCAATATATTCCATCCCATAGTCGCATTCGATCCTATAGACCCCTTCACTTTTGTTCGCGACTGTACAGGCAAAAGGAACAAAAGAGAAAATAAAAACATTCATGCAATTAGTAATTAAATTTTAATTTTGGACACAAACACATAATAGAAATACTGTTTCCTTATAGCTAAGTTTTTGATTGATTTTCTTTATTTTACTTTCCTTTTTGTGCCACTTTTGGCTAATTTGCAAAGATGACATGATGACATGGGATGAGTGATGACATGATGAAATTGATGAATGGACACTCACAAACATCCATGCCCAGGCTGGGATTCGAACCTGGGACCCCTGGCATCGTAGCGCGATGTGCTAACCACTCTGCCATGGGGGCCAGCCTTGATAGCTAAGTTGGAGAAACCAATTCTGAACTTACGTTATCTCGCAATCGAACTGCTGCTCGATAAAAAATGGTGTCTTTTGCATTGTATGTCAAGCAATTTTCAATCATCAAATGAAAGTCAGCTTCTAAGTCTTCTACAGATGTGTACAGGAATGATTCAATTTTCTCCTTCATAGTAGAGAGATCCATTGGTTCTTTCACAACAGTGAGGTAATCTGGAACCTGCAGAATGAAAAAATTGTATTGTACCAAATGGAGGAATGGAAAAAAAGCTCATTCAAATGCCACATTTACAAGCATATAACATGCACTTCTTTCAAAATTATTGTAACCAAAAAACTGTAATGTGTGTTATACACAGAATAATACCAACAGCTAACATGAAACCATGAGCGTTTTCACTATGTCACTGTTATATGTATATATCAACAGGAGTAAATACAAATACACCCAAGAGTTTGTCAATGCTTGCAAAAAATATTGTAAACGACCTCTTTAAAAATTGCTTCCATGGTGTTTTTCTTTCTTCTAGAGGAATATTTTCTTCACTAAGCAAAAGCAACGCCATTCTGACAGTGACTGAGTGCGCCTCTGCCATCATACAGAAGCAGAATCATCAGTATTTTTTGAGAATGAAATAATGGAAAGTAACTTCCTCAAAAATAATTTCCGTGTAAGAAACTTGTCACGAACAGATGCTATAGGTCTCAAGCAACAACTTGAGCTCTGGGGAAAATGGAAATTGGAGGGGGGCATATGGGTTTTGTCAAGAAAAAGGCAGGCTGGTGCAGAAAAATTCCAATGTTGTAACCTACAGTTGTAAACAATATCTGGTCACACAGTTTAGAAGTAGAATTGCATAATTGCGAAGCCAGGCAAGAAATGTGGGAAGAAAAGCACAAGCCTCCCTTCCAAAGATATCCGCCAACCTCTGTGGTGGAGAGGTTATCACAGCTTGCTACAACGCGAGGAGTCCAGGGTTCGAATCCCAGCCTGTGGATGGCATTTTTTGTAATTGTCCCTTCATCAACATAATCAATCATCCTCATCTTTGCGAATAGCCAAATGTGGCAGAGAGCCACTGGCTACTCTTAAAATGATTAAAACAGAATTTCTTGAAATCATGGGAAAGTTTTCAACTCCTGAGAAATTGAGAAAATATGCAAGGAAAGCTACAAGTGATAATTTTGATAAAAGGGCTATTAGGAGGCTTGCACGAGAGTCAAAGGTTGTGGACAATACTGTACCTACAACATTGAAAGAAGCTGTGAGAAAATATCAATTTTCGATTTGGGACCACATTAAGGAAATATCTGTTTCATCTTTGTTTTCCTTATAATAATCCAATAGGAAGGTTTTGGTGAAAGAAAAAAAATATATTGTTGCATTGTGTGTGTGGATTTCTTGATATATATTCATGACTGCAGAAAGACTTGAAAAGCCGTGTACTATTTAGATCAAACACAAGGGGTACGCATATTTCGTTTTTGACGAAAAAACGAAATGTCAAAACACACATTGTAGTGTTAATTTTTCATGTTTTTGAAAGGTGGGAGATGCATTCTGCTACCATGTTTTGTCACGAAATAATGTGAAATGAACTGCAAAATAAACTCTTAAACACGAAATTTAGGATTTATTTACAGACGCGACACTTTCTGAGGTCTGAATTAGAGACCTAGGGCACTGCATGTAACACATACTTATCAACAGGCATAGTAAATAAAAATTACACCCATGAGTTTGTTAACGTTCACAGCAAAATATCGTAAACACCTTGGTCCACACACCAATGGGTGATTCATTTCATAGGCACAATCCATTTTGCTCTTGATCTAACAGCTCTAAAACCTACAACTAAGAAAGCCTTTTGTTGAAACTGAATTACGCTGCATGTTACATACAAGATATAATTCTTTAGTCGGTTTTCATGATCAAAACCAGGATGCACATTATACACGCATAAACATGGTAGGTACAAAATAATCTTAGTGGTCTATGCTTAGTTTATAGTTCTTGTTTCCAACAAGTACCAAAGAAGAAATTTGGGTTACACAATTAAAACAATTTTCATAACAATTATAAAAGTTTGCAAATTGGCTGCCAGCATAAGTAGCACTATATTTTGCAAGAGAAGTAAATGAAGAGTTTCTGCATTTCTATTTAAGTTATTTTATACCACTTCTAACTCATTCTAAGCCAATTACAAGAATGGGGCGAAGGATAAATGTATTGAATAAATGAATGAGTAAATACCAAGAAATATCTATGATTTACTTAAGATTCAAATCCAATAAGCAAGTTACACTTAGGTTTTTAACCTGACCATATGCATGCATTCTCTTCTTATGTTACTTGCTCTATTCCACGATTGTGTGTCTAATTACAAGATTTATGGTTGTAAATTCTATGTTGCCAATGCAATTTACAACTAATAACATACTAATGTGCAATATAAGAGGAAAAATAACTACAAATTATCTCCATAAAACATACATTCATGGGTAATTTATTTCCAAGTAGTCATCCCAAAACTTGGTTGTGTAGTATGCATGTGCCTCAAATATGAGACAAAACAAAGCATGGATACCTCACTTATGTTTTGATTGATTGATTGATTGAGTTGAGGTTTTAAGTCCACTTTATGCACAGTAAGGCTAATCGGGACTGGGCCTACAGTTTAAAGTGGGATCCGAACCACTATGTGCTTCTACAGACCTTACTTATGTGCTTCCATTTTAAGTAGTAGTGTACTTTTCATTCACCACTATTATATATCACATAGCTTTATATAATTATTTCAAATATGATTAAAATGAAATGTATTTTCCAAAACAACTCATTCCCTTGCGAAGTGCTTAGTCCCCTCCCCTAAGTTATATACGTAGTTTCTGTTTACCTCCTCAATATCTACAGGTTCAGCAAAAATGCCCGTGGGATCCTTGAACTCAATAAGTTCCACAACTGACCTTAAGAAGTGTTGAAGTGGGCGTAGCTGAAGACACAATTCGTGTTCTCTACTGCAAAAGAAAAAAATATGTATATTCCTATGTGTACTGCAATAACAAATTTTAAAGCATGATATTGCTAGCAGGGTGGTGATAGATAAAATGGAAAAAAATATGTAGCTTTATCCTGGCAAGTAACTAGAATAACGAAGAGCTACTTGCTATGTTCCTATTTTTTTTTACTTTCACTGGGGATGGGACAGATTAATCGGTACTCTATTGGTATCAGTCGATATAGGCATATTGGTGTATCAGTTTATCGGTAAAATTATTTTACTGATCTAATATATCTATAAATATCTTATAATTTAGTGCAAAATTCTGCCATTTTGTTATAAATTTTATGGATAATGTCCATGACCTACTTTCTTAAAAAGTAAATGTCTAAATATGTAACTTTTTTTGCACTACTGTCACCTTGAAACACACATTCTTAAAAAGGTCAATGATCCATTCCAGCTCTTCAAGGACCATTTGGAATTTTATATCGGATCAGTAGAATATTGGTAAATTTCATATCGGTACATTATTGGTATCGTACAAAATTTCATATCGACCCATCCCTAACATTCAATATTTTTTTCAGATATCTGATGTTTCCCTATATTGAATATACATATCAGCTGAAGTTTACATGGGATGCTAAAATAATAAAAAGATTTGAATCAACAAGGTGTTTGAAATTAAATTAATGTATCGATTCACTTTACAGCCCGACAATAAACCCTTAAATTCCAAGGATATCAAAAGCAATACTGAAAATGAAGCATTTCCTTATCTTATCAATCAATTCCATACACTCCTTGGAAAACTTGAGTTACATCCTTCTGTTATACTTCAAAGTCAAAATCAAAGTTGTCATCTGGTGACCAAAAAAATCCCCTAATCCCTTCTTCCACTACCAGAACCTACACCACATAATACAGGCTGCAATGGCAGTAGCTGACAGTACAATGTATCATGACCTAACTGCTTCAAATTGACTATCTGGTTGTTTTGTGTGTGTGAGAGAGAAAGAGATAAGACAGAAAGAGAGAGAGAGAAACAACCCTCGATTTAAATTTTCGTTAAGGTACTCACGTTTTCCGCGAAGCTGTTTTACATTATTTTCTATTAATTTTGGTAGCCACTGCCACCATCCTCGTTGGAAATTGTTGTGTTGTTGCTTGACACGTTTCTCTTGTTTTTTCCTAAATCGCTGGTAGGTGTGCTGCTGTTGCCTGTATGTCTGCGTATATGTCGTCTGCTGTTCACCGGTGTTAATTGCTGGAGTAACGGAAGCCAGGCATGGTGTGCGTGACCACTATCTATGTTCAGTTCACGGTTGTAGTGCATGATAGCATGTGTTTCTTTAATTTTTGTGTCTATGAGAGTGTGTGCTTTGTATTTGACATGTACTTCTCAATTTTATGGTTGTGGAATTTGATATGCTTGGAAAGATGGTGGTGGGTTGGGCAGTTTTTGCATTTGATAGGTACTGCTGAATTCTCTCACTGATGGGCCTGATGGATCTGCTGATGTAATGAGCCTTGCACTCACATTCAGAATCATAGACGCCTGGATTGTTGAGGGGGGAGAGGAAGTACAGTTTATGTTTGTTTAGTTGGTCAGCTATTTTGGAGGTTGGTTTGTGTGCTATTTGGATGTTGTAGGAGCGGAGGGCTTTGGTATGGCAGTTGGATGTGGTAGGATGGTAGGGAAAGGCAAACCACTTGGTTTTGTTACTGGGATCTGGTTGCGATGGTGGAGTGGGTTGCTTTAATGGTGCAGGTTGTCTGACTTGGATTTCAGCTTTGCTGCATCAAGTGGAGAGTTGACATTCAGTATATCCATGTTTTAGTGCCAGTTCCGTGATGGTTGCTATCTCGTCCCTTAAGTCTTCTTCTCTGAAACAGTAGGAGAAGGCTCTTCAGAAGAAGTTTAGCTTGGGTGGATGGTTGGATAGTGCATGGATATAGTGGTTGCCTGCATCTGGTTTTCTGAAACCTGTGGTTGTGAATTTGTTTCCCCCGCGGCTGATGGTGAAGTTCAACAAATTGATTTTGCCCTGCTTTTCATGTTCTATGGTGAATTTTAGTCTGGGGTGGATGCTATCTAGTTTTTCCAACAACAGGCTGACACTATGGTGTCATCAGAGTATCACCCATATCTGATGAATTTGAGTTCCAGAGTTTGGAGTATGCTTTTTTCAGCCAAATGCATTACTATGTTTGCTATGGGAGCCGATAGTGGGTTTCCCATGGCAAGGCCTTCAGATTGCTCATAGAAATTATTTTCAAATTGAAAATAATTGTGTCTTAAACACACAAACAGACTAAAATTCACCACAGAACATGAAAAGCAGGGCAAAATCAATTTCTTGGACCTCACCTTCAGCAGAGGGGGAAACAAATTCAGAACTACAGTTTTCAGAAAACCAGATGCGGCAACTAATATATCCATGCACTATCCAACCATCCACCCAAGAAAAAGGCCAACGTATGGCTAAACTTCTTCTGAAGAGGCTTCTCCTACTGCTCCAGAGAAGAAGACCTGAGGGACGAGATAGCAACCATCACAGAACTGGCACTAAAACATGGATATACTGAATGTCAACTCTCCACATGGTGCAGCAAAGCTGAAATCCAAGTCAGACAACCTGCACCATCAACACAACCTGCTCCACCATCGCAACCAGATCCCAGTAACAAAACCAAGTGGTTTGCCTTTCCCTACCATCCTACCACATTCAACTGCCTTACCAAAGCCCTCCGCCCCTACAACATCCAAATAGCACACAAACCAACCTCCAAAATAGCTGACCAATTAAACAAACATAAACGGTACTTCCTCTCTCCCACCCCAACAATCCAGGAGTCTATGATGCTGAATGTGAGTGCAAGGCTCATTACATCGGCAGATATATCAGGTCCATCAGTGAGAGAATTCAGCAGCACCTATCAAATGCAAAAACTGCCCAACCCACCACCAGACTTGCCAAGCATATCAAATTCCACAACCATAAAATTGAGAAAGTACATGTCAAATACAAAGCACACACTCTCATAGACACAAAATGTAAAGAAACACACGCCATCATGCACTACAACCATGAACTGAACATAGATAGTGGTCAGGCACACCACACCTGGCTTCCGTTGCTGCAGCAATTAACACCGGTGAACAGCAGATGACATATACACAGACATACAGGCGACAGCAGCATACCTAGCGGCGATTTAGGAAAAAACAACAGAAACGTGTCAAGCAACAACACAACAAATTCCAACGAGGATGGTAGCAGTGGCTACCAAAATTAATAGAAAATAATGTAAAACAGCTTCACGGAAAACGTGAGTACTTTAATTATCTATTACCGCATTTCTCATTCCCATAGTATGAATTAAATTTTGAAGACTGAAAAAACCAGGAATGCAGAAAGGTGTATAAACTTTATAGTATTTTGCTTGAATAATGCATAAAACAGGAAAAACTGGAACATAACATTGAGATTGAATATAAATTGCTTCACCAAGGAAATGAAATTGTCTGTTACTAGGGGGACATATTTATGATGAATAATATAAGATTTTTGTTCAAAAACTTGGCACATGTTGGGACCAAAAGCGGTACATAAAATGGAATTTGGGCACAGAAAATTGTGAATATAATTCAAATTTTGATTAAAAAACTATACCTATTACACAAAACTAACATTTCCTTTCTGATAGCACATGTATGTAGTTATCAGAGTAATGTGTTTATTCCTGTATAAATAAGTCAATATTTGAATCCAAAAATTTTACAGCAGGATTAATCACAGCATTTTGCGTTTCCATCAAAATTGAAATATGAATGTTCCTATCCATTACTGATTATCTTAATTCAATTTATATCCCATGTTCCTACATGAAAAAGATGTGCACAAATTGTATTGCCATGGACCACTAGTTGGCAGAAGAAAGAAAAAAAAACTGAAAAATTAAAAATTCTCAGAAAAAAAGGCAGTCAGAAAATTAGGTGACAATAAGCAACATAACCACAATGACATGGCATCACTGGGCATTTGTTATTTTCAGCATAAAAACTCTTGTGCATGCAAAGCTTAAAATTGGGGGCACCACAACTAAAAATTATGGTCATATTTATTGACTTTGTGACTGTTAATCATAGAGGGACAAATATCTGGGTGCATGAGCACTCACCCCCAACCCCTCCTCTTTCTCTCTCTCTCTCTCTCTCTCTAACTTACATTTTGACAACTTCCCTTTTAGTCTTTTCACGTTTCCTGACAAGCTCACAAAGCAAACGAACTCGTTCCAAATCTTGACGTAAGCGTTGCCAATATTTCAATTGTTCCAATACATCATCATCTTTCCTTATATTAGACTTAGGAGATGTGTGATCTTCAGCCGTCCCATTGATGCTTTCATCCTGCAATTAAAAAATAAATTGAAAATAGAACTTAGTTATGTACACAGCTTAGAGCTATAGTGTATTTGAGAATATGTTATAGGCTTAGCAATACTTATAAACTATCTCTAAAATTTGCATGTTTAGAGCGAGATGAAGCCAACCAATTTCTGATGTAAGAATATTTCTTATAAAGTGTAATGTCGAAATCAGTATATATTTGATATTTAAATTCGATCTGATATTCAACTTCTTACTTTCACAATTTCAATCACGGAGGGAATATTGATATATTTTTGGCAAGATTAATGCAGTATGATGTTTGACTATTAAGAAAATCTAACAAATGTAGTATTAAATCTCTACTTGCTTGTAATGTGATTTCAAATATCTTGTAACTTCATTCCTTCTCAGTGAAAACTATTTCTGTGGCAGTGTAAAATACATTTAAAGATACAGAATTATTAAACCACTAACCTGGTTCACTTTATCTTCTCTTCTGGGAAGTTGTGATGCTTGTAAGCGACGCAGGAGAGGAACACCATTACGAGCACGCCTCTTCAATGTCCAGTAAGCCATAAGCCTTTGAAGGAACTGGTTCTTCTTCGGCAGGGACACCAGTGCAGCTATCTTCTGTACTCTAGAAGAACAAATATGATCTTCTTAGTATGATTAAGACCAATTCCTTGAATGACTTCCTTTCTCTTATTTATATATAATTTAACTCTGTCAAAACTTCTCATCAACATCTCCACCTTGAGATTACAAAATATAGAACATTTGTAAGGTACTTTCAGTTATATAAGCCAAAATTATTTTTCACAATCTATGAAATTGTGTGGTTTAATAAGGTTTTATGTAAGCAATTTTACTGTGCCTAAAATGAACAGACATGAATAACAATGTGCAAATAAATTCCATTTATTTCGAAACAAATGAACTAAGCTGAAATAAGATATATAATATCTTCATAACATTCATAACATATCAAAAGTCCCCAGCAATCACCCGTATGTTAAGTCTAGCCATATTGAAAAAAAAAATGGAGGACAAATTCAAGTTTGCACAAAATAAAGGAACTAATTTACAACAAGCTGACATTTGGTACATAGCTTCTTTTATAATGTTAATAATAATAATAACATATCAAAAGTCCCCGGTGATCATCCTGTCGCTAAGTACGCCATATTGTCAAATGGCGAATAAACTCAAATTTAAATTAAATAAAGGAATTAATTGATAATAGCTTGGTTTTATATATAAATATTTCCCATAACACTACTAACATAGACTACTTACAACATCAACATTCAGTTTGAAATTTAAAAAGTGGTAGCAAGAAATGTTTGTCAATGTTTTAACCTCTACTCGTATCTTGATCGATATGAAAGTCATTTCATGTTCCTGAGTGCATTACATTATCGAATATGTGAAAAAAATCCCCATTTTTATATTTTTTTTCATTAAAAGTTGGGGGCCACGGCCCACCCAACCCCTCTTATTGGCTTTGGCATTTTGATTTCTGCACGGTTGCATGCCCTGATGTTTTAGCTGCAAAACAAAAGTTACCCGAAGTAGATTGGTCAAATAGTCTACAAGTTATAACATTTTTTGTCAAATAAGTGTACAAATTTAAAATTCGTGCCAAAGGCCTCGGCGAAACCGGGGTTACTTTCTGATGACCCCCTCGGCAGAGTAAAGGTTAAGTCCACTTTACTCAGATAGGATAACTAGGACAGGATCTACAGTTTGAAGTGGATCTGAATCAAACATGGAACCCCTTGATTACAAGGCAACATGTTAAGATAGCAAGAACAAGTTTCATTATGTATCATACATTTATAATAGGTACAAATATTTATGTTGTCTGTGCAATAGAAGTGTGTGTCTTACCGGTCAGGAGGAATTGTTGGAATGGATATTACAGGCACCGATGATCTTTTTTCTGCCGATTTCCGAGCTTTTTGTTTCTGTTTCTGGTGTACCTTATCCTTTGTGCATTTCTGAGTCCCATTATCCAACTGTGGCCTCTGTCGAAAAAACATCAAATATGTTAAATTACACTTTAAGGATGAAAACACCTATTAATGCATTTTATAGTATCATAATTTATCATATTTATTCATATTTATTCATATTTTCGGATATAGCTACTCTTAAGTAATTCATAGTGTCACATATTTTTGGTAAATAAAAAAAAAGCAAAATTTTGGTACAAAAACAGGGAATTTTGGATTCAAAAGAAGTAAATAAAATAAAATGTCAGTGTTATAGCAGTGAAAAATCTGATCAAAAGCAGTATATAAAATTACACTTTAGTTTTAAAATTGTGAATATAATTCTAAATTTGATTTAAAAACTGCACTTTTTACACAAAATAAGCATATCCCTTGTAATAGCACATATTTTATAAAATCCTTTCAAGCAGGCATCATCTCCAGGAAAATATCAACTTGGGGTAAGCCCCGGTACCCATTAACCTGTTGGGTGAGATGAGTCAAGGCAAGTGCTTTATAAAACCTTGTCCTGCTCTCTCCAAAATAGGCAACAGTTAGGCTGGAGAGTTCAGTGAAAAAAAAAAACGATCTCTAACTACGCACTGGTAATGATCAGGCTGGAAAGTTCTAATGAAATCACTGATAGAGATAAGCTACCTTGTAATGGCACATCTGTGTAGTTACCAGAGTATTAAGTTTATTTCTGTATAAAGGAGTCCATTTTTGCTTCTCAAATATTTACAACAGAATTAATCAATTTTCCATGAATTCCATAACTCACAGGACAATTCAAGCTTCATAAAGTGTCACGTCTGTAAATAAACTCTAAATTTCTTGTTTAAGAGTGTATTTTGCATTTTTTCAGTTAATTTCGCATCATTTTGTGACAAATCAGGGTAGGAAAATGCACCTCACAACTTTCAGAAACATGAAAAACTAACATTACAGCATGCCATTTCACATTTCGGGTTTTTGTGAAAAACGAAATATGCATGCCTTTAGTAATTCATTAAACAAATAATTTATTGCAAAATGAAAAACAATGGTAATACTAGAACAGAACAGTGAAAAGCTTCATACATTCAAAGCATTCATTCACAACTACTACTGATAAAAAGTATTTTTAGTACTACTATGTACTAAAGATACTTTTCTCAACAAAATGTATGAAATCGGGAAATTAAAAAAAATGGGAAGCAAAATGTTCATTTGTGTTTCACACATGACAATCTAGTTACATAAACGACAGTAAAGCTGAAAAGATTCTCTCGGGCTATCACCTGGTCAATAGCCCAAGAGAAACTTTTCATCACTCATCCCCAGGAAAGCTTCAAGACTAACATTATAGCTACTTGTAGTATACCCTTAAGCAGGGTGCGAAATCCTGGGGGGATGGGGGGGATTTCCCCCCACCAACAATCTTGGCCTCAAAAAACCCCCACCAAAAATTTCCGGGGGGAGAGTTTTTGAGTTTTTGTTATAACAAACAAAAGATAAGCAATTACTTTTAATTTCAAATATACTTTACTAAGAATAATATCGAAAACACACACAAATTAGTGTAGTTGTGAGTATTGAATGCATTCTCTCTCAAGAGATCATTAACAAATCTATATCAATATACATAATAAAAGTAAAACAAGAATGCACGAAAATAACAACTATGGAATCTAGGGATGTGACGAAGCTGAAAATTTACCGATACCGATGTACTCACCGATAATTTTTGGAATCGATACCGATGCCGATACATAAGATTATTAAACAGAAATGGGATGTTATTTTCAGCATGTCAAAAATAAATTTGCTATGTACATTTCTATTGCATCTACAAAATGTTATGTGAACCTTTAAGAACAACATGGATTCTCAAGAGATTTAACATTAGTACACAAGCAGTTCTTTGAAATGCAAAATGAATTCCTGTTCGGCCAGATTCAACTTCAGAAACATGAGATTTGGAAGCACTTCAAGAAGTAACCTACTTCTTCTCTTAACGCAAATCTGTTCAGCAACACTGAACACTCAATCACTGAATACTGATGCAGCAGGTATGCCCAAGTATTTTCAGCACTTGCTTCAGGTTTGAATATTCATTTTTGAATTCCCAATACAACAGCAGATCCTGGTTCAGCAATGTACTGTTTTATTTCCGATTTATAGTTAGGTTGATCCTCTGAATGAGAGTTCGCAATAATAATTTTATTACAAAAACTCTACAATAATGACAAATCATAACCAAATTTTCAATAAATCTTACAAAACTAGAATATAAAACTTATTAGAAGGTAAAAACTCTAGTATAATCTGTACTGGTTTAAATATCGGATTTTTGCCGATGCCGATACCAATGCCGATGTGTCAATTTCTGCCAATTTTCATACTTCTGTAATCGGCTTCCGCACATCCCTAATGGAATCTAATTTATTTATATTAACATAAAGCACAAACTAAACAAAAACTTACACATAATAAAACCACTTGAACAATTTCATAACTTATTAACATCTTCACCAGTTAGTAAAGGAATTAGATAGCTGCTTTGCAATATCTGATATGTATACAAGTAAGAAATTAATTTCCTTTATGTAATTAATACTAATAATATATTTTAATTGAGTAATTTAATTTTACTTTTAATAACACTACAAATATGTATATCGTATTACACATATGTTTGTGGGGGAGGGAGTTTGTAGATGAAGAACTTTCTCCCCCCCACCAGTTTTCAATGATTTCGCAACCCTTCCCTTAAGTAATACATATTCACACACTGGGGTGATACTGCTACCAAGGTATGGGTTTCATGTATCAGTACACAGGGTATCAGTATTTGACTGATTCAAATTAGGACTGACCTGATACCAAAACATTGGTTTAAATTTGATTAAGACTGAAATGTTAAAATAATTATTTTTCTAAAAAAAAATGAGACTGATTTCACATACAAATTCCAGTCTTACTCGAAAGAAAGTTGAGCAAATTTCTTTTAACAGATACTCTTGCCAATTTCAACTGACACAGATACCAATATTTTGACACTTGCAATTTAAGTGGCTTTGAATAGTAACTGTAAAATTTTTGCTTAAAGTTATTTATAGATTTACATACAATACAACAAGAGTATTAAAATAACTGTCATCCAATTACTTTTGCAACACAAAAGTATTGTAGAATGAATAAAAACTGCATTTTTGTATAATTCTCAGGATACCTGAACTACAGAAAAAGAGTTTGTCAGTATTTTTCATGAACATTTCTGGACCAGCAGTATTTGGGAGTAAATTTGAACTATTTTCTAATACTGATATTAGCCTAATACTAATTTTGAATCCTATTATTTATATATATCTTCTTTTACAAGGTGCACTGAATGGTTTTTTTGCTAATTCTACAAAGCTTTACTTTCTTTTTATATTAAATAATCAAACACAGGCAATTTTTGCAATTGCTCAGACTACTCTTTCACTAGAAGTTCACAATAATGTTTATTTCATCTGATAACGAAACAAACAACACTAATCTGAAACATAACATAAAGCAGGAGCCAATGACTTACCACATCGGAATCAGGAGGAGTATGACTATCACAATATGCTGTTTTCTTAACTGTGAATGACTGGAAACCACCTTGAACTTCCTGAACCGAGTCCATTTTCATGTGCAACGATGCTTGTTGTGCACAAGTTACATGAAAAGCTATTTGAAAACCAAAAAAATATACACATATATAACAACAGATAGATAGCAATTTACAAATTACAGTGAGCAAATTTTAAACTAAAAACATAACAGGCACATGAAAAATTAGTGTTTTTAGACTTACTAGTATTTTTCCATGTCAGTTTTGTAATTTTTTAAAAAATATATTTGGTACGGTCAATAAATAACCGGTTAAATGGCGTGAAAAAGCAAAATAAAGTGACAGAGTGATGAAACTTACCCAGGATGGGGTATGCCACATGTCTGTGAGACAAGTTCCAGAAAATGTTGCTAGGTGGCAGCACTGGCAGGGAAAGAAGGTTGTGTATGTGCAATTTGCCTCCAAGGCACCAGTCAGTCATTCAGTGAGGTGAGTCATGGCATTCACAGTGTCAGGTGCCACAAAGAAGGTTCAGCGATCCATGATACAGTTTTTGATGGCAGAAGGCTTGGTAGCTTCCTCCGGCAAGGTGAGTAAATGAACGCTGCTCTGTACTCTGACATCTTGCGAAACGAGGTGAGACCTGAAATCAGGTGCAAGCGGCGTGGCTTTGTGTCACAAGGTGTCATCCTACTGCAAGACAATGCACGTCCCCATGTTGCTGGACACACTATAGACATCATCGCACAAATGGGTTGGGAATCCTACGTGGAATCCCCTTTGCCTCGGATGCACAACTGCAGGAGGCAGTCCACCATTGGTGCTCACAGCAGCCACAGGACTTCTGGGACAGGGCATCAAAAATCTGGTGAAGTGGTGGGATGCCTGCCTCAACAACGCAGGAAAGTATGCCGACCCATATTAAAAGGTAAGTTGGTACAACATTCATTCTGGTTATTTATTGACCGTACCAAATAATATCTTTATTCTCTTTGATAAAAATTAGAACATATACAATTTTTTCTCAAATTTCAGTCAACTCAAAACAATCATAACTGCAGTAACAATTAACACATTAGCTGATGGATAAAAACTATACTGATACTGACTTATACAATTATTCTGAATGTTGTTCCAAAAAAAAATAATTAAAAACTATAATTTAGAATTCATATTATGGGAATGAGAGATGTGGTAATAAGATAATTAAGGTATGTTCACAGTCCTGAGATGTTGATGTGGTATGTAAATGTGTCCAAAGAACTAGTGCTATGCTTATCATAATTTGAAATAGATCACAATCTTTTCTTTCTATCTTCCTGAATGCATGCTAACATGGGCCCCAGACTTAACCTGGCTGCTCAGTAACCATCCCCAATTTACTCCCATCCTTTTATTCACTGAAATTTTTATTCCTTTTTGTTTTTATGGTACATTCCACAAAATTCTAATTCAACGGACACAAAATGTTAATTGCAAATTAAACATACTTTTGTATATTTCAACTTCCAAAAAAATATAAAGGTCCTAGTAAAATGCTATATTAATTACTGGGGGGTTGAACTTAATCTTGCATTACCCTAATCCTCTTTCCCACTTCATACATTTTCTGATGCTCTGCTGATGATATAAACCTTGCAGAAAGGCTGTTGGATTGACCATACAACTCTATTATGAAAAAATATGCAAAATACCATATACACCAAGCCTTAATAACACTCCAGCCAAAATTTCTGCTTGTAGTTAAAGTTCATTAACATTTGGTATTCTCAGAATAACTTCACAATAAAAATTGTCCATAATTTATTATTCGATAACAAGGATGTAATCAAAATACTTAATCACAGAAATATAGTTTTATACATTCCTACCTATGTAGCAATTTGTCTTATGACACTGGATACATGCACCAACACCTCTCTGCTTACAAATGTAACATGTCAGCTTCCATCTGGCAGGAGGAATATTGTCAATGTTGTCGATTGGTTCTAGAAACACCTGAAAGTAAAAACAATATTTTATTGAAAATATTCTTAGCTGCTATACGTTATCCCCCGCTGTTCATTGCAACCTGCCATGAAGGTAATTTGGGGCAAAGAAGTAGGGCCCCCACATATTCTTGATTTCAGGTATGGTGGAACACAAAACACCAGCCATTTTTGCCCTAGCGGGTACATGCTGATTAGAGGCTGAGTGAATACTGGAGCCAAATGCAGGAACATTCGCAAACAATTCCAACCTAAGGTCACCCATGCTGGGAATTGAACCTAGGTCTCCCGCGTGGCAGTCAGACTTCTCAACCACTAAACTACAGCTGCTCTTAGAAACTGTCCTTACTCAAGAATGATTTCTAAACTTTTTATATCGCTGCAATCACAACTAAACCACTACTACTTTGAAACATACTGATACAGGTAACTGAAGACTGTAATAATATAAACTTTCACACTTTTTGAATGCTTGCATAACCACATTATTATTATTATTTACTTTAAAGAACTTGCAAGTACCCAGTATGACAGAGCATTCCTCAGTTTGCTGCCAATTTTCAACCTTCCTATTTCTCTCTTCTCAAACTTTTTACATTTTAACCAATGTTGTGAGTTTTTAAAGTCTTCTTGGAGAGCCTGAAGAAAGCCTTAAAAACAAGGTCAAAATGTTTTATATCATAAACCAAACCACTTTAATGGTTTATTTCATAGTTTCCTTAATACAAAGAAAGTTAAAAATATCCATAAGTTTGCATATAAATTTGTCAGCATAACACTTCCCCCTCATCTGGATAATCCTAAAAGTCATGCAAAATCCCAAATTCTAGATTATTTCTGTGGCAAAATGCAAGCTGAAAAATAGATGTCTTTATAATATGCAATAGCTCTCACATACATGATGAAAAGGTGAAAATTATGAATACACCTAATATGATGTGAATGTTTAATTGTGTAATATGTGGATATTTTAAAAAGTGCAATCTACTTAGCAATAACACAATGTGATTTTTAAAATAAAACATTATTTTTATTCTCATTTTGAGCCACCAGCGTTTGTTCTACAGGCCTTCCTTACCGTGTTTGCAAAGCTCACTTCTGGAATCCATAAGGCACAGACAACATGAGCCCACCTTCCATCGTCCGTCTGTTTGAAGGCTCCACCTTTATTTGGACACAATGAGCAATCCACTGCACGTGATGGAGATTGAATGCAACGACGACACAGCCACTGACCCTCTGGAATGTAAGGCACTCCGTAGCATTCCTGTGGAATAATAAAACAAGTCCAAAACAAATATAATTGGCATTAATTTTAGAAAATTCCAACCAATGATGTTGAGTCTAGATATGACAAAGATATACACTAGATCCACGTTGTACCAGAGAAGGTTCAAGCCCTGGTGAAGCCTGCATTTTTCACTTAAATTTCTAGATTATAGTGTTTATTTCAGCTTCTTGCCAATTTTTGTAGGAACAATGTAATCTCTAGTTTATTTCTACCGTGCGTTCATTTCGATCTTCAGCCGAGAGATCGGGAGAAGCGTGGCGGGCGGCGCTGACGGAGATGCCGACATTTGCAGCCTTTAATGCCCACTGCCCAGGTAATATAACCTCGCAATATGCGTCGTATCCGCCGATAGGCTAACAACTGCGGGGGCACATGCCGCAGAAGAGAAATGTATTTGGGAGGCATAGTGATATGCATATGGTCCACAGAAATTTCCAGACCCAAGTAGGTCAAGGCGCGCACAGGGGAGAGAACACTTTTAGAGATATTAACCCGCACTGTGGATTGAAGCACACGTTGCACTGCCCTCTGTAAGGCTTCAAAGGAGCCCACACACAAGATGTCGTCATAATACACAAAGACGTCCACAATATCACTGCATTTTTCACTTAAATTTCTAGATTATAGTGTTTATTTCAGCTTCTTGCCAATTTTTGTAGGAACAATGTAATCTCTAGTTTATTTCTACCGTGCGTTCATTTCGATCTTCAGCCGAGAGATCGGGAGAAGCGTGGCGGGCGGCGCTGACGGAGATGCCGACATTTGCAGCCTTTAATGCCCGCTTATTTTAATGGACATATGCAGACATTTATATAAATATTGCAAAACGAGCACTAACCTGTGTTATAAGAGTACGGTTTTAATTTTAGTAGCTTAGTGGCTGTATGTGCTGATGATTTTGACACGCCCATCTCCTGTGAAACACGGCATAGAGGTTTGTTTGGATAACGTTCTAACGCTGCACCAATTTCATCGAGTTTTGCTTCGGTTAGAATCCGTCGTTTTTGCTTAGGTGTTTTAAAATTTAACGATCCAGTTTCTCGTAATTTAAGGACAAGATGTCTAACCATATCTCTATGTGGAGGTGAAACGCCAGGGAATTTCTGTGCAAATTGCCTACACATGTCTCGACACGAGTCTGTTTTCACGTAAGTGTCATACATAAAAATTCTTTGTTCTAACGTGAACCTTGCGGCTGGCATTCCAATCCTCTCACTGACACAACACACATACACACTGCAATAACAAACAAATAACGGCAAGTAACCAAGAATAACACTCTTGCGGACAGTACGAAATTAACACGATCTAGGTTTACATCTGCTCGCCACTGTATTCACAGCTCTGTCTTCATCTATTCGCAAAGGAACAAAAAACTCGAGCTCGGAGATTTCGGATTGCAAGGAAGCTCACGAAAACCATTGACTTTTAACGGTTTCGTCTGAAGCGTAATCTTGATACAGTGTTGCAAATTCGAAACCTCCAAACGATCCCCATCGACACAAAACTCTTTCAAGTATATAAGCTTAAGCAGGACGTTACTGGTCAAAACTATGATTAAAATGTTTCAGTATCTGTGGCTCTTAACATTGTTTCTAAAGCTTATTTATTTGTGTATATAAGGGCAGAACTTGGATGAATTATAGAAGAACTTTTGCATGTTATAACACAGGTTAGTGCTCGTTTTGCAATATGTATATAAATGTCTGCATATGTCCATAAAAATAAGCGGGCATTACAGGCTGCAAATGTCGGCATCTCCGTCAGCGATGCCCGCCACACTTCTCCCGAATCTCTCGGCTAAAGATCGAAATGAACGCACGGTACTTTCAAAATACAGTGCATTCAGTTTAACTCAGGGCCAAGATAGCGTGTGACTGCAGTCCAAATTTTAATTGTTCTATGGCATGTATAATTAGTAGAGTTGGAAGTGGTCGAAAAAAAAACTGCTATTTTTTGGGGGAAAAAACAGGCTCTTTTTGGGGAAAAAACAGGCTCGTTTTGGGAAAAAAAACAGAGTTTTTTCCGTGGCTTTTTTTCACAAAAGTGTGTCAAATCACTGCAAGTACAGGAGTTGGCAGTATTTTTCCTGTCCCATGGTTTCTGTTTATCTCCCTACTGTAAAATAGACACTAATTTCTAAACATAAAATACAATTTACAATATGAAATTCATAGCTAGACATAAACAGTGTTTTAAAAAAAAGCTGGCTTTCTTTAATGGCGGTTCTTTCGAGGTGTTATCTTCATATTTTGGTACGCTTATTAAATATATCTATGTAGTATAAACATATTCATATAACTAGAGTAGTTTTGTATGTGTTTTTAATAGAATCTAATAGTATGATATTAAAGGGTTCCAGGTTTGATACCCAGTGGAGGCACATAGTGGTTCGGATTCCATTTAAACAGTAGATCCAAACCTGATTAGCCTTACTGTGCATAAAGTGGACTTCAAACACCAAATCAATCAATCAAATCAACCTTCAGTATAATGCATTCACCGTGCATGCAAGAATAACAGACCAAAGCGTCACAATGCCCGCCATTGAGGAAAACAGTATAGTCCGAGCAACATGCACCGACATGTGTAGCTTGTTGTCGCACTTCAGTTCAAAAGGCTGAATCAATTACTGAGGGTCTGCTTCCAAGTGGTCTGAAAGTTCATGGAGAAAACTTTACAGGCCAAGTGACAAGCGACACATGCAGCTTATGTTGCTTCAGTTCAAAAGGTTGCATTTATTTCTAAAGGTCCTTCTAAAAGCTCTGATAAACAAGACATATACAACAAATTCACGTAATGTGTATACTTCTGAATATGTGTTGTGAAAAATAAAGATTTTTAATTCTCCTGAAACATCGAATATTTTGATATTAACATTTGTTCCATATTTTATGACCATCATTTAAATTGAGACACGAACATGCAAAAGGTTGATTTAAGTCCAATTAATGGTCAGATGTGCACATCAAGACTACACGTTAGTTTTAATAGTTTTAACCCTAGCTTACCAGTGCAGTACCACAAACTTGCATAACCTGGGGGGCTCACAAGCTCACACTTTCTATTATCATTAAAATTCAAAAAACAGTTTTATTATTGAATCACTGCTTTCTTTCCTGATGATAGATGTGCAGTTATTTATTAATTTGAATAATTACAAAAATTACTATCATTAACAAAAAAATAATAACTAGGGATGTGACGAAGCTGAAAATTTACCGATGCCGATGTACTCACCAATAATTTTTGGAACCGATACCGATGCCGATCTTTAACCGATTCCGATACATAAAATTATTAAACAGAAATGGGATGTTATTTTCAGCATGACAAAAATAAATTTGCTATGTACATTTCTATTGCATATCATATGTATATACATATATATTCTCAAGAGAAGCGAATGTACATTTGCATCTACAAAATTTTATGTGAACCTTTAAGAAGAACATGGATTTTCAAGAGATTGAACATTAGTACTCAGGCAGTTCTTTGAAATGCAAAATGAATTCCTGTTCTGCCAGATTCAACTTCAGAAACACGAGATTTGGAAGCACTTCAGGAAGTAACCTACTTCTTCTCTTAACGCAAATCTGTTCAGCAACAATGAACACTCAATCACTGAATACTGATGCAGCAGGTATGCCCAAGTATTTTCTCAGGACTTGCTTCAGGTTTGAATATCCAATACAACAGCAGATTCTGGTTCAGCAGTGTACTATTTTATTTCCGATTTATAGTTAGGTTGATCCTCTGAATCAGTTTGCAATAATTTTATTACAAAAACTCTACAATAATGACGAACCATAACCAAATTTTCAATAAATCTTACAAAACTAGAATATAAAACTTATTAGAAGGTAAAACTCTAGTATAATCTGTACCGGTTTAAATATCGGACTTTTGCCGATTCCGATACCAATGCCGATGTGTCAATTTTGGCCGATTTTCATACATCTGTAATCGGCTTCGGTACATCCCTAATAATAACTAATTATTGCAAGAGTATCTCACATATATTTCACTAAAACTCACAAAATCCATAATAAATTTTTATTAATGATTTTTGTTTGTAGAGGTGCAGTCTTAATTAAATACAATAATTACCATCGTTACCAACCAATTGTATACTGTCACTGGCATGAGTGCACATTGCCGCCTAATTACATTACATTTATGTTTTTGTGAACAAAAGTAATATAGAAATATTGGGAACACCCTAGGGAAGATGTGATTTATTTTCAAAAAGTTTGAAAATCAAAAAATAGTGGTGGTGGGCCTGACAGACTCCCCCCTCAGTAAGCTAGGGTTAAAATTGTATCTGAACCATTATGCAATACATAGAGGCATGCAAATTTCGTTTTTGACAAAAACATAAAATATGAAATAACATGCTGTAATGTTCATTTTTCTACCCAGTTTTGTCACGAAATAATGCAAAATGAACTGCAAAATACGAAATATACTTTTAAACATGAAATTTACTGTTTATATACCGACGTGACAATTTCTGAAGTCTGATATATCTTGTGAGTTATGCAATTCACAGAAAATTGATTAATTCTGCTGTAGGTATTTGAGAAGCAAAAATGGTCCGCTTTACACAGGAATAAACTTAGTACTCTGGTAACTACATAAATGTGCTATTAGAAGGGGTAAGTTTATTTTGTGTAATAAGTACAGTTATTAAATCAAATTTAGGATTATATTCACAATTTTAAAACCAAAATGTCATTTTATATAGCACTTTTGATGTGATTATTCACCGCTATAACACCAAAATTTTATTTTACTTACCGCTTTTGAACCCGAAATCGACTCTGTTTTTGTACCGAAATTTTGCTTTTTTTATTTACCAAAAATATGTGCCTCTAGCAATACAGTATATGTTTACTGGGAATGGCCAATATCTGTCTCTTGGCTGCTACATGATGTGAATCTTTTTAGCTAGCCTAGTTGTAAAATATGTCACTACAAATGTGTAAACTCATAACAGTAACTTCAAGTAAAATGGGTTAGCTGTAATTGGTAAAAAAACAAAAAAAGCCAAAATTTCTGTTTTTTTCCTTCGAAAAAAGTACCCATTCAAAAAGCCGGATTTTTTACAACTCTAATAATTAGTAATACCTTCATTGATTAATATAATATTATTAATTTTGAACATTTGAATTGAATCACACAATTGACAAAAATGAGAAAACCAAACTGAAACACATGAGCATGCATTGGGTGAAATTTACCCAGGCAGTGTTTCTACAGCCCTGTGAGCTTAACTAACAAACTAACAGACAGCAGATTCAAGGTCGCAACACTCAGAAGGGTTCGTTGGTAAGGTGCTGAGAAGGGTAACCTAAGATAATAACCAGAAGGGATAAAAAAAAATCAAAATTGACATGGTAATTTTTACTCATATGCGCTTCCTTAAACGTTAAACACTAGACACAAATTGTCAGTGCAGTTACAGTGTTGTTATTCTTGATCATTCTGTGAAAGAAAGCGCCATGGCATTGACATGCAAAAGTTGATTGTTTAGGTGCCAGGAGAGCACACAAAGAGAGACACTGTCTGATGCTCATGTTGCTCGCAGTACAGTTCTGTTCATTTTAGCGTGGTGTAATTTTCAAAGAAATTTCCTGGCGTTGCAGCTTCAGGTAGAGAAACAATTAGGCAACTTGTTCTCAGATTAAGAGAAACAGAACCTACGAGAATTACAAAAGAGGAACTTTTGTGTGTTAATCAAAATTTCATCAAAAGATGCCTGGAATGTGTGAATACAGTTGGCCACCATTTTGAACAACTCTTGTAATACAGGTTAGTACATGTTACACAATATAAATATCATTGTCTGCATGCTAAAGTTATTTAAGTAAAAATAAGTGGGACATTATGGATCGAAAATGCCAGCATCTGTGTCATGCTTCGCCATCTGCAGTCACATGCTATCTCGGCCACAAGCCAAACTGAATGCACTGTACAAGAACTATTGTAACACTCGTGGTCATTTAATTTGAATTTTAACATTTCTTGGTCCATTGAATTTCGAGTTATTGAAATCCTCCTGTAAATTAAAAATTTCCACGCGAGATATCCAGTGCAATATCAGAAATTAGTTGCAGTTATAAGTCTGTGGAATGCTTCAAATTAGGGATGAGCAGATATAAAATTTTGGCCCATACCGATAAAGTACCGATATAAAATTTACCGATACCGATAAACGACATTCTACCGATCCAATACGAAATTAGAAATAGTCCTTGAAGAACCTAAAAGGTTCATTGACCTCCTTAATAAATGTGTGTTTCAAGGTGACTGCAGTGAAAAAGAAATTGCATATTTAGACATTTACTTTTTAAGAAATTAGGGCATGGAGATTATCCATAAAAATTACAACAAAATGGCAGAATTTTGCACTAAATTATCAAGATATTTATTGATATATCATATTGGTAAAATAATCGGTAATTTTACCGATAAACTGATACACCGATATGTCTATATCGGCCGATACTGATCAAGTACTGAAAAATCGGTCCCATCCCTACTTCAAATAAAGAACATCATTTGAAAAGGGCAGATAACTAATAATTAGGGGCATGCATATTTCGTTTTTGACGAAAAAACTAAATTTGAAAAAACATGTTGTAGTGTTAATTTTTCATGTTTTTGAAAGGTGTGAGATGCATTTTGTGATCATGTTTTGTCACGAAATAATGCGAAATGAACTGCAAAATGCGAAATTAACTCTCAAACATGAAATTTAGGGTTTATTTACCGACGCGACACCTTCTGAGGTCTGAATTATCCTGAGAGTTATGCAATTCCCGGAAAATTGATGAATTCTGCTATTAATATTGGAGAAGCAAAAATGAACTCCTTTACACAGAAATAAACTGATAACTACATAAATGTGCTATTAGAAGGTTAAAAAAAAAAAAAGTCAAGTGCTCCTCTGTGCATAGCACCACGCCATGAAGGCGTATAGGGGGTGTGGGGGTAACGCCACACACTTTCTTGATCCGGTCGTGAGTGGGGGTGATGTGATCAGCATCACGCCCCTGACCGCCTTTACCCCCCAGGGTTTCCCCCAGGTACCCATGTTATTCGACGCTGGGTAGGCGCCAGGGCCGCTTTCATCCTTAGAAAAGTTCCCGGATTTGAACCGGCCGGGGATCGAACCCAGGACCTTTAGCATGGTAGTCAGATGCGTTACCAACTGAGCCACCGCAGCCATTAGAAGTGAAATGTTAATTCTGTGGAATAAGTGTAGTTTTTAAATTAAATTTAGGATTATATTCACAATTTTTGAAACCAAAATGTCTTTTATATACCACTTTTCATCCAATTTATCACCGCTATAACACCGATATTTTATTTTGTTTACCGCTTTTGAACCCAAAATTGACTCAGTTTTTGTACCGAAATTTTGCTTTTTTATTTACCAAAAATATGTGCCTCTACTAATAATGGATTCTCAAAAAACAAAGACATTTTAAAATTCATTATTCCAAAGTTAAAAAACTGGTTTTATCTATGAAGTAATGTGTTACAGATATTTCAATAGAAATTAAAAGGGTTCAACTTTTACCTCACTTTTTTCAGGCTCGGGAAAACTGTTCCACTGTATCCACAGTGAGATGAGATATACCTTGCACCTCTATTGCAATAGAATGAAAACACAACTAACATAAAAAACAGCAATTTTTCAATACAGATAAAAATGCAAGAAAGTAACAGTTTCAATAAATTAACATATGAGTTGTATACAATGTAACAGTATCTACCTGGTGCACAGCAAGATTGCACATATCACAGAATAGGATGACATTACTATTTTGGCATTCCCCATCCATACAAATGCAGCACACAGCATCATCATCTATTAAGGGCACTTGAACTTGACCACTGTTCTGCATCTGAAATGTAATAAAATTGTTCTTAGAAATAAAGAGTTGATAACTAACTTTGTCATCCTTATGAATAAGGAGAAATAAATCATTTGGCACACAAACATGTAATTCATAACTATTTGCATTTCAATGTCACCATAACAAATATACTAGATGTATAAAAAAAATTAACACATTTAAAACTCTAAACTCTGTAAATACATTAATAATTACAGTATTTACACATGTATAAGCTTCACTTCTGGAAAAAAATATTTCTTGGTATTTCGCTCAAGGACAAAAGAAGAAACAGAAGTATTGAGAAATATGGCAAAGTTTCAAATTTCAAACTTCACACCAGCCAATATAATGCTACCAGGTGGAATAAAGGGGGTTTAAATGAAGGTTTGCATTCCTTTCTCCATCATTACTTGATTAATTTGTTTTACTTTGCTTTTCTACCACTTTTGGATAATCACAAAGATGAGGATGGGTGATGATATGAAGAAATTAATAGAGGGACACTCACAAAGAACACCCATGCTCATACCAGGATTCGAACCCTTTTCTGAACTGACCCTGATGCACACAATCTTTCAGTATTTACACTTCCTTTTGCTTTATTTTTAGACTTAGTCCACATGTGACTTCTTGTAACAGTTCACGTACACAGAAGTAAAGTTGCAAAAAAAGCTGGCTCTTGGGGGTGAAGGAATGGAAATTTTGGCAATTTTGCCAATTGCAGCTAACCTATTGCCTTGCAGTTTTTGTTTAAGTTTAGAGGTTTGTAATGTCAGATTTTGCAACTAGCTAAACAATTTTACATGGTGTAGCAGGTAAGAGACATTATTTTTCATTACTAATTTATTTTGCCTTACATGAGAATGTGATTGACTTGGTTTATTTTACTTCACTTTTCTACCTCTTCTAACTAATCACAAAGATAAGAATGACTGATGATATGATAAAATTGATGAAGGGACAGACTGAGATTCAAACCAAGCACCTCTGGCATTGAGGTGTGTTGTGCTAAGCATTCTGGCATGGAGGCTACATGTGTATGTTCAAGTGTGTGCACCCAATGGCACAGTGGTAATACCATTGCCTTGCAATCAAGGAGTAGCGAATTCGATCTCCACTAAACACATATTGCATAGTGGTTCAGAATTCATTCTAAAATTGTAAATCCAATTCTCATTAGCATATCTGAGCATAAAATCGACTCAAAACAAACGTTCATGTTTGTGTATCTCAAGCCAAATTGAAATGTTGATGTTATAAAATATAGAGTAAAATGTTAATATCAAATTATAAGATGTTCTAGGACAGGCATGTCCAACGTGTCGATTGCGGGACTTTTTTAGTCGATCGCAGTTATCTATTGTAATTATACAAATATATGTTAAGGAGAGGGGAGACGAGAAACAAGAATTAGAAAATGATAAGTGGTTATTTTATCTGGCATTTCTAGCCGACTTTACAGGTAAATTAAGTTAAATGAACCTTGCACTACAAGGCAAAAAGAAATGCATTGCTGAAATCATACAGTTTCATCATAAAAAACCAAATTTGAGCTAATGCTGACTGATTTAACAAATAATATTGTTCATCACTTTCCTAACATGCATGACCATCTGGAAAAATATCCATACTTTGTTGCTCGTACAGATAAATAAATATGCGAGTAAAATCGGTTGTTATCCAAGAGTTCGAAAACAGATTCTGTGACTTCAACAAAATTAGCATAGTTGTAGAATACTTGTCATTCCCATTCAAATCAGATTTGAAAATTAAAGAAACTGCAGTTGTTATCAGTGAAAACTACACAATGAGTCAGCCATTCCTTGAGGATGAGATATCAACATTAAAAAATGACATCTTCCTCAAGAGTCGCACTGAAGAAGAAATGTTTTGGAAGTTCGTGCCCAGAGAAAAATTCCCCAATTTGAGAAGATGCAGTGAAATTGTGCACTCATATTCCAGTTCAACATATTGCTGTGAATCTGCATTCTCTTATCTAAAAATGACGAAGAGTAAACAACGTTTCAACATAACAGATGAGCATCTCGAGTCTCGAGGATTCCCTAAAACTGGCCCTCACTGAATACTCAATTGACTTCCAAAGACTGGTGAACGACATGCAGGCTCAGATGTCTTACTAACCAAAAAGTAAGCCATTTCATTTCAACACACATTACTTTTATTGTATTATTTATTGTGTTATTTGTATATTTTCCCTATGGTGCTTAACGATTAATAGTAGCTCACTGCCTGTTGTGATAATAAAAAGTAGATCACTACTTGATTGAAGTTGGACATGCCTGTTCTAGGAAAATTAAAATCCTTTAATATTCACACTACTTATGCAGAAGTACACCTATTATCTGAACATTACACCTTGTTTAATACTTAACAAAATGTGTTTGCTACTACAAGGAAGATTGACCTGTCAAGCACAGAGCCAAAATGATGAGTACTGTTGATGGAAAAAGGCTGGCTTTTTGACTGAATGTTTATTTTATCTCCAGAGTGCCATAAATGAATATTATTACCTTGTAAAATCAAAGTGTACCATGTTCAGTCCCTAATGGAGGCACATTGCTTCGGAACCTATGTCACACTGTAGGTCCAATCCCAATTAACCTATCAGATCATAATGTGGACTTAAAACAAAATTTTTCTGACAAAAGCCAGATTTTATGCCATTTACGACCAAAATAATTAGCTTCTGTTTTAGGGACACCGTGCACCATTTCTCAACCACCAGACCACGAGAGGTTCGTTAGAGCCAGTGGTTTTTAAGTCTAATTTTATATTTGTCAGTAAGTCTAAACATAATTGAACTCTTACTCTTTTTTGCTCAACACAAATGTAAAGGGGTTAGATACTAGATTTTCAAAACATGAAGCAATATTTTCTTTCTTTTTTTATTTGCAAGTTTGTGTGTCAAACTCATTGTTGAAAATCATATCATACTATTAGATTCTATTTACAAAAAGTATAAAAAATTACTGTAGTTTTGTAAATGTGTATATACAATGTAGATAAACTTAATAAACTGACTGAAATACAAAGATAATACTCAGAAGTGCTTATGTCAAGCTGCGAATTCCATGTTGTAACTTGTACAGGGGTTGGACAAAATAATATGGACACCCGATTAGATGAGCCCCATTTTCGGAGGTGTGTGATGACTGCACTGGCATGCACGGAATGCGTCTATTGTTTTCTCCGTGTCCTATGATCCCCTGGCTAGAGGTATGAGCTCCCAGTAAGCTTGTGAACAGCTTCATGTTGTGTTGCGCTACCATTATGTCTGACATTACAGACTTCCAACGAGGGCAAATTGTTGTTGCCCGATTAGTTGGTGCATCCGTAACAATGGTCGCAAAGTTAGTAGGGGTATCGCGAGCTACTGTATCTAGCGTCATGACAGCATACAACATGCAGGAAGAAGAAACTGACAGAGAGAGACAGGAGGGCATTAAGGAGGATTGTTGGCTCTCAGAGGAAGACAACCGCAACCAAAGTGACTGCTGAGCTGAATATGCATGTCGAGAATGCAGTGTCAATTAAAACAGTGTGCCGAGAACTGCAAAAACAGAATATCCATGGCAGAGCCGCTATTACCAAACCTCTTGTAATGCAATACAATGCCAAACGGAGATGTCAGTGATGTCAGGACTACAAAACCTAGACTACCAACCAATGGAAACATGTCATGTGGTCCGACGAATCAACCTTCACACAATTCCCCACCTGTGGATGTGTTTAAGTATGGCTAACACCGGCCGAAGCATACTTCCAGACTGTCTGGTGCCAAGAGTAAAGCATGGTGGTGGTAGTGTAATGGTGTGGACAGTCATGTCATGGCATTCACTGGGTCCTATTGTCACACTGAAGGGAAGGGTAACTGCCAAGGTGTACGAAGGCATTTTAGGTGACCATGTCCATCCAATGGCGCAGGCATGGTTCCCAGCAGGGGATACAATCTTCCAGGATGATAATACCCCCATTCATACCTCTTGCACTGTCCAAGATTGGTTTGATGAGCACGATGACGCACTTACACATCTTCCTGGCCTGCACAATCGCCTGATTTGAATATTATTATCGAGCCATTGTGGTCAGTATTGGAAACCAGAGTACAAGTCTGTTTCCCTCCACCAGCCAATCTCAAGGAATTGGAGCAGTTTCTTGTTGAGGAATGGTATAACACCCCAGTGACTACCATCCAGGATTTGTATGCATCCATTCTCAGGAGGATTGAGACTGTTCTCAAAGCCAAACGTGGTCCTACACCATAGTAGGTGGGTGTTCATATTATTTTGTCCAACCACCGTATTTTACAAGAAAAATACTGAAAGCTGATACATTTTCATTGATTTGCACACATAGGAGAAAAAAAGCAGAAAAAAAGGCAACTTTTCCCAACCACTTCACAATCTTCCCACAAGACATACACAAGTACACACACATTCCTGAATTTTTGCTACATTTCTATTTCACAAGATATCTATAACACTACTACACCTTTAAACAACTACTTTTTGTGAGATAAACATAATATAAATTGCTGGAGAACATATAATGCCACAATTATGATGAGACAGAAAGTAAAAATGTATTACTTACAAGCGTAATTGACTTCCAATGAAAACGTCCATTGAAACATGGAATAAACAATAAAATATTTTCTTACTTTATATATTAACATTAGTGATTATAGTAATTAGTGATTTAACAAATCAAATGCAACAAATAGATAGGGTCATTTAAAATAGTAACAAGAAAGATATTTAAGCTTAGTGAAATACTTTATCCAATTGATTAGAATTTGTACATGCAATGTTAACATAAAATCACTAACAGAACAGTGAATGAAATGTAAGAGAGATACAGAGAAGGAACTACGATTTACAAAGATACTGATTGTAATTCTGGTGACATTACCACAAGTACACTGTAGCATACCCGAGACAATTATAGTTTAGCACAAATTCCCTTGTACCCCAGAAATCTCAATCTAATTCATATTTTACTTGCTTTTAAATTTGTTTTATGTAAATATTTCTCATTATTATTTAAATTTTTAATTACTGGACTAATAAAATATGCTTATATAGTTTTGTAGCGACTACACACAGGCATATATTCCAATTAATTTCAATACATAACTATGAAAATTTCACAGCATCACGTGCTTCTTTCACTTTGTCTTGCTTAAATACAAAGTTCTGGCAAACACAATGCACGTTCGAAGGTAAATAGTAAATTCCAGTTTTTCATCCTACCCCATGAACATATCAATTTCCCAGATTTAACTATCTGAATTGAACAAACCCATATTTGAAGCAAGTCTCATTAATAGTCTACAATAACTGACAATAGTGTTATCATATTTTGTGGATACATTCGAGGAAAGTAACTTTATAAAGCTTCAATCTGCAAAATTGCTTTTGTGTGGTTCAAATGGAATCATATCATTTTTGTATATTCTGTGTACTGTTTGAGTTTATGTTAGTCCTTCGATTTGAGTTGTAAGAAGTTTGTGTCAATTGATCAAATTTAGAAACTGGCACTAAAATTATCTTCTACTCCTAAAAACCTGTTGTGATTTTTCTTTTAAATAAACTTATTTCAGAACTATACAATTAATGCACATCACATTATCATGATCCACAAACCAAAATTTAATCTATTATTATGTATGAAATTCTGTCAAGCTGAAACAAGTGTAGGATAATGGCAATAAATAATTACATCTAATGATCAAATCAATTTATTTTCTTAATTTTGAATTTTTCAAATAATATTCCTTCAAGTTGTTGTCGTTTTAACTTCACTTCATCCATTCCAGAAGCTGCAACTATTAATCACTGCAAAAATTCATGCATCAAGTAATTTGTATGCAAACTAAATTCAAACTAGCTTACCTGGAAGTAAGATTCCTTTTCAAGCCTGTCCATCAATAGCTCAAAATCATCTTGCGTAGCGTCAGCTAAATTTTCTAATTTTCTCTTCGTGTTCATTATATTAAGCCAGGCAACATCTTCTTCGTCCATGTCATACTCTATTTCCTTGTCAAGTTCTTCCGGAGAGCGTTCAATAAACCTAAAGAATATCAAAATGTCTCAGCAATTACGTGTCAGTAAATAAATTGAATTTGTGGAATTCATAAGAAATACAGAAATCATGTTGTATATAATTGTTGTGCTCATCTCAGATGATCTTGGTTAACTGTACACTCAATTTTTAACTTTTGTTGAATTTCTATGATTTAAACAAAACAACTTAATATACAAGGCAATCACCAACGGAAAAGCAAGTGGAAATTTGTGAATGGAGCAAATTACAAGATCTCAAGCACTTCGTACTTGTTAAAACACTAAAAATCACACACAAACAGCATGATAAAAAACACTTCGGAGTTCTTCCAAGCTTTCGACTCCTTCACGGAGTAATCTTCAGGGCTGGTCGAGGACAGATGGAGTAGATGCGGTTGTCGTTACACTGTCGTTACACTGACGTTGCTTCCTGTGTTTGTCAAGATGTCGTTGTGGTCTCGCAGTGTTGGTAAGTCTTGTTGTGTTTGGAATGTTGGTTGGAGGAGATGGATTTTTGAGTTTTACTTTCTTGTACCAAGAAGAATAAAGATTTCCGCATAAATTGTCATTGAGATTATTTGTGTTTTTGATCATGTGTACACCTTCCTTAACGTCTCATTCTATTTTTCCTCTTGCATGTGCAATAAAGGAAAGGCAATCCTGTGGAAGTTGATGGTTGGTTTCTAAGGCATGTTTGGATAATCCCGAAGAACTTTCTTTTCTGCGTATGTAACCTAGGTGGTCAGCAAAATGGTCTTTGATGGGTCTTTTGCATTGTCCTATGTATTTTTGGTTGCATTCACATTTGATGCTGTAGATGCCAGAGTTTGTTAAGGGGTCTTTGTCGTACGTTTTGAAGCCTGCTAAGTTTTGTCCTATGGATTTGCCAGGTTTATATGCTATTCTGTAGTTACGTTTTTCCAAGATGTGTCTGAGTTTGCAAACAAAGTTTGCAACGTAACTACAGAATAGCATAAACCAAACTCAGATGCATCTTGTAAAAATGTAACTACAGAATAGCATAAACCACACTCAGATGCATCTTGTAAAAATGTAATTACAGAATAGCATAAACCAACTCGGATGCATCTTGGAAAAACGTAACTACAGAATAGCATAAACCAAACTCAGACGCATCTTGGTAAAATGTAACTACAGAATAGCATAACCAAACTCAGACGCATCTTGCAAAAACGTAACTACAGAATAGCATATAAACCCAGCAAATCCATAGGACAAAAATTAGTAGGCTTCAAAACGTATGACAAAGACCCCTTAACAAACTCTGCCATCTACAGCATCAAATGTGAATGCAATCAAAAATACATAGGACAATGCAAAAGACCCATCAAAGACCATTTTGCTGACCACCTAGGTTACGTACGCAGAAAAGAAAGTTCTTTGGGATTATCCAAACATGCCTTAGAAACCAACCATCAACTTCCACAGGATTGTGTTTTCTTTATTGCACATGCAAAAGGAAAAATATAACGAGACGTTAAGGAAGGGGTACACATGATCAAAAACACAAATAATCTCAATGACAATTTATGCGGAAATCTTTATTCTTCTTGGTACAACACAGTAAAACTCAAAAATCAATCTCCTCCAACCAACATTCCAAACACAACAAGACTTACCAACACTGCGAGACCGCAATGACATCTGCTGATGAACACAGGAAGTAACACCAGTGTAACGACAACCACGTCTACCTCGATCAGCCCTGAAGATGATTCCGTGAAGGAGTTGAAGCTTGGAAGAACTCCTAAGTGTTTTTTATTGTGCTGTTTGTGAGTGAATTTAGTGTTTTAACAAATATGTTGCCGGCATGTGATGTAAGAAGTTTTCTACAGTCACACTTCATACCTGTTCACCATTAGAATCTGAAATATGGTAATTTCCACTGAAATTGTTACAAATTAAGCTGCAAATTCATGCCTGATATTTTTATATAATTCCGTACCTAATATATGAAGAAGGCATTGGTGGTGCATCTTCTATATTGTAATCTGAAATGAGCGAGAACTGGGGCAGTGGCAACTTTGCTTGCTTTTGCTCTTCAACCTGGTCTCTTCTGTTGGATTTCATCTGCTCACATGCAGATCCTTTCGTCTGCTTTTCAGATGATGAGCCTTTGGCATGGTCAGGTTTAGATGGATTTGTTGCTGCAGAGGAACTGGAAGGTATAGCTTCCTCCTATGGAGATAAAAATAAATAACAATAAAATATTCATAAAAGAAAAGAGAACACATATGCAATACATTTCATGTTAACAAATTTTCTCATCAGTAAGATATCCAAAACCAACAAATAAACAACGATTGAAAAGTTCACGAGAAAAACACATTAATATTTCAAAATAATACATTAAATTACTGTAAATAAGTATAAATAAATAAGTTGCAAAACATAAAAGTTAACTTTTCTCTATGTAACTATTCTTCTCAATTAATTTACATATAAAATGGAGGACCACTTTACTAACCACTTTGAAAACTGCAATATCTTGTGAAAAAGAAGTTCATTATTAGAATGGATTGATCTATTGTTTTAAGTCCACTTCATGCACAGTAAGGCTAATCGGGACTGGACCTACAGTTTAAAGTGGGACCCGAACCACCGAACCACTACGTGCCTCCACCGGGAATCAAATCCGGGACCCCTTGATTACAAGGCGACGACGCTACCACTGCGCCATCGGTGAGGCTAAGTTCATTATTAGAAACAACTAAGAATATATAAATACAGCTGCAGAGAATTATTATATATTATGCCTTAAAGCACCAACTCATAACAATAAAGCTCTTAAATTTTGAATGTGACATGAACAAATACCATACCAATTTTTAATTTTTCTGAGTTCCTACATCTTTTTTGTTGTCAATGATCGTCTTTTCTAAAATTCAATTATTTTTTTTTAGGTCCACTTTATGCACAGATAGGCTCATTGGGTCAGGGCATACACTTTAATATGGGATCCAAGCGACTGTGCAATGCGACTCAATCAGGTATCGAACCTTGGACCCCTTGATGACAAGGTGACTATGTTACCACTATGCCATCAGGGAATCCTGAATTTTAAGGCAATGATTAGTCACCTAGCATGTTCCGATACAATTTCTCAAGTTACAATCAAAATAAATATGCAATTTAACGTAATAAATTGTATTTGAATGGAAGTAGTTGCCTGTCTGAAGCAAGACAAAACTATAATTGGGTTTGTCTAGCCAGCCCCATCCATATCATATAGTACATCTCCTGTGTGTGCCTAATTTAATGGTTGAAGTGCTAATATTATTAGCAATTTGACTGATAAACAAATACACATATGGCCTATACCAATATGTAAGGACATGCATATTTAGTTTTTGATGGAAACAAGATCTGTAACATTCATTTGTTAAAGGTTTTTGGAAGGTGTGAATTACATTTTTCTACCATATGTTGTCAGGAGGGCAAAATATGAAATGAACTCTTAAGGTGAGGGGGACTGCTACTAAAGAATATCCATGCGTAATATGAGAGTATGAATTTTTCCCCATGTTGCAAGTGAAACTGGTTTCTAAATTGATTATTATGCTAGATACCATGATTGAAAAATTGATGAATAAGTATTTACAGAATCCTTATGGAGAAACAACTTCAAATTCAAGTTACGACTAAACAAATGGGAGTTTTGACTCTTTCTAGTGCAAATATCATCTTCAATGGATCCTTTACCCGACCATGCATTTTCTTTCTGCCATCGGAAGTTTGATATCCCCAAGAAAACTAATAAAAAAAAATTCCCCCATAAGCTTAATACATTTCTCCCTATCTTCTACGGCCATCCTGGCAGTTTTGCCAAACCTGATGCTCATAAAAGAGCTAAATTTCACCTTAAATTGAGCTAAAGTTGACTTTCAAGGAGCTAGATTTACGAAGGCTGGATAAAGTGCCTCACATGGTAATTTTATTTGTCAAGGGGGTGGGGGGGGGGGGCGGTGCTGCTATTACCAGTAACTTTAAAGTGATGACTATCTATTCTTAGTTTTCACCGTCTAGATCTGATGGCATCACACATCTCAATAATCAACCGATGGTTGTATGAATCGAAAATAAGGGAATACCAGATAACAATATTGGCATCTCCAAGGCGCTATATAAAAGTAGCTGGGGAGGTAAAGGGGTAAGGAAGACGCAGCCAATATAATAATATCGCGTCACATGCAAAATGTATGCGCATGGCAAAAGTTGGTCTTTGTGGGCCGGGGCTAGTGATGGCATCATAGTGGGGCAGAGTGTGCGTGCCACAGTTCCCAGCCAAACGAGGGCACGGAAGAGCCAGATGTGGCCCAAAAGAGCTAAACTGCTGTTTGTAAACTCCAGCCAAGTCAGCCGAAGTTGACTACATCTGTTCTTAAACTCAATCCAAGTACGGCTAGCTCCGCCCACTTCTGGCTTCATGATGTCATGGTGACGTATCTGGCTTACTCTGCTCGTAAGATTTGTAAGTGACTGAGTTGGCTGACTGCAGACGAAAACTAGCAGAAAACACAACGCAGCAGCTTGCAATGGCCGGCAATCATTTATTTGATGCCTTCGTAAGTCAGAAAGACAGCTGGAGGAAAAGGTGTAGTTAATATTATCTTATAATTGTTTCCGTAGATGTATATATGGGAAAAATATGCAAAAACTGGTATCCGAAGAGAAAAAGTATAAAACAATGAAAAAAGTAGATTATTTTTTGTGCCAATTTCTAAAACTTGTCAAAATATTCTATTAATTTATTTAATGTAGCCGAGCTTTATATAGAGGTGAGATTTTAGTGCCATTTGCACCTAATACTACTTCCAAAGAAAGAAAGTCAACTGCCTTTAAACATGCTCAAGAGTCAAGCAGACGATCCAACACACCATAATCCACGCTGTTCGTAAACTGCAGGGTGGAACAGCTTCGCTAGTGATGTCAACATGACGTTTCGTGTGACGTCTGTGTAATCAACTCGTAAGACCTGGGCTGAGTTGGCTAGAGTTTACGAACAGCCGTTAAGTTGGCAACAGTGCTCCCAGCTGTCTCAGAGAGAAGGACCTAGGGGATATTGTCCCTATCCCCCTTAAACATGAAATTCAGATTTTATTTACCTACACACTTTTCACAGTTTGCATTATCATGCGAGTTATGCAAAATCCTGGAACAGTAATAATTTGATGCAAAATTGAATTCTTTACACTTGAATAAAATTAATAATTCTCCTAAAACTACATAAAAAATCAAAATCTATTTTACAAATAAACTAATCTACAGAGTTTAAGAAAAGTCCCTTAACCACCCCCTGCCCTTTGAATTGTAGACAAACCTGCAAAATGTTATTTTAACAGCATGTGTAGGATGGTATACCATTAAATCAGACCAATGACCACTATTTACTCCAGAGGATCTGTGTGCACACCGCCATTTTCATGGCACAGTATTATTTGCCTCCAGGTGCGATGTGAAATCCTCCGTAACATAAGATCGCAGATCTGGATTTCGGGATGGCCATTTTAAGAGAATTCCTCAATGATGTGTTCAGAGACAAACGGATTGGACGAGGAACGCGAAATTTACCAACACCCTTAAAATGGCCACCCCGAAGTCCAAATCTGACATCTTGTGATAATGCGCTATGGGGGCACATCAAACATAAAATCGCCCATAATTGTTATCGGACAACTAAGGAACTTCAAGAAGCTGTTCGCAGTGCGTTTGCTTCCTTCACGCCAACGAAGTTACGGAGGATTTCACATCGCACCTGGAGGCGAATAATACTGTGCCATGAAAATGGCGATGTGCACACAGAGTAAATGGTGGCCATTGGTCTGATTTAATGGTATACCATCCTCATCATACGCATGCTGTTAAAATAACATTTTGCAAGTTTGTCTACAATTCAAAGAGGGGGTAAGGGGACTTTTGGTACACCCTGTATACTGCTAAAGAAAGTACCATGTGACTAATGTAACACATGGAACTAACTATTCAGCTTTGTTTAAATTGCTGTGGAATATCCAAGTATGTGTGTTGGCAAGAACAAATACAAGATATGTGCCATTATCATCTAAGCTCTAGAAATATGTAAAGTATTTGAATTGATTTTCTCACTGAAGACAGAATTTTTCCTTCTGTCACATACTTGGATAGAATTACCCTGAAGTTTTCTTTAGAGCTATAAAAGCTTTTTAAAGCCCTCTATCCAATGTACATTTCAAACATAAAGATTCTTTGCATCACATTACTACACTATCAGACTTCATGAAGCAAAAGAAGCAAGGAGTTGTTACTTCCTTGCATTTCATATATATGGAGTTTAGCAATGTGCTATTAGAATGGAAATGTTTAATTTATGTACTTAGTGTAGTTTTCTACTTAAATTTGGGATATTATTCATCATTTAAACACCAAAATGTAATTTTATATTCTGCTTTGAACCCATTCTGTACTGATATTTGATCTTTTACCATAAAATGCCTGTCCCTATCAACAGCGTATTTTGAATGAATGAATTAGAAGGAAAAAAGGGTGTATATAGAATCAAATGTCAGTGTAAGAAAGAATATGTGAGGCAAACTAGCAGGAGTATGGGGATTCGATGGAAAGAGCACGATAAAGATATTAGAGATGGAAACCCCCGCACGGGATTATCGGAGCATGTATTAGAAGAGGAGCATGAGATAATTACTCGGGAAGTTATATGCGAGGAAGACAAATTATTAAGCAGGAATGTATACGAGGCCTCATTTATATGTAAAGATAGAGAAAATAAGCTGAATATGAATTATGGGAATATTGATGAAATTTGGTTAGGAATGTTGAAGAAATGGAATAATCAAGAATATAAAGAAATCGGTTTCAAGGTTAACCCAGACATTGAGCAGGAGGCAAGTATCATAGGTGACTTCTCCTTTGAAATGAGGTAATGGCAAGGGGGGGGGGAGTAAGGGGAAGGAGGAAAAGTGACTCACTCGCAACCTCGAGCATTTGAAAGCATACCAGTTCCTGTCAACATGGAGCTGTGATAGAGTAACATTACGGGTTTTAACAATTTTTATAGAGGTTTTAACAGTTTTACCATGCTTAAGTCATTAGTCATCCTAACATTCAACCTGTCCATACATATACCTTGATCCTTTCTAAATGACGAAACTTTACGTATGCACGTAATAGTCGACTTCATGACCTGAAGAAGGGGGCAGTTGCCACCAAAACGTCGTCTACGACAACTTCACATAAGTAAATTAACTAATTTCGAATTCATGCTTATAATGGTCCATTACGTTTACAGAAATTTTTCCCTGTGTAAGATGTGAAAATAAGTACAGCAACTATAAAAAAATGACTTTTGATTTCTTTCTGAGAAATTTTAAAAAAAAAGTAGATATGAAATTTTATGTGGAATTTCTGTGACAAAACATGAATTTTATGCATTTATGAACGAATATTAAGAAATATGTATTAACATTAAAAAAAATTAGAAAATATGTGTTTTTATGTGAAATAAAATTTGGTATATAGGCTCCAGTTACCATGATCAGAATTTGTAACTCACTTACGAGGTCATATCTACTCACAGAAAAAATATTTATTTACCTAAAAATCTGAGCCCAACTTATCACAAAGGAAGTGATGAAAAGGATTATATCAGTAAGTAACTCAAAAAGTTTGTGATTTGCAGCCCTTAAAAATATGTACGAGGGATGATCGAAAAAAGAGGTTACAAAGTCTATTATGGTGTATGTGTTAGACATAGCTGGAAGATCAACACACCTGATGATGGAGGGCACTCAACACTAGTCCTCGATGTAATCACATTTTTTGTTCAAGCACTTGTCACAACGGTAGATGAGGTTTTCCATACCGGTTGCACAGAAATCCACGTCAAGTTCTCGTAGCCACTGTGAGGCAGTTCTTTTGACATCATCACATGTCAGATAATGGTGGCCAGCCAACCAAATGGTAGTCCCAGCTCAGCTGATATTGAGCGTAATGTTCTTTTTCTGTCCTCACGAATACACTCATCCACAAGAGCACAGTTCACGTCAGAGGTTGAGGTACTGGGCCTACCGCTGTGTCCAGGGTTGTCATTAACAATACTGGTCCGTCCTTCTTTGAAGGCACGACACCACTTTGCTACATGTTGCCTTGAAATTGTCCCCTCCCCATACACCTCCACAATCTGCCTATGAATGTCAGCAGGTGTAGTGTTTTTGGCCCACAGGAACCGCACCACTGCCCTCACTTCTACTCTTGACCAATTTTCTAGACGAGTCACCATTTTAAATGTCCACTTCTCGGGTATACATGGTCAGAATCCGAAGTCCTCAAACTCGCAACAAGACAAACATGTTATTAATTTACACATAAATTTTAGTTACGTTACAGTGAATAAAACAAAAGTTATATGCTTTTTAACCTTTTTTTGCGATCATCCCTCGTATTTATCTACACACACTATGATTCAAAATGACTGGTGAAAGTAGCTCATCTTACCACTGAAACAACCGGTATGTCTGCAAATACACTAACTCTCTCTGTCGTCCCATCAACGTCAAAACTGACAAAATTCTGTGCCTCTGCATTAGTCAGAATGTACGTAGGTTGAACTGGTAACTGATCAGCAACAAGGAGAGTTCTGCGCTTTTTTCCTTGTTTTCTAGAACCTTTCTTCCGGCCTGAAAGAAAGTAAAAAAATGGATAAAAATTGAAAACTGCAAGAGCAAATAAAAATTTGAATGCTTACTTTCATGGCAAATTCATCAATTCTAGACAATGTAATTAACATAACACAGCAAATGTAAGCAATGAAATAAACATTAATTGCTGATAATTAAACTTTGGATTTTTATATAGGTTTTAAAATCTTAAATTATGCTAAAAAAATCCTAAAGTAGATTCCAAAAAAATTAAAATGGTTCAAAATTCCTGAAAACATTGATTAGGCACAATCATTAGAGAATAAAATTTCAAAAGAAGCATAAAAAATATTAATAGGTGTGTATACGTAACAACTAAATTTTAATTTTCTAACCAAATTTTCTTTGCATGCATCATTTTCAAAATTATCCACAAAGGAAAAGTTACCTGTTGATATGAAAAATGAATTACATATGTATAATTTGCTGCACAAACCAGGGTGGCTGGGAATTGCATGACTTTTTTGCTGTAGTGGTGAAAAATTTCTACTTTTATTACATACACGCATTTGTAAATGCTGAGGCAAGTTTTTCACAGTTTAAACTTTTATTTTTATCAACAAAGGAAAATAAAGCTGTGTGGAAAATAATTGTCTCAATTCATTTACTTTGTCAGTATCCTTTGCAGAAGGACAAAGACGCAAGAATATTGTACGATAAGATATCTTGAGGGGCAGACACATCTACTGACTGCCAGCCTCACTACCACCAGACATGGGAGATCAACCAATCAGTTACAGGGTGTCATGTAGTCACCATGACGAACCCCCCGTTGTTGTTGTAGGTTTTCCATGACCAGATTATGCTACTCATTCGTAGCTCCCTACTTCCACATGATGGTGGGTTGTCACCGGTCCCATACACAGGACAAAATCTCTGGATAAAAGTTGTTATGTTTCACCCAGGAGACTTGAACATGAACGCATCCCAGAGTCCAAAACTTGCACCTTAGACTACACGCCCATGATGCAGGACAAAATGAATGTTATTACATGTAAACACACATTTTTCTCTCTCTACCAGTAGTGAAATATGAATTTCTCAATGTGCATAAAACAAAAAAATAATAAAAAAGAGCAAACCAGAAAGTAAATCTGAAATAAACTGCTTCCAGTGTCAACTTGAGACTAGACTCTTCAGACAATTTACTCAAATTTGGAAGGAGCTCAATGTGTAAAAAACTAGTGCAACACTTACAATTTTGAAACTATTTCGGGAACAACTTATCACTGACTTGAGCTATTTTTTTTTACATTGAGCATGAAAAAATGAAAACCTGTACAAATTCCAAATAACCATAAGTCCATAAAATAAGCAAAAAGATTTCATAATCAATTAATAAAACACACAACCATAATTGAGTACTTCAGAAATACATTATTAATGGGAATTTACCAGTAACAAAAGAAAAGTTACTTAAAATGTTCAAATCAGCTATACAAGATTACTGTATCACTTAATTTACCTGAAGAGCATTTTGGAGTCCTAGCTGGAGGCTTGTGGCAATTCAACAAATGAAACTGGATGCCACATATGCTCTGGTACTTCTTATTACAATCCGACAAGGGGCATTTGTAAGGTGGCTTAGATGATTTTAAGGACTGACAAAACTCCTGGATGTCAAAATTTACAGCCATTTTTGTCCTACATTACACAACCTAAAAGAAACAAATGATATACAGCTGCTGAACAGAAGAAATTTGCATAATAAAAATTACAACAAAAACTTAACATGAAATAACTCTTACATGAATATACATGTCTAATTAAATGCTACTTGGCATTCTATGTGGCATAGTGGTGATGCAACATTACAATCAAGTAGAGTGACCAAACATCCCATTTTGATTGGGTCAGTCTCGTTTCAGGGGGATTGCATTGATATCATTTTTTTTAAAAAAAAAAAACATGCTTTGTTCCATTTTATAAAAGTCTAGGAGTTAGCTTGGAAACCAAATATATTTTTGAGATACATTTCCATGCTAACAAAATGTTGGAATTTTTTAACTGGTGTCATGGCAACACTGAGGCAAAAGCTGAACTGCATTTCAAGTACTTCATAACAATCAAAATGTTCCATTGTCATTGAGAATGTTCGAACAAACAGCAGTTTGCTGTTCAAGTTAACTTGCGTTGCTTTGTGTGTTCTGTTATTTGTATATGTAGTTTCAATATGGACCTGCAACAAGATTTTAAATTCCTGCATCTTGGCACAAGCTCAAAAGACAAATCTCGCATCATGTGTTAAATTTGTGGAGAGTTTTTTATGAATGGCTGGTGAAGAATAAAGATGTTCTCGAGAAGATTGGTTCTTCTGATAAATCCTTCTGGCATTCGGTCAACTTCAGCATAGGATTAACATTAAAGGTTGATCAAAAGGGAGCAGAAACATTACGTAAATGTATTATAATTAAGTCTGACTTTTCAGGATGGGGGGATAAATGGCCCTGCTTGGGATGTCGTGTATTTGGGTCAAAATATTATGGTCACCCTAAAATCAATACATGGAATTACCAAGTACTTATCCACACTGACTATCACTATGATCAATAAGCTTCTCCCTTTCATTTTGACATTGTGCAGAATTTTTTATGTGATTTTCTTTTCATTGGGTAACTACATGTATGCTATGTGATAATTGAATTTTTGTATCTTACAGTTCCATGAAAATGTATTTACAGAGCAGTTTACGAAAAACAAACAGATTTTTGTAGCATTTAGATAAATTGAGTAATAAAAACCACAATGACAGTAATAGCGGACAAAAATTTATCATAATTCCATACAGAGGGTCCAAACTAGATTATAATTTGTGAAAAAGTTTGCTACCATTTCAATAACTTATGGAAATAGTGGATCCTAGCTGGTGGTTCATGGGACCACGTCACGCCATTTGCATTACAATCTGGCACCATGCCAGTTACGGGTTAAGCAAATCAAAATCTCCCAGCAGCCCATAATTGGAAATAATTTGAAAATCATGGCAAAAACTATTGATATTATAACAGCAACAACATAATAATACATTGCTGTGAGCACACTAGCTGTTCATTTCATGCATTATTTTCACAAATATTAGAAAGTGGTCTTGTTTTTCTAGAAGATACACTCATTTTGTACTCTGTATGCACTGTGATATGTAGCAACCTGGCTACATTTACTTACTGGGGGAACAAAATATTTCCCGTAAGTCCACAGTAAGAATCATCACTATCTATCTCTATAACAGGGGCGGGATCAGGATTAATCATCTAGGGGTGCTGGGGGAATATGGAATCAAATTAAAGGGTGTAATGTTGTAAATAAAGACAACATGAAACAAACATGTATGGATGTTAACACCAATCAACTTTTAGTAGGTTTCCATAAAAAATATGCCATTGAAAGTGAATTCTATCATAGCAATTGGCTTAATTTGTGTTGGTTGATTTGGTGTTTTAAGTCCACTTTATGCACAGCAAGGCTAATCGGGACTAGACCTACAGTTTAAAGTGGGATCCGAACCACTATGTGCCTCCACCGGGTATCGAACCCGAGACCCCTTGATTACAAGGTGATGACGCTACCACTGCACCATCGGGGAGGTGCTTAATTTGTGTTATTTAGCACAGATTTTTTGCCATCTTTGACCAATCACGATGATGAGGATGAATGATTTGATAACATTAATGAATGGACACTTACAAAGAACACAAAACCCGGACTCTAACCAGTGAACTTCAGTGGCAAGAGCAAAATTTGGATGCTTATTGAACTGTGCCACCGAGGTAGTGTTTCATACTTGCAAGATTTTAAAATAGGCAAGAAGCACATAAAATAGGCAAGAAGCACATATTTTGTAATTTGAAACAAACAAGGTTTGTGCAAGGAAGGCTAATGGCATACTATATTATGTTTACACTTCAAGAAAGTGGTTATAAAATGTAAACCAAAAATGACATACGACTGAATAAACAAAAAGAAGAAACAATTCTTAACAACAATGCTGGCGAAAGAGAGACACCAGCCACTTTGTAGAGACCGCCGCTACTACATCAAAGCAAATGTTAAAATCGTCCATTTCAGTGCTTTTTGCATTCCCGATTTTGTTGGACAATGATTACCTTACTTTGTTTTTTAATGTCCGTTTGCCAGGCACGTACACCACCATCACTTTCACCTACTATTGTCCCACACCTAGGGTGCTGATCCTCAATGTCATCATAATGAAGGCAAAATCAAATAATCCGTACACAATACACTATGGAAGATGCAATTGGCCTCATACGAACAAAGTACGAAGTGTCGACTGAGCAGCTTAGTGTGGCAACTCTGGAGGGCCAGGGGTGTGGAGGAGGCAAGGCTCTGACCTTGACTGGGCAGTTTTCATGGTGGGAACTCTACACCTCTACATGCTTACAGTGCTACAATTTATACACATTGAAGAGGCTGGTGAACAAGGGAAATCCCTCATTTTTTTTTAAATCTATAGATTTCAATGTTTTGTGTAACAAATATTTGTCGTAGAGTCCAGCACAGACATTTCTGCCATGTGATGTGCGAAAGAACTAAAGAATCAGTGTCGCTAATGGAGCAGATAGAAAAATCGCTGCAGTGCGCCGATGCACAGCTGTTACGTACAACAAGGAAATTAGAGAATTCAGGTCTATCTAACGTTGAGTTTTAAACGTCATGCATTATACCAGGACTAGGATTAATATGTACTAACAAGTGGCTTTGTATGTAGCTACATACATATGGACTAAAAATTTGCAAAATATGAACTAACACATACGTAAAATTACCAAAAATGCTGCAAAGAAGACTTCTTCATACGATTCCTTATTTGAGTTATTTCAAACAAAATAAAAAAAATATATTATTTTTCATTGCATTAATACACTGGTGGCGTTCTAACTGTATACACTGGTACGGAACTGCAACGACAGATAACAACATGCCAACGTGTTAAACCGCGACAATTGGACCACAACACTCCTCCTCAAGCAGTATTATTATTTCCTCTCTGTGATCGACGAAAGTCGGTTGCCTTTGTTCTACATTTACAAACGATGCTGGCTTCCACAACAATAACAAGTACATATACTGCCACTAGACGATAAGCTGCACGGCTTTTTCTTTTGCTATGAACCAGGGCTGGCGCTAGTAATTTTGCCTCCCTGGGTGGTGGCGGTAGATGCCGCCCCATTTCGACCCCCCCCCCCCCCCCACCAATACGCAGCAACGGGAAATTGAAAATCAATATATTCCTAAGTAAAACATCAAAATATAAAATAAATAATGAGACTTCTTATGCTATTTCAATACTATTAAGCGCAAAAGAATATCTCGCTCGACCACAGTTTTCGATAGGCTTATCTTTTTATTTTTTTTTCAAATTTTGCCACCCTGGCCGGTGGCACGGTTCGCCCTCCCCTTCCGCCGGCCCTGCTATGAACTTGGTCACCCATCAAAGCATGGCAATTTAAACACAGAAAACAATATGCATCGCATTAAGCAGCAAAAATGACAGCCTCCTCTTCCTCCACCTAAATCCCATCTTTCGCAGCAAACGTCGCAAACTCTCTTGACTTCCCGCAAAATGTATGTCCACCTGTAATTTGACATGCAACTTTTTCAATGTCGGCACTTCATTTTCACGCAGAGCGTAGTCGTATATGCGCCTACGGATAACGTTTTCATCGAAAGCGTCCACTGACGATTTGGTCGCTGGTCTTTGTCGTTCTTTCCCGGGAGTGTGGAATGATGTGGAGGGGCCTTCTGACATCTCAAGAGATTATCTTTCGTTCATGATAGCCTTGATTGTTCGTTCAGGAACTCCAGTCGCAGCCACTGCTCTCTTGCCAAAATGCTGTATTGGGATGCTAACACCTTCACTGGCTTCCTCCTTCATGAACTCGTGCACGTTGCTTAGAATTTCCCGAGCTTGGCTATGCAAGGTTTTTGATTTCAACTTTGACAGAACTGGAGGCATTATGGAATTTAACGTTCATTAACAAACACACACTTTCACATACACACACACAACGTCAAACCGGTAAAATACTTAGTATGAAATAAAAATATGGTGCTTCCAATCCAACAAAACTCACTGTCATTTTACCTGCCTTTCCCCTTCCGTGACAGAAATAGTGCTTCATTATTACAGTTTGCAACACTAGTTACTAGCTAGCCAATGAACATGCACATAAAAGAAGCAACCACTACACCGTGCTATATTGCCACATTACCGTCCCTGCCGAACGGTGTGAACTGCGAACTGGAGCGCTATTCAATTGTTTTCAATTATGTTTGCACGAGTGTGTCCAGGAATGGAATGACAATATGGCAACAATAGCGAAGGTTTTCGAGCAGGGTAGAACACATGATACTAAAAGAGAGGGAGACAAAACGAAAATTGGTATCTACGCAACGACAAATTTATGTGTGTTGTACTCTAAGAGTATCGTATAGTGAAAACACATTTCTTCAAATTTACAGGAGAAACTACTTATGGAACTGATTTCCTGTAGACTTTTGGAAGCTCGTGGAAGTGTTTTCTCCCTTCATTCAACTTATTCGGTCGGTAAATCATGTATTTTTTCGACATTAATGTATCTACGAAGCATGATATAGCTTGCCACCATTACCATCGACTACGTGAATAAAATGTTCTGTGTGTTCGATTATGTAGCCCCCTGTTAGTGTAGCAAGCACGTGGTAGTTTTACAAGATGACGTGTGAAGGTTGCATTGTGAAAATGTTCCCGGATATTGAAGACCCACGAGGTTTCTTTTTTTCCAATTTAATTTTCCATGTTTGCCTAACCTAACTGAACCTAACCTAACCTTCCGTGAATGGTTTGTGGATCAATTTTTGCTTAAAACCTTTTGTGAATAGTTCGTGCGGCATTTTTCCATTAATAAGTTTGGAAACACTGCATATCCGCTGACGATAGACAATGTGAATCAAGATTTGCCCACCATATTGTGTATAATGAAAGCGAATTAGCAACGAACAATAAATACTTGTAATGTGAAAAATTATGCTTTTTTCAGTGAAAAAAGCAAAATCCCACGTTCAAAAATGTTCCGCTATGCATAACAGGTTAAATACAAATGTAAATAATTAGGAAATAAACGAGTGAAATGTGTTTTCACTATACCATACTGTTACCATATTTCTTTCAAGACATGGAAAACGCAAATAACTGAAATATTTGTCCCAAAATGCATCCCACATAGAAAAAAAATCTTTCATACCCCAAAGAACTGTTTTCCCTTGAGAAAATCCATTGTATGCACACCCACAAAGTGAAAAAAACATGTGCAAATACTAACAGTACTTACTAAACCTAACAAGAACATCAAATTACCAACACCATAAAACCTAACAGGTATTTTTGGGTGCAGTGGGGTGGAAACATGCCAAGTACGGTAGTGAAACTGTGACCGCCATTTTGCATGTTACCGAAGGCAAAAGGAAACGAAGAAAACTAACTTGATATGTCGCACATGGAGCTTATTTCCGTGAAATAAGCAAAATGCCACCTTCAGCAATGTTTCTCAATGCAGAATACGTAAGTACGAATATTCAAATTAAATGAACTAGCAAATTTCATCCATTTGTCCGATACGAGAAATTTCCCCACAAAACCTTCAACTCTCCATATCACAGCAGAACATAGCCACAGTACAGTAAGGTATTTACAAAACACACATATTATGTGATTGACACTACACGAAACAGTCTGCAGTAAATTTTCCACAGCCCAAGCTTCAATGGCATCGCAGCATTAGCAGTTGCCACTTGTTGATGCCTAAAGCACCCAATAGAGCTATTTAGGGACTGTTTGGCCCTTTATACCTCCTCGAGAATTATGTTGATTTATTTTTTAGTCGTCAGATTTTGATGTTTTGCATCATCTAAAATTGGTTCTAGTGCAAGGAAAACACAAATAATAGAGGTATTTGATCGCAAAGTATAGCCTACATAAGTAAAAACCTGACATCTTGGAGTACTTTCTCTGCTTTTTATTAGTAAAAACTGGTTGTATGCAAACTCAAAAAGATAAAGCTAACGAGGATTTGCAAAAGATCACACCATCAAACTTAGCACTCTTAACTTAACAAAAAAATGTCTAAAATTGCTAACTTAACAATAGGTTTCATGCTGATAGCACTTTATTTTACAATAGATTTATGAAATGGTAGGCAACGTTCAGTCTGCAGCCATCGAGGAATGTCATGTTGGGTGCTATATTTACTTGGATGAAGCCTTCAGCCTGTTCTGCTTCAGGCTAAGGTAACAGGCATACTTTACTTCACAATAACACATTTCCGCCAGCCAAAAACAATGGCAAACATTCATAAACACTATATCTTTGTAAATCATGCAAAATACTTAACTTACTAGAGCAAATAAAGAGGGTCCAGGGTATCCTATTCCTATTCAGTGTAAGGTTGTGACTACTTTCACCAGTTGGAGAGAATAGCACATGGGTGAGACTAGCAGAAAGTGCTGAAGTGCACATGATCAAGTGTTGGAAGTATTTATGGAAGTAATTTTAATGGTAACAGCCCTAAACCTGGCCTGCCTAATCTAACATTTAGGAATGCCTATGTCACATGATACATTTTCAGCAGCAATCAATACCCAAACAATTTCTGATATTTTTCCAACTCCATGGAGTGCAAAAAAAAGTAAAATAAAAATAATATGCACACTGATGTAAGCTTGATAAATGCCAACAAATAAAAAATATGCGCATCAGTGTAACAGGCCAGGTTGTAGATCATGTGACCTGGTGATAATAGCTCAAAAGCTAGCTTCACCACCTGGTGAACATAATAATCATAACTAAGTATAATACATAAATTTGTACATGTACCTCATATCACAGTAGGCAAAAGGTAATAACATGAGCATAGGACAACATAAAACCATTATAGCACATTCCAAAGCAAAAAAACTGTAGTCTTCATAAACCATAAAAATGTTTCACTTGCTCACAAGGTACGGAGAAACTACACATTGTCCATGTGAGAATGAAAAATGCTTAAGACAGCTCCGACTTATGAGCCCAGTAACTTCCACAACTTCATTTCCAAAACAAAATTTCTCACAAAATATTACACACTACAGAAAATAGTGCTGTAACAGTTCTGAATAATTAATGATTTTTCAAACATTCTATAGGATTATTTGGAAGTGCTTTTTAAGAACATTGAGAAAGATTGCAGAAATAAATTTAAAGCTTCGAGAAACTAATGGTACTCTTGACCCTCTGTACCCCCTCTAGAAAGTGAAATATTTTGCATGCTTCATGAAGATTATGTTGTTTATGAACATTTTCAGTTGTTTTTAGCTTGCATAAATGTGTTATAGTGAAGTAGAGTATGTATGTAACCTTAGTACATAGTAGAACAGCCCAAAGGCTTCGCGGAAGTGAATACAGCACCCAACACGACATTCAACAACAGCAGTAGATGGAAAGTGACTACAGTTTCACAAATATATTGTAAAAGATCAAACACAAAAAACTGAAACATTATGAAACTAACCTAGAAGTGAAATTATCATTAGGAATGTTAGATTGGTAATGGTTCTGACTGTTTTAAACAAAAGGAACTTCCTCCGTTAGATTTATTGGTTGTTATAATTTTAGGTATGACTGAAGATGACCGGACACCTCTCCGATTTTCTTCATATTTGGTATACTTACTAATTGAGGCCTGCTAATGACGAATCTGAAGTTAAAATTTGTCAGAAACATCTAGAAATTGCAAAATAATTGCGAACCATTGACGCTAGCCCCATGAACCATCGACGTGTGGTTAGGTTAGGCAAACTTAGTTAAAATTTCATGTCGTGGTAGTATCAGGATCTAGAAATTGCAAAATACTTGCGAACCATTGACGTGTGGTTAGGTTAGTTTCAGTTAGGTTAGGCAAACATAGTTAAAATTTTGTGTTGTGGTAGTATCAGGAATATATATATTTTCTTGTGAAACAAAAAAAAATTTGCAAAAATCGACGGTTTTCATTCTGAAAACTAACGCCTTATTTTAGCTTATTTTACAATTTCTAGACGTTTCCGACAACTTTTAACTTCAGATTCGCGATTAGGAGGCCTCAATTAGTGAATATGCCAAATATGAAGAAAATCGGAGAGGAGTCCGGTCATCTTCAGTTGTTCCTAATTTTACGTAGTTAGGTTAGGACTGTTAGGTTTGGTGCTGATAGCAATTTTTGACATTTTAGTTAAGTTAGGAGTGCTAAGTTTGACGGTGTGATCTTTTGCTTCCAATTTTTTTTTTCCACACACTGGAAACAATTTTATGTTATGTAACATCAAAATCTGTCGATTAAAAAAAATGAACATAATTCTGGAGGGGATACAATGGGTCAATGACCCCAAACTAATTAGCAATATTAAAAACTTCACTAACAATTTTTACTGGAGAAATTATGATTTGAAAAGTAGCTTATGTGCATCCATTCTGGGTTTACGGTCATCTCTGACACAAAGTTCTGGTGGATTTCCATGGAAGACACAAAAAAACGTTTTCATCCTTGATATAAGACATTACATGATCAGGTTTTGGAAGCATTTAGGGGAGTCTTAATGCTAAGAGCCCGAAACTTGATTCACCTAACCTATCACTTAGCAACATGATACCTCTATCCAACCCACAAATGTGAGGTAGATGGCTGCAGCAGTCTGTAACCAAATGGACAGGAAACGAATATGAGCTTGCAAACAACAAATCATGTAGGAGTATAGGGAAGGGAAGCATACTGCAATTTCTAAGATTGAAGTATGTGTTAGCACACATACCCATACTTTAGTATACCTTCAAATGTGCAAACTATTGAATGGTTCTGATTTCATTAAATATTTGCTTCAAATACCTGAGTCACATAGCTAATGAGAATTAATGTTGTACACTCAATATTTAACGTAAAATAAATTTCGAAAGTCTCGTACCCTTAGCGAAAAAAGAAACATGGCGACCACGCTGTTTTACCGAACTCGAACTTGTACTTTTAATGAGACTTCATTCTGTGAAAAATTAATATGTAGGCTAAGTTCAACAACCATGTATGAAAATATAGCGTGCACAAAGTATGAAGACGATGCAACTAGCATGGATCGGATCCGTAAAACTGCACGTGACTACAGTTTTACATCTTGTGATTAAAGTTGACTTTCCTTGCACATTTTGGTTAGACAATTGGACACAGAAAGTAACAATGAGTAACTACACGTGATGAAACTTTACCAGTTTAAAATTATTTTCACAGTCATAATATTTAGAACGCAACATTATTTTTAATTTATTTAATAAATAAAAGAATAATCGGTTACAAACCAAATCTGCACGGTACAAGTGTAATGTCAACAGGTGTAGCACAAACAGTTTTACATCTTGTATATTTGTACCACACATCGAAAACATATAATGTAATAGAAAATTTACTCACCTGATCTTTGTTAACTTGGGCTCAATCAATCTTCTTGGCGTTGTAAAACAGTAAATTTATAAAAAACATAACAGTGTTTGCCTATCTACTTGCTATAAACAACAATAAACAAGGAACGATGAGCAGACCGGAAAAAGGTAGAAATTAGTCAAACTGTTACTTGCAAATGGATGCAGGGTAAAATAATACTAATATTTTTAGAATATACATAGAAATAATTCAATTTACTTTTTCAACTCAAGATGCATGCAAGATTACAAACGGAGGTTAAAATCTAGTTTGCTGTTCATTCAACAATCAACATAGTGCCTCTAACATTATCATCTGTCCTACAGTGTGCTTCTTTATCAAAACTATAATATAATACAAATATAATCTTGTTGTATCCTATTTTATTTTGGTTCATTAAATATGATCTATCTCCAGTTAATCTTGTTGAAAGAACAAGGAAATAAGGAAATTTCTAATTAATGTGCGATATGGGACAATTAGCAATGCCTCAAATTGGAATTCGGAATTGTTGAATATGGTTCTCGCTTATAGCACAACACTTGAACAAAGATGTGGTCTGACGTCACGGGAGAAATGTTTTTAATTTTAGGCTAAATACCTACGTTGTTATGTTAAGATAGCTATGTTTAATTCTTTTAGCCTAAATTATATTTTTTTATTGGATTTATGCTAATGGAACCTAACCAAACCTCGTAGGTATTTCTCGTCTGACGTCAGAACACCAGGTACCAAAATTGTTGTGCGACAAGGAAGACCCGTCGAAAATGGGTTCACTTACACTACGCTAAGCCAATTTGTTGGTCAAGCCGTGCTTTTCGACTACCAATTATCTTTATTTAGGACACTTCAAAGGTGTCTCTTAAATTAACTATAAGAAAGATGAGTTTAGGGGATATAAATTCTATAGGAATCAACAATGTTATTGATATTGAGTGGAAAGTGGGAGGTATGTTTTTCTATCTGCATTTTATGTTTGCGAAGGTTCCGAATGTTTAATGATTTTTCGCAAGTTTGTAGCAGTATTAGGAAGTGCTTTAGAATACTGGAAATGATTATGGGAATAAATTTGAACATCGAGGAATTTATGTTTTAGGTGGGAGCTTCATAGCCATGGATTTGCTTCCAATTTTTTTTACTGATAGATACTTTGTCCAATATGACATATGTAATATTAGACATGTCCAACAAATATGTTGAAAGTTCCACATTTTTGAAAATTTTGTGCATATGTCGTCTCTCCTTGGGTAATTAGTTATCCCATAAGTTACACTTAATACACACTTGGGGCCCCTGTGATCCAGCTTGTTATTTTATTTTTTATGTACAGATAAAGTTGAAAGATACAAAATCTCTTCATGCTACCTTGCAATGTGTTTATTGGTAGTTGTAACAGCAGTATATTGATACGATAAAAAATATTCACACTGAAACAAATTGGTACCTTTTGATAAATATGTTTACTACATGACAAAATATCGGGTAAAAATTTACTATCCGTTGGACACCTAGAACTTCTTTGTTTCATCAATTTTTGACTTTCGTACTTACCTATCTCCTTCGCGGAACATTCCTTAAGGTGTATTGACATTTTTTTGATGAAAGTAATTGCAATTTTTCACATTACAAGTACTTTTTTCTCGTAGTCTTTTCGCTTGCCTGAGACACAATATAGTGCATACACCTTCCTACATAATCGCACGTCGTGCTTGTGTTTTGTCGATTTTCATTCGTTATGCAGTGTTTCAACCTTCGGAACCCAAGAAATACATGTGAACAACGCTCATCTGATCCAATTTTTTTTAAAAAAAGTTTTTCGCATTATTTTATGAAGAAAATTGAAATGTTTTGTGGCGCTATCCGTGAATGGGTTTTGGGGCTATGCGTCCTGGAATCGGTGGGAAATTTAAACTAAAAAATTATTTTTGTTTGAAATTTTTGAGTCCAAATTCCCCACCGATTCCGGTCTCCGCCCCTGGGGTGTTTCACCTACCGCTACCGTGGCCTCCGCTCTGGCTACCTGTCTTGCTCTATAGAGTCCCTGTTAAAGGCATGTTAGAAATTGACCGGAGTCACCTGCCCCCAAACCTTTAAATTTGAAGAAATCCGTTTCCAGGATACGGAAAACTTACCTGAATTTCACCATGCATCCACGACACGTCATATTAGGCATATACCCACAGCCCATTCCTTCTAACGAGTAGCTTACATTCACTTCACATATTCGACATTCCTTTCCTTCCTTCACGATCCCTTGTTCAATTAAATTAAAAAATCCACTGGATCTTCCACACCCGGTACGAATTTCACCACGCATCCATGACACGTCATGTTTCTAACTTTCGTTGCAAACACAGACAGTTCGAAACACTGGATACCCAATGAACATGAACAAAATACAATCGCAACATGTGATGATGTTCGAAGGTGTATGCCCCGTCGGAGAATTAATTTACAACAAAGAACATGAATTTCCGCTATGAAACATTCCCACATCACACAAAACACCTTCCCGATCTTAGACAATGCTACAGGAACTTATTACGGTAAGTAGTTTCTTCTGTAAAAATGAAGAAATCGGTGTGAAGCATAGTAAATTAGTACCTCTACCCTTTCATGTAGATTGCGATTCATGGTCACTAACCTTGTTTTCACTATCATCAATATCTGTTCACAATGCTCGACATCATTTGGTCGCTGTGAAGCATTAACACAAAAAGTAATGTTAAAGATACACCTGGGCCCTGGAGACCCAATTCTAGTTGCTTCTGACACAGTTATATACTCACAATGTTATCCATTCTACTGGCTCGAATATAGAGCCAAAGGCTAGGAGATTACCACACCAATCACATCTTTGTTGCGAACCATTTTGTAACGCAAGGCAAAACAAATTACCATCACTTTCCTTATGTCCCAAGTGTGTGAATTACCAGTTAATACTTTTAATTAGCCATGTTAAGTGATTAATATCACTAGTAAAGCTAGTTATTGTGTTGTGAATTTTATTAATATTAATTTATCACTTTATTTTTGCATTTTAAAATGTTAGAATTATACCATATTGGTTGACTCTTTTTATAGCTATAGTGTAATGTTGCTTTTGAAAAATAATTGTTTTTTTCTTCTAATGTTTGTGAACTCTAAATTGAAGTCAATTCAGATTGTTTCATTATAATAATAAATGCAACAAAGTGTACTATTGGGAGTACATGTTTATTAGAAGTCACATTTCTTCAAAGAAAAATTACCATCTTGATGATTTCCATTTGATATGCCCCCATTGGGGATCAAACCCATTAACCCAGTCATTTTTGCCAAAGTAAATTCATATTGAATTCCCCATTTTCATTTTGCTTTTTAACTCTTGAGTATGTATTTTGGTTGAAATTGGAATTTTTAGTATGAGCATTTGAAAAGTATAAAATAAAACTAGCCCATCAAATACCAATAGTAAAGCTTAGGTAGGAAATATATTTGAGAGTAAAAGTAGCTTCCCCAAGTTGATACCCCAGCATACGAAAACAATAATTTGCTATTCTAAATATATATTGTGTTGATATATGCACACTGGTTGTAACATGTCAATACATGAAGTGAAATTTGTTTTAAGAATGCAATTGATAACATACAAATACAACTGCTGATTCAATGTGAATAAACTCTTCTTGTTACAAGAGTTATGGTCATTCTTATTGTGCCTCCCTGATGGTGTAGTGGTTACATTGTCACCTTGTAATAAAGGGATCCTCGGTTCGATACCCGGTGGAGGTACATAGTGGTTTGGATCCCAGTTTAAACTATGGGTTTTGGTCCCAATTAGCCTTCCCGTGCATAAGGGAAAACAAACTCGAACAGTCTGTTTATGTATAATTTTCAAAGCATGTGACATCAAAAATTGTTTGTAATTCTTTTTTCTTGAATTAGTTACAGCTGGCAGCAGTGAAGTAAGGTTAGCAGGGACAACATACGTTCAGTTGAAGTTAGTTTTGGATACTGGACATGGAAACCGTAAAAGCATATGCATGGAAATGGGGCTACAACAGTTCTTTACATTCCTTCATGAGTTGGAGAAGGCGAAAGCAAGTTTAGAGTACCTGAGCTGAAGAATTCAGGTTTTATTTTTTGTGATGTATCATTATTGGTAATCTCTACATGCTGCAAATTATATGATTACGTTTTGTTGTTTGTGTGTATATTTATCAATTACATGCCATTGTGGTGTCTACATTAAGAAAATATATGATTATTCAGAATGTTTTATAAAAAAATTAATGAAATCCAGTTGGTCATGTTAAAAAAATCATTTCTGTAAATTTATGCAGTAGTTATACAAGGTGTCTCACTAGCTTTCGAACCCGAAAAAAGCGTTATAATTTCCGAACGAACATACATAGGAAAATGAAATTCACAATACTTATACCTTGTTTCATGCTGAATACATGATCGTCACAGCAGGTGCTGCAAGTGTCTTCCCTGGACGTCCAGACATATTTATACACGGCGTTCCATATTGTGAAAAGTCCGATATAGAGTCTCCGGTGTGATCTCGTGAATCACATTCTCGATGTTGTTTCGCAACTCTTGCAGTGATCGTGGTTTGTTTCTCTAGACACAACCTTTAAGGAAACCCCATAAAAAGGAATCCAAAGGTGTCAAATCTGGGGATCTTGGCAGCCACAATCCTTTGGAGATGATTCTGCCACCAAAAAAGGACTCAATTTCTGCCATGGACACGTTGGAAGTATGCCATGTTGCTTAGTCTTCTTGGAAATAACCACGACGCAGTTATTCATCCAGCTGATTCACAAATGCACTGAAGATGTGTAAGTAAACTTGTGTGTTTACTGTATCTTCAAAGAAAATTGGTCCAATGATACGCTGTCGGGAAATTGCACACCAACACCAAACTCCCACCTTCAATGGTCCTTTATGGCGTCCAAATTCACGTTGAACGGTCTGATACGATCCTGATATCCAATATTTCTTTACAATGAACATGCGTTCTGGTAAGGTGTACCGATCCATCTTCGCGATGCAGGGACTCACGCATCACACTAACCCACACGCATCACTTCCCCTGGTGCCACCTACTGTCTTTGTTTTGACGTGTGCGCTTATTTTTAACCCTGCCTTGTGTTCAGCATGAAACAAGGTACGTGTATTTTGAATTTCATTTACCTGTGTATGTTTGTTCGGAAATTATAACATTTTTTTCGGGTTCGAAACCTAGTGGGACACCCGTTATCTGATGTATTGAGATTCTCTACATTTATACTTCATTTCTAAGAATTTCAAACTATTCATACTTACAATTGAAAGTCAAATTAATAAGATGTGCAAAAATTGGATTGTCAATGGCTGTTTAACATAATGATGGAGTGGTTTATCAAATAAATTTTCTCTCTCAATTTGTATGCTGCATACATTAAAAGAAAGTCACTTGGAATACACACACACAAATAAGCATTAGTCAAGACATCCACTCATCATGAAGAATGTGGTAACACAGAAAATAAAATTTAAAAATTGGAACTTTGAATATTGGAATGCTGCTGTAAAAAGAGACAAAAAATAAATTTTGAAAATACAAAAGTGAATTTTATTGTGTAAAAAATATTTTACACTCCATGCGACGCACCACATAAATTTCCATATAGATCAATCAATCTCACGTCTCTAATTATTTTCAAATCACAATATTTATTGTCTTGAAGCCTCAGTTCATATGCAACATTTCTTTCCACGCGCTTCTCGTCCCTCGATGTGATCAGCTGGCAAGGCTGGATACCCTAGCTGGCTCTTCATCCGCCTTACCAGATCCAGGTATAGACAACCGCCCGAAGCGAAAGGGAAGATTTCTGCCTGTACCTCCCTTGCCCCTTCCCCCCCCCCCCCCCCCCGCTCCCATGGTTGAAAGCGCGTGGTTTCAGGTCCTCCAGTCTATCTCTTATAGGACAGATAGGGGATTGGTTTCCCTTCGATTCCTTTGTAAATCCTCTAAAGAACTCGGGGCAAAATTTTCTGCAGTACTTATGTTCTCTGTATTTACACAACCTTTTAAACGTTGTACAATATGTATGTGTAATATGGGATGTAGTTTTATTTGTATATGAATGGGAACGTACTTGTATTATGTGCACACAAAAATGTTATGGTTTATTTTATCTTTTTTTCAAATATGGAATATATAATGATTAAATAACAAATATCTAGCTCTCGTTTTAGTAGTGTTTTATTTAAATATACTAATAATTTGGCCTCCAATAAAAAATGGGTGAGCTGAACAGTCATAAATACGGATGTATTAATTTGGGCAAGAAAACGCACGTTCTAATTGGTTTGGTTTATTTTATTTCACCTTTCTGTCACATTTGGTTATCGCGAAAATGAGGATGAGTGTTGATATAATGAAATTGATGAAGGGACCTCACAAAGAACAATTCAGGCTTGGATTCGAACCCGTGATGACCGCGCATTCTTGTTCCAGTGTGTTGTACTCTGCAGTGAATAATGAAATAATTTGGAATGAAAAATATATCCCAGAACTCAAAAAGCCAAATCAATATCAGTGAAGAAAGTAGAAAAAAGTGTGTTTTGTTACCTGTTTATCTCCTCTAATATATTGAATTTTTGCCACCTCCCATAGCTTTTTCTAGCTGTATAGATTTAATCGTGATAACTATCTAATGAGCTTATGGATGTCACGAGAACTCTGGACTCCTGATTTCACAGTGCCCTGCAGAAGCACTGGGAGGAAATTATTTGTATTTTCCCCCTCCTTTCTTTAGCGTTGCTTTTCCATCATTTTACCTAAATTCTGCAATGACGATGAACGTTGATTAAATTAAACGGATGAAAAGTGGTTACAAAGGAACACTCATGAATAGGCGAGGGCTCGAGCCCGGATCCTTCAGTAACGAGATCGTGAGATGGAGAAATTAGGGAAATCAAGCAATGCAATTTTTTTAGAAAAACGTTAATCACATACAAATATGTTGTTTCAAAAATCCAATTGAAATGTACATCCCACTGAGTAAATACGCAGTTTGCTTTACCGATACCCACGTATCCGAATAGTTAGAGCTTTCCACTCATCTTTGTTGTCGGCCGACCTCCGTAGAGGAGTGCAAGTGGCCCCAGATCGGTACCCGGTGGAGGCACATAGTGGTTCGGATCCCACTTTAAATTGTAGGTCCAGTCCCGATTAGCTTTTATGAACATAAAGTGGACTTAAACACCAAATCAACCAGTCGCGGGGGAGTGGTTATCACTGCATGCTACAACACCAGGAGTTCTGGGTTCGAACTCCGACCTCGGCATAGGTGTTATTTGTGTTTGCCTCTTCATTAATTGTATTGTATCATCTTCGCAATTAACCAAATGTGTCAGCGACGCTAAGTAGCATAAATCAAATCATTGATTGATTTGGTTTGTTTTACTTCGCTTTTCCTACACTTTTGGCTAATCGTGAAGATGATAGGATAAAATTGATGAAGGGACAAACACAAATAACACCCATGCCCAGGTAGGGGTTCGAACCTGGGATCTCTGGCTTAATAGTCAAATCAACATGTTTTGGATTTTCGAAAGTGGGTGGGATTAACGTGCGCTTCTTTTCAGTAGTCCTTCCTCATTTTGCAATCCTTTCTTTCTTTGACGTTCTATTTTAGGAATACTAGGCCCTAAAGGGGAGAGGGGGGATTTTGACCCACACCAACCTCCCTTGGGCACGCCACTGATTGCTACCCCAAATGTCGACATCACCGCACGTCACTGACGCACACACACACATGACTCTTTTTTATTGAGACCCTGTGTTTTTATATATGATAACTTTTGCGATTGTTTTGTGATTTTTCAAATTCTCCCAGTAGAAAGACTAATTATCCTAGAATTTTGGTAACCATTGTCACATGAAATTTGAACCTTCCTTAGTATTGAACACTGTTGGGATTTCGAAAAAAGTTATTTGTTTTGGAAAAGAAACACTTTAAAATTACCTTTCGCAAGCATGCGTACCTCCCATGGACAAGGCATTCTTCGTTGATAGAAGCGACAAAGTATTGCAGACTAGTGGAAACTTCCTCAAACTAATCAGCACAGTTTTCATTTAGAAAAAGTCCAATTTATGGGTAAAGTAAGATGTTAGAGGTTCCTTGCACAAAACTCCCCATTTCCACACATGACGCATTACACAGACTACTACTTAACCTAACTACGAGAACTAAACCTAACCTGCCTAACTTAACCATGAAAGCATTTAGGGTTATTATTAAAATTCTAAGGGAACTAAACCTAATCCTCCTAACTTAACTACCAAAACATGTATTCGAACATTTTGGCATCAAGAATTAGAGATATATGGAAGTGAAAGAACAGTGTCAAGGAAACGTACAGTAAGTAATCGCTGAAACTCTACAGTATGTGTTAACAGATGTAAATCGAGCCATGTAATAAATGCATACATAACATGATGGGAACTTGGGCAAAAACTGTATCTTCCACATATTTAGTCTTCATAGACTTTTTTCATGTTATCTGTCCATTCTTACTGACATTTCCATGTCATAGTCTTGTGTGTTATGTATCACACAAGAGTATGGACTCTTGATAAGATTGGTACAGAATTATTGACCATGAAGAATTGTCTCGGAAAGATAATGTGACAAAATTAGTTTAATCGGTTAATTTGCTGCACTTTGAATCAAGCGATAGGTGCATCCTGAGAGTTTTCACATGTAAGAAGGCTAATGGTGTGATTTAGCTTTTGTTCATAGAACATTTCCTTCATATCTTTGGAACACCCTGTCACCTACCTCATGATTTGGCACACACAGGAGATTAGAAATTTCAACAAATAATTCAGACTCAGGCAGGACTTCGGCCAAGCTCTCTGGTATGCCATACCATTGCTCTACCAACTGATCTACCAAGCCAGCTTTGGTTTCACCTGATTGTTTTTATGTTGCTGTTTAACCTATGTTGAATTGCCTTGGCCAGTGCTATTGTGATGGGTCTGGTGCCTTTGAAGCAATGATGACATCAACGGTTCTTAGTTTCTCCCAGCTCGCTGAGTTGCAACACTTATAGTACAGTAATAGAATTTTACTGAGATATTTCAATGGTAAACGATCTTTTTCTGTTGTTTTTAGCTTGCGGAGATATGTTAGGGTGAAGTAATATACCTCTGTTTCTTTAGCCTGAATCAGCACAGACTGAAGACTTCGCACATGTGAATACAGCACCCAATATGAAAAGCCAAAACAACTTCATGTATACCTCTTCATACCTTGTTAGGTTCAATGCTGATAATGATTTTTGGTGTTTCGTTAGGTTAGGCATGCTAAGTTTGGTGACATCATCATGTTTTTCCACTATTTGAGTGGGTATGCAACTGGTTTTTATGAATAAAAAATGGTGATAGTGCTCCGAGTCAAGAGAGTTTTTTTTGTCTTTACTTAAGCCTTATCCGGGCAAGCTATTTTTGTAATGTGTCGGGGCAAGCAGTGTCTGTCGGACACTGCATTGTTTTAAGTGGATCTTGCCCTTCTAATGTGAGATTTTTATGTTCCATCGCTGTGCAAAAAAGCGAGTACCATGATATTTAACCTAATCATCATTGTTATGTCCATTATTCTTGTATTCATCATCATCGTAATTGCATTTTTTGCAGCATAGTATATGAAACATGTTAAGCCGGAAGGTAGTGTGAGGAAATTGTTTTATTTGCTCATGTATTTTTCATTTTTTCTATTTTAGTGTTAATAATATTTTATGTGGTGTCTTATTAATTATTTAATTTTTTATTAAACATTTGTTAATACATATTCAAGTAATATTAAAACTCTTGTTTGTACACTGTGTCTGACAGACACTGCTTGCCCGTTTACGTAAGTGAAACTGAAAATATTTTTTTTACGCCTTACCTCCTTTATCAAGCAAAGTCAAATTTTGTGAAATGAGAAAAAAAAAGTAAAAAAAATATCATGTTCGCAGGAAGTATCGTTTGGAGTATGTGACAAAAAAATATAAGCAACAGTGTCTGATAGACACTGGTTGCCCGTTTAAGGGTTAAAGGGGTAATACTTTGAGATCACATGTCTTTGTTATTTGTGATTTCGTGCCCTGAAAGACATTTTATATTACATAAAACATCAAAATTTATTGACTAACCTTTAGCATCCAGATGGTCAAATCTGAAACCATGCCTGTATATCTGTTGACATATGGTCAATATTTCAACCAGCAGTGCACAGCAGCAATTAATGTACCATCCTTGAAAACTACACTTGATATCTCAGTTTTATCCTTTTTGATGTTTAGTATGTGTATGAAGGTATGTTATACTCAAATTCCAAACAATATATCCATTGTTTCCATTATTAACAAACAAAGTTTGAAAAAGTCATGATTTTTCTGTTGTTACCCCCATATTATTATGGGATAGATTTATAAAAGTGGCTCTAATTCTAAACTACTACATCTTTTTGAAAAATTTCAATTCTACAAGCAAGAATGGGTAAGGTCAAACATTTTAAGCAATGTCCGACAATTAAGGATCCAGGGGGAAGTGGAGGCAAAGTCCCAAATTTCAAAATTTTCCAAACCCTGTAATTTGAGGTGTTTTTTTTTTTTATCAAAGTTGCGGTATGTGCATTACATATCCTGATAGAATCTTTTTTGTCATGCTTCCCTCCAAATTTTGTCTATCCAGCGTATAGGGCTGATGCTAGAAATGAAATTCCAGACATTGTCCTCAAGCTGGCAACACTGCCACTTTATATAATATTATTTTTTACTCAAGAATTATCAGTCTGATTTCAACAAAACTTTGCATGTTTGAAGGAATGTACCACTGCTACATACTACATATTTTTCATTCACTGTCGTCTATTGAGGGGGGCCACAGGGGGTGCTGTATGCATTTTTTTTAAAATTCGAAGGGCCTCCCTGTTGGTGCAGTGGTAGCATCGTCGCCTTGTAATTAAGGGGTTCTGGGTTCAATACCTGGTGGAGGCACATAGTGGTTTGGATCCCACTTTAAACTGTAGGTCCAGTCCCGATTAGTCTTACTGTGCATAAAGTGGATCAATCACATTTTAAAATTCAACTTTCTTCTTTCTTTAACTCTAATTATTGGGAAGCACAATGTATAAATTTTACCTCCGCTAAAAGCCCTGTCTTTCAGAAAGAAAACAAAGTCAGTTTCATCTCTTTATGACAGTTAGTTCTTGAGCTATAATTTGTTTTGTACTTCACGGCAAGTTTGAAAAGCATGTGCTTAAAAGGACTTAAATGAGAATACAGGTTCATGAGGCTCTGTACACCAAAGGTTAATAAAAACAATTGACAGTAGGGTACTGCGAGTCAGAGGCTCAGACATCAAGATCAGCTTATCTTAATACAATTATAATATATTCCTTGTTTTCATTAAATTTGGCTGAAGCAAGTATAAAAGATATTACTCTGATAGTTATTCAGCTAACATTTCAGACATTGATATTACTTCAAGTACAGAGCATGCAAAACAATCAACACTTTACACTGCCCCACAGAGAAGTTTGTGTTCAGGATTTTACATGATCACACATGTACTTTTAAAACATAGTGACAGGAGTTTGGCATTTTTCACTATCAGTCCAGTATATCTCATGAACTTACCACATATGTTTAGAGGGTTCTATCTTGATTCCTTTTACTTCAGTAATTTGGAAAATAATTGTTAAAACTAAAATGTAGTTCACTACTTTTGTGAACGACCTATGGGAAGGAATTGCATTGAGGGATGATTACCAGAGTAATATGTTGTTCCAAAGGATTCTAAGACAATTCCAAAATCTTAGGGTACATCAAAATGTCCAATGTACTCCACCCTCCCCCTTTTTTTGTATGGGGGGGACTTGAAGGGTGCTTGTTCCTATTCTAAGTATAATAGCTATAAATTAATACATGCATTCTATTGTTTGTTTTATGCTTTTGAACTTTTGTTGTAATGTTTTTCTATAAAGTAGGTATTTTTTTCAAAATGGCAGATTTCAAAATATACTTTCTTGGAGGAGGTGGCCGCGGTGGCTCAGTCGGTAACGCGTCTGACTACCATGCTAAAGGTCCCGGGTTCGATCCCCGGCCGGTTCAAATCCGGGAACTTTTCTAACGGTGGAAGCGGCCCCGGCGCCCACCCAGCGTCGAATAACATGTGTACCTGGGGGAAACCCTGGGGGGTAAAGGCAGCCAGGGGCGTGATGCTGATCACATCACCCCCACTCATGACCGGATCAAGAAAGTGTGGGGCGTTACCCCCACACCCCCTATACGCCTTCATGGCGTGGTGCTATGCACAGGGGAACACTTTACCTTTTTTTACCTTTACTTTCTTGGAGGTATACATACCTGAACAAATTCAAATTGGGCCTGCTTGGTTATCTTCGGAGAGAGAAATCAATAAATTACCACCTCAATAATTTCACTAGACAAAATGTCCATAGTGTACTCTTAGATGATACAGGTATCGCCATGACACCCCGACAAACTTTTACAGCATGTAGAGAACAAAGAGACAAATATATTTTCTTGTTAATACTTTGCTTGTTAAGGCCTTGTTTAGACACCATGAACCATCAGCGAGCAGCATTTTTCTATCTTGTACGTATACTACCGTGTAGTACAGATTCATGGTTGCAATTGTAATTTATTTTTTTGCATGTTGTAAACCATATGAACCCTTCACTGGTATATGTGTAAGCATGGTGTTCACCCTAGGGTATGATTGTAAGTTTTTCAGGCTTTCTGGCTTTGTGTAGATGTCATTTGTTATATCTGTGGCCAAATAATTTTAGTTGCAGGTGGTGGCACTGCTCTTGGTCTGCACAGACATGTCATCAAAATGACAGTCTGTGTTTGTGAGCACCACGCTGACATGTATACCAACCACATAACTATGTTCTTGAAAATGTTTTTTTTAAGTGTCCACTGAATTCATGTTGTTTCACAATTTTCTGTTTTAATTCTTCAGTAATAACTTTGTTATTCTCTCCATTCACTTATTATTGCTAATATTTCCCGCCAAATGAACTTTGAAATCTGATATTCCAAGCATGGCTTGCAGAACCAAATGATGAGGAAAAGAGAAAAAAGACCTGGCCAGAGTGTTTGATTCTCAAGGCCCAGAATATAGTGATGGTGAGCAGCCATTGAGCATTAATCATGAAAGTAACATGAATCAATATGTGGATGAATATGAACCTTTTTACTTGAACTTTCATCACTTGACTTTGTGTATGATGAAACTACAAGATTGAATGTGCATCCCCCTAATCAACAAGTAATAAATCATGGCATTTCTTATTAGCATTAATCGAATTAATAGTACAATATAAAATTAGTTAACATCAGAAAAAGTCTGAAATAAAATTTAAAAATTGTTGTTTTTCTTGAAATCGGTAATATTGCAATACAAGAATATAATTTTTTTGTTGTATAATAAATTGGGATGGGATAATATGAAATTTACCGATATCGATAACTGATATTCTACTGATCCAATATAAAATTCCAGGTAGTCCTTGAAGAGCCTGAATGGTTCACTGACCTCCTTAATAAATGTGTGTTTTGAAGTGACTACAGTGCAAAAGAAGTTCAATATTTAGACGTGGAGATTATCCATAAAAATTATAACAAAATGGCAGAATTTTGTTTTAAATTATAAGATATTTATAGATATATTGGATCTGTAAAATAATTGGTAATTTTACCGATATGCCTATAGATACTGATACCGATAGAGTACCGATTGAATGTGTGATGAATGAAAAAATATTTGAAAAAATGACAACAAACAATGAAATTTATGTGTGTGGGTTACACTCAGAGGTATACCAACAGTGTTACTCTTGGAATGTGCATACAAGTGAAGGGTAATATGGTGCAGAAACATTATGATGCCAGCAGATATGCTTGCAAGGTGAGGCTGCAGGGTTTAATTCTTTACCTGTAAATTTTTAATGTGTCACCATGCAAAAAAATCTTGCATCCCTAATTTGTTTTTGTTTTTTTCAGTAAATTAGGGCTTCGTAAGTATTCATGCTACAGAGGCAACATTCTTTTTATGGCTACATATTGAGGCCTCTTGTTGATGAAATAAGCAAAACATTACCAAGAAAAGTTGTTTGTCTTGATGTCCTCTACATGCTGAGGAAGTTTGTAAGGCAACACCCTCTGTATGTGTGAAAGATTTCCATATGAAAGAATTGTTTTTTCTTGGCTTGAACCAAGTTGCTTGAATGCTCATTAGCATGCATTGATTAACAGCCATCTTTTCTTTTTTGTCAGTATGCTCCACTGGATATATCAGAAACTTAGTTTATAGTGCTATAGTGCATTTATTTTCCCAAAAGAGTACATTTTCATGGTGACAGCATACAAATTGCTACTTCACAGGATACTGTCCCTTAAGGGTAGTGCTAAAAAGAAAGTGCAACAAGTGCCACATGAAGTGTGGCACTCGGTTCATTTTGAGTTTAACAGGTAACCCAATGAGGATGATCCTCAGGCCTGCACTGCTGAGGACATGCTTCATCTAGATATGTTGAGTTGGGTGTGGCCCCTACAAAGTTGGGTGGAAAAATGTTTCGTTCCACAGGCCATGGCCTCACATACTTGTAGTCTTCGTAGTCCTTGCAGTGATAGCTGTCATGCTGAATGGAATCACCTGAAATAAAACAATTACAGTATATTATTGCTGTAAATATTTGAACCAGTATGCACTTTCATGTTAAATTATATTAATTCATCATCTCAGTTCTATGTAGTTTTGACAGACAGATCGATTACAAATATGTTTAGCATGACACAATTTGCTGTGTATGTTTCACATGTGATTTGTCAGGACCAGTGGCATGGCATGAGATTTTTCAAAAGGCTTACCAGGTATTGCTACAGTTATAGCTGTTAGATGTTTACATCTTCCACCCCCCTCCCCTGGATGTTTTTGATCTATTCACTCAATTCATTCTTTATTCACACCCCCTCTCAGTGATTTATCCACACACCCCCTAGAAAGAAGTCTTGCACCATGACCATGTGGTCTAAGGCATCATTCTTTTGGCTCCAGCTATGGGACACGTTCAGGTTCGAGTATCCTGGGGAAAGTGTTACAACTTTTCTCCTAGAGATTTTTGCCTGTATGTGGGACCGGTGGCCACTCACCATCATGAGGAAATTGGGGAGCTACGAATTAGTACCGTAACCCGGTCATGGAAACCTACAACAATGACTGTGTGTTCGTCGTGCTGACCAGGATGATCTCCCACTTCGGCAGTCGGTAGGTAGGCTCTGACCCTTGTGGCTGTTGCAGTCAGAGTTTGTACCCCTAAAAGGAATGTGAAAATCTTGTTCTCCAGTGGCATGGCATAATGCTCAACCTTTCTTCCAAGTACTTCTTGTTTTCAAAGAGCACTTTCTTAAAATTAATTAATTCTCTCTCTCTCTCTCTCTCTCTCTCTCTCTCTCTCTCTCTCTCTCTCCCTCCCCCTCCCCCCTTCCTCCCTCCCTCCCCCCTCTAAATATTGAAAGGAAAGTGTGCAAAATAATTAAAATTACTTATATTCTAAACTACAATTAAGTCCAAAAAGGGATTTATGACCACCATAACACCCTTTTCAAGTTTGTATTTGTTTCTTTATCATCTCTCTTCTATCTATTTAATTGTGAAAGTGAAGACTGATCTACTATAATGTTAGATGCAAATCATGCTTAATTTTCAAAGTGAAACTTCATAGAGGATTCAGGTATTTGCACACATGGATAGAGATAAATAAAATTTAGGTTTTATGCTAAATTATCACTTCCATGAATAGTTAAAATTATTTTGTCTGTATTGAAACAACACTGAAATCTATGCATTTGGGTGTGTGCGATGCTTTAAAGCCATAATCAGTTGCAACTCCAAATGCTGAGGTCACCGCATGTCACTGTTAATTTTTAAAATGTAAAATTATGTAATAAACATGTACCCTTTAAAAAATAATTAAAGAAACCTGACATGTGGTTTTCATGTCTTTAAATGGTCAAAAATTTGTTACTAAAGCTCTGGGCATGACAATTAGTAAAAAGAACTTGGTGTTACGCATACAACCACTATAGCAGAACTGGCAAATTTAAAGCAAAGTGTGATGCAATAGTATTTGTGATTTACCAACAAATTTTCATTTCTCTGTAAAAATATGGTGGAGAGCCTCAGTGGTGTATGTGCCACATTATAGTCATGTATATTAACCTACACTGGTCTCCATTTCTACATTCCCTGAAGATGAGAGCAATGTATCCCCTTGAAACGTCTTTTGAGGGCCAAGTCTTGCCAGTTGGCTTTTTATTGGCTGACTCTTGGTCAATGCATTTGGTCTGATTACTGCTGTTTTCTGGATTTCAAAATTGATTTCAAGCAGCTTCTCAATTGTCCTCAAGATACTGAGTCAGCACAGACATTTTGGAGCTCCCACCAGTGATTTAACAAGAGACCAGTCACACTGAAGGTGAAAGTGCTAAACGTTTGGCTATGTAGGATCCTAATTCAAAATAATGCAAACTTTTAATCAGTGACAGCTCAAAGAGGAGCACTACCCTCAGAAAAAGTGCATTCTTTACCAAAGTATAGTTAAATGAATACATTTATGGACAAGGAGATTCAAATCTCGCAATCATTTTCCTCTCCACGTGGCATCCTCAGCTGTTCCTCACTCTTTATTCGAGCCTTGCATGGTGTGACCCAAATTGATGCATGCGCAGAAGCTTGAAAAATTCTCCAAGGGGAATGAGCCCCAGCTATGATGGTCTCAAGACACCAGTCAAGTCAATTTTTGTTTGGCCTGACGTAAGAGCTTTCTCATTGTGTTGACATAGTTGCTAACTTTAGAGAGAATTCGCCAATTCTCACCAATTTGTAATACCCATTGGAGAAGTAATTTGTGGGATTGGTACTATTTACTTTTCTTTGCCTATTCTGGGAAGAACAAATGTAATATCTTCCCAAATTTATATAACTATTTGCATAGATGCATCTAAACGGCCATCCAGACTTTTCATTATTGATTTCATCCTTATGAAAATATATCCCTTCCTCTCACCCATGCATATATATCAGGCTTCGCATTTTGCCCGGTTCTTTCGAAAAAAAAACAAAAAAAACCTAGGTGGGTTTTTCGGTTGTTTTTTTCCCAGAAAAAAACCCGGCAAAACTGTTTTTTTTTTTAGATTTTTTGAGGTTATGTTTATGTATTTTTTTAAAATTAAAAGAAAAATTCCCTGATAGTAATTCATTGGAACATTCAATTTGTATTGTTTTAGTTCACTGAATCATAAACTATTTTATATTTTCTGTTAACATAGTTAAAAATTGACAATCAAGATCTCACACCTTTGAAATGATTAAACTAAAAACATACATAACCTGTACCGCAGCAGACCATTGAGAGCCCAAGCCTACCTACTGACTGCCGGCTGCACTCCCACCTGATCCTACTCTGTGGTGGATGATCATCCAACCAGTTTCGGGGTGACATGTGGTCAGCACGATGAACCCCGTCGTCGTTGTAGGTTTTCATGACGGGGTTACGCTACTCATTCGTAGTTCCCCCATTTAATCATGATGGTGAGTGTTCACCATGTTCATACACAGGCCAAAATCTCGGAGCAAAGCTGTTACGTTTCCCCCAGGAGACTTGAACCTGCATGCATCCCGTAGCCGGAACCCAAAGTATGAAACCTTAGACGGCACAGTCACAGTGCGGTACAAATGATTAAATTATTTAAAATACTATGTTCTGAAATATTTCACCAACAGTTTCATTCTACTCTTAGATCTGTGATCAGTTCCCAGGGTTGCACATTGCAATACTATACTAATACTAATAGCTGTTTTAGTTTAGTCGACGTCCATGGCAGAGTGGTTAGCACAGCATGCTGCAATGCCAGGGGTCCCAGGTTCGAACGTGGATGTTTCGTGTTTGTCCCAATGAGAATACAGAGAAAATAGAAGAAATTGATGTGTGTGAAAATTGAGAAAATGGGGGATACTACTGCTTAGGGGTTTTATTACAAATGTGAAAAAAGAGTCGACAGGCTGTCTGACTGTCATGCAGAAGACTCAGGTTCGAATCTTGCGGTGGGTGATCTATGGTTGGAATTTTTCTTGTCTTGTTTCTGCATAAAGCAGATCTAGGACTCACTCAGCCTGAAATCAATGGGTCCCGGGTGGTAAAGGCAGCCAGAGTTTGATTGTGATCACATCACCTCCAAAATGGCCGAGATCGAGAATATGTCTGGCCCTAGCCCCATATCCCCTGAATGTGCCTTCATGGCACGGTGCTATATGCACGGGGAACTTTACCTTTACCTCCTATACAGCACATGATAGCTACACATACACTTTTAAAATCTGCTTCAATACAGTTTGTTCACAGTAGATATATCACAGTTGTGTTTTCCCATTATTTTTGTGGATGTTCCAAGCTTAAATATCTCCTTTGTGTATTAACCAAAATTATAAGGTTGGCATATTTAATTGCCTTGGCTGATTTCATCCAAATGAAATACCGTATCCATCATCCAAAATATCTGGTAGCAATGAAACTAATAGTTCCCATGGACAAAACATTAGTGACCCCAATTTGGCCCCCAACATACATATGCACTATATTTTTTTAAAAAAATCATTGTCAAGTCATAGCTTAAGAAATGCCCTAAAATATTTCTCTCTTTTCTTAATGTCTAAAAATGAAGTTTAGGCAGATATTTGGCATAAGAATTTAGAGCTTCCTCAGAATATGAAAAATCAATTTTTCATCCACCATCTTGAAATGCTTTCAACAGATGCAAAATAAAATCATTCCCTGGGTGTATCTAGTTGCGACATGGATTTAAGCTTAGAAATTCTAAATTTGCTACATATATCGTGGTCTCAAAATTGGTGACTTCACCCCCCCCCCCACCCTTTCTAAACCACACACTGTATTAGAGAGCTTTTATTAAAAAAAAACTTCAAGCTCAACTTAGCTGAGACTTGATTTTCTTAATCTACGAAAATCTAATCTCAAATATTAGCATTACTTAAAAGCTCTTGCAAGGCATGTTAAATCAGTCTGTCATCCACCATCTTTAAACATGGTGACAATATTTTCTCAAATACAATATGACACCAATCCTTTAAGGTAACCTGTAACTCTAAAAATTGCAACTCAAAAGCTTTACATTTATGGCAAAATTTATGTTTGCGATTTTACCACCACTCCTCTCCTAAACTAAGAAATATAATTTTAAAAATTTTACTGCAAAATTGCAGACTGACGAATTATCTACAATGACTGAGTTTAGTTACTTATATTCCAAAAATGCATTGTACACAGTTTTGGGGGAAATGAGAGCATGGTGTGGAACGTACGTGCAACATGAGGAAAATTAGTTTTTCATTCACTATCTTGAAACAAATTGTCCAACTTCACTCACATGTAATACCATTGCAGTCTGTCAAGTTTTCTAGCTGCAGAAACATGTTATCACGGTCACTAAACAGATGACTTGTCTTTCTTTGCCCATCCACCCCACACAAGCTCCTAAATCGTGCATTATGTTTCAATAATTGTATTGTCAATTTACAGTGCAAATAATGTCACAATGCTCCTGTTTTATGCACAAAGCTTGAAATTATAGTCTATAAAAAGGTTTGAAAATGTAAAAACTGGTCAAAATATAAAAGTACATGTATGCATTGTATTTACTTGAGTTCCCCACACCCCCTATTGTTAAGAAAGAAAATGAAATTGTGGTAGATTATGAGAGTAGTCAACTTCTTGGGTATAGAGCTCCTAACTACAAATAACATTTATCCTACATGGGCAAGCAACCCATTACACTGTCTCAGTGCAAGGTATTGGAAAGAAAACAGAACATTTGCACACATACTAAGTTTTGAGAAATGAAATGAATCATTTGAAAAGTGTTTGATTTAATTATACCACAATTAACTTTATTCTACTGTCACGACATTTCAATAAAATGTACTCAATTCTCCTTTGTATTGTTTTATACATAAAAAAAATTATTGTAAAACATGATCGTCACAGGTGAAACTATGTGGCTTGCCCACGTACAGAAGTGACTGATATCTAAAGTGCTACCACATTTCAAAATTATAAGCTTTGTTCGTTCAATGTTTTATCTAAATATTTCAGACCCTTTTGATTTCTTGTTTCTTGGATATATGTTCATATTATTTCTGTTAAAAGTCCATTTCTAGCATGATTTGAGAAAAATATCCTGAAAATACCCACTGTGACTTGTACCACATGAATTATTTTGAGTATTATAAGCTTGGCTAAGCCTTTATTTTACAAGTTTTCTCAAACTGTTGACAATTCTAGAACCTCATAATTATTTAAAACAATAATTTACAACATTTTCGAGGTGGGTTTTTCTGAAAAAAACCTGCATGGGGAAAACTGGGCTGGACCTACCCAGGCCAACCCTGATACATACACATATTGCAACTGGACAGCAATAATATTCAATATTTAAAAAAAAATAATAATAAAATAAAATATCAAAGGGAACTCGTATCACCAGGGAATTTTTGACTTTATACTTTAGAAAAATCTTGTAAAAATCTATAATTGTAAATGAATTTCACTTTGAAATAGAATTCAATTTGTTGCCCTGATTTTTATAATTTTTAAATCCACATTTGACTTAGCAGATATTTGTGGAGTTTTAGCACTAATCATATTTCAGTTGTTGTTAACACTGGTTGCTGATGTGCCGTACTTGAGTGGCAGAATTATAAACAAAGCAAGGTGAGAATTACATGTTTGACTTAGATTTTCTAATTGTCCAGTGTTTTTAGTTGAGTGAAAGTGTCCGATAGTGTGTAAAAGATAGGGTAGTGAGTGAAGATGAATCAAGCTTAGTATATTATATAAACCATAAAAAATTGTGGTAAAGAACATCTCAAGGCTGACCCCATTAATATCAAATTACAGAATGCGATGGAACTAACATTTGCAAATTTATATCTTTCTCTATTTTCATAATGCAAAGTAAAGTTGAAATCAGAAAATCACAAGTAATACGCATACCTCAAAATTGCAGAAAACATCCCTTCAGATGTTGGTTGATTTAGTGTTTTAAGTCCACTTTATGCACAGTAAGGCTAATCGGGACTGGACCTACAGTTTAAAGTGGAATCCGAACCACTACGTGCCTCCACCGGGTATTGAAACTGAGACCCCTTGATTACAAGGTGACGACGCAACCACTGCGCCATCGGGGAGGCCCTCTTCAGATGTTGATGTATATATATATCTTCTTTTGCAAGTAATTCATGTTTTGGAAGCTTTGTGCAAAAGATTTAATGTTACAGACAAATGTGGTTTTGCCCTTTCATGACAAAATATCACGTTATAGCTATCTTTGTGCTCTTTTGAAAAACAAAATAGGTTGCACAAAATTTACTACTTAATTCCAAATATCAGTCATGTTATTTGAATAGTTGCTGCAACATGTATACCTGAGCTGTTATAGTTCCCAGCATGAACAGTCTCCTATTACCTAGGCTGTTGCATCATTGGGGGAGTATGTGATGTGATTTGTTGCTTACAGAGTTGCCTCTCCTATGTGTTGCTACACGGGGGTGCCGAACCCCCCCCCCCCCCAAGACCTTGGATGCAACCCCCTCAAATTCGTTCATCATAATCCCCCCAAAATTATTTTGATTAATATATTGTAACTAATTGTAATTTTAATGCAATAGCCTGTCAAGGGGTCGACAGTTTTATCTTAAAATGTTGTAAATTTTAGGCACGCAGAAAGCTAGCACATTGATTGGTTAGATAATTTGAAATTCAAGAAAATAAATTATGTATAAAGTGTTTTTCGATGGGGAATAAATATTGAAAAGCCTGCAACTTAATGATAAGATTGAAAATTCTAACTACACCACTGGCATACTTGGAGGGGGCTGGAATTGTGAAGGTAGATATTACATAGCAGCGTTCCGGGAGTAGACTGGATACAGCCCAGCTGGAAATTTTTCCAATTTGTTCCGATAGCCAATATGTGTTTTTAGACACATTAATGGATCTAACAATTCAATTGTAATGAATTGGTTTCTATTGGAAAGTATTTTATTGTTTTCAATATATTTCTTATGAAAAATTCTTATCTATACAACTGTAAATGCAATGGAGAAATCATATAAAACAACTAAAATAAATCTCTGGTAAAGCATGTGGAATTTATAACTTAGAAAAACTTTCACATACAAAACTTTTTCAAATATATGAACACGTTTTTAACTCTGTGATTAACACACTTATAGAAAATTGAAAAATATGCTGCTTCAGTCATAAATTGACTTATTGTTCTTCCTTTGTACAGGCGAAAACAGCAACAAATTAGGTTAAACAAAGAGTATGACCCACACAGTAGCCTGCATAGTCTGGATTTTGCCTACCCGCTGCCTGCTTGCCTGCAAGAACAGGTATACCTGCTCTCCGGCCCACCACAACAAGTCGACTTGCATCTTTACCCGGGTTCCTCATCTTCAAGGTGCTCTGCACTTACAAGGTAACTGGGCATTCAACAAGACCCGGGCACCTGCAAAACCTGCTGGAAGGAAACAGCCCTCCGGCAGCGTGTCGCTCCAAGTGTTTTTTCACCACATGGACAGCTGCAGCCAGTGTTACCTACTTACATAGCTCCTAAATCCTATGAAGTCCTAGGAGGAGCTCTCTGCTCCAAGGAGAATTTATATACTTAGCGATTTCAGTTCAGAGTAATCAGTTTTTATCTTATTGCCAGGAAATGCACGCAATATTACAGCTTCATTTATCTAAATGAATGATCGAGCAAACAAAAATCTCCTCACTGAACACTAATTGTTTTTCATTGCATGGTGCCTTAACCAGGCATGCAGTGCCGCAACCAGAGGGGGCATTGCTCATCAACCTTGGACGGAAATTAAGTCTAGTGGAGGGACAAGGGTGGGGGTCAAACATTAAGGTACAAGAAAAACAGGCTAGCAGAATTTAAGAGTAGCAGGGCTAAAGGATTCTCAAGATGGAATTAGTTTTCATATTTTTCTTGCATTTTACTTCCAGACGGCCAAGGGCACCTGCAGAGGGGGAATGGAGGAGTAATTGCAACCCCTTGATTTCAAACTTTATGAAAGTAGAAATATATTATAATATATTATACAGTCTCATCAAGTTCAATGCCATAGCTAGGGGGTAGCGGGAATCTGCTCTGGGCACCGAACGATCTAAGTGAATGCCATGGCAGCCCGTGATATTATTTGCTATTAATGTTGGTTTGTTACGAGTTGGATGAATTGATTATGTAATGTATTTAAATAATATATATGCTTTAATGAAACTTTGAATATGTACACAATTTAGTGTTAGCATATGTATTTCTTATTTTACGACGCTCCATGTGAAGAGAAAATATTGTAGATGGAAATTTTATATGCCATATGTATGTACATTCGGAATGCATTTATCATGCACTTTCTTTCTTTCAAAAACAGTTTGTGTGCTTGTTTTCCATTATTAGCTAATGTTAGGGATGTGACGAAGCTGAAAATTTACCGATGCCGATGTACTCACCGATAATTTTTGGAACCGATACCAATACATAAGATTATTAAACAGAAAGGGATGTTATTTTCAGCATGACAAAAATAAATTTGCTATGTACATTTCTATTGCATACATACATATATATTCTCAAGAGTGCGAATGTACATTTGCATCTACAAAATATTATGTGAACCTTTAAGAAGAACATGGATTCTCAAGAGATTAAACATTAGTACACAAGCAGTTCTTTGAAATGCAAAATGAATTCCTGTTCTGCCAGATTCAACTTCAGAAACACGAAATTTGGAAGCACCTCAGGAAGTAACCTACTTCTTCTCTTATCACAAATCTGTTCAGCAACACTGAACACTCAATCACTGAATACTGATACAGCAGGTATGCCCAAGTATTTTCTCAGCACTTGGCTTCAGGTTTGAATACTCATTTTTGAATTTCCAATACAACAGCAGATCCTGGTTCAGCAATGTACTGTTTTATTTCGATTTATAGTTAGGTTGATCCTCTGAATGGGAGTTTGCAATAATTTTATTACAAAAGCTCTACAATAATGACGAATCATAACCAAATTTTCAAAAAATCTTACAAAACTAGAATATGAAACTTATTAGAAGGTAAAAACTCTAGTATAATCTGTACCGCGGATTTTTGCCGATTCCGATACCGATGTGTCAATTTCGGCCGATTTTCATACATCTGTAATCGGCTTCGACACATCCCTAGCTAATGTGAAATTGACGTGTTGAAAAAATATTTCTAATCCTCTGTTTCAACACAAATGCGTGAGAACCGACTTCTACCCCCTTTTTTCAAGAGTTATGAGGATAATAATTCCTTTCATGCTACTTTATTACTATTATTGTTATTGTTGGCACATTTATCAGGTACTTGCCTTCCCCCCCCCCCCCTCAAATGAGGGTAACGGCAATGTCCCTGGCTGGCTACGGCCCTGGTGTTCGCAGTAGAACAATGTGTTGTTCAACTCGCGACCTCAGCGTCGAACATGACATGTTTCAGTCCTGCCCTATATATATATATATATATATATATATATACAGGGTGACTGGTAATTAGATGTATTCCCTGAAAGGGGTTAAAGTAGAGACAATTTGCAATCAATTTGACCATATGATACCCCATCCGAAAATTAGTAGTTTTCGAGATAATTGAATTTCTATTGTTGTTTTAAAAAATGACAATTTTCCAAATAAAAAGATGAATTCAGAAAATACTGCTAATTGTATGGAACTTATTTCAGTGTTTTCTGATAGCTAACAAATAAGTGGTTCGTTGAAAAAAAAGTCTTTCCCAAATAACAATCACATGTAAGTAACGGGTGTTTCTAAACTTACAAGTGATGATAAAAAATGCACTCTTAGTTTACTTGGCAACGTATTAACAACAAAAATGGTATGACACGAAGCGTACAAATTACTTTAATTACTTCCTTGCTTCATCTGCTATCCAACAAGGTACAAATGTTGCTAACATTCACATTTGTGTACAAGAAATAATACTTCATTCATCTTCATGTGAATGGAATCGATGAACAATACAATTAAAGAACATTACACATTACAAAGTGGGCACCTCCATTACGAAAGCAGGCACGCAGGTTTTTACGGACATTTGGTCTCTTAACTCATGATGTGATGGTGTCCTTGATGTGTTGACCAGCTGTTAAGATCCTCTCCCTGAGCTCTTCTTGCTAGTTTACTGGTATCTTGTAAACTAATTCTTTCATGTGGCTCCAAATGTAGAAGTCGTAAGGCGTCAAATCGGGGGATCGAGCCGGCCAGGGAATCGGGCTGCCATTTCTTTGGGTAATTTTCATCCAGCCACTGTTGCATGTACAGGCAGAAGTATGGATGGGCGTCATCAACAATCATTTGATCGAGCCATTTTTCCTGCCCCAAATCTTAAATGGCATCACTTATGAACATTTTTTGAGGAACAGGATGGCAATGTTGTTGGAGGATGTGCCTCTAGCTACTAGACGTGACATGATTTATCAGCATGATGACTACCCAGCTCGATTCCCCAATCGATTTGACACCTTGCGACTTTTACATTTGGAGCCACATGACAAGACACCGGTAAACGCGGAAGAAGAGCTCAGGGAGAGGATCTTAACAGCTGGTCAACACATCAAGGACACCATCACATCACGGGTTAAAAGACCAAATGTCCGTAAAACCTGCGTGCCTGCATTCGTAACGGAGGTGCCCACTTTGAGCAAGACGTGTAATGTTCTTTAATTGTATTGTTCATTGATTCCATTCACATGAAGATGAATGAAGTATTATTTCTTGTACACAAATGTGAATGTTAGCAACATTTGTACCTTGTTGGATAGCAGATGAAGCAAGGAAGTAATTAAAGTAATTTGTACGCTTCGTGTCATACCATTTTTATTATTAATACATTGCCAAGTAAACTCAGATTGCATTTTTTTATCACCACTTGTAAGTTTAGACCCACCCGTTACTTACATGTGATTGTTATTTGGGAAAGACTTTTTTTTTTTTTCAACGAACCGCTTATTTGTTAGCTATCAGAAAATGCTGAAATAAGTTCCATACAATGAGCAGTATTTTCTGAATTCATCTTTTTATTTGGAAAATTGTCATTTTTTAAAAGAACAATAGAAATTCGATTATCTCGAAAACTACCAATTTTCGGATGGGGTATCATATGGTCAAATTGATTGCAAATTGTCTCTACTTTAACCCCTTTCAGGGAATACATCTAATTACCAGTCACCCTGTATATATATATATATTGGTTGTTTATGACATGTACTTATGGATCCTGCGCCACGGAAAACCTATTTCAATGTGTGTGGGGGGGGGGGGAGGGGTGCAACATTCATAAATCTCATTTCATTGGCTTACGAACTTAGAGTTCCCTTTTTTAACTAGTGAAAATCTATTGCAGTTGGCAACACTGCAGACAGGTGTGTGCCCGGTGCAGTTTCTACTCGAAGCAACTACGTCATGCAGAGGGAGGGGCATGCAGTTGATTGAATGAACGCACTGAGACCTACTAGGTATCTTACGACTGCGGGTACCTGGCGGGTTTTCAATACCTGCCAAGAAGGATCTGGGCAGATGGTCAGTCAAGGTGCTCAAGCGAGGGTGTTGCACAGGTTGCATGGCATTTCAGGAGTGATGTCTCGCGAACGGGTCTGCTCCAGGTCTTGTGCAGGCCTCTGGACCCACAACACTTGACAAAGTAATAAACAAACAAAACACTGTCGAGGTTGACTTAGTTGATCAAAAGGTTGCTCATTTTTCCAATTGCATTACATACACACAAGAATAATCATGGAAATTTCATTTTACTAAAACAAGAACTAATATGAACATTTATTCCAACTACTAGGTCCTCTAAGGTCAAGTTGGTTCTTAAGAAAGAGTTCTTGTTAAGTTAAGATAAATTTGACTTCAGTAGTATGCATTAGAATTCAGAACAAATTCATTTCAAGTGTGCTGTTTTTCCAAAGAACTTCTAAATCACAGGAAATGTGGTGTCAAGAATTAAAGTACCTATGCTTTGAGTCAATAAATGAGTTGATAACATATTGATTCTACAATACACACAAACTTACAATTGGATACAATTCACCAATTGTAAATTGTCTTGATTTTCCAATTGGTTTCAGTTGAGATTCCGATTGAAACCAATACATTCCAATAGACTCAGATTCATTCCAATTGAAACCGATAGAATATGATTCATTCCAATTGAAACCAATTCAATCCAATTGAAATTTCAATTGAAACCAATAGAAAATTCATAAATATAATTTTTTTACCTTCGTTTTAGAAGCTGTTCAGACAGAAATGCTAATCGGGGGTCATTTCATATCATTTTCCATTTTCCTGAGTTCTTTACTGCTTTCATTTGAAAAATTTAATTTTCAAAAAATTTCCAAACCCTGTGTACACGAGTGGGGCACACCAAATATTCAGACTGCAGTTGTCTTAACCAAAACTGTTTTGTTCGTATGACTGATTCAATTATTGTTTCATACACAGAGCCATAGACTGTTGCCTAAGGCAACAAATTCTCCTCCTATGCTTCGAGAATTTCATAGTCAAAATTTTCTGGATTGTATTATCAAGTGCAAAATTTACTTCCTGCGACAAGTTAAGTTGTTTATTTTTCTGTTGTATCGGGTTATTTTCAAAGCTTTACTATGTAGTATATTTAGTAAAATTGTGACAGTATGGGGAATAGACAATACATTAGTATTCCTAATAGAACAAGATCGTTAAAATAATGCACCTGCAGGAAGAAATCACAAAGGCCAAGTCCTGTGAACAGGCTGGATGGGTAATAATTTTGAAGCAAAAACCGTGCAATTTTGCCATTGCGACGTTCGATTTGTGGGATTTTCTGTTTAAGAAGCACTTTTTGGGCTACTGGGAAAGTGATCTATTCACCTCATGAATTGCGGTATCATATCCTGAAATTACTTGCCAGCGAAGCCAGGAGGAAATTTTTTATATCTATTTCTTTGCAAACTTGCAAGAAGGTTAATTTAATTTGGCGTCAATATTTTCACAGCATTCCAAAAACAAAAACAGTCCATCACTAAGAAATGGGGTAGAAAAGTGGTACAATATCACGTAAATTGTAAGACAATCAAAAACTTTGTTACTTTGTCAAAAAGTGAACCAAGGTAATAAAAAGATAATACAGGTTTTCAGGAGAGATCACTTCCAGTGCCCTGTTCCCACATCCTTCTATCAGCCCTTGTAAACTGCGAGCAAGAAAATTTTTAGGATATTTATTTCAAAACTGGCAATAGTCAATATTGTCGCAAGGAGAAGGCGACCTTTACTCCTTCCAAATTTTTCTATTTTTGCTCCCAGCACCCACTTTGGCTCTGGGCTTGTGGCGCTCCTTTGCCTTCCCCCAGTGGTGCAGGAACGGGGAGGTACAGGGGTACATTGTACCTCCCCAAATTTTTGAAGGGGGGTACTGTACCCCCTGAATCCGTAAATTCTGTTGTACTACCTGTACCCCCCTTAGATAATCTGACAGAGGCAAGGTATTACTGTTAAAAGAACCTATTTCCAATTCACTCAATAAAAAAAGTTTATATTGTTTATAATTTACAAGCATTATTATCCTTACCATAGGAATTCAAACAATTGTAAACTTATTCCACTACATTGTGCTTGCTACTATTTAGTTCATCGACCTGTGTTCTTGGAAATATCTTTAAGGAGATGAAAAAGGTTTAATATGTGTGTGGTAAAGTTTACTCTCAGAAAACACACTCCAGAAGAATGCTCTTTTGCATAAGGGAGGTACACTTTTGTAAAGAAGTGGTCACGTCAATTCGAAGATAAGATACAAGTCTTCATCACAAGATTACATGACTGACCTCCTTTTCTTTTGAATTTTTCAAGTGGAATTTTCTGAACTTACACCAACGAGACGAGACACGACTGACCAACTTGGGGGGTACAATGTTCTCCTGTACCTCACCCATAATTTTTCAAAGCTTTGTAAGAGGATGTTCGGAAAACTATACTTATACCTATATATTAAGATATTTTTTGAAAGTAGAGATGATACTGAGACAAGAAAAGTCTGTGTTTCCTCTAGACGAAACTGAAGTAAGTCTCTGCAAAGTCAAAGCAAGACGATTCTTGATGTCCGAGGTGATCTCGTTGGAAACTTTGGTATTATATTTGAAGAAATTGCTTAAAAAAAATTTAAATTACTATTTGCCTTATCCAGACACATCAAGCTTATATCATATTGATTTTTTTCAAATAAGTCGTATATTTTGTTTACTGTAATTGCATAGTTAATCCATTACTGACAATTGCGAGCCAATGCTGTCCAGTTTCATCTATTCAGGATAAAATTCCATATGTCGACGGTATATATTTTGATACAAGATGTAAAGCAGAAAAATGTTATTAAGAAAAGTTTTTGCTTTAATGGCCTATATATGTTGTGAAACTTTGAGTGGTGGCACAATGTACGTGTTTGCTTATACTCAACATTTCTTTTTTCAGGATGAGATATCTCGTCTTGTAATTAAGGGGTCCCACATGTACAGTGCTTTGGATTCCACTTTAAACTGTAGATCCAGTTCCGATTAGATTTTGTACCCCCCCAAAATGAAAATCATTCCTGGGCCAGTGCCTTCCCCCATAGCAAATGCTGTGTCTAACCATCACTTATCCTCAGAGGCATGGCGTGCATGTAGCCGCTGTTACCGCAGGTAACACCAAAATATAAAGAATTGAAGAACCTGTCTTAAAATATTATTACGTACATAAACTGGTAATATTGTCGTAAAGTAAACATTGCAGACTGACATTTTTCTGACACCGGCAAAAGCGAAAAGGAGGACTGATCCGGTACCCTCCACAGGCAACATGGGGAAAGGGACCTGAGGCCACGCAAGGAAGACTTTCCTTCGCGGCAAAGACTGTTTCGGCGGGTTAATGGCATGACTGTTTAGCTGCCACAGTTGCCGGTGATACTTACCGGAAACAGATCAGTGTTGCCATATTCAATTGACAGAAAAGAGCTAAGTCGCCTAATCGGGTCTATATTAGTCTGAAGGTGTCCAGTCACACTGGGGAACGATGCTGCAGTGATAGCGCCACCACCTTGTAATCAAGGGATCCCGGGTTCGATACCCGGTGGAGGCACAAGTGGTTCGGATCCCACTTTAAACTGTCCCGATTAACATTACTGTGCATGAGTTGACTTAAATCGCCAAATCAAAATTTAAAAAAATCAAATCACACTGGGGGAAAATCAAACTACCAAGTGATATTTTGTATTTACTCTAAATATCAGCGATTACGAAAGTCCTCTTTGTCCTTCTTCGACATCATGGGCGAGAAGGAGAGGAGAGGGATGGGCATGATCAAGGGGTCTGCTGTCCTTCTAAAATGTCAACTTAAAATTCTATATTTCACACATATAATATTATTTCGGTTACAGGAATTTGTAATAATTGTTGAAAGGACCGCTTGAGATTGACATACGTTGTCGCAGGAATGCGATAATTTCGGATTGAAGCAATGTTTTTGAGGTGGTAGAACTGTTTTTGGGTGAAAACATTACTTACAAGCATAATTTCCCGATTGTTATCTTACCACGCTCTGAAGTGTCAGGTGTCGCAGGTTCGAATCCTCAGCAAGAAATGGTTATTTCAATGTTTGTTGTTATTATTTTACTTACATAATTATAAAAATTAATAATTACATACACAAAGAAATAATAATTTTATTTCAATAATTCACCATGCATCCTCATCGTCACGATTATCCTATAAAGCGAAAGCCTTAAAGGTAGCAAGGGACGTAAAATATACGAAATAGTAGTGGTGTCAGAAATGAGATTTCAGTGGATTTAGCGAAACATGGGAGTGGGAGTAGTTAGGAAACAGATGAAGACTACATCTACTCTACATACATACGTCTTATTTGAAATGAAAAGTTTCGCCATTTGGGCAAATCTGGTTTCAAAAGAACTAATATGGCAACAGTAGTAGAACTGGACTTCTTGCAGGTTCCGAAGGAAATATTGGGGAAGCGCGGATGCTGAGAGGGGAGGGGGCAAGGAGGGTGCTTCACGTGTTACAAAAGTAAACAACGGTTTGCGGAAGGAACTGTGCAGTGCGAGTTTTGTGAGTGGTGTCTTTCGTCTTTATGTTGTTTTCGGGCATTGTCAATTAATTAACAAGCGGAATGGAGCTTGCTCCGAGTTCCGAGGTGGCGGGTTCATCCTATCTGAACAGTGTGTGTGTAATTGTGCGATAGAAGATATTTTGAAGCAATCTTTTGGTTCGTTCTTTTGCAGAAAAAATCGAAATTGTGGCGAAAGAGAGGCCAAAGCCTATTTTGAACGATTTAAAAACCAAGTCGTCTGCTGGATATGACCGACATTTCAATGTTTCGTGGTTATGTGGATGTGCGCAGTTGTCGAAACTCTTTTGTTGGCCATGTACTCTATTTTCGGGTGAATGGACCATGACCATGACACACACAAAAATTCAAATTCAAATGAAAAACTTCACTTTATGACAGCATCATAGAACTTTTTTGATTTGATTTGATTGATTTTACTTCGCTTGTGCCACTTTTGGCTAATTTGCGAAGATGGGGATGAGTGATGATATGATGAAATTTGATGAATAGACATCACAAACGCCCATGCCCAAGCAAGGATTCGAACCTTGGACCACAGCATCATATAACTATTTTCAAAGAAGAGTCGTCGGATTGATCTGCTCTATAAGTAGCCTTCGATGTTTCTGTAAGTATCAAATTACATATTATTGTGTCAACAACCAATGTTTACGATTTCACTTCAGTCCTTATGTCAACATTTTTATTTCCTGATTAATAACTTTACCAAAATCTAGTACTGAATTGCAGACGTGCCAGATTAATATTATATGAACTACTTGGAAGACATTGGGGGGAGGGGGGGAATGAGGTGGGGAGGCACCCAAGTCTTACGGCTCCTCCCTTAAATGTCCTACTGATAACCAGTAACACTTTTAAAAATCCCACGCCACGCCACTGCTAATCCTCATTATCCTAAAGTGGCAGAAAAGCGACGTAAAGTAACGAATAGTTACCCACGGAGCTTTTTGTTTCATGTATCCAATATTTGTTTTAGGAGTGAAGGAATAAAGGTGAATGATTATGACACCCACTGCCACCTCGCTTAGAGAATAATCCAGACTAATATCCATTTGATACCATGCAACTTCCAAATGGTATAGAAAAATGACAGCCTAAATAATGATCATGATATGAATTTTATACCAAATCGCTAAATATTACACCCTCCCCCCCCAAACTTTAAAGTTTGATTTCCCATTACTATAGATATTCTGTGCCAATGTAAAACTTAACATTGATATCCAATATATTGATATTCCCCCCTTCAACTCAATGCTCAAACCCCTGCCTCGTAGAATTCCAGTGATAATCTAGGACTTAACATTGATAGTCAAGATTTTTATAGTGTTCCCTCCCAAAAATTTAATGCTTATATTCTCCCCACAAGAATTCACATGACAATTTAAAACTAAGTAAGAATTGGGCACTGCCCCCCCCCCCCCCCAATCATACTTATTACCCATCCCGTAGCAGTAGATTAGCAGTGTTGTTAAATGCTGAAATTTTTATTCAGTCAAATTTCCATCACAAAATAAGAAAATGAAAAAAATCCCCCCCAAAAGTTGGGTGGACTAAACCTGCATCCTCAAACCTGCCCGTGGGCACCCCTGTTGGAACAGGTGTTCAAAACAGCCAATAAGGCAAGCACGTTCTTGAAATCTTCCCATGCTCTTATGCTATTGGAGGCCGCTTTTAACACCGGCCGTACTTTAGGGCTGGTGCCGAGGTGAAACTTGACACAGTTTGATTTCTGTGAATGACAAAGCATGTCTCATTTCTCAGTCTTACCTATCTTTTTTTCAGTGCTCTCTCTCTTCACATTTCACTGTATGTGATACCCAAGCATCCATATAATTCTACAAATTCAGTCTCAATTATGCAGAAGACACTAGGCATGCACGTACTTACCATTAATTACTGGCCAAATAACACCTGCTAGGTATTTCTGATCTGTGTCATTCTTCGAAGAAGCCTTGTGTGCATACTGTCCGATGTGAAAAAAGATGTATGCAAACTGTGCTCTCTTGTATGCGGTAACAGCACCCCACATGCCACCTGTAGAGAAGAAACAGAATCAGTGCTTCTACAGTCCTGCAAACACCATCCACAAGTTACCAAAGCAAAGTGATTGCCAATTGTCTCTTAACAAAGACTTAAAGAACTCCTTTCCACCTTCACCATCACTAGAGAAGTATATATGAAGTCAGTAGCATATTCTGATAATTTGACCTGTTTTACTTGCAGCAATTCTATATAGTAATAAAACACAAATGCAGACACGCAAGTAAAACAAAAACAGAAGTCAGACTACATCATATTTTTTGGCAATTTCTATGTATGTTAAAAAAAGTTGATTTACCAGCAGTAAACCAGATAACATGGGATAATGCACCACTGCTTGAAGTAAACTATGTCACAAGCTTGCAAATCTTCTTGTAGTTTTTCATTAAAAGAATAATTGTCAACACAAAACATTAGCAACTGAACATAGCACACTAAACCCTTAATTCTTGTTCAAAATCCGAATAATTTTCTTGTCTACTTTTTTTCCTATGAACTTTTTCTGCAACTTGTAACTTTTTCACTAAGTCTCTTTGTTCCAGAAGGAAGGATTTATGAGATTTCCTGGAACAAACGTTGTTCATGAAATTTTCGTACTGGCAAGGAACAAGTGGATTTTAAAATAATAAACAAAAACCCTAAGAAATATCCCCTCTCTCACGAGAACATAAAAAAGCAAAATAATGATTTTTAAAAATGAAAGTCCCACAGAAGATGCTTTGTTATGAAGCCCATGATCATCTGACTATGCAATGAATTGGGTTCCCAAAAGAAAAAGCTACACAAAGGCTTCAAAATCCCAGCCTTAATGATGATGTTACAATAGGTTATTTCATGACATGAAACATTTTGGGGAAAAGTCAGAAATTATAGCTCATCAGTATAGAGGAAAAGGCATGCTATCAGATGGCTGCAGTGGCCCATTCTGAAAATTTGACCTGGTTTACAACAACAATTCTTATTTATTGTACATATTTATTATACACCCCATCCAGATTAATTAGATATAATATAAATAAAATACCAATGCAGGCATGCAAGTAAAACAGAAAACAGAAGTCTGACTACTTCAAGTTTTCGGGCAATTTCTATATTTTTTCATAATATTCACAATTCAAAAATTTCACTTTTTACCTAAAATTTGACCTGGATTCCCCTTCACTAAGGACAATTTCTATTTTCGTAGCAATGCCTCTGCCAAGCACAGCACAAAAAGCAGGAAGAACAAGCAGTGTTCTCCCACCAATGCTGTTTGGAGCAGGAGATCTGACCACGCAGGCTGAGTTTTTTAAATAGCCACTCACTTCAGCTCCTTCACTCTCCCTGTGTAGAATCAGGGAAGAAATCCACTCATCAGAAGGATGCTATGATAGTGGTATACATAAACCAATCATAAAGTTCTTTAAATAATTTACTTAAATTCTGGTTTAGACACTTGATTGATTGATTTGCTTTATGTTACTTTGTGTTTTGTGTCACTTTTGGCTAACTTGCAAATATGGGGATGAGTGATGATATGATGAAATTGATGAATGGACACTCACAAACATCCATGCCCATGCCGGGATTCAAACCTGGGACTCCTGGCATCATAGCCCAATGTGCTAACCACTCTGCCATAGGGGTCAACCTGGTTTAGACACTTGTTTTAATAGTTTGCATAATATATCAAGAGCAATTACTAATATATTAAAGCTAAATGTATAAAAATTAAGGCTGAACCAATGTATTGGTATTGACCGATACCAGTGGTATTGGTATCAGAAAGTATTGGTTGGAATTTGTTTACCAATACCAGCCAATACTTTCCTCGCATTTTGGTCTTTCACGGGGTCCGCAAAAATTTCTCATGTCACGGAGTCTATATCCTTTAAATTATGCAAAATTCGAATTTTATTTTTATTTTGCACCAGTTTTGTGTGGGAAAACTAAATTGTGTTATAATATAACATGTAATTTAATATTATGATGTAATTCTTGAATATTTGAAGCAAAATTCTTGGTTAATTGACACGTGAAATACTTAGATACTTATATTAATCAATATTTCAAACAAATTGTAATTATTACAATTTTTAAGTATCAATATCGGTATTGGTGGGAATCAGAGAGAGTTTCGGTATTGGTATCCATATCAGTTCAAAGTGGTATCAGCTCAGCCCTAATAAAAATATTTGAAAAAAGTTGGTTTAGTTGCAGTAAATGTGCTAACATGGAGAATATGCCACCATTAGGGTACACTCACAAAGAACACCCATGCCCAGGTCGGAATTCAAACCCAGAAATCCTGGCATCATAGTGTGTTGTGTTAACCAGTCCACCACAGAGATCGGCTAAAGGAAGAAAGTATGAAGAAAGCAAAAGAGGCTAATTTAAGAAGGCTCATTTTAGAAATAAAATTACCCATTATTTTAGCTGTGTGATTTGGGTGATCTCGCATTATGTGAAAGGTCACATTTGATTCCAACCACTCCTCCACAGCAGCCACTTCCCTCTCAGAGAAACGAGTGTTCAAGTCCCTGCTCACAAACACATCCACATAAGGGTCTGCCATAGGAACAAAGCGCCATGCCATGTCATGCATTTCTACAAAGGAAAATAAACAATGGGATTAGTATGGAAAATACAATTGAATTATAATTTAATAGTTTTAATAATTTTATATTTCAATGGAAATATATTATAAAACCATTAATTTATCTTGTCAGATTTTTTTGATAAATGTATCATTTAAATATTTATTGTATGTATTAATGTGAGATCAAGGAAACTGTCCTGTATATTCTGATGTTTGTGTTTTACATTGCTTATTTTATACAGTATATACCACGTTTGTTACAACCTGTTACATTTCCCACACTAGAAATCGCTCGACAGTTTCGGTGCCAATGACAAGTGAGGAAAAAGTCGTCTGATGATAGTGATGAGAGAATGGAAGCCAGAAGATGCTGTTGCCACGTTGCAGTCTAACTCCCATATGTTTTGTGTGTGCTTTTGCAAGAAGCTTGTTTTATAAGTGTGGTGCTGACTCGTGTGGTGTTGGAATTTGTGCATTCCCGCATATCTTGTGCATAACCTGCCCTCGGCTTCCCCAACATAGGGTTAACTGCACGTGGTTTCTGCTAGAAATGCCAACAGTTGGCAAGTGTGGGAAACGTGACAGGATGTACCAAACACAGTAAATTTAGTTTCTTCATTTTTAAAATATTTCTGGCTATGTTGCATGTGCTGGTCTTAGAAAATTATTTTTAGTCATCAAGTGTGTGCATTAGAGGCTACTCTGTATTAAAGTAGGGTTGAGAATTGGGCCTTTTTGTCCTTTGAAAATATAACACTTCATGCAAGACATAATATATTTAGAGGATGTTTTTCACCGAGAATGTCTGGGACTTTTTTTTCCAGTTTTACGCGGACAGTATATTTTTCTTATGAAAATTTTCACTTAATGCAGATTGCTACAAAATTATACACTCTGAAGTTTTCACCTCGTGCAATCTGCATCAAGCAAAAATTCTATAATAAAAAGACACTTGTCAGTAAAACTGATTATATATACAGGGTGATTCTAAAGGTAGGGTACAAACAAAAACCACAGAATACCTTCCATGAAATAGAGACGAAAGTGCCCCTTCCACTTTGCCAAGAGATGCCTCCGTGAGGAGCTAGACAACGCTGAAAATGTGTGAAAATGAACTTCACACTGCTGTACAGCCAGTACCAGTGAAGATAGAAAGAAGTCAAAAGGAACACCAAAGTCGCCCATCCGAAAAACACCAGGTGGCAGCTGCGCAACGCATGCGCATGGGGTTCCACAAAGGAAATAGGAGTGTCCCACAAGACAAGTGAAGGGAAAGGGTAGCAATCAACAACGGTAGGGACAAAAGAAGCAATGAAGCATGAAGTAACAATTGAACAGCGGGAAACAAACACCATGACTGAAGCAGTGCAGTCGAGAAAAGTAGTGCGGGGTTGCAGAACCACGGGAGGACAGCGTAGGACGAAGAAACACACGGAGAATGTAAACAAAGTGGCCCATGACATTCGACAGGCAACAGACGCGTACATGGTTCGGGGCAGAAATGGCGGCGCTGGCGGTGCAGCATATGGGGAGTCCCCAAACACAGTGGGGATGTCACACAGAGGTCATGCGCCAGCAGGACAAACACAGCAACTCCGGGCACAGGAGGTTATTGCCAATGAAAGGTGCACGTACAGATAGGACCACGTACCCCGTACAGACGTTGTTACAAATGTAGTGATGGGGCCCAATCAGCCTCTTAGAAATGAAGCCGGAGGCACATCGCTGGGTGGGAGGGGGCAAAAGTCTGCTGGAGTGTTGTACAGACCCCACCAATGGACGAGGTTGGAAAGTGTCCACCCTGATCACCAGGTCCACCATCCCCAGACCTGACGCGGCTGCTTGCTTCCGAGCCCAACCCCAGCCGAACAACTCGAGTACCTCTTCGGCCGCAGCCTTCTGCTCCGAAACCAACCGTGGCCTCACACCACCGCAGCCGCACACTGCCGCGTGGGTGTGAGACCGGGCCGAGCGAGGCTGGACAGACAAACTGCATGGGACAGCCATGGAATGAATCTATGTGGGGGTATTCACGTCTGTTCAACTGCTGGGTCACCCCACATTTTTGTACACAAACACCACACGATCGTACGTAGTGCTCCCTGTCAGCTCAAGCAAGATGGACGAAGTACGTGTTGTGGGTGAATGGGGCAAGAATGAAGGACACTACATGTGTTCCAAGATGACAAGCCCCCAGAGTATATGGCCCCACCTGATGGCAGTGGTCAGGTAGTGAAGTCACGGGTGGCTCGGGAAGTCAGTGGTCACAGGTGGCTCGGGAACATTAGCTGATTGTACCACAGTGCCGTGCGGACATGTGGGCTGCAGGCATCTGGTCTGCGTACACAGTGCCAGATTGGAAGTGCAGTGTCAGGGAGCGTGTCAGTGAAAGAGCCAGTGCGGTGGTGGTGTGCTTGATGTATGACAGTTGAGTACGCTGTTTCGAAGCCGTTGTGACCAGTGTGTGTGTGTGCCACCTGCGCACTGGAGTACAGTATTCCATAATTGGCACTGTCCTCACCGTACCATGGAACTCTACACATTTGTAGAACTGAGGGACATGCATTTTGTCTACGGCCTTGCAGATGGCAATGGTCAAGCATCTGCATGCCTGTATCATGAACGGTATCCAGACAGGCGACACCTCGACAGCAGGTTGTTTTCGAATGTGCACCGTACCCTTGGTGAATCGGGTGTGTTACGTGCAGGCCATCATGTTGGTCACCCAAGACACGTGTGCACCGCGGTGGTCGAGGAGGACGTACTTGCTTGCGTGGATGACTCACCATCCACTAGCACCCGTAGCATTGCACGTGCAGTGGGTGTATCACAGTCGACAGTGTGGCGTGACCTTCATGATGGTCTGCTGTATCCCTATCATCCACAGCGAGTCCACGCATTGCTGGCTGGTGATTACCCACGACGTGTGGAATTCTGTCAACGACTGTTGCAGTTTTGTACTGACGATCCCCGTTTTTTACGCAATGTGCTTTTCATGGACGAGGCATCATTCACCCATGAGGGCATCTTCAATTGCCGAAACAGCCATGTGTGGGATTATGAAAATCCACATGCAGCAGTCGAGGTGCACCATCAGACCCAGTTTGCAGTGCATATCTGGGCAGGTATCATCGATGAACAGATTATCGGTTCATATCTGCTGCCACCACGTTTAAATAGCTGCCTCTATCGCACCTTTCTTGCATCAGTCCTTCCAGAGCTGCTAGAAGATGTACCCCTCAACGTGCGACATCGCATGTGGTTTCAATTGGATGGAGCGGCTGCACATTTTGATGGCACAGTGCGAACCCTTTTGCACCGTACCTACCCACAGCGCTGGATCGGCAGAGTGGGCCCCGTCCCCTGGCCCGCCCATTCGCCTGACCACACACCAATGGATTTCTTCTTGTGGACCATGTGAAAACACTCTTCTACGAGATCCCGGTGTCTGACCAGGAAACATTGGTAGCGTGGATACTTGCAGCATCGGCCGAGGTGTGTACCATGCCAGGGATTTTTGATGAGGTTTGCCAGAATTTCCTGCGACGCTGCAATGAATGTGGTGGTCGTCAATTTGAGCAACTTTTGTAACAACATCAGTCCGGGGTACGACTACGTACCATGTACTATTCCTATCTGTAAGTGCACCTTTGGGTGGCAATAAACCTCCTGTGCCCGGAGTTGCTGTGTTTGTCCTGCTGGCACATGACCTCTGTGTGACATCCCCTCAGTGCTGCTACGGGGAATCTCTCGTCCTGCATTTGTTGTCTCCTTGGCAGGTACCATTCTCCGTCCGGTCCTCTTTCTCTTTTGTTGCACCATGCTTTGTTCTTGCTGCAGTGTCTCCCCACTGTGTTTGGAGACTCCCCATACGCTGCACCACCTGAGCTGCATTTTCTGCCCCGAAACATGTATGCGTCTGTTGCCTGTCGAGTGTCACGGACCACTTTGCTTGCATTCTCGGTGTGTTTCTTCGTCCTATGTCGTCCTCCTGTGGTTCTGCAACCCTGCACTACTTTTCTCGACTGCACTGCTTCAGTCATGGTGTTTGTTTCTCGCTGTGCAATTGTTACTTCATGCTTCATTGCTTCTTTTGTCCCTACCATTGTCGATTGCTACCCTTTCCCTTCACTTGTCTTGCGGGACACTCCTATTTCCTTTGTGGAACCCCATGCACATGCATTGCGCAGCTGCTGCCTGGTGTTTTTCGGATGGGCAACTTTGGTGTTCCTTTTGACTTCTTTCTATTTTCACTGGTACTGGCTGTACAGCAGTGTGAAGTTCATTTTCACACGTTTTCGGCGTTGTCTAGCTTAGCTCCTCACGGAGGCATCTCTCGGCAAAGTGGAAGGGGCACTTTCGTCTCTATTTCATGGGAGGTATCTGTGGTTTTAGTTTGTACCCTACCTTTAGAATCACCCTGTATATATGATATCCCTCTCAAGTGTAAATATTCAGCAACTGGGGAGGGGGGATAGTCATGCCTTACTCAAAACCTGAGGTTTGTCAGAGTGGTAGCAATGCCTGCAGAACTGCATGAGGGAATAAATACAACGTAAGAGTTTCATAAATTTTGCCTGTAGTTATACTGAGTCTTTCCAATTCTCAATTGTATTGACCTGGATATGCTCTAAATTTGTAATCTGCTTAAAGGTGAACTGTCCTATGCAGTGGTGTGTCCAGGATGTTGGTACATGTTACGTCTAGTTGTAGTTTAATTTCTTTTGCAACAGAAGTAAGTCTTAAAGACAGCATTTGGTATGTATGAACTAAATGATAACACAAACAGCCTTTTTGACACTTGTCAAATCAACATAGTTATGATAATTACAAATGTATGTCGTCCACATTCTGGTTTCACAAGAATAAACAACACATCGAAATTCTTACCTGTTATATTTCCCATTATTGGAAGGCTGTTCACATCGCACAGGTCCAGATGCTCAAAATTGTCTTCCAAGTCACGCAGCGTTGCATTCAGACTCTCATTCCCTGAAGGTACACGCAGATGAACTCTCATTGTCCAGTTTGGGTAGTACATTGGTAACAACTCTGCAATTTCCACAACATCCTTCCAAGGGAAAAAAATACATTAAGTTGAAGCTTCTTAGAAAATGTACAGGCTTATGCTTCATTACGATGATAATTGTGGTAATTTAGAATACAAAGTCAAATTTTCTACTGTAATACTACTTAGGTAAACCAACCTGGTTCTAGAGTGCATGCATGATTTTTCGTCACAGTAAACTTTGTCAAAAGTACTACTTCAAAAGTCATAATAAACAGCAATTTCTTATTCCCCTCCCTCCCTTCTCTCTAATGTTTTACAACCTGGTCTCAGAGTATTTAACAATTAGTGAGGGTGCACAGCAATTGCCAAGTAATTTTTTTCTAACTGGAAAAAGGTCCATCGATTCTCCCTTTTGAGTTCGGCATCCTTCATTTCAAGTTAAAAACCAACATCAAGATTTATTTTTATTGTTAATAACAGAAACAAAGTTTAGTTACTTAGTATTTGAACATAAAAACCAAACTGAAAAATGCAATATATTGAAAATTCAGTGTAAAATGCAGGAACCAGTTTATATTTTCACATTCTACCATTTAATCCAAAGAATAAATTGTTCCACAATAGTAACAATTCCAAAAATTAGTTTCATGTGAGAGGTCAAACAACATAAGCAATAGGATAAATTTTCCCCTAACTTTTAAAGCTTTTTCTTGGATGAGGTTTATAAAAGTAAACTATAAACTTTCTAAAACAGGTTATCGCAGTTTCTTGTTCAAAATTGTGTTACGGTTATTCTTATATACCTTGCGTATGAATATTCTGTGGGTATTTTTAAAAGAGGCATAGCTTACTACCATCCCGCACTGTGGTCGTGCAGTCTAAGGTCTCAGGCTACAGGATTCATGCTTGTTCAAGTCTCCTGGGGGAAGCATAACAACTTTTCTCCTGAGATTTCGGCTAATGTTTGGGACCAGTGGTCGTAAGGAAATTCAGGAGTTACAAATGAGTAGCATCACCCAGTCATGGAAACCTACAACAATGACGGGATTCATCGTGCCGACCACACATCACCCCGTAACTAGTTGGATGATGGCCCACCTATGCTGAGGCATGTGGGAGTGAGGCCGGTAGTTGATAGGTAGGCTTTGGCCTTCAAGAGCAGTTGTGCCACTTGTTATGGTATTTATTATTAATAATATCAAAGAATTAATATAGATTATGCATTTCAATATTTCTAACTTGGCCCTACTTAATTCTTGTTTGATCTCTTTTAGGTTGAAATGTCTTTCGTAATACTTTATTTATCCATGAATAATATGTAACGTTGCATGGAACACATTAATGTGCATCGAAGAATGAAATTTACCTTGAAGAAACTGTCATCATTGGGATACCCATAGAGAGAGTAGGATACAACTTTCTGGCCAAGCCCTCGCAAGGTTGCGCGGCTGCTGCATGTGGAGTTGTATGGATCCCTGTATTCGTAGACGAAATCCATCACATATCCATCATTCCTGGATGTAAGCTTATTAGCCAATGATAACAAGCCAATGATTATAATAAAGGCTGCTGCGAATTTAAGTTTGCCCTTCATTCTGATTCTCACTTTCCAGCAATATTGAAGAAGAATGAACCTAGAGGTAAAAAGAGAGAAAAAATGTATTAGAAATGATCTACTAACTTAAAAAAAAATTGTGAATAAGAATAAATGTAATTTTGGAGGCACTCTAATATCTGGCATTGGGAATGAAAATAGCTGCATGAAATGAAATTGAAACAAACAGTTTTGCTGTGTGTTCTGGTGTGATTGAGTAAAAAAGTCTCCCCATGGATGTATTATTAATAATAAATTTGGAATAAAACTGGTTTATGTTTGTTTATAATAGTTCTTATTGTATAATAATAAAACATTATTATTATTCCTAATGTTCAAATTTTGTCAATGGCTCGAATCCCTCTACAAAAATTTCAGTTGACTGGCCATGCACGATGCTAATTCCTAACTGACTAGTAGTGGTCTACCCCAAAGGATGCCGTGCTGACTCGTGTAATGGGGATGGGCCAAATGCTGATTTTAGTTCTAATTATAGTCAGTAGAGTTTCAAAGATGCAACTTGTCATACAGAAAATATTTCTGAACCCAGTGTCACATCTGTATTCGAGATGTAAACTGTCTACATTGATTGAATCTTTGATTAAATCACACTGTTTTTAAGTCTACTTTATGCACAGAAAGGCTAATCGGGACGACCTACAGTTTAAAGTGGGATCCAAACTACTAGATATTAAACTCAGGACCCCTTGATTACAAAGCATAGATGTTACCACTAGCCATTGGCGAGGTCCCTGGAAGGATGAGAGAACGAACACAAATGAGTATATCTGCTTTACACAGAATTGGAAAGTAGGGTCCATGTCTGAATTTCAGTGCATTATGCTAAGCTTGCACCACGATAATTAAAAACCCAGCGCTCAGCGGAGGTGATGTGGTGGAACACTAAACCTCTAGTTAGGAAAAGTGACAAGAAGCATCCTTCCTGTCTCACTTCACCATGTTAAACCATGCAATCATCCTCCCACATCTTGGCTGGATATAATCCTTTTCAACGCTGATCTAGGCACTATTAAAAAGAAGTACATATAACCCTCCCTTTCGAAAATCCTGGGTACACCACTGCCTCCAGCTACCTCAAAGGCTCGACCAAATATTCCCAGCACGCTATGATGCCAGGGGTCCTAGGTTCGAATCCACACTTGGGAATGGGTGTTGCTTGTGAGTGTCCCTTCTCAATTTCACCATATCACTCATCCTCACCGTCGCGATTAGTCAAAAGTGGCATAAAAGCGTCATAAAAGAATGTAATTCAATCAGTCAACAAGAGGAATTTTAGTGTGTGTGTTCTGATTATTCTATAACAACGCTAAATTTCCCCCGGCTGTACAAAGAAGACGTTCCATGCAAAAGCGCATAACCAATATGTATAAACTAATAACACTTGTACACTATAACAAAAGCAAAATTAAGTTCACATCTCGGTGGACACCACATTTGTAACCAAACTTCATTTTTTAGTCGGCCAAGTAGCAGCAATTCGCGGCGCTACGTGACGAAGTAATGAAAAAGAAATTGCCAGTATTTGGCACCCCCATAATAGAAATGAAAAACTATTTACCGTTCGCAATTTAAAAGAATTTTCAAAGTTCCTGATTTTCTCGGCATCGCTCAAGTTTTCGAGACTAGTCACCTGTGCAACTGACATTTCAAATAAACACCCGAAAGAAGTTCACACCGATTTCCTTTAGCGTATCATAGAAAAATCGTAATCGCCTCTCGAGATAATAATTGTGTATCTAATCGCATCTCATCACGATATCCCCCAGCTGAATGCAGAAGTGTATACAAATAATAGACACCCTCGAAGGATTTGGATTGTCGTCACTAACGAAACCTAATTTGCGACACCCTGCTCTGACACTGAGGGCTTAGCGTGTTCGATTCTCATCTCGCCGTCGAAAATTCTGAGTTGGGAGTCCCTGCCAAAAGTATTGCGTCAGTTCTTTCGCATAACCATCCTTCAGCATCATCATTGCTGTTACAGTAGCACAAATAGATCCATCCTCGTTTTAAAATACCGTTTCAATGGTAACGCAATATCAGAAATTACACAAAGGATGAAAAATGTCACTGGAGTCGACAGAGTGTGTCGTGTTAATTTTCCTATCTTCAGTAGTAACGACGAACTGGCATATCCAATGTTTGGCGCTTCATCATAAACCGCAAAATGCAATCCTTGACTTGGTTTTCCAACGTTGTGTTCGATCATTTCGATTGTCGAAAACTAACAAAAATTGTGTCATCTCTCGTCAATTCTAACAGTTTCCCAAAGCCACCATCCGCTAAAGGGAATTTGAAGAAGACGCACAGTTGTTATTGCAAATCTCGTATCACTGCACAAGCTTATAGTTGATGCTAAAGTTTGGAAAGCACAGGCATACCTTCGACACAAGTTGCTGATGAACGTCCAAACTGTTGTAAGAAGGCCGCCACAATGAAGATACGAACTGCACCGCCGAGTATATGAACCCCGTCGAACGACAGTGTTCATACGTCACAACATGACGTACATGGGTACCAACATGCTCCTTGCGGAAAAGGTGAAGGGGGAGGGGCCAAAACATTTATTTTCTATCGAATTCCGAATATAGGCACGGATAATTTCTTATTTTGTGGAATAAGGGACAACAACCGGCTAAAAGTTTCCTTTTTGTAGCAAAATATATTAATTATTAATAAATATAGGAGGGTTTCATTTGAATTATTCACTGTTGCGTTGCAAGTTTGATCAACCCCGCCAGTCGTGCTTCATGTAAAAAACGCAGATTGTCGTACAACCACAATTTTATTTGCAACAATTTAAAATATAGACCATAGAAAAATGACCGTGCACGTTCTCGCGTTTTTGCGAGTTCGATTTAAGGCCAAAACCACACTTCCAAAATTGCGGGACCAGTGGTGCGCTCAAAATACACACAATCCGCCATGTTGGTACGTCACTGGTTCGTGGCGCATTCGTCGTCTGCTCTTCGAGTGTTCAGTTTACTACAGTGTTACCAGCTATACAGTTTTCATAGGAGATTTCCTGATTTTCATCGCAATCTCCTGATAATGACAAGTTTCAAGAAAATATGGGAACCTCGTAATATTTTGATTTCTTAAATATTTATAATGAACAATTATCTTAAATTCGCAACAGAAAAATCGAAAGTTACTTTAAATTTTACATGTTCTGTTGGTTCAATGAAAAGACCCGCGAATATAGGGCGGGGGGTGGGGTTGTCATACTGGGCTCAATATATTGGGAAAGACGCGCGGCGGCAATTGAGATGTGAAGACGTGTCCAAAACACTAAGTGCATTGTTAAAATATGTTATTCTGACAGAGACGATAAGGTTGATCCAGCTATCTTCTTAACCTGGGATGACAACACTTACCGTGCTGCGGTTGTGTTCAGTACGTTGGTAGACCGTCTTCCCGAGGCAGTGATTCCGACCCTGACATAATGGTACTGAACCTAGCATAATTTAACCTCCATTGCCACCTAGCACCCTGCGCTTGGTATAACAGCCAAATATAGCATAATAATCTCCAACCGCCCCTTCTCTGAGAGGTTGAACTCAATGGGAAAGGACACTGAAAATAATAATTAAAGAAACTGCCATTATCTTATTTCAGGAGTACGGAATGGTTCGCACAGTGCGTTACGACGCCAGGGGTCCCGGGTTCGAATCCCGGCCGGGGCATGGGTGTTCTTTGTGTGCCCGTTCATAAATTTCACCATATCATCACTCATCTTCATCTTCGCGATTAGCCAAAGGTGGTAGAAAAACAAAGTAAAATAAACCAAACCAACCAATCAATTTATTTCAGGAGTGGATATGTTTCAAACAAAACAGAGTAAACCGCCCCCCCCCCCATGTCTTTCATCTTTTCCGCATCTTCCTGTCGCAAAATCGAAGAAGAGAGCCGACCTCCATGTCGGAGTGGTTAGCATAGTGCGCTACGACGCCAAGGGTCTCTGGTTCGAATCTCGGCATGGGCGTGGATGTTCTTTTTGTGTGTCCATTCATTAATTTCATCATCTCCTCTTCATCTTCGCGCTTAACCAAAAGTGCAGAAAAGCGAAGTAAACAAAACAATAAACAATTGATTTGATTGATTTTTTTAAGTCCATTTTATGCACAGCAAGGCTAATCGGGACTGGACCTACAGTTTAAAGTGGGATCCGAACCACTGTGTCATGTGCCTCCACCGGGTATCGAGCAATAAACAATAGAAGAGGAGAGTGGGGTGACACACCTTCAAGTTTACCCTCTCTCAGCACCGACACAAGGGGTCAGCCATTTGCGGTGCTTGCATTTCCTGAGGAATATTCGACAGAAAATTGCGAAGTGGTCATTACAGCGCGCTACGACTGCAAGGGTCCCGGGTTTGAATTCCAGTATGAGCATGGGTGTTCCTTCATATCATAATTCATCCGCATCGTCGCGATTAACCAAAAGTGGGAGAAAAGCGAAGTAAAATAACCTCATCCATTCATTATTCACAGCTCTTTTCATAAGTGAGAGGTTGGTAACACTGTCCCGAGGCGAGAGACTCCTCGCAAGAAGCGAGGTGCATGACGGGAGCCGTGACGCGGGTGTATTCATATCGGGTCGCGTGCGGGGCACATCCAACTCCTAGCATGTCGCAAAAATGGGTTTGCTAATAGCTCTAAACCTGGCCTCATAACCTAACAACGTTGGAGGCATTATTAGAATCGTAATTGTGAAAATAATGCATGTTAGTTGGTTACGAGGGTTAAGTTCGGTGCTATAAGCTTTTTTAGGAACCGACTTTCGCAGAGCTGGATGTGCCTCGCACCAATCCTGTGTTTCATTTTATTCAAACGCTGAGTGGAGAAAACGCGCGACGAAGCCGACAGCACGGCGGTTTTCGTTGTAGCTTAACAGCGTGAGGAAAATACATGGCGTGCTGAATTTTTTTTTAGCCTCGTAAGGCTTGGCTGGTCCTTTGGCCGTCGCAAGGGCATATGTTTTTAAACTTTCCCTTTCTTTCAAAAAACCGCTGTGATATTTCAAAATTTGAAAAAATGCACAGCTTCTAGAGCATTGACATGAATTTTCGTGTGGTTTGCTTACGCTGTTAACTACATATTATCAATAGTTTAATAAACTTAAGGCTTGACTGGACCTCTGCAGCCGTAAGGGCGATTTTTTCAAGTTTTCCTCTCCAATCGAAAAACCTCTTTGATATTCCAAAATATGAAAAATTACAGACGCTTAGAATTTCTTCTACAGCATTGACGTGAATTTTCGTATAGTTTGCTTTCACTGTTATCTTAGATATTATCATGGACGTCCGGAAGGTCCACCTAAAAATTATACATTTCACACAATTTCATTTCAGTCACAATAATTTATGTTAATTATTATAAATTAGTTGAAGAAACATGATAATTTCAGACTGAAATAGTGTTTTATGAGGGGCCATCACTATTAAGGGAAAAATGTACCTCCTTTGCCCCCCTGGAAAAAAATACGTTGCTTGCCCCTCCCTGAAAAAAAACCTGCAGACGTCCATGGATATTATCAATAATTTAATATTCTTACGGCCCTCCCCGTTGGCGCAGTGGTAGCGTCGTTGCCTTGTAATCAAGGGATCCCAGGTTCGATACCCGGTAGAGGCACATAGTGGTTAGGATCCCACTTTAAACTGTAGGTCCAGTCCCAATTAGTCTTACTGTGCATAAAGTGGACTTAAAACTCCAAATCAATCAATTTAATATTCGTACGTACTCGAGAAACTTTTGAGAATATCTAGATAACAGCAAAAGCATACACGATAATTTATGTCAATGCTAACTATTTCCAAAATTGTTCTTACGTCCCTTTATACTCATTACTGTGGCTCCAGAAGGGTCCTTTTGTTCATTTTACACCAGGCAATCGTCGAATGTAACAAGCTGATTAGTGTTGCCCACGAGACGAGACTTTGGCCTGTCTCGTCTCGTGGAAATGCTGTCTCGTCTCGAAAATATTCGTTTGTCTTATGACACATGGCCAATCTCGTCTCGTCTCGTCTCGAATTTTTAAAAGCCTGTCCCTTCTCGTCCCGTGGGCAACACTAAAACTGATTTAATTATCGACACTCACTTTGCCTGAAGTGACTGAGGGGGTAAAATAAATAAAAAAAAATCTGTCACAAAGAGAGGAAGCTGTATTTAAACTTAGGACCTGTCGAATGCTGGTTGGTTGCGTTATTTTTAGGTGTCGCAATAAAAGAAAGAAATCGCAAATGGTATTCAATTCAATGTTCAGGTTTAGACTCATTTGTTACAAATTCAAACAATATACTTCTAAGATGATTTATAATTTCATTTCTGGAGCAGTTTTGGGTCCAAATCACTAAGCTTCATAAAAAGGGGCAACAAGTAGGTTGTCTTGCTGTACGAAGTTCCCGTGTTCTACAGAATGACAGAGAGGATGTACAAAGATATGCACGAAAGCGAAGAAGAACGTGAGGGGGTGGGTCTATTTTTATAGTGATGCAAACTTATGTCTAGTCGGCACAGTACATTATTACATTGCAGTCGCACCTCAGAACATTCGCAATATTCGCATGGTAATTTACCAAATGGGAATTTCTAAGTCAACAAGCTGATGACAAACATTTTTTAAGAGTTCGGGGATATTAGGGGAGTTTAAACATGATATCCCTTCTCCCTTAATTAGTTTGGTGTATTTAGGCTTGAATGTGTTGGTAAAAAGCAGGTGTAGAGTTTCTTAAATCCTTCAAACTTAGGTCAGTTTTAAATGGAAGCATGCGAGGTTGCTATCAGGATCCCTCTCAATAGGTAGTAGTACCTAATCCCTGTTAAAGGAAAAAGTCACGAAATATACCCAAACACTTTAACATTTTTTTTGAAAGTAGACACTGCACTGCACAATCATTCGTGTAGTTTTCATAATATCAATAAAATATATAATAATGCGTAGAGAAAATATTCGACGTGGAATTAGATTTTAATTTCTTATTTAATTGTTTAATTAATTAGCGTCGCTTTTCTGCTGATTGTGCCTAATCGCGGCGGTGAGGATAAGTGTTGATATGACGATAGTGATGAAGGAACACTCACAAAGAATACCCACGTCCAGGCCGGGATTCGATCCCGGGACATTTGGCTAACCACTCCGTCACAGAGGTCGGATACAAAGAATTCGAATCGAAGTTGAAATACGCAACACGATTTTTTATTAACGAATACGTAAATCCACGCGCAGTCGCATTTATTTCAATTTTATGTTAACATATTGTGTTGTTGTCATAGCTTTAATGTCAAGTTTACTTATTTTAGTGTTTGGAATATTTCTGAGAGATGAAGAGAAAATCGTTTACCTTGGGTTAATTAAGGGAGTTAGGTGATCGTACCCCTTGATGTCCAAAATATAGCAAATTTTGTATTAACATAAGAGTATGTTTTCTTTTGACATCTTGTCTTCCATGTCCCGAGAACGTCCTTAATCATCTCTTCTGATTTTATTAGCTAATTTCCTGGTTTTCCAAGGAAGCAGCTCTAAATTTTTCAAATCTGACCTGGCAACTCTGGTTTACTGTGGAGCCTGCGGAGGGGAACGTCAATGGTGGGAGGAAAAAATTAACGATGGGGGAAGAAATGTTAAATAACGAAGCCTCCATTTCAACGAACTGAAAAGTGGAGAAAAATTGGATAATTCTTATAAATATGAAAATTACATTCGGGTTTTTAGTGGTATAATCGCAGGTAGAATCAAGGATCTTACGTGGCAGATTTTATCTCGCTCTGAACTCAGCCAAAAGGCATTTCGCACCGATTTAATACATTCTCCAATTCATTTTAAAATATTAATGAATGTTTCATGTCGATATTTTGATCAATGCATCAATTCTTGACGCTGAGACGATATTTTCTATAAATACCTCATCTCTCCTCTCGTCTCCTTTCTCTTCTCTCCTTCTCCTTCTTCTCTCCTTCTCCTTCTACTCTGCTTATAAGTCTTATCGCCTTCCCTCCTGTTCTCGTCTCTTGTCTCCATCCCATTCTTCTCCACTCCTCTTATTCCTCTCCTGTCTTAGATTTCCGACTCCACTTCACTCTTCTCCTCTTCTTTTCGTTATTCTCATTTTCTCTCTTTTATTCTACTCTCAACTCCCCTCGTCTCGTCTCCTACCTCCTCTTCTCCTCTCCTCTCATCTGTTTCCCCCTCTCTTCTCCTCTTTGATCCATTTTCCTCATCTCTCCTCGCATCTTTTCCTTTTCTCCTCATTACTTCTCCTATCCACATCTGTCCTATCTTTTTTCTCCCTCCTATACTTTTCCTCTTCCCCTTTCGCTCTCTCTTTTTTCCTCTCATTTGTTGTCCCTTTTCGTTTCCTATATCCTCTTTTCCTTTGCGTAGACTCATCAGTGATGAAATAATAGGAAATCGATTTTCTTTCTTTCAGAAAGTATTTCTTATTTGCGACAAATGTAATACTGATATTTTTTTAGAGTTTTATACAATAATACTTGATTTTATTCCTTTTGCGTATTTCATAAATATCTATTGTGCATATGGCAACCCTGAAATTGAGTCTAACTCTACATGCAACTCACCAGCGCCTTACGTAATTTGGGTTGCCTAGTTTAAAATGTTGTTGTCCTTAAACTTTTGAGAGACAATGTACAATAAACACATTTGGAAATAATGATCATTCTTCTAATAAATACCTGTGCTGCCCACGTGAAATATAAATGAAACCCGTGTGTTCTCATAAAGTCACGTGAAGAATATTGCTTCCAGAATTGATTACTGACCAAATTTATAAAAATAAATTTAAAACGTACATATATCGAAGTTTACTTTAAAGTGTGGTACAAAATAAGTATGAAATAAAAGTTGGATATTTAATTTTCATATTGTTTACTTTATTTAGGAAGTTTTATTTATATTATTTTCCACAAGACAATTTAGTTTTTTCTTTCCTTCGTATGTGCACAGTCATTATAAATTCTGATCAAATATTTTTGTACATACAACGTAGAAGATTGAATCCGCTGCACAGTAAATTGCAATATTTATTTTATATACAGTGATTACAAGGAAATAACGGGTATAACATTATATCACATAGCTACTGAAATAGTACGATGTATTTTCAATTTTGTACTGAGAAGTAGCCACCTAATCTCATTAGCCCACGTGTGATTTGTCGGCTCACAAACTCACCACTAAGTGTTATCGAGACGAAACCAGACGAGACTTGTCAGTCTCGGTCTCATCTCGATTTATGAACATCCATCTCGTTATCGCCTCGGTCTCGAAGGGCAAATCTTGGTTCGTCTCAAGTCTCGAAAGATATAGAAAAAACAACTCCTGCACAAGCTTTCACAGGGTGCAGATCCTTTTTTTAACGCCTCGTTTCGACGATTCGAACCCTCGAAAACTGAATATCACTCTAAGCATGTATACCAATCATGCAGCAGATTCACAATTACCACGAATGGACTGACTGGCAATTATGATAGAGAAAATACATGACTTATCCAGCGGCGTATACTCTGGGTCACCTAGGTAATCGGAGATGACCCGGCTATAATTTTTTAAAAATTTGTTTTTTATTTCTTCGCAATATTCTTCCGAACCAATCTTTGAATCACATATTTCTTTGCTTCCAGCGCGCGAATGTTTTCAACCGTTTGCCGCGGAATGTCCGTGAGGCTTTTTCTCCAGCTGGTGGAACCTGGTGACGTCATGGTGAGATTCCACCGGCTCCCTTTAAAACCCTTGACGGGAGGGGAAGGAAACACTGCTTCTCAGGCGCGGTTATTCCGTGGCAAGGGTAAGCTCCTTCTGGAAAGAGTCCATCGGTCGCACTCTCCACCCCAGAGCCTTTGCCGTTCCCTTGGCTGGCACCCTCTTCTGCCATTCTTCCCCGATGGCCTTTGTATCGTAGGAGCTGTGTTGTTTACGACAGGGAAATTTATCAGGAAACAGGTTTTGGGTTCACAAATTACGTACTGAAAAGGAAAGAAGAGAAAATACATCTGAAAATGCGCGAGAAACAGAGAAATCTGAACAACATTTGCGAACCAATTCTATGAAAATTCTCATTTTACGTTTGCTTCTGTCTTCCTGATCTCTGCTATTTCAACAGATATTGTCAAAGGAAAAAAAAAAACTATTACACCGACCTCCATTGCGGAGTGTTAGCACAGCTCCCTACGACACCAGAGCTCCAGGGTTCGAATACCGGTCTAGGCATGGGTGTTCTTTGTAAATGTCCCTTCATCAATGTCATATCATCACTCGTAGTGATTAGCCAAAAGTGGCAGAAAAGCGACGTCAAATAACAGTTTAATCAATCGATTAATGAAGTAATTAAACTATTTATATGCTTACTTTTTTCATTTTTGTATTTTAAAATGCGTGATTAATTTCTTTGTAGCCTTCAAAACCAGTGAGAGTACTTCTTTCACAGAAATGAATAATTTTTAAAAGGGAAAGCTAAAAAAAAAAGGTAAAGTGTTCCCCTGTGCTTAGCACCACGCCATGAAGGCGTATAGGGGGTGTGGGGGTAACGCCACACACTTTCTTGATCCGGTCATGAGTGGGGGTGATGTGATCAGCATCACTCCCCTGACCGCCTTTACCCCCCAGGGTTACCCCCAGGTACCCATGTTATTGGACGCTGGGTGGCTATCAGAAATAAATTATATATATATGTACACATATATTAGGTAATTTAAGTTGCTTTTCCCCCCTCTTTAGATTAACAATGATCATAATGATAAAAGATGTTTGAATGTAAAATATATAAACAAAAAACGCAATGATTCCAACTTATAGAACCTCGCGCATCGCAGGGAATATAAAGCTGGGAAAGGGAATTTTTCAACATCCACAGGGAATTTAATTCTGTGTCAAGCAGGAAGGAACCGCAATAGAAGATTAGCGCAGGGAATTGAATGCGTGTTGTAGCGATTCGAGAATTTAATATTTGTTTAGCTGTTAGTGGTTTAGTATTTGTGCTAGTGCTGTGTTCACTGAAGTTAAAGGCAATGAATGGATATAATACAATATTTGCGTGCGAAAATATTTGGAACGGGATCTTTTCCGGAGAAATTTCAAATAGTTAATGTAGGTAGGTCAGTAGCATCTCTTGTACCATAGATCTCGAACTTAAACTTCCGTGTATAAAAACAAAAATCGGGAATGCACGAGTGACTGGGTACTGGGGTAACTTGAATTTTACACTTAAATTAATATTGAGGGTTTTTATTTCACTACCGCATTCCTTTCATATTCTTTGTTACAGGTTTTTTCTTATAGATTTATTATATTCTCTTGTTTTATCATTTGAAATTCTAAACGTAGATTAACTGCAAGTGCAATCACAACAATTATTCGACAGTGGTCGCAACAATAAGGTAAAATTTTTCACACATATATTCATAAATCCTGTATGGATGTTGAGGTAAATTTGCAGGGAGACTTCAGGAGTGGGTGGATGAATCAAGTGTCGGAGATTACCCACTAGTTAAAACCAGCATACGCCACTGGACTTATCTATAAATAATAATCAGATGGATATCCATTTGGTGTGTGTGTGTGTGAAGAAGTCGCATAGTAATGCAAATTCGGTTTACATTTTTGAAAATATCGTACCAGAGTCTAGAACGAGATCGAAACTCTCGGACACTAAGTCTCGGTCTCGCCTCAATTTTCCAGAAGTCTGTCTCGTTCTCGTCTCTATTATTACAAGCCTAATCTGGTCATGATTTTTGTATGCCTGTCTTGGTACTATTATCCCTACTCACCACCAAACGTTCTAGGTGTGACTCCTGACCTGGGAATGGCTGTTTCATTTGTGAACGGCCTTTCATTAATACCGTCTTATCATCAGCCCTTGACGTGGAAATTGTTAGGTGGTGGAATATTTATTAGAGCCTTTTTAGATTCTTGAGGGGATGCCTCTATGATTAACATGGTTGCAATGAAAGACAGGTTTAGTTTTCCTGGTTCGAGGGATAGTATTCTCATGCACCCCCACTTCGAACACTGCTTATCCTCATTTACCCTCATTGTCGCGATTATCCAAAAGAGGCAGAAAACCGACGCAAGAGAAGATAAATTCTAAAATAACACTGGCCTCATCTTTGCGATTAACCAAAGTTACAGAAAACGACGTAAATGTAAGAGAAATGAATAATTATAAAATATATATCCTTTGAAAACATTAAATTACAAATTACCACTTATATTGAGGAGACTGGCGTGTAAACCCGAATGTTCTAAAGGTACAGCAATTTTAAAATTTGTCAACAATAGAGAAATTAATTGTAATTCCCAAAAGTGCACATCTATTGTTCTTGATTTGATATTTAATTTTTTATGCTGTCGCTTTTCTGCCACCTTTGGCTAATCTCGACGATGAGGATAAGTGATGAAATTGACCAAGTGACACTCACAAAGAATACCAATACCCAGGCCAAGATTCGATCCCGGGACTCCTGGCGTCATAGCGCGCTGTGCTAACCATTCGGTCACGAAGGTCGGCTAACTATTGTTCTTGTAACAATATTTTTTTGCCGATCAGAACCTATATACTGACAATGAACAATACTGTTCACGGGTTTAGCCATTGACTTCTGCCAGTATTGCTTCGTCGGTGTAGTGTAAAAATCTCTATCCAGTGGTTGAATTGTAGTAAATGCTGCTGCTGTTAGGACATAGTGCATCTACAAGAGATAGATCACGTGTTTTAGCACTGCAAACAAGATTATTGTGTTTTACACATCGACTTTTTACTGTCGCTTTCACGACCCATGCTAAGTTTACTGGGCGAGCAGAATCTGCTGCACTCCTTCGTAACCAGTGACGTCAGACTAATTAGAGGACGTTTCTACTTCGGTGAGGTAGAACGTGAATTTCAGCTATGCGTATTTCACACGAACTAAAACAAATATTTTGCACATCTCATTTCTGCACCTTTTTCCGTAAAATAAGTGGATTTAAAACGTATTTCATGTCTATTGTCCGCACGGTATTGCGTCACCACCAAACATTTTTGGGGGAGGAGGCGTCAAATGTGGGACCACCCTAAGCTTTGGACTGTGCAGGGATCCAATCTTGCTTAAAATATCATTGTATAAAAATCTACATGATTTTTCTGCACTCAAATGACTCATCGTGTATTCTGAATTGTCTCTATTATGCTAATCCAAATATTCCATCCAGGATATCCTATTCTCGTCATGTAAGCCCCATATACGGATTAAATAAAATATACTGTATAAAGCCGATTTTTCAATTGTGGGATAAGGTTATTTGTTACAATGTACTTCAGTATTACAGTAGATAAAGTCAAGATTAACAAGTGATTGGGTAATATGTGCTATTTGGGTGATTGATGACCGCTATGTTCCGGGACATAATCTAATCTGTGTTTGACAGTTTGTAGTAGTTATACTCTTCTGTAAAGGCTCTGATTTCATATGGTTGCAAGTACCACTTTGAAGGTGATGTTTGGATCTGATTGTGTTCAATGTAGTAAAAAATGTTTGCTTCAAAGGAAAATTAACAGAATTTACGCCGAAAAAAGATAAACAAGGAAAAAATATGTCATTCATTTGGCCGTATAACACGATATCTTAAAACTAGACTCCGTGGCTTTCGACCTTCTTAAGCTTGACGCCCACCGAGACGTGGAGAAACGTGGCAACAAAAAGAAACCATTTATGTTGTCTGATTCTATTGAAATCAAATGGTGTAACGCCCACTACAGGCAAACACACCGAGCCGAAGCGGCAATTGCCCTTCCAGAAGTCTGCAGGTTATCTTAAGCTTGACACCAACGGCGTAATAATATACATATTATTATTGTTGGTGCTGTGAGAAATGGATTCAGCATTTGGTGCCTCTGTGGTTCTTTGCAGCGTAGTGGTCGCCTTCATACATGCAGGGTGCAATTTGTGATTTTATCGGGGGGTTAGACTTAATAAGCTTATATATGTTTGCTAATAGCTCTCCAGAAAACTATTTTGCAACAGGTTTTCATTAATTTAAACATCTCATTCAGTATCTTTTTTTACATTATTGTATGCTTATAATTGGACGTTAATTGCTGAAAATGTAATTTTGATATCAAATGGAACAGAAATCAACACCATTCTAAATAAAATTCTGTATTAAACTAGAAGAAAATTAAGACTGACTTTCACATAGATATTATTGATTGATTCATTTGGTTTATTTTACTTTGCATTCTGCCACTTTTGGCTAATCGCGAAAATGAGGATGAGTGATGAAATTGATGAGGTACACTCGCAAAGAATTCCCAGGCCGGGATTCGAACCAGGGACCTCATGTGGGTATCAGTTGAATATACAAAATGAATGAGACTATTCCTGAAGGTTCGATGGTTTGCCATTTGGTCTAACAAGGATACATTAACCATTTCGTTGCAATTTTTTCTGTACCGAAGCAATGCGCTGTAGGTTCATTTATTGAAAGAACAAGCAGGTTTGAAAGTGGTACAACTTCTAAATGATGCCTCTGATATGGCACTGAACCCACGTTCACATTCAGCTGTAGATGTTTCTAAAAGTTCTTTGAGTGAGGCGGGAATGTGTTTTGGATCAAACACATGGTTTTCCCTCTTAACTCCTGAATCCATTAGACAAAAGTGGCAGAAAAGCGACGATAAATGACAAAAATTAAATCAAATCACCCAATGTGAATTTCGAAATACGTGGCACGAATAGGAGAGGAAACAAGAGTTTACAGGATTCTTGTTGGGAAACCTGATGGTAAAAGACTTGTAAGAAGGCCAAGACGAAGATGGAGGGATAAAGTTGAGATGGATGGAAAAGATTGGATTGATCTTGCCCAGGATAGGGACAGATTGAAGGCTTGTGTTGCTGCAGTCATAAACCTTCGGGTTTAAGAATGCTAAATAGTTAGTTAGTTACTCCTGAATCCTCATGCACGGCGAATCAATCGTTTTCGATGTTTCAAGAGTTTTTCAGAGCCTTATGAGATCACCCCCTGCGTACGCCAGTGGTAAGGGAATCCATTCCTTGTCCTGAAAAAGTTGAATTAGGAATGATGGAGGCACTTCTAAGGGGAAAGATCCGTCATGTAAAAACTGCTCTGTTTTGGAGGATATTCTCAGACACCTTATCCAAAATACATCTCCAGTATGTAGATTAAGAGGGGGTTGAATCTGCATCTCGGTCTCGTCTCGATTTTCAAGAGGCCTTCTCGGTCTTGGTCTCGTCTCTAAATTCGAGACGAAAACGAGTCTTGTCTCGATATCATCCCTAGTGTATGTTAATACTTTTTTAAGGCTGCATACTAAAATATATGCATTGTAAGTTTTTTATGTATTTTACAGGCAGGCACGTAGGCAGGGTGAGGGCTCTGAGGGCTGAAGCCCCTCTCCCGAAATCCTACAATTATCTAATTTAAATAGTGGTAGTTAATATTACTTTAAACATCTTGTACAATAAGTTGTAAAATACTGAGAAATTCATCTTCAGGACTACTACCACCCCCCCCCCCAACTTTTTCGCCTTTAGATTGAAAATAGAAAACCTTGTTTTACGCACAAATGCCCAACCTTGAAGAGAACCTAAAATTTAACAGTTTTCAATGTAACATGTGAATGTGTACAATTTGTTTTACTCCAATATTTAAACTTTCTGTTACTGGGTAATAAATCACTTTCACCAATGTGAATTTCTCGTTGCCATTAGCCAAGAGCGGCAGAAAAGCGAAGCTTAATAACAAATATCAAATCAAATCAACCAATGCGAATTTCGAAACACATTTTTCTGAGGAAGATGCCCCACCCAAATATTTTACATATATTACTCTATGGTTTCTATGTTTTCCCAAAGTTCCACTGTAAACCAGGAGTCGTTGAATGACAAAAAATACAAAGGAGTGGTAAAAATAATCGCTCAACTGATATCATGAAATTCCTAACCACAATCGTACAGATCCTCGTTTATTTATCTCACATTTTTTATATGCGAAGAGCCATTCTATCACCCCTGATTTTCTCACTCGATAGTTGTCCAGTCTCAACAAGAGGATGAACATGATAAACATAACAGGACGCGGAGCTCGGTCACGTACTATGAGTCAACCTCACACCATGTCAGGCGAGAATTCAACTGACAATCAAGAAGCCTCTGTGTTTTACAGCAACATTCAACTCCTGCTCAGACGCCTGCCTCCCCCTTTCTCTAAACTCGTGAATTCTATTGCTTCCATTTTCTCATCAAGGTTAACTTGGCCTGATTTTAGAGAGTGTAAACCAAACAAAATATTTACTTCCCATGAGTAACGGTCCTTCGTTGCTTTGCGTTAGTTTACTTGCGATACCTTGATCCAGCGGCGCAGGAACGTTCTTCATTTGAGGGGGAAAAAACTTCACTTAAAAAATCTCATACAGTACAGGGTGTACCAAAAGTCCCATTACCCCCCCCCCCCTTTGAATTGTAGACAAACCTGCAAAATGTTATTTTAACAGCATGCGTATGATGAGAGGATGGTATACCATTAAATCAGACCAATGACCACCATTTACTCCAGAGGATCTGTGTGCACACCGCCATTTTCATGGCACTGTATTATTAGCCTCCAGGTGCGATGTGAAATCCTCCGTAACATAAGATGTCAGATCTGGATTTCAGTTGGCCATTTTAAGAGAATACCTCAATGATGGATTGGACGAGGATCGCCAAATTTACCAGCACCTCTAAAATGGCCACCCCAAAGTCCAAATCTGACATCTTGTGATAATGCGCTATGGGGACACATCAAACAGAAAGTCGCCCATAATCGTTATCAGATAACTGAGGAACTTCAAGAAGCTGTTCGCAGTGCGTTTGCTTCCCTCACGCCAGCCATGTAACGGAGGATTTCACATCGCACTTGGAGGCGAATAATACTGTGCCATGAAAATGGCGGTGTGCACACAGATCCTCTGGAGTAAATGGTGGTCATTGGTCTGATTTAATGGTATACCATCCTCTCATCATACGCATGCTGTTAAAATAAGATTTTGCAAGTTTGTCTACAATTCAAAGGGGGGGGGGTAATGGGACTTTTTGTACACCCTGTATAATAAAACGGAGAGGAAGAATGGAATCAGTACACCATTGGGCTTCAGTCCCCTGCTTCTTGAGAGTTTTATGAAATTTGCGAAACATATGCTTCCAGAAACAAAACAGTTGCATATTTTGAAAAATATACGTAGTTAAAGTTCCCCGTGGATATACAGTAGCACCGTGCCATGAAGGCACATTTAGGGGATGTGTGGGTAGGACTACACACATTCTCGATTCGGCCATTTTGGAGGTGATGTGATCAGCACCACGCTCTGGCCGTCTTCCCCAGGTACTCATTGATTCGAGGCTGGGTGAGCCCCAGAGCCGCTTTATGCAGAGACAAGGCGGGAATTCCGACCTTAGATCACCCATCCAGGGAATCGAACCCGGGACTCCCGCGTGGCAGTCAGACGCCCTGAGATTTTTATATTATTTTAATGTTTTCTTCTAGTAATTTTTTTCGAAATTCGCATTATAAAACAAAGCTACTTTTGTGATTTTAAGAAACAAAACTATATTTTCATACATTTTGTATTATACTATACTTGGTAAGATATATATATGTATGTATTTTCCTACATTTCTAAATATAATAAAATAGGAAGATTCCGTAGTTCACTGTGCACTGTAAATGATATATGTCTGTTGTGCACAGCATAGTAAATAACAATATAACAAAACTTCATCATTCTCATTGCATTCCATCTGGGTCGAGCCACGAACTTTTCAGGCCCGTAAAAAGGGGGGACAAGGGAGTCATGCCTCCCTCGAACGATTAAATATTTTAATGTGAACCTATAAAAATCTACAAAAATAACGTGGACGATTTGTTCAGAATTTCGATTTTCTTCTTGCATAAATGTATGGATTTTTTTCTGGAGAGAGAGGAAGACTCTAGAAGTCTGCAGGTTTTATAACCGCAAGGCTACCAGACGTTCCAATTTGGTCGGGACAGTTCACTATTGTTTCTAATCCCTGTTCTGACTTTTTTAGAACTGCAGTCTTCATGCGGAAATGTCCTTTTTATATATATATAATTCACGTTCAAACATGTTCTTATGTTCTTCATTATAAGAAGATATATATATATATATATATATATATATATATATATATATATACACACACACACAAGATGAATACGTATCATTTAACTTACACTATTTTCTATATAATTATTTTAAATTAAATCAAATCAAGGCTGTTCAGTGGTGCCGGTATGACATTCAAGGGAAATTTGAAAATATTGTTAATATGTGAATACTGTACTATTCGATTACTTTTGAAAACTGAATGTAAGCAATAAGCACCAAGCTATACGCCGTGTGAGACCCTTTCTTTGTAAGCGACTGTATTGTTGATTGTCGGGTCAGGGAGAGGAAAGGGCTATCGCTGAGTTGAATTCTTCCCGTTATTTGGACCATAATATTACAACTCTACAATTGTACGCCTAGCTGCAATACTACCATATCGTTGGTGGTCACATCCTTGGTATGAAATCCCAGGGGGTATAGGGGATCTCCCACCAACGACCTTGTTCTAATATCCCCCTCCCGATCAAAATTTCCCGAGAGGAAGAGTTTGTGTTGTAACAACAAAAATATGCATTAATTTTAACTTCAAATATACTTTACTAAGAATAATATCAGAAACACATCCAAAGATGGAAGACCAAAGAATATGCCTGTATGTGAATGTTGCACACATCTCTTGTTCTCTTTCTCTTTCTTTCTTTAGAGCTGGTAACAGCATGGAATTAAAACGTACTACTATAGTCATAGATAAGATTTTAAAATCATATCAAATTGGACTAGTAAGGAACGGATCCGTAGCTGCGAAGGGGATTTCCCACCCAGGCGCTGAGGCAAACTGACCAATATGTAAGGAAACTGAACCCAACTGTCCGTGGAACCCACAGCATTAGTATATTAGATCTTCAATTTGTAATCGAATTCGCAAATGTGAACATTTTTAGAAGAAAACTTCCTATTGAGCGTGATGCGTGGGTGCTGTTTCTTAGTTCTGTTCAACGTGTTTCATGATAAGTGGTTAACCAGTGGCGTATCGGCCGCCCCCGCAATGTTCTCTCTCTGTGCTCGTGAAGTTTTATATAATCGCAGATAGTGTCGTTTGTAAAAGAAAATCGATTTACGAAGTAGAAATTTGATTCCCAGTAACATATCATATGACGACGTCTGCGACAATAAACAGTGGCGTATTGTCTCAGCCAGAGGGGCCCGGGGATCTTGACACATGGGCCCTCTCCGAAATGAAGAATTAATTTACATGCTCGCAGATGGCCATCGATAGGAAAATATTCCTCGCCTCATACCTTTAGAGCCACGCAGTTTCTCATAAACGTAGTGTAGTATATCAATTGTCTACAGTTATGAATGCAATAGAAAGATTCAGTTGCTCAACCAGTCGACGCCTTATTGCTACACATTAAACAAGCAAACTTGGTAATTCATGACCTTTTACCAGCAATATTAGTTTTACACGTGCTATTTAAAATGTAACTTCCCACCAAATATTTTATAGGGGGCCCCAAGCCTTTTCATATTGAAATAAGAGATGTTATAAATTTCCCACATTGTCCACACCTGTTACGTGTTATTTCAAAGGGCACAAAAACTCTGAAAGCGCTGGAGCCCAAGGACTATTATTCATTTGCCCTAAGGGTCAGTACACCTTCTTCTGCAAATGTATGAGTCAAATGTTACCATTATTTTGGAGGATTTTGTGAAGTTCATTCTTCTTACATATTGAAATTTTTCCTAGATGCAATTTTCCTTGTTCACACTTGAAGACAGTGTAGCAGGTGGAGTATGATGCTTATGCAAATTATCCTAGCTGTGGGGGATGCTTCATGAAATTTTGCATTCACCTGTGCCCCCTTCCTCCCACACACACACTTCGAGCACTGTTGATCTATTAATAAAACGGTTCTTGTTTCATGAAAAAGTATTTAAGAAATGTATGTTCAGTGGTCTATCGAAAAGAAATGGCATCGTTAAAATTATGAATAATAATGTTGAGGTCCAATAACAACAAAATTAAACACCATGACCGTGTTGATACAACCTTTGGGGGGGGTGGGTGCAGTCCTTCCAACCGCTATTTCATTGAGTGACAATTTTTCAAGACTGGAGTCCGCTGTTATTTCTTCGTAGCAGAGTGGCGCAACCACAGGAGGGGAAGGGAGCGTGCCCCCCCAACCTTGGGCCGAAATGAGTTCTAGGGGGACAAGGGGGCATACAATGACGACCATTCTGCTCGGGGCAATTACCGCTCACAACTTCAAATTTTATGCAAATAAAAATACTTTTTATAATTTTTCTTGCTCGCTTCGTTCGCAATCCCTGCCTTTTCTTAGTCTTATCAAGTTCAGAACCGTAGCTAGGGGAGGCAGGAGTCGGCCCTGGGCGCCGAATGATCTAAATGAAAATAAGTTGTAAAATTGATTGATTGATTTGTGGTTTTAAGTTCACTTTACGCACAGAAAGGCTAATCGGGACTGGACCTACAGTTTAAATTGGGATCCGAACCACTGTGCCATGTGCCTCCACCGGGTATCGAACCCGGGACCCCTTGATCACAAGGCGACGATGTTACCACTACACTATCGGGGAGGCACAAAAGTTGTAAAAGAGAGAATGCATTGGCGTCCCGTGAAATTATTTGCGCCCTATTAAATCAATATTGATTACAGCCTGCAAAAAAAATTGGATCAAAATTTTTTTTTGCTCGGTTCGCTCGCAATTTATCACTGTTCTCTGTAATCCATTGTAAATTACGAGACAGAGAAATAAGACTTGTCTTAATTGATTTTGTTTTAAGTGCATGAACAATTGTTTTGAGGAAAGGGAGCGTGCACATTTGAGAGACAATTTATGTATTGATTGATTGATTTGCTGTATTTTACTTCGCTTTTTGTGCCACTTTTGGCTAATTTGTGAAGATGGGGATTAGTGATGATGTGATGATATTGATGAAGACACTCACAAACATCCATGCCCAGGCCGGGATTCGAATCCGGGACCTCTGGCGTCGTAGCACGATGTGCTAACAACTCCGCCACGGGGGCCGGCTCTTGTTACGTACGTCCGTCCCACTATGGCATCATCTCGATATTTTTTCACTAAGGGGCCCCCAATAATTTACTTGCAGGGGGCCCACAGAGAACTACGCTACGCCACTGTGGTTAACGTAGAGCCTTCTTATACAAAGAAGACTGTGTTGGAGGAAGGGAGCACAAGGGTAACATATTAAAGTTATATACTGTGCTTTTGCAATTTTGTCTCTTATTTTCAATGTGCGATTGCGATTTTGTTCCCAACTTTCATCTTGCCACCTAACAACCTTGAAGTCTGTTTTATAATGAAGGAACTCATGTTCAGTGGCTACTGATAGTCTGGCAATCAAGAAGGATATCTAAAACTTTGAGGTCCCAACGTTTATTTGCAGGTTCTTGTCGAAAAATATGTCGTGAAAGCAAATCCGACTAATACACTCTGGCGTGTTTGTGCAATTGCCGCCATATTGGATCCAAATATGGCGGTCAGCAAGCTGCCATTATTATTAAAGGTAGAAACTTGAAATCAACAGAGAACGTATTGTGGAAAAAAAGAAAAAAATCATTGTTGCACGAGACTCCATAGTTCCGGCCAGGAGTCGAAATTAGCAGATTCGCCTTAAACTTTCGTGCTAGATAAGAAGAAGGGGAAAATCGTAAATCCTTGTTGAACTGCGACGGAAAGATAGCACACTGCTACTGTTGCCAGGCATATAAACAAATGTCCACCGGGAAGGAAACAAAAAGGTCCATTTATCTACGGTGAGCTCAACAGGATACACCGCTATTTTTGAGCACTTTGTCTATCGATCTTATACCAACGGTGCGGTAAATTATCTAAATTGCCACATACGTAAGGGGATATCGCCAGGAAGAAAGGAAACGTTGTAAAGTAGTACCTACGCGACTGGTTGCAATAAGATTGTATGCTTTACTTTCAGCATGCTATTATTTTAACTCGCATTTATAGGAATTAGTAATTTTTCCTCAATTTCTGCTATGGATGATCAAGAAGACTCACTTAGCGAAACTTTAGTTAAATACAATGGCAGGAAAAAGTATTTCTTCTATTAACTTTTTGTATTTTAGAGCCACGGTGATCTAGTCGGTAGGGTGTGAGACTGCCACGCGGAAGACTGGGTTCGATTTCTGTGAGGAATGGGGAGGCAAGTGATCTTAAATGATAATTTTCCCTGCAATTCTCATATCTAAAAGCAGCTCTATGTACTACCTGGCGGCAACCCTGGGGAGTAAAGGTGACAGCAGAGTGGTGCTGATCACATCACCTTCTCTGTAGCAGGGATCGAGAATGCGTGGGGATCTACCTACACACATGGCCCTCTTCGATGGCTTAGTGGTTTCGTCGTCGCCTTGTAATCTAGTGGTCCCGAGTTTGATACCCGGTGGAGGCACATAATGATTCAGATCCCACTTTTAACTTTAGGTACAGTCCAGATTAGCCTATCTGAAATTGGTCTTAAAATCGAACTCCAACTACACACCTCTGCTACGGTGGTTAGTTTTAGCTTTCCTTGTGCTTAGATAGTCCTCCTCCGTGGCCGTGCGGTCTAAGGCGCTGTGGTTTGGACTCCAACTGGGTTCGAGTCCGCCTGAGTTCAATCTCTGGGTTTTCGGCCTGTGTATAGGAACGGTGGCAAACCCACCATCGTGAGGAAATTGGGGAGCTACGAGTGAGTATCGTAACCCGGTCTCGGAAATCTCCTATAACGGCTGGGGGTCCAACGTGCTGACTCCACGTCACTCCAATACCGGTTGAAGATCTCCACACCTTTAGGTAGGATTGTGGGAGGGAGACTGGCAGTCGGGAGATCGGCCTAGGCCCTTCAAGGGCTGTCGAGCTATGGGATATTATTTTTATTATTTGTGCTTAGATAAGCTAATCGGAACAGGATGTACAATTTGAAGTGGAATCCAGAATACTGTGCAATATACCCCCAGCAGGAATCGAACCCAAGAACCCTTCGTTACAAGGTAAAACTGAAAATACAGAGTTTTGCCAACTGCTCTAAAGAAGAAATGGAGAAGAAGATGCTATGATCAAGAGAGAGAGCGAGCAAGGAAGAAGACAAAGGCTGGAACAGAAAGGAAAAGGCAGATGGGGACCAAAAAGAGTGATAAGAATAAAATGAAAATAAAAGAACAAGATTTGATTTTTTATTTGATTTTAAAATTGTGGGAGCGTCAGCACTTAGGCTATTTTGCTCCAGTCACATTATACGTGGACCAGCCCATTATCATTACAAAGAACAACTCTAACGTTGCGTAATTAAAAATCTTAAAATGTTCTGACTTCTGTTAAAAGCTGAGGCTGTAACGGGGCACTCAGCACACATAAGGACAACAGGACAATACAAACAAAATTATACTGGCCATGGGGCCAGTCGCCAGAGCCTCGTTAGTCTTCAGTCCAGGGTGTACTAACGTGGAAGTGAGGTTGAAATTTGGGTGTACTACGTGGAAGGTCACCCCTTACACCCCTAAAAGAACAAGAAAATAAACGGGGAATGGAAGTAAGAATACATGATTAACATGCAGGGTGTTTCATAATATTGTTCGGGTTTATAAAGATGCATGACACGTTAATTACTGGACTTAATGCAACAAGGGCAGGACGAGAGAAGGCAGTCATTTTGACAGCTTCCTGTGTACAAGGACGATATACGGCACAGACTGAACACTTCGACAGTGTTATGTTCAGGAGCAGACAAACCTCATTGGGAAAGTTGTCTTATTGAAAAATTAAATCTGTGTTGTCTTGCAACTGAGGCATAAGCCAAATTTGCAACATATCCAGAAATGTCGTTGCTATTACGGCGGTTTCGTCTAGGAAATAAATAGTGTTTCTCGCAAGAAGAACGATTCGTACTGTACACTTGTAATACAGATTTTTACACGTGCGATAACGTGGCATGGCTGAGAAACTACAGCTCATCAAACCATATACACACAAGATATCATTTCATCACATTCAATTAACTAAACCAGTGGCGCCAACTTATATGGGTCTGTGGGGTTCGAGGCAACCCAATAACTTGTCTATTATTATATTTTAAGAAAACAAAATTTTCCATCATTATACATTTAAATAATTCTCATAGGTCCATTACTGACTAAGTATTATCAAAATACTGTTGTACTTTTCAGTGTCCTATATTATTTATGCTCTCCACGGTCACGTCGTTAATAGAAAAGTAAGGGAGGATAAGGGCTTATAACAAGGATGAGGATCAATAGGCACTAAAAACAGAAAATAGGCAGGAAAAGAAGAACCGAAAATACAAAATAGGCACTGAAATTGATGAACATGGATATATTCTTCATCATTTTCTCGAATTAGACACTCAAAGAAGCAGTTATTTTCGAAATACGCACTTATGACTGGAATAAGCAAAAACAGCCACTAGAAAATTCATGTATTCCTCACAGATATGGCCTGAAACTGTTTTTAAACGTAAAAACCAACATTTTATGGCCAAGGAACAAGAAAGGCAAATCTCCAGCCTACATTGCGTAAAATTATGAAACAAATCCCCGAGTTCATCTTACAAAATGATTTTCAAAAGTTGGGGCCAATGCACGAAACCATATGTAATACATATTGTTAATCCCGGAGAGTTAAAACAATTTTTGTCCGAGTGGATGCCCATGCTTCGAGGTACATTCCAACAAAAATTATAATATTTTTTAATCAAAATGAAATGATAATAATAATGAGATTAATCTACAAAATAATAACCCCACTGAACTTACAACTGTAATAGAAAAAAATAAAAATAATTTATCTGAGGATTGATCGATTGATTGATTGATTTGGTGTTATAAGTTCACTTTATGCACAGTAAGGCTAATCGGGACTGGACCTACAGTTTAAAGTGGGATCCGAACCACCGGGTATCGAACCCGGGACACCTTGATTACAAGGATATGATGATTATATTAATCACTATTAAGTCCACAAATTAGGGGTACAATCAGAGGCAGAGATAATAGCAAACACAGAAATTAAATGCGTCAGCTGAAACAAAAAAGGCATAGGTATAGTCTATAGTTCAGACCAAATGTTGAAGTGCATCATCGAGAAAGATGCAGGAAGGTGCATCGAAAACGCATCAATTGATGCATTTAAGTGCATCTTACTTGCATCATATGATGCACGTTGGCGTTACGTTTACAAATAAAGGGCTCGGGTGTAAAACATGGTAAGTGACATTTTGGTAATTTTTGAGTTACAAAGTAAAATGTGAATTCCTTCAAATTTCGAGTGAAATTACCAGGTCATACAATTTGCATTGGACTCAGTGAAACCTTCTGAAATTGGGAACACAAAAACAATTTATCTACAGTATAGCTTATAATAACCTTTTTTTCTTAATGAACTCAGAAATGACCAAAATGTCACTTACCATGTATTACACCCGACCCCTTCAAATGATAAACAAAATGCATCAGACTGTTCTTGGCGAAAGGCCAAAAAACACATTTTAGTGCATCAATCGTAATAGATTGTATGCATTTAGTTTTCTCTGTGTAGTTGTATTACTAGTATCATTTTCTTATCTTTTGTTCGATGTGTATTTCTAAGGGCCGGAATTATACTGATCCTTGAGCAGATATTACGAATGAATGATTTATTGATTTATTTTACTTTCCGTTTCTGCCACTTTTGGCTAATTCTGAGGATGATGTTAACAAGAAATTGATGAAGCGACAATCACAAACATATATGGACAGGACACAACACAAAAGTTCCTTAGAGGATTATACTGGCCATGGGTCCAGACGCCAGAGCCTAGCTAGTCCGCAAGAACAAGTGCAGTCCACATTGTACTACGTGAAAGTGAGATTGACATTTGGGTGTCTTACGAAAGGGTGACCCCTTACAATCCTCTATTTTTTAACGCCATTCCTTCAATTCTCGAATCGTGCATTGAAGAAAACAAGGGGAATGATCATGTAGACAGGAAAAAATAGTTTACTATTACATTTGCCACATAGGCGTAACTTGGCGGGGGCAAGGGAGTGCAATTGCCCCATTAAATTTTCAGGTTCATTAAAATTTACAAGTTAATGGTAGTTTTGTTAACCACCTTGGAGCTGAGGAGCAAAGGAATGTGTAATTTTTACAATTTGGCTAATGTAACAGTCATTTAGCAAAAACAGCTAAATAACTATTTTTGTGAGATAGAAAACTTTGATTCTGCCCCCTCCCCAAAGTAAAGCCTCAAGTTAGATCCTGCTCCCCAAAATTAGGTCCCAACTTACGCCCATGTATAGCAATATCCATCTTTTCCTCCAAAACTGGAGAAGCATTCTCCCTCAAAACAAATCTCGATTCGACGCCAGGAGTCCCGGGTTCGAATCTCGGCCTGGGCATGGGTGTTCTTTGTGAATGTCCCTTCATCAATTTCATTACATCACCACTCATCCTCATCTTCGCGATTAGCTAAACGTGGCAGAAAAGCGAAGTAAAATAAACCAAATTAATCAATCAAATCTTGATTCGAATTTCCTCCCATAAAAGTATGTTTTCGATAACTTTATATGCATAAAATTAAAAAGCCTCATATTAGAAATAATAATATACATCGTGCCAAAACAAGCTCCCAAAGTTTTGAAAGAACAGCATAGTTCATTCTTTATGTGGTCGTCCATGCATCCATACCATGATTTATATTATTCATCGCTAAGTATTTCTGAATTCCCTCACCGTTGATTCGCAGCTGGGTTATTAAATGTACGAAAGTAAATTTCCCTCAAGAAACAATGGACACGAGAGTGTTATTTTTTATGTATTGACGTCACATTCTGAGCAACACAAGGCCAAGCTTATTCCAAGCATCGATAACGCAATTGCGCATTGACAGCATGCTAGACGGTGACTCGAGGTGTCTGGAATTTGAAAAATGAAACGGTAGGGTGAGAAAGAGAGCAGCTTATTCACGTTATCTCTCTGCACGTGTTGCGTATTGGCGACTCTTCCTCTGGGGGTGAGGGGAAAGGTGACCTCTGTTCTAGAAGCTTCCATAGGCCTATTGTTCTCTTTTAGACGTTGATTGTTCATTCGCTTGTAGTCGTCAGAGATGATACACGATAGACCTCCCTTAGTCTTGCAAGAACAATCGCTGCTACATTGCACGCATTCTTTGTTTACTGACTCCTTTGGTATTTTTTGCGTCGTTTTTCAGTTGCATTTTTTTCTAATCTTGACACTGAATTCTTTCTTTCTTATCAGCCAGATATTATATATGCATTTAAGTTAATTTCGCATTTCGTTCGAAATGATGGGAATTAAGGTGAACAATAGCATCCTTAACCAGGATTCGTCATTTTGTCCGGGTTTTTCGAAAAACCCAACCCAGATGGGCTTTTCGGTTTTTTCAGAAGAAAACATAAAAATCCGACTAAAACTGTGTTTATTGGTTTTCTTCTCAAGTTATGCTTCAAAATAAGGTAAAGTGCCCAAATACCGTCCCCCTAAGCCAAGTCTTCAATTCTGAAAATGTGTTTAAAGTTAAAAATAATACAACAACTGATTGAAGCAACTCAACTCCATACCTACTAGTGCTGCTGGTGTGATTCTACTAAATAAACCTTTCTTAACCGAAAAAAAAGGAAATAATCAAAAGAACACAAATTCTGATGTTTCAAAAATTGGGTGTCCCAATTCCGTCCCCCTTTTCCAGTTATTATATACTCATTTATTTTTATGGGAAATTTGATTAAAACAGTGTTAAAATCTCTTGAAAAAAATTTATTGAGATGAAAACATGTTTATACATTTTTATACTTAAGTTACATTTTTTTACCCATCGAGACAAAAATCGCAAACAAAGGTTTTGGCTCTTGTTGAAGATGAACACATCTCGTGGCACCACTGGAAGCATTTCGAACACTTTGCCCATTTCTCTCCTAGCTTGTCTTGGGGAAAACGCTTTCCACAAATTGGACATAACGCATCTTCATCGCTTGAACTATCCTCGTCATCGGTGGACACCAGTGGAACTTATGTTTCATCCTCAGAGTCGCTTGAACTTAAGTCATATTTTTATGTTTTCTTTTTGGGAGGTTTTGTCGATGATGTTCCAAGCTGATCTTTATCTTCAATGATGAAACGTTTCTTGGCCTTTGATGGGATTGTTTCTTCTGACGCTCTTCCGCCATTTGTTTCTTTTCCATAGAGGCTTTTGGAGACATCTTATGTGGACTTCCTTTTACCAAGAATGAGGTCCCGGCTCTAGAAGATGTGGAAGGCTGGATTACTGGAACTTCCTGGATGTATCTTGGACTGACCACTTGAGGTGAAGCTGGAGCATTCTGGTTGTCATCATTCCATCCATTGTCAGGGACCTCTGGCTCTTCAAGTTGTCTGGCTATGAAAGTCATGCTCTTAAAAGACATCGGGATCAAACGGATGAATTCCAGTTTTCCTAAATACATTGACGGCAGTTTCGAGAGTAGCAGCACGAAGGTACGCTTCACAGAACAAACTGTATACTCGTAGTTTCCTCACAATTCTGTTTGAGTTAGAGGCCAACCATTACTCTATAGCCTTTGCGTATAGAGTTTTCAGAGGAAACATAAATGCTAAATCTAAAGGCTGTAGCTTGTCTGTTGAGTGAGGAGGAAAGCACATGCCCCCTCGGACCCCCCCCCCCCGCTGGCGTCAACTTCTTCATAGAACTTTAAGTTTAATATATACTTTTTTTTATTAATTAGCATTAATTTTCTTTTCAAGAATAAAGCATAGAAGTGTTAAACACATTATAAAAAGGTCGACAAGTGATCATACATCAACCAAAACTAGTCTAAATGGTCAGGAATATATATATATATACACATACATAATGTGGGTTCTAAATCCGTCCCTGGGACGGATTTGAGAATCTCAAAGGTGACGGATATAGGACTACAGTTATAACAACAATAGCGACTGCTCCTGACCAAACGACTACAGCTACATGGCTGTGACAACTGGAACGCAATATTCAAGTACTAATATATAATTAGCAAACACTAAATTATGAAAAACTTACCGCGAGGCGTCAATATAACTGTTTCAAGTTGATTTCACACTGTAGCAAGCTTTCAGACAAACTATTTTTGAAAAATTAAAACGTGAATGAACAGAAAAAAGCAACTACGTCACTGCCAGTAGGCAACCGAATGGTTCTGAAGATTTTCCTGCTGCTCTCACAAAATGGCAGCACTTTCCATGGAAGTTAAAGAGGGGGACGAATTCAGGGCAAGGGACGGATTTCGGGCACTTTACCCTACATATTTTAAAATTGAAATACCATTTTTCTTGCACTAACATATCTTATCATTCACTTCTATTGCTTTAGTTGACCGAACCGGAAACTACATAATATATATTTTTAATATTTATCAAAATATCATTATTATGGAGCAGATTTTTGCATAATTTATCCCTCTGAAGAAAATAAAGGCTTGAAGGTTTTCAATTCATTTCATGTTTTTTGAAGTCGAATAACGGCTTTTTATAGTGTGAAGGGTTAGTGTCTATTTTGTATAATATTGCCTAAAATGCCTATTTTGGTAATTTTTGTTACAGTACGTTGTAGAAGATCACAAGAAACCTTTCCCGAGAGAATCTTGTTAATGTTAATGACAATCTCTTGTTTATGATGAACTGAAAAAGTGGCAGATCGCCAGGGACGTAAGGTTCTGTAAATTCCAATTTCTTTCTCTCAGGATACGCAATCTGGATAGCTACTATCGGATTAAAAAAATATGGATACTCGAGTTTGCACTCCAATTAAAAATTAACCAGTAGACCTACATAAAACCAAGGTACATAAAAATTTAGATTATGCTAACTAAATTTTCTTAGTATGCCTTCAATTTTTTTCCTTCGTGAAAACAAAAAAGTGCCTTTTTATGTGTTTTCCAAACGAACGCTCTTCTTGAAATCTTATAAATGTCCGATCGTAAAAAAACTTTAATACGGTGCATGTAGACAGACAATCCTTAATTTTCAGATTATTAAAATTTGTCAAAAAACCGTTCTTCTCAATTTTCTGAAAACTTTTACTTAGTATCTACACGATCTTTTACAAATACGATCTTGGTCTTGTTTAAAATCTGCTTTTAAAATCAATTATCATTGTCAATTTACATTGCGAAACCAATTTTATACCCCACTTCCAACAATCAGCCACATAGTCGCTTACAGACAAAGGTGTCACGCGGTGTACAGCTTAGTGCTTATTGTTTACATTCAATTCTCCGAAGTATTCGAATAGTTCTGTGTTCCACAAATTAACAATGCTTCATTTTTAAAAACGTTCTCATTGCAGCACCATTGAACAGCCATTATAATTCAATGGTTAGAAAATAATAAATTTATAAATAAAATGATACTAAATCGGCAAATTAGACTGTCTGGTAGCCTCGCATCAATGGTTATAAAACTAGAACTACCAAATATTGCAGATTGCAGACTACTGGAGCATGCCTCTCTACACAACAAACTAGTGTTGACCACGGGACGAGACGGGACAGGCTTTTAAAAATTCGAGACGAGACGAGATTGACCATGTGTCATGAGACAAACGAATATTTTCGAGACGAGACAGCATTTCCACGAGACGAGACAGGCCAAAGTCTCGTCTCGTGGGCAACACTACAACAAACACATTCATGCAAGGACAACATTGAAATTTTATATACATTTGAAAAATCGTCGATGTTATTTTCGTAACCTTTCATAGGTTTACATTTTAATATTTCATAGTTCGAGGGGTGGGAGAATGGCCCCCCATGGCCCCTACCCTGAGTATGGGCCTGAGTGACAGGCCACAGTTTCCACCGTTCAACAGATATCGCCGTGTGCGGTCAGGGTTGCCAAATGCCAATGGACAACCGCGCTAGATTCCAGCTTTAAACTCACCAAGCGCTAGCCAAAGTGAAAAATCACCAGAACTAGCACTACATCACAAAAAGTGAATTATAGCATAAAATTGTGTATTTTCCTTTACAAAACATCATCATCATTTTTTTAAGAGATTGATTTATTGATTGATTTGCTTTATATTACTTCGCGTTTGTGCCACTTTTGGCTAATTTGCGAAGATGGGGATGAGTGATGATATGATGAAATTGTTGAGGGACACTCACAAACATCAATGCTTACGTCGGGATTCAAACCCGAGACCATTGGCGTCGTAGTGCGATGTACTAACCACTCTGCCTCGGGGACCGGCTTTCTTTTCTTTCTTTCTATTTTTTTAAATAAGAATCTTGGTCCGTGGATAGTTCGTTCATCAATTCCGAAACGTGTGAATTGTTCCGATTAGGGTTACCAGGTATATACGGGATTGTCCCCTTTTTTAAAGATATGTCCCCGTATCCCGGAAAATGTTCTCGGGACGTTCATTTGTCCCGTATTTAGCTAAAGAAATAACGAATTCAAATTTCAAAATCATTCTATACATCTCATTTTTCTATGATGACTCTTCAAGTTGACCAAAGAACAAAATCGGCTGGACTTAACGACAGTGGAAAGCATATTGCAAGTTCTAGTGGATGAGAATAAGTTCTATTCTGAATTTTATAGTAATGCATGGAAATAAAAGGTCCTCTTAAAGGACGCCAAAAGTTCACTCAAATATTAATATAATTTGCCAAAATGTTAAAAATTAGGAATTAACAATGCTTTAAACAGCAATTGGTTTTGTAATGTTTAAAAATGTTATAAACTAAAAATTTAACTATATCCATGTCTATAAAATCTGTATGCCCCGTTTCTTTATTTTAGAAATCTGGCAACCCTAGTTCCGATAGTATTCACAACTTCCAGTGGTAAAGTGGAATTGTGATGAAAGCCGTAGCTACGGGGAGGAAATGGAAGAAGAAGGGGGGGGGGGTTGCAGTCGTTACGGGTGCCTAAGTCAAGAGGGCGTCAAAGGAACTAAAGAAAATTGGAAACAGCATGGTGGCCTAATTCTATAAAAGTAATATTAAGTGTATATCGTTGTCATTATGGAATAGTAATAATATCCGTTCCTGTGTATTTGAAATACTTAGTTACAAATTAATTACATTGCATTAATGTAGATTTCTAATTCTCCAGTGAAGCAATTATAAATCATTACAAATTGAATATAACGATGAGATTCTTCGCATCAGAATTCACACCAGAATATCTGAAACATCATCAGAATTTCGCCTTGGCGGAATTTATAAAAAATGGCACCTGTTCGAAATGACAAAACACAGATCTGGTGTAAAAAGCACCAAATTGTCAACCCTGTGTGCGGTGTTGCCACGTTGTATTAAATTGCGACAACGTGTCTACTAGTATCCTATTACTGAAAGTCGATGTTTTAGCTTCAATGAACTCTTTACTTGACCTGCCCTTCCCTAAATTCTTCAATTTCTGCGACACTGCGACGCCACCGGATGTGAACCAAGCTCTTCTTTTTTTTTCCAGCTGCATATTTGTATATCAGTATTCACTTGTTTCGCCCCCTTCTCTCTCCCCCCCATCTCTCTGTGTGTGTGTGTGTGTGTGTGTGTGTGTGTGTGTGTGTGTGTGTGGGTGTGGGTGTGTGTGTGTGTGTGTGTGTGTGTGTGTGTGTGTGTGTAAGAACGAACGTGGCTTCAAATATCACGAATACCTTAGTTGAAAAAACTCCCACGCTAAACAATTTCTGCAGGCCTGGTGCTAAAATAAGTGGATTGCTGCAGATACATGTTTTAGCACCGATAGAAAAATAATTTGCATATGGACATGAATTGAGTCTACCCTGAAACCACATTTAATGTGCTTTCCTTTGTGTCTGTCCATAGAAAAAATAATTGATTGATTTGGCTTATTGTACTTCGCTTTTCTGCCACTTTTGGCTAATTGCGAAGATGAGGATGCGTGACGAAATTAGGAAATTGATGAAATGACATTCACAAAGAACACCCATGCCCAGGCCGGGATTCGAACCCAGGACCCCTGGAGTCGTAGCGCGCTGCTCTAGCCACTCTGCCACGGAGGTCGGCATAGAAAAATGAAGATTAAGTTGTGTCTGTGGGATAGAGTTTGCAGTAACGGTATCAGAGGAGAGAGGGGCAAGTCGACCACTCCTTCCCCTTAGGTACAGCCTCCCCTACAGACAAGAGAAATTATACAGTTGAACCTGAGTTATACCTACGTCAAGGTGAAGAGAAAATATACGTATAACTGAGAATTACTTGAAAACCAGATTTGGATAACATGTCATATCATTATTAAAATACTGTAATTCCATCTATTTTGAGTTACAACATGCAGCATAATACAGCTAATTTCCGTCATAAAGTGGTAAATTAACGAATCTAAAAGTTTGATTCTTAAGTACATTACATTTGCCACTTTTAATGCTTTTATATCGATTAGCGTCCACTTCCCGTATAAATTTTACTTTCTGGTCAAGCATGTAACATTTCCTCTTTCTGTACTCAATGGCCGACCAGTAGCGACTGAAAACTTTCACTGAAGGAACCCCTGTTCTGTTTTTATTATGGAACACAACAAAGCTCAGCTATCGGCATCTTTTTAACTTGTGTGCTGTCATATCGCGATTACAGTACGTACAAAGTAAAATTGGTATCGTATTCTGAACAACTGCCGCAAATCTTGTTCCTCTCGCTTTCGTGCCGCCTCTGCTTGCCTTCTCTGTGACACCGCCGTTCTGCACTCGTCTTTGTCGCAACTCGAGACCGACCGACGCCATATTCGCCTATATCCTGTTTCGTATCTGTGTTTTTGTAACAACAAGAAAGTATACTTCTGTGACATTGTTGTAGCTTGGTTACGTACAAATCAACTGTATTTTATGAAAATTAGTAAGCGTAACGTCTTCCTCCGTAGCCGAGCGGGTTAAGACTAGGGATGGCCAAACGGATCCGGATCCGAAAAATCCGGATCCATTCGGATCCGGATCCGGATCCAAAAGTTTCGAATCTGGATCCAGATCCGAAACTTTCGTATCTCAATCCCATCATAATATTACCACACCTTAAAAAGATATTATGATCTTCGATTACAAATAAATTTTTCGTTAGTCCTACAATAATTTTTTTCAAGTGTTGTTCCTAAAATACTTTGCTACGCATCGGCTAACACACTCGTGCACAAAAATAATCTTACTTGTTTAACATAAAAATCAGAGGTGATTTTGTAAATGCCATTGAAACGAATATGTATTCATTCGAATGTTTTGGAAATGAAAACACACATAAATGTGAGACATTCCATTCCAGGATGAAACCTTTAACACATATAACAAGATAGAAATGTTATACAAAAATTATACAATTGTTCTACAGTTAAAGTTTTACAAATTAAAATAAAACATTATAATATATGCAGTGTTATATAATTACAAAGTGTAAGACTAACAAGGGAGGTTATCTAAGTGTCCCCCTCCGATTTCCATGAAACTTGGCAGGCGTGTAGTGGGGCCCAAAGGAAGAATTCAGTGTTTTTTTTGTTTCAGCTAAAAACGGTTTTAGGGGACAAAACCCCCTCAAATGTCAAGATGAGGACAACTTGAAGTGAGGATCTGACCCCTGTGTCCCCCTCCGATTTCCATGATACTTGGCAGGTGTGTGTATAAACAGGCCCAAATGAAGAAATACGTGTTTTTTTTGTTTCGGCTAAAAAACTGTTTTAGGGAGCAACCCCCCCCCCCCTCAAATGTCAAGATGAGGACAAATTGAAGTGAGGATCTGACCCCTGTGTCCCCCTCCGATTTCCATGATACTTGGCAGGTGTGTGTATAAACGGGCCCAAATGAAGAAATACGTGCTTTTTTGTTTCGGCTAAGAAACTGTTTGAGGGAGCAACCCCCCCCCCCTCAAATGTCAAGATGAGGACAAATTGAAATGAGGATCTGACCCCTGTGTCCCCCTCCGATTTCCATGATACTTGGCAGGTGTGTGTATAAACGGGCCCAAATGAAGAAATACGTGCTTTTTTGTTTCGGCTAAGAAACTGTTTTAGGGAGGCAACCCCCTCAAATGTCAATATGAGGACAAATTTAAGTGGGCATTTGACCTATGTGTCCCCCTCCGATTTCCATGAAACTTAGCAGGTGTATAGCGGGGCCAAAAGGAAAAAATACGTGTTTTTTTGTTTCAGCTAAAAAAACGGTTTTACAGGGCAAAACCCACTCAATTGTCAAGATGAGGACTAATTGAAGTGGGGATCTGACCCCTGTGTCCTCGTCCGATTTCCATGAAACTTGGCAGGGTTGTGTACAAACGGGCCCAAATGAAGAAATACATGTTTTTTTTTGTTTCGGCTAAAAATCTGTTCTAGTTGGCAACCTCCCCTCAAATGTCAAGATGAGGACAAATTCAAGTGGGGATCTGACCCCTGTGTCCCCCTCCGATTCCCATGATTTTTGACAGGTGTATAGAGAGGCCCTATTCCCCCTCTTTCTTCCTATGCCATATTTACGTGGTTTCGGAGTCAGATCCCCACTTCAATTTCTCCTCATCTTGACATTTGAGGGGGGCTCTATACACCTGCCAAGTTTCATGGAAATCGGAGGGGGAGACTTAGAAATCCCTTGTATGTGTATTAATTAATTACAAATCGCGCACGCGCGCGCACACACACTATATGTATGTTATATATATATATATATATATATATATATATATATATATATGTATATTAGCAGGTAACAGTATGTTATAAGCACATTCTTACTTTCCAAAGAAGCGCACGTGGGATGGCAAAATTCCGGATCCGGATCCAAAAGTACCGGATCCGGATCCGAAAGTACCGGATCCGGATCCGAAAGTACCGGATCCGAAAGTTTTGGATCCGGATCCGAAAATTCCGGATCCGTGTATCCGGATCCGAAAAATTTTAGGATCCGGATCCCTAGGATCCGGAACCAACCGGATCCGAATTTTGGATCCGTCAGGATCCGGATCTGGCCATCCCTAGTTAAGACGTTCACTCGTCTTGAGATCGTTCGCTGCGGGACTGCGTAGGTTCGAATCCTGCTCTGGTCGGAATTTATTCGGCCTACGTATAGGGGCGGTGGCAACCCACCATCGTGAGGAAATTGGGGAGCTTCGAATGAGTAAGCGTAATCCAGTCCCGGAAACCTACTATAACGGCTGGGGATACGTCGGGCTGACCCCCCGACTATTCCAATACTGGTTGCAGATCTCCACGCTTAGAGGTGAAGAAGGAAAGCGTGGGAGGGAGACCGGCAGTCGGTAGGTAAGCAAAGGCCCTTCAGGGCTGTTGCGCAAAGGATTATTATTATTATTATATTAGTAAGCGTAACACAAATTTACGTATAAATTCATTACGTACAAGCAGGGTGGATAAAAATCATGTTTTTTTTATTGAAAAAAACATTTTTGATGTTTTTTTTATATAAATCGTATTCTTTTGATTTAAATCGGATTTTTTTTTAAAAAAAAACATGCTTAAAATTGCTTGCATGGTTTTTCGCACCACACACGTACATGCATGTTTCTTTAATAGAAATCATTTTTCTGGTAAACGGCCCAGTAAAATATTTAAACAGATTGATTAAATGAAATAAAAAATTACATATAAATATACATGTTTCTGTTTCTAATACTGTATACACATGAACACCATGGAAATGTTTGTTGAGCGTGTTAATGAAACAATAATCATTTCAGTAAGTTTTATTCCAGTGAAAATAAAACATTCTGGTTATAACTTTATATATTTTTTATATTCTTTGTAGCTGAATTTTGGCATTTTTTTGAACGATAGTTTGCAAAATATTAGCTGCCGTTTATTTACAGTTTAATAATAATGACACTATGGTTTAACATGATTAGTATTTTGTATATTATTCTACACAAAATGTTCGCTGTTTTTGCCTACAAAAATTATTTTTATTTAAATCAAGAGAAATTTAAGTGTGTTTACAGTTTACGTATTACATTTCCTTTCGTCTTCATCCCATCAGTAGATATATTCTGTTTAATTTCTTTTCCTTTTCTAGACTATAATAATAATAATAACCCGTGGCTCGACAGCCCTAGGCCTATCTCCCGGCTGCCAGTCTCCTTCCCACAAACCTACCTGGAGGTGTGGAGATCTTCAACCGGTATTGGGGTGACGTGGGGTCAGCACGTCGAACCCCCAGCCGTTATAAGGGATTTTTATGACCGGGTTACGCTACTCACTCTTAGCTCCCCAGCCTAAATCAAGTGGGGGTGGGGGCTACAGATTTCGGAGTTAAATTCTCGGGGGGCTAACTAATATCGGTTAAAAGGTAATTACATAATACTTTACTACGGTATAATTTTACCAGTGACATACTTTACAGTCAGATCCAAAGATGATAACTGAGATGTTATGTTGCATTTTGTTCTCCAGGCACGAATCTTTTATGTCAAATAAAATGCAATAATTGTATTGTTTTCTTTTCCTAAGCAATTATCCAGAGGAATAGTATCACTTAATATTCATATGAATAGTAAATAAAATATACCATAAAAAATACACTCATTATCAATTCGCTGGATATATGCGTAAATAAGACACGTAAAACTTTTTGTATGTAGAGAATGTGATTGATTGAATCAAAAGTCTTGGGTGCGTCGGCACTTAAGGCCATTTTGCACCCTTCTATATATATGTAGAGAATGTAAGTACTTTTTTGTTCAAAGAAGAAAATAACCACACCAAGAAACTACGATAAGGTACGTCTGTTTCTATGAGCAGCTACAACCTTGTTTAAATCCAATGACAGAATAGATATAGCTCTCAACCTCTCATTACCATTTCGATTATGAAGGCAACACTTGATTTGCCGTAAGCAGCCGTTGATGGGGGTTTGCACATTTCAATAACACAAAGCTTATAAAGTTCGTAAAAGGCAATTTTAAATATTTCAACCATTGCAAGCAGCTGCTGAAGGGTCTTTATTTTGAGTTCCTTTCTGCCTCAGTGTGCCATAACCCTAAACTGTTCAAATTACAACAGCAGGGAGCGGCGAAAGATTGTAGCTTTTCGTACATCAGAAAAGCGGCACTAACTTAATAAAGTAGGCATCAAATAAACAAACCACCCTTGAATAGAAGTATGTTAATGATGCCATTTTCTCTGCCATGATGAAATATCTTACTTTTTGGTTCAACGACTGAAATTCAGAACTTAGGGCTAAACATAGGGCGAATGCCGGAATGCCGTCCTCTTAGGAGGTGCCACTCACAAGGAACAAGAATAATTTTAATACAAATTCACTTTCACTAGGAGCCAAGTACATTGACATAAAAGCAATGAATATAGTTGCAACACTTGCACTGGGCATTTTTATTACTGAAAATAACTGCTGAAGATTCTATTTTTTTTTTCCAGAATATATTGTGCATAAATACTGCACAGAATTGGATCAAAAGTTTTACATTTCCTTCAAAGATTAATTCTTCTGCACAGAATCAAGTTTATCTGCTATGGTGGTACTGCATAAATTATTTTCTAAGCTCACAAATTATAATAGTAACATGTAGAACTAGGACTGCGAGCAAGAAAATTGCCCAAGCCTGCTGATATTCGCACGGTATTTCAATGATTAATTGATTGAATTTGTATTATGATCTATTATACACACAGAGGCTAATCGGGACGAGAGCTGCAGCTTCTAGTGGAATTGAATTGTTTCTTGAAGTCCTTTATGCACAGATAGGTTAATCGGGACTGAACCTACAGTTTAAAGTGGGATCCGAACCACTGTGCAATGTGCCTCCACCGAGTATCGAAATCGGGACCCCTTATTACAAATTGACGACGTTGCCATTACGCCATAGGGGAAGCCCTTCTAGTGGAATCTGAATGACTTCATGAAATGTTACCTCCACTGGGATCGAACCTGGGACCCCCTTGATATGAAGACAGCAATTCTATCGCTAGACCATGGGGGCTGGGAGGCCAATTTTAATATTTCCAATGTTTTAGCATTTAGGAATTAGGTAGTTTGTGTACTCTTTCATTCTTTAACTTCGTATTTCTCCCTCTCGAATATTTGCAATGATAAGGATAGGAAGGCTTGTGTTGCTGCAGCCATAAACCTTCGGGTTTAAGAATCCTGGAGAATTAGTTACTTAAGAATAGATATAACGATGAAACCAATGAGAGAACATCTCTAACTCTCATGCAATTGTCGGTACTCTAATGAGGAACAAACAAACAGAAAGGAAACATAACGCTTTTTTAGATTTTGAACGTCATCCTACTTATAAAAATTCATTTGTCACACCTGTTAAACCTATTCCGAAATATAGTGATACCTGGTGATACGATTTACGGAGGCTGCCAACAACAATCAAAGAACAATCTCACAGCCACTGAATACGTCCATCTTCCAGGCACGCAGATGATTTCGTAGCAAGTGTGGCGACTCCTGATTGGCAAATTACTTAGTATCGAATGACCAGTGGCCCATTTGATTTCAGAACACATCCTAATAAAGTAACCTTGCGATCTAATCTAACTAGAAAATGTATTTGAACATTGTACTTACCCCAATGGAAGTTTCATAATGGAAAATGTAAATTTTACTTTTTAAGTTTTCGGTTGAAATGCGTCTACCGTACTACAAAAATCTAGGGGGGCTACCGGGGGCTGAGGCCTGGTTTGGTGGGGCTTCAGCCCCCTGTAGCGCCGTCCCTGCCACGGACGAGGACTCTTAGACCACAATAGACACATAACATGATTTCGAGATTAATATTCTTTCACCAAAATTGATTCTGATATCTACAAAATGCTTATGTACATTATTCTAGAAATTATTTATTTAAAGGGATTTTAATCAGTGAATTTTTTTAAAAGTCACCTGATTTAAATCAAGATTTAAATCGAGATTTAAATCAAGCTTGCGTACAAATATCATTTAATTAACGCGTTTTTAAATTATATTTTGCAGGAACTTACAGCAATTTACGTATAAAACAGATTTACACAGAACTGAGTTACGTATAAAGCAGTCTCGATTGTAGTTCAATAGAATTTCACCATGAACACGTATTTTGAGCGTTACATGGGTCTGCTCCCCCTGAAGTTCTCCCTCCCATCTTTTAAGGTGTCGTTACTGAAAGGTTTGTCATTCTCGCAGGAATTCCTATCCACCCCCTTCCCCCGAACCCCCGAAGGCCAATGGCGCATCCCCAAGATAATCCCCCAAGGTGAATTGATTTAAATCAGGTGATTTCTTTGAGAAAAAAAAATCACTGATTTAAATCACTTTAAATAAATAATAATTTATAGAATTATGTACATTAGTATATTGTAGATATCAGAATCACTTTTGGTAAAAGTACATTCATCTCTAAGAAAGGAAAAGAAAGGAAACAAACTATATGTACTGATGGGGTGAAGCTCATTGGAAAGGAAATGTAATACGTAAACTGTAAACGCATTTCTCTTGATTGAAAATTCAATACTTTATATAGACAATCATAGGAAACATTTTGTGTAGACAAATATACAAAATGCTAATCATGTTAAACCGTAAAATAGTGTCATTATCATTAAACTGTAAATAATCATGGCAGCTGATATTTTGCAAACTATCATTAAAAAAATTTCCAAAATTTAGCTGCAAATATTTTAAGTTACAATTATAGAGTACATCCAGAATGTTTTATTTTCACTGGAAGAAAAGTTAATGGAATTATTGTAGTTTCATTAACCAATTCAACAAACATTTCCATAGTAGATTCATGTATCTACGTAGCTATACCTAGGTACAGTATCCGAAACAGAAAAATGTATATTTACATATATTTTTTTATTTGCTTTATTCAAAGTGTTCGAATATTTTATAGGGCCGTTTACTAGAAAAAGCCTTTCTATATAAAAAAAAACCATACAAGCACTTTTAAGTGTGTTTTTTTAGAACAATAAAAGAATCCGATTTAAATATCAAAAATCGTCAAAAATGATTTTTTAAATAAAAATCATGATTTTTAAATAAAAATAATGATTTTTATCCACCCTGTAATCCCCCATAAAGTATTTAATTGACAGGGTATGTACTATTCTATTACTGAAAGTACTGAAAGTCACTGTTTTTTTAGCTTACTGAACACTTTGCCTGATGTACCCCTTCTTGAAATCTTAATTTTCTTCATTTAACTGATGGTGCATCTCGTAGGGAAAGTGCCGGCCCCTGTGGCGGAGTTGTTAGCACATCGCGCTACGACGCCAGGGGTCCAGGGTTCGAATCCTGGCCTGGGCATGCGTATTTGTGAGTGTCCATTCATCAATTTCATCATATCATCACTCATCCCCATCTTCGCATATTAGCCAAAATTGGCACAAAAAGCGAAGTAAAATAAAGCAAATCAAATCAAATCAAATCAAAATCGTAGGGAAAGTGACTTGGAACCAGCTAAAGTAAATGAATTGCTAAGGAAATATATTCTGATCCCGCCCCCCTTCCAGCCGCCTCATCGCACATAGTGCAGCATAATGCCAAGGTGTATTTTTCTTTGCATATACTTTAGAAAAAAATATCCTATGTTATTTTAAGGAAAACGTAGGAACTAATTGACGGAAAGCGATGAAATTTAACCCAAAACAAAGATAATGTTTTTGTATTTTTTATATTCCCCTTACTTTATTTTTATTTTCTACCTCTGGAAGCAGTGACGTCCAAGGAGGGGGGTTGGTGGGGGTAATAACCCCCCCCCCTTTTAGCCTGTATTCCCAAGAAAAGATGGCAAAAATTAGGGCTGATCACTAAAAAATGTATACGTACTCCCCCCTCTTTCGAAAATCCTAGGCATGCTACTGTCTGGAAGATACACGGACCGAATCAATTTACATGCTTTACGAAGGATTTGAATCAAGGACTCGTGGCTTGTAGTGAGCTGTGAGCTACTCCTAATCACTACGGCATCGGGTCTGAGAAAAATAAATAATATAATACTCTTTCTTCACGTGTTTCTATAAATAGTTTAACATGAAATACGAAAGCATAAGAATACACAGTCGCCGACCCCCGTGGCGGAGTGGTTAGCACATCGCGCTACGATGCCAGGGGTCCCGGGTTCGAATCCTGGCCTGGGCGTGGATGTTTGTGAGTGTCCTTTCATCAATTTCATCATGTTATCACTCATCCCCATCTTCGCAAATTAGCCAAAAGTGGGAAAAAAAGCAAAGTAAAATAAAGCAAATCGATTAATCAATCAATCAATATAGAGTCACAAAATGCTCACTTCTCTGCAAAACGTTATGTGTGTTGCCTAACTCTACGGAGATAAGTGAATTTTAATAGCAAATTTTCAATGGCAACTTCTACCACCGCCGTAGTGTTAGGGAAGCCAGTATTTCAGGATCTAGGTGTCCCATTTGTATTGCTGATGACTGTACATGCTGTAACAAATTGATTGTTTTTTATTTGGTTTATTTTACTCCACTTTTGGCTAATCGCGAAGATGACGGTGAGTGATGAAATGGTGAAACTGATGAAGGGACACTCACAAAGGACAGCGATGCCCAGGCCGGGATTCGAACCCGTGACCTCTGGCATCGTAGCACGCTGTGATAATCGCTCGGCCACGGAGATCGGCCCATGCTGACATTTTAAGGACGAATTCCACATACACACACAGAAGTCAATACTGCCTATGTGTGAATAACAATAGTTTCAGTTATTTGAAACGTGTTTTTGGTGCACATAAATTAACGGATTTCCAGAATTTGAGCCCTTGAACAAATATTCAAACATTGAAAACTTTTTTATTTATTTATTTATTTACTCTCGGTAGCATGTCCAAGTGATGATTGGTTGGAGTAATTCAGATTTCACTCCCGCTTCCCGTCAAGAATTCCTAAAAGAAATGTAAAATGCAGAGAAGGGTGGCAAGATATACGATTAACTCCTAAAACAAGAAGACGCAACCCCCCCTTTTATGGAATAACCCCCTACGAAAATCCTGGGCACTTCACTATTTTGCTAGAACAGCAGTGTCCGAAGTTTATTGTATGTAGGGTCAACCGATTACTGGACCGTTTTCGCCGGCCATACTAGAATTATAGGTTTTATAAGTACAAAGGCAAGCTACATAAAAAATCCTGACAGGCCAATGTGCCCCGCGAGTCGTAGCTTGGACGGCCCTCCGCTAGAACAGAGTCTTTGTAGTTCAACTACGTGTCACCAGAGGGTGAATATGGGTAGAAAGAAGATGCTGCCACCTGGAGCGAACAAGTGGAACGATGCGAACACTTCGGATCGAAACATGCGCGAGACCATTTTTCAACCGTGGGACTCAACGTTACAAAACAATATATGGTATCTGCGTATGGACATTTTCTTTTACATTCGCGAATGAAAAGACCCATGCAATTTACCTTTCATTCCTTAAGTGCTAAGATTTTTTTAAACATTCGGCATATATTTTGCAATCCGACTATAAAATACTGTATTTTTTCTTACAGAAGATACTTTTTTAAAGATCAAAATAATACCAACCGCCTCCGATGCGGAGTGGTTAGAACAGCGTGCTATAACTTCAGGAGTCCGGGTTCGAATCCCTGCCTGGGCATGGTTGTAGTTGTTCTTTTTGTTGTTGTTGTTGTTGTTCATCCAAAAGTCAAATCAAATCAAACCAAAATACTTAATATCAGAAATGATTTTTTAAATACTTTAAATTATTACAAATTATCTGCGTTTTTTTATTTTGCAATATCTTTTACTCTTTTGGATAATTAGGACTGCAAAGATAAGTGATGAATTGATGCAACAGAACGAAATGGAATGTTTAATAATTACCTAGGATTGGACCTTATAGGACCCCCTAGCCTTAGCGGCACCGCACTTAAATCACTCTTCCACGAAGGGTGGTACATGTTATGACGAGATTTATTGCTTCTTGTGTCACGTAAACACATTTCCACGTCATTTATATTGAGAACTATTTTCATAACGAATAATTGCCTAATTACTGTCTATCCTGTACAAATTTTCTTCCATTAAAAAAGTATATAAGTACCACAAAGCACGTAGCCAGGGGGAGGGCTGGGAGGGGGCTGAAGGCCCCCGAAATCTTACAAATATCTTATTTAAATAGTGTATAGTGGTAATTAATTTTACTTCCTTAGCAGAATGAAATCTCTTGTGCAATTAGATGTAATATACTGAGAAATTCATCTTCAGGGCTTCTACCTCCCCACTTTTTCGCCTTAAGATGGCGGCTGCTGATAAGGGATGAGTCCCTCCCCCGGAATAAAATTCTGGATACGGGCCTGAGTACCACTGCACACATAAGTTGAATATTCATACCTCTATACCCTGTCCCAACTCTCTCTGGAGCAAGGCCGCACATAGTGGCAGAGAAGAGGGGGGGGGGATTCGAGTGAGCGAGCGAAGCAGTACACGTTGCTGGGAAGGCTGGTAACTGCAGTCGCTCTCCCCCCCCCCCCCCACCCTACGCAATCCCGTTCCTCTTACGTGTTCATTGGTGGAGCCGTCTCCCGTCACTACTTGCGCAGAGACTTGATTTCGTTTGCCTGCTCTACAGTTATCTGGGACAGAGTATACTTGGGCAGAGACGTGTTTTCGCTTGCCTGCTCCAGGGATAAATGGGACAGAGTGTAGGAAAGCGCACGCACAGCGATAAAATTGCCGGCAAGCTCGTTCAACTTTCGAAGCAAATGTCAAAAATTCTACAGTCGTTGGACAATATTCTTTCTTGAAACCAGTATTTGAAAAAATTCCAGTTGGGAAAATTGCAGGAACTTCTCTTGAAGCATCGGGAAAAATTTCGTGTGTAGTCCCCTCACCAAAGTACAAAAAATTATCAACCAGATGGGTGATAATACCTTCAAATATCACCCTGCTTGTAACGTGTTATAGCCTTCCTCTATCGTGGAGCACGGAGGGAACACTCGAAGCCAGGGGTGTTAGGTTCGACTCCTGGTTAAGGTGTCATTGTCATTGCGTGTGCTCTTTCATCAGTTTATCATTTCTCCCGATGGTCAGAATTTATAATCTAGAGGTAAAAATAGAACAATGTCAAATAAGAGGAAAAGAAATAGAATCTGATATATTATCTTCACAACCTTTACTACGCGCCTGTAGGTTTACTTCAAACTCATCATCATGGAAAATTCTTCTATTCGATTTTTTCAAAAATTAATTCCGTTTATGATTGCAAAGAAGAGACAAAAGAAGAAGGTTTTTACCAGCTTTTAACAATTATCTCATCGTCCCCGCTGGTGCTGTTGCCTTGTAGTAAGGTTCGATACCAGGTGGAGGCACAGAGTGATTCGGATACTGTAGCTCCAGTCCGTATTAGACTATCTGTGCATAAAGTCGACTTAAAACTCAAAAAATAATTATCGATATCACTTTTACGCAACGTAGCCTATATCTATGTATTGTTATCCCCATCGTCGATGAATATGTTGATGAGGATAATTATATTAATATTTATATGGTTCTTATTTGTCATCTCTTTTCTACTAATTTTGGTTCATTGCAAAAATAAGGATTAATAGGTGTGGTACCAAGACGAGATAAGTCTCGGTCTCGTTCCCTTTCGAAATTAAAAACGAGACCGAGAACGAGACACGCCCCTTAATAAGAGACTAGACCGAGATGAGCGAGACTCGCTGTCTCGTTAGAGATTATGGCATAGTATTGAACAATTTACCTCAACCAACTTTTCATTACTATGTGATGAAGGCGCACAGTGGTTCGGATCTCACTGCAGGTCCTGTCCCGATTAGCCTCTCTGTGCGTGAAGTGTACTTCAAAACAAATTTAAAGCCGAATCACAGTGCATCTAACCCGGGACCCTGTGACAAAAAAAAAAAAAAAAAAAACATTAAAAAACAAACAAACAAAAAACAACAACAACTGTGCGAAGGGAAGCATTTTTCGATTACAAAAGAAGTCGAATTTTACACACTGGCGATTTCCTTCGTGGCGCAGTGCAATTTATGACCATTTTCCGTTCAATGAACGCGGGGTGTCGCTGGGGTGCAGTGGGTGCGTGTTTGGCGAGAACTTCTGTCACAAATTACAGTCGGACACGTGTCTCGACGCAGCCAACGGCTAACTAGCGAAGGAAAGCGTTTAACCTGGCTTTCCAATTAAAACTTTGCCTTACGCCGTGTATCCTCTTTGAGCATGACATCATCTCCTATCTAGTCGATCCAGAGTTGAGTGGAGAAAATAATGACAATTTCTCTCCCTTAAATACTGACCGTTCACGTCAAATGCTCGATCGAATTTTTACAAACACCATCAAATTAAAAATACAACAAAAAAACAACAACACCCCTACACATTTCTCACGAACATGCTAAGAACGTACGGTTAGGATCAAAATTCTGACGTGACGTTCTGGCGAAGAGGATTCGGTTACTTTGTGTCCCATTTCTACCTTTTTTTTTATAATTGCGACGATGGGAATGATTGATTGATTGATTGATTTAGTTTATTTTACTTCGCGTTTTGTGCCTCTTGGCTAACTTGCGAAGATGGGGATGAGTGATGAAATGATGAAATTGATGAATGGACATTCACAAACAACCAAACCCGAGCGGGATTCGAACCCGGGACCCTTGGCGTCGCAGCGCGATGTGCTAACCACTCGGAGCGACGATGAGAATGAAATGGATGATTATTACATGAATATTACATATTTTAGTGTGAAACTCCTAACAGTGTTTGGAAAGTTACTTTTTAAAAGTAACCTAGTTAAAAAGTAACCCAATTGCAGTTATTTATTTGAGAAAATAACTTAGTTATAGTTACCTTTAAAGGTAATTAAAGTACTTTACAGTTACTTAACTCTAGAGAAGATATAACTTTATATACTGTAACTTGCATAACATGTTACATTCATGAATTGGTGGCACATTGCTCTATTCTCACTGATTTCTCACACGCCTTAACAACTGGGACCTAATAGTTTGAAAATTCATTCTGACTTCCGTAACTTGTAACCAGTGTTGAAAATTGAAGGATTAAGTCAAAAGTTCCCTTAAAATATGAATCTGCGTAGAAAGATGAAAGAAAGAAGTATTAAACCTGCAAATTATTGATTGATTGGTATAATTCAAAATTCTGGGTGCGTGTATACACTTGGGTTTTTACAGCCGTCAATCTTCATATCACTAATAAAAGCTTAGGCTGTAAAAGGACATTCAGCATGTACTTAAAACACTGGACAACAACAACACACAGTCTCACGAAGAATCATCCAGGTACCAGAACTCCGTTTGCCTGCAACATAGCAGTTTCCACGGTGTACTATGTGGCTTTAACAAAAGGTCCACTGTGCTGACCTCTGTGGCGGAGTGGTTAACACAGCGAGCCACGACGCTTAGGTTCTCCGATTCGAATCCCGGTCGCGTATTTACAAACCCTATAGTGCTGCAGAACCACAACGCTGTCTTATTGGCTGTGCGCACCGGAAGAGTTTATGTTCCTTGCTTGTCTGTTTACAGGATAAGAATGGAAAGATCAGACTCGTGATTGTTTAGAAATAAAATTTGTAATCAAATTGTCGAAATTATGTTAAGAAATATATACATATTTGTATGGAAAAAAAATGTTAAAAATGTTTTTGAATCGCTTTCAGGTGACTAAAATCAATATGAAGCCATCGTGAATAATAATGTTGATATATCTGAAAGCGCTTGTAGCTTATACGAAGTGATTACTGCATTAAAGAAGAAATTTCATATCTTGGAATCTTGAAATATACTAAATAAATCCATTTCTGTATGGATAATAAACCTTTTTTGAGCAAGACCTCATCTCCATGAAGCTATCAACTCGCGGCAAATCACGGAATTAAAATCTATTTCTGTAAAATCAACCACGAACGTGACATCGAAAATATATGCATAAGTACTTACAATGTTTGCACTGATGTGACTTTAAATAAGAAAACCATTAACTTCTAGAAGTTCTGATTTTCTGTCTTTAAAACCTTAATCTAAAACAAAAAAAATAAGCTCAAAATTAACCTGAATTTCAAGGGCTTTCTTATCTTGTTCGGATGGAGCTCTTAAATCAACATTGTCAATTCTAACCCTGCCATCTAGCGTTACCTTGAGGGAACACTGGATTAACTTCCGGAATGAGAGCCAATCAGAAGCCACGTATCTCTGGAGGTTCTACAGCACTATAGGGTTTGTAATTACGCATCACCGTCCGTGTTCTTCGTGAGTGTCCCTTCATTATCGTCATTAGCAAAAAGTGGCAGAAAAGCGACGCTAAATAACAAATATCAAAATAAAATCAAAGAGTTAGTCTGCGGATCGAAGTCCTGTGCTGCATTTCGAACTCTTCGCAAAATATGAGATACCATTGCATTAGTGTTGCCCACGAGACGAGACGAGACTTTGGTCTGTCTCTTCCCGTCTCGTGAAAATGCCGTCTCGTCTCGTGTCTCGTCTCGAAAATATACGTTTGTCTCGTCCCGTGTCTCGTCTCGAAAGGTTCTGTCCCGTCTCGTCTCGTCCCGTCTCGTTTTGTCTCGTCTCGTTTCGTAAAAGTAATGCAGGATGATATGCCTACAAAAGTTAAAACTAGAAGACATCACAAAATATCCTACCCGAAAGTGGGTAAAACCTTAAAATATTTTGTTCACTGTATAGTGAGAATAAATAAGGTTCGTTAACCATAAGGACATTAATATATGTATAAAAATGGATGTATGTGTGTGTGTGTGTACGTTTGTTCTGGCATAACTCTCGAACGCCTGGAGCGATTTCAACCAAACTTGGTACGCGTATCACTTGAAATCTCGAAAGAAATACTGTGGGGGTAAGACAGCCCTGGAGGTGGGGGTGGGGAGGGGGGTGACATGTAAAAATAATCGAAAACGACCGATATTAGTGTGGAATTCATAGTCTTCGGGGTCTCTAAGATGAATAGGGACACACCCAATGCCGTTCAACTCCAAGACACCCCTGGCACCCCTAGGAGTGTGCTGGTAAGGGCGTGACATGTAAAAGTAATCGAAAACGACAGATATGAGTGAGGAATCCATAGTTTTCGGGGTCGATAAGATGAATGGGGACACTCCCAATGCCGTTAAACTCCAAGACACCCCTGTCACTCCTGGAGCGGGAGTGGGAAGGGGGTGACATGTAAAAATAATCGAAAACGACCGATATTAGTGTGGAATCCATAGTTTTCGGGTCGCTAAGATGAATAGTGACACTCCCAATGCCGTTCAACTCCAAGACACCCCGGGCATCTCTAGGGGGTGGGAAGGGGGTGACATGTAACGACAAATATTAGCGTGGAATCCATAGTTTTCGGGGTCGCTAAGATGAATAGTGACACTCCCAATGCCGTTCAACTCCAAGACACCTCTGGTACCCCTAGGGGTGGGGTGGGAAGGGGTGAAATGTAAAACGACAGATATTAGTGTGGAATCCATAGTATTTGGAAACTTTGCCTGTTAGTTACATGTAAATTAATGAACATGGTTAAAAATTACACCCGCTAACTTTATGAGACTTTCCTAACCAAATTTGATGTATCGCACGAACCTCTTTCTATTTTAATATTGCTGATCTAAATTCAACATAACAGAGCTCAAAATGGCGGCCATGTTGTGAACATGTATCAAGAGAAAGTTCCTCTATCGGGTAACATCACGATATCTGAGTTTTCGACACGTTCGTTTCGCATCTACAGGGTGTCTTGTGAATCAAGACTCGCTCTGTATACACATTTAAATGTGTTTTACTTGCTTTGTTTTGCATTCGACAGAACCCATTTGGACTGACATGGCTCCAGCAGTCAGCAGAAGTTTGTGTTGGGATACAATGCAAAAAACCTAGCATCTCGGTCAGTTTCCAGAATGGTTGCCAAAAATGAGCTTCTGTCAGTCTCTTTTCTACAGCTTACTTTAAATCGTAGGTCCAGTCCCGATTGCGTATTTACAAACCCGATAGTGCTGCAGAACCAGAGGTATATAAAGCTTTCTTATTGGCTGTGTGCACCGGAAGTGGTTATGTTCCGTGTTCATTGTTCCTTGTTTCCTTGTATGGAAAAATAAGACTCGTGATTATATAGTAATAAAGTTTGTAATCAGATTGTCGAAATTATGTTAAGAAATATACGTTTATATGTAATAAATATAATGTTTAAAATGATATACGTTGAACATACAAAAAAAATTCTCAATTTTCATTTCATTCACTTCAAGATGAGTTCTGATTTCTGTCTTCTAAAACAATGATTTTAATAATTGTGCTAAAATATTAATCTAGTATAAATGGGTTTCTTATCTTGTTGGAATGGATTCTTGAAATATACACTGTTAATTTGAACCCTGCCATCTAGCGTCACCTTGAAGGAACGCTGCAGTAACTTCCGGAATAGCAGCCAATCAGAAGCCAAATATCGCTGGAGGTTCTGCAGTACTATAGGATTTGTAAATACGCGTCCCGATTAGCCTATATCTGCACAAAGTGGACTTGAAACTAAAACCTCAACACTAAGGCTGAGCCGATACCGTCTCCGATCAGTGGTATCCGTATCGGAAGGTATCGGTAGGAATATATTACCGATACCGATCGATACTTTCACGACATTTTGATCTTGCAGGGAACCCACAAAAATGCCGCAGGACTCTTTCGCGGAGTCTAATTATTCTGAAAATTATGCAAAAATCGAAGTTTCTTTCTGGTGTACGGTAATTCTTGAATATTTTAAATCAAAACTATTGGTAAATTGATTCATATCATTCGAGTGGAATCAATATTTTGAACAAGTTTTAATTATTCCAATTTTCAATTTTCGGTGAGAGTATCGGTATAGGTTCAAAGTGGTATCGGCTCAGCCCTAATCAACACTCTTTTCATTCCAATGAATTCGAACACAACCTTAAAATGAGGGCCTCCTCGATGGCGCAGTGGTAGCGTCGTTGCCTTCTAATCAAGGGGTGCCGGGTTTGATACCCAGTGGAGGCACATGTTGGTTCGGATCCCACTTTAAACTGTATGTCCAGTCCCGATTAGCCTATCTGTGCATAAAGTGGAATTAAAACACCAAATCAATCAAACAACCTTAAAATGGGATCAGAAGCACTGAATCGTGTCCTCACTAGGAATCGAACTCAGGTTCCGTTGGTTTCAACGCAATAAGCACCGCGCTTGCTGCATAGACGTGCGCAGACCCTCTGATTGGGGAGGAGGGGCAAAAGCCTTAATAAAAGAAAAACCTCATTTCATGTCACTGATTTATTGTTATTGATGGGTACAAGATTACAAAATAGAGACTCATATGGAGTGTGTCTGGATCCACCGAAAATCACATTAGCGTAATTATATATAAAATTATATATGTATAGTCAAACCCCTAAAGTAGAAATAGAGCTCATATTTACTTACAAAGTAAAGGAAAGCCGAATAAAAATTCACAGCTCTTCTTAAACTAACACTTTCACTACATACACACACACACACGCCTGCAAATTAAAGGCAAAATTAGAACGAACTCCTGAAACCTTACGAAAATATCCTATAGACCTACTACGATGTAAATGCTGAATCACTCTAGTCTAGATTTTCTGCTTGGACTTGGACTGATAGACTTTTATTCACACAAGGCATTTCGCAGAGCAGACCGAGCAGTCAGTCTAAAAAGCTAATTGAGCAAGAACATCGTCACTTCTGGTGTTTTCCTTACAAGCCAAAATTAAAGGTTTTAGGGGGGCAGGGAATATGGGTTAGTAATTGGCTCGAAAGGAAAAAACAATCAAGGTGTACTCAGAGTTCTTTTTAATGAACTCTGGTTTGTATTCATACATGAGATAAGCGGATTCATTCATAAAAAAAGAAGATAGTTCTTCAACTAAACTTTTAATACAGTGGTAACAAGGAAGATTTTTCATTGTGGACTAATTACATCTATCGCGTACAAATCTCAATGCTATGGAAATATTCCTAAATATTAATGAACACGAATGCGCTTCATTTCTGTTAATTTTTTTTTATCGAGCTACAAAAAAAGCATTCGCATAACCAACACTAAAAAAGCCACAAGCAGAAACCGATTGATTATTTTCATATTATGGACACGACAGCCATTTTTGCCTGTCACACGAAACTGAGAACGAGGCCTTAAAAAGAAAGTAAAATATGTGTGCTAAATGTTCCTCAATCATTTGTCATAGATATTGTATAATATACTAAAAACAACTAAATTATCCTGTTTTTGTGTACAATCACCATACCATTGTTACAACTGAGACTGCAAAGGGATTTTCAGCACACATATGGACGAACCCAGGACAACACGTTACCACAGCAGATTATCCTGGCAGCTGGTGCAGGCGCCAGAGCCTCGTTGGCCTGCAATAAGCAGTTACCTGGGTGTACTACGGGGAAGTGATGTTGGCCTTTGGGTGCCTTCCCAGAAGGTCGTACCTTACACCCCGAACAAAAACCAATTTTCTGTATTTTCCTTGACAAACTCTCAGAATATCTTCACATCATCAAACTTTCTGTCTGATTGGTGATTAATATAGCATCGAGCGGAGAAGCAAGTGACAATTAGAACATGGCGTAATTGCTAAAACCAGCCTAGAAGTCAACCTGTAAATCATCCTTTCAAGCCTTGTAGCCCGTCCAGCTGCAACAAGGGCATTCCAGTAGGATATCCAGTTCCCTGCGATACAGCTTTTAATCTTCTTTCAGTTCGTTCAAGCAGCAGCGGCGGCGGTTGGGTGTCAAAACTGGGGAGGGGACCTAGGAAAGTAGTTCCCCCTCTTGCCCCCTACTAGCCGCCACTGGGTACAGAGTTTTCAACACCTTCATTATGTCGTCACTGAGACACTGCGCGGTTAAGTGCTCAACGTAAGGCAACATCAGATAGTTTAAGCGGGTATCTGATGATCTTGATTGCATCTTAGAGAACATTCACATCAACAATTAGTTACAGGAAAACAGAAAACATCTTCAGCACTTTGCAAAAAAATGTATGTGCTGTAGTTGAGGCCATATCAGAATCACTCAACCAAGTAAGCCATTTCCCAAGAAGTCGATTTTCACTTGCCGAGCTGTTTAGAAGAGCCAGACCACCAGCCGCCACGGTGATGAACTTATATACGTATGTATATTAGAAGAATTCCAACCTCCGTGGTACCGATATTCTCTACCCCCCCATTATTTCCCCTCTGTTGTACATGTAAACATGATTTCCTACATCGGATTCAAAACAACTACACCTAATTTCTTAATTTCCAATGTATTCTGCAGCCGCATAGAAGTAACACAAGTAATGAATAAAGTATGTGGGAGTGTTAAGAACAAGACATTTTCTAGAGAACGAAGTGGGATAGTCCAATTAGTCTACATAGGAAATAATTAACCCCTCCCCCTTGTTGAATACAAGTTTCATCGGCTAGCATATATACACTTCATTTTGCTTCAAGAGAAGAATAACAGCGATAAGATACCTCTACACTAAATTTCTAAGTGAAAGTATTAGCGGCCGAGTGCTCCTCCCCCTTGCCCACGCCTATGGATTGCTGGGAGGCACTAGCTCATGAGACACCTGCAGAGGAAATGTAGATAAGGCTATCTTCTTTTTCTGTACGTTCCCGGTATTATTCAGCCTTCCTCGTTTTAGAGGTTCTTGTGACAACAGAGAGACGCTCGGCATAAAAACTCCACAAACGCAAACAAGTGTATCGCAGCTGTAAAAAGCAATAGGGTACTCGAGATATGTGTGTTGCACGACAAACGCGCATGCCATATGTCTACACAACGGGATAATTCAACACAGGGGCGTCGGCGCGCTCTTTCGTTATTTGTGCTTTTGTCGGAATTTGCTCGCCGGCTTGGAAATAATAATAAAAATAATACAAGCAAAAAGAGTTTCTCCTAATTGTCACTCGTGCGAGCACTTGGAAGCCCCGATGTGAAACAAGGCACAAGGGACCTCGCGACAAGCACCGTGCTTAGCCGAGCGAATTCCACTCAAGGTGCAGAGTTGCCCGGCGGCACCTTTGCTAGTTGCTTTAATTGGACCCGCTAACGCAGGGTTCAATAACAACGTCGAACGCAATGCTCACGGTGTAATTGAAAGAAGCTGTATTCGACGACGAATTACCATATCGAGTGGATTGTTCGAGGAGAGCCCTTGTGGCATCGTCCTCCCATTTCTCCTCATCCGAAAGAGGTCTTCCTTTTGATTATCCTCCAACGGAAACAGATCAAAGGCCACCCGCTCTTTGTGGGATACATTTTAATGCACGTAAAAATTAATATCACTCATTTCTTCTCTCTAAGAGAGTATTTTGAATCTTTCTCGGAATAATTCTGATTTTTGAAGCCAAAAGTAACCCCCAAAGGGTGTGGAGGGGATTTCACTAAACAAGTAGAGCTGAATTAATTGATATTATAAAAGCAAGTCCGTCTATTTTCGACAACGTACAGTTCTTCGATAAAATAACTCACCTCTGTAGCGCCACGAACGCCAAGAGTCTCGGGTTCGAATCCCGGCCTGGGTATGAGAGTGTCCATTCATCAATTTTATCATGTTATCACTCATCCTCGTCTTCGCGATTAGCCGAAAGTGGCAGAAAGCAAAGTAAAATAAATGAAATCATTAAATCAATATTAAAGTAGGTTCATTCGTCAGATTCATCCTTCTCAGTAGAGTTTGCTTTTCGGTCAACTTTATGTACAGATAGGCTAATCGGGACTAGACCTACTGTTTAAAGCGGGTTCCGAATCACTATGTGCCTCCACCGGGTGTCGAAACAGGAATCCCTTGATTTCAAGGCGACGATGTTACTTACCTCTTAGTATGACATAGTACGTATAAGCACATATAAAAAAATACAAATCGCTAGATCTTTTCTAATTTAAGTCGTGCCTCTCCGATGGCGCAGTGGTAGCGTCGTCGCCTTGTAATCAAGGGATCCCTGGTTCGATACCCGTTGAAGGCACATAGCGGTTCGGATCCCACTTTAAACTGTAAGTCCAGTCTCAATTAGCCAATCTGTGCATAAAGTGGACTTAAAACACCAACTCAATCAATTAATCAACTCAATCTAATTTAAGTTAAAGGAAGGAACACGGGACGTAAAAAGGTGAGCAACTACGTAAATGCCCTTTGGGTAAACCGATTCCCAAGGCATATGTTTACGTCTAACCTAGTTGATAACTATTATATAGTTGTATTGTATTGTACTGATTACTATTGGTTAGTTTTTGTGATAATTTGGGTTTCATCGTGTTTTCTCTATAATCTAGATTAAGCAAACATAGTGACACAGAAATTACCTAGGATTTTAGCCTTGAATGCTCGGTTTAGGAGTACGCTGTTGTTAACTACTGCGCCACAGATGCTGGCGGTCTAAATTGGAGCGAAGTGGAGTCCTAAGCACTGAATTGGGTCTACTAATTAGGTTCACAATTTATATCACTTCATTCCATAATACGTACGATTCTCTCATGAGGTTGGCATATTACACAACCTTACATTATCCGTATGCACCAGGAAGAACTGAGTATGTGGTATCAAGCAGTAGCGAAGCGTAGTCTTACGAAGGAGGCAAGCAATGTTTCAGTACAACAAAACATGTAGTACAACGACATGCCGAGGGGAAAGATTCAAGGTTTATAGCCTCATTTACCCAGTCGCTGGATTTGTCAAAATATCGTAATAAAGTGACTGTACTAAAAATAAACCATATGATCCGCAAACGTCACATTTACTTTTTTAAAAAAATCCAGGTAACGTTATTCATATGATATTAAACGTTTTGCATATGCGAACTTTCCGCATACGACTAAAGGGAGACGGAATTTCTTACTTACTTATTAGTACCTTTATTTGTTCATTATTATTTAATATGGTCAAACGGTGACCAAACCGATTTAGATAAAAAAAATGGGAATCATTTGTTTATTTTACGCTGCATGATGTAATTTAGTATTTTTGGGCACCCTAAAAACCGCATTGGAGTAACTTAAACACTAAATAAAAAGTTAAACACAAACAATAAAAAATTCATTTCAAAGCAAAGAAACACATGCATAGACGATGTACCCACCACAATAAATTTCAAACTCTTGGTGTTGGTCGACCCCCTTCCACGATTTTCATTTTAACACTTATCTCTCTCGAGCTAAACGAAGCAATTTTCAATTGCTCAATAATACACCCGCACTTCACATCAACCGTTCCTAAATACGCGTTCATTCCGATAAATTCACAGCACAAAACACGAAGCAACAAACACTCACACTATCCCACGCGCTTTCCACAACTGCAAATGCAAGCATCCACACAAGATCACTTTGAAAATCTCTGAAACAACAGAAAGTGATACCAACCTATTTCCTTAATTTTATCCGTCACAAAGGAAAGATATATCAGTTTGGAGATAAAAATTACGCGGAGGAATCCGAATCATTTCAGCAGAACGAGTATGTACATTAATATTTAAGTAATAAAGTGTCATTCAATGGCGTGCCCGGGGCGAAGGGGGGGGGGGTGGATGGTAGACATAACCCCTTTTGGCCCAGTATGTCTAAGAAAAAACGTCAAAGGAAGGAAAAGATGACAAAATGGGGACCGTAAAAAGACCCTGGGAACACCACTTGCGTCATAATAATAGAACTTACAACATATTCGGGCCTCCCCGATGGCGCAGTGGTAGTGTCGTCGCCTTGTAATCAAGGGGTTCCGGGTTCGATACCCGGTGGAGGCACAAGTGTTTCAGATCCCATTTTAAACTGTAGGTCCAGTCCCGATTAGCCTTACTGTGCATAAAGTGGACTTAAAACAACAAATCAATCAATCAATCATTAAAACATATTCTTGTGCTCATAATATGCAGAATGTATACGATTTACTTCTATGCCATGTACAAATATCAGTAGATAGTTCTTTCTCAGATAGCTTTATTTTCACCCCAAGTTTTATTCAAAAGCAGTCAATTTATTGATTGTAAAATTTGTGAAAGAGCTCACTTGAATTACTGCGTAAATAATTTGGCAGTTGCAAACACAGGTAGCGGTCAACACTTCTGGCGTAATTTGAGCTGGACCGACCAGGAAGCAGGGTGCAGGACCAAGGTCCGTCCAATCTTCCCTCCCTCCCTGAGAAAACTCTTCACGGGGGTGCAGAAATTCCACTGCCCCAACTCCCAATGTCAACTTTTTTTACGCGTTTTACATTTCGCGAAATCTAAAATAATTTGTAATATAATATGATATATATGGAATTTAGAACAGTGATAATAACTTCTTTTAGTTATTTTATGACTAACAATTATTATTATATTTGCGATCTTGTTTACGTGTTCATGAAGACAAATATTCGTTACTAGTTTTTGCTGGCAACGTACCCATAGATGAATCCTTCTGCTTTCGGTTGAACTCGGCTATTTTCGGGAATCACGCAAGCTCGGAAAGCACAGCTTTTTGTAGAAGCTTTGTGGACGGGTTCCACCAGAATTTCACGCTTCGCCATGTGACTCCTTCGGAGGCCTTATTTTCCCGCAGAACGGCTGCAAGCATTGAGGCTGGTGCTTGCTACAGAGCTGCTGGGGGAGTTTGCGGCCGCATTTTTTCACGAAATCGAGTGCGATGGAAACTAAATACGGTTAGAACATTAAGTACATTAAATGATATTCGAATTATGCAAGCAGTGCTTGCATTGCTTGTACTATATCTTCGCCTCTGGTATCAAGTTATGACTTGATTCGATGAAGATAGACCTGAGGAAATTTGAAAGGATGGTCATGATTTACTTTATCTTGATCGAGAGAGACAGGGACTTGTGTTCCAGGGGCAACAAAGCTTGTGTGGTTTGGGAATACCACACACGGAGCGGGCAACATCCACCCCACCCCAATCACGTTCATTGGAATTTATTTTACATTGCAACGAGCTAGACACTAATTTAAAAAATCTTATTTGAATATAGTTATACATGTAATTTGAATATAAATTGTAGTTCCTCTATTGTGTGGAGATGTAAGAATTAGAACTTTTTAGAATACTATGTAATATCTATGCTGAAAAACAAATGTTTATAAAGCGAGAAACACATTTTTTTCGTCGATTTATCTACTGGCATCATTTGACGCTGCATTCGAAGTACAATTCAAAAGATTTTCGCTTCCAGTCCAAGGCTTCAAAGACTGACCTGCGAGACCATTCTCGAAGGATATTAGCTTCAAATACGGTTTTGCCCTTACGGCCTTAGACAGCAAGAGATGAGTGGAAACCAGATTAAATTGATTTAAGGCTTGGTTGGACCTTTGGCAGCTGTTTTAAAATTTTTCTCTCCTTTCGAAAAAACACTGTGATATCTCAAAATCTTAAAAACTACATCCGCTTAGAAATTCTTCTAAAGCATTCATGTGGATCTTCATGTGGTTTGCTATTTTCAATAGTTTCGTGGCCAGACTAAATCCAGTTTAACCATAGCAATAAATGCAACCCGCATGACATCAAAGCGTAAGACGGTTGCATAAGCTACAGGATATTTCCATATACTTATAAAGAGATTGGGTGAATATGGCATCAGAAACATGTCATTGGGTTCAACACAGATTACAGCCTATGGAATTTTATTCCTTCATGCCACACAATGATACAAGCACAGGCCTGCTAACTGTAGCGGGACAATCTCAAATTTCACACCACACCAACATTACCGGATTGAATGTAAACCCCAACAGTCTCTAAGCCTAATCTCTAATCCAGGCCTAGTCAACGCGCCGTATTTGTGCGAGCGCGCCCGCCCTGGTATGCACATCTGACTGCAGAGCGAGCAGCGGTACTGTAGTGTTGCAAGAGGGGCAGAAAGAGGTGGTGGCAGGCCCGTAGCTAGAACTGACCTCCAGGGGGGGGGGGGCTCACGGGTTATCAGGGGGTCTTTGTAAACCAAGTCCATTTTACAAAAGTTTAATAGTATTAAATGAAAGTAAATTATGTGTGTCGGGGGTCATTAAATTAATTTAAAATATAAAATTTAGAAATATCATACGAATACTACAGTTTATTTTTCTATATCTTCTAAAACATCTCTTGAAGTGCTAATGACTGCTACTGACACCTTTGGGCCTCCTCGATGGCGCAGTGGTAGCGTCGTCGCCTTGTACTCAAGGGGTCCCGGGTTCGATACCCGGTGGAGGCACAAGTGGTTCGGATCCCACTTTAAACTGTAGGTCCAGTCCCGATTAGCCTTAATGTGCATAAAGTGGACTTAAAACAACAAATCAATCCAATCAATGCTACTGACACCATCTCTTAATACACATTCCATACTAGTTTTGATGATACAGATATTTAAGTTAAAATGTACAATATTCACTTCAATCATAGTGCCTACCGTACATTCCACCCCCGGCCAAAGCAATAAAACTTAGGATCTGTTGACATTTGACGCAGATGCGGAAGGAATGTGGATAATGACATCAAAGTCACAGATTTCTGTCAAACGAGAGGCTGCAACAGGGACAGGGAAGGTACAGATAAAGAAGGCTTCCTATGAAAGAACTTTCTAAAGTCTAGAGAATCTTCTAAACACTTATCGCTGCTTAGACTTCTGCTCATAAACAACACGATCGAACGAAGTTGTGAACAAATTAATATATTCTGTCTACATTTTCACTCTTCACCTCAAACAAAGTAGAATACAAAATAGTTTTACCTAATGTCAAGGGGGCTAGCGGCAGTCCCAGGGGGGCTGAGCCCCCCGGCCCCAGCCTGGCTACTGGCCTGGGTGGTGGGCAACGCAGGAGACTTCGTCGGTGGCATTCATGCAGTGGGAAAGCTCTCAATCTGATTCGTAACAGTGCAATGTAATCATGGCAGAAAAAAATAGCCGCGTACAACAATAGCATTAAATTCGAAGTTGATTGATTGATGGATTTGGTTATTTCACGTAGCTTTTCTTCCACTTTTGGATAATCGTGAAGATGATGATGAGTGATGAAGAGACACTCACAAAGAACACCCATGCCCCCCCCCCCTAAATGTGAACTTGCACCCCCCAGATAGAAAATTCGGGTTAAACCCCATTTCTCTTCGATGATCGAGCCTGACCAGGTGTCAAGCTTACAAAAATATGTGCGTATGCCCAAAGTGGTGATGCACAAAACACAGGATAAATTCAAAAAATAAAACGCTCATGCGAGCGTGAATAAAATCTTGGTCTACCTCATGTTGAGCAACGCAACGACCACCGCGTCTGATTCCAGGGTTGCATTTGGCTCTGAAATTTGAGCGACAGCCAACAGCCAACTGCCTCGCCAGCGTTGGGTGTCCTTTCAGAATAAAACTGCCGCTGCTCTATTCTCATCAAAAGAAAACCGCCTTCTATTGATATGCCGGAAAAGTGAAGCAGAGAACGAGAGTGGGGCAGCTTTTCTAATGATCATGTTAAAGATGGTAGCGAGATTGACCATCCGGGACGCTGACGTTCAGTCTTGATAAAAAAAAAAAAAACATGAAAAGACGGCCTTGATTTCCGAACCGACCGCCTCCGGAGCTTGGTCCAATCGACTTCACGGCGGGCACCACCAGATGGCAGCACTCTTTCCGGAAGTCGCAGCCTCCGGGGGGTCAGCGTTGTCGGTTCAACCACGCCCAAGTCCTCCTGGCCCGACAATGAGCTCGCGACAGGCAACAATGAAGAACTAACAATACTCACCTGGATGGGGGCAGCTCTGATTCTAGGTTCTTTCATTCAAGTTCCTGGTGGCATTTGGCGCAGGGGACAAAATGCACAGCAAGAAACAGGAGGGTTAAAAAGTCGATCGGGAGTTGCTTTCCCAAGCGGGGCATTGCTTCAGGGGGTCCAACGACCTAAGTGATAAGTTTGGGGGCCTTTTCATGGAGACCTCGCATGTAGAGCGGTGCATGGTGGGAAGGTGCTCGAGAGTGGGATCAAGACGCCTGAATTTCCCCACCATATTCCGGATCCGACCCTGTCATTTGACATTGGAATGACAAGAGCATGTCAGCAAACCAGACAGCCGTTCTCACGACACCATATCTCATGTCTTTTTAAAAAAAGAGCTAAGCACTATGGATGCATTCTTGCATTTGGCTGCGGGAGTTCCACACATTTCAGAGCAACGCCAGACTCCCCAATCCTCCCCCCTCCTTCGACACACACTTCACTATCAACACATTTGTCTTTTGTATGTCTTCTGTTACGTCACTTTGTTGTCCCTTCAGGCTAATCGCGAGGATGATATGAAACTGATTAAAGGACACTCATAAATTATGACATTCATGCTCAGGCCATGATTCGAACCCGGAACCTTCGGTGGCGAGATCGTGAGTCATGTTTTCACGGAAAAAAATATCAGCCACATTATGTGGGAATCTGTGGAGCAAAGCCGCGCATAACGGTAGACAAGAGAAGAAAGCGACCGGGCGGAGCAAAGCAGTGCGCGCTGCTGCAAACGGTTGGTAGCTGCAACATCGTTTTCCCCTCCATGCACTTACTTCCCCTCTCACTTGTTATCGTTCGCTACAGATATATACCGACTGGAAAATTCAAAACGAAACAACGCAGTAATTATGAACCTCCATACCATTAACAGCTTTGTTTAATCCGAAGGAATGCATCTATCTAATTGCAAGCAACGATGATACGACATATTCTTGACTTGATTTACATATTTTCTTTCTGTTAGCTCGTTTTTGTAAAACGTCCTGACAGTGCGGATTTGTGATGTACCTTGATTTGAACCTATGAGTTCTAGCTTAGCAGTTAGTATTTTCCTCACTAAAATTCCTCATACAAAAATAACGAAGTTATCCACACCTTAATCAAAGCACCTAAGTAAACTATTTTAAGTATGTAACAGTATATCTGTTGCATTAATCTGTGTTTGAAATAAAGATTGAATAGATTTTTAGATTTCGAATAACGTACGGAATTTCGAAAAATATTTGCTGAAAAACTTCTATTCCACTTTTTTTAACTTGTGTTACAGAAAAGTCAACTTCCGTCGAAAAGAAAACAGAATGTGCACGGATAATTAGCGCTTTTTTTTCTGCATTTGGGAAGTAAACCTCACTTAAGCGGTTAAACGGTTTTGTATTGTAGGCAAACAAAATTGAAACACCGTTATAAGCCAGCCTGGGAATTATCTACATCTTGTCAGTGAATTTATATCTACTTTCAAAGGAATTTGCTTTGAACTGAACTCAACTGAATTGTTTAAACGTGAAAACAAAAACAGTACTGTCCAGTATGACAAACTCGTAAATTCCAAGCTCGCCTATAATCCATCTCCATTTGGTTTTGTTTGTATGTGAATTCCATCGGGAAATGTTATAATGGGCGGTTAGCCAGCACGTATGAATGGAGCAAATATCAATTCTGTCGATGTACACAACATCCAGACACCGCAATAGGAAAGCAGATGGTGCTCAAATCCTTCGCCCATCCCTAAGGTATATATAACTCTGTATGCGAATGAACAAACAATTGGAAATCACAAATATGATGAATATATATTTTTTATAGATATTTCCTTCAGTAAATCAAATGAAATTGTTTTGGAGGAGCAGTATTTGTCGAATGATCACAATCAGTCAATATAGATCGCGATATACATAGGGAAAGTGTACGTATCATATTCGACCTTCGCGGTTTGAGGCTGTCCGAGGTCTTACAGGGTTCAAATCCCAGGAAAGCGTTTCTATCTGGACATATGTTGTTTCATCTCAGGAAATCCTTGCAAAGATTTGTTTTTTAACTTGCAGGACAACACAGAGGGTGTGGAGCGTGGGGTTGCCATAAATATTCCAGGGAAGTGTTGATCTCCCGGGATAGGGAACGCATTGTATTCGAAAGGTTCGTGTAAAGGGTTTCATTTTACGTTTGTTTTGATAATTCCCAAAGCTTACATGGCTGGCTTCAGCACGGTCTTGTTTATTTGTTTTCTGCAAATGAACTCATGGAAGTAAGAAGTCAGTACAGCTCTTGTGTTGTGAAAAGGTTACTTTTATGAAGGAAAAAGTTGGTAAAATGGAAATAATTTTATCTTGGCTACGAACATTAGGACAACATATGATAGGTTGCTTCTAGCGCGAGGGTACTTGATGACAACTTTATGTCCATTGATAACGGGCAAGACATTAAAAGTTTCCACGGAGATGGCTCGAGGACAAAAAATGAAATATATTCGGTTTACGTAATCTGAGCTACTTCATCATTTAAGGTTTTCCAGCTACCAAATTAAATGGTGTGGATAAACTATGTAGAAAGTAGTACATATATACATATAGTATTCATAAAGTATTCACCAGAATTGATCATTTTGATGAAATGCACATCTTTTTCATCTTCAATGTCCGAATGATGTCTAGAACTTCTAACTCAAAAATTTCATAACCACGTAATGAGACGTTAACCCACCCAATTACTAGTAGGGTGGAATTAGGATATGACCCGGAAGTAATTACTAAATAAATAATCTTTGGAGGTGTTGTTCATCAACTTCAGGGCAACTTATAGCCAGAATGCTAAAACCGTACGCCTTGGGCAAATCCAGATATATAAGGAACAATAATAGAGACTAAATAGGCTTTGTCATGAATATTATGAAGAACACAAAGCTTTATGAAAAGGTTGTTTCTCATTCATGAATTGTAGCAGTATTTGGAATGTGTTACATTTCAATGTATGAAAGTATAATAGAGTGTAAAGTCCGAATTGTAGAAGTGCAGAGTGGCGCATAAGTCAGTTGACCCATGGAACAAATGATGGAATGAGGACATAAATAATGATCGAAATACTTCACTGATTTCTCGCCATTTACAGTTTGAAAACCTTATTAACCCACAAAACCATTTATGCTCGCGTCTGTTTGCAAAACTGATTTTCAAAACTAAGGTTAAAAAATATAGTATTCTGATCTATTTGCCTGTTTGTGTAATGTGGTTCTATCGAATACATTAACTTTAACTGGTCAGATTCAATACCTGCTAGGCACTGGGGATCAGTTAACAATAAACCATTTTTATTTCAGAATCGGCTTGATGGTTCTTTAAGCAATGGGTTGGTAGCGAATATTTTTATTTTACTCGCTTGAGCAAACAGTTGTCATTGCTTTCATAGGATTTTTACTGACTGATTGATTGTTTTTATTTTAATTTGCTTTTCTGCCGTTTTTGCTAATCGCGAAGATGAGGATGAATGGTGATGAGTTGGGTGAAGGGACAATCACAAACATATATGGACGACAAGTCCCACGGAGGATTATACTGACTGTGAGTTCAGACGCCAGAGCCTTGCTAGTCTGCAAAATTCAGTCCAGGGTGTACTACATGGAAGGAAGGGAGGTTGACCTTTTTTGTCTTCAGAGAGGGTCACCCCTTACGCCACAAGTATTTTTACTCTATACATTTCAAAGCAATGTATACATGACTGCAAATCAATGCAACAAAGTGTCCTATTTTACTCTTGAAAATCTCTCATTGGAGAAACGAAAAAAAATAGTCCTTTCTTGAGGCACAATCCATTTGTGTTCGCGTTCAACCTCTCACAGTTTTTGACCTCCTGCTGCACATTAAGCGTTGTGTGTAAGGGCATTCGCTGTATGACCAAGCATTTTTCATGATTATCTGAAGATAACTGTGCGTGATGCACGCTCATTAGCAAGTGTGATAGCTGGAGTGACCTTTTAACATGTCGCAAAATTAGCTTCCCGTCCCCCGTGACTCGGCTCGCGAGCATTATCACCTCGACTACCTGCCCTCCCTCGCTCGTGACGTGTCACTCTGCGCAACGCCATATGGCGATTCTGCCGATAAGAGAAATTTGCATGAAGGACCGACACTGATATTACTTATGCTTGCAACTTAACTGCCCTCGACCGAGCATTGCGTTCCTAAAGTTTAGATACGGAAGAGAAACGAGAACATTCTATCTGTGCCATTTTAATTCCTGGAAACTATATTGTTTTCTGGCGATCCCTAATGCTAGGGAATCTGGTTGCTTTAAAAGTTTAAAGTGAGGGACAGCAAATAAGGCCCGCCCGTTTTAGACGGAAGCGTTACCTTAACATTTTTACTGCACTCTGTCTCGGCAATCTGTGAAGCAAGGCTGCGCATAAAGGTAGAGAATGGGAGAAAGTGGGCGAACCAGTGCACGCTGCTACAAACGGCTGGTAGCTGCAGCCGCGTTTTCCCCTCCATGCATTCGCTTTCCCTCTCACGCGTTCATTGGTCGGGACCTGCATCACAAGGAATATAGACTGAAAATTTCCTTATGATTGACCCAAAATCCCCTTTCTAACTTTTAAATTTCCTGTCCGATAAAGTCGAAAAAAAAATCCCCCTTGATAAGAGAACTCTAATTTCGTAGCGCATTACGTTCGCGATTGAGGTTACAATCCATGCATCAGGCTAAGTTTTTAAAAAGAATAACTGGTTCCACACTTTTCAAAATTCAAAAAATTAAGTTTTAAGGTCAAACAACAAAACCTTTATGACTAAAATTCCCATTTAACTTTTAATGCTTTTTCTTGAAGGTATCTAAAATTTAATAACAAATTATAATAATTGTATATTTCAGTACACACTGTATGAAACGTAAAAAAACAACTTCACTCATCTACTGGATTGAGTACGCCCCCTCAAGGACATAACAATAATAATTATTAGTATTAATATTATGGAATAAAATTGTTTTATGATTATGAAGTTGTAATTAATATTGTATAATGATTGTTATTATTTCTATTATTCAAATTTCTGGCGACGCCCATGGGAACAACTATGAATGAACCCCCCTCCCGAATTTTTTCCTGCCTACGGCCATGTATACTGTACGCGTTATAAAGTATGTATTTAAGCAGTGGCATTGATTTGTACCTAAAACATCGCACTCGACCGTCATTACAACTGAACTTGTGACGTAGAGATCACTTCTGATTGATTATGCTATGCGAGATGCTAAGAAAATGAAGACAAATTCTATCTGTGAAATATGGTATGGCATCAAAATGTTCCGAGATTTCTTCACTTTACACGGAGGAATTTCGATCGTAGCAGAAATGTTAAGAAAAATGCCAAGGTTTCGTCTCATTCTCGTCCATTGGATTGCCTAATGAGCGAGTCCACTCACTGCTGATGTTTGGTAGGGGAATGCGGATTATACCCACAACACTTAAAATATGTCAATTGACACAAATATGCTGACTCGAGTAACACATTCAAGTATATAAACTGCTAATGATATATTTTTTGTGCATCAAAATACATAAGAAGTGTACTTTCATCAAGGCTACTTCTTCAAAATAGTTGGTCTTCACTTTTCTTAATCATTTATCTTGTACAACAACACAAGAGTATTCAGTAAACAAAGAGCCTGCACTAACGTGATATAGGAGGTTCGGGACGAACGCCCACGATCGGTTTTAATTCTCGGGTAGGCATTCCGACCGTTCCGTTTGTGTCGAGCTGAAGCAAGGTGAACAGTTCTGAACCGGGATCTTGCGACTTACTTCGAGTCTGATTTATTTTAAATCAATTTATCAATGCTCACCTGTGCTTTGCTGAACTGTGCCGTGCTGACCGTTCATAATGGGGTTCCAGCCTAAGGAAGGAAACCCCCTTGTGAACGGTTGGGGCTCCGTTACTTTGTAACCCCATATTTTTGTACCATCAAAACCTCATTTGCCAAATTTTGTACTATTATTGTACTACTCAAAAATGCTAAAAATAAGTTTTGTACCACTCAATTTACCGTCGAAAAACAAAAATCAATTTTGGGGTTACAGAGTAACGTCTCAACCTCATCTATACGCTGTCCCAGCTAACTGTAGAGCAGGGACGCACATAGCGGCAGAGGAGGAGGAGGGAAATCGAGTGGTGAAAGCGCAGCGTTGCCAACCGTACGGTCCTGATCGTACAGTGGGATTCATGAGTATTACCGTGCAAATTCTCCATCACCATGTTCGCGCACTTTATTTGACCCAATAAGAGCTTCAAGAATTAAAAGAAAACTCAAAACAAGCTGTTGACAACTACTGCAACAGCATACATAAAAATGCATAGCTTAAAAACACACAGGATGTAAGAAAAAAATTAATAAAAATAGTCATGGACAATTTGCAGGGTAATACTCATGGATCCCACTGTACATGTACGGACATTTCATGGCATGTACGGACGTACGGTTCAGACCGCTAAATGTACGGCTTGTCAAAATTTGCACTTGCTGTTTTATCCCTAATATTTCCCTAAGAAATTCTAAAACCAAGCGAACGGACCTGGAGACAAAAGTACGGTCCGTTTGCTATGTGCGTACGGTATCATCGTTTTCAAAACTTTGCAACTCTAACAGAGTGAAGCAGGGAAGTCGGAAAACTCCAGTCGTCCATTACGCAATCCCGTTTCTCTAACTGTTCATTGGTGGAGCCGTCTCGCGTCACTACTTGCGCAGAGACTTGTTCTCGTTCGCCTGGTCTACAGTTAGCTGGTACGTCCGAACGGGTCGTTCATAATGAGTTACTACCCGTTTGATTTCCTTTAAATCAGTTTACCAATGCAGGTGTACTGTGCGGAACCATACCGCAGACCTTTTCTTTCATTCAGTTATCCTGCTAGAATACTAATTACTTATGTTACCGACTATCAAAATAATATGTTCTTGTTTCCTTTCTGATTTGAAATAAAAGAGTGTCAATTATTCAAGTGAATCGATCGGTTCGAACAATAATTAAATTTCGTCACGTTTCATAACCCAAGGCCTATCCGATGGAGTAGGGTTATGTGCTCGCATTGTAATAAAAGAGTCCTGGGTTCTATACCCGGGGGAAGAACATAGTGATTCAAATCCCACTTAAACTTTAGGCCCAGTCTCGATTAGCCTACCTGTGCATAGACTTAAAACAACAACAAAAAACAAAACGTGGTCTTAAATCAACAACAAGAAACAAAAACATGTTAATAAATTATGAGAGCTTCCCCGGTGACGTAGTGGTAACATCGTCGCCTTGAAATCAAGGGGTCCCGGGTTCGGTGCCCGGTGGAGGCCTGTGGTTCGGATCCAGGGTTGGCAAAATTTTTGTGTTTTTCTTAAAAGAAACAAGACAACCAGTTTTTTGTTGTTATAAACATGTTTTAAATGTTTTAAACAGTGTTTTGAACAGGGACCGAAAAAAACATGTTTTTAACAATTAAAACGTTTAAAATATAATGCCAATAAGACTTATTTTCTAAGAATAATGATTAATAAGGAATCTATTAATCATCCAAGGATTGACTGTGTTTCTATTATAAAGTAAACGCATGACTAAATTCTTAAAATACACATTTATATTAGTCTTAAATCTCGCATTTAGGCTGTTCGAGAAGCTTCAACTAATCCACAGTTGCCAGGCCCCACTGAGCCCACGTAGTAGCTACTCTTTTTATAATACAACAATACATGTTATCGTGAATGAAACTTAAATATTGACATTAACAACAATGTACACACTTTGCAGTTTGTTAGGTGAGGAACAAAACTGTTTCATCCATGTAGTATTCAATTTTAAAAATGTTTTAAACACCTGTTAAAAACATAGCATAGGTGTTTTAAACGTGACCCACAGGTATTCATCACAATATGTTTCTTTGTTAATTCAATATACATTTTCAGCCACTGAACAAATTTCTATACACGGTAAACAGAATGGCACACATTGAACGAAAAGGCATAGTTACAAAACATGCAAATAACCACAAACTACCAAACATCAAGTATCAAAATGTGTTTTAAACAAGTCTGAAAAAAAAAACATGTTTAAAACAAAAAAAAAAACAAATCCATGTGTTTTAAACGTTTAAAACAAAATGCTTAAAACGCTTTTGTTTTAAACATTCCAATCTTGTACGGATCCCACTTTAAAACTGAAGGCCCAGTCCCGATTAGCCGATCTGTGCATAAAGTGGACTTAAATAAAAAAATATGGAAGAAGTTAGAAGCATTTTGAGGAATTTTCATGTAGATTGAATTCGGTCTTGTCAACACATGTTTTACTCATGTATGTAAGTCTATTTTTAGAACGATTGTAAAATTTATAGTTTTTACTCTGTGGAGAATGGTGAAAGTATTCAATAGTAACAGACGAACCTTAAACTAAATGGTGGTAGAAACTATGGTGTTTCTGAAATATTTCAACTTCTTTTAATCATTGGGGCAGCTTTACTTTCCAGATGGAAGGTAGTCACGTGACGAGAGATACGTGATAAAGTCGCGTAGACAAAGGCGAGCTGCGTGAAAGGGGTAATGCCGAAGCCATTTCATTAGCCCTGAAAAGAGATGTGAGCGTGGCGTCGGTGCGTACATCTACGCCCAGAGGCATGAAAATGCAGCGTGACTTCTGCGGTCATAGCAATGCGGAAATATGATCATCACACAGGGACCTCACACAGGCAAGAACCACACTCGCTGAAACTGTATCCCTGGATGCGGGGCAGGCTTGAGCGAGTTTCATTTGCATTTCCTGCCCTCTTCAACTGGAAATCCATCCCAGTTCCGTCTCTCTCTCCCTCTGTGTGTGTGTGTGTGTGTGGCTGGCTTCATCGATGCTGGCAGTACGCTCTTTGTTGGCCGTGTTTGAGGACTCCAGGCCGATACACAGGGACACACACATACACCCAGATGTTATCTGGTAGCATTCAACCAGGCTCTCTCCCTGATTAGACAGGGAAATGGAGTCGCAATTCACTCGGACGGTGGCCGGTCTTCCACAAAGCTTTTTCCGCGCCTCTTTTCAATGCGGTGGTGCTAGGAAGCTCGTAGTGCTAAATGAAGGTCGGGGAGATACGACATTCAACCATCCACCATCTCACACTGTTCGGCGTCCCTGTTAACTCCCCCGGCCCTTAAAAACTTCCCTTTTTCCTTCTGAATGGAGCTCTGCCTGCTAATGAAGAACCGCTTCCCAACGCCCCACCGAGTTTCTGCCCTTTCACCTAAGTATCTAAATCGAGAAGTTCGCTATTCGCTTCCTCGGTTTTGCTTACACAGGACGTTCGGCCAATGGACAGAACTCCATTGCAGACTTCTGCATTCAGGTCTGGAATTTGCACTGAACCTCTGCAACACAATGTTCTGTGCGATTCCTTCTTCACATATCCTACTCGCACCACCTGCTGTTTCATTCTGTCCTCTATATTTTATAAACTATGTTAGAGTAGCTTAGGAAGACGCTTTCCATAAATATATATGCATAAAACTTACAAATTCTTCATAACGTTTCTTTCAAAATTCACCCAAAGGCTACTAACTTCAGTTTCTACACGGGATCAAACTCATCCAGCGTTCTTTATCAAAACGCCGTTGATACACTACCCTAAGCTATAGTATACATGAAATACTTTGTACGGACCTCCGTGGCGGAGTGGATATCACAGCGCGCTACGATGCCAAGGGTCCCGGGTTCGAATCCTTCGTAAATGTCATATCATCACTCATCCTTATCGTCGCGATTAGCCAAAAGTGTCAGAAGAGCGACGTTAAATAACAAAAATTAAATAAATTGAAGTACTCTGTCTTCTTCCGCTTCACAGGAACAGAGTATAAAATTTATTTAGTTACTCGCTAAAGATAAGGTGAGTACAGAAGACAATCAAGTGTTCGAGTCTGAATTTTTAAGTCCGTTTTATGCACAGAAAGGCTAATCGGGACTGGACCTACAGTTTAAAGTGGGATCTGAACCACCATGTGTCTCCACCTGTTTGATGTGAGTTACTTCGGCAGGTAACATCCATATTTTTATATTTCTTACTTAGCAATTACGTATTATTGCCTCTCACCACCCACACACACATACACACACAAATATATTAACAATATAAAGGATCTGTGTGATTCCAATGTATCCAAAAAATCTAATTCAATTCAATTATACGGTACATAGGCCTATATGTATATTTAAAGTATTTAATATAAGGTGCAGAGTTTATATTTGCCATTTCACATACTCAGATCCGAAAAACATTTACAAACACAAGTCACAAATGTTACGGGATATAGTAATCTACGAAAAATTATTAATTGCATAACAATTTCAAACTCAAAATTGCCTAATCAACTTCTAGATATCTTATTTTGCAATAATCTTCCGTCTGCCGGATAGATTGTTCTGCAAAGGACACTAACAAAGAAACTGGATTAAGATAATTTTATTTTCCACGCGGTTTTCTTTTCCTTCCTCGATAAAAATAAAGGCTAAACTGTGAAAAACTTGCCTCAGGGCATTTATAAATATGTATAAATTCAATGGGATTGGGATTAATAAAAGTTGCAGTTTTTCACGTCTACGGAGAAAAATTCACGGAACCAATAATTCACGCATAATTCCCGGAATTCAAGGAATTCCCGGTAAGTAGCCACCCTACTATACAACGTTAGTACTTGGTACTACATGGTATTTAAAAAATAACAATTTTTAAAAAATAGAACATACTAAAATCAGCGTATGTGGGATGCCAAGTTGGAAGTTGATAGGATGGAAATTTCCCGTATCTGCACAGCCGACGTTCTAGAAATTAAGAAAAATTGTGTAATATTTGAAACGACATCTGAATCTGACAAAATGATGCCTACAAGGAATTACTGACATAGTCAAACAGGAAATAGCCTATATCTTGTTATCCGAAACAAAGCATTTTTTGAGTCGGACTACTAAAACAATTTTCAAAATTTGAATAATAATAATAGATGAATAGAAAAGGAGAAATCTACGAGTACCATTGCTTCAGTCAGTACTTACAGGGATAGTTCGTGTAAGAAAGAACTGATGCGTACAGTAAAACAATAAATTTAATGAAATTCAAAAAAATTGTAGTCACATAAGGACAGATAAAGATTACACTAATAAATGTAAGCGTGGATTGAATACTGCAGAACAATAACTTCTTCAAAATGTGCGAAAAATGTACATATTAAGATAACTACAGACCATGCCAAAGTTTTCAGGACTAAAAGATGTGATGGAGAGAAAAGGGAATGTCAATATTTCGAGTAAACACATAGGTTTAGGAAGTTTTCATGCAAGTTTTTTCTCTATTATTTGCAATAAAGTCAAGTGGCAGAGTTCTTCATGAATACGGAAAGAGCAAACGTTGCATGTGATCGAATATATGGGCTGAGAAACATCCAATAAAATTAATTGCCCAAACACACTATATTTTAAATTTATTTTTGTGACATGCAGTGACGACACCAGAGGGGTGGCAGGGGGCGAGCGCCACCCCATTCAGACACTACGCCCGCCCTTCCCCCACCAACTGACGTTAATGAAATATGAAATAATAAGAGAGTCCATTTCTAAGAGTATGACGATTTCCACCTTTTCTAAGTGCTATATCACTTTTCCTGCTTACAATACCAACTTGACTAACAAAAATTAATTCTGTTTTAGTGTGACTTTTGTTCATAGGCGATTTCTCATCGTAATCGTCGCGATTAACATAAGTTTTAACCAGTTTTATGAATTGGAAAAAGTGTTAGATGTGGATGGTTTTTAAAAAATTGCGAACATTCTGAGGACCACAAAGCATCATCTGTAGTACGGGCAAATTATTCTAACAGTGGATCGTTAGTGGCAACGCTAATTAGTGAAAGTAATTCAAAGGTGATTCAAGAAAACTGACATTACATATCAGTTGTTGTGAATGCATCGCGGTTTCTTACTATTCAGGGACTTGCTATTCGAGATGATGATGAGTCCGAGTCAAGCCTTAACAGAGAAAATTTCTTGGAACTCTGGAAGTTCATTTCAAAATGAGGCGATATTTTTCGGAATTGTATTGATTTTGAACCTTAAAATGGAAATTATACTCACACCAAAACAAATTTATCTGCCTAATGTACACACTTATTCTCAGCAAAATAAGCCACGAAGTGGATGAGGCGAATCTATTAGCATTGATGACAGATGAAACAAAATTCATTGGGAGGAAGGAACAGGTGTCAATTTTCTGATATTTGTGTCGCGGGCAGGAAAACAACGCTTTTTATGATTTGCCGATCTTCAATCATTTGATGCGGGGTGTACGGGATGACCTTTCACGTAGTACACCCAATTGTCAACCTCACTTCCACGTAGTACACCTGGACTGAATTTTGCAGACGAACGAGGCTCTGGCGACTGGCTCCATGGCCAGTATAATTCTGTGTGTTGTCCTGTTTTTTGTCCTTATGTGTGCTGAGTGCCCCTTTAGAGCCTCAGCTTTTAACGGAAGTCAGAATATTTTAATATTTTAGTTATGCAGCGTTAGAGTTGTTATTTGTAACGGTAAGGGGCTGGACCCCGTATAATGTGACGGGTGTAAAATAGCCTAAGTGCTGACGTACCCAAAATTTTAAAATCAAATTCAATTGTTTGATGCAGGTTCGCTCTTTGCACAAATCAAAATCAAAGAACTTATTTCCAAGAACTCCATAGATGCCTGTAATTATGTAGCACAAACATACTTTGGAGTGGTAGAGTGAGAGGTGCACCAGGATCGGAACAGTTCTTGAATTATGAGAAAACTGTAACCTTTTTTAGATTTTTATTCCCGTGATATTATTTTCCTGAAAGGTAAAACGCAGATTTTGCCCAAAACTTTTCAGCGTTACGAAGATGGAACGAAAGTAGTCCACTTTATGGATTTCTTCGATATCCTAGGAAAGTATAAATTGGCATTTCACTAGGATCAAAATCTAGTTGTATTCTCTGTAACAATCCTAGTTTCCAATGCAGCGTGTGAAAGAACCTTTTCGTGTTTGAAACCTTCGAAAAGCCTTACTCGAAACGGGATGCTGGATACCAGCTGCCTCATTTGGCTGTCCTTGCTATTGAGAAGAAGGAATGCCAAGTCTTGAACGTACCGAAGGTGGGCAATGTGTTCTCCAAAGCGCATATAGCAGGATTCTCCTACAGGAGAATGGAACTTCACTAAGTGATTTTCGTTATTTCTAATACTTAAGGAAATTAATTTCTTCCAACGTCATGTTTATTTTGCATGAAAATTAAACTCTTCGAAACATTTTTTTCGTCTTTTATATTATTTTCTTATAACTTGAATATTTATATCAGTAGTTTCATCTCAAGAAAGACAATGAATTATAACATTATAAAGGGGGACATTATTTTAGACCATTTTCTACCTGTCTTCCAACACTGAAATAGGCCACTAGAAACAACACAACGTATGGCAATTCCCACGAATAAAAAAAAAAGAATTAATACCTTTATTAAAACGAATCATATGGAGATAAACTCGTAATCAAGAACTAAATTTAGGCAGTAAACGTCCACTCTGAATAAAGGACAAACACAAAACACCATACATGAATATTACAATAATAAAAACAATATTATATACAGGGTGACTGGTAATTAGATGTATTCCCTGAAAGGGGTTAAAGTAGAGACAATTTGCAATCAATTTGACCATATGATACCCCGTCCGAAAATTAGTAGTTTTCGAGATAATCGAATTTCAATTGTTTTTTTTAAAAATGACAATTTTTCTCATAAAAAGATGAATTGAGAAAAAAACTGCTCATTGTATGGAACTTATTTCAGCGTTTTCTGATAGCTAACAAATAAGTGGTTCGTTTTAAAAAAAAGTTTTTCCCATATAATAATCACATGTAAGTAACGGGTGGGTCTAAACTTACAAGAGATGATAAAAAAATGCACTCTTAGTTTACTTGGCAACGTATTAATAACAAAAATGGTATGACACGAAGCGTACAAATTACTTAAATTACTTCCTTGTGACATCAGATATCCAACAAGGTACAAATGTTGCTAACATACACACTTGTGTACAAGAAATAATACTTCATTCATTTTCATGTGAATGGAATCAATGAACAATACAATTAAAGAACATTACACGTCTTGCTCAAAGTGGGCACCTCCGTTACGAATGCAGGTACGCAGGTTTTTACGGACATTTGGTCTCGTAACTCGTGGTGTGATGGTGTCCTTGATGTGTTGACCAGCTGTTAACATCCTCTCGCTGAGCTCTTCTTGCGAGTTTACCGGTGTCTTGTCATGTGGCTCGAAATGTAAAAGTCGCAAGGCGTCAAATCGATCGGGGGATCGAGCTGGGCAGTCATCATGCTGATAAATCATGTCACGTCTTGTAGCTAGAGGCACATCCTCCAACAACATTGCCATCCCGTTCCTCAAAAAATGTTCATAGGTGATGCCATTTAAGATTTGGGGCAGGAAAAATGGCTCGATCAAATGATTGTTGATTACGCCCATCCATACTTCTGCCTGGGCGTGCGACAGTGGCTGGATGAAAATTACCCAAAGAAATGGATTGGCCGAGGCAGCTCTATTCCCTGGCCGGCTCGATCCCCCGATTTGACGCCTTGCGACTTCTTCGTCGTCGTCGCCTGAGCTGCCTCAGTCGTCGTCGTCGCATGAACTGCCGCCGCCGTCGTCTTCGCATGAGATTCCGCCGTTGTGGTCGTCGTCTCATGAGTTGCCCCTGTCGTCGTCGTCGCATGAGATGCCGCTGTCGTCGTCGCATGATGTCGCGGCCGTCGTCTTCGCATGAGATTTCGCTGCCGTCTTCGTCGCATGAGCTGCCGCCGTCGTCACATGAGATGCCGCCGTCGTAGCATGAGCTGCCGCCGTCGTCGCATCAGCTCCCGCCGTCGCATGATCTGCCGCCGTCGTCGTCCACGTCAGTAGTGTAATCAGGTACGTTCAAAGTAATACTTGGTACGAGGCTTATTATTTTTATTAATTTAAGCACAATGGTAAACCTATTTTGACGATGTTTTTGTCGATTTTATACTATTGCAAATCTGTGTTTTTCATCTCATACTTGGTACGAGTGTCATAATTTCTTTCGAGTTAAATTACGCAACATTGCGATGGCTCGTAAGGTAAACTATTGTGCAATGTTTACGCAACAAGTTATTACGCAGACTCGTATCTAGCGTGTTGTTGGTTATGACGTGATGGGTGTCTTCTGATTGACTTACTGATTCGGATGTTTTTATCCGCGCTTAGGTTACTTAAAGTGTTTTCGCATTACAGATCAGTCAGTATCGTGAGAGTGTTTTGAAGATGTGCTGTTGCAGTGTTAAAAGTTAAGCATTTAATGTATTTTAAAGCTACGTACTATTTATTATTTTTAAGTTTAAAAAAAGTGTGTCAAGTGATTTTTTTCATAGTAATTTCGATCAGATTGAGTTTTGGTATATTTATTAATTTTTTTATACTTATATATAAAATATTTGTACTAATAAAAAAAATAGCTAACATAAAATAAGAAGAAGGGTTTAAGAAGCAACAACATAATCAGCCTGTAGAGAGAATTCCAGTAAACATGGATGTATTTAGAGAAATTTATCATCAATTGAAAGGGTTACTTCTTGTTCACTTGAACAGTATTTGACGAGGTTACTGGAAAGCACTTATTTGTATTTAATAATAACTTATCATCATATAAGTTACCTGTTAGTGGGAAAATTCAAATAAACGTTTCACCACCCAATGCGGCAGTTTTGCACATAGGTCGAAATTTGTATAGAATTAAACATAGTACATTACTTCCTGATACGTCTTATGATGCGGAAGCTGGTGAATTTTTGTATGCTGAGATAATTGGAGAGTATGATAAATTGATTCCTCTGTTTATCGAAATAAGAATAATCTATCCTCTTATTAATATATAAAATACCTAAAAACAAACAAAAAAACATGGATATATTTGATAATAGAAGGCGACAGGAGATTCCAGATAATTCCCGCGAGATTGCTAGTTTAGATGTACGTCGAGAGAAACTGAAATCAGATTTACTCATATTGCAGAATTCGCTAAATCTAAATATTCAAGCAGAGATTACAAATCTTCAAACTCAACTGATTGATCCTATAGTAAAAATTGATGGAGACCTTAAATCTTTGCTTGAGAAATATACTAATTTAGCTTCAATAGATAATCTTCAGAACTTAGAAGAGAATATTGCCAACTTGAAAAAAGAACTTGATAAATTTAGACAAATCCAGAGAACGAATACCGAACAGCTGAAACAGCAATTAAATGACCAGGCAAATAGTATTCGTACCGAACTGCAAACCATCATCCAGAATATCAAAACTCAAGAAGAATATGAGCAGGAAAATGCTAGTATTGCTAAATTGCAAGAACAGTTTCAATCTTTCGAAGTTCCTACATTTAAAAGTATCAAATCTGAATTACAGACAGATGAACTGCATACAGCTATAACAGAAGTTCAATCGAAACTACAGACATTGAAAGATTTTATCAATAATTTACCTTCATCTTCTGAATTAAATGCTATTGCTCGGAGACTTATGAAGATTTTGGGAAGATACAAGGTACCATAGCTCACATAGAAGATACTATGGCAACTATGAGAAATGAGCTAACAAGTGTACAGGAAACTCTGGAATCGAAACTGCCTGGTATTACTGATATTCTAGCTATAGTTCAACAGCAAGATACTAAGCTTGAAAGCTTGAATACTGAATCAGAATTATCGCATTTCCATCATCTTATTGACGACATTCAGAGTAAATTAGAGACACTGCAACAGTCTACACCTACGCAGGATGACATAACGCAACTGCAAGAAATTTTGAAAAATGCAGCTGATGCAACAGAACTCGATGCTATAAAATTAACTCTTACCACACTTCAGAATACTGTAGCTGCTTTGCCTACTTCTCAGGAAATCAGAGCTATAAGGAGAACAGTACATCGAATTTTAAAATCTGAGGATATCAAAAACATTCAAGCAAAACTTGCGCAAATCAGAGAAACTGTTGCTGGTCACCCCAACAATCAAATAATTAACGAACTACATGCATTATTTACAGAAATCAGAAGTCAAGTACACGATCTTGCTACCCAGAGTTCTAAATTGAAACTTGTAGAAAATTTACAGGAGATTATTTTTAATATTACGTTACAAATTACTACTCTTGAAGTAAGTCAAGAATCTGCTTTAGCAGGTTTTGCTACTCAACTTCACGATCTCAAAGAGATAAACAACTGTATGTTGATGTAAAAATCAAACCTAGCTACGATGAGTTGGTTCGTACTATCAACGAACACTTGGAACCGGTATTAAGCAGACTAGATGACGTAGATACTCGTCAATTTTATTCTATGGAAATTGTTAGGTTACAAAGTGTTCCAAATTCTCGAGGGCACTGGACGTACGCCAATGGTGGCAATGTTTACAAATTATATCCGTACACTCAGGTACATGAATTTTTTGTTGATGGTAGTTTACGATTTCTGAAGTTTAGTTTTCTAAAACATGGAAAACATATTGAAGTTCCTCAGTTTACTATAGTGCGAAAAGATGGTATACACAAGGCAGTCCAAATACCTATTGCATACTGGGATGAGTCTACCAATAAATATAAAATACATGACGACGAACAATTATCAGTTTTTGATATTGAAATTGGTGACAAGCTAGTATTTGACAAAGCGGTTATACCCTGAGGACAATCCATTTTATGCGATATTCTCACTTCGAACTCGATGTCAAGACAAGATATAGTTCATGAATTACACAAACCAGCCCGTCGCAATTACAAGCGACTGAGTGTGGTAACGAAAGGCGTGAATGAATTCTTCCAGGCTGATCTGATTGAGATGGCTCCTCCAAGGAGCACTTTAAAAAATTTGGATAAGGTAAATGATGGTTACAAATATATGCTTACAGTTATTGATACCTTTAGCAATTATGCATGGGCTGTTCCCTTAAAATCTAAGACTGGTACTTGTGTTACCGAGGCTTTTAAGTCGATATTTGGTGAGGGAAGGATACCAAAATATTTACAGACAGATAGAGGGAAAGAAATTTACAATTCTACATTTGCTAAGTTAATGCAACAACATAATATTAAACATTACTCTACATACAGTGATCTGAAAGCTAGTATAGTGGAATGATTCAACAGAACATTAAAAAATCGCATGTGGAGGCAATTTACTCTACAAGGCAATTATAAGTGGGTGCAAATTTTACCCGAGCTAGTTCATGATTACAACAATACAGTACACAGTACTATTCACATTAAACCTGCTGAGGTATCCAAACCTGATGAGCAACGATTGATTTCTACTGTTTATTGTAAAAATATACATACACTAGCAAGAAGCCAAAGTTTAAAATAGGGGATCAGGTAAGGGTCAGTAAATATAAACAATTATTCGAGAAGGGTTTTACTAAAAATTGGAGTACGGAGTTATTCTCAGTGCTTCAGGTTTTACCAGGGAATAGAAATACATATATCATAAAAGATAATCATAACAAAATATTGAAAGGGAGATTTTATGAAGAGGAACTTAGTAAAACAAAATATCGAGATACATATCTAATGGAGAAAATATTGAAGAAGAAAAATAATAAATTGTATGTGAAATGTTTAAGTCTGCCAGACAAACGTTGGATAGAAGCAAACCAGGTGATTCTTTGACACCAACATGGAATGTGGTACAGCGTTTACCAGATGTAGTGGAAACTAATAAAAAATGGAGAGTTTTTACCTGATAACATAAGATGCTTCATTGCAGGCCCATCAGGTTGTGGAAAAACTACTTTGCTGGTTGATAATTTCTTGCTTGCCCCCAATTGGCTAGATTGAAAAAATAGACACTTGTATGTATTCTCAAAGAGTTTAGGACAACCGAAATACCAACAACTCATGAAGCTGTACGAGGGACTGGGCATAGCTACATTTGCATCAACAATAAAACCTCTCGACCAATGTTTAAAAAATTCTGTTGTGGTATTCGATGATGTTATTCTGGAAAATCAGAATGAAATTAGAATTTTTTTTACACAGGGTCGTCACAAAGAAATAGACTGCTTTTATTTAGCTCAAAATTATTCCAAAATTACCAAACAATTACTACGAGATAATACAAACTTAATCTGTTTGTTTCGTCACGATCATACTAATTTGAAACATGTATACGATGATTATGTGGGAGGAGACTTAAATTACAACCAATTTTCAAAATTCTGTTCATCTTGTTGGAACAGCGACGATTTTGGATTTGTCACCATCGACATGACTCGGAAACCTAACAATGGTAAGTTTAGAAATAAAATCAACGAATTTTTAAACGTTAAAACGATATAAAATAATCATTAATCAAAAAAATAAATATGACGAAAGGTAAAATAGAAGATAATTCGAAATTACGAGAGTACTTGTCCAAACGTTTCAAAGGTTGGAAATCAGATAATCGAGGTTTTTACGAACAACACAAGCGTCAAGACCAACCTATTATCGATGCAATCAGTGGTCTCGGTAAAGAAATTAAGAGTGTTACAGAACAAAATAAAAACCTCATCAATGAATTGGTACCTCTTACTGCTAAAAATTATGCAGATTTTCCACCTACCCCTTTATCCAGAATCCACACTCCTCTGGTACTCAAGGAACCACCTGCTAAAGCAGCTATAGAAGAATCAGAGAAAATCGAGTTGGGTCCCCTGCCAAGGGATTACCTGAGTACTGGAAAATTCGAAAAAGATGAAGTATTTGGTTTGTATCCAACTATGGAGGGAAATGAAGGTGTAGTATGGAAAATTGGCAAGTCTAAAGTTACATTCGAAGGGGGATAACATAAAAATTAATTTGGGTGGGAGAAACAGCTGGTCCAGATATCCTGGTACCGTAGGGCTATGGGAGCTTATTACCAAAAAACAACCAAAAAATTTTACAGAAGATGATTATCAAAGTTACTCTGAAATTTTGACACTCTCTGATGCTTTGTACCAAAATAACGATGCCAGTCAAAAGCGTGTGAAATCGAGCAGCGGGGATAAATACAAAAATCTGATTAAACCTATCTGGAATTACTTAAAAACCGGTAGTGGTATAAAACAATACAATACTCTACCTAAAGAATTTGTATGGGTAAACGATGTGAGAAAACTTATAGATAGGTTGCTGGTTATAGCAGGGGAGGAAAATGCTGGGAACAATAATTTCCATAATGAGAAAATGGGTATTGTAAACATGATTAGTGACAAATTAGCTAATTTTATTGTTAATGATCCTAAAGGTATAGGATACTTAATTAAAATCATCAATACTTTACCTCCTAAATTCTGGAATATATCAGAGGGTCGAGGTTTAGTGAATGATATTATTAATAAACTTCCGTTCGAGTTACATGTACCTGGTTACCAATATTGTGGTCCTGGTACAAAACTTGAGAAACGAATAGAAAGAGGGGACAGGGGTATTAATCATCTGGATGCAGCTTGTAAAGAACATGATATTGCTTACAACACACACAAAGATCTGAATGATCGTCATGTGGCTGATCAAAAATTGGAAGAGGCAGCTTTTGGAACATTAACAAGCAGAGATGCATCATTGGGTGAAAAAATAACAGCGTTGGGTACAACCATTGCTATGAATACAAAACAAAAATTAGGGTTGGGTTTGTAATATAAATACCCTGAAAAAAATAATAATAATAATAAAACAACATGAAACCAAAAGGATTTGTATACCAAATACCATATCACGATCTTAAAAATTTAAAACTTAATTAGATTTTAACTAAAAAAACAACAAGAAAAGAAGAGGCAATGTATAGCCAAAGTAAACGGAATGAAATTATTACTCAGTACGCCACAATTAAAACGATTGCAAAATGCAAGAAAGAAAACACACAGTGGAGGATTTATATTCAGCATTCCAGCTATCCTGGCTGCATTGGGGGCAGTTGGAAGCTTTGCTGGGGGTAGTGCTGCTATTGCCAAAACTGTGATTGATTCGAAAAAAAAATAAGGCAGAACTAGAAGAGCAAAAGCGTCATAATCTTGCCATGGAGAGAAAAATAGGCAAAGGTGTGAAGTCTAGAGCACACAGAAAATTAAAAAAGAAGAAGAAGCACTCAGGAACAAAGACATTGAATCTTTAATTAAAATTAAACACTTCAGGGGGTCTTCATGTCTGATTCTCTCCCTAAAGGTAGTCCTCACTATCGAGAATGTGGCGTGGTGAATTTGGACAAGTCCGAAAACGTTGGAACTCACTGGATATGCTATTATAAACAAAATGACAATGCTTTTATTTTCGATTCTTTCGGAGGGGTACCCCTACAGAATTAATTCGTTACATGGCCGCGGTGGCTCAGTCGGTAACGCGTCTGACTACCATGCTCAAGGTCCCGGGTTCGATCCCCGGCCGGTTCAAATCCGGGAACTTTTCTAACGGTGGAAGCGGCCCCGGCGCCAACCCAGCGTCGAATAACATGGGTACCTGGGGGAAACCCTGGGGGGTAAAGGCGGTCAGGGGCGTGATGCTGATCACATCACCCTCACTCACGACCGGATCAAGAAAGTGTGGGGCGTTACCCCCACACCCCCTATACGCCTTCATGGCGTGGTGCTATGCACAGGGGAACACTTTACCTTTTTTTTTTTTTTTTTTACTTGAAACATGTTAAAATTTATTACAACGACGATCGTATTCAAGATTTCGATCAAATTATATGTGGCCATGTTTGCATTACGTTGCTCAGAATTTTAAATAAAATACCAAACATCAAATTAAAAGATTTTCAAAAAGCTGTATTATATATTAAATATGGGAATCTTGCATCTCTCCAGCGAGACTTCGGTTTTGAAACTACATCTTCATAATGAGATTTTCTATCCAAAATCCATAGCTCTGAGAGCATTCTACAGTATGTATCTGATTCCGAATGTAACTACCTACAACAATACTAGATTAGTAGGTAATGAAAAAAAAATTATTCCTCCTGGACAGTATAACTTATCTACTTTACAATTTGAACTTCCAACCACTGTCTTGCTTTCTCAAAATTCTGTAACATACAGAGTAGAGATTGTAACTACCAATGGAAAATATCGAGAGTTATGAATTACAGTCCTTCCCTCCAAACAGGAGGACATTTGCAAATTTGAATCAAGCCAATAAAAAGATACAGTATGACATCACGGTGGGGGATGGATTCATTCATCCACATAGATCTGATCTGTATATAAAATTTGATATTGTAAAACAAAGTAATGGTGAAGAATATCCCCTCCCTGGGGCTAATATAAAACTTATAGATAATTTTGTTCCATTCTTATTTTCTCAAATTGAAATCAGGATGCATGGTACAGTGATTGACAGGATTGATTGTCCTGGAATTACATCCACTATAGTGGGGACATTGAAACTGTCCAAATCAGAGAGTGCATATTATAAAGTTTGTGGGTTCGAAGTTGGAACAAAAATTCAAGCAAAAAGTCACACAGTACTGTTCCCCATGAGATTGCTATTTGGATTTTTCTCTGACTATAAAGAAATTATGTGGAAAGGTGGTTTGAGTGTGATATTTAGCAGAGCACCCAATGATCATAATGCCATCATGAGATACAAAACTTTGAATGCAGATGGAACAGCTAATGAGGCTAGTTTACCCGAAGCTGCGAAATATGTGATCCAGTCTATGGAGTTGCGAATGCCAATAGTTGAATATGAATCGAATTATGCTCTCAAATACAAAGCCAACATTTTGAAAAATCCTCAAATTCCGATTCAATTTTATACTTATCAATGCATTCAGAAGCCTGTGGGGGGAAAATATTTGAATTTGATCTTACTAATCAGTTCCAATCTTTGCAATATGACATGCTAGAGTTCGTAGCTGTACTGTTTCAAACACGGAGAGATGACAATCAGGAAAAGGATAGCAGCCAGTTTGATAATTGTAAAGTTAAAAATGTCTATCTGAAGAATGGCAGAAATGAAGTATTTCCTCGTGAAAATTACAATCTAAACATTACAGAACAAATGAGTTCATAATTCACAGACCAATGTTTTTATTAAATGCGTCGAAAAGAAAATTGGTAGTTATAAATGATCGAACTAATATTAAATTGATATGAGAATTTCATGAAACTCTACCTGAAAATACAATATGCAGTGCAATTTTAATTGTGGAGAAATCATATATTTATGATGTAAATAATGAAAGAGTGATAGAAAAATTTTAATAGGAGAGAATAATATATAAAAAATAGACTATGTGTAAGATTTTTTTGTTGCTATTTTCAAAATTTTGGTTTGATGTTAGGTTTATTTTTTTCACATGTGTTGAGTGCAATTATTATTAACTTCTAAACTAAAGTGTCCCCTAGGCAAAGTATGGATTCCACACTTGAGAATACACCTCTTGTCGCCATGTGGATCCAGGGCTACTTTTTTATTTTATTTGTTGTAATCTCATGGTTTGAGCTTTGTATTCTATTATCCTCTCGAAGTATCCTAGACTGTGAAAAATGGCAATCAATATAATCCTGGAATGTTAGTTTGTTTTCCACGGTATCTTTGCACGTTCCTTTTGCTTTCTTCGTGACGCTGCTCTCTGTTCTGAATGTATACATCTTCGAACGCAAACCAGCAAACTCAACAATAATATCACCGTTACATTCATCTTTTAATTTGCTGAGAACCTTCTTGTTGCGGGAAGGAATTCCAAATCTGTTGGGTTGAGGATAGGAAGAAGTGTCGAAATACCCAAGCATGGAAGGATGTTTAAGATCTTCGTAGAGGTTAGATGTTTGAATGTCATAAATAAAACTATCGGTATCCATGTACAAAATTGACAGCTTATTATTATAGAAAGGTTTCATAATATTATAATGAAATTCGAACATGTACAGTTTTGACAAGTCGAGAACTGTTGCACCAACGTAAATAGGTTTTCTGAATTTTATCAATTTTATATCTAGATTAAAAAGTGTTAGATTCTCGTTGTAAATTTTTCGCGATTTGAATCTAGGATTAGATACCAATTTTCTACATTTATTATTATCTGAAACCAATTTTATGTCTATATGCTTTCTGATGTTCTCCATTGTTTTTCCATAAACGGCATTATTCATTAGTTTATAAAAATCTTTATCTAATTCTGAAATGGCAGCTGTTCTGTATCTCGTGTTGGTCTCAATATAAGATTTTAACCATGAATAGTGTTTGTACTTGAGAATTCTTCTTACATTTACTATCTGAACACTCAAAAACTAGAGATTCTTGTAGTGGACAACATATCTCTCTTTTCTCTCTAGAGTTAACATAAGCTTGCTTTGATTAGAATCAGGTGGACATTTAATTTCGGGAGCCGGAGGTAAATCGGAAAAAGTATCATGCAAATTATTTGGAAATTCAATTTCTACCTCAATGAACAGTCCAAATTCACGATCGTCGAAATGATTAATATCAATTGAAATGGGATCTATGCACTCGAATCCTCCGTATGGAAGTTTTTGTATCATTGCGAAATCGTAGAGATTGTTTACGTCAGCGTAAAATATGTAATTCGATGGTCGATTTGCATCGTATTTATTCTTAGACATGTGAATATTGTTTGCCTTTGCGTGTCTCTGCGAGCATTGCACCATCCCCCCACGTATCCCCCTTTCTATAAAAAGTAACATGTCCACGTCCGATATCAATTCCAACTTGATCCTGGTCTGGAGCAACATAGCAGACCACGCTAAACCAGGAAGACTGTAGAAGTATGCTGGATCTAATTTATAAATATTTATTACTGTTTTTCTAAATACCTGGAAAACATCAGCAAGTATTGTTACGTCTAATTTGAGATATGCATCGTGATAATCGCCGAGAGTATTGCATCTCAATTCCTTCCATATTAATTTCGCATGTTCGTATTCTTCATTCGTAATTCCGGTTTTTTTCAGTTGACTGAAGAATTCTTTTTGAGGTGGGAGAGTGTCATCGTCAAACTTAGATTCATCGGTTAAATATTCGTAAGGATAAATGCCTTAACGTTTAATCAGTTCTACGTGTATGTTGGGGAAACTAGCTTTTGTAATTTTAAATTGTTCGTCAGTAAGTTTACTCGCTAAAGCTTCGAGACTTGCAGATAGGAATCTAAAAGAATCTAGATTGGATTGGATTGATTTGTTGTTTTAAGTCCACTTTATGCATAGTAAGGCTAATCGGGACTGGACCTACAGTTTAATGTGGGATCCGAACCACTATGTGCCCCCACCGGGAATTGAACCCGGGACCCCTTGATTACAAGGCGACGACGCTACCACTGCGCCATCGGGGAGGCCTAAAATAATCTAGAAACCCCATCTCTATGATTTCATTCGTTCCTGGAATTTTAAGTTTTTTTTACTTATAGAAATACAACCTGGGTGACAATGAAGTTCGACCAGAAAGGAATACGTGATTAAATACACAGAGGCATAGGCGGTGGAATGGGTGACCCGCAGAAGTGACGCATGTGTGTAAGAGGAGGCATGTGAGCAGGCAAGAATCGTGATCCCAGCATGTTGCACCCAAGGTCACGTAAAGAACGAAAACGGGGAACTATACGCGTGACATGGAACTTCGACCAGGCACCAGACCCATACGGTAAATTCCAGATTGTGGCGCATTCGAGGGAAGCATGACGTCACGGACACGACAAGGGAGTCCGCCGTATATAAGCGCGTGCTGTGCACCGAGGAACCGCAGTGCATCATCACCATGGAAAGGGGCAAACCTATAGACAACACCGTGAGGAGAAGAGTGGTGGAGTTGCAACGGGATGGACTCAGTGAACGGGAAATAGGGCGCCAACTGAACTTACCCAAGTCAACCGTCCACTGCATCATCAAACACCACCAAAATACGGGTACTACAGAGCCAGGTAAGGCCCCCGGTCGAAAACGCCTGCTGAGCGTGCGTGACCTACGGATATTTAGGCGCTATATCCAGACCAACAATCATGTTTCTGTGGCCGAATTACGACTTTGGACTCGAGAACGCTTTCACATTGAAGTGTCAACCAGAACCATTCGCCGTTACCTACAGCGATGCGGTTACCGAGTCTACAAGGCGAAACGTAAACCCTTCCCTTCCATGTTGAACAAAGGCAATCGACTACGGTGGGCACGAATGTACCGGGGATGGACATTTCGGCAGTGGAACAGGGTTTTGTGGACGGACGAATCCATTTTCAATGTTGTGTACGGGAAAATACGGAAAACAGTCATTTGTCGGAAGGAGGAACAGAATGAAGCAAAATATTATGCACGTCGGGTACAGAAACCTGCGTCAGTGATGGTATGGGGATGCATGACGGCATCTGGGGTTGGCACACTACACGTCTGTGAGGGCATTGTGAATGCACACGCCTATACACGAATACTGGAGCGGCATCTTCCCACAGTGCAAAGGCACCTGTTCCACAGGCGGCGTCTTATCTTTCAACACGACAATGCCAGGCCTCATACAGCGCGGCTGACAAGAGAATGGTTGACTCGCCATCACGTGCGAACTCTGCCATGGCCACCATCGAGTCCCGACTTCTCGCCCATTGAGAATGTGTGGCGTGTTGTTAAGCGACGTGTGCAACAGAGGGGACCCACGACAGTGGCTGCTCTTATCGCCTGCCTCCAGGAGGAATGGCACCGCATCGATGTGGAATACCTTGAACGACTTGTCCGCAGCATGCCCCGACGCATTGCCACAGTTATTCGCCGACGGGGCGAACTTCAATGTCACGTGTAGATGGACGAAAATGATTTATTTTTTGTGGACACCATACATTGCTGCGTTGCAGCGGAAATTTATGTTTTCCTTTGTTCCATGTAGCCTGCTGAATAAAATAGGTTCAGCATATGCATGTGTTCTCCTTCTTTCACAACGCACTCCTATATTTGTGACTGGTCGAACTTCATTGTCACTAAGGTTGTTTAACGTTCCTCGTTTTGAGCAAGAATATCTATTTTTTGCGTATCGTATCCAAGATTCCTAATTAAAAATGGAAGTCGTAATTGGATCCATTGTGAAAAATATTGGTACGAATTTAGGCTTCTGGATCTTAAGGTTGCAGGTGTTACAGATTCCACTAATGTAGTTTCCGGTGAAATGATTGTGGTGAAATACTTTCCGATTCTCATCCGTAAAATGTTGATCACACACCGGACACGTTTCAATGTTATTGTAAGATTGAAGTTCGTCGCTAGATAATGGAAGGATTGGTTTCGATTGGCATAAGAAGCTGCCAATTTTCTCAACCTCCTCCACCATCTTTTTTAAAAAGAGTTCAATAACATTCGGTCCGCGATATATATATGGTTTATCTATCCTATCCTGTCAAACAACAACATATCCAAAACTATTTGGATAATGATGATGGTACGGTGTTGTGGAAGAAAATTCGGGATCCGGATCGCAATAAGACAATGGTTTGAGAAAAGCCTCAAAGTCCGTAATGATAATGGCCGGAGGTTCCAACAAGGCGTTGTTCATTTTAAATTCTTCGAATTCATTTGCTTTGGGCATTAACATGCGAGCCGGTCTGTCGACTCCACAGTAGATTTTGTGTTCAGCAAGTTTTTTTTGGCAATTTCTTGATTTTGGAAATGTTGGTAATTATGTTGGTCACGATCCTCGAATACGGTTAAACACCTTGGACAAACTTCGATGTGTGCATTATGCTTGGTTGTTTGGCTTCTGACAGTGGACTTATCTACCATGGGGGAACTTTTAGGATTTGAAAACAACAGCAAATTAAAACCAGGTATTAGGCACATAGGTAACTTTATACCGAAATTCTTAGCTATTGAGACATTGAATATTCACTGCAATATTGCCAAAGGTATGATTATCACAGCTGAAGAAAATGCGATTGGTAGCCACAAAGAAACAGGTATCATTGCTACATTTAAACCAAATTCAGAATTTATGGAACCCATCTTCTATTCCCCAGTCTATTTCCCTGTTTCTATTGATAAAGTTAATTACATAGAGATAACAATTATAAATGAAATATGTTAACATGCAAGATTATTATCGCTCTCTGTCATGCTATGAAGAGAGCGTTGGATATCCCCACTATCGATTCCCCTCCTCCATATGTCCCAAAGTTATAAAAATTATTAAAAATACTTTCTCGAGAACCAAGCTACATAGAAAGGTGCGGTTTTTTGCATTCGTTTTGTTTTGACGTTCTCTTTAATTTGAGACCAAAATACCCATGAATTTGTTCGGGTTTAAAAAACTTATTCAGCCTGTAGAAATAAGAACTCCAGTAAATATGGATATTATTAGAGACATTCATCGTAAACTAAGAGGTCTGGTCATTATCCATCTAAATAGTATATGGTATCAAGTGGATGAGGATACGGGTAAACAATTACATGTATTTAATAATAACCAAACATCTTATAAAATTCCTGTTACAGGGAAAGTTCAAATAAGTATCTCTCCATCCAATTCAGCAGTTGTACCCATAGGTCGAAATTTGTACAGGATTAAACACAATAATATGATTGATTCCCAACACAATATATCATGTGGAAACAGGTGATTTCCTGTATGCTCAAATAATTGGGGAGTATGATAAGTTAATTCCCCTCTTTATCAAAATAATATATTAAAAAACCAAAAACAAAAAATAAAAAACAAATTAAAAATAAAATAAATAAATAAATAAATAAAAGAATGGATATATTTGGAAACAGTAGACAACAGGAAATACCAGATAATTCCAGCGACATTACCAGATTAGACGGACGTCTTAAGAAACTTAAATCTGATTTATTAATTTTACGAAATTATTTGAGTGTAAGCTTACATGCTGAAATTACCAATCTACAGTCTGAATTAATTAATCCCATAGTGAAAATTGATGGCGAACTAAAATCTCTACTTCAAAAATATACTAACTTAACTTCTATCGATAAGGTTGAAAATTTAATAGAGAATTTAGCTAAATTAAAAAATGGTCTTGAGAAATTCCGTCAAATTCAAACAACTACTTCGGAGCATCTAAAGCAAGAACTAAATAACCAAGCGAATACTATTCATACCGAACTACTTTCTATTATTCAAAATATCAAGACTCAAGAGCAATATGAACTGCTCAATGCAAGCATTCTTGAATTACGGGACCAATTTTTAACTTTTGATATTTCCTCACTGGAATATATTATATCCGAACTGCGAACAGACCAATTACATGCAGCCATAACAGAAGTTCAAACTAAACTACAAACATTAGAAGATTTTATTAATAATTTACCTTCATCTACCGAATTAAATGCCATCGCTCGCAGTGTTGCCAGCATCAAATTGCAATTAGAAACTTACGAAGATTTCGGGAAGATACAAGGTACCATAGCTCATTATGAAGACACTTTGACAACCATGAGAAATGAATTGACAAATGTACAGGAAACTCTGGAATTCAAGTTGCCAAGCATAACCAAATCTTTAAACATTATCCAAGAACAAATTACGAAGCTGGAAAACCTTTACTCAGAATCTGAATTATCCCATTTTCATCATCTGATTGATGACATACAGAATAAATTGCAAATATTACAGCAATTATCACCTACACAAGATGGCATACAACAACTGAAAGATGCTTTGAGCAATGTTGCAGGTGCCACGGAGTTAGATATTGTGCAGCAAGCTTTGACCTCACTTCAAAATACCGTAGCTAATTTACCCACTTCCCAGGAGATAAGATCTGTAAAAAGAGCAGTAAATCGAATACTCAAATCAGAGGACATCAAGACATTCAAGCAGAAATTGCTGCAATTCAAAATACCATCGCTACTTTGCCTACCAACCAGATAGTCAACGAACTTCATGCATTGTTTGAAGAAATGAGAAGTCAGGTACACGATCTTGCGAGCCAAAGTACTAAATTGAAACTTGTAGAAAATTTACAGAAGATTATTTCTAACATTAACCTACAAATCAGTACCCTCGAAACAAGTCAAGAATCTGCTTTATCAGGTTTTACCTCGCAACTTCACGATCTCAAAGAACAATTTAAACAATTGTATGTCGATATGAAAATCAAACCCAGCTACGATGAAGTGGTACGCACCATAAACGAATATCAAGAATCAGTGTTAAGCAGATTAGACGATCTTGAAATACGTCAATTTTTCACTGTTGAGATAGTTAGACTTGAGAGTGTAGCAAAAGTACGAGGGCACTGGACTTATGTTAATGCAGGTAATGTTTACAAATTGTATCCTTACACTCAAGTCTCATGAGTTTTTCCTTGATGGTAATATTAATTTTTTTAAATTTGGCTATGTAAAGAAGGGAAAACATATAGAAGTACCAAATTTCAACATACAGAGAAAAGTGTGTACACAGCACTTCAGATACCTATTGCATATTGGGATGAATCTGCAAATAAGTATAAAATACATGAGGATGAACAATTATCTTGTTGTCATGTAGAAGCTGGTGACAAATTATTATTTGAAGTGAAACAATTATACCCTGAAAATGATCCATTTTATGTCATATTTTCTTATAGAACCCGATGTCAAGACAAGATATAGTTAATGAATTACACAAACCAGCTCGTCGTAACTACAAACGACTGAGTGTGGTAACGAAAGGAGTAGACGGTTTGTTTCAAGGTGATCTCATAGAAATGAGCATAGGGACTTCAAAAATTTGGATAAGATAAATGATGGTTACAAATATATGCTTACAGTTATTGATACATTCAGTAAATATGCATGGGCTGTTCCCCTAAAATCAAAGACTGGTACTTGTGTTACCGAGGCGTTGAAGTCGATATTTAGTGAGGAAAGGATACCAAAATATTTACAGACAGGCAGAGGGAAAGAATTTTACAATTCTACATTTGCTAAGTTAATGCAACAACATAATATCAAACATTATTCTACACACAGTGATCTGAAAGCTAGTATAGTGGAACGATTCAACAGGACATTAAAATATTTCAATCTTTACAATACGACATGCAAGAGTTTGTAGCTGTGTTGTTTCAGACAGGGAGGGATGACAATCAGGAAAGGGATAGCAGCCAGTTTGATAATTGTAAAGTTAAAAATGTGTATCTGAAGAATGGCAGAAATGAGGTGTTCCCTCGTGAAAATTATAATTTAAACATTGCAGAACAAGATTATTTGAAGTTATATGAAGCATTTAGTGCTTTTAAGAGAGTGACTGAAGGTAACATAGACATGTATTATAATCCAGATGAGTACATAGTTCACAGACCAATGTTTTTAATAAATGCATCAAAAAGAAAATTGGTAGTTATAAATGATCGAACTAATATAAAATTGATATGTGAATTTCATGAAACTCTTCCAGAAAATACTACATGTAGTGCTATATTAATAGTAGAAAAGTCATAAATGATGTAAAGGATGAGAGAGTGGTAGAACAATTTTAAGTAGAATAGAATAGAATATAGAATTTTATTATTTTATTATTTACTTCAGAGCCTTAGGCTCGATAAAAATATATGAATAATTATATATAAAACATTAAAAATAATTAAATATAAATATTTTTATCAACTTTTTAATTTACATTTATTACAATGTTTTGTGTAAACATTTTTATAGTGTCCATATTCTCTAGTATGGATGTTACAATCTAATATTTCTAATTTATTGTCATGGCCATCGAGGGCTATTTTATTTTTTATTGTAGTATAAACAACATGATTTTTGTTGGAAGATAATATGCAGACATTAATTTTTTTCATTTTTATTTTCAAATAAACCATTTTTAAAATCATCCATTGTCAGTCTTACTATATTTGATCGTTTCACACCCTTAGCTTTTTTAATTTCTTCTTCTGTCTCATCTATTTTGACACAATACATTTTTGCTCTGATTCCAGCAAATTCTGATATTATAGATTCTGCTGCTTCATCTTTCATTTTCCCAGGGATCATCTGGTTTTCAACACTGTATAATAAATTATATAATGGACAATATTCTGGATAGTTACTAAAATCAAAATGTTCTTTCATTTCTAGTAAATCTTTGTACAAATCCTGTTTCTATTTCATATATAAAACTATCAGTATCATGTATGCTACTCTTATGTTTTTTTATCTAGCTTGCATCACATCATAATGAAATTTATACATTTCTAATTTAGATAATTCAAGAATTGTAACACCCACAGCTATTGGCACATCACACACTACATTGGTGTTCTTTCAATAAGAGTCATGTTTTCAGTAATTTTATAAAACCTTTGTATGCAGGATCAGCAATAAGTTTCAAAAGTTTTTTCCAATTGGTCACCAAACTACACCTCAATCGATTTTTTTGTTCTCTAAAATTTTTTCATATATGGCATTAATTATTAATTTATAAAGATCTTTCAAAACTTTAGAATTTGTTTCTATTCGATTGTTTGTATTTTTCACAATATATTGAGCTAACCATTTTGTTTGATCAAATTTTAAACCTTTATGGATTTTTGTTAATATCATACCTTGCTTCAAATAATATTGTAACAGTCGATAATGAACCACATAATGATATTTGTTTTCGAATGATAATATTAATTTTGTTTCTTCTGTACCTGGAACCTTTTGAGATACTGGTTCCATAGCTAATCCGTGGTGTTTCTCATGACACCATGGAGGGTATAGCATATCAACTTCCAATAGACAACCTTTAGAATAATCTTCAGACCATTTTAAGTAATACTTCTTTTCAAGTTCTTCGTGGGTCATCCATTCGAAATTACCAATTGGGAGTGATTGAGTCATGACATACCCATATAAATTGTTCATATCAATATAGTGAATATATTTAGATTTTTTATTAGCATCATAATCATAATATTCATTGTTTGCTTTTATATATCTTAAAGGAGACTGTACTATACCACCACGTATAGCAGATTCAACAAATGTAAACAGTTCAGCATCTTCGAGAAGACCAATTTCAACTCTAGTATTTAAAAGCATAGCTTGCCAAGATAAACCAGGTGCTGTACACATAAAAACAGGATCCAAATTATATTTTTCAAAACAATTTTTTCGAAAAGTGTCGAACACATCAGCCAACAAGAGAACATCTAATTTCAAATAATAATCATTATAATCTCCCATTGTTTCGCAACATAGCATGTCCCACATTGTGTGTGCAAGTTGATAATCTTATATATACATAAGATTATAAAATGCTTCTCTCGGTGGTAACTCTGTGTCTTCAAATTTTTCAAAATCATCCATGTATTGATAGGGGTAGACTCCTTTTCTCATTAGCAAATTTATATCATATTGCCCAAATTCTTCTTTTGTATAAATAAATTTGTCTTCGGTTAATTGTTTGACCAGAGTAGCTAAACTAATGGAAAGAAACTGATATGAATCCAAAAATTTAAGAACAACTGTTCTTTCATTTTCTAATCTGATAGTTTTCTCTACAATAATATATTTTTCTTTAGTCTGTGATATAATATTAATATTCTCTGCATCATAATCTAATTCTTTAATAAATAAATGTGTATCAAAATTTTTTGAATTGTGAATAATTACTGGAATAAAAAATGTTTTTTGTATTTTCAAGTTACATGAATTACAAATCGTATGGATATATTCTCCATTAAAATGGTTGCGATGTAGAATTTTTTTATTATCTAAATCAAAATTACTTTTACAGTACATACATTGTATGGCATTGTTATATTCCCATTGTTGTTCTGGTGTAAGTTTCTTCATCGGTTTTTCTGTATGTAAGAATGGAGCAAGAATTTTTACCCACACTCGAAGTGTTTCAAGAAATTTTTTGGCTGCATCTTCACCTCGATATATAAACGGTTCTCTTAAGTTATCTGGTATCTGGATCCCATAAGTATTTATTAATTTTAGTCCAAAACTACAAGATTCATGTGTAAACTGTTTTTTTTGTTTGATTTTTTCATTGTTGGCTGAACGCGAAGATGCCCGAAACTGCTTTCGAAATTGCTTTCAGCCTCTCATCACGATACAGCCATATGTATGTAAAATTATCTCATCACACACAGACAAAGGGGTAAAAGGTAACATTTCTCTCGTTCCCTCGCTTTTAGCCATCGTCCAGTGTCCTTCTAGGTAGCAGGTGAATCGTGACTAGCAAAAGTATTGAAATCGAAATGTGAATTATCATTTATGGTCTCCCTCCCTTCTTTGCATGCATGTTGCATATTACGCTCGCTGATATTGAAATAAGCGCAAACACACAGCTATGCTTAAAAAAATAACATCCATTCATTACCAGATTGTATAACTGTATAGGTCGAGGTTCATAAGACTCGTGCATCTCATGCCAGGGACTGCATATCTTGTTTACAGTTTATAGTGGCATCATATTCCTTCACCAGATATCAAACTCGAGAGACTTGCAAGACAGCACAGGTTATAACTAACTCATTACTAGGTCTAATTATTTTTTTTAAAAAAAACTGATCGTCAGTCCATATGACAATGCTTGCTGTCAGTGGTGAAATGTTTATGCTGTTTAACCTAACAGTATTCGAATCTCTGAGGGGCCGGGGACTGAACTTTTTGCATTCCAAATTTACAAACAATAATACCTTTGATAGAAAGCGCAGTGCAATAAATGTCCTTTTTATCAATGTTTTAAGTTATGCAATAATTTTGACATTATATTCATATCCATTTCCAAGACTAGATTTATGTACACAACCAACTCACTCTTGCAATATATTATCTGATGCAACATTAAAAACAGTTGTGAAAGGTTCTCGCATGTTCGCGAAACAGGAAATACACGTCATAGCGTCCGTGAATTGAACGCAAGGTTACTGGGGCACGCAAAATACCGTAAGCCAAGAAAGAAGAATTATATATTCAAATGCAGGCATCATCGTTTTTCTTTTTTTTCGCAAATAGAATAATCGGGCTAAATTTACAGTCTAAAACCACCATGTTCTGGCACCAAGTATCAACGAACTGTGGTTATTTTATTGTATGTTGGGCGATATTGATAGGAGGTGAGTGAAATAGTTGTTGCAAGTTACCTTTTAAACCCAGTACATGTCTAGGAAAAACTGCGTATAAGCTCTCTCACTCTCTCTGTCTGTGTGTCTTATTTTAGTCAGGTGGTCGTGTCAATCGCTAGTTGTATGTCACAGCTTAACCTGTGAAAAAAAAACCGTTCTAGGTAATATTTTTTACATGAGGTAAGTTAGCATACTCTGCTAGGGTGTTTTGTGTGTGGTTATGTTTCAAGCCTCTAACTGTAGAGCATTAGCTTTAGCCTATAGAAACAAATATTTGCAAAGTGTAAGTTTGGTAACACTGCTCGTCGAAAGCAGCTCAAACAGTGTTGCTAGCTGTAGGTTAATTTTCCCCGTCAGAAAATATAAAAACAATTGCAAGAGGTGAGTTGCTTATACCCTATCTGGAAGGCTTGGTGTGTGTGTGTCCATGGCTTATGTCGTAGGTTAATTTAGTTTGCAATAGATCTTGTGTGTTGGCAACCGTCAGCCCTTACAAGTGATATAGCTGCCTTACTCTGTAAGGCATAGTGTGTGTGTGTGTGTGTGTGTGTGTGTGTGTGAGTGGGTGAGTGGGTGAGGTTAGTTTAGTTCACGATAGATCGACCTGTCATGACCAATCAAAGCTATGCACCACTTTCTGCCTTTGAGTCACATCTGCTTTACTCTGTAAGGCTATATGTGGGTGGGTGAGTGAGGTTAGTTTAGTTCACGATAGATCACACTTTGAATTTGCTCACTTTTAGACAGTAAAATTAATCAGAAATATTAACTGTACTTCAAAAAGTAAAATTGTGTGTATCTCGTGTCGAACTAGAAATAAAGAAGTCAAACATTAAGTATGCATGCAGATTAATTAAGCTGTAAGGTTAAAATTGACCCCCCTCTTCCCCAAAATCGCATTACATACATGTGGAGGACAGAGGTATGCAGGTTTCCGTCCGTGGCGTTACGAGAGAAGAGCCTGCCTCCTAATATTACTTAAGAGTTTTTGGTTAGCATGCAATAGATCAATCAGTATGCTAGAAAAGACAGGGGGGGGCATTAACACTGCACCACCACTATTGCCAGTTAGCATGTGTTAGATCGTAGTCATTTGTCACCAACTCTCCATATTACTGCATACTTATCATCTTAGAAGGCTACAAAATATTACAGCATAGATCGTAGTCAGCACTGTCAACTCCTATTTGTAGGTTAGCCTCACCTGTGAAATATCATATGGCAAAATTTTCATAGGGTAGGTTGACAACACTAAGTCCAAAAAAAAAACATTTGTGAAGCGACTAGTCAGTGTTGCCAACTCCTATTTGTAGGTTAGCTTCGCCTGTAAAATATATGGTGAAATTTTCGTGGGGTGGGTTGGCAACACTGCGAGCCCACTGAGCCCAATAAGCGGGCGCAGAAGCGGCTATTTACCTCTACTGTAATGGATTTCGCTTTAGTTATTTGAAAAAGTGAAATTTAAAAAATAGGGGTGTCATAGGGGAAAATTATTTGAAACTTAGAATTTTATACAATAAAATATATTAAGATTTATCGTAAAATTATTTTGAGTTTTATATAGTTAAGAAATCAACTAAAACCTTGATTTTTTTGATAAATTACACTTAGCCCACTATGAAATTGGCAGGTTTTGGGGGGTGACATGAGTTGTCGCCGTCGTCGTCGTCGCTTCAACTGCAGCCGTCGTCGTCCATTGAGCAATCGCCATCGTCGCATTAGATGCCGCCGTCGTCTTCGTCGCATGAGCTGCCGCCGTCGTCGTCGTCACATGAGCTGTCGCATGAACTGACGCCGCCTTCGACGTCGCATCAGCTGCCGCCGTTGTCGCATGAGTTGTCGCCGTCGTCGCATGAGTTGTCGACGTCGTCGCATGAGTTATCGCCGCCGCCTTCGTCGCATGAGGTGCCGTAGTCGTCGCATCAGATGCCGCCGTCGTCGCATGAGCTGCCGTACTCGTCGCAGGAGCTGCCGCCGTCGTCGCAGGAGCTGCCGCCGTTGTTGCATGGAATGGCGCCGTCGTCGTCGTCGCATGAGATGCCGCCGCAGTCACATGAGTTGCCACCGTAGTCGCATGAGCTGTCGTCGTCGTCGCATAAGCTAACGTCGTCGTTGCATGGGCTGCCGCCGTCGTCGTCGTCTGGTGAAATGCCGCAGGCGTCGTCGTCGCATTAAATGCCGTCCTCGTCGTTGCATGAAATGCCGCCGCCGTCCTCGTCGCATGATATTCCGCCGCCGTCTTCGTCGTCGCATGAAATGTTGCCGCCGTCGTCGTCGTCGCATGAAATGTTGCCGCCGTCGTCGTCGTCGCATGAAATGACGCCGCTGTCGTCGTCGTCGCATGAAATGCCGCCGCCGCCGTCGTCGTCGTCGCATGAAACCCCGCCGTCGTTGTCGACATCGTCGCAAGAAATGCCGCCGTCGTCGTCGCCATCGTCCCATGAAATGCCGCCATCGTCGTCGCATGAAATGACGCCGCTGTCGTCGTCGTCGCATGAGCTGCCACCTCCGTCGTCGTCGTCTTATGAGGTGTCGCCAACGTCGTCGTCGTCTCCTGAGCTGTCGCCATCGTCGTCGTCTTATGAGGTGTCGCCATCGTCGTCGTCGTCTCCTGAGCTGTCGCCATCATCGTCGTCGTCTCATGAGCTGTCGCCGTCTTAGTCGTCGTCGCATGAGATGCCGCCGTCGTCGTCGTCGCATGAACTGCCGCCGTAGTCGCATGAAATGGCGCAGTCGTCATCGTCGCATGAGATGCCGCCGTTGTCGCATGAGCTCCCGCCGTCCCATGAAATGGAGCCGTCGTCGTCGTCGCATGAGATGCCGCCGCCGTCGCATGAGCCGTCGTCGTCGCATGAGGTGGCGCCGTCGTCGCATGAAATTCCGCCGTCGTCGTCGCATGAGGTGCCGAAGTCGTCGTCGTCGCCGCATGAATTGGCGCCGTCGTCGTCGTCGCATTAAGTGCACCCGTCGTCGTCGTCGTCTCATGAGTTGCCGACGCCGCCGTCTTCGTCGCATGAAATGACGCCGTCGTCGTGGCATGAAATTCCGCCGTCGACGTCGTCACATAAGGTGACGTCGTCGTCGCATTAATTGCCGTCGTCGTCGTCTCATGAGTTGCCGCATGAATTGGCGCCGCCGTCGTCGTCGCATGAAATGCCGCCGTCGTTGTCGTTGTCGTCTCATGAGCTGTCGCCGTCGTCGTCGTCGTCGCATGAGTTGCCGGCGTCGTCGTCGTAGCATGAACTGCCGCTGTTCCGCATGAAATGGCGCCGTCGTCGTCATCGCATGAGTTGGCGCCGTCGTCGCATGAGTTGCCGCCGCCGTCACATGAGCTGCCGTTGCCGTCGTATGAGCTGCCGTCGTCTTCGCATGAGCCGTCGTCGTCGCATGAGGTGGCGCCGTCGTCGTCGCAAGAAATGCCGCCGCCGTCGTCGCATGAAATTCCGCCGTCGTCGTCGCATGAGGTGCCGAATTCGTCGTCGTCGCCGCATGAATTGGCGCCGTCGTCGTCGTCGCATGAAGTGCCGCCGTCGTCGTCGCATTAAGTGCACCCGTCGTCGTCGTCGTCTCATGAGTTGCCGACGCCGCCGTCTTCGTCGCATGAAATGACGCCGTCGTCGTGGCATGAAATTCCGCCGTCGACGTCGTCACATAAGGTGACGTCGTCGTCGCATTAATTGCCGTCGTCGTCGTCTCATGAGTTGCCGCATGAATTGGCGCCGCCGTCGTCGTCGCATGAAATGCCGCCGTCGTTGTCGTTGTCGTCTCATGAGCTGTCGTCGTCGTCGTCGCATGAGTTGCCGGCGTCGTCGTCGTAGCATGAACTGCCGCTGTTCCGCATGAAATGGCGCCGTCGTCGTCATCGCATGAGTTGGCGCCGTCGTCGCATGAGTTGGCGCCGCCGTCACATGAGCTGCCGTTGCCGTCGTATGAGCTGCCGTCGTCTTCGCATGAGCCGTCGTCGTCGCATGAGGTGGCGCCGTCGTCGTCCCATGAAATGCCGCCGCCGTCGTCGTCCGCTGAGGTGCCGTCGTCGTCGTCGCATGTAGTGCCGCCGCCGTCGTCGTCGTCCGCTGAAGTTCATCGTCGTCGTCGTCGCCGTCGTCTCATGAGCTGCCGCCGTCGTCGTCGTCTCATGAGCTGTCGTCGTCGTCGTCTCATGAGCTGCCGCCGTCGTCGTCGTAGTCTCATGAGCTACCGCCGTCGTCGTTGTCGTCTCATGAGCTACCGCCGTCGTCGTCGTCTCATGAGCTACCGCCGCCGTCGTCGTTGCATGAAATGCCGCCGTCGTCGTCTCATGAGTTACCGTCGTCGTCTCATGAGTTAACACCGCCGTCGTCGTCGTCTCATGAGCTGTCGCCGTCGTCGTCGCATTAGGTGCCTCCGTCGACGTCGACGCATGAGCTGCCGCCGCCGTCATCGTCTTCGCATGAAATGCCGCCGCCGTCGTTCTTGTCGCGTGAAATGCCGCCGTCGTCTTGTGAGCTTTCGCCGCCGTCGTTGTCGCATGAAATGCCGCCGTCGTCGTCTTCGCATGAAATGCCGCCGCCGTCGTCGTTGTCGCGTGAAATGCCGCCGTCGTCGTCTTATGAGCTGCCGCCGTTGTCGTCTCATGAGCTGCCGCCGTCGTCGTCTCATGAGCTGCCGCCGTCGTCGTCGTCGTCTCATGAGCTGTCGTCGTCGTCGTCCCATTAGGTGCCGCCGTCATCGTCGCATGAAATGCCGCCGCCGTGGTCGTCTCATGAGCTGTCGCCGTCGTCGTCGCATTAGGTGCCGCCGTCGTCGTCGTCGTCGTCGCATGAAATAATAATGGGGAACCCCCGAATGTATCCTAACCTCCACCCGCATAGTACATTCGAGGGTATGCGCATGTCCCAGTGCCTCTGATATAAACTGGGACGGCAGTTGCTCGTATTACGGTTCACCCATTATTGTTGCACACTACCTTTATTTAAATTATTCTTTACTACAGTACATATATATATATATATATATAAAAGAAATATAAGAAGAGAAAAAAACAGAAAAGAAAATATATAAGACACATACATATACATGATTCCCAATACAGTGATTTGATTATTATATGTAAATTAGAAGTTACAAATTACACATTACAGTATTGTTAGTGGTCTTCACAGATATCAGCACATAGTTATATTTTAATATAATTTGGTCATTTTTATTTAGTTATGTTTATTGTATTTCTTTTCACATTATTTTTCTTGTTTTATGTATGCACTGTGATCCGGATTCCGGACTCCCGGAATCTATAGTATGTTTGATCCATGCCGCAAGACGAACCGCCAGGGACAGATCGCAATAGGTTGAGGACCTTTCATTATTTGAATTTATTGTTTGGGAGATTGCTCACCCCAGAGGCTAGGTGTTCTTATCCCTGTCGGTTCGTCCTACTCCTCCTATTTCAGTCCATGACTTATGTAGTTTGAGTTGCGTTTGAAATATTTTAAAGTTAATATTAATTGTACAAAAGAGTAAATAAAGTCTGACAACAATAAAATAAAACAATATAGAAAAGCTAAGTTGTCGATCAAAATGGGTACACTCTGATCTTCATTATATGACATACAGTGAATTAAGTTTTTTGAGTGCTAGAATTTGAATAAAAAGAATTTAAATGAATAATAATATTGTGCTTGTTTAATTTGATGTTAAATAGTTTGGGGTTTAGATTAGACATTGGAATGCCAATGTCACCGGGTGCTGGAATACCAGCATACCATAATTTTTTATTTAATTACTATCTATTTAACCTGGCTTCCGCCACTCTCAACAAATAATCTTTGTGTTTTTACCCGGGCATCCCAACAGGACGAATTGTTCTTCTTTCTGCGGCTTCCCGTCTTCCAGTTGATACCATGTAGTGCCTTCTTCTAAGATACAGTTGGTGGTGCCTCATTGTTCTTCATCATTCTCTTCCTCCTGCTCGAGAGCCGGGGTGATCCTTTGTATTTGTATTATCGTACTTCTCCTAGGTTCTTCCGGTGTTTGTTGGCTGCTTGTGGGGGCCGTGTTACGGTGTCGATTGTTAAAGTTATTTTTTTCTTCTTTTGAGACTTCGTCAGCCAAGATCTTCAGATTTTAAATTTGCTGCTCGCATAGAAGTGTTCTAATATCAAACGTAGGAAGTTTTCTTTCCTGTCAGTTGTTTCCGGGCAGAAGAAGACTCTATTCTCGGGAGAATCCTCCGTAGCTCCGCAGTAGGTACATTTCGGTTCCAGGGCACTGCCAATTCGGTGAAGATATTTGCCATATGGCCCATGTCCCGTTAGAAGATGCAACAGGCCCCCTGTATAAAATATTTTTGTCAGTGTGCTACTTCGGACATCCGGGATAAAGGTATATGTCCGTCTCCCATTTTCGGCATTGTTCCATTCCTCTTGCCATCTGTCCCACAGGGATTTTCTCGTTTCATGCAGGGTTGGGGTGAAGTTTCCTATACAGGAGATCATTTTGTCTTCATTTCCTTTCTTAAAAAAGTATCTACCTGCCCTCCATGTTACTTCTAAATCTAAAGGGAGATGTCCAGTCAGGGTTAGCAATGCTTCTGTGGAAGTTGTTCCAAACGCGCCTGTTGTTCTTAACAATATTCTTCGTTGAGAAGCCCTGAGAACTCTGACGTTCTTTTTCAAAGCTAGACTCTCAAACCAGGTAGAGGCTGCGTAAGTCACAATGGAGTAGTATATTGCTCGGATATATGCTTCGATTGTGCTTGGTTTCAGGCCAAACTGTTGGGATGCCACTCTGGTGAGTTTACCCATCGCCATTTCCGCCTTTGCAGTAATGTTTTTGATATGGGCTCCGAATTTTATACGGTCACGCCGAGGTATTTAAAGTTGACCGATCTCTGTATAGCTGATCCCAGTATCCTAATGGATGGATTCCTGCTGGTGCTAAGATGGCCTTTAGCGATAAGATATTTAGTCTTCTCTGCCGACAGTTCTAGTTTAGCGTCTCTGCACCAGTCTCCCAAGGTTTTTAAAGCATTGTTTGCCTTGCGTTCCACCTTAGCTGTCGAGTCGTCAGCGCAAACCAGGACGATATCATCCGCGTAGGCTATAACTCTGATCACGTCCGGATTCTCACCCAGGGTACGAAGACAAGGTTCTAAGTTAATATTCCACAGGTGAGGACCCAACACTGAGCCCTGTGGGCATCCCTTCGTCGTGGTTTTTGTCAGTTTGTTATCGCCTATCCTCAGGGAGACCCTGCGATTTCTAAAATAGTCCTCCAAAATTTGAAACAGTGTGCCTGGACAATTTATTTTCTTTAAAGTCTGAAACAGGTTAGGCCACCAGAGGTTGTCAAGGCGCCGCTGATATCAGCGAAGATAGCTATAACTATTTTCTTGTTTGATCTTGTAACTTCTTCCTTCCAGGCGTTTATTGCATCTTCCGTCGATCGGCCCTTTGTGAAACCGAACTGGCTACCTGTGTTGCCACACATGGTTAGAAATTCTTGCAATCTTTTGTTTAACATTTTCTCGAATAATTTCCCTATAGTATTGAGGAGGAAGATGGGCCTATACGACTTCAAACTTTTTTCGTCATTCTTGGTTTCCTTCTTAATTACGACAAGTTTTCCCTCTTTCCATGATGCAGGGAATTCCTTGCGAATCAAACACAAATTAAACAGGGCCGTTATGAAGTTAATTATTTCGGGGGCGGATAGTTTAAGAATTTCTGCAGGAATTCCGTCTGGTCCTGGTGCTTTACCATTTTTTATAGTTGCCAATTCTCCAATGACCTCCTCCGGCTCGAACGGTACAATGGGTATGGAATTTGGACATTGTCTGCAGCTTGTTCTAACCTCCTTGTTCTTTTCGTTGTCGGTTTCCTCCTAGTCATCCGGCAGTAATCCATGTAGTATCAGTTCTCCTGTCTCCTTCATGTCTCTTGTAAAAGAGCCATCTGGTTTTCTTAGTGTTGTAATACTTTCTTCTACTTTTATTTTATTTGTCATTATTTTGTAGGGTAATCCCCACTTGTCCCGTTCCAGGTTGTTTTTAACGAACTTGCACCAGTTTTTGTATTTAAAATCCTTCAGCTCCTCTGCGTAGCGGGCTTTATCCCTGCGATATGCCTCTAAATGTACTCCTCTGTTGTGAATATTTGTTTTCTGGTATTGCCTTCTGGAGTTTCGCATGTTGGCTCTAAGCTTGGTGAGATTTGTAGACCAGGGTTTTTTCCGGGTATTGTGTAATCTTCTCGGTGTTGAAGCCGCTATTCCGACCTGAAGATTTTTTGTTAGAATTTTCGCCCATTCATCTGTACTCTTCCATGGTCCGGGATTTTTTGGTAAGTTGATGTTAGCGAGTAAGATCTCCTTATCGGTCTTATTCCAATTGTACGCCGGAGCTGGTTGGTCAATTTCTGCTTGTGGTGATTCCAATCTCACATTGAAGGAGATCACATTATGATCACTGGTTGTGATCATATCATGCACCATTAAATTTTCTATTAATTTCGACATTCTCTTATTTGTCAATGTTAAGTCAATATTACTACTTGCTCCCGCTCGTCCTCTATATGTAGGTGGATTTTCCTGAATATTTTATATTATTAAATTTAGTTCCGCTATTAAATTCATCATTTTTTCTCCATTATTATATATTTTCTTTCCAAACCATAGGGGAGAGGAAGCGTTGCTGTCCAGTGTTAAGAGCAGTTTTTGATTTGGATACGCTAGGCAGGCATTCCTGATTCGGGCAGTATACACTTCAATATTGTGGCCGTATTGGCAGTAGCAATTTATTATTACAAAATTTAGTTTGCCATGATTTACTTCTATACAATTTATAAGCGTGTCGGAAAAGTGTGCAATTTTCAAAATGGTCGTAGCCTTGTTAAGTGAAACTATTGCACATTTCGTATTTTGGTCTGGATTGTATATTACCCTTGATCCAATAGGGACATGGATCATCTTCCCGTTTAGGAAATATGGCTCCTGGAGTAATAGCATGTCCACATTATTGTCTCTAGCGTATGTAAAGATTTCTTCAGTCGCTAACACCGCACCGTTCAGGTTTACCTGCAGCATCTTCAGTTTGTTTTCGTGTTCCTTAATTAATGACGTACTACCGAGGTTCATAAAGGCCATGGGTTCGCCAAATTCTGTACAACCTTTCCATGACTCCTAGCAAAATCTGCATATATTTCTTCCAAATTTAATTCTAGGTCTCGTCGTCCAAATGCTATTTTTAATAATTCATGCAGTTTATCAGGGTCCACCGGGATATTGTTGCACCTTAGGAGCATTTTGTAAATGACTTCAGGATGCTGGAAGGCAATCTGCTTTCCTCCATCTTGTTTCAGACGGACGAGCAGGCGGAGAGCGGTTATTAGATTTTCCTTTTCTTCAAGTCGACTTAATTGGAGATTTAGTTCGAACTTTTGATATATTCGGGCGGGATCAATCGGGGAAATTGGGTCCGGGTTCTTTATTTCCATCATAATAGGCTTTGTGAAGTTTGGGTACCTTACATTTGTATCTTCTGCGGGTTGAAGGGAATCAACGTTCCAAGTTGAATATTGTCGGGAGAATCCTCCGTAGCTCCGCAGTAGGTACATTTTGGTTCCAGGGCACTGCCAATTCGGTGAAGATATTTACGTCGCATGAAATGACGCCGCCGCCGTCGTCGCATAAAATGCCGCCGCCGCCGTCGTCGTCGCATAAAATGCCGCCGCCGCCGTCGTCGTCGCATGAAATGCCGCCGCCACCGTCGTCGTCGCATGAAATACCGCCGCCGCCGTCGTCGTCGCATGAAATGCCGCCGTCGTCCTGGTCGCATGCAATGCCGCCGTCGTCGTCGTCGCATGAAATGCCGCCGTCGTCGTCGTCGCATGAAATGCCGCCGTCGTCGTCGTCGCATGAAATGCCGCCGTCGTCGTCGTCGCATGAAATGCCGCCGTCGTCGTCGTCGCATGAAATGCCGCCGTCGTCGTCGCATGAAATGCCGCCGTCGTCGTCGTCGCATGAAATGCCGCCGTCGTCGTCGTCGCATGAAATGCCGCTGTCGTCGTCGTCGCATGAAATGCCGCCGTCGTCGTCGTCGCATGAAATGCCGCTGTCGTCGTCGTCGCATGAAATGCCGCCGTCGTCGTCGCATGAAATGCAGCCGTCGTCGTCGCATGAAATGCAGTCGTCGTCGTCGTCGCATGAAATGCCGCCGCCGTTGTTGCATTAGGTGCCGCCGTCATCGTCGTCGTGAGAGGTGCCGCCATCATCGTCGTCGCATGAAATGCCGCCGTCGTCGTCTCATGAGCTACCGCCGCCGTCGTCGTCGTCTCATGAGCTGTTGCCGTCGTCGTCGTCGCATGAAATGCCGCCGTCATCGTCGCATGAAGTGCCGCTGTCGTCGTCGCATGAAGTGCCGCCGTCGTCGTAGTCGTCGCATTAAGTGCCGCCGTCGTCGTCGCATGAAATGGCGCTGCCGTCGTCGTCGCATGAAATGCCGCCGCCGTCGTCGCATGCAATGCCGCCGCCGTCGTCGCCGCATGCAATGCCGCCGCCGTCGTCGTCCCATGCAATGCCGCCGTCGTCGTCGTCGCATGAAATGTCGCCGTCGTCGTCGTCGTCGCATGAAATGCCGCCGCCGTTGTTGCATTAGGTGCCGCCGGCATCGTCGTCGCATGCAAAAATGCCGCCGCCGTCGTCGCATGAAATGCCGCCGCCGTCGTCATCGTCGTCGCATGAAATGCCGCCGTCGTCGTCTCATGAGCTACCGCCGCCGTCGTCGTCGTCTCATGAGCTGTTGCCGTCGTCGTCGTCGCATGAAATGCCGCCGTCGTCGTCGCATGAAATGCCGCCGTCGTCGTCGCATGAAATGCAGCCGTCGTCGTCGCATGAAATGCAGCCGTCGTCGTCGTCGTCGTCGCATGAAATGCCGCCGCCGTTGTTGCATTAGATGCCGCCGTCATCGTCGTCGTGAGAGGTGCCGCCGTCATCGTCGTCGCATGAAAAAATGCCGCCGTCGTCGTCGCATGAAATGCCTCCGTTGTCGTCGTCTCATGAGCTGCCTCCGGCGTCGTCGTCGTCTCATGAGCTACCGCCACCGTCGTCGTCGCATGAACTGCCGTCGTCGTCGCATGAACTGCCGCCGTTTATAACATTAAAATTTATATTTAGCTTAAGAATGAGCTTACTGCTTTAGTTCAAGCTAAATAGGATTTTCAGCTTTTTACAAAACCTGACTTGCTGTATAAAGCAGAAAAGAAAATAACCTTTTACAAACTTTTATTTCTGAAGTTCTAATTAACATTAAACAATTATGAGGAGGTCCTTAGTAAGTCTCCTTCACCTGATTTATACTGAAAGGTTCAGATACAGGAATTTACGGAGAGTGCCCCGATTGTATCGGCGAAGATTCAAAAATGTAACCATACTTAAAAACTAACACAAGATTGAAGCTAATATAACACATTGAAAATTATTACTCACGGTTGTATAGTTCAGCGCTGTACTTTTAACTTTGTAACGATCGAAGCTAAAAAGGCCATATATTTGAGAGCTCTCAACACTTAAAGAATATTCACTATCAAATCACTGAGCACTAGTATTCTTCAACTTCTGGTTAGCACTTCCACTTCATTCCTCCTGTCTGTATCCTTAAAAAGTCCGGTAGAAGTCACCTCTCGCCGATTCATCACACTACAAGTCTTTTCGTCTTTCAAACTACAAGTTCACCATTCGTGTTCTCCTTTGGGCTCGAACTATCTAAGCACTTTTGGGTCTCGCGGTGATGAAAACTAAAAAATGTCAACAGCTCGAACGACTGCAAACTTTTTCGCGTTTTTCCAGCAACGCACGCGCGGACTTCAACCACAAAGACCAGACGCTGTAACTCTCTTTCGCCGACTGCCCTCTTTGTGCGCCAAAAGTCCAGAACAGTCTATTACTTAAGACAGGAGTGAAGTGTACTCTCTCCTCATTCGTTCCGGAAGAAAAGTCTTAACAATAATCGGTTATACGTTGTCGCATGAGATGCCGCCGTCGTCGCATGAGCTGCCGTAAGCGTCACATGAGCTGCCGCCGTCGTCGCATGAGCTGCCGTAAGCATCGCATAAGCTGCCGCCGTCGTCGCATGAGCTGCCGCCGTCGTCGCCGTCGCATGAACTGCCGGCGTTGTCTCATGAAATGGCACCTTCGTCGTCGTCGCATGAGATGCCTCCGTTGTCTAATGAGCTCCCGCCGTCGCATGAAATGGCGCCGTGGTCGTTGTCGCATGAGATGCCGAAGCCGTTGTCGTCGCATGTGTTGCTGTCGCATGAGTTGCCGCCGCCGTCGCATGAGCTGCCATTGTCGTCGCATGAGCCGCCGCCGTCGTCTTCGCATGAAATGCCGCCGCCGTCGTCGTCGCATGAAATGACGCCGCCGTCGTCGTCGTCGTCGCATGAGGTGCCGCCGTCGTCGACGTAGCATGAGGTGCCGCCGCCGCCGTCGTCGCATGAGGTGCCGCCGCCGCCGTCGTCGCATGAGGTGCCGCCGTCGTCGTCGTCGCATGAGGTGCCGCCGTCGTCGTCGTCGCCTGAGGTGCCGCCGTCGTCGTCTTCGCACGAAATGCCGCCGCCGTCGTCTTAGCATGAAATGCTGCCGCCGTCGACGTCGCATAAGATGCCGCAGTCGTCGTCGTGGCATGAGGTGCCTCCGCCGCCGTCGTCGCATGAGGTGCCGTCGTCGTCGCATGAGGTGAAGCCGTCGTCGCATGAGGTGCCGCCGTCGTCGTCGTCTTCGCATGAAATGCCGCGGCCGCCGTCGTCTTCGCATGAAATGACGCCGTCGTCGTCGTCGTCGCATGAAATGCCACCGTCGTCGTCGCATGAAATGTCGCCGCCGTCGTCGTCGCTTGAATAAATGCCGCCTTCGTCGTCGCATGAAATGCCGCCGCCTTCGTCGTCGCATGAAATGCCGCCGGCGTCGGCGTCGTCTCATGAGCTGTCGCCGTCGTCGTTGTCGTCGCATGAGCTGCCGCCGCCGTCGCATGAGATGCCGCCGTCGGCGCATGAGATGCCGCCGTCGTCGCATGAGCTGCCGCCGTCGTCGCCGTCGCATGAACTGCCGGCGTTGTCTCATGAAATGGCGCCGTGGTCGTCGTCGCATGACATGCCGCCGCCCTTGTCGTCGCATGAGATGCCGCCGCCCTTGTCGTCGCATGAGCTGCCCTTGTCGTCGCATGAGCTGCCGCCGTCGTCGCCGCATGAAATGCCGCCGCCGTCGTCGTCGCATGAAATGCCGCCGCCGTCGTCGTCGCATGAAATGCCGCCGTCGTCGTCGCATGAAATGCCGCCGCCGCCGTCGTCGAATGAAGTGCCGCCGCCGCCGTCGTCGAATGAAGTGCCGCCGCCGTCGTCGTCGAATGAAGTGCCGCCGCCGTCGTCGTCGAATGAAATGCCGCCGCCGTCGTCGTCGAATGAAATGCCGCCGCCGTCGTCGTCGAATGAAATGCCGCCGCCGTCGTCGTCGAATGAAATGCCGCCGCCGCCGTCGTCGAATGAAATGCCGCCGCCGCCGTCGTCGAATGAAATGCCCCGCCGTCGTCGAATGAAATGCCGCCGCCGCCGTCGTCGTCGTCGAATGAAATGCCGCCGCCGCCGCCGTCGTCGTCGAATGAAATGCCGCCGCCGCCGTCGTCGCATGAAATGCCGCCGCCGTCGTCGTCGTCGCATGAAATGCCGCCGCCGCCGCCGTCGTCGTCGTCGCATGAAATGCCGCCGCCGTCGTCGTCGTCGCATGAAATGCCGCCGCCGCCGTCGTCGTCGCATGAAATGCCGCCGCCGCCGTCGTCGTCGCATGAAATGCCGCCGCCGTCGTCGTCGTCGCATGAAATGCCGCCGCCGTCGTCGTCGTCGCATGAAATGCCGCCGCCGTCGTCGTCGTTGCATGAAATGCCGCCGTCGTCGTCGTCGCATGAAATGCCGCCGTCGCTATCGTCGTCGCATGAAATGCCGCCGTCGCTATCGTCGTCGCATGAAATGCCGCCGTCGCCGTCTCATGAGCTACGCCGCCGTCGTCGTCGTCTCATGAGCTGCCGCCGCCGTCGTCGTAGTCGTCTCATGAGCTACCGCCGTCGTCGTCATCGTCTCATGAGCTGTCGTCGTCGGCGTCGCATTAGGTGCCGCCGTCGTCGTCGTCCATTAGGTGCCACCGTCGTCGTCGTCGCATGATCTGCTGCCGTCGTCACTAGACTTCCTTACCTTACCATCCGGCGCAACAGCTCCTGTCGGGCCATGGCCTCCTCCATGTCCCTCCATTTCTGTCTGTCCTGGCATTTCTGTTTCCATCTTGTTACTCCTATCTTGTTTAGGTCCATGCATACTTCTTCCTTCCATCTGCTTCTAGGTCTTCCTTTCCTTTTAGTTGAATATAGCTTACTCTCTATTATTCTTCTCGGCATGGCATCTTTTGGTAGGCGATATACATGTCCTATCCAGCTAATTCTCCTGGCTTTGATAAAGCGAACTATATTTTTATGTTTTATTATTTCCTCCAGTTCGTGGTTGTATTTTATTCTCCATCCTGTTTCTTCTCTAGTTGGTCCAAATATTTTTCTTAATATTGCTCTTTCAAATACCTTCTTTCTGTATCTTTGGTCAACGTCCAAGTTTCGGCTAGTAGTAGCAATGTACGATAACGTCAATCGCTATTTAATATTCGCAATTAATTTGCACGTACTTATAACTAATTTGCACGGGTGTTAATTAATTTGCACGTACTTAGAACTAATTTGCATGTACTTAGAATACTTTACATTTATGCATTTGCATGTTTATAACTTTTATGAATATATAATTATTTATTTTATGAAAAATATGTATATAGAAGGTAATTAAAGGTACTAAACGCTATGCATATGTTTTTATATTCATTACTGCAAAGTATGTAATGTATCAAACGATAATATTAATGTTTATAATATTGAAAATAAGAGTTTATGGTTTATGAACCGCTATGAACGGTGGTAACGGTAGGAAAAAAGACGGTCCCGGTATTCGAACCCGCGATATGTAACGGTAATGAATGGTTAGGCTTATAGTGTATACTACGTATGTAATAATGTATGTTATTATTGTATTAAAGACGATGGTACGACACGCCAGACAGAATACTGTCTCAGAATCTCGACTCCGCTCTGATGCCAGACAGAGAGAATGAATTAATATTCCGCGCAGGTAGAGGAGAAAGGAATTTGGGGAGTGTGCGTTCAAGGTCAAATGACGTCAGAACGTCAGAACAAAGAAGGAACCTGATTCACCAATCAGAGACCGCGTCGGTAGATTTTCAGAACCAGTTTTCCCAAGGTTAACCAGTACGCAATAACAGGGGAAAGGTATGCAATACTGTAGGGCAGGGGAGGGATTGATCCAGACAACAAAGGATGTCTGGAATGCGCAGCAAGGGTCAAATCTCTGAAGCTATGCGTCGCTTGTAGAACTGGTTTCCGCCGCCAATTAATATTCCGCTCAGGGTTGCCCCAAGGCACAGGACGCTTTAGCGAGGTTTTTGGATACCCAATTAGATTGGAGCGAGAATTTTACTTTGAACAAGGAGAACGAAGCGTAAGGGTTTATTATATGTACTAGGAAGAAGGGAGACCTATCAGGGACTGGGCCTACAGTTTTCACTATTTGCTTTTATCACGGGGTATCGAACCTAGGACCCTTTAATTATTGATTTAGGTAGTAAATTTATGTTACTGTGTGCTATTTAATATATTATCGAGTTTATTTTTTACCAAACTTTGACTTTATGTCAAATCTTTTACAACTTTATGTTAATTTTTTACCAAAATAACACTATTTATACTATTCAGGCAACATTTTTTATTAAATTTTAGACTCACAAAGATATTTTTTCAACTTTTAACTTATTATTTTACAACTTTATGTTAATTTTTACCAAAATAACACTATTTATACTATTCAGGCAACATTTTTCATTAAATTTTGGATTCACAAAGACATTTTTTTCAACTTTTAACTTATTATTTTACAACTTTATGTTAATTTTTATATTTAGCTTAAGAATGAGCTTACTGCTTTCGTTCAAGCTAAATAGGATTTTCAGCTTTTTACAAAACCTGACTTGCTGTATAAAGCAGAAAAGAAAATAACCTTTTACAAACTTTTATTTCTGAAGTTCTAATTAACATTAAACAATTATGAGGAGGTCCTTAGTAAGTCTCCTTCACCTGATTTATACTGAAAGGTTCAGATACAGGAATTTACGGAGAGTGCCCCGATTGTATCGGCGAAGATTCAAAAATGTAACCATACTTAAAAACTAACACAAGATTGAAGCTAATATAACACATTGAAAATTATTACTCACGGTTGTATAGTTCAGCGCTGTACTTTTAACTTTGTAACGATCGAAGCTAAAAAGGCCATATATTTGAGAGCTCTCAACACTTAAAGAATATTCACTATCAAATCACTGAGCACTAGTATTCTTCAACTTCTGGTTAGCACTTCCACTTCATTCCTCCTGTCTGTATCCTTAAAAAGTCCGGTAGAAGTCACCTCTCGCCGATTCATCACACTACAAGTCTTTTCGTCTTTCAAACTACAAGTTCACCATTCGTGTTCTCCTTTGGGCTCGAACTATCTAAGCACTTTTGGGTCTCGCGGTGATGAAAACTAAAAAATGTCAACAGCTCGAACGACTGCAAACTTTTTCGCGTTTTTCCAGCAACGCACGCGCGGACTTCAACCACAAAGACCAGACGCTGTAACTCTCTTTCGCCGACTGCCCTCTTTGTGCGCCAAAAGTCCAGAACAGTCTATTACTTAAGACAGGAGTGAAGTGTACTCTCTCCTCATTCGTTCCGGAAGAAAAGTCTTAACAATAATCGGTTATACGTTGTCGCATGAGATGCCGCCGTCGTCGCATGAGCTGCCGTAAGCGTCACATGAGCTGCCGCCGTCGTCGCATGAGCTGCCGTAAGCATCGCATAAGCTGCCGCCGTCGTCGCATAAGATGCCGCAGTCGTCGTCGTGGCATGAGGTGCCTCCGCCGCCGTCGTCGCATGAGGTGCCGTCGTCGTCGCATGAGGTGAAGCCGTCGTCGCATGAGGTGCCGCCGTCGTCGCATGAAATGCCGCGGCCGCCGTCGTCTTCGCATGAAATGACGCCGTCGTCGTCGTCATCGCATGAAATGCCACCGTCGTCGTCGCATGAAATGTCGCCGCCGTCGTCGTCGCTTGAATAAATGCCGCCTTCGTCGTCGCATGAAATGCCGCCGCCTTCGTCGTCGCATGAAATGCCGCCGGCGTCGGCGTCGTCTCATGAGCTGCCGCCGGCGTCGGCGTCGTCTCATGAGCTGTCGCCGTCGTCGTTGTCGTCGCATGAGCTGCCGCCGCCGTCGCATGAGATGCCGCCGTCGGCGCATGAGATGCCGCCGTCGTCGCATGAGCTGCCGCCGTCGTCGCATGAGCTGCCGCCGTCGTCGCCGTCGCATGAACTGCCGGCGTTGTCTCATGAAATGGCGCCGTGGTCGTCGTCGCATGACATGCCGCCGCCCTTGTCGTCGCATGAGATGCCGCCGCCCTTGTCGTCGCATGAGCTGCCATTGTCGTCGCATGAGCTGCCGCCGTCGTCGCCGCATGAAATGCCGCCGCCGTCGTCGTCGCATGAAATGCCGCCGCCGTCGTCGTCGCATGAAATGCCGCCGCCGTCGTCGTCGCATGAAATGCCGCCGCCGTCGTCGTCGCATGAAATGCCGCCGCCGTCGTCGTCGCATGAAATGCCGAATTCGTCGTCGCATGAAATGCCGCCGCCGCCGTCGTCGAATGAAGTGCCGCCGCCGCCGTCGTCGAATGAAGTGCCGCCGCCGTCGTCGTCGAATGAAATGCCGCCGCCGTCGTCGTCGAATGAAATGCCGCCGCCGTCGTCGTCGAATGAAATGCCGCCCCGTCGTCGTCGAATGAAATGCCGCCGCCGTCGTCGTCGAATGAAATGCCGCCGCCGTCGTCGTCGAATGAAATGCCGCCGCCGCCGTCGTCGAATGAAATGCCGCCGCCGCCGTCGTCGTCGAATGAAATGCCGCCGCCGCCGTCGTCGTCGTCGCATGAAATGTCGTCGTTGTCGTCGCATGAAATGCCGCCGCCGTCGTCGTCGTCGCATGAAATGCCGCCGCCGTCGTCGTCGTCGCATGAAATGCCGCCGCCGTCGTCGTCGCATGAAATGCCGCCGCCGTCGTCGTCGCATGAAATGCCGCCGCCGTCGTCGTCGTCGCATGAAATGCCGCCGCCGTCGTCGTCGTTGCACGAAATGCCGCCGCCGCCGTCGTCGTTGCATGAAATGCCGCCGCCGCCGTCGTCGTTGCATGAAATGCCGCCGCCGCCGTCGTCGTCGTCGCATGAAATGCCGCCGTCGCTATCGTCGTCGCATGAAATGCCGCCGTCGCTATCGTCGTCGCATGAAATGCCGCCGTCGTCGTCGCATGAAATGCCGCCGTCGCCGTCGTCGTCTCATGAGCTACGCCGCCGTCGTCGTCGTCTCATGAGCTGCCGCCGCCGTCGTCGTAGTCGTCTCATGAGCTACCGCCGTCGTCGTCATCGTCTCATGAGCTGTCGTCGTCGGCGTCGCATTAGGTGCCGCCGTCGTCGTCGTCCATTAGGTGCCACCGTCGTCGTCGTCGCATGATCTGCTGCCGTCGTCACTAGACTTCCTTACCTTACCATCCGGCGCAACAGCTCCTGTCGGGCCATGGCCTCCTCCATGTCCCTCCATTTCTGTCTGTCCTGGCATTTCTGTTTCCATCTTGTTACTCCTATCTTGTTTAGGTCCATGCATACTTCTTCCTTCCATCTGCTTCTAGGTCTTCCTTTCCTTTTAGTTGAATATAGCTTACTCTCTATTATTCTTCTCGGCATGGCATCTTTTGGTAGGCGATATACATGTCCTATCCAGCTAATTCTCCTGGCTTTGATAAAGCGAACTATATTTTTATGTTTTATTATTTCCTCCAGTTCGTGGTTGTATTTTATTCTCCATCCTGTTTCTTCTCTAGTTGGTCCAAATATTTTTCTTAATATTGCTCTTTCAAATACCTTCTTTCTGTATCTTTGGTCAACGTCCAAGTTTCGGCTAGTAGTAGCAATGTACGATAACGTCAATCGCTATTTAATATTCGCAATTAATTTGCACGTACTTATAACTAATTTGCACGGGTGTTAATTAATTTGCACGTACTTAGAACTAATTTGCATGTACTTAGAATACTTTACATTTATGTATTTGCATGTTTATAACTTTTATGAATATATAATTATTTATTTTATGAAAAATATGTATATAGAAGGTAATTAAAGGTACTAAACGCTATGCATATGTTTTTATATTCATTACTGCAAAGTATGTAATGTATCAAACGGTAATATTAATGTTTATAATATTGAAAATAAGAGTTTATGGTTTATGAACCGCTATGAACGGTGGTAACGGTACGAAAGAAGACGGTCCCGGTATTCGAACCCGCGATATGTAACGGTAATGAATGGTTAGGCTTATAGTGTATACTACGTATGTAATAATGTATGTTATTATTGTATTAAAGACGATGGTACGACACGCCAGACAGAATACTGTCTCAGAATCTCGACTCCGCTCTGATGCCAGACAGAGAGAATGAATTAATATTCCGGGCAGGTAGAGGAGAAAGGAATTTGGGGAGTGTGCGTTCAAGGTCAAATGACGTCAGAACAAAGAAGGAACCTGATTGACCAATCAGAGACCGCGTCGGTAGATTTTCAGAACCAGTTTTCCCAAGGTTAACCAGTACGCAATAACAGGGGAAAGGTATGCAATACTGTAGGGCAGGGGAGGGATTGATCCAGACAACAAAGGATGTCTGGAATGCGCAGCAAGGGTCAAATCTCTGAAGCTATGCGTCGCTTGTAGAACTGGTTTCCGCCGCCAATTAATATTCCGCTCAGGGTTGCCCCAAGGCACAGGACGCTTTAGCGAGGTTTTTGGATACCCAATTAGATTGGAGCGAGAATTTTACTTTGAACAAGGAGAACGAAGCGTAAGGGTTTATTATATGTACTAGGAAGAAGGGAGACCTATCAGGGACTGGGCCTACAGTTTTCACTATTTGCTTTTATCACGGGGTATCGAACCTAGGACCCTTTAATTATTGATTTAGGTAGTAAATTTATGTTACTGTGTGCTATTTAATATATTATCGAGTTTATTTTTTACCAAACTTTGACTTTATGTCAAATCTTTTACAACTTTATGTTAATTTTTTACCAAAATAACACTATTTATACTATTCAGGCAACATTTTTTATTAAATTTTAGACTCACAAAGATATTTTTTCAACTTTTAACTTATTATTTTACAACTTTATGTTAATTTTTACCAAAATAACACTATTTATACTATTCAGGCAACATTTTTCATTAAATTTTGGATTCACAAAGACATTTTTTTCAACTTTTAACTTATTATTTTACAACTTTATGTTAATTTTTATATTTAGCTTAAGAATGAGCTTACTGCTTTCGTTCAAGCTAAATAGGATTTTCAGCTTTTTACAAAACCTGACTTGCTGTATAAAGCAGAAAAGAAAATAACCTTTTACAAACTTTTATTTCTGAAGTTCTAATTAACATTAAACAATTATGAGGAGGTCCTTAGTAAGTCTCCTTCACCTGATTTATACTGAAAGGTTCAGATACAGGAATTTACGGAGAGTGCCCCGATTGTATCGGCGAAGATTCAAAAATGTAACCATACTTAAAAACTAACACAAGATTGAAGCTAATATAACACATTGAAAATTATTACTCACGGTTGTATAGTTCAGCGCTGTACTTTTAACTTTGTAACGATCGAAGCTAAAAAGGCCATATATTTGAGAGCTCTCAACACTTAAAGAATATTCACTATCAAATCACTGAGCACTAGTATTCTTCAACTTCTGGTTAGCACTTCCACTTCATTCCTCCTGTCTGTATCCTTAAAAAGTCCGGTAGAAGTCACCTCTCGCCGATTCATCACACTACAAGTCTTTTCGTCTTTCAAACTACAAGTTCACCATTCGTGTTCTCCTTTGGGCTCGAACTATCTAAGCACTTTTGGGTCTCGCGGTGATGAAAACTAAAAAATGTCAACAGCTCGAACGACTGCAAACTTTTTCGCGTTTTTCCAGCAACGCACGCGCGGACTTCAACCACAAAGACCAGACGCTGTAACTCTCTTTCGCCGACTGCCCTCTTTGTGCGCCAAAAGTCCAGAACAGTCTATTACTTAAGACAGGAGTGAAGTGTACTCTCTCCTCATTCGTTCCGGAAGAAAAGTCTTAACAATAATCGGTTATACGTTGTCGCATGAGATGCCGCCGTCGTCGCATGAGCTGCCGTAAGCGTCACATGAGCTGCCGCCGTCGTCGCATGAGCTGCCGTAAGCATCGCATAAGCTGCCGCCGTCGTCGCATGAGCTGCCGCCGTCGTCGCCGTCGCATGAACTGCCGGCGTTGTCTCATGAAATGGCACCTTCGTCGTCGTCGCATGAGATGCCTCCGTTGTCTAATGAGCTCCCGCCGTCGCATGAAATGGCGCCGTGGTCGTTGTCGCATGAGATGCCGAAGCCGTTGTCGTCGCATGTGTTGCTGTCGCATGAGTTGCCGCCGCCGTCGTCTTCGCATGAAATGCCGCCGCCGTCGTCGTCGCATGAAATGACGCCGCCGTCGTCGTCGTCGTCGCATGAGGTGCCGCCGTCGTCGACGTAGCATGAGGTGCCGCCGCCGCCGTCGTCGCATGAGGTGCCATCGCCGTCGTCGTCGCATGAGGTGCCGCCGTCGTCGTCGCATGAGGTGCCGCCGTCGTCGTCGTCGCCTGAGGTGCCGCCGTCGTCGTCGTCGCCTGAGGTGCCGCCGTCGTCGTCGTCGCCTGAGGTGCCGCCGTCGTCGTCTTCGCACGAAATGCCGCCGTCGACGTCGCATGAGATGCCGCAGTCGTCGTCGTGGCATGAGGTGCCTCCGCCGCCGTCGTCGCATGAGGTGCCGTCGTCGTCGCATGAGGTGAAGCCGTCGTCGCATGAGGTGCCGCCGTCGTCGCATGAGGTGCCGCCGTCGTCGCATGAAATGCCGCCGCCGTCGTCGTCTTCGCATGAAATGCCGCGGCCGCCGTCGTCTTCGCATGAAATGACGCCGTCGTCGTCGTCGTCGCATGAAATGCCGCCGTCGTCGTCGCATGAAATGTCGCCGCCGTCGTCGTCGCATGAAATGTCGCCGCCGTCGTCGTCGCTTGAATAAATGCCGCCTTCGTCGTCGCATGAAATGCCGCCGGCGTCGGCGTCGTCGTCGTCTCATGAGCTACCGCCGTCGTCGACGTCGTCTCATGAGCTGTCGCCGTCGTCGTTGTCGTCGCATGAGCTGCCGCCGCCGTCGCATGAGATGCCGCCGTCGTCGCATGAGCTGCCGCCGTCGTCGCCGTCGCATGAACTGCCGGCGTTGTCTCATGAAATGGCGCCGTGGTCGTCGTCGCATGAGATGCCGCCGCCCTTGTAGTCGCATGAGATGCCGCCGCCCTTGTCGTCGCATATGATGCCGCCGCCCTTGTCGTCGCATGAGCTGCCAATGTCGTCGCATGAGCTGCCGCCGTCGTCGCCGCATGAAATGCCGCCGCCGTCGTCGCCGCATGAAATGCCGCCGCCGTCGTCGTCGCATGAAATGCCGCCGCCGTCGTCGTCGCATGAAATGCCGCCGTCGTCGTCGCATGAAATGCCGCCGTCGTCGTCGCATGAAATGCCGCCGCCGTCGTCGTCGCATGAAATGCCGCCGCCGTCGTCGTCGCATGAAATGCCGCCGCCGTCGTCGTCGCATGAAATGCCGCCGCCGTCGTCGTCGAATGAATTGCCGCCGCCGTCGTCGTCGAATGAATTGCCGCCGCCGTCGTCGTCGAATGAATTGCCGCCGCCGTCGTCGTCGAATGAATTGCCGCCGCCGTCGTCGTCGAATGAAATGCCGCCGCCGTCGTCGTCGAATGAAATGCCGCCGCCGTCGTCGTCGAATGAAATGCCGCCGCCGTCGTCGTCGAATGAAATGCCGCCGCCGCCGTCGTCGAATGAAATGCCGCCGCCGCCGTCGTCGAATGAAATGCCGCCGCCGCCGTCGTCGAATGAAATGCCGCCGCCGCCGTCGTCGAATGAAATGCCGCCGCCGCCGTCGTCGAATGAAATGCCGCCGCCGCCGTCGTCGAATGAAATGCCGCCGCCGCCGTCGTCGAATGAAATGCCGCCGCCGCCGTCGTCGAATGAAATGCCGCCGCCGTCGTCGTCGTCGTCGAATGAAATGCCGCCGCCGTCGTCGTCCAATGAAATGCCGCCGCCGTCGTCGTCGAATGAAATGCCGCCGCCGTCGTCGTCCAATGAAATGCCGCCGCCGTCGTCGTCGAATGAAATGCCGCCGCCGTCGTCGTCGAATGAAATGCCGCCGCCGTCGTCGTCGAATGAAATGCCGCCGCCGTCGTCGTCGAATGAAATGCCGTCGTCGTCGAATGAAATGCCGCCGCCTTCGTCGTCGAATGAAATGCCGCCGTCGTCGTCGTCGAATGAAATGCCGCCGTCGTCGTCGTCGTCGCATGAAATGTCGTCGTTGTCGTCGCATGAAATGCCGCCGCCGTCGTCGTCGTCGCATGAAATGCCGCCGCCGTCGTCGTCGTTGCATGAAATGCCGCCGCCGCCGTCGCATGAAATGCCGCCGCTGCCGTCGTCGTCGTCGCATGAAATGCCGCCGTCGTCGTCGTCGCATGAAATGCCGCCGTCGCTATCGTCGTCGTCGCATGAAATGCCGCCGTCGCTATCGTCGTCGCATGAAATGCCGCCGTCGTCGTCGCATGAAATGCCGCCGTCGCCGTCGTCGTCTCATGAGCTACGCCGCCGTCGTCGTCGTCTCATGAGCTACCGCCGTCGTCGTCATCGTCTCATGAGCTGTCGTCGTCGGCGTCGCATTAGGTGCCGCCGTCGTCGTCGTCCATTAGGTGCCACCGTCGTCGTCGTCGCATGATCTGCTGCCGTCGTCACTAGACTTCCTTACCTTACCATCCGGCGCAACAGCTCCTGTCGGGCCATGGCCTCCTCCATGTCCCTCCATTTCTGTCTGTCCTGGCATTTCTGTTTCCATCTTGTTACTCCTATCTTGTTTAGGTCCATGCATACTTCTTCCTTCCATCTGCTTCTAGGTCTTCCTTTCCTTTTAGTTGAATATAGCTTACTCTCTATTATTCTTCTCGGCATGGCATCTTTTGGTAGGCGATATACATGTCCTATCCAGCTAATTCTCCTGGCTTTGATAAAGCGAACTATATTTTTATGTTTTATTATTTCCTCCAGTTCGTGGTTGTATTTTATTCTCCATCCTGTTTCTTCTCTAGTTGGTCCAAATATTTTTCTTAATATTGCTCTTTCAAATACCTTCTTTCTGTATCTTTGGTCAACGTCCAAGTTTCGGCTAGTAGTAGCAATGTACGATAACGTCAATCGCTATTTAATATTCGCAATTAATTTGCACGTACTTATAACTAATTTGCACGGGTGTTAATTAATTTGCACGTACTTAGAACTAATTTGCATGTACTTAGAATACTTTACATTTATGTATTTGCATGTTTATAACTTTTATGAATATATAATTATTTATTTTATGAAAAATATGTATATAGAAGGTAATTAAAGGTACTAAACGCTATGCATATGTTTTTATATTCATTACTGCAAAGTATGTAATGTATCAAACGGTAATATTAATGTTTATAATATTGAAAATAAGAGTTTATGGTTTATGAACCGCTATGAACGGTGGTAACGGTAGGAAAAAAGACGGTCCCGGTATTCGAACCCGCGATATGTAACGGTAATGAATGGTTAGGCTTATAGTGTATACTACGTATGTAATAATGTATGTTATTATTGTATTAAAGACGATGGTACGACACGCCAGACAGAATACTGTCTCAGAATCTCGACTCCGCTCTGATGCCAGACAGAGAGAATGAATTAATATTCCGCGCAGGTAGAGGAGAAAGGAATTTGGGGAGTGTGCGTTCAAGGTCAAATGACGTCAGAACGTCAGAACAAAGAAGGAACCTGATTCACCAATCAGAGACCGCGTCGGTAGATTTTCAGAACCAGTTTTCCCAAGGTTAACCAGTACGCAATAACAGGGGAAAGGTATGCAATACTGTAGGGCAGGGGAGGGATTGATCCAGACAACAAAGGATGTCTGGAATGCGCAGCAAGGGTCAAATCTCTGAAGCTATGCGTCGCTTGTAGAACTGGTTTCCGCCGCCAATTAATATTCCGCTCAGGGTTGCCCCAAGGCACAGGACGCTTTAGCGAGGTTTTTGGATACCCAATTAGATTGGAGCGAGAATTTTACTTTGAACAAGGAGAACGAAGCGTAAGGGTTTATTATATGTACTAGGAAGAAGGGAGACCTATCAGGGACTGGGCCTACAGTTTTCACTATTTGCTTTTATCACGGGGTATCGAACCTAGGACCCTTTAATTATTGATTTAGGTAGTAAATTTATGTTACTGTGTGCTATTTAATATATTATCGAGTTTATTTTTTACCAAACTTTGACTTTATGTCAAATCTTTTACAACTTTATGTTAATTTTTAACAAAATAACACTATTTATACTATTCAGGCAACATTTTTTCATTAAATTTTGGACTCGCAAAGACATTTTTCAATTTTTAACTTATTATTTTACAACTTTGTTAATTTTTACCAAAATAACACTATTTATACTATTCAGGCAACATTTTTCATTAAATTTTGGATTCACAAAGACATTTTTTTCAACTTTTAACTTATTATTTTACAACTTTATGTTAATTTTTACCAAAATAACACTATTTATACTATTCAGGCAACATTTTTTCATTAAATTTTGGATTCAGAAAGACATTTTTCAACTTTTAACTTATTATTTTACAACTTTATGTTAATTTTTACCAAAATAACACTATTTATACTATTCAGGCAACATTTTTTCATTAAATTTTGGATTCAGAAAGACATTTTTCAATTTTTAACTTATTATTTTACAACTTTATGTTAATTTTTTACCAAAATAACACTATTTGTACTATTCAGGCAACATTTTTTATTAAATTTTGGACTCACAAAGTGTGTGTTCTCAACTTCTATCTGTTTATTTCACAAGTTTAGGCTTATTTTTACCAAAATAACACTATTTATACTATTCAGGAAATACTTTCAGTTAAATTTTCGACACACTAAGTGTGTGTTCTCAACGTCTATTTGTTTATTAGGCTTATTATTACTCAAATAACACAATTTCATCTGTTCAGGCAACATTTTTGTTAAATTTTGGACTTACAAAGACATTTTTCAAGTTTGAACTTATTATTTTACAAATTTATGTTAAATTTTTACCAAAATAACACTATTTATACTATTCAGGCAACATTTTTCATTAAATTTTGGATTCACAAAGACATTTTTTTCAATTTTTATCTGTTTAATTCACAAGTTTAAGCCTAATATTTACTCAAATAACACGATTTGATTGTGTTTTGTGGACACACACACACACACACACACACACACAGAAAGAGAGAGAGAGAGATTTTTTCCAAGTTTACAGGATTATTCTCCAAGTTTACTCAAATAACACAATTTAAATGTGTTTTGAATTAAATTTTGTACACACGAAGAGTGTTTCGTCAAGTTTTACGCTTTATTTTTCAATTTTATGCTTATTTTACCAAAGTAAGACGTTTTAGTATATTCAAGAAAGAGTTTTCTATTATATTTTGGATGCAAAAGTATGTTTTTGCAAGTTCTACCCTTTTATTTTACAAGTTTAGGCTTATTATTACTCAAATAACACAATTTCATCTATTCAGGAAAGACTTTTAGTTACATTTTCGACACACAAAGACATTTTTTGTTTCAAATTTTAACTTATTATTACTCAAATAACACAACTTAATCCATGCACAAAGAGATGTTTTCAAGTTTTTTACTGTTTTTTTTTGGCAGGGCTTGTATTTATTTTTATTTATTTTGTTTTGTATCATATATACATTTACAAATTTTTAATTTAAAGTTTAGTATTTATTTAAATCTTTTCAAAAACACTAAAGAAAAAGTACTTTTAGCTAAAATGTAAGCCACACAATATATTATTATTATTATTATTAGGGTTTACTGATTTCCACTATGCTATTTTTGGTTCTGTATTTCTATATGTATTCACTTAGGTCAGGTTACGCCTGCTACGTAGGAAAGTTTGTTTATTTTAGAGTTTGCTGAGTATTTTGTTACTTTATACTAGGTAAAGTTTCCTAAATATATCAGGTAGGGCTCCATCCATATACTTTTGTTTTTGCTATTTTGGAGATGATGCGATCAGCACCACTCTCCATTTGATTTTTATCTTATGTACCCACTATTATTTTAAGGCTTAGTGAATTCTAGAGCCTATTTATGCAGGAGAGAGGGGTTGAAAAGTTTGATCTCAGATAACCCACAACTATTTGTCAGAGTATTTTAAAGGATATTTTATAATTATTATGTGCCACTAGAAAGAATAAACAGAAACCAACATGGCATTCAGAAAAAGAAATCAATAGTCACACCGATAGAGTTAGAAACTACATAGCTGAAACCTTAGAGAAACATAAAACTTCAAACACAATATATCTTGATTCTTCCAAGGCATATATGGACAAACTCAACAACATAGGAATAAAATAGACAAGCAATCCTATGTTCAGTACAAAATTCCATTTACTCAAATAAGCTACATCGTACGTAGTACATAAGAAGAGCAAATTAGCATCATCAGCAGTAAACCATCATACAACTTCTATGTGGTGAAACAACTAAGTGAGTCTAATTTATCAGAAAAATGCCTACATTACAGATTAATTACTACCAGAATACTAAGGCTTCACTAGTGAACACTAAAAATAATGTTCAGACAAGTATAGGGCATCTTGCAAAGGATTATTACTCCCTTCATCTACAAGTCAACAACAATTATTCTAAATACTACGAACTTGGACAAAATACAGTCAAATGCACAACACAAGAAGGAAAATAATTACAAGTAAAACAGCAGACACTCAATATCTAAAAACAATCAGGTAAAAATATTCTAGAACAAACTGCCTCATAACATAAAACTGCTAAGTCCCCAAAACATATACAAATACAATCAATAAAAACTACTTGAAAAGGGAAAACTGACTACAGTCTCACAGACTTGATGTAAAATAACAGCAAAACTTAGAAGCATGGGCAGTCAATAGTGCTCAATTTGCATACAGTTCACATGCAAACTCTCATGAAATGGTTCAAAGCAGTCTCCCAGCTCAGTTCTCATCTATACTTGGACAACAAAATCCTGCAAAAAATTCTCAGAAATCCTACCTTTCCTATACTTGCTTGAATAGCTAAAGTGCAATCTTCATACTAAAATATTGAAAAAAGGCATATCTATGTACATAAAAGTGTGAACAGATGTGTTTGTCTGTGTGTACTCTTAGATAAATTGATAAAAAAAGCAATATAGTTATAAATCAAAGACTATACCTAATAATATTAATTTCAAAATAAGCTGATAGAAAAAGATATAATAACTACAGTATAAGCTTTTAATTTTTGTTAATTACAAAAAAAATAAAAGTTAAATACAGTAAATAAACTTGGTCCCTTACATTGAAAAAAAATAAATTGAGAATATTTGAAAATAAGATCCTTAGGAAAATACTTGGGCCTAAAACAGATGAGGAGACAGATGAGTGGAGAAGATTACATAATTTAGAAGTACATAATTTGTATTATTATTAGAATGATTAAATCAAGAAGACTTAGGTGTGTAGATCATATGGTACGAATGGGAGAGGAAAGAAGAGTATACAGGATTCTTGTTGGGAAACCTGATGGTAAAAGACCAATAGGAAGACCAAAACAAAGATGGAGGGATAATGTAGAGATGGACCTAAAGAAATTGGTAGGGAAGGAAAGGAGTATATAGATCTTGATCAGGACAGGGACAGATGAAAGGCACGAGTTGCTGCAGCCATAAACATTCGGGTTTAAGAAGACTAGAGAGTTAGTTAGTTATACATTAAATAAGCATAATATTTGGATTGTAAGTAGAGAATATAACAAATGTACAAAGCATTGTGCGAAAACTATGTCAGCTTTGCATTATAAGCAGATAATTAAACCAATTTGCCTTAGAAATACATTTTAAGAATAGCGCAAAATAGCATGCGTAATAGAAAATTAAGAAAACTTTCTGATGCATAAAAGTACTGACTAGTGCTGAATGAATCAATTACTGTAAAATATTATTCTCTGATTCAAGTAATTTAACTGTAAACATTATCTTTTGTGTGTAAAATATAATTGTTAGTTGCACTGATAAGTACAAATATTAACTTTATACGCCTTCATACACTCTAAATAACATAACTTTGATATATAAATTAGTAACAATTTGTTAAAATTAAGTTAAACTGTAGAATTGCTTTCTTAAATAAATATAAAGTAGTAAAAATACTAAACAAATAATTCCTTCTTTTCCTATTTAAAGGATGCCAAACAGTGTAAACCAGTTGTTAGTGGCTAAATAACATAAAATTTGAAGGCAGTAACAATATTTTTTAAAAATACTGTTTTTTACCTAACTTTGTGAATTAAATACTAGTACATTTTGTCAAATTATAAATAAAATATACCTATTTCTTTGGTATTTGTACTAAAGTGAGGAAAATGTTACTAAAACTTGGCTAGTACAGTAAATCTGAGAGTTTTAGCTTTATTTGTCCGTAACTGGATATAATTGTAACTTGTTAATCTCGCCAAACACAATCTTTACCTCAATTTTGGAAGCTAGCTGAACTTTAGAGTTTCTAATTACATATAGTGAAGGCCTCTATAATGGAAAAATACACCCAGTCTGTAAAAATTTGGAAATGTTGTCTCCTTCTCTGTCGAACCAGACCAAGAGTGTTCTCAAGTGTTTCAATATATTTCTTAACATAACTAACTTTTCAAGAAAAAAATACCTTGGGCCCAGATAGCTTAGTTGGTATAGCGTTAGGCTTTTAACCTATCTGTCCAGGGTTCGAGTCCCTGTCTGGGCGATTACAATTTTTAAATTTTGTCATTGGATCTTGTGCAGAATGGATATAAAATATGTTTACAGTCTAACAGATTATTATTATCTTAAAATTTTGCAAATAAACTTTTAAGTTTCTCAAATATCAGCATCTTGAGCTAACAGTACAGCATAACCAGTATTTTTATGATAGAAATGTTCTGGTGGTAGAACCTACACCTACTGTAATATCTCTGTGGTATTAACTTACATGCAGCCCATAACTTTTGGGACTGTTTCTCCTCCGTTACATTTCCTCGCCATTTACCCTTAGCGTCGCGATTAGCCTCAGAAGCAAAAAGAAGTCAATAAAAATATACTTACATAGAAAAATCTGTTTTTCAGATACTTTAATCGGGTAATCTGCTTTTGCGTACTTCCTCAGAAATATACACAATCATAGTTCTTTATGAATTTAGCACCTGATATAGAATAAATCGAAGTCTAGTTATAGTTGGCCTGTAAGTGCTTCTGGTACATATAGTTACTTGAAAAAGCAAATATTGGGTGTATAAAAAAATAGCATTCTTGTGAAACAGTAAGATCAACCTCATTTCCTCGTAATTTTAGCTGTAAATGCTTCTTGCAGATTAACAAACCTCTGGCGTGTGGACCTACATCACCTATAATCCTTTGTAAAGTTAGTGTTGTCCTATAAATTGTCGATATACATACTAAGTCCCTAGTTACAGCCTAAGCTTTTAGTTTCAATCAGAGAATTTCAGTGTTCAGATAGTGATTGTAGCCTCGTATAATAAACCAAATGGAAATAACCCAAATGTTGATGCACCCAAAAAACCAGTAATACTTCAAAAATACCTTGAAAAAGGCTATAAGGCTAAATTATTCTTCTAGCATAGAAAAAAGTTTAGCAAGTGGACCTATGGTTCATATAGTCAGTCGTCTGTGAACTTCGTCTTGTCCTGTGAATTGTCAATATATTGATAAATGGTTATATATTTTTTTTTTTAAAAAAAAGGAACAATGTTGGTAAGCGTCCAGTTATGGACCCCTCGGTAAAGGGATTTCAGTCTTTATAGACACACAATAATTTTCGTTACACTAAAAATTTTGCCTCATATAAATGCAAATAGTCGAAATGTTAAACATTTCGTGTACTTTATCCAGTAAAACTTAGCTATAAAGACAATAACAGCGTTACAGACATAACAATTAAGCAAACTTTGATATTCTAGTGGCACATAATAATTATAAAATATCCTTTAAAATACTCTGACAAATAGTTGTGGGTTATCTGAGATCAAACTTTTCAACCCCTCTCTCCTGCATAAATAGGCTCTAGAATTCACTAAGCCTTAAAATAATAGTGGGTACATAAGATAAAAATCAAATGGAGAGTGGTGCTGATCGCATCATCTCCAAAATAGCAAAAACAAAAGTATATGGATGGAGCCCTACCTGATATATTTAGGAAACTTTACCTAGTATAAAGTAACAAAATACTCAGCAAACTCTAAAATAAACAAACTTTCCTACGTAGCAGGCGTAACCTGACCTAAGTGAATACATATAGAAATACAGAACCAAAAATAGCATAGTGGAAATCAGTAAACCCTAATAATAATAATAATAATAATAATAATATATTGTGTGGCTTACATTTTAGCTAAAAGTACTTTCTCTTTAGTGTTTTTGAAAAGATTTAAATAAATACTAAACTTTAAATTAAAAATTTGTAAATGTATATATGATACAAAACAAAATAAATAAAAATAAATACAAGCCCTGCCAAAGAAAACAGTAAAAAACTTGAAAACATCTCTTTGTGCATCCAAAATATAATAAAGATCCTTCCTGAATGGATTAAGTTGTGTTATTTGAGTAATAATAAGTTAAAATTTGAAACAAAAAATGTCTTTGTGTGTCGAAAATGTAACTAAAAGTCTTTCCTGAATAGATGAAATTGTGTTATTTGAGTAATAATAAGCCTAAACTTGTAAAATAAAAGGGTAGAACTTGCAAAAACATACTTTTGCATCCAAAATATAATAGAAAACTCTTTCTTGAATATACTAAAACGTCTTACTTTGGTAAAATAAGCATAAAATTGAAAAATAAAGCGTAAAACTTGACGAAACACTCTTCGTGTGTACAAAATTTAATTCAAAACACATTTAAATTGTGTTATTTGAGTAAACTTGGAGAATAATCCTGTAAACTTGGAAAAAATCTCTCTCTCTCTCTTTCTGTGTGTGTGTGTGTGTGTGTGTGTGTGTGTGTGTGTGTGTCCACAAAACACAATCAAATCGTGTTATTTGAGTAAATATTAGGCTTAAACTTGTGAATTAAACAGATAAAAATTGAAAACTCACACTTTGTGTGTCGAAAATGTAACTAAAATTCTTTCCTGAACAGATGGAATTGTGTTATTTTGGTAATAATAAGCCTAAACTTGTGAAATAAACAAATAAAATTTGAAAAAAATGTCTTTGTGAATCCAAAATTTAATGAAAAATGTTGCCTGAATAGTATAAATAGTGTTATTTTGGTAAAAATTTAACATAAATTTGTAAAATAATAAGTTCAAACTTGAAAAATGTCTTTGTAAGTCCAAAATTTAACAAAAAATGTTGCCTGAACAGATGAAATTGTGTTATTTGAGTAATAATAAGCCTAATAAACAAATAGACGTTGAGAACACACACTTAGTGTGTCGAAAATTTAACTGAAAGTATTTCCTGAATAGTATAAATAGTGTTATTTTGGTAAAAATAAGCCTAAACTTGTGAAATAAACAGATAGAAGTTGAGAACACACACTTTGTGAGTCCAAAATTTAATAAAAAATGTTGCCTGAATAGTACAAATAGTGTTATTTTGGTAAAAAATTAACATAAAGTTGTAAAATAATAAGTTAAAAATTGAAAAAATGTCTTTCTGAATCCAAAATTTAATGAAAAAATGTTGCCTGAATAGTATAAATAGTGTTATTTTGGTAAAAATTAACATAAAGTTGTAAAATAATAAGTTAAAAGTTGAAAAATGTCTTTCTGAATCCAAAATTTAATGAAAAAATGTTGCCTGAATAGTATAAATAGTGTTATTTTGGTAAAAATTAACATAAAGTTGTAAAATAATAAGTTAAAAGTTGAAAAAAATGTCTTTGTGAATCCAAAATTTAATGAAAAATGTTGCCTGAATAGTATAAATAGTGTTATTTTGGTAAAAATTAACATAAAGTTGTAAAATAATAAGTTAAAAGTTGAAAAAATATCTTTGCGAGTCTAAAATTTAATAAAAAATGTTGCCTGAATAGTATAAATAGTGTTATTTTGGTAAAAAATTAACATAAAGTTGTAAAATAATAAGTTAAAAATTGAAAAATGTCTTTGCGAGTCCAAAATTTAATGAAAAAATGTTGCCTGAATAGTATAAATAGTGTTATTTTGTTAAAAATTAACATAAAGTTGTAAAAGATTTGACATAAAGTCAAAGTTTGGTAAAAAATAAACTCGATAATATATTAAATAGCACACAGTAACATAAATTTACTACCTAAATCAATAATTAAAGGGTCCTAGGTTCGATACCCCGTGATAAAAGCAAATAGTGAAAACTGTAGGCCCAGTCCCTGATAGGTCTCCCTTCTTCTTAGTACATATAATAAACCCTTACGCTTCGTTCTCCTTGTTCAAAGTAAAATTCTCGCTCCAATCTAATTGGGTATCCAAAAACCTCGCTAAAGCGTCCTGTGCCTTGGGGCAACCCTGAGCGGAATATTAATTGGCGGCGGAAACCAGTTCTACAAGCGACGCATAGCTTCAGAGATTTGACCCTTGCTGCGCATTCCAGACATCCTTTGTTGTCTGGATCAATCCCTCCCCTGCCCTACAGTATTGCATACCTTTCCCCTGTTATTGCGTACTGGTTAACCTTGGGAAAACTGGTTCTGAAAATCTACCGACGCGGTCTCTGATTGGTCAATCAGGTTCCTTCTTTGTTCTGACGTTCTGACGTCATTTGACCTTGAACGTACACTCCCCAAATTCCTTTCTCCTCTACCTGCCCGGAATATTAATTCATTCTCTCTGTCTGGCATCAGAGCGGAGTCGAGATTCTGAGACAGTATTCTGTCTGGCGTGTCGTACCATCGTCTTTAATACAATAATAACATACATTATTACATACGTAGTATACACTATAAGCCTAACCATTCATTACCGTTACATATCGCGGGTTCGAATACCGGGACCGTCTTCTTTCGTACCGTTACCACCGTTCATAGCGGTTCATAAACCATAAACTCTTATTTTCAATATTATAAACATTAATATTATCGTTTGATACATTACATACTTTGCAGTAATGAATATAAAAACATATGCATAGCGTTTAGTACCTTTAATTACCTTCTATATACATATTTTTCATAAAATAAATAATTATATATTCATAAAAGTTATAAACATGCAAATACATAAATGTAAAGTATTCTAAGTACATGCAAATTAGTTCTAAGTACGTGCAAATTAATTAACACCCGTGCAAATTAGTTATAAGTACGTGCAAATTAATTGCGAATATTAAATAGCGATTGACGTTATCGTACATTGCTACTACTTCGGCTCCATATGTTACTACTGGCCTGATTAATGTATTGAATATTTTCATTTTTGTTGTCTTACTTTTCAGCAGATTTCTATTTGCATAATATACTCTATTTCCTGTTCTAATCCTTCCTTCCACGCATCTTCCTATGTTATTTATTTCATTTATTTGATTTCCCAGGTATTTGAATTCATGTACTACCTCGAACTTCTTATTACCTATCTTTATTTCTTTTCTTCTTTCTGGTTTTCGTGCTATTTTCATATATTTTGTTTTATTTATGTTTACTTCTAGGCCCATTTCCTTAGTATAGTTCTCCATGTCGTTAAATACTTGTATTAACTTATTCATAGATCTTGCAATGATTGCTATATCATCTGCATAAGCGCAGATTTGTAAGCTTTTATTAAAGATGGTACCTCTTTGGTCAATCTGTTTTATAGCATAATTCAATGCTATATTAAGTTGTGTAGTCGACAATCCGTCCCCTTGTTTTACACCTTTGTCAAATGTAAACTCTTCACCAAGTTGTCCTTTTACTTTTACTCTTGCTGAGATGTCCATCAGAGTTATCTGTACAAGTTGTCTTAATTTTTTGGGTATACCAATTCTTTCCATTGCTTTAATTAGTTCTTCTCTTTGTACACTATCAAAGGCCTGTTTAAAATCTACAAATAGCATATGTAGTTCGCTCCCATGTTCATAATGTTTCTCTAATATTTGTCTAATTACGAATATTTGGTCTATGGTGCTCTTATTTTCCCGGACTCCTGCTTGATACTCTCCAAGCATGGGTTCAATTATTTCCTGTATCCTTTTATTTAATATGCTCGAGAATATTTTATATCCAATATTTAACAATGTTATTCCTCTATAGTTGCTACAATTGTATTTGTCTCCTTTCTTATAAATGGCACATATAATTCCTTGCCTCCATTCGTCCGGTAGTTCCTCCTTTCTCCATATTTTACTAATCCGCTCATGTATTTTCTGATATAGTTGTGTGCCTCCATGTTTAATCATTTCTGCTACCATATTATCACTTCCTGGTGCTTTGTTATTTTTCAATCTCCTGATTGCTTTTGTTACTTCATCTAACGTTGGTGGTTCTATCGTTTCTTCTTCCTCTTCTTCTGTTTCCCGTTCTGTATTTCCGGCTTCTATTCCATTTTCTCTTCTTGACAGTTTTTCTTTGAAATTTTCTGCCCACCGTTTTCTGATCTGACTTTCTTCATACAGCATTTCTCCATTTCTATCCTTACATCCTTCAATTTCTGGTTTATATTCTTTTGTAAGACTGAACATGGCTTGATAGAATTTTCTTCTCTCATTTTTTTTATCTAGTGCCTCTACTTCCACTAATCTTTGTTTTAAATATTGTCTTTTCTTTTGGGTACATATTCTTTTAGCGGCTCTTCTTAATTCTGTGTATCTTGCACAGTTGCTTCTAGTTTCTCTCTGTAACTTCTTATTTCTTGCTTCATTCTTCTTCTGGATGGCCTCTTCGCATTCTTCATCAAACCAAGGTTTTCCATATTCTCTTTTCTTTTCTCCTATTTTCTCTTCAGCTGTTTTTAGTATTTTTGATTTTATATTTTTCCATTCTTCATTACTATTTCTCTCTTCTATCTCTTCTGTTTGCTCAGTAATTTTTTCATTAATGGTGGCTCTAAAGGTTTCACACACCTCTATATCTTTAAATTTCTCTGTGTCCCATCTTTTTCCTAACATTCTTTGTTTTCTTCTGTCCACTTTAACAATTTTTAATCTTATTTTTGCTCGCACCATGTAGTGATCAGAATCGATGTTAGGTCCTCTCAGGCTCCTGACATCCATTATCGATGACCTATATCTTTTATTGGTGAGAACATGGTCAATTTGGTTTACTTCTTGGGTTCCTGGAATCTTCCAAGTTCCTAAATGAATGTTTTTATGAGGGAAAGTGGTACTACTTATTATCAAATTGTTTCTTAAAGCAAATTGTATTAGATATGCTCCGTTTTCATTACTTATGTTGTGGAGAGTATGTTCTCCGCTAGCCTTATATGTGGCTTCCTCCTTCCCTATTTTAGCATTAAAATCACCAATAATTAAGATCTGGTCATTTTTGGGTATTTTCTCATATGTACTTTCTAATAATTCATAAAATGTCTCTTTTTCTCTATCTACTTTTTCTTCAGTTGGTGCATGTATTGACAGCAGAGTTAGATTTCGAAACTTTCCTTTTATTCTCAATCTACAGATTCTCTCATTTATTGTTTCTATCTCCAATATTTTCTTGCTGGTTTCTTTCGGAATCATAAAACCAGTTCCAAATAATCCAGTTCTTTCTCTGGTTCCACTATATATCATGGTAAACTCTGGTTTTCTTATAATTCCACTTCCCTGCCACCTTATCTCCTGTAATGCCATTACATCTATCTTATATTTCATCAATTCTTGTGCCATTTCCATCATCTTTCCTGCTTGTAGCATAGTTTTGGTATTCCATGTTCCAATCCTTATCTCGTAGTCCTTTAAAAGTTTGCCAGGTTCATTTCCTTTATATCTTCCTTTCCGGGGCATAGTGTTTGGTTTCTGAACCATTTTTTTTGTTTTATGGGGCCGGGTTGTTAGCCCTGCGCCCAACTACCAACCTGGAGGACCAGGTAATTTTCTGTTGGGGTGTTCTTCCCCTAGCCTTTGCCAGTCCCCTGGCTCCTGCAAGGCAGCAGTGCTGATTTTGGTCCGCCCTGGCTGTGCCAGTACTATATATATCTATATAGCATTCCCCTATCCGCCACCTGGGGAGGCGCCCGGTTGGAGATCAGCAACTCCTGGAATGAAATGCCGCTGTCGTCGTCGTCGCATGAAATGCCGCCGTCGTCGTCGTCGCATGAAATGCCGCCGTCGTCGTCGTCGCATGAAATGCCGCCGTCGTCGTCGTCGCATGAGGTGCCGCCGCCGCCGTCGTCGTCGTCGCATGAAATGCCGCCGTCGTCGTCGTCTCATGAGCTGTCGTTGTCGTCGGCGCATTAGGTGCCGCCGTCGTCGTCGTCCATTAGGTGCCACCGTCGTCGTCGTCGCTGATCTGCTGCCGTCGTCACTAGACTTCACACTTCGTTAAATTCACTTGCCTTTTTCGGGGATACGTTCTGAAATACTTGTTGGAGAATGCGGCGATAAAAATAAAAAATAATACATACCCATGCAGAATCGCGTGCAACAAGTGAAGATTAAACATGAGATTCCTATGGATGTGTGTGTAGTATGTAGCATACGAAGTGTAACGTGTCAATAAAGCGTTTCCTGACTACGATGTGTTTCTCGACTCCCACCCTCCCCAATTTCACCCGGGGTAAACGCCAATGTCTCCCACCATGTTTCCCGCCAGTTCAGAAGGGGGGTGTGTGGCATCTGACAGCTTTTTCGACATTCCACACTACACCGCATTCGCCTCATACACAGTGTGCAGCGTTTTCGAAAATGCGCTCTAACTCGTCAATGACGCATTTCCGGACCCATGTGCATATATATAACATTTTTTCATATGTGCATATAACATTTTTGTCTCCATGTGAGGAATATGTTCCCCAAGTATTGACATATATTTATGTTACACCCTGTATACAGGAAATAACCAAGCAGCAAACACATGAAGATAAATTAGGCAAATTAATCGTATTTCGTGTGGTATTTTGGTACGTGTATATTAGATATGATTGCCACCCCCTTCCCCTCAGAAAATATTCTGACGTCCATTATGCCATTTTTTCCCTGCCGTCGTTACTAATGTCATGTAGTGTTTGATTTAGATCCTCATAATAATACTATTCCACCCTGCAATGTTAATATTAAGGCTCAACGAGCAGTTCAATTCACACACTGCTAGTGGTTTTTATCATTTGATACATTTATCATGAAAACTTATGTGATAACCGGCAAATTTACAGTGATTCCAAATTAAATTAACATGTCAGGTCACAAATAGAAGTCAAGATCGTTAATCATACACACATATTTTCCAACACACTTTATTGAACGCTGGGTCCCACCCGCAAAAGAATCCAGAGACACATCCATAACCACCTCACAGCAAATTGTGTGTGTGGAGGGGGGACAGCATATTTACACTGCCTTAAGAGCTCAGAGCCGTGGCGGAGTGGATAGCGCAGTGTGCTACGACGTCAGGAGTCCTGGAATTCGAATCCCCGCATGGGCATCGGTATTCTTTGTGAGTGTCGCTTTATCAACTTCATTATGTAATCACTCATCCTCATCGGCGCGTTCAGAAAGAAGAGGCTGAAAAACGGCGTAAAATAACCTAATTCTTCAAACAATAAGAGCTCACTACTTTAATCTGGCTCTGACAATTAATAGTAATATCAACTCCAGATAAACATTAGGATATTGTTTCTACATTCCTTAAACAAGGAATGGCCTTGCCCCCACCCAGAAATCTAGATAGATTGGCGCCTACCGACCCAGGACCCCTAGATTGTAATACCCTGTCTCAGTAATCTCTGGAGCAAAAGAACGAAAACAAGTCTGTGCGCAAGTAATAGCGCGATACGGCCCCGCCAATGAACACGCGAGGGAACTCGATTGCGTGGAGGGGAGGGGGCTACTGCAGTTAGCAGCCTTGCTCCAAAGATAACTGAGACAGGGTATAGGCGATGGCGTTCGGGGAAGTCAGAATTTGAGACTTCAGACAGCTAATTTCGAACACTAGTAAATACTATGTGTGCGTGAAGACTGAGCACTGCTAATTGCACAACTTAAGTTGCAGATCGAATAATATCATTTGATGACAATCACGTGTATCTCAAACTATAATGTAAAAGGGGAGTTATGTTGCTGTTGTGAGGTTCTTATCTCACACAAAACACATGCAGTACTTTCGCTCATTTCACTCAGCTTGTTTTCAGAACTGGCTCTCAAATCCTTGACGTGAGAAACACAATGAGAACAGCGTTCGTCAACAGCGCTCTCCAATTTGGGATTGAATCCGCGCAAAGAACAATAGGCATGTTTGAGTTGTGAACAATCGGGTTCAAGGTTTTACAGCCATATGAACTTGAAAAAGTAAAGAGAGGCAGAAAAAATCCAGTATGGAAAGAACAATCACACTTCACCGAGAATTTGGAAGCGAAGAGAACACTGAGTTGCATGCAAGGCCATCGATTGGAGGCAGTTGCAACAAACGCCAACACTTCTCCAGTGCATGAGCACTTTTCCCGTTTTCATTGAAATGACATGTTCCAACTATGGCTGAGCAGCTACCGATTCCGAGCTATCGGTATCGGAAAGTATAGGTTGAAATTTATTTACGGATACCGACCTATACTTTTCCGGCATTTTGATCTTACACAACTCTGCAAAAATGCTTTTTTCTCGACCAGGCGGGGCGAGCGACTCCCAACTGCTTGTGGATAAGTTATTATACCTAATATTTTTTAAGTATTTTATCAGTAAGTTTAACAGGCTCGAGAATATTTCAGTCAAACTTATGCTCAAGATAGGCTAATAGGAACTCGACCTTCGGTTTGAATTTGAATCCATTGTGCAATTTGCGTCAAAAGGGGATCGAACCCAGGACCCGTTGAGGGAATAGGTTTGTAATATAAACTGTAATAGATTAACAAAAACAACTCAATATGGTTTGTGTAAACACAAGAAGATAATAATAAACATGACAAGACAAACTAGGCTAGTGACGATTATTCAGTTTGCATTATGGCATTGGGAGGAATTATGATAACACCTACAATAATAAGAATCTATTCCAGCCTTAGAACCCTATTTTTGCAAAGTAATAGTCTAATTTCTAAAGCAGGAAAACCAGCTTGCTTCCTGCTTACAGTATGATATATTGCTTATGTAAAACAGTGCAAGTGTAGGTTAGAATTGATTCTCGGTGAGGTGACTTGCCCGACTGAAATTCGCCCCTCGACACTTTCGCGGAGTCTAATTATCCTGGACAATTTACAAAATTAGAAGTTTCTCTCTTTTCTTGCACCAGTTGCGTGTGAAAAAACTTAATTTTGTGATGACGTTAATATTATAATGTATTTTTTGTAAAGCAAAAATCTTGATCAATTGATGCATATAATTAGAGTGGGATAATGAATATGTTGAATAACTTTTAATTATTACAATTTACAAGTATCAGTATCGGTGGGAATCTGTGAGAGTATCGGTATAGGTTCAAAGTGATATCGGATCAGCCCTAGTTCAAACGTAATGAAATCTTCAGTCAAGAAAAGGGACGTTAGTGAAAATTCATCACAACTATCACAAGGAACCCAAAATCTGCCAATTAAAAAAAAAAACATGTTTATTTATGTTTCAGATACAGTACTGAATGACCATTTTAGACAAACAGTAACAGCAGGGAAACAGACAACCAATACAAGATCACGGGAAAAAAATAAAAGTTACACACACATTATTAACAATTGTTGGAAACTGGCAAGAATATGTTAAGATTTGGAGGCAGGTTATTATGCAAAAAGACCGCTGTAGAAGTGAGAGTCTTGTTAGTAGGGGATAATTAGGGCCAGAGACGGTAAAAAAATGGAAAATTAAGAATTTTTGTTTTAATATATTTGTTGCTGGCCGCGGTGGCTCAGTCGGTAACGCGTCTGACTACCATGCTAAAGGTCCCGGGTTCGATCCCCGGCCGGTTCAAATCCGGGAACTTTTCTAACGGTGGAAGCCCACCCAGCGTCGAATAACATGGGTACCTGGGGGAAACCCTGGGGGGTAAAGGCGGTCAGGTGCGTGATGCTGATCACATCACCCCCACTCACGACTGGATCAAGAAAGTGTGGGCGTTACCCTCACACCCCCTATACGCCTTCATGGCGTGGTGCTATGCACAGGGGAGCACTTTACTTTACTTTTATATTTGTTGGAACTCTCTGTAGCTCCTGAGAAAAATCGCAAAAATTGGACTTGTTAAACATACATAAATTTTGAAATATGTACGCCATTTTGGAAATTTCGAAAAATTGTGTTTGGACAATAACGGTGAGTCATACAATAACTTCGGATGCCCTGGTTGACTTTTATTTGCTTTCAAAAGTTTAACTGTAGAAGAAAACAAAAATGATCGAAATTATAAAAGTGTATTTGTGTGAATGTGACCCGAATACTTGAGGATAGCAACCCATCTACTTTAAACATTTCTCAGTCAGTTGAATGAAGAAATAAGTTGCAATTTGTATGTTGGCACGAGTTTAGATGAATACACGATTATTGCAAAACGCTGCACAGCTCATAGTTAGCGTTTGTATTAATTTGGACAATATTTTGTAAAATATATTTAAAACTGGATTTGAGCGTAATCTTATTTTAGAGAGATAATTTGAGGAGTTGTAGTACAGGCAACGAAGGGAAGATAATGGTATATCACAGAAATAATTGTAACACAAATGTTTTTTGTACTCGATTGTGCAAAATGACAATAAATAATATATTAAAAATCAAACATGATTGGGGGAAAATCCACCATCTTGGAAAATGGTGACTTGAGATATTTGATTGATTGATTGATTTGCTTTTTTTTACTTCGCTTATTTTGCCACTTTTGGCTAATTTGCGAAGATGGGGATGAGTGATGATACGATGAAATTTATGAATGGACACTCACAAACATAAATTCCTAGGCCGGGATTCGAACCCTGGATCCCTGGCGTCGTAGAGCGATGTGCTAACCACTCCGCCACGGGGGCGGCTTGAGATATTTCAGAATTTCATCATAAGTGTATTTATTTATTTATATGCATGTACATGTATATGTGTGTGGGTTTCTGTATGTCAGATATATCTAATATGATTTAAAATGAAACATTGAAACAATTTACTGAATGGACGTGAAACAAGGAGATGAAACTATGCTCCAACCAATATTGTTAAGCTTGTTGATTGATTGATTTGGTGTTTTAAGTCCACTTTATGCACAGAAAGGCTAATCGGGACTGGACCTACAGTTTAAAGTGGAATCGAACCACTATGTACCTCTACCGGGTATCGAACCCGAGACCCCTTGATTACAAGGAGACGTCGCTACCACTACACCATCGGGGAGGCACTATTGTTAAGCTGGCAACCACCTGGAACCGTAGCCTTTCATTCGGGATTCGACTGCAATAAGAGAAAATTCTTTCGCCCCATTGGTGGGGATGGATCCAACGTTCCAGCCGGTTGGTTGGTTCCTTTAAACATCCAAATTTGCAGATCGATGGTCGGTCCTTTCAAGAGGTAGGGTCGGAAGAATCAAGCGAAGTCCAGCTTAACCTCTCAAGCTCACGACGAACCTAGGCAGATTGAAAAGAATAATAAATGAAGAAAATAATAATTAAAAAGCGGAACTTCCCTTGACACCAAACGACAGTAAGCAGATTGCGCGTGCCGTTTGAGTTTAGTCAACTTCGTCATGTTATTCTCCGCTGTTTTGAACAGATGGAAAGAAGTAAAATTTATTTCCAGAATTGAAACCACATAAATAAAGACTTGAGCACGCTCGATGATCAACGCAATAAAATTAATTGATTTGGAGTTTTGAGTCCACTTTATGCACAGTAAGGCTAGTTGGGACTGGACCTACAGTATAAAGTGGGATCCGAACCACTATGTGCCTCCACCGGGTATCGAACTCGGGATCCCTAGATTACAAGGCCAACGCAATATGAATATCTGTTCGCACAGTATCAGTGATTGTGAAGGAATACTAACAGAGCTACTTGATCCGAATAGGCAATACGTCAAAGAAGCCTGTAGTAAATTTTAGTAAGCTCGATTTTGTAAAGAACGGAAGTTTAAGTTTCATTAGAATTACCAGCCTTAATGTACTGTTCTTAGTCCTTCCTAACAGTGCTTTAAAATTCTGTTTTATCTGATTCAATAGATCTTAATAAAACCAACTAACTTTTTTCATCCGTATGATATATACTAGTGGTGTATTTACGATTTCACATTATGGCTTTCTTGCACATTGTATTTGAATTTTGAATTTGATTTTAAAATTGTGGGAGCGTCAGCACTTAGGCTATTTTGCTCCCGTCACATTATACGGGGGCCAGCCCCTTATCATTACAAAGAACAACTCTAACGATGCATAATTAAAAATCGTAAAATGTTCTGACTTCTGTTAAAAGCTGAGGCCGTAAACGAGCACTCAGCACACGTAAGGACAACAGGGCAATACAAACAAAATTATACTGGCCATGTGGCCAGTCGCCAGAGCCTCGTTAGTCTTCAGTCCAGGGTGTACTAACGTGGAAGTGAGGTTGACATTTGGGTGTACTACGTGAAAGGTCACCCCTTACACCCCACTTGCACATTGTAGTTGTGCCTCAGGGCACTTACAACACACAGGAGTGTTTATTAAATAATAAATGTTAAGCAAACAAGCGATAACAACCATAATAGTTGTTATATTCGTGTATATTTCAGAGCGTGCTGCACCTCCAGAGCCCTTACTCCAATCCGCTAATGGTACAGCCAACGAAAAATATAATAGCAGGCGCTTTTTTCATTAATTTTTGTTCTACGTACTGTATTGTTTTAAGGAATGGGATTCTGTTGATGCGAAACAGATGTTGTCCTCCACTTTTTAAAGATTTTCTTTTAATTCCTGATCATTTCATTGTTGAAAACACTGAATGAAAATAGAAAAATGAATGAAAAATATTATTATTTGCCGTTGAGTGTACATATAATCTTGGATGCAACGTATGTTAACAAGACGAGAAAGGAACACATAAATTCGCTTAAAAACCATTTATGAATTGAGATCTAGCAGTTCAACCTCAAGTTGAAACTATGTCCGCAAAGGAGAAGAAGGTTGGCTGGCCTACAGATCACGTTAGAGAAGACATCAATTTCTCTATATCTCCTCTCAGGTAGAAGACATCTAAGAGAAATTCCACTGCTTCCAAAATAGTCGCTTTCTGGAAATATTAAAAAGGCAGAAGATGAAGAAAAATGGAAGGTTTCTATAACAACGCCAAGGCACTCGGGATTATTGATAAATAAGGAACTTCGTTGCACGATGAATATATATGGTTCTTTTCAGACAGGTTACTAGGACAACGTTGCTCAAACTGCCCCCGCCTGCCAATACTTGATATGGTTCTTCAAATTTATCGTCATTTCGATTAATATTGGAAAAGAATAAGCACGGTGAAGTTATAGGTGAAATCGGGGCTCTTACAATCAGGAAAGATATAAAATACCTGTTCAGAAATATCCCGAACTGTATTTATTATGGATAAGAAAAGACTCCTTTCAACCAACAACGCAGACAAAGGAAATGTGCATGGTTTCCTGCATCTGTGTCCAGTCAAGGAAGAGCAGTATGGTCGGGGGCGGACATCTTGTTTGTGCGTGTGTTTTTTTTTTGTCTTGGTTTTCGTCGCATTTTGCACTGGAACCATGACACATAGCTACTGCATAAATTGGAGTAGTTCAACTTTCAGCAGCTCAGGCATAGTAGAATTTTATTAGATATATACCGTTAATAATAACAGTAATAACCATTCCTTGATATTATATAGTATATTTGTAACACTTTACATATCATTAAACATTTTACAATTAATGAATAATATATTTTAAACAATCTCATTGTACATATCTCAATATGCACTTATTAACAACAACATTATTATAATTATTCATTGTTTATTGTAGCAATACATTCAGATTTCTATTTACAAGTTTTGAAAATCTATTAAAATACAGTTGAACCTGAGTTATACGTATGTCAAGGTGAAGAGTACGTATAACTGAGAATCAGATTTAGATACCATCAATATTAAAATACTGTAATTGTATTTTGAGGAACAAAACATACGTAACACAGGTTGTTTCTGTCATAAAGTGGTAAATTGACGAATTTAAAAGATAGATTCTTAAGTTTTTTGTGAATTAACGTCCACTTCCCGTGTAAATTTTACTTTCTGGTCAAGCCTGTAACTTTTCCTCTTTCTGTCCTCCACGGCCGACCAATAGCAACTGAAAACGTTCACTGAAGGAACCGGTGTTCAGTTTTTATTACAGAACACGGAAAAAGTCAGATATCGGCATCTTATCTTTTTAACGTGTGTAGTTTCGTATCGCGATTACGTCCAAAAGAAAATGGGTTTCATGTTCTGAACAACTGCGGCAAATCTTTCTCCTCTGATTTCGTGCCATCCGCCGCCTCTCCTTGGCTTCTCTGTGACACCGCCGCGATGCACTTGAATTTCTGGCAACTCCAGACCGACCGCAGTCATTCCTGCCTGCCCTGTTTCCTATTTGAAACTGGCCTAATCGCCTTGTGTTTTTGTAACGACAAGAAATGTATACTTCTGTGACATTGTTGTAGCTTGGTTACGTACAAATCAACTTCATTTTATGAAAATTAGTACGTATAACACAAAATTAATAAATGCATTTCATACTAATAAGGTTTAATTACAACATTTTAAAATTATATTTTGCCGAGACACACTAATTTATATATAAAACAGAATTACGCAGAACTGAGTTACGTACAAAGCAGTCTCAACTGTATGTCTAAATTTTCACTTTTTGAGACTACAAACAATTTTTTATTTCCAATTGCAGTATTTTTTCTCATAAATTCTGGAGTATCGTTATGTCGTGAAGATTGCTTGATTGAGTTGGTGTTTTAAGTCAACTTTATGCACAGTAAGGCTAATCGGGACAGGACCTACAGTTTAAAGTGGGATCCGAACCACTATGTGCTTCCACCGGGAATCGAACCTGGGACCCCTTGATTACAAGGCAACGACGGGGAGGCATAAAATAAAATTATTGTAATTGAGGGATATGTAACCATCCATTGTAAATAAACCATTTTCTTTTTCAAAATCCTTCCAAGTAATATGGTGAAAGGATTTATTTTTGATTTGATTATGTAATTAATACAAAATATTTACTAAACCAATTAGAAGAGTTTGGACCGATTATATTATCGTTAAAACTTGGAAAATTCAGCTGCAAAAACTTATGAAGTAATACAGCAGGCCTTTGGAGATGATATAAGTAGTCTATCGACGGTGTTTGTAGCACTAGTTTGTACTTGTGCAGTAGTATTGCATTTGCTCTCTGTCTTCTAACCTGCGGTTGGCTTGAGCAGCAGCACTTGTTTTTATCACTACCATCATCATCAACAAAAAAACTGCAGCCTCAGTGGCCGAGCGCGTTGAGTGGTTGGCTCATTATCTCGTCAACGAATGAACGTTCGAGTCCTAGCCTGGACATGGGTTTTTCTTCGTGTCTTTTCATCAGTTCCATCTATACTCTGTCCCGTGAATCTCTGGAGCAAGTGAAAGAAAACAAGTTCTCTGAGCAAAGAGAGACTCGACAGGGCTCGATCAATGAACGCGTGAGAGTCAAACGTGGGGTTTGGAGTGAGCAAAGCGACTGTAGCTACCAGACGATGCAGCAGGTCGCACTGCTTCGCTCCGCCCATTCATTTTCTCCCCTTCTCTACCGTTATGCGCGACCTTGCTCCACAGATTCACCGTAGCAATTAGCTAAATAGTTTCTTAAAATAATACAGAATTCACAACTTCCGATTTGTCCGAAACTACTCTCCTTCTGCAAACTGACCGATTAGGCTTCAACCTGTTTCTTCAGTGATTGTCAGTTTTCACATATTCTTGAGATGTTATTATCCTCCCCCTCTTCCATTTCCATGTTTTTTTTTACTTTGAATGACATTATTCTGTGTAATCTCTCCCCATTTCTTATTTACCTGAGTTTTAAAAAAAATATTCGAATTATAAAATTGTTATATTAAACTAAATAATAAAAATAATAATTCATGGGGACTGCTTTCTGCACACTTCTGTGTAAAGTATGCCAGTATACTTCTTGTACGCTTCATGTTGTAAACTTTTTTAACAAATGGGAAGCTAATGAAGAAAATTTGAGTTGCAATCGATTTCCACGTAAAGAAGTGAGACAATTAAATACAAATAACCTCACAGAGTAACAACAATAATAATTCAATTTTTTAAAACTAAGTCCTTTGGAATCGAATCTTGCATCATTTAATGTTTCACAGCGCAAGGACTACAAAATTCGTAGCATGTTTTCTAATGTAATATATAGGCATTTATTTAGATTCATAATCATAGCACATGCAATAAAAGATCCTCAGTACAAGAAAGAAAAAATGTAGGAAAAAACAACAACAAACAGACTTAACTTATCATTTACGTAAAGAACAAAATATCTAGTTAATAGATTTTTTCAAAGTGCAAGAATTAACATTGATTAACATATTAAAAACGTCGCAATCGTAAAAATGCAAACCCTCATAGGAAACAATAGCGTTCAGTTTAATTTTAAACTTGAGTTTAAAAAGGTTCTCTTTTCTTAGGCCTAATCGTTAGTTTCAGTGGTTTTTCATTTTCAGGGAGTTTTATCTTCTTGTTTGGCAGGCTTCAAAACGATGCAGGTTGCTCTTTGCAATTCTGCACGTTCTACAAGTTGTATATAATCTGATCTGCCTCTTTTTATTGAGGTATTATATTTCATGTTCTTAGAAGTCCAGTTACGTTAACAATTTTCATCTCATCTGTTATCCCCTCCAATTGACTCTTGAAAATGGAAGGAAAATAAAAAGTTAAACTCGTGTAACTCAGGTCGCATCGGCTCTGTTTGAACCACAGCAACATGGCACGATTTAGGAGCCTCCGTCATTTGGAAACAAATATTTTTTCTTTCCTAAGCATATCCGGATGGTATTGTTAAAACTAATATAAAAGAATTGGCAAATATGCAAATAAATAAAGTCAAATAAATTTAATGCGCTTCTCTTGTATGTCATGATATCATGAGAGATACGAGTCCTCATAAAAAAACAGACAAAAGTTTTATAATTTCAACACCGATCATAGGACAAATGCAGTGTGCTTGAATATGCCCAAGTTACAAACACACCATAGTTTTTTAGACCATTATACCGCGATCTAAGCGCCACCAAAATTTATTTTTCAATCTTGCTAAAAATTGTTTTCAGCAAGGCGCAGTGGATTTTATTCACAATACTCTAGAGTATAATAAAATGCTTTTACGTCAGTTGTCAATATAGGCTGGCAAAGTCAACGGGTTTTTCGTGAATGAGAATCTATATAGATTTTGACTCGCTAGCAAATGGATTTTTCTAAATTCTTGTCAGGTCCAAAGGAAAGATTTTCACGGGTTTGTTGCCTTTCCTTAGAAAAAAAGCACAATATGCAATGTGTAAAATGCAGATTTTCAAAGAGTAAATGATTGACTTTCAACATATGACTAATTTTACTGCTGAAAATGCAAACTATAAGTAAATGTTGGTTTGTTACTATGTTTCCGATCGAGTTTCATTTGGTGACACACGCAATTTTCTAGCTGAAATGTACTACTTTAGAATATGCAAAAACATCTTGCTACCATTTGCCACCCTGCGTTGTGTATGCATTTGTATTAGCGATTGCTAACCCTCTCCTCTTTTTTTTTGCTGCATCTGAAAATGTGCAGTTTGGTCATACTACATTTTATTTGATTTATTTTGATTTTCTCATATTAGAAGTGCACTTAGAATCACAAAATGTGTTCAATGTTTCAAATGATGAACTATATTTAGTTCTAAATTAGTAGATACATTGCCGCAGTCATATGCATGTCCGTATTTAAAGTTTTGTTTTGGGGGAGGGGGTTCAACATCCCCTGAAGCTTTCTGACATTTTAGATTCATGCAAGTTCAGAGGCCAAAATTAGCAATTAATTTTCTAATTTTTAAGAAAATTTAAGCTTTACAAAAATACAACAGGGAGACAATACTGAGAGAACCTTTCTTGGGACAATCGAACTAGAATTTTCAAAGATTTGAACTTCCTGAAACTTGTGCGAAACAAGTTTTATTCATAGAATCACAGTCCATGTGCGCCTCTTTCCATAAAGCTTAACGCTCACTGAGACGCCGAGAAACGCGGCAACAGAACTTCTGTCGTCTGCTTCCATGGAAATTAAATTGTGTATTTCGCCCACTATAGGGAAACGAGCAGAACCGAAGCGGGAATTTCCGTGCCAGAAGTCTGCAGGTTATCTTACAAACGCCGGAAATACGACTCTTACGTTCTGTTGTCGCATTTCTCCGCGTCTTAGTGGGAGTCAAGCTTTAATGTTACTGCTTCAGACTGAAAATTTCCTTATGTTTGCTCCAAAATTCCATTAGTTGTTGGATTAAGTTTTAATCCCGAATGAAACATTACTGATATGGATCTTACTAAGAATCAGTACATGGAGGCAATTCGAGGATCCAAGCGGAGAGATACGGCCACCTCATCATCCAAGATCCCATGGGACTGATGAGAGTGGAAGCCAACAAGTCTGCAACAATCCCTTTTTTGTGTGAAAACCACTCATTAATAACTATTAGGATTGTTACCAAGTAGAACCTCCTCAACCACCTACTTCTCTATTAAGATCTGCACAGGAAACTAAATGCATCAAATCTATTCGATGCACCAGAAACGTATCGACTGACGCACTAAAGTGTGTTTTTTGGCCCTTGCCAGGAATCAGTTTTTCCAGTTTGATGCATTTTTTAATATACTTTTCGCGATTAGCCAAAAAATGGCAGAAAAGCTAAGTGAAATAAACCAACTAAATCAATCAATCATACACAGCACACACATTCATATGAACCTCTTTCCGACCTCCATTTGAGTCCTCCCAGCTTCGAATCCCGGCCTGGGCGTTATTTGTGAGTGTCCCTTCATCAATTTCATCATATCATCACTCATCCTCATCTTCCCAATTAGCCAAACGTGGCAGAAAAGCGAAGTAAAATGAACCAAATCACAAATCGGACATTTTCAATGGAAGGACGGGAGGTGCTCCACAAGTCGAATATTCTTGGTATTTGGAGGGAAAATTGTCCGCGCAGCTATCTCTGAGAATTGGTTCGGGTTTAAATACGACATTCATGCCACAGCGCAGCATCGCCGTTTGAACAAGCCGAACTTGTTGATCGGAACTGCTCGCCTTGCCTACTTCGGTGTCAGGTAATTTTAACGATTGTGTTTATCTTGCTGACACATTTCATCACTCACTGCGGATCCCGTTCTGGTCTGGGATTTCTGTTCAAACCAGAGATGTAGCAACCAACCGTACGTTCACTTTATTTGGCTATACTCGCACGGAGACAGCAAATATTTGGATTTAAAATTGCACCTCACGATAATAAGCGAAACCAAACAAAAGGAGGGAAGCTTGTGCAAGGAAGAATAATGCACGTCTCCCAATGCAAGCAACACCCACCAAGAGGAAACATATTATCTTTCTTTCCTTCTGCCTCTTAAAAAAAAGAACCAGAATAAAGCTTCGCAACCATCCGATTTTCTTTCGAACCTCAAATGTATGATATATAGTCGATAGAAAGAAGAGATAAGAACTAGACCAGATTATTCAACTATAAAAAATACGGAGCTATAATGATAGCGATATACATATCATTATAGTGCAAATAAAATAATATTTTCTGTTACCTTGCATAGGTTAGTGACCATGGTTCTACATCAGCGCACAATAGCACAATGCCCAATGGTTCGGGTCCCACTTTGCAGTGTAGGACTAGTCCCGATTTGCTTATACGTGCATAAAGTGGACTTTAAAAAAAATAATTAACATCGTGAAAGATGAATCTCTCTTTGCTTGCCAAAAGTGTTCAATTTGTAATTCAAATATTGCATAAGAGTGCAACATTATTTTGTACATATCTTCGTCACACTTATAATATAAACCTAATAAAGAAGGAGTAAACTCTTCACATGAATATACATGATTGTATTTCCTTGTTTAAAAATGTATGTATTCAAAACGCTTACGATGTTCGTTTTCTATATGCTGTGCGTCTAAAAGTAAAAATAAGCGTCATTTAACGTAAGAATAAATTATGATTTGCCTCCATCGACGCCAAGATTTAAGTACGGCCATCCCGAGAGTGTTGAATATTAATTGCCGACCTCCGTGGAGGAGTGGTTAACACATCACGGTACAACGCCATGGGTTCCGGGTTCGTCCCGGCCTGAGAATGGGTGTTCTTTGTGAGTGTCAAATCATCAATGTCATCATATCATCCCTCATCCTCATCTTCGCGATTAGCCAAAAGTGGCAGAAAACCGAAGTAAAATAAATCAAATCAATCAATGAATCTTATAATAATTACAAAATACCTTCTATTATCACAGAGATAAGAACAGTTGAAAAATAAACCTCATTTGGCACGACTTTGGAAGGTCGTTATGCTATTAATCAAGTACTGATGTAAGCAGATGATATGTAGACTTTTGGTGATATACCTACCTCAAGTGCATATATATGCTTGTCCCGCACTTCTTGTTTGTGGCTAATGTAGTTCACGTTACTACCTTATATTTTTAATACTTACAGCCCAAGTTAATTTGTCCAACGTGTAAGCCTAAGTCTCACATTGCACGTGGCATGGCTCCTGGAACAGCACTTGAAACCAAACCTTAAGAAACAGATGCAAGCACATGCCATACTGTAACCTAGCTTTGTATTAATAGTTAAATGCAACTCGTTACCACGTGACAGTTTATTTAGTTTAGACTATCACCGGCAACTGCAGATTTTTAATATTTATTGTATTATAAGTGTTCCTCCAATCGCTATTACATGTGTTGTCGGAGGAAAATATACATTTTTGTTAATTACCGAGTGTCATGGTTGGGTTTATCTTACCTGAATAATTAATGAATACTTCCATGCGTCAACATGGTAGAACATAACAGTTGGCACGTTATGCGAGCACCTAAACTTGTGGAGATCCTTTACTCTCGGTGACATCACCATGGTATTTGAAAGAGAAAGTGAAAGAGATGAGGGGGAGCTGGTTGGAGAATGAAAGACGATACAGCGAGAGTCGAGAGAGGGGGAGCGAGAGAGGGTTTATAGCAAAAGGGGGGTTGGAGAGAGGCGGAGGCATTTCCTTGTATTAGCTTTCGTTTTCAGATTGTTCATTCCGGCTGCCGGGGCGGGTAGTGGCCGGACAAAGCCTGTCATCAACGAGGCTGAGCAACTGCACAGCGAGAATGAACGGGAGAATCACCAAGGGAATTCCAAGTCAACAGCCAGGTCCGACTCAATTAAACTGTTTCACTCGCTCCACAATTTCCTCTGTTTGACGAGATAATGGGGAACACACGAAGAGCAGGGCGAGGGGGAGCTACAGAGGGATGCTGGGTACATAGGAGTCAACGATTTTTCACCATCTGACTTGTGCCACAAGTTGGTATCTCACTAATCTCCGTAATCTTTTAGTCTGCAGATTAAACGTGGCGCATATTGTTCTGGCTTGTTTATGTGTCTAAACGGGAATGTGGAAATTGCAAGAGAGCTTGGCTGACCCGTAATGTGATATGTGGGTCAGATTGCATAATCTTGCAAAATATTATATTGTTGTTCCATCATTGTAGCACACTGTAATGTAAGACATTATTTGAAGGAGGCCTCCCAGATGGCGCAGTGGTAGCGTAGTCGCCTTGTAATCAAGGGGTCCCGGGTTCGATACCCGGTGGAGGCACAAGTGGTTCGGATCCCACTTTAAACTGTAGGTCCAGTCCCGATTAGCCTTACTGTGCATAAAGTGGACTTAAAACACCAACTCAACAACAACATTAATTGAAGGACTCGGGGTAAAACATTGTTAAGTGACATTTTAGTCATTATTGAGTTACAAAGTAAAAACAGCCATCCTTGAATTTTCGCGTGTAATTGTCATGTCCAGCAATTTGCATTGAACTCATTGAACGCTTCTGATATTGGTAAACCCAACACGAAAACAATTTATCTACAGTACCTATAGCTTCTAATAACTTTTCAGCTTAATAAACTCAATAATGACCAAAATTTCATTTGCAATGTTTTACCCCCGATCCATTCATTTTGTAATTTTACTGTTTTATTGTTACACAATATTCCTCGGTTGAATATTCATTGTTTGAGTGATCTTAATTAATTCATGGGCTGTGACTAATTTTCATCAAAACTTGACCGTAACAAGAAAGAAGGCTATCTTTAGAAAAAAAACGAAACAAGCTATTTTCGTTCAACTCATTGCTAAGTGAGGTTATTGATTCTTGTTTACAAGTTACAATCGCATGTTTCAAAACAGTAGGACGCTGTGTTATAGGTGTAGATGTTATATTCGGAATACAACAACGGTGAAGGAAAATTATCACGAAAATGTCATAATTTCACCGCGAGAGTAATAACATGCATTACACATAAAATAGTACCGTCTCCACCCATTACCGAAACTAGAAAAAATGAAGTACTTTAGTATTTAAATCGTATTAGTATGATATCTGCATTATCCCACCATTTGGACTTTGTTAAATTATTGTCGTTGTATGTATGGTATGTGCGCCGAATCATTTCCCTTTGCCTTGCATGAAATGAGCATTGAACCTTATCCTTTAACCCCGCGTGTTGAAACCTAGAAATGCGTGCCTTCCCGATTGCGTAGTGGTAGTATCGTCGCCTTGTAATTAAGAGGTCCTGGCTTTGAGGCACATAGTGACTCAGATCCAACTTTAAACTGTAGGTCCAGTCCCGATTAGCGTATCTGTGCATAAAGTAAATTAAAACAAACTCAAACTAAGAAATACGAAGTTAAGTCGTTTACATAACAGTCATTATTATAATTGGTTATGTCGTGCGTTCTTTGTAATGGAGCGCGTATATGGCCTACCAGTTCGCAATAACAGAGTAAATAATTTTGAATTTGAATATAAAAGTTTGGATGCGTCAGCACTTAGGTTATTATGCACCCGTCACATGGTACTGGGTCCAGCCCCTTACCATAACTAAAATAACATAACTGTAACGTCGTGTAACTAAAATATTCTGACTTCGGTTAAAATCGGCGCCTGTAAAGGGGCACTCAGCAAACATAAGGACAAAGAACAGGACAACACAAAGAATTATACTGGCCATAGGGCAGTATATCTGCAGTTAGTCTGCAAAATGCAGTCCAGGGTGAACTACGTACGTGGAAGTGAGGTTGACAATTGAGTGTACTACGTTGAAGGTCACCCCTTACGCCCCTAGAGTAAATAATTGTAATGGAGCTTAGGTTTTTGGGTTAATTCAATGTTACCATCTGTCTCATTAACATTAACAGAGACATACTTGTTGTAAATTCCCTTTTGCCAAGGTTATCGAATTTGTTACAATCAGAACTAATTGCATTCAAATTCTCGTAAGAACTCGATCACGGGAAGTTGGACATGGAAAATACAAACTATATTTCATCCTGAATCTAGATATAGTCCATCAAGTATAACTACATTGTGTTCCCGTCGTCAAAACCCTTGACGTCATAGTGTACACCTGAGCTTAGGTTAACTACTGGTGGTAGAGGGATCAGCGTAACGCTCGCTCTACGAAGCAAGAAGTCTCAGGTTTGAACCACGTTTGAGGCATCATCCATTTCATAATTCATCCTCATCGACGCGATTTACCTAAGAAAAGTAACGTAAAATAAGTGAAATGGACAGAAAGTCGCTGATGAGGCGCTGTTGTGAGTGGTGAGTGGTGTTGTGAGGGAGGGAGCAAACCCTTGAGTTATGCAACCCAAACTGTTGCTATGAGTAGCTAGGTTGAAGGACTTCCAGGGAGTACACGATGTTTTTGCAATCACTGCTATAAATAGCTATGATACACTAATCTGAAATCTGTGGGGCAAGACCGCACATAAAGGAATAGAAGGGGAGAAAGCGAGTTGTCGAAGCAACGTAGTGCAAAAAGCTGCAAGCGGTTGTTAACTGCACTCACTTCCCCTCTCAGGAGTTCATTGGTCGAGCCCTCTCGAGTCAGCACTTGCGCAGAGACTTGTTTTCGTTCGCTTGCTCCAGAGTTTCCGGGACACAGTATATATGGTCATTAATGACCAGACTCCCCCTGGATCATCCACATATCACCGATATATGTAATGACATGGCATAAGGAACACGAGCACCTGCCAAAAACCATCGATATGAGCTCAGGGCTGTCGAACGGGGCATGATGATTGTTGCCAAGCTCCGGGTACCGCTTGCAACGGTGGGTGAGGTAGTGATGAAATGCCACATGACCCACAACCCAGACCTGGTAAGCTGAAAAAAACTGAGTGATCGGGGCCGTCAATGTCTCCCAGATGTTGTGTAGACGTTACCAACAGTGAGCGACATTGGTAAGTGGTAAGTGCTGTAAGTTATCATGCTATCCTCCAGAAAGTGGGTTGCACATGGATTTCATGGTCTTTTTGCAACTCACAAGCCTATGACCTTTACATGGAATGTCGGTTGCCGTTTACAGTGTAATCAAGGGGTCCCGGGTTCGATACTCGGTGGAGGCACAAGTGGTTCGGATCCCACTTTAAACTGTAGGTCCAGTCCCGATTAGCCTTACTGTGCATAAAGTGGACTTAAAACACCAAATCAACTCAACTCAACAGCCGTTTACAGTGGTGGAAAGCATGTCACCAATGAACATGGAACACTCCTGTGTAGTGAAGAATCTAGCCACCCAATGGACCATGGTGAACGTTATTTAACTAGATGTCGCGACCTTAAAGTAAAAAGGTTCTATCTGCACTTTTGTGCGACAATGAGTTTGTGACCTTAAGCAGACCATTGGTTTACATTCTTTGTACTCCGTAAAGATCCGTCTGAAGCCTTTCGCGTCGTAGCCAGTCCAGCGTGGTTGACTTGACGGTGCACGCGTTACAAGCAACACGGGTGATAACTGAGTGTGTAGTATGGCGTAAAGTGATATGGATGACTTATCTTGTGAGGATTCTGGATCCGAGTACGTTCCTACCAGTTCGGGAAGCAGCTCTGAATGCGAGATACCGAACCAACTCCAAAACGTACGCAATGACATTGCTAGGGTGCTTTTCATTGATGCAAGTGAGGACAGTGCGTCAAGTCTGTCCATACTCGTTCCATACTCCTCGTCTTCTGAATCAGAGACAGAAAAATCACCTATTAAAGGGCGACGGGCGCGCACAAGGAAAAAGAAACACAACCAAGATAACTGGAAGAAGGTGCAAACAAGTAAGAAACATCAGGCAGACCTTGAACACACCAACTTTAGAGGTAAGAAAATTAAAGCTAAGGAGTTGAAATTGCATGAAAACTGTACAGAATCGTGCACTCGTGGCTGCACAAAAAATATAACCTCTGACGAGCAAGAGAATTTATTTGTGTCATTTTATACACTGCAAAGTCATGCAGAAAAAGTTCATTACCTGTTAAGGCCATCAGAATGTTACATAAAAATAAGAAGTACGAAAGGCAAGTTCATTGACTCACGAAAGAAAAACACATTTAAATATAAATTCTATGTTAGAAACAAAGAACTGTATGTGTGCAAAAATTTTACCTCAACACACTTGGTGTAAATCAGAAAATGATATACAATGCACATGCAAACAAAGACCCTGTATCCGGAATACAAAAGACTGATGGTTGGGGCAGAAGGACACAGGAAAAGATACCGAAGGAGATGAAAGACAGAGTGCGAAAACACACAAAATCTTTTCCAAAAACTCGCACCATTGCAGAGCTAGTAGAAGTAAAGAATACCTTGATCCTAGTTTAAATATAACCATGATGTATGATCTTTACCGTCAAGAATTTATCAATGATAATTGCCAGTTTGTAAAGGTATCAATGTACCGTAAAATCTTTAATGATGAATTCAATTTAGATTTTTTTTGCCAAAATCTGACAGGTGTGATACATGTGAAGCATTCAAAATGCGGAGCATTGAAACAGATCTTGATAATGAATTGAGGACTAAAAGTGGTAAACGTTGTAAATGCCAAAAACGAAAGTGTTGGGAAATCGCATCGTTCCGCACATCAGCCCGTAAGAACGTTTACACTAGTGACCTCTTTACACGCCCTTTGAACTTCTTAGAGGGCTACCAGCCACGTTTCACGTTTATCACATTATAAAGCATGGAACATTTCACAGTTTAACGTGGAAAACGGCGTTTGTATTATTTTGACACTTACATCGTTTACCAATTTTAGTCTTCAATTACAGCGCAAATACGAGGTTGCAGACAAAGAAGCTAGCAGAAAATAAAGGGAAACAGACCGCAAGAAACGAGATATATATATATACTATTGTTGTTGCATTTGATTTGGAAAATGTCATTACAATCCCTAGAGCTCATATGAGTAACTTCTTTTACAGGCGAAAGTTAAATTTATACAACATGATGGCTCATTTTGCTCCTGGCAAAGACGTGTTCTGTGCAATTTGAACAGAAATAGACACAGGGCGCTCCGGTAATGATATTGCAAGTGCAGTTTAAAATATTATGGAGGAAATAATAACAAAAATCGTGAATATAAGAAACATAATAATGTGGAGTGATAGCTGTGTTCCACAAAACAAGAATCAGATGATGTCTCTGGCGATGATGGACCTTCTCGGAAGAAATCCTCATATTGAAGATATCACAATGAAGAATTCTACCCCTGGCCATTCCTGCATTCAAGAGGTAGACAATGTGCACTCCCAAATAGAAAAAGCTATGAATGTAAGTGAGTTTTGGTTACCTGTTTCTTTTCTTCGTATTTTACTAGCAGTAAACAGAAGGAAACCTTTTCGTGTCATTCAACTACACCAACGTCATTTCAAAGACTTCCACAACAGTAGCAAATATCTGACTTTGAAAAAAGTACGTTTTTCTCATCTGTCTCAAATAAAATTTACGCCAACGACAAGCTGAAGTAGCATATAAATTAAGGCATTGTGATGATTCACTGTTTGTACTTGTGAATGTGCGACCATTAACCACTACCAGACAAATGGCACAACGTTCATCTCCTATGTATCCATCTATTGGAACTTCCAACGTAGAGAGGAAGCAATTAAGTAAAGAAAAAGTGTCAGATCTCACTTATATGATGAAGTGGATGCCGGCTGTGGACAAACGTTACTTTGCTACGGTGCTGAAGAGAAACATATAAGATACTTTTTTCTTTCATTTGTTACAGTCTTGTTGTCAATAAGCGATATCTACTCTCAATGAGTACAAATACTTTTCATTATCTTATCAGAAGGATATGCAGTAGCATGTTATGTTAAAATGAACGTTGTGTGTTTCCACTGGGATTATATACTGCAACACTATTTACTGCTTACTTTTTTCAACTGACTCACATGTCAATACTTTCTATTAAACATTATTTCAAACTCCAATCTTCACACTCTTACGTAATTGGTTTATAGTATTGGATGAAACAATTTGTATTATTTTGTACTCTGTAGCACCTTTTACATCTTATTTACTTTAACATGTACATAGTTCATGCAGAATATAGAATAACTAGAATATAACTAATTTCTCACCTTTCTTTTTTTGCAAAAAGTTTGAATATTTAAGGGATAACCTTTTAACTCTCATCTGAAACGTTACTTTTGGAGTAAAAAGGTTCTAACTGCAAATTCGTCGTTGCAATACCTGAAAATTAGTAATATTTTTTTATTAATTTTCCTGTATATATTACAGAGGGAGGGATCACTATACAAATGCCAGAAGCACAACTTGTTGGAATAATTAGTTTTCCCTGTGCACATAGTCAAATCTTTAACTAGCTCTCCAGAGAATATTACGACTTGGCAGATAGAACCTTTTTAAGGTCTCTATGTCTTGTGCCGACTCTGAAGTTCGAAGGAGTGGAATCATTGATTTATCCACACACCCCATCATCCCCCAAATTTCCTCAACATTCCCTAAAACTTTCCACAAAAGCCCAATTTATGGTAATTTTGGCTCTAAATTTATTCAAACTCCCATAAACACGAACTTATACCCCCTCCAGATGGAAAATTATGGATAAATCACTGAGTGGAACGTGTGTGGGACTGTTTTTAATGATATGGTCTTGTGGTCCCCTGGTTCGTGAGATTGAATCCGTGAATGTGAATGCTTATCAAGCGACTCAACAATTTTGAAATAACCCATTATAATTTTAACAGGACAATGCTGCAGTTCATAATTCAAAGGACATAACCCTTTGAGGAAATGGGAACGGAAGAACTAGACTGGCCGGCACAAAGCCCTGACCTCAACTCTAGTGACGTGCGGAATGAGTTGAATCGATGGTTTGTGGTTAGGCCAGCCAAAAAAAAGTCCGACTTGTTCACCGTTGAGGGAGAAATGTAAATATATATCACAAATTAGTGGAAATTCTTTCCACAAGGGTAGAGACTCTGATAGCGGCAAAGGGCAAACCTACGTTATACTGACACCAGATAAGCACACTACTACGTGCGTCCGATCATTACTCCAGGAAGCTATAAGGCCTGAGCATCCGAAGCATCCTCGATGTAAGACATTATTACAGTTACAATTTTATTTACCTTGTAATAAACTGCACTTATATTATTAGTGTCCGTACGTACGATTAGAATGAAGTACTTGGACATGCTAATCAGCAACCTTCTATAAATGAAGATTTCAACGCTACTTAGGTGTATTTTCCATTGACCGTGAGCATTCACCACCACAGGACACAATGCGCGCAATTGGCAATGACGAAAGGATTTCGGTAGTATAACCATGCATATTTAGCTTCTGTGGTTGGCACAGAGGAAGGATATCTTGGCGTGTCATCCAGGAACACCCGGTTCCAACACCCGAGTGAGATTGTCTGTATCCTGGGTCGACTGTCCTTTTCATCCCAGCAGCTAAATCACTCTCTTCCAGTTGTGATTGCTCCATTACTTGGAGGGGCTTCATGGAAAGCTTCCGTCCTCGGCGAACGAAGCTTTAGCATCCGGGATCTGACACAGCCGCTTCAACTGAACGTCACGCATGGAGCCAATGACGAGACTAGCTATTTTTCCAAGCGTACAAAACTGTTTGCAAACATCGCAAGCATTTATAAACAAAATATCCCACCTCCTCCTACACAAACACACACCTTTCACAAGTGAGATTCACATTTCCACGAAGTATTCCTGGCAAGTAATGCTTGTTGATATCTGCCAGTGGTGATCTGGTGCCACCTTCCATTGACAACATAATGTTCACATTTATAGCTTTTCCATATTTCATTCAAAATGAAAATGAAAGGTGAAAATTCTTCAAAGTTCTGCATGCATTTTGTGAGAGAACACTTATTTCTCTGGCTTTTAATTTCTTTTAGGATAATCACAATGATGAAGATGAATGATGATTAGAGGACAATTACAAAACAACGCCAATGCTCAGGCTTGACTTCAACCCGAAGCCTTTGGTAGCGAAATCTGAGTCAACCACTTAACATGATAGGGCCCTTAATAATCTTCGAGTGTGACTATTAGTAAACTAACAAGCAACACCAGGTTCGACCTACCCAGCGTCGAATAACATGGGTACCTGGGGGAAACCTGGGGAGTAAAGGCGGTCAGGGGCGTGATGCTGATCACATCACCCACTCACGATCGGATCAAGAAAGTGTGGGGCGTTACCCCCACACCCCCTATACGCCATTGTTGCGTGGTGCTAAGCACAGGGATGCACTTTACCTTTACCTTTTTACAAGCAACACCACAACATTAAGTTGGATTTTTTTTAAAAAAAAAAGTGTTGTAGCTTACAAGCAACTCGTGAGGTAAGAGGAATGCTCCCATTTCAATTTGTCGTTCAATCGTAAGACAGGTTTTATATACGTTCCGAAACCATCTACAATGAAACCGAATGTTGTCTTACAAACATACACTCTGTCCATGGAATGATTGCAGGAACGTATTCTGCTTCGCTCTGCCCACTCGCTTTCTTCCCTTCTCCAATGTTATGCGCGACCTTGCTCCAGAGATTCCCGGGATTGAGTATAGAGTTTTGGTACAAACAAGTATATATATTCTGGGTATATATTATACGCACACACACACACACACAGGTTCAAATAGTGAGGAAATAACGGAAAATTTTCACAGTGAAACTGGTTATTACAGAATACTAAAAAAACAGAGCAGTGTAGGGGATTGTCATTCAATGAAATAATTATGTAGTTTTTATAACACATAGAGGTTACATCTGATTTCTACATCCTCCTTTTGGCCCGGGTTCCCTTTAAAATATATCAACTAAAAAAATGATAAAATATTGTAATGTAAATGTTCCCGTGTATATTGTGTCGTGTTACACATTAAATGTGAATTTATTGCTACCCACAACTAACTCTAGCTCATTTAATTTCGAGAATGCATAATATTATTAAACGTCAGAGAGCATACAACATCAAATGATTTAGATGTACATACCTTTTTTAGTTAACAGGACTTGCATGTAAATGTGTGCGCTAAAAATGATTATTAAGCACGTGAGACTGGTTTCTATTTTCTTTTAATTTGATATTTTTCACATTTAAAATTAAATTCACGAGTGGAAACTCGTGCCATTTCACAAATAATGTACTAGTTTTTTGTATAACAGTCAAGTTAACATGCAGCAGAGAAAACGAATATGAATTGGTTTTGAAGCCGAAAACTAAATACTACACTTAGAATGTTGTATTAAGTGTCGTGAATTTGAGGGATTGGGTTATGTAGAATATCTCCGTGTGCGTGTGTGTATTGCACTGTAGCCTTATATCATTCCCAAATTTGTCTAATTTTGTTATATTTAGGGAACGGAATTTTGTGCTAAAAAACTCAGAAATATTTATTTTTTTATGTGTCATAAATGTTGAAAATATGTGATAAAAACAGGAAAATATGTGACAAAAATAAAAACATTTGGTAACAAAAACGAACTATAACATGCATTTTAAACACCTGAAATCAGTTTCTAAATGATTACCTCTTAGCGAGCTATTTTTTGGAAGAGTTGCAGTGGATCACCATAGTTTTTTCCAAATTGTCCATTGTAAATCTGTGACGATTATCTCTAAAAAGCATCTTATATTGTGAGTAAGATCGCTCCACGTCACAAGAAACAATTCTTGCATATTTGAAGCACGAAATGTCACTAACGCTGAAGTTTTCCAAACCTTCCTCTTCCTCACCTTCCAAAACACGTGCAATTTGGCACAAAGTTTGAAAATCTTGGTTTTTCCCAAAATATTCTGTACATTTAGACTTGTGCGTTAGATCCAGTGAGTTCTTTCAGTTTCGTTTCTACCATACGGACTTCACCCACGGAAGCTGCCAAAGTGTTCGCGGACGATTCATGTTTTCATATGGAATTAGAGAGAAAGGACAGGTTTGTTGAGATGTATACCAATTTGATTTTTAAGGAGGGATCCATCAACAGTTCTTGCAGAATTCATCTTTGTCGATATCATTTACAAGAGATACATTTTTTTCAAAGTTCTGGGCATAATATACAGCTGCATCCAACCAAGTGCCCCATTGAGTAACTACAGATGTAGGGGGAAGGGGAACCTCAGGACATTTTTGTTTAAAAATGTCTGTTCTTCTAGGCGACTTGATAAAAACTTTCTTCCCATTTGAAACCAGTTTATCGACATTGGGATAAAGAGCTCTTATCTTTTCACATATTCTATGCAATGCATGAGCCACACATGTAACGTGCACCATTTTGGGGTAGCTAACGAGAAGAACATTGTCAAATTTTATGCCTTCCGGCCACAATAGCTGCATTGCTTCCTTACAAAGCCTTGCTATCGTTACGTGTAGCCAGCCCCAGCTATTTTATCCCAATAGGATGGTAGGCGAGGCGCCAGAAGTCTGCCAGCGAGCGTGTTCAAAGACAAAACAAACCTAGTACTCTCGATATGAAAGAGGTGCGGAGAATAAACATTTTTCCTTTGAGGATTTCGAGGTAGCTGAAGTCAATGAGCGATTTTATGTATTAAAATGAAAATTCGCAAGATATGTATATACTTACGGAAAACTGAAAAATATGTGTTTTTATGTAAAATAAAATTTGCTGTGTTGACATATAAGGCTATGACCAGAATTTTGGCAAAAATGAGGGTCTCTATCTTATCGCAGAAAAAACATGTATTTACCTAAAGTTCCGTTCCCTAGCTTATATTATAGTGAGAGCTCATACAGTGAATTATGGTAGTGAAATACATTATTTCACTACGTAACAATGAATATAGAATAACACTTACCGTAGTAATACATATCTAAAGCAAAGCCATCCTCTTTATTTCGCCGTCGTAACCTACGGTACAAATAAAATATACATCAAAGACTTTCAGTAAATAATGAAATTAATGTTAATCAGTATGGTAATAATCTATAGTAACAAATCTTGTATTAATCTATGTAAACAAAAATCTGGAAACAATATGAAACAAACATAAAAATATTTAAATTTGCACGAAATTTTGTAATTATCATCCAAAACTGAACATCTAGCAATTTCTGAAAAATTGAGCTTCTTTGTCGCAGAGCGTATTCTGATGTAGGTTACAGGAAGGAAGCTAATTATCAATGTGGAGATGCAACGCTTCCAAATTCCCCTTGTACTCTGTCCCAGGAGTCTGTGGAGCAAGCGAACGAAAACAAGTCCTCGGCGCAAGTATTGACTCGAGAGGGCTAGACCAATGAACGCGTAACACGGAAAAGGATTGCATGAAGGGGGCAACGTGGCTGCAGCTTTCAGCCGTTTGCAGCACCGCGTACTACATCGCTCTGTCCACTCGCTGTCTCCCCTTCTCTACCGTTATGCGCGGCGCTGCTCCACAGACTCCTGGGACGTAGTACAGAAGAGTCAAGGAACAGTCTAAACTATTCGCACGCGCATGTTATGAGAGTGAAAAAATAACAACATTGTCATTGTGAGACAAATCTCAGCATAGGAGGAGGTGTTGGCATGAAAGTGAAGCAATCCCTTCTGTGATTTGTGGGTTCCCCTTAAGTCAGACACTGCACTTAATTTCTTCAGCTTCTAGCATAAGTGTTGCAAACAACATGCAGTACCTAGGTTTTATCTTTGTCCCTGGTTTTACAACTAAAATAAGAATAATAGATTTTTCCAATTAAATGTATTGTGTGCTGTTTTTGTGAAGAAAATATCAGCTTCTCCACAAGTATAGCATTGTTGACACAACCTCGCAGTATTCTTCTACTCAGACAAAAATGATTGAAACAGTCACTTTCCCTCAGATGTCGCCAGTGTATCCACATTTAAAATCGCTGAATATTGCACACAAGACTTTACATCCAGAAAATTCAATTATAATTAAGGTTTTAGGCAGCGATTTTAAAAAGCCTGCTGACTGTTAGAAATTTCATAGAACGTTGCCAACTTACAGAAGCAATTTTCCTAACTTGAGACAACTTTTCGCTCAATGTAAACAACATGAAAACACAATGAAAACTAATTTTCATTCTCACATTCGTTATCAGTACCACAAAATTGATAAGAATTGGCTAGTTTAATTTAATTTACATTTTCATTGTCGAACAGTGTAATTAATAACAATTATGAAACTAATATTGTGGAACTTGAAGTACTTCTGCCGGTAATATAATTCACTTGCAGCTTAAAAGCATATTCAAATGCATTCCGCATGAGGTCACAGTAGATTCCTGGTCCTTGTGCATCTTAGACAAACATCCGAGCCGAAAGAGTCCTTGCATTCAATCCACGTGCATGTACTAGTTCAAGGACCCTTGACACGGTACGCTTGAAACAATAATAATAACAACAACAAAATGAAGCAATCCAAGATCATACCATATTCCAACATTCAAATTCGACCCCGATCCCTTTGTGGGAAATTCCAGTAGAGATTCCAGGAGTCTCTCCACTTCAAACAAAGCTGGAAAGGCAGACTGTTTACCTTTAATCGGAAAAGACGAGTTGTAGAGAGGCTTCATCCTACTTAATTCATCTTTGAAGATGAAACTCCCGACTCCCATTCTCCTCATTTCTGTCTTTGAGGTTTGCTAACAATCACGCTGTCTTTCTTTATTCATGTATCCTTTCTTGAGAAGACCACCGTCAGGAAACTCACTCTAGCTCTCCACTATTCAAATGGTGGGCTTTGGAGGGAAACCGAGTCTGCACTCGAGACCAATCAGTGGTTTTCTTCTTCTTGAACCAAACAGAAAGAAAGTAACAGGCGTCGTTAGGATGGCTCAAGGTTCTCCCGTCCCCACGAAACGAGGAATATCTTCGCCTTGAGAGGCCGCTTCAAGTTGGAGAAGAATCAATCAAGTTTCAAGTTCCCGTACACAAACCGCGGGTCCTATCAGAACGAAAACAACTCCCTTCTTCCTCTCCTCTCTTACCTGTTATTCCTTTGTCAGCAAAAGAGAGGAACTTCGAGGTCGTGTGAGTATATGGAGCTGAAAGTCGATTGAGCTTCAAATTTATGATAGTATCAGAATTTGCTGCTGCTTCCTCCGAGTCGTGTTGTTGATCACACCACTTGCCAAAGGCATCAAGTAACATCTCCATTATGTAACAGTTTCTTAATGAGTTCGAATGGTGAATCTAATTTATCTAGTAATAGTAATGTAATACATCCTTAGTCACTGACGCACGTAGATATTTTTTTTCGGGAGGGGCTGGAATTACAAATGTCGATAGTACATAGCTTCGTTCTACGGGGAACGAAATACACAATTTTGTATATTTGGAGCATTTTACTCTATTAAAATTGTACTTGCAGACAAAAATGGTAATCGGGGGTCAGTTTAAGGGGGTTTGCATTTATACCTTTCGTTTCTCTCGAGTTAACGTATTTTCATTTCAAAATGTTGATTTTCTCAAAATTTCGTGAGGGGCCGTAGCCCAATCAGCTCCCCCCTTGCGTACGCCAGTGTCTTCAGTAGATTTTTGTTTGTCGAAGTTCTATCCAAGTCCTATCGATGTCCACTTTATGCTCAGATGCTTCAATCGGGACTGGGCCTACAGTTTAAAGTGGCATTCAAACCACTGTGCAATGTGCCTCCAACTGTAAGCGAACCCGGGACTACAAGACATCAGCGTTACCATGAATCATTTTAAATGCTTTCGCATGGCAAGAGAACAACACTGTGGAGAAACACCAGCGTTCGGAGCGTTACTTTTTAAAAGTAACAGAGTTACGGTTATAGTTAATTGGTTCAAACAGTAATCGAGTTACAGTTACACATTTTAAAAAGTAACACAGTTACGGTTACTGATACCTGAAAAGTAACCGTAAGTAACTTTTACAGTTACTTTCGGTTGGAAATTATCTTGCAAGTAAATTACACACAATCAATGTAATCAGTAAATGTGTGAAGTATTACGGATTTTATTTATGTTTCTGGTACATAATATGTCTTCATAGATTTACATTATTAAAACAAATACATAAAGGGTGGAACAAAGAGTCAACTTTGCTTGAACGATTTTAATTCGGAAAATAGTTTAAATACCGGCTACGGTATTTTGAATATGGTGGCATAGATTCCACTTGCACTGTTTCTTTCTCCCCCATTTTCAGCTCAACAATATTCACTTCCTCGACAATGATTTTTCATATCTCGATTACCGCATTACAATTGAATGCAACGATCAATCCAAAATACTAAAGTTTTTGCTTGAATTTAGAAATGAATTGCAATAAATCGTATATGTTCTAAATTTATCATGCAACAAATCATAGCTTCCTTACCTAAGGGATTCCATGAGAATCCTTTCACCTTAGCATCAAGGGAAGACACATAATTGCCAAATTTAGCTCTTCGCCCACGCTACAAGTCAACAATGTAAGTGTCGTAAAGTAACTGTTGATAACATTACTGCTATTGCAAAAATGTAGTTGTATTACCGTTACAGCTATTTACTTTTAAAAGTAAATAGCTACAGTTAGAATTTTCCTAAAGTAACTGTTACTTGTAACTAGTCAGTTCCGAACACTGAGGAACACGTTATTCATTCGGTCATTCATTTGGTTAGTTCCCATAGCTTTAAAACCATCAGTTTTTGTTTCCCAGGTGGCAAACAATGAATGATGAAAACCTTTTATAAAATTGAAGTTTGGTGACGCAGGATAAACTCCCAACTCTTACATCAAACATACAAACATGTACACAAGGATACTCGTTGTGGCTCGCGTCTCATGGGAAGTCAGGTAAATAGCTGAAAATTTTCACCGATTTGTTTGATCTAATAAAACGAGTAAACTGTGACACCTGCCTCCCCATCACAAATTTTAAACTAATGATCAGTGTATTTGCACTTCACAATATAGCCGCAATGAAAATTGTCGCTCGATCTTTGATTTGGTACTACACATTGTACACGGGTAATCGAGTAGGCAAAGACAACACATGCATAGCTTGTATGGATATTTGCCGTTTGGGTTATGTAACGATGTGGTACTTGAAATTGATGTTAATTGACATGCTTGTGCCACCTCAGGACTCGCTGGAGGACGATGACGGAAATGTTCAACAATATTAATGAAACGTCCAAAATATTGTAAATGATGATGGCTGCCTATCTGAGCATGGATGTTGGGAGGGGTGGGTCGACGAATTGGTCCATCGACCATCTCCTTCCCTGGAAATTGGCATAGTTCATTCCAAGTTACAAAAAAGGTTGTTTTTATTGTTCAGTGGTTAGCATACGAACAGGATAACTTAAGTAGAAACTGAGATACGTAGATCGAAATAATTGAGTGTAAAATACAGGAACTAGCTTATATTTTCGTATTCTACCATTTTATCTAAAGAATAAATTATTCCACGCTTCCCAAAATTCTACAAATTAAGTTTCATGTGAGAGGACACACATACAAACTTTGACTAATATTTTCCCCAAACTTTTAAAGTTTATTCTTTAACGAGGTGTGTAAAAGTTGACAACAAAATAGAATAATTATGCATTTCAGTACACTAACTATATGAAATATAGGAAAAAGTTAACAACAATTGTGCTGCATTTTTACTCATCTGCTAGATCGAGCAGAAGGGTGTCCCCTAGGAAATAATAAATGTAATAATAATAATTTGGAATAGAATTTGTATATTTATATGAGTTTTTACAACAGCTATTGTCCCGCACCGTGGTCGTGCGATCTAAGGCGTCATGCTTTTGGCTCGGGATATGGGACGCGCCCTGGTTCGAGTCTCCTGGGGGAATCGTAGCAGATATTTCGGTCAGTGTATGGGGCCGGTGACGACGGACCATCGTGAGGAATGAGTAGTGTAACCCGATCATAGAAATCTACAACGACTGGGGTTCATCGTGCTGACCACACGTCACCCCGTACCTGGTTGGATGATCGCCCACTCTGCTGAGGCATCTGGGAGTGAGGCCGGCAGTCGGTAGGTAGGCTTCAGTAGGACTTGGCCCTCAAGGGCCGTTGCGTCACGGGTTATGTCCAGAGTCCTGCACGTTGGCCAGTTGCGGTTACTATGCCCGCCTGGTCGCCTAGCGAGTCAGCGAGTAAGAACTGTGCGCCTAGGTTCCGAAGGTCCAAGCATCGAAAGCTCGCGGGTAACTGACAGGCCTTCCAAGCTTCCGAAGACCCAGCTGGCTTATCTACAGCGAACTTTCATTCCGACTGTGCACCGTCTCCAGGACCGCGAGTCCTGCAGTCACTGTTGCCAACTTTTATATTCTAAACTGTCCAAGAAACACTTGAGCCAAGAAAGCAGGTGTCTTATTATGACATGTCCATCTCGTTTAATAAATTGGAAAATGCAGATTGAAGTTAAATTTCTTCTGTGGTAGAAAACTTTTGTATTACGGACACCTGTAACGGCGTACGAATCAAGTTACACAGAAAGTGATGTCGTAAATACATTTTTGGAACATTGTGTGACTGTTCTACGTTAAATTAGTATATTTTTCGAAGAACTTATTTTGAAAAATTTTGCTACAGATTTTCTCTCTGGTTCAATTTTGTCAATTTAATATACGAATTAGTTGCTCAAGATATCAACCGCTCCTTCTTGTAAAGTTATAGTATTCGTGACTTGCTTAGTGTTGTGTTGTTATCTAAGAAGGTTGTTGTTTTTTTCTCGTAAATTTCATTCTGAAGGGAATTAATTTTATCTCCAATGTAGGTGCAATGTGGTACTTTTTCAATCACTACACTTCTGATATCACGTCATGCTGAACACTACAGCACGGGGGTCGATAAAAAAATATCATAGAATAAGTATTTACAATACAAAAGGTCTTTTCAACAATTCATCGTTCACTCAGGTTGTTGCGAGTTATCTAGTTCTACAGACTGCATTGATAGTAACTCGATGTAAAATAATGTTTGGTTAGTATATTGCGACGGGTGTCGTTAGCCGGCTGTGCTGACCAACACATTTTAACAAATAAACGCAGTAATAATAAAACCGAGAGCAGATTTACGATTTCAAGATCAGAAAAGTGACATAAAATGAACCAAACACATAAATCCATAATTCAAGACCCTCAAAACAAATTTGGAGAATATGTGGTTTGATATAATAACGAAACATTCTTATGGAAAAAATACTAAACTGAGAAGTTACAAAATCTAACAGTTTTACAATCTCAAGTCCACTGTGACTAACATAAATTCAAATGTCCCCATGCGTAGTGAAATGTAATTGCCGTTGACAACACTGACAGTGGTCCTCGGTTCGCACTGAAGAAACTACCTTCGGGTTTTACGTGATTTCTTAGTTCTCCTATAGCTACTGGGTATCAGTGGCGTACGCAAGGGGGGGGTTACGGGTTTAACCCCCCCCCCCCTTGAGCTTGTGAAATATTATGAAAAATGCTGTGGAAAAAATTTAAAATGGCCAATTTACCACAGTCAAAGATCTGGGACAATACTATTACTATTACTACATCTACTACTACTACCACTACTACTACCACTAATAATAATAATAATAATAATTTGAATTATTATTTCCATGTAGCATGAAGAAAAACACAGCATTCAAAGCACACGCGTCTTTCAGAGTGATGCCTTGAAAATAAGCACAAGTTCTTGAAAGTGAAATATGAGGGTAACTATGATTTCAAAGAGAAATAAAATGTTTTGTATTTCAGTTGCCTCAATGTTCAATACTCTGGCGTACGCAGTTTTTTTGGGGGGGAGGGGCCGGAATAGTAAATGTGGATAACAAATGGCTTCGTTTTCGAGGGCAGGATGCATAATAAAATATTTCGGATTTTTGGAGCTTTTCAGTCTATTAAAATTGTATTCAAAGACAAAAATGGTAGTCGGGACTCACTTTAAAAGAGGTTTCGTATTTACACATTTTAATTTTTTAAAGTTCTTAACGGATTTTTATTTGAAAATTCTGATTTTCTCAAAATTTTGGTAGGGGCTGTAGCATCATCGGCAGAGGCATGCATATTTCGTTTTTGACAAAAAGAAAACGAAATTTGAAATAACACATTGCAATGTTAATTTTTAAGGTTTCTGAAAGGTGTGAGGTGCATTTTCCTACCCAGTTTTGTCACGAAATGATGCGAAATGAACTGCAAAATGCGAAATAGACTCTTAAACACGAAATTTACCGTTTATATACCGACGCGACACTTTCTGAAGTCTGAAGTATCCTGTGTGTTATGCAATTCACGGAAAATTGATTAATTTTGCTGTAAATATTTGAAAAGCAAAAATGGACTCCTCTATACAGGAATAAACTTAATATTCTGGTAATGATTTAATGTGCTACTAGAAGGGATATGTTTATTTTGTGTAATAGTGCAGTTTTTAAATCAATTGGGATTATATTCACATTTTTAAAACCAAAATGTAATTTTATATACCGCTTTTTCACCGCTATAACAGCGAAATTTCATTTTATTTACAGCTTTTGAACCCGAAATTGACTCTGTTTTTATACTGAAATTTTGCTTTTTTTTATTTACCAAAAGTATGTGCCCCTAACCATCGGCTATGCCTCTACGTACGCCAGTGTTCAACGAACATGTATTTTTTTTGTGTGAACAATGAGAATTAAGTAAAGAAAGCTCTTGGTTCGTTGTTAGAGGCTAATGTATAGACAAAGGCTAGGCGGACAAGAATACAGTCACCAGTCTGCATTCCCATTGTATTATTTACCGCAGCACGTTTGAATGTCTCTCTTTAAAATGTCTCACCTTGTTGACTAGACAATTATTAAAACGACAATAAGCTTAACTATTGGAAAATGTTTTGTTGGTAAGAACAGTGAGACAATCCAGATGTGAATTATCGGGGACATTTATGCGGGGAAGAAGCCGGAAAAATTCCAACCAATTTCGGAAATCGATTTCGGATCTCCCGCGTGATTGTCAGACGCTCTACCGACCAGACCACCCCAGCTCCTTGGATGAGTTCCATACTTTGAGTATTTCAATTTATTTTAATATATTTTCTTGTTTTATGGATTTTCTTCACCCTTAAAATGTCTCACCTCGTTGACCAGACAAAAAAAAATGCTCCCAGGATTTGATAAAAATTGAATGATTAGAAACTAATTTCTTTCTATTGTTTTCATAGATCTCTACTACATAATAGTAGTAGTGGTATTAGTAGTATTATTAGTAGTATTTCAGCTAATTAATTAATTATAAGTATTATTAATTAATACTGATTATTATTATTTAATTAAAGTATAATAAATCAAAGGTAATGTGAATTTGGAGAAAGTTTTAGAAATAACCCCCCCCCTTGACAAAATCCTGCGTACGCTACTGCTGGGTATAGAGAAAAATCTGGCAGTTATCGAGGCCTGTGGATTCTCGTTCAACGAAACTCGCCTACGCAGTACGACACCTTGCTTGATGTGCGCGTTGCATATTATTTTAGGCGCGTCAGCTTGTAGACTGATTTCTTCCGGGTCTTCCGGACAGTGAACTTGCAATATAAGGTAGAATCAAACCACAAGTATCACTGCAGGGAAATGAACTAGAAATTGCTCTTTTGCGATCAAAACGTTTTACTACATGTTCCTACTACAGCGCTTCCACGTAGCCCAATGACCACCGAACTCGATGGCGGAGTGGTCAGCGTAGCACGCTGTGGTGCCAGGGGCTTCGGGTTCGAATCCTGGGTAAGATATTGATGTGCGTGATTGTAGAGATTGCAAAAGGTGATGTAATAACCTTTCAAATCGAAAGGAGTGACAGCTATACACTATTTCTTAAAGAAAGTGGATAGTGCTCTCGCCTTTCGTGCGAGAGATCAAGAGTGCTGGCCCACAACGTGAGGACATTTAGGGGGTTACTTGAATGTTGAAAGCAGTGAGCTCCGGTCAAGAAAGGCAGATAGTAGCGACGACGGTTATCGATGTCCATGTGTCAGCTAATGGCAAAACAAAAACAGAAAATAAAAGTTTGATAATCCTTGTCCCTCGAAGGGGTCATCGAGTTTATTTTTAGTTTGGTAATTAACTTTTTGACATGAATAAGCAATAATTTCAAGCAGTAATATGTATTTTGTTGTGCTTATTTAATGTCTATTTTACACCTCTTAAGATTAATTGCGATGATGATGATGAAAGAATAATTATGATGGAAAACTCAAGACTTGATCGGGACTCTAACCCAAAATTTATAATGTAGATCGCCTTAACAGTCAAGGGCTGTAACGCACAGAACAAAACCAACTACATTTCCATGGTAAAAAGTGTAACCACAAAGGCATAATAATACAACTTTCGGTGAAATAAAATAAGAGTTGATAAACGTTGTAAGAACTGCAAACAGAGTCGTTCCTTGTCATATCTCTATGTCCTCCCATATCTCTTGATATATCTCTCAAGATAAAATTTTGACGAAACCGAAACTTTACATCATACGAGTAAGGTACAATGATATTATGATAGTACAGAGTCGTTAAATCTTTCAAGCAACAAGTTCTATAATTGCTCCCGGATATCTTCGAATGCATGTGGGGTGGATATGTGCTTCTTTGTGGCTCTAACCTCCCCATTGCTTTTGTTTTCATTGGAAATATTTCGAACAAATATGCATAAGCAAATATCATAGAATTATTTACTTTTCATTGTTTCATTCTGCATATTTATGCTCTATTCTTTCTTTTCGTACTAGCGACGTGGATGTTGATAAGGATACATACATATGTAATCATGATATGAATTATCCCATGTTTCATGTTTTTTACGATGATTATGACAACCTGTGTAACACATTAAAGCTAAAAAACCTAGAAGACCAAATAATTGATATATGTTCTAGTTTTGTAGAGAAGATTTTAATTGGTTCATATGATGACAAAATCATTTTATCTTATATAGCACAAAGTTCCAAAATACAATGTCAGACACAAAACTTGTATCACTACAAGATCTAGTAGACATTTCTCGTCTCTAATCAGTACGTTGTTACAAAATTATAATCATATCATGTTTAATTAGAAACTTATATTGTAAATTATTAAATGTATATAGGTCATAGGATAATGCCATATTTTTAGCTCTGTGTTATTGAAAGTATTATAAATATTAACTCATTCCAAATTAATTTGTGGGCTGGTTTAAATGTTATACTATATAATTAACTGTGTGCTATTCCTTTCATTATCTCAAATGTATTTCCAGTTTTGTATAAAGGATATACTGTTCACAACACTAAAATAAAAATACATTTCTATATACTGTATACTACATTCAGTGTGGGCCAAAAGTGTGGAACCACCTCTAAATGGCAAAAGAGGTGACACACCCCAATCCAATGATCAGAAACATCATTTTGGTTGGGGAGGAGGGGGTGAGAATCATCTAGACCATGCTACCAATATGGCCGCCATCTTTGAGTCAACGTTATTTTTTGTTTAATGGAAAGGTGGTCATGTGACATATCAAATTGTGCTAGAATTTCACGAGAAACACGATGGTGTTTTATCATAACTTTAATCCATCTCACGTAATTGTTTGCTTTCTCAAAGTTCGCTGACTTCGCCGTTGAATTTTGGAACGATAAAAACAACAGGATATCCGAATTAGGATTTCGCAGGTGTCGAAATGGACCGGAGCGGACCAGAACGGCTCCGTGAAGAACACATCAAGACTATAGTTTTCTTATTTATCCCTCATTCGACAATACAAGCCCTAGAGAAACGACATTTCCTATCTTGTATCTATGCAGTAATGCGGTACAGATTCATGGTTGACACTATCATTTGTTTTTCTGCCGTTAACATAAGTAAAGCGATAATATGTTACGGAGACAGCATCATGTCCGCAGAGGCGAGTCACCTGAAAACAACCATTAAAATATTTCGAAAATAAAGCAACATCTTCATGTTTTGTTTTAGCAGAAATGTAACCATGTGGGGGGCAAAGTTTATTTTCAATCCACTTCATGGTCGGCTAGATTAATCGAGACTGGACCTACAATTTAAAGTGGAACTCGAATCACCGTACAATATGCTTCCATCGGGAGTTAAATCCGACACCCCTTGACTACAAGGAGACAGCGTAAGGCTCTATGCTATCTAGGTTGCACAACTATCACTGTGATCTCTACTTTATTGTTGATGCACTATGCTAATGTAAAATAAAAATAATAATAATAAATGTTATAAGGGAAATTATTGATAATACAGTAATCAAACTTTTGGATAAACAATAAACATATTTAATCACGACCCAGCCTAACAAACACAATTTATATAGCCAACCAGAACTACAATTTAATTACGACAATTTTTATGCTCAGATAGGCTAACCGGGTGGGATCCGAAACCACCGTAGGGGTGGAAGCAGTGACCTTTTAGGAAGGTACTCAAATGTCAATATCTCTTCCTCGTAATGCATCCGGTTACTGCGTTCATGTAGGTCAACGAGGCTCTTGGCGTCTGGACACACAGTCAGGATAATGCACTGTGGGAGTTTGTGTTCGGTGTTCTTGCCGTACGTTTGTGATTGTACCTTCACCATTTTATCTAATCGCCACTCATTCTCGTCGTCGCGATTAGCCCAATGTGGTGGAAAAGCGACGTAATATAACCCAAATACAAACAGAGAAGCGAACCACCGTGCAATGTCTCTCTCCGGAGAATCGAAACTGAGACCCTTAGATTTCACAGCGACAGCGTTTAACTGTACGTTATCGAAAAGACTCATAAAATTTTAATTACGAATGTATCATATTAAAATAATGTTGCACTGATTCAAAAGTTCATGTCCATACATTATCATTGTAAATCGCAGTGTGAAGAGAAACGTATGTAATTATGCATGTACATCTGTGTAATATTTTGCAACGTAAAGCCTATCGTAACTATTAATTAGTAACAGAACTTTGCACTCAAATCCTTACTTAAATTGCCGCACTAATTTTCATCGTTAAAAGAAAAGAATTGGGACTGCCAAGCTAATCAGAGAGCGTTTGATCCCCACACGTTGAACAAGGCACTGGGTAACAGCATTATGAGAAAATTAGCTGAATTTTCCATTTTTATCTCATCCGCCCAGAGTTAATGCGATTTGTCAGCTGTTCGAGCGAGTGCGCATCACAGATCACAGCATCCCTCCGGCGCCGAGGCCACTGAGGTAACGAGATTGCACGCGCATCTATCACCGCGCTGATTGCTGATCCTGCCTTTTGTTGTTTCTTTCCCCTTACATACAGCTGCATTCTGTAACATGCTGTGGCCATTTTCCCATCCAAAAACTGCGGTTGTTTACGATTTTGAAGACCCCCAAACTAACCACAAAGCTTTTGAGTCCTCTTGTTTTGTTCTTCGACAAAGAAAAGGTTGCAGTTTCAGGGTTGCCACGCAATTGCAGTCTATGTTTAGCGATGGAGGGAAAATAGATACTGAAAACTATTTTCCTATCGTCAGGCTACCTCAGGTATATTTTACCTGTCATCTCTCTCTTTATAACCGAGTAGCTATTTGCTTCGTTTGACTGAAAAATGAGTTGCTTGCTGCTTGTTTCATTATTGCTGGTCGGCGTTCTTAACAGGGGAGAGTCTAAGAGGAGGCCATGACACCCCATAAAAAGTGCCTGGCCCCAATTCTCCCCTTTGACACTCTAATGTTTAGAAAAAGTATTTTGATTATCAGCATGTAATCTCATCTGCCCTCACTCTTGGCCAAACTAATATTTTTATGGTGTGATTAGTGAGGTTGCGTACCGCTTCTAATCTTAAATCTAAAAATCAGCAGTCCCACTTTTCGAATTGGACCCCCGGGGTGTAAGAGGTGACCTTTTCTCCAAGATACTCAAATGTCAACCTCCCTTCCACGTAATACAACCCATAGGCGTGCGCACGGTGGAGGGGGCAAGGGGGGGGAAATTGCCCCCCCCCCCCAATCATGGACGTCCGCAGATTTTTCCCACGGAGGAACAAGCAAGGTCTTTTTCGAATTACCCCTTTAATAGTGTTGCCCCCTCAAAGACACCTATTGAATTAGAAATTATCGCATTAATGTAAATTGCTGAGACTGAAATCAAATTATACGTGTGAAATAAATACTTTTAGGTTGACATTCGGTTTCTGAGGAGGAGGTGTGGCCATTTTTGACCCCCTCCCTTCCAGACGTCCATGTCCCTACATTATTATACTTTCACCTAGAAATTTAGTGTAGAGGAATCTTATCGCAGTTATTAAACGATATTATACTATTATTGCCCCTCCCCAACCTTGGACGGAAATCAATTTTAGGGGGGCAAGGGGGCCAAACATTGAGGTAAAAAAAAGCAAGACTAGTAAAATCTAAGAGTAGCAGGACAAAAATATACTCAAGATGGATTTAGTTTTCACGTCTTTCTTGCATTATTTCTTCCAGACGGCCAAGAGCACCTCTAAGGGGCAATTCCCCCCCCCCCTTGATATCAAACTTTGTACAAATAAAAATACATTTCGTAAAATTTTCTTGCTCGCTTCGCTCGCAATGTTTGCTTTTCTTACAGTCTTGTCAAGTTCAGAGCCGTTAACTTGGGATGGCGGAGTTGGTCCTGCGCGCCGAAATAAAGAAAATGTAACAGAATGATACGGCGGCCCATGATAGTTTTTGTGCCATATTAAATCAATATTGTATTCAGTTTACAAAAAGTACTTCAAGTTCTTGCTGCTAAACTGTTTTGTCTTAAATGCATGAACACAATTGTTTGCAGGAAAAGGAGCGCAGCACATTTCAGAGACAATTTATTTATTCATTATGGTGCCTCTATGTTGCTGCAATAGAGCATATATACGTATTATGTATATACAGTGAGAAAACATGAGGTTTTTCTTTCCCGACTGAACTTTCATCAAGGCTTTGCCCCAGCACCCCTAATCAGAGGGTCTGCGCACGTCTATGATACAACCTGGACTGCATTTTGCAGACTAGAGAGACTGCCGTCTGGATCCATGGCCAGTATAATTTTGTATCATACTTGTGTTGTGTCGTCTCTATTTGTTTGTGTTTGTCCCTTCATCAATTTAATCTTATCACCATTCATCATCATCTTCGCCATTAGCCAAAAGTGGCAGAAACGCGAAGTAAAATAAATCAATTCATTCATTCATAATTGAACCCCCTTTGACACTCATGCTACTCTTATACTATGGTCCCAACACAGTATAAAATAAAATTACACCACTATTTCGTATAATAAACACACAACCCATAGTTTACAATCTGTACAAGTATGTCCATAGCAATGAAGAAATGCACAGAAAATAGAAGTTTATTAAAGAATAAACAATCTGAATTAATTAGAATTAGTATGCATTTTGAAGATTCAAAGATTATCTTATGTTTGATATTATACTTTGAAGAAGTCTGCTTTCAGTTTTCTGCCTCCAAGGAAGGCATTTTAAATCAGGGGCCTTGGTCTTATGTTACAATTATTTCTGCATTTACTTCTTCAGTGGGCAAACTTAATATATTGTTCATAAAGGTGTGGCACAGAAAACATGCCCCCCACCAAGATATCCCGCTTTTCCCCTTGCCCCTGTCTCTGATCTTTTCCAGAGAAAAGTTTCTCTATCGATGTCCTCAACAACATGTATGTACCGTAAATACTAACAGCACAAATGAGAGAGGATTTTACTACACTTCTAGAAATATATGTAACCAAAAATCAAGCAATACCATTGATGCCATCAAGCATAGTATACAAAATTAATTTAGATAGTTCAAGATTTTTATCTTCGTCAGGCGATATTTCTCCCCACCCCAACCATCGATACCCAATTGCACCCATTGCTTGTAGTTTTCTATAACAAAGCAAGAATCTCTGAAACTGAGGAAGGCGATGGGGGCTATCACCCTGCCAAACATTTCATTTTCACTTTTAAATGCCTAATGTTATTATGTCCTCTCTGTTTCTTCACACTCTCAAGAATAAACTCATCTTTATTTGGAGTTTCGCTACACGTATATTGCATATCTATACTGTTACGTTTACCATGACAATGGGATCAATTGGAATAATTATAAATGAAAATACCTAATCCGGTATTAGAACCTAGGACGTACTTTTGCAGTATGATATGGTAATCTGTAGATCAGGGAGGCCAATTCCGTTCGTTTCTTTTTATATTGATAGCGATATATATTGTTTGGTTTATATTAAGCAATGCAAATGCATGTCAAAATACATTCTCGGTTCGGTGAGGTACACGGTAATAATAATAATAATTCGTCCATCTCAAGTGTCATTTCTGGATCCGCCACTGCTCTGAAGTGAAAGTCGGCAAGACAGAGAGAAATTTAATTTGGCAAGCTAGTAGGCCTGATGCTGATGCACTGCATTCACATAATATATAATATTATAATTTGAAATGCAAAGGTAATTTAGAGTTTTACATATAAATTTAGAGTTTTATCGTTTTGCATAACAATTACTTAGTCTAATACTGTATATCACGTATCGCAAAACAAAACGAAAGAAAAAAGGAATGTACTTACCTAACATCAAATCTTAATATTTTCTCGAACACCTTCCTTGTCACTTTTCTTTGTAATTATATCAAACAACAGATACAACATTTCTATAGACATACGAACTTGTCTGATTTAGTCACAGGGTGATGAGGTTGTCACTTAGGTTGTCATTTGTCACACAACGTTGACAGACATTAACCATATGCAATAGACGTGCGTGTTCATCAGGGCAGTAGTTAGAATCTTTGTTAATTTTCTATCAATAAATAAATAAAAACAAGACTGCGTTTTGACGCTTTGGCTAATTAGTGAATATCTTGTAGTGCTGCAATGTAAAATTCGTATTTAGGATAAATATTTACTGAACAAATAAGTTGTTCTCGTCTACTTGATGGGGAGGTAAGGGGCCAACTAGGTGGGGAGGGGAGTGTCATCTCTGACGGAATAATACTACAACAAAATTATGAAATTGCTATATAAGTTACTTAATATAACGCCTACCTAAACTGTTAAAATGTGGAACTAGTATTAAAAATATGATTATGCGATTAAATAGAACAGTTTCATACATTAAATGTTTGCTTTCGGGAACTCCTACGGTGCGTATAAAAAGATCCAAGTATTCATTATTTTTCTATTCTATATTAAATGTGAACAAGAGAGCTGGAAATTATTCTACAACTCACCTACAGTACGATTAGCAACACGGAAAATATCTGAATATGCAAAATATTAAAGGTACATCTGGCAAGACTGCTCTTGAAAGCCAGATCGGTGTGAATTTTGAAAATTATGCAACTGGAGAAACAGAATGCGAGGTTTCCGTAATCCCAGATCCCCCTCGCCCTTCTGTGCCCTATGCCTCATTGTAGACAGCTTTAGCGATATAAACGGATCAGCGATTCTCGCGGGTCGCACATACGTACATACGTGCGTGCGTTTGTGTGTGCGAGCGCACGTGTGTATTTGGCGCTGTTCTCTCATGCGTATCTTTATGGAGGTGGTTGTATGTTCCATAGCGATTTTCACGAAAACAACATCCTCCCTTGCGTATTGTTGTTTGAAAATCTGACGGCAGCGCTGCGCTGAGAATCGCGACAACTGCAAGGTTTAACTGGAAAAGCCCACAGTTTGGGGAGCAGGTGATTTCATATTGGGACTTTTCGAAATCCGAACGCTTTGGGTTAACAATTGTGATTATGGCAGAAAGCTGGAATTCAATTGATTTCGTGCAGCAAATTGTTGTAATGTCACGGTATCTAGTGACATGTAAAACGCAGTTCGATAAAAATTATATTTTTTGTTTATTGATTCATTTTATGTTCAAATATAAAAGTGTGAGGTATTTTATTTTGTGGATAAACTTGTATCCGAGCCAGACGTCGGGAGTTGAGAGATGGGGTTTTTCCTGAGTGACAGCCGCCGCTTAGAACATGACATATTTGCACCAACGCGGAGATAAGGAAAGATTGTTTTCGCCGCTACCGAGCTTGAGTCGCGGCAGGCGTTCGAACCCATGTTCACGGATGACCAGAGATCCCAGCTGGAGCTCAAGCTTGCAAGGATCGACGACGCGCACTTGACCGCGTTTCAAGACAATGGAGAGAGGTCATTTCCATCCCTCTGAAACAGAAGCCAAGCCACGAGAGCGTCCCTTTCAACGGAAGAATTCGAATCTCTCTTAAATACGCGGTGCTACCATCCCAGAGACAGTTTTTACCCGGATTTCATAGAGAGAGCATCTCCGCGCTACACTCTCGCGTGATCATTGTTTTGTGTCCGTGGACTTTGTTTCCTTACGTACCGTGAGTGAATCGCAGATAGAGCGTTACCAGTGTGCGCCTTATTTTGGTGAAGATTACGCGGTGATTTGTTTTTGCCAAGCGTGGACTACATAATGATGGAGGGCTAGAGAAGATAGAGAAGGGAGCCGTCGCTCCCCCTGACGCCTGCAACGACGCCGAAGCCAGTCAGCCAACGCCAAAGACGACACCAAAACCAAACACTGCCCAAAGCCCGAAGGACGCTTTCAGATCGACGTCCCAACCAAAGCCCGAAGGACGTTTCCAGATCGACGTTCCAACCGAAGCTCGTTACCAGAGAGAGAGGGGGAAGGACGATTCGAGAACGACGCCCAAACGAAGCCCGGCACCAGAGAGAGATGATTGCAGGTCGACGTCCAATTGATGCCCGACACTGGAGAGATTCCTGACCGGCGCGTGACCACGTACATCCGACGCGAGTGACAAGAGGAAAGCCCGAAGTACTAAGGAGGTGCAAGTACACCATATCGTCGCAATTATTCTTCGTCGCGATCGACCTCGGAGGACAATTTCGCCACAAAGGAACCGTGTGCAAGTCCCGCGTCCAGGAGAGATGAATGACCACGCCATGTAGCAGAGTCTGGTACAGTATACTTCAGAGGGTCTCATGTACATGTAAACGTGCGTCGTTAGTATCAACACCGTACAGTTAACGCCGAAGTCTCACTTATTCGCAAAGTTACTCAGGAAAAACCTAAACCTAACTCCGCGTCTGATAATTTTGGTATTGTTATAAAAAAGGGTAATTTCATGTTCAGATGTTCTAATTTAATTGTCTGCATTCAGCGTTAGAAGCTCCATTTCATTTCTTTAATATTTAGTGTAAATTGTCAAAGTGTGCTCCATTTCTTGTGTAACCGACCGCCCCGTCGCGCCATTTAATTTGTCAATAGTTGACTGATGAGTTATTTTAATTGTGGAAAGCGTAGTTGTTTTTATTTCAAGGTCGTGTGCGTGAAATGGTATTATTTGTCGCATAGTGGTTTTTAAGGTAATTTTTGCTCGCGCCGACGATTGATTAGTGTATTCCGGCAGCTGGAGCCAATTAAGTTTTTGCATCACTATGTAATTGAGTAGTTGTTCTCATTGGACGAGAGAGGCTGATGTGTAATACCCCCGTCCGGGAAACTAGTATAAAGTCGAGCTTACGACTCGATGCACACGTTCATTCGAACGAAAGATTTAACCACGCCGACCCAATTGTCTTAGTTAACCGCTTTCCGAGGGCTGGCACTTAAGTTAATTTAAAAGAGCACAGGAGCTGGCAGACAAATGCCCTAAATTCACATAAAGGTTTAAAGATAAAACTGAATGATATGTTAGTGAGTTCCATGATTTGTATCCATACTTCACATGTAAAAATACCTCATGTGTGTGAAAGAGAGATAGCGTGAATGTTGTGAGAGTGAGGAGGTTTTGTAAACAGTTGTTGATTGCAATATTTTATTTGTTGTTACAATATATATTCACTTTTTTACCGTTCGTCAGTGTTGTTATTTGACGTTTTTCAGGTACCAGATATTATGCCATTAGTGTTTTATGATTGTTCGAATCTACATATCAAAGGTAAACAAAACAGTGTAACTTTTCAAGGTATTAATCTCCGCCTCGCAATAGTATGACAATAAACGACCGTCTCAGTACCGAACTTGATAACTGGACCGTGAGTCACGACCGGTCTCCCGTACACATAACGACGTTTGGCCCCGCGCCGGGGTATGATTGACACGTCATTTCGGGGATCGTGAGTGCACTCGTTACATTTGGCGCCGCGAACATGGGACGGCAACTTCTGTCATGCCTTTCCAGGAGAGCCAGGTTGCGAGAGCGGTAGAAATTTCATTGTTGTATACGTCACGCATAAAATTCTTGTGTTAGGTTCCTGGTTATTTGTGTGTTTTTCGTTTTGTATTTCGAGGGTTATTTTCATGTATTTGTCGTATGTTCACGTGTAAGGTCACGTTTTTGGGCGTAATTGGTAACAATAGGGCAGATATTTTTTCGGCGAAAGCAGCAAGGGCAGCTGCATAGGGCATTTTTTATGTACTTTTTGTGTACTTTTTTTTTTGTTTTTGGCGTAATTTATGGCATCAGGCTGAGTTGCGGGATAAGGGATTCCCGACGGACCTCCTTTTTCTTTTTATGTATCGATTTGTAATTTACATTTTGTGTGAGCTCGCGTAAGTTTGCGTAACTGTTCCAAAGTGCGACATAAGATTGAGCAGATAATTAAGGAAAGGCCTTCATGAGATTAAGAAATCGTCGCATAGACTGTTTGAACAAGAGTGACGTCATGATGGTTTGCAAGGTTTGTGGACAGGAATTTTATGATTTCGAAGTCAACAGCGAGGGAGATTCCGGACCGGTTTGTCTCCAGTGCAAGAGCCCGCCAGGAATGGAAAGGGAGATACCAAGTGCCCAGGGGGGTACATCGTCACGTGCGGACACCGACCACAGCAAGGAACAAGATGACGTAGGAAGTGGCAGTGGTGCCAACCAATTCCAGCTGCTTCTCCAGATGCTCCAAGGAATGGAAACCAGGATGCAGACCGAGATGCGGACCAACATGCAGGGCTTGCAGGCTGAAATGCAAGGGGTCCAGACCAACATCCAGGGATTGCAGGCTGAGGTGCAAGGGATGCAGACCGACGTACGAGGGATGGAAGAACGCCTCCAAGGGACGGTTCGCGCCTCCGGAGAAGAAATAACGCAACAACTCCTTCAGACGATCCAAGAATCCGAGGCTCGAATCGAATCCAGGATCGCCAGGACCGACGCTCGCCTCAATGAACAGGAAGCCAAGGTGGCAACACTGACGCAGAGCGTAAGTGAGCAGGAAGGAGCTTTGCAACACATCGGGCAACAATGTGCACAGCTGGAGACGGCCTGCAATCGGAGCAACGATGCCCTCGAGCGACAAGTGCGGCGAGCAGCGAGCATAGCGGAAGGGAATTCCGACAAGATAAAGGAAATCGAGGACAAACTGGAACGACTAAACGTAGCCGACGTTCCGGGATCATCGCGAGAGGCGGCAGCCATGACGTCATCGCAGCCAGCTGCGGTCCCCTCGTCTTCAAGGCTCGCGAGTGACGCAAGACCGACTACGCTTGTCAACGGGGGAAGCGAAGTGGACCCTTTACTACATCTTCCATCGCCGCGACCGTTCGAAGCCCAAACTTCAGGCCGGGAAGATATACGATCTGAACCAGCAACAGCGAGGAGGGCTCTGTTCCCGCCTGAATATAAGAAACATTTCAAGAAGTTCTCCGGGGCCGACAGGATATTGCCGTCTGCCTTCATCGAGGAATTCGAAGCAACAGCCCGGGAGTTAGGACTTGCGGATGGGGAGCGATTACTCGTGCTGAAAGGCCTAATGCAAGATCGGGCAAAGAACTGGCTGGATCGAAATGAAAGACACTTTCATTCTTACTCGGCGTTTAGGGAAGCGTTTTTGACGCACTTTCAGCGTCCCATGCAAGTGGAAAGGATGCTTATCCAACTGAGAAACGAGAGGTACGACAGGAACGGGGGACTTACTTTTTCGCAATATTTCTGGCGTAAGTTCAATGAGTTCCAGGCTCTCCAGCCACAGATGACCACGTCGGAGATAATTGCGGCCCTAATTTATCATTACCCGCAAGAGATAAGACGACATCTCAACGGGGCGTGCGTTTTCGATGCAGAAGCCATGTCGCTCACGCTCGAGAACCTGAACCAGTGCGAAGAGGAACGCGAGAGGACGCGAAACGAAAGATGGACCAAAAGGAGGCGACCGGAGGATGAAGGAAACCGGGGAAACAAGCATCCACGCGTTCATCTGGTCCAGCTAAGATACGGTGGGCAGCAACGCGCTCCAGGAGCCGAAGTTCGCCAGCTTCGAGATGATCCGCCTTCGCCACGACAGAGACGCCAGTATCGGGGACAGAGACGTCGAGGTGGTCAGACTCGTAGGTCACCGGGTCACCATGGCAACAGCGGCGACAGCAACTTTTACAACGGGCGAGTGAACAATGGTTATTATCAACGTCACCCCGACAGTAGACCGGAGAGCCCGCGTTCTGACAACGGGCACACAAGGCGCAGCCCGCCGAGGGTTCAAAGGAGCCCGACGCGAAACGCGAACGGGCCGAATCCCAGCAACACGTCTCCACAGCCGGGGCCTTCAGGTCGTCAGCGCCGAAGGGAGGAATGGGATGGCGAAACATGGTTAAGCGACATCGCGCCATTTTAGAAGTATAAAATGACATTGCGCCATACCCAGAGTGTATAAAATGTATATTTATTATGTAAATTGGAGGTATCATTTATATCATATGTTTTATGTTATCGAACTGGTTTACTTTTCTTGTACAGGGTGTTAAAAAATTTGTAGTCAAAATTTCATGCCCCTGAGTAGTAAAAAATTTTATACGCCTACAGAATTTTTTGATCGGAAGGAGGGCGAGATGTCACGGTATCTAGTGACATGTAAAACGCAGTTCGATAAAAATTATATTTTTTGTTTATTGATTCATTTTATGTTCAAATATAAAAGTGTGAGGTATTTTATTTTGTGGATAAACTTGTATCCGAGCCAGACGTCGGGAGTTGAGAGATGGGGTTTTTCCTGAGTGACAGCCGCCGCTTAGAACATGACATATTTGCACCAACGCGGAGATAAGGAAAGATTGTTTTCGCCGCTACCGAGCTTGAGTCGCGGCAGGCGTTCGAACCCATGTTCACGGATGACCAGAGATCCCAGCTGGAGCTCAAGCTTGCAAGGATCGACGACGCGCACTTGACCGCGTTTCAAGACAATGGAGAGAGGTCATTTCCATCCCTCTGAAACAGAAGCCAAGCCACGAGAGCGTCCCTTTCAACGGAAGAATTCGAATCTCTCTTAAATACGCGGTGCTACCATCCCAGAGACAGTTTTTACCCGGATTTCATAGAGAGAGCATCTCCGCGCTACACTCTCGCGTGATCATTGTTTTGTGTCCGTGGACTTTGTTTCCTTACGTACCGTGAGTGAATCGCAGATAGAGCGTTACCAGTGTGCGCCTTATTTTGGTGAAGATTACGCGGTGATTTGTTTTTGCCAAGCGTGGACTACATAATGATGGAGGGCTAGAGAAGATAGAGAAGGGAGCCGTCGCTCCCCCTGACGCCTGCAACGACGCCGAAGCCAGTCAGCCAACGCCAAAGACGACACCAAAACCAAACACTGCCCAAAGCCCGAAGGACGCTTTCAGATCGACGTCCCAACCAAAGCCCGAAGGACGTTTCCAGATCGACGTTCCAACCGAAGCTCGTTACCAGAGAGAGAGGGGGAAGGACGATTCGAGAACGACGCCCAAACGAAGCCCGGCACCAGAGAGAGATGATTGCAGGTCGACGTCCAATTGATGCCCGACACTGGAGAGATTCCTGACCGGCGCGTGACCACGTACATCCGACGCGAGTGACAAGAGGAAAGCCCGAAGTACTAAGGAGGTGCAAGTACACCATATCGTCGCAATTATTCTTCGTCGCGATCGACCTCGGAGGACAATTTCGCCACAAAGGAACCGTGTGCAAGTCCCGCGTCCAGGAGAGATGAATGACCACGCCATGTAGCAGAGTCTGGTACAGTATACTTCAGAGGGTCTCATGTACATGTAAACGTGCGTCGTTAGTATCAACACCGTACAGTTAACGCCGAAGTCTCACTTATTCGCAAAGTTACTCAGGAAAAACCTAAACCTAACTCCGCGTCTGATAATTTTGGTATTGTTATAAAAAAGGGTAATTTCATGTTCAGATGTTCTAATTTAATTGTCTGCATTCAGCGTTAGAAGCTCCATTTCATTTCTTTAATATTTAGTGTAAATTGTCAAAGTGTGCTCCATTTCTTGTGTAACCGACCGCCCCGTCGCGCCATTTAATTTGTCAATAGTTGACTGATGAGTTATTTTAATTGTGGAAAGCGTAGTTGTTTTTATTTCAAGGTCGTGTGCGTGAAATGGTATTATTTGTCGCATAGTGGTTTTTAAGGTAATTTTTGCTCGCGCCGACGATTGATTAGTGTATTCCGGCAGCTGGAGCCAATTAAGTTTTTGCATCACTATGTAATTGAGTAGTTGTTCTCATTGGACGAGAGAGGCTGATGTGTAATACCCCCGTCCGGGAAACTAGTATAAAGTCGAGCTTACGACTCGATGCACACGTTCATTCGAACGAAAGATTTAACCACGCCGACCCAATTGTCTTAGTTAACCGCTTTCCGAGGGCTGGCACTTAAGTTAATTTAAAAGAGCACAGGAGCTGGCAGACAAATGCCCTAAATTCACATAAAGGTTTAAAGATAAAACTGAATGATATGTTAGTGAGTTCCATGATTTGTATCCATACTTCACATGTAAAAATACCTCATGTGTGTGAAAGAGAGATAGCGTGAATGTTGTGAGAGTGAGGAGGTTTTGTAAACAGTTGTTGATTGCAATATTTTATTTGTTGTTACAATATATATTCACTTTTTTACCGTTCGTCAGTGTTGTTATTTGACGTTTTTCAGGTACCAGATATTATGCCATTAGTGTTTTATGATTGTTCGAATCTACATATCAAAGGTAAACAAAACAGTGTAACTTTTCAAGGTATTAATCTCCGCCTCGCAATAGTATGACAATAAACGACCGTCTCAGTACCGAACTTGATAACTGGACCGTGAGTCACGACCGGTCTCCCGTACACATAACGACGTTTGGCCCCGCGCCGGGGTATGATTGACACGTCATTTCGGGGATCGTGAGTGCACTCGTTACAGTAAAACCCTATTTTGTGCAAACGGTTGTCCTGAAAAGGGGGGGAGGGCTGTGCGTAAATTAAATAGGAAATGTAAACGCAATGTTCAATTCATTTTTTTCGTGCAAAAAATGTACTTGATTTGAGGGAAAATATATGAATCGTGTACTATCTCGTGTGATTTTTTTACTAAATATCCAGGATATTAGGTTTATACAAAAAAATATGAGACATGTGTACTTGTATTTATCCATGTACTTTACGTCACCGTTCGACCCCCTCTGTGATAATCAGGGATGACGTAAATCAATATTTCTTTTATGTACATTTTATGCACATGAATTTCACAACGTTACTTTTTGTGTCACTGCTTCTCCATGCCTTTATAATAATAAACTATGATTGATAAAATAGATGAAACATCAAGACCATAGTTACAAGATGCACCTGTGTTTTCTATCTTCAGTAACTCAACCAGTTTGAAATTTCTCTATGTGTAGCGAAATATAATTGCAGTTGGCAACACTGAATGTAGTGCTCAGTGATGAAGTAGGTGATATTTGCTCGTTACTGAACAGGTTCCATAGGGCTTCTCAGTTCTGGAGCATCTTACCGATAGATTTGAGAGACCTGCCGAGACTCCTTCAAAATAAAGGGGGTGAAAGTTCCAGCAGCACCACTGGAGTTTCAGGCGTCGGGTCTTCCCTTCGAGCTTTGGCCGTTTCCTATCCTGGAGGAAAAAGGCTACGTCATTGGTCTTTGCGGAAGAGTGTTCCCCGCACGTCACATCAGCCGCATCGGACAGCCAGTCATAACGAGAACGTCCTTGTAATCCGCCCGTGTTCTTATGTTATTGGGAATCGGAAATGAAGTCGGCCTTAAATCGCGTTCAGACCCGAACCTTGCGTCTAGATCCCATGTGTCTGTTCTTGTCCTGACGCATTCAATACGTAAGTATGTACGTAGATGCTTGCCTCTTGCTTTCTAAATATGCAAGCCTTTTTCTCTTCACGTTCGGATAGGAACGAGAACCACTAAAATACGTAGAAATCAGTTGTATATTTCTAATTCTCATCTTATGTATCGATAAAAATAAACTTTGCAGGATTGTCATAGCTTTAAAAGCATGAAATTGACTAAAATGTTTCACGAAATGTATTAATTTACAAATTTCTTTGTCTTTACATATACCTGTAATTTTTTGTAACATAAGTAAACACGTTCATTTAAAGAGCGATCGGGCTTCCTATATTTGCATTTGATGTGTCTGCTGAAATGAGAGACGCCGTGGTTCAATCGGTAGGGCACCTGACTGCCACGAGGGAGTCGCGAGTTCGATTCCCAGGGTGGGTGATCTCAGGTGGGAATTTATTTTCGACAATGTCTCGTACAAAGCAACTCTGAGGCTCACCCAGCATCTTTAATCAATAAGTGTCTGTGGAAACGGGAATAAGTGTCTGTACAGGCGGGAAACTTCTCACCGCAAAGAGTGCCTGCTTTCTGCCTCACAAGTGCACGCGAGTTGCTCAACTCTGTATCATGTACATGAAATGGAAGATTTCGTTGTTAATATGGAGCATATAGGTTTTTTTGTTAATTTTGGACCACATTTCTTTCACTTGTTTCTGAGAAATTGCAGGAAACACTAGGTTGGCACCTTATATTTAGCACACGGCACCACAAACAAGGAATCGGGGCGTGTAAGGGGTGACCTTCGCAGAAGGCATGCAAAAGTAAAAGTCAACCTCACTTGCAAGTGATACACCCGGTAAATTCTTCTTGCAGGCCAACGAGGCTCTGGCGTCTGGACCTACGGCCAGTATAATCTCTGTAGGGCTGTGTTTTGTCCTTATTTGTGCTGAGCGCCCCTTTACAGCCTCAACTTTTAAGTAGGTCAGGAGATTTTAGTTCTCAGAGACAGGTAGTGACTCTAGTTATGGTAAGGGGCCGGGCTCCGTTAATGTGATGGGTGCAAATAGCTCAAGTCTTAACAAACCCAAAAAAATGTAATTCAATTTCAAAAATTCAAACTAGTGCGGTTGGAAAGCAAGAAAAAATGGAAGAATATTTCACTTCCGGCAGAGAACGTGCCCTTTGGGGGGCGGATACTACATTAATTCCCGAACCTATGATCATAATACAGTTATAAACTGCAAGTTAGGTGAAAATAAGATGTCATGAATGATAAATAACTGCAATAAACTAACAGGTTTCAGGTATAGAATCTTCGTCATGAACGCCATTTTGAAGACGCCATTACAGACAAACGAGGGCTTAAAAACTTGGGGTCGTCTGGGGGGTTTTAGGTTCGGGAATTAATGTAGTATCCACCCCCCAAAGGGCACGTTCTCCGCCGGAAGTGAAATATTTTCAACTAAACACATGGAATCGTTGTTGATGATTTGTCTTATTTCTCTTAGCTTTTCTGTCACTTTTGACTAATATTGAAGATGAGGATGAATGATGATAATATGAAATGGATGAAGGGACTATCGCGAACACACATGGGAAGAACACAGCACAAGCCCCATGGAGGATTATACTTGCTGAGAGCCTTTCATCTCTGCTTGCTCCTGATAGTATAACCATTTATGTGACATGTCTACAGTACACACAGATGTGAAAGCAACGTGCAACACCGTGTTCACTGCGCGAGTTGCATATAATGTTAGTCGCTAGGCTTCTGCACGGGATTCAGGCGCCAGAACCACGTTAGGTTGTAAGAGTGCAGTTTCCAGATTGTACCACGAGGTACGGAGTTGTGTAGTGTTGACATTTAGGATTGCTCCATACAGCCTGCCGTGGATTCGAATCCGGTCTCTTCGATTTTCAGTGTGATAATATTACTGTAACGCCAAGGAGAAACGTTAGGGACGTGGACTAATGTTCTTCATTCCAACCTATGAAAATCATTTTACCACTAATTTGTCTCCAGGTGAATGATTGCCTATCACAAGACATTTGCAACATATGAGAAATGATATGGTATAGTATATTTTACGTAGCTCTTCTGCTACGTATGTCTAATCGTGACGACGAGGATGAATGGTGATTAGATGAGAGGATAAGGAGACAATCACGAACACATATTGACAACACAGGGCCCAGGGGTTGGCTGTGGGACCAGACGCCAGAGCCTTGTCAGTTTGCAACAAATGCAGAGAGGTTGACAGAGTGCAATCAAAGAAGGGGGATGAGGACACACAAACGACAACCTTTCTATTACATAGATAGTACACCCTGGACTGCACATTGCAAACTAGCGAGGCTCTGGCGTCTGAACGCACAGACAGTATAATCCACTGTGGGGCTTGTGTTGTGTTGTCCATGCATGTTTGTGATTGTCTCTTCATCCATTTTATCTTATCAGCATTCATCTTCAGCTTCGCGATTAGCCAAATGTTTGCAAAGAAGCAAATAAAATAATAAAGCAAATAACTCTATCAAAACCATCAAAGGACAACATGTGAGAAAATAAGTCAAGCTTCTTTAATGTCTGAAGTCTCTATCCTTAGTCCGTGTTCATTCATTCCCTGTAGTACGCGGTTAATTGGAACGAGAGAGAATGAGAATGCTGGATCAGACGGAATAGATAGCTCACACTGTTGTCTGTCCGGTCGCCAAAGATCGGCTGAACTGTCCAACACGCAGTTCACAGGGCGCACGATAATGGGTCCTCTGGCAATCTCAAAGGATCTCACGGAACAGCTTTGTCTCTATTGTGTTTCACATTTCCACCATATTGATATTTCTAAGAGTTGAAACATAGGGCTGGGTCGTAGACTATACCCCCTACTGGTAGAAGAGAGCTGTGTAATGTCGTATAAAACAGATGATAGGTCGATTGGCCACAAAAATGGACCTTTTGTGGATTACGAATTAACTTTCAAAACGTTGGGGTGAAGAGGAAGGAAAACATATTACCGTAAGGGAACTTTCAGACAGAAGCGACAAACGAGACGGTGGTTTCACATGTGTGTGACTAGTGGCAAGAGCCCCATCCAGTCTGTAAAAAAGCATTCTCCGCGTATGCGCTATCAATACACCGAGGCGACACGGTGCACGCTATTGAGAAAACAGCTCAGTCTGAGGGACATGCAAGTGATAAGCGACACATTCAGCTTGTCGTGTCACTTCAGTACGAAGTGTTGCATTTATTTCTTAAGGTTGGTTTCCAAGTGACGCGTTTTGCTTAAGTCTGAGAGCTCTCTTACTGTAAAGAAAATTACCTTCAATCCTAACCTAATGCCACAGCCACTAAAATTTAATTTCATCGGTAGAATTGAACAGAGCATGTAAATTGTGCTGTATATATGCCTACTGTGCTATGAACTGAGCATGTTGCATTTTCGTAGGCCAAGCTTCCTCTCTCCTCGTGATATGTACGCACATCTTCTCTTTTCTTTTGAACAGTTACCTGTTTTCATACAAAGAATAACATTTTGCGCATAATTTCTATCCGAGAGGATGAACACCAGCGTTATATCAATATTTTTTTTTTCTCCTTTAGGGAAAACAGACTAATTTTACATTTCACAATTTCACATCGTAAGCAAACTCCATGTGTGATTTGTGCAGTAAGGAATGGTCCACTTGCAACACATTACCATATAAAACACAAAATATATGTAATAAACCCTTACTCGTGTAAACAATAGTTCCGAATCTGATTATGAGGACGTTCCTGTCTGTTTTTTTGTATTGCATAGAAAATATATTTTCACTTTAACATATTTTATTTTCCTTACAACTACTACTTGCTTTCGTCATTACTGACAAAAAACCCAGACGGCACTTTTACCATCAATAAATGACTGTTTAGTATCTACTTTGTGTTAGAGTATGTGCGAATATTTCCTATGGCCAGTGCTTTAGATTAATTATTTTTCGAATATAGATGTATTTTCTTAAATCGATTTCAAAATATTTACTGTTCAATGTTGGATAAATGGTAACATTGCAAGTATACTTGCCATACATCGAGATTTATCGATGTTTACAATCGTCTTGCTACATTACCAAATATATAACAAGATCATTTTTGATCTAAGGCTGTGTCCTTATCGGCAACTGCACCGATACGCCCTTTCCTGTCCGAATAGAAAGGCATCCGAGCAGTACAGTTGCCACTTCTCCCGCAAGGTGTCACTTCGAACGTTACCCACTGTGGAGTAGGCGCCCAATACGGAATCACAAGGTAGACGTCAACAAATAGTCAACATGTTTTCCACCTATGTAATATTTAAAGTGAAATCCGAACCACTACGTGCCTCCAACGGGTATCGAACCCGGGACCGCTTGGTTGCAAGGCGACTACGCCATCGGGGAAGCACCATTTTATTTACAGTGTTCTGTGGCCGAAACAAAGAGATACAGCAAGATCAAATAACAAGGACTTTACACAGTCTTGATGGTGATGTACTTTATTGTATTTCAGTGCCGATATTGAAAAGAATGCAATCGATATTTGTTTTGGGTTGCGGAAGGCGAGAAGAACAATTGAAAGCCACCGTCGCGTGTCGTGTCTGAGTTCGGATGAGTTAAGGAAGAGCGGCATGCGAGACGGGGAACCTTAAATCATGCGGAGCTTCCTGTTGTGGCGGAGAGAGTGGCCTGCCCGCTGAGTCCCCCATAAACTCCACCGGCTGATAAGAACCTTGTTAGCGTCTGACGGCTCTATTAATACCTGGCTCCCAGATAAATATGACGGCCATCTAGCGGTCCGCACCAGAAACAAATAACAGGAAACTTTCGAGGAGCTCTAATCTGTTTGCTCTCCCGAACCGGGATGAATCACTCGGGTTCCCGAACAGCGAAAAGCTGGGATGAGAGAGAGAGAGAGAACAGACGCCGGAGAGGATGCTCTTTTGGTTCGGAATGGGTCGTCTTGCTAAGCAAATCCGCCGGAGTATAGTTTCAACAATTTTCGTGGACGTTCCTCTTGAATAAAGACACCGCAGCTAAGATAGAATTTCCAATTTGGAGATGAAACAATGGAGCCAGAAAGCAGATGCGTTGCCTCCCACACAATCTTCATCAGGCAGGAGACAGCCAGTGCGTCGAAAATTGTGGTAAAATGTTCAGAAAGAAACAATATAATTTGCGATCAATTCATAATGTATTGCCTCCCCGATGGCGTAGTAGTAACATAGTCGCCTTGTAATCAAGGGGTCCCGGGTTTGATACCCGGTGGAGGCACACAGTGGTTCGGGTTCTACTTTAAAACTCTAGGTTCAGTCCCAATTAGCCTATATGTGCATAAAAGTGGACTTAAAAACTTAAAAAAACATAAGCTATGACATATATAGGCATATGTAAACAAAGCATTTTAATTTTTCTTGTTTCTTAGAGTCGCTTTTCTGACAGTTTTGGCTAATCGCGTCGATGAGGCTGAGTCATAATTACATGAAATCGAGGAAGAGACACTCACATTTTGAAATAACCTGACCATGCACACATAGGTTAGTCCGATTAACCTATGTGTACATGGTCAGGCTATTTCAATTACATATTTTTTAGTCATCTTGGACCCCAACAAAAAAATCACTTGACTAAATAAAATAAACTGACAATTAAAGGATTATCCTAAAATGACAAGGTTCCAGCAGTGTCATTTCACAGGACACATAACCTTTCCTGACTCCCGGCCCTCCGTGATAGCGTAGTGGTAATGTCATCGACTAGTAATGAAAGAGTTCCGGCTTCGATACTCCGTGGAGGTACATCGGATCCCGATTAGCCTATCTGGACTTAAAAACAAACACCTGCGGATGGTCTCGAGACGATACTGAGACCGAGCCACAACCAAGTGTAAATGCCATCTCGTTTTCGGTCTCGTTTGTTAAGACACTACGATTTCTTGAGAAACGGGATTTTATCCTGGAAGGGACTCCCCATATGAAATGGGATTCCCCGTAGAAAGAATACGTGAAAGGCATGTAACCGGTGTTACCCCAGGTAACAGAAAAATGTAAAGAAATTAAAAAGTTTTTTCTTAATAAAATAACAACATTGTTAAATAAGTTAACGGAGTTGAGTGTATATCGCAGAGGACATTTTTTCTGCAGCCGACAAAAGCGAAGAGACAGGCCGTTCCGCTACCCTCAAAAGGTAACAGGAGGAAAGGGCGCCAATGCAAGGGAACAGCATGAAAGGACTTGTGGAGGCAAGTGTGCTACGGGGTTATTCATGTGCCTGTTTAGGGGCCCTGTTGCCGCTGCGGCCTACCGGATCAGCAAGTGTTGTCACATTGGATTTCCAGAAAAGAGCTAAATCCCGCCTAAAACGGGGATACTATTTCTCTGAAGCAACAAGAGCTAGACTGCAAAGCCAAAGCTGGATTTAACTACAACTGAAACCGCTTACGTAATAGACGAAAAGATAAGTACTTGATGCGATTCGTGATTTGGACAAACCTTGCTCCAAAAAACTAAGTTGGCAACAGTAGAACGTACATCTGGACTTCCCTTCCACAACTGGAGGAGGGGAATTCTGTCGTCTGCTCAACGCAGAAACGCGAAACTGATCTGAATGTGTGGTTCTTCTTCCCCTTTCCACCTCTTTGCAAAGAAACAGAGATGGTTGACAAGGCTCGACTGCTATTCACTGGATTTTCGCGGTAACTCTCTCATGAGTGGTAGTTTTTTCTAGGAGTGATTGTGGCTAAATAAATCACTGAGCGGATTGAAAAAAAGAAAGAGAGAAAAAAATCCAGATCAAAGGTATGTTTTTTTTTATTGGGGGGGGGGGGGGTAGGGTGGAGATGATAAAGTCTGATGACCGCGACCGGTAACACTTTTGAAAAGTCACGCCACGCCACTGGGAAAGGGGTATCTGAGGAAGCAGGTGGACGTCAATTACATGATATCCAGATAAGACCATTCACAATTACGGAAACACGATAGACGAAACCGGGATAATTTTAGCATGGTTGCGTTGCCGGAGGTAAATGCAAGCAAAATGCTCGTTGACTGACGAATGTCATGGGAAAACAGTGTTTAGCTGTGGTTGGTAGTTTGTAAAAGATGGAAAGAGTATGATGTGTGAAGGGAGTCGACGAGGGCCTATGAAAAAACCTCCATCCCACCTTTGTGACGGAAGAAACACCCGTATACAAAAAAGAGTATAAGTAAGATGAAAGAAACAATACCAATACCTACAGTGGTAAAATGAAAATGTTGTTTTCCGATGGTCACGGGAGTTGAACCCCCAACCTATTGAATGTAAGCCGAACACTTTACCACTTGGGCACTGTGACACAGTAGTGTTGTGGTCAGTGATTTATCTACACACCCCTAACACCCCCCAACACCCTCCCAAATTTTGGTGAACACCCCCCTCCCCCCCCAAGCAGAAAAGTGGATGTTCATATCAACAATATAATGACAATAGACTACTTCAACATTAACAGAAAGAAATCATTTGTAGCTGAAGAAGTGTAGTCCAATGGACCTTTCGATTAACTGAAACCAAAGTGTCAAGGAAGGAGGGTGGAATGTGCAGCATGGCCATATCCTGGAAACACTAGCTCTCTTCGGTCAGCTCTAAGGAAGGAACACTGCCATCTGGAAAATGTCAAACTGACCTCTCGCCCTCCTTCCAGGGAGCACATTCCGCGCACAGTGTTGACAGTTCAGCGTTTGAATACTTTATATATTTCTTAAATACGTTACAGATTCGTAAATTCAATTATTCAAGCCCTGAGTCAATGAAATTGACATTTTGTTGTATTTTCCTTTCGATTCTTTCATGTGAAAAATGTACGATGAAAGTAAGGGAAGATATTCAAAGGTACAGGTTTGACTCCTTGTAGCGAATTGTGTTACTATGGTTAGCAACACTATTTTCTGTAACTTGGCGAGATGAGTGATTTGGGAGTGGTAGAGAAAAGAACAGTCAAATACCTTTGGCCTTAGGTCAGTCTCAGTCTCAGTGTAGCATCTCCGTTCGTGTGTTGTCGTTCCGTTTAGTGTATAACAATGTCTGAAACTTTACTGCAAAACTGTCTGAAGAAGATAGAGAAAATGAAAAACCAGACAGAAAGAAACCGAAAGTGGTGAGTAGAAAATCAGTGACACTATATGTAGGTATAATTTCTTCCAACCGTTATTCATAAAGTACCAATATAAAATTTACTGACCGAGTATTCGATATAAAATGGCAAGTATTTCATGAAGAACCTAAGTGATTAATTCACGTCTATAGTTGATGACCATTTTTGTGGCTCCAAGAGTTCTTAACTAACTAACTCCCTAGCCTTCTTAAACCCGAAGGTTCATGGCTGCAGCAACACAGGCCTTCCATCTTTCCCTATCTTGAGCAAGTCCTATATTCTTTTCCATCCCTACCGATTTCCCTTAGGTCCATCTCAACGTTGTCCCTCCATCTTCGTCTTGGCCTTCCTACAAGAGTTCTTACCTTTGCAAAAGAAATTATATACTATTAGAAAGAGAGTTGTAAAAGGGGGAGTCCACGTGTGGTACTTGCCTGGGCGCTAAGTACAAATGGGGTGCCGAACAAGCAAAACAGATAAAAATTGAAAAGCGTTAACGTCGTGGTGACCTGTGAAATTACTGGCACCCTATTAAATTAAAGTTATTGTCAGTTTGCAAAGATATAGCTTTAGTAAAAATTGTCTTTCTCTTTGTATCTAGTCGGTTCCCTGACATAATGACATGTATAATTTTATTCAAGAAGTGTAAGCAAGCCCGTAGCTAGAGGGGGCCAGGGGGCAATTGCCCCCCCCCCCCCGAGAGCCTGCTTTGTTCCCCCCTGTAAAAAATACAGAACACTTGGAATTCTCACTAATCTTTAGAATTACTCTAGCAACATAACAAAGACACTTATTGATTTTGTGATTTATGAAGGTGTGTGGGATTCAGTATAATGTCGTATCAGGATTTGGGGGTGGGGGAATTTCCCTTTTTGGTAATAGTGATTCATGTGGTAGAGAGAGGGAGTGTATATTTGATTTTTGTTACTTAGCGTTGCTTTTCTGCCACTTATAGCTAATCGCAACAATGAATAATGACGTGAAATTGATGAAGAGACACTCATAAACAGTGCCGCAACCACAGGGCGGCAGGGGGCATTGTCCTCCCCACACCCTCCCGACCTTGGACGGAAGTCCATTCTAGGGTAAGCAAACATCGAAGTAAAAAAACAAGACTAGGAGAATCTAAGAATAGCAGGACAATTGGATATTTATGATGGAATTAGTTTTTACGAGTACCTTGCATTTTTCTTCGAGATGGCCAAGGGCACTTGCAAGGGGCAATTGTCCCCCTTTCGATTTCAAATTTTATACAAATAAAAATACATTTCGTAAAATTTTCTTGCTCGCTTCGCTCGCAATATTTTCTATTCTTATAGTCCAAGTTCAGAGCTATATCTATGGGGCGGTGGGAGTCGGCTCTGGGAGCCAAACGATCTATATGGAAAAAAAATGTTAAAGAGAATGCCATGGCGAACCGTAAAATTATTTGCACCCTATTAAAACAATTTCTTTCTATGAAACTTAATATGAAATATTAATGATGACACTGTAATCCAAGAAGTCATTGATCAATTAAGGTATTCTTATTTGTTTGTCAGGTGTCAAAACATGTATTTCAACTATAATATAATACAATTCACACAATATTTTGCAAAATGGTTAACGTAACCAGTAGGCAAACATTATCAGTAGTGATGCAAGAGTCTCCACTTTGAATGAAATATGGTGGACTAAGGGACCCATGTTTTAACAAGTACAAAAAAGAAATATTACAAATTTTTACACAATTCATCAAAGTGTAGATAATATGTAACCATTATTATTTAATTAATTTGATTTTTCTTTCATAACACAACACAATGGTGTTATTGGATTCTCGTTACATTCCTTTGTGCGGAAAAATCTTGCATACGGGAAACTAGAGGGAATCATTATGAAGCATAATTTATAAAGGGCTCCCTTAATCAGTTATGCAGAGAGGCCCATTAATCGTCTATTAACATTATCAACCTGTAAATATCAAGTAGATACAGTCCCTATTAGCCTATTTATGTTAAACTTTATATTCTTTGGCAATGCGGAAGGGTCATTATCGAAAAAATGCCATTTGATGTTGCTCGAAGTTTTTTTTTTTTGTCCTTTGCAGTTTCAAGATATCATCCCTTTTCTGTTACTTATCTCTTTTGGGGGAGGTGTCAAGTGCCTCTGTGTACCTTGCTATATCTGCCAATGCGACACAATATATGAAAAATTTGCCCCTCTAGGATTGACTTTGCCCCCCTCCACCTACAAATAATTCCTGGCTACGGGCCTGACTGTGTAAAGAATTAAACATACCTCAAGGGAGGAAAACGTTCACAACTGGGGTTGGGAAGTGAAGAATATCTTATACAATAATGGAATGGGTTGGGTATGGAAAGAGGGAGGAAGGGGGAGCATTTCAACAGAAAACCAAATCAGAGACCGATTACTGGACATAGACGGACAAGAAATAACAGCAGGCTGCCAAACGAAGTCCTCAATCAGGGAACAGTTAAGAGTAAGAGAAGGGGGGAAAGCGAAATATATTAATGTTGTGGGGAAAAAAGGAAAGAGGCGCGCTGGTATGGTTCAGACTAGGGGGATGGAAACAATTAAGGAAGAGAAACGAAGAAGGGGAAACGATATGTTCTATGTGCGATGGAGAGGAGACGGACGAGCATATCCTCCTGAACTGCCCTTCTACACGTGACCTAAGGGACAAGTTTCTGAAAAACTTAACTGCGAGAGAGGTGATAGAAGTGGTAAACGATAGAATAATGACAAAAGAACCGGGACAACAAGTGGGGAAATACCTGTGGGAAGTAAGAGAACGACGGAGGAAAGCTATTAGAGAAGACAGCGAAATTAGTGATCATGCTTAAACCGAGCCATCTTTATAGTGTAACGTAAAGTGTAAACACCACTTATCACATAAAGAAGAGGGGAGAATGGAAGTGTGAAAGGCAGCCCGAAAAATAGTGCAAGGGGGGAGTTTGTGTGGGAAGTGAAAGATTGGAACAGAGATATATAGAGACTGGACACCAAAGGAACCATACACATAACTTTATTTGATTGCTAGACTATACTTATTATGTCTAATTTTCGTATTTTCTAATGTTCTCATATCTAATTTTCTTATTTTCTTATATCTGATCAACTACTAAGAGTATCTGTATATTAACGTAAAGAGGGTACAATATTAACAGGACTATAAGGAAAGAGGAAGTGTGTTTAAAATAAAATTTATGTAGTGCGTACAGCATACAGCTCGCACAAGGAAAATACAAATAAATTCAATTCCTCCCAAAAGCAGCCATTAGGGAAACAGGATTTTGTCAAAATAACCGTTCTGCGCTGTTACTGCACACCGGTTAGTACGGCGACTCCACTGTATACCCTGTCCCGGATATCTCTGGAGCAAGCGAACGAAAACAAGCATCTGCGCAAGTAGTGATGCGAGACGGCTCCATCAATGAACACGCGTGAGGGAACGGCATTACCTGAAGGGAGGGGGAAGCGACTGAAGTTACCAGCCTTGCCAGCAGCGTGTACTGCTTCGCCCTGTCCACTCCATTCCCCCTTCTCTGCCGCTATGCGCGGCCTTGCTCCAGAGATAACCGGGACAAGGTATAGTATAAGTGCACTTTACGTGCAGAGATACTAATCGGGACTGGACTGACAATTTAAGTGAGATCCGAACAACTGTGTGCTTCCACCGAGCATCGAACCCTGGACCACTCGATTACTAGGCCTCAGGCGACAATGTTACCACCACGCCACCAGGGAGGCCTTTTCGTCGGAAAAGAAGCAACCACACACACCGAGGCAAACAATTGGACATTTGAACCCTCTTTGCATAGTGGCACCCTCGCGAGCAGTAGAGACAGTGAGTGGAGACGAATTGTTATTGATCGCTTAAGTTTTTATCTTTGTCTGTTATTCAAGCTAAAAGAAGACGGGAGTAGAAGAGGCCGGGAACCAACCTCCGTGATGTATTGATTAGCATTACCCGCTACGAATCAAGGGACCTTATGTTCATATCCCTACTTCAGCGTTGCGGCTTCTGGGTGTTCTTTCACCTGATTCAATTGGTGTAGAGGAGATTTCACACCGAAGCGACAAGCCACACGCTTCACGTGTTGCTGGAGGATTTCACCAATCAGGCTTGTGCTACCTGTCAAGTGGTATGTGTCGTTTGACACTTCGGTCTGAAATCTCCTTAAGGAGCGACCCTTTCCGAAGACACTCAAATGTCCACCCCTCCTCCACGTAGTACATCTTGGACTAAAGTTTGCAGACTAATGAGGTTCTGGCGTCTGGGCTCTCAGCCAGTGTAATTCTCTGTGGGACTTGTGCCGGGGGTCACGAATTTCATCTTATCGCATTTCTTTCTCATTTTGACGATTAGCCAAAAGTGACAGAGAAGTGAAACAATCAATCATCTACTTCATTATTCACTGTCATAGTAGCGATTATTTACCACAACATCCAGGATGTATAGTCGCTAAATAGCTTCTAGTTCACCAATAGAAAACGGAACGGTAAATTATCTTTCCCACCTTCGTTGGTATGCAATACTAAGTATATATTTGCAGTGTAATTATTGTTGTGACTACAAGAATTCGAACTGAGGATACAATTTTGCAATAACAGAAAATTTTCACATTAGTTAGTTAGTTAGTTTTCTGCCACATTTGGATAATCACAACGATGAGGATTAGTGATGATTAGATGGAATTGATGAAGGGACACTCACAAGGAACGCCCATGCCCAGGTCGGGACTCCAATCCGGGCCTGTCTCGTCTCGTGGAAGTCTCGTGGAAATGCTGTCTCGTCTCGAAAATATTCGTTTGTCTCATGACACATGGTCAATCTCGTCTCGTCTCGAATTTTTAAAAGCCTGTCCCGTTTCGTCCCGTGGACAACACTAAATGTCGGTAACGAAATCGAAATTCGACCACTCAACCACAACTGTTCAATGAAACAAGTTAGGTCAGCCTGCTTTTGAGGGACCATGCACACGGAGAACTAAATGCATCATACCGATTGATGCACCAGAACGCGTCGATTGATGCATCCCGACTGAAAGAAAACCTCACTTGAATCAAATGATGCACTTTTGTGTTTCTTCCACGACATACAAAAATGCACCCAAATGCATCAAATGTGAATCTGATTCTTTGAAGAAGCCATAAGACACACTTTAGTGCATCAATCGATGCATACTGGTGCATCAATCGATATGATGCATTTAGTTTTCTGAGTGTACGCTCACAAACCAATATCATATCTATACCAGTGCTCGATGTGAGGGGGAATGAGAGTGGATGGTATCCTGCAGCTAGCAAAATTTTCTTATAGCATCCTCACAACATCCGTGGCGGAGCACAACGCCCTACGACGCCAGGGATCCAGAGTTTGAATCCCAGCCTCGGTATACGAGTGTTCTTTGTCAGTGACCCTTCACCAATTTCATCGTATCATCACCCATCCTCATCGTTGCGATTAGCCAAAAGTGGCAGAAAGGCGACGTAAATAGCTAATTCAATCCATCAATCAATCAAAGCAAAGCATCCTCAAGTTATCTCACTGTCACCATGTTAAACCATTGGACCATCCCCTCAGCCAACCACCAAGTCTCGACCTAACATTTCCCAGCTAACATTTCCCACTTCAGGCGCTGATCTATACAACATATTTGAGAAATGTATAATGCAACTCATGTTAAATATTCGATTGGTTACTTCCTTGCATTCCCAAACATTCGTCTTTCGTTTAACTTTCTAATCAGTCTTAGACAGCGTGATACCAGCTCGGTGGCGAGCTATTTCCATCTAATCACTACTCATCCTCATCGTCTGGATTAGCCAAAAGTGGCAGAAAATCTACCTAAAATAACGAACATACCAAATGTAGAGAGCGATTTCACTTTGTTACTTTACGTCGCATTTTTATAGCTTCAGGTTAATCGCGGCTATGGAGATGAAACGGACGAAGATCAGTGAAACTTCCATTCCTTAGCCAGCTCGAAAATAAATGGTGGATATTACGCTGCATAAATAATACAGCAGTACTACAAACTTTGTTGACTAACTCTATTATTGCGTGTCGACAAAGTGACTATATTGAACCACTAATTTCACTGCCCAGCGGAAATGTCAGAATGCGTAATTCAAGACATGTGAACACAGTCATTTCCATTTTTAATGAAAATTTTATATTATCTTATTTTCGATAATGGCCGACGCCAGCCTCCGTGGCGGAGTGGTTAGCACAGCGAGCTCACGACGCAAGGGTTCGCGGGTTCGAATCCCGGCCTGGACTTTGAACGAAGAAGGCAACCACTGAGATTTTGGGATCACCCTTTTGATATTATGCCAGTGGTTTCGGCATTGGAAGGTATCTGGAATTCATCTACCGATACCAGCGAATACTTTTTCTGGCATATTGGTCGTTCACGGGGCCGCAGACACTTTCCGAGACACTTTCCCGGAGTCTAATTATCTTGGATGTTGTGCAACATTCAAAGTTTCTTTTTATTTTGCACCAATTTTGCACGAAAAAATTATAATGTGATTACATAACATCTATTTTGATATTCTGATGTAATCCTCGAATATTCTAAAGTAAATTTCTTGGTAAATTGATGCATATAATTGAAGAATATTTACAACAATATTGATCAATATTTTGAACAATTTTAATTATTGCAATTTTCAAATATCGGTATATGTGGATAGCATCGGTATCGATTCAAAGTGGTATCGGCTCAGCAATAATATTTATGTAGGGTAAGAACGGGGCAAACGGAGATCCCCTATGCAAAGTACGAATATTTTTGGTTTAGAGTTAGCAACAGTGCAGCAGTTGGAGTTGTGTACGAACCTGAACGTTTGCGAGCTGGTGTGTTGAGCATCGGAAGAAATCCTAAAGAAGAAATGCCCATGCAGCCTAAGAACCTGACCAGGTAAGCACAAAATGTACATGCAAAATCCCTGAATACTAAAAAATGTGTTGCGAACACAAGGATTGCATAGATTACTATGGTCCCGCCTAAGTTGTGATTTGAAGTGTGGTGAAGGCAGCGATTCCTTTATAGATACACACACACGTTGCCAACATTGTGCTGCCATCTGGTGGACTTTTTCGGAATGTAAAGTCAAAGGTTACAAGTGGGGCAGAACAGGTTGCCGTTGAGGCAAACGGACATAGACGAATTGTATTTCATTTAACTATTGTTAGGTACTTTTTGATTGAGATACTAATGTATACTTGACTCAGTTATGGAAATGGCAAGTGTGAATTGTATGTAATGCGTTTTCTACCTTTCAAATGTTTGTGTTTCCAATACAATGTGCCCTTGTTACAGGATGGTGAGACATCGAGAACGAACAATGCTGTAAATGGGTTCAGTGCTTCTGGAATATATCCCTTTAATCCAGAACGACTGACTGGGCATGTCTTTGTTCTTGTAACTGTCCATGGTCAAGATGAGTGATCATCAGAGCCTACAGCAAGAGAAGAGGATGTGTCATCTCGTGGAAGTTTTGAGGAGCTAAACCCTTTGCCATCAACTTCTGGGACCAGCAGCAGGAAACTCAAAACTGGGCAATCACATGTATTGAGGGATCCTTCCTTCATCGCTTGCCTCAAGGACAAAAAAACTGAAAGCTGCAGCAAAAAAATCAAAGAGTTTAAATGCACCACAAGTGATGAGTGCCGTGTAAAATATGTGTACAAGCAGGGTCAAAATTGGGCGCAGTGCTTAGTGTTAGGTTCCATGTAAATTGTGTTGCAAATGGAAATGACCCATATTTTGTGTGTTGTTATTGTGAGAGTGATGATAGTTCATAAATCATCACGTGTCCGTCTGCCCCGGTCAAATGTCCGTCTGCCCCGAACGTGCGGGGTAAACTGACACTGCCGCATCCGGGGATTGATCAGACTATTTTGAGACAGATCTTAATTCTTTTGCATACTATGTGCTATCATGTGTTAACTGAAAGTTCACACCTTCCATGCCAATAGTTATTTTCAGTTTTCAATAAAATGTTTCAGATTTATTTTGAAAATTGTGCTTAGGGTGTCCGTTTGCCACTTCCTGCCCTATGTAAATTATATACACTACACGCGTAATTTTTCAGAATTTTCAAAAATTATAAGCTTGAATGGATGTTTTGGTAAAAAGACAGCTGACACAAGTCTAAAGATCCACTGTAACTTGGTGCTAGCAACACTGGCAGTATCAGTGAACTTAGAAGGTGCAGTATGAAAGTTTGCTAAAGTTTGTTCTGTGAAGGGGAGACTCTTTCTGAAGACGCCCAGAATTCAACCTCTCTTCTACGTAGTGTACTGCATTTTGCAGACTAGCTAGGCTCTGGCGTCAGGACTCACGGCCAATATAATCTTCTGTTGAGATTGTACTGTGTGCTGTCCATTTGTGTCTGTGATTGTCCTTTCATCAATTTCACCTTACCTCTGTTCATTCTCATCCTCGCGATGAAAAGAGAACAAATATGAACCTAATCAAACTCAAACTTTGTTTTAAGTTCAGTCATAGGCTAATCGGGACTAGATTTGCAGATAAAAGTAGGACCTGAACCACTGTGCGATGTGCCTCCATCGGGGATAGAACCAAGACCCCTGGATTACAAGGTGTTATACAACTGCGTCATTCAAGAGGATCGAGTACGTAAGCAACCACAAAGTTTCAAATGTTATGTGCTTTAACATATTGTGGAAGTTTAGATGAGTTTTGTTTTCTCGTTGAGCGAAACTTGAAAATTCTAAAAGAAATGGCGAATGCGTTTCCATAGTGGTTTGTGTTCGAATCCCAGTGCTTCTTCTCATTGATTGATTTGGCTTGTATTTTTCTTCGCCTTTCTGCCACTTTTGGCTAATCGCTAAGATGAGGATGATTGGTGATATGATGAGATTGATGAAGGGACAGTCGCGAAGAACACCCATACCCAGGCCTGGATTCGAATCCGGGACCCCTTGCGTCGCAGCACGCTGCGATAACCACTCCTCCACGGAGGCTCCTCAATTCTGTCCGATGGCGTAGTGGTAATGTCGCTGCCTTGTAATCAATGGGTCCGGCTCGGATACTCGGTGGAGGCACATATTGGTTCGAATCCAATTCAAACTGTAGGTCCAGTCCCAATTAGCCTCCAGTCTCGGTGCATAAACTGAACTTACAGTGGAGTCGTCGTTTCAGCCGGAGCGGTGACCGCCTTGATGACAGTGACCCTCTGTTGCCGCGTTTACCTACGAAGGAACTTGAGGTCAAACAACCAATTAGACCTACTGCTCGGGCAAGAATCGGCAATATTAAAATACCTCCTTCCTGAAGCGGCCAACAGGATAACAGAATTTTGTCAAAATAACCGTTCCGCGCTGTGAATGGCCACCGGTTGATGCGGCGACTCCACTGTAGAAACAAACTCAAACAAGGAAACGAATTCAATTGTAAGAAAGGTGTTGATCTCCGACACGTTGCACATTTCAATGACGAAGCATTGTGCTGCGCATTTTACTATATCCATTTTTACAGACGTTGATATGACGCAATAAACATGCAACAAAAACGCTACCCATCGGAATTCCATTTCCCTGTTGGGGTTCGTTTTTCTTCGTCTGTCGGGAAATGAAAGCTTCATTTCTTAAAGTGAGCCGGAGAGAGAGAGAGAGATAGATTCGTGGATCTGTCATTTTTAAATCGTGTTGAACTACTGGCGTGTTGGTTCCCTTAATTATTCCCAGGAGACGCGGCGCACAGCTGCTGCCTCGTGTTCCCTTGGGGGCCGATGCGCCGCTTTCCACGTCTTATTCCTTTCTAGCTGCCGCAGTTCCGTCCTGTCAAGTGCGCAGTCGTGCCATGCACGTTGATTGGCTGGCGATCCAAGTGAACACAGGCCGGCTCGCCTGCCGATTGGCCGATCCGTGTCCCACCGACAGCCACTCACAGCGCGGGACCAAACAACCACGGCGCATCAAAATGTCTCGCGCTTGCCTTTGCCATCTGCGAAGATTATTTTTTTCCCCCTCTGCGAAAGATCTAAGATTGGCGAACGGAGATTTTCGATTGTTGCTTTTCCTTCTCGGCGCAACGATGCTCCCCGCACGCTGTCGCTGATTTCCAGCGCGTTACGATTTCCCGATTTCCTCGTCAAAATTTCTCGCCCCGGGCTTCGTCGGAAGAAAACGCCGATCGCGAAATTTAAAACTTTTAAAGGCTTTGTTGGTTGTTCGTGGGGTCTAGACGGGGCAAGGGGCGTGAAGTCAGGGCCGGCGAATGGGAGGTGAAGTGTCGCAGCAACTACAGACCGGAAGTCACCACATCGTGACGTAATCGGACCTGGGACAAGTTTTTTCTTTCCCTTTTTTTTCGGGATTTATGTTCGGCTAGTCGTGAGTGTCAGTTGGATCGGAAGCAGTGGCACAACGGAACTCGAACACGAGGGCGCACACATCCAGCAACATATCACTTCACAAGGTAAGTTCCTCCACGAACACGTAAAGTTAAGAAATTCTAGTACGAACCAATATTACCCCGTTTCTGTCATAGCAGTCTTACAGTCCAAGACATTCTTCATAAAGCCTCTTGCAATACGCAAACTTTGCAGTTTGTTTTCCAAACTTATTCAACAAGCTCAATTTATTTCATACTTGTGTTTCAAACCTTTGTTTGTTTCGCCCAATAGTTTCATTCTTATCTATTCATATGCTACAAGTCTTTGTAAAGCTGAGAACATCTTCACGACAAGGCTCGCAAACTTACAACCACACTGGGAACATTGGATCTATCATAGTAATAGCCTCAACCGGCTCAGTGGTCGACTTTAGATCTCGCCATCAAAGTTCCCGGTTTCGAGTCCCGGCCTGGGAAATCTTTGCGAGCGTCCTTTCATCAATTTCGCCTCATCATCACTCATCCTCATCTTCGCGATTAACCAAAAGTGACGGAAAAGCGACGCTAACTAACGAAAATACAAAATAAGAACAGACGTTCTCGGAAATGTCTTTAGAAAAAAAATTAACTCATTCAATTTTTTTGAAAATCACGCCTTCTAGATTATTCTAGAAACTCCTCGTGCAAATTGTTATCTATAAAAGCTTCTTGAAGCCGAAAATTATTTTCTGCCGCAAATATTCAGACAGTACAGTAGGCCACCCGAAGATTCTTTAGTGTTCCAAGGATTTCTAAACTTTTTTCAGATTTTAGAACACCACATTGTCTCCTTCCAAAGAGGAACATTTTTGTCCTTATATGCTTGTCTAGTAATAGACACGTGCAGAATACTATTCCAAAGCTTGCTGTAAACTTAGTGATAAACTTAAGATGTAAAAACGTCCTTGGCGCTCTTAAATATTTATTGGAAACTTAAAATTGAAACTAGTTTTGATTTTTTGATTTTAAAAAAGTTGCAGACTTTTCATAAGACAATGTCAATGTACGAACAGTTTTACTAGTACTTTTACTCCCCTACAATGGTTTATCGAGATTTATGGAGCACAGAGACTGTTACATAAGTTCCTCCGGAACTGACGTCCGCAAACCGACCCGTCGGGAGCGGGTTTAGATGCGTATTCTCCAGAAAACAAGAAGTTAGGATATCGAACAACTTATTTATATCATATGTGTAATTAATCATACCGTAATAATAATTATTATTGTTTATAATCATCATTTTATATATTTTTAGTGTGTTACTATCTCGCATTTTAAACGGATCTGAGGTTCAGAGCGACTGACAGCCGACCGCTAAGTCTGCGGTTTGCGGCGGAAAAGTAGTCTCTTGCCGATATTGGAAATTTTATTACTTTGAGTTATAATACAAATAACTCAAATTTAAAAAAAAAATGTTTATATGTTACCGATGGGTCGTATTTCGTATATCATTAAAACTTAAATAATCAAAACACAGCAAGAAGCTTAGAAATAAATAAAAGAAATTATTTCAAACATAAATAACATAAAACGAAAAAAAAGGATTAATCAATTTGAAAAATCTATCCGCGTGAAACAGCAATAGCGATAGCGGTAAATGCTGCCTGCCTGCAAAACTGCAGAGGGCCAGTCCGTGAAATTACATGGTTGTAGATAATAAACGCGATAGCGCAAGATCTGGCCATAAGGGAGGGGAAAATTGCGCTAAGATTTGCGTGGTCGGGCCTCATAAGTTATTAGCTGTGGATGAGATAACTACTGCCCAAGCTGGGCAGCCAAGAGCGCCTCACATCTTCCGCTGGGCGGAGAAAGTTATGGAAGTTGCGGCCAGTAAGTGGATTTCCATGCGGCAAGCAACCTGTAAAATAAGATTCTATTCTTTTTCCGCTATGAAATATTGAATATGGGAACACGGAAATTTCACACAATACTTATGCGTGAAAAACTACATAAAATATTTTTTTTATGCATCGAAGTTTTAATTATTTTAATTATTACATACAGATAAAACCTTGAATACAATGACATAAAAGCATGCGCTCAGAATTTGTTGTACGTTGAAAGGAAATTGTTATTTGATAAATTGTTTATATAAATAATGTATACATTGAGGTAATTAGGTTATTATGTTCTGTAAAAATTTCACTACATTGTATATCGAACATACGAATCGCTGATTTTGCTGTATTTCAAATTTGGTCAAAACACTGGAACACAACCAAAAAGAAGTGGATTTGGTAAAAATTCGTAAATTAAAAACAAACTTGTTATGCTGCGTTAATTCCAATCATCCTGAAGTATAAACTAGACCTATTATGAATTTTGTAATTAAAATAAAGTACGACAATGACATCTATTTTTTTTAAAAAAAAAGTTCTAGCCCTATTTGTCATCATGAAATATTAGTCTCAACAAATACAAAAGAACTATAATGATAGTAATATATATATATATATATATATATATATATATATATATATATATATATATATATATATATATATATATATAATACTTTTATTGAATTTCACTCATGCATAACGAAACTACAAGATGCGACATGTATACAAACAGAGTGGTTTGCAAGAAATCGCATGAATTAATATAGTTAGTAATATATAATTCTCAGAAAATTGTTTTGGATTGCATTCGTTCATCCACACTCATTTCATATCATCGGTTTGCCCATTTTTGTATACAACGAACACTGCAGATACATCTAAATTTGTGAACACGCGTAATATTTTTCTAGTATGCTGATTTCTCCATATATTCGAACTCCTTTCGTGATGAATCTCACATGTTGCTCAGATTGAAAACACTTAGCCTGAGCAATCAACTGTGAAATAATTCGCTTCCATGTTCTGCGTCATTTCATTGGAACTGGCAGTAACTTATGTCATGGTATGGTGCCAGATTCAAAGAAATTATACTTTTGTTCATGTAAATCTTCTCTGAGATACAAAAATTGAGATTGTTTTTTTTTCTGTATGTGTAAATTATGTATAGGCCCTAATCGATGAATGTTGTGTTCCACTGTGATATTTACCATATAAATTAAATTTAAAATCCCAATAACATTTTCTATAATTTTATTTTCGCGTACTACTTTCAGTTCAAATTATTTTTACATTCATGCTCGGGGTTCTGGTGGTTAGCGCAGCGAGTTTTGGATTTGAATCCTGGCAAATTCTATTTCTGTTGGATTCTTTATCAATAATATACTCTATGTTGATTGCAATGTAAACTGCCAATAACTTAATACAGAGTTCTTTAAAAAATTGGACATACATGTTTGGTATCAGTTCCTAAGTCGTACAATCAATTTTAAGATTCCAATAATTTCGTAGTCTTCCAGAAAAAAACTTAAAATTACTTCCTCAAAAAGCGAAAAAGTCTTTGACATAACATAAAAGTGTAATAACTTTGCGATAATATTTGGTTTCAATATATTTATCCTGCATGAGCATGCGCGCGCGCACACACACACGCATTATATACATATATAGTAAACGCAATCCAAGATATAGACAATTTAATTTTCCACTACGAAATATGGCTTCCTGATAATGTTTAATTTTTAATTATATCGTTTGTAATCGAGGATTCCTCGGTTCGATTCTCGTTAGGGGTACATTTAATAAGATTCGCACAATAAACTGCAGGTTTGCTGACAAGAAAATATCATTTCGTAATGTAATATAAACTTAGGCTATGCCACACAGTCTGAACTTAAAGAGAGTTTCCTAAGATAAACAAAGAAAGCTCTCTCTCTTCGTATGAAATTATAGATTTTTTTTATTATTGTATACCTCCGTATGTGTAACTATCTAGGATTGTTTTGATTTATGTAAGTAATATTTCTGAAATACGTATTTGTTTAAGTGTATTGATAATTTACGTGTCTTAACGCATACGATATAAACATTATATTGTATTAACAGGAAAACATGTACATTCATTTATTATTAATCCTGTATTTTTTGTCTTAAAATTTCCTTACTTCCAACTACAGATAAATATTTTTAAATACGAATGAGTCTTTCATGATCTCCCTGTATTGAATTGATATTAAAATTTAATTTATCACTAAGTTTATAATTCTGGAATTGTTTCAAGAACATCTAGTGGCTAAAGAGTGAAGTTTGTTTTTAGCGCCAAGCGCGCACATTGCTCTATAGCATTGTCTTTGAGTTATTTTAAAGTCGTCATTCTTAAAAACTTGTGTTTTGGTTATAATTTCTAGTTTGTAGAAAGGAAAGTTTTATTTTCTGTTTTCAAATCCTTTTTTATTACCTTCCTCGTATTTTTTTTCGAATTATTTTAGTTTATTAAAATAACTTAATCATAATTTAATAAACTAAATACTCGTGAAGGAAAAATTACTAATATAATTTCGCAAAATACATACCTCAGAACATAAATGATCACATGTAAAACAATGTACCTACAATTTTATTGATTTATTATATTCTTTGATAGACTAAAATAGCATTCGTAGTAATTTAATTTTTCTGAGTGTTTGGTAAGAAAAATTTTCGAAAGTTCTTTGTACGACTTATTCGGCTATCAGTTCCATACTTTTCTATCGCTTCATTATAATTTTGATCCGCTCGATTCTACGCGTTATAAGATATATTATGTAAAGCCAAAGGAAAAGGTATTTAGGCAAATTCTTCATTACTATTTTCATTCTATTATTCTAATGGAACATTGTTGATACAGATCAAATGTCCTCCGCTTATTGGCCCGACCCTGTGGCCGAGTGGTTAGCACATCGCGCTGCGACGCCAAGGGTCCCGGGTTCGAATCCCGGTCGGGCTTGGTTATTTGTGAATGTCCATTCATCAATTTCATCACTCATCCCCATCTTCGCAAATTAGCCAAGAGGCACAAAACGCGAAGTAAAATAAACTAAATCAAATCAAATCAAATCCTCCGCTTATTAACGTTTTTAAATTTCCCTTCATCATGATCTTATTGTGGAAAACAGACTATACGAATGAAAATGTTGATGGACAATTCGCCTACTATTTCCTGTTCTGTGTACTAACCACGGTGAGATACTTTTCTTCAAAGTTGTAAGAAAATGACGAGAGAAATAATTTAGAAAATCCGATACATTTCTTGTAAGTGGTAACTCAGAAGTAGAATATTTTATGTCTAAAACAATATAAGTATCCATGTTACTTTCAATCTTTCTAAAAATAGCAATTTTAAAATTTTAAATTGAAATAAGCACACACACACTAAAATGCCAAATCTAAAATATTAAAGTGTATCATAATTTAATATTTTCGTTCCCGTTCCCATAATTATAACAAGTTCAAACGCACAAATAAACAAATATTAAGTATGTAGCTACATATGCTCCCGTTCTGAATGAACTGAACATTTCCCAAGGAAGTAGGGGAGACCGGGGGGAGTTGCCCATAGGGGCGAGTTGACAAAGTCCATTTTATTCCCACCAGTCAAGAGTTGGCAACATTGCGGGTTACTGTGAATATCTGTCATCTCTAGAACCAACTCACAACTAAGAAGTTGAGTGTCTTGTTCACAAAGTTTCTAGTGCATGACAAATAACATCAATTCTTACTTGTGAAGTAAATCTTCTCAACTCTATATTTTTTCTTATACGTTTTCAAAGATCCAGAAGGCTATGGTAAATTGTACATATACTACATTTGGATACTTTGTTAAACTGCAATGTTTCGCAGCGGCATGACCAGAAAGTCCAATATGGCGATCGGGGTGAGTTGACGATAGGAAGGAAGGGGCTATTTGACAATACTGTAGGCCTATTGAGAAAATTGCTCTTCAATTAATTGTTTCATCAGAAACATCTTAGCATATAGATACATTGTTTGTAATAATATATATTAGATTAGGATTATAGGACAGTATTTTCCATTTGCATTTGTGATATAACAATAAACACTGGATAAAAAATTTAGTAAACACTTTTGTAAACTTTTTTTTAAAAGTTTGTCTCATGTTATAATGTTTATTTGAAAACATTTTTGTAATCCGTAAATTTTAAGGCAGTATATTGTTTGAAATAAAGTATTCCAAACCATGTATGGGGTAGAATGACACATATTGTCAACTGACCCCGCACATATATAGTCAACTCACCCCATATACGGGGTGAATTGACAATACTGACACGCTTCGAAAAAACAAGCAATAACTTTACAAGTTTTAGCATCATGGTGTAATAAAAATTCACAGTGGTCAAGGAAACTACAGGTATTGCTCGTAGCATTTCATGAATAGTAGTAATTTTTAAGAGCTGAAAAAATGTAAACATAAAAACATGCTCAACTCACCCCTGTCTCCCCTATACTTCAAGTAATAAATAAATGGGATAGTCTCTCAGATTTGGCAAATTTGTGACCTCCCCGATGGCGAACTGGTAACGTCGTCACCTTGTAATCAAGGAGTCCCAGGTTCGATACTTGGTGGAGGTACTAAAACGAAGTAAGAAATCGTATATAAAATCCAATGAACCAAACAGCCGACAGAACGTGTTGTCAATCCGGTGTTAAACAAGTTAATAAACAGTCATACCATAATAATAATAAAAATAAACAAAATATATTGTGAATGAAAATGACGCAAAACTACGAAATTTTGATAGTAGCTAAGACAAATTGACAAATATATTCCAAATCAAGACTTAAGATTTTCAAAGCTCTTGAGAATAAAAATATTCCACTTTCTAATTGTGTTGAAAGTTTGGTAGTGAGAACCGTTCACATACTAGGCTTAAAAGTCTAAAAGAGCTGGCAATCTTTTTATTTTTCATTGCTTTAAGCATTTATTTTGAAAAATTTTAGTTGTATTTTTCATCACATTGAAATGTATTAGAAATATTTAATTTATTTTGAGTAAAGTTTGTGTGAATAAATCTCGTGGGTATGTTTTATTTAAAATTTAGGAACGCAAATTTGTACATACAATGTATAAAATAGAGATGTAGGAAAACAATAGCAAAAACCAATAGAATTCTCTACATTTCCCGAAATAATATTCTTAAAAATTGTCATATAGCTCTAAATATAGGAGAAAGACAGCTGCGGGTGAAACAACTCCTTTGCTAAATAATATGTATGTATAGTCTATGTATATTTCCGCAACGAACACTCGATTACTCATCAAAACTAGGCATTTTAATCTAGTAAAATTATATTATTAATGGATAAATCGCAACGTCATTGCAGACCCCTGAATAAGCACACAGATTTGACGTAGCCGTTCCGAAATCTTGACTAAACTGTTACAATGTTCAATTCTAGAAATTTTTTAGATTGATTTCCGACGGATGTCCGTTGTGAGGCGATCGGTACAGCCTATAAGTATATTTTACGCTGTTTTCTAGCAGCGGAGACAAGGGATGAACAAATTGAAAGGAAAATGTAATTTCTTGAAACCATTCTTCGGCACTCGATTTGCATTGGAACGACGCAAACCCGATGGCAAGGAAACGTGCTCATCGGGATTTCCGATCAATTTTCAAAATTCCTCCCGATTGGTTGGTTGGTGCTTCGCAGGCGCGACCACCCGTCACTTCATTATACGCAAATGCTCTCCATGTGAGCATATGGGGAAGCATTTGCAATCAAAGCCACTCGATAGAGTTCAAGTAGTGTTAACCTTTTCAAGCAAAGTGGGGCAGCTTGCGCACATTTATTTCAAATACCTTAGATAAAAATACATCATGAATTGACTAAACGCAAACATGACTTGTTTTGCAGTGCAAAATATTCTACTATAAATAAGCAAAAATCATGTTAATATAATGCATTATACATACATACATGTGTTACATACATTTTATGAAGCTGGAAAAGGAATATATATATATATATAATACATATACATGCATATTATATTTTATAGGCTACATATAATTATAACCCATAGCCTGTATATTGGTGAATTTATCTTATAGGCAAGATATTCCTATAATAAACTTTTTTCAAATATGTGTACGTTAAAGATTAAGTACTATATGACCAAGGACGTATTTAGGGGGGTCCAGGGGTCAGGACCCCTCCGAAAGATTTATCAAGTACAAAATTAAATAATGAAAAATATATTCTTTTAGCCTTTGTTGTATAATTTCCTCTGAACTTATTGAAAGACAAGGATTATATTAGGATCATACGGCTTTGAAAGACGGGAAGGAAGGACGTATTTAGGGGGTCCGGACACCCCCCCACCCGAAAAACTTATTAAGTACGAAAATTAAATGAAAATATACTCGTTTAGCATTTGTTGTATAATTTCCTCTGAACTTATTGGAGGACAAGGATTATATTGGGATCATACGGCTTTGAATGACAGGAAGGACGTATTTAGGGGGTCCAGGGGTGCGAACCCCCCCCCCCCCCCCAAAGACTTACAAAGTACTAAAATTAAGTAATGAAAATATTAGCATTTGTTGCATAATCGATGGTTATTAATAACCTTAGAACTTTTTAGAAGACAAGGATTATATTGGGATCATACGGCTTTGAATGACATTACAAAGAAGATTTATGTACACTACTACTCAATATGCAAAAAGTATTAATCAGAAACTTACTTTTCTCCAACTGCATGTAACATCATTTTTGTTATTCGATAAATATTCAATTATTCATCTATTTGACACTAATTTCATTGCCAGGGCACTTGTTTTATGTAAATTATTCCGATCTTAACTACAGGTAATCTACGTAATGAATATGCGCTGTTATATCTCTATTCAATACAGTATTTTTACCTATTCGTGTAATAATAATATAATATTAATTTATGTATTGTAATTATTATTAATTTTATTTAATATAAGTATTTTAATTTAAACATTATTATTATTATTAGATATTATTATTATGTGTAGTATCGGTGGTGTGTATGTATGTGTCTTGTGTTGCAGTTGTGCTGTCTAGTATGTTTGTGTAGTAGTTGTGCTGTCTAGTATGTTTGTTTTGCGTAGTAGTAATTTGTTTGTGTTTGTCTTGTGTAGTAGTTGTGGTGTGTTTGTGTTTATATTGTGTTATAGTTGTGATGTGTTTGTGTATGTCTTGTGTAGTAGTTGTGCTCTCTAATGTGTTTATGTTTGTCTTCTGTAGTAGTTCCTCCATTCATATTGGGGGTTAGGCGTAGAGCTGACAACTCTGCACTGTAAAAAGCCATGTCAAGAATCAGCAATATAAGGCCATGGATGTTCCCAAGGTAAAATATTCCGGAGGTAAAATAGTCCCCCGTTCGGATCTCCGGGTGGGGACTACTTTGGGAGGTCCCTGGACTAAGGATAAGATCTACGTTAGGAATAAGGATATTAAATTAGGCACCTGGAATGTTCTGAGCCTTTACCGGCCTGGGGCATTTCAGTGTACAGTTAATGAGATAGTTAAGTATAAATTAGATGTAGTAGCTGTCCAGGAAGTTAGGTGGCCAGGAGAAGGGAATTGTAAAACTAAAAATTATACTTTTTTCTATGGTGGTACTGAAAATCGTAATTTTGGAACAGGCTTTTTCATAAATAATAGAATTATCTCTGCTCTTAAAACAGTAAAATTTATTAATGATAGGATATCATATGCAGTTTTACAGGGTAGGTGGTGTAAAATTATTTTAATAAACATACATGCACCAACGGAAGATAAAGATGATAATACTAAAGATGATTTTTATACAGAGTTAGAACAGGTCTTTGATAAATTTTCTCAGTATGATATGAAAATTCTGTTAGGTGACTGTAATGCACAGATTGGCAAAGAAGAGACATTTAAACCCACAATTGGTAAAGAAAGTCTTCATGAATTAAGTAATGATAATGGTATAAGATTGATTACTTTTGCAACCTCAAAGAATTTAATTGTGAAAAGTACCACTTTTAAACATAAAGATATCCATAAATATACCTGGTGTTCTCCAGATGGTAAAACTCATAATCAGATAGATCATATTCTCATTGATAAGAGAAGGCATACTAGTATAATTGACGTTCGTACACATAGAGGTGCTGACTGTGCCAGTGACCATTATTTAGTAATTGCTAAATTAAGAGAAAGACTCTCAGTGATAAATCATAAGCAACAAAATCTAAAAGTTCTAAAATTTGATACAGGAAAGTTTACTGATGAAATAATTAAGAAAGATTACCAAATTAAACTGTCAAATAGATTTGATGTTTTGCAGGATTTAAATGATGATGAAAATATAAATGAAACAGACGTAAATAAGAATTGGGAGCACATACGTAATGCAATAGAATCAGCAGCTAAAGAAAGTATAGGATACCATAAACCGAGAAAAAGTAAGCCATGGTTTGATAATGAATGTCATAATCTAATAGAAATAAGAAATCAGGCTAGACTTAGGTGGTTAAATAACTCTGATGATACAAATCTAAACAATTATAATAGAATAAAGCGAGAAGTTAACCGCACGTTTAGAAGTAAAAAACGAGATTACTTGAAAAGCAAAATTAACGAAATTGAAACAAACAGCAAAAATAAAAATATCAGAGATTTATATAAAGGTGTAAATGAGTTTAGAAAGGGGTGGCAACCTAAAGTAAACTTGATAAAAGATAAAGACGGTGATTTTCTAGCTGATCCAAGCGATATTCTAAATAGATGGAAGAACTACTTTAATGACCTTTTAAATGTCCATGTAGGAGATAAATCAGAAGTAAATGAAGTACACACAGCAGAACCTTTAGTTCCAGAACCTAACTTGACTGAAGTTAAAGATGCTATTAAAAGGCTAAAGAATAACAAAGCACCTGGCATTGATTTAATACCACCTGAGTTAATTAAATATGGTGGAAATTCATTAATATGTCAAATTCATAAATTAATTTGTTTAATATGGAATAAAGAAGAAATCCCTCAACAGTGGAAAGAATCCATAATTGTTCCTGTGTTTAAAAAAGGTGATAAAATGAACTGCAATAATTACCGTGGAATTTCTCTACTCTCAACAACATATAAAATATTATCTAACATTCTTTTAACAAGACTAACCCCATATGCTAATGAAATTATAGGTGATTATCAATGTGGATTTAAACATAACAGATCAACTACAGATCAAATTTTTCACATCAGACAGACACTTGAAAAAAAGTGGGAATATAATCAAAATGTCCATCAGCTATTCGTTGATTTCAAAAAAGCATATGATTCTGTCAAAAGAGATAAATTATATAATATATTAGTAGAGTTTGGAATACCTAAGAAGCTTGTTAGTATGATAAAAGTATGCACCAGTGAAACAGAAAGTAAAATTCGTGTGGGTATTAATATGTCTGACAAATTTACAATTCATGATGGGTTAAAACAAGGAGATGCATTATCTCCATTGCTCTTTAATTTTGCCTTAGAATATGCTGTTAGGAAGGTAAACGAAACTAAAGAAGGACTAAAATTAAATGGTGTGACTCAGTTGTTAGCATATGCAGATGATGTAGACTTACTGGGGGATGATGTGAATACAATTAAGAATAATGCTAAAATATTTTTCAAAACTGCTAAAGAGATAGGTTTGGAAGTTAACAAAGAGAAAACTAAATATATGCTTACAGGCCGAAACCAAGTGTTAGGTAATAATCAAAATCTAATTATTGATAACAACTCGTTTGAAACAGTTTCCAAATTCAAATACTTAGGAGTAATATTAACAAATGAAAATTATATTAAAGAGGAAATAAAAAGTAGGCTTAATTCAGGAAATGCATGTTACTTCTCTCTTCATAAACTTTTGTCTTCTCGTTTAATATCTAAGAAACTAAAAGTTAAAATATACAAAACAGTAATTTTGCCTGTAGTATTATATGGGTGTGAAACTTGGTCCCTTACATTGAAAGAGGAACATAAATTGAGAGTATTTGAAAATAAGATCCTTAGGAAAATATTTGGCCCTAAAAGGGATGAGGAGACAGGTGAGTGGAGAAGGTTACATAATTTAGAACTACATAATTTGTATTCATGTCCAGACATTATTAGAATAATTAAATCAAGAAGACTTAGGTGGGCAGGCCATGTGGCACGAATGGGAGAGGAAAGAGGAGTTTACAGGATTCTTGTTGGGAAACCTGATGGTAAGAGACCAGTAGGAAGGCCAAGACGAAGATGGAGGGACAACGTCGAGATGGACCTAAGGGAAATCGGTAGGGATGGAAAAGAGTATATAGATCTTGCACAAGATAGGGACAGATGGAAGGCCTGTGTTGCTGCAGCCATGAACCTTCGGGTTTAAGAAGGCTAGAGAGTTAGTTAGTTAGTTAGTTAGATATTATTATTATTATTATTATTATTATTATTATTATTCCTGAGACACTTAGTTTCTAGATACGTGCCTGTATATGACGAAATAAAATCAGAATCGATATATCTTCTCCGAAGGCTATGGGATTGACTCCCGACTTCTGCCTTATCTCATCATCATTCATCCTCATCGCACGATCAACTACAAAAGTAGAAATGTGACGTTAAATAACCAAACGCAAACAAAAAAATTAAATTGCATTATTTCCATAAATCATGATCTATCCTTAAAAAAGTCTCAGTTCCTGTTCCAACCAACGCTTTCTGAATCATTCTTTTATCTGTTTCATCTAATCACCATTCATCCCCATAATAGAGTCAACATTTAAAACTAAAATAACACAAATGAAAATAATGAAAGCGGTGATGTAATTGAAGGAATGTAGCAAGAAGATGTATACATTTGCGTATCAGTGACTTGAAACAGTTATGAAAATTGGAGATTGGTAACAAATCAAGGGATGACACTGGAATTTGATTTCGGAAGGTCACAAATTTTGATGAAAAACAAAAACTAAAATGATCGAGAACAGAAGATGATACATTCGTTAACATATATATGTAATGTGAATTTAATTCTTGTAATCTACATCTCTTGTAGCAAAGTTTCAACCTTAAAATATCTCAGGAACACGTAACTTCAAATAAGAAAGTATAAGTTAGGACTGCAATATTCAAATTGGTAGAGATTTCTTTTGTTCTTGATGTTTGATAAAATAAGAAAAAAATTATGAAATACCCATACATTGAAAATTGGATCAAAATGTTTCTTACGCTGATCATATATCAACAGCAAATACGGAACCTTGTTATTTTTAAAAACCCTAATTAAATATATATATTTCTCCTGTGCAAGAATATCAATATGTACAATTTTTGTAATTGTCTTTCACATTTAACGCTACGCGTTTCTACAGTGAATAAAATTGCCAGAGATTCGAAACGATCTATGAGATATTTAAGTTACAACATGTTGTAAATCTTCACTGAAAATATATTGGATAACATTTAAATTTCGAGAAGTGTATGCCTAATTTTATTAGCATAAATGTGCATTCACTTGTGTGTATGTGTGTGTGTAGGCTATGTACTGTACCAAATCACTATTCATTAAATTCAGTCCTGCACTATCTGCAACTATCTACAACAGTGGACACAGATTTCCCATGGTTCGCAAGATTCTAAACCCGACCAGGAATGACATTAGTCATAGTTATGATCTAACAAGTGTTACTTTTTTTAATTTTGTGGTTAAAAATCTTTAAATCTGTATCCGAATTTGAAATAAACGGACAAGACAGCAAGGTTTTAATCACTTGTTCAATTTATTTATTTCGTTTGACGGGAAACATTTAGAAAGTTTAAGTAATCTTAAGTGCCATCAACGGCATCGAAAATCACTTTGCGAACAAGCTTGTGGTAATTTTGGTGGTAAATTTCCCTCGATAGGAGAAAAAAATCCACTTGAACGTCAAGACTCCCAGTTTCATCTTCAGAAGCGAGATGAATTGCTCTTATACTGTCTCTCAAAATTCGAGAGAGCATCTTGATGAATGAATTAGCAATAGAAAATTTAGTTTCAACTTCTTGTATCCCAATGCCTTGCAAATATTTTGCTTTAATTGAACTGGTCTAATAGACTTAAACGACAGTTTATCATCTAATCATTCAGTTCAGAGACATTGAAAAGATTTTCATAAACAATATTCTACCTAATAGTAAAGGCTACTTTTTTGTTATGGCTAAGCAAAAGTGCTGTTCCTAGAAATATTATTATTTTTAAAAAAGGCTTGAAAGTATCTCATTACTAATTAGGCGTGTGTTCTTTTAAAAATGAGCACGCATAGCATATGAATTGTTTAATTACTCAAACATTTTGTGAAGATCCAAATTTTAGGTATATTGTATTTATTTTGAAATATCAGTCTATTCGCGATTTGAGTTGGTTGCGTAACGTGCTGTGAAAACAGAGATTCTAATTTTAAATCCTGGGAAATACATTACTGTTTCTTTGTTATTTGTTCCATTATCTATTTTTTCAGTTCCATTTCGGATTCGAGACACGATAAATTGAACGTGATACATTCTAGTATAATACAATATCATTAACCTTTAAATTTTCGGTTGTCTTAGGCAGTAAATGGTCTCGTTATGACAATCTAGACGGCACTGTTCTCGTGTTTAAATACAAACCAAAAATATATATTACTAACAGCAGACAAATTCTGATTGTATTTTTATATTTTAAGTCGCCTTCCTACATCTTTAGACTAATCGTGGGGATGAATATTAATGGAGAACTGATAAAATAGAGGATGAGGCAAACAGAAAATCTCTATCTTACCGAAATTTGGCTTCGCTGCGCGTTACGCTCAGCCCTCTTACCTCTTAACCACGTCCTTTCGTTTTATATTCTTTTATGTAACGTCGCTTTCCTATCTCTTCGGTTAATCATGATGTGAGGTGAGCGATAATTAGATAAAATACGTAGATGGAAGAACAAACGCAACTTCAAATTGCGAATCGAGCTCAGCCTAGATGGCCAGAAAAGTGAAAGGCATTCCAAATTTCAAAAGTAAAACTAATGATTTTTCGGGAAGATGATGCAGTAAATGAAAATATCAAGAAACAGTTCTCTAGAAACATCCTTTCTTAGTATTGATTGATTGATTGATTAAGTTTATTTTACTTCGCGTTTAGTGCCTCTTGGCTAATTTGCGAAGAAGGGGATGAGTGATGAAATTGACGAATGGACATTCACAAACAACCAAGCCCGAGCGGGATTCGAACCCGGGACCCTTGGCGTCGCAGCGCGATGTGCTAACCAATCGGCCACAGGGTCCGGCCATACTTTCTTAGTAGTCAGTTAAAATGTGAAAATTTTCTGCCAACTAGGTCTCGATATAATCGTGACCAAATTTACCCCATAAGTTTACACAGGCTTGACAAGGAAATACTCAAATTTCCATCTTAAAGGTATAAACAGTTAGTCATTATTTTGTTCTTTATCCTCTCAAGTCCAAGAAAGATATGAAGAAGGCATCTCTCCTAGATGCAAATTTCAAGTGAAGTGAAAAGATTGCATATGGTTTGCAACTCCATTGCAGTTCACGCTCTGTGAGTAAGTGGTTGTCACTGGCTGTAGACCTCCTATTAATTGATGCTGCATTCGCGGTTATTCCTCCAACTTGCATGAAATCCTGACGTTAGGTCTTCGCTGCCTCATTTCGCCTCAATGATTTCGCGCTCTGCACCACGGATGGGTGCTCCGGGATTTTTCGTTCCCGGATTTTTCGCTCCCGTCAGGAAGTTTGTCCAATGAAACGTTGGAAGTGGAGGAATGTACCATGTCAGCAGAGTCCGCTCAGCATCCTACAGGAGCTGCAGCAATTCACATGCCCCCTGAATGGATCCAATTTTCCCAGACGTAGCAGGTCTGCGGATAGTTATTTATTCATCTGTGGATGTGGCACTGCACGCCTCCCTCCAGTTCCGTGGTAACGAAGCTCAAGTGGGGGGGGGGGGGGGGGGAAGAAAATTGTGTCTAGAAAAAATAAATTCCAAAAAGCGCAAACGCGTGGGCTACATTATATAACTGCAATCAATAACTTCAGAAACGACGCTAGATTTGGTAAAGGACGCGAAACGAACATAAAATAGCATAAACAGGTTAATACTGCAATCAGAAAATCAAGTTTTCTTTTAAACTAGCCCAAAAATAATCTCCTTTGTTATTTTGAGTTGTACATTTTTAAAAAAATGAGACGACTTGCAATCTGTTTAGGTGTTTTTATAACAATTGGAATTTCCGAATTAATTGGAAAATACTTCCTGCACGACTATATTTTCTCCGAGGCCTTCAGATGCCTGGAACTACATTTAGAAATTTATTATGGTCGGAAAGTGGATTTGTTTCCATTATCTGAACAAGCGTTATTATTTTTACAGAGATTAACGTAAGGTAACGACTACATTATTATTATTTTAATATTGTGACAATAGTGCAAACATTTTATTCAACATTGAACCCTATTTATATTTGCCACCCTCTGCCATTACAGTGATGAAATACCGTTCCTGAACTCATTTTTCGATTTTTTATTATCATTAAGGGATTGAACCCCGAAATCCAAAGAGCAAAATAAGATTGTTCTTGATTTCCAATATAATAATAATCAGATGTAAACGAGGAAGATGTCAACCACAATTTCTTCTTCCCCTGACTACAATCTGTGGATCCCAAGAGTGCAATCATTTTTGATACCGATATTAATCAAAAGACAAGCATAATTAGCTTTAAAGAGGCAAACTAGCTGCTTTGGACAAGCCTAATTAATTAATCATAACCCCCGTTCCATTGTGTTTTGCCGACAAGCATGCACTGCTCATATTTGCTTCAGGCTGCAGCATACGCACACACTGTTCATTGCACGCAATTTTTTTCTTTTGCATAATTCATCGCTGTTATGCTTTATCAAGAATTTCTCACGCAAAACGTTCGTGTTGAATGCGACTATCTTACGGATATCAACTTGTCAACAGCTTGTCCACAACAGTTTCCTTAAGAAGAAATCTTTCGGACACGATGCGAGATATTATGAGTTGTGCATTAATTAAGTTCTTGGCGTTGCTAGTGTTAAGCCTTTATTACTTTTGCGTGAGTTGTAACGAGGGTTGATAAAAATCATAATTTTTATTTTAAAAAAATCATTTTTGTTGATTTTTTTTATTTAAATCGATTTTCTATTTTTTTTAAAAAAAACATGCTTAAAATTGCTTGCATGGTTTTAGGCACCATGCACATAGATATATGTTTTTTATAGAAATGCCTTTTTTTAAACGGTCCTGTAAAATATTTGAACAGTTTGATTAAAGCAAATAAAAAATATACGTAAACATACAATTTTCTGTTTCTGATAGTGTACCTCCATAGTGAACCTACAATGGAAATGTTTGTTGAGTGTGTGTTAATGAAACTAATAATAATTTCAGTAACTTTTCTCCCAGTGAAACTAAAACATTCTCATTCTGTATGTACTTATAATTCAGGACTAAAAGTGGTAAACGTTGTAAGTGCCAAAAGCGAAAGTGTTGGGAAATCGCGTTCCGCACATCAGCCCGTAAGAACGTTCACACTTGTGACCTCTTTACGCGCCCTTTGAACTACTTAGACGGCTACCAGCCACTTTTCACGTTTAGCACATTATAAAGCGTGGCACATTTCACAGATTAACGTGGAAAACGGTGTTTGAATTATTTTGGCACTTACAGCGTTTAGCTACCAATTTTAGTTTTCAATTGTTAACATAAAATATTAACTTAAATATTTTTATAGTCTTTGTATCTGAATTTTGGAGATTTTTTTAATGTTAGTTCGAAAAATATCAGCTGCCATGTTTATTTACAGTTTAATGATATTGACACTATTTATGGTTTAACATGATTGGTATTTTGTATATTTTTCTACACAAAATGTTTGCTATTTTTGCCCATAAAATAAAATTATTGAATTTTAAATCAAGATAAATCCTGTGTTTACATTTCCTTTTGTATGAGCTTCACACTTTCAGTACATATAATCTGTTTCCTTTATTTTCCTATCTTAGAACCTAATAATCACCATTAAATGATTACGAGAGTAATGTACTTTCACCAAAAGTGTTTCTGATATCTACAAAATCTGTATGTACATTATTCCATAAATTATTTAAATCGCGATTTAAATAAATCCACTCTGGTTGTAACGTATTACCTACTATCCTAACGACGTTTTCTTTATTCGGATGCTGTCTCCAGAATAATTGTTGTCGTTCTCACTGTTGTTTTAGATTAAATCTGTATGGATTTTGCCTTTACTGGAAGCGTTTCTCTTCTCTTCAGGATATGGTCCAATTTCTTTTTAAATTTTGGTCAATCGCGACGATGAGGGTGAATGACTAACTGATAAAAGGGTGACGGAACATCTCTAACCGGGATTCGAACGTGGATCTTATTGCATCGTTGGCCAGCGTCGGGTTGGTACAACCATAGCACTTGTCATCTGCCGGAAAAATAACAGTTAACTACGTATTAAGGCCAGTGTTCATGTATTTCTCGAATATCAAACAAAGATCTCTGCCGTGGCTAGCCACATTTCTCAAATATTGGCATAATTTAAAATCCAATACAAGTAATTCATAGAAATTTGCTACGACTATGCAAAATCGCAAGGTATATGCTCTCAAATTATTACATGTAGTACTTGCCAAAAAAGTTACCTGTGAAGGTTTTATCAGTATAGACCCCTCTAATACATTTGTTAAAGTTTGTTAAATCGCACTGTATTTTTAATATAGTAAAATAATAAAATGTTAGTTTAAAAACCAGTCGTTAGGACGTTTGACAGTCACTCGGGTGGGTGATTTCAGATAAGAATATTTCTGACTGTCCCAGCACCGGGGTTTACCCAGCCTCGCACTCAATGAGCACTTGGGGGTTAGGTGGTTAAAGCGTGGTATAGATCACATCACCTTCAGTATGACCGGGACTCATAACTTCCAGCACGCCACATTCGGCTGTAGTATTTAATTGCCGTCTGACAGATTTATAGAAGTACCGATGTTTTCAAGGATTTCATTTTGCAAGCTCACGTAAGATTTATTGTAATTGTGTAAAACTGAAATTTATGAAAATAGTTCTTTATTTTATATATAGTTACTTTGAATCTCGTACAATTTCTATCTATGCAAACATATCAAACTATATATAAAAAATGCAATCTTCTTATACTTGTTAATTTCAGTAACAATAAATAGCAATTTTAATGAAATATCCAAATATTTGTTTGGCGACAAATACATGATTGTTCACCAAAACCAAATTCATCCTAATCGTGCACATTTTCTTAGTTACCAAGAAATTAGTCAGAATTGGCAAATTTTGTAGGCTACCAATTTTTTTGTTTCCGTTGCCAAAAACCTAACCAAACGTGTTTAGTTATTTCAAACAAATCCGTCTCTTTTCTGTGTAGGCACTGATATTACTAGTGTAACCAATGGGGAGCTGATTTGGCAACAGCCTCTCCCGAAGAAGAACTCGGAAAAAAAACAGCGGTAACTAAAAACCTTCGTTAAAATGACCCCCAATTACCATTTTGGTCTTTGAACAACTTTTAAAAGGAAAGTTAAAAATGGTAATTATTAAATATTTTGTGTAATATCCAAGGTGGATATTGCAATTCCAGCCCCCTCCGAAATAAAATCCTGCTTACGTCAATGACTGATATGTAACGTAAATGCTTTCTCTGGGGGAGTAAACGACATGCCCTATCGATATCTCCATGTGTGGCCTTGTAAACAAGGGGACAAAGTTCGATTCCTGCTACAATCCAGTGGTTCGGATACGACTAACCAATAGCTTTGACGTTAAGGGTTCTGGAGTTCGGTATCAAGTGGACTTCTTTTAAACTGTAGCCCAGTCCCTATTAGGCTAACGGAGCATAAAAGTGAACTCAGAACCAGGATTGTTAAAGTTCCAGAAACCCATAAATTCTAATGGGTTCTATTGGGTTCCGCAACAGGACCGGAACCTTTCTCTCGCACAATTTAAATTCGGTCCAAATTGCGTATTGTTTCATTTCAATGCGGAACTTGGACCGGATTTAAATTGATCCGCAAAAAGGTTCCTGGACCGTATTATAATTGATCCGAAAAAAATATTGTTCCTGGACCGTATTTAAATTGATCCGAAAAAAAAGGCTCCTGGACCGTATTTAAATTGATCCGAAAAAAAAAAGGTTCCTGGGCCGAATTGAAATACTTTTAACGCAAAAAAGTTATTTACTGTCTAGAACACATTTACACTTGCTGATTTTCTCTCCCGGGCGGAAATTGAATTCATTTACAATTCCATTTACATTTACAAACCTTGCCATATTAACAGTGGTTGCTTTCCTAAAATAAAGATAAAAGGAAACATTTACGTTGATGTTCTTTCTGTAGAGAACGATTCCCAGCGTTCCACCTTACCACGAAAAGCAACGTCGTAAAGGTACACCGTATCCCCTCTCCTTTCCTGTTGATTGCCAGCCCTACTTTTTTCTTCTCTTCCTCCATGGTAAATTACGTATCGATTGACTGGGCGAGGAACTATAAAATTGAATTTTACCCACTTGTGTCAACTAGGTTCAGCTTTAATTGACCATTCCAAGTAGCGTGCGTCGTGATGGACGGCTATTTCTTCCGAGTAATCGCCTTTCCAGTTTTTAATTATCTTTTTTTTCCGCAGAAGGTCAATGAATAATCGCGTGGACGTTCGGCTGTTACGGTGGCGGCATAATCGAAGCACTTACCCTCCGGGTTACCCTTTAACCGCGACCGCTGCACCGCTGTTTGTTCTAGCGTTACTCACAACGCCGGCGGAACAACGCGAATGTTAATTTCAAGTATCACATCTTGTCAGCGTTACTCGCACCGGCGTTGATTTATACCCAACGCTCGCGTGGACCCGGTCGCGGTATCTTGTCAGGATCGAAGAGAGTTATGGGTGGAAACGGGACCGTTCCGATGTGGAAGTCGATTAGGGGAGATATATATTGAAATCTTCCGTTTATCTGTTCCCCCCCGGACGTGGGTTCTTGCGTGAGTAAAAACCGGCGGAGCGTGGAGTCCTGCGGCCTGCCGATTCGGAGTAACCAGTGGGTTGCGGGTGGCGGAGACAAAAATATTCCTACCGCCCCCCTGTCTCCTTAGGGGCAGCACCTGCCCCGTCCGGAGAATGAGCAGTCGCTCAATTAGAAGGAAAAGGGTGATCTGGGTGCTTCATGCTTCGGTTGTCAATTGAACAACTCTCGGCAACGTTTCCCACGCGAACGCACACGGAAAAAATAAATACATCAGTTGAAAATGCACCAATCGATGCATTAAAGTACGGTTCGACATAGAAAGAAATATGCACTTGCATTACCTTTACAAATGATGTACAAAAATGCATCAAAATGTAAACCTTATTTTTGGCAAAGGCCATAAAAACACCCCAGGGAAGAGGAGAAAGCGTTAGTTTTGAGAGATGAAGTAGCGTGAACTGCTTTAACAGATCATCACTAATCTTAATGAACGACGAACAGTGAAGGGATTTATGAGCAAATTAAATCAGAAAAAAAAAACATTTTTCTACAAGGAGTTTCATCCTATATGCTAAGTACGTATATATTGTATAATGCAGCAGCAAGATTTCACAAAAGGCTTACTTTAAACTGTGGGCCCAGTCTCGATTAGCCTAATTGTGTATAAAGTGGACAAAAAACAAAAACTCAAAACTTATAAAAGACTAGTAAAAACAAGAGCCTCTTGTAATCGACAAGATATGCTCATATAACGTTTACAATTACTGAATTTACTACAACATCTGTTGTAAAGTTTACATCCGCGACATCAAATAAATATAAGTCATATTTTATTTTTAAAAAATAGCATATTCTTGATTGGTGGACTTGTATGTGCTGATTCCGACCCATCTCTAAAATTTATAAAGTCCACTTTACAAAGTGGATGCATTGTTTCCGAGATCTTGAGAAATTGATTCTGCTTGAGCCATCCTCCCTCAGCAAGGATCTTCAGCAAAACCATATGGTCCGTTACGAAGTTCATTCCCTAATCTTCTCCCCTCATGTAGTTCACACACAAAGCGGAAACTTTTGATTGGAGAACAAACTTCAGATTATATCCGGCGTTGAGATTGTATGACGTCATCAGTAAAACCGAGGGGGAGGTGCTGAATGGGAGACGACGGCCTGGGGATAATGGAGTTCAACGATTAACAAAATTGGTGTGTGGTCTTATGTGGCCCTGCGTTGTCAAATACCTTCAAGGCTTATTTTCAGTGGTAGCTGAAAATGCTATGAAAGAAAACACATACCGTATTGAAATGAAAGATTCATTGCATAGATCAATTTGTTTTATAATATCTAAGAAGAAGGCAGAGTAGATGTTGCGCGATTAAAAATTGTTGACGATTTATTTTTAATAACATGTGCCATCAAATGCCACGAAAAGCAACCAGATATCATATACACTGAAATAATATTTTAAAGATGTGGAAATGTCTCAACAAAACATAATATCCCATTAAATTTATAGCCCTAGAATATGAAATTTTATTGAGCTTATGCTACTGGTTGTGTTAAAATTTACAATAGTGATACTACGTAAGTTCCATTTGATTTACATAAAAAATGGTATACTTTCTAATTATAACTAATAGGTTTCTGTGCCTAGACTTGAAAATATTATCTTGTTAAATGTACAAGCATCCGCTTGTTGATATAAAGATGGCAGTAATTTAGTATGGTGTAGAGTGTGTCTCATGTTCTGTTTGTTTAACTTTGTCATTAAGATTAGCTATCTACATTACTTCGAGTGGTCACTGAATGAGATGCCTTCCATCTCAACCAATTGTCACATTATAACAAGTGAGGTAGTAGTATAAAACTGCAATTTAAGAAGTTCTGTCTGATTTTAACGCCATATAACGCCATATAATAATAATAATAATTTTTTATGTGCTTTTCCTTGTTAAGTATCATACAGTAAACAATTAACTGTTTGACGGCTATATTCTCAAGCAAAATATTTATTATCAAGTTTTCCTGTTAAATTTAGTTGTGTAGAAGTCGCTTTTCCACCTCTAAAGGTTAGATGAAGTAGATAAAAGAACAAACACAATCATCCATGTCCCGCACTGGACTGTATCTGAACCCAGAATCTTTCATGCCGAGCACTCAAACCACTCCCTGTCGAGGCGAGCATTGATGTCTTGTAATACGTTTTTCCCAAATATTTATTTATTTCAAGAATATACACCAGTTTAAATATTTGCTACTAGTGTACAGCGATGAAATAAAATTCCCTAAGGGCTTTAATACCAGCAGATGTATGGATGAAGTCGAACAAGATAACGTTGTGTTCGATGCCCGATGAAGGCTGGTTTGGATCCCACTTTAAACTGTAGGTACAGTACCGATTAGCCTTTCTGTGCATAAAGTGGACTTAAAAACGAATTCAAACAAACAAATTCAAGACAATGTTGTATTGAACAGATAGGTCTAAATCAGGAAGACTTTGGTTGACAGATCATGAGAGAAAATTTACAGAATCCTGATGTAAAGCTAATGGTAAGAGACCTGTAGGAAACCAAAAACGAAGAGGAAATGAAAATATTTAGATGAATGTGAAGGAAATTCTCAAGTTCAAGTATGGTCAAATCACACTTCCTCAGAAGGTGTGCTGATGGACAACTTGTGTTGTTGTAACTATAAGGGAGCTTTCAGACCTAAGAAACACACGACAGGCATCAAGTGATAAATAACACTTGCGACTTGGATACAAACCTTCATAAACAAATGCAACCTTTCGTACTAAAGTGACAGGACAAGCTGCACGTGTCACTTGTCGCTTGCGTGTTGTCTTATTGGTCACGTGGTCTCGCATGCGCAGTGAGTGCTTTTTAGAGGCCGAAAAGGAACCGCGTCACTTGTCACTTCTATGTGAAACCCCCGTGTCGCGTCGGTCTGAAAGCTCCCTAGAACTTCGGGGTTAGGACTATCAGAGAGCGAGTTAGTTTGGTTGTTGATGTAGAAATTGTGTGGTAGGATGATGAAGAGAAATACCAATTAGCATATCGAGTATATATACCCGTATATATTCTAGGATTCAGCTCTTGCTGAAGTTTAATTGTTATATACTAATAATGACGGCCTCCATGGCGGAGTAGTTAGCATTGCGCGCTACGACTCCAAGGTTCCCAGGTTCGAATCCCGGCCTGGGCATGGGTGTTATTTGCGAATGTCCTTTTATCAATTTCATCATATCCTAACTCATTCAGATCTTCGCGATTAGCCAAAAGTGACAGAAATGCGAAGTAAAATAAACTAAATCAACCAATTATATATTAATGCTTCTATATCCCACCATGTTTGTTTGTTTGAATTGTTGTTTAACTCCACCTTATGCACAAATCGGCTAATCGGGACTGGACCTACAGTTTAAAGTAAGATCCGAATAACCGTGTAACGTGCTTCCACCGGGTATCGAACCCTGGACCCCTTGATTACAAGGCAAGGACGTTATCTTCATATAGAACACTCTCCAAGTGCTATTAAATCGTGCGTATCCCTCGTCCCATCAAGAGCTTCCCCTCTGACCTCTGGCGCTCAGTTTAATTTCATTGATTCAGTTTGCCCAAATGCAATTTCTGGGGTGGTCATGCAGAAGTGCAGTATTGACCGCTGGGTTCATTCTAACCATTATTCAACCATTAATTACCTCACTCCGCTTTTGCAGCAGAACACACACCTCTACAGTCCGCTCAAATAGTCCTCTATTAAATCAAGCTCCCTCAGAGAGAGAAAGGGGGGACGGTGGGGAGAGAGGGAGAGAGATAGTCTTTGCCAGGAAGAATCGTCGTAAAAACTTTCTATTGAGACATTCCATTACTACAATCTGCTACGAAAATGATGAAATTATTAACTCATACTTGGAGAGCAACAGAGTGTGTTCAATTAACTTTTTTTTAAAGAAAGAAAAGAAAAGTATTGGACGTAGATGCATGAAACACAAACAAAACCCCTTATTTCCGAATTTCTGGACACACAACGTTAATTTACTAACCGAAATTTGATAACGTGTGTGTGATTGTGTAATAAACCGCTAAACTATCCGCGTAATAATTTTCATTTAGGAAAAACTCTGGTTCAATTCTTCTACCACTGACTAGAATTATGATGATCTTGATACATTTTGTCAAATTACTCTTGTTTTCCGTATCATCTGCTTTCTCATTTTCAGAATCGTAAATATCAACACTGAATGCACGTGCGACTAAGATACCAATAATTAAAATATATTAATTGTATTTTCACTTTTATTATTTTAAGTCACATTTCTATCACTTTTGGTTAATATGGATAGTGAGGATGAATGATGATTAAGCGACATTGATGAAGAGACACTGAAAGAGGATTTGAGTTTCTTGTCTACAGATAAGCTAATTGGGACTGGGTCTACAGTTTAAAGTGGGATCCGAACCACTATGTGCATTGAGCGGGTATAGAACCCGGAATCCCTTGATACCTTGCTACTACGCCATCGGTGAAGTCCAACACTCACAGAGTACCCGTGCCAGGACTCGAACCTGTGACGTCAGCGGAGGGTTCGTAAATCGAGAACTCAAACACACTCGGCCACTGAGGCGACAATTATACTTATTTACAGCATTGGCTAGTTTCATCCGCCAGTTTCAATGACGATTTCTTGTTATAGTTTCGGACGATTTGAGCAGGTGAGCGCTTAATTTTAGACATCGAAAGAGAGGAGACAATCGCTAATTACAGAAGATCTACAAATTCTATACTTCACGTAAATCCTTAATTTCTGATACTTACACTTTAGTCCAAGGACTACCTATATGTTTCAACCTTCTTATACATTCAGTTAATCTCTCAATTCTGGAACTTGCTTCGTCAAATCTTTCTCTCCTCAAGAGAACATCTATTTTATATTGTCTCGCTGTTCTTACCAACAATACATTTTACAATAGTTAAAGCTTATTATCGTTTGAATTGTCTAGTCAACAAGGTGAGACATTTTAAAGAGACATATTCAATCTTGCTGCGGTAAACAATACAATGGGAAGGCGAACTGGTGACTGTACTCTTGTCCGCCTAGCCTTTGTCTAAACATTAGCCGCTTATAACGAACCAAGAACTTTATTTAGTTAATTCTCATTGTTCACACAAAAAAAATACATGTTCGTTGAACACTGGCGTACGTATAGGAGTGGCCGATGGTGTTCCAGCCTCTACCGATATTTTGAGAAAATCAGAATTTTCAAATAAAAGTCCGTTAAGAACTTTAAAAAATCAAAATGTGTAAATGCGGAACCTCTTTTCAAGTGAGTCCCGATTACCATTTTTGTCTTTGAATACAATTTTAATAGACTGAAAAGCTCCAAAAATACGAAATATTTTATTATGCATCCTGCCCTCCAAAACGAAGCCATGTGCTATCCACATTTACTATTCCAGCCCCTCCCGAAAAAAAAAATCCTGCGTACGCCAGTGTATTGAACATTGTTGCAACTGAGATACAAAACATTTTTTTTTCTCTTTTAAATCATAGTTGCCCTCATATTTTATTTTCAAGAATTCGTGTTTATTTTCAAGGCATCACTCTGAAAGACGCGTGTGTTTGGAATGCTGTGCTTTCCCCCATGCTGCATGGAAATAATAATTCAAATTATTATTATTAGTAGTAGTAGTAGTAGAAGTAGTAATAGTATTGTCCCAGATCTTTGACTGTGATAAATTGGCCATTTTTTTTTCAGAGCATTTTTCATAATATTTCACAAGCTCAAGGGGGAAGGGGTTAAACCCCGTAAGCCCCCTTTGCGGAGGATCGCTTCATCAACGTCCCAATATATATATTCGTCAATTATTTATATGTTAAGTGACAACTTAGAGCATCCTTCGTCGTCCGTTAAGTTCGCCCATGATTTACAGAAACAAGCAATTGAAACATTAGTTTATAAAATTTCTGGAGCTGATAACTTGATTCAACTTAAAGATTGGCTGGATGTTTGGGTTACCCAAAGAACCATTCTATGAATAGATGAAAAATTAGATGTTTAAAATGACCCGAACAAAGTTTCTGAATAAATGTCTTGAGAGGAATCAGACATCTAATTTTTCGAAGGCCAGGTAGTGTTCCCAGGACTCTCAGGTAACCGTATGGTTAACGCTTTAGTCTTTGGTGCGAGTGGTCATGAGTTCAAGGCAGTGGTGGATTAACAACTTTCTGTCGCGTAGGGTGGATGGCTTCTTATCTACTGCCATCATTTTAGATGTCCTCTTCTGAGATTATTGCATAATTTTAGTCGTGTTATGATTTATGGGTTTATTGTACACGTTTCGATGGGCAGTCGCTATTTAAACTCTTATAATTTGACGATTTATTGTCAGTTTTAGACACTGGGGAGTTACTGCCATATACTCTTTTTCTAATCGACATTTTATTGTTAATTTTAGACATTTCGTTGAGAGAGCCATAAATTTTAGACATAAAGGGGCGGTCTTTTCATTTTAGGTGTTACGGATGATAGCTTAATTTTAGACGGGTGATCGTGACATACTTTCATATTAATTGAAGTTTTACTTTTAGTTTGAAATGTCTGTGGTGAGAGCAGGCAATCTGATCTTCACGTTTATCCACATATACTCTATTCCGGAAATATCTGGAGCAAGCGAACGGAAACAAGTCTCTGCGCAAGTAGCGACTTGAGAGGATCGACCAATGAACATGTGAGAGGGGAAGTGAGTGTATGAAGAGGAAAATGCGACCAGCTGTTAGCAGCACGTACTGCTTTGCTCTGCCCGCTCGCTTTATCCCCTTCTCTACTGTTATGCGCGACTTTGCTCCACATATTCCAGGGAAAGAGTATAAGGTTTAAGGTGAAGTACAAGAGTCTGTCTACAGTATAATTGAAGAAATTTTGATTGAGATTATTTGAGTTGGAGTTTCAAGTCCACATTATGCACAGATAGGCTAATCGGGACTGGACCTACAAGTGGAATCCGAACCACCATGTGCCTCCACCAGGAATCGAAGCCTCGACCCTTTGATTACAAGACAATTATGTCATCAGGAAGGCCTGATGGGAGATTTTGATTTTAGTTCTGTATGTTTAAAGGGGGACAATTTCTGATCGGAAATCTGCAAAACTTATGGCCAATAAACGACTGCAATCCAAACCTGAGTGTGTGTTCTCGTGGTCTGTCGAGAAAGACAATATAACTGAAGGGGAGGAGGCGAAGGACAATCTTCTCCTTTTGGTTTGTTACTGTAAGAGCATGGTTACTTGGCGTCCATGCCGATGATTCACCCCCCTTCCTCCAGCAAACTGCATCGGCTCAATTAATGAGATAAGCGGTGAAGGGAGTTGGCTTTTGAATGCACAGAGTGGTGGCCGCTGTGTATAAAATGGAGGCGAGCATTTTCGAGGGTGAAATCTAATCGGGAAAAGTAAATCGACCAAGGTCAGCTGCCGGCCGGGAAGTGTTGGGAAGTTTTTGCATACCGCGTGTATGTGTGTGTGTGTGGGTGTGTGTGTGTGTGTGTCCAGGTCTCCACGGTGCGTGTGAGATAATTAAAACACTCCAGATAATCATCTGTGGGCAGCACCACTCGGAGCATGCAACGAACTGGCTTGTTATACAGGCGGGCATGTATCCATTACGCTATCAAACACAAATCTGTCACCTTAATGCGCTTGGCATATCGTCATACTCTTAAGCCGTAACGACTGTATTTAGTTTGCTTGACATTGTAGTTGAATGCTGCAAATTACCTTTTATCTGCTGTAAGTTATTTTTCATCAACATTGGGAAATAAGTCCATCCTTTTATACTTTAATACTCTGATAACTCTATTTTTAATTGTGTGCAGGAATACATTTGCACTGTGGCGTGGGGTTAGCGTACACAATTAGGACAGGCAGGGAGATACATGGGGTTAACCAAGTGTACGCCTCGGGAATCTGTAGAGCTATGCCGCGCTTAACGGTAGAAAGGGGAGGGAGGGAGTAAAGCATTGGGTGCACTCTGTCTCTGGAATCTGTGGAGCAAGAGGGACCAACATTTCCTCTGGAGGACTAGTATTACTCGTACAAATCAAGTACATCCGCTAAATTACCTCTTCGAGCATTGTCATTAAGGAGTGGCAAATTATCCGAATACATATTTTTCTCTGTTAAAAATGCTCGCCAGACAGACAAAGACTGGATATCTATCTTTAGGCAATATATTTTGTAGAAATTGTGTAGTGCTTTACTTTCATCATCAGCTAACAACATAATTTTGTATTAAATAAACCATAACATAATTCACCTGTTAACTTTTTGATACGGTTCATGTACACACTCTCTCTCATGACTATGAAGTGAAATAGGCATACTATTATATTAAAATGACTTTGACTTAAAAACTATTTCGCTAAAGCTTGCACGAGTCTTTACACTCACTTTTATATCACTTGTAAATATTGAGGAAAGCATTTGAAATTAATAATATACGTTGGTCTTAACGTGAGTGCAACTTTATTCTTGCTGTTTGTTAGCGTGGCATGCTGCAAAACCAGAGAAACCGTGTTCGACTTCCGTCTAAGTTTCTGTATGTTTACTTTCTATTTCGTGTTTTTTATTCACGATTTATTCTCATCGTTGTGATTAGAACATGGACGTAGAAAATAAAATTGAGACGTAAAATACAAACACACGCTTTCCTTTGTTTGCATCATTACAAGGTAGGAATTGATAACAATTTCACATTAGCATGGAATGCTAATTAGACATAATCCACTGTTGTGCTTTAAACTATACTTATTCTAACACTACGTTTAAAGCCCTAGAAAATTGATAATGTCCATTTAACATTACATGTTAATGTAAGACCAACCATTGTCACTAACATTGAGAGAATTATAAATTTCACATTTTCATCAATTGAAGGGCTAGGGTGTAAAACATGGTGTGACATTTTGGTCATTTTTGAGTTACAAAGTAAAATGTGACATCCTTCAATTTTCGAGTGAAATTGCCTTGTCATACAATTTGCATTGGACTCAGTGAAGCCTTCTGAAATTGGTAAACAACATGAAAACAATTTATCTACAGTATAGCTTCTAATAACCTTTTTTCCTAATGAACTCTGAAATGACCAAAATGTCACTTACCATTTTTTACAGCAGAGCCCTTCAATTTTTCTACTTGATTTCGATTGATTGATTGATTTGGTTTTTTAAGTCCACTTTATTCACAGTAAGGCTAATCGGGACTGGACCTACAGTTTAAAGTGGGATCCAAGCCACGTGTACCTCCACCGGGTATCGAACCCGGAACCCCTTGATTACAGGGCGACGACGCTAACACTGCGCCATCGGGGAGGCCCTGCTTGATTTCGGTTATGAGTTTACAGGATTCAGTTGTATTGCTTGTTGTGCAGATATTGTTAACATTTTGCCATTAAAAAAAAAAGCTTGTGTACATCATAGGGATTGGACCAACTGTGCATTGCACTCAGAAATGTACAAGTACAGAGATTTGTTGCAAGTCTGTAGCAACAATTCGTTAGTTGCGAAAGTCGCGGTGTCACTCTTGCAGCTTCCTTCCAACGTTGGTGGTTGGAAGCTCTTGAGAGCGACAGCTGAAATTGGTAGGTGATTCCAATCTCGAACCATTCAAGGAGAAAAGGGCTCCAAAAAATGGGTTGATTTGACGCGTATAAATGGAATGAATCCCATGTAATGGGGCGCGGTCTGAGGCAGGAAACCCTCTATTTGCAGGTTGAGGGAAGCCCCTTTATCCAACAACTGCAGATCCAAACAGCCTCCCTAACACATCTTCTTGGTGCATTTCTTCCTTTTTCCCCCCTCTGACCACCAATACACAGGGAAGATCCATCGCCGGGAAGTATGGTTTGGGGAATTTTCCTTTCATTCCAACTCTGACAAGAACAGGATTGACGCAAACGGTTTCACCACGAAATGGAAATACCAGAGCTCTCGCGTCCGCCTCCATGATTTTGGTAGGAGTTAGCGTCGAACGTTCCGAAACCAGAATCAAATTTCGGATGAAACATGTGTTTCTTCCATGTAACATATTGCAGCCCTTACCTTTCTATATGAAAATTACGAATTACATTGAAACAGCAGCTTCCACTGCCTTGTATACTCAAGACGAACATCCCTCACTGGAAACTTTTTAACGAAAACATATGTCTGGAACATTATATGACAGATTCTTAATGTTTTATGTTTGGTCTAGAAGACGAAATTATGATTAAATGTTCATAATGTTTACTAATGTTTAGTTTGTGCATACACCTACGTATGTACACGCATACATAAACAATCGCTTTACGTATAAACACGTATTCTGCTAAACCTTTACAAGACCTAAATTCTAAAATTTAAAATTTGGATATCTTAATCATGGTCATGTAAAAAACTCTCACCATGTGAGTTTAGCCATTTTTATCTAAAATCAACACACATTCGAACATATCAGACTGTAATATTTGTACAACTTAGTAACATACTCAGAACAAATTATCTGTTATACAAATTAATAATATTGATTATCATTACTACTTACCTCAAATGTTCCATATGCGAATGCTCTTGGATAGGTTTAAAAATGCTTCTTCATTCAGCTCTCGTTATCACCTAACAAAAAAGAACAAAGAAAAATTGATTGCTTTTCAGTTCTGTTTAAAAATAAATATAACTAAGAAAATAAATTGTATTTTTTAACATGATATGACACCTTGCAATGCAATAATAAATTTATTACGGGCTTCTTCTTGAGCATTTGTTGGTATAGTATCAGTTCATAGATGGCCATTGAGATAGATAGATCAAAACAAGTTTATTCTTTCTAATTTAGTTTTACGCCTTTTTAAAAATAAAGTAAGATACACATATAAATGAGATAGATAAAATATTAAATGAATGCATGTTTTTTTTTAGAAAGAAACTATGATGATAAAAATTCTTTATCAATTTGCGAATATATTTCGGTGTTTTGATATAAATTTACACATATTAACACTTTATTTGCTGCGAAACCATGTTATGAGATTCTTTCCTACACAACTAGCAAATCACACATCGTGATTTCTACGCGCATGATCTGAAATTTAGATCACATGGGATAAAAAAAATGAAGTGAAAATAATATATATGTTTACTTTTTTCCTCCACTCTGATATTATATACGCCTTCAAAATGACGAGCTAACAACAAAATGTTTACCTACTGTAGTGCTGTCGTGTTGTATTGTTTAAAAGGCAACATGAAAACGGTGAAAAGGACACGGTGCTAATTACTCAATGTGCAGAGCAAACGAATACTCTTCGTGACATGTTTGAAACGCATCCAAGAGAACAACGTAAATATTAGCAGACATGTGGCACAAACTTCTGCAAATGACGGCTCAAAGAGCCTGTCGCATACAACTTCAGAGCTTCGAAAGGAGAAAAGCTGCAAATGAACTTCGTAGGAGAAATCTGACCAAATACAAATTTCAATATTTGGACTGTCGAAGGATGTTTACAGATTTTATGCAGAGATCGGCCTGTTTTTAGCTTCAATGCCAGTTAATGTTAGTTAACTGAGCCGCATTACGCAGTAACTAATTGCAAGTTGGAAGGGGGCTCGTTCAAGTTTAGTTTTTGTTGCGTCAATGGCAATTTCTTTCGTTATCGACGGTTTTATGTTCTTCTATTTCTATATTGCACTGTACAGTCATGGACAGTTCTGGATTGTGTTACAGCCCATGACTGTACAAGTGGTAAAGTATAAAGTTAATAGTAATTGATACATATTGAAACACTGTAGATACCGGAGACAAGTGTTACTGTGGCAACTTGTCAGATGAATATAGGTACAGAGAGAGTTCAGACGAAGTGCTACATAATTTGAAACATCTCAGAGCTACATAGTGTGTTCAGAGTATGTAATTGTAAAGAAAACATTGAAAATGACATGCACATTGACAGTTCATTTTGTACATCCACCCACGATTAAGTTAATAAGAAATTAGTTGAAATTAATGGTACATTAATATTAATAATTTTTTTTTCATGATTTACGTATCAAAATGACCCCTTTATATTAAGCGTACCCATCTTCGATTCGATAGTGGCCGCGGTGGCTCAGTCGATGTCAACCTTCGTGGCGAAGTGGTTAGCAGAGCGCTCTACAACGCCAGGGGTTCCGGGTTCGAGTCCCAGGTAAGACATGGGTATTTGTGATTGTCCTGAAAAGTCCTGAAATAGAAATGTAAATGAAATGATGTGAGTGAATGAAGTGTGATGGGGGAAGCTTCCGCTTAGGGGCTTTCCTTTTAAATGAAAAAAAAGGTCTGTAACGCGTCTGACAACCATGCTAAAGATCCCGGGTTCGATCCCCGGCCGGTTCAAATCCGGGAACTTTTCTAACGTTGGAAGCGGCCCTGGCGCCCACCCAGCGTCGAATGACATGGGTACCTGGGGGAAACCCTGGGGGGGGGGGGGGGGGTAAAGGCGGTTAGGCTGATCACATCACTCCCACTCACGACCGGATCAAGAAAGTGTGGGGCGTTACCCCCACACCCCCTATACGCCTTCATGACGTGGTGCTAAGCACAGGGGAGCCCTTTACCTTTTTTTTTAACACCACCATCTTCGATTCCAGGATTTAAATAGCTCGGATTCCACTCTAAACATTGTACTGTAAACTTTGCCATATTTCATAACATTTCGATTAGATTTTTGTTATTCAGCGTTACTTTTCTGCCACTTTTAGCTAATCGCGACTATGAAGATGAGTGATGATATGATGAAGTTGAGGAAGGGACACTCACAAAGAACACCGATGCCCATTCGAACAAGAAGAACCCCTGAGATCGTAGCGCGCTGTGTTAATTTCTTATTTGTTTCAATCAGTGGCGTGCCCAAGGAGGGGGTTGGTGGCGGTCATACTCCCCTCCCTTTTGGTCTAGTATAAAGAAAGCCAAAGACAGGAAAAATAGCAAAATGAGGGCTGACTACTAAAAAAATATACGTACCCCCAGCCCTTTCAAAAATCCTGTGCACGCCACTGGTTTCAAAGTACGTGTTCATTCTTTTAAAATGTTGTATTTGGAATCTTTTGTTAAATACATAAAAAATAAATACAGAGTTGTATTTTATGTAAAGAACTGACAGCAAGTCTAATTGGGTGTACTGCCCAAAGACATGATAATGTTCTTTGTTTATTCTACGTACAGTCGTCTGTTAAGTACTATTTTAGAATGTATGGGAATATACAAACAAATGGAAGCAATTGTAAAAGACGTATCTACAATGCGCTGTCATTTACAACAAGTTCATTGCACAATAAATATATTCTAATATACAAGCACAGGCTTCTGTGCGCTGTCCCATTATAGAACAATTGGTTCTTCGCTGTTTTACTTTAAGTGTAGAGTGCAAGCTGAAAAGTAGTCTTCTGTTGTTACCCCTGTTCTTTGACAAAATATTTAGTCCCTTGTTCCCTTCCGTCATTTTGTTTTCCATGTTGATTCTTCAGCCATTGTTTGAGCAGCCTACTTGCGTGTATCCTCATCTCTGCTTATGCACTTGAAACCTTCAAAAGTTTTTTTTTCTCCTCATTGCATTTTCATTCGCCGCATCCGTGAAAACACAAACATTATCCTGGCAACAATTCAAATAGCGTACAGCCATTATTTGTGAGGAATTCCTTCCTTGTTCGCGAGTAGCACACTTGATTCATGTAGTGTGAGATTTTTGCTGCAGGCCACCGAACCGTGATAATCGCGACAGAAGCAGGCAGCCAATCGTCGAGCGCGATGCAGGAAACGGACGGTTACTACAAAGAAACCCACTTGAATCTCATCTGCTTGGCCGATTCATTTGTTGGGCGAAGGCTGCAGAGGACTGGGGCACCAGGCCAGCCGGCTCTCCACGATTTGGCAACATTGCACGTTCGGTTACAAAGGAAGAGGGCCCTTCTATGTCGGCTGCCGGGGAAATAAAATTACTTTTTACCTCGTTGAGACATGTTGCAATAGCCGGCAAACAGGGCAGCTCTCGTCCCCTGATATGCCGTCACCAAAATTGTTGCAATGAATTCGAAAGATTTGGGGAGGAAATAACGGAAATCAAAGTTTCTTAATCGGAAGCACCGGTGACACATTAGAAATGTTTATAGAAATCGAATGACATAAGCCGACCACCGTGGCGGAAGGTTTGAATCCCGGCCAGGGCATGGGTGTTCTGTGTCCCTTCATCAATTTCATCATATCATCACTCTCGCAATTAGCCAAATGTGACAGAAGAGCAAAGTAAAATAAATCAAACCAATCAATCAATCAATCGAATGGCACAACTCTGTAGCATATGACTATTGGGATGCCTATTCGTTTGTATTTCCAGGGCATCACTGAAGTGTGTTACTATTTATATTACAAATTACACAATTATTTTTAAAAATCAAACCTCATTAGTGTACCTATGACTGTTTCTATCATAATTCTCACTTGTCATTGTTTGGTCAGACGCTGAAGATTGATTGATTTATTTGCTTTATTTTACTTAGCTTTTTGTACCACTTTTTGGCTAATTTGATGATATGATGAAATTGATGAATGGACACTCACAAACATCCATGCCCAGGCCGGGATTCGAACCCTGGACCCCTGGTTAGACGCTGAAGAACATTTACATTAATATATATATCATCACATAATGGATTCTATAAACAAATATTTTGAATTTATTTTGCATTAATATTTAAAATATCTTACTCTAAATGTATTACTGTATTTAATATTTAGAATTAGATTTTATTGTGTGTAGTACTTTATTTGTGTTCAATATCAATAATCTGTGAGAAGAATATGTAGTAATATTTATAAATTATCCATAATAAAATAGTATATATGTATACGTACTATTATTAAAAATGATTGCAGGAAAACATCTCGTCTTTTCGGGTTTTAAAATATGATACCTCCCTAGTACAAACCTTGCGTGGCGCCTAAGATAACTGCACTGTCCCCCCTTTTAAAATCTCTTCTGAGGAATAATGTGCAGTGATATAGGTTGGTGCAATTACAGTTTGTGAATGGGATAACGAAGGCATAAATGTTCCTACGTGATTTAGGGTCACCATAATAACCAACTGAAGATCAGCGACACTCCCCAGCAAATAACTGAAAGGATTCTTAAAGAGTTATATTTTAAGAAGCTGCAGGACACTATAGCCTCGGAAACATTTTTTTAATTTTTTTTTAAATAAGAATCCTCGCTTTGAACAATCACGCTGATATTATGAATTCTAAATTAGTTACAATTCCATTCATAGCACTCGGGAGAATTCTTGTGTCTGGATATTTTGTACAAAAATTAGGTTACGATGCGGCGGAACTATTACAGTTATCTGTATAGAAGAGAATACTATGTAGACGAGGAGCTCCTCGATGGCATAGTGGGAACAAAGGGTCGTATTGTAATCAAGGGATCCTGGTTCGATCTCAGGTTGAGGCGGTTTTGATCCCACTTTTAACTGTAGGTCCAGTCCCGATTAGCCTATCTGTGCATAAACTGGATTTTTAAAAAAACAAGGAAGACGACATACGCCTAGATGGTCTTCAATGCTCTAGAAGCAATTAAGAACAGCACTCAGTTTTTTAAAAAAATAGCATATTGCCGGAGATACTAAAAACATTTTTCACAATTCATAGATGTGTCAAGACCAAGGTCTAATCTACCATTCTGCAATTATCGATCAATCGATCCATTCTGATATCGGAAGGAAAGAAATATAAGTTATGCTTTTCGAAATATACTAAAAGAGAGAAAGCAACTCGAGGAAAAGCTAACACATGAGATGGGTAAAAAAGCACAGAAAGTAATTACTGACAAAATAAGCTATTCGAAATCATGGAATTTTCAATAAGAAATTTACGAAGTACAGTAGAGAAACCCAACGAAGAAAGACAGGAAGCACTGAAGTGCAAGAAAACAGCATTATTTTTAAAAGTATGGAAAATTTAATGAATACGCACTAATGGTGTATCATCGATCAACTTTTCGAAGCAACCGTCTTTAGTAATTGCGTAGGTTCTACATTTCTGCCGGATGGAAAGATGTAACAGCGTGTTGTGTAGGATATAAATAGGTTTCTTGACGCCGAGAATCTATTTGCAAAATCTAGGCAACAGGGAATTTAGCCTAAGCGAAGAAGATTATTTATATCTCCTAGATCTAGTTTTCCCTCCTTTCTTAGGAGATCTGTCTCGTTCTCGTCTCGTTTCGAAAGGGAAGTATCGGGCTCGTCTCCGGAACGAAACTTGATCCGGATCGTATGCAATCAGGCCACACAAAGTGGCAATATATAGTATATATGTAACAATTATTAATAACCAGGTATATATCCCCTTCCTATGTCTCAATAATCGATTTTGATGTGATTTTTTGCTATTTAGCGTCGCTTTTCTGCCATTCCTTGCTAATCGCGATGATGAGGATGAGTAATGATATGATGCAATTGGTGAAGGAACACTCGCAAAGAACACTCATTTCCAAACCGGGATTCGGAATCGGGACCCCTCGGACGTTTTAGCGCGCTGTGCTAACCACTCCTCCAAGGAGGTCGTCGCTATCTCAATAAGTTGCATAGTAAAGCAATGTTGGTTAAAGTGAAACATTATTAGTTTTATAGTTTGCCAAATTCTTGATCGTCTCGGACGCTAAATCTCTAAGGGTTTGGTTTTGTTCTAATATCTGTCTTGTAAATGACGCCTCGGTGTCATTCCTAAATATAAAAGTGGGAGCGATAATTTCGAAATAGACTTTGTTGGGAAAAACCTGAGGAACAATCGACCCTTACGCTCGGTATAATTTACCTTTAAGTGTCATTTCCCATCCCTATAGAATGCGATGATTGGAATAGATTCAGTGTGTATGAAAGTCGTTTGGTTTCATCCCCTTCCCCTACATCTCAATCTCTCTCCGTCCCCTCCCACCATCCATCTCCATCAGAGCTCGCATGGGCGGCAGCCGGGTTATCTCGGGAGACCCAATCACGCGCCATGTTCCATTCTTCCTCCCCCTCCTGCACCGGGATGGAAGGTTAACTCCATTGACATGCTCAGATGTCTCCTCGCCGTGTTTACTCTCATCAAAGAAATCCGTGCGTTTCTGCTTCATGGTCGATCTTAATCGACGTAAAGGTTAACAATGAGTTTGTCTCTGCAGTTAGCCTTGTGGCGGCGTTGCGGCTTGGTTGAGCAACAGCAGCAGCATCCTTACGTTGTAAGCCATTTTGTGGGGACCATATTTGCTCACGTGATCTCCTCCTTCTTTGTTACGTAACGCTACGTTAACGGACAATAATAATGAGTGCATGCATGGGCTGCCCGAGGGAGGTGTGATGTGCTGCTCGCGCAACCCTTCGTCACCCCTCAGTTTTCATTTCAATAACAGACGACTTACGTGGCGGAGTTGTTAGCACAAAGCGCTACGACTCCAGGGGTCCCGGGTTCGAATCCCGGCCTGGGCATGGGTGTTCTTTGCGAGTGTCCATCAATATCATCACTCATCCTCATCTTCGCGATTAGCCAAAAGTGGCAGAATAGCGAAGAAAAATAAAACCTAATCAAATCATCTCAATAATAATTATGATTGATCAATTTAGTTCATTTAACGTCGCATTTCTTCCCTTTGGCTAATCGCGACGATGGGGATGAATGATGACGAAGAGACAATCGCAAACACACATTGACAACACATTCTGGTTGAGAGTAAAGGCGCCCGAGCCTCGTTGCTTTGCAAAATTGCACTACGTGGAACTGAGGTTGTCAATAATAAATAGTAAAACATGAGATCAAGTACATTATAATGCATATTGTAATAAAGTTATCTTCTCCTCCATTTTCGGTGGTACTCACAGCCAGTATAATCCAATGTGAGGGCTTGTGTTGTGTTTTGTCCATGTGTGTTTCTGATTGTTCCTTCATCTAATCCCAATCGTCGCGAGTAGCCAAAAAGTATAAAAAAGTGCTACGTTATATAAACTAAATCAAACAAACAAATTACGAAATACCATAAAGTCAATGGAATTAACATAAAAGCACTACTAGACATTATTAATTTAAAATAACATGAGCCCTCGAAATCTTAGAGGTGTAAGTTGTGTCAGCTTCCGTGCGACCTTAAACTAATATATCTAGGTATAAACGATGAAGATCTACCCGTTGATATAGTGGTAACGCTGTCGCCTTACAATAAAGAGGTCGCGGGTTCTATTCCCGGTGGAGGTATATTGTTCAGTGCGTCAGATCCCACTTTAAACTGTAGGTCCAATCCCGGTTAGCCTATCTGAACACAAAGTGAATTTAAGCAAACAAAATAAACCCAAATATTTCCTATAAAAATTCAGTCCTTGGCGAACGAATGTTTTTTTTTCACGTAACATTGCCAAATGTGATTGGGTTCACAGTGCTATCAGTTTGAATTTTGTTTTATAGTGTTGTGTTGCCCTTTATTCGGTTCAGCAGCAAGTCATTCGCATGCGACATTACAATGGAGGTGTTCTATCTTGCACTGTCTCCGGAATATGTGGAGCAAGGCCGCGCATCACGGTAGAGAAGGGGAGAAAGTGAATGGGCTGAGCAAAGCAGTGCGTGATGCTGCAAACGGCGGGTAGCTGCACTCACTTCCCCTCTCGCGAGTACATTGGCCGAGCCACTTGCGCAGAGACTTGTTTTCGTTCGCTCGCTCCAGAGATTCCGGGACAGAATGTAAGCCAAATTTTCCTGAAGTTTTCGTTTCATTCAACTTTAATTGTTTTAACAGTAGTTTCTTAAGAAATATAAGTCTTTTCTTGAAATGTATTCTAACTAACTACCTAACTAACTAACTAAACCCGAAGCTCTATGGTTGCAGCTAGACAAGCCTTCCATCGTCCCTATCCTGGGTATGAACAAACCAATCTTTTTTATCCTTACCAATTTCTTTCAGGTCCATTTCAACGTTATCCCTCTCTTCGTTTTGGCCTTCCTACAGGTCTCTTACCATCAGGTTCCCCAACAAGAATCCTGTAAACTCTTCTTTCCTCTCCCATTCGTGCCACATGGCCTGCCCACCTAAGTCTTCTTGATTGAATTATTCTAATAATATCTGGACATGAATACAAATTATGCAGCTCTAAATTATGTAATATATTCACACAATACATCTAGATTTTTATCTTTGGTTATGGGAATGTCTCGTTTGATCTCACATTCTTGGACTAGCAGTTGCTGGCCAAGGAGAGTTGTGCAGAACACGGAGCTGGAAGTCGATATCATGGTAGCTGATGAAAAGAGCATCAGGCAAGAAGTTTGCAGTCAACGGCCCTGAAATTCAATCCGCCCACCTCTCATTTATGTAAGGGTTAGAATGAAATGAGAGCGCGCCGGGTGCGTCGAATTTTGCAAACCAGATCCGTGTGCGTGATCCCCCTCCCCAGGAAACACATGTGACGGCACTCAAGAGAAGATTTTCAATGCGTTACGAGAAGAAAAGGTGGGGGATGCATAGTTAAGCTTCCGGCCACGTGTAAACTAAGGTTTCCCCCTTACTCAACCTCCACGTGCCACAAGGGAGCCGTTCGTGAATTGTCTCAAGACGCCTGCAAAGCGACCCCGTTTGGATGAAGTGCGGTCGAATTGCACATATGCCCTTTGAATGAAAATAAGAAGGAATTAACTGAAAGTAAAAGTAACTCGTTCTGGTACACCGTCCTGAACTTTTTGCCTGCCGGGAACGAAATGGGGGGGCAGGGTGTAATTCTACACCGTCCTCGGCCGCCCACCTTAACGGTGAATGGCCTTCTCAGAACGGGTGGTTGCGGTACACACTCCTGGCACGTGGATGACGCTGTGAAATTGTAATCCATCCACGAGTCGAAAGTTGCCATCAAACGCATGGTTCCGTGAAGTCTTCTGGAGATCGGATCCTGCGAACTGACACTACACAGTCTGTAAGTAATGCATTTATCCTACCTTAAATGAGGCACGACTACATTTTGAAACAATTGTTTCAAGTTCAGTTTATGATCAGCAGGGAACGAATTTATATGTATAGCTATACATATTGATGTATGAAGATGAAATCAGTTATATTTTTAATTATCTTTCTGCATCATAAAAAGGTAAAGTGTTCCCCTGTGCATAGCACCACGCCATGAAGGCGTATAGGGGGTGTGGGGGTAACGCCCCACACTTTCTTGATCCGGTCGTGAGTGGGGGTGATGTGATCAGCATCACGCCCCTGACCGCCTTTACCCCCCAGGGTTTCCCCCAGGTACCCATGTTATTCGACGCTGGGTGGGCGCCGGGGCCGCTTCCACCGTTAGAAAAGTTCCCGGATTTGAACCGGCCGGGGATCGATCTGCATCATGGCAGACTCAAAAAATTCAGTTTTTAATTTCCATATTTGTACATATATTAGGTTTAGGCTCATATTTTAGTTATTTTACATATTATTTCCGTATTTCAGAACATTTCTCAACATATACTCCATACTCGCGCAACAATTAGCCTACATGTGCCCGTGTGACCGAAAGAGTTGGGTGAATTTCTTACGAATAATTGACAAATTATAAAATATACTCCCATTACTTCCTGCGATATTGAACGCAGTTTTAGTCAAAATAAATCCATCTTAAGAGACAACAGAAAGAAATTCACGTTCGAACACTTACAACAAAACTTTGTTATTCATTGTTTTGGAAACAGAAAATGTTTCCATTTTGTGTTGTTTTACAATTAATGTCAATGTGAGCGTACTGTATTTTATGTAGCTCGTGAAGTGTCTTATATTATTAAAAAGGTATTGTTTTATAATTTTAACTCCATATTTTGGTGAAAATAACTAAATATGTATTTACATATTTAGGACATTTTTACTACAACCTTAGTGACAATGAAGTTCGACCAGTCACAAATATAGGAGTGCGTTGTGAAAGAAGGAGAACACATGCATATGCTGAACATATTTTATTAAGCAGGCTACATGGAACAAAGGAAAACATAAATTTCCGCTGCAACGCAGCAATGTATGGTGTCCACACAAAATAAAACATTTTCGTCCATCTACATGTGACATTGAAGTTCGACCACTGTTAGAGGGGATCCTGTTTACCATGGTGTGAAGCCGCCCCGTCGGCGAATAACTGCGGCAATGCGTCGGGGCATGCTGCGGACGAGTCGTTCAAGGTATTCCACATCGATGCGGTGCCATTCCTCCTGCAGGCAGGCGATAAGAGCAGCCACTGTCGTGGGTCCCCTCTGTTGCACACGTCGCACATTCTCAATGGGCGAGAGGTCGGGACTCGATGGTGGCCATGGCAGAGTTCGCACGTGATGGCGAGTCAACCATTCTCTTGTCAGCCGCGCTGTATGAGGCCTGGCATTGTCGTGTTGAAAGATGAGACGCCGCCTGTGGAACAGGTGACTTCGCACTGTGGGAAGATGCCGCTCCAGTATGCGTGTATAGGCGTGTACATTCACAATGCCCTCACAGACGTGTAGTGGGCCAACCCCAGATGCCGTCATGCATCTCCATACCATCACTGACGCAGGTTTCTGTACCCGACGTGCATAACATTTTGCTTCATTCTGTTCCTCCTTCCGACAAATGACTGTTTTCCGTATTTTCCCGTACACAACATTGAAAATGGATTCGTCCGTCCAAAAAACCCTGTTCCACTGCCGAAATGTCCATCCCCGGTACATTCGTGCCCACCGTAGTCGATTGCCTTTGTTCAACATGGAAAGGAAGGGTTTACGTTTCGCCTTGTACACTCGGTAACCGCATCGCTGTAGGTAACGGCGAATGGTTCTGGTTGACACTTCAATGTGAAAGCGTTCTCGAGTCCACAGTCGTAATTCGGCCACAGAAACATGATTGTTGGTCTGGATATAGCGCCTAAATATCCGTAGGTCACGCACGCTCAGCAGGCGTTTTCGACCGGGGGCCTTACCTGGCTCTGTAGTACCCGTATTTTGGTGGTGTTTGATGATGCAGTGGACGGTTGACTTGGGTAAGTTCAGTTGGCGCCCTATTTCCCGTTCACTGAGTCCATCCCGTTGCAACTCCACCACTCTTCTCCTCACGGTGTTGTCAATAGGTTTGCCCCTGGCCATGGTGATGATGCACTGCGGTTCCTCGGTGCACAGCACGCGCTTATATACGTCGGACTCCCTTATCGTGTCCCTGACGTCATGCTTCCGTCGAATGCGCCACTATCTGGAATTTTCCCGTATGGGTCTGGTGCCTGGTCGAAGTTCAATGTCACGCGTATAGTTCCCCGTTTTCGTTCTTTACGTGACCTTGGGTGCAACATGCTGGGATCACGATTCTTGCCTGCTCACACGCCTCCTCTTACACACATGCGTCACTTCTGTGGGTCACCCATTCCACCGCCTATGCCTCTGTGCATTTAATCACGTATTCCTTTCTGGTCGAACTTCATTGTCACCAAGGTTGTACATACAAATTCGTTCCCTCATGATCCACTGTAATGTGCCGCCACCCATGAAATAGAACTGTAACCGCTTGATAGTCATAGACTACACAGTTATTATCATATCCCTTACCCTACGAAATCCTCAGTCTAAACTTCACGACTGCAGTCTTAATATACAAGTTAAAGACAGCATTCTTTCCCAAAACTGTTAAAGGACTGTTGTCTCTTTCTTCAGGATCTAAAGTAGGAAAGCAACTCATTACTTGATAACGTTTTACAACTTCAGCACTTGCGTTATTGTGTATTGTTTTTGTTTTTTAAATCCTGAATCCAAAAGCACTTCCCACAATTTATCTTACACTCTGCACACGGGTGTAACTATTTTGCTAAATAACTTACATTTACAAAATCCAAAAATTACTCTTTATTTTTTTTTTTTGTTTCTGACGTCCCAGTAGGTTTACAAAAAAATAAGTCTTTATAAACCTGAAAATTTTGGGGGGCAAGTTCCCCCCTTGCCACCGCCAAGTTGACACTGTATTCTTCCAAAATTAAACAGGAACAATATTTACTACCAGTTATTTACAAATATTCAGAATTGAATTCCTTCTATATTTATATTGTCACAGAAATTGGAAAGGACTTGCATAAACTATACTTAATGAACAAAGATTGTCCAGTTTCAGAGAGTTGCACTACCATCGCAGTAAACCTACTGAAATTACACTCATGCATAAGGCATAACATTCAACAGCTGTGTAAAATCTAAAGCTGGACTTAATCATTTTGTTTGTTGCCATTTTCATCGCCCTTGCATTCATTTCCATTGTGTTCAAAGTTCGCAGACATTGATTAAGAAGCAACAATGTTAATATGTTTTATTCCGTGGCGTGGAGAACATGAAAGGTGAAAGGAGCTACACGGTGTAATTATGATGTTGATGAGGATAACGCCACGGCATATAGGCAGAAAAGGATACTGACATGCTTCGACCTGGCTGACGGGATTAGTCGAGGGCGTACGATTGTTCGAAAAGGGGGGTTGTGGGGGTAGGGAGACAGAAAGCGTATCCGGAAGTATGATTCATTGTAGGGGACGGAAGAGTGTCAATGCATGCGGTTTGCCAAAAAGACGCGAAAACTTCCAAACAACTTAATGCAATTGTCGGTTTCGAGTTTTTCCCTGCCGGCTATTTAGAGACGATTTGTCGGAACTGGGGAGATGTCAACCTCCGTCACGTGTCGCGTTGGTCTCGAAGCGGGGCAGGCAGAACCGGATTATGTAGAGAAAAGCTCACAAAGAACTCTTCGCTGCGGATCGGAGATTAAAATGCCACTTCATTAGGCAGTGCTGCGCCGCTGGACCAAACAAGATTCGTGGTAATTGTCCCACAATCCCAGAAGAATTCTCGCCCTCTCCTTTCGAGAGCTCCCATCCTACAAAATGCTCTTAAATCCTTGTTTGAGCCTGCTAATTTCATGCCTTGTGTGTTGGTGGGGTGCTTTGCAAGCAACAGCTCAAGTCATGATGTACCTTAATAATGAAAAGATTATTCTGGTGGCGTTTGGCAAAGAAATAGTGAACACCACACACATGACATGTTATTAGTAACATTTATTAATACATGGTTGCTTAGATTCGAAGGTTTTTGTTTTCTACTACGTCAATGAATGCTCGAGTAGGCTAATCGAGACTGAATCCACAGCTTAAAGTAAGATTCGAGCAACTGAAATTATTTCGTTCTTCGATTTCTCAAATTACACTGATGAACAAATTCAAACTTTTTTTTGCTCCTTTGAACGAAAATAGGTGATTTTTTATAATTCGACCCCGCTGAATCCAAATCTGAAAGTAGAAATGCTGTATCACCTATCGTTTTCCCTGGATTTTCATATTTTGTTTTTAATAAATATTTAATTCCCTTTGTAATAATGCATCGAAATTTGAAATTATTTTTGTTTGTTTGCTCATGAAATAAATTTAAATATTGAAGTGAATAACTATGAAATATATAAAAAAATTAAAAAAATATATAGGACCTATTTTGACTGTTCAATTAAGAAATTTCATGCAAAAAAAGGAAAAAAAAACACATTTTTACTCACATTTTCAAAATTTCTTTCTTGAACTCTGCCGTTTGTAACTGCCACCAGAAACCTCTTCCTTGAGGTTCCAACAGTAGTCTGCTAACATGTTCTGTTCCGATTTTCCTGCATATCGTTTCTCCATGACAGAAATATCCTGGTTAAATCTCTCGCCGCATTCGTCACTAACCGTGCCCAAGTTAGGGGGGAAAAAATCCAAATGCGAATATAAAAAGTGAATTTTCAAGGACATATTGCACCCCATGTGCTGATAACACTTCAACAAGTTCTTAACAAGTTCCTTGTAGTTGTCAGATTTCACATTTCCAAGAAAATTACAGCATACTTGTCTGAAAGCTAACCATGCTCATTTCTCTTTTTCTGTTAGCAATTCCACAAAGTTGTCATCATGAATGATCTCACGGATTTGCAGCCCAATAAATATGTCTTCTTTTAACTTACTATCATTGAGTTTAGGAAATGTTTTTCTCAAGTACCCAAAACCCTCACCGTGTTTATCCAAAGCCTTACTAAAACTTTTCATCAACCCTAACTTTATATACAACGGTGGTAACAAAATCTTGTCTTTCTCAAGTAGAGGGTGATTCCTAACACTCTTCTCTCCAGGAATTAAGTTTTTCCGTATGGGCCAATCCACAATGTTGTAATGTTTATCTTTTGCCCGGCTGTCCCATTCGCAAAGAAAGCAACAAAATTTTGTAAACCCAGACTGCATGCCTAACAGTATACGAACCATTTTGAGGTCTCCGCATATCTGCCAACCATATTTTTCATAATTTATCACTTTTAATATTGTATCCATATTTGCATAAGTTTCCTTCATTGTGGAAGAATAGGCAAGGGGTACTGATGGGTACATATTCCCATTATGCAACAATACTACTTTCAAACTATTCTTAGATGAATCTAAAAATAGTCTCCACTCGTTTGGGTTGTGACTCCTTCCAAGTTTTTGCAGAAGGCCTTCTACATCATTGCAGTAAGTTAACTCATTACTAACAGAAAAAAAATGTGTCAGTGACTGTTGGCGTTTCCGATATGACACCTTAACACCATCTTGTAATAAATTTCACCCTCGGACACGAGAACCTAATAATTCCGCTTGAACTTTAGAAAGGTTGAGGTCTCTGACTAGATTATTTAGTTCGGATTGGGAAATAAAGTGAGGTATATTTGGATCTGGAAAATTTGGAATGGTGTTTGAATATGAGGGTCCAGGTTCGTCATCTGGAGAAGCACTGCTTGGTTCTGTTTCATCCACTGTCCATTCTTTAGGAGGCTTAGGAATTGGTATAAAATCATGACTCATAGGTTTATTGACTGGAGGAACATCAGGATAAAATATAGAATGTTTTGATTTTGAACTATATCCCACTATGTTTGTTAAACAGAAGTAACAATCTGTAGTATGATCATTCTGTCCATTAAGCCAACCACGTATAGCTCGCGAACAATTACAGGAAATTTTACCTGGTGCCCAGCTTCTTCCCTCGTCTATTTTACTTCCAAAATACAACTCATATGCTTTTTTCAGTATAGGAGTGATAGTATTTCTCTGTGACTTCGGAGTAAATTCCCCGCAAACATAACAAAACAAGTTCGGGTTATTCACACATTTGCATGACATGGCGAACTCATTAATTGAGTTATGATATATTTCTTTAAAAAAACAATTATGAATGCTCTGATCGTTTTGTTAAAATACAACTTACACTTCACTTCACTATACACAATATTACATTCACAATTTCACGAACGTACACAAACATAAAATACGGCTACTCGCGAACGCTACTTGCGAAGTTATCGGAAAGGAACTTAAGACTCGACTAACCCACAAAAGAACAAATTTTAACAGAGAAACAGGAAATTACTCTACTGACAGATGTTTCCTCCACGAAATATTAAGTGCCAGTCATAAACACACAAGGTTGATAAATGGTTCTGATCCATTTGCTAGGAACCAAACGTTAAGCCATATGCGGAGCAGGGTGCGCAGACCTGAAACCATAAAACTATAAAATGTGGGTGTTCTGAAAAAAATTTAGGTGATACAGGAAAACGGATGCGATATTCGTTATCAGCACATCTGAATACATAAAGATCACTTAGTTTTATTTAAAAGAGTATTTCATTGTTTATCAGTGTTATTATAGTTAATATTTTCAAAGAATTATATTGAATCCAGCTGACCTCCGTGGCGGAGTGACGAGCACAAAGCGGCGGGGTCCCGGGTTCGAATCCCGGCCTGAGTAATTGTGTTCTTTGTGAGTGTCCCTTCGTCAATGTCATCATATCATTACTCATCCTCATCGTCGTGATTAGACAAAATGGCAGAAAAGCAACGTAAAATAACCTAAATCAATCAATCACTCGGAACTGTCGATAGCGAGATCGTGGCTCGACGAGCAAGGCTGCTATATTGTTATTATTATTGCATTGGTTTCTGCTTTATATTTATCTGAAGGTCGATTACGGATAGAAATCTGACGACCCGTTTCACCTGGGGTTAACCGTTAGGAAGCCACGTCTAACAGAACACAGATGTAAACGAAACTTTCGCGCCACAACACTCTCCCTTTTTGCAGCATCACAAGGAACATAAAAAAGGAAATCTGGACCGCCTTGGACAGGTGTGACCCACGTGCCAACGCGGGATACACACACGTGGCTGCATTGTTGAATCACTTCCGCTCGGTACCCGTAGAACAATGGGAAGGAAGTTCCAGCATCTTTGAATAGAGCTGCGAGCCACGGATCCTCCCACATCATACAGCCATCAACATCTTACCGCCTTTGAATGCGCTCTCCATGTGAAAGGTTGGAGAGCGAGGGTGGAATTCCGCTACCACGTCGCGTTCCAGATGCCATGTCAATTACTAGACGTGGCTTTTGTGTCCTTCCAAAGACACGAGCTCTCTCTCTCCCTCTCATTCAGCATTGCATGGATTGTGTGCTGTCGTTGGACTTGGCTCTCAAGTACATTAACCTCCAACGGATGGAACAGCAGATGGAGAATAGAGAATTATACATAAATGGTTCCGGGCTTGAATAAACAGTGTGCAAATCTCGGCTGAAATGCAGTTAAGTAGTTTGTTAGTGCATGAGTAGTGAAGTTTGCTCGTTGAATTGGCAAGAGACAAATATTCTTACAGGGTTGCGAACTCCTACAGCCTTTCTTTGTAGCGTACTTTGAACTACGTTAATGTAGTTACACGATATGATTATTTACAGTGACGCATTAATTTGTGTTTGGACTTACGGAGCTCTGCCACTTATGCATCAAAATATGGGAGAACGTTGAAAGAGTATGTAACAATGAAGGATCGGATAACAACTAATTCCAAATTTCAGTTGCTCTCTTATCTTCTTTAAAACAAGAACACAAGACAACAAGACGTTGAATATTTAATTATCTAAGATATGTTGTGAACATGTACGGGGAAAGGAACTTTCTGCACCCCCTCCCCAAATTCCTCATTAGGACCATATATATATATATATATATTCACAAATAAAAATATTGTTTACATGAATTACCCCCAAATTTTTTCAGGTTCGGGCTACTTCTCCTGAATATTAATAATAGATAAAGACACAAGAAAGTGTCATAAATCCTCTTGTTGCACTGTTTACTGACCGCAGAATTTTACTAATACATATTATTCTTAGGCCACCTTACCAACCGGTGTCCATTCACAGCGCAGAACGGTTATTTTGACAAAATCCTGCTCCCCTACTGGCTGCTTTTGGAGGGGGGATTTTAATGTTGCCGCTTCTTGTCCAAGCAGTGGACCTAATTAGTTGTTCGACCGCGAGTTCCTTCGTATAGGCAAACGCGGTAACAGGGGGTCACTGCCATAAAGACGGTCCCACGCCGGTTCCTAGGCCGTCGCGACTATAGTACATAGTAATATCGGTAATATGCTCTGGCTCTTCGTAGGAGTGCTTTCTTTTTGTTTGTCAGTCATATATTTTTCTACATTTTCGCATATTCAACTTTTTAAAGGAAATCCAAATTACCGAAACCCGTTACTTAGTCTGAGTTGCTGCTGAAGCACCGAGAAAGGAATACAGTATAACTAATAATATTAATAATATTATGTGTTGTTCCTACACAGGGTGTCTACCAAAATAACAAATAACTTTTCTTTCCCTTTTTCTTTAATTGCCCCCTACTTAGGTGTAGTTGGAAATTAAGAAAATATATATTTTTATTCAATGAAAAATCCCTACCACAAGGCTGATTAAGATGAAAACTGAAGCTGTTCTTTAACAAGAGATTTAGACTTGCTTTAGTTATTAATGCATGCAAAAATTAATGCTTCAGACTTCATCCTGGAGGGAGAATGGCCACATTAATTTATTTAATATTTTTCAAAACTTCACGCATAGAAGAATGCAATTCTTAATAAACAAAGTGAACAAATCTTAAACTACAACTCAATACAATTTTAGATTTCCAAATATTCAATTTTATCAAATTCCAGTACAGGTATATAATAATGTAAATTCAATATACTGTAAAGAATAGCAAAAATTCTTGACCACAAGCATAATTTTTTGACTTCTTCCTTGACTTTCTTGACCTACCTCTTGATTTCTTGACTGGTTATTGACACCCTGCTACAGTTACTAATTGAGAATAGAAGAAAAAGAAAACGTTCCGAGGGTAAGTTTTCAAATCTTTTGGATAAAATTATTTCAATGAATTCCACTACACACAAAAGTCGAAGTGCTAAAAATCGAAATTGATTAACTTTTGTGCATTAATTGATACAGTTAAACGAGCAACGCAATGTTGTTTCTTTGAAATTATTTTGTGAGATCTGATCAACTGATTCATTTTACTGCATCGCACGGAACATCAGTTGATATAGAAGTACCTTTGATGCATTTTCCTGTATATTTTTTATGTACAAAAAGTGGATCATTAGCAGTTTATGCATTTGAATGTGTGCAGCCAACCTTCGTGGCGAAGTGGTTAGCACAGCGCGCTACGACGCCATGGATACCTGATTATAATCACGGCCTGGGCATGGATGTTCTTTGCGAGTGTCCGTTAATCAATTTCATCATATCATCACCATCTTCGCGATTATCCAAAAGTGGCAAAAAAGCGACGCTAAATAACAAAAATCAAATCAAATGCACTTTAACGTGTTACTGGAGTCAACATATTTGTGTCAATGAACACATTGGGTTCTGGATTTAGGAGTAGATTCTATGCAAGTTTCGACTTATACTCTATCCATGCAATCTCTGGAGCAAGCAAACGAAAACAAGTCTCTGCGCAAGTAGTGACTCTAGACGGTTCGACCAATGAACTTGTGAAAGGAGGACTCACTACATGAAGAGGAAAATGCGGCTGTTGCTATACCAGCAGTTAGAGCATCGCGTACTGCTCCGCTCCGCCCTTTCTCCTTCTCTACCTGCATGCGTGGCCTTGCTCCACAGATTCGCGGGACAGAGTATAGGTTTCTAAGTTTACGTATTCAATTAAACTATCTTGAATTAAAATGTATTAAAATCCTAATGTATCACTAGTTATATGATTGCGTGCATTGCGAGTACTAAGGGCTACAGGAATTGTGGCTTCAACTTCACTGATGACGTAGATTGTAGGTGAAAACAGCGTACGTGGTGGCAAACTGCCTCGTAGCATCAGCCAGCATTAATTTTTCCACTTTATAGCTCATTGCCGGCTTCCCTGTTAGTAAGCGGATACGCACATTGACTCCAATTTCCCGGCGAGCACGTTAGCGTGCACTTCGGAAGCAACAGGTTCATTTGCAATGTATATACGGCGACATGGAATACACGAATATGCTACAAATATTCAACGCAAGAATAATGCCGTCGCTTAGAGAGCAATCAGTTACAAAGCGCACGCTGACATCCTCTCTGACGGCAATCGCTTCAACTGTGCATGCATGCGTGTTGTAAATGCGTGTTGATATCTTGTACCGCATTTATTAATGACGTGTGAACGGACACTTTCTCCACGTTTATCTAACACGAAACTGTTAACTTATGTTTCCGCCCTTTATTTACATATATTCTCAATTTCATACTTTGTCGTGGTTTGTGTTAATATTTTTCATTAGAAATATTCAGATAATAGTTTTTCATTGAAATCTCTCCACATTTCACCCACATCTTTTTTTAAGGTCAAAATTCACCAGTGTAATATCTTATCTTTGTATTATTTACATAAAATGTACATAGTATTAAAACTTTATACTTCAATTAATACCGAAAATTGCCATTTGGGGTGTTTTTTAAGTAAATAAATTTTTTATTGCATCTTGAGACGGAACTAAGTAGCTTCTTGCTGAAACTAATTTTAAGTCAGATAAACAAACTTGAAACTCTGAGAATACCACGGGAATAGCATGATTGTCTACGAAACTTGCTCTGGAGATCACCCAGCCTCATTCCAGCTGAATGTCTTTGTCCTGTGGTACTGACCATATTTCAAACCTCTTTACTTGTATGTGCCTACAGTGTACTACAGGTTAAAAATAAGGCATTTTCTTATTTTCTCAATACTTTCCAACTTTCCTCAAACGCAATTTGAGAATATTATTTTACATTCATTTTTATCGCTTTACGTTGCTATATTTTAATCTCCACGATGAGGATGAAGGGGGAACTGATGTAATGAAGGAACATACAAACATCCATAACTTACCAAGGATTCGAACCTGCGATCGCTGGAATCGTAGAACACTATGATGCTCAGTCCGAGAAGGAAGATGGCACCATTTCCTTCATCAATTTCTCTATTAGCTAAAAGTGACAGAAAGGCGACGCTAATTAATTCATGTTTGTGTATGGTCGCAATGTTCTACTATGTCTGGTGTATCAAATTAAGCAACTATTGTATAGAGTTAAGCTTTAAGAAAATATGAAATAAAAATTGGAAATTTTGAAATTAAAACACTACCGAAGAAAATATGTTGATTTTGTTACGTTTGAAAGATACTTTGGTGGACAACGCTGAATTGCCCAGTGTGCCAGGGTTAAGAAACGGGTTGGCCTTTCTCAATAAGATCAATCTTAGGCATTTCAAAACCAGCTTCAAAGAAATTTGAGCTGTGAACGACCAATCCATTTCTTTAAAGAAACGAGAAATATATATATATATATATAGACTTACGAGAAACGTATACCTATACGTTCACAGAAACAGCACTCAAAAGTAACTGAAAACTCTCTTGAAAACTAGTTTCTTGAAAAGCTGGAGTTCCCATTTTGCTCATTTCTCCTCACGGCCATAGATGCCTAAAAAGAGTTTGCAAATGGGAGTCGTTGGAAGGTGAATGAAAACACAAGACGCGAGACTGTGGGGGCGTTGCACAAGTGATGGGAATCTTATCCAGGTGTCATTTTCATCTGGACTGGAAGCGAGAAGAGAGAGTGGGGACCCAATTCAAGACCGGAATCAGAATTTCTGCAGAGAGAACGCACACAACTTGACAGCCCGGAGCAAGAAAGGGCATGATCAAGAAACGAATAGCAATCCATCAAGGCTTCGGCTTTCCCGCAGAGTTGCTCGCAATCTTACGCAGACAATACAGTCTTTCTTCCGGTGAAAAGGGATTAATTTTCGAACGCGCAAGTTGGCTAACCGCCGCTTTCTGTTTCGGTTCCTGGGACTTAATTACTTCCCCGCCGCGCCAACCGGAGACCGCCTCAATCTTTCCATCTCCGACGAAAGAATGCCCACCGAGATGGGTACAAAACTGCGCGCCGGGACGCCGAAGACGCCGTCCTTCCTGTTCTTACGGACGCTCTTTTCCTTCCGTTCCCCGCAAACGGACTTCTCTGATCTCGGCATCGGAGAAAACTGCTGCAAGCACGTCAAAAGAGGATAAAAAGGAACGCGAATTTTCCATTGTGCATTTGAAAGTGGAAATTGTAAAAGACTAAATTGCAAATTTGTTCCCCAAGGGAGAATGCGTCTCAATAAAGCACTCAATTTCATCAGTAACCGATGCATTTCTTATCCATTTTTGTTGCAGAATGTTTCAAACGAACTAATGGACAGTACAGTTATAGATTTTTATGAACAAACAGAAAAAATATGCATTCTCTGCAAAATGTGCACTCTAAGAAATATGCAACTGAGTTGTCACCAAAAGTGGTGGTAACATTTTGGTGTTTATGAGGAGTTGGTGCTGTTGAGCACAACGTTTGGAGTCTTGTTACGCCATTTGCTGTCCAACCACACCAAATATGGTGTTGTTTTACACCAATTAGGGTGTAACACCACTTTCGGTGGCAGCTCAGTGTGGGATGCATAAATATTACCATGTAACTTCAAAAGCTTAAGACAAGAAGGGGATATCCCATTTTCTAAAAAACGGAGAACAATAACTGTGCCCTCCTTGGACTCGGCAATCAACTCTCCCAATATTTGACTCATAGATTATAACAGGGTAGAGATTATTGGACAACTTTGTACAGTCACGGACACTTCTGGCTTACATAAATCTCATTGTTACAGCCCAGAAGTGTCCATGACAGTACTTTGTGCACGAGATACTAGATGGTATTAGCTTGCAACTTCAGTACGAATCTCACCACCATCACCAACCAAGCAATTGACAAATTCTGGACCTTCACAAATATAATTTGATTTCTTAAAAACAGGTAGGATATAAGAGAAGAATGAGAGAAAATAGTGATAGAAAATAGTACAAACAATAATACGGCCGTTCTCTGTGACTGTGGGGTTAACTTTGTGCGCTGTGTAATCTGGGATTCTTTGCATCCGGCCATTCTCATGCATATCACTCGTATTCGGGACATTGCCGATTAAAATTCCACGGCTCACCGCTCTGGCTAAGCTTGTTCCGTTATTATCCACACTCTCTTCAGGCCAGTGAGTAGTTGTATTTACGGTACTATAAACCCGAGAAAGTATGAACCCCTCCTCAAGCAGATTTGCGATACTTAAAACAAGCTTAACATGAGCATATGAGCTTTTTGTTCAAGTGTGGAATCTTGTCTAATCTAAGATTTTTGTGAAAATGCCCTCGGGAATTTCCTCAGAAAGTATGACCCTCTCAGATTGATTTGTTTATACTTACAAAAGGCACTTCTGTGAGATTGTTATCCATAAATTTGTTAAAAATATGCCCCTCTTGTGGCCACACTTAAAACTGGCCATCCACACACATACACACACACACACACATATATACACACACACACATACACACATACATATTTATTTCTGGTTTAAGTTCTTGGATACCAGGTTCAATTTACATATCTAATATTAAAACAATGTAATTCTTCTAGAATTGCTCCGTGACTCTCTCATTTCTTACATCATAAACATATGATTTTTCACCTATGAGAATGACACTACAAATGGTGTCATCGGGTAATGCCTCGTGGAATTCACAGATAATTTTAATGTTTGTCCTGTCGTTCACTACAACTTGTTTTCTTTTTGAAGTGTTGATTACAAACATGGGTCTCCGTGTTTTGAATTCATCTGGTGAGTAATACATATCAGTACTGCCAGTAGTGACCCTTTTGAAAGCCGAAAAAGCCTCATATAATTTGAGGAAATCATCCTTGGACATGTCTAAATTGTAATTTTCTCTAGGAAAGACCTCATTTCTGCCATTTTTAAGATAAATGTTCTTGATGTTGCAGTTATCAAATCTACTTGAATTTTTTTCCTGATTGTTGTGTCTCCCAGTCTGAAACAGTACCACCACAAAATCAGGCATGTCAAATTGAATACTGGAGAATGAATTTGTGGCATCAAACTCATAATAAGTACCAGAGGCAGGCTTCTGTACGCATTGATATGTATAAAATTGCAGAGGAACCTGTGGATTTTTTAGGATATCTGCTTTGTATTTAAGAGCGTAACTGGCCTCATATTCAACAACGGGGATTCTTAGCTCCATAGTCTGAATAATGCATTTGCCTGCATCAGGTAGAGTATTAGGCATAGCTTCCCCCGTAGGGTTTAATGTGCTGTACCTCATCAAAGCATTGTTATCATTTGCAGCTCTTCTAAATGTGATTCTTAACCCACCCTTCCACATAATATCTTTGAAATCTGAGAAGAATCCTGGCAATAGGCGCATCGGGAACAGCACTGTGTGGTTTTTAGATAATATCTTATCACCAGCCTCAAATCCCCCGATTTTGTAGTATGAAGCCTCGGTTTTGGATAATTTTAATGTGGCCAAAGCTGTGGAGGTAATGCCGGGATAATCTATTCTGTTTATAACAACGCCATGCTTTCTGATCTCAATTTCAGAGAATAAATGTGGCACAAAATTGTCTACAAGTCTTATATTAGAATTTGCCGGATAATCTGTTCCATCGAGCTTTACAACATCAAATTTGATGTATAGATCTGCTCTGTGGGGGTGTATAAAGCCATCCCCTACATCAAGATCAACCTCAATCTCTGTGTTGGGTTGATTTAAATTTGCAAATGTCCTCCTGTTTGGAGGGAATGATTGTAGCTCATAACTCTCAATATTTTCCATTGTATGTATTTTTATTTAAATGTTAATCTCTATGATAGCAGTTGTTGTGGCTCCAGCAAAATCAACTAATTCTTCTTTTTCATTAGTGACCATCAATTCAATATTATCTATTCTATTATGACACACAGGAAAATATAATGTTGGGGATGGATTGTAGATGATTGGCTCCATAAATTCAGAATTAGGTTTGAATGTTGCAATGATGCCGGTTTGTTTGTGAGTGCCTATGCCATTTGATTTGGTGATCATACCCTCAGCCACATTACAGTGAATATTCAGAGTCTCTATGGCTAAGAATTTAGGTATATTCATAGCAGTGTGTTTGATGCTTGCTTCAAGTTTTGTGTTGTTCTCAAATCCTAACAGCTCTCCTATAGTACCCAGATGTACTGTCTCCGTAGCAGATACAATCTCTACTCTGTGAGTGACAGAATTTTGACTTAACACTACACCTCTGGGTAATTGAGCATTTAGAGTGGACAGATTATATTGCCCTGGAGTGATGACAATTTTTTGATCCCCTACTGCAATTGTATTGTTGTGGTGCGTAATATTAGGGATCAGGTACATGCCGTAAAATGCCCTGAGAGCTATTGTTTTGGGATACACTATGTCATCATGTAATTTGAGTTTCAATATTGAATTTTGGCTGGTGAGATGGAATACCCCCATGATGTTTCAGATACCACAAGGCTTTTTGAAAATCTTCAATTGATGGTTTATTTATTTGAGACATATATCTAAGAACTGATAAACACAAATGTCCACAATTAACATCTTTGAAGTTTTGAACACGGGCATTATTGTAATAAAGATTAGCTGAATTTAGATATTTTACTAAATTTTCAGGTGGAACACCTCCAAATGAATCAAACACAAATGCCTTATTGTTTAAATATTTAAGATAACAGATCCAGTGAGTGCCCTGATTTTTGTACTCATCCAAATTAACAATGCCACACTCTTTGTTGAGTGGTTGTTCCGGTAAAGAATCAGACATGTACACACCTCTAAAATGTTTGATGCCCAATGGCTTGATTAAAGCTTCAATATCTTGGTTTGTAAGCGCCTCTTGTTTTTTTTAAACTTATTCATGGCTCTCTTAAGACCTTTGCCCTTTTTCTCCATGGCCAGGTTATGGCGCCTCTGCTCATCTAATTCTGCCCTATTTTTCTTGGCATCTATTACCGTTTTTGCTATGGCAGCTGATCCCCCAGCCAAGCTCCCAACAGCCCCGAGAGCTGCTAAGATGGCCGGGATAGTAAATATGAAACCCCCCACATGTGATTTTTTCCTTGATTGCTGTAATTTTTTTAATTGGGGGGTACTAAGCAACAATTTCATACCATGGCCCTTTGCAAGACAAGAGCTTTTTTTCTTGCGCTGCTTTTTGGTTAAAAGACTGTCAATAGTTTTAAGAGATTTGAGACCTGCATAAGGTATTTGATACATAACACCCTTGGCCTTCATTGTAGGTTTATTATATACATGTTCACAACCCCCACCCCAGTTTTTGTTTGGTGCTCATAGCTATGGTGGTCCCCAATGCTGCTATTCTTTCACTCAAAGAAGCATCTTTGCTTACAAATCTACCAAATGCAGCCTCTTCTAATTTCTTGTCTGCAACATGTCTCTTGTCAAGGTCGGTATGTGTGTTGTATGCTATGTCATGGTCTCTACAAGCAGCATCTAGGGGATTTATACCAGGATCACCCCTGTTTAATCTATGGTCCAATTTTGTACCGGGACCACAATACTGATAGCCTGGAATGTGTAGTTCAAATGGCAGCTTGTTTATAATGTCATTAACCAACCCCCGACCCTCAGAAATATTCCAAAATTTAGGTGGTAGAGTATTAATAATTTTTATAAGATATCCAATCCCCTTAGGGTCATTCACTATAAAATTAGACAATTTTGTGCTTATCATGTCCATAATTCCAACCTTTTCATTGTAAAAATTGTGGTTGCCAGCATTTTCCTCCCCAGCTATCACCAGCAACCTATCTACAAGTTTCCTGACATCATCAACCCACACAAATTCTTTAGGCAGGGTGTTGTATTGTTTGATTCCACTGCCAGTCTTGATCTGTGACCATATGGGTTTGATTAAGTTGTTGTATTTTGCTCCACTGCTCGACTTGACTCTTTTTTGTGTGGGATCATTGTTCTGGTATAGAGCATCTGATTTTATTAATATTTCTTTGTAATGCTCATAATCTTGATCTGTATAGCTGCCAGGCCTTTTCCTAGTCATCAGTTCCCACAATCCAGGTGTGCCAGGATATTTAACAAAAGCACCTTTTTCTCCGAGACGAGATTCTGAATAAACAATCAGATCATCTCCCATAAAAGTTACTCTGAAATTGCCAATTCTATGTATGATGCTGCCATCAAGCTCTGTGTCAGCATATAAGCCAAACACCTCATCTTTGTTGTCTTTAGATGTGGTTAAATATTTTTGAGCAAGAAGACCCAATTCAATAGGATCCTGGGTAGCTTCAATTCTTCTAGGAGCAACAGGACTAGGTGTATGAATACTGGAAAGTGGGGTGAATGGATAATCTAATATGTTCCTAGCAGCTACAGGTACAAGCTCTGTGATCAAATTTTGATTTTGCTCTGTAACAGTTTTGATATTCTTACCTAAATTATTAATAGCATCAATGACAGGCTGTTCTGTTTGTTTGTGTTTTTCATAAATTCCACGGTTCTCTGATTTCCATCCCCTAAATCTTTTTACAAGATAATCTCTTAACTTAAGATCATCAATGATTGGTCGTTTCATGGTTGTTTATTTATGTCTCAACGTTTAGAAAATCGTTGATTTTATTTCTGTATTTGCCACTATTGGGTTTTCTTGTCATATCAATTGTGACAAACCCATAACTGTCCTGGCTCCAGCACCTACTGCAAAACTTGGAAAAATCATTGTAGCTCAAGTCCCCACCTACATATTCATCATGTATGTGTTTGAGGTTGGTATGATCTTGATGAAACACACATATAAAATTGCTGTTGTCTCGGATCAGTTGCTTCGGAATTTTAGAAAAAGTCTGTGCCAGGTAGAAGCAGTCAATGTTTTTGTGCCGGCCCTGTGTAAAGAAATTTCTAACCTTGTTTTGATTATCCAGTATAATGTCATCAAACACAACAACAGAATTATCGAGACAGTCATGAAGTGGCTTAACATCTGGTTCAAAAGTGGCAATATCCAATCCATCATAAAGCTTCATCAGCTGCTGATATTTTAATTGTTCCAAGCTCTTAGAGAAGATATACAAGTGCCTGTTTTTCCAGTCTAACCAGTTGGGTGCCAATAAAAAATTATCAACCATTAGTGTAGTTTTACCACAAGCAGATGGCCCAACAATAAGACACCTAATATTATCAGGCAGCAGCACTCCATTTATCTTATTCTGCTGTTCAGGTTCTGGCAGCCTTTTTATAACATCCCAGGTGCTCATATTATCACTTTGTCTGCATCGATCCAGCTGTTTTCCGGATGACCTAGCCATTTGACAAGTAACTTGTTGCCTTTTCTGCGGATGATTTTTTCTATGAGATATGTGTCAGGCTGTTTAGTTTTGCTGAGCTCTTGTTCATAAAACCTGCCTTTGAGAATTTCTCCTCGGTGATCCTTTATTATATATGTGTTAAGGGTCCCGGGTTTAACTTGAACTACTGTAAATAATTCGGTGCTCCAGTTTCTCGTAAAGCCTCTCTTGAATAAGTGCTTATATTTGCTGATTCTTACTTGATCGCCTACCCTGTATTTGGCCCTTCTTGTTGTTGGCTGGTATCTAGGATAATAAACAGTCCTGATCAATTTTTGCTCATCAGATGAAGTTACTTCAGAGGGTTTCATGTTGATTGTGGAATGGACCGAGTTGTTATATTTATGTAGAAGTTCTGGTAGGATTGTAAGCCATTTATAATTACCTTGAAGTGTAAATTGTTTATACATAAGATTTTTTAAGGTTCTGTTGAATCTCTCTACAATTGAGGCTTTGAGATCACTGTAACTCGAATAATGTTTTATTGCCTGGCTTTTAATAAATTGTTGAAACACTGAATTATAAAATTCTTTGCCATTATCTGTTTGCAAATAGCGCGGTGATCTTCCTGAATGATTGATGATTGTCCTGAAGGCTTCTGTAACACATTTTCCAGTCTTGGATTTGAGTGGCACAGCCCAGGCAAATTTTGAAAATGTGTCTATTACAGTAAGTAGATACTTGTAGCCCTTGTTGATTTTGTCTAAGTTTTTCAACTGTCCACTTGCTATTTCAATCAAATCGCTTTGCCATAAATCATCTATGCCCTTTGTGACTACTGGGAGTCTCTTAAAATTATGTCGGGCTTGTCTGTGTAATTCATCAACAATAATTTGTCTAGACATAATATGAAAACAAGAATATTGCAACTATGGGGTGTTCAGCAGCTGATACTACAGGATTTTCTAAATATAATTTGTCCCCTATTTGTATTTTAAATTCCAGAGAGTCATCATCTTCAACATATGCTGTTTCTAATGTATTAGGATCTGTAAAATCCTCTAACTCTACATTGGTGATTTTTGGTTTGTTGTCAGCATTTGTTATTGATAAGGTGGGGTAGTGGTGTGCCTGTGGCTGATGCCAATATTTGATCTTGATTGGTCTCAATGTGCCTCCAACAAAAAACTGGTAATAAAATTGTGCAGGGGACAGCATATATATTTTGCTACCTGGTGTAAATGGTGAATCATATTCTTTATTGGGGATGCTGTACAATTCAAGAATTACTGTATGTTTTGGATTCTCGATTATGCCTGTTATTTCCTTTTCTGCTGTGAGCAATCTGCTTGTTACAGATTCAAGATGCTCATTGATGGTCCTAACAACATCATCATGGCCTGGCTTGATCTTTACGTCCACAACAAGTTTCTTGTATTGTTGCACTATTTCTTGGAGCTGGGTGGCAAAAACAGACAAAGCATTTGCTTGATTGGATTCCATGGTCCCTAGCTGTTGCTTGATATTAGCAACAATTTGTTGCAAATTTTCAACAACTGCCAATTTTGAATTTTGAGCAGTAAGATCATGGACCTGTCTTCTGATATCCTCAAACAGGGCATGCAATTCATTAATATGTTGATTGGTTGGAAGAGTGGCCACTGTCTGTGTGAGATGTTTGATCTCTGCCTGGATATTCTTGATATCTTCTGATTTCAATATGCGATTCACTGCCCTCTTAATATTTTTAAGTTCCTGTGATGTAGGCAGATTTGATACAGTATTTTGCAAAGATTCAAGTGCCAATTTCACATTGTTTAATTCAGAAGCATCAGCCACATTTTGCATAGCATTTTGGAGCAGGGCTATATCTGCCTGAGAGGGTGTTGATTGTTGTAAAATTTCAAGTTTTGTTTGGATATCATCTATCAAGTGATGAAAATGAGATAGTTCAGATTCAGTGTTGAGGTTTTCAAGCTTTGTGATCTGTTGCTGGACACTAACAAGTGTATCTACAATCCCGGGCAGGCGAGATTCTAGTACATTTGCCAAATCACTTTGCACTGCTGCTATTGTACCTTCAAGATGGGTTATGGAACTTTGAATTTTTCCAAAATCTTCATATGTTTCAAGTTGCAGCTTGATGTTGGCAACACTCCGAGTTATTGCATTCAAAGCATCAGAAGATGGCAAATTGTTCATAAAATTTTCAAGTGTCTCAATTTTTCCTTTAACCTCGGCTATGGCATTGTTCAGAGGGTCCAGATTAGGTATCTCGAGTGACTGAATCTGTTCTTTTAGAGTGGAAATCACTAGATCAAAATCTTCTTGTGATTTTATGCTTTTGACAATTGTTTGGAGCTGTGCCTGGACATTATTTATCTGCTCTTCTAATTGCTGTTTCAATTGCTCAGAGTTGGTAGCCTGGGTCTTAAATTTGGCTTGAAGAGCTGCTACAGCTTCTTCCAAACTTTGAAAATTATCCAATGTAGCCAGATCAGTATATTTCTGAAGCAACACTTTGAGTTCGGAATCAATTTTGAGAAGAGGGTCCATGCATTGTGATTGTAAATTTGTAATTTCTAATTGAAGACTGGCATTGAGTGTGGTTTGTAAAGCTTGTAAATCACTTCTTAATTTCTTGACTCTGACATCAAGCATCAGAATCTCATCACTGTGATCTTCATGCCTTGTATGGCCAAATATATCATTAGGCATTTTGTTTTACTGGTTATTTATTATAGAGTATCTGATTCTTAATTCTATAAAAAAGGGTATAAGCTTGTCATAGGATCCAGGGACCTCAATATATAAGCAGTCACCAGCAGAAACAGTATATACAGTGCCAGAAACCATGTTTGAGTGCTTAATTCTGTAAATATTTCTCCCTACTGAAATCTTGACATCACCCTCGGGGGTTGTAATAAATTGCAATTGCCCACCTACAGGTAATTGGTAGTGATTTAAATTATTGTTAAATATGTACAATGTTTTGCCTGTTTCTTCATCATTATCTGTAAGTATGCTGTTCAGATGAATAATTAACAAGCCACTCAGTTTAGACATTACAGATTGTAAATCAGGAGAGGGTAGTGGTGTCGGCAGGTCCATAATAGCCTGTTTTTTGAACCCAAATAAGTTCATAGGCATGTTTATTTATTTCAAATCATGCTCTGGAATTGGGCATTGATTTCCATTTTTCAAATCACAATGCCCCCAAGGTAAAGTATGTGTGCCACATGACAAAATGCATCTCTTATCATCATGTGGGTCCAGGGCCACTTTTCTTACAACATTTGAAGTCAACAAGTGATCCTCACTCTGAATTCTATTTTCTGATGTTCTGATTGAACTCTGTGATTTGATGCAATTTTTGTAATCTTCAAATACAAGCTCTTTTTCAACAGTTACTCTGCCAATGCCCTTGGCCTTTTTGGCAACAGCACCACTACATGTTTCAAAACTGTACATCTTGGCTCTTAACCCAGCAAATTCCACAATAACATCACCAAGTGTCTCATCTTTTAACTTGCCAGGCACCTTTTTGTTGTGGTGTTGTTGAATTCTTGTATGTTCACTGGTATCAAAGTATTGAAACAATTCAGGCTGTGACATATCTTGATAAACATCTTCTGTTTGAATTTCAAGAATAAAACTATCCGTGTCCATGTACAATAATTTTACACGATCACCGTAAAAAGGTTTCAGCACATCATAATACAATATTAACATATGTAATTTGGACAATTCCAATATCACAGCCCCTACATAAATAGGTTTATCAAACTTGATCTTTGTTTTCATCATGTTGAAAAGTGCCATGTACTCATCATAAATTCTTCTGTAATTGAAGTTGGGCTTTGCAACCAATTTTTTGCTCCGGCTGGGGTCAGTAATTATTTTAACATCGGTATGTTTCCTGACATTTTCAATTGTTTTGCCATACACTGAATTCACCATCAATTTAAACAAGCCCTTATCAAATTCGCTCTTTGCAGATGTTCGAAGCTCCGTATTTGTATCAATGTATGGTTTCAACCATCTTGAGTGCCTGAACCTCAAGACTTTGCCAACTTTGGTCACTTGGACACCATGTTTCATCAGGAATTGGAGGTTTTTATAATATATGACATAACCCTGTTTCGGCTCCAGTGTCGTCATGAGCTTCTTCTGTTTAGAGCCAGGTGAGCACTGAACCTCGGGAATTGGGGGCAGATCAGAAAATTTGTTGTGTAAATGATCAGGAATTGTCAGATCAGTCTCTAAGAAGAGGCCATACTCACTGTCATCAAAATCCTTAAGATCTTCAATATTGAAATCTTCGACCCACTCAAGCTCTGCATATGGCAATTTATCCATCATAGCGTGACCATAGAGGTTGTTTGCATCTCCATACAGTATATAATTTGATGGCCGTGTTGGATCATAATCAGGCATGTATTTGTTATTTGCTCTGGCATATCTCTGGGAACATTGCACCATCCCCCCTCTTATACATTCCTCCATAAACAGATACTTTTCTTGATCGTGGATCAGATCCAATGGCTTTTTGGTGTTGAAAAACATTGCAGCCCATGCTAGGCCCGGGGCACTGTAAAAATACACTGGGTCCAGTCCATAATTTTGCATGGAAGATTTTCTGAATATCTGTATTATATCAGCTAAGAGGGTAACATCAAGTTTCAAATAAGCCATGTGATAATCACCAAATGTCTGGCAATTTAAATTGTCCCACATCAACTGGGCATGGTGATAATCTTCATCACTGATTCCAGATCCTCTGATTTTGCTGTAAAATGCTTCTTGTGGTGGCAGGGAACACTCATCAAATTTAGAAGAATCTGTGACATAGTCATATGGATATACGCCCTTCCGCCTAATTAATTTCAGGTCCTGATTTGGAAACAATGCACGTGTGATTTTCAAGTCATCATCAGATAATTGAGAGGCCAGTGTATCCAGGCTAGCAGGTAAAAATCTGTAAGAATCAAGAAATCTTAATTGAATAGGAACACCATCAACTTTAATTATCTTGCTAATAGATATATATTTTTCATCATTTTCAGCTAAAATATTTAAATTCTGCTTCTCAAACCCCTCGTACTTGATCAGATGATGGAAATCATAATTGGATGCTCCATGGCAAAATATGGGGATAAATCTTGGTCTCTTGATCTGAATATTACAGCTATTACACAGGGCCATTAAGAATTTACCATCTGTATGAGAATGGTGTTTCACCTTGATATTTGTATCTGAAAATTCAGAATCACATACCGGGCATTTTTCTGCATTGTTGAAATCCTCAATCTGTTCCTCTGTTAAAGGCAACATAGGCTTTGATTTTAATAAGATGTTAGATGCTATGTCACGACACATATTTTCCATTCTATGTGCAAATTCTTTGATGGCATCTTCTCCCATGTATGAATCTATTTTAATAACAACACCGTCCCGTATAACCACATAACAAAAGCTGGATGGTTCATGTTGCTGGTATGGTGTACTTGATGATTCTTCTGGATCTGGGCTACAGAATGCAATAGGTTTGAGGTTCGATTCGAAATCACAGACAATATATACTGGGTGTTCCAACAGGGCTTCATACTTTTTGAATTTGCAATTTTCACCTGGATTGGGCATCACCATATGAACAGGTTTATGGTTGCCACAGTATTTCAGATGCTCTTTTAACTTGTTTTTTGCAATTTCTGCATTCTCTTCCCGAACCCCCTTCACCATTTTTTGACCATCAAATACAGTCAAACATCTTCTGCACAACTTGAATATTGTATGAGTTTTGTCTAGTTGTTTTCTGACTAAAGCTTCAAGACTGTGTATCAGAGTGTAATGATATGTGCCATCCCCTTCAATTAAGAGCAGATCAATCGGAATTGCAGATTCATCATCAAGTGTACTGATTCTGAGAGGTTCTATCAAAGAATTGCCACGTCCAGTAGAACAAATAAAAACATTAATAGATAATTGTTTGCCATTGATGTGCCTGGCCCTTTTTTCAAATTTATCAATATTCTGAACTGACATTGGATATTCTAAACCCTTCATTGCATCGTCAAAAATATGTTCATGCTGTTTGTAATAACTTATTCTCTCAGGATGCCTTGAAACTAGAAACAAAGCAGCTAATATACACCACAGAAAACATTTCTGGTCGGTATTTTCTATATTAACCACGGCTCTTCTGTTTTTAATATTGGCAGGTAAAGGCAGATAAGTGGATCCTTGTAATGGAGTGAATTCAGAAATATTAACATATAACTTGTGTGATGAACCGCATAGGCTCCATCCGGACTCTTTTGCCGCAAATTCAGAGTGTTTGATATTTAATTGATCAATCAACCTGCTTATTATTTTGTCTGAATTTGCATTTGAATATACCGGTACAGTTTCTGTTATGTGGGGCTGTGTAAATTTTGTGCCATTTGGTTTCTTATATTGTACAAACAATTTGAGGGATAGCTTATAAGAGCCATTTTGTGCATTAAGAATTGCCTGCAGATCAGAATTTATACTGTTCAAGAAATTCTCAATGCCACATCTTGGCTCTGATACAAACTGGTAATCCTTAAGTTGGGCATTAAAACTGCTACGGGTAGGTTCATGGCGTGGCTGTTTTGCTGCTCTGGCATTAACAGGTGCTTCGTGCCTTCTTTTCAGACCAGATGTAGATGGTTGAGAGGGCAATGCAGAGCAAGTATCTTTATGTTTATATGTGAAATATTCCATGTTGTATTTTCTATTGCATTTGGGGCAAATTTTTGTGGGAGTTTTGTATTTGTCTGGATTACAAATTTTTTGATGCTTGGCCCAATTGGGGCTGGATATATTTTTATTGCATTGATTACAATATTTTTGATTCGGCATTTTTGTTGTTGTTTATTATATACAATTTCCTGGGTTTCAATTCAAAACTTTATACTGAATAAAAATATCAGTTGGGGTTCAGCACTGTACTTTGTGTGTGTGTATGTATATATGCGTGTATACACTTAATATTTTTTGGCTTTGGTATTTATATACAATTTCTTGGGATTCAATTCAAAACTTTATGCTGGATCAGTTGGGGTTCAGCACTGTGCTTTGTGTGTGTGTGTATGTGTGTACGTGTATTAATAGTTTTGGCTTTGGTATTTATATACAATTTCTTGGGGTTTAAATTCAAAACTCTATGCTGGATCAGTTGAGTTCAGCACTGTGCTTTGTATGTATATGTATATATGACCTTACTTGGATTATTCCGCCAAATTATATGCTTCAAGTCTCCTATACTTTGGTGGAGCAGTGGGTTCCACTGCCAATCCAGCAATGGTGAAGAATCTGCACTGTACCCTGGCTTTTATAGTTTTACAGAGCCAATAGAAACACTGTAGGGGTATATTCAGAAACATGAGCTATTCTCTAACATTTTTGCCGAAGTACTTTCTTCTGAGTGTATCCCGTTTTTCTGCTGAGCGTACATGCAATCCCGACCGCAGCGCCTCCACGCTTAGGGGAGCGGAATTGTCTGGAACTAATTTGTAAAGGATCGCTGCTCCAAATATTGATCGACACGCCGGTGCTGGGCTCGAAATGAACTGATCGCTGTGCAGAAAGTATCGATCCCACCGCTTTGGGGCCGTCATGCGCACATATTGTTCAAGTATTGATCTTATATTTTCTCGGGGCTTGATTTTATATATGAACAGATTACAACAAATAAATTGAATATAACAAATGCAAAATATCCTAGTTTCTATTCAATCCTTTTATGTGAATTGAAGAAACCAACAATTCACATATCCCCATACCGCCATATGCTTGTCCTATTATTTCACTAATAGGCAATGTTCTCGAAGAGTCCTAATAGGCAATGTTCTCGAAGAGGCCTAATAGAACAAGATACAGCGGTATGAGAAATATGTGAATTGAAAATATTTTAGTAATATACGACGTCTAAGAAAAGGAATATTCAGCTCCAAAGTACTTTGTCTAATGCTTGCTACCATTTCCCTATTACTGGCAAAAGAAGTTAAAAATGTTGACATAATGAAAAAAATGGACTTGTTCCCAAGTATTCACCGAGTTCAGGCATTTGCACATAGATGGGTCTGTTGTCACGGAGCAATTCTAGAAGAATTACATTGTTTTAATATTAGATATGTAAATTGAACCTGGTATCCAAGAACTTAAACCAGAAATAAATATGTATGTGTGTATGTGTGTGTGTGTATATATGTGTGTGTGTGTGTGTATGTGTGTGGATGGCCAGTTTTAAGTGTGGCCACAAGAGGGGCATATTTTTAACAAATTTATGGATAACAATCTCACAGAAGTGCCTTTTGTAAGTATAAACAAATCAATCTGAGAGGGTCATACTTTCTGAGGAAATTCCCGAGGGCATTTTCACAAAAATCTTAGATTAGACAAGATTCCACACTTGAACAAAAAGCTCATATGCTCATGTTAAGCTTGTTTTAAGTATCGCAAATCTGCTTGAGGAGGGGTTCATACTTTCTCGGGTTTATAGTACCGTAAATACAACTACTCCAGTGCTTGGGTTGGACTTTTAACAAAGGCCACGGACGCTTTTGCCACTTTCTTTATTCGCTCTTTCATCTCCTCGTTGCAGTTAAAGCAGTGGTACACACGAGCGAATTTAATTTGCACTTTTCTTATTCAGCGTGGCTTTTCTGCCACTTTAGAGTAATCGCGACGTTGAGGAAGAATGGTGATTACCCACGCCAGGACTCTAACCTGGGACCGTTATTAGCGATAACATGAACTCAACACTCGGCCACAGAGGTGACTTTAGAAGATTTAATTAATCAATTATGGGTGCACTCCATTGTTGGGCTCAAAAGTTAGTGGTAGAACAGAATAATGCCGAACATCATTTTGTAGTAAATATAAATCTACGGTTCTATTCAAACAGTAACTAGAAATGCACTTCCCCTAATATTAAACATAACCAACACAACATATCTGTAAAATCTCCATACTCCAATGCTGTGTGGGATCGAACCCGGGACTCCTTGACTACAAGGCGATGACTTTACCACTACATCGTTTGGGAGGCCCAACCACCAATAAGAATCGAACCGTCGGGTGAGGGGTATCGTCAACCACTAAGAATTTAAGATGTATTCGGTGAGCACATTTAACACATGCAAACCTATGAAAGTGCCATGGCATTTTGCAAAAGACAGTTTCATCTGAATGGAAGAATTTGTCACCAATTTGAAGGCCATTAAATTTACTTTTCTTTCAATGTCAATACGATCGTCAAGGAATCCCGGGCTCGATCCACAGTAAGCAAACATTGGACAATGGTTTGGATCCTGGTATCGAGTTACGATGACCCTATCTGAGCATAAAGGAAACTAAAAACAAGCTTTTCAGCAGGATCGTTAGGAAGAATATGATAAGGAAGGTGGGTTGTTTAACTACAAAATTATATTTTTGTAAAATTTTCTTGACTTTTTTGATTGAATATTTGTTTTTAAAATTGATAGTAATAGTATCACGTTAATACCTTCACACATGAGTAACATGTGTGAAGGTATTAACTTGAATAACTTGAAAGCTACCAGACTTTCGGACGATTCTCTTGCCATTGAGTCTCCAAACTTAAACAGCTTATGGTAGGCATATAACCTAGGTGATTTCCTTCCCTGCCCCCCTCTCTCTAAATGTTTGAGCAGAGCATTATTAAACCCCCCTCCAAAAAAAAAAAACATTATGGGATTGTTATAGTGATTAAATCTAATTTAATTCTTCTATGTATTTCCATTACGACAACAATTATTAATATTATCTCATTAGCGAAGAAGGAAAAAAGACAGATTGCCATACAAATCTTTGGAAGCCTCGAAGTTGTCGATTGGTGAATTATTGACCGAGATGTAAACGATCGGTTCCCATTAGCGGCCATTTCACGTGTATGTTAATGTTTCTAGCAGCACCCTCCACCGGAAATAAAACCGGAAACCATATAAATTAGAGACAGCATTAATCATTACAAGCAGAGAAGCTTGATGACAAGTTGGGTACACTGCATGAATGGCTTTCCAACAACTTCCGCCTAATAAAGTGGCACCGGGGAACTCTGGTTTCATAGACGATAGATTATTCTATGTTTATAGATTGGTACTGAGCTCATGCTACTAATTCAGATACATATATTATTTAAATCAAAATGTAAATCTTAAAACAAATACCAACAGCTTTTCGCCTCCCCGATGGCGCAGTGGTAGCGTCGCCGCCTTGTAATCAAGGGGTCCCGGGTTCGATACCCGGTGGAGGCACATCGTGGTTTGGATCCCATTTTAAACTGTAGGTCCAGTCCTGATTAGCCTTACTGTGAACAAAGTGGACTTAAAACACCAAATCAATCAATCGAAACCAACAGCTTTTCCTCAGTTAAAAACTTGCTTATTATATTTTAATAAGACTGTATCGAGTAAGATTAAGTTCACCAAATGAAACTCTGAGCAATTTTACAAATAAGGACGTTGACAGTTTTTATAACATTCAGCTGGAACAAGGCTGGGTGATATCCAGATTGTCTAGTGAAACACTACGCATTGCTGCACACCATACTTTCAAACCCTTTCACGTTTATGTGCCTACAGTCTACTACAGATACAGGTAATCAGGCAAAATTTTGTCTTCTTCTCAATACACTTCAATCCAACATTTCTCAAACGTATCTTGAATTTTTTTTTACAATCCTTTTTATCGCTTTATGTTGCTATACTTTTTATGGCTTTATTTTGCTACATGTTAATCGCCACGATGAGGATGAAGGGGGAACTGACATAATGAAGGAACATAATTAAATGTACATACCTTATCCAGGATTTTTAAATATACTTTTATGGGTGGGGGGATATTGTAATATACTACAATACAACTTTGGCCAAGTCTGTACTGAGACATGCCTTGAGACGAGTATATGACTACAGGTAGGATCAACCAGGGTTGAAGGGTAACGGCTGAACGGTTGAAGGTAAATTAAGTCTTGCCGACAGTCATTGTAAACCATCTGAAAACCACACACACACATATACAAAGTACGTATTGTATTTTGATCATTAATATTTATAAAATAAATAGATTTTTTAATATAAAATAACAGGAAATAAACTTTCAGCAAGAGATATTCTTGAACTGTCAATTTGAAATTTTCCAAAGCGTGGATTCTCATAATTGTTCTGTCTCCCCCTCCTTCTACATAAAAAAGGAGAAAAAGATTGCCCGAGGGAGTGGGGGGACGTCATAATACTAACGCGACACTAACCAGCCATTCACCATATGTTGGGATTTGTCTACTCGCGATCATTGTTACTCATTTGTTATTTTGATTGTTCCCCATGTCGACACGTAGCCTTTCGAAGGGCAGAACGAAGGGGGAGTGTCTTTGGAGGAGCGAGGGGAACACTTCCAACCGAGCCATCTGCTGTAGGAATACAGACTAGCAACTGTTAATTGGCAGTGATTACCTTGTATCAACGCGGAAGGAAGGGGTAGGGGAGCGGACGAACTCGCTTGCTTGGTTTCTCTTGATCGTCAGACGCGACCGCAAACAGCAAAGAAGGGAGCGTGGCCTTGCTCTGACGTAATTGAATCATGGAAGCAGTGTTGCCAACTTTAGTTGCAGTTTTCTGTTTCTATACAGCAAAGGCTTTGTCTCCGGGTCATTTTATGTTTTGGTTCGAGTTTGTTTTAAGTCCATTTTATTCACAGAAAGGCTAATCGGGACTGGATCTACAGTTTAAAGTTGGATCCGAACCACTAGGTGTCTCCACCGGGTATCGAACTCGGTGCCCCTTAATTACGAAGTGACGACGAGAGTCCATGTTATGCATAGATGGGCTAATTGCGACTGAACTACAGTTATAGTGGAACTCTAGGAAGTGAAAATTTATCAGACCTGGTTTGATTGATTTGCTTTATTTCACTTCGCTTTCTTGTGCCACTTTTGGCTAATTTGCGAAGACGGGGATGAGTGATGATATGATTAAATTGATGAATGGACACTCACAAACAACCATGCCCACACCAGGATTCGAACCCGGGACCCCTGGCGTCGTATCGCGATGTGCCAACCACTCCGCCACGGGGGCCTTATCAGACCTGGTAACAAGGCGACACAGTTATCCACTACGGTAACAAATCCCGACCTGGGCATGTGTGTTCTTTGCGAGTGTCTTTTCGTAAATTTCATCAATCCTCATCGTCACGATTAGCCACATCTGGAAGAAAAGTTACGCTAAATAACAAAAATCAATTCAAATGTGAAAAAATAAATAATTGAAAGCTTATTCTTGCAACATAGCAGCTGAAATGAGACAGCGATTTGTCCTTTTAAGAGCAGCAACTAGTGTTGCCCACGAGACGAGACTTTGGCCTGTCTCGTCTCGTGGAAATGCTGTGAAATGCTGTCTCGTCTCGAAAATATTCGTTTGTCTTGGGACACATGATCAATCTTGTCTCGTCTCGAATTTTTAAAAGCCTGTCCCGTCTCGTCCCGTGGGCAACACTAGCAGCAACGACATTCTATACTTGGAAAGTGTACTAACATTGAATTTACGTAGTAACTTCGCTTTGAATCTTCAAGTAACTGGATTACTATTAAATGGTAAGTATTCTAACGAAATGATACTAACTTCAGCAAGGAAGAAATGGGGAAAATTGAGAGCAATATCACATTGATATAGTATATACTTATAACATTACCGGCCGAAGATTAATTTCCGTGGTGAAGCAAGGAAACACATTTTGCAGGCATAAGAAGTAAGAGGAAAGCTGGACGCTATACAAACTCTGTGACGTGGATACTAAGATCAAAACAATGTAGAACGTAAGAATAGTGAAGAAGAAAGCATTATTCAAACTGAAGAAAATTACTGGAGAGAGAAGGCACGATGTTCATTGCCCCGGGTCTTAAAATTGTTCGAGTCCGCCTGGGACTTGTTGTGCCTAATATAACAATATTCTAAACTTTTTGTGAGGAGTCTATCATATTTTATTTTAGAAATAAAGTTCCATCTCTCATAGGTCGATTACTGACTGAGTATTATCAAAATATTGTCCTCCTCCGAGGCTGTGCGGTCTAAGGCGCTATGCTTTGGATTAAGACTGCGGGACGGCTTGGGTTCGAGTCCTCCTGGGTTCAGTCTGAGTTTTCGGCCTTCGGTGGCAACCCACCATCGTGGGGAAATTGGGGTACGAGTGAGTAGCGTAATCCAGTCTCGGAAAACTCCTATAATGGTTGAGGGTTCGACGTGCTGACCCTACGTCACCCCATTACCGGTTGAAGAACTCCACACCTCTAGGTAGGATTGTGGGAGGGAGACTGGCAGTCGGGAGATAGGTCAAGGCCCTTCAAGTGCTGTCGAGCCACGGATTATTATTATTATAAATAATAATATTTATTCACTCAGCAGCGAGGTCAACCGATGGCTGCTCTATCACCTAGCCCTTTAGAGTATCTATATTTAGACTAAATGTGATTAAAAGACAATACAGTAATTAATACATAATACAGTAATTAAGAGAATATAGGAATTAAAAGATAATACGGTAATTATGAGATACTACATACAACAGAAAAGCGATTAACATAATCCAACTTACTATAAGTAGGTTTACATAAACATAGGCTATTCCTATTTAAAAGGCATATAAATCAGGTTCTGCTTAGTGCTTCTCCCTTATGTTGAAGCATCTAGGAATTATGCATATTTGAAGTACCAAGATGCATATTGTATGGCTCAAGAATTAGGGGGTATTCTGATGGGTGAGCAACACTTCACCAAGGAAAAGGGGGTGGATAAAAGATGAGGGTCAAAGAGCTTTGTCAAGCGGTCTGTCGCACTCGCGGCCTGGACCACTCGCGGAAGGGGATAGTTTATCCTATTCACAGCGCCACAGCGACTACGAAAAGGAGTGGGGTGGGCTGCTTAGCTGCCTCCAACATGTGTGGTACATCGACAAGAATTAGCGCATCTCACACAAAGAATATTCACCGACCCATTGTTATTCAGAATATGCGATTGTCGGCCGATCCAAAGGCGAAGAAGGAAGTGACAACAACACATGCAGGCATGGGTGTTCAGAGATCTCTTCCTTTCAGTAGTTCGACTAATCGCTTTTTAAGGGTGGCACGCAGGATTGGACTTATTCTATTTCAGCCAAAATTTGAAGTGACATGGATCGATATTGCAAACAGAATTTTCAGTGATTGAGATTCAAAAGGTTTCATGCATACGGCTACACACTTCTAACCAGTGTGCGAAATATTTCTATTTCTTTTACTGCATTGGGGGGTGATGGCGTCCGTGACTGATTCAGGTAATGCATACATAATAAATGAAACTCTCTTTTCTTTAGGGAACCTAAATGCACATTATTATTATTATTATTATTATTATTATTATTATTATTAATAATAATAATAATAATAATAATAATAATAATAATAATAATAATAATAATAATAATAATAATAATAATAATAATAATAATAATAATAATAATAATAATAATAATAATAAAGTCAAGAATTCAATATTTTCACCGTTGACCTACAATGGTTTCTTATCAAAGAATTTTAATTGCATTTTGTATCATCTATTTTTTTTTGCTTTGTAAGAAATTTAGCTCTTGTACATAATCTGAACTTCCGACAACACAGGCCAGCAACCCCATCTTCTTGTGGAAGGATCTAATGTGAGAACTATGCAATAATCTTTTGTAATGGCGCAGATTTTCTTGTATGATAAAATGTTTTCATAAGATTTATTAACATAATACAGTTTTTAAACCAATGATAGTAGATACTTTAAATATTGTTGAGTATTTCTTGTAATAAGCTCTAAAAAATATTGTTGAGTATTTCTTGTAATAAGCTCGGAAAAATATTGTTGAGTATTTCCATTATTAGTTTCATAATGGTCACATGTGTTGTCAGTGAGTGAACTAATGATATTTGAAACCACGAAACGACACTCGCTTCACGAACAAATTTACATTAGAAAATCTACAATATGTTAATTTATGTTGTTATTCTGAGGGAGAATACAGTTATCCTTGACAGGAATGAAAATTTAGCTCTGTTGCCAGAGATGCTTAGATCTATAGGTCATTTCTACTGTTTCGGCGGACGATCCTCATGCTGTCAAGGGAAAGTGGGGAGCGGGTAAGCAACCAATCCAGCACGATAAGAAACGCAGCAGCCTGTAGAACGAAGTTCACGTAATACTTCCCCCCCCCCCGCCCCGTCGTTAATAACGGCGCCACCACTGTCTGGTGTGTCTGCGGCGTATTTCGCGCTCCCCACTTCCCTTGCCAGCATGAGAAAAGGCCGCCATAACAGTAGAATAGACCTATAGTGGGGGAGAAATCCCGACCCCCCTTAATTCGTACCCTTCTTCCAACCTACCCTTAGTAAATTTGCGTTAATCTTCCGAGTACTCCGCAACTGTCCTCCTGGAACCATTCGCTTGTTGAGGACCCGACTTCTAACTAAAGTAATATGGAATGTACTAGAACTATACTCGGTGGTGCAACAGCCGTTTTAGGGCCAAGGTCTGAGAAACCGACATGATACCAAATTTTAGCACAGCATCTTGACCCAGCTAGTTGGACAAGACAGTATGATGGGCCGGCCCCCGTGGCGGAGTGGTCAGCATATCGCGCTACCACGCCAGGAGGTCCGGGGTTCGAATCCTGGCCTGGGCATGGATGTTTGCGAGTCTCTATTCATCAATTTCATCATATCACTCATCCCAATCTTCGCAAATTAGCCAAAAGTGGCACAAGAAGCGAAATAAAATAAAGCAAATCGAATCAAAGACAGTATGATTGATAATTAAGGACAAGCATGGCTTTCTCCCAAGTCCTAAAATGCCTTTTCTTAATCTAGTTTCTAGAGCTACGAGCTCTAGAACTCGTAATCATTCGATTGCTCTAACAGTTAAAGTAGTCAGTTACACTAACATGCATGAACTGTAAGTAAAAAAATAACACGAGAGACTTCAATGTCGATCAACAACCTAAAAGAAGAGTAAAAGCTATATTTTAACCAAAAACTCAGTGTGTTCACAAGAACAACTGAGACCACAGTGGCTGATGGCTCCCCAGCACTGCCATAACCTCATTCAACCAGTATATTTCCCACCGCACACACATCAACAAAACACTCTTCTATGGCATGCCTATTGAAAACGAGAGCGCTTCACAGCACCGTTTCGTCTTTGTCTTGACAATTTGTTTCTGGCATGGACTTCATTCATTTGCCATGTTTATAATATTTTAGACACTAAGAAACTAAAATGTTATGATCAATATCTCATAAATTAAAATTTGAATTGTTTACTAATGCTTCTGTCCATTTGCATCTTGCAGATTAGATGACCTTATCCATCGCGAGCGGATCATCTTAGCTGCTGACGACGTCAGCTTCGGCTTCCTGATGCAGCCTTTCCTACCCGGCGTAATGGCGACAGAGACGTCCGTTAGTTTGACTCCCCTCTGGTCGCCGGCGGGAGACCATTTAGTGAACAAGGAAGAGAGTGAAATGAAGAACGAGTCTGATTCGGTACGTATCAAAACTCCTCCAACATCTCCTAGTAATACTCAAACTAACAAGGCGGAACTGTTGACATTCTCAATTGCAAAAATCATGGAGCCAGCGCCTAGCAAAACGCGCTCCAAGCCTGTAGTGTCCACTACCAGTACCTCGTTTGATACGAATTCAGACGATTCTTCAAAGAAGAAACAATCCAGTCTACCAGCGGACATCGCACCTCTGCATCCGGCAGTTCTTCCTTTGCCTCAGTTGCCTGGCGGTGGACTCAACCTTCCATTTCCCGTTCCTGGTTCTGCGATGATAGATTCTGCTTTCAAGAAGTATGTGCCATCTGGAAGTGGATCTGCCTTGGGAACTGTAGGGACTGGATTCAGAAGCCAGGACTTTCTCCAGCAGTACCCTCTGCTTTATTATCATCCAAGTACGGCAAGCCACTTGTTGGGACAAACGCATGCTCATGGTAGACGTCATGGGGATTCGATAGTCACAACGGCAGCAGCAACAGCAGCAGGACTCGCAGCGCTGCAGAAGCTTGATCTTCTGCGCCTTTCCGTGAGCTCCTACGGCCAACCAGCATTTAGAAGCCATCCTCAGACAACGAGCCTTCATGTTAACATCTCACCAACAGCGGACAGCGTGAGCACCAGAGGAGGTGGCTCTGTTGTTGAAGACGACGAAAACGGACAAGAATCATCTCGTCATCGTCGAATGTCCACATCCCCAATCGCTACCAGTTCTAACATTTCCATCTCTGAATCGGCCGAAAAGGATCGTTTGAATGCTGAAGTGTTAGTGAGTGGAAATTCAGAAAATGAACAGCAAGATAAATCAGGATTTATTGTAAGAAACAAAAGAACAAGTAATTCGAATTTATCTTCAACAGGAGGTGCAAGTAGTAATGAAAGGGCTGTCGGCAATATGGGAAAACAAAAGACATTCACGTGCCCAGAGTGTGGAAAAGTTTTCAATGCTCATTACAATCTGACGAGACACATGCCAGTTCATACAGGAGCACGTCCGTTTGTTTGTAAAATATGCGGGAAAGGATTCCGTCAGGCATCTACTTTGTGTCGTCATAAAATTATCCATACGGCAGAGAAACCACATAAGTGCCAAACATGTGGCAAGGCTTTTAACCGTAGCTCTACCCTCAATACCCACACAAGAATTCACGCTGGGTACAAACCATTCATCTGCGAATTCTGCGGAAAAGGATTTCATCAAAAAGGCAACTACAAAAATCACAAACTTACTCACAGTGGGGAAAAGGCGTACAAGTGCTCCATTTGCAGCAAAGCATTCCACCAGATCTATAATCTTACATTCCACATGCATACACACAACGACAAGAAGCCGTTCACGTGCAAGATATGCGGAAAGGGTTTCTGCAGGAATTTCGACTTGAAGAAGCACATGAGGAAACTTCACGACAGCGTGACCCTCGCAGCATTGGGAGGAGTTAGAAATAACGTTATCGTAAGTGGAAGTCTCGGAGGGGCAAATTCTGTGTCAGCAACTCTAACCACAACCAGTACACAGCCTTCATTACGGAACTTGGTGGTGTCTTCGGCGACTTCACCATCAGCTCTGGTGCATTCTTTTCCTCCAACTTCGGCAGTCGGCACTGTTGCAACAGCATCACTTGCGGCAGGATTTCATGGTGCAAATCTTGGACATCCAGCTACTTCCAATCATGCGTTCCTAACGCCATTTCTCCTTCCACCTCCAGGACCTTCTGCATCTGCGTACATATCGAAGATCCCAGCCCTGTTATGACCGTCAACATCTCTATAGCTGTGAACTTTGGCCTCCTGGAGTTTCCAGTGGCAATGGCATCGCAATGCGCCGTCTTAGTAATACATAAGATAAACTACGAGGTGGAAAGTAATGTGTATGGAGAATAAAAATGGGAGAAAAAGTTGTTATGAGGAGTACCGAAGATATCCTTTCATGATAATATTAAACTGGATATTGTTAATGTTTTTGTTAACAAAACTAGAGCACTTTGAATGTGCATTTGTGCAATGTGGACCTCATCGAAAGAGAGGAGCAAGAGTAACACGATTTACAGACTTGTTTTATATGTGGAGTTGATGATGATGATGATACATAACGGTTGTATTTGTAAATATTGACACAACATAGGAAGAAGTTTGGCGTGCTTCAATTTCAAACGAACACATAAAATTATTTTTGTGAGCAGTAAATATTAACTCTCTTCAATTATTGATATGTACAATTTTTTTCGAATTCTTCATTGTTTCTGAATATTACTGCACTAAATCATATGAAATATGTCACAAAATTACAATTTACGTTAAGGAGAGTAACTTGCAATGTGTTATAACTACATACGCATTACAAGGTAGGCAATGTGCGAACAAATAAAATCAGAGTTAGGCAAATTAGAAAACATTTATGATTTTCAGAGTTAACGACACCGTGTGTTAACAATTTATTTAAATATTCTATTTAAGTACTAAAGCCAAAAAATAAATGTGATACATTTTATTGAAATGTATAAATTACATTGAAAATTAATCTAAAAAGGAATTTATATTTAGTAATTAAAGAGAATTTTCTGCACTTAAAAGTTATATTCTAATCTAGCTTGCCACTCCAAATAACACAACGAAGTTAGTGGACAAGTAGAACTGCTCTTTTTGCTTCTACCTCAACCATTGAAGAAATGATAATCTAACTATAAAATAAAGTTACTTTCTTCACTAATATGTAGAAGATTTTCTAGTCACTCTAAGTCTCAATACATTTGAAAAGCAAAACAACTCATCTTTGAGACAAATCCTACTAATATAAACAAAAAAGGTATAAGATTATTTCTGTTTATCTAGTTGAGTTTTACAGCTTGTGAAAATTGCATTTAAATCAAATTTACAATAATTCTTCCTATATTTGCAAATGTTACTCATTTGTATTGAAGTTATGAAAGTTTACAAGAAAACAGTATCTAAGCAGTGGACGTGTAGCACGAAATGAGTCATTGCAAGCATTAAATATTAATTTAAGTTTATAATGCTGACGATTGTGTAGGCAGTACAAGTCATTACTAGAGAAATAATAATGAATGGAAGTATTTAAAGAAAATGAAATGAGCAAGAGGTATACATTTCTGAAAGAGGAAATAACCATATACTATATGTATATAATTGGAAAGAAGAAGTGTAGGTTCTGTGTGTTGGCAGAATAAACTATCTGGACCATAACCTCAAGAATCACAACACATTAAGCTTTACTTTTTTTTTTTAACAAAATTAAAATGTGTGTAACAGCATTGCAGATATATCTTGAATTTTCACAAATAGTAATCGATTGCTTTAGAGACTAAACATGCAACTGCAACATACGCTAAATACTTAAGTAAGCTTTATGACAATGAAGAGGAACTCCCATTTGGTCCATTATACATATACAGAAAATTACAAGAACGGACAGACTATATAGGACAAAGAATCAACAAACACTCACATACACACGTATATACTGTATATTTTATACCAAATTCTAATACTTCGTTTCTAAAGCCGTTACACGCTTCAAGCTCAGAAAAAACACACACCATACTTGCTACAAATGACATAACTAAATTTGGTTCATTTTAGAATTTGCTTGCACATTCTTAAAAATGTGCTCCATTACACACTTCATAAACTGAGATTAAGTTCAAACGATCTAAAAATAAACTTCATCATATATCATAATAAATTTGTAGAACCTTTCACGAGCTGATGTGTCACTAAATATGTGCTGTTATATTTGAAAAAATCAACCTACTCTATATAGATTCTATTATTATTATTATTTGTAACAGATAAATGTGTAATTCGTCCATTTTGACTGACACTTGTGACCACATAGAACATAAATATCAGAAAAACTCACGATATTTCCACATTCTAGGTTCTCAGTTCGAGTACATACTCTCCCATTTGCACCTTTAATATTTTATCTATTTCATATAATCATCATTCATCTATTTAATTGAAATAGTTTCAAATACGACATTAAAGAACCCAAATCCAACCATCACAGGTGTGGACGATGTAGTTATTGCATCGCAATGCAGTTCAACCCTACATTGACTTATCTGCCTAATGGACTGTTTTATTGTTTTTTTCAAAGCAACCTTCAGCTTTCCAATTTTGCGCCTTACGTTTCATAGCAAATTAGTATCCACTCAATTTAGTGCTTTCCATCAGACGACATCTTCTTCCCCAGTGACTCTTTCACCATTAACAATTCCTTCTAGTGCATCTGGGCCAGTATCCAAACCGGATTCTCTTCTCATCTTGATCGTTTCCAGTATTGCTCTTTTCATTCACCACGAGCAGTCTCTCCTTTCTTACTTTGTCATTAGGATATAAGTCAATAGTGCAAAGAAGAGGGATTTAAAATTATAATTTTTACACATCTGAGTACTCGGGGATTTGTTTTGGTTCTTGTCTTCAAACGGATAGCAAGTTTTTCTTCACATTGTTTTGATAGTTTTGATGTTCTCTCCACGCCAGTGTTACAAGACTTTCGAACTGGCCATCTCATTTCAGCATTTTCCCCCATCGCTCCCTACTCCTCTCCCGGGGGTCGCGTGTTTCTCGCCTCCCCCTCCCCCCCTGCTTCATCCGGAGGAGCAACCCTGTAATCCTTGTTTGTACTGAATGGAAGGAACTACGGACATCACAGGTCAAGCAAACCTCTCGGGTACAAGAGAAGCGCATTGTAGAAAGAGATTAAAGCTCCTCCTTGCCCAGCCACGTGGAAAGGCCATAGAACCCCACATTTCCTTCTTATCGTCTCTTCAGGCCATTTCTTTTTCTATCTTGTGCCTGTGTAACATGAAAACAGCGGTGTTGCCACGTTCTTTACGCAATACTCGAAGGATCAGACTGGCTGAAGGAAAAATTTAGGGCAACAACCACGCTTTCCGTGATTCTAAGAGAAGGAAAGAACATTTCCAAGCAAAGCATGTTTTCCAATATTCCAGCACCCTCAGTTCGATTATAAAGATTCATTCTTGGCATTAAACATTCTTCATGTATCAGTCAACAACGTGAAGCATCTACAAACATTTCATAAGTAGAAGGACGTGATTCCCAATCCTTCAATAATACACATGCACACAGTTAAACGCCCAACGTTGATTTCATTTTTAATATTCACAAAATAATCATTAAATATTTCACAAAGTCTAGAATCTTAATGTAATGTAATAAGTAGTACAGACAACCTATTTCTTTTTTTGAATATACAGTTTCTTCAATTTTGGAAGTAACTCGTCGAGTTTAAAGTGGATCCAAAACATTGAAATGTACCCCCAATGGGAATAAAATCAATTATCTCTAGACGTCATTAAGTAACGTGAAAATGATGCTACTCACTATGTAAGATAATTCGATGCTGAATACATCACATTCATAACTTATGGCAATATTAATGAAGAAACATAATTAAAACATTTTAATCAGATAGGTGTCTTTGGTGTAGATAACACGATTAGCAGACATGCAAATAAAAATGCGAGGAAATTTTGGTCATAATTCCTGCTGAAATGTGGATATTTTAATTTAAATTGTTGTCCTATATTAGGGTTTCACTATTTCTTTGTAATGTATATTCGCAATGATTGTTTATGTAGCCTATTGTACGTACACCCAACGGCAAAAGAAATGGCACGCGAATTGTCCATCACCATTTTCTTTCAGTCTGTTTTCCACAATATGATGATCATGAATTGAAAGAAAAACGCCAATAAGCGGAGAGAAAAATCTGCTTCGCATCAACAGAATTCCATTCTTTAAAACAACACAGGGTGTGGCACAGAAAAGAATGAAAATGGTGATGGACAATTTGCCTACTGTTATCTTTGCCGTTGGCTGTACTATCAGTAAAAGTTACATTGACTACACAATCCATAATTTGAAAAAGCAACTACATTATCAAAACTCCATATAGTGTTAATCTTCCTTTGTTTTTCCATGAAAACTAAGATGTAAAGCAAACGAGGTGAACTTTCATGGGTCTAAACTCAATAATAAGTGCTTGCTTTTTAAAATTAGATTCGGTCCACTGCTTAGATCCTTTATTTCAGAAAAATATTAATTTCTATTGAAATCTGAATAATACGGAGTTCTCTTAATAATAAATTCATTAGTTCACATTTTCTTCGAGCGACGTTGCAACTAAACATCATCCTTATACTTTATCACAGTTAAAAATAATCCTTAATAATCTCATGGAAGATAATTTTGAAGGTGTCCTTTTTCATGTTATGTGTTTAAGAATATCTGAATATCTGAATAATTCACTCATGATAATCTGTTCCACTTACAGCGCACTTTTCAAGCTGTTTTCTGATAACATATAAATATAGCTCAGTAATATACTTTGTAAAATTTCATGTACAGTATGTTTGTAAATAGCGACTGGAGCTTATAGATTATTCAATTATTTATTTATTACCATGTACATGGTGTAGAAATAACTGTAGGAGTTTGTGTGTGCTGTTATGAATCAGGTAACATCAAATGTGCTGTCTTACAATTAATTAAACAAAAATGAGGCATTGTGCAACTTAAGTATCACTTCGTATTTGTTGTAACGAAGATTACATGTATAACAATGTAAATCAAAAGTGCTGTATTATTCGTGAAATGTTTTACAGATAATGTTCAATAAGTCTGTATTTCTCATAAAGAAAATGTATGTATTGTACATCAACCAGAATTCAATATATACAAATCACATAAAACAATTTTCACGTGAGCTGACTCTTGTTTTATTTCTTCCTCGTGTACTTCTCCCTAAATGACGTCATTTAATTAATTGAGTTGATTAACATGAAGTAGAGTATAAGGATGTATTTCGCGTGTTTATGTTTTCAAAGAGTTGCTTTTGCTGCTCTGAAAAACTTTGTATCTACCACTATCCGAAGTAGAATTTATTGTTTCAAATGGAATTCTGACCATTCTAAACTAATCTAAAAAGCCTAAAAGTGACCAAAAAATCACAGTGTGGATGCAGAACCTACTTGGTATTACAGACATGTATATCAAGGATATCTTTGGTCAAAGTAACATGCCACAACCATGTGTGCCATTCTTTGTACAGTAGAGATAGTATGATGAGGTGTATTATGACAAGTTTTTAAATTTTAGTGATCTTCCCTCCATGCTTGTTTTTTGTACGGAATATTCCAGAGTGTATCCTTCAGTACACCCTCACAAATTCAGTGGTTTCAATAATATATTCGCATTTCAGAAATTCCTAAATCTATGACATAATTATGAACTCTTTCGTTTCTATTTCTTGGAATGTTTTTTTTTTTAATGATTTCACCACTCTTAATATTAAAATGCATGTACAAGCATAGGTATAAATTGGGAGCAAGTGGGTGCTCGCCCCCTACCCCAATTTTCAGGTCTATTAAAATCTACAAATTAAGGGACATAAGGTAGTCCTTAAGTTTTGCTGCTGCCTACAAGTACATATATACATAACACAGTTATAATTAGAATCACCAAATGATAAACAAAGTTCCATCACATTAAAAGTCAAACAAATTTATTTTAAAAATTGTTATCGTCCTAGAAGAGCGTATAGTATTTGAAAGATTTTTATTTGGAACAAATTTAAATCTGCGGTAAAATAATTAGAGAAGATAGGTGGACAATTGCTAGTGTGTAACGATTCCTTTATAATTTTTAACTGCACATAGAAAACGAAAGAGATGATAGATTATCGATAGATAGATAGATACATACAGTAGATTATCAACGAATTAGAGCAAAATGATCAATGAAGCGAAGAGAAAATATTGAAATGCAATTTTAATTTACGCAATTAATACTTTAAAACATTATGAAATATATAACGATGATGATGTCTCATGAATACAACTGAATATGACAACAGGAATTCAAGCAAACATGTGTGTGGTTATTTCTGCAAATTAATACGATTCACTTCATTTAACTATTTGTCTTTGCATAACATTGAATTTCTCTTTCCGGTCAAATAAACAATAAGACATTTAAAGTAAAAGTGCAGTATAAAGTAATAAACATTGAATTACAATTTTTAAAATCACAATTGCAATGGCGGTAGAAATTTCGACAGAGAATCAACCAGCGAGGAATTAATTATGAAGCAATAGTATTTGCTTCGAAGCTAAAAAATTTGTAAAAATATACAACGGAATTATATATCTTTTCCCTCGTAAATTGATACATATTTATCTAAGAAGTTGACAAATAATGAAAAGGAGTCATGATGGATAAATGTAATGACTTTGAGCAGCCCAATATATTAGTTGAACTATGATGAAATATTCATGTGTATTAAAATTGGCATGCTAATAAAGATATTGTTACAACTACAGGTTGCCATTAGCTGAAAACACAATGAATGAGACTTCAGATAATTCCAAGACTTTTTCTTGCCAGATTTTATAATTACAAAGCTTTAATATGACACATCAAAAAATAAAGCACAAGAACACTTTGTGATAAACCATTATTAAAGTGTAATAGAAGCAAAAGCATGGAGTAGATTTTACTGTACTAATATTCGCAAATACATATAGGAAGATGTTTGACAACAACCGAGATTCAAGTTTGGATATGTGTACGAGTATACATATACACAAGAAAAAGAGCAATATTTTTTTTCTTTTATTCAACCGTAAGTGCTCTAGCGCACATTGATGATTTGATTCAAGTTTCTTAGCAAGTCAGGGCAAGAACATGAAAGAATTGATATCAAATATCAGCCACAAAGTTGAACGTATACAACAATGAAATACAAAAGTAAGCCAAGAAGTGCGGAAAGGAAAATACGATATTGTAAGGAAACATGAAAGACTATGTATATTTGCGTACCTTGCTGATGTATCATTATTATTCGGAGATACACTCTGACAAAGAATTCTACATATTCCTTCTCCCCCTCAAGATTCTAATAGATGAATTCATAATAAAAATGTGGAATATCCCAATGGAGCATGTTCTGCCAATGAGAATATAATAGTGAATACATTGAAATAAAAATTTCACAGTGCTGCAGAGGACACGTTTTATTAAAACACAGAAATACCACATTTATATGGTCAAGTCCACATCACAAAATTCTAGTAAAACAACGTATTATATAAAACATCAGTATACCATTTTAATATTTGTAATTATATTAAATTTCAGGAAACTATGTGGATTTAACAGTATAAGGAAGATATATCTATCGATTGTCGTTGGTCCTGACAAGAGACTTACCATAAATAAGAGAAGCATTGCGATGTCAAGTTCGTAAATATTTTCCTACCTTCTGTGAAGCATGACCATTTAACAATATCAATGAACAAACTCTATCTTATTTCTAGTAACACTAATAAATGAAGATTGAAAGAATAAAATCAATGGAAAAAGTTAAAATATATTGATTTTACTGTTGTAAGAATTAAAGGTATTTAAAAGCAACGTGGTGGATCTCTTAGAAAGCTTACAGTGAATAATACAGAATTAGAAATTGTAAAAGGATCACCGAGTTTGGAAGACTACCCATTAATTCTTTCCATAGGAGAGAACAAACCTTACGCATTAAAGGTTCATGTCTATGGGGATAGGATTTTGCTATTTTTTAAAATTATTTTACTACTTCGTCTTTCTCCAGAAAGAGAATAAAATGTTTCACTTACATACAAATTTATTACCAATACTCAATGGCGATCCCAGAAAATATATTTATGATGGATGAATATGAATTTTTAAAGGTAAGTAATTTTGAACACAATTTTTTAAAAAATGGCAAAAGTCTTCATTTGACCACGGGATGATATACGGTATATTCAAGAGTATGCTTCAGCAATCAGCAGTCAACATATGGAGTAAGCTTACGACATGAAGGAATTCAGAACAAATCAAATACTATTGAATGTATGTAAACATACTTTGTCTTGCCAATGATCAGGTCATGCGCCAGTTTGTGTACTACATGTAAAAGCCTTTGAAATGCAGAAAGTACAAGTGGTTAAAATTGTGGTAGTAGAATCAGGTAGGGCAATATAAGGTGTTGGTCTGGTCAGACCATTAAATAGGCACAGACATGCATCTACATGTATACATATTTAGCAATGATAATAACTATGGCTATATTGTAATCGAAGTTAAATATTACAGAGGATACACCTTTTAGGTCTTTAAAAATTATTTTGAAATTAAGAAAATTTTACTTTCCAATTACACCAACATTGTGTGCTATTGGGAAAAAAATCAGTGGGAATCCCAATAATTTCTTATACAATACTCCATGACTAAAAATTTCTGACCATAGGAAGAGACTTAGTATTTAAAGGGAATAATCCCACTGCCACTCTGCATCTTCATCAAACTTTCTATACAAGCCTAAACCGGCCAAATGCAACAATTAACTGCTGAATTAAAGGTCTTAAATTAAAATTCTGGGTTCACTCTGTCCCGGGAATCTCTGGAACAAGACTACGAAAACAAGTCCTCTGCGCAAGTAGGACTCGAGAGGGCTCTACCAATGAAATGCGAGAGGGGAAGTGAGCGCATGGAGGGGAAACACGGCTGCAGTGCCCTTTTGTACACACTGTCTCGGGAATCTGTGGACCAAGGCCTCGCATAACGGTAGAGAAGGGGAGAAAGCGAGTGAGCAAAGTAGTGCGCACTGCTGCAAACAGCAGGTAGCTGCAGCCGAGTTTCCCCTCCATGCACTCTCACGTCATCTTGGACCCTACTTGCGCAGATGACTTGGTTTTGTTCGCTTGTTCCAGAGATTCCCGGAACAGAGTGTACCGTTCGTTATGTGCGTCCTTGGTCGACAGATTCCTGAGGCAGAGTGTAGGTTACTTGAACCCGCCACCTCAAACAAGAATACACATCTCATCAAGCAGGAAATGTGGTCAGATGTTACGAATTCAAACAAAAATATCTCATATTCTTGTCAACAATAAAGTAAAATATAGCTGAGGGCTAAATATCTGTGTCACTGATAAAAGCGTAGACCATGCAGGAGTGCTGAATACATGGATAAAACCCGAACAACACACGGTCTCACAGGAGATTATCCTACGCCTGAGCCTCGTTAGATTACAAGAATGCAGTTTCCAGGGTGTATTATACTTGGAAGAGAGATTGAGATGCAAGTACCTCCAGAAAAATCACCACTTACACCCCATTACCAAGAACACAAGAACTCTAGAAAACCTTACATCAGAATTCCTGTAGCAGCAACGAGATTCACAGGTTAATAAATAGAACTATTGAGGTTTAGTTATACAAATGAGTAATCTTGATTGGCATTCGACACACAAATGAAACAAGAAAAAGATTGAGTAAATGTCAGAACTTACTATGTAACATTTATTTCAATAGCTATATGAAAGGAGGGTTCGCAGCATAGCAGAGGAAATGTAATTTGTCATCGATTTCAGTTAGTAATCTGAACATTCTATTCGGCCTAATGAAACACACTCTCAGGCCTTTTATTAACAATATAACGCATCTATTTAGCGATCACATCCTACTACATGTGAAAGTGTTATTTTATTGATTGTTGGGTCGCATAAAAAGAATATTGTACGCGATCCTGGGCTATAAAAAATAATTCAAATACTAATTGTAGCTTGTTCGTTAATTTCCTTCTCGTTTTCACTATTAAATGCTGAATTCGACACGTAGGTAGTGAAAGTTCTTACAAGGAGCAAACTTTCATTTCTTATTTACCTTCGAAAATAATTTAAATGCATTTCTTAATTAACATGGCAAAACGTATTCAGAGAAACGACAACAACAAAATATGACTGCACTAACAAATCTATCAGCAACACCTACAAGTATTAACTTATAAGAAAGAACTTGTAATGTGGTACTTGCAGAACATCTATTAGTGTATTAATATGAAATTAACAGTGAAAACTAGCAAGCAAAAAAAGGGTGATGAAGGGTTTTCTATTTTAAATAGTAAATATTAAGTATTAATACTCAGGATCATTATTCTAGAAAAAATAAATTATTTGATCTAATACAAATCATGTTAGTCTACTTTCATACTATAATAAAAAAATACTAGATTAGGCTACACTTTAATTTTATTAGCAAAAGGAAATGAGCATATAACCTACAGTTCCCCTTATTTATTCTTGCTTATTGTACAATGTGAAGATTGCAATCTAGATTTAGTTATTATTGCTGATTCATGATCATGACATCACTCACTTACATATGAAAACTGCACATGAGCGGTGAAAGCAATTTTAAATTATGTTACATTTTAACGCATCTTCTATATTTCATTATTTTCAATAAGCAAGTATTTGAAGTTGACATGAATTACATAGCGCACACGTTATACTGCTAAAGGAATTGCGCTATTGTACGTACATTGTCATTTTCATTGACATAAGTTTAACCTAACTCAAACTGGTATAAATGAAATTGAACAAAAATATACACAAATAAATGCTTACATACGTTGAAAAGGAAAACATTATCAGTTTATTGACTCTGGAGAACTGGAAACCATTTTCGAGTTGGAAGAATGGCCCTGTGTTTATTTAAATATGTAAACAATTTTCTACAGGACAAAAATATTTGTATGACAAAAGGACCAAAGTATTTACATGATGCCACATTTTTTTGAGGAAAAAAAACTGGTAGGATAAAATGAGTGACAGTCGAGGACAAATCGATCTTCAAATCGAAACACACAATTGATAAATATCGCAGACTAAGATAATTTTAATTTTTATGGGAATCAAAAGTAAGTATGCTCGTAAAAAGGTAAGTTTTCTTCCTTGTTCCTCTCTTTAAAATTTTAACAAGTTTTTATCGGAGAACAATATTTCTTACTCTCTATATTAAGCATTGTCCAAAAACACTGATTTCAAACTGGGAAAAATGTTTCACTATTGTGTACAAATTGTTCACCGTATTTTGGATTTTTTTGTATGTTCAGTTGGACAACTTCATGCACACAGCTGAAACATTTCTCACACAATTATGAAATAATTTTTACAGAGTTGGAGAACATTTTGCATAATTGCAAAAACGTTAAAAGTTTCCTTTTCTTGATTTAATTTGTTATTTAGCGTCTCTTTTCTGCTTCTTTGGCCAATCTCGACGATGAGTATGGGTGATGTCATGATGAAATTGATGAAGGGACACTCACAAAGGCCGGGATTCGAACCCGCGACTTCTGGCGTCGGGCGATTTGCTCTTGATGCAGAAAAAGCCATCCCAGATGAGAAATGCCGATCACTTGAATCAATCGAAGCATTTATGGTGCGTGTGCGTACGTGTCTAGATATATAGCTACACTTCTGCGAAGGATAATGCTTGGTGAGCAAAGCTGCTCGTGAATTTCTCCAATGTTCTGGAACTGACCTTCCAGCAGCCCGATTGATGCTTTCAGGCGAAAAAGGAAGTTCAGGCAATGCAGGGTTGAATGCTACATTCAGTGAGTAAATAGAAAAGAACCGAGGAGTTGAAATGGAACTGTTTCCTTCACACCTGTTGGCAAGGAAGATTACTCTGCCCACATGGTCACTGCCAGCCTGCTAAGCCGATTACAACTCCCGCTTTCCGCTACTCCAAATGAACGATAAGTACAGACGCCACGGCAAGGGATACTCGATATTCTTCTTTTATGCACGGTGCTCGTTCTAAACAGATTATTTCTTTGTAAATTGACGTGTACCGAAAGCTCAGCACATGTACTTCTTTTTGGAACTGGATGTTATTGACAATCTGTGTTTTGTCGTGCGAAACCAGTGCTTGACCTGAAGCAGAAACGATCAACTCTCAACTTCCTTGAAGACCATTGTGGGTGTTTATGGAGCTGAAACCCTAACACATGACTCTGCCGCAGATTTTTCTAGATTTTCAAAAGAGAAAGCCATTCAAATAGTTCCAAGTAGTGAAATAAATAATATGAAACACTACAACTGATAATGTAGTGTCCATTTTTATGTAACTTGTGTTCTTTAAGCTTACACGCACTGAACCATTTGTTAAATTAATATAAAATTTGTATTCAATTTTGCTTTGTGCATTGGAATTTATCGGTTCTGAATGAGAGCCTCCCAGGTAGTGTAGTGGTTGCGCATTCGCCTTTTAAATAAGGGGTTCCGAGTTCAATGCTTAGTGGAGGCACATTGCATACTGGTTCAGATCCCACTTTTAACTGTAGATCCAGTTTCGATTAACCTAACTGAACTCATATTAAACTTTTCGGTTCTGGATCTCAGCTTCACTTCGGTCATAAACAACCAAGATCGCATTAACAATCGATTCGTAGAAGAGGGCGAACTGGACCGGAAGACTACAGACATACCAATTGCTCAATTGTAAAAAAATGGGAGAACTTTTAATGTGATTTTATAATTACTTTTTCCAGAACGTGTAAAATAAAAGTTCATACATAAAAAACTGTAAACAACTTGACTAAGGTTGTATCTTGAGTTAATTATATATATAGTATTTTTATTATTATGCATAACTTTTCTTCCTGTTTAAGCTAACTGCGACGATGAGGATGAATGGTGGGTGATTCAATGAAAGTGATGAAGCGACCCAGAACTCGACAAACGAGATGGCTATTAAGAACTTTCATTTTCCACATCCACTTAAGAGATATTTTTTCTCTCCCTTACTGATTAAGCAGTGCTGTGACAAAGGGATTTCTGTTTTTGATTTCGGGGAAAATAAATATTTACAACGGCAACAAATATGGTGACTAGGTATGCCACTGCTTGCTCAAATTTACCAGAAGCTCTTTGTAGTAATCTCGATTTTCCTTTTGGAATCGAAATAATCAGCCAACCGCGGCAAGGGTTGAAATTTACTACAACGTGAGTTTTCAATATTATCATAATAATCCATTTTTTCAAGCTTCTACAGATTTCATGCATATAGTTCTGCACGTAAATACGTTTAATATTAATATGTAATTCGTACCGACCTCATTTTCATCCTAACAATTGATATCCATGTTCTTTGACTAGTCATGGAAAGATTGTAATTTTTGCATCATTGCTTTGCATTACCTATATCGTTACAGATCAGTTTTGTAATTTGGGAAGAGATTTAAGCCATGGCCTTATTGTCATATATCAGCACTTGTCTAATGCGAGTGAGGAAAATTGCAAAACTAAGGCAAGTGGTTTAGTCAAGAACTAAATTTGTGTTGTCTAGCGGTTAGGGTAACGCTCTATTACTCCATGTGCCTAGGGTCAAATTCCTGCTGAGCATGATTTTATTTGTCATTGTTCTCTCATTTAATTCACATTAAAAAAGACAGTCTCGATCAACCCAGAGGAGCACAAAGCAACGCGAAATGAGCCACCTGCAATCAGAATCAATTTTCAGTGGTAGCCCCAACTATTTGCAGTTGTTATCCTACAGCAGCACAAAGGAGAATGAAAGTTGTTTGAAATTGGAATGCCAGTAATTCGCTTTGCCATGGGAACCATTGCTATTTACCTGGTTTTGCTATTCGAACGCACTGACATAATCAAAAGCAGGAAATGAACAACGCCATAAAGGCGTAAATGCACTCACAATGACCGAAAGCTAATGGACCGTTCTTCAAAACACGAAATTTTCGCTCGGTCTGCATGTTTTTTGGCAAATTTGAACAGGTAAGCGGTGCACCTGTGCTTTCAGACGGGCAATCGAGGGGGGAGGGGGGGGGGTTTGAGCCAAAAATGACCGCGGGCTGAGGAAGTTCTCATGGACCTTTCCCTCTTTTCTGTCAGTTGGTTCGGAGTTGTTTGATCTGACAGGTCTGGATGTCGGCGGTTACTGAGCCCTCGATTATCGGCTTGCGAGGGTCAAGGGTCAGCCACGCGGACTTCTGCATCAGCGAGTCGGATCTGGCATTTAGCGCGACACAAAATGGTTGCCCCAAGAGACGAGGAAATGTCGGACCTCGTTACACGTGACGTGAGAGGAGATTAAGCCTAACGTGGAGCGAGGGCTGGAACGATGGAAAATTGAACAATTTGTGTTCGGAGGTTTTCTTGTTGTTGGAACAAGGCTTGCCGCTTATGTGAATGGAACCAAGTTTGACGGTTAGCTGTTGTGTCGATGCCCCCGTTCGGGGGCGGCATCTTTTGCCTACCTGTTTACATCCTCGGTCAACCCAAACGTTTTATTGTCTTAATTTGACCGAGGGGTGGTACGCTTTTAGTTTGTTCACCGTAAATATTGTAATATATCTGTTTCGCCGTTGTGGATCATTTTCCAAAACGGTCACCGATAAGATAATAGCCATTTTGCTGATTATGTCGTCATCGATTGGACATGCACACAAAGCAGGATAATCACTTCAGGTCAAAATTGTTGATCATAAGAATGTCACGGTCACAACCGAAACGTTGCGGCCGCAAAACTGGCCATTTACAAACAACAGCATAACATATTTAGCGGCATTAACTTTATTAAAGTATCCAGTATAATAAAGAGGTTCTGTCGATTTATCAACTCTTGATAACTTTGATTTGATTTTTGTTACTTAATGTCGCTTTTCTTCCACTTTTGGCGAATGGAGACGATGAGCATGAGTGGTGATGTGATGAAATTGATGAAGGGACAATCACCCATGCCCAGGCTGTGATTCGAACCCGGGACCCCTGGCATCATGGGGCGCTGTGCTAATAGCTTCACCAGGGAGGTATGCTTTTGAAAGCTTTGAATCTTTTACAAGTAGCATAGCTTCACAGATGGATAAACCGAATTAATGAAGTTATTTGAATTAAGATTCTGGAATCATCAGCACGTAGGCTACTTACACCCATCATGTGATAATACCCGGCCCCTGTGGCGGAGTGGTTAGCACATCGCGCTACTACGCCAGGGGTCCCGGGTTCGAATCCTGGTGTGGGCATGAATGTTTGCGAGTGTCCATTCATCAATTTCATCATATCATCACTCATCCCCATCTTCGCAAATTAGCCAAAAGTGGCACAAAAAGTGAAGTAAAATAAAGCAAATCAATCAATCAATCAACCATCATGCAATATAGTCTACACAAGCTTACATAGGCTGTGATAAGTTTCGCGAATTAAAAGAGAAATGTGCCAAGTTATTCATATTGCTGTGAGGACTTCCTTATCACTAAAGTATGAAAAGACTAAAACCTCCATACCAATGACTGTATACGGGCACTCTGCACACACGGTGACTGAGGATTATCCTACATGTGGGTCCAGAAACCAGAGCTCTTTACTCTGCAGACCGCTGTATCCGAGATGCATTACATTTAATAGCATTCAACGTTGATTGGACATTATCCAGTGTACAGTATTCTTTTTAACAATATTTATTATGCAACGTTGTAACATTGTTTCGAGAGAGCGCCTCTTTTCTCGTCTTTAGGTGAACAAATTTATTTTCCCGGTGGTGGGGATAGAACTAACGACAGACCTGTGATTTTACTACACATTGTTAACACATTGTTACTACACGTTGCTCTAACAACTATTAACTATTCCATGGAGGAGGCCATCATGATGACGTGGAACATGGGTCGATCACAAACAGCCATGCTTTTTCTGGGATTCGAACTTTGGAACTCAATTCAGGATATTCTACGATTCTGAAGAGTATTCTGTTTTTGATCCTTGTAGCAATACCCCATATATCATAATAGCAGCAATGAAACTGATTGTAATAATTCCATGCTAATATCTTCATACATAGTGTTGCATATTTAGTTCATATGAATCCTGAAATGAAAAGTTACTAATGTGTTTTTCTAACATATCAGGAGTGCAATGGGAAAGAGTGCCTAAATTATTTGCAAGAAACCACATTCGTAGTTTCAATATGTCGGATTTCATGAACTTTTATCGGAAAATCTAAAACGTTTAGACAGCGGTGTCTTTATTTTGAATGAATTCTGGGCTTTTCAACTACTTCACCACGACAGTGACTGAACAAGCAGAATTATATTGTAGCATGATTCCGATGCACAGAATGCGAGTGAAACAAAATTAAGCAGAAACACAATTATATGAATTTTTGACTTGCATCATAATGACAGCTTGTTTAATGTCATGACAATGAGGATAACAAAACAAAAATTGTTAACGTGTCATCAAGCCATTAAAGTGCATAATATCTTGGTTTAAAAAATGTTGATAGAAATACTGTGTGTGTGTTTGGAGGGGTGTCTGTGTGTAGAGTAATGTTTGTTTTGAAACATCCGCTCTGAATTGCTCCATTTGATCATGCTCTAAAAATTCCTGTCCAATCGAATCTGTTATGGTTTCCACAGCAAGAGAGAGAATACGAGCCGGGCTCTCCTAGTTCCCGCAGACAACCTTCCCCATCCATTCATCAATTCCATTCGCCTGGTTGGTTTCGCACAACATTCTACCCTGTCTTTTACGAAGGAAACATTCTTTACCTATGGCAGGTCTCTATTCAGGAACAAACTTTGGCATGAAACGAAACGAAACGAAAGAGGAAAGCATTTCTTCATTGATAAATACCTGTACGAAGAATGTTCAACTCATGATCTGGTACCCACTTAGAGAATTCTGAAATTGTAAAGTGAATCTTACCTAGTGTTTTGTTTACTGGAACACTTTTGATATATGATCGAAGGTCTAATTAGCATCAGCCTTATTTAATATACGTCTGACTATCATGCGAGAGACCCGGGTTCAATCCCTGACGGGGGAGAACCGGGATTTTTTCCACCTGTTTAATTGGATCCGGTGGCCAACCAGCGTCGTATAAAGTGGGTGCCTGGAGGAAACTCTGGGGGATAAAGGCGACCAGAAGCGTTGTGCTGATCACATCACCCCCCTCCTTCAGCTGTGATCAAGAAGGTGTGGGGCCTTAAATCCACACCCCCTATATGCGTTCATGGCGTGGGGAGCAATTTACTTTTTACTTAATGAAAGAATTTTGAAAGTTGCGCGTTGTTAATTATTCTGACTTAATTTTAGTGAATTGTGTGTACATATATGAGAATTTTCCAAGTCAACAACCAAGGTAATATTGATGCGTGATTGTTGCTGCACAAAACTAACATTAATTATTCATATGTTGCATACATTGCACTGTCTCGCACAGAATATTGATTGAGTTGGTGTTTTAAGTCCACTTTATGTACAGTGAGGCTAATTGGGACGTATATTACTCAAGGAAAAATAATATTTCAACCATTTTTTTACCTTCAAAAAAGGAAATCGACATTTACTGGCAGTTACTTTACGATTTCTGCTCTGCTCAAAGTTTTACATTTAATTTAATATTTTAGACCTATTTTGAAAATAATATGTTAAATATCTGAAAGCGCAGACTGCGTAAGTAGCTCCGAAGCCCATTCAGCCTCTTATTAATGAATACCTTAGGGCAACACTTAGTGGTAAAGGTGGCCAGAGTGTGATTCCATCACTTACCCTCTGAGACAGCCTTTCCACCCTTAATGGTACAGTGTAATACACGGGAGACAACTTACTTTTATGTATAAAATCTTCTTCAAAATTAGATAACTTCGAGTGTCAAGTCCAATTTATGTACAGATAAGCTAATCGGGACTGGACCTACAGTGGGATCCGAACCACTGTGTGCCCCCACTGGGTATCGAATCAGAGATCCCTTGATTATAAGCAAACGACGTTACCACTATGCCATCGGGGAGGCCTAACTTCAGGATAAGAGAGTCGACAACAATTTCGTCTAGTTTATTGAAGTTTATCTCAATTCATGGAGCCCATCAATTCTATGTGAACAGAGATTATATTATTTATTTAGGATTTAACTTTGGTTTCATTCGTGTATCAACCGTGATGTGCAAACCGTGAGTTCCACAGTTGAGCTAATTATTTCTGAATACTCATTTAATAATAAAAAAATATTACCTTCAGAAAATAAAGTACATACCAAGGGTCTTTGAAAGGATGATCATTTGGTACCTCTTGATGTGAAAATTCACGTATTGTGCCGAGTGACTGAAATTATCCATCACATCCATCAAATTATATACCGGGCGTCCATCACATCATAAGATACACATGTCACATCTAACCTTATCAACGAACACATGATACGTATTACGAATTACAAAAAGAGTGTGTCAAAATTAAAATTCTCATTGTGAACCCCTTATCAAGACAGATATAAAAGTAGGACCAAAATCTGCACGACAATAACAGATAAATGCTGAAACAGAATAGGGACACATTTGCTCAACACACATAATGACAAGATGCAGGACAACCTCACAGAAAATTTAAGAGGTTGTAAAAATTTTAAAAAACTCCAGTCTTGTTAGCCTGCAGAAATGTAGTTTCCAGATTTTCCTACATGGTACAGAGATTGACATTTGAGGGTCCTTAAAAAATACCCGTCACACCCTTGACAATTATTTTCTTCTGCTGGTAAATTCCTGGATTATATGATCGGACACATGACTCACGATCTCGCCACCGAAGATTCCCGGTTGGAGTCCTGTTTTGAGCATGAGAGTTCATTTGTGAATATCTCTATATTTTATGTCGCTTTTCTATCTCTTGAGTTAATCGCGGCGATGAGGACGAAGGAATGACAGGGCAAACAAAATGACACACGCATCCTTTACATAGGGTTCGAACCTTGAACATCTGCCTTCACAGAGCGTTACACACACAGAAAACTGAATGCATCATATCGATTGATGCACCAGAATGCATCGATTGATGCACTAAAGTGTGTTCCATGGCTTCTTCAAAGAATCAGATTCACATTTGATGTATTTGGGTACATTTCTGTATGTCGTGAAAGAAGCACCAAAGTGGATCATGATGCAAGTGAGGATTTATTTCAGTCGAGATGCACTTCAATGCATCAGTTGATGTTCCTTGATGCACCCTCCTGCATCTTTTTGGATGATGCACTTAAACGTTTGGCCTGAGCTACAGACTAAACGTTTAAGTGCATCATCCAAAAAGATGCAGGAAGGTGCATCAAAACGCATCAACTGATGCATTGAAGTGCATCTCGACTGAAATAAATCCTCATTTGAATCAAATGATGCACTTTGGTGTTTCTTTCACGACATACAAAAATGCACCCAAATGCATCAAATGTGAATCTGATTCTTTGAAGAAGCCATAAAACACACTTTAGTGCAACAATCGATGCATTCTGGTGCATCAATCGATATGATGCATTTAGTTTTCTGTGTGCACGACCTCTCCCGATGATATAAATAAACTCAACTCATTGTTTAATTATAATCGACACAATATCCAAATAAATTCTATTTTTCATTCGGGGGGAATACGTTAAACCGATCTGACATCAAGATTGCTACATCCTACACGCAGTTTAAACTTATTCTTCGTTGCATGCTGCGAAGCGCTTACTGCCACGTGAACACCGCTGCGGGTGCGTGATTGGCCGTGGCGTCGTGTTCTGCCACCGTTGGGTCAACATCATCGCGTGAGTTTATGTCACCGCAGGACATTCCTTTTTTTGTGGGTTTTCCTCTCCTTCCCCCTCCTCCAAAGTTATTTGTCCACAGAGCACGGAAACGTTTCTCAATTCGCAGCATAAAGCACTTGCGCTGTGTTGATACAAACTTCGTGACACACAGAACAGGATCATACACTTTGTCAGACGTTGCCCGCGTGAATTGCTCGACAAATAATTGAAACTCGTTCCACGTCACGCAACGCTGGCGACGTTTCAGCAGCCACGAGGCCCACTGGTGGATCGTTATGTCGCTATAATAGATATGGAAACTCGGAAAGGCAACACTTTTGATTATCTATTCTGTCGACGCTGTAAGATCGACCAGTTAGTAAATATGCTTAATTAAGATGCAAAGAAAATATCTAAATACGAGGGTTTGGGCACAAAATTTCGAAATATTCAAATGGAAGAGGACAATGTATGAAACTGAGCAATGTATGAGCAATGCAGGTCATGTGTACCAGGGGTTGATAGGAAAGTGCCAAAAAATCAAATAAAAATGATTCCATTTGTATATTTCAGTTTTTCGTGCCGGTCCTGCATTCTCGCAAAAATAAATAGTTGCCATGGCTTGTGATCCAACCCTCGTATATGCGATTCGTTAGTTGTCTGAGTATGTGATGGAAAGTGCACTAAATGTGCTAAGAGATATACATACTTTCTATAGAATGTGGATGATCTTCACGTAATGGAAGGTTATGCAACAGCCCTTTAATTGAAATACATTTTGCAATTATATCTTGTTATTTTGTGCTTTGTATAATCCGTGAATAACGAACAACATTCTATTATACAAATTGTATTGAAAGTTGATGTTATTTTGTCTTGTTACTGGTTACTATAGTGATTGTAGTTAATTGGTGAATATAGTCTTATGTTTAGGCTTCTTTACTTAATATCAAATAATTATTGCAACAAACTGTCTCACACTGGAGACAGTTACTTTCTTGCACAGGTTTCTACACGTTTTACACTTTTTTTTTTGGACCAGGTTACATCCTTTTATTGGAATTCTGAACTTTGAAATATTTCGAGGCGATCAATAATTTGCAAAGTTTACTCTTTTGATAAATGACGATGTAGAACCAGATAGATTCAATATCAATTGAAATGAAACAGACTATTTTTAAAATACTCATTTCAAAGTAGAGCACTTATATCTGAGAGTTTTAAGTGTATTTATCTCGTGAATTAATGAGATTAAATTAAATGAGACGGCAATGTTTTTCAGCGTTGTGTGTGTAATGGGTTACACTTCCAAGGACATTAGATTTGAAACCTTGGTAAGGTATGATTGAATCTTTGCGTTTGCTCGCTCGTTCATACACGTATATGCAGTCTTCTTTGTCACGATTAACAGAGATGTATAAAAGCGACAAAATAATCAAAATGCATAGATATTTTGGATATATTTGTTGGACATTTGCTTTGGAATGACAAGAGGCGCGTGAAAATACATATCTGTTAGATACCAAATCTGCGATAACACTGTACGATCATTGCATGTTTTTTACAAGATAAGTGTAACCGACCCAACATGGAAGAAAAATTTTCTAAATGAACTGTTACCTCAAATAATACATGTAAAATGCGTATTTAAGTGTAAATTATACGTGATTGCCTCTCATAAAGTAGTCTCGTGTTCTCTAACCCCACCAACCCTTCTCTGCCTGCATATTCACTTTTCTTTAAATAGTTATACTAATTAATTTCCAATTTTGAAAATCTTTTGTATATTTGGCTAAATTAAGTAACAATCCTGACAAATTTTCAAAACCCTGCATTTTATATGTACAACTATTGCAAAAATTGCCAAAATATGCAACATCAATATGGTTTTATTTACTTACCTTTTTGTCAAAACACAAAAAATAATTAATCATTTTTAAATATGTTTAGTTGCAATGATACAAGTATTTGTTACCTAATTAGGATGTGTTGATTTCAAATCTGAAGTTAGCTTTTCTCCGTAAGCTATATAGTTTTTTTTTAAATTCAACCTTGATATTAAATATTCAAAATTGAATTCAACATTTTAAAGTTGGATGTCATCTTGGATACCATCTTGGCGAAGATATTTTTCATGTATTCAAAAAAACGTGTAGGAGCATCACAATATGCATTACGGCAAAACAAAAGTATTTGTTTGGATAAATAAACATATATGCAACATAGTAGAATATGGACATTAACTTAACGCTTCTTTTCTTGAAAATAACATGTATGTCTACATATAGACGGCAGGTAACGTATAAAAGAAATTAACATGGATGGCATTCAAAGCTCAAGTAGGTTCTATTCAAGCTCTCCCTGTACATCGCTAGCAACCCCAAACAGATTCTAAAGAATTGATCAAGGTGAATGTTCAGGAAATGGATCTTTACATTCATGTTGTACTCATATTCTCGGAAAGCCAATAACATCCTTTCACCCACAACCTCATAGTTGCCAGCCTTTTTGTTACCAAGAAAGTTTATTTACAACTGTCATGAAAGACAGCCATACTGCTTACTGCTTATTATTCATCTTCCTGACAACTTCATCGTCGCGTACAAGAACACGAATCTGGGTTCCATTGAACCATAGTATGATCTTCTCGAAAGGTAAGCGGGAAAAGCAGAATTACATGTTGAAAACAATCACGATCAGTTTTCAGTGCCAAGTTTGATGTGGAGGAGGGGCTGAGGATTGGTTCATTCACAATGTTTGGCATCCCTGCTTCCAGAGTTTCACTGATGGGCCACTACTTCTCTGCAATGTGTTTTTTCTCGAGCATGGAAGCCTTTCTGCAGTCTACCTTTCTGAAGTTTACCATTTTGAGATCGACACAAATGAACCAGTTTTGCTTGTGATTTTTGAGTAAGTCAATATCACTTTTTATGTAATTTTCTTTTTCTCGCAAATGCACTAAGTATTCATCAGGAATTGCTTCATAAACATCTCCGTTGCGCAAGTGCGCTTCGAGCTATTGGTAAAAATATATACGAGGAAACATATTTGGCTAAGAAGACCTGGGATATCCTGGCAGTAAATAAAGTGTTTGTCTTCTGAAAAGAAGTCCACAACAATCTGGTCCCGCTTTCGGAAATAAAACACTTCTCCTTAGCAGTGCAGTATATTTTTTCTTGCAGTCCAGAGGCTAATAACTCACCTGCTATCTTATGTCTACTTGAAGAAGTCACGATATGATATGAAAAACAGAAAAAGATGTGTTATAGTGCGTGGTTAGGGCAGATCGTCAACGTATGCCCAGTGTAAATAATTTACCAATATGGCCTTCTCCTGCAAAAGTAAATGTTTCAAATTGCATTGTAACTATAACAATAGGAAAATCGGTTTCAGATGTGAAGTCAGCACTGAAAAATACATAGAAACAGTTGAAAAATGTAACAACAGAAAATGAAAAAAAAATCCCCATTGTAATAAGCAGAAATGCTGCATGGACCAAAACAGCATAAGGGGAAAACAATCGGTATATTATTGCTTATCCGACTGTAATCATTTCGATTTTATTTTCCCCGGAAGTAGATAAGCCCGTAATACGTTGCTGCAATTTGGGTTGCATACATTCCAGAAAAATGTCATCTGTCGTTGTCGTGCAGACGAAGTTACCGACGGACGTAAGACATGTCTAGCAACGTTTATTGGTTTATGATGAGTTCGCCAGCACTCAGGGCTATCTGCACCTGCCGCAGGTGTTAAGCACTAAGAGCATGTGCAATTCAGGTGATTTGAAGTCATCTTGCAGACGAACCAGACTGTTTGGTATACTGTAATCTTAGCAAACTGCGAAAAGTAAATAAAAGTGCAGGGAAAATTGTTGTAGATCGAACGGTAAAATCAACATCAGATAACCACATTCATTTCTTACAAGGCAAGAAAACATTTTTTCTCTGGGGAAAAAACTAACCGTATTTTTTCTGCATTTCGTATCACAAAAGTGCTGAATGCTGCATTTCAAGCCTATTTTCAAAATACCAAAAGCGAGAAGTGCAAACATTACAAGAGAAACATTTCCCGTTGCTTTCTAAAAGCTCTAATGAACGGTATGGAAAAAAATGGTAGTAAATTTTCCTGATCCTGCGTTCAGAACTTGAGAAATTTTGATGAATTCCACAATAACACACGAGCTTTCGTAAAACTTTTAAAATCGGTTGTAAGAGGCGTCCAGGCGCTCAAATGCCAATCTTTCTTCCAGGTGGAAATTTCGTTATTCCAGGCTAACGAGACTTTGGTGTATGAACTCGCAGCTAGGGGCTGCGTGTTCTTCTTGTGTTCTGAGTGTCTTGTCTAGCCGAAGGTTTCGTCATGGGCACTGGTATTTTAGTCCTCAGATATATATTACTTTGTTGTTGATAAAATGAAGAGGCTTAGTCAAGATACTTATTGTTTGAATTAGTGAGATCCGTCTGTCATTTCCGATTGATTAGGGACTTGTCCCCGTATGAGATGGCGGGAGGGGTTTATGTTGTGTGTCCTTCCATGTATGCTTCGGATCGTCTCTTCATTTATCTACCCACTATTCATTCTCATCGCCGCGATTACCCACAAGTGGCTGAAACTGATGCAAACTTGCAAAACTAGGAAATGTCCGAGGTATTTTGTATCGTAGCTATTTGTGTTAGCACTAATATGCTAACCATAAAATTGCGTTTTTGGGCGAGAAACATGATATTAAAACATTACAAGCCTATATTTTACTGCAAAGGGATTTTAAAGAGGCAAATAGGCAGAAATCCGCTTTTAAGAAAATTCTCGTACAATATATTGAAAGTTCACTGCATTGTGTTTATATGGTAATAACAAAATTGAATAAAAATGTAGATTTTTCTTATTTGGTTACTAAATTAATATTTGATTCTAGGATAACTCATGCACGACGATAAATGAACCCATCCAGAAGAAGTGTTATCATCCAACACCTTATACTGGAATGAAGTCTGTCTCTTCTGGATGAAAACAATCAGCAATAATTCTCTTATTGTCTGCTCTGTATTTAGAACCTTGGAAGGTACAACTTTTTCATTCATCTTCTTGTTGTATTTGTAACATATTTATGTATATATATAAAGCATTGCAATAATTTCTTTGTGTGTGGGAGGGTATCTTTAGTCTCTAACGATCTATGCTAAAATGAATCAATATTCAAGCATTTCAATTCATACATACAAGTAAATCATTTGTAATAGTAGGAGCACTATAAGCAACAGCAACTGCCAAGAAAGCAATTCATAATTTTTATGTATGCACTATATATACACACATCCATCCATCCATCCTTCCATCCCATCCATCCATTTTTGTGTGTGTGGGTGTGTGTGTGTGTGTCTTTGCAACTAGTTTTGCACGAAATTTTATAATATGATAAAAATTAGATTTGGAATAAATTTGTGTGAATTATTGTTATTGTTCTCTTTTTAATACTTTGAATCATGAGAATAGAATCATATAGTATTATAACTCAACTCGAAATTTCATATAATGAGTGGCGTATATAATTGTATCCTGAGGCGTAACTAGAAGCAAAATGTCCATATAGAAAAATCTAATGCTGATGTATTTTTATTATCGGGTTAGAAGTTATATTTGCTAAGTATTGCCACTTTTGTAAAATGGAAAGAATATTGAGGTATAAAGACACCGAAACAATGTGTACTATTTTCAATAGTTAATTTGCAACAAGGCATATTAAATGTTTATTTGTGGCCAACAATAATCGCAAAGATAAGGATTTAAAACAAACTCGTAAAATTAATTACAGAGCAAATACGCAATGTCTTGCCTAAGATTCGAACCTAGACATGTACTGTGCGTGTGTCGGTTCGTTCATATATTTAGTAAGTTCATTCTGATTCTCTCACTCTTACTTTAGAAAGAAGGGCAGTGATAAAAATAGCACGTACACAAAAAAAAGTTCTCTTCTGTAGGCTCGGTGAGAGCTTAATGGTAGATTTTGGATCTCGTCACCGTGGTTCCGTGTTCGAGACCGGGTTTGGGTATGGGTGTTCCTTGTGAGTGTCCATTCATCAATTTCATCAGATCATTTCTCATTCTTATCGTCTGGATTAGTCAAAAGTGTCATATAAGTGACCTAAAATAACAAAAATTCAAAAAACAATCGTTGCCTCAAGCACTCAGGCTATAGTTGCAAACATCCCTTAATACCAGAGGAAGCCACCAAAAACAAACATTGGGTGGGCGTTGTCATATCCTTACAAGAACACTGTTTATTATATGTATGCTTTTATTTACTTCAACTTAGTCATGTTTATATCTACAATGTATTTTTATATATGTGAAATTTAGAAAATTACATATATTAAGTCGTTACATAAAGGGAAACTTTTGAAAAATATTAATATAAAAAATAAAAATATGTTTCATAAAGAGTAAAAGTGTAATGTACAGGTTAAAGTTCGCATTTATACGTTGGATATATAGAAAGGCATGGCTTTAATGAAATTTGAGGCTGTAAAAGTGCAATCAGCACAAATGAGAGCAATACAGGACAACGCACAATTCTATAAATACATTATTATTTTATTTATTTCCCTTCAACAGACAAGTCTCCAATTATAGAAGGTAGTATTATAATGTTACATTTACATTTACAACGTGTACGCACACATACACACCCTCCCTCAACATCTCTCCCTCCTGCTTCCTTTACACACACACACACACACACATACATAAACATAGACATGTAATACATAATATACGTATATATACATCTTGGTAAAAGAACAGGTTTACCTCTTAACTTTAACAACAAACATTTTCAAATATTTACCCATTTCACCTAAATCACACAAAACACGTATCACAAAAACTTGTACAAAATATCATTTCAAGAAACTCCAATGCTTATAATAAATCCATTTTTTAGGGATAATATCCCTTTAACATATCAGGCCCCCACGTGTGCAAGTCCCTTTAGCGTGCTTACGAGTGAGAGAGGTTGAGCTTTCAAGTCCAGTTTATTCACAGTTGGGCTAATAGGGACTGGACCTACAGTTTCAGGTAGAATCCGAACCACCATGTGCCTCCACCGGGTATAGAAGCCAGGACCCCTTGATTACAAGACGACGGCGTTGCCACAAACCCATCAGGGAGGCACAGAGGGAGGTTGACGCATCCAAAATCGACACACAAACGATGAACCTAGTGATTTTAGGAAGATCGTCGTATGTAATGTTGTCTTTGTGATGTTTGTATGTGTACAGAAGTCTGTATGAGTTTTGCTTTAAGTCCATTTTTATGCACAGATAGGTTAATTGGGACTAGACCTAAAGTTTAAAGTGGGATCCGAAACACCATGTGCCTCCATTGGGCATCGAACGTATATTTACATGAAGATAATGTCTGGTCTATGTCTTTGCTTAATTTTTCGAAATTACTATCATGAGCAAGGTATTCAAAAACTAAAAATCAACTAACAACAGTGTGCTCTGTTCCCTTTGCGCATTCAGCCGCCTCCCCCCTCCCCAACCCTCACCTCTCATGTTTCAGGTGAGTAATGGCAGTAGCTTGAAGGGTAAGTAAGGCTTCTCCTCAAGGCAGCAACTTCGTCTAACGTTATCTCTGTAATCGCGGCCCTTTCTTACACTAGGAGGTATCTCGAAATCTAGAACGCTGTGAAGTGACCGTAGTCAGCAAATTTATTATCGGGATGCTTCTCCTCTAGCAGGGAATGGGTTTACTTCTCGCTTTTTACGGCTTTTAACGATTTCTAACACCGAGCACCTTAACATAATTTATTCCGGTTATTCTTATAATGTGTTTACTCAACCCTCTTGTTAAAATCTTAGCGAGATGAACTATCGAGATTCTGTGGTACTGTTCGCGGATAGAATGTGAGAAAATGAATTGATTATTGTAATTTATTCGATAATTTAACGTCGGTTTGTTTGTGTTAAGTTTCAAGCCTTAACAGCATTTCTGGGCTCGAATATCGGTGAACCATTAATTACGAGACGTTACTCTATGGAGAAGGCTCAAATTGAAACAAAACATATGATTAAGCGTAAAGGTATACATTAAGTAGGCGACAAACAAATGATTTTAGTAATCGTGCACATTTGCTTATAGTTACCAAAAAATTTGTGAAAATTTCTAAATTTAGTAAGAGTTACCCATCTTTTCCTGTACGGTTACCAAGAAGCTTAACCAAACGTGTTTTGTTAATTCATACAAATTATTTTTTTCTGTACTACAATAAGAGGTTTATAAATATGAGGAAATTCATTTCAACGAGAACACCCGGGTTCGAATGCAGGGCTGGGTACTCTTTGTGTGTCTCTTCATATATTTCATCATGTCATCACTCATCCTCATCTTTGCGATTAGCCAAAAGTGGCAGAAAAGCAAAGTAAAACAAAACCAAATCAATCAATTTCAACGAGAACATAGTTCAATCAAACTAGAAGTATCAACGACGAAATGGAATGATTTTTTTAACGTATCATTGCAGCTCGTCGCTTTATTCATTTGGTGTACTCCACATGAGAGAAACAAACCGAGTAAAGGAAAATAATACACAAACTAGCTACTGATCCACCTTGCTTGTGCTCGGTTCATTTCTGCTTGCAGAATTAATATATTATTTGCACCTGATCAGGTGGGGCTGGCACGCATTTCATGTTTACTCGCGTGCAGTGACGCATTTAGTTTCACATGCTCCAAGAATCACGAAACGAGGCGGACACTGGAACTGTACACAAACAAGAAAACAAATTGATTAAACATATGATGTTCACTCATTTGTGCGCATGTGTCCACAACGGATATGTAAATATTTGAAGAACAAGCTCAGGAGTGTCAGTATAAATACTCATGCGAGTTGGTAACACGATAAGAGCAGTAATGTGAAAATTACTACTATTTCACGCTGCATTTGAGGCTGGAGAATTTAGTTGCTGGTTGAGGTTTCCTGATGCATATTGGCTGTTTAACTTTTTTCTGGAAAAGTGTTTGTTTTAATGTGCGCTAAGGGTAGACAAAACCGAACCTACAGTGTTTCTAAAGATTCACACCATGAAATGTGCTTTCAACAGAGATTAAACCTCCATTTTTTAAAGAATAATTTTGACTTCAAAGTAGAACCTTCATAGTTGCGTAGTGCAGGACCCCTGTAACTTAACTGTAAAAAAGGCCCATTTACTCATATTCGACACGCTCAACCTCAACTGCATAAAGCAGGATCTACCATACAGAGGGACAGTGAAAGCAAGCTGTTATCAGAGTCCATTATTCTAGGAAATTAGTTACGAATTCAAAACCAGAAACTTAGATCTTTTCCTTTTTATTTTAACAGTGCAAGAGTACTTTTATAGAATGGTAACAATCAACAAGTAAATATATTCCCTTTCTTTATATATCCTTAATCAGACAACTGTATGATATGCAGCTTAAATTGACAAATAATTAGGGGGCAATGCGTGTATAGTGAATGCGGCCATACGACCGAGAATTCTAAGAATAGGTTCCTCAATACCCAAACTAATATTAATTTAATTAGAAGTTAGAATAACAAAAACCTAATATAGGACAAATAAATGAACAAATAAACTATAGAATTTAAAGGAACCACAATCTACGTAAATTCCCCATCATATCGCCACACTTACCATACACGTTGTTAGTCAGAGCTCCACTGCTCTTTCCCCCGTGACCGATGCCTCAAGAAAAAAAGGTGCTCGTTTCCTCCTGGCGGCTCTGAGCATAAAAGCCAATCAAATCCAGGCATGACATCAGTTGCAATGTTACCAGCACATTTAGTACATTTGTGGCCAGAGGGTTATACCCCCTAGGCATGAAATTGATCCATGGTTCGACACCTGGCGGGGGACACATTCTAGTGGTGTGGATCCCACTTTAAACTCTATGTACAATCACTGGCAATGGAAATGAGACACCGATATCCTGAAATGCACACTTCCCTGCAATGTGTTGTGTGTGTTGCCCAGTTCTACAGCTATGAGCGAACTTCAATAGAAGATCTTTAATGGCGAGTTCGATCATCGCCGTGGAGTTAGGCAACACACACAACGCCATGTGATGGAACGAGTATTTCAGGAACTAGTGCCGCCATAAAAAGCAACCTCCATTCACAGCGCAGAACGGTTATTTTGACAAAATCCTGTTTCATTGCTTGCTGCCTCGGGGAGGAGGGTTTCAAAGGTTGCCGCTTGTTGCCCCAAAAGGTGGTCAGCGGGAGGCCTAATTGGCTGCTTGACCACTAGTTCTTTCGTAGGTAAACGCGGCAACAGAGGATCACTGCCAGATAAAAGATCTCCGCGCTGTGATTTAGGATTGCCTCACTATAGATGCTCCATTTTTTAAAAATTTGGGTGACTGTAGAGTAGGGTGGGCCGAAGACCAAAACTTTTGATAGGTCAAACTACACTCTATCCCGGGAATCTCTGGAGCAAGGCCGCCGCCTCGCAAGAATAGGAGAGAGCGAGTAGGCGAAGCCAAGCAGTACACGTTGCTGCAAAGACTGTTAGCTGCAGTCCTCCACACAATCCCGTTCCCTCTCACGTGTTCATTGGTCGAGCACTCTTGAGTCACTACTTAAACAGAGACTTGCTTTCGTTCGCTCGCTCCAGAGATTACCAGGGCAGAGTACAGGAACAAAAGTTCCAGTGCAAAATTTCACATCGATACTCTTCCTCACCTCCCCAACAAGGGTAAGCAAACCCGCAATACACAAACCTTCCTTCTTTTAAATTACGATTTCGTGACAACCCGTTGTTTTTAGCGAGTTGCGATATTGATAAACTGCAGGCACGAAGACCTTTGTGAAGTGCTATATGAAATTGCTTTCCGCGGAATTAGAATGAAATGCTTTATTTTCTTAGTTTTTCTGCCGCTTTTGGCTAATCGCGACCGAATTAGAAACCAAGGTTTCCAACTTTGCAGTGCAATATTATTATGCCAATAAAACTATGATGTTGCTTGTCAAAGATTCAAGTTTTTAGCAGCTAAATGAAAAAAATGTTTCTTTGACTACATCTCTCCCCATCCAAAAGAATCAAAACCACTGTGAACCTTCATTGTGTTATTAGTTCCCTCAATTGATCTGTGCTCTTGAAAAACTTTATGAAGAAGTAAAGGCTCATTAAATTGAGTACTAAACGATGAAATGGAGCACAGAGTTTATCTACCTTGTGCAATTTTTAAAAGCCTGTAAAACACTATCTTTAAAACAGCTATAACATTTTTAAAGTTATATTGTAAATATTGCATTCTTTATTGGCAGTACAAGGTTATGCAAATTTATTTTAAAAATTGAGATATAATATACATATATACGGAGGTTAAGTTTGTACCCCCCTCAAATCAAAAACGTTCCTGTGCCACTGCAAACCAGTTACTTTATCCTGTCATTTGGAATATAAATTGTTATTAAAAGCAGATAGCGACTGTCTTTTCGTGCTGAAGGTTGCAAGACTAGAGCTACAGTATAGTATTAACATAAATAAGAAAGAGGAAAAAAAAAGGAGTATCGAAAAATTCAATTCTAACACGGTGCAATATCAATTTATAGAATTTATATTCTAGCTGTTACTTCTTTAAGGTAAGTCAATCCTTGTGATAGAAACGAAAGTGAATACTTTTAAATTTAGTTCCTGGTATTCTAACCGAGAGCCTGAGGAATGGAATAAAAAGCACGAACAGCTACACCACAGAAATCGGCTATGACAATGTAGGGCAATTATTATTCAAAAATTTTGAGTTCACTTTATGCTCAGATAGACTGATTGGGACTGGACCTAAAGTTTAAAGTGGGATCAGATCCACTGTAAAATTTGCCTCCACCAGTGATCAAACACGGGAACCTCTGATGAAAATGCTCTTCTTTAAATAATAGGTATTTCCTGAAATATATGAATGAAGACCTGATAAAACTGTCAGGTAAACGCAGAGTACTGAATAATTGGTTCCTTATAATATATGTCTAATTTATTTACATGCAACGTTGATATTGTAGTCATGAGAAAATAGTATTTATGGAATCATTAAAACACACCCTGAAATTCTTATAGTTTATAATTTTAGTAAATAATATTATAATCATAATAGATGATAGATATAATTTTATAAATATAGACCAGGTAGGTAAGCCAGGTAATTGTGAAAATCAAGTGGCAATACAAGATGCAAGGTGGATTTTTGTGATAGGTGCAAGTTGGAATTTCGACAGGTTTTTCAATATTTTTGACTGTACGTTACCCAATATAGTTGAAATAGTTATGAACTAATATAACCTTGAATGTAGGGAAAATAAACTTTTGCTAGTGTGTGTGTGTGTGTGTGTGTGTGTGGAATTTCTAGAGTGTACCAACGCCATTTCCATTGTTTCTCAGCGCAATTTCCCTCCCTGTCGGAAGCTTCAGAGAACGAGTTATGTTTTTTGTTGGGGATGCTGTCGTCCCCGCATCTTTCGACAGCGCTCTCTTGCTCTCATTTTCCACCCCCGACCATTTTTTTCCCTTGTTTCAGCTTGACTTGGCGCGATGCCAATTCGCAGCGCGCTCAGGTGAGAACAGCTCGTTGTCATAGCAACTTCCAGGGACCAATGTGTCTGGTTGCTCGGGCACTAATGATGCTATTGAGTCGGGGTGCCGCATCCTCGCTTCCAACCACGCACCTGACGCCACGGTTCAACGCCTCCACAGAATGGCGCGCTCATCTCAATGCGCGAGCGACCGCCATGGCAGGAATTACTTCTTTTAACCGAGAACTAATAGGCTTAACCCTCCACTTCGGCGCCATCTCTCGGCAAAATATGAAACTCGGAAATCGCGTGAGGTGAACTGAATTACCCACCGGAGCATGCACCTCAAATATGGCCCTAATTACTTGTCACCTCGCTACAATGACACGTCACACCTCCCCAACAACGCTTCGTCACTTCTATGAAAGCACACGCGTAACCTTCACTAGCCTTCTTTTTGCCAAAATGCAGCGAATGTGAAGAAGCAGTAATGAAAATTGCAGTGGTTGTCAAAGGAACTTACCCACTCGTAACAAACCTATCATCTAACGAGTGCGACCTGAATTGTCATTGATTGGTGCAAATTACAGCTTTTTCGGCCTTAGGCTGTGGAAATCTAAGCTACCCTTTGCTTCCTATTGGTAAATTAGCATAAGAACTGTTGTCAAGGTATGACGTTGAAATATTCTACGCATAACACACGGTGCCCATTTGTCGCAGTATTTGTCTAGCTTTGCTATTCTGCTAAAGAGAAAACGCGCAATAAGGCGGAGAATATTGGATTAGAATTTTTCTTGAAGTGAGTTTTGAAGAAACACAGATCTTCATGTAGACTAGACTAAATGTGCATAAAGTGGACTTTATTTTGCAGTTGTGAATTGTGATCAATAATGAAAATAGAAATCTGTGTGTAAGAGGAATGAAATAGTGGAAATCAATTATTCACATTAGTACACTGTAAAAAAAATTACACTTTCTGCACACTTCCTAGAAACTACTTTTGATCACTTCTTGTACACATTAAATGTGCACAAGAAGTGTACACGAAGTGCTAAAAAGTGTACAGGAAGTGTACAAAAAGTGCAGCAAAAGAAGTGTACAGGAAGTGTGCAAGAAGTACTTCCAATATAAAGGTATCCCAAAAGTGTGCTGCAGAAACTACTTTTGATCACTTCTGGTACACTTTACACATTTGGAACACTTGTGAAAATACTTCAGCGACACTTCTTGCACACATGAGATATATCGCAATTCAGTACTCATACTTAGTTTCTAGAATAAAAATACAGTTCACTCACATTTAACTTGACAATTGAAGGAGGAAAAAGCAACAACTTTCAACTGTGAACCTTAAATTTTGTGAGATGCGTGTTTCTTTTTCTGCGACACACGTACCTTCTACTTATATAGTCCAGAATCAAAAAGGTTGCTCATGGGAGATTCACTTTTATTCACTGCAGTACATTTTCTTCTTTAATTTGTATCTTAGATGTTCACATATTTTTCGAAGAGTGTTAAAGCACAATTTTTCACTATGATTACAATCGAACGTATCATTATTTGTTGTACAAAAACTTATGTTTCTTGTACACATTTTGACAGAACCATCTAGCGGCCGGTGTAGGAACAACCAGCCCCCCGAAGTTAACGATCTGTTTTGGTGTGCTTTAAAGATGAATAGTTCGATTTAAGAAAATCTATTAATTTCCTCGGAACATTCAACTTTATCCTTCTTCAATTTTAATGAGATTTATCCAATTATCAAATTGGTACATTAAACAAAAAAGTATTGATAGTTTCATGATGCAATGCGATTTCCATGTGTTCCAGGAAAAAAATAGTTATATTTTGTTATTGTTTAATGTTGCTTGCTTTCAAGTGTGTTACTGCTTTATATAATGAAATTGATTTATGTTCATAAGATATTCATTTGTCAAAAAAGTATAAAATAACAATCGATATGACCAACAACACAAAATGAAATCATGTGCTACAAAAGTGTACAAGAAGTGTACACTTACTTTAAACAAAAGTGTACAGAAAGCGTTGAAGAAGTGCACACAACTTTGAATGTGTCCCCAAAGTGTGCAACAAGTGTACAAAATTTCGTCATTTCGGGTCGCACACATCTAGAACACTTTAAGTACACTTTTGCAACACCTTCAGTACACATCTTGTGCATATTATATGCAAGAAAGTGTACCAAAAGTGTACAAGAAGTGTATTTTTTTTTTACAGTGTAGGTATATCTAGTTTCTGAAAGTTCCTAAAACCACTATTATAAAGAATTCTGAAAACAACATGGTTGTGTGTCACATTTCCTTCAAAACTGTGCAATTTTTATCAATTACCTGAGTGCATACAGAGGAAATCTTAATTTCTTCCAAATTTCTGTCGTCTATTTTTGAATGATTTATGATTTCGTACACAATGAGGCCTAAAACAGTGAAAAAAATCTCTAATAATAAAATATCAAGAAAGATGAATAAAAGATATACATATATTCGAAGGAGATTTATATTACGAAGAAACCAAGATAAAGCTTGTATTAGCAGACCTATTACTGAGAAATTTGTTTCAGATGCCAACAGGAGATCCCCAAGCTAAACAACAGGGACTGACAGATTGTCACACTTATTGACTTTGCGGCGAGAGTGATGCCTGAAGATTGTTCATTAAAGGAGAATATCGATCACTCGGGGGGAGGGGATTATATTGGGAAGGGAACACTAATAGCAAATCATACCTATTACTGCGAACAATGTCTATCCGTTATATATCCACTAAGGAAACCGGTAGGGCATTGGATCAAATACTGGCCAAGATTGGTCTCATCCTTGGAAGATAAGTTGTTGAATATTCATTGCGACTATTCTTTCGGTAAATAGCTTTTAGTGCTTAAATGGTTCGTACATGGGTTGGGAATATTGCTCGTGATTCGTGGGTAATTGGAAATGTTTGTCATTGATGAGCAGAAATAAATAGGTTTTATATTGGAAATTACAAAATCACAAGAATACTTAAGCATTTTTCATTAATTTAGCTTTATTTAGAAGCAAATTAATATCTAAATTGGCTAAATTGAGACTTTATCACACCACAATAAAACCTTTAATCACATATGCATGTGAAACTTGGACATTCAAAGACTCCTGTAAACAAAAACTCCTAATATTTGAAAGGAAAATCTTAATATGGACCTTTGAAAGAATCTGATGGTACTTGGAAAATACGAGCTAACGAAGATCTCAATAAAATAATATGGAATGAAAACATCATAAAATTAATTAAATCACAAATATTTGGCTTTGGCACCTAATAAGAATGACTGATGAAAATTTAGTAAAATTAATCTGTTAATGGAAACCACTCGGAACACAAGCCTTATACAGGCCAAAGAAACGAAGGGAATATGAAATAATAAAATATTTGAAAGTCATAAACGTAAAAAATTGGGCAATGAGCATTCAGGAGAGGAAAAAATTAGATATTGTTGAGAAGGTCAAACATTCAATATACGAAGTTGTAGTGCCTCAATAATAATAAGACGACATGGCATGGAAATTTTGAACAACAAATGCTCTTACTATTTTGTATGATTCATCCTTGCAAGCTTTATTGTAAGTCATCGTCGGTTTTCCAATGCAGTAAGATCGTACTTTTTTAATAACATCTGAGTTTTGAAACAAACTAAGCAGTAGGCACTTCAATTAGTATATTTTAATGTTTAATGCTAATTCTTCTAAGTAGTTTCATGTGGTTTTGATTGATTGATTGAGTTAGTGTTTTAAGTACACTTAATGCACAGTAAGACTGATCGGGACTGAACCTACAGTTTAAAGTGAGATCCGAACCCTATGTGCCTCTACCGGGTATCGAACCCGGGACCCCTTGATTACAAGGCGACGAGGCTACCACTGCGCCGTCGGTGAGGCAAGTTTCATGGTGTTAAGCGGTCGACTCAAATAATAATAATAATAATAATAATAATAATAATAATACAAAACGTTCTGATAGATATATCTAATTCCAAACCTGAAATCAAGTGACTGTGTCTATTAGCTATATGTGTGACATACATGATTATACACACTACTATTGTGTGTGTATATAAGCATATAGATAGATCATCAGCAATGGATAAGTAAATAAAGGAAGATATTTGGAAATACTAATATATATACCCACATGTTGAAAGTAATCCAGTCAGATTTTCAGAGTTCAGCACAAGAGATTAATTATTGCTATGTAGGTTTTCAGCTTACATTTTCCAAAAAGAAGAAATCATTAATTGGTTTAATACTTAATGATACATCACAAGGACTCGTGCAATGATCACTCTCTTAGTGCAGGAAATGTAACAGAACTTTTAAAAAAAACCTACGCAGATCCCTCAGTTTTGCTTATTTTACTTCTAAATGTACAACCTAACACAGATGAACACAGAAGTTTACAGAGCTATATTTTTTATTCTACAAAGAGGCTGGAACCATGAAAGCGACTCTGTTTTCCATGGTAAAAATGTGAAATTTGTATAAGAACGGCAACATGTAACTTCAGGGATTTTTTCAGTCGATTTTTTATATTTGTATAAAGTTGGTAGGGCTTTTAGTGACCCCAAATCCTCAGATCCTGAGGGAAAGAGCTCCAGTTTCACTTTGTTTACCTTGAAACGTGCCCTGGACGGTAGCAACGATCGTGCTGCTGGAGGACAAGCGAGAGATGAAAGGAATCGACATGGGAGGCCAGCGCCAGATCCCTCCAGTTGCAAAAATTTCCCAGACCAAAATCCACAAGGGTTTCCCGTCTTTGCACAGCACGTTGCGGCCACTAAAATCCTCACTGTTCAACGTAACGGCTTGTGAAACTCCGCATAAGTACAGTTTCCAGACAGATTTGATTCTTTATATCTTTCTAAGGGAAGAAATGTAACTTGAAGAGTTATTTTGTGTAAAAATTACAATTATTTTATCTTAACTATGTATGTTTTACTACAATTGAACCTGAAATGTACAAATGGTTAAACAAAAAATCTTATAAAAAATATAGGGGTATATCTTAAGTTAATAAAACACCACTCTTGTTAATTCCAGAGGACATGATGGCGGTTGACACAACATCCCCTTAGCTAATTGGTTCGCCTTCTTTGCACCTCCAAACATCAAGAAAACCTTGGTAATTATATTGTCCACATTCACGTTGTGTTGGTAAATATTCTATAAAATATTTACTCTTTAGATTGAAACGTGGTGGCAAACATTAATGTTACTGGTTTACCTTGCCAAAATGAATTTCTACACAAACTGTCGTATGAAATGAAAATATACTTAATATACAAAAAAATCTTATTATTTTGGAGTTGTAAAGTTAGTGTGGCAAACTATTAGTGCAAAGAAAATAGGGTTTATTTACAAATAGAGGTTATAATTTTTGTTCTAATACCGGTAGTAAACTCATTGGGAGCATCGCGAGCCGGAATAAAAGCAGGATCGTGATAAAAAATCAGTCACGAATTTATTTTTCTATATTAAAAAGGAACATATTAGGATAAAATATCAGCAGTATATTTCTCCTCTTACGTTGAGATAATTCATTGTGTGTCAATATATCAAATGTCTAAACACATTTGCTGTTGAAAAAAAAACTCGTATGTAACGTCATTAATTGAACAAGGAATTTGGATAATCAAAGATGTTAGAAGAAATCATGCTTCTTAGGCGACAATACACCGGCAAATTTATTCAGTGATATGGTGCGTATGTAAAAAGAAAGTTATAAAATTAAAGATTCGGAACTTTTATCAGTTCAATTCGACGAATCAAGCCCCAGTTTAGAACCAGGTCACAATTCTACGATATTCTCCAGTAATTTTTAAAGCATTGGTCTGGATTAGAAACACCCTACATATGAATGTCATCAAATAGCGAATTAAACCACTTTTATTGTGGGGAAGTTAGAGCGCGTTACTCTTGATATATAATATATCCATTCATCCCCATAGCAAATGAGACGAATTTTGTGGGAGAATTTTTCATAAATGAAAACTTCGTTCTTGCCTTTAACTTCTTCTCTTGTCTTGACACAAAATATATTAGTTTCCATATCTTGCCTTAAAAAATAAATATAGCTACCTTTTTTGATTAACAATACTGATGGTTATCTGAAACGTTATATTTTATTCCGGTGGGCCCTTGCTCTTGAAAACAATAAAGCCAAGAAACATTTGCGATGGAAGTCGATGCGCTGACCACGTGCACCCAATGAAAAGCGGATTTGCAGGACTCGATCCCCAATGGTCTGCTGCGCCACGGATTTTTTTTTAATTGTGCCGAAGAATATTAATGAGAATTGGATACATGGAAGGGCCAACGCAATGAACCACCCATGCCCAGGTCGAACCAAGGACCTTTGACAGTGAGATCGTGAGTCGTGCACTCAACATGCTTGGTCACAGATTCGGTACAATATGCTCCAAAGCATAACATTATAACAATGTTGTTATTCAAGCCTTTCTTAACAAGAGGTATACATTTTGCTTCTTTTTTCATAACTCAACCAATAGTATTTTAATGTAGGGCATGTAAATCTATTGCAGGCTTGTGTCCTGAAGTCAGTTTATTGTCACATTTAGATTTTGTTGACTTCGATGTTTGCATATCTGGTTTGAATATTTAACGCCTACTACATCATCACGTTGACCTAACCCACTTCTATGAGTGAGAAGGAGAGAGAGTAGGCATACTGGCAATGAGTCGAATATAAGAAGTGCGATTGCATCTCTACTTCCAACAATTCATAACTTTTATATTAATTTCATATTGTTAGGTCAGATTTATGTTAGTTAGTTATTTCTCATATTTTAGTCAATTTATGGCGTTTCTTCTTCTTTTTTTGCTTTAAGGTCATTTTCATAGCCATTTCTCCTTCCCAGTGGAGGCACTTTTGTAGATGAAGGGCCGGGGCTGAAACCACCCAAACCCCCACCTAAATCGGGGATTGCCTGCTTCCTCGTAAAACTTCATTCGTTTTCTTGGAACTGAATTAATTCTTACTGTATAGTTATTTATGTTTATACGTAACATTCTTATTTCCGAATTTCCAAACAAATATAATTTGAATTATATAAAAACAGCGAAATTAAATATCAAGTGTGTTTTTACTCAGATCCTTCAGATAAGTACGAGGAGAATACTTTATACTTCCTCCTTTTCTCTCCGTACCTTTAATACATTCCATTCCATTATGAAAGAAGCATAGTTAACTGTAAATAAACGTGACTTATCAAAGTAATCATTAACACCATTAATGCATTTCAAGGCTAAATATTTCTTGAAGGAAATTATTTCATAGTCATTAAATAAGACAGAATATTTCGTAAGCAGCGCTGCCTGCTCTTATGGTTTATTCCACGTTGAATATTGATAAAAGTACGTAAAGAGTACGTGGTGATATATTTTTTAAAAAATAATCTCAGTTTATTTTCAAAAGAAAAAGTGCAGCATGCAGAATGAATGTGATAATTGCAGTTCGCTATATATTGTACAAAGATTTCTATAAATAAAATATCAATTAAAGTATGTAAACATCTATTCGGAGCGGAGAATATCAATACAACAGATATCAGTTTCAGTTTTACTGCAGAAAAGGTGGTGGCGTCGTCTTCAAAGAGAATGGAGGTTCCCCTTCAAGTCTTGGCCTTTTCATCAGCGAAAGCTGCAGTTCCCAACGCAAACCAATTTGAAATGTAAACCTGACTGAAATACGTGATATTAAAAATGATGTTCAAACCCTGGCTCACTTCACAGGTTAAACATCTGGGGGGATCAGCACACAATCCCGCTTCTAGATCGGCCCCCTCTCTGTACGGTATGTAGCGCCGGCAGTTAAACCCTACGCAGTTCTCGGCCGGTTTCAAACGATTCAAATTACGCAGAGACGCAGAAATTCCGAGAGGCAGAAACTGCTCCCTATTCTCTGACAGAAGAAAGATTCAACTGATACCCTTCAAAGATCAAATATGCAAAGTACCAAGACATTAAAGTTACACTTTCTTATATATATATATATATATATATATATATATATATATATATATATATATAGACACACACACACATACACGCATACATCGGTGTGGTATACTTGAGGAAATTCTATATAATTTCCAAGTAGATTGATTTGGAAAGGCAATTCTTAATATATTAAATAAGGAAGTATGAAATATATTCCATACACTACACTGGCGTATACGCAGGAATTTTTTTTTCGGGATGGGGCTGGAGTTTTAAAGGTGGATTGTGCATATGCTTTCTATGGGGGCGACATACACAATATGCTATTCAGTATATTTAAAACCCTCCACTCTCAAAAATGGCAATATGGGGGGGGGGCATTTTAAGGCAAATTTGCGTTTACCACTCTGGGTTTCCTGAGTTCTTCACTGCATTTGTTTGAAAATGTTCATTTTCTCAAAATTTCGGAGGGGCTGTAGCACCTTCAGCCACCCCTCTACGTACGCCAGTGTACACTATATTTTATTTAGTTAATTTACATCGTGTATCAAAGAATTATATGATGTGTGTAAACAGCATTTTGCCTCTTTGAAAGAGGCAAAATACATCAATCAAAGATTGTAAAATTGGCGATACTTTAGAAGTTAGTTGTGACACGCACCAATCGGTCTGTGTAAAGGTCCTACGGATTTTAGTGGCGAGAGGCACACATATTTCACTTTACCTTTTATGCGTGTCGGAAAACATAGATCGATGTTAATACTTATCGGCTCGTGTTGAGTTTTCGTATACATATGACACAATGCAGCCGTGCAGTTTCCAAATAATATACTTCAATCAAGATTCATATTTTAATCTTCCGCTTCTCACAGAAAGGTCAACATAATAATAATACTTAATAATCAATTACACAATAATTAATGCAATACAATGCAATTGATACCAATAACTTTAAGCACAGCAAATAGAATTAACATCAACTTACAAAAACTAAGTATGCTGACCAAGGCAGTAATTTATTTTATTAAAAACATAAACTAAACGTAACGTTTCAACCTTCTAGCAAGGTCTTCATCAGACTCTGTATCAAGTACAAAAGTAACAAGATACACAAAAAAGGCATTATATATACACAAACATTACTCCCTCCAGACTATTAGAAAGTTGTTAGGAACTTTCTAGCAGGTGGCTTTCACTTGCCAACTGTACTTTCACCTAAAAGGCTAAACATAATTACTTTCGTATAGAATGTGGTTGGACTTTTTATCTCACGCTCTTTTTCCTTCATTTTTCTCCCCTCTCCTCTCGTCTTTCTCTCTTGTCCTTTCCACTCTTTCTAACACCTTCTTCCATTCTTTGTTTAACTTAAGTCCCCCATTGTAAGTGAGGTGACAAAAAGAAATTTTATAAAGAATATGGAGGACAGAATCAAGAAAATCTGCATGAAAGAATGTGAAAAAGAAGGCAAAATAAATAGCCTATGGAAACAGCTGGAAAAGAATGGCTATGAGAAGCAGGAGAGACTGGACATAAACAGAAGAAGTAAGAAAACGGGCAGGGGAGAATTGGAAGAGAAAGAAAAAGAGGAGAGAAGGTTTGGAATAAGGAGTATGGGGAAGACCACAGAAAAGATATGCAAAGTGCTTAGGAAAGCGGGAATTAAAACTTACAGGAAGGGAGGGAGAAGCATCTTAGGAATATCGAAGAATGCAAGCAAGAAAAAGGAGAACAGAGAAGAGGAAGAGGAAGGGATTATCTACGAAGTGAAATGTAAACAATGTCAGAGTGTGTACATAGGAGAAACGAAAAAAAAGGCTGAAAGACAGGTTGAAACAACATAGGGATGATGTACGACTTAAGAGAGAGAGAAATGCAATATTTAAACACACCAGAGAAACAGGACATGACATAGAGTGGATGAGGCTAAGCAGATAGGAAGGGAGAAGAGAATGCTAGTGAGAAAATGGAAGGAAGCCAAGGAAATAGAGAAGAAAGGTGAAGAAGACACAATGAACTGGAATGGGGGACTTAAGTTAAACAAAGAATGGAAGAAGGTGTTAGAAAGAGTGGAAAGGACAAGAGAGAAAGAGGAGAGGAGAAGGGATAAAAATGAAGGGAAAAGAGCGTGAGATAAAAAGTCCAACCACATTCTATATGAAAGTAATTATGTTTAGCCTTTTAGGTGAAAGTACAGTTGGCAAGTGAAAGCCACCTGCTAGAAAGTTCCTAACAACTTTCTAATAGTCTGGAGGGAGTAATGTTTGTGTATATATAATGCCCTTTTTGTGTATCTTGTTACTTTTGTACTTGATACAGAGTCTGATGAAGACCTTGCTAGAAGGTTGAAACGTTACGTTTAGTTTATGTTTTTACTAAAATAAATTACTGCCTTGGTCAACATACTTAGTTTTTCATAATCATGGAAACAAGACTTAATGGTGTTATAATCAACTTACAGTTTGTTAGTTCCAACTCCTTGTCCAAACCCACAAACATTCCACATCATTTTTCATTTTTAAAGAGCTCTTTCAAAAATGCGTCACATAGTCGAAATCATGGTGATCACTGGCCTGGCTGTTACAGTTGTTTGTTATCTTTGAAGCCAAAAATGTTAGGAAATTTGTATGAACATTTTTTGTTTTCAGAAATACTTGTTTTCCCCCATAAATTATAATACTTGTAAAATCAGACAACCAGCATAACCAAAGTAAAGATAAAAATTGAGTTCTTTCTCAGCGTTGTTCTAGTTTCTGTTACCCCCTCCATGTCGAAACATTTCAATCTGCTTCCATTAGGAACTCATCGATAAGGTGATTATGTGACCCCGGGACAGACAGGTTTGTTTGTGTGTTGCATATAACTTCGGGGAGGAAGTCTGTAGAAAATTTGAGACACATAGGGTTCATGGGAGTATGTGAGTAAGCCGAACCATCGCGTTTTGGAGTAAACAAATGAATAATATGAATAGTTGTAGTCAGTCGGAAGTGATTTGTAGTACATTGCTATTTGGTCCCGCCAGACACACATGAAATTTTCAAAGTAAATATTATCCATTTTAACACCCACACAAAGACGCACAAAACGTCAAACACACAGGAATGAGCGAAATCAATTTAATTGTGTTTTGAGAACTTCAATTGTGAACAATGAACACTTCGAAAAAGTGTTTAAAAATTGTTCAATACAAAAATCATTTTGACCTTGCGGTATGTATTGCTGAATCTTGATTTTTATAATTTTCTATCTTCATTCGTGTTTGAAACTATAGATGATCAAATTTGTATTTGTCCAAAATCGAATTCAAAATGATTTTTGTATTGAACAATTTTTAAACACTTTTCGAAGTGTTCATTGTTCACAATTGAAGTTCTCTAAACACCCTCGGGGTGTAAGGGGTGATCTTCCACGTAGTACACCCAAATGTCAACCTCACTTCCACGTTAGTACACCCTGGACTGAAGACTAACGAGGCTCTGGCGAGTGGCCCCATGGCCAGTATAATTTTGTTTGTATTGTTCTGTTGTCCTTATGTGTGCTGAGTGCCCGTTTACAGCCTCAGCTTTTAACAGAAGTCAGAACATTTTAAGATTTTTAATTATGCAACGTTAGAGTTGTTCTTTGTAATGATAAGGGGCTGGCCCCCGTATAATGTGACGGGAGCAAAATAGCCTAAGTGCTGACGCTCCCACAATTTTAAAATCAAAATCAAAAAATGAAAAAATCAAAACACCCTCAAATTGATTTCGCTCATTTCTGTGTGTTTGACGTTTTGTGCGTCTTTGTGTGGGTGTTAAAATGGATAATATTTACTTTGAAAATTTCATGTGTGTCTGGCGGGACCAAATAGCAATGTACTACAAATCACTTCCGACTGACTACAACTATTCATATTATTCATTTGTTTACTCCAAAACGCGATGGTTCGGCTTACTCACATACTCCCATGAACCCTATGTGTCTCAAATTTTCTACAGACTTCCTCCCCGAAGTTATATGCAACACACAAACAAACCTGTCTGTCCCGGGGTCACATAATCACCTTATCGATGAGTTCCTAATGGAAGCAGATTGAAATGTTTCTACATGGAGGGGGGTAACAGAACAACGCTGAGAAAGAACTCAATTTTTATCTTTACTTTGGTTATGCTGCATCGTTCGAGGATAAATTACTGATAAAAGTCATATATAATCTAGACACCCATCACTGCTCTGTTCAGGATTCGAACCGAGGTCATCTGGCATTGTAGTATCAGGAAAATCGGTAAAGAATGCAGAAAAGGGAACAACTCATTCATATTTGTGCCGCAACTCAGTAAGAAAACTTTCAAATTAATTGAAATTTAAGACATTTCAAGTCTATAAACATATGATTTTTGGTGCTTCAAAAATAAAGTCTGGGATAAAGCAGTACATGAAATGTAGGAAATATGTACAGTCCCTTTTACTTCACACGTCCTAACCGAAGAACGTTGAATAAAGTTATGTGTCCGAATAAAATCCCACGCATTATTTCTCCACCCCATGAAATGTCTCAAAAAGAACATCTTCAAAAGTACTGACAAGCCAAACGAGAAAGACACAGAAAATCTTGAAATCAAGTTTTTGTAAAACATGTGTAACAAGATAGGTATGTGTGAAGATGTCAACAAAAGATATTTCTAACTTTTCCTTTCTTAGATGAATCGATTAATGTAAAATTTATCACAGATGTGTTCGTATTCATAACAGAATTGAACCATACGAAATTTAAATATAAAATTCTGTCAAAAACCTTTTCTACACACTTTAAAAATTCAGTTTTAAGTCCACATTATGATAAGTTAATCGGTACTGTACCTACAGTTTAAAGTGAGATCCGAACCACTGTGCACTTTCAATTAACTAAGGCAGTACATTTGGATTCCATAATGCTAGGTGTAATTTCAGGTATTAGCAAGGATTTCCAATTGTTAAAAAATAATTCCTACAGACGAGACTGTCTTGCTTTATTTGCTATATTATTTTTGTGACGTTTCAAATTCATTTTAACATCAAAAATTGATATTTTATGCATTATATTGCTTCTATTTGTATCTCATCTGAAAGCATGTTTCAACAAATTAGTTTCCTTGAGAAAAGCACCTGTCTAGTTTTATCTGCATTTCAATGTTTTAGCCCACTCAAATATTATGCTATTATCATGCTTTGTATTTGTTCTGTCTTTCAGACTTTTTTCTCTAATTATGCAATTTCATGTCATCAAGTTTTAACAGGTAAATAATCTATCAAGCAGGATTTTATATCTGCAATGTAAGTTATGAATAAGAGCAGTTCCAGATATTGGACGTTTAATGTTAACTTGAAAGGACCTGTTACAATATCTTGGTGCAAGGCTTTGGAGCGATCAAATATAAGACATACATCTGACTTATTGTAGTTACAAGATGACCATAGCATTTGTACAAGATCAGTGTTTGCAGACCTTAAAAATTAATAAAATAAAATATTCTTACACATATTTTGCAAGAATATCCACTCAAACAGCTCTTATAAATAAGTTGACTTTTATTGGGCAACACGTGGCTATTCATCGAGCCCGGCTTTCGTTACCTGGCTTTCTACACTGGAAGTCACTAATTATTTTCAAGTAGTTCCCCAGTTATTTAAGGGATGCTGGACCAATCGGAAATTTCGGTGTTCCCAAGGGAGATCGAATCCAGGACAGCTATAAAAAAAATTCAGTTCGATTGTGCGGTTCAAGGACATACACCCAGCTCCGCGCTTCCCCTTCCTCACTCCTATGCATTCCCCGTGCAGCACCCAATGAACAAGAAGAAGGAGTGTGTTGATTGTGTTTGGAGGGGAACAGGCGACTGCGTGGGGAGACGATGCCGTGGCCTTGAAGCGCAGTTTGGAAACGAAAGCAGTATAGTAGCAGGGTCAAGAGCGCTAACTATTCGGAAACGAGCTTCCGTTCTGGCGAGGGTTATCACTTGGGCGAAAGGGGAATGGGCGAAACGGGCATGAATCGAAATTGGGAGAGGAGTATGACAAGAATGCTGCGTATCACATACATCAATCAATATCTACTTTTCTAGCAAACAACACTGCAGGGTACCGTTTCTCTAACATTTACTTTACTTCAGGTGTACCGACACACTCCATCCCCTCCGAAGATGGACTTCAACTCAAACGAGAGTGTCACTTTATGTAAACAGAGGTGTACAATTAGTTTCTGACTTCGTTGAAATTCTCTCACTTCAGTCCCTGAAATTTCCCATTGGAGGGAAAATTCACTCTCTTGAAAATATTCCGCGAAAGGGGATTCGGCAAAACGGGAGTAAACCATTTGGTGCCGTCCAAATTGCGAACAGTCCTAGCTGGGAACAGTCCTAATTGCAAACACTTGCTGCCTGAACAGGTATATCCTGGAAAGGCTATGTCCTAATTGCAAACACATTTTTCTGCCTTGGGACCTATAACATTCTCTCACAGTTCCCGAGTCTATTTAAAGATTTTTTTTTAAAGGGACTCAGTTCCTGACTTGAGACTAGTCAGTGTTGTTTTGTTGGATCATAGAAAATTCGACATGACGAAAGTCGTCGCGAAAGTATATATACACAGTAATTTAATAATGGAAGTGTGACCTATTTTTTATACGACTGCAAACTTCTTAACTGAAAAGAGCTTCGTCATTTAATAATACAATTATTAACTTTATCTAAATTTCAAATTCAAATTTCAAAACATATAATACTGTTCTTAAAAAATTCGAAATACCACCAATCTTCTTATACTTGTTAGTGCTCATCGCCAAAAAACAAAAACACATATTTTTTCTTCAGTTTTACATCTTCCAGGCTCATTTCCATCCTAAGAATCATGCCATTAGACTTTCCTGCCTCAGTCTAAGCTTTATATAAGGTCTTCACTCTCGGATGTAGACTACCTAGCTCATTGTTGATTTTGCGGTTCCATATCTCCACTACATTATTTTTCCGGTGCTTCCTGTTGAAGCAGTTCCACATCACTTAAAGCACTAAGGGGTTTTCGAGCCATTAACACACAAATAAAAGGCAGACCTTGGAGGGATTTACAAAGCAGAAGACCATGATACCTAAGTGAATCAGGTTGGCTATTGCTGTAATTCAAACAAGCTGTCTCTCTGCGTCACTACCTTTTCTGGTCTCGAAACAGGTTTTTCAGTTTCATGTGTTCGCAATTAGGACATGAAATTATATATCACTTTTATGTGTTCGCAATTAGGACGATTTAGGCACTGTTCGCAATTACGACTGTTCGCAATTAGGACACAACCAACCATTTCGCCGGAGTGCGAGTGCTGCCAGCGCAGAGAAGAACCGGTTCCTCTTGACGTCTTGAGGGCCACCAGAAGTCGTGGAGCTGAAGCCAGGGCCTGTCTAGAGGGATCACCTTGAGACGAACCACCTTATTCCGTAACAGTACAATGTTTTCTGGGTTAGCAATTTGTGTCTAATATTCTCCCACACGTCAGTGACTATACTCTCTCTCCCGGAAATCTCTGGAGCGAGCGAACGAAATAAAATCTCTGCGCAAGTAGTGAAACGAGATGTCTCTACCAGTGAACACATCCGAGTGAACGGGATTCCGTGGTGGGGGAAAGCGACTACAGTTACCAGCCTTTGCAGCAGCGTGTACTGTTTTAGTTCAACTTGAAATAAATTAGTACACAATAAACGGGGGAACCGAAATCTGAGGAAATGACGTCCGGCTTTATTGTTTAAAGGTACCCAGGACATAAGCACATACCCCTCAATGTATGCGGGTGGAGGCGGGCTTCTTCAAGAGGTTTCCCCTTTATTATTGTTTTAGTTCGGCCCATTCGTTTCCTCTCTATCTCTGCCATTATGCGCGGCCTTGGTCCAGAGATTCCCGGAATAGAATATATGTCTTTATTTTCCAACAAAGATAACGGTGAGAAAATTGTCCATAACGATTCTTCTTTGTTTCACATCCTGTGTTGCATTAAGGAATGGGATTCTGTTGATGCGAAGCAAATATCCTCTGCTAATTGACGTTTTTAATTCGTGATCGTCACATTTTGGAGAATAGACTGAATGAAAATGGTGATGCAGAATTCACCCATTATTTCTTTTGCAGTTGGGTGTTTCAGTTCCTTCCAAAATTACTAGAGCTGTTGCTGTACCTACTACCCGACACTAGTTTGAACCGATGCTCTTACCGATTCCCACATAAACAGATACCGATGCTTGAAAATTGTAACAATTAGAAGTTGTTCTAAATGTTGACTGATATTGGTGGGTGAGTATTGTACTCAAATTGCAAGTATCAATTTACCATACTTTGGCTTTAAAATATTAAGAATTGCATAAGAATACAAGAAAACCCATTATGTAATGACAAAATACAGTTTCTTCCACATAATATTGGTATAAAAACAATGGTAGCTTAAAATTTTGCATAACTTCCAGGATAATTAGATTCCTGGAAAGTGTCGCACGGCATTTTGGCATTCTTGCAGGCACCGCGAACGATCAGAACGCCGGAAAAGTATCGCCAGTGCCGGATCTACGAATCTTGTCTCCCCCCAAAATACATCTCCAAAGGCCCCTACCTTTGGAGATGTATTACCTACTACTTACCTACCTTTGCACACACGTCGTCCCCCCACCCCCCACACATTATATAAATATATATATAATGTGTGTGTGTGTGTGTGTGTGTAATTCTATTGTATTCGTTTCTGTACCCCTGACTAACTAAGCTTATTTTTTACATACGCATGTACGAACCCTCTACAGGGTGGGCCAAAAGTCAGGTGACAGCATTGTCATAGGAAAGGCTGGTGTGTTGGAGGTCGACTTTGGCCACATATGATGTTTGGGGGGAGGGGCAAACCCAAGGATACATGTGACAACCCCAGCCTACATCTTGGAATCCGCCATCTTGAATGTAACTTAGGTTTCTTAAATGGAACCATAGGCATGTGACATATGATTTCCAATTGCTTTTTCGTCAGGAGTTCAATGCGGCAAACAGTTTTGTCCTATCATGAACCATTTCCTACTTATGTCCTGTTTTATCTTTGCAGGTATCATCGACTGAATAATGGTGGTGACGACCGAAGAACGTGTGGAGATCATTCTCATGTGTGGGAATCGGAGCGAGCGTGTGGTGGCTGCATAGTTTAATGCATTACACCCCGATAGGGAACCCATTTCCCACAATGATGTGGCCAAACTCATCAGCAGATTCCGAAATACGGGATCTGTGGCCCATAAAGCATGCAGTGGTCGCCCGAAAACATCAACAGATGAGGCAACCACTGTCGCTGTCATCCTTCTCCAAAAGCCCCCAACGTAGACCCAGATGTATCATCCTTGAATCTGGAGTTAGCCGAACGTCCATACGGAGGATACTTGCCGTTAACAAGTGGCACCTATACAAAATTCAGGTGCACCAGCATCTGACAGGGGACGATCCTGACCGTCGGGTACAGTTTGCCGAATGGGCGATGGAGGAACTGGAGATCAACCCGGATCTCCCCTTGCAGGTGTTCTTCTCCGATGAGGCACATTTTTTTACGTAAACGGAGAAGTGAACAAACAAAATCACCGTTACTGGAGTGACAACAACCCACACTTAATTGATGCATCGCAGATCGTTGGTTCCGAGAAGGTTATGGTATGATGTGGTATTTTTGGCACAAGGATCATTGGTCCATTTTTCATCTTCGGCACGCTGAATGCCGACCACTACCAACGACTGATGGATGAGGAGATTTCTCCGTTTTGTCGGAGGATGGTTCATACCCAACGTTCTTCCAACAGGATGGGGCCCCTCCCCACTACGGACATTGTGTACGGGACTACCTGGACCAGCAGTTCCCTGGAAAGTGGATCGGGCGTCGGGGACCGGTAGAATGGCCACCACGATCACCGGACCTCACACCTCTCGACATCTACCTGTGGGGTCACCTCAAGGCCATGGTTTACGCCGTGAAAATCCAGAATTTACAACATCTGGAGCAACGGATTGTGATTGCCTGTGCTGCTGTGCGTCCGGAGACATTGCTGTCTGTGCATGAGGACTGGAAGAGGCGTGTGGCACAAACCATTGTGCACGAGGGTGGTCATTTCGAGCATGTGTTATGAGGAGACACAAAGGGGGAAAGACAGGCCGTAATTAGGAAAAGGTTCACGATAGGACAAAACTGTTTACGGCATTGAACTCCTGACGAAAAAAACAATTGGAAATCATATGTCACATGCCTATGGTTCCATTTAAGAAACCTAAGTTGCGTTCAAGATGGCGGATTCCAAGATGGCGGCCAGGGTTGTCACATGTGTCCTTGGGTTTGCCCCACCCCTCAAACATCACACGTGGCCAAAGTGGACCTCCAACACACCAGCCTTTCCTATGACAATGCTGTCACCTGACTTTTGGCCCACCCTGTACTATGTCAATGGCTGAGGGCCCCCTAAAGGCTTACTTGTCTCCGCACTGCGGGGTTTTTGTGGCTTGTATATCCGGCACTGACTAGTGACTACCTTTATCTGTATATACCAGTGGCGGTGATTAGGGAGTAAAGGGGGGCAGTTCTCCCCACACTTTTCGCCACTTTCGCATCTGCACTATGCTAAACCTTATCTACAAATGGAAATATACTGTGTTTGGCCCCATGCATCCCCGATTTTGGAACCCAATCGTCGCCACTGGTATATTTTGTATTAGTTTCTGTACCTCTGAGCACTTACGTTTATTTTTTACACACGCGAACCCCCTACTATGTCAATGGCTGAGGGCCCCCTAAAGGCTTACTTGTCTCCAGGCCCCCCGCACTGCGGGGTTTTGCGGATTGTAGATCCGGCACTGAGTATCGCCCGGTATCTATCTCATACTTTTCGATACCGATTGGTATCGGCTGAGCCCTAAAACTTGCCAAGGGGCTAATTCGTGTTTTACAATCAGACCGTTCGCAGGATTAAGAATCATCAGTACTGTGTCGATCTAGCGTGTACAAGATCTTCGGATAGAAGAACGACAACTCTGTTTCGTTGGACGATCATCCAATACGTCCGAAGCAGATACTAGAACGTTACCAAGACTCCAGTTGACTATGGCTTGTTTTAATAGCAATTGTTGCACCTGTCGCAACAGGAGAGGATGCAGAAGAGCCGGCCACAATGCAAATAAGTGACCGCGAGTCAGCGCCATGCAGACTTCCCGTGCGGATGTTCATTGAGGTAAAGGGAGGGGGGAGGGGGCAAAAAAGGAAAGGAGCAGAAAAAAAGCTTCGTATTCCTGGTGTGACAAGGCAGGGGCAGTGTAGGTGACAGAACCGGCGACCACTCACAACAATGCATCACACACTCCTCCCTCCGGTAATTGGCTCGATCCGGGCTCAACGGACGCATTGTTGAAAAATCCTCTATCTCACTCTCTCTCTCTCGATCCTTCTCTGTGAATCTTTCACCTCTCCGCTCCCCATGCTCTGCTCTTCCGCACGCTCTTGGATTCAGGAAATTTGCGCCCTCCCTGAACACCTCGAAAAACCTTCCCTCGCCCCCACACCCCCGCTTTTCAAAATGGCAGACAGTCGGCTTTCACAAGCTTGTCATCGCTATCGCTTAATTTGCCATAGGTGACGGGCGCGGGCTGTGGATTACGACGGCTGCTCGTGATGTCGATTGCCCCCCGATTCCCCACTTTTCCCAGCTTCTTCCCCCCCAACCCCCCTTCCCTAAGCCAAGCACTCGCTCCTTTGAGAGGTGTCAGGCCGAATAATCGCCTCGCACAAGATAATTAAACGAAGGCTGCCGAGCTCAAAACTGAAAACCTAGGCTCGCTGAAGAGACTGGGGGTTGGGGGAGGAGGGTGCATAGCAGGGAAACGGCTTACATCAGCAGGCGAAACGGCAGCAGCACCTCGAAGTGGAAAACCCGAGCGAGACTGTCTCGCTCATCAATACATTACCCGCTCGCTCGATTCCGTTGAAGAAATTGAATCTGTTGTTGTCAGTTTGGAATCGACGGATTAAATAGCACAAAGCCGAAGACGCCAGCGATCCGTGAAAAGACAAGCAACTAGTGGACACTTTGCATGCGGCTACCATTTCCTAAGATTCGAGCAAAATATCTTTACCGACATACGTGCCTGAATGGTTAGCACAGTGCGCTACGAGACCAGGGCTCCTGGGTTCGAATTAATGTTGCTCACAAGGCATTTTCAGACTTGACTCGTTTTCGAGACAAGACGAGACGAGACAGATCAAAGTCTGCGATTAGCCGAAAGTGGCAGAAAAGCGAAGCAAAATAATCCAAATAAAATCAAATCAAATCAAAATCATTTTATTGTCTGAGCGGCAATCGTTTAGAGCTGTCAATAAGTATTTGTTACTTTTCAAGGCGGGTTGAAAAGGTGTGTCAACCCTTGAACTAACCAAGGGAGCTTTGTTTGCATGAAGGGTATTTTGCGTGTGCGCGCTGTACTGCAAAGCCAAACTTTTAACAACCATCGGCTTGGCAATAGAGGGAGTGTAAGTTTCTAGAATCCCTGTGGCCTTTCCGGCTTTTTATTTGATGCACCAGAAGCGCATCGACTGATGCACTAAAGTGTGTTTTTCTTCATTTGCCAAGAAGCAGGTTTAGGTTAATGTATTTATGTATATCGTTCGTAAAGGTAACGTCAAACTACAACATACGATGAGTATTTCTTTCCATGTCGAGCAGAAATATCAGTTTTTTCTTTCAACTGATGCATTGACCTTTTCCGTGCGTAGGTCCATCCACGAGTGTCTTCCGAGTACATGCTGACTGACCGAAGGATGGTTTTGTGTTTTATCTCCAAGGTCCCCAACATCCCCTAACACTCCCCGAAAATTTCCTCAACATTAGCCTAACATTTTTCATACAGCGCCTTGAATAACGTAGTATAGAAAACGACCCAAGAAACTGGTTCCCGAGACGATGACAGCATAGATGGCAGTGCGATCTGCACAGCTGATAATTTTCTTATGAAAGTAATGCGGTTTAGTTAGTTTTTGAAATATATTGTGTAGACTTGTTTGTCTTGAAAAGCGGTACGTGAATTGATGGAAACAGTTATATCTGTGGAGGGATTTACAGTCACGAAATGGAATTAATTTGGAAAGAAAAGTAAAATAAAATTAATAAATAAATAGAAGAAACATCGCAATGTGATTCCGGACGTCAGGTGTTGGATTGTGTACTAGAGTTTATTTTTCTATGTTATTAGAATATAAATAGTATCCTGAGAGATATTTCATACCGAAGCGACAAACCACAAGTGTCGCTTGGAAGCGAGCCGTTGGTAATCAATGCAGCCTTTCGAACCGTAGGGACACAAGCTCTGACTGCACCGTTTCCTTACGGAGATTTTAGATTAAAGCAACACGCGACAAACGATACGGGGATTTCACACCAAAAGCGACACGAGTCCTTCTGTCCAAGACAACTTTCATACCGAAGCGACACGCGACACATGTCACTTGGAAACAAGCCAATCAAGAGCAACATTTCACATCGTAGCGGTATGACGGGCAGCACAGGCTAGCGTTCGATTGGTGAAATCCTCAAACTATAAGTGTCGCGTGCCGCTTGTTGCTTTGGTGCGCAATCTCCCTAAAGCAAGACAGTCATTCCATCGCGCATGCGCGAACAACAAACCACGGCAACACATTGCAAGCTATTGGTGAACATGTGGTTTGTCGTGTTGCCTAGATCTGCTGTTCACATAATTAGCAACAAACGCTTGCTAATAGACTAAAGCACGAGCCATGTCGCTTGTCACTTGGGAACTCTCCCTGTGGCGCGTCGCTTCGGTCTGAGCACCCTTCCTTTAAAGAGCTTTCAGACCGAAGTAACAAGTAGCACGCGAATACGGCATAAGAACGTGTCGTTTGCTGTTTGGACTCTCATGCGCAATGAATGCTATTTTACAGTCTGGAAGTGTCTGCGTCACTAGTCACATCAGTGTGAACATCCCGTGTCGCTTGTCCCATTGGTCTGAAAGTTTCCTTACATTAATGTCGATGGCACTAAGGAAGTTTTGAGGGTTTCCTCTTGTAGTTTCATGCAATCATCATTATCATCATTGCCGCGATTAGTTTAAAGCGGAAGAAAAGAGACCAAAAATACAAATACTTCAGTGTGTATACCTTTAAAACAAATGATGATGATGATGATAATAATAATAATGAACCTAATTCATACACACAAATTTAGTTACCAAGAGCATTTCACGCGTATAGTTTGTCCCGTATTATTAATGAAAGTAACGATAACAGGACGTGGTCGACTGTCTAGAATGTTCGTTAATATCTTCGCAACCACTGTACCAAATACCATAGCAATTATCACATTCATAGAAATGCTTCATGTAAAAGAACCTGACTTTGCAGCGAAAACTCCATTTACTACCACTATAAGCAGATGAATACCATGCAGCTGTGCCGACACCAGCGTCTCTAGCGGTATCATATTCGAGTGGAACCAGTCAGAGAGCCCAGAACAGTGCCGTTTTCCACACTACGTTATTCAAGGCGCTGTAATTTTTCACAAAGGCTTAATTTATGGTCTTTTGGCTCTAAATTTACTCTCACACCCCCTAAATAAGAACTTACCGCCCAAGATTGAAAATACTGGATAAGCCCCCGGGATGGTTTATGACCGAGTATAAAAGCACGAAGTACACAGTACCCGCTTGGACTTCCCTTAACTTGGAGCCGAGAGGTTTGGTTCTATTCTTTCACCGTGCGGACCATAAGTGCTAAGTTTCAGGAAGAAGAATTCATTGTAAGGCATTAGCACCATTCGGCGAGCCAGACAACTGCAAGATGCATCTGAGAGGAAACACGTGACTACCAACTTCCGGCTTAAGATCATCTTAGCTGAATCGCCGGACGACAAAAAAAAGTCACACTGTCTGTGGATGAAACTAGTCAATGCAACAACTACCATACAAGCAGCAAAGGGGAAAATTACGGAGAATAAATATAGCTATTTAGGAAAGAATGAAAAAAGTAGTTACTATTCTCGGAAAGGGGGTAAATATGGTATATCATCTTTGGTCATACGATTAATTGCATTTAAGTAATTAAAATCAATTTTGAGTTCATTTTCATATTCAGCTTCATAATATTCCGAGTTCAATCAAAATATTTGTTCTGAATAGAAACAAATGTTACCACGTTATTTCTCATTCTGGATATATACTTAGCATTCATTAAAGTAGATTATATTGTTCAAATCTTGTGTCGAAGTCATGCTCTTCGTTCTGTGAAGCAGACGAGATATTCAGTGAACGTGGTCTTCATATAACTTCATAGAAATGTTTTCAGACATCGCCAAGTATAGCCATCTCCGCAATAACATTATCCAAAATCGTACATATCTCCACGGACGGCGCCATCTTGCAAGATCTTGTGCAGACGAAACGAGTCAACTTTTCCTTGACTTCCTCCGGTTGCAACATGGGTGTAAGCCGTCTGAATGGCCGGACGCTTTCACTCTATAGAACAGTGTTAAAAATGTAAACAAACATTGGTGAGGTCTTGCCCAGCCCCCCCCCCCATCACTACTCCATCGGGGAGGCCACAAAAAGGCAAACATGAAAGTATTGACACCTTAATATTAGGCTGTGGATTTCTACGCACTAGAAAATAGCAAAATATTCATGCAAATATGCCGCAAAAACCTAAAAATATGCAAGAAATATGTGCTTTTCACCCCAATACAATACGCAGATAAACAATCAACATGTTTGTAACAAAATGCAAGTCGTACAAATTCTTTTGGGTACCAATCCTTTCTTCGTTCTGCTTGTATCAACAGGTTTCGTCTCTCTACGTCTTTCGGAAACCTACGAAGTGATACTTGACTCAATAAATTTGTTCCTGATCGAACTGTACAACCATATGCTACACAGCTGACACCCCATTTCCTTGTAAAAGGATCTCCACTTTGCCCTTTCATATAACGTCCATAGCACCGTAAGCTTAACCGGATGTTCGAGAGGGACCAGACGAGTGCGCATGCTTCGCAGTAGCTCCGCCTTTAACATCGTCTATAGCAAACCTTTCACCACGCATGCGCAAACAGACCGAGGCGAGAAGATGCACGTGATAAAACAGCCCACCGAGCGACAAGCGAGACGTGCAATTTGTCGTGTTGCTTCGGTTCGGCAGGTTTTGTTTATTTTTGAAAGTTGGTTTCCAAGTGGCACGTGTAGCTTGTCGCTTCGCTCTGAAAGCTTCCTTTCGAGTCGACACTACAAAAGGCACGTGGACTGGGCCTTTTCTCTACCATGAATCGTGTCGCCTCGGTATGTTGTTCTCGCATGCGCGGTGAATGGCTTGCTTTAGAATAATTTCACGGTGTAAAATATTCGTGTCGCTTGAAAGCGAACCCTCAGTAATCAATGCAATCTTTGGAACCGAAGTGACACAACAAGCTGCACGTGTCGCTCGGACTGAGACCTTTTCTCTATACCGTATGGTGTGGCCTCGTTCCGTTGCTTTCACGTGCATGGTGACTGCTTGCTTGGGTCTCGTGTTGCTTGTCACTTCTGTGTGAAATCTTCCTAAGAGATCTTTCAGTCCGAAGCGACAGGCGTCTCTTGGAAGCAAACCATCAGTAATCAATACAACCTTCCAAACCAAAACAACACGACAAGCTGCAAGTGTCGCTCAGACTCCAAATAGTGTGCATCGTGTCGCCTCGGTCTATTGGTCGCCCATGCGTCGTGAATGCTTGCTTATAGAGTAAAGGGTCCTGTGTCGCTTGTCACTTCAGTGTGAAGCCCCGGTGTCGCTTCGGTCTGAAACCTCCCAGAGAGACGTGTTTTTCAGCACAACACCACAGACAGATCCACTGTCTTGATCCGGGTACCAATCCTTTCTTGTTCCGCTTGTATCCACAGGTTTATTCTCGGTATGTGATTCGGAAACCTACGAAGTGATACTTGTCTCAATAAATTTGTTTCCAATCGAACTGTGTAACCATATGCTACACCCTTTTCCTTGTGAAACAATCTCCATTTCGCCGTTTAACATTAACGTCCATAGCATTGTCAACGTAACCGGATGTTCGAGGGGAACCGGACGAGTGCGCATGCTCCGCAGTAGCTCGGCCTTTAACACCGTCCATAAGATGTGACGTCAACTTCCGCCCGCCGAACGCTAAACGTGCAAGATCTTCAAGCGGACTTAGAAGTTGTCTCGCCCGCTGAACGGGGCTATAGATTGGCTGATAAAGGCACGTTACCGTGGAGGCCAATTGTCTGCCTCAATGTGCTACGAATAAAGGCAAGGTTTGTGTTAAGTCAATTTTATGCCCAGATAAGCTAATTGGGACTATAGACCTACAGTTTAAAGTGGGATCCGATTACAGGGTGCGAAATCACTGCAGATTGGTGGGTTGGTAGGAGCAGACCGACAGACGTGCGCACAAACACACCACACTATATAATGTCATTAAATATGAGCCAATTATTAAAAAACCAAATTACATTATAAAATATATATTATATCCGCTGTCCTTCAATTAAAATTCGATTGCAAATTGAAGATTTTAATACACTACTAATGGTATGAAGATGAACAATGATTTGTGTGACTAAGGGGGAAGGGGCAATAATTAAAAGACATTAAGAAGATAATAGTTTCCTACATAAAATTCACATCTAAATGATATTACATGTTTTATTAACATATTTATATATTTTGCGGTAGCTGACCAAATGGCAGTGAGGAATGGAGAAGAAATAACAGGTCAGACTAATTTCAGTGTTCTGGGGATCGCTGGGTTCAGTGTCCTTAGAGATTGAGGCTCTTTGTTGTCCGTTCTTTGTTTTTCTTTTCGATATTATTCCAGTAAAGTATATTCGACTCCCAAACTAATTGTTTAATTTTGTTGTTAGAACAAAAACTCTTCCCCCCCCCAGAAAAGTTTGGTGGGGCGGAAATTTCAGGACAAGATCGTTGGTGGGGGGAATTCCCCCTGTCCCCCCCCCCCGGGATTTCGCACCCTGGATCCGAACCTTTGTGCAATGTGTGCCTCCGCCGAGGATCGGGCCCGGAACTTCTTGCTTACAGTGGACGCCATTACATTATAGGAGAGGCCATGCTAGGGCATCTAAAGGTATTTGTATTTTTGTTTCGGTTAATCGCGACGATGAGAATAAATGATAATTAGATAAAGGTGATGAACGGATACCCACAATGAACACCAATGCTGGGCAGGCACTCAAGCCCATAAAATTTTGTAGCGACATCGAACTCGGCCACGGTGTTTTAGCCTGCCTTTTTATCTTTTCCTTACTACTTGTCACTGCCTAAAATTAATAACACACAGTGATGTAAAATATGCCTATATTATAGGTGCGATTTTCCGTTGTTGATTTTTCTGCAGATTCTAGATGTTTGAACGCCTTCTATAGCTATGGGGACTATAAAATCTGGTGTAATGAAAGACACATCAAATACTGCAACCTCATTGATCATTACCTTCCGATTAGTAATATGGCGCATATATTGATGTTAATAGTCAATTGCTCTAAGGGGCGTAAGGCACCGAAGACACCAAAATGTCAACTTTCCTTCCACGTAATAGACCCTGGACTACATTTTGCAGACTAGCGAGGTTCTGGCGCCTGGACTCACGGCCAGTATAAACCTCCGTGGGACTTGTGCTATGTGATTGTCCCTTCATGCATCTCATCACCATGTATCCTCATCTTCTCCATTAGCCAAAAGTATCAGAAATGGGAAGTAAAATAAACTAAATCAACCAAATTAATTGCTCTAAAACTTCGAAACAAACCTTTCAATTGTGTGAAGAATCTTAGAGCAGTTTGCATTATTCTTATTAAATTTACTTAATTTACATGATAAACAATACAAGACTTTCAAAAAAATCAATTAAGAATTTTCATTAAAAGAACATCTTGGCACATAGCCGAACGTTCTAAACTGAATTGTAAAGTTGTAAAATGTAATTCCATACTTGGAGACATTTTTTTTTTTTAACTTTACGGTGCAATTTCCCATAAAAGTCGCACAGTACGATTATTATAGACTTACATCATATTCCGTGTACAGAAAATAAATGAAGCAAGAGAAAGTAGCCGTTGCTGGGCAACCGACGAACAAAGGCATTCGTGGAAGGAATGTGAATCAAATCTTGGAGCACGCAGTGGTTGATGCAATTTGGAGATTGACGTGGGAAGCTATTTCAATTAACTGCCTTGCAATCCACCCAATGCGTGATTACTAGGACAAGTTCATGAAATGAGAACATTGGAATTCTAAGCACGCACGTACGTAAAGGTAGCTTTTGTTTAGGACTTGGGAGATGGCACACGTACTGCAGAGCATGATCAGCAGGTGCCTTTGTGTTTATATATAAAAAAATCGTGGTAGTGTTCCTTCATTGTTTCTACATTTCATATGAGTTGATGTTTCTCTTGGAAGATGGGATATTATTTCAGATTTTCCAGTCGCATTATTGTAATGGTTACGAATGCTCTCACCTTGGAAGTTTACAACACCGAAGTGATATAGGGTAGCAGCATATCGCGAGAGACTGGGCGAGATTAGAATGCGAGGCCCCCATCCATTCTTTACATTTGAAATCTCAATGTGAATCTAAATAATAATAATAATAAATTACTGACGAATAATTTCTTTGTTTTCCGGGAGCTGAAATCTGAAGCTGTAGGACAGGGCCGTACCCAGCGGAATGACCATGGGGGCCATGATCACCCTCAAACTATGAAATATCATAATGTGAAGATATAAAAACCTACGAAAATAACATTGACGATTTTTCAGATTGTGCAAGAATTTCGATTTCGCCCTTGCATATATGAATGGGTTGTTTGGGGAGAGAGAGGCTCCAGAAGTCTATAGTCTGTAACACTGAGTAATTAATAATTATTGTTTTATAACTATCGATGCTAGTCTACAAGACATTCCGATTTAGTCGGGTCAGTCCATTCTTTCTAATCCCTGTCCAGACATTTTTTAAACTGCATTCGTGTTGCAAAAATATTTACTTTTATGGGGGGGGGGGAGGTTAACTCACATTCAGGGGCCTTCCCCATGGCGCAGTGGTAGCGTCATTGCCTTGTTATCAAGGGGTCCCGGGTTCGATACCCGGTGGAGGCAAAAGTGATTCGGATCCCACTTTAAACTGTAGGTCTAGTCTCGATTAGCCATACTGTGCATAAAGTGGACTTAAAACACCAACTCAACTCAATCGCTTAACTCACATTCTTCTTCATTTTAATAATCATTGCTAATACGTGATTAACCATAGAATTGTCATGGCTGTTCTATGGTGCTAGTTAGTATAAGAACATTTTTAAAAAATGAAAAAAATAATAATTTGTGGAACGCAGTACTATCCGAATACTTCTGAGAATTGAATGTAAACAAAAAGCACCAAACTGTGTAGGCCATGCGGCAACTTTTGTCTGTAAGCGACTTTGTGTGCTGATTGTCGGATCGGGGGAGGGGGGGATCTATCGGTGAGTTGATTCTTTTCCGTTACTTTGGACCATAACATTGCAACTCTACAATTGTACAGCCAATAGCAAAGATAGGCAAATAGTTCATCCCTATTTTTATTCTATTTTTACTCTATATCTTGTTGTTCTAAGGGATGGAATTTTGTTTATGCGAAGCTGATGTTGACATCTGCTTAGTGGCGTTTTTATTTCAACCCATTATCATCACACTGTGGAAAACAGGCTGAATGAAAATACAATAGACATGTTACTTTTGCCGTTGACTGTACACTTAGCACTAGCTGTAATACTACCATAACATTCGTGGTCACATCTAATACTAGAACAGCATTTCGCCGATCACCGTGACGGAGTGGTTAACACAACGTTCTACGACGCCAGGAGTCCCGGGTTCGAATACCGGGCAGGGCATGGGTGTTCCTTTATCAATTTCATCATATCATCACTCATCTTGATCGTCGCAATTAGCCAAAAGTATCAGAGAAACGACGTAAAATAACCTAACTCGATCAATCCAACAGCATTTTGGATCTTCCCTTTCTTCCACATTTTCGGATCTGCCCCCCCCATCTTCAAAAAATCCTGGGCACGGGCCTGCTGTGAGAAGGAAGGAAACAACACAAACATTAAATGCCTCACACTTGCTTCGTGGCAGTTGGAGGTGCTTTATTGTTAACTTATTAAAATCGTGAGTGCAAGGTCGAGAGAAGGAAGAAAATACAAGACAAGCTGCTTTTAATGCAATAAAAGAATAAATGGGTAAGAATGTCGAAGCAAATTGTCGTGAATTTTTGCGTAAATATTTCACATGAGAAACACGACGATAATTTTTACTTTTTTCAGGTCCCCTTAGGCTTAGGCCCCGCCTGTCTGTATGTTACGCCCCTGATTTGACGTATTCATTCAAATTATCACGTTCAACGAGAATTTAAAACCAGGTAAAAACATAATATTTTAATTCTCTTGCCCACAAAAATTAGCCTTTCCCATTATTTCTTCTCACTTCTGTATATACATTTTTCGTATCAACCTCATGGAACGCGAGGCCCCTTTATGCGCGAGACCTCGGGCGGTCACCCACTTCTTGCTACGCCACTGTAGTGTAAATTAAGATAATTTGATGGCATAGGTTATTTGGTGATAATTCTTCAAACGTATGCCACAGCATAATTCATGCATTGATGAGATAGCTCTCGGTGCCCATCTTCTCAAATGCATCATCATGAGCCATCTAATGCATAGGTTATGCTGTAGAATACGTGAGAAGGATTGAAGACTAAAATTGGTAAACGCAGTTAGTACCACAATAATTCAAATACCGTTTTCCACGTTAAACTGTGAAATGTGCCATGCTTTATAATGTGGTAAACGTGAAATGTGGCTGGTAGCCCTCTAAGTAGTTCAAAGGGCGTGTAAAGAGGCCACTAGTGTGAACGTTCTTACGGGCTGATGTGCGGAACGATGCGATTTCCCAACACTTTCGCTTTTGGCACTTACAACGTTTACCACTTTTAGTCCTCAATTACGTATAAACAAATAACTTATGCCACCAAATTACTTTACCCAATAATATTCAAAATAATATTAATCAAGGTGTACCGGGTTCGATACCCGGTGGAGGCACAAGAAGTGCGGATCCCACTTTAAACTGTAGGTCCAGTCCCGATTAGCCTTACTGTGCATAAAGTGGACTTAAAACAGCAACTCAAAATAATATTTATAAGAATGTAAAGCATATGAGCAAATGTTTCATAATTGAAATTCATAATCGTTACAATCATTCAGTGGCGTCAACATATATGCTCGTGGAGCCCGAGCTCACTCAATAGCGTGTTTTGTTGTTTTTATGTTGTTATTTGTTATCGTGATTCGCGTTGGAGTGCTTATTGAAATCAGTAAACACAATTTTAAAAAAAATAAGTGAGGATGCGTTTTTGGTGTCCATTGATATCATGATGCATGGAAGTGAGGATTTATAAGGAGTTTTTGTGAACTCAAGTGTTTGAGCCCACCTAATGTTTTTCAAAAGTTGCCGCCCCTGTCTGCATGAAGTGCTAAGATCTATGAGAAACAAACAAATTACCTTTAAATTCCAGAAGTTTCACTTAAGTCTTATGCAAACGCAGCCGGAGTGTGGTGCCTATTTATTTATTTATTTATTTGCCTTCTACAGAGAAAGGATATCTCCAATTACAGAGAAATAATGTGAATATTAATATTTAATATAAGTGAGATTAAATAGCATGACATATTACATAGATATAACTATAACATAGCTAAGTATACTTATATATATATATATATACATATACATAACATATACATAACACATAAATTATCCATAAATCCACAGCCAATATTATTACATTTCTCATGAATACATATGTAGATTAGATTTGTTCAGAATAAATATGACCATAATAGGATAGAAGTCTTCCTCCGTAGCCGAGCGGGTTAAGGCGTTCACTCGTCTTGAGATCGTTCGCTTCTGGACGGCGTAGGTTCGATCCGGCTCTGGTCAGAATTTATTCGGCCTACGTATAGGGCCGGTGGCAACCCACCATCGTGAGGAAATTGGGGAGCTTCGAATGAGTAAGCGTAATCCGGTCCCGGAAACCTACTATAACTGCTGGGGATACGTCGGGCTGACCCCCCGACTATTCCAATACTGGTTGAAGATCTCCACGCTTAGAGGTGACGAAGGAAAGCGTGGGAGGGAGACCAGCAGTCGGTAGGTAAGCCAAGGCCCTTCAGGGCTGTTGCGCAAAGGATTATTACAATAGGATAGAAACAATAATGAAATAAATACATACACATATTAATGGTCACATATCCATAAACTTATCCAGATTCATATCTTTACATTATACATACGCACACACATATTTATGTGGATATGGGGATACATATAGAACATATTCTACAATAAATAATAAATACAATAAACAACCATCCATTTGTGAAAGTATATCTGTTAAGTGTGGCTTTTATAGCATTTTTATATTCCAAAATGTTAAGATTAAAATCAATATTTGGATTAGTGGATGTTATTCTATTATACACACTACTCATTGCAATTAATGGTGATTGTTTGTACTTTTCAGTTTTAGGGGTATTATATAGCAATACATTTCTTATTCTTAAATTACATGTTCTATGAAACATATTTGGTCCAATCGCATAACCTTCACTGTGACCGAGATAGAAAATACGTGAAGCTCTCCTTATGTAGCCCTGATGTGCCTTTTTATGGCCCGGCCCGTATACTGCAAAAGTGTCCAGTTAATATATGATGTCGGCAAGTCTAATCCAGTAAGAGGTAAGCTGAGTGTGAACATGGATAAATGTGTATTATTATGTTTGTTTAATACCTCTAAGAAGCTAAAAACGACAGGTGGTTTAAATGTGTATGTTCAGTGAACATGAAAAAAAAAAACAAAGAGCATCGTGTGGAGTAATGCCGGATGACTATTAGATTTCGAATTTCATTCCACATGCATCAGTTAATTGTGAGAATTTTATGCATTAGTCTTAATCACGAAACCACCTTTACTTTATTTATACAATTTCACCTATTTTCTATTGTACAATATTTACACTAGGTCATGTTTCTTTTCGTTTCAATGTTCATATTCACGGTGCTGCGTTTTAATTATGTGAGTACTCGTATTTATATTTTTCGTACTTTGCAATGCCTTTCTGTCTCTTAGGCTAATCGCGACGATGAGGTGGTTCCATGAAATTGATGAAGGGGCACATACAAAGGGACATGTCTAGGACTGGACTTAAACCCGGAACCTTCGGTGGCGTGAACATAAGTCGATCAATTAACGTTCTCACATGCATGCATGTGGTCCGGGGTTTGATACCCGGTGGAGGCCCATTAGCTTTCTGTGCATAAAGTGGACATAACAACTAATTCAAATAAACAAGCATGTACACTATTTTAAAATGTTTACCAATTTATGAAAAATCCATTAAGTCATGTAAATTAGTGATTTTAATTGTAATTTTAATGTTCATGAAACAATGATAGCTTCCTATTGAAGATATTGCATATAGACACATATCAACTTTAATTCATCACATACAATGACATTTGCATCAAAGGTTGTGACCGCTCGGCCCCTATCTTTTCCACCATACAAAAGCAAGACATTCCCTTCTCCATTTCGATTTAATCTTTATCCTTAAACGTAACGTTCCCGGTAGCAACGTCCACCAGAATTTCTATGAAACTTGCTATTTCTTAACTTAGATCGGGAAGATCGCCCTTGTGAGTATCCGCGTCTGCCAAGAAGCAATCGAACAGCATTGTCCCGGTATCTCCCATCTCTAAGCCAGAGCGACGGCTCCCCTCATCCTCAGAAGGGCCATGAATGTTTTCCCGAAGCCGAACGCACCACGTGAATCTGGCAGAAAGCTTACGCTCCTTTTCCAGCAGGACCTCCGGACATTTGGCGTCTCAATAAGACATGACGCAAATCCAGCAACAATGGACAACAAACATTACCTTCCTTGCATAGAAGGGCTTCCGTCCCTTTGCCCGCTTTGGAATCTCCCGGAGGGCTTTCTTTTTAATCAAGTGACCAACCAATTTGCTCCTTTTGCTGATGGAGATGTTAAGAAGCAGCGAAGCACGTTATGGGCCTTTGCTAAGCTCACCTGTCAGCTTCGACAATGAGGAACGCGGGCGGGTCAGCCAGCGAAGAGAGCAGGTAAATGGCAAAGGGGGCCCCGTTCTCCTTACGCAGTCTTCTCTCATCCTGTATTCATTCACCACGTTGAAAAACTCCATCCCCTGCAGCTACATCGCCCTCCTTTTTTTATCCTTTTTAAACATGGTACACTTGTACTCTTGCACTGCAGCTTCCCATACATCAACAATGTTCATAAAGGCATGCTGTCGTATGCCATCTTCAGGGCATGTCCTCCTGTCAACAATGAAATGGATCTATTTTCTTTGTGTTGTTACATGCAGCGGCGCCCAAGCTCACCCAATAATTTGTTGTATTATTATTACATATATGTTACCATAATTCGTGGTGTAGTGCTTACTGAAATCAGTAAATAACAGATTTAAAAAGAAAATAATTGAGGATGGGAGAATTTAGGAGTTTCTTTTGTGAACTTGTAGACTCCACCCAATGTTTTTCTTTTTCAAAAGTTGTAACCTGGTTACACGGGTAACAATATTGAAGATTTAAAACGTTGATAAACAGGCTTGTAGAAAGGCAAACGTGCACACCCACCCATATTACATTTACTAACAAAATTAGAGATGCACTTATATTTAGAATTATTAGATATTCAAAATTTGAAATTTATTTTCTACATATTCGTAATGAGAAGAGTGGAAATTTCCTTGATGACGTATTGGTTAGGTTGTCGCCGGGGTTCGATCCTTGGTTGAGGCACGTTGCATTCATACAGTTAGAATTTTAAACTGTAGTTCCAGTCCCGATTAGTCTCTCTGGATTAAACGTTGACAATTTTTCACATCTTTGGGTACGGGAATCTATTTCGTGCATGATACGCCAAAACGGATATTTTCCTACATTTAAATTCAAATAGGCTACAGCCCAAAACATACCAGTGCGATTATTTTCATCTTTTCCTTTTCCAAGTTGTACAAGAAGAAATATATTGCAGATTTCGTTGCATTTTTAAAATTTATTACTGTGATCTGCTTTCATGTAAATTTATTATAAGTGCTTCAATCTAAAAATAGATTCGAATAAAATTTGCAGCACACGTCAAAGTTTGTTGAACGGAAACTTTTAGTTCTGAACCAAATTGTCCTGTATATACAACAGTGAATAGATTTGTTTGAAAATTAAATTGTTCCAAGTATATTTAATCTCTAGGTTCACCCTGAGGATTGAAATGGGTGATAAAAAAAAATTAATGCAACCCGAATACCTGGTTGTGCAAGGAGCTATTCTAACAATTATACCAAAAGATATGCAGTCAAAGGTATTACAAATATAAAAACAACACGGCAGAGCAGGAAATGAAGATTAAAATAAAAAGTGGCGGTATAATATCAAACGACTAAATGAATGGGCAACACACTTGGGAAAATCCGCGAAAAACACTTATCCATAAATAAGGAACACGGCATTAGCCACAAATTGCATGTTGACAACTTGTAATCCATTTGTGAATGACCTCCGTTCTTTGGACAAGAGTTGAATGCAAGAGGCAAGGAATGTTTCACTATTGTGGCAGAGAACTAGCCTTTGTGTCCTTGCATTAGTTGCCGCTAAACCATAGCAAGGTAGAGGAGAGGGCGGAGAGGACAAGAACCAGCAATGACAACCGTTGGAGCGACCATCTTGCCGGCTCTGCAGGCAGTCCATTGTGGAACTCTTGTTTGGCAAGTAGCTTACTGGAAACTGCGGCTCCCCTGCCAGCCCTCTTAGGCCGGACCCATCTGCGTCCCTCTCCCCGCCCTCCAGTTTACACGTTTCTTCGCTATCCTAACAGCTGATTGAGATTGGTAATTTATTCCAATTCACAATTATACAACAGTGCCAATTACACTGTACTCTCGCCATGGTGGTACATATACGGAATTAATGGTTGGGGTTCAAAGTACAGCAGCCCAAGGGAAGTTCAAATGTAATAGTTGCAATTTAATTGTTACTATATGTTATAAATAACTTAAAAATTATAACCAATAAGATTGTCTATACACAATTTGAATGCCATGGCTTCATCTACAACTTTCGAAACCTTTTCAGCCAATTTAGTGTTATGAGGCTTATGAACAGTTTTGAGATTTGTTTATTTTATTAGCTATACAATTAGTGCAAAATAGTTACTAAACCAATTGGAGGAGTTCTGACCCATTAAACCCTTCCCTTAAATACGGCCATGACTCTTGCTCTATATTAGACGCTGGATTTCTAATCACCAAAATTTGCAGAAATATACAAAATATTACTCCCTCTGTCCCATAATTATAGTCCGGTATGCCAAAATGGTAGTACAGGAATGACAGACGAAGAGGCAGAAAGAAAGAACAATTTGTACTGATCCTTGAGTAATAAAGTTGTATGACTCATTCCCGTGTTTCATATTCTTCCGTATACACCAATGTCACAGTTTGAATATCGGACAATTATTATGACAGAACAAACAAAAATGTACCGGACAATAATTATGGGACAGAGGGAGTAGAAAAGTACCACGATAAGATGCGCTAAAGCAAGGGTGTCGAAACTGTTCCTACAAAGAGCCATCGCCGGGTCACATTACAATATATTTATACTAAGAAATCTGTACTCTACGGTGCAACAGACCTCTGAGGGCCAAGATTTGCCAAGAAGCTTTTTATTGGATGACGCGTGGTCAGCGCATCGACTATCATCGCCTCTGAGTTTTCTTGTTTTCAAGGACGGAGTTCACTACTATTATTTTCATGTATCTCCCCAATTGTCCGAAGATCGATCTCGGAGCAGCTTTCACCAAAGACGAGAGCGTTAACCATTCGACTAGGCGGGATCTCATTTGCGCTAATAATAATGCCATAAAGTAAAGTGTGTGCCTTTCTAAATGCTTGATGGGGGACAGAAGAAAATATGGATGGTTTCTGTGGCCTGTGAGCTATAATTTGTGAAGCTCTGCATTAAGAAATGAAAATATTACAATAGGCATACTCTAAATATATTATTATAGATATTATAATGATTTCCTCTCCAAAAGAACAGGAGCCAGATTGCAAAATTTTCCCATCTTACTTTTCGCTAATCGTAACGATGGAGCTAAATAGTGATAAGATGGAATGGATGAAGGGGCAATGACACACACAAACAGATTCTGGGTTCAGACGCCAGTGGCTTGTTAGCCTGCAAAAATGCAGCTCAAGGTGTACTACGTGGAAGAGGTTGACATTTGAGTGTCTTGTTGAGAAAAGGTCACCCCTTACACCACGGGGAAATAGCAATACTTCTTATACTCAACACCAGAGAGCAGCACAAAGATGATCTGCTGTAGCCAGAACTGCAAGGAGTCAAGTCATTTCCGGAAGGATTCGTGGACCGTGTTGTTTCTTCTGGCAACAAAGGAAACTAAAGTAGCCTGGCATCTGATATCAAGTAAATGATACTCACATATGAAATATTTGGACTCGTGTTTTTGGAGTGGAGAATTATTAGATGCTGGGGTATGTTTGTATGATTTAACATGATGACAACGGAACAAGTTGAAACAACTCTATTTCCTAGCTGGAAGGTAACATCCCCCGACTTCGAGCATTGTATACTGCACAAGTTCCTATCAGTATACACAGTATCCTGATAGAAGTTTGCTAAAACAGGAAAATTATGATGTGTGTTAAAATGTGTGTTTTTTCAAGTAAAATATGTCTGCCTCCTTCTTGGACTGGTTATTATTTCGAGCTACGAGAGACCAGAAAATTTTTGTGGGGAATGGGGCTAGCGTAGCAGGTGAGGAGTACATATAAAGTCTCTTGCAACACAACATGAGCTGAATATATGTTGAGATATATTTACTGACATGAATGAAAAACTTGCAATAATAAGAGACATTGATAATCGGCTGCCATATGCATCGAAAACAATCAGTTTGTAAACTCCTAATTTAAGAGGAAAATTACCTCCAGAGCAAGGCGTCACTAGAGAGGGGATTTCGGCAGTTCAATTCCCCTCCCCTCGAAATATCTTTGAAATAGAAGTACTAAAAAGAAAACATGAAAAATTTGCTTTCTTTTCCCAATTATTTTTTGTATCGAAATATTTAAATCGAAAAAGTTAATTTCTTAGATTTAGATTTAGATTTATTTTCTTTTTGTGCGAGCCATAGGCTGTACGCACTACATATTTTTGATTTTTCTACAATATTTTGTTACATTTAGTCTTCGTTTAAGCTGTCTCTTACTTTGTTCCATATATGCACATTCTTCCCCTCCCTCGACAGTTCTTATTTCAGTCTTTCTCCTGACTTCTCTTTTCCTGCACTCTCACCAAAACACGCATACATGTTGCTTTACACACACTTACACTATAAAGATGGCTCGTCTGGAGCATGATCACTCATTTCGCTACCTTCTCTAATAGCTTTCCCCCGCCGTTCTCTTACCTCTCCCAGGTATTTCCCCACTTGCTGCGCCGCTTCCTTTATCTTTATTCTGTCGTCTACCACTTCTATCATCTCCCTGCCTGTTAAGTTTTTCATCCATTTGTCCCTTAGGTCACGTGTAGAAGGGCAGTGCAGTAGGATATGCTCGTCCGTCTCCTCCCCATCGCGCAAAGGACATATCGTTTCCCCTGCTTCGTTTCTCTTTCTTAGTTGTTTCCATCCCCCTAATCTGAACCATGCCAGCGCGCCTCTTTCATTTTTTCCCACGAACTGGATATATTTCGCTTTCCCCCATTCTCTTACTCTTAGCTGTTCCCTGATTGAGGTCTTTGTTTGGCAGTCTGCTATTATTTCTTGCCTGTCTATGTCGAGTAACCTGTCCCTGATTTGATTTTCTGTTGAGATGCCCCCCCTTCCTCCCTCTTCCCATACCCAACCCATTCCGCTATTATATAAGAGATTTTTCACTTCTAGGCCCCAGCTGTAAACGTTATGCTCTCTTGTCTGTATTTCCAAACATTGTCCCCTCAGCGTAGTTTGGCCCTCTTGTGATAATCGCATCCAATATTTAACTACCCTCATCCGTGCTTGTACTGCGTCTCTGTTCAGTCCCAATTCCTTAAGAATCCCACAGTTGGCCGTGCCTCTGCTTACGCCCATTACTCTCTTATAAAATTCTGTTTGTATGCCAATTATTGTGTTGTCCCCCCTTAACCCCCACAGTTCTATTCCATAGTTTAATGTACCTAACACTACTGATGAATAGAGGTTTTGAATGACCGGGAAAGGCATTTGAGGTGCCTTATTTATTGTCCTTATGACTTGTCTTATTGCAAATTTTGTTTTAGTTTTTCTTGCCCTTATGTGGTGTGTCCAACTCCCTGTCATGGAGAGCGTTGCCCCCACGTATGTGAAGTTTTTAACCCGCTCGATTAACTCTCCCCCGTATGTCCATGTCTCTTGTCTGCTAAATATGTAGCCATTTTTGAAAGCAATAATTTTTGTCTTTTTAATGTTTACCTTCATTTTATATTTGATGCACCCCTCATATATGCTATCTATGCCCCTTTGAAGACCCTCTATTGTCTCGGACAAGATGACTATGTCGTCTGCATATATAAGGACTGGTATACTTTGCACTCCTATACATGGGATAGAATCCTGGTCCATGTTAATTTCATGCGCTACCCAATCTATGAACAGTGAAAATAGCACTGGTGAAAGGATGCATCCTTGTTTGAGTCCCCTGAGCGAAGGCTGCAGTGCCGAGACTTGGTTTCCTTCGCATCTTACTCCGAATTCTACCCTCGCATATATTGCTTGCAGTGCTCTGATCATGCGCGCGGACATTCCCTTCTCATACAATTTTCCCCACAAAATTTCCCTATGAACTTTATCAAATGCTTTTTCAAAATCAATGAAACATGCGTATAATTTCCCCCGCTTCTGTTTTATTTTCCTCTGTACGAGAGTTTGTAATATGAATATGTTGCGTGCGGATGGAGCAGCAGTGTTATGTAAACTGCTGACCGCAGTGTGCTTTAATGAAACCTTTCCTAAACTTTGAACTTAAGGAAAATTTAATCATTTTCCTGGTCAGGACTTTGTAATCTTGTGCAACTTGGGTCACTATTTTCTCCAATTGAGTATTTTTCAGCCCACTTTATCAACACATAGGCTAATAGCGACTGGACCTACAGTTCAAAGTGGAATCCGCAGCACTATGTGCTCCCACGAGGTATCGAACCCAGGACCCCTTGATTGTTCGTTGATTGGTTGATTTGGTGTTTTAAGTCCACTTTATGCACAGTAAGGCTAATCAGAACTGGACCTACAGTTTGAAGTGGGATCCGAAATACTATGTGCCTTCACCGGGTATCGAACCCAGGACTCCTTGATTACAAGGCGACGAAGCTACCACTGCGCCATCGGGGAGGTCTATAACCAGTAGACAGAAACATTTCAAATTGATATTTCTATTTACTGCATCAACGTTCCGAAAATTAATTAACTTTACTCTTGAAATTGGTAGTTTTGTACTTTTCCTTACTTAGAGAGCCATGGAACCTCGACTAATGAGCCAGGACGATATAATTTGATTGATTGATTTGGTTACTTTACGTCGCATTTCTGCCACATCGCTAGTATGAAGGAATTCATGAAGGGGTGCTCACGAAAAACGCCCAGGCGCAAGCGGAGATTTGAACCCGGGACTACTGGCGTCGTAGCCCGCTGTGTTTATCACTCCGCCACGGAGGTCGATTTGATAAAATACAAATGTGCAAATAAAATATGAGTGACTAATGTGAATTTATCTTAAGACATTCTTTTTTTTTGTATCCATTCATAATTTTATGGGTATAGAGCTTTTACATTTTGGCAGGGTTGTTAAAGGTCCGGGAACTCATAAATTCTAATGGGTTCTACTGGGTTCCGCTGCAGGACCGGAACCTTTTTTTTTTTTTTTCGCACAATTGAAATTCGGAACAAGTTGCGTATGGTTTCATTGAAAAAAGGTGCCTGGACCGTATTTAAATTCAGCCGGAAAAAAGGTTCCTGAAACGTATTTAAATTGATCCGGAAAAAAAGTTCCTTAACCGAATTGAAATACTTCACGGATAAATAGGTTCTTTACGGTCCAGAACACATTTATGGTTACTGATTTTCTCCCCTGGACCGGAATTGAATTTATTAAAAAATCCTGAACCTTTAACATCCCTGCATTTTCGTAACAAATTGTCCATATCTCACTCATAGACGAAATTTCACATTCTCCTCCAGTGTAAAGAAACAGGGGAGGCAAGACAAAAATATATCAGGGAAATAAATGAAGATAACATTGAGAATATAATGACAAACGTTATTAGGAGGGAGAGACCGAGAAGGGGGGAGGCGCAAATAAAGAATCTGGGAACTTTCCTACACTACGCCTGGGTAATGAGATCAAAGAAGCTTAGTGGGGATAGCGAACATGTGTGAAAGGGGGGAGGGGTACTAAATAAATAAATTAATAAATAAATTTGAGAAAATTTAGGAACCACTCAGGTAACAGGGCAAGTATAGGGAAAGATTTCAAATGACATAGTGTTTGTGAACTCCCAAGCAGTGGTGAAGGTGGAAGCAGACTAAAAAGGAGGAAGGGTGTAGGGAAAGTACACGAAAATTTTGCACTTGTATGGTATGTATAGCTGTAAAGGCTCATACTGGAAATAAATTCTATTCTATTCTATTCTATTCACTCATAGACGCAGATACAGTACATACCTTTTACAAAATTCTTCAAATAGTGTGCAAATTAAATTGACATTTGGCTGTTCATCTGCGCAACACTACCAATGTTTTACAAAAAGTGTGAAGTGCTTCTGGCAAAAAGAGCAAGTTGAACATAAAAAAAGACTACTACCCTTGTAGTATCTCTCCCCCCCCCCCCCATCTCTTGATAGCAAGGAATGCATTTGAAATGCGACCAGGTGTAGGCATTGTGGTAAGCGTGTCTGAAAGCAGCGTTTGCATGTTTGCGCATTTCATTAAAAGAATGGTAACTCTTCCTTTTGTAGATGCAGCCTTTCCTTTAGTCACTTTCTGCCGTTGATGCCTACATGTCTGCCAGCCTCATGTTTTGGGATAAAAGGATCGAGGAAGGGTCATTAAAAAAGAAAGAATGGGAGGGAAAAAACTGGCAGAGCCGGGTAATGACAGCACTTTGCAGAGGACGCCTGTGTTGATGTCTTACGAGAGTCGAGGCTCACAGAATGGTATCCACGAAATCCCACGACCCGCTTGAGGGTTCGATGGGGGGGAGCAATCGGGAGGAAAAAGAGGGGGTATACTTTGAAACGGCGGGGATGATACAAGAAGAGAGAGGGTGGGGAACTTTCAGCACGGAACCACAGGTTTGTGCCAGCGATGCCAACCTTAGCATAATTATGCTAAACCTAGCACAATTTTAGGTTCGTTGGCACCTAGCACCCTGTGTTTGCATAATGGGAAAATCTAGCATAACTTCCTTCTCTTGGAGGGAGAAATTCACTTCAAAATACGATAATTTGAGAAATTAAAAATACAATTTTATCCAGATCTTATTTCTGGTCCAAGCACACCCTCTTCTCTTCATCTTTTCTTTATTATCCCCAGTTTACCTCGCGAGAAATCATGGCCAAAAATCGGTAGAAAGTTGTGGGGTGCAAATAAAACAAATGTTCCGTTTTATAGTAATCATCTCGAACATTCTCAAGTTCAATGTTGAGGTCATCTCGGTCGAAAATAATTATAATACTGCGACGCCAAGGGTCCCGGGTTCGAATCCCGCTCGGGCTTGGTTGTTTGTGAATGTCCATTCATCAATTTCATCAGTCATCCCCATCTTTGTAAATTAGCCAAGAGGCACAAAAGGCGAAGTAAAATAAACTAAATCAATCAATCAATAATTATAATAATAAATTACTATTACTAATTATCAATAAGAGTAATAATTCATTATTATAATTATAGATCCTTGCATCATTTATCAGCATTTAGCATAATTTCACAGATTAAACAGCACTTTTTATTATCTAGATGTTGGCAACGCTGCGTTTGTCCCGCTCACAAATCTGCAGACACAAAGTGTCCGCCATATTGTGTAGGTCGTGCTGTCGGGCCCCATTTGACGTCCTGCTCGTTGGTGCCGCATGATCGCTTCCCTGAACGGACATGATCCCGACAACAGCCAGTCAAAACGTCTTCCCGAATCACCAGAAACAAGACGCAACGAGAAACTAATCACCTTTCAACCAAAAGGGGGATAAAAACCGTGGCTTTGAAAACTTGGAACCCGCGGCGAACGCAGCTTTGTGGTCGACTGTGTGTGCCTGCTGCACACGCGATTCGCAACAACTCGGTCGAAGGTTCACGGCAACTTTGTCCTTTGCCGCAGAAAAAAAAAAGATTGGATGGCAGTTGTTTGCTTTGAGATTTGGAGAGTTCCTGAAATGTAACCGAAGTGACAAGAATTGAAATGAAAATCTTCTTTTATGATCATCGACACAGTTGAATTAACTCAGGAAATTGCACACTAAAGATGGTTTACCGTCTCTAAATCGCAAGGAGAAACAAGAGTATCTTGGAAAGTGCTAGTTGAATTTGAACTGATTTTTGCTATTTAGTGCCGTTTCTATGCCAGTTTTGGCTAGTCGCGACGATGAGGATGAGTGATATAATGAAACTGATGAAGGGACACTCACAAAGAACGCTCATGCGCACGTCGGGACTCGAACCCGGAAACTTCAGTAGCGAGATGGAAAGCCGCTCACTTAATGCGCTCGGCCAGGGTCTCGAACTCGGTGCCACTGGCGTTGTAGCGCGCTGTGATAATTACTCGTCTGTGGAAGTCTACTGCAAAGTGCAAGTGCCTGAAAGCCATATTTGTTTTGTATTCTTCTTACTTTACGCCGCCTTCTTCCTCGTTAGACTCATCGCGACGATGAGAATGAATGGTGTTTAGGTGAAGTTGATGAAAAGATGCTCGCAAAGGGATATGTAAACACAAGTCAGGACTCGTATGTGGAACCTTCAGTAGCGAGATTGCCAACTTGATTACCCAACTCGGCAAATTATACTCTGTCCCATCTTGAGCAAGCGAACGAAACCAAGTATCTGCGCAAGTAGTGACACGAGACAGCTCCACCAATATGAACACATGAGAGGCACCCCCCCCCCCAACTTCGCGATTCCCCCCCCCCCAATTTAAGGAGCCCAATGTATAACTTTCAACAAGGTTTCATGTTGTAACAAATATATTATTTGTATAGTGGAAATTTCATAAATTATTTGAGGGCTCTCGAGAACACTTAAGTGCTTATTTCCTTACATTTCTAGTTTGAATTGTTTATTTTATTTAAGGTCAAAAGGTTTTGCATACAACAGGAGCGAAATTACGCAGGATTCTGCTCTGAAATGGGCACTATCACTCAGTTGAGTGTTTATAGTTTAGAGTGTCCGTGCGTTTACTCTATTTCAGTATTTCTTTTTCCAGACACAATTAATTACGGAAAACGTATGGTATGAGTATGTGCAAGAATAGAGGAAGAAGTATGGAAATACCGTAGTACTCACTCCCAGTGAGATGATTCTTTTCTTTCAATTCAACTAAAGGTAAGACATTTTTCCTACCAGTGATGAAAGCATTTCTTGAGTATTCGCTTTCTTCAACACGTGAGTCATTGCTATAGTTGAGCTAAAGAAGTGATAGAATGGTACAGTAAATGGGTACCTACAGAAGAATTCTGTTCACCAATGAAAATAATGTTGTACTGTTGAGGCGGCTTTCAAATCCCAAATTGACAGGTTGTATGCCACAAGTTCATAAGTAAGAACGTAGTGGGAAGGAAGGGTCCAGAGGGTTCACAATCCTGCTTCAATCATGATGTGGTGGGGGTTGAGTTATGAGGACATCACCAAGCTCCATTTGTGCGAGAAAGGGTTAAAAACATCAGCCTAAGTGTACCAGGAGACAGTCATGGACATAATGGTCAAGGATCTCAGCAACACTATTTCATGGTCAGGAGTGGAGCTTTCATCAGGCACCAGCTTATAAGCCACAAACAACCCTGGTGGCTTTAGACTAATGGGCCTGATTTAATTTCCCCCTTACTAGATGGGCCATCTGGCAGTCCAGACCTCAACCCTCTATATTACAAATTGTGGTCTGTGCTTTAAGACATACTTGCAAGAAGACACTTTAGAACCGCAGAAAGTGCGCTTGCCTTTGACGTTGTCTTGTTGCGCGGAGGCTGAAAGTAGTTAGTGCTTGCATCCCCTCGAGAACTATTTTTGAAGTACGATGACCCAAAAGCGTCTTAATTCTGTGGCGCTGTGTGAGGTACATAAGGAAAAACTGCATAATGTTGACACTAAAGAGATCGATGTTGTTTCCCTTCGTAAAAGACTGGTAGAAGTTGAAACTACCCTGTTTTGCAATATGTCACTGTTTTATTCAATCAGGATTAGTATTTTTTTTATATACCTGTAAACATATGTGTGATACTTCATAGTGCATTGCTACACATTTATATAATGCGTAATAAAAGTTACATATAAAGTATTATGTTGAATAATTATATTTAATCCCAATATAGTGTTCCTTTGTTCAGCTAATCAAAATCGATGTACCTTGATATGCATATAATTATATTTTCAGAGTTAGTAATTGTAATTACAGTTTTTCAAAGGTTAACTAAAGTGTTTATTCTTAGGTCCCTACTACTGACATAAAAAAAAATTGCTCGCCGCCGTCCCGTCCACCCCCCCCCCCCCAACTGAAAGAAATCTATATTTATGCTTTCCTTAGCTTTGGGCCCCCCAAATATCAGAATAAATCGGCGCCTATGGTGAGGGGGAATGGGTTGCATGGAGGGGGAGCGACTGCAGTTACCAGCCTTCTCAGCCGAGTGTATACAGCTTCCCTCTGCCCACTCGATTTCCCCCATTCTCTTCCGTTATGCGCGGCTTTGCTCCAGAGATATCCGAGACAGAGTACAGGCGCCTTTAAGCGATATGCAACTTCTGGAAATAGTTGAAAATAAATATAATCGCAGATAAGTTTCCTTGGCTTGTATTGTTTGTTTTGAAAATACATACAATAGTATGTATTTGAAGTTGACTTTCTGAAAATTAATGAAACAACGTAGAAATTCAAAATTTCAATAGAGTAGAGCTTGAGTTGAAAGACTTAGTGAAGTACTTCTGTCTCAGTGATTTCTGTCCCAGATTTACTGGAATATTGCGAAGAAATGCTTAGGCTATTGACGAACTAATGAGCTAATACAGTGATTAAGATTTTGGGAAAAAACGTATCGTTCCTATACAGTGATGAGACAGGTGTCCCGGTGCCAATTAGAACAGGTGAGGAATACTTTCAGTTTAGATACGAGGGGGCACGGACGCACAAGGGGGCGTGGGGGTCAGAACCCTTGGGTCACAATTCTGTAATGGAAAATTTCTCATCTTTGTATAATTTTCAAATAACAGGCATCCCTGTTTGGAACGGTACAGCAACATTTATCAATCATTGCACCCTTTTGAAGGACTTTCAATTCATCCCGTACCAAAGTTGTTGCTTCAGAATAAAACCACACTACATTTTTAGTTTTCCCTTCCGTATTATGTAAATTCCTTGGTGCGCCTATGCGAGGGGGTCTTGAATACAGTAAAGTTCGTTGCACTAATTAAAACTTTTCTTTCGAAACTGCATTGCACCTAGTCTTTCAACATAACGATTACATTATCTGCGTAGATTATGTAAACGTAAGCTCGTACACACGTAGGCAACAGATGTAGGCTTAGACTTATAATCCATATCATATCACTACGCTGGTGCGACATTGGACATCCATTTTATTTATTTAATACACTATACAAAACTATCCTTCGTTACATTAATTCTTGCCTTGCCTCCTGTATGGGCGGTTCAGAAATTTACAGAAAATAATTTGCAAAGACATATGATAAGATAGACATCTTCCAAAGTTTTCAAAAATTCAAAAGGGAAACAGAAACTTATTTCCAAAGCCAGACTTAACTTTGTTTATTAGTTCAGTCTCTTTATGTACAGGCGTAGAGTTCATTCTATTTTTCTTTTTTCTTTTGTGTTATTTACTAATTACTGTCATTACATCTATATATCATCGTTTTTAAATGTAAGGTGAAGTACATATGTTTTTCCTTGGTTATTTTCTTGGTTATCATATGTAAGTTCTAACCCAAACTGTCAGGTTAATACTTTATACTTCTCTTTCATATCTAATCTTATATTAATTTTTACATTACTGTAACACATATTATCATATTATTGTACTTTTTGAATTCTTCTGATTGCATATTTTGTGTACCAAACAGTGTTATAATTTCATACCAACAAGACACTGTAAATGGGTGTCATGTCTTTAAATAAATAAATAAATAAATATTTCAGTCAGTTCTATTCGTTTAAGATGTAAATGAGAACCTAATTTTCCGAAGTAATAGACGTGATAGATCTTGTGTTTATATAAATATACCTGGGTCGGATGGAATAATAATAATCAGTCCTAATTTTTCTGGCAGTGGCAGTACGCCGTACCGGCATCTCTATAAGCGAGAATATAACTAAAAACATTTTAACGGAAAAAATGTGTATTTGTGCGCACATTTACATGGATGCACGTTCATTTATGAACATACCACAATATTTATAATGAACACAATAACAAAGAATGACAAGAAACCAACTTGAAGATGAGGCTTACCGAAACCTTAATTTTTTTAAAAAAAATCACTGATATTATTATTGTTATTATTTATTTTAACAAATGTATTATTATATTATTAGTAGTAGTTGTATCTATTCATTTGTAGTTGGCGTTCTGGCTATTGACTGAAACCACTTTGAGTACTGACTTGGCTGAAAACACTGTAAATTAAACTGGACAAACTCTGCGATTCCAAAGCAGAAAATGACATTCCGACAAGACCATGTGGTGAATTCTGGCAAGCCTGGAACGACAGTTCTGGCATGAAAAGCCCGGCATCAAGCAGGAAACGACCGTGTGTGGCGTCCTTTATCTTTCTTTGGTTTAAAAAATGCAACATACGTGCCACAACCTGCCTACGAGTCTTTCGACGTAAAATATTGACGAACGAATAATGTTTTTCTTTTTCTATTATCCTTTTTCATGCGACACTCACGTTACTTTCGCTAGACCCTGTTTGTCCAAGTAACCTCAACAAATTTTCATCTTGGTAGCGATTGGTTAAGCAAGGGCCGTTCTGTAATATTCCGCTACGTCTGCCTCGCCCGCTCTGTCTTGTTCTTTCCCTCTGTAGCGTGCCCCGGCACCATTTAATTGGCCACTGTGTTTGAAGAGTCGAGCTGTTTGCTTTGCTATTTCCGCTCGCGGCTTGCGTGCCCATTTTCCCTGGAAACAAATGACGATCATGTCCTCTTTTCTCCTCCTCTCTCTTCCCTAACTGCTCGCCAATTTTCCAGTAATGGCGACCCACACAGAAGAACCGTGGATCAGCAGGCACAGAGGAAACCCAAACTCTCGTTCCTCGTTTTACAAGCTTCTGTTCACGAAACAACGTGCGAGGAACTAGCATCATCATTTCGCTGGATAAACTCAAAGCACATTTCAATTACACAATCGAGTTTTAATTAAAATGCTGAGCTTAAATTAGTAGATTTATCAAAACATTTCTGGGTGTGTCAGCACCGAGGCTGTTTTCACCCTTCATTTAATATATGGAGAGACAGTTCCTCAATGAATTGTTGCTTTAAGTCCACTTTATCACAAAGAAACTAATCGTGACTGGACCTACAGTTTAAAGTGGAATCTATAACCCTCTGCCCACAAATGTACTGGTAACATTGCATGACGTCATGCCTGGATATGATTGGCTGGTAAGCTCGAAGCCGCGAGGAGGAAACGACCATGCTTTGTCTTGAGGGGAAAGAGCGGTGTAGCTCTGACTAACAACGTGAATGGTGAGTGTGGCGATATGATGGGAAATTTACGTAGATTTTGGTTCCTTTAAACTATATATAATTTGTTAATTTATTTGTTCTATATTAGGTTTTGGTTATTCTAACTTCTTATTAAATTAATATTAGTTTGGTATTGAGGAAACTATTCTTAGTATTCTTCGTCGTATGGCCGCATTCACTATACACGCATTGCCCCCTAATTATTTATCAATTTAACTTGTATGGCTTATAGTTGTCTGATTAATGATATATAAAGAAAGGGAAAATATTTACTTATTGATTGTTACAATTCTATAAAATTACTCTTGCACTGTTAAAATAAAAAGGAAAATATCTAATTTTCTGTTTTTTGAATTGGTAACTAATTTCCTAGAATAATGGACTCTGATAACAGTCTGCTTTCACTGTCCCTCTGTATGGTAGATCCTGCTTTAAGCAGTTGAGATTGAGAGTGTCGAATATGAGAAATGGGCCTTTCTTTAAAGTTAAGTTGCAAATCCGAACCATGTGCAATGTGCCTCCACTGGGTATCGAACCCGGGACCCCTTTATTACAAGGCGACGACGTTCCACTAAGCCATCGGGAAGGGTCACAGTTCCTTAATGGCCCTACCCCACTGCGTACTGGTTAAGGATGTCGCTTTGTAATCAAGGGGGGTCCTGAGTTGGATTCCGGTAGTTACATATTGGCTCGGATCCCCTGTAGATCCAGTCCCGATTAGCTTACAAACCGTTACGAGCTAAGGTTCTGTTTTTCGGGTATGGCCGGTAACGAAACGATAACCAACAACTTTGATGATTTTCGTAACAGCAACAAAAACTAATTATTGGTGTACTTTAATTAAGGGGTGTAAGGGGTGACAGTTTCCGAGGACACCCAAACTTCAAGCTCCCTTCCACGTAGTACACACTGGACTGCATTTTGCATACTAGCGAGGCTCTGGCGTCTAACTCACAGCCAGTATAATCCTCTGTGGGGTTCGTGTTCTGTCGTTCCTCTATGTCCGTGATTCTCTCTTCATTCGTGACATCTTATCACCACTCATCTCCGCGATTAGCAAAAAGTGGCAGAAAAGCTAAATCAGTTATTAATAGACAAATTAAAAGAACAAATGTATCCACTATTACGAACATTATGGAATGAGTTTGTGCACAGATAGGTGAATCGAGACTGGACCTACAGTCTAAAGTGAGATCCGAATCACTATGTGCCTCCACCGGGTATCGAACATGGGTCCCCTTGTTTACAAGGTGACTAAGTTATTACTACGTCATCGGTAAGGCCCACGAACGTCATGGAGATGAATTATTTGCGTCATTTTTCGGCCACTCTTGGCTAATCAGGAGGATAAGGTTGAGTGATGATTAGATGAAATTGATGAAGGGACACACACAACGAATACCCATGCTAAGGCCGGGACTCGAACCAGGCACCGGACACCGAGCCAAAGGCAAATTACCATTCATTTGACAAAAGTTGAGACACCCATTCGACAAATACACAACAGACAACTCCATAGGCGATTAAAATGGCCGTGGGTCCAGCCAACCGGCAACCGCTATACTCTGTCCCGTATAGCTCTGGAACAAGCGAACGAAAACAAATCTCTGCGCAAGCAGTGACGCAAGACGGCTCGGCTCCGTCAATGAACACGTGAGAGGGAACGGGATTTCCTGGAGGGAGGAGCGGCTGACGATACCAGCCTTCGCAGCAGCATTGCTCTACCTACTTGATCCCCCCCACCCTTCCTCTGCTGCTATGCGTGGCTTTGCTCCACAGATTCTGGGGACGGAGTATAAACTTCAATTGATTAATTTCCTTCTTGTAGTATACTCAACGAAATTGTAATTTACTTAACGAAAATTCGGATAAAAGATCATCATGACTTCACTGACAGACCGTGTTTAAGACTTTCATCGTAGGAAGTAACGTAGAACTGCTGTGGGTAATCTTTATAAAGGCGGCTTGATTAATTTTTCATTCACGTTGAGTGTAGGGGGTGACCATCTGTGAAGACACTCAAGTATCAACCTCTCTTCCACATACGTAGTACACCCTTGGCTGCATCTTTTGCAGGATGACGAGGCTCTGATGCCTGGACCCGTTGCAAGGATGTGTGGCTTGTGTTGTGTCGTCCCCATACATATTTGTGATTGTTTTTTCATTCATGTCATCCTATCACCAGTTATACCCATCGTTGCGTTTAGCCAAAAGTGTAAGAAAAGCGATAAACTTCATCAACCATTCACGTCTCTGCATATGAAGTTCCAAACACAGTCAACCGCTTTCCGTTTGCTCCCGGTTCAACAGTTCTTCACCTGTAGATATCACACCAAGAGTGCGATTGACATCTCGTTTCATCTTGATTTAAGAGGAGACCAGAACAGGGCAAGCGTTATGAATTTATTATGATTTGCTTACATTATTTGAATGTCTCCTGCTATTGTTAATAATAATGTAGAATTATCTCTGATATGTAAGATGAGAGTTTCCATGCAAGTACATATATTCATTAGGAAAGGTATCAAGACGAAACTTGGCACTGTCTCGGTTAGCAAGTTGAAAATGTCTGTGTTTCATGAACACCTACCTCGTTCTTGTCTCGGTCTCGTCTCGAAATATATAGTATAAACAACATATATAACGAGCCACCACAAACTTCTTTGACGCTTCGATTTGAAGCTATGAGCCCTCGAAAACGGGATTTTATCCTGAATATTCAGGGTGGATCATTTAAGTTGATAATGCGAAATATCTCACAAACGAAGCGTTTTTGAAAGAAATGTTTCAAATGGAAATTAACCGACTTTAAGGGAGAAAGCGAATGTAATTGTGTATGTTTAACTATAGGGAGGGGGACATTTTTCAAGGTCATTTGAAAGTCACTAGTATTTTTTTAGGCAGGCAACTTACCTACCTCCCCCTCTCTCTCATGTATAATATGATATATATATATATATATATATATATATATATATATATATATATATATATATATATATATATCATATAATATTTTTATTTCTCTTACTAAAATAACTTTTGTAGAAACCATTCTTCTATTGATCGCGTAGTTTCATAGATATTTGACAAGTTAAAAGTGGTAACAGAAATTCATATTATTTCATAAGCATCGACATTTTTATTCCTTCATAAAATATTTTGTTGATTGTGATGCTATAACAACTTATTTGTATTTTGATTGGATAATACTTTGATTATGGAATGCAGTTGACAAATTTGTACCCTGAAATTAACCTAACCCTACATGTAACACGCCGGCACGTTGTGTAAAATTGAGTTTTTATGAATGTTATCCTAGGATTTTTGTTGTGCGCTGTACAATATGTATAATCTCTTGTTACTTTACTGATAAACATCAGAAATTAATTTGTCCACGAAGAGCATCGATTTTTTTCATGTGGAATAGATCTAATATTTTAAAAGTATTTTTTTTCCCATAAAAGTGAGAATTTTAAAGATCCTCCCAAGTTAACAATGTAAACCATGTACAACTAGATCTCAGAACTTTGCCAAGAACACCCCTAAAAAAAATTGTCATAACTAGTAAATACCGTGCATTTTCATAGCGCTTTTATGAAATTGTTGTCTATTTTAGTGGAAGTCTTTATTTCAACAATACGTGGATTTTATCAGTTTGGATTAAATAGGTATTGCCTTTATAAATTAACTGAATTATTTACTGTTTATTGCACACTCTGCAATTGTCACGAAGTGCCACCTCGATGACCGAGCACGATGAGTGCTAGACACACACTCTAATCACCAAAGGATCTCGGTTTGAATACCGATCTAGCCATATATCTTAGTTTTTCTTGTTCCATCATTTTATTGTTACGCTATTAGAGGTAGAACAGCTACATAAAATAAAGTACAAATTGTCACAAACTAGTAGATTTTGCTATTTTACGACGTTTTTTTGCCACGCAAGGAAATATAAATTTCCCTCATATTTATCGGGAAGTAAAACAGTTAACTCCATTAAACCGGAATATAATCTGTTGACTGCGTTTTCCCATGCATCACGTATTATTCTACGTCGATGGATATGAAAGACTGCACTCTGTACTAGAACTTAAGTCACAGTAATTAAGTACTTAGTCACAACTTCAAGGGCTGAATTCGTTGCCTTAGTTTCCAACTCTCCTGCCACGTGTTGCCGTCCACTTAAATATTCATAGCTATTCTTCTTTCATTCTCATGCTCATTAACTCCTTCCTTCCAACCCTTTGGTTATCTAACAACAATGTTTATTTGCAATCCAACCCACCAGTGTGCGACCGTTCAGAAAATTTTACTTTCATTATAGAGTACAGGCTCTGTTTTTTAACGGTATCACCGCCTGCAAATATTACCTCCACTTTTCTCCGCTCGCGCCAGCAGAGGGTAGTTTTTGACTGGCAGGTGATTTTTTCAATACCAGCCCCTTGTAGCATCTAAGACAAAATTAATGACAGGCTTATATCATCATTTCGCCATAAACGAGAAAAGTTTGCAAACTTTTTTTTTTAGCTCAAAAGAACCCTCAGTGTATTTTTTAATATCCAATTCTCTCCGTCAATTGACCTGGTTATTAAATTACGCTGTCTTTCCACTCCATTAAAAAAGCAACGAGTTTTCTCCACGTTTCCCTCGACTCTTCCCATCTGGAAGTCAATAAAAATCCTCGAATAAATAAACTGCTATCAGTTTCTCCCCCCGCTCCCCTCCTTCTACCTGCTCCCCCCCGCGAACCCACTCTCGTTGCATATTGTGGTTTGCATTTCCCGGGCTACCATTAAATCTAATGTAACCATGCCATAATACGCGGGGAAACAGTCGAACCTAATTACAGACCTCGGGTCTCGCCGCTAAATTGACATGAGTCAAGTGGGTGAAGCAGGATGATGGATGAAATCCCAACCGAACCAAAGAACGAGCGAGTTGAACAGGAGCCTCGCATGCCAATCTGTGCTCGCTAACTGTTTCCCTCCCCCTCTCTACCGTGTCAATGCGCACTTGATCATTACGGTAGGAAAACCCGGAAGATAAACTTATCAAAAAAGACTACCCCCTTCCCATCCTCCCCCCTCCCAAAAGCACCCTAACGACATTCTCTTTCCCGCCTCTCCAATTGAAATTCGATGAGTTCCCGCACGCGGTGGCGGACTAATGGTTGTCGACCACTTGCGAACACCTGCACAAAAGTTGACGAAGGAGGTAGGGGGGGGGGGGGCAGATTTTAAAAAATAATACTACTTGAAAAATAAGCATAAACGGTTCCAGATGGTTGATTGCACACACACATCTGCACCTTTATTCTCGAGTAACATACATTTCTACCTCGACCTGCGATTTCGTTATGAATATTAGATGTAGCAAAAATGCAAACATTGTGGGAGTGGTAAAGGAACGACTAGCGACAGGAATCTGAAAGGCAAGCTTAAAAGAAACTGAGATCAATAACAGATTACGTAACCGTGATACTCCAATGATTTTCAGGAAAGGCTTAAGTCAAAGGGGAGTGTTCCCAACATTTATCTTCTTTCTTTTTTTCTGGGGGGGGGGGGGTTGTCAACCACATATGCTGAGTGTAATAAGAAGTTCAATGACCTCCAACACAAGATACAAATCGTCGTCATTACTAGGATCTAATTTGGTATTTGGGACAATTTATGTAGCAGACATATTCCTGAAAAACCTTCCAAAGAAAAAAGCGCTATTTAAGATGAAAACAATTCCTGTGACCGGACTTCGTGGGTTCGAGCAGGTCTGTACTTTGTACCTATACTAATTTTGTACCAATATGCCAATTTTATTTACAAAATTTTATCTACTTGCTCTAAATGCAATAAATACGTCAAATACACCATACTTCTCCTATCCATAGATTAGAATGCAAGGAGTGTCCGGGAACTTTGAGATGAACGTTTCGGAACAACTGTTATGATGATTTACAAAAGAAGACATTGACTAAAATCGAGACATTGGAACGTTTGCGAGTCGGACAATAATAATGAAATTATTCTGCTCATACACGATGCATTTACAAAACAATATAATTATGAACGTATTGCACATAGCCTTCTTAACCGAGGGTGTCGAGTGATCGACTCGTGGTCTCGCTACTCAGTCTCGGTCTCGACTGTATTTTCATCAATTTCACCTCATCATTAATCATCATCAGTGTGAATAAGCCGACAAGATGGCTGAGTGCCTTAGGTGGTCGACTTTCGATCTCGCCACTGAAGTTCCCGAGTTTGATTGATTGATTTGCTTTATTTTACTTCGCTTACTTACTTACTTACTACTTTTGGCTAATTTGCGAAGATGGAGATGAGTGATGACATGATGAAATTGATGAATGGACACTCACAAACATCCATGCCCAGGCCGGGATTCGAACCCGGGACCCCTGGCGTCGCAGCGCGATGTGCTAACCACTCCGCCACGGGGGCTGGCTTCCCGAGTTCTAGTTCCGACCTGGGAATGGGTGTCTTTGTGAGTGTCCCTTCATCATTTTCATCTAATCATCACCCAGCTTCATCGTCGCGATTATCGAAAGTGACAGAAAGCGACGCTAAATAACAAAAACATAAATACGTTCCAATTTGCTGCATTTTGTTTTACAAAATTACTTTCTTACCTTCCTGGGTTAATGGCGACGATAAGAACGAATGAAGAACTGATAAAATTGGAGATGGGACGAACGCAATGGCACGTCAATGCCTGACCAGGGGTCGAACCTGGGACCTCTACTTCATAGCGCGTCACTATGCCACGGAGGCGGCTACTGAAATGAACATGCGCCATAGTTTATTGTAGGGGGAAATTGAATTAATCGTCATTTTTGCTGCCTTGGAGTGTTCCTTCTAATACGTGTTAGTGAGTGTGTTCAATAGGAAGGATGGTTCCTCCAAGGTACTTCCGGAGCCTATGCTGTTATTATTTCTTTAAGGCTAAATTCCAAAAGCAATATCACAGAAGATTTTCTAATCTTTAATTTTGTAGTGCTATTTATTTGTAGTACTGTTCAAGGCATAATTCATCAACTTGCTCCAAAAAAATGACGTGTGCGCCAACGGATATTATTTTATTTAGACTTTGTGAAACTAATGGAAGCATAGCGTAGAATGTCCATGTTATCACATCTCCCTTAGTAAAATCTTCATCGAAAAGGATGGGGTGTAAGAAGTGACCTTTTCGGAAATCCAACCTCTCTTCCACGCAGTATACATTGCGGTAACTGCAGTCTTTGCAGGTCAACGAGGCTTTGATGCCTGAACCCACACCATTATAATCCTCTGTGGGGTTGTATTGTCCTTGTTCTTACAGCCTCCGCTTTCAACCCAGATGTGGAGATTTTATCCTCAGAGATAGTATAGCTTTAGTTGCTGGCAAGGAGTCTTAAGTTTTAGAAACTGGGTTTGAAAGTCTTTGATTGATTCATTGATCGATTGAGTTGGTATTCTAAGTCCACTTTATGCACAGTAAGGCTAAATAATTGGAACTGGACACACAGTTTAAAGTGGGATTTGAACCACACGTGCCTCCACCAGGTATCGAACCGGGGACTCCTTGATTACATGAAAGTCTTTGAGCAGATATTTTATTTTATTGTTAGAGTTCTGTCTCAGTTTTGTTTTAGTTAATAGCTTGTGTGACGGGCACAAATAGACTATATGCTGATGTACCCATATTTTAGAAAAATCAAAATTATCGAAAATGTCAGTTATGTTTTTGACATGAAAATTTCTACTGTATGTGCGTGTGTGTACTTAATATTGTGCAATTCTCTGCAAAAGAACACCCGTGTAAAATGTTCACCATTTTCATTAAAATTTGCTGTAAGCACTGTGTTTCCACAAGACGGGATTGGTATAAAAACAAAGTATCTTCTTATTTGATGGCACTTACTCAGTGCGAATGCCGTAATCATGCAAGCGCGCCAACAGATAAACCAATCTGATAACGCCTCTGAAAAAGGTAACAAACTGATTGGGTGTTTTGGGGCACGTGCGAGTCATTGCGTCAAATGTTTGGACTGGAAGAGAACCGAGTTATACCTCGCAGACTATAGTAATTGATATTATGCGTACGTATGTCGTTGTGGGCTGCAACACGATAAAACTCACGAACGTTGTTCACACCACCTCTTCATTTGCAGCTTGGAGAATTAAGCCGCTACGTTCGTTTGTCACTTCCATCACAACCGCATCCGGCTTTGGCATGGTCACTTGGTTTTACATGCTTTCCGCCCATTATTGCATTTCACGGATGGATTCAAGTATAAGGCAAGGCGAGGCGGGAAGAAATCGAGAACGGAGATTTGCGTTGTAATTCCATGTCCCAGTGCGACGAACCCTCAATAATTAGGACTAACCCAATCTGAGAGGGGTGGGGGAGGGATGGGAGGGATTAAGTAGCTTTGGTTTCCGAGTGGTGTCGGCGCCATCAACCACGAGGAGACATGTTCAATGGGGTGACAACAGTCTGAGCAAGGAAAATCTTTTCACCCCCTCCTCTGATCCGATCCTTTCCTCTCAGCAATGTTGTTTTCACTTTGACAATCGTTTTCTATCCCCTCTGCTTAAATGCCTTTTATTGCAAGCTGCTCCCCCTTCCTCCCCGGTCCTCGACAATCCTCCCCTCTCGCATCATTTCCTCCCCAGAACGTGCGTTCCTCGTTCTATTTTTAGGAGACACATCACGATCCATTGGCTTTGCGCGACATTTTCTCTTTATGCCGTCTCTGGCAGGTGGGTCGTCATATCTTGCATTCCTTCTTTAATTTCCTGCCGGTGGATGCCGGAATTGGTAGTTAAGGCTGCTTTGGGTGGCATGGACCTCCTCCAAGGGGTTCTCTCTCTCCCGTTTTCCCTTCAGTCGCTAAGAAATTCCCCGCTTTTCACGAGCCTCTGGATTCAAGAGGATTCAAATCGCTCAATCAACCGGGAGATTTGAGACATGGCCTCCGTTCCACTCATTTTTATGCTCTCTTCAAGCGTTCGCCCCCTCCTTCCTTCAGCATTTCTCCATTTTTCCTGCAACTACTTCCATTTCCTTCGCGTTCGTTTCTTTATTTCTGCTTCGGCGCATTCAGGCAATCAATAAAACTTCATAATACATTCCAAGGCTCCCCTGTACAAAAGAATTGTCGATGGATTAATTGCGAAGGATGGACCGATGACTCGTCTTGCGTTTCTATTGAAAGTCCTTATTTGTCCCCTAGGTCAATCAAGCAGCAGTCGCCTTATTTTCGGTTGATTTCACGTTTAGGTCACAAATCTACAAGGCTAGAAAGTCCATGACGGTAATGTCCGTCCAACTATCAGTCAATGAACTGCCTGATCATAATGTCAAAATTTAGTGGGATTACTATTACTATTTAAAGTATATATTAGTATATTCTTGATTATTGCAACCTTCTGTCTGCGTAATTCTAGAACCATCTATGTCATCTAACACCTCGGCCATCACTGCACACTGAAAATCCAGCTCGAGTTTCCTAAGATTCTGGGTTCATCCAACAATTATTCATCCACACTGTCACGATTAATCGAAAGATAAAGCGACAAAAATCACTAAAATACGGAAATAGACGATTCTTGTCGTAATCTAAAACTCTACTAAATTGAGAGTGATACATACATACCATATGCTAACCTCTTGACTGCCTGCCCATGCAAGTTATTGCATGACGTTTCAATATATAACCTATTAGAGCCGCGGTGGACTAGTTGTCGGCCTCCATGGCGGAGTGGTTAACGCAGCGCGCTACGAAGCCAGGAGTCCCAGGTTCGAATCCCGGCTAGGACATGGATGTTTGTGTTTGTCCGTAACGAGAAAAACAAGAATATAGTAAAAAATTAATATGTGCGAAAGTTGAGAAAAAGGTGAATGACGGGGGATACTACCGCATAGGAGTATTCCTTTAAAAAAAAGAAAAGTGGGTAGGGCGTCCGACTGCCACGCGGTTTGATTACCGGGGTGGGTGATCTAAGATCGGAATTTTTCCGGCCTTGTCCCGCATAAAGCGGCTCTGGGGCTGTGTTTAACACAGCCTCAAATCAATGGGTACCTGTGGGCAAGCCTGGGGGAGGGTGGTGCTGATCACATCACCTCCAAAAATGGCCGCGATGGATAATGTGTGGGCCATACCCCCACATCTCCTAAATGTGCCTTCACGGCACGGTGCTATATGCGAGGGGAACTTTACCTTACCAAAATAGCCTACTGGAAATTACTATAGGTCTTTTCTACTCTTACAGCGGCCGGTCCTAGTTCTGGCAAGGGAAGTGGGGAGCAGGGATTACGCCGCAGACCAACCACATGAACCAGACAACAGCGGTGGCGCCGAGAGTTACGACGCGGCAGGAAGAAGTACTACGTGAAGCTCGTTCTACTGGCTGCTGTGTTTCTTATCGTGCTGGATTGGTCGCTTCTCCGCTCCCCACTTCCCTTGCCAGCATTAGGATCGGCCGCCGTAACAGTAAAAAAAACCCTTTAGATTTAGTAGGTTACTAAACTACACTTGTGTTTCTGAAAATAACTTGTTTTACTGAACACACACTCCAAAGCCCGTAAATATGGTATTCGGATCCCCGCCAAGGCATAGAAGTTACTTTGTTATTTCATCATCAGAGAGATAGAAAATCAAAAAAAAATAAAAAATAAATAAAGTAATAAATAATAATAACCCTCACAGCTCCTCGTGAGAGCCACCTCTTCTCTACCTTTAAAGGATATTCTACAAATACCGTATTTAGTAATTTACAGAATAAGCAAAACATGATAAAATTTACATAAACGTGAAAAGTATTACTATATTTCGCACTTAGCCTATTTGTAATTACTAGTAAACGCTAAGTATAATAAAAAAATAACATTTTTTACACAAAATTTCTGCTAAATATTTTTTTTTTTTGTTTTCTGTCCAGCCAATCTTTAGGAGATAAATGAAATCATGGAGAAATTTGGGTGATTCACGTCCTTCATCAATACGAAGAGACTGATATCACTGAGATATCGTGCACACGAATAGCCTACAGGATGCAAGTTGTCCTCTATGTCGTATTAAATCATGTTGAAACTCTGCCAAAATGACTACTTCCTCTGGTGGAAAAGATTAGGGGCTTCCAAGTATACTTATCTCTATGTCTGATACAGAGTTGAAAGTAATGCTGTTAGAGGTAATAAGGCAGCTGCAATTGATACAGTTAAATCAGAGATATTGAATATGTCACAAGGAAAAAACTAGCGCTATACTCTGGCCCATTTATCTCTGGAGCAAGGCCGTGCATAGCGGAAGAGAAAGGGGGAAATCGAGTGGGCAGAGCCAAGCAGTACACGCTGCTGCGAAGACTGGTAAATGCAGTCGCTTTTCCCCCTCCACGCAATACCATTCTTTCTCACGTGCTCATTGCTGGAGCTGTCTTGCCTCACTACTTGCGCAGAGACTTGTTTTCGTTCGGGTGCTCCAGGGATAAGCGGGGTAGAGTATACCTCTTCTCTCGCTTTGGCTAATCGCGAAGATGAGGATGAGTGATGATATCGATGAAGAACACAGAGAACACTCATGTCCGTGACAGAGTATAGGAATCTACAAACTATGTGGCAAACTGAAGACTAAAATTGGTAAACAATGTAAGTGCCAAAAAATTCAAACACAGTTTTCCACTTAAACTGTTAAATGTGTCATGCTTCATAATGTGGTAAACGTGAAAAGTGGCTGGTAGCCCTCTAAGTAGTTTTTGGCACTTACAACGTTTACCACTTTTAGTCCTCAACTCACGACTGCGTCACCGAAAATTCCGGGTTCGGCTTTACGACTGGTCATGGGTGATTCTTTGTGAGAGTTTGTTCTTCTCTTCACTTCGTCTAATCATAATTCATATTTATCGTCACGAAGAGCCTAAAGAGGTAGAAAAACGAAAGAAGAATGCGAAGGTAAAGATCGTTACTCCACAAGTGTATATACCCAGTAAAACTAGCATTCTGTTCTCTTCTACCGTTCAAATCACATATTTTTCATCTTTCCAGTCAGCAAGAAAACATACAAATGGGGACAACTATGGAAACAAACTTAGAAAACAAATATACATAAAATACAAATAAAATGCAGAAAAATAACACAAAATATCCAGGGTTTAACAATTGTTCAGCGCAAGATGAAATTACGTATTCAGTGCTTCGTTTTATCGGTTTACTGTGAGAGTTAGTAGTTAATGAAACCGACAAGAAATATTGCTGTGATCCTTATGGCACAAAGAATAGTAATGCTGCGCAACCAAGGGGTCCCGGGTTCGAAACCATGCCAGATGTATTGTATGGTATTAACATTATTGCAAGTGTAAATCAAGTTATGATTACAGAAAGCATTATTAATTTCGGTAAGATCTAATCCACGAGATTACAACTTTACCCAGCCTGTGTGAATTGCATTGTCAAACTTCAGTTTATAGAAAGCTGTAATTGGACATTTCGGTGTTGTGTTCTTAATAAATGTGTGCATACTCGGTAGAGGCACATGCGCCCTGTCTCGGGAATCTGTGGAGCAAGGCCCCGGCACAGAAGGTGAGGAATCGAGTTGGTGGAGCAAAGCAGTGCGCACTGCTGCAAACGGCTGCTGCTGCAGCAGCATTTCACCTCCATGCACTCACTTTCGCTCTCACGAGTACAACGGTCGAATCCTATCGAGTCCTACTTGCGCAGAGGACTTGTTTTAGTTTGCTTCCTCCAGAGATTCCCTGGACAGAGTGTATACTCTATTCAGGGAATCTGTGGAGCAAGGCCGCGCATATCGCAAGAGAAGAAAAACAAACGAATGGATGTTGGGAAGCAGTGGACACCGCTGCAAACAGTTGGTTGCTGCAATATTTTCCCACTTGTACGCAATCCCGTTCCTTCTCACGTGTTCATTGGTCGAGGTGTATCGAGTCACTACTTGCGCAGAAACTTGTTTTCGTTCGCTAGCTCCAGAGATTCCCGGAACAGAGTGTAGTATTTTGGATCAGACTAATCTGTAAGTTCAGTCCTAATTAGCCTATCTGTACACAAAGCAGACTTAAAAACTCAAATTCAAAACAAATGGTGGTTATTATGCAGTGAATTTTTTTCATTTTTCTTATTTTATTAAGGAATGAAAATATTGAAAGTATTGTGATGACCAAGTTTTATTGGACAAACATTTTTTCTTGTTGTTTTCATTCCTGGCTTATTTTACTTTGTTGATAATAACCGATTAATAGTTATTATAATTACGATTATTATTATTATCATAGTTAAGAAACGGAGCATGCTGGTGTTGCAGTGGATGAATCAAGTCAACGCACCACTGTTTCATAGCACCACTAAATATCCTACACCAAGGCACAAAAATTAAGAGGGGTGATGACTAACTACCAGAAAGAAGGTGTAAACAATATGCAGAGCACATCAAGGAAGAAAATATTTTCTCCACTTTTTACACTTTCAAAGAGATCACGAGCAGAAAAGATTTCCATTTTCATCTAAATAACTGGCTGAAGTTTTCTTTGTCTCACGTCAAAGAGGTACAGTAATAGGAATTTGTCTTGTCAGAATCAGCTGTTGCATTTTTCCGTATGCCACTTCGCCCTTTGAAACTTTCTTTGCGGACCAATTTCAAACGGCACTGCCAAAGTTTTCCCTCTCGCTCTTGTTATAAAACTTCCTTACTTTAAGGAGAGAAAGGGGAAAAATCAAGGCAGAAAGCAGGCAAAAGATGCTGCCAGATTGAAGAAATGATAAGAAATAATGAATGTGCTTTTGACGTCAAGCAGATGTCAACTTCAGTCGAGCTTTTGTCGGGAGGAAGAATTTTTGACTGCCATTTGGAACATTGCTCTTAAAAAAAATTATAAAATTCAAGAGCTGCTTTATTTTCTGGTTCGGGGTTCCTGAAAGGGACAGTTCTTGAAAGCTTGTTCCAGGAAAACATCCGAGCTGGAAAGAGCGCAGAATTAAAAGAGCTGGAGAAAATGGAGGGGGGAGATAATTAACTCGATTCCACTCTGCCATGGGCTGGCCACTGACGTCATCACAAAACTCATTGAACGCTCTTCCTCTTGGGGGACGAAAAATCAATTCTTAAAAACACCAGTCAAAGTTATTGCAAAGAAATTTACGCCCTTTTCTTCAATAATTTCTACACAGTTTTTAATTACGTGGCTTTCATTGTTTATAGTTTGTGCACGACAGTTTCATCCCCAAAGTTCCATATGCTTGTACTTTAATATATTTTTGGGGCGTAAGGGGTGACACGCGCTAGGTTCTGGGTTCGAATCTGGGCATGGAAATTCTTTGCGAGTGTTCATCAATTTCATCATATCATCATTCAAACTCATCTTCGCGATTAGCCACAAGTGGCAGAAAAGCGAAGTAAAATAAGCAAAATCAATCAGTGGAAGAAAAGCGGCGCTAAATAACAAAAAAATCGTTTTAAGAAATCATGAAGTGAACATATTATTTTATGTGAAACAATGTAGATTTACTGCGTGAAAATTTAATGAAACGTAAAAAAAAGAGAATTATGATGAAGAATGTTATTGGGTATGATTAAAAATTGCCACTTTGATATGTTAAATATTAGCTTGATATAGAACGTACCCAGTTTTGTAATTAAATATGGTGATAGTTACACCAGCGGCACCACTATGTGCCTCCATCGGGTATCGAACCCGGGACCCCTTGATTACCAGGCAACGACGCTACACCGCGCCATCGGGGAGGCTCATCCTTCAATGAATCTTGGTTTTAACTTTCTACGCGTTCTGGTTTGCTTTTTGTTCTTAGGTAATAAGACAAAATATATAAATACTTGTTAATTAATTGGATTATTGTTTACATTCTGATTATATAGGACACCCGTAGGTATTTCATGCTGAGGGAGTCCTACATGCCCCAGGCGAGCAAACGTCCATAACGACAGCGTTGTGATACGTGTGTTAATTAGTCAGAGAGCATACATTAGCATTACCGTAACAAAAAAGGTGCACACATATTTGCCCTGTTATCTTCAAAGTAGTCCCAAAGAGCTTCCGCAACAAATTCCCAAGGATGTGGGAGTCACCAAATACCACTCGTTTCGCCATGCGTTCTCATACTCGCGGCTAGTCAGTCCTGTCCGATGCTGGAGGTGAAAGGAGGTGATCCTTTCTCAACACACCCAAATGTCAACCTCACTTCCACGTAGGACTGCAGTTTGCATACTATACTGATCGCAGGCCCAATTGGGGGCTGACCTACATATCTATCTATCTGTCCACCAATCGTCTTCGGGAGGGGGTGGGGTGCTTCGATGAGTGTCAACCACCTCAGTTGCGAAGTAAAAGCTGGAGGGGTAACATCGCTCTCAGATTACCATGTTGCCAAGCGTACATCTGTTTTTGTCATTTGTTTTCATTAGCTTGTTTGTACAGTGTTTGGGTGTTCTGTGTACTATTGTACAGTCAACGGTAAAGATAATGGTAGGCAAATTGTCCACCGCTATTTTCATTAAGTTTTTATTCTGCATCCTGTGTTGTTTTAAGGAATGAAATTATGTTGGTCGAAGCAGGCATTGTTCTCTGCTTATGGAAGTCATTATTTCAATTCATTGTCATCATACTGTGTAATTCAGACCGAATGAAAATTGTGGACAAATTGCCTACTGTTTCTTTCGCCGTTGGGTGTACAACTTTTAACCAGTAACGGCACTGATCAACTCTCCCCCCCACCAGTTTTACAGTACGTTTGGCAACATGCGGTGTATCAGACGTTCATTTGTTTCATCCCGCCAGCAACGTTCGGGTGCCTTTTGACAACGAAAATGCGTCAGTAGAAGAGAATTCAACTGATCGCTGATTCGTTGTTTCCCAGCCGCCAGCTGGAAATGCAAGCAGTATAACAAGGCTCTGGCGTCTGAACCTATGGCCAATATAATCCTCTATGGGACTGTGTGCTGTCCATGTGTGTTTGTGACTGTCCGTTCATAACTTTCATCTTTTTACCATTCATCCCCATTTTTGCAATTATCCAAAATTGGCAGAAACGCAAAGTAAAATAACCTAATTCAATGAATCAATGAACAACAGGGCCTCCTCGATGGCGTAGCGGTCGTCGCCTTGTAACCAAGGAGTCTCGGGTTCGGATCCCACTTTAAACTGTAGGTCCAGCCCCAATTAGCCTATCTGTGCATAAAAAAAGACTTTAAACTCAAATCAAATCAATGAACAACAAAGACTGACCGATGCTGGTCTCTGGTTGCTTCGCGTCCTCTTTGAAATACTGCTGCCCACCTGGCATTTCTCTCCAAAGAAGAGCTATTTTGATATACGAACGCAGTTCACGTCGGTCCATCCATGGACCATTCTGCACCGCCGTTGAATAGCCACTGAATTATCACCGACCTCTGTGCTAACCGTATGTCACACTGCCATCTAGTGACGTGTTCACGTACTAGAGATGCCTCGTTCTCTGGTACACACGATCATTGAGAAAAAAAAAATAGCTGCCATGACTTACGCTCCAACCCTCGCATGTGGAAATCAAATATAAAATTGCCCATCAAAACATGTTTGAGATCATTCTAGTTTATTTTCTTCCCGGATTCTTGTGCGTAACATATTTACGTATATAATTATCATTGCAAAATCTAGATGGCAGAAAAAGTTTTCTGTACTTGACCACGAGAACTCGTAATGCATCAAATCAACGCTGATGGACTTTTGGTGCGTCAATTGACAGTTAAACGTGCAAGTTTGGTTTCTTTGAAACGATCGTTTCTGATCTTCCCAAATATTGCATTTTAGTGCATCACTCGAAGTAGCAGCTTATAAAAGTAACCTTAAGATACATTTTTATGCATTTTGATGCACCGAAAGTGTATCCTTAAAAGTTTATGCACTTTAATGCGTTATCTGTCTATAAGTTATCTGCCTTTTCTGAGTAAAGTAAATAATAAACAAAAATAATAGTGGCAAAATGTTCCTTCAGATTAAAAAAAACTTAATAAAACAATTACAATGCTGTTGTTTGCAATCATGGGCGTTGGGTGGAGGGGTCGAACGGGTCCTTCGACCCCCTCCCCTGGAAATTAGCATCGTTCAAGTTACAAAAAAGCAAAAAGCTTATTATTTTTATTGTTAATAACAGAATAAAGTTCATTTCGTTAGATCGTTAGATCGAAAATATTTGTGTAAAATACAAAACTAGATTGTATTCCATATTCTATCATTTAATCCAATAAGAACAAATGGTTCCACACTTTTCAAAATTCCAAAAATTATAGTTTTAGATGAGAGGTCACAACATAAACCTTATGAATAACATTTCTCCCTAACTTTTACAGTCTTTTCTTGAATAAGGTATGCAAAAATTATTAACAAAATAAGATGACTGAATTTCGTTATACAAACTGTATGAAATGTAAAAGAAATAAAAAAAAAATAATAATAATAAATCTGAAACAACAGCTGTGCTGGTTATTCACTTAGCTAGTGGATAGAGTAGTAATATTATTTATATAATAATATTAATAATTTGTAATAAAATTGATCTTTCATTAATTTATAACATTTATTATTGTATAATAACAATTATATATTTTTGTATTCTTATTCAAGTTTTATCATTGACCCGACCCCACCCCCCACAAAAATTTCTGGCGAAACACATGTTTGCAACTATTGCTTTTCTGTTGTACGACTTAATCCGTTTTCCAGCCACCGTAGAGCTCTTTTCCAGAGAAATCTGATTTGAGACAAAAAAAATTAACTTCGTAGTGTGGAGCTAGCACACACACTTTCCAAACATCAGAATAAAAGTTAACTGGAACTTTTCTCGGTAAAAACTTGTCGCAAAAGTGCTGCAAGATTGCATTTCTGATCGCGAAGAGAGCTTGAATATTACATATCCTTTGGTTCTCGGTTCATTTGCGTCTGCTTGCCCTCAAGTGTACGTACAGCTTTAAAAAGGCCTCCGTTCTCCTGTTTACTTGAGCAAGTCCTAAAACACGGCAGCCATCATCTTTTACGAGGCACACGCCACCATAACCAATAAATGTGGAAACGAAAAATCGAAGTCCCGTAAATAATATATCAAGGGTTTCGATGGAGAAGGAAGAAATGAACATTGCCTCATCGTGCAGTTTTAAAGGTATTTGATGGTAGAAAAATCAATTTACTGCACGGCAACTTTTGTGTAGGCTTTCTTCCTTGTCACCAACCACCTAGTTACTTTGAATTATGAAGGAATATTAATCGCTTTAATTCGAAACTACGTTATCTCCAGCGATTGCATTGAATTGAATAGGGAAATAGTATTATGAAAGTATATATATGCCTGTACGGCGTATCGGTACCTTTTTATATGGGACAATAAAACAAATTCAATTTTATTTGAACGACATTGATGGATGAACAATTTATTATGAACATGCCACAATATTTTGAGTAGTTTTTACGATGAACACAATAACAAACCAACTTCAAGAGTACCGATACCTTTCTTTCCAGAAAAAAGCACTGTGTATAATATGCCTATTGATTCGTATTGTTAGGTTATAACTAGAGCTAGGATTTGTAGGCAATTACATATTCTATTCTTTTCTAGATACATACCTTGAACACGAAAATTTGAACGAATTATGTAACGAACATCATTTTGCATAAGTTTTGTGTTACATATTTTTACATATTTGCCAGGTTATTACATATTTTACATATTTGCTAATTTACTTTACATATTTTACATATTTGCTAATTTACTTTACATAAAACAACATATTTCGGCAATTTTTTCATATCTTGGTCCTTGTTTCTCCTATATTTTCGATCTCTGAAACATGATGAAGAAAATTTGTATCTCATGTGATGTCATATTTTCTAATCAATGAGATGCATAGTCACCTAAAATTGACTGCCAAGTCGAAAGACAGGCTGCAGACAAAAAAAATAAGAAAATACTGGAACTGTTATTTATCGAAAGATGCTGGAGTTTCTCTCCCCTCCCCTTTCTGGTTACATATTTTCGTTTCGCTTTTGGATTTAGGCAAAGCACCTATAAACTTGGCTTCGGTGGACAAGAAAGCTACTTTTCTGTTCGTAGCGAGTTACACAATATGTTCCCTTTTTGTACCCTTGTACAAAAAAGTACAAAAGTAGCTATGTATTTTCATTCGATTGTTCTTTCTGTAGACGCTTTTTTTACAATTTGTTTTGAAAGTTACGAAGAGCTCTCGTACATATTTACATATTCTACAATAATTTGCGATGTGAAAAGTAATTAATAGTTGACAAAATTGGTTTCTTAAATATGTCCAGGTTGCTTTGCTTTTTTGAGTTTATAAATTTGATACAAATTTTAATTTGAACAAGTTATGTCCTTAAAATTACGTTGAATATGTTCAAATCTAGCAGAATTCTTGAAATTGCTTGGATACTCGATTATTATTATTATTATTAATAATATTACATATTGTATGATACTACATGTCCTTTTGATAATACATATTTAGGTACATACTTTATAAATTATTGTTACATATTTATGTACATATTTTGTACTTTGATATTACATAAAAATCCGGGCTCTAGTTTAACATAGGAATGTCAAACCTAAATTATCTATAATAAAGATACTTTTTAATTCCACAAATATACCCACTAAATTGAATTATTTTATTCACAATATTTATAACACCTTACCTATTACCTAGGTATTTATAATTATTAATTATTATAATTTTACTGGCATGTGAATTCTACATGCAAGCTAGTATTCACATATCCACTTGAAGTAATTGGCAAAAAATATCAAAGGTTTATTTAACCCTTTAAACCAGGAATTCCTAAAATAGTTGGATTTTTTTTTCACCAAATAATTGGACCTCTTGTGTTTTGTGTTCTAGGAAGAAAATTATGTGGTTATCTACTAGTTTTGTTAAAAAAATCAGAAAATATTTACCTGAAGTTTGATATATACATAACATTTTTAAAATATGAAATTCATCATAATTTGTTGGATCAATTTCCTCATAATGTACCTACATCTCTGTCAAGAACTCAGAATTAACAAGAAGCGATTACAGAGTTTTGAATTTGTTCGAAAATGAAACTGTTCTGCCTCAAATATCAGTTATGTATTTTACTATTGACGCACTCGTACTTAGAAAAATTTGAAAATAGACCTTTACTCCGAGATGTACAGTGAATACTGTATGATAAAACTTGAAATCCAATCAATTCAGGAAAAGATTTCAGTTCATGCATCACGAATCATATTTCTTGAGCCGAAGCCAGACAGCAAAACCGCGATAATCCCATCAGAAAACCAAAAGCTTGCAAAGCCAAATGTATTTCGTGTGTACGCAAATGGGTGTGAATACCTAGAAATAATTTCAATTCTTCGCCGATAATCGTGTTACGCGGCAGATAGCAACATATTCCTAAATAATGCCTCACCTCAAGTTGATTTATATACAAAGAAAAAAATGGTTTTCAAATACAGATATGCGCCAACAAAACAGTGTTTCTTATTTTAAATCTTATACGTATTTAATATCACTTCTGCATGTACCAGTTTAATACTAAAAAAAAACCCTTTTGTTTTTTATAACATGTTCGAGTCTGCTGTGTTCATCATTGCTTTACAAAGAAAAATAAATGTTTCGAATTCATACCGTTTTGGAAATTATGGGTGAATTTCTGACAAGTTTGAGATTGGAGAGAGATCTAGCTAGATAGAAACATACTTACATACACTCAATGAATATGCGTTTTACTCGGCAAAGCGGGAGCCTTTCCATTTTCAAAGATACGTGGACACAAACATCCACCATTTTTTTCATTCATTGAGTGAATTTGATTATCTTACATCACTTTTCTGCCACTTTTGGCTAATTACGACGATGAGAATGAGTGATGATATGATGAAATTGATTAAGGGACACTCGCAAAGAACACCCATGCCCCTAGCGTCGCAGCGGGCTCTGCTAACCCCTCCGCCACGGAGGTCAGCACAATTACTTTCTGTACACATTCTTTTCCATCCTATGCATTTTCAATGGTGGTTTTAGAGACGCTATTGTTTCCTTTGTTGACTGCTGTTTCAATTATTACATTTGTCATTGAGCAAAACAAACTGGTACACGTATCTTCGAACTTGTCTATACGGGATAAATACAATATTTTTGTAGCCGCTCTTAGAATGATCACAACAATGTTAACAAATACAGACCCTCTACTGAAATTGTTGACGAACGTCTTCCTCGTGGTGTGTTGTTACTCCTGCAGTCGGCTGACCGCTTAGCACGAAATAGAGGTAATAATAAATGAGCTGTCTCCAAATCATGATCTGAGGGATTTATTCCAGGAAGTTGCGAGTGTGAGGAACATGGTTTCTGGGACACGCATTCTACGCCGCGCTGTAAATCAAAACGCAGAGGCCACACTTCACATTTCTAGTTTTATAGTTCAGCGCAGCTTGTGAATCATTGTTCGTAGAATAATCTTGATCCTTAAAATGACCTCCTTCCCTTCGTATTCACTTTTGAAGCTCTTAAGCGCTTCCAAACCATGTTCACCAAGATTTATACGCCACTTTTTTCCCCTTTAAGCAGAAAGTCGTTTGAGGGAGGAAGCCATTTTTGTCTTCTGAAAGAATGCATTCGGACTATCAACCCCTCATCAAAGAAGTCGTAACTGATAAAGTCGAACGAGCCATCGGTTGAACAAGTGGCTTACATATGTTTTCCTAAAGGGTTTTCCAGTTACATATTGATTTTTACCCATACGGTCAGCGACACGGCTAGATTAAACTTGTTTGTGAAACATGTCTAAGGGAGATTTTAGACCGAAGCGACACATGCCGCTTGGTTGGTTGATTTGGTGTTTTAAGTCTACTTTATGTACAGTAAGGCTAATCGGGACTGGACCTACAGTTTAAAGTGGAATCCGAACCACTATGTGCCTCCACCGCGTATCGAACCCGGGACCCCTTGATTACAAGGCGACGACGACATGCCGCTTGGGAACAAGCCAATCAGCAGCAACGTTTCACACCGTAGCGGCATGACTGGCCGCACAAGTCTTCGTTCGATTGGTGAAATCCTCAAGAGACACCTGTCGCCTGTCGCTTCCGTGAATTCTCCCTAAAGGAAAACACTCTCCGCGCATGCGCGAACAACAGACCATGGCGACAGGATGCACGGCATTGAGAAAACGGGCTAGTCTGAGCGCTTCGCTTAGGAAGGTTGCATTTATTTCTGATGGTTTGTTTCCAAGTGTCACGTGTCTCTTGCAGTTTGTCGCTTCGGTCTGAAAGCTTTCTTAAGCTACGTTCCCATTCTGACAAGTTCCAGACTCATGACGCGCAACATGCGCCAGCGCATGTTGGGCGTCATTTAATGCAGTGTTTCCAATTCAAAACGACTTCTGCAAAATACGCCCGCAACAACACTGGAGTGCAGGACCGCAGTGTTGCGTTGTGCAGTGATTTAGATTGATTGATTGATTGAGTTGGTGTCTTAAGTCCACTTTATGCACAGTATGGCTAATCATGACGGGACCTACAGTTTAAAGTGGAATCCGAAGCACTATATGCCACCACCGAGTATCGAACCCGGGACCCTTTGATTACAAGGCGACGACGCTACCACTGAGCCATCCAGGAGGACCCGCAGTGCTTTCGAGTAGTTCAGTGTTTCTACTCTCGTATTGTAATAATTTGGTGGTGATTTAACTTTTGTAATGATGGACAATACAGCTTTGGCGGGTTTTGTGGTTATGACAGGCGCGTAACATGAACTTCTAAAAACGAGGCGAAAACGACCTAGATGGTGGATTAGAAGTTTTCCAGCGAAAAGAAATTCGAAAGGAGCGTATAACTCGTTGATGAGAGACTTACGTCTTCAAAGTGGATACGAAAACTTTGTAAGAATGACTGCAAGTGATTTTGAATTGTTATTAAATCTTGTTGGACCAGAGATACGAAAAACAGGACAGTCCTCCACTCGCGTCGTCTGTTTCTACTCTAGGGCGCATACCCGTGCTCCAGGAACTTGTAGGCTTTTTCCATTGTCCGCGGCGCATGTTGTGCAAAAATCTGATCCACAAACTGGTAATGAACCATTAACAAATAATTAATTTGTATCTGACACGAGGACCGAGTTGCAACGAGGTGAGTACCCGAGTTGCCCTCACTAAATGTTACTACTGTTTTTCAAAATTGCAAAAATAACACTATACTTAGAAGACCTTTCCTTAGGTGAAAATAAGTGTTTTTAAAGCACTTTGTTGTGGGAAACTCAAATCTGAAATCAGAATTTCGCTGCCAGAGATTTTTATTTTTTTATTTATGAAGATATAAAATCTTAATTTTATTCAAATTCACAATTGTTGATAAAAGCGGGGAATTTTCCAGTGAAGCATCAACTTCTGACCTTCTGTTTCAGATGTTGGCAGTTCTGTTACTAAGTTGCATCATGTTAATCTGCAAGTCATTGTCAAACTATTGAGTACTAAGTTTAGTGCATGTGCTTACGTTAATTTACAAACAGGAAATCTAGGAGTCATAGTTTACCTATACTTACTTTCTGCAATGAGAGTAATGCCACACTCTCAACGTCTTCCAGTACAGTGGGATCCATGTTACCGTGCAAATTGCTCATCACCATGTTGGTGCACATTATTTGACCCAATAAGAGAAGAATTAAAAGAAAATTCAAAACAAGCTGTTGACAACTACTGCAACAGCATACATAAAAATACATCGCTTAAAAACACACAGGATGTAAGAGAAAAATTAATGAAAATAGTCATGGACAATTTGCACGGTAATACTCATGGATTCCTTAGACCCAACAAATGAAAATGACTAGTGTTGCCCACAAGACGAGACGAGACGAGACTTTGGTCTGTCTCGTGAAAATGCTGTCTCGTCTCGTGTCTCGTCTCGAAGGGTTCTGTCTCGTCTCGTGAAAGTAATCCAGGATATTATGCCAACAAAAGTTATAACTGGGAGACATCACAAATATTATTCTAGAAAATTGGTTAAACCTGTAATCACTTTGCTCACTGTAGCTATAGTGAGAATAAATATGATTCCTTAATCATAAGAACATGAGGATATCAAATAAAGTTTGTTGATTATCAATAGCTAGATAATGTATAGAATCTGCCTTGCTTTTCTAGCTCCCATCCACTCTTTATCCATCGTACACGCAGGGAGCTTTCAGACAGAAGGAACACGCGACAGGCGACAAGCCACACGGGGGTTTACACTGAAGTGACAAGCGACAGGATCCCCTTCCGTTCCGACTATAATAAAAGTATTCACCGCACGGGCAAGTACCAACAGATCGAAGCGATTCTACGCTCGATATTAAGAAAACGACCCAATTTGAGCGACACGCAAGCGACAAGAGACACGTGGTGCTTCGGTTCGGAAGGTTACGTTTACTGAGGGTTCGTATCCAAGCGAAACATGTTGCTTGCTTATCGCTTCTCTCCTGTGACTTGTTCAATGTGACAAACGACACGGAAGTATCACACTGAAGCAACGAACGACAGGGACACTTCACTTTATAAGCAAGCATTCATCGCGCATGCGCGGATAACAACCCTCGCGACTATACGGTATCCAGAGAACGGCCTAAGCAGAACAACAAGCAACCGACAAGCGAGACGTGCAGCTTCGGTTCGAAGAGTTTGCTGTGAGCAAGATTTCTTCACACCAAAGTTACAGGCGACAAGCGACACGAGTCGCTTGGAAGCGAACTTTCAGTAGTCAATGCAACCTTTCGAACAGAAGACACACGAAAAACTGCACGTGTCTCTTGTAGTCTCGGCACGTTGTTCACGGATGCGGAGTGAATGTTTTCCTTCAGATTGAAGAGGATTGTGTCGCTTGTCGCTTCGGTGTGAAATTCCACAAAATAGCTTTCAGGTTGAAGCGACAGGCGACAAGCGACACAGGGTTTTCACACCAAAGAAACGAGTGACACGCTTCTTTAGGGAGATTTCAGACCGGAGCGACAAGCGACACGCGACACATGTTGCTTTGGAACAAGCCAATCAACAGCAACGTTTCACAGCGTAGGAGCATGGCAGGCCAAACAAACTTGCGTTCGATTGGTGAAATCCTGAAGCGAAACGTGTTACGGGTCGCGTGTCGCTTCGATGTGAAATCTCCCTTAGTCTATAAGCAAGCTTTCACTGTGAATTCACTACCAACAGACAGAGGCGACACAATGCAAGCTATTAAAAAACGGCCCAGTCCGAACGACACGCAAGCGACAAAGCAACACTTGCCGCTTGCCGGTCTAGTCGCTTCCGTTCGGAAGGTTGCATTTATTACTGTGGGTTCATTTCCAAGCGACACTTGTTGCTGTTGCATGTCGCTTATTACTCCTATGACTTCAGGCAATTTTATGTTCGTTACGTCAAAGCAGAGTATCTAATCGCACTAGCTTTTTAGAGCCGTGGTGGTGTAGTTGTTAGGGCGTCTGACTGCCAGGCGGGAGACCCGGATTCGAATCCCGGAGTGTGTGAATAAAGGTCGGAATTATTCCGCATTGTCCCCGCATAAAGTAGCTCCGGAGCTCAACAGCCTCATATCAATGGGTGCATGGGGGCAATTCTGGAGGGCAAAAGCGACCTGAGTGTGATGCTGATCACTTCGCCTACAAAATGACCATTGCCCCACATCCCGTAAATGTGTCTTCATCGCACTGTGTTATATGCACTTGGAACTGTACCTTTACCTAGGTTTTTAGTGTGAAATCTTTGAAGTTTGCAACCAGCACTCGAGGCTGCTGTGGATTTTGAGAAGAGGGTCGCAAATGAAAGAAGGGTCTGTTTGGGCGAGAAATTTTATGACGATTGTCGCCAGCATGGCTGGAACAGGGCCGTAGAAAACAATGGCAGTGATCGGATCGTTTTGCGCAAGGATGAATGGAAGAGAGCTCTTGGGGTAGCAGATAGTTGCCAGATTTAAGGTATTCTGAGGAAATTTCAGTAGGAAGATACACGAGGTTAAAGTCTGGGCAAATTCGTTACGGACAAACGTGTGACAAATTAGGATTTTTCGAGGGGGAATCTTACAGATCTCTATTCCTGTAATAGAAGCTGTTTTGGGTTTCCAAAGAAAATGCTTTATTCCGAATAAGTAAATAAATATTTGCAATTGATTAGTTATTTTGTTTATATTTTTTCGAGACTTTCGATACGAGACGAGACTTTTCAGGAGCCGTCTCGTCCCGTCTCGAAAACGAGATGAGACAGTTGGTCAGTCTCGTCCCGTCTCGAATTTTAAAAAGCCTGTCCCGTCTCGTGGGCAACACTAAAAATGACAATGAGAATGAAAAACGTAGCAGTTAGAAAATATCATGGTCTTCTGTATCAGGGCAGAAGTGATCCAATTCGACACTTTTTAACTCAAGTGGGTCTATAGCCCCGTTTCCATTACCACAAATTTGCCGCGCAACATGAAGCGCGGCATGTGGCAAGCATTTGTTGAAACGGAAACTGTCTGCAACATGCCGCGGCGCAAGTGCCGGGGACAAAATTGTCCCAAACGATTTTGACGCACAACATGGCTCCGCGTCATGCGCCGCGGACAATGGAAACAGCCTGCAGCAAGTTCCTGGGGCACGAGCATGCGCACTAGAGTAAAAACAGACGACGCCAACACAACCACGTGCTCGCTGTTCGGACTGAAGCGGCGTCACAACACAACGTCATGTTATTTGAGTGTAGTTGTTGTAGTTGGTTGTGTAGTTGTACGTGAGTGTTTTTGTGGAGTGGTCGAGAAATAAAGTAGTAAAACTTATAGAGCAATATGAACAGGAGTCAGTGCTTTGGAATGTCACCAGTTCGAACCATAAAAGCTCAAACTGCAACGAATTGCCGACATCATTGAAACCACTGTTGAGAAAGTTGAGAAGAAACTCCCCACACTCAGATCACAGTATTTGAGGGAAAAAATAAAAATTGAAAAGAGTAGGGAAAAAAAAGTCGTGTAGGTGAAAGGATGTCTACGTTCCGAAATGGCACTCCAGTGTTGTTGCGGGCGTATTTTTCAAGCCCCGTTTCCATTACCACAAATTTGCCGCGCAACATAACGCACGGCATGCGACGCGGCATGTGCCAAGCATTTGTTGAAATGGAAACTCTCTGCAACACAGTATAAAAGGGTCCCGGGTTCGATATCGGTGGAGGCACACAATGGTTCGTATCCCATAACTGCAGGTCCATTCCCGATTAACCTATCTGTGCATATAGTCAACTGTAGTATTTTTTTTAACAATCAGTCTTTAGCTTAAAATAAACCTAGGAGGTGTAGATTCTAATGTACATTTTATATCACCCAATGTTTTTTAATTCACTTAATGCGTTTTTTATTTGTTGTAATAATGCTTAGTGTGAACGTGAAACACTGATTAACAAAAAAATAATTTCGGCGGATATCTTGGTATCCAACACGCGTTCTAAGACAATTGAAACATGCTGATTCAAAATATGCAAAACCATTTGTCTGTAACACCCACCATTCTTGAGATATACGACATCAACCATTTATATATGTTTAACATTGTATCAAAGCAAACAACTCACAGACATACATGTAGGTTTCACTAGAGTACTATTGAACATGGCAAATGCATCGCATGACACATATACTATATAGTAACATCTAGTTGAAGGTATAATACACATATAAAATACATACATATAGAAAATACTTCCTGAATTTAAGGTGTTTGGTTTGAATTTCTTGGCTGTAGAGTTGCGTTTGGGCTGAGCATTTGGCATGTCGCGCTGAAGCTTCCAACAGTAGTTCGCCTACATTGCTGCACTCCATCGACACTGATAGCGTGATTCCATCACCGAGATGTCCTGATGAAAACGTTCACCATGTTCGTCGCTGACTGAATCTAGGTTCTCGGGGAAGAAGTCAAGATGTGAGTCGAGGAGATGAATTTTGAGGGACATGTCACAACCCAACTGTCTTCTGTACGCACTAATGCACTTCTGCACAACATTCACATAGTCAGCAGATTTATAATTTGCAAGGAAATTGGCTACGACTGACTTGAATGCCACCCATGCATCTCTTTCAGTGCCACCCACTAAGTCTTGGAAGTGGCTTTCAGCAATGATCTTCCTTATTTGTGGACCTATCAACAGACCTTCTTTCACATTCGTATAACTCAACTCCGGAAATTTGTTGCACAGGTACCGAAAAGTCTCTGAGTCGTTGTCTAGTGCCTTCACGAAATTCTTCATGAGTCCCAGCTTCAAATGAAGCGGTGGCATGATAACTTTTTGACGCTCAACCAACGGAACACGAAGGACGTTTTTACTTCATGGCTGCATTCTATCTCTGATCAGCCAATTCTTCTTTAAGTAGTGGGGTGTAAGGGGTGCTCCTTCCACATAGTGCACCCAATAGTCAACCTCACTTCCACGTAGTACACCCTGGACTGCAGACTAACGAGGCTCTGGCGATTGGCCCTATGGACAGTATAATTCTCTGTGTTGTCCTGTATTTTGTCCTCGTGTGTGCTGAGTGCCCCTTTACAGCCTCAGCTTTTAACGAAAGTCAGAAGATTCTAATATTTTATATTTCATGCTTTTACTTATGCAACATTAGAGTTGTTATTTATAACGATAAGGGGCTGGACCCCGAATAATGTGACGGGTGCAAAATAACCTTAGTGCTGAAGCACCAAAAATTTTAAATTCAAATTCAATTCTTTATGTAGTGGTGCTTCCTATCTCTGCTATCCCACTCGCAGATGAAGCAGCATTACTTCTTCGCCTTCCTTATCCAACCGCGCAAGTTGCGTGCACATGTCAAACATATGAACTGTGGTGCCCACGTCAAACATATGAACTGTGGTGCCCACGACTTACCACTATCTACTTTCGAATCAAAGTATAGTTCATATGCTTTCTTCAGAAACTGTGTAAAACTCTTCCGATGGGATTTCTGTTAGATAGCCGCACACGTAGCAAAACAGATCTGGTGAATTTATGCAACCTCTGGACGCCATAATCTACTGTTTACTCAAAATAAAAAAGAAGCAAATGAAAGTATAGTAATGCGATCTCGAAAATATTTCGACGTATTACATTAAATATAACTGTATTCACAAACGATGAAAAAAAAATCGGTGTTGCACGAAAAATAACTAAAAACGACGATTTTTTTCTTTTGAGGAACGGTATTGCATGAAAAATAAAATGTTGTCGATATCTTCAAAACCTGACGTGATGGTGCAAAACGGTTTTCAGATTTGAAATCAGCATGAAAAACTGCATTAGAAAATGTCAACATCATGTCAGATATCTACGGCTTGTTTATCAGTGAAATTACAGGGTTGAAGATATAAAAATTATTAAATTACGTATGCATTGTCTTTTTACTCAATGAAAACTTTACAAGGTTTATAGTCTGTAAAGAATACATAATCACATGTGATAGAAAATAGGTTCACGATGCCACGAAACTATCACAAATATCTAAACAACCAGGAAAACAAGCTACATAAGATTCACTTGAATGATCTAGAAGTCAGTGGCGTAGCGCAGTTCTCTGGGGCCCCCCTGCAAGTAAAATATTGCCCCCCCCCCGCTTACTAACAAAACAATTATGATGTCGGAGTGGGACGGGCGTACAATTGTTAGCTAGTCCCCCTTACCGCCCCCCCCCCAAGTTGTACAAGAAATTAACTTTTACCCCAAATACTCTCTTTTTTGTTATCGACTTATATGTCAGTGTATTACCTCCTTGAAACTAAATCAGGATGGTCTGAATCTCTGATAAATAACTGGAAGAAGAATCTGGAAATCTTTTCTCGTATTTAAACGCAGTGGCACTGCCAGGAATCTTTTTTAGAGGAGGGGAAAGCTTCCCACTGCCATATATTTTGCTCGTGATCATTTGTGTTTTTTGCTTGAAACGTTTTTAATGAGGTTACATAATATACAGATATTTAAAAAAATACTGTTTTGGGGGAATTGTTAAGGGACAGTTAACACTCATTTCATTACTTTGAGCTGGTTGCATCTTCAGCCCCTAAGCCATCCTTGGCTGCGCCAGGCCAAGATTCAACGTAAGAGTCGCTCACATTAGCCTTCTAATACTACTAGTGACCAATATACTGAAGCAAACTTATCACTGCAGTTATGGGGGTTGAACCGGACCTCTCGATTTTCGGTGGTGACCTAATATCACACAAAGTCAATTGCTATCTGATACGAAAAAATGGTCACGGTCTCTGGTCTTGGGAGATAAAGTTGCGATAGGACTCTATTCACTGGAAATTTGCCGCTTGAAAGGACTGAAGCACTCCCCTCACCAAATAAAAGTTCAACCTCAATATAATTATTCATAATTTGAACGCTGCCACTACTTTTCGATAGGTCATTGATCATATATTTCTTAAATACTTTTTAATGAAACAATAACCGTTTTATTAATAGATCATCAGTGCTCGAATTTGCATAAGCATCCTCCTTCATATATACTGCATTGTCTTCAAGTTGATCCATGCAAGGATCCTTCCTTCTATCCCCAAACTCTGAACAAGGAAATTCGCAGACAGGAATTTTCACATCGAACACTGCAGATCACAAAATCGTAACACATTGGAAAAGAAAAACTGGTTCGACATTATTTCAATATGTAAGAAAAATGAACTTCACAAAATTACACAAAATAATGGACACATTCAATTCATACGCTGTATATACCCTGCATGACAGAGGAAGGTGGTAATTGCCGCTGGGCCCCACCTCCTACTGGGTTTTTGGGCCCCTTTGAAGTAAAACGTAACAATGTGGGAAATTCATTTCAACTCGTATTTCAATATGAAAAGGCTTGGGGCCCCCTTGAAAATATTTAATGTGAAGTTAAATTTTAAATATCACGTGTAACACTAATATTAGCGGTAAAAGGACATGAATTACCAAGTTTGATGTTTATTGTGTAGCAATAAGGAATCGACTGATTGAGCAACTGAATCTTTTTACAGAATTCATAACCGTAAACAATTGACACACTACACTACGTTTACGACAAACTGCGTAGCTATAACAGTATGAGATGAGGGATATTTTCCTATCGATCTGCGGAGCAAGTAAGTTAATTCTACATTTCTGAGGGGATCCATATGACAAGTTACTCGGGCCTCTCTGGCTGAGACAATACTCCACTGCTTATTATCGCAGACGTCGTTACATGATGTTACTGGGAACCAGATTTCTGTTCCGCAAATAATCTTATTATTATTATTATTTTTTGTAAGCGACACTAACTGAAATTTGTACTATTATATAAAATTTCAGGAGCACATTGCGGGACCCCTACACCTCGGGCCCACCCCCCGCATTGCGGGGGTTGCGGGGGCGGCAGCTACGCCACTGTCTAGAAGGAATCTTAGACGGACATAATTTTTCAAATTTTGGAATATAATAGTTTTTTTTAAAAATGAGAGGAATTTGCAAAAATGACATTGGTGGTGCAGCCCAAAGGAACAGAACTGTCTAACACGCAAGTCACAAACTCGTAGATATCCAAAAAGAATATTGAACCACAATGACCAATGAAAAGAGGAAATTGCCGAGAAACCAGAAAAGTACTTCGGCCTTTTGTTGCCTTCCGAGGGAAGCGTTGCTCAGTATCTGGAACAAAACGATTTGTCAGTTTTTAAAAAATGAAAGCCGGTGGGCGACAGAATACCAACCGACAATGCCCACTCTAAGTAAACCAGGGTGCTAACGCGAAATTACTTTCATCTCGGCAGCGCACGGAAAAAGAGACGCAGGGATCGGTCCATTCAGCATCTTTACATTAATGGCTTGGGACTCCCACCGCGAGAGTCTGAGGCACAACAATGCGTTGCCTTGTTATTCAGGACAACAGCAATGGAACCCTGCGATTAAAACAGCCTCATTCTTATCCAAGGAGTTGAAGTCCCCTCGGTTTCAACTCCTTTATTTCAATGCGTTTCTTGAACTTCAAGCAATCTCTATATGCGTGCATTTGAAAATACAAAATAAGAGCAGTGAGAGAGTGTGAATCCCTTTCAATAGATCTCCCTAGCTTCCTGGAATTTGTGTCGCAAATACGCAAACCTGTGGCACCAACTGTTAGTTCAATACCAAAGCTAACGCCCAATTAATGTACAGAACCGCCAAATGCGGATTGTGGGTAAATAATCAATGTTAATCGACTTCTAGGATATGGGAAATCAACATTATACCAAAAAGAACATATGTATAGACAGGTATAGTTGTCTATACTGTATCAACGCACAATACAAAGACCTACCGTAGCTGTACTCTAACGTTCGCCATATAGTAAACAAGAACTGCAATGACCAAACACTTTTACTTTAAACTGTAACAATTCTTGATTTGTGTGTATTATCCAGAAATAAAGTGAATTAACAATTCATTGTCATATATATGTAATTGTAGCTATTTCGTGTATCTTAAAATTATGCAAGTATCTGCAAGCATCATGCTATCTTTTTTTCACAACCAATAGCCTGTGCATGGTACGATTACTAGATGTTCAAAGATCCAGAATTATTATTTATTAATCCGTAAGGACGCGCCAGGTGATTTTGAAATATATTTCCAGTGAGTCTGAGGCCACCCTTCTCAGTACCTCTTCAGTGAACCTCTTCGACTTTCGGGACCTTGAATCAGCATTGAAGTGGTTGCGTCGTCGCCTTGTAATCAAGGAGTCCCGGGTGCGATACCCGGTGGAGGCACAAGTGGTTCGGATCTCACTTTAAACTGTAGACCCAGTCCCGATTAGCCTTACTGTGCATAAAGTGGACTTAAAACACCAAATCAAAATCAGCATTGAAGCTTCGTTAGTTTCGCTCGCAGGTCCGTAGAAACACTGCCTGGGTAAATGGCCCCCCACACACGCGCTATTACGTTTCAGTTTGGTGTCCTTCCTTTCTCGCTTTTGTCAACTGCATAATACAATAAAAATGTTCAAACTTTATAAAATTAGTTTACTCAATAAAGGTATTTATTTGCATGCTTTGAAGCAATTATATTTCGGACAGTAGTAATTTTTCTTGTTGGTAATATTTACCCAGAGCACGTCCTTGAGTCCAGTCGGAAAGAGCCCTTCTTACCGTCTATTATTCTTGTTCTTATCAATTGCGTAATACAATAAATAATGTTAAGACTTAATAAAATTAACTTCATAAATGAACGTATCATAATTTACATGCATCAAAACAGTTATACGTCAGACTTAAGAAGTAATTTACTTTCGTGGGCATTATTTGTCCAGCGCGCGTCCTGCCGGTAAATTATGTTCCTTTGCTAAATTAGTTTTAAGAAAATGGTGAAGATGGAGAGGTAAAGGAATCCTTCTGGAAATGCCACACTTTCAAATTCCGTGGGCGGCCGTCCTGACTGAGGTTACCCGCGGTTTCTTTTCGGTGCCTCTAACGTAAGAACCTGACATAAAATTATTCTTTTTCATACGAAATGCCGGAATCTGCTACCGTGTGTGTATTCTGATCGTACCACGATGTAATTCTGTAGACACTTTGGAAGAACCCGAAATTTCTTACAATTCGAAAATTAATAACACATTTGTGTAAGCGAAATCAAAATATGGGAGAAAGTGGCAGCATTCATGTCATCAAAAAAGTGAAACTCTCGTTTTAGATGTCTTGTTAGGTGTATGTGATGTGGGTATACGAGAAATGTGATTGTGCTTTTTAGTCATTTTGAGTCTGATTAAAACTTAGTCTATTACCTTTAGGAATATCTATTGATATTTTTAAAGATACAATACACAATAAGTACAGTCGCAGGCAATAAAAATGGGACACCGAAATCCAGAAATACTCGCTTCCCTGCAAGGCGTTGTGTGTGTTGCCTAACTGTACGGCGATAAATGAATTTTAATAGGAAATTTTAAATGGCAACTTCTACCACCGCCGTAGAGTTAGGCAACACACATAGCGCCTTGCAGGGAAGCGAGTATTTCAGGATCTACGTGTCCCATTTTTAATGCAGGTGACTGTACATTATTCCTCTTTTGCTATAATCACTAAACTTCAGATCTTACACAACTGAAAGGAAGGAGCAATATGAAGAATTAATGAAATCGAGAACGCGAGGTTCCAGAGTGTTCGGCACAAATTCCATTCCTTGCAAAGGTTTGATTTCTCATCTTTACCTCGACGGATTTGCTTTCCCGTACCTTAGATTCAAGCGCGAGCAGAACAAAAAGGTTTCGGCGCAAAAATCCGCCATATTCTTCGGTCGCGTAGACGTGTCAACAGAGCGTCGTCGAGTATTTGCTCTCTTGCTCATCCTACGTGACCCAAGACGTCTCATATTTCAGGAAGCAAACTCGGGAACGCCGCGAGATACCCGATAATGCGAAAACTCCCGCCACGGAAGACCAGCTTCCTTGTTATCCTCTCTCGCTCGTCCTGCCTTCCTTCGTTTTTATCCTTGAGGAGGAACGCGAGCTCGCTTCCCGTGTCCAATCCCTTCGTGGTTTTTCCGGGTACGACGCATTGTGATCCGGGGACCCCCGGAGGAGTTCCCCCACCTCCTGTTTGCCTTTCCGGGAGCGGGCCCAAGCACTTGCTGCCTAGGCCGCGCCTTTCACGAGCACAGTTCCCATCTCTCCTCACAACTACTCCAATTTTCGGTGGAGAGAAGAAGGACAAAACGGGCAAACAGCCCGCGGGCCACTAGGGATCTCCTCTTAGCCAGGCAATTTGGACCGGGACAATGGGACGAGGCCCGGCTACCGGCTCGGATTTTGCGGACCGCTGGCTTCAATTTTCATAGCTCAGGAGCGCAGCCGCCGTCGTCGCCATGGCAACCGAGGCTGTTCCATCTTGTAGCATATTAATGAGTTCCCTTCCGGTCTTTGTTTCGGTCAGTTTTGCCAGCTACGATGATTTAGCGTTAAGCACGGCAACAGTTTGGGGCCTTCAAGTGGCGCGGGAAGTTAGAGCATCTCCGACTGCTTCGGAAATGCTGACGGAGCGAAACGACACTCGCACCCTGCCGGGTGAAAGGGTAAAAACGCGTAGGTGGGATTAAATATGATGCAACTGCTTGGAGCGAACATCACGGTGATGTTTACTTCTCCACTTATACTCTATCGGAGGAATCTGTGGAGCAAAGTCGCGCATAGCGGCAGAGAAGAGAGGGAAATCGAGTGGACAGAGCGAAGCAGTACATGCTGCAGCGAGGGTTGCAGTCGCTTTGTCCCCCTCCACGCAATCCCATTTCCTCTCACGTGTTCATTGGTAGAGCCGTCTCGCGTCACTACTTGCGCAGAGACTGGTTTTCGTTCGCTTGCTGCAGAGATACTCGGGACAGAGTATACGCAACATGGCAGAATTCATTTTCTTACTACTTTTACTAAATACGATTCAATGATTTGGTTCATTTTACTTAGCTCTTCTGCCAACTTTGGCTAATCTCGAAGATGAGGATGAGAGATTATATTGATGAAGAACACAGAACACCCATGTCCAAGCCGGGATTCCAACCCGGAACCTCTGCCATCGTTGTGCGCTGTGATAACCACTCCACCAAGAACGCCGGCTTTAACTAAATATGGGAGTGATTTGTTCCCCTCTAGTACCCATTTTTAGACATTTTTAAGTAATTGAGAATTGTACATTTCTTATAAACGCGAAATGCAATTTTTGGCTTCGAAGAACTTCGAGTGCATGCGTAAGGGTCATCGCCCAGTGGTGTACACAATTTACAAGCATTTTTAATGTACTTCCACTATTTAGCAAGTGGCTATTAATGGCGCATTAACATTTTTTCTAAATGTATCGTTCATGTGTATGTAATTTTCATCACGAAGTTCAAGAAAAATGATGACTTTACAAAACGAGTAAAAAATGGGTAAAACGAATTAAAGAAATAGTCCAACTTCTTTTGACACTTCAACTATCAACCATTCAGTTCTTTTTTTCATTTTTTGTGGCGCAAATTAGCAGGAGGAACTGTCAGATTAACACATAATGGACACATTCATTTCTACGAGTTATTCCATAAACACTACAGAAAACGAATGTAGTAAGATATATATATATATATATATATATATATATATATATATATATATATATATATTTATTTTAAAATAGATGAAATCATAATCATCACGAGAATTAAAAACATTTTCAATACTAATGCATCATTAGGCCTATATGAATATTTCATGTATTTCAAGCTGCAAAATTGTGATTTTTTTGGTACTCTCTTCTCAGAACTTTCCCCAGCGGGACTCAAACTGTAGTATTCAAAATATATGTAAACATATCAACATAATTTTTCGAAGTTGAAATAAAAGTAGCCCTACTTTCTCGCGCCATTTGCACGGTGACATTATGAGCTCTTTCTCTGACGCATCTACTTCTGCATCCCCAGAAAAGGAGAAAAATGGTTGTTTATAATTATCTTTCAGATAATAGTTACAAAAAATGCGAATATCAGGGATTTATAGATGTGCGAGCGCATACAGACACACACACACACACACACACACATTATATTCATATGTGTGTGTGTGTTTGTGTGTATATTACATACGAGGGAAAGTCATTAAATAACAGTAACTTTTTACAAGAGTACTTGCAGAAATTGTCTGTGTCTTATTTTTGGATAATCGCCTTGTTCCGTAACGCACTTGGTCCTACCTGTCCACAAAGTTGCGGATGCCCTATAGAAAAAAGCTTTCGGTGTGACCTTTAACCAACTTTGCACCGCCTCCATTACCTCGTTGTCGTCTGCAACTTCTGACCACGCAAATGCTCTTTCAAAGTTTAAACATGTAAAAGTACAATGGCGCCAAGTCCGGCCTGTACGGTGGATGTTTCAACACCTCAAATTTCAGAACACGTAGTGTATCCACTGTATGCGCAGCTGTATTGGGGCGGGCGTTGTCGTGAAGCAACAATACACCTTTTGAGAGAAGTGTCTGGCGTTCGATCGTATTGCAGGCTTCAACTTATTCATTAGCGTATTATTGTATCGGGCACTAAAGTCCGACCGGCCAAAGAATGAACTTGAGGAAACCTAGACTTTCTGCCTCCAGTTCAAGGGGAGAAAAGCGGTGTTGCTGCCGGTTGCCACACACCTGAGTTTTGTCCAGTGCCAGTCGTACACGACACCTCTTCCTCCTGTCAACATGCCCCATTCGCTCGCATTTCAGGGAGAGGCATGGAATCTGAGACCCATTTACTTGCTGCGCTGCGGCAACCATTAGGCTTTGCCGTGCTTGATCTTGTTGGGGGTGACACCTGTTTCGAAAACGGCTCAAAACAAAAAATTTGGAAACGCAGAATAACACGAGAATTTCCCCTCACCACGACAACTGGACAAAGCCGATTAGTTCAGCGGTTCACGTAACCCTCCCTGGCTTTCGACGGAAAAGACAAAAATATAATTTCCAAATCCATTCTTTGGCCGGGCAGTCTTTTAATCAGTTTGATCCTTTTCCTGGAAGTACACCAATATAGGGCCACTGACATCCCAAAAGGTGGTCAGCATGACTTTCGCAGCGAAGGCCTGTCTTGAATTTTTACGTGGCTGGATACGACGTGATCTTTTACTGCATCGACAGTCTCTTACTCTCTCCTAAAGCAACTCCCATGCTGCGTTTGGGATCGAACCAAGAACCTCTAGATTGTATTGAGTGATGTAGTTATTTCTCATTCATCTCTCAGATGGTTATCGCTCGCTTGGCCTAAATGTGATAAATGCAAGAGGTTACATTTAAAGGAATGGTGATAGAAATTAACTTAGGTTAGATATGGGTTTTATACTATCCATGACTGAACCGATATGGATTGGTTTAGAAAAGGATATTACTTGCCTTACAAATAGATGAAGATTGTTCCTACACTTGTCCTCTCAAATGTCACTTGTCTGACCTCCCTGTCAGACATCGATTCAATCACACACCATCGTCCAATAATAATATAATCGTTCTCCACTTTGCTTCTTTGTCACAATCCGCAGACCTTACTCTCTCTCGTATTCTCGCCAACTCCTCACCCCCCCCCCCTGACAATTCCAACACTCATGCCACATACGCCTTCCAAGTCAATCACCTGACCTTTGCCTGATTACTTATTCTCTGGTACCTGCTATGCTAAGACTTTATACTTCTTACCCAATACCTTGGGTACGATACTCTCTGGTTCATAATGGTGCACCCAGGACTCGTCTCCTGCTACAATTTGATCGAGAAATGCATCTCTTCACGAGAATAACGGTTCAAAAGCTCCTGAGAACAGATTTGCTGCTCCATCGGCTGTTTCATTATCTCAGTTGCCACGCTAACTGATCTCCTATTTCGGTGCTGTTCACTGACATGCTGTTTTCAGTTTCTAAATCTTTCCACCCATCGTAAACTCTCCTCTGGCTTAAACAAGTGTATCAATACCAAACCCTCATTCTTCTGTAGATTTCTCTAACCATAAAAAATGAACGGCTCGTTGCTCTTCCACGTGCAAGTCGATAGTTTACCGGTCAAGTTGAGCTGCTGTAGAGGTTTATAATGTTCGATCATCACGACCCCCATATAAGGAGCCAATGTGTGTCCCGAAGCAAGATTTTTTCCATGTGCATACTTTTCCATGAACTTTAGGATAAAATCCTTGTTTTTAATTACTTTCTCGTGTATTGATTGATTGATCTGGTTTATTTTACTTTGATTTTCTGCTACTTTCAGCTAATCGCGAAGATGAGGATGAGCGATGATAGGATGAAATTGATGAAAGGACACTCACGAAGAACACCCATGCCCAGGCCGGGATTCGAACTCGGGACCCCTATACTATTTACTTAAAGTTTCAGATACAATACAAAATGACCATTTTATACTGAAACTGTAAAAGCTGAAAAAAAACAATGCAAGATGGCATATATATATATATATATATATATATATATATATATATATATATATATATATATATATTAGCACATAAGACATATTATGAACTATGTACACAACACACACACATATATATATATATATATATATATATATATATATATATTGGCGTGGTGCAAAAAACAGGGGAGCACTTTATTATATATATATATATATATATATATATATATATATATATATATATTATATATATATATATATATATATATATGCTCAACAAATGGATGCATTACATAAATATCGAAAGGAATGACGAAATAATAGATTAAATGAGTACGCGTATTGTTCGTTTCTTTCATTTCCATCGATGACAATAATCAATAAATTCGAAAACCTATAATAACTGCTTCGAAAAGCCAATGTTTAAAGAGAACGTGTGTGTGTTGTCTCCACTCGTGCACGTTGAATCATTACGTGAGTGAACGAGTGAGTGTCTGTAAGCCGAACGTATGTGGCATTTATGAGCCCACATGATGATCCAATTTTCCTCTTTGAAATAGAAAGTGGAGAGGTGTTTGTGATAATTGCACGCAACTGCTCATATGCACCTCATTTGTGGCCAGCTTTTCAGAACCTGTCAAAATTTCCAATAGCATTTCAAACTCAATGGTGTTTAAAATGGGGCCAGTGTTAATCGGCATTCGATTTATTGCCGTGGCAGCTGTGGTCTTCTATGGTGTATGCGTGTATGTGTAGTTTTGTGTGCATGTGTGATATGTGCTAAGAGAAAGTTCCTTATTAATTTGTTGCTGTGAAGTGAAAAAAACACTCCAGTTAATTACATTAATTTGGTTTTGCAAGCGAATCTCATTTTAGCAACAAGGACAGATGTTAAATTAATTATCTCGTGCATCCGAATTCCTTTTCATGTTGTATTGAATGCTCTGATTATATAAAACATGTATAATTATGTATGTTTTGCATCCAACACCAAACTATACACGTATTATTCACACAGATAATCTTTGAATATGGAGAATAATGGTAATACATGTAAATTAGATTTCAAATATATTTATTATTTTATTTAACAACTTCGTTTAAATGGTGGAATCCTTCGACATAATGAAATGTGATATTTTCTAAAGTGCAAAATGGTAATGAAAAGAAAAATAAAGGTGATGAAAATGAAACACAAACTGACACTCTTTCTTACACACACAAAGCAAATACATAGATATTTATGGTAAAACATACTCAATCCATGTTTACATAATTATACCACAATCGATATTATTAGGTAAGAATTTTTTAACAATTTCTTATGCCTTCCATTATTCCTTTTACCTGGTACAGGGAACTTACTCATTTCATCACGTTTGTAGTTATAAATATTTATGAAGTTTTAACTAATTCAGGAACGTTGCATTCTACCTTATGGAAAAATGACAAATGAAGGAATTTCATTTTACAGATACATTTGCAGACAGAGGTGTTTGTCAAAAGAAAGTTTCAGTAGTTCAGACTTCCCTACAAAGGCAGCCCCGGTTGGTCCCCAAGCTAAAATGAACTTTATCTGCAGTGGGGCCTTGATTTGTCTAAGCAACTGCGCTTTGAAACATTTTCACGCTGATATTATAAAATCTGCAAAATCATCTTTCTTTGAAATACCTCCTAGATTATTCATGAAAATCTTCATTTTCGCTCCCATATATAATTTTTAATAGTTTCTTGTCGTCGGTAACCTACTTTATATTACAAGTATATCAAAGACATGGCATTCTAAATCCAAGATTATTCTTCAGAACCATCTACGAGCATCTAAACCAGGGAGCGCCCATATATTTTTTTATATGTAGGCGGCCATACTTACAGCGCAGAACGGCTATTTTGACAAAATCCTGTTTCCCTGCTGGCTGCTTCGGGGAGGTGGGTTTTAAATGTTGTCGCTTGTTGCCCAAAGAGGGGGCAGAGGTAGGTCGAATTGGCTGTTTGACCGCAAGTTCCTTCGTAGGTAAACGCGGCAACAGGGGGTCACTGCCATAAAGGCGGCCTCCGCGCCGGCTATGAGGGCTATTCACCGGATGTTTACATTTCTGTGCTTCCTTGGCGCGGGCGGGAACTTCACATCAGGTTTTGATATGAATAACATGTAGTAAAGGCAGTGTCTTAGGAAAAGGGGACAATTACTGTGGTTTTTGGTTACAACACGAAGTTGGGAACAAATATTTTTTTTCTCTGGCATCTGTGCACAGTTTTCAGACAGATCCGATACGGATAAATCAGAGGATTCAGGAAAATAAAATAAAGACTGGACACAAACACGAGGGAATAGGCTCTATAGTCGACACTACATCACCGAAATAAATCAATTGAAAATATTTTACGTGTTTCGAAGATTATAATTATCTAACGCACATGTTTGACTAAATTTAAAAATTGGAACGGTTTAAAATCATTCAGAATTCCAAAAATTAATTTTATGTGAGGTCACACAATGTAAACTTTATTAATAAAATTTTTACTAACATCTTAAGTCTGTTCTTGAACGACACTTGCAAAAGTTAATAATAAAATACAATAACTGTGCATTTCAGTATTGTAACTATAAAATGTAAAAGAATTAATTGAAAATAGTTTTCCTGGATATTCACTTGGATTGTGGATCGAATAGCATGAAAAATAAATAATAAATTTCGAATAAAATGTGTATATATAATTAGTTTAGTAATTAGTTATTGTATAATAACATTTATAACCATCATAATTATTATTACTACTATTTTACTTTTATTAAAGGCCTTTACCTCCTACAAAAATTTCTGACGACGCTCTTTCTAAGCCATATGACAATGTCGAAAATTATACATTTTACTGTTGTAAAATTTAAGTATTTCAATTTTCTTAATTTATGTAAGGTTTACTTCAACCTGCAGAAGTCTTAGCACGAAACTGTTGGTAAAAGATCAACATTGTCTTGGAAAATATTAGTATTTTGTCCCTTATATCTGCATCTAAAGGATTCGGGAATTTCCCAATTTTTTCCAGATACTTTCGTTTATCTCTATCGCTTTCAAATTTCAAGCGATCCAATCGGTATGCGATCTTTTGTAACAAAATAAGCTCTAAAATAATCTGTATCCCACATGTTTACATTGGGAATTTGGTCAAACCGGAAGTTCTTTCCCCGCCATGGATAATCGAATTGACTGATCGATAATTTTTTTTTACTCAGGAAAAAAAAAACATAACTGCGGCGGAGCTATAAGAAATTCAACCGATGACTTTTTGCGTTTTGGGTTCTCGAAGTAGATCCATTTTTCGTCCCCAGTCACTATCCGATGCAAGAAAGACTTTCTTTCATGCCGAGAAAGCAACACTTCACACACCGTTTTTCGCTTTTCTATTTGTCTGTCGTTCAGATGATGTGGGACCCATTTTCCTGCCTTCTGGATCTTTCCCATGGCATGAAGACGATCAGATATGGTTTGGCGACCAACATTTAACTTCTCTGCCAGTTGTTGTTGCGTTTGCGTATCGTCTTCGTCCAACAGTGCTTGCAATTCGGCGTCTTGGAATTTTTTCGGCTGGCCCGGGCGATTTTTGTCTTTCAAGTCGAAATCACCACTTTTGAATTGTCGAAACCAACGAACACACGCGCCTTGCGTTAGGACATTGTCACCGTACGTTTCCACAAGGATACGATGGCTTTCACTCGCGTTTTCTTTTGATTGAACAAGAAAAGCAGGACGTGCAGCACATGCTCCTTATTTGGTTTGAAGGTCAACATGTTTCCCACACAAACCCAATATCACGATCACTCGCACTCGGTTGCACATCCACGGCGTTTTGACAGGTAACTGTCCTGGCAACACACTGACGTAACAGTTGAGACTGTGCACCAACCCTTGCTTCCAGCGCCATCCAGCGACGAAATTAAGAATTATTAACGGGCACACCTGGTATCTGAAGTTCCCTTTTACAGGAAAAAATGAAGAAAGGAGTGTATGACCCTTACCTAACCTAACCACCCGGGTATGACACTAAAGGTGTGTGTCCACTACTTGTTCCTATACGTTTTAAAAGTGGGGAGGAATGTCCGTAAAAGAAATGTGTAACCACCGAACAAAATCCCCTTTATACTCCCCACAAAGGAATTTATAAATAAATATAACGTTTTCCATTCCATATTGCATCGGTTATGTCAAACAACGTAACATCATTAGTATGGGCGGAAAATCGTATCTGTTCATCCCTTACACTTTTTTTAAAAAATAAAATAAAAGAAAATGCCTGTTTCTAACAGAATATTCTTGTCGATTGAGTTTCTTTTTAAGTCACTTTATACACAGAAAGGCTAATCGGAACTTTACCAACAGTTTAGAATGGGACCCGAACCACTAAGTGCTCCCACCACCGGGTATTGAACCCGGGAACCGTTGATTACAAGGCGACGACGTTACCACTACGCCATCGGGGAGGCCTAGAATATTCTTAAATGATTAGAGTTGTAACTTTAAAAAAATCAGATGTAACTTAAAAAAACATTGTTCATTTGATTTTTTAAAGAAAATCGAAAACAATCTATTCTTCTAAGAAATTATGTTCTTGATAAACGTCGTAACAGTATATATTGTTAAAAACTTTATTGTTACAAATCTTAAATGTAACTATTTTAAAGGGTCATCCAGAAAGTAAGTTCCGTTTACAAATTTAAAAGAAATCAAAACACGAAATGTAGTGGAACAAAAACCTTTATTGCACACTGAAGTACATAACTTACTAATTTTCAACATAGTTGCCAACACTGTTCAGGCACGTATAACGAGACACCATGTTTTGTATTCATAGCGTAGAACGATGGCACCTGTGATGATAACCTAGTTGTAACAGGGTGTTGAACCACAGTGTGGAAAATGCCCTGAAAGTGCCGACAGGGTGAATCGTCTGTTCGCTGTAATCTTCTCTTCCACTGCACGTACCAAATCGACAGCCACCACAGATGGTGGTCGCCTACTGCGTTCCTCATCGTGCACATTGTTCCACCCTTCGTTAAACTGTCTCGTACCCATCTCCGTACCATTGGGGCACTCATGATCTGTTTCCCACACACTTCACCAATCTGACGGTGGATTTCAGCTGCCGACACATTCCGCGCATTCAAATATCGGATCACAGAACATTATCACAATGAACTGCGAAGCGACTGCACTACTATCTTTTCTCCAACTGACGTCTGCGCTTTGCAAATAGGTCAAACAACTCGGCTCGCATGCGCACCCTCGCGATCGCAGGCACAAATTGCAAGCGGAATTTATTTTCAGGACGCTCTGTATATTACGTAGAATTGTTTCATCTTGATTACCCAGAAACTCATCAATACAATTTAATAATTCTAAAGAAGTATTTTTAATAAAACAGATAAACATTTCACTCTGAAATTTAACCACTTTTCAAGGTTAATGTAGCTTTTTAGATCATATTACGAATTTGAGGTTCATATTTTATTGTGTGAAGGATCTCTTCCTTTCAAACGCTTCGAGTTAAAGAAGATACAGCTTGCTGATTTAAGACTTTTTTTTCGGTTCCACTTTGCTTAATTATATGTGCATAAACTGGAGCTTGTAATCCCTGTAACCTACAATTTTCAAGTGGAAAGACTTTTGCGTGTTTTTCCAGCTTTCCCGTGCTTCCGGCATCTTTTCCAAATGTAGTGCAAGGTACAGAAATGTACACTTCACCTGTTTTTGTAGAACTTCGATATCATTTTTTACATGAATTTCACACAATTTGCAAAAAGACGAAGAATTGTTCAAGTGATAGTTGTTTATGGAAAAAAGGCAAATTGAGTTTCTCTGTGTGGGGAGGGGCTGTGTTTCTACCGTCGCTTTCTGCCACTTTTGGCTAATCGCGACGCTGCTGATACATAGAGATGGATAAAGGGACACATATGACAAAACGATTCCTACAGACGATCATTCTGGTTACAGGTCCAGGCACCAACAACGCCAAGGTGCTTTCAACTAAATTTTTATTTTATGTTGACTGTTGACTTGGTGTTTTAAGTCCACTTTATGCACAGTAAGGCTAATTGGGACTAGACCTACAGTTTAAAGTGGGATCCGAACCACTATGTGCCTCCACCAGGTATCGAACCCGGGACTCCTTGATTACAAGGCGACGACGCTACCGCTGCGCCATCGGGGAGGCCAAATTTTTATTTTTAATTTATGATTTGTAAATTCTAATAATAATAATAGGTATGTTTCTATGACTGAAGGGCAGGACCGCCGTTAGGGGTGTGCGCCGCGTGCCACCGAACAGAGCCTCGCGTTTCAAGGGGCCTCGCACTTTCGAAATACATGTGTATGTAAACCCTCTATAACATTATTGAATCTCTTTTTCACATAAAATTTAAAAATAAAATTTAAATCCTCCATTCATATTGGGGGTTAGGCGTAGAGCTGACAACTCTGCACTGTAAAAAGCCATGTCAAGAATCAGCAATATAAGGCCATGGATGTTCCCAAGGTAAAATATTCCGGAGGAAAAATAGTCCCCCGTTCGGATCTCCGGGTGGGGACTACTTTGGGAGGTCCCTGGACTAAGGATAAGATCTACGTTAGGAATAAGGATATTAAATTAGGCACCTGGAATGTTCTGAGCCTTTACCGGCCTGGGGCATTTCAGTGTACAGTTAATGAGATAGTTAAGTATAAATTAGATGTAGTAGCTGTCCAGGAAGTTAGGTGGCCAGGAGAAGGGAATTGTAAAACTAAAAATTATACTTTTTTCTATGGTGGTACTGAAAATCATAATTTTGGAACAGGCTTTTTTATAAATAATAGAATTATCTCGGCTCTTAAAACAGTAGAATTTATTAATGATAGGATATCATATGCAGTTTTACAGGGTAGGTGGTGTAAAATTATTTTAATAAACATACATGCACCAACGGAAGATAAAGATGATAATACTAAAGATGATTTTTATACAGAGTTAGAACAGGTCTTTGATAAATTTTCTCAGTATGATATGAAAATTCTGTTAGGTGACTGTAATGCACAGATTGGCAAAGAAGAGACATTTAAACCCACGATTGGTAAAGAAAGTCTTCATGAATTAAGTAATGATAATGGTATAAGATTGATTACTTTTGCAACCTCAAAGAATTTAATTGTGAAAAGTACCACTTTTAAACATAAAGATATCCATAAATATACCTGGTCTTCTCCAGATGGTAAAACTCATAATCAGATAGATCATATTCTCATTGATAAGAGAAGACATACTAGTATAATTGACGTTCGTACACATAGAGGTGCTGACTGTGCCAGTGACCATTATTTAGTAATTGCTAAATTAAGAGAAAGACTCTCAGTGTTAAATCATAAGCAACAAAATCTAAAAGTTATAAAATTTGATACAGGAAAGTTTACTGATGAAAGAATTAAGAAAGATTACCAAATTAAACTGTCAAATAGATTTGATATTTTGCAGGATTTAAATGATGATGAAAATATAAATGAAACAGACGTAAATAAGAATTGGGAGCACATACGTAATGCAATAGAATCAGCAGCTAAAGAAAGTATAGGATACCATAAACCGAGAAAAAGTAAGCCATGGTTTGATAATGAATGTCATAATCTAATAGAAATAAGAAATCAGGCTAGACTTAGGTGGTTAAATAACTCTGATGATACAAATCTAAGCAATTATAATAGAATAAAGCGAGAAGTTAACCGCACGTTTAGAAGTAAAAAAAGAGATTACTTGAAAAGCAAAATTAACGAAATTGAAACAAACAGCAAAAATAAAAATATCAGAGATTTATATAAAGGTGTAAATGAGTTTAGAAAGGGGTGGCAACCTAAAGTAAACTTGATAAAAGATAAAGATGGTGATTTTCTAGCTGACCCAAGCGATATTCTAAATAGATGGAAGAACTACTTTAATGACCTTTTAAATGTCCATGTAGGAGATAAATCAGAAGTGAATGAAGTCCACACAGCAGCACCTTTAGTTCCAGAACCTAACTTGACTGAAGTTAAAGATGCTATTAAAAGGCTAAAGAATAACAAAGCACCTGGCATTGATTTAATACCAGCTGAGTTAATTAAATATGGTGGAAATTCATTAATATGTCAAATTCATAAATTAATTTGTTTAATATGGAATAAAGAAGAAATCCCTCAACAGTGGAAAGAATCCATAATTGTTCCTGTGTTTAAAAAAGGTGATAAAATGAACTGCAATAATTACCGTGGAATTTCTCTACTCTCAACAACATATAAAATATTATCTAACATTATTTTAACAAGACTAACCTCATATGCTAATGAAATTATAGGTGATTATCAATATGGATTTAAACGTAACAGATCAACTACAGAACAAATTTTTCACATCAGACAGACACTTGAAAAAAAGTGGGAATATAATCAAAATGTCCATCAACTATTCATTGATTTCAAAAAAGCATATGATTCGTTCAAAAGAGAGAAATTATATAATATATTAGTAGAGTTTGGAATACCTAAGAAGCTGGTTAGTATGATAAAAATATGCACCAGTGAAACAGAAAGTAAAATTCGTGTGGGTATTAATATGTCTGACAAATTTACAATTCATGATGGGTTAAAACAAGGAGATGCATTATCTCCATTGCTCTTTAATTTTGTCTTAGAATATGCTGTTAGGAAGGTAAAAGAAACTAACGAAGGACTAAAATTAAATGGTGTGACTCAGATGTTAGCATATGCAGATGATGTAGACTTACTGGGGGATGATGTGAATACAATTAAGAATAATGCTAAAATATTTTTCAAAACTGCTAAAGAGATAGGTTTGGAAGTTAACAAAGAGAAAACTAAATATATGCTTACAGGCCGAAACCAAGTGTTAGGTAATAATCAAAATCTAATTATTGATGATAACTCGTTTGAACCAGTTTCCAAATTCAAATACTTAGGAGTAATATTAACAAATGAAAATTATATTAAAGAGGAAATAAAAAGTAGGCTTAATTCAGGAAATGCATGTTACTTCTCTCTTCATAAACTTTTGTCTTCTCGTTTAATATCTAAGAAACTAAAAGTTAAAATATACAAAACAGTAATTTTGCCTGTAGTATTATATGGATGTGAAACTTGGTCCCTTACATTGAAAGAGGAACATAAATTGAGAGTATTTGAAAATAAGATCCTTAGGAAAATCTTTGGACCTAAAAGGGATGAGGAGACAGGTGAGTGGAGAAGGTTACACAATTTAGAACTACATAATTTGTATTCATGTCCAGATATTATTAGAATAATTAAATCAAGAAGACTTAGGTGGGCAGGCCATGTGGCACGAATGGGAGAGGAAAGAGGAGTTTACAGTATTCTTGTTGGGAAACCTGATGGTAAGAGACCTGTAGGAAGGCCAAGACGAAGATGGAGGGACAATGTTGAGATGGACCTAAGGGAAATCGGTAGGGATGGAAAAGAGTATATAGAACTTGCTCAAGATAGGGAAAGATGGAAGGCCTGTGTTGCTGCAGCCATGAACCTTCGGGTTTAAGAAGGCTAGAGAGTTAGTTAGTTAGTTAGCTTTTTCACATAAATTTATTGTGCAAAAGAGATGACATTAGAATAGAAGAAAGTAATAGAGACCTATATTAGCGATAGATCTGAATTTATAATAAGCTTACGTAGTGTAGAAAAAAGGCACCGGAGTTTCAAATGGGACCGCAAGTCTACTGTGAAAAGATCTTTTGAGAAGAAAATTTGCGCCGCAACAGCTGAATTTGTTGTTTGTGATCCCGACTTTCTACCGATTTCCTGTCATAAATTATTGTTCGAGGGGTCACAGACACCGTGCTTCTATATGCTGAAGCCTCCGGGCTATTGAGGAAAGATTAGAAGGAAAATTGCCCCGGTCGGCATATTTCCTTTTGCGTGAAATAAATAACGAAAGGAAACACAATTAAATAAAGATCTGTATATACTATTAATTTTGCTTCCTCAATACCCCTCCCATAGAAGGGACGTTCAAAGATTTTGCCAACAAGTTCCAAGACAAACCATTATCGTTTGAAACAGTATTGCCTGCGACTTCCATCAAAGTATTATGCAATGTACGTAGTTGTACTGATCTCATAGTCTCCAAAAATGACCAAGAACGGGAATGTGCGAGACCCTACCTCCGCATTCCCCTATGTACCTCTAAGGTTCGGTGCAATGTGCGAGGAGAACTTTGCTTTTTGGAAACTAGTGTTGCCCACGAGACGAGACTTTGGCCTGTCTCGTCTCGTGGAAATGCTGTGAAATGCTGTCTCGTGTCGAAAATATTCGTTTGTCTAGGGACACATGATCAATCTCGTCTCGTCTCGAATTTTTAAAAGCCTGTCCCGTCTCGTCCCGTGGGCAACACTATTGGAAACTAAATGTCTTCTTAAAAATACTCGATCCACTCGCCACATAATCAATAGAAAGTGAGGTGGTTTCAAAATTCTACTTCGAGGACGTGATTGAAGCACAATATGAGTTTTATATAAAGGTAAGCCGGATGGTTCTCTCTTCATTGTACTTATGTTTTCCCTAAATAAATTATCTCTATAATCCATACCATGTGAAATCTTAATGCTTTCATAGCACAAGTGTAAATCTTTAAACAAAAATAAGGCGAGAAATGGCAAAAAGTTATTATTAAAAGTTTTGTCTCTATGTCCTGTAGCGTCGTCGCCTTGTAATCAAGGGGTCCCGGGTTCGATACCCGGTGGAGGCACATAGTGCTTCGAATTCCACTTTATACTGTAGGTCCAGTCCCGATTAGCCTTACTGTGCACGAAGTGGACTTATAACACCACCTCGATGTCCTGTACACGCTGCCAAATTTCGTCCATGACTTACGGGGTGAAATTATGAAATACCAATAATCATGTTGACTTTAATGTAAAATTTTGCGAGATATGGAAGGTGTTTATATATTCACTTTTTCAAACTATAAGGGCCTCGCCGACATTGTTCGCTCACGGCCTCGCGTTTCCTAACGGCGGCCCTGCTGAAGGGCAATATATTAAATTTTACATTGCCACCTGAGCAAAAAACATACTGGTGCCTGCAGCTCTACACGTGTCCATTCTTAAGTTTCAATTAAATTGAATTTTGTATTTCATAGTACTAGTTAGCAGTTATCAAAACTGATGATAATTTAAATACGTTCATTATTTGACTATAAATTATTAAGAGACTGAATCAGTGCTTATTATTACGAAAACGGTAGAGAAAGTACGTTCTACTTGAATGAAAGAAAGCCAAAGTGAACATGGTTGCCAAATTTCTTAGCTACTGTCCAAATGCTTTGCCAGATTATTGGAATTTTCTTGGGGGATGGATATTTCTATTTTAAGAAAAATTCCATCCACCCCAGGGCCATCCCCTGAATACATCACTGCACTGGGGAAGCCAATCATAATGAGGGGTTGTATTATATTGTCATTATTTCATACTGTATGGGATAAATTAAGAATTGATCACGATAATCACAGGCAAAGTAAAGAAGTAAAAAACGAGAACATGTGACACCCCCTCCCTCCAAAGACGATTAGAAAAGGCTAAACATACGCAAGTGGCAATCTGGTTTCGCCACGGGCTATATTTTCTAATTTCTCAAAATTACTCATAAAGATGGATTTTAAAAAGGTATCCTATAAATATGAAAATGGCAAGAAGGGATGTGCAACTGACGGACATTCTTTCGAATATGTGAATTTCGATTACAAGTATCAGATTTTTGCTTATGCCCCTTGCGATGGTACAATACAGCATCCTTAGATGCAATGGTCTCTCCCATTGCATCGGCAAACGGTGATGAATGGTGATGCACGGATATTTGGGTGCTGGGATTGACAGCTTATCCTTCGGTACAAACAGCCAAATACCAATGGAACAATCACCACAGTCCGCCTCCAGCTAGTTAGTCGATAGAGGTGGGATACCACTGAATGTTTTCATTGCATAATTAAAGAAATAAATGTTGAATAAAATGAGAAACAATTCAATTTGAGATTAAATTAAATATGTATTCAACAGAGAAAAAAACAAAATTTATGATTACATGGATTAATACTTCTCAAGCGTCATGAAAGACTGAATGCACGGGAATCAATATTTTGAAACCGTTATGAGTCATGTGTGGCGAATTAGTATTTGCAGGGAGGGGGGAATCTTACAGCAATTCTGGAAAGAAGTTACTACGAAATCGGAGGAATGTTGGAAAATCGAGCAATAAGAAGAAATGAGAGGAATCTTACACGATATGAGAAGTAATTAGAAATTAAATATAGATATGAACAGGGATAGAAAATAACTCTTCCACCCTCTATACATAAATGTGTGTTGTGTGCACGGGATTGTATATCCATGTGCCATGTGCAAAATGTTCAAATTTATTTCAATCATTTTATTGTTATTCTTTCTAGGATCTAGGCAGTGACGGCGCCAGCCTGAAATAAGTGGGGCTACAGATTTCGGAGTCAAATTCTCGGGGGTCTAAGTAATACCGGCTAAAAGGTATTTACTTAATACTTTACTACGGAATCATTTTACCAGTGGCATATTTTACAATCAGATCCAAAGATAAAATACCGAGATTTTGCATTTGGTCCCATCTTTCATGTCAAATAAAATGCCTTAATTATATTGCTTTCTTTTCCTAAGCCATTATTCAGTGGAATAATATTGCAGACTTACTATTCATATGGACAGTACAAAATACACCATAAAAACTACACTCATTATCAACTCGCTGGATATAGCTCTACGTATAAATACTACACGTAACACGATTTCTATGTGAAGAGAGTGAGTATCTTTTGCTAAAATGAGAAAATGAACCACGGCAAGAAACTGAGATAAGATACGTCTGTATTTATGGGCAGCTATAATCTTATTTAAATCCACAGATTTTGCAAGCTCTTTCTCAAAGGACAGAATAGATGGACCACTCGACGACTCGTTACCAATTCGATTACAAAGGCAACACTTGATTTGCCGTAAGCACCAGTTGATGGGGTATGCAAATTTCAATAATACAAAGCTTATAAAGCTCGTAAAAGGCAATCTTAAATGTTTCAATTTCAACCATTGCAAGCAGCTGCTGAAGGATCTTTCTGCCTTATAGTGTGCCATAACTCTAAACTGACCAAATCGCAACAGTTGGGAGGGGTGAAAGATTGTAGCTTTTCGTGCTTTAGAAAAGCGACACTAACATTAAAGTAGACATCAAATAAACAATACCACCCTTGAATAGAAAGTGTGTTAATGATACCAATTTTTCTGCCAACGTTTGTTCAAAGACTGGAATTCAGAGCTTAGGGCTAAAAATGGGGAGCATGCGAGAAATACCGTCCGTGCCACTCTCAGGGAACAAACCTACTTTCACTGCAAATTCACCTCCACTAGGAGACAAGTAATACATTGACATAAAGCAATGAATACAGTTGCAACTCTTGAACTGGGTATTTTGATTGGAGAAAATGACTGCTGAAGATTATGATTTTATTTCAGAATATAGTATGCATAAATACTGTTCAGAATTGGATCAATAGTTTTAGATGTGCTTTAAAGGTTAATTCTCCTGCACGGAATTAAAATTGGTCACTATTAAGGTACTGTAGAATTATTTTCGAACCCTACAAATGATAATTAACATGTAGGACTAGGAGTGCGAGCAATAAAATTGCTCAACCGTGCTGATTTTCGTACTGTATTGGAATGATTAGTTGATTTGATTTGTATTAAGGTTCACTGAATGCACAGAGGATAATCGAGCTACAGCTTCTAGTAGAATCTGAACCACTGAATAATATGTTACCTCCACCGGGGATCGAACCCAGGACCGCTTGATATGATGGTAGCAGTTTTATCGCTAGACTAACGGGACTGGGAGCCCAATTTTAATCTTTACAATTTTTGGCATTTAAGAATTAGGTAGTTTGTGTACTCTTTTGTTATTTCTCTTGTAGTCTACGGTTGTTATAAGCATAAAAACAGAGTTTTTTGTTGTGACGTTTCAGAAAAACTCACACTCCCTTCATCAGATATTTATTTTTAGTTTAGTTATGAAAGAAATAAAAATAAATGTCTGATGAAGGGAGCGTGTGTTCTCCTGAAACGTCACAACTGTGTGTTTATTCTTGTAACAACAGTAGACTACAAGATAAATAATTCTATAATGCAAGCAATGCGTACATAACAAGAAAAATCATTACTCTTTTATTCTACTTTTTAACTTTTCGCTCGAAATGCGTATACCGTACTACGAAAAATCTAGGGGGCTACAGGGCGGACTGAAACCTGTTTTCGGGGGCTTCAGCCCCCCCCCCCCCTAGCCACCCTGTAGCGCCGTCCCTGGATCTTGGAAGTGAAACATGTATCGCATGAAAGGTCTTAAGGTCCCTGAGATTGAGTCTCTCCAGGATAATATCATCAGTGATGAATATTTCATTACGCAAAGATAAAGGTGAGAAAAAAAGACGGTAAGAGCGTTTTCTGCCATAACGTAAGGGCGCGCGCTGGGTAAAAAATACCCAGATGAAAAATTACTTCTTAAGTCCGAATTTTAAATGTTTTAAGGCATGTATAATTAGTAATACCTTCATTGATTAATATAATTTTATTAATTTTGGGCATTTGAATTGAATCACACATTTGATAAAAACGAGGGAAAAAATAACATGTTGGAATACCAAACTGAAACGTATGACCACGCGTTGGGTGAAATTTACCCAGGCAGTGTTTCTGCAGCCCTCGAGTGAAATTAAGTAACTATTATTTGTGTGGAACCTTAAAAAATAGTCTACAGAAACAATCCCCGAACTATAGATAAACTGAAAGACAATGTACGAACAGAACTTACAAGAATTACGGAAGAATTACGTGTCAATCAAAATGTCATCAAGAGATGCCGGTGTAACGGGGAATTCGAAACCCGCTATACTTTTGTCCCACTCTCGCTTTGCCTTTCTAATATGTGGCACCAGCGCAATTCTGCCCAGCCACCTATTTTCATGGTCGTGCGTTTAGTGCCAAAAGGTGCAGCGAACTAGATGGGCTATTGTGTTTATTCCCGTATTTATTTCACCAAATCTTTGCTATCGTCGCAATTATCCTAAAATAGGTAGAAAAGTGACGTAAAATAACCAAAATACAAATAACGCCGTAATTAGGAGATGTGCTTTCTGATCTTATAGATTACTTAGAGCACTGAAATGGTGTAGATGAACCATGATGGCATGAAATAAGCCATAAGCTCTCTTCTTACTTGTGTACGTTTAATACACTCCTCACAAAAAGTTTGGACTATGTTAGGCAATAGGTGATAGGCAAGGCCTTCGAATTCAACACCACATGGCATCTGTCTGTCTGCTAGACGTTTGCCGACATATGCCACCTTGCCTATCACCTATTGCCTAATATAACAATATTGCAAACTTTTTGTGCCTAATATAACAATATTCCAAATTTTGTGCCCGATACAGCAATATTCCAAACTTTTGTGAGGAGCGTATTTTTGTTAAGGAATTCTCTACATGCACCGCCTGAAAGAGAGGATTTTCTTCCAACAGAACAGAAAATTCTGAAGTCCCTTCTACGCTGGGACAAGTATTGACTCGTGACGTGTGTCTTCTGTTTCTCTCCTACCCCCGGAGAACACGCTCATCCTAAGCTGGGGGATCAAGGAGCCAAGGGAATCCCCAGCCACGTGATCAATTTGCATGATGGCTGACTGTGTGGAGAGATGAACAAATTTATCGTGCTCCCCGCTTGCTGCCTGATCCCATTCCGGTGAGCAAACATCGACTCAAGACAAACACAACCAGCCACCTCTCTCCCCCGTGCTCCAGTGGGGAGCATTTGACGGTGAGCGAGGCTGTCCGACCGTCTCGGCAAACAGCGCCCAATTACTTCAGGCAACCACGCTGGAATTCCTGGTGAGGTGCGCCCAACTTTAGAGAGAGAAGAGAGAGGGGAAGGGGGGTGAAGCTCTTGCTCCATTCGAACCAAGCATTAAATGGGGGAATCTCACCGGAACTTCACCAACAAACATCAACTCCCGAACTGAGGAGAAAATCAGATTCGTTTTCAAAACCGAAATCTCAAACCTTGCCGCTGAATCCACAACGCCAAGGGGATAAACTTTAGAGATTTGCAGCAACAGGTCGTTGGCACAATAAACAAGGAATGCAATTTGTGTTAGATTGGTCGATCGTCTGACAGCTTCACCTTAAGAAGACAATCATTCGGTTTCAGAATTCTTATCATAACACAGTAACAGCATTGATTTGTAGTTATTTTTGTTGTCTAGCGTCGCTTTTCTTCTACTTTTGGCTAATCGCGACGATGAGGCTGAGTGATGATATGATGAAATTGATCATGGGACACAACCAAAGCTCAAGCCGGGATCCGTGGCGTGCTGTGCTAACCACTCCCCCAAAGATGTCAGCCAAAGAGATTTATTTTCAAGAATACTTATTTGATTAATTGAATCAAATATCAATACATATACGGCGCCAAGGTTCCGGGTTTGAATCCCGGCCTGGGCACGGGTGTTCTTTGTGAGTGTCCTTTCATCAATTTCATCACTCATCCTTATCGGCGCGATTAGCCAAAAGTGGAAGAAAAGCGACGCTATTTAACAAAAATTTTAAAAAAAATCAATAAATATACGTATATGAGGCCTAAAATCTTTATACCAATGGCAAAAAAAACTGATACCGTGTGTTTACAATTGAACTTTCCCTACACATAGCATCTGGAGCTCGTTCGAAGCACGGATTAAGTTACTTTCTATTCATTCTAACCACCCGGTACTTTCATAGAGGAAATCAGTTCAGTACATATAAGAACATAACAGGAATATTCTGTCTGTAGTCAGGCACTTGAGGCTCGCTAGCCTGCAAGCATTCAGTTTCCAGAACGTGCTACAAGCTGATATTTTGAGTACCATCCAAAGGGTCAACTCCTTACACTACTTTTCAAGATTTCTTAGAAGGTTCCGGATTCAAGTCCAGTGGCGCAACCACAGGGATGGCATAGCCTTCCCCCCCAAACTTCGACGGAAGTCTAGGGGGGCAAACATTGACGGCCAAGTGTACCTGCAGGGGGCAATTACCGCCCACAACTTCAAATTTTGTGCAAATAAAAACACTATTCGTAAAATTTTCTTGCTCGCTTCGCTCGCAATGCCTTCTTCTCCTGGTCTTATCAAGTTCAGGACCGTAGTTAGGGGGCGGTGGGAGTCGGCCCTGGATGCCGAACGATCTAAATAAAAATAACTTGTAAAATTGATTGATTGATTTGTGATTTTAAGTCCGCTTTATCCAAAGAAAGGTTAATCGGGACTGGACCTACAGTTTAAAGTGCGATCCGAACCACTGTGTCATGTGCCTCCACCGGGTATCGAACCGGTGACCCTTGATCACAAGGCGACAATGTTACCACTACACCATCGAGGAGGCACAAAGGTTGTAAAAGAGAGAATGCATTGACGTTCCATGTAATTATTTGCGCCCTATTAAATAAATATTGATTTCAGCCTGGATAAAAATTCTATCCAAAAATTTTCTTGCTCGCTTCGCTCGCAATTTGTGGTTGTTATTTGTAATGCATTGGGAATTCCAAGACAGAGATATAAGACTTGTTTTAATTAATTTTTGTCTTAAATGCATGAACAATTGTTTTCAAGAAAGGGAGCGTGCACATTTCAGAGACAATTTATGTAACTTTGGCTGTAGGTTTATTGTGAAATGGATGAATTGGATGTGTAATGTATTTAAATAATATATGTTGTTATAATATGTATTAAAGAAACTTTGAATACGTACACAATCCAAAGTCCCTCCATGTCGCATATGTGTGAAACATATATCGTGCATGAAAGTTATACATGTTAATGTAAAAAATAATTACATTTGGAATGCATTTATCAAGCATTTTCTGTCTTTCAAAAATACTTTGTGTTCTTGTTTTCCATTATTAATGTGAAATTCAACGTGTTGAAAAAATAATTCAAATATTTTGTTCGAACACAAATGCTTTAGCACCAATTTCTACCCCCTTTTTGCATAATTTACAAGGGTAATAACGTCTTTCATACTACTACTACTACTAATAATAATAATGTTGCTCCCGGGTTCGAATCCCGGCTTGGGCATGGATGTTTGTGAGTGTCCATTCATCAGTTTCATCATATCATCACTCATCCCCATCATCACAAATTAGCCAAAAGTGGCACAAGAGCGAAGTAAAATGTAGCAAATTAATAACAATGTTATAATAATAATATGTTAACATTATTATTATTAACATAATTAATATTAGCATTATTAATATTAAAATTATTATTATTATTATTATTATTATTGGTACGTTTATCCTGGTACTTGCCCCCCAAAACAATAATTTGTGGTTGCGCCTCTGTTCAAATCACGCCCTGGAAATTAGTGATCCTTTGAGATTTTCTCTTCACCAATCTCATCTGATCACGATTCATCCTCATCCTTGCGAATTAACAAACAGACTATATTTGGGATTGTCGGTTCAAACCGAATTCTAATTGCTAATTTATTCAACAGATTATCTGTATATGTGGTATTTTTAAACCAGAGGCACATTAAAATAATATAAATTCTTGTCCAGTCGTGCGAGCTTGCATTGCACACTATATTAAAAAAAAAAAAAGTTCCATATTTTGACTAGATCAAAACCTGCAGTATCAACTGTGGATTCTATACACCAATATTCGTTTCAGTGTGTCACTTTACATAACTAATGGTCCTAGATTAGCCGATATACAAGATAAATAACACAATTAGTGACAATGGCAAATTTTAGTTTGTCAGTGCTAATTTATTCCAATGTTTCCCGCACTGAACGTTGTTTCAAAGATCATCCTCACAATTGGTGTATATAATCCCCAAATCGCTTGAGCATATCTGAAACGAACAAAGAAAACAAGCATAGGACTATATTTATTTGTTCTTTTTTCTTTGCCTTTGAACGATTGCCTTAATAAAATGATGACAGTAATAAAAACAGAATTCAGAATTTTTCACAAAAAGTCGCTTACTTTAAGCCAGGAAATGGATTGATCGCGATCATTTAATGTCCCTTTGAAATCCGACAACACAACAAACAGATGTCTACTTGGTTTCCATAGAAAGACTTATGACTGCCACATGTGGCAATTATCTAACGGGGTGGGGCATTTTGTTTATGTGACTTCAGCATTATGACTAATGATTATCCATAGGCGGTGTTCTTTCTTCACGAACGCTGAAAAATATACTTGTAGGGTAAGCCATGAAAGATCGAAGTCGCATCCACCTCCTCCCCAATTTGAGTTTGTCGTGTTCGAGAACGATCACCACATTTGCAACAGGTTCGAAGCTTTCTCTGTTCTAAAATATTCAAAGCTGCCTTCAGGAACACCATGACTCATCATTATTTGATTCCGTCGCCATAGTGTAACGATTGCTAATAAAATTGTTATGTCTATAGACAGAGCATTTATTTTCCGGCACCAGCAACCACTACCTTGAAATACGCCTCGCAGTTTCTTCTTGGGAAGTCCTTGCTGTCTCTAATCACACAATTTGGACAAATTTCTAAGCTCGTAAAACCAAAGGGAAATAAAACAGACAGGGCCTGTATTTCCAACGCACCTTTTGGTTTGTTTATGAAAACGGAAGGAATTCAGTAACTTGTTTCTGTTTGGCAGCTGAAATGTCAACTCCCAACTATCGGCCATTCGCAGCTTGACTTCAGTCTTTTAGACTTAGCATGCATAGGTAAAGTTAAAATCGTGATTGGAACGCCACTTCGGTATCTTTGACATAGAGAGGAAGCCGACCTGACGCGTATCTGGTTTCGAGCCAGCACCTGTTTTTCTTAGAAGCGCTGTTGTCACTTTTACCTGCAGTGTTTAGACATTCAACACGAACTGCGACAATGTTACACTCCCAAGGTCTCCACATTATATAATAAAAATAGCACAACCTAGCAAAGATAACCGTAACCTCACGTTATGAAATATCTAAAGAAACTGAATTGGCAACATTTTATTTACTCCACGTGGACTTGACAAATACTGCCAGTTCCTAAAACGGACGCTATTGGTGGGAAAGGTTTGAGGGGAGGGTTTACTGTGCATCACGTGGACTTGACATATGGTTGTCAGAGGGAAACTCTTTCGGAACTTTCTTTGAAGTAAAGTGTCATTCCAATCAGGACTTGAACCATACTGAATTGCTCATGCATGCCGTCCTGATTTGGCTTGCACAGTTCCGGTCACATCCAATATTCCGGCTGTTGTTAACTGTTACGTGAAAAGATTAACTTTTGTCTTGCGTTAATTTTCGGAGGTGGGGAAGTAAAGTACTAATGCGTCCTCCTTACCTTACTTTGTGCATTTATTGTTTCATCACATTCCTCGCTGACATACTATCAACTAGCATCTTTCCTAACCTTGCGTTTAGGCACACAGAGATGTTTGATTTTTTGTTTAAAATCCACATTTTGCAAATAGGCTAATCGGAACTGGACCTACAGTTTAAAGTGGGATTCGAACCACTATGTGCCACCACTGGGTATCGAACCCGGGACCCCTTGATTACATGGACGTTAACACCTGTGTTCAGGGACGTCACAGAGAAGTGTATTGACATGTATACCACGCAGGAATTTAAGCAAAAATGCAGACTCGATCATGACTCAAACCCGAATTTAGCATCTCGCTAGCTCAGTAGATCAATTAGTATATCAATGGCACGGTATGTCAGATACCCTGGTTCGATTCCTCGTCTCTCGTAACCATTAGACAGAAGAACTGTCTCGTCTGGGGCACAACCACACACAACGTCATACTGCAGCGTTATGAACTCCCCTAACAATGATGGCGTAGTGGTATCGACTTCGCCTTGTAATCAAGGGATGTCGGGTTCGATACCCGGTGGAGGCACAGAGTGATTCGGGTCCCGATTAGCCTATCTGTGCACAAATTGAACTTATAACAAATTCTATTAACAACTACCGGCGGACACAAATTACATAAAATAACGTTTACGTTCGCATGAGAGTCATTCCATGCGAAATCAACACAGCCTTTGACCTGACCATCTCCGATTTTCATGAAATTTGGGGAATTGAAACTATGCATGGAACTTAGTAACTATGGAAATTTTTAGTTTCGTGCGTCTTGTAATTGTTAAATTATTCAAGGTCAAAGTTAGCATAAATTGCCTTTTTTGAGCCCGCTTAGCTATACTAAATCTGCTGTAACTCCGCCCCTATTTTGCCTAGGAAGCTCAAATAAAGCTTATTGTACAGGGAATTGAACAAGCTTACCAGTGATATATAATAAGCCTACCTTTGGATAAAAATATAATTTTGTCACGTGCCCTTGACATTTGACCTTGAATATCTCAAAACATGTCATCACCAAAAGTCGTGAAAAAAAATATATTTGGTCCCTCATTCCATACTCTAAAACATATCAAAAAATCATTCTGGGACTGCAATGGGATCACAAGATACAAAATAATATGTGTAACTATGTGACTGATAAAAGCCCCATTACATGAACTATGAAGAGTCAAATGTCCCTTAACACCCCCTACAAAATGTGAAGGAGTTATCCTGGGTATAATTGGTCATGAAAGAAATAGGTTAGGCACAGGGAGATCCCTAGCCGTGTGTGTCAAGCGCAGATCCGGCATATTGTTGACCGCCATATTGAATTCAACGCAAAAATTTCAAAGGAAAGGGGGTGATGTGATATATCAAATGAGGCTAGAATTTCACGAGAAATGAAGTGACGAAGGATTTTCCAACGTATCTTACGCCAGAAAAAAGTTATACACATATCTTTCACTTACGATATATGCACATTGTAATGTTGTCAATGTTCCTGTGAGCACACTCGTTGACGTCTCTCACACTCGCATAGAACATTTGGTAATGTAGCATGTGCAACAACATCGCAAGCAGCAACTATGCCTTCTCTCAGATGGTCAATATCAGGGACTTTTAGTGCATGCACCATTCTCTTCAAATGTTTCTGAAGGTAAAAGTCCTCCTAAGATGTTAGATCTGGGGAATGTGCAGGCCTTTTAATAGATCCCCGTGTGCCCATAAATCTACCTAGAAAATTACCATGAAGAAATTGCGAAAATGTCTACATAGTGTGGTCACACTCTGTCCTGTTTCAAAACTCTCGAAAAGTGCCATATCCCGTAAGCAAGGGTGAAAAAACCTGTTCACTTAACAAATCCAAGAAGCCCTCACCATTTAAGGTTCCGTTGTTGAATATGGACCAACCATTTCCGTTCGCCATACATTATACCACATAATTAGCTTGCCAGCAACAACCATTCGACTGAGCAAATCACAGGTATTGCATATGATTTTTATTAATTTAACGTGAACATAAAAATTTGCCTCGTCACTGAAGAATTTTTCATTCCAAAGGAAGTGTCACGTAATTTTTTGAGATACTTTTCCCAATATTGTTCACTATTCAACTATTTGGTGAATGTAGCTGATTAAAATCATATGCAATGGTGCGTATACTTCTTTCTCTCCCAAGATGTCAGCGGGATCTCGATGAGTTCCTAACACGTTAGGAGCATTCCAATGCTTTGTTTTTAACACCTCGAAAAGGAGAAAATGTTTACAAGCATGCAGTAATAAATTTTTGCTGGTTAAATATATGTTGGATAAACTTTCGTCACTTCATTTCTCGTGAAATTCTAGCCTCATTTGATATATCACATCACCCCCTTTCCTTTGAAATTTTTGCGTTGAATTCAATATGGCGGTCAACAATATGCCGGATCTGCGCTTGACACACACACGGCTAGGGATCTCCCTGTGCCTAACCTATTTCTTTCATGACCAATTATACCCAGGATAACTCCTTCACATTTTGTAGGGGGTGTTAAGGGACATTTGACTCTTCATAGTTCATGTAATGGGGCTTTTATCAGTCACATAGTTACACATATTATTTTGTATCTTGTGATCCCATTGCAGTCCCAAAATGATTTTTTGCTATGTTTTAGAGTATGGTATGAGGGACCAAATATATTTTTTTCACGATTTTTTGTGATGACATGTTTTGAGATATTCAAGGTCAAATGTCAAGGTCACGTGACAAAATTATATTTTTATCCAAAGGTAGGCTTGTTATATATCACTAGAAAGCTTGTTCAATTCCCTGTACAATAAGCTTTATTTGAGCTTTCTAGGCGAAATAGGGGCGGAGTTACAGCAGATTTAGTATAGCTAAGCGGGCTCAAAAAAGGCGATTTCTGCAAACTTTGACCTTGAATAATTTAACAATTACAAGACGCACGAGACTAAACATTTCCATAGTTACTAAGTTCTATGCATAGTTTCAACTCCCCAAATTTCATGAAAATCGGAGATGGTCAGGTTAAAAATTGCACATATCTGTGTTGATTTGGCATGGAATGACTCATGAGCTACTTGTTTTGACGTTTTCGCTGAATCATGTGATATGCCGCAAACCGATACCTAACATCTTATACACTTTTCAATAATCACCCGGGGTACGTCTCTGAGCCAGTGACCGAGCGTGCACCCTCGAAAATGTCTTATTTTTATTTATTCAAGAGATTACGGTGTTTAACGTAATACAACATTTCTTTCAAGATGCGGAAACCGAAAATAACTGAGATATTTAGCCCCGAAATGTGACAGGGTTCGTCAAATTGCTCGTATTCTGGAGCAATTACACATTCTTTTAAAACAAAATGTCATTGCACACACACAAATAAAAAAAAACACAAATTCCAAGAGCATCGAACCTAACATTCCAACCTAACAACGTAAAATGATTAGCGCCATCAAATTTAACACTCCCAACCAAATAAATCCAACTGCATCTAAAAGAAAACAATCGTCAAGAAACATACACACACATGTCTTGAAAATGTGCATTTCCCTTTACGAAGTCGCAGGTGCGAAAAGGAAATTCGTGAAAGCGTCAGTATCTGTGTGACCAACGTTAGTTCAATTCGTCTTATCCCGAAGTATACTATCACAATTTTCTTTAACAATTAATAACACGTGCACCCCATAATTAAATGAAAACGTACAATTATCATGAGCGACGAGGACATGACCTGATAAGTAGTATCACATAAAACCATCAATTACTTCGCTAAAAACGACTCCTAAGCGACAAGTGACACGCGGGTTTCACACCGAAGCGACACAGACCATTTAGTCTGTAGAAAAGCATTTAGTACTGCGCATGCGCTACGAACAGACTGAGGCGACACAATGAACGATTAGGTGGCCGAGCACGTTATACTTCGATCTCGCCAGCGAAGTTCCGGGATTCGAGTTCCGGCCCGAACATCAGAATTCCTTGCAAAGTGTTCTTTCATCAATTTAGTCTAATCATCCTCATCGTCGCGATTAGCGAAGAGTATCACCTTCTGCAGTGCACTGTCGAGAGAGCCAAAGCGACGGAATAAGCATATGTAGTATAGTATATCCAAAATGATACTTCTGGGCAATATTATGCAGAAATAAGGCACGGAATCTCAAAATAGGTGCTTGTAGGCACTATAAATACTTATGTGTTATCAGGTTCGGAACAACATGAAATGAATTTTAAACATCCAAGCCTGCCTTTCGATACAAAGGAATGAAAGAGGCAAAAACCGCAGCCTACCGATCACAATCAAGGCATACAGCAGACATACAGTGACTCAAAAAAGTATTCAACTCACCACAGGCTTCAGACGGAAACATGTACAACAAGCAGAAAAGGAACGAAGATTGAAGTACATGTGCACAGAAGTTTAGTGCATACTATTGAGGTACAAACTACACAGAAAAGAAACACATTTAGTAGATGACAGAATCAGTACAGAAAAACAAAAGACAAGATGCGTAATTGGAGCTCAAAAAAGTATTCAACTGTAATTTTGTTGTATTTTGTTGTAGCTGCGAGATTTTTCATCTAGTTCACAGATCTTATATAGCCAAGCAATCATGCGCCCATCAGACGCCCATTAGCCCATTTGTAATTCTTTCTTTTAATGTTATGTAATTGCAATGAAATTTAAGCCTAGGGACACATGATTGCTTGGCTACATAAGATCTGTGAACTAGATGAGAAAAATCTTACAGCTACAACAAAATACGGTGGGGGATGTGTAATGGTGTGGGACTGTAAGAGTACCAATCATGTTGGTAATTTGTAATTCATTGATAGTACAATGGACCACACACGTTACATCAACATTTTGAAGGCGTATCCAACTCAGTGAAGATTATCGGGCTTACTGGTGGCTACATGTTCACCCTGGACAATGACCCGAAACTTTCAGCCCTCAACACCGAGCTCTGGTTATTGTACAACTCCGCACGCTGGTTGCAAACAGCTCCCCAATCGCAAGACATTAATCCTATCGAGAATGTATGGCATATTTTCCAGGAAAGAATCCAAGAACACCACATTTTCAACAAAAACGACCTCAAGCGCTTTTTGTCGGACGAATGGGGGCAGATTACCCGACAAACAACAGATACCTTGGTGAAATTAGTCCCACAACGGTTGCAGGAAATCATCAAGAGGAAAGGGGATCCAAGCAGGTATTAAGGATGTCACACACACCAAATATTGTATGCCGCAAGTATTACAGTTGAATATTTTTTTGAGCTCCAATTACGCATCTTGTCTTTTGTTTTTCTGTACTGATTCTGTCATCTACTAAATGTGTTTCTTTTCTGTGTAGTTTGTACCCCAATAGTATGCACTAAACTTCTGTGCACATGTACTTCAATCTTCGTTCCTTTTCTGCTTGTTGTACATGTTTCCGTCTGAAGCCTGTGGTGAGTTGAATACTTTTTTGAGTCACTGTACATTTGACGTTCAAACGAGTATTTTCTGAACTGGAAATGAACTAGGCAGTTACTACATTGTCGCAGTAAAGAATGTTTCTCGCACAAGTATCAATATTATCTACATTTGCCACAGAATAGAAAATATTACAACATAAAATGTTAACGGCTTACCTCCATTTTTCCATCCAAGCAGCTGGTCACAATCGACGGATCCTTGTTTTTATCTTTCCACAGCCACTCGCGAAGGCAATTTTGACTCTCAATCGAATTTGCAACATGATTATGAATTCTACGTAGAAACTTCCGTACACATTAACTGACCACACTACTCAGAATTTTCCAATAACACGATAGTAGCTTAGTCTGCACTTTTTGACACTAGGTGTAATGCAGGTGCATTTCAATGTCAGGTTGGTGCAAAAGAATTGCGTTCAACCGACTAGACGCTGTAAGCAAAGAAATTGTGTTCAGGTTCAGCAGATTAAACAAATGCCTGGCTACTGCATTGAATGTTCATTTGATTGGTTAGCACGTAGACGTGACCGCTCCAGAACGTAGTGCAAACGGAGCAGACACCAAACACACTAATTGACCCCAAATCAACGAAGTAGACGACACTTTGTAACTAAACATTAGACTGCAAAGAGAGTGAAAAATCGGCGATACTTACGGGGATAGTATCACTAGCTTCCACTAGGGGCGCTGCACTCTTCACCACATTTCAAGAAGCTCGTTGAACAAGCAAACGACGGAGCTTACGCAGCGAGCAATTGCATGTATTTTTTAAAATTATTTTAATCGCCTTTCTGCCTCTTTGGGCTAATTGCGAGGACGAGGATGAAATTCTAATGGGTTCTATTGGGTTCCGCTGCAGGACCGGAACATTTTTCTTGCACAATTTCAATTCGGTAAAAGTTGCGTATTGTTGCATTGAAAAAAGGTTCCTGGAACGTATTTAAATTGATTCGAAAAAAGGTTCCTGGACCCAATTGAAATATTTTACAGATAAAAAGGTTATTTACGGTCCAGAACCCATTTACGCTTGTTGATTTTCTCTACTGGACCGGAATTGAATTTATTTAAAATTCCTGGACCTGTAACAACCCTGGAAATAATTACATGACATTAATGGACACTTGGAAAGGAACACTCACGCCAGCCTGCGACAGTCGGTACCGAGATCGTATTCAACGCGCTCGGTCGCAGAGACATGTTGAGTGATACTTTGAGTATTTTAAGGAAGCTTTCAGACAGAAACGAGACGTGTCACTTGGGAACGAACCCTCAGAAACAAATGTAAAGTTTCGTACCGAAGCGACACATGCTGCACATGTCGCTCGTACTGGGCCATTTTCTCAATGGCGTGCACCGTGTCATCTCGGTCTGGTGTCGCTCATGCGCAGTGGCAGTTCATCCATTTCATCTTATCACAATTCATGCTCAACTTCGCGATTACAGAAAAGTGGCAGAAAAGCAAAGTAAAATAATCATTGGATAAAATTTATACTTCAAAATACTGAAAATAAATAATTAATTTGTTCATTGCTGCCGATCTTGCATAACTATCTTTTTTTTTAAATGTAAAAATGCAGAAGATAAATTAACAGACTCGGATCCATTTATGACCATTGTAAAGAGATTTTCGCAGGAGAGGGCCCGAAAAAAAAAAGTTTGTCCCGGTTCCGAACTTGGTTCTTCGCGGGCCAGCCTACGACTAATATACTCATGGGCAAAAATAACACCGGAACTAATTTCAGAAGCCATGTGGTTTTGTTTACACAAACTTCGTTCTTGCCGTGGACGGAGAATAGCTTGCCGAGAATTGCCTCCCGAGCAAAATCACGCTGCGTTGCCGTTACATCCTGTTGGGTAAGTTAAATTGTATTGCTCGAATTTAGAGCACGATGACCATCACCATATCTTCCCTAAAGGTTAGTGCTCTCGCCTCTGGTGCGAACTGTCCCCGGTTCGATTCTCGATGGGTGTTTACCCAGAATCACAAGGGCGAATTGGGGAACTCTTCGAAAGCAAGTAGCGGATCCCGATCTCTTAAACCAGAAAACAGCGGCAATGGGACTCGATGGCCTGACCACGCATCACCCAATGAAATGCTGGTCGGCAGGCCTTGGTCCGATGAGTTACGTTTGCTTGACCACCACCAAAGTAAATTTGCAAAATGAGCTTCCCCAAAAAGACAAATGATGTGTGGATTAAACTACAACAAACACGACGAAAGTGTAAACTCAAGGCAACCTTTGCCCTGCGTAAGAAAGATCATTTTCGAAAAATCACTATGCTATTCCAAATTATGAAAATTGCGTCTTTTTGGAATCTAGATCACCAAAGTGAAACTTATTTCAATTTGTAACAGAAAATATGCTTATGGTATTGGTGCCATGAAAAACGTGCAGGTATCTTCACAGCAGCTAAAGCAAATCACACAAAAATTCTCTTCAATGCTCTAAAATGAATTCTTAACAGATATATATTTTTTAGGAATTAAGAATACCAAAGCGTTTAAAAAAATAATTTAAAAAACGAAGACTTTACTACAACAGGCGAAAGGTCCAGCGCGACTTTAAGCCTTGCTCACCTGGTTTCTATTTGCTTCCTCTTTGTCTTGCAGAATACTTTCTCTTCTCATTTCTGAATGAAACAGGAACTGTCGAGTCATCCATTCCTAGTGCGGGAAGACTAGCAAGTTAACATAATTGTGGTTTAAGTACAACAGCTGGCAAAGATAACAGGAATAACCTGATTTTTTCTTATTTTACACTGCATCTTTGCCAACTTTGCAGAAGCAGCGCCAGAAATTTTCGATAGGGGTGGGCAGAAGCTGTATAATGATAAATTCAGGTGGGCAATTTCAATATAAAATCACATGAATTTTACATATACCGGGTGGTCCAAAAGTCCCGGAACGGTCAAATATCGTGAGAAATACACATCGAATCGGAAGACGAAAAAATACGTGTTGAATAAGTGAAAGAAAGCTATTCAATGATATCACACTTGATTCCCACCCTCGCCCCCTGGGAGTGGGACGGGGGGCAACTGTGAAATTTTAAATGGAAACCCCCATTCGTAGTCCAACGAGCTATCAACCATCCTCCTAGCTCAATGAGGAACGGAGATATGGCGATTTAAAAATATAAATAAAAAAACTGGAAAATTTCATAAAACCCCCCAAAATTTCAAAGAGACGTATCTCTGCCCCTAATTGAGCTAGAATGAAAGCGATTGCAGATTCGGAATCTGCACATCAAGACCTTTCAATAGAGTATGTGGAAAGGTTTTTTTTCGTTTTCCGATTCGATGTGACCGATGTTACACTCCCGATTTTCCTCTGGCCTCTTTTCATTCCTTTCCTTATTTTCCTCTTTACTGCCTTATATCTATCATTCTCAGCGTGTTGTCTCTCTCGTTCCATTCTTCAAATGTTTCTCTCTTAAACTAAGTTGTATCACAAGGAGATCAGCAAGCTCTTTCAATAAGCATATTCATAACGAAGTAGAACATCTTAGAGCTTCTTCATTTCTTCCTTTGTCTAGTCTATTTTCTTGAACCCTTTGATACGTGCATTTCATTATTGTAATATGATGACAATACAACAATGCCGCCCTGTCGGTGTCCTTTTACTTCGGGGGCCCCGGAGTACAACTCCGGCTGCCCCAGCTTAGCTACGTCCCTGGTTCGGACCTTATTTTAAATCGTAGGTCTAGTCCTGATTGACTTATCTGAGCATAAAAGTGGGCTTAAAATCAAACAAAAACGTCTATTGGATATTTTGTGACGTAACTTTGTTCCTTTACTTCAGCTGCATCTGCAGTACAGATCTCTTGTAATTTTAGGCTGAATCTCTGATGCTTCCAAGTTTAAACCATTCTTATCGTGTCTGATTACAAATATACGTCTCCGATGCCCTGGAATCAAAGTTTCCTTCCGCCTCTTCCCACTTTTGAATACTATGTAAGTCAATCACATGATTGCATAACTGATAGGCAAAATTTATAGGTATAAAGAGTTCTAATAGGATTAAGACTCATTATGAACTCAATAATTCTGCAGCTTTTATCAAACCTGCATAACTGTTATATCAAAAATTATTCACCTCGGTATTGTAATGATTATTCTGATTGCTTCTTATTAGTATAACAAAAATAAAGTGTTATTTTGGATACCATATCATTATTTGAAGATGACAGGTACAAAAAATTATGAAATAAAGAAAGGGACACATCAGATTACCCATATCATTCGTTTTCCTGGTATTTCAATGTAGACCTAATTAAAAAGTAAAAAAAGAAGATCGTGTTTTGCTGAAGGAAACAACGCGAAGAAGATTTCTTGTTTATTTATAGATTACTTCAATCATACTCAGACCGGGGTTTATACACGTGGAGGCCCGGAGCTGACATCAAGAACTCCCACCCCTTATACACTCAATTTCAGTTATAACTTTTCGGCCAAGCTTCTTATTAGTATTAGAAGATTACTATTTTTTGTTGTTGTTTTTTAACACATTCTGCATATCTATTTTTTTTTTTTTTTCAATATGTGGCACTTTTACAAGAAATTTCCCCCCATAAAGCTCCGGAGCTGCAGCCCTCAAGTCCCCTAAATTCTCATCCCATCTTCATCATATCCCGCATAATTTTGCGCCTCCATTAAAGCCTCCTAAGCCTACTGGATGCTTCTAGTCATGCAAGTGTTCATTAGTTTTCATCAATTTTCGTTTCAAGAGCTCTGGTAATTCCTTTCATTTTTGAGTGACAAAGTTAACGAAGTTGAAATAAAACTTTAAATTAATTTCATTCAACATAATATTTGATCTGACGTTCGTAAATTCATTCACTAGAACAATGTTTCGGCAAAAGACAGCAAAGAGTTTTATGGGATGATGATATGTGAACATTTCAAAGTAAAATATACTTGGAGGAAACGCTAAAATAAATTTATATATTGAACCATTCACATTTCCCCTATATTTATTGAATTTGTAATGGGCACAGGAAATTTTGCCCACCCGTGTGCACACCTGTCACCATCACTAGAACTTGGGCAATCACAATGGTTGGGACAGATGATGATTAGGTGAAATTTGATGAAGGATCCTCGCAAAAGAACATCCATGTCCGACTAGAACTCGAACCTGGAATCTTTGGTGGTGTAACTGTGAGTAAACCAGCCAACTCTTCTCTTTTAGCTTATTTCTTGCAAGTTTTCTGACATTGGAGAAGTGACTGTTTTGTCATTTGACGTTTTGTTTCTACTCTTGTACCTCGCATTGCATATGATCAAAGTAGTAGTTGAATGCTGCATTATGTCGTCTCAAGAAAATGCATCCACTGTTGCTGCAAATGGAGCCACTGGGTGTGCCTGAAGCCACAGCTACCATGTAAAATACACAGAACTGATCTGGTCAACAAGTAGTGGGCACTGTTTTGTATTGCTGCATGTAGACAGAGCAAGTCACTTAGCACATTCGTAATTTTATCTCGCTTCAGTGATGAAAGCTTCACTTTGATGTAAACACCTGCCGCCTATCCGCTGTTCTGTTCTTTAACAAAGTTTCATTTCAAATTGGAGTTGAAAGTCCGAAGGTGCTAGCAAGATGAAATAATAAATGTAATTGCAGTTGTGACAAAGTCATTAATAAAATAACGAATGCGTTGTTTGACAGAATTTTCTTTTTAAACAGACAGTAGTAACATTAGATGTTCATATGCCACCATCTTGATTTCAAGTAGACCACTTCTGTTGAGGCATTTATACAAGTTACTGCAGTGGCCATACAGTTACCATCATGGGCAACTGCACATGTCAGTGCCTGTGGTATGTGTTAGGTATTAACATAACCCCATGTTCAGATTGTAATAATAAGACTGCAAAACCAAGTTGTTATCAAGCTACACACAACAGAAGAATCATTTTAAACTTCAGCATTAAGGAACAAGTACCCAAATTAGAGAAAACTCTGTTAAGTTACTACATGAAGTTCCCTTAAAATTATTGCCATTTAGTGAAAATCTAAATTAACAATTCTCAGAAATATACTAGAAAAACATTTCTTCAAATATTTCCAAATGTGTCGGCTTCTTAGAAATAATTACATTAAAGCCAAAACTATCTTCCTCACAAGATATATGACAATAATTGTAATATAAGAAACATGTCTTAATTTCTTTGCATAAAAGGCTGCAGGTATTATTGTTAAAACAACTGTATAACATATGAAAAAAAATCCCAAATTTTATTAACAACTTTATTTTTCTTAGAAACAACAACCAGAACATCCATTTTAAAAAAATCTTAACGGCATTTTAATAATTTTATATCTAGAAAAAAAAAGAGATCAATTAGTTTTAATTTGAAACATTGTTCATTTAATTTTAAATAGTATATAGCAAAACATTAAAAATCTTAAAACAAATTTGTTAAACAATGTGTAAAATATATTGATACAACTTGCTTTATATTATTTAAAATATTGTGTAAGTATATTCATTACAATAAATACACGATAATTAAAATTATAACAAAATAATTCCACAAAGCTTATAATATTCTGGTGCATATACCTGACTGACTTGTTAACTGAATATGAAATAGACGTTAAGCACACCCCACATATCTCATAAATTGCGTGTGCCAATTTCACTTAGAAATAAATGAAACCTTAAAAGAACTGTTATATTTAAAAATATATATTTATGTGGAAGTAGTCAACAATTGTCTTGCAAGTGAGTTGCAAAGTGGCTACTTAGCATCAGATCAGTGGCATATTCTGAAAATTTGGCCTGGTTACTGCAGCAATTCTTGTTATTTAATATATTTATTATATATTAATTAGATATAATAGAAGCAAAACACCAATTCAGGCATGCAAGTACAACAAAAACAGAAGTCCAACAACTTCAAATTTTCTGGCAATTTCTATATATATGAAAAAAGTTGGTTTACGGGCGGTAAACCAGATAACATGGGAAAATTAGACATATTTTTAATGAACAAAGAAAACTGTGCAATGGTAGATTTTACAACCATAGAGAAACATCCAGATATCTGATCTAAAAGACTGCTGCATGAGAGTATCCAATATCTGATGCATAGGCAACCTACAGAACAGTTACACCAAAAAAGTGTCACAGGAATTTGGTGCTAATCTTGGAAGATCTACAAATAAGAGCAAAAAAAAAAAAAAAAAAAATGCAGAAAAAATGTTCAACCTTGTGATAGATTATATTTTCAAAGATAGTGTCACTGCCCAGTGTGGTGTGATAGTTGCACTTTGGACAGTGACTGTGACCCTGACATGCTAGAAAAAGCCTACATGATAAAACTTCTGATAACAAAATGCATAAGACCAACAATGGAGTAAGGCAGAGGAAAAAAAGCAATATGTGGGGCGTCAAGATGCTAATTATGCAACAGAAAGTATATCAGATTATCTCATATGTTTAATATGAAAGTAGGAAAAGAAGTAGATCGGATATCTGTTCAGTTCCAAAATCTACCATTGTGCCATTTGTCTACCAGAAGAAAATGTCCAAGGGGCAACCCCATGCTACGTAGCCACTTCATGACCTTCTCTTGTTACATGTATAATTGATATAAAATTACGTAAAAAACATGTTTTTTTCTCTTTTACACACATTTAACATACCACAATCCATTGTAGGCACAAATGTAGTAGTTGTTTTCACAGAAAACTACAGTTTGAATGAAATATCTTGAACAGCATATTCCACTGTCTAAATTAATTGTATGTGATACAATTTAACATACAATATTACACAAAAAAATAAATCATGATAAATTAACTTCAACTGTGGTGTTTACAGTGGTAACATTATTCCTCCTTCAATAAATCATTTAGTGATACGAATTCTTACTTACAAAAGTACAATATGTTAAACTATTGTATGCCTCTGTTACTTGGAAAATTATAATAACAAAAACAAATAATGAGAAGTAACTGTGGATGAAACAATATTCCAGTAGCAGAAATAGTATTGTGGAAGAAATTATTTATTATTTCTCATATCTTGCACGTGTGCAAATTACTCACTTAGTAGAACATTAAGTATTTAAAAATACCAAAATATAGTTTATTTACGGTTTGTGAGTATGTACAGTATGCCAAAGTGTAAAAAGTTTTCATTTTTGACTTTTTACGTTTTTGGTAGCTTTACAAGGAAAGGAATGTGGGTATGGGAGTTTTATCAGGAATGGGCAAGTTGTTAGGAAACCTTTTTTTTACCATAGTAAGACCTATCACCTTACTCCTTGTTTTACTTCTATTTGACATGGCTATGAAGCAATTTCGCTAGCCAAGGAGATAACCTGAGGAAGGAAGCAGTTGACTCCCAAAACGTAGTTTGGCATACTGTACATACTCACAAACCATAAGTAAACTATATTTTGGTAGTTTTAAATATATTTTTTAAATACTTAATATTTATTATTAAAAAGTGAAAATCTAAAATATCAATTGAAGAGTTATGATGCAAAGGGAATAAACTTCTAAGTTTCTCACAATTAAAAAAAAAAAATCTGTAATAATAGCCCAAGAATATTGTAACACTCATTCAACACAATATGAACAGGGAGAACCATATAGTTAATGTATCACTAGCTATCATCAATATTGAGAAAAAATGTATTTTTACACTATGTAATAATAAATACTACAAGGTTACTTCAGAAAAGAAATGGTAATTAGCGGTATGTGATTTTTACACAAACACACCATCACGTACAAAGTAACCTGTTGTGTTCATATTGGCACATAAGAAAATGAAACCAACGATCAAGAAGTGTGTGTCAACTTATTTAAAAACAAGCTGTACAAAAATGTTTTAGAAGCTTACCAAGAAAACTATCGTTTGGAATCTACAAGGCATTCTGAACTGAAAGTGTGTGTGTCTATATATATACAAAACAATAGTAAATAAAAATCCAGATTGAAAGAGACAGACAAGCATGATGTTTGTCTACTGATCTTCCTTCCTACACTCTCAAACCCTTAATTCAGTCTTTTTTGCAATTAAAATGAACCCCACACTATTATGTTTCTCAATGGAATAATAACAGAGCAATTGAATTAATTGATTTGTAAAAGATATGAGCACATGTCCACTCTTATATATACATTTGGTAAATGTTTCTGGCCTTTATCATGTGCACATTCATCAGATACTGTAAGTTTTGTTTTCTTAAAAAAAGGTTAAAACTGAATTATGTTTCTGGGTAATATTTTATAAAGAGAATATAACAGTTTTCATGTAATATGCTCATGTTAACATTTTCCAGGTGGACGAAGCATGTGCAAAATTATGTCACTTGTCACCTCTTGCATATCATTTATTTGAGCCACAGTACAAGTTTGGTAACCAATACTAGATGTGCAAAGTTATTTACATAATTTCAATTAATCATTAGCCACTTCATTGGCACTTAACATACAAACAATATAATCTAGCTCTCCTAACTTGCATTACCAAAAAAAAAAAGAAACTAGATAAAAAACAACTACTAACACACTAAATATTATAATAATTTTAACTGTTTAATTATAATTAAACAGTCAACATAGAAAGACATATGTCATGATACTTTAAAACCTTACACTATCATTAAAAATATTTATAATGGTTTATCATAGACTTCATTACAATCTTACGTCATACAAATGTTAGTGTGTGCATTGAGTAAATAAATTAATAACTTACAATAATTACTCCAAGTGAGAGAACTCGTGTCTCTTGCAGTAAGTGTTTTGACTTATTCCTCCATGACCTTAACTATAATAGCTACCTTGTTAGATTCCACAAATACACACTTACATTATTTAAAACTATACTATTTTATCATTCATTCTCTGCCATTGAGCAAAATGCAATATCACAAATTCTGACTCTGATTTACAATATTACCTATTCTAAAAATCTTTCGATAAAATTAAAATATATTCATCAGCTAATAACCTTCATAAAGACTTATGTACAGTATAAAAATATTTTACCCTCTGCTTACACGCTTCTAATATTTCATTGCATGAGAGGAGAAAAAATGTAATATACCTATATTGGAAAGGTAAAAGAAATGTTTACTCTTTTTACAGAGTTATACAGTGGTGGACAGTGATTTTTTTTATTTCTAGGCAATGTGCTATCCTTAATTTTTATTCTGATTACTCTACACAGAGAAGGAATAGTAAACACTGTTTCAAACCGAGCATTTATTATCAAAATAGGATTAAGCAGCATGTATTCTGGCAGTTGTACTACACTCTGATGCCTCATTAGCAAATTAATATAGGGTCATTCCATGTCAATTTACCCAGGCCACGTCACTCACTGCCTTCTTTCTATCCTTTGTTTCATTCCTTCTTTATCGACACGAATTTCAACGAAATTTTGTATACTTGTAGCTTTGACCTAGGTAAGAAACCACATCAATTTTTATCTTCTCTGGGCCTTACATTTTTACAGTTACAGGAGATCAAAGCTATTAAGATTTGCTTGCTGCAAGTTGCAAATTTGTAAGTTGCATACTGTAAAGTTCTTACTGATTGCCAATGTAACCACAGCTAATGGTATATGAAAATAAATATTTATGTTTTTATGTCACGACAAAATGATAAACCACAGAAAGTATATAAACATTTGTCTTCAAGTTGCATATTGTTGCAGGACAGGTGTGCACAGACCCACTGATTGGGGGGGAACACATGATGGATGTTCAGCTGGGGAAAGAGAAACCTAATTCCATCTCATGATGGGTATGGGCGTATATAGTCTGTCCGGTCCCACCAAAAATCATATATATGTATGTATACTTATACAAAAATATGAGAGGTACAAGACAGTAAACACTTACCACAAAAGAAATATTAAACCAATATTTGCAGGAGCTGCATGATCATGGAGAAGAGGCACAGACTATTGAGGAAGGCGTCAGTACATAGTAGTGTAGCCAGAAAGTAAAAATAGTAGACGGGCATTGACCAAAAAGGTGACAAGTGTTTACTGTATTTTAGTTGTGGGTGGGTTTCGGGAGGACAAGGAAGGGAGTGGGAGCATTTATTGGGTGACTAGGTTGAGTCGGGGGGGGGGGGGGGGTTAGTGGCATGAATGCCTGATATGTAGGCCCTTCCCAATTGCCAGCAGGAAGAGGAGTCTGTGTGGGGGGATAATAGATGGATAATGGCAACACAAACAGTTATTAAAGGTGGTTATGGCTGTTGATGTGGGTGGCAATGGTGAGGTTGGAGTTTTGGGTGGAGGAACCATGGTTATTGATTCCGAGGTTCAAGGGGATGGAAGTTTCGCCAGGTTGGAAGGATTTTCTTCAATAACGGCAGGATATAATTGGGATACATGTTCCATCGACCACCGGAATTCAGTTTCCTGCTCATTATTGCTTTTCTTCTGCATTGAGAACACTGAAGGACTGCATACTGGCAAATGAAGCCTCTCCCTCAGATAAGATTCAAAGGGATTCAATTTTGCAGGTGTACTGTGGCAAAATGATCACCTAGAACTGCTAGGAGTTGACTGGCCACATTTTTACCAACGGATAAACTGGATATAGTTGGAGACGGAGTACCATATTTATTCTGCAGTTGAACAGTAATAATAGGTTTTGGAGATTGTAACCTTTTGCTATACATCTGTAGTGTTGTTGGTTGCACATGATTCTGTACCCTCCCATTATCAGGTGTCCCTTTGTACCCATATTCTAAGTTCCTTCTAGTTACTACATATTTGGCAGATGAGGGTGTATATAAGATTGGTGGAGTGGCAGGTGCCCTTCGGGTGAACTCACCAGCAGCAGTAGGGATCTGGAGGGTGGGGAAGGTGATGAATATGGGGCAGGTCTTACATCTGGGTTTGTTGCACCTGTGGGCTAGGAGGGGTTGGTGTATTTCAGACCAAGATGTTCCTGAAGTTAGGTGGGGGGGTTGTCCCGAAAGATATCACTGGTGTCAGGGTCACTGTGAAGAATGGGAAGGAGGGAGTGGAGAGTATGTTTGATTTTCATATGGTGAGTGTGGTATTGGGTTATCAGAGCAGGAGGGTTGGTATTTGACTGTTTGGTGCCGGTGTGGGAAGTGGCTCTGGTATTTGTTTGTTGAAAAGGATGGAGGGGTAGCCACAGTTGATTGGGGCTTTGTGCAGGTGTGGTTTTAGTTTTGGTGGGATGAGGGGGATGAGCTGAGACGTTGGCCTCTGAGAGCTAGGGAGAATGGGATGGCTTTTTTGGTGTGGCAGGGGTGAGAGCTGGAGGAGTGGAGATATTGGTGGTCGGTTTGATGTGTATGGATGTTTCCAAGTGGTCTCCCACGATGTGAATATCCACATCTTGGAAGGTCACTTGGTTTTGGACTGGGACCAGGTGAATTTGAGGGTGGTCAGGTCATTCAGTTTGTTTAGGAAGGTCGTGAGTAAGAGTTCACCATGTGTCCAGAGGAGGAAAATGTCGTCAATGAATCTTAGCCAGAGGAGTGGTTTTAGTTGGTGGAAGTCTAGGAACTATTGTCCCAGCCTGCCCATAAACAGGTTCGCATAGGAGGGGGCCATATTGGTGTCCATGGCTGTGCCACGTATTTGAAGGTAGTGCTGGTCTCCATAGCGGAAGTTATTGCAAGTGAGTACAAGATTGGCTAGTTGAATCAGGAAGTGGAGATATATATCTATCTATCTTAACAACCTCCATGGCAGAGTGGTTGGCACAGCTTGCTATGATGCAAGGTGTCCCAGATTCGAATACCGGCCTGGACATGGGTGCTCTTTGTGAGAGTCTGCCCTCATAAATTTCATCATATCATCATTCATCCTCATCGTTGTGGTTAGCCAAAAGTGGGAGAAAAGCAACATCAAGTAACAAAAATCAATCAATCAATCAATTTAATGTAGAAATGGAACTCATATTTACTTGCCAACTAAAGGAAAGTAGAATATAAAGAAAATTAACAGTTCTTCTTAACCCTCCGTCATCTGCATCCTCATAGTAGAACAAATGTCCTGTGTGCGGCACTATCAAAACCAATGTTATTTACATGAATTATTGATGAAAATCGATGTTGAATTACTCTAGCACTTACTGGAAATCAGAGGAAATATATGTGAATGCAAACATGTCCATTTCGGACATTTTTATTAGCTATTAAAGGAAATAAACTTAAAAAATGAGTGTGTCTCATAGAATTACAAGTTTAGACGCTTAAAGCAAATGCACCAAAATGTTATTCTAAAAATAATTAAAACTTTGCCATATACTGTAGGAACTAAAAAAAATGAACTCACTATTTGCAAAATTTCTAACATATTTTTCAACAATTTTCAACGGATTTTTCAAAATGAATTGAAATTGTACAACTTATATGGACTTAGAAAGAAACTATTTGTTCCAAAATTTTCAGTCAAAATCTTACTGACTCGCAGAAAAAGCAATAAAATGTATGAAACACAACTTGAAGAAACTTACAAAATACTTTTAAGGGGTATGTTTCTCCTATGTTTATATGAGATATATGTAAAAAAATATATACTAACTCAAATAAATGGATCCAATTATTGTCAATTTGCAAACATCGTTATTTTGACAACTCTGGCATTTCATATGGGTACTGCAATGGTTTCTGCATACAAATAATTTGCATTCCAAACAACATACTGTCATTTTATTCTTCTTATTTCTGCCAAATTCATGGCTGGCATGCTACGATTTAAGGTAGGAAACATGCGTGCAGTACTGAGTGCCACCAAAGGGGGACTGGTCACTTCAGATACGTGTAAGCAACTGAGAGAATGCCAGAATAAATGCGCAAATGCCTCTTGTTTTCATGGGAATAGTGTAGATAGGTTATCTAGTGCTTTCCCAACCATTATTGTGCTGGTAAGGAAAATAATTCAAAATTTTTGAGTGCCACTGCATGGGTTACGGAGGTTTAAACTAAAACAAATTAAAGGCATATATATTTACAAATATTGGATAGTGTAAACATTGCTTGTCCAACATTAGGATGAACTCTGGCAGTGTTTGGAAAATATTCTATACTCTAATGTAAATCTGAATCACACAAAGCTATAGATTTGCTGTTTGGTCTTGGACTTATGGTGTGGTACTTTGTCACCTGTTAGTTCATGATACTTTCATGAGCTTGAAAATACTTCTAAGTGGAAAAACTAGGAGAGGGCAGTTTGCATGCCTATGTTGCATGCAAGAAAAACCACATTTTTTTATATGTTTCTCCATAAAAGCATTGAGGAAGAATGTTGTAGAAGAAGAGCTACTGCTATTTTCCTTACAATTGTCAAAATTAAAGATTTAAGAACAAAAAGAAAAGTATGGCTAGAAATTAGCTCACAAGAAGAAATGCTAATCAAGGTGAAGGAGGGTTAAGAAAATAGTGGCAACATTAATAGGCACTTCAAGCTTTCCAATAAGAGAGATTGCTTTTCATTGTACCAATTTCATCAGGAGCTGCAAGCACAGACATGTGGCCCAATATTTTCATCCTCAACAGTAGCTTTATTATACTAAATATAACACAAACCATGAAAAAAAATTCTAACCACTTACTACTAATAAAATATTATTCAAACAAATCAAAAAGTGATACTAGCATGTATTCTACATTCCTTATCACAAATAGAAATAATACATAAGTCATGCAACTTTACAACATAAAAAAGGCATGGTTGTCATGATATATTTTTACTTTTTTCTTCTTCTACAAGTTCACAGTCTGAATCTTCACCTGCTCCACAATATGTCTCAATCTCTTGTTGAGTATTAAAAAGCTGAAATTTAGCAACAGCCTGTAAAGCCAAGCTTGTATCAAAACCAGGAATTGGGCTTTTTTCTAGTTCTGAAGTTTTGTTACTACTAGCACGAATATTTCTTATGTGAGCTAAACTCTTTCCTGCTCTGTGTTTAGGTGCAGGTCGTTTGAATCTAGGCAAAGGCCACAATGGACTGCTTTCAAGGCAGTCAATACCTAGAGGCAATTCAACCGAATCATCACCACTTCTACTGCCAACTTTTGTTTTACTACCTGCTGTTAAAATGTTAAGATTGGTTGAGGTGTCACTGACATATTGAAAACTATCTTTAATTGACTGGTCAGCACACAGAGTTGAGTTTTGGCAACTAGAAAGTGAATTCACAAGATCACTTTTTGAACTAATGTTCTTTGCCTGTGCTTCAGGGAATTCTGATGAGCTATAATCAAGGGAAAACAATTTTTTGTGTTTTAAATTAACTGTTCCTTTTGGTAAAGTAATTTCTCTCCCATCAAGTAATATATCTGAAGCAGATTTAATTTTATCCACACTCATTTCTGGTTTTCCTAATGGTATACCAATATCTGCTTTACAGTTTGACTTTTCCTTTTCAGGTAAAACATTTTTAAATGATTTTTCAATGCGAGATTTCTTGTTGTCTGATATTTTATGAATGGCTTTGGCTTCTCGATCTTTCCACTGACGAGCTTTCTCAATAAGAACAACCTTTAACTCCTGCAACAACCTTCTAGAATGTTCTTTCTCTTCTTGCTTTTTCTGTTTTTCCTCCGAGGTCAACGCAAAATAGTCACTCTCACCATCACTATCACATATTTCATGTGTAATGTATGCTTCAAATATTTCATCTTGAACCTTTGGATCCAAATCTGTGTATCCGACAGGTATTGGCGATTTCACACTAGTTTCACTCTTGTTATCATCCACAGGCGTTGGTGGGGGACTATGTGGAACTTCATTCCTTGGACATTTCAATTTTGATATCTGACCCAGAGCTTCATCAAAACAATCCCTACACGATATCAATTCCTCCAGTAATTTAGTTAGCTGGTCCTCAATTTCCTGTAAACCTTCGACGTTGTTTATTTTTTCTTTCCCTTCTTCATCAGGTATATTGGCAACTTTTTCTTCCTTTTCCAACATTTCTTCTACAGACCTGACACCCATCAAAAGAGATTGTAAATGAAGCCCTGCACTATGAACTGCCACATAAGGATCAACAAACTTCAAATAATCCTTCTTGGGAGTGTCTTGCTTGGTACTAGCATTATCTTCTTCACTACATTTACTTTCTGAAACTCCATATGAAGAAAAAAGTTTATAGTCTCTATTTAAATCTTTCAACAAATCTGAATAACTTATTGAAAGCCTGGCAGAAATCTCAGTTGCTGAATCCAACTGGAAATTTGATCCCTTCAACCACAGATCAGGGCAAAAACATAAGGAAAGACGTCGAAGAAACTCTGATTGGAGTAGCAAGTAAGTATGATACACATCCTGCAAGTAATCAAGAAGAGAACATGTAACAACAGTAATAATCACATAAACATTTTTAGTTAAAAACATCAAGAAAATAGTTAAAATATGAGTTCGTTATTAGAGGTACATATTTTTGGTAAATAAAAAACAAAATTTCGGTACAAAAACAGTCCATTTCAGGTTTAAAGGCAGTAAGTAAAATAAAATTTTGGTGTTATAGTGGTGAAAAATCGGATCAAAAGCGGTGTATAAAATGACATTTTGGTTTTAAAATTGTGAATATAATCCTAAATTTGATTTAAAAACTGCACTTATTACACAAAATAAACATATCCCTTCTAATAGCATTTATGTAGTTACCCAAGTATTTACTTTATTACTGTATAAAGGGGTCCATTTTTGCATCTCAAATATTTACAGCAGAATTAATCAATTTTCCGTGAATTGCATAACTCACAATTTATAATTCAAACTTCAGAAAGTGTCATGTTGGTAAATATACTCCAAATTTTGTGTTTAAGAGTCTCTCTCGTATTTTGCAATTCATTTCATGACAAAACAGGGTAGAAGAAGGGACCTCACATATTTCAGAAACATAAAAAATTAACATCACAATGTGTTATTTCACATTTTGTGTTTTGTCAAAAACGAAATATGCATGCCTCTACTCATTATTATTCTTACACTACATGCTGCTTTAAATAGAAGAAGAATTGATTGAATTGCTATATTTTACTTCACTTCTTGTGCCACTTTTGGCTAATATGCGAAAATGAGGATAAGTGAAGATATGATGAAATTGATGAATGGACACTCACAAACACCCATGCTGAAGCTAGAATTCGAATCCAGGACCCCTGGCATCATAGTGTGATGTGCTAACCACTCTGCCAGGGTGGCCGTGGAATGTATAAAATCGCTCACATTAACGAATTATTAAGAAAGATGGCCTTTTAAATATAACTGAAAATACCACAGTGCGTCTGTTTGTAAAACGGTACAAAAAACAATATTTCACTTAAATTTTAAAATTTTAGGACTTTTGCACGAATTCAAAATGTAGCGCATGGTTTTAAAATATAATTTTTCTGTCTTCAGGCAACTATTAAAAGCGAACTGAAGATCCAACGTTGATTAGCATGCAAATACGCAACTTTTGAGCCCTATTAGAATCCGATACTTGAAAAATTGATTTTTTCGACTCACCCTAATGTCCATTATGCATGATCAGTCTCATTTTTGATGGGGATGAGTGATGAAATTGATGAATGGACATTCACAAACAACCAAGCCCGAGCAGAATTCGAACCCGGGACCCTTGGCATCGCAGCACGATATGCTAACCACTCAGCCACAGGGTCCGGCTATATATATATAAAGAAATTGTGCAATTTATTCCATAGGTGTCCCTATGAAGTCTATGCAACTCTTACACTCAACACAACCTCTTGCTAATTTATGGGCACTTAGAACAATTTACATTTCACAAATTCCAAAATCCCTTCGATCATTAAAATCACCAGTTGTAAATGATATTATACAGAGTAGATGCCTTGACCGCATTGCTGGTAAGAAAATATTCCAAGGGTAAGATTTAAACTTTTCAGAAATATATACAAAGCAAGCTCCAGTTAACTTGAGTCATTGATTAATTGATTTAGTTTATTTTACTTTGCGATTTGTGCCTCTTGGCTAATTTGCGAAGATGGTGATGAGTGATGTAATTGATAAATGGACATTCACAAACAATCAAGCCTGAGTGGGATTCGAACCCAGGAACCTTGTTAACTTGAGTCAGGGCTGGCCTTAGGTGGGTGCAGGGCCTGGGGCATACAATATATGCAGGGCCTACAACCAAAGTTTTTCGGCGGTCTGAGAAAATCAGATATTTCTGTTTCTTAGTCTGAAGTACAGCTGTCCTATATAATCACAAAATAACCATTATTGCAATTAATAAACATGTTGAATCTTCGCAATTAGCCAAAAGTAGAAGAAAGCCAAAGTATAATAAAAAAAATATAAATCAATCAGAACACATTGAAGGTTGAAAGCAAGAAGTATGAGAGCCTAATAAAAAATGTTTCTAAATTAGTATTTTTTTCATTTCTGATGTGTTACTGGTGTGATGTTCATTACATTTAATACAAAAACTGGGTGCGTTCAATGTAAAACTATTATTTTACGTAATTTTTAATCACATCTAATAGCAATGTCTATCATAATTATCTTTTGTTCACTTTTCATTGAATTTTATGCTATAGTGAATTTACACTGCTTCATGTAAAATAATATTTACATTTCATGATGTCATTCTACAATTAAATGAACAGTGGATATTAACTAGTTTTGACTTAAATATTTGAACATGTAGTACTTTTTATGTGATACGTTGTTTAAAAAATAATTCAGAAAATTTTGAAATTTTTAAGTATGTCAAACAATCCATGAAGCCAGGAAAAATCAGATTATAAGTAATTTATAGTTGCTAAACTGGAAGCACAAACATCCCATAAACTCATAATAAACTGTGCAAAAAACTGGTGGGGAGGCACGGGCAGTAGCATGGGGTCTCAGGCTAGTGCCTAAGTTGAGATTATTTGTCCCATGGTGAGATACTGTGTATTTTGACACCCCTCAACACTTAATCTACAGCTCACCTGAAGAACCTTGATAGATAAATCAACAGTCTTCTCAGGATGATATTTTGGCAGACTAAGATCCTCTAGCTCCATAAATGATAAGTAATGGTTTACATTGTCCACATGACCAGCCAATGGAAAAGCTTTCAACAGTTCACGAGTAGCTGATGTAATAAGGTTTGATGCATCCCATCCAAACTCATAAATAGCAATACGAAGTCCAGGCATAAGTTGCCATCTTTTTGGATGAAATGTAAGAGTGGAATCTTCTAGTCGCCACACTTGGCTCCCTGTATTAACCCTGAAAATTAAATTACATTATTAATTAGTCAAATAAATTAATCAAAACTTACCACATCACAAAAATATACAGAATAATTAAGGGCATTCGATGTAATTTCACTAAAGTAACTTCACTTAAAATACACGAAACCACACTAAACACAAAATAAATCTGAGTATAATATTCAAAGGTTAAATTATCAGAGATTAAACATACTATTAGGCAAAAGACTGCACTAAGAGTAAGATGCTTATCTCACCATCATCATATTATGTACATGAAATGTAAGGAGAATTCCTTGACACTCCTTTTAGCTTGAACCCTGGTGCCACTATTCCACATATTGAACAAAATCTACACTTCATGTAGAGACTGCAAGAGAACTACAATCTGTTTGAATCGTTACCACTCTCATGATCAAAACTTTACAATACTCATTACATAAGATAATATTGTTATTACTTTGGTAAATTTCTCGTAAGGGACAGACAGATTTCTTCAAATTTACAGGAGAAATTACTTACCGAATGCAGTTTCTTTCTATTTGTGGAAGTTCGGGGAAGTGTTTTCTCACATCGTTCATTGAATTTTGCCGGTAAATCATCTATTTTTCGATATAAATGTATGAATGGTTCGTGGGGCTATGCGTCCATGGTTTGTGGGGCTACGTAGGTATTTTTTGGGTGCAGTGGGGTGGAAACACTGCACGCCGAGTACGGTAGTGAAACTGTGCCCGCCATTTTGTGTGTTACCGAAGGCAAAAAGAAACGAAGAAAACTTACTCGATATGTCGCAAATAGAGCTTATTTCCATGAAATAAGCGAAATGCCACCTTCAACAATGTTTCTCAATGCAAAATACGTAAGTACGAATATTCAAAATAAATGAACTAGCAAATTTCAGCCGTCTGTCCCATACGAGAAATTTACCATTATTTTAATTAAATTGTATTATAAGGCTGAACTATTTTTTTGTGCGAGAAATCAACCATAGTTGATGTATTATTACAGTGTTCTACCACTAATTAATGGTAATTTGCATTTACACCAGGTTGAATTCAATATGGTGGATATATATCAATATATTAAATAAAAAAAACACATAATATAATCTACATGCATGTCATAGAGAATAAAAATGATCCAAATCCTAATAGGAAGTTTCAACATAACAAATAGTTTTTTCACAAATTTTGAAAATTTTGCCCTCTCCACCCATGCCTCAGTTGTGGGTCGAAGTTCATCACCCCTAGTTCTCTGCTATTACATAACATTAGGAAGGAAACAACACCTATGCATTATCACAATTACTTTTGTAATAAGCTTGCTTTCTGTCAGAAATGCTTTTCCAGTGTATTGGATTCAATATGGCGACAATATCAACAAATTTAGCTCAGAACCCTGAATTGTATAATCTATGTAAGCAAATCATATTTACATACAGAGGTTTATCCAGAATTATTGATCTGGTGGATGCAAGTTCGTTTTCTGGGGATAAGGGAAATTTAGTACCAGATTGGACATTTGTTTAAAGAATTACAAGGATGGGGGAGTGTTCTGAAAACATTGGGAGGGGATGCGGATAAATCAATGTTTGCATAGAAAGCTTTAGCACAACTTTTTTTTCCCAGAAGTCTTAAAAAATTTGCTCCGCCCACGCTATAAGCCATCCAATAAGGAATAAAATGATACCCATCACTACTCTTTCATCATAATTCGGAATGCAGTAATTAAATAAATTGAAAGTTACTTTCGGCCACCATAGCCAATATTGCAACAATCATGCCGTTTTTCCGATTTGGAAATATAGATCATAATTTTATCTCATGATACTGATAAAAATACTCAATTTCTACAAAAATGTATTATATAGGAATTTTCATAACTTTTGTGGCTGCAGCCCACCCTCTCTCCTAGTCGCGGGTCCGAGATGGTTACCATCACCTTTCTGTATGTTCACATCACGAATAAAATGACACCAGCTGCTATATTCTATCACAAAATTGCACACGGGACCCAAAATATGCTAATTACATAAGCCACGAGAGAACACACACACAAAACTTCCAAAGAGTTGGCCGATCTAAACTTTCCCGGGAATCTCTGGAGAAAGCGAATGAAAACAAGTCCTCTGCGCAAGTAGTGAGTGCGTGTGAGAGAGAGAAAGTGAGTGCATGGGGGGAAACGCGGATGCAGCTACCAGCGTACTGTTCTGCTCCGAATACTCGATTTCTCGCCATCACTACTGTTATGCGCGACCTTGCTCCACAGATTCCCGAGACAGACTAGGAATTCGAACGTACGAAATTCGAGTCTGGCAGTGCGTACTACCGTTGCAGCGCCGCTGCGAAGTTACGCATACCGCGGCCTCGCATCGTCACTCCGCACCGATTCGGCTGGCCATATTTTTGAGACCCGTAAAGCTCGAACCACAGGCCGCTTTTCGGGATTCACCGTTGTCCACGAGAACTTTCACCAGATTAAGTCATGACGTCATCCTTTTGCAGCAGCCTACAGAGCTCGTGGGCCTGGTGCATCAAAATGGCATCGTCTGCTTTCAAACTTGTTTTGATTCTCAATATCCGTTTTGTAGGCAACAGTAGGGAAAGTCACGCCGATTTTGTTGCACGAATAACGAATAAATTGGCGCAGACAGTCATTTTAAATATAGTGGAACCACGAGCAAAACAACCTGCGCAGACCCGCGACTCCTGTGCACCGCACTCCCGCGAGTAGGGGAGGGGGCTAGTGGACGATGCTTCCTTATGGCCCGAGCTGAACGGAAGAAGGGAAAGTTGCGCGGGGACTTTTCGTCCCAAGATTTTTTCCTTGTGGTCGATCTATAGTACTGCGACTAGTATGTCGATTCATTAAAACATGAGTCCAGAGGCCCCCCCCCCAAACAACATCGATGGGGGTTGACAGGACTATAATTTTCATATCACTATCACAGATAGTGCAAATACAAATTCCTTTCAAATCTAGTCCTCATTTGTTTCAGTAAGATGCCCTGCAGATTTCACGGAGAGTCAGTCCATTTCGGGCATGTTTCAACTATGTTGAAATTAGCCACATTTTTTAAAAATCAAAATTATTTTGTAAATATTCAAAAGTTCAAGGTTATGCAAAGTATATTTGAAAAATTGTGGCCTGTTCTAAAATAGAATAGCCCATGTGTGTGTATGTGTAGGTTGAACTTTTTTATACCCCACTCCGAATCAAAAGGGTTCCTGCGCCACTGGTAGAACGCACTTCTGACCTCGCATCATAAACCAATACTTAACGCGTTCGTTGACGTGCATTTTCAAAATTATGTTCTAAATTTACTTCATAGCAATCGAGTCTACGATGTATCGTCACGGAACGATTCCACTGAAAGTCAATGGGTTTCTAACGACCCAGAAGTGTCCGTATGAAGCTTGACGCCCACTGAGACGCCGGAAGCGTTGCAACAGAACGGAACAGTTTCACTTCCGGCGTCTCAGTGGGTATCAATGATCACAAAAATATACATTTCAATTGTGTTTTTAAATTGTATTCGCGGCAGACTTCTAGCCGGAAATTCCTGCTTCGGTTCCGCGCGTTACACTATTTAATTTCAATAGCAGGCAACAGAAGTTCTGTTGTCGGATATTTCCGCGTTTCGCGAAACTGAAGTTTAAGTCCGCTTTATGCATTGGATTGGACCTGCATTTAAAAAGGGAATCCGAACCACTGTGTGCCTCCACCGGGTATCGAACCCGGGACCTCTTGATTAAAAAAAGCGACGACGTTAACACTACACCATCGCCGAAACTGAATCGACGCAGAAACGAAGTATGTACGGAAAAACTCAGTTTCTTCCCCCCCGCCTCAGGCTATTTACATCGATCTTCGGTGGCACAAAATGGTCATAAAGCCCCAATTGGAAAAAGGAAAAGTTTCCGTACAGAAAACATTCTGAAATCTAAATTAACAACAATTACAAAAGTTCAAGGAGTCGAAATGCGACGTACACACGAAGGTCGTAACACTAAATCTGTTCGACTGAAGTGTGGCAACGTCCTGCTTCGAAGAAATAACAACACACTCAACTTTTCCGCTCCACGATTCTTCCAAATCGAAAGGATCGAACATCTGTTCAGCACGCGAAAGACTCGGAATTCACAGGAAACCTTACGTAGGCCGAACAATGGACGACCAGCCCCGAATAAGTCTATCAAAGACGAAATGAAACTCCGAGACAAAGATTTGGAAATGCAAACGGCAATCAAGTTCAACATCTTGAGAATGGAATAAGAAATCGGTAAACTCAAAGCTTCATTTGAAATTAAGACACAATGTACACACAGCCTTGCGATCTTTAGAAACTGTTGAAACTTCTAAGAGCTATTACTAAGCTTCAGTATTTCCTTATAATGTCGTAAGGGCTGTTGAGAAACGAGGGGTGTAACAGTATGCAGTTCGTCGAGTCTTTCATGTTTGGGAGTTGTATGGATCACAACGAAACATTCGGATGAAAATCTATTAAGTACATCTATCCAGCGACCATAGAGTTCAAGCGCAGTGTTTAAAAATGAAAACCAAACGTTGTGAGATTTGAAGGTGGGTGGGGTGGGAAAGGGGGTTGAGTGGCACGCCAGAAACTTGGCAACCACTTGGAACGAACGCAGGCATGTCCTTTTTGTCAGCAACCTCTGCATGCTCTATTGATACTAACTGAATTAATGTTCCTCCTAACCTCTTCTACGGTTTGATTTTCTTTCTAGCGAAACAACCCCTTTGAACAAAAAAGCTTTTGGTGTTTTCAAACATGTTCCCTGCTCGTGTTCTGGAGCACCCTCTTGGTCTTCAGTGCAGCCGGCCGGAAGCGTCAGACACTTGAAGCCCCTGCTCCAGTTCCGCAAGGCCTTTTAAAAGAGCAGCTATGACTTCTGAATTAAGTCCGCAAAATACTCAAAAGGTTACTTTGCAACATGGTAAGATCGTGAGTGGACGTTACAAGTTCTTGTCAAGACAATGTGTTGCTCAAGGACGTGCGCCCACTCCCAACGGGGAGGTCATAACAGCCCTGTTAGAAAAGCTAAAAAAAAAACTAAAAAAAACTTCGGATACATGAAAATATGAAAAAATATAGGACAGACTACTAGAATAAGTTATATACTCCTCTTTAAAATCAACTCCCCGGAAATTCATGGTTTCGATACTGTGCCCATTGTACCAATGGTGGATTCAGAAAAGGTAGAGGATCCAAGATAATAAAAAGCCCTCGTCAGATAGAGTATCAATGATCACAAAATATACATTTCAATTGTGTTTTTAAATTTTATTCGCGGCACCCCTAGCAAACCACCCCATCGAAGATGTTTTTCTTTGAGAAGTTGTCCACGACTTCATCGGGAGTGACGTCTGTGTCTTGCCAAATATGGTGGTTCAGTTGATTATGATACACGGTTTCCAGAGGAAGACTTGGTGACACTTTCACACGCGATACGAAAACAAGATCAGATCACATACATTTGCTTTTACAGAAGGGAACCAAGAACTCTGCTCGGACCAAATTCTGCTTCACACCGTGGCAGTCAATTGTCCACCAAAAACGGGAGAGTTTCTTGGAAATGCGAGGGAAGTTACTAAAACAACGATTTGAAGCGACCTAGTCTTTGGTTTGTTTGATTGATTTAGTTTATTTTACATCGCTTTTCTGCCACTTTTGGCTAATCGCGAAGATGAGGATGAATGGGTTCCAGTGTGGTCGAACCCTAGACCCTTTGATGACAAGGTGACAGCGTTACCACTGCAAGGTTTTTACATTCTGATATAACTACAGATTAATTTATATTATTATTTCCAAGGATAGGTAGAAAGAGTTGTTTTGATATTATATTTTTATAAGTAGCTTTAAATATTTCACACAGTATTTTTGTTATAGAAAATACACTCGCGATTAATTGTTGACTCCTAAATTCGAGGCGAGCTGTTTCCCACAATGTTAACAATTAGCAGTTTGTAAGTGGAACAAATATTTCTCTCTGCACTTGATATCAACTCGCACGAACACGCGGATGATAAAGAATCAAATTTATATCGTAATAAGGTAGTACTTGAAAAATTCTTGAGTCAAAACTTCATCATAGTTATTCCAAAAGCGTAGTTTATTTCAACGAGACGCTCTTGGCATGTGCAAAGTTCAGCAATAAACACTTTCTACAATAAATTGCAAATCTTCAGTTACAAATCCAAATCGCGGTGTCTTCTACCAGCAGTATAGACATATTATTTTGATAGTAAAATGCATTCATCCTGCTTTATATTACTTCCTAAACTTGCACGTAAAGATTGTGGGAGTCCAGAGCAGAATTATTTCATGCAATCAACATTCCGATTTGTATTTCTTCATTTTACGTCGTTCTTCTCTTATTTTAGGCTAACGACGACGATAATAATGAATAACGATTAGATGAAATTGATGAGAGGACACTCAAAGAAACAAACACCAAACCGAAACCATCGCGATTCGACCACTCAACGCGCCCTGCCAGTGATGGGGCATTACGATCAACCTTCCTCATCGTCGCGATTAACCGAAAGACGTAAAACAACATTTGTACACTTCGAAGTTGCAATCGGTATCTTGGTTATTTGAAATAGCTTTTGTTCCTCTTTAGGTTAATCGCGAGAATGAAGATGAAAGCCACGAAGCAGTAACACAATGAACATCCTTAAACACGATTCGAACCCAATATCGCTGGTTTCATAGCGCACTACGCTAACAATTCCATCATGGAGACTGACTACAGTTCAGAGTTGCAACGTTACATGCGGCTATCAGTATTAGACGATGGAACAAACCTACCTCCTGGTCCCCGGTATACGCGAAGAAGTTCAATTTCAGTTAAGTCCACTTTATGCACTGGACCTAGAGTTTAAAGTGGGATCCGAACCACTATGTGCCTTCTCGAGGAGTATCGAACCAAGGAAGCATTGATTACAAGGAAACGACGTTACAATTACGCCATTGGGGAAAACCCTGAAGTTCTACTGTTCACATGATTGATGAAAGGTCAGTTCTCGTAACTAGTTTAAAGCGTTAAACGGACGCGAGGGCCAGGGCTAACATATTCGTGACCCCCATACTGATAATTATGTGTGTGTTTATCACACGCAACGTTAGTCATAACTATAATCCATGAGGCCTTAGAAAGATTGCTTCGCGGGCTTACAGCACACGACAATATGGGGGTGTGTCTGCGAGAACCAATCAGGTCCGCGAATGAGTGAGTCCGGTTGCCACAGCTAGTTCGCTGCACCCTTCTGGAAGGGTGAGTGACCTCTGCCTCTTGCTACCTCGGCCTGTTTGTTGGGCTGAGGAGCAGACGACAGCAGAGTATCGGCAATAGTGTGCAAGCGACGTCTGCTGTTAGCCCGCGAAAAGCTCTTTCTAAGGCCTCCTGCAGTATAGACCTCGGATTTTAGGTTTTTAACCTATTTTTTCTTTACACGTATGTAAGAAATGATGTTATGTCAGCGTTTCGTTAAAAAAAACGCAACAACTGATGAAGTTTTATAGTGCCTAAAAAAACTATTATGCTTGTTAGAACCTATTTTAGGTTTGTGCGCCTAAATCAAGCTTTTTTTTAGGTTTTTATATATTTTTAAAGGTTTTACAGGACTTCTGTGTCACACAGAGGCATTTGCTTTGTTTGGTCGCGAAAAAAATAAAAAATTCTGTCGATTTCCCTTCCTCCAAGTCCATGGTGATTTTTCAAAGCTCTAAACAAAGCACAATGTCTGGTACCACTGTTATCTGTACAGCCCAAAGTGCAAACTTCTGATATGTGTGGCCTTGCTCACTTTCACGTCACTTCGGTGCTTTCTGGCATTCAACACTGAAGTTTGCGCCACTGACTATGTTTTTGTTGAAAGATTATTTTCAGCATATAAGATGATCCTCACAGACAAAATTGCGGAGTTTGACTGTGGATAACATCAAAAATAATTGTTGCCTAACTATACGGCGGAGTGGATTTTAATAGCAAATTTCCAATGGTAAGTTCTGCCATCGCCGTAGGGTTAGGCACCACACACAACGTTATGCAAGATAGTGCGTATTTCAGGATATAGGTGTCCCATTTTCATTGCCGGTGACTATACCTAATCAGTACTTTTCAGGAATTTTGAACTATTTTAAGGTTTCTTTTAAACCTAGTTCAGGATCTTTCGAGCCTAACAAGATTTTTAGGACTTATTTTAGGATTTTTCGAAATTATTTTAGGATTTTTAGAGCATATTTTAGGAACCTAAAAGCACACTTTTTAGAACCTAAAATCCGAGGTCTAGTCATAACTGTTAGGCCGAGTTGTCTCACTTTTTTCATGTTGTGGCCCTTTTCAAAGTATTGTTCTTCCTATTCGCGATTAAAATTAATCGATATGCCATCTGGTGGGATTTCCAGGAAGTACTCTAAGTAGGATACGTTGTGTTGAAGTCGTTTAAAGCATGGGGAATATGCGAGAGAGTAAGGTCTACTGTTAAGGGCTTTTTCTTTGCTCTAAGTCGTTTTATGGGTCAGAACAAATTAAAAGTTTTCATGTGTTTCCACCCTTTGGAATCAACAAAATGAACTTTGTTAATAAATCAGGGAAAACGTAATTGACAGAAGATTGGTGTGGGGGATATAACACTGTAATTCGACAAGGAAATTACGAAGAATGCACGAGTCTGCTTACTTTATTTTTCGAGAGATAAATATATATTACCATGAAAGTAAAGTTTTAAAGTGTACTTTATAAATAAAGCTTTTTTTCCCTCGAAAAATCATGAAGCGTCTTACCCAATACGTCCATGTATTACCGGTATTACGTATGTGTGAAATTTGGAACAGGCGCTAGTCGATTAAGAGAGAAGATGAAAATAGTTTGAGAATGAATTAATGTAAAATGTAACCAGAAAAAAAAAAGGTGGACATGCTAATGTTACTGTTTCATTCAGTACGATGTCCTTTTTCAGTGCGTATAGCATGGTCATGAAATCGTGAATATTATTATTAAACCAGCCTTTCTCTTTCCAGAAAGAACTGCAACGATATGTTTGCAATTTTCTCCTGTCCCAGCTTTTCAAGTACAGGCCAATTTTAATTCCTTTATTCTCAAATAATTTCCGAGAAACCCCAGTTACAATATGACGTGCAGATGATACAGCACTGCTTTGGACAACCAGTGCGTATACATAGTTTCGTCTGCATTTTCCATGTTATTTTTGCCTATCATAATTAAATGCTTCGTTCTCAGTACAGCTTCACGTTTGTTACAGTACCTGGAATTCACATCGCATTCGCAATATTTAAAAATAATGCGTAATTTAAACGTTTTCTACCATACCAGTCATGACAACACGCTGCTATTTTGTACTCTGCTGAATGTAAACAAAGATTTATCCTACTTAGAGCGGCCATATTGGAAGCGACACTAGCGCTCAGGTGGTAATTTTAATCGCGAATTGAAGGTCCTGTGCTGAACACCCCTCCCCTTTTAAATCCGTGGCTCCTAACCAATCGAGCACAAAATGAGAAGCACGGAATCGGGCCAATATTTCCTACTGCACTCAAGCGACTGCTAATGGTCTCTGAAACGATGGAATGTCGTGCCTTTAAGAATCAGAATGCAAGATATGTCCTGAATAACTGCAGTTTACCGCGGTACGCTCTTGAGTCCTTTTATTATTACATAATAGTGAATTATTTCCAGCTCTGAAAGACCGATAATGCAATAAACACCATTACAGAATGGAAAGAAGGAATTAAAGATGTACTTTAGCTTCGTCTGGCGCTATAAAAGTTGGTATGAGGATCAAAACTATAATTATAAGCATCTTCCAAGAAAAAAAATCACTGCACTTTCACACTACAGTTTGAAATGTGGCGAAGGCATATTTAACCTCAATGCGTCCGAATTTGCATAGTTTCCGCCCAGTTAATTCCTTAACAGTTAATACTGTTAAAGCTAGGAAACGACGAAAACGATGAAAAAAGAAAAGCGAATCCTGAACAAAGAATGGATGAGCATTGCAGTGAATATATATATATATATATATATATATATATATATATATATATATATATATATATATAGATATAGATATATATATATATATATATATAATTAAAAATATCTAGCACGCAAAGGTTACATCTTGGTTTCTAAAGTCTCCAAGGAAAAGTGAGATTTTTTATGAAATGTTTTTACAAAGCCACACTGGGATTAAAGTTTCATTGTTTATAGCTAAAAATCGTATTTGGTTATTTACGTCGCTTTTCTGCCACTTTAGCTAATCGCGACATACAGGTGTATGCAGTAGTGCAACCACAGGGGGGGGAATTCCCCAAAGTTTCGACAGAAGTCAAATCTAGGGGGGGGGCAAACATTGACGGCTAAGGGCACCTGCAAAGGAGGGGGGCACAGAGGAGAATCGCCCCTTTCGATTTCAAATTTTATGCAAATAAAAGAACATTCCGTAAAATTTTCTTGCTCGCAATACCTGCTTTACTCAGTTTCGTCAACTTCAGAGAAGTAGCTAGGTGGCGGCTCGATCGAGTCAGCCATGATCTAAATGAAAAAACCTTCTAAAAGAGAGAATGCCTTGGAACCCAGTGATATTATTTGGGCACTATTAGAAGCAAATGGGGGGAGCAAGGGGGATGCAAACATTGACGGCCAAGGGCACCTGCAAGGGGGGTGCAGAGGAGAGATTGCTCCCTTCTATTTCAAATTTTATGCAAATTAAAATAAATTTTGTAAAATTTTCTTACTCGCTTGTCAAGTTCAGACCCTTAGCTATGGGGCAGCGAGAGTCGGCCATGGATGCCGAGCGATCTGAATGAAAAAAGTTGTATAAGAGAGAACGCCATGGCGTTCAGTGAAATTATTTGTGCCCTATTAAATCAATATTGTTTCAAATTGCAAAAATTCGATGTAAAAATTTTCTTGCTCGCTTCGCTCGAAATATGGTTATTTTCTGTAATGTAATGTATTTAAATAACATGTGTTGTATATATGTATTGAATGAACTTTCAATACGTGCACAATTAATGTTAGCATGTTGCATATATACAGTATTTTATGTCGCTTCATGCTGTATGTGTGTAAGACACAAAAGTTATACATGTTATAGTATGTACAAAAATTATTATCTACGGAATGATTGATTGATTGATTTAGTTTATTTTACTTCGCGTTTTGTGCCTCTTGGCTAATTTGTGAAGATGGGGATGAGTGATGAAACTGATGAACAGACATTCACAAACAACCAAGCCTGAGTGGGATTCGAACCCGGGACCCTTGGCATTGCAGCGCGATGTGCTAACCACTCGGCCACAGGGGCCGGCTTGGAATGCATTTATCATAGATTTTCTGCCATTCAAAAATACAGTTTCTGAGCTTGTTTTCCATTATTAGCTAATGTGAAATTGACAGTGTTGAAAAAACATTTCAAATTGTTTGTTCCAAAGAAATGCTTTAACACTGACTTCTACCCCCTCTTTGCGTAATTTATGAGGATAATAACGTTTTTGATACTACTACTACCACTAGTAATAATAATAATAATAATAATAATGTCATTAGTATTGTTGTTGTTGTTATTATTATTACATTTATCCTGGTACTTGTGTTGTGCCTCTGGGTGTATGGCAATTAGATGAGAGGGATGAAGGAACAATCACTAACACATATTGACAGGGCACAGGATCACAAATTCCACAGACAATTACAATGGCTGTGGGTCCAAGAGCCAGAGCCTCATTTGCCTGCAATCATGCAGTTTACGCAAAGAGATTGACTTTTGAGTGCCTTTCCATAAGGTCATCCCATACCACTCTTTTACATAAGTGATTGATCGCCACAACTCAGTTGCTAGTACTGTTGACTAACAAACAATCACTGGAGGCAGCCAATCACTTTCATCTACTTCGTAGAGCTCAGTCGTGAAAATGGCAGATAGTACTACCACATATTCGAATATGAAACTTGCTGAAACTACATATAAAAATCCCTACAGGTATGGCTGTACAGACAGCCCTGGGCAACATGGGACGGAGGGTAGCAGAAGTAGCTTACTTGTCACGGATTACTATAATTAGGAAGAAAGTTTATTTCTTAGCACTACTCTGTACACACACACTACAGAGTAGAATTACCTGCAGTTCAGAGGCTAGAGAAATGCAAAGGGATGAACATCGTAACTCAGCTGGTGAGCAATTCAGCCTCTTATTTCATTCCAACATGCCATCAAAATTTGGTAATTCAATAAACATTTAGATAAATGTGATGGCTCTCAGGAAAATACCCCCTCCCCACTCACTCATTGCTGTTACTGTTATTTAATTATCAAATCTTGTAAAACAATATTAATACTTCATGCACTGACTTGGAATATTTAATCTATCAAAAAGTAATTGGGCATCCCATGACAGATTTTTTCTTCTTTTTTAATACAGCGTGTCCACAAAAACACTCCTCGATTTTATTTGGTTATAAAATGAAAACTTTTTGCAATATGTTTGTAAGTATGGTGTCAGAAGGTGTAGTAACTCAAAATATTTTTGTTTATTCCCTACAGGTTGTGAAATTGACCCATTTTTCCACTAGAGGGCAGTAAATTCAAGATGGCGCTTTCAAAACAGCAACAAAGTTGGTGTGTGTTAGAATTACACACAACAAAGAGTGTCTTGTCTGTTCAACGTTCGTTCAGGCGTAAATTTGGTGTGGAACCACCTTCAAACAAGTCCATTTTGAAGTGGTACAAGGATTTCGTCGAAGAAGGGTGCATCTGTGACAAGCGGAAAGGGCACTCTGGCCGACCGACAGTCCCACAGCAAGTTGTTGAGAGTGTGAGGGAAACCTTTGTTCAGAGCCCCAAAAAGTCAGTGCGCAGAGCGAGTATTGAACTACAAATCCCAAAAAGTATGATTAGCAAGGTGTTACGAAGACGCTTGCACTTTCAGCCATATAAACTGCAACTGGTGCAGAAGTTAAAACCTGAAGACCGTCCAAAGCGACAGCAGTTCTGTTCGGATCTCCAGCAGTTAATGGAAAATGATGACAATCTTCTGTCGAAGATCATTTTCAGTGATGAAGCAACCTTCCACCTGCATGGTAAGGTAAACAGACACAATGTGCAGATATTGGGGATTGGAGAATCCCCACGCCACGCTGGAGATACAACGTGATTCTCCTAAGTGTAATGTGTTTTGTGCCATATCTGAACAGAGAGTTTATGGTCCTTTTTTCTTTGAAGGCGAAACTGTGTCCGGCGACAGTTACTTGGATGTGTTACAAAACTGGTTGATGCCTCAACTTACTGAGGTAGGTGACTACCTTTTCCAACAAGATGGGGCACCACCGCACTGGCATCGTAACGTCCGTAACTTTCTCAATGAGGTCCTGCCAAACAGATGGATAGGTTGTGCTGGACGCCATGATCAGGTGTTTCTTCCCTGGCCTCCTAGGTCACCGGACCTTAGTGTTTGCGATTTTTTTCTTGTGGGGGTATATCAAAGACATAGTGTTCGTACCTCCCCTACCTGCATCCATTGAAATTCTGCAGGACAGAATCACAGAAGCTGTAAACATAATCACGCACAATATGCTTTCCAGAGTCTGGAATGAGCTCGATTATCGCTTAGATGTTTGTCGTGTGACAGGTGGGGCACACATTGAGTGTCTGTAATGAAATTCAATCACATGAAACTTTATGAGTTTTTACATGTTTACCCAAAAAATGAACACAATATTCCTCAAAGTTTTCATTTTATAACCAAATAAAATCGAGGAGTGTTTTTGTGGACACGCTGTATACTTGTGCGACCCTCATGTTACCTGAACTGTTTCAGTGAGCAAGAGAACCATTTGTGAAGGACATGGTGCAGAGCTGTCTGACTTCGATAAGGGTGTAAATAGTAGGATGCCACCTCAGTAGGTTGTCCAGCAGGACAACAGATGAAAAATTAAGCAGGTCCAAATCAGCTGTGGCATTCGCTGTGTGTAAGTGGAAGGTGGAGGGACATTGTAGGAACGGCAAACATTCCAGGTAACCAAAAGAGATCGCCAAACCAAGAAACATGAACTTGTTAAAAACTGGACACAGCTGATGGCCACCATCAGACAGGATATTCAGGCAGCAATAGGGGCATCCTTCTCCATTGGAACATTGTGAACAGAGACCCACCACCTTGGATGATTAGGCAGAGCAGCTGCTCATAAGCCCCACATCACACACCACAATTACTTTTTGGTTAGGGTGACCATAATATTTTTGACCCAAAAATGGTACGTCCCAAGTAAGTTAGTTTACCCCCTCCTGGAAAATCAGCAATCATAAAACTATTATTATTATTAGTTAAAGTATGGATTACATAAGTGATAAATTATAAACAACAAATGAAATATGATCTACCATTATCAAAAGGATAAAAGTAGGCTCAGAATGACTTATATGGTGTTTCCCCAATCCCCTGATCAGCCTTTGATGTTAAGCCTAAGCTAAAGTTGAAGAATGCCACAACTGTTCATAATCTCTAACTGACCCCTCCCCAACTCTCTGTTAACTCATACCAACAAGATAGACTTCATTGTTGAAACATGTAAGCAAGATTTTCATCTGTCCACATATTGTTCTGGATTGAACAAACATGCTCAACAGGAGTGGATGTACTAGGCAAGCATAATACAATTTCCACCGCTTTCAGGAGGGCGTCATACATAAGTGGTCCACTTCTAACTGACAACAAAATTTGTATCTACCCATTTATCGGACAAACAAATCTTATTTTTATTTCCTTTCCAGTCTTCTTGAAGTTATGTTACAATTGCTCTGCAAATTACCACTGACCCAAAAAATTTGATTCGTCATCTGAACATTAGCATTCACTAATTCATTAGGAATTGTCTTTCGAGTTTGTGTCGAGACTCAGGAATTTAAATTCTTCATGCAGGCCCGCATTGAAACTGCACGTACGCTTCTTGGTCATACTTATTCACTGCTCTACAAATAACGGAACACACACAAAACAATAAAAACCGTGATGCAAGCTAACTTAAACAGTAAACTGCTGCCTATTCATAGTCTTGACGAAATTGTAGCAATTGGATTGTTATGCACAATTAGCCAAAAGTAGCAGAAAAGCAATGCTAAATATAAAAAATAACAAATTTCTATGAATAACTTGAAACGACATTTCCATGACACTACTTTTAAAATTTCATCGAGTTTTTTAACATGAAATGTCTCAAATTTAGATTAATTTTTGGTTCTAGATGTTTATAAAATGGGACACATTGAGGATTTTTAAAATATGGATGGGAAGACCAGGACAAATCTCCTAAACGGGACTGTTCCAGTCAAAACGGGATGTATGGTCACCCTATTTTTGGTGGATAGCGTATTTATTACATAAAAGACATTATTTGTTATTTATTATTTATCATCATTATTGTTACAAAGAAAATTCAGTTCTATAGCCTAATATTTAAAATTGACCCATGCAACAAACACTGTATTAGAATCTTAAACACTTTTAAATTTTGTGTCCTGAATGGGAATGCCCACAAACCTAGGTGTTTGAGTACAGCCCTGAGATAAGCTTAGTGCAACATACAGCTGGACCAAATGAAAACCTAGCAAAAATTTCGCCATCTTCAAGGACTGTGGCAAATTTGAATATCTCATCACCTTTGCCACTGTCACTTATATTCAATACCATGAAATAATTCCCATCTGCAACCTCACTTTGGAGACATTGCATAACTCTTTTATGCAGATTCAACATGCTATAGTCAAAGGTGCTCTTGGCAAATATAGTGCAATGGAATGGCTGGGGCATAGGTATCTTGAATTGTTTATGTATCTCTGTTTAGGCAACTCTCTTCATCACATGTGCCAAATATATTTTCCAGCATTTTGTTACAGTAGCTTTAAAAAGGTTCGGCCTCTTAAAATTTGTTGACTGATTTATTATAATGAAATACCAAACAAAATGTAAAGCTTCTTTTGAGTCCACTTCATGCACAGACAGATTAATCAGAACAGGATCTACAATTTAAAGTGCAATGCAGCTCCACCTGGGTGGGGGGGAGGGGGGCTGGATTACAAGTTGAGAGGCTTAAAGGCAATATAATGTCAGTACTTTAGGTATCTAGCTGCTATGAAACTTTTACTAAAAAGCTAATTTTACACCATAAGGTAGAATAGCCAAAAATTAGTTACCTGCCTCTCCTCAAAGATACACTATATTTAAAAAAAGTTAGTACTAAATCAATGCCTTAAAAATTGAGTGTTATTGGTTAGTCCAGAAAATATGAGCAAAATTTGGAGCACTCGCAACATAGCAAAATTAAATCATCCATCAGCCATCTTGAAAAGTGTCAATCAGCATCACACAGATACAATACTGGACATCCAGGGTATCTAGCTAATCAGAACTCAAAAACTCTAAATTTACAGAAATAATCAAGGTCACAATATTAATTACTTGACCCACTTCCATCCCTGCATGTACTAAACCACATGTTATACTGGGATAATGCGATTCGAATGTCTAATTCCATGTATGGTGAAAACACCCCCTCCGAACACTGGTCTACCAAAGTCAGGTATGCTTAGTTGCAACCTCACCACACATCCACATGACAGCTGTGCTACCCAGTCCATCAGTAGGTGTAATGCTGCTGAACGGGTGTCAAAGAACCATGGACAGCATACATCTTCAACAAGTTATTTTTGTGTATGAGTTTAAACTCGGACATTCTGCATGACTTGGGGTGAATAACCTTAACATCACATTTGGAGAAGGTATGGCAAACGAAAGCATCATACACTGGTGGTATGTAAAATTTCGTTCTGAAAATAAAACACTGGAAATTGAGCTCGGTGGCCACGGACCGACAGCAGATTCAGTTTAGCTCTGAAAGAATATTGTCAAAGCTAACCCACAGCAAAGTGTTAGTGCTATTGCAGATAAGCTCAGTATACACCATATCACTGTTGTTCGGTACCCCAATGTCACCAGCAAGGTGAAGAAGTTGGGCATGTTGGTGTGACGTGAGTTGACACTGGTCAACAAAGCATGTTGTCTGGATGTGTGCAAGTCTCTTAGTCTGAAGAATAAACTGCAGGGATTTCAGCTTATAGTGTCTGATGAAAACTAGATATGAAGAGTACAGGAAAAAACAATCTAGGTCCACTTTTGGTGAATATTGAGATTTTGATACCATGCTATTGTAGGCATGGTGTACTACATTCCCACATGCCTACTTTTAGAGGGGGAAAAACACTCATAGTCCTGCATAAATCAGTATCGGGAAAATTTTTCTCTGCTTCATTCTGTAGCATTTTCAAACTTCAAATTGCATTCCTGTAAAAAGTTAAGAAGTGGACTTTGATTGTTTTCCCCTGTATGCTTAATATGGTTCAACAATCATAAATGATCAGCACAATTAAATAATGGTGATCAACATTCACCACATTATCCAAAACCACCCTTCCACAGAGATAAGGTTCGCTACTGGTTGCTTGTCCACTATTGTGGCGATTCATAATTCATCTATTACTGCAGATTATTACAGTGGAGAACTGCATGAAATGCACCATCAACCTGTCTGCAGGTATGCAGTACTGGTCAACAGACATGGTGTCCTCTTGTTGCATCACAATGCCCATCCAACATTACACAAAAAACTGTGCAGGCCTTCAGTAAGTTCCAGTATGAAACCCTCCCTTACCCAACCTATTCCCTCAACTTCTCTCTTACCAATTACCCCATCTTCCACCATCTTAATCGGTCCTTGGTCAAAGGAAAATTCACCGATGAGAGAGGTGTCTAGCATGCAGTTGACACTTCTTCACATCACAGAATTCTGACTTCTTTCCCATGGAATCGTCGAATGACGGAGCAGTGGTAAGAGTGTGTGGATGCAGAGGGAGACTGCTTTGACTAACCAGGAATTGTTGATTTGATTTACATAGCATCTGGAAGTGACACGTGTCTGCTGGACATTTGAATCGGACCAACTCAATATTACAAACGTTTTACTTAAAAGTTTGACTTCTATGCCGACCCAGCCAGAGGCAGGAAACGGCGAAGGATAATGATGTTTCCCTAATATTGCTGGAATTTTTATCTCCAAAAAGACAGTCTAGACTGAGATTTAACAATAAAAGCAGAATTTGGAGACCCTGCAAGACCGAGTACTTGTTTTTTTCATCCTCTGTCTTGGAAGACTGTTGACCTCATTGATCTGTCAATGCCACACCAATCCTCCAGTTTGCCTAGTTTCCTTAAAAATCATAACTTTAAAGCTCTCAATGTTCAACAGTTAATGTGGTCACAACATTTGCAAACTAGCCCCCACTATCCTCTTAAACTAACCAATATATTTAAAAAAAATTATTACAAAAATTGGTACTGAAATTATTGTCAAATTTGTTTCATTACTTTGAAAAAAAAAGTCTAAAAAATTTCCGAAAAATACGAGGGCAAATCGAAAAAGTCTTTGCGCCTAATTTTTTTCTAGCTTGTTATTGCCACTGAACTTGGCATTTCCTATGGTAGTGTTTACGACATTGTTCACGATTCATTGGGATACCGCAAGGTGTCATGTCGGTGGGTTCCTAAGTTTCTTGATGATGTCCATAAGGGCAAGTGAATGGTCATGTCACTGAACCATTTGCAGCGTTACGTCGATGAAGGTGACAGTTTCCTGGACCTCATTGTCACTGGCGATGAAATGTGGATACTGCATTACACTCCCGAGTCAAAACAGCAGAGCATGGTGTGGTGTGTCCTTCAGATGAACACGTCGATCAGCTTTCACCATTTCATCAACATGGGTAATGTTCTCCGGTGTCAGTGAGGAATGAGGTCAGCCCGATCACTCATTGTCTTCCACATTTTCCCGTCCATTTTAAAACTCCTTGCACCACCACTGCACACTTCGCACTGATAAATACTTGTCACCAAACACTGGCTCCATTTCCCTGTGAATATCTGTGGCTGTTTGTCCTTTGCACCATAAAAAACGAATAACACTTCGCTGCTCATATGGCGTGGACTTCCTGAGCACTCCGGCCATCTTTGCCAACTGATAACAGCACCGTGCCATGGAAGAAATCGAAAGTTACAATAGAGCCGTTCCAAGAAAAGCCTACTGCATCGCTCGTATATCTTGCTTTTGTAATAACACTTATAACAAGCTAGAAAAAAATTAGGTGCAGAGTTTGATTTGCCCTCGTATATAGCATAGTATATGTCTACAAGATAGGAAATATCTAAAAACACAAAGTTGCTGCAATCCATGTCCTTCCAAACACTGGTAGTTTGTTGCGGAGTCTTCCGCTGTAGCACTTGTTGAGTACATGGGTACAATCCTGTACCATGCTCGAAATGCGTTCCTCTTTACCCTATGTGGCATATTTTCAAATGATGAAGTCCCCAGATGACTAAATTATTTGTTTCATGGTATAACTTGTCAGTCCTTTTGAATGTAGTGTATAATTTAGGAATGCTGAAGTGACTGGGAGTTGTTAAGTTAATTTTCTGACCACAATTGGAGTTGAATTGTGGTATCGCATGTGAGTGAAATTAGACAAAAGCACCCTAAGACAACATATGAAAAACAGATATTTCCTATAGTAATATAATTAAGCCTTGTTTCCATATTAAAAACACTAAGTTGCTGACCAAGGCAGATTTATTAAGAAATATATACACTTAACAAGTAACGTTTCAACCCTGTATCAGGGTCTTCCTCAGATGAAGAACTAAACTAAAATGACGAAATACAGATACAGAAAGATTACACACACATAGCAGGGTGACTAACCACATCTTGAAGGTCCTTATCTTGGAGGCTTTCTCCAAAGGAAATAAATACACATCACCTCTTGACAGTTGACTAATGGGCCTACCACACTGACAGGTGATTGACAGGACAAGATTAGCCAGAGTCTGGAACTACCTGTTTATCATTCCCCCACCCCTCCTGCCTTTTTGGATATGGTTGAATATCTCCTCCCCTGGACTTCTTCTCTTCTCTTTCTTCCTTGTTTGTTCTTCTACGTTTTCCTTCCTTCCTTCTTCTCATCCTTTCAATTTTCTCTCACAGATTCTTTCATTCCTTATTTATCTTGAGTCCGCCATTCCAATTCATGATGTCTTCTCCTTTCTTCTCTATTTCTTTGGCCTCCTTCCATTTTCTCACTAGTTCTCTCTTATCTTTTCCTATTCACCTAGCTGAATACCATTATACTTCATGTCCCGTTTCTCTAGTGTGTTTGAATATGGCATTCCTGTCTCTCTTTACTCTCACATTATCCATATGTTGCTTTAACCTGTCTTTCAGCCTCTTCTTCATTTCCCCTATACCAAAGGGACTGAAGATAAGTAAGAAGGGAGTGGATTGTCGCACCAGGAGATGGAAGAGGTTAGTACAGAAACTAGAAAAAGAAATGATATGGAACGAAATAAGAAAGAGGAAGAAAGAAATAAGGACAATGAAGGAGAAACTGGCAGGAATGGAAGAAACCATACAAGATGGACTCGCCATTTTTACTAGAGAATTCACATTCCAGGAAATGAGAAGCTGTCAATTAAAATTTAGAGAGAAGGTGAAACCGAAGATGGAGAGGAAAGGAGAAAATCTGGGATGGAGAGAGAATAGAAGAGGAGAGGAAGGAGGCGATGATGGCAGGAGAAGAGTGGTGATAATCAGAGACGTTCAAATATCGGAAGAAGAGGAAGCTTTTTTTAAATTAGGCCAAGGTTTCAAAGTGATGGAGAAAAATGTCAACTATCAAGAGGTTGTATATGACATTGAGGAAGCAGTGCTACAGATTGAAGAAGAAGCAGAAAGGGATAAGATTAGAAGAAGAACAGCAGCAATATTGAAGAAAGAAATGGATAAACAGTGAAGACTAGATAATTTGAGCCAGAAGGAAAGGGAGGGTATGAAAAGAATCAAGACAAGGAATGATGTGGTGGTGGAACAGGCAGATAAGGGAGGGGCCACAGTCGTGATGGAAAAATAATGGTACGAGAAGAAGTTTGAAGACCTGAAAGGGGACACATATGAGGAGATTTGTGGAATGGAAGACGAACGCAATATTAGAGAGAAGATCATAAAAGATTGTGGGAGGAGGGGGTTTAAAAAGTTCATGAAGGAGGCAGGAAGACTACCCAATTTAAAAGGATTTCCCAAGATACATAAAGAAGAGATAAAGTTAAGACCAGTGATGGATTGCAGGGACAATATTTTGGAACCCTTGGAGAAGAAGTTAAAAAAGGTAATTGGATTGGATTGATTTGTTGTTTTAAGTCCACTTTATGCACAGTAAGGCTAATCGGGACTGGGCCTACAGTTTAAAGTGGGATCCGAACCACTATGTGCCTCCACCGGGAATCGAACCCGGGACCTAAAAAAGGTAATTGAAGTGTTAGTGAGAGAACAAGAAAGCAGAGCAGTAAAAAACAGTGAGCAGGTGGTGGACCTTATAAAAGGTCTGAAGGAGACTGGGGATAAAACCGCAATGTTCAGCCTAGATGTTAGAAGCATGTTCCTGAGCATCAAAAGGGGGCACGTAGTGGATATAGTGAGAAGGAAGATGGGGAAGAGCATTATAGGGGAATGGGATAGTGAGAGAGTGGTGCAAGCACTGGAAACCATTTGGGAACTTGGGTACAGCAGAGTGGGAGGTAAAATCATCAAGATTAGTGAAGGTCTGAATATAGGCTCTTGCTTGAGCCCTGTGCTAGCGGAATTGGTTATGAATGAATGGGAGAAGGAAGTGATAGTGAAAGGAGGAGATAAGTTAATTCTGTTTTGTAGATATGTGGATGATTGTTTTGGGATATGGAATGGAATGAAGAGGCAGCTGAGTAATTTAGTTAAAGACATAGAAGATGAGAGAGCAGGAATATTCCTTGAGCTCGAAACTGAACAGGAAGGGACATTAAATTTCTTGGATATTATGATGAAGAAGAAGAGAGGAATGGGGATTGTGGCTACATGGTATCAAAAGAAGTGTTCGGCAGGAGTGTTCTGCCACAAGAGAAGTGATGTGGGTGATGCAACAAAACATAATTTTATAAGGAACGTGGAAGACCGAATAAAGAAGATATGCACAGAAAAATTGGAAGAAGAAATGAAGATTAATAGCCTGTGGGAACAACTGGAAGAGAATGGCTATGAAAAGAAAGACAGACACAACATCAACAGAAGAAGGAAAGAAATAAAAGAGAGAGGACCAAAAGAGAAGGAAGAAAAAGAGAGATGGTTTGGTATACGAAGTATGGGAGAGGCCACAGAGAAGATATGCAAAGTGCTGAGGAAAGTGGGTATATGAACTTACAGGAAGGGAGGACGCACTGTGTTAAGTATAGCCAACAAGAAGAAGGAAGAAAAGAGAGAGGAAGAAGAGGAGGGGGTTATCTACGAGGTGAAATGTAGAGGATGTGAAAGTGTATATATAGGGGAAACAAAGAAGAGACTTAAAGACAGGTTAAAGCAACATATGGATGATGTGAGATTGAAGAGAGACAGGAATGCCATATTCAAACACACTAAAGAAACGGGACATGAAGTATAATGGTATTCGGCTAGGTGAATAGGAAAATAGAAGAGAGAACTAGTGAGAAAATAGAAGGAGGCCAAAGAAATAGAGAAGAAAGGAGAAGACATCATGAATTGGAATGGCGGACTCAAGATAAACAAGGAATGGAAGAATGTGTGAGAGAAAATTGAAAGGATGAGAAGAAGGAAGGAAGGAAAAAGTAGAAGAACGAACAAGGAAGAAAGAGAAGAGAAGAAGTCCAGGGGAGGAGGTATTCAACCATATCCAAAAAGGCAGGAGGGGTGGGGGAATGATAAACAGGTAGTTCCAGACTCTGGCTAATCTTGACCTGTCAATCACCTGTCAGTGTGGTAGGCCCATTAGTCAACTGTCAAGAGGTGATGTGTATTTATTTCCTTTGGAGAAATCCTCCAAGGTAAGGACCTTCAAGATGATTTGTTTTTGTGTGGTTAGTCACCCTGCTATGTGTATGTAATCTTTCTGTATCTGTATTTCGTCATTTTAGTTTAGTTCTTCATCTGAGGAAGACCCTGATACAGGGTTGAAACGTTACTTGTTAAGTGTATATATTTCTTAATAAATCTGCCTTGGTCAGCAACTTAGTGTTTTTAATATGGAAACAAGGCTTAATTATATTACTATAGGAAATATCTGTTTTTCATATGTTGTCTTAGGGTGCTTTTGTCTAATTTCACTCACATGCGATACCACAATTCAACTCCAATTGTGGTCAGAAAATTAACTTAACAACTCCCAGTCACTTCAGCATTCCTAAATTATACACTACATTCAAAAGGACTGACAAGTTATACCATGAAACAAATAATTTAGTCATCTGGGGACTTCATCATTTGAAAATATGCCACATAGGGTAAAGAGGAACGCATTTCGAGCATGGTACAGGATTGTACCCATGTACTCAACAAGTGCTACAGCGGAAGACTCAGCAACAACCTACCAGTGTTTGAAAGGACATGGATTGTAGCCTTGCAGAGGTGCTGCAGAATCTCCACTACTATACTGGCAAGTCACAGAAAAGAAAAAGGGGCATCGAACCATGGTAGCTTGGACTCTGTACAAGCGCTGGAGCATCTTCACCTGAAGATTTTTACAGGATATGCAAATGCAAGTACTACATGTACAAGGGACCTGATGGGTTTCAGTTTCATGTACGTACGAAGTGGATCTGTTGCATTTGTGACAAGTGATCCAAGGATCCACACTACATGTGATGATGATGATTAATGCATTACCTGGGCACACACACTGTGTTTCAGGCATGATATTCTTTCTTTCTTATTAACCAAATTGTAATCACATTGTACATTGCTTTGTATGCAAAAGAAAGTATGTTAAAGTTTTTTTGCTCAATGTGTAGGCAAAAAGCTTCTCTTCTCAATGTTTTTACATAATGCAGTTACCTCATTGATGGGTTTATTTCATTGCTTCATGACTTATCACTAGGGCTCGGGACTTAATATCCTATAATGAAATATGTATGTAATTATGTCACAAAAATTGAAAAAATTTCCAGTAAAGCCAAAAATATGCACAACAGTACTTTCGAATTTCTCATTATATGGTAAGTCAGTATCTTCCAGGGAAGATCAACTAGGGTGGGGGTGGGGTATTAAATGAAGTCAGAATTTCTTTAACTGAAGAATGTAGTGGGATAATAATGAAAATATCATGAGGTTCACTGTAATTATCCTATGTTTCATTTACTATTGTGTCAGAGTTACACCTATGTGGAAACTAGAGCATAATTAGCAGCTCACTACAGCTCTGGTAAATCTAGGTAATCAATACACAAACACCTTTTTTAGGCAGATTTTAACTATATAGAATCTGAAAAAACAACCTACAATTTTTTTGTCAGAACAAGTTACACTAAATATGTTTCCGTCCCACAATGCACTTACAAAGAGCGAAGTAGTACATGCTGCTACAAATGCTGGTAACTGCAGTGTCACTCCCCCCCCTTCATGTAATCCCATTCCCTCTCACATGTTCATTGGTGGTGGAGCAGTCTCGCGTCACTACTTGCACAGATACTTGTTTTCGTTTGCCTGCCCCAAAGTGAGCCAGGACAGAATATACACACTGATATGTGCGTGGCTCAAACGACAAGTGATTTTGAAACTAGCGTACTTGATTGCCGATAGAGTAGGGGCTGTAATGTTCTGAATGTTATTTAAAATTGTTGTGAGAAAAAAAAAAAAAGAACAATTGAAACTTGTGTACTTGTTTACTTGTTTACGGTGTCTTCACAACAATGACAGAGAACATTTTTCCTCAATAATGTTCGCACGGCTATCAATTGTCGGTGGGATAAGAAAAAAGGGTGGATATTATTGTTCTGTACTGCAGGCCCGTAGCCAGGGGGGGGGGTTGAGCCCCCTGGAACTGCCATAAGCCCCCCCCCCCTGGCACTGCCCTCAGTCCCCTTGACATTAGGCAAAACTATTTTCTGTAATTTGTTTGCAGCGAAAAGTGAAAAAGTAGACAGCAGATATTATTTTGCTGACAACTTTGGTGAAGGACAACTCACAGAACATGAACAACAGCCAACACATTTCTTCAGCTTATTTGTAAGAAGAAGTATAAGTAGTGGCAAGTATTTAGAAGATTCTCTTCTCTGGACTTTAGAAGGTTCTTTCACAGGGCAGCTTCTTTATCTGTACTATCGCTTCCGATGTTGCAACCTCCCACTTAGACAGAAATCTGTGACTTTGATGACATCATGTAAATTCCCTCCGCATCTGTGTCAAAGGTAAACAGCCCCGAAGTTTTTGAAACAAAGGGGAGTTTCATTGCTTCCGCCGGGGCTGTAGGCACTATGATTGAATATTGTGCATTTCTTCTTGTATGACATAAATATCTGTATCATCAAAAGTATGAAGTGTGCAATAAGGGATGATTTCAGTAGCAGTCAACACTTAAAAAACAACAACTATGTTTTAAGAGATATATCGTAGAAAAAATGTAGTATTTGTATGATATTTCTAAATTTCATATAAATTAATGCCCCCCCCCCCAACACACATTTTACCTTCATTTTATACTGTTAAACTTTTGAAAATTGAACTTGGTTTACAAAGCCCTCCTGATAACCCATGAGCCCCCCCCCCCCCCTGAAGATCAATTCTAGCTACGGGCCTGCTGTACTAGTTGGTAAGAAAAGTCAGCATTTGCTTTCAATTTTGTCAGCAACTTCCTTATCCTGCCATCGATAATACAAACTATCCATTGCGCTAAAGGTACAAAGAATAAATTATAAAATAGCTGATTTTATATGCAAGATTATTACAAAATTATACAGAAATATGTCTTATCATACCGTAGTGTGAATATTTATGTAGGCCTACGTGCAACAATATAATAAACTTCTAACCTGGACTATACCATTTGAGTAAAAACACCATTCTTTTCTTGACAACCTCTGTGTCAAAATTGTTATCAAAGCATGCTTTGACACCAGGGGTCCCAGATTCGAATCCTGGTATGGGTATTTTTGTAAGTGTCAATTCATCAAATTCATCATATCATCACTCATTCTCAGCATCGCAATTAGCCAAAAATGTCAGAAAGGTGATGCTGCATAACAAAATCAAATCAACTTCATTCTTCTCTTCTTTAGGCATGACAGTTTATCCTCACATGGAAGCTGGGTAAAGTGCTTCATCAATAGTTCATTAATCACTCGCTCACATTACACACATGAAATGCATCTAAATAAATTCCATGCACCAAGGAACCCAATTTCAATGCAGATGTTCACATCTGGCTGAGAAAGCTTTACTAGGCATGCAAACATGTCTCTGAAAACAAACAATCAGGCAAGTTCACCCATTAGCATTCCCTTATCAAATCAATAGTTGTGGAGAGGGGGAGGAAGTTGTGTCATATTCCAGGGTTCCATGTATTAAGATAAGAGAAAAGACAGGAAGGCATGGCTCAATAAAATGCTTTAGTTCCAGCTGTGAATTCCTACGGACCCGAGTTCATTGTCGACCTTTCAGAGGCAGGTTTGTTCCACCAGTGGTAGTTATTTTTCACTGATGGCTTCTTCTAACGTGGTTTCACCAGTAATATAATGACAGAAAGGGACTGAGATGTTTACAAGGTATTGTTCACAAACAAAGCTCAGTCCAGACATATGAGGGGATCAGAGCACCAGTGGCGTAACTCCATTCAAGACAGTTTTGAGAAAAAGGCACATTTAGGTAACTCAGTATTATGTTTAGCTGTTGGAGCACAAACATAGTGGTGCCTCTAAGAGCAAGAATTTGAAACTTATGAGATACTTACTTCTAGCACTGAAATGCTGATACTGCACAGTTCTAAGTTACACATATAACTCAATTTCCATGAAAAGTGGAATTATGCTGCTTGTGTTCTGAATCCCTTATATCACTGAAAATATGAGGTCAGAGTCAGAAGATTTTGTTACTACCACTGGAACTGAGAAATGTTTGATTGTATACAGTACATGAACTATGAGAACTGTTTTTCTTGGGATACAAAAATTAGGGGTCCAGCGGGAGATCTACAATTTTCAAAATTACTTCAAAATTTTTATTTCTTTCAAAAATGATGTGCATAATTGGAGGGCAGGTTTGCATTCTTTTGAAGAGTGGTCATTTGTCATGTTTCTATGAAAATTTGGTGCATCCAGTGACCATAGGGTAGATGCCAGAAGCGAATTTCCAAAAATCTGTTCAGTAAGATGTCTACATTACTTTCCTTACACTTTTTATTACTTTTTTTTTCCCAAGAATTATCCACCTACCTTCAATGTGATTGTAGGAATCAAGTCACATACACACTACATTTTTAATTCACTTTGGTCTTTTGTGGTGGCCATAGGAGGGTGGTGAAAATGAATTTTAGTGTACAATTTTGATTTTCTTCTTTTTTTAACTTTCATTATTGGATGTTCATATTTACTATGTGCGAATTACTCACAAGATTAACAATATAAATTACAATGTAATAAAGAGTACATCGGCCAAACGGGGAGAAACATGAACATAAGGTGGGGGGAACATGATAAAGACATAAGAGAAAAGGTTCCCAAAATGGGTTTGTCAGAACATATCCTCGAAGAAGGCCATGTAATTGTGGAGAGTAGAGTTTTAAGGGAGAAGAGTAAATTAGGAAGAAGGAATGTTTATGAAGGATCATATATTTGTAAAGAAAGAGAGAACAATTTAAATAGGGACGATGGGAATATACATGAAGTTTGGACAGGAATGTTTAAAAAATGGGATAAGAAAGAATATAAGAGCCTTGGATTCCATGTCACCCCAGAAGTTTTGCGCAAGGCTTCGAAAGAAGAAGATTTTGAACTGATATGACGTAATCAGGAGGGGAGGGAGGGGAAATCATGAACAAAAGACAGCCCGTTCGACTGCTTCCACATTCGCAAGGGAAGCTCATTGCAGACAACTTGACTGTGAAATAGTGAACAGTTTTTAGAATTTTAAAAGTTTTTACAGTTTTTGAGAAATTTATACAGGAGAACAAATAAGTTTGTATAATAGGTTTTAACTTAAGTAAACGATGGCTTTAAAGCACGTAAATTGTCAGTGTGCAATCGATTTTCCTATATTTTTTCCCCGCTCACATTTCATCTAACCTGTTGACTATGGAAGAAATATCTTGAGGAAGCAACGACTTTATGAATTGCTTATAACAACGAAACCTGAAGAAGAGAGAAGTTATCTCTCGAAACGTCGTAATTGAAGAAAACTTACCATACTCACAAAAAACGTAAGTAAAATTGTAATTTATATTGTTCATTATTGGAAGCTAAAATGTACAAATTTCACCTCTGCTACAAGTCCTGTCATTAGAAAACAAAATCACCTCTCTGAGACAATTAGTTTTCTTGCTGTGATTTTTTGTACATGGTGGCAAGTTTGAAAAGCATGCACCTCAAAAGAAGTTCCCAGCCAGAGAGGCTAGAGGGTGGGAGAGACTCCCAACTGCTAAAGGTTAAAAACTTATATGAAGAGGAAGGAACAAAAAGACAGTGGAGTACAAACCAGTATCTAGAAATGAAACTGTGCCCAGGAAAGCTGCCATAGCCAAGTACCAGCACAAGAGACACACCATGCTTCAGGGCTTCTCAGTAATGTATGGCAGCTATGTTATTTCCTATTATTATGATCCCTGTACATGGGATGGGCAACTGCATCATGTTAATGACACCATGGTTACAAATAATAATATATTTCCTTCCATCATAATGACCAATCCTGAATCGTACACTTGATATTTTCATTCTGAATCACCCTCTTTACTTTTACCTTTCCAATATCTTTGAGTGGATGTTCACTTCATTTGTTCAAGGTCTCTCATATCTTGCACATTTTAATTCAGCCTCTTCTTTTATGGTTCAACCATCTTTCCTAGATACATTTTTCTTTCATTTCCCCCCCTGCTTCAGGAAAGCTAAGGATGTCCACACAGACCAATAGGCTAGAATTGACAATACCGGAAGCCTCTATAATTTGTATTGTACTTCTTATACTCACGAAATAATTAGTCGTGGTGGTTTATCTGATGTTCACATGTTGGGGTGAAGTGAAGAAATTAATTATTGAGCTGTAGGAGTTGTATAATAAGCTTCTCCATTTTGGCATTCATTCTCCGTATAGAAGTATGTAAACCATGTTTGTTGACATAAACAATTGACGATCGCAATCGGTTACGCTGTCTACAGCGTTGCAAGACTGTTGACTTGAAACTTGGAATCATGGATCGTGCAGGAATGCCAGAAGATAAGCGCAAGAAAGTTGTTAATGTATCACAGATTGTGAAATGGAGTATGGAGGAGGATGGATGAGAACTAATTATGATTCAACATAAATATATGCGAATTTCAAATAGAATTAAACTTTCTTAAAATCATGTTTTCATTCGTATTTTTCAATGTTTTCATTAAAAGGGACTCTATAGAAAAAGGTGTGTAGCCGGAGCATAGTGTAGGCGGGGCCACGGCAGCTGTTGGGGGCGGTAGGTCAATTACCCCAGTAACAGAGCACGGAATCGGGGGACAATTAATACTACTTTTTTTCCAATTCAGATTCTTTCCTTACCTCAAATTTTACAGTTATGGAATCCTTGATTCATAAACTTTCCAATGATGTATCAAACATATTTTAAGAGGGATTGATTCGACATCCTTAAATCTTTGATTAAAAGTAGGTTTGGCAACAGTGCATCGAGCATACAAATTTGCTGGTTACGAAAATGGCATCTTCCGTGTATAAACATTGAAGATACAATCGAAGAGGCTTCCGGTATTGTCAATTCGCTCCGACCAATATAATTTTTTTTTGTGTTACTTGTAAATACCATACACTCTACTCATATGTTGAATGTTGTTACCAAACCTCATGGTTAAAAACTGGGTAGAAGGGGAAGACACAAATTTTTGCATTGGTCTGCCAGAAAACTATCCTAGGATGATGTTAAGATGAACATGATTTAGCACATTATTTCACTTATTATTTTTTAAAAAAATAACTACTTCATAGCAATAAATACATATAGGAATAATTAATGTAATCTGTGTACTTACAATGTAAATCCTCTCAAAATCAAGTCATTTTCTTGTACTAATTTTAAAGATTTCTTCAGTGTAAGGCGAAAATCCTGAAGCAGTTTTACAAGACTGATAATTTTCTGAATCCGATGAGTTCTTAGAATCAGTTTCCTCCATTTCCAGCATAAATAGACCAGAATGAAGAATGACACTGACAGTGCCAATATAAGAGCTTGCGAAGAATAGCACCATAAAGAAAGGCTTCCAATAACACATGAACCACCCAGAGCAATGGTTTCAGCTTTCAAAGACCTGCAACAATGTAGGAAAGAATCATGGTTAGTCACATTTCAAACTACAAAACTCAGAAGGTATCATGATCTTTTCAAGAACATGTAGAGCTTCTAGCAGCAAGTTTAAAAATAATAAAATATGCATTACACAATATTAGAGGGATGGGATTATCAGTACTTCATTGACAAATGAATTTTCAAAATTTTACCAATCTGAAATTTCTATAGCCTGTATCTCAGTGTAAAATCCTGTGTTTGTGTTTTTGTGGAAGATATAATTTATGCCTTCTGGTTTTGTAAATAAATCTATAATTTGCACATTGCTTTTCTAAACAAAATTCATCACAGCTATGGCTACATACATTAGATAAGAGGGTGAAGGAATTTTATAGCTGATAGCTGATCCACGTGACAGTTAGCGATATTTGTAAACAGCGTAAGAGAGTACAAATATTATCTTCTAAATGCATATATTGCTACATTTATAAGCACTATTATGCAAATGTCAGAATCATGCTGTTTGATATCATTTATAAACATAATCATCATCTTATAATTATTTAAAATAATATTTTAAGTTATTTATAATTATTAAAAATTTACTTCAAAACATTAACAAAATAATACATAAACTGTCCTACACTGTGACCATGTGCTCTAAGGCAGTGGTATTCAACCTGTGGTACTCGTACCCCTGGAGGTATGCGAAGACTTTTTAGGGGGTACGCACAATTTAAAATAATTATAAATAATGAAAACTGTTTCTGACAGATAACTTGAAAATGTAAATAAAGGGAAGCAAAGAAAATAGACATTTCTTTGTCAACATTTTCCTCAAAGTAAATATAAAAAGGGATCGATTGGGGATTTCATGTTACTCCCCCCACCGACCACCCTAAAGGATTCTAACTCTGATTTATTGTTATGCTCAGAACTTGTATTATCCCCTATTTCCAAGAATCACTTTTGTTTAATCTTTGCAAAAATGAAATCTTGCAGCTGCGCTCATTGCTAATCGTGCTCTGCATTGTATTTGAATTGTTTGTTTCAAACGCTGACAATAATGGGAGTGTTTGTGAATGTACGTTACGGACTGGAGAAAGAAAGAAAGAGGGGGAGGGAGGGAAGAGGGGAGAGAAAGGGGAGTTCAGTGTTATTTTGTGACTGTTGTGTGAAGGTGCGGTTTCTTCTCGTCTCTCCCTCTTTATAGTTACATTCAGTTTCTCGTTATTAGTGTGGTGATTTTAGCTTCTGTTGCATCATGGATAAATTCATTATAAGAGGAAAACGTAAAATCAGTGAGACAAGTGAAAGTGGCACTTGTGTTGAACCACCGACAGTGAAAAGTGCTGCAGAATCAGTTCCTCCTCCACCGAATATCAGTGAAAATAGTGTTGAACCATCTACGAGCAAGTCGAAAATCTCAAAAGATGTGAAATACAGGTATTACAATAAATCTTATATCAAATATGGATTTGTATCGAATACGTGTGAACCACCTGTTCCCCTCTGCGTTATTTGTAATCAAACTTTATCGAGTAAGTGTATGAAACCATCCCTTCTTCACAGACACTTGGTAACCAATCATAACGAGTATAAAGACAACCCAGTTGAATTTTTCAGGTGCAAAGTGGAAAATTTAGGTAAAAGTTCAAATGTAATACAGAATTTTACACAATCAACAAAGGTGGCACTGCAAACATCGTATGAGTTAGCGTTGTTAGTTGCCTAAAATAAATCACCCTACACAGTGGTTGAATCTCTTATCATTCCTGGCACTTTGATTATAGCAGATAAAATGTTACACAAAAATTCCGCCAATGTAATAAAACAATTCCGAATTCTGACACAAAGTGTAGGGCATAGAATTCATGACATGGCAGAAGATGTTGTTGAGCAAATAGTAGAAAGCATAAAAATGGACAAAAGATTTGCGATGCAAATCGATGAATCAGTGGGTGTCTCCGATGATGCCGAGCTACTTATATATGTTCGGTATTTTGACGTTCAGAAATGTGCTATTAGTGATGAAATTCTGGGATGTAAACCATTACCAGAACATACAAAGGGAGAGGATATTTTTAAAATTCTTAATAATTTCATAACATTAGAAATAAATTTGTCATGGGACTGGTGTGTAAGTTTGTCCACAGATGGTGCTGCTTCACTGACAGGTCAGAAAACTGGTCTTGTTGTTCGTATTCGCCAAATGAACCCTCAAATAATTTGGGAACATTGCATTATACACAGAGAAAATTTGGTCCCGAAAAAAATAACTCCTGATTTACACGAAACGCTAAACACTGCTGTAAAAGTAGTCAACTTAATCAAGTCACGTGCACTGAACTCCCGTATTTTCAAAAAAAGTGCAAGGAGATGGGATCCGCACACACTCAACTGTTTATGCACACCGAGGTGCGGTGGTTATCCCGAGGATGCGTATTGACTCGCCTTTTGAACTGAAAAATAAGGAAAAATGTTTCTTTTCAAAATTAAAATCCGATCTGGTGACGTATTTTGAGAATGAACAGTGGCTTTGCCAACTAGCTTACTTGACGGATATATTCAACAAATTTAACGATCTCAATCTTCAACTCCAAGGCTTCGACAAAAATATTTTTAAAGCCCGTGAGAAAGTGCAGGGATTTTGTAAGAAAGTATTACTTTGGATTGATTGCGTTAATGAAGGAAATATTGCAGATTTTCCAACTGTGTTGGAATATTGTGGACAAAATTATGTTAGTATTGCTGGTGAACTTCTGGAAATAATCAAATTCCACCTAGAAAATCTCAGGTTACAGTTTTTGAAATACTTTCCAGAAATTGAGAAAGACGCCTGTAAAATTAAAAGAAAGTCTGCTGGAAATGTCCACTGATCAATCACTTGAAATAAAATTCGAAAACGTGTCTATTTGCGAGTTCTGGTGTTATGCACGCAGAGAGTATATTGAACTTAGTGACACTGCCATCACATTCCTTCTTCCCTTCCCCTCCACTTATTTGTGTGAGCAGGGTTTTTCTGCATTGACAGCCATCAAAACGAAACACAGAAATCGCCTGAATCCAGAATCACCACTGATACTCGCACTAGCGAAGATTCAGCCACGAATCAAGGAGCCGGTGTGCAGAAAACAAGCTCAGCCATCTCATTAACAGGTAAGAAATATTAAAGTTCATAATATATTTTTGCTATACCCATAATTTTTCTTTATTTATTTTATAATTCTCCTTTTTATAGTAAAACTGTATTATTTAATAGGTAATGATTTGCATAATTTATTTCAGATGTAGTTATGTATAATCTGAATTAAGGATAACTCGGGGAAAGGGGGGGTACACGCTTGAGTGGAAAAGTTTCTTTAGGGGTATGCGGAGAAAAAAGGTTGAATACCACTGGTCTAAGGCATTAGGCTATGGGACGCATGCAGGATCTAGTCTCCTGGGGGAAGCATAATAACATTTCTCTTGTGATTTCAGCCTGTGTATAGGACTTGTGGTCACCCACCATTGTGAGGAAATTAGGAAGCTATGAGTGAGTAGCATAACCCAGTCATGAAAACATACAACAACAACAACAACTGGGGGTTCATCTTGCTGACCACAACTCACCCAATAACTGGTTGGACAATATTCCACCTCAGGTGAGTGTGTAGAATCAGGTGGGAGTGAGGCCAGCAGTTGGGAAGGTAGGCCCTCTCAATAGGGTTGTTATTATTATAACATATGAAGTTATTTTAGACATTAATATTTAAATTTGAATTTTTCATAAATGGCAATAAAGTCCTGTACTTGAGAAAGAACTTCAATTGATTGATTGATTGATTATATGGATAACACACCAGAATTCCTACAAAGGATTATCCTGGCTGCAGTCCAAGCACCAGAGCCTCGTTAATCTGTGTACTACATGGAAGAGAGCAGAGCCGTAGCTAGAGATTTCGGCGCCCGGAGCGAGAATAAATTTTGGCACCCCCTACACTCACCTTGTCGAACTTCTACCATTTTTTTTTAAGGGAGGAGTAGAAGCATTTGTTGTTGTGCTTTACTTAAATAATGTCGTTCATTGAAATTGATGTTTCACGTATGCTAATAATTGTAGCAATTGTATGTAATTGTAGCAATTACAACTATCGAGTTGTTTGTGCTTATACACATATTCTTGTGAATCAAGGATCATTATTAACCTTTCGGTGTGCAATGATAAAATAACCTAGAAATGAAACTAATCCTTGCAAGAAAAATATCTTACCATATGAATAGCATATATATTTCTTAGGCAGCAGAAAAATCTCAAAGAAAGATTCTTAGGCAGCAGAAAAATCTCTAAGAAAGATTATTAATGTAATGTAATGTTTCTTTCATTACATGAAACCCTTTCAAGTATCCTGCAAAGTCATTGTACAAACTAGCTAAAATCATTCAGTATGAATGTAATGTTCATAAAGTAAAAATTACTTACACTGCAAAATGTTGTACTGATCAGCTGAAATCAACAACAATGAAAACAAAAACTTATTAAGAACTACAATCAGTACATGATTATTTGACAATTCTCCTGTGCGAACATACTAGCTACAGTTTCACTCTTCTTGCCTTTCGAGCAACAAAGTCATTAATAACATCATCGAACACAAGTGATTGAACTCTGTACTTCACAACAGACAAAATAGCCAGGTTAGTCAGCTTTTCTTGACTCATGGAAGAATGCAAGTAATTCTTTATAAGCTTTAGCTTACTAAAACTCCTTTCACAAGATGCAATAGACGAAGGTAGAGTTAAAAATAGTTTCAATGCAGTGACAAAATTTTGGTACAACTCAATACATGATATTTTATGAATGAATGAGAGAGCAGCAAGTGGTGACAATTCTGGCAAGCATTCCAAGTGAAAGTATTTTAAAAATTCTTGGGCATGATGTTTAAATAACAACAGTTCATGAAGTAACTCACTTCCGTTGATATCTTTGGGGTATAATAAAGCCAGATCAAAGATTCCCTTTCTCAACGTTTCTTCTGACATAACTGCCATATTGCTTGGAATAATTACGGAAATATCCTCCAAAACTCCATTTATTAGCTTGAATCGATTGCCTATTTGTGACAAAACTGAATCCAATGCACAAAATAAGCTCTTCCTAATTTTTTGTTCTTCATTTATGGCTACACTTTCATCTTCTGCAACTTCATCGAAAACTTGGTTTTCTTTTTTGGATGCTGTTCTCTACTTGCAATGTCCATATCATCGCAGATCTGTTTGCTTTTCTCAAAAGCGTTCGTCACAATTGTTTCCCGATTGGCAGACAGAAAGCTTTGCAGTCCCTGTAAGTGACTAACACCTATATCTACTGTAACAGACTTTTCTTGTAGCCGTAGGTTAACGTCGTTAATATAGCATGACAAGTTAAGTCCCGATATGCGCAGATCGCTGTGGAGCACTTCCTGTTACATCATCCTCCCGACCACTCTTCTATGTACTGGTCTGGCCTTGAGAGTACGAGTGGTGCCAACTCAGCAAAATTAAGCTAAAACAAATATGACAAACTATTTGTACTGTGTGGATTGACGGTGCTGGCTCATATCAGTTTATCAGTGGTTCATTTGATTTAATCCGGTCTTTGAAAATGCGTGCGGTGCCCGGATCGTAAACTGTAGAATTACGCACACGCGTTAAGGTTTATAATGTAGAGAAACATCTTGCTCTTTACTCTTGGCTGCATATTTTTGAAATGCAAAAATCAAATCATGCCGGGTCCAACGAAATCCACAAACTGCTCTGGAAAGCCCCTTACAGGACAGACCAGATAAATTGTTTACAATGTTGCAACATATTTGCGAAATCAGAAGGAGTTACATAAACTTAAGTATAATGTTGTCGAGTCCACAAGCGCTGCCATGGGAGTATCTAAATGGATGGTTTCTCAAGTTTTAAAAGGATTGGATTGATTTGTTGTTAAGTCCACTTTATGCACAGTAAGGCTAATCGGAACTGGACCTACAGTTTAAAGTGGGATCCAAACCACTATGTGCCTCCACCGGGAATCAAACTCGGGACCCCTTGATTACAAGGCAACGACGCTACCACTGCGACATCGGTGAGGCCAAATTTTAAAAGAAGGAAAAGAGTCGTTGGTGAAACATGAGTTGAATTTCTGTACTCTGACAGGTAGAAAATAGCCCAGGAAAAAGCGAATACAAATTTCGTTGAAAATCCTCAGACCATTCTGCTCCCTCCAGGTTGCAACACATCGAACCAATGTCACTGCAGAGAATGGAGTTGGGAAATGTGGTGCGAGATGCGCAACAGCTATTTGCAGCATCTTGTTTTTAAACTTGTCAAGTTATAGATCGAAGAATATCAGCCCAGCAGAATAACAACACAAGAAAGTTAAACTTCTTAAGGATGTGTAGCAAGCATTTGGCACCGTGTACTGTTTTGGGTGACTCTTTTGAGAGGTCACATATTTCCTTCAAAGCTGCACAGACATCCGGAAATTGGGTACTTAGAGATTGTACTGCATTTGCTTTTGAAGACTACCTAGTTGCTGATTGACTCTTCACAGTAATATGAACATGATTTTTAAAACCACCCCAATGATGAAAAATCTGTAAACATTTTGAATTGCTACAAATCCATTGATGGTTTCTGTGTCTGCTGACTCAGCATGAACACCAACTAAATTTAATGAGTGTGATGCACAATGAACATAGCAAACTGTAGAAAACTGCTGAGAAATGCGAGCTTGAGCACCGGAGTATTTCCCCGACATATTACTGTCATTGTCAAAGCACTAGCATGGCAGTTTCATATGGAAAGGCCATCATTCTGAACAGCATGTAAAATGTCTTCAGTTAAGGTAACGCCAGTTTTGTTGTCAGTAGTAATGAAGCCAACAAAACTTTCTTCGATTTTGCACTCTCCATCTGAAGACACTGTAATGTAATGATAAATTTGGGACATTTGCTCTTTATGACTGACATCAGGAGTCAAGTCATACAAAATATTTTGCCCTTCTAATGTCCTCAATTATTGCCTGATGTCAAATTTTGCAAAAATTATTTTGTTTTAAAGTGAAATTTAGTACAGTTGTTACGACATGCAGACTGCAGTTTACACTAATAGTATTTTTACAGCTGCATATACTATTGGAACTATTCACTAAGAAGTTGTAAAACACATCCTCACTAACAAACAAATAATATATATATAAATTGGATATTTATTTATTTTCTTTTATTTGTTTACAAGAAAAGCTTGTAATGCGAGCACAGCGAGCAAAAAAATCAATATCTTTGCAAACTGGCAATGATATTGTTTTAATAGGGCACCAATACTTTCGAGGGGATCACATGTATCCCCTATTACAAGTAATTTTCAATCCCTTACATCCTGGAAAGTACTTAAATAATTTGACACAATGGGATGTTTGGTGGTGTAAACTACCAAAGTTAAGGGGGACACTGACAGGTAAAGTGCAATTGTATTTCTTACTTGCAGCTGCATGCTAATTTAATTCTCCAGTTCCTTCCCATTTCAGTTGTTTGTGTGCCAAAATGAGAGATTGGTTTTCAATTGTAGAATAAAATGAGAATGAGAATAAAATAAAATTGTAGAATGATGGAGCAATATGCAGTTAAGAAACACAAAAAATTATAAACATGAAATAAAAATCTGCAAAAATAGGGAAGACCACGACAAAATGATCATGCTTAATTTCTGTTCCATCATGTGGGAAAGTCATGAACCACCTCTTCAGCTGAGGTTTGCCAGTGTGAGTTAATGTTATTCTGAATCTTTTCTTAAAACTTACAGAAGAAAAAGTTATTTCAAGATCTCTTGATGTAAAGTTAAGTGATAGTTTTGCAATTTGTCTTAGTTTTGCATTTTGTGTGTAGTTTTATGTTCTACTTAAGGGGAAGAGTGACAGTTTCACACCAGTTGTGCATTTATTTCAATATCATTGGAATGGGCACGGCTACTAAAAAAACATCGACTGAGCAAGAGATTGGTTGAGTTGGTGTTTTAAGTCCACTTTATGCACAGTAAGAATAATTGGGACTGGACCTACAGTTTAAAGTGCCTCCACTGGGTATCGAACCTGAGACCCCTTGATTACAAGGCAACCATGCAACCACTGTGCCATTGGGGAGGACAAGAGAGTATGAATTTTTATCCATGTTGCAAGTGGAAGTGATTTTTTATATTGATTATTAAGCTAGACACGATGTTCGAAAAACATGAATAGGTATTTACAGAATCTCATGTATTCCTTATGGGGAATCAATTTCAACTTCAGTTACAGCTAATCAAATGGGAGTTTCGACTTGTCATTTTTCCATCCATGTACTTTTTTATGCCATTGGATGTTTGATATTCCCGAAAGAACAAATAAAATAATGCTCCCATAAGCGTAATGCATTTTCCTTGCCTCCTACAGTGTTGCCAAACCTGATGCATAAAAGAGCTAAATTTCACATTAAATGAAACTTAAGTTGACTTTCAAGGAGCTAGATTTATGAAAGCTTGATAAAGTGCCTCATAGGGTATTTTTAGGTGTCAAAGGTGTGGGGATGCTGCTATTAACATTAACTTTAAAGTGATGACAAATTATTCTTAGTTTTCACCATCTAGATCTGGCAGCATCATCCATCTCAATAATCCACTGATGGTCGTATGAAATCGAAAATAAAGGATTCCCTAATAACAATATTATGTCATCCTCATGTCAGCCACGGCACTATAAAAAGTAGACAGGGAGGTAAGAGGGGGTGGGGTTATGCAGCCAATATAACAATATCACGTCACATGCAAAATATATACTCATGGCAAAAGTTGGTCTATGTGGGCCAGCACCAGTAATGGCATCATTCAATGCATGAAAGAGCCAGATCTGATTCCAAAAGAGCTAAGCTGGCAACAGTGCTCTGAGCTGCCATGGAGGGAAGAACCTCACAGAAACTATTCCTCATGCCCTAATATATAAATTGTTGTAACATACCTAAAAATAACAATAACTAAAATGAACTACAAAACAAGGGGGGGGGGCATCATAGTACCCATTACACCCTGGGCAAATTGGTCAACTGTATTATCTTATGTAAGCATTTAGTCTGAGTTATAGTTCTGATTTACAATTTCCAAAACAATTCTTAATAATAGCTGTGCACAAAAAAGTGTAATAATTTTGAATGAATTGTGACTAAACAAATGTGGTTTACTATACTTTAGAGGGATCACTTTGTCCTGGTCTCCACTACTGAAAAATGACCAACAACCCAAAAACTGCATTTGTCCCCTCCTATTAAAAATTTGCCACTGATATAAAACATGCATAAAAAGATGACAAAAGGAAATAGAAAATAATGTTTTGTCCATTCTATTGTCTTTTCTTCCATTCAAGGTACACCACAATTCAAGATATGCCTTAAATTTTTCTCTTAAATCTTTGTTCTGCCAGTGCACCAATGGTAAAACATACTTTTGCTTTTACCAGGATCTGCACTCTTGTAAACATTGGGCTACAGCAGAGTCAGTCCTAAGGAGTGATATTGGGGCAAGTACTTCCAGAAGCAATGCCCTCTACCCTGGGATGTGAAAATCCAGAAACAAGTTTGGGAACAGTTTTCAAAATTTTGCACATCACTGAAATCATACACTAAGGGAGCTTTTGGACTGAAGTGATAAGAGACGCAGGGTTAACACACTGAAGTGACGAGCAACAAGCAACACTGGCTCCATCCAGTCTGTAGAAAAGCATTCGCCATGCATGTGCTACCAACAGACCAAGTTGACACGATGCAGAAGCAGGGACACATGCCACATCAGTCTGAGAGCTCCCTAAGGAAACACTATGCTAAAAACACATTCCAAATATTTTAATACACTGGAACCTCATTTTTTATGTTTTCCAGGGGCCAAGGTGAAAAACTTAAAATGTGGGAAAATTTTAAATTGGTGAAAATTTTATAACACTTCGTTACATTGGGAACATGAGGATTGAATGCATAATGTGGGAAAATGTAAAATCTGGGAATGCAAAATTCGGTTCCACTGTATTTGTAAAAAATAGTGAATATGCACATACTATTTATTTATAGAATGACACCAGGACATTAAAATGTAAGTTTACATGCAATAAATGTAAATTAACTCCACTATCTTAAAATTTACAGATACCAATAATCGATCCAATATAAAATTTCAAATGGTCCTTGAAGAACTTGAATGGTTCATTGACCTCCTGAATAAATGTTTGTTTCCAGGTGACTGCAGTGCAAAAGAAGTTGCATATTTAGACATTTACTTTTTTAAAAAGTAGACCATGGAGATTATAAAATTATAACAAAAAAATGGCAGAATTTTGCACTAAATTATGAGATATTTATAGCTATACCAGATTGGTAAATTATTTGGTAATTTTACCGATACACCTATATCGGCTGATACCAGTAGTGTACTGACTGATTAATGTGTCACATCCCTAATAAAACAGACCAGTAAAATAAGTATTATAATAGAAAAAGAGACGGATTATTATTAAAAATGACCATTGTGACAGACAGACTTGTAATTAATTATAAAGTGCAGCAGTCAACTCCCTTCGCGCGGAACTCGCGGACAGAGACGAAAATATCCGAAATTTGCAAGAAAAAACAGAGGATCTGGAACAATACCAAAGAAGAAATAGCATACGTATCTTCAGAATTCCAGAGACCGAAGGGGAAAGTACCGACAACATCGCCCTGTCTCTTTTTGAGGAGCATTTAGGGGTTCACGTAAGCAACGGTGATTTGTGCCGAACGCACAGGGTAGGTCCGAAGTCTCCCGGGTCGCACAGAGGCATCATCGTGAAATTTACTAATTACAGGGCAAGGTCGCTAGTTTTCAGGAACAAAAGGAAACTAAAGAAATCTGGAATCTCCATAAGAGAAAATCTCTGCAGTGCACGGCTGCAGCTTCTCAGGAAGGCCATCGAGAAGTTCGGTCTCAAACAGGTGTACAGTCTTAGAAAAAAATACCTGGACCACGGGACGTAGAATTTTGTAACGTCTTAAAGCCTGTTGTTTATGCAACCCAAATAACAAAATATTCGCTTAAGTTTGCCTGGTGATTCCGAGTTCTCGGGAAGGCTTGAGCTTTGATAGCATTAGTCACATGACTCGTGCCCCAGCCACAACAAACAGCTGGGTGCTACGATGCCTCCAGAAGAAAATTTCAGGAACTGGTTTCTTGACAAGAGCTACTCGTAAGGAAATACTATTCTTTCAAGTGATATTAGAGTCATTGTCAAGAAGGTTCGCTTAAATGATGGTTCTCATCACAGACCACATGCCACACGTTAATTGTTTAAGTCCAGTTCATCCACTGGACCTACAGATTAAAATGGGATCCGAACCAAATGCCTCTCTATTTGGTATTGAATTCGGAAGCCTTTCATTACATGGCGAAGACGTTACCACTACGACATCAGAGAGGCAATGGAACCCCTTGAGAAAGAGATAAGCGAAAATTGCTACGTGACAAACCATATTTGCCCGTAAATTTTAAAAATAAGACAATATTTTGTACTGACAGTTTTGAACCGTGGGAGTCCCGGGTTCGATACCCGGTGGAGGCACAAGTGGTTCGGATCCCACTTTAAACTGTAGGTCCAGTCCCTTATTAGCCTTACTGCGCATAAAGTGGACTTAAAACACCAAATCAAACCAAATCAAATCGAACCGTGGGAGAGGCATATATTTTTTGTACCATCGTCCATTTCACGAGTTTATAATTCTTCCTCACCGACTCGAGTAACGCGAGTGGTAGAAGAAAAGCGAAGTAAAATAACTGAAACAGAAATAAAAGGAAAAAGCGAAATAAATTTTATTCATAATGTTCTGCAGTCACTTGAGTTGTATTCACGGGATGCTATCTTTAAAGAAAGCCGTGGTCTCTTCCTTGTCTTTTTCGCTTTCTTTGTGCTCTTGCTTCCTCCGTCACGATTGGTCTAAAACTAATTAATGCGACGTTAATTAAACAATCCAAACAACGAAACAATGCACAATCAACTGCACAAAACAACATTCCAAATGTTTTCGAATCGGAAAACAATTGAGATGCTGTAAAATGACGTAACATAAAGTAATAAAGTGGGAATTCGGTACCGTATAGAATTAAATCGGTAGAGATGTTCGATTTGATTGGATGTTTGTTATTTAGATTTGCTATTCTTTCACTTTTGGCAAATAGCAACGATGAAGATGAGTGATGCTATGATGAAATTGATGAAGGGACACTCACCAAGGACACCCACGCCCAAGTCGAGATTCTAACCAGGGACCCATGGCATCGTAGCGCGCTGTGCTAACCACTCCTCCATGGAGTGGACATTATACCATATTTTGTGTGCTCAATTGGGATCGAACAATGGAATGAATATGAATATTATATGATTAATAAATTCATATCATAATACCACGTCATATTATTCGGCACGAAGTAACATCAGAGACATTCAATCTTGCATTTTTGCCTTTCAACTAATTCTTTGAATTCAGGTTAATCACAACAATAAGATAAATTATGAAGCAAATGATAGTGAATGTGGGATATTATTACGAATTACCTGACAGAAACAACATTAAGCAGGCTCGGTGGTCAAGCTCATTAAGTGATTGACATTCGATATCGTCGCCAAAGTTCCCGGGTTTGAATACCGTCCTTGTCGGGGGTGTTTGACTATTTCGTCATCAATTTCATGTAATGGTCACTCGTCCTTATCGTCGCGATCATCGAACAGGGAATAAAAATTATAAAAATAAATACGATGGAAGAGTACTTATTTCATCTCTCACGAAATCTCCTACAAAACCGGAATATATAAAATACATGTATATTCATTCACATACATTTTCGATTTCTATATTTAACTAATCGAGATCGAGAACGGGAGAGCAATTTTCAATTCGACAAACCGAGAGACGGAGACACTGTCAAGTCTCGTTTTTCCTTGGCACCTCCGTAATCGAGTTGTTCTGTTTGTCATTGGCTTTGTATTGGCAATTATTGTCATTATTCTTCCCCTGCAGGTAAACCATAACGATGAATTATGATGAAATGAAGCAGATAAAAGGGCAAGAACAAGAAAGTCATGCCTGTTCGGGACTCCAACCCAGAACCTTATGTAACGAGATTTGAAATTCTGGAGAAGGCGTCCGTGTTTCGCTTGGTTTTCTCTTTCCTCTACTTCTCTTATATTATCATACATGTATAATAAAAATGGATCTGATACGATATGTTGCGATTCATAATTGTGCTGGTTAGATGCTACAGATGTGAACTCCAACCTGCAATATATTATTCCCTTTTGTTTCGTATCTGGTTGAACATGAAATTTTCTTACACTGTGACAATTTCTTTCTTAGTTTTGGTTTGGTGCACAGATATGCTAATCTGGACTCGACCTTCAGTTTAAAGTGGGATACTAACCACTATGTGCATCCACCGTGTATCAAACCCGGGATCCACTGATTACAAGGCGACGATGTTATCACTACGCCATCGAGGAGTCCCCATGACAAAATGTTATTCACTCGATCTCTACCTTAATTTATTTCAGCATTTACATTTTCGTTTTCTTCTTCTTTTTTCCTTTTGTTAACTACTCTTATACAACTCTTTTTGCGTCTTCGAATTTCTTCTTGTTTCAGGAAAAAATAATACATGCAGGCTGTATAAAAATCCCCCGTTCAAATAGATAAAACGTTAACTCTCGAGAACTAATTTACATGTTTATCACTAACGTAACCATTAGGAAGGAAACTATTGAAATGTTAACTGATATAACTGCAGATGAAACAATACTTACAGCCACTGACGAAATATCTATTCTTGTGTAGCCTCACAGACAACAAGTATATGGTGAGTCATTCACTCTTGCTGACTACGGGCGAAGGTCACTGAACTAAAGGGTGGTGGCAAGCAAGCAAGCTTCTGCTTTACCAAAGACGAGGTCACGTGTTCCAGTTATCAATGGCGTACGAAATAAGGACGAACACAGCTATCTGACGTATGTTTTGGTCCCGTCATTGCACACTTTATCGTCCTGACCTTGAAGTTCCCTCAGGGCACTCCTACGTAAAGGCTTCTCAGCTAGAAGGATATCTTCCCCATTGAGTGGAGGAAAAGTGGGTGCGTATAGAGGTCATTCAACTTTCGTATTCTTTTTCATTTCAGAACCCGTGCTGTATCGTCGACTTAATCCAATCTATCCGATGTAGGTTTTAGGTTCTGTTTCTGTTCGGTTATTTCACGTTGTCTTCCTGCCTATGTTATTCGCGACGAAGGTTCTGGATTCGATAATCTGGACAATAACGGGATTGTGTTGGTTGCTTGATTTGGTGTCTTAAGTCCACTTTATGTCCTGTTAGGCTAATCGTGAATGGACCTACAGTTTAAAGGGGGATCCGAACCACTATGTTCCTCCACCGAGTATCGAACCCGGGATCCCTTAATTACAAGGCGCCCACGATCCCACTGCGCCATCGGGGATTGTGTTCGAAACGAATGAATCAAATTTGAGTGATATGATATGCAACCATTGGAAGACTATTGAAAGAAAAGCTATGGGAACCTGCCAGTTTTTCTACTGCAGACAGGAAACCATAAACATGGAAGAGAAGCTTATATTCTATGAAATCTGACGCTATGTGCTCGAATACTGGCTAAATACAGGGAGGTTATTTCAGTCGTTCACCGTCAGACCGTCGGCCGTCGAGCGCCCCGTTCATGCAACAGTTCCCGGCAAATTGACTTACAGGAAGTCCGTAACAGAAACCGCTTGCTTTGTAATGTTTCCACTTTTCACAATTACAGTTACAATTACAATTGAAATAAGCACGTACCTTGTCTCAAGGATGCTGGAAAAGGTGTCTTCCCAAATACAAATATTTCCGGCACCTTATTTCTGACATTATCCTCAGTTTGACAGAAATAGAAGACAGCATCCCGGCGCATAAAGCAAACCGAAAGCTTAAAATGATATTTAATAGTAATAATAATAATAATGATGATCACTAACCTCCTGTGTTATAAGAGATGTTGAAAATGACCTCCTTCAACAGCAATACAACACGTTTCTTAGGTTCAAGAGATCCTGTCTGTCGTAATTGCCTGACCACTTTTCTGCAAGAATTCGTTTTCACGTAATTATCGTACTTAAAAACTCTTTGTTCAAGACTATATTTGTTTAGCGGCATAACTAATGAATGAATAACAATTAACACACAATAAAGCACTAGCACTGAATAGCACTAACTCAATAAAACAGTATAAAAAACACGCGTACTGATAAACGCAAACTGAAGTGTGCATGAGGGTACGGTACACTCACTACGTCTGATAGCCGATAGTGTTGCTAACCATTTTTCGGCAATGTCCCTACAAACACGTAAAGCCAAGTAAAGCGACTGAAAAAAACAACACCTCATGAGCATGCAAAACAGAAGATAAAATATACACATTTACTTACGAAATCTTTCTGCTCGGTGCTTACACAATTAATGGAGGAGCGAATTTACAATACAGGACCCCTCCCCGATTTTTGTAATATTTCGCATACTCACTAATTGAGGCCTCCTATAATCACGAATTTGAAGTTAAAATTTGGGGGTCACCTGTAGAAATTGCAAAATAAGTGAAATTGAGTGGTCCGCGATCGGCACGATTGCTCATTATTTACCGGAAGATTTTGTGTTTCCAATACTTAAAAAACGAAATATACATTCCTGATATTACTACGACCCCAAATTTTAACTATGTTTGCCTATCCTATCCTAACCTAACCTTACCTGAATGGTTCGTGGGGCTATTCGTCAATGGTTTGTGGGGCTACCCGTGCATGGTTTTTCGACCCCAAATTTTAACTATGTTTGCCTTGCCTAACCTAACTTAACCTAACCTTACCTAGAATGGTCAGTGGGGCTATACGTGAATAGTTTTGATTTAATTGTGATTACGAACCGATAAAAAATCTTATTTTCGTAGCACTTTAACGGCAAACGTTCATCATCGAAGACGCCATTTTCGTATCCTGCACTTTTACGATCGATGCACTATTGCCAAACTTACCTGTAATCAAATCAGTCCACACTCCACATGTTCTTCTACATCGTGATTGTCGCTGTCACATGTAAGCATCTTCTTTGGGCAATATACCGAAATCCATAAGTTTATTAATTAGCCCACGGCCATCCTCCTGCACACTCCACCTAACAATCTGTACAACATTTACAACATTTTTACTGTTCTCTTCCGCCATTCTTACACGATCCATGCTCTCCAAGTATGAAATCAACAGTGTGGCAACGCTGTAGACAGCGTAACTAATTGCCAACGTCGTCAATTGTTCATATCAACAAATATGGCTACCATACTTGTATACTGAGAATCACTGCGAGAATTGAAAAGCTTATTTTACAACTTCTTCACGTTAATGAATATTTTTTTTTACCTCACCCCAACATGTTAACTTGAGATAAATCATCACGACTAATTATTTCGTGAGTATAAGACGTAGCATAGAAATTACAGAATGGTCCGGTATTGTAAATTCTTGCCTTAATGAATAATAATGGTGTGCGGGACAGAATTTTTTGGGTCTGGACGGGAATTTTTGTAAATCCCGACATTCGGGACGAAAAAATTTGCTTTTCACTTTAAGTGATTGTTTTTGCATTTCTAGAATAAAAACTTACAATTTCCGATAAGTTCCAGAAACTTACAATGCAGAAAACGTCGAGAATTAACGACTTTTTAAAGTGACCATTCGGTATTTCCCCACTGTTTGGGATCCCGAAAAGTTTGGATCGGGACGGGAAATTTTTTCCCGATCCCGGTCCTGACTTTTCGGGATCCCGCACACCCCTAATGAATAACGTTGAGTCATTTACTGTTGATTATGTTATTTGAAGTCATACATGCCGCTGCTGTGAAGAGATAGATATTGGTTGGTGATGCTGTATTTCCTGCAGTCTTCAACAATTCTGATCCCATTTTATTTATCTTTTTTTGTTTCTGTATCACTTAACATTGAAAATATTCTTTCCGTTTCCGCGTTAGAATGTGGCAATGTTAGCACTATTTTCGCGAGAGTGGAAATGTTTTCAAAAATGAACTTGCCTTGAAAGTTCTTGGTAACCGATAACATGTTTCAAAATTCTGATGGAGATTTGTTGGTTAATTCTTTGTTCTCCTCCTCGCTAAAGTATCCAGATAAACTAATCCATTCATTCCAAACCGAGCACGAAGAAAGTGCAACTGATTGGCGAGGAAGCTTTGCACCTTTGCACAATAAAATGTTGTTTTTTCAAGATTGAAAAAAGTCCCTAAGTTTGCCCTTATTTGGTAAAATCTGTCCCTACGCGGGCGAAATATAGTAAAAGTCTCCTATACGTAGGGACATGTCCCTACGGTTGGCATCACTGGCGACAGGTGTTGGGTTCGTTCAGTATGAAGCGCCTTCTCGCGGCTGACAACTCCCCGACCCCCGATAAGCTGCCGGCGCTGTCGCGAAAAACTGAGGATAAAGTAGCGATGTCTAATCTAGGATTAGATGTCAGAAATAAGGTGCCAGAAATATTTGTATTTGGGAGGACACCTTTTCCAGCATCCTTGCGATAAGGTACGTGCTTATTTCAATTGTAATTGTAACTGTAATTGTGAAAAGTGGAAACATTACAAAGCAAGCGGTTTCTGTTACGGACTTCCTGTAAGTCAATTTGCCGGGAACTGTTGCATGAACGGGGCGCTCGACGGCCGACCGTCTGACGGTGAACGACTGAAATAACCTCCCTGTATAATCCATAGAGGCATAACAACGTTAAACAACCTATTATACGATACATATAGGTTTAAAAAGGTCGAAATACAAAGATTGTGTGCGCCTCACTGATGGCGTAGTGGAAGGCCTTGTAATCAAGGGGTCTGGGGTACGATACCAGGTGATCGCACATAGTGGTTCGGATCCCACTTTAAACTGTATGCACTTCAGATTAGTCTATCTGTGCCGGTGACTCAGTCGGTAACGCGTCTGACTACCATGCTATAGGCCCCGGGTTCGATTCCCGGCCGGTTCAAGCCCGGGAACTTTTCTAACATTGGAAGCGGCCCCAGCGCCCACCCAGCGTCGAATGACATGGGTACCTGGGGGAAACCCTGGGGGTAAAGGCGGTCAGGGGCGTGATGCTGATCACATCACCCCCACTCACGAACGAATCAAGAAAGTGTGGGGCGTTACCCCCACACCCCTTATACGCGTTCATGGTGTAGCGCCAAGCACAGGTGAGAACTTTACCTTTTTTTTTTTTTGCATAAAGTGGACTTACAACAAAATTTAAACTTGCGATAAAGATTATGATAAGGTATTAAAGAATTGGGTCTAACACATTTTTTTATTGTTTACCAATGACATTGTTAACTAATATTCTTAATTTCAGTTTCAAGATGAAATCGGCTACGAAATAAAAGGAGTGGGTTCATATTTCTGTTACGAAATTCCACTTTTGTAGTAGACCTGTGCCACACTAAGTTGTGACAATAAACAAATCTGAGACACTTTCAAAGTATTAAATTTCTATCTACGTATTTGGGAAAAATCTTTCAATATAATACTTTTTTTGGACGCGTCAAATCATATTATTTAATTCCTGTTTTAGCAGCTTTAAGAAACCTGATTTTTTGGGGGGGTTACAAATGCCCTTTCTGCTCCCGTCAAGTTACGCCTATGACAAACAGGAATTCAAAGTAAAAGACTGTCCGGACTAAATCGGGAGACACGTCTGATAGATTTACAATTGGGAAAATCATAATTAAGCGTGTAGTTGAAAACAACCTATTTTCATATATTGCATGCAGCTCTACTTTTTCTGCAATGTGGATCAAGAACTGGGGACGTGGAGAAGCACAACACTCCACGTAACCAATAGTCACGTGACCCTCTTTGCTTTCCTGTCATGTTGACCTTCGCGTGGAACACATTTCTCGGAGTTAAGACAGGCAAAATCACCCGATCATCGAAGGGTGCAATATGTGTTGCCTACCCTCCTGCATTACTTGCTCCTATTAAAGCCTTATGGGGAAGAACTTTTTTCCATGACTGTACACGGAAGATGGGAAAATAGTGGTCAGGAAAGGTAACACGAAACACTATGTCACATCGTGTAGACAACTATCAAACCTGTAAAACAATCTAGCCGTAATACGCGGAAAAAAAAAACAAAAAAAAAAAAAAAAAAAAAAAACTCTGGGATAGCAGCAAGTGCCTCCTATGTCGCTCGTAGGAAGTGTATTCTACAAGAGCCATGAAAACTAATAATCTAAATATGTTTAATTCTATTTTGCCATTAAAATATTATGGGTTTGTGTCTTCGTCTCAAGCAATAGCGTGTGTAAATGTGTGTGTGATTGTGTGTCGTTGTTTGTGTACTCGTTTCCACCCGATGAAGAGAAGAAATAACCTGGATGTGTGTCTTAGAAATTTTCCTGTAAGTCAGGTAAGTGCTTGCCTTGATATATTGTTCGCTTTTTTGATCAAAGAATGTCCCCACAGCTACGTATTCTGATCGGCCGCAGAGAGAGGGGAGGGAAGGAGAAACAGTAGCGCCTTTTTCTTTCAAGAATGGGTGAAAACGTCATGAGAGAGAGCGACTCCTACCCGCCTGACCATCAAACAGTCTCAACCCCCGTTACTAGGTCAAAGACCCACGACACCCTGGTTCGGAAGCAGAGGTTGCCTAATTTATCCGACCTCAGCATAGCACACGCAAACGTTCGTTCTTTAATCCCGAAAATACACGAACTGAGGTTCGTGGTACGCCAACGTGCTTACGATATCGTAATAATAATGGAAACGTGGCTCTGTAGCGCAGACGGGACGAACGAAATCAACATCCCCGGTTACTCGGTTTTCCGTAACGACAGAAACAAGAAAGAAGGCGGGGGCATTGCCATATTTATCCGCTCGGCGCTGGCAGTAAAATTCGTAGACTTCCGACCATACGAAGCCAATGATATTGAATATATTAGCATGATAGTTAGTGTAAGTGACTTAAAGCTGGGCATTTGCACGTTTTACCGTCCACCAAATGTACCCTATAAAAATCTCGCCATCATAGAAGAAATTATTTCAGATAACTATGCCAGTGTAGACACTTTCCTTATGCTAGGCGATTTTAATTGCGACATGCTCAACACACAAAAAGCGGAGACCCTGTTTCTTAAAGATATTATAAAATCGTATAGTTTAACACAATTGATTGATAAATCCACTAGAATAACAGAGTCTTCCGAAACATTGTTAGATCTAATAATTGTTGACAACCCCAACATTGTATCTTCTTTCGAAATCGCGAGTCCAATCGGAACTTCAGACCACTGCTTGACGAGCGTGTCATTGCATTGCGCAAAACCCAGGGATAAAGTCAAGTACGTTACGTACCGAGATTTTAAGAAATTTGAATATGAAAATTTTTGTCTAGATGCTGTAAACATCAATTGGAATGAAACGTTTAAACTTGGAAACATCGATTCTAAAATAGAATTTCTTGAGAAAAATCTCGTCGACCTGTTTAACGTTCACGCCCCATTACGAACGGTTAGGGTGACGAAAGAGCCAGCGCCGTGGCTAACGGATAATCTTAAGCTGCTCATGAAACTGAGGGATGGTGCACTGCGTAAATACAACCGAAGCAAATTAATTTTACATTGGGACGAAAATAAAAGATTAAGAAATTTTACCACCTCTGTTACGAGGCAAGAGAAGAAAGCTTATTTTTCTTTTATTGTAAATAACAAGAGAAATTCAAAGAATATGTGGAATAGCTTGAAAACAATTGGTATCGGTAGCAAACGGAACGCGGGAGAACTTCCGCCTCACCTGAGCAGTCCCTCTGAAATTAGTAAGCATTTTGCAAATGTCTACGACAGTGTTCCTCGAGACAACGCCATTATTGCAAAGGAGTGCAAGTATTTCTTAGAGAACTTCTTTCAAAACGATGCAAAAAAATTATCCTTTCGCCAGGTTCAAGATTCCGAGGTTGAAAAGGCAGTGTACAGTATTCAATCAAATGCTGCAGGAGTGGACAACATTACGTGCAAAATGCTTAAACTGGCCCTTCCCTTCATACTTACGGCACTCATGCATACCATAAATTTTTCTCTGAAAACCAGCCAATTTCCAAATGCATGGAAAGAAGCTCGAGTTATTCCGCTCCCCAAAAAGCAGACGTTAACCTCTCTAAGCGATTTAAGACCAATCAGCATTCTATCAATATTTTCAAAAGTCACAGAAAAGATAGTATCTATACAATTAAAAGAGTACATTGCAAAATATAAAATCTTACCTGATTCTCAATCAGGTTTCCGTACTTCTCATAGTACAACCACGGCATTATTATCTGTCACGAACAATATTTTACGTTCGATTAACGATAAAAAACTAACTATACTAGTATTATTAGACCTTTCTAAACCTTTCGATCTTGTCAATCATAACCTTCTCCTAGCAAAAATGAAATACTACAGTTTTTCGAAGCCTGTAATAAACTGGTTCCAATCATATCTACACGAAAGAAGACAAAGGGTTTTTTACCCTGCCGACACTGGATCATCACCGACAACATTAAACGGAGGAGTCCCGCAAGTTTCCATTCTGGCCCCCCTTTTATACACCTTATACGTCGCTGATATATCAAAGACCATCAGCCATTGTAATATACATTGTTACGTGGATGATACGCAGTTGATGATATCGTCATCACCATCGGATTTGTTAAACAAGATAGATAATCTAAACAATGATTTACATACCCTTAACAAGTGGCTCACTGCAAATGGGCTCGCAATTAACCAGAATAAATGCGTATACACAATTTTAGTCTCTAACTATTATCTTGAAAAAGTAAATTATGATACAATTAACATCAAAATTAAAAACCAAAACATAATTTATGCACCAACCGTTAAAAATCTAGGCCTTACTTTTGATCCCAAACTTTCCTGGGCAGGGCATATTTCAGCGCAATGCACAAAAGCGCTAACAATAATGAGATCACTCTACAGGAGGAGAGACTTTTCCACTAAAGAAACGAAATTATATCTCATCGAAACTCTAATATATCCTATTTTCGATTACTGTGATGTGGTGTACGGCATGAATTTACAACGTAAAATATCGAACAGAATACAAAAAATACAGAATTCTTGCATTTGTTACGTTCTGTCGATCAGGAGAAATCAGCACATCCTACCCTTGCTCAATACATACAAAATCCTTAACATGTCTAGGCGACGCCTTCTGCATCAGTGTTCTACAATATATAAAGTATTAAAATTGCAAACACCTAGCTATCTCCACGAGAAACTGGCATTTAGAAATTCCATACATCCATACAATACTAGAGGTCGGCGAAAAATCGACATTCCCCGCCACTCTGCTGTCAGTTTCGAAGGCTCCTTCTCCCTCTGGTCTGCAAAGGTTTGGAATGCTCTTCCCGATTAAGTTTCTTTTGTTACAACACCCAAAAACTTCAAAGAACAAGTCGTATTATTTTTATTGCAAAGACAACAATCGAGCATTAGCTCGTACGGCTAAGCAACAGGAATCAAGTAAAGTAAAACCATGTATTTTGCAAACACTTATCTGACACAACGAATATTTATTTCATCCTGTATGCATACTATTTTAGTATCGATTTGGAAATTGCGTATGTACACGTGTGTATATGTGTGTGTGTGTGTTAATGTGCATTGTATTCTGTTATAATTTTATTATTTTTCATTTATGTCAAATTCATTCATGTTATGTTATTTGATTTCAGTATTATTCAGTATTATAAATGTATGTATTGTAACTTTTATTCACCAGAGTTAGGTGGTAGAGCAGCCCAAGGCTGAATCTCGCTCTGTAGTAAATAAAAAGACTTTTCAATTCAATTCAATTCAATATCAGCGAAACACCAGAAAATGGTCTAATTTCTACACTAGACAGAAAAATGGATCTCAGACGTATAAATTAAGATTTTTTACAGGCCCCTTGAAACCATTTGAACAATTTTAATTAGACACTTCACATATTTAATTCGACCCAGGCCACACATCCACATAGATCATAGTTATCATAAAGATACCTAAACATTTTTATGTTTATAATAAGCTCACATAATTAAAATACTCAGCATTAAATATTAATTGGGTCAGCAAGAACATATCATATTCTAGAAACTGTAATTGAAGTTTAAATTAAAAACAAAACAAAAAAGGCTAACCTGGAACTGTATATTTTCTTTGCCTCATGATTTATATCAGGCTTTACATTTTCTACTAGTTGAGCATCCTCCTCAAAGAGCAGATGACTATTCAGTATATGGTCCACTGCAACTCCCAGATATGGATCATACTGAAAAATATTAACACTTTATTGAAGGTTCACATAACCACTTTTTCACAATAAGAAAAATATTAAATTAGTATTTTTTTTTGGGTTCCAATACAACATTTAGACCCTTTGGCCTTTTTCTGGCAGGCAAAAGAAGTTTAAAATGCTAAAAAAAAAAATACCTACAAAATTAGTCAATAGGTAAAAGACTAAAAATGATAAAATACAAGGTGTGGCTAGAAAGAAACCGGATTGATGTTGATGTCGACAAACATCAAGGTCAAGTGGTGCATGAGTGTATAACGTGATATCCTGCCTATCGACTGTGTGATTGCTCAAGATGCGCGGAGCTCAGTTCCGCTGTAGCTTGTAGACGAAGTAAACCGTACATCTATGCTCCGTCGGAAAAAAAGTTAAGTGTGAAAGTGGAACAGCGTATCAATCTGAAGTTTCTTATGAAACTCGGAAAATCCGCCACAGAAACTTATGGTTTGTTGAAGGAAGTGTACGGAGATGAGTGTTTATCACACACACAAGTGTTTCAGTTGTTTCAAAGGTTTAAAGGTGGACGAGAAGTGATTGCAGGCGACTCGCGTTCTAGATGGCCTTGCACGTCAAAAACGGAATCCAACATTGCAAATGTCGGTGAAGTGATTCGAATTGGGTACCTGAAGGTAAGACTGTCAACGAACATTATTTCATTACTGTGCTGATGAGCCTTCGTGAGCGAGTTAGAAGATGAAGACCTGATTTGTGGAAAAGCAAGTCATGGATTCTTCATCAGGACAATGCTCCTGTCCACACGACATTGTCAGTCAAGGCTTTTTTGGCCATGTGTAGAATCACAGTGTTAAAACATCCATCCTATTCACTGGATCTTGCTCCATGCGACCTTTTTTTTTATTCCCAAAGGTCAAATCAGCACTGAAAGGAACCAGATTTATGACCATAGAATCTGTGAAAACAAAAGCGACGGAGGTCATGAACATGGTTGATTCATATGGAGTGGTGTATCGATAGTGCAGGGGAGTACTTTGAAGGGGATAATGTTTGTATTGTACAAAATAACCAATAAAAGATTTTGTAGCAACAGTCCGGTTTTTTCTAGCCACACCTCGTATGAAAGAGGAAAAACAAACTAAGGAGTGTTCAGTCAAAAAAGGTGATTGGTAGAATTTCCTTCTAAGCATATGTTACAAAATCTGAGTAACACCGGATCAGCTAATATTGTCTGTTAACTTTCCTTCCTCCCTTCTTCCTTCTCACCCAAGTAGTTGGTAAACAATCATGACAAGAAATGGAAAATTTTACTCTTGAATTTTTTTTAATAACTCAGCCCATGCTTCTCTATTTTGCTCTCATTGTAATTAATTCTTATACTCGTTGTTCACACATTCATCTTGATTTGGTGACTTTTCATTCAATTTCTTTTTTTTGTATTAGTTCAGACTAAAGTCCCCTACTGGATGTCTGGTGAATATCACATGTTCACTGAACCTGGTTCATTGAATATTTCTTGAAAAGAACTGATTGTTTCACATACAAAACTTTTGTTACATGTTCCTCATTTTATTTTATACACTCGCAGATTTTCCATTATCTCCCCATTTTCTAAATGTTTACATTTGTTAAACACTTTCCTGATGTTGAGTGGGGGGTTGTATGCTACCATGATACCATCATTACCAAACAATCTTCTAACACCTTTAGCTTATGTATCTCTAGATTGAACGCTGATGTATTTCTTCATTATATTCTCCTTTACATCCACTTAAATGTCTTTCTTTATCCATTTCGGTTTTCCTGATTAAGCATGTTATTTCAAAAAGAGTGAAGCATGAAAGCACTTGTGGATAGCATGCATTTAGAGAAAACAACAGTTTATCCAATGTTTCATTTAATTAAAGGCATGAAAGTGTATGGCAGTGTACATGTTGCTTTTATGCAAGTAGAACCTTTAGTTCTCAAGGGACCTGAACTACTGTGCCTCCATCAAGGATTGAACCTCGAATTCTTTGATTACAAGCTGACAGTGTTACCACTATCCCATTGGAGAGGCACTCTGGGAAGAAAGGTTGCATTTGCTTCTAGAGAAATGTAACTTCGCTCATCACTTCAGTGTGAAATCTCCTTAACCTTTTGAGTGCTTTGTTTCATGTTAATGTGTTTGTGAATAAATACAGCTACAAATGAAAGCCTACGAGAGTTATATAAGTATGTATATGCATTAATGTAAAGGTGGATCAAAGGTTGGTTGGTTGGTTGATTGATTGATTTGGTGTTTTAAGTCCACTTTATGCACAGTAAGGCTAATCAGGACTGAACCAACAGTTTCAAGTGGGAACTGAACCACCATGTGCCTCTACCGGGTATCGAACCCGGGACCCCTTGATTACAAGGCAATGATGCTACCACTGCGCCATCGTGGAGGCCCTGTAGATCAAAGGAAGGAGAACCATAAGAGCTAAATAACAAGCAAAAAGGAAACACTCACCAGACACTGGAAGAATTTAAATTTCCACTCCCGCATCTTATACATCTGAAGATGCGGCTGCAAAATTTTAAATTCTTCCAGTGTCTGTAAGTGTTTTCTTTCTTCCTTCTTTAATGTAAATACATACGTACACATAAATGTTCAAACATAGGTTGTAGACATGTATCTGAAATTTTTGAATGCACTCACATTCTTCTTCAGAATGTATGAGTATAAATATATCTTTGAAAATACTGTGTATATATGAAAACAATAATTGAAATATCCAATAATTATTCTACAATATATCTTTCTTAAATGACTGCATGTTACACTGACTTACTTCAGACCTTCCAAACACACCATCTTGAATGAATACCAGCCATTGGAAGATGGAGAATTTTAGCATCTCCCAGAGTTCCTGAAAATAAATAAAACAAATCAAATACTGCAAATGCATTCTGATAAATGCACAAACATTCAAAGAAAACCATGCCACAATAGTAAATCATATCCTTATCAAATCAGATGAGGACTCCACTCAGACAGAAACTGAGGTTCATACCACATTATCATGTTCTGAATGTGTATAGAGCCACTCCATATTATCACAGACAATAAATTTTAAATGGCACATGGTTGGTTTGAAGCAATTACTGAAATTAAAGGCTTAACATATTGTTTTCCCCTTAATCAAAGTTCAAGCATGCTGTGAAGCCAGGAGTCCCATGTTTTAATCCTGGGTAAAGCAAGGACATTTCGTTGTGTTTGTTTCTTCATCAAAGCACTATTTATCTTCATTGTGATTGGCCTAGAAAGGTAAAAAATTAACAAAACACAAATAAGAATGATTCATTGATTGAGTTAGTGTCTTCAGTCCACTTTATGCACAGTAAGGCTAATTGGGACTGGACCTACAGTTTAAAGTGGGATTCAAACCACTATGTGCCTCCACTGAAAATTGAACCTGGAACACCTTGATTAGAAGGTGACAACACAACCACTGCACCTTCGGGGAGGCCCTACAAATGAGGATGAATGACAATATATGTATAAGAAAGATTGAACACTTATGCCAAAACTTGGGAGAGACTGGAAACCAGAATTCTAAGTATTGCAACATGCTGTATGTAATCTGGAATTAAATTGTTCACTGTGGTGTAGCCACATGGTGGGTAAGACAAGTGCATACTCCATTCATACTGAAGTATATCTAATCAATATCAAGCATCTTAATAATACTGTCAACACCACACAAATTCTACTCATGTATTTTTGTTGCATTGTAGTGGTTACATTAGATCCATTTTTGGCCAAACTTTTATTCTGGCAAGTGCAGGATAACATTGGTGCAGAGCTACTCTGGCCTGCATAGCCACATGATTGACCACTAATTGATTCTTTTCTTTCAGCAAATATGACAAGTATACCATCACACTCTCTTTAAACTTTATCTCTTGCATTACTTGGGTGACAATGAAAAGTTTATTGGCCATTGTGAGCCACATCAAGCAAGAACTACTGCAACAGGATGTTGACAGGAAACTGTAGCTTAAAAAGTACATACAGATGATAGAAAAGCTCATAGTGATTGAAATAGATACAGGGTGGAATCTATTTCAGCACTTGATTCAGCATGAAAAAATTATTATTATTATAAAAAAATAAACATATAAATTTGCAAAACCAAATCCAACATAACCATAAGCAAGGATTTCTATAGATCAAGATGTCTTGGAATAGAAGATTTACCTCAAGCATCTGTGCTCCATATTATTCATAATATGCAATGCGACAACCCTCAATAACCAATTCATTTATATGCACATAATCCTTTGAAATGTAAAGAATGCATATCACATTCCCAATGGAAAGGGTCTTGTCCAGTGGCGTACACAAGGGGGGGGGGTTACGGGGTTTAACCCTCCCCCCCCTTGAGCTTGTAAAATATTATGAAAAATGATGTGGAAAAAATTCAAAATGGCCAAGTTATCACAGTCAAAGATCTGGGACAATACAATTACTATTATATTACTACTACTACTACTACTAATAATAATAATAATTTGAATTATTATTTCCACGCAGCACGGAGAAAAGCACAGCATTCCAAACACATGCATCTTTCAGAGTGAATGCCTTAAAAATAAACACCAATTCTTGAAAATAAAATATGAGGGCAACTATGATTTAAAAGAGAAAAAAAGTTGTTTTGTATCTCAGTTGCAACAATGTTCAATACACTGGTGTATGCAGAATTTTTTTTTCGGGAGGGGCTGGAATAGTAAATGCAGGGCCGGCGGAAGGGGGTGGGGGCGAACCATGCCACTGCCCAAAGCAGCAAATTTTCAGGACAGCAAAATTTGAAGAAAAGAAAAAAATAAGCCTATTGAAAACTTGAAAGTTATAATAATATATTATATAACTTGGAAGTGAATATATGTCAACCCATCGTTTTGAAGGAACATATCAGTAGTCTCACTTGAAAACCACCGAGAGCCACAATGTGGGGAAGCAGATTCGATGCCTTAACTCCGTTGAGATATCAAGTGGGAGAGGTCTATGGTGCTCTCCTTCAAATAATTGGCGACAATAAAACTGTCCAAATGGTTGCACATGAGGCTCAATGTATTGCAAACCAGTTGTGTGGCTTTATGCTCCTGTGCTCACAAGTTATCTGGTAGGACTTTTTACTCCACATAATGTAATGAGCAAATGTCTTCAAAACATTAATCTACGATTTGATAGATGCTGTTATATTTCTTGCAAACATATCAGCACTTTGAAAAAGGTAGGAGTGATGAAAAATTTCAAAGTTTCTTAGACACCACTTGGCAGCCTGGCAGGGCCTCCCTCCCTCCACTTGTGGAGGCATCGGGGGGCGGCGACCTGTGAGTCCCGGTTGATGATAGAGAATTGGCATTGAATTTAGATATAAATGATCCACAGATGGGCAACACTGTACAGGACCGAAATCGAAAGAAGAAGCAGTTTCAGTATGATGAAACTGTTGAAGATGCACCAAAAAGGTACAAAGTTGACTTTTATTACCAGGTCCTAGAGAGCTCTAAGAGAAAGATTTGATCAGCTTAAAAATCATAGTGAATTTTTCAATATATGTTATGATATTAGTAAGCATAAAGACATGCCATCTGATCTTTCATCTGAAAAGTGTAGAAAACTTGCTGGAATGTTAACACATGAAGGCTACTGAATTAGAAGATGAACTAAAAGTGCTTTCGTCTATAATAAAACAATTACTCCAAAGATGATCTTAAACTGATAAAGGGTCATGATTTTTGCACCTAATGTGAGTGTACAACTTTGAATTTATTAACTTTGTCAGTAACTGTGGCAAGTGGCGAACAAAGTTTTTTCTTTTTATTTGAGGCTATTAAAAATACTATATTTGGTCAATCATATCTGAAACACACTTGTTTCCATTTTATGCAAGATAGCATTATACGAAAAATAATATTACATGCATAGGTAAAGGTAAATTCCCTGTGCATATAGCTCATGTCATGAAGGCTCATTTAGGGAATGTGGGGGGTAGGGCCACACACATTCTCAATACCGGCCATTTTGTTTGATGTTATCATCACCACTCTTCGGGCACCTTACCTCCCAGGCTTGCCCTCAGGCACCCATTAATTTGAGGCTGGATGAAGCCCAGAGCCGTTTTATGCGGGAACAACGTGGGAAATAATTATGACCTGATTTTCGCAAAATTTCGGTAGGGGCTGTAACCCCATCAGCCACCCCTCTACGCACACCAGCGTTCAATGAACATATATTTTTTTGTGCGAACAATGAGAATTAACTAAAGAAAGTTCTTGGTTCGTTGTAAGTGGCTAATGTATAGACAAAGGCTAGGCGGACAAGAATACAGTCACCAGTCCGCCTTCTCATTGTTTACCGCAGCACATTTGAATGTCTCTCTCTTTAAAATGTCTCATCTTGTTGACTAGACAATTATTCAAACAACAATAAGCTTAACTATTGCAAAACGTTTTGTTGGTAAGAACAGCGAGACAATCCAGATGTGAATTATTGGCGACATTTGTGCAAGGAAGAAGCCGGAAATATTCCAACCAATTCTGGGAATTGAACCTGGATCTCCCACGTGGTTCTCAGATGCTCTACCGACCAGACCACTGCAGCTCCTTGATGAGTTCCATACTTTGATTATTTCAATGTATTTTAATATATTTTCTTGTTTTTGTGGATTTTCTTCACACTTAAAATGTCTCACCTTGTTGACCAGACAATTATTTCGTAACAAAGAAACAAAAAAATTCTCCCAGAATTTGATAAAAATCGAATGACTAGAAAGTAATTTTGTCCTACTGTTTTCATAAATACTATATTTATGTAGATCTCTACTACTTAATAGTAGTAGTGGTATTGGTAGTAATTCAGCTAATTAATTAATTATAAGTTTTATTAATTAATTATGAGTATTATTATTTAATTAAAGTATAATAAAAAAAATGGTAGTGTGAAACTGGAGAAAGTTTTAGAAATAACCCCTCCCCCCTTGATAAAATCCTGCATACGCTACTGGTTTTGTCATAATTCTGGACTAAGGTGATATTGTGAAAGTTTGTACCAAAGAGAAGATGCAAGAATGAAAACTTTATTTCATGGAAACATGCTTCTCCTTTTCTATATATACGTCCATGTCAAATAATGACACATAAATCCAGGAATTATGAAAAGAACAAAAAAAGATATTATTTTCTAACTAATCATTCTCTCTCTTTTCACAAGCAATATATTATTACATTACCTTGTATTTCCAATTTCTATGAACACTCCTGTCATATCCAATATTGTGTGGAATGTTGTCATGACTTGGACTTACAACTTCAAAATCTGTTAATCCATTAGCAACCAGATATTTATGAAGTTCACTACCCTGAAAATAGTAATATTAATAGTAATATCTCAGAATTTCAAATACATATGGATCAATATAATAAAAATTTTACACATTTTTAGATTTTACAGTAGGTATATTATTTGTTTACTCAAAAGATCTAAGTAGGTGAGGTATATTTTGAGTTTGTATGTTGGGGGAACCAAAAGAAACTGGAATTTTATAATAAAAAATTGGGTATTTATTTTAGGTGCAACAAATTTAATCTCCTTCAAAGTACTATCCATTTGATGTAATGTACTGGTCTAAATGTGTTTTCCACTTTTCGAAGCAGTTCTAAAACTATTGCAAAGTGAAGTCTCTTAATGCCTCCATCGTTTTTTTTTCCTTCACCTCTTCCAAATCCACAAAATGTTTTCCTTTGAGGACTTTTTTCATTCAGGGGAATAAAAACAAGTCGCTCAGAGTGAGATTGGGTGAATATGGCAGGTGGATAAGCTGGGTCATGCTGTTTTTAGTTAAAAATTGTTTCACACTCAAAGCTTTGTGCACTGGCACGTTGTCATGGTGACTCCCTACTTTGCCACAACTTGGGACGTTTTCGTCTCACTGCATCATGCAAACGTTTCAGAACTTGTAGGTAAAATGCTTGGTAATCAGTTTGACCATTACGAATGAATTCTGCATGAACAATGTCATTTAGGCCCAAGTTCCTTTTGTTTTATTGTGATTTCATCATGCTACGAATACAATTTTTACATGGTTCGATTTCGATGTACGTCTGTTAGCACATACTGCAGAGTTTTAGCGATTACTTAAGGTTTTGTTCATTATGGTATCGTGGTTAGGTTAGGCAGGTTAGGTTTGGTTCCCTTATCATTAAAATAAAGTCCCTAAATGCATTCTACTAAGGTTCCGATTTACTTCTACATTCATTCCCACACTTCTACGATATTTACTGTTGCTTGGCGACGGAGAATATCTTGTCCATGAGAAGTGCGTAAGGTAATTTTCAAGTTGTTTTTTTCAACATAAATAACTTTTTTTGACCAAACAGTGCTCATTGCCTTAAGGAAGGTTCAAATTTCATGTGACAATAATTTCCAAAATTCTACAATAATTAGTCTTTGTGCTAGGAGAAATCATAAAACAATTGGAACCATTACCGTCATTTACATCAGAAAAATGCAATCAGCATTGACTTGACATGTCGCCCTGAGCGAGGTTGGTCTGCATTCCTGAAGCGGGAAAACCACTAAAAAAATTGTGTTTTCCCCAGAGCAGCTTCCTTGTAAGCTGTTTCAAGCATTACAACTGTTTCCTCTGCTGTTTCTCCTAACAGAAAACAAGAGTTTCAAAGCCACACGTTGTTCAAACTTTGCAGCCATCACAAAAATCGACGAACAAGCGGAAGGTGCTAAACAAAATAATTTACTATGTGGTACCAGGACTACACTCAATGACACCAGACAGCAGACTGATGCAGAAGGCATCAAAAGAAAGTTACAAAGCGGTGGAAGCATGTATTACAAATGGGCCTGACCACCAGAGAATGATTCTGGTTTCCTTTGGGTCCCCACATGTATAAGCACCAAAAATTTAACTTCAAATCAAAACTTTTGGCTGCAGCAGGTGAGAATTGAAGTTTTGGTTTTAAGCCCACTTTATGCACAGGAAGACTAATCGGGACTGGACCTACAATTTAAAGTGAGATCTGAACCACTTGTGCCTCTAGATCATCGGGGAGACCCAATCTGATACTTCTTCAGTTTCAATAATGTTCTGTACACATAATAGAGATGATGGAAGGGGAGGAGACACTATGGCAAATCTGCTAACCTTCTAACAGAAGCATTTTGATAGAGCAATAATAATTTCACACAAAAACCACAAATCTATGCAATATGTACAAAAAAAAACTCAACCTATTTCTGCAAAATGAACTAAATATATAGCTGCAGAGATGGCAGCAATCAATGCTTGGAGTGGCTGCTTAATATGTGCTGGTGAACAGACCTGTAGAAAGTATTAGTTTGTGAGCACTTACGCTATGAAAATAGGTTGTGCATGTGACTGCTTACAAGTTACCACTGTCTGAAGGACTGTATAAAAGCACATAAAAGCATTGTATCAAGCATACATGATACATGTGCAAGAAATGAAGGAAAGTTCAAATAATAACACTGTAAATGAGTAGATTCATAATTATAATGCTAAGAGCCCTCAAACCTGATGTGCCTAACCTACTCACATGTGTACAATTCAATTGAGATGGTATGAATTGTTCTGCACAAAAAAAGCAGTAAGTAATCAGAAAGCCTGTTCAGTATGTGCTTATACACACGTAGAAAATGTCAGTGTAACATGGTGATATCGTAATTACACAGTTTGAATTTGGAACAAGGGGAACCCATACAAATAGTTCCTCACATTGCAAAAAGGCTACACAAATTCAAAATCATATTATAATTTTGGAAACTTTATGGTCTTGTGAATGATGTGAACTTAAATACATATTTGTGGAAAAGGATAAATATATGAAACAAATTTATTTTTCAGGTTCTCTCGACTTAGCATATCCACCCGAGATTTCTCCTATTTGTTGCAGCCTAAACTGTCTTTTCATTAAGTGATAAAGTGACACTAGCAAATTTTATCTCAATTCCTAACAAACCATTGAAATTTTTGTTTCAGTGTACCTTCATATATTTTACCACTGTTTATTTTATTAACAAGCAACTGGTATCAACATGACACTAGTAACAAGTTATAATTCATAGCACTTTAAAAAAAACACACACACACACACACCGAAATACATTTGTATACAAAGTAAAAAAAATACAATATATAGCCCATATCATAAGATAGAACCATGGCTACATACTGGATTCGATTCCTGAATCTGATCGATAGAGTTGCATGTTGAATGTTCCGAAAGAGGCTGCATCATCAGGCTAAACTGACACTTACTGACGACATTCTCATTCAAACTTCACAAAAGAAACAGATACTGATACACTAAAAGAGGCTGGAAGCACGAAGCATTCGTTCTTCTCAGCGGTATACTAATGGTGAACTGAAAACAGGTCAGATAAGGTGTTCCTTAGAGTTTCTAAAGCAAGTCATCATTATGTTTACGACGGCTTAAGTTATCAGCTGTATGTTGGTCAACTGTGCTCGTTATTAAGTCATGCAATTTTAATATGCATTCAGAAGGTTAAGCGTCACGGCTCGCTTGCGTTCCATTTTAGAACAAATAATTGCTTCCGCAGAGAAAACTTAGAATTTCCGACTTTAAGATATTACACAAGCACGACAGAAATAAAAAGTGGTTATGTATTTCATTATTAAGCACCTAATAACAGCAAATACTATTTACCTCATACACAACGTCCTCATCACAATCTGCCATGCTTTGTACACAACAAGCAGACGATCTGCAGACGATATTCCAAGACTTTTGCTTGTAGCTCTTATCGCTACATCATTTCTGTTTGTATGCATGAAAGCGGTACATTAAGAAAATCCTTAGAAAAATTAGTTTTGGTATACACAAACAGGACCCATGTTTTGCATGAGGGAGAGATTAAACCTCTGAATTTTAATATGAACACTTGGACCCAATGGACTAATGTGCTGTATAAAGAAATACAGTACCACATTACTAATGATATAGAAGTGTGCAGGACGGAAGTTTATTGGTAGGGATTCGAAATTTTTAAAAATCCGACGTTCCGTACGATAAATATTTGCGAGTTTTCTCCAGAAAAATATGTAATGAATGAATCGGAATAATGGTACATATGCAAAGGCAACCAATATAATAAAAATCATTAATTACTCGTGAGAAATATTTTGGCCACAAAGTTTATCCATTCACAATTTAATCAGACATAAGAACAATATGTTTTAGGCTACATTATATGCAGCACATCTACATTTTTATGTGACATTTATTCCCTACACAATATTTCATTATCTTGTGATATCACATTCTATGGTGATATCCTGTATTCATTGGAATTTTGGTGGGGGATAATTTCACTAACCCGAAGCACGTACAGAGTGCGGGTCTCTCTTATCGCACAACACTAGAGCAACCTTGCGTTCTGACGTCCTTGGAGAATACTTTCATTATTCCGCTAAAAGCCTAAGTTGTTATGTTAGGCTAGCTAGGTTTAGTTCTCTTAGGATAAATTATAAATTTTCACTGTATTTATGTTAATATAACCAAACCTAACATAACAATGTAGGCATTTGTCTTCTGACGTCAGAACACAATGTTGCTCGAGTGTTGTGTGATAAGGGAGATCCGAGTAATGCAGACAGCTTTGTAATTTCATCCGGCATGCGAGTAACGCAAGCAGCTAAATCTAAAATTTTCAGATCCTTTAAATTGAAGAAATATTTTGCATTATTCTAAACGGTTATACATATATTTTTCTGTAAGTGACAGATAATAACCGTTCTTACCTAGCAGAAAATTAATGTAATGGAACATGTCTTATTGCAAGCAGCGTGGTAAGTGTGCCAATATTACTAGTAAATGAACATGCAATTTAACATGTAACTTCAGAAAAAGGCATGGTACATGGTTTACATGCTTGTATATGCGGAATACGTGTATAAGGGCACAAAATCGATCAATGTATTCCATTTTTCAGAATAGCTATTAGCCTGTTTTGCAGGGAGCGGAAAAATGATTGTGCCTGGTTACCCAAACTCATTTGCATGCGGGTTCAGTAACTGCTTGGGCAATTAATCACGGGCCGTGTTACATCATAGTTACACTAAGGTTGGCAACAGTTCCGATGGTTTAATGATTTTTGCAAGTTTCATAGGACCTATTTTGGCGAAGTGGAAATGGTTGTGGAAGTAAATTTCAAGCTTGGAGAAACATTAAAAGTTTAGTATCCCCGAAACGTCTGAAATTCCTTTATCTTCTTCTTTTTCACATTGGTACGTACGTATTATACATTCTTAAGGATTCTTGAAGGTGCCATTTCGTTTTGTTTTTTTTCACGCAAATAATCTCAATTTTCGACATATCGAGTAATTCTTGTTTGTTCGTTTTCGCTTGCGTTCACGTAATATCGCGGAAAAATCTTGACTAGCGTTGTCGATGGTTATGCAGTGTTGCAACCTTCTTCATCGAAAAATACCTACTTTCGTGTTACCGATTTTGTATTTTTTTTTCCAGGAACCACGCACGTAGCCCCACAGACCATTCATAAATAGCCCCATGAACCATGCAAGGTTAGGTTCAGTTAGGTTAGGCAGACATAGTTAAAATTGTCATTTTCAAAATTGTCATGTTCTTGGAAAACAACGGTGTGGTTGGAAACCCTGACCAGGGGTTACATCATTGAACACATGCATTTGATTCAGGTAGTGGAAGGACATAGAGGCAACAGCTTTCGTGCATTGGAGAGACGTTAATCTTCAAAAATACATGATTTACTGGCAAAATAAATTCAGCGATGGGGAAAAAACACTTCCATGACCTTTCAAAAGTGTACGGAAAGTCAGTTCAGTAAGTACTTTCTCCTGAAAAATTGAAGAAATAAGTTTCGGGCATACTAAAATTTTATCGAAGTATCTAACGCAAGCATCCGTGCTTCCCATCCCAACGAGCCACTTTTCTTGGTTTACGTTCGTCTCACCCATACTACTACAAGAGCTCGTAAGTGGATTCCGTTCTTGAGTCCAGATATTACGTGATCAACATTTAGGTTCATTATTTGAATGCTTAAAGCCCCAAACCTGACCTGCCTAACCTAAAAACAAAAACATTTAGGGACGTAAAGCTCCCGTCACATGACACAATTGCAGCAGCAGTCCGTATCCAAGACAAATGTAAACGAATGGCCGTTCGTAAAGAGCTATGCATATTGGAAAAATACTTCCCTAACATGCAGTAAGTAATCACCTTGCCAGTGATGTGGTCCGCATGCCATCGTTGAGCTGCTCTATTTTAGTGTTATTATCTTGTTAACATTCTCTCAAGGGATCTGCAGGTACTTGTGCTTGGTCAGTGGTGATGACTTTCCAGAGAATGAGTTTTGCTTATACTGATATTCATGTGTAATGGCAAGTGAGGTTTGAATTACATTTGTTAAATGATTTTAACGAGGTCTATGGGAGGGTAGGCCTATTGGTTTACTCTCATTTCAGACATGGGGTTTTCGCATATTTTCATGTGAGGTTTGAGGTGGATTTGGTGCTTGAGACCAAGGACGTATTTAGGGGGGTCCAGGGGGTCCGGACCCACCGAAAGATTTATCAAGTATTAAAATTAAATAGTGAAATATTTATTCTTTTAGCCGTTGTTATATAATTTCCTCTGAACTTATTGTAAGACAAGGATTATATTGGGATCATACAGCTTTGAAGGACAAGAAGCACTTATTTAAGGGGTCTGGACCTCCCCCCCCCCCACACACACACACCGGGAAGACGTAAGTACGAAAATTAAATAATGAAAATACCCGTTTAGCATTTGTTGTATAATTTCCTCTAATGTATTGGAAGACAAGGATTATATTGGGATCATACGGCTTTGAAGGTCAGGAAAGACATATTTAGGGGGATTCAGGGGTCCGGACCCCCCCCCCCCGAAAGACTTACCAAGTACTAAAATTAAGTAATGAAAATATTAGCATTTGTTGCATAATCAATGGTTATTAATTTCCTCTGAACTTTTTAAAGGCAAGGATTATATTGGAATCATATGGCTTTGAATGACATTACAAAGAATATTTCTGTACACTACTACTCAAAATAATATGCATAAGATATTAATCAGAAACTTACTTTTCTCCAACTACATGTAACATCATTTTTGTTATTCGATAAATATTCAATTATTCATCTATTTGACATTAATTTCATTGCCCGGACACTTGCTTTTATGTAAATTATTCCGATCTTAACTACAGATAAGCTACGTAATGAATATGCACTGTTATTCTATATTCTTATAGAGTCTTTTTAGCTATTCGTGTAATAATAATATAATATTAATTTATGTATTGTAATTAGTATTAGTTTGATTTAATATAATTATTTTAATTTAAATATTATTATTGTTATTATTATTATTATTATAATATCTGAGACACTTAGTTCGTACCCCCCACGTGTCTGCTTGAGACCCAATGTTATGTGATCAGCTGTTGGAAGCATTTAGGGAAGTTATTTTAATAGCCCCTTTCGGTGAGCCAGACATCTGCAAGGTACACCTGGGAGGAAACACGAGACTACCAGCTTCCGGCTTAAGATCATCTTAGCTGAATCACTGGATGATAAAACAAGTCACACACAGTCTGTGGATTAAACTAGTCAATGCAACAACTAGCATACAAACTGTAAGGGGGAAAATTACTGAGAATAAATATATTTAGGAAAGAATGAAAAAATAGGCACTATTCTTGGAAAGGGGGTAAATGTGGTATATCTTCTTTGGTCATACGTTTAATTGAATTTAAGTAGGCTAATTGAAATCAATTTTTAGTTCATTTTCATATACAGCTTCATAATAATCAGAGTTCAATCAAAATATTTATTCTAAATAGAAAAGAAAGTTAGGTGTCATTATGGATATATACTTAGCATTCATTAAAGTAGATTGTATTGTTCAAATCTTGAATCAAAGTTACGCTCTTCATTCTTTGAAGCAGACAAGATATTCAGTGAACATAGTCTTGATATGAGAAACAATTGACTTCTCTCTTCTTACGCTTCAAACCAATATTTAAACATTTTCAAAGTATAATTTATTTATCTTGAATACAAACAATGTTGTCAGGCATCGCCAAGTATAAATATAGTCATCCCCACAATAACATTATCCCAAAGTGCATATATCTCCACGGATGCTGCCATCTTGCGCAGATGAAACAAGTCAACTTTTCCTTGACTTCCTTGGCTGCAAGATGTCTGTAAGCCATCTGAATGGCCAGATGCTTTTACTCTGTAAGACATGACGTCAACTTCCGCCGACCGGACGCTAAATGTGCAAGATCTTCAAGATGACTTGAGTTTGTCTGGCTCGGCGAATGGGGCTAATGTTAAGGACACTAAAGCAGGCCATCCATTTACAGAGATGATGATGGGAAAATGCCCCCAACCCATTGCCGAGACCCTACGTTTGCCTGAAGCTGAAGTCAAATTGTTACACTCTCGCAGTGAGAAAATCAACTCCGCTAATTTTTTGTTGTTTGCTCGTAGCTACCCATTGTGTTTCATTTCTCACAGCAAGACATGGCTTCTGTGCTCTCAAAACACAGAGCTGCATATTTTGGTGTTATTTTAGCTAGTGCATTTGTAAAAAAGAAAAGACATAAGATTCTGGCCATGGAAATAGTTTTTGTAACGAGCATTATGCAACCATATGAATTTGCTGAATGAGTTAAGACTGAATGACAGAGAAAATTACAGAAAATAATTATGCATGGACGAACCTTGAATGTTGAAATATTGGGAAAAAGTTCAATCTCTACCTCAAGAAAAATACATCAGATTTAGAAAATCTATTAGTCTTCATGAAAAAAGTACACAAAATTGTTCTTTCTCTTTTAGCATTAATTATCCACACTAAAACCGAATGTAATTATTTACCATATACAACAAGAGAGATTTTTCTTTTCTCCTTTTTCGAGCTCAAGCCACTCATTGTCATCATCACAGCTGTATACTCTTACAACTACTGGCATATGCAGAGGAGGAGCGGATGGGAGTTACAGCTCCTTCCAGAATTCTGAGAAAATCAAAATTTTCAAATGAAAGCAGTAAAGAACTCAAGGAAGAAAACAAAGTGGTAAATACAATCCCCCATTTAAATGGCCCCCGATTACCATTCTTGTTCTTGAACAACTTTTAAAAATAAGGTTAAAAACAGGAATTATGAAATATTTAATTGTGTACCCCCCTCCCTCGTTCGTATCTATGTAATATCCACCTTTACAATTCCAGCACCCTCCACAAAAGAAAAATCTGCTTATGCTAGTATTTACAATATTCAACAATAACCATAGTTGTAGGGCTTACCCGATGATGCAGTGGTAGCGTCGCCGTCTTGTAATCAAGTGGTCCCAGGTTCGATACCCAGTGGAGGCACATAGTAGTTCGGATCCCACTTTAAACTGTATATCCAGTCCCAATTAGCCTTACTGTGCATAAAGTGGACTTCAAACACCAACTCTATCAATCAATAACCATAGTTCTGGTAATGAAGACAGAAAACAACACAGCAGGCTCAAACAAGGTTATCTTATAAGGAAGGAGCTTTCTTCCAGTGTAATTTTTCTTCTTGATTCTTCAAATGATAAAAAGGAACTTCATGAAACATGGTTATAAAGCAATTTTTCTGAACTTATGATGTTATACATATCACTGATTTTTAAAAATGGTGATCGACTGCAGTTGGGGAAAAAAGTAGGGACAGAGATTAAAAACGAATGGACTGTCCCAACTAAATCAGTACTCGGGTAGCTTTACATCATCCTTTGCCATTTCCTGCCTCTGGCTGGGTCAGCATAAAAGTCAAGCCTCTCCAGTTTTTCCTGGTCTTCCACCACTCCTCTCTTTCCACTGATATCCTGGTCTCCCCCTTGGGCTTATGCTCACTCCTTGTGCATTGTAAGCTCTTACTGGTAGTCTTTCTGCATCTATCCTCTCTTCATGTGTCCGAACCATCTCATTTGTCTGTGCCTGATCTATCCTGTCCTGAAGCTTCACCACCCCCACTGTCTGTCGGATCTCCTCATTGCTTATTCTATCCCTTCTAGTCTTCCCCAATATACTCCTTAAAAATTTCATCTCCACTGCCTGCATCTTTGTTTTGTCTCTCTCTGTCATTGTCCAAGTCTCTGCTCCATACATAATTACTGGCACATAGTATGTGTTATATAATACCTTCTTGCATTTCATAGGTACATCCCTCTTCCATATTAATCTTCGAATGCTTTGATATAGTCCACCACCCATTTGTACTCTTTTGTTTACCTCTTCATCTATTCTTCCACTTCTCTCAATTATGCTTCCTAGATATTTGAAGCTCTTCACTACCCTCAACTCTTCAGTGTCCATCTTTATTCTTGGTTCATTTCAGGCTCTGTTTCTTGTTGTTATTAGCACCTCACTCTTTTCTGCACTGAATTTTATTCCTGCTCTTCTGATTTCCTCATTCCAACTATCAAGCTGTGTCTGTATTTCTTCTTCACTGCTTGCCCATATTACTACTATCGGAATAAAAATCATAGATACTCGAGTTTGGACTCCAATTAAGAATTAACCAGCAGACCTACATAAAAACGAATTATATCAAAATTTAGCTTCTTCAATTATGCGTTAATCTATGCTAACCAAATTTTTTTTTCGAGTGTGTCTTGTCTTCATGGAGTTTTTCAAACGATCGCTCTCTTTGAAATTCTATAAATCAAAAACGGGTTGTCCGATCATTATGAAATTTTAGTTTGGATGTAGGCAGAAATGGCACTATTATTAATTTTCAGGTTTTTAAAATTTGTCAAAAAGTCGTTCTTTTCAATTTTGAGAAACAACTTTTTCTTAGTATTGGCTAGTCCTACAAATAGAATCTTAGTCTTGTTTTGAAGCTCTTTGCAGCTGTTTTTAAAATGAATTATCATTGTCAATACACATTTCAAAACCGATTTTATTTTTATTCAGCGGAGTAACGCTGTACGCAGAACATGGCAACACCACAAGCATTGACTCGTAGTGTCCACCGGCAGTTCCCGTTGTTCAACGGACATTGCTGTGTGCCGTGCTGTCACATAAAAAATACATGACTATTAGTAAATGATAATGCTGTAATACACAATATTAATAATAATTATACATTATATTAAAATATCCAACCTGTTAACTAAGATATGAGTGTATTTCTGTTAGTTCCCATTTGAGCAACTTAGTCTTACACTCTTAAAAGATCTGCCTCTTAACAAACCATCAATAAAGTATGAAGCATGCCCAGAAGTTCTGATTAGCCATAAAATGAAACAAGAACATGAGTAGTAATTGATATTTACTGCATCAGTTGTGATGTTTTTTTATTTATAACCTACTTTTTGACATATTCACCACTATTGTTGAGGTATTTGTTGAAGCAATGTATCTGTTGCGAAAGACCGTTGCTGTGAAAATGTTGTCCAGCCAGAAATTGGACAAAGATCTCCCACTTGATTGGTTGATTTGGTTTATTTTATTTTGCTTTCCTGCCATTTTGGCTATCACAAAGATGAGGATGAAATTGGTGATAGGACACTCACAAAGAACATCCATATCTAGGCTTGGATTTGAACCCAGGACCTCTGGCATCATAGTGTGCTCTGCTAACCAATCCTCAATCTCACATTTGAAGTGATGCAAAAGAACCCACATGCACTCTGCTATTTAGGGTTGTGCACCTTGGATTGGTTCTCTGTGTCTGCACCATCATCTGGCCATACTGTCACTCATGACATCTGGTCTGTACACCTCAGACAGTTGTCTGTGGATCTGTGTGTGCAACAATCTGTTTTGATTGATTTGATTTTACTTTGCATTTTGTTTCTCTTCGCTAATTTGCGAAGATTTGAATGAGTGATGAAATTGATGACTTTACATTCACATACAACCATGCCTGAGTGGGATTCGAACCCGGGACCCTTGGCGTTGCAGCACGATGTGCTAACCACTCAGCCACAGGGTCCAGCAACAATCTGATTATGGCACATGATAGTTAGCAGTAGACTGTATTAGGGTTCCCATCTTTCTTCTTGCCGCATATGGACATCATCAGAACTTACTTTTTGGACATGCCTCGTATACATGTGTGCATTCACCTATACATAAAATTATAATTAACCTTAAATTACTTTATGTACAGGGAAGGATAAAATAATTTTTGCAACCGAAGAGGACCACAAAACTCCAAGCACAGTAGTGTTGCCCGAACCTGAGGAACCAACTGGTTTGATCCTTTCAAATGGCGAAATTAATTGGGATTGCCCATGCCTAGGTGGTATGGTAACTGGCCCTTGTGGAGTGGAATTTCGGGAGGCATTTTCATGCTTTCATTACAGGTAAGATATACTAGTGTTATAGTAGAAGTAAATTCGGCAATAGATGTTTTAGAATTTATAGGAGAGAGAGAGAGAGAGAGAAATCTAGGTTCCAAAGTTGAAAACTTCAGTGAAATGTTTGTGAACCATCTGTGGTGGATGTTGAGCATTTGCTAGATCATATAGTAAGATATGCATTCTGGGCAGTGACAAATTTAAGGACCATCCCTTGAGCCACTACTGCTCCACAAACTTGCCAATCGGTGGAACTAGTCAGTGGTCCCATGTAAAGAGATCCTTTCAGTTGCAAATTTGAAATCACAGGATGTTTCTTCTGGATGAGAAGGAAACAATAGAAGAAAGTCTTATTAAAATTTTGTAAAACAACTTCTCAAGTATTCTCTTTTACTTTTTATTGCTGTAATCATCACTTTCAATATTCCATAAAGCAGGAGGACCCTGAGTTTATATTATAAAATTTTCTGTAGTCACTAGAGTTTGAGTTTGTGTTTGAAGTCCACTTTATGCACAGTAAGGCTAATTGGGATTGGACCTACAGTTTAAAGTGGGATCCAAACCACTATGTGCCTTCACCAGGTATTGAACCTGGGACCTGTTGATTACAAGGTGACACCGTTACCACTATGCCATCAGTGAGGCCCTGTAGTCCATAGAAAACAGTGCTAAGAGAAACACATTTTTTATATTTGCTCCATGCTTCAAGATGATCTATACAAATATTTATCTTCAAATTGTCACCCGTGACCTTTCCGCTATATGCAGCCCAAAAATTTTTGAGAAAATATTAGTGGCACTACTCACCCTCAGTGGATGGAGTCAATCTCTACCAAGAGTTTGTATGGGCTGAATGTGGTTGCACATATTGGCACATTTGTGGATCATTTGACGTGTGGCATGAGTATCTCCACAGACAGTCAACAATGATCCACAAACACTCAACCAAGTGACTTTGTGTGAAAAGGTCCTTAGGTATCTGCTTCAACAACAAATCACCACAAATAGAGTTTATGTTAAATAAATAAACTGAATAAGTTAACCAATACAAGGGTGCACTCACACCGCACAAGCAGATTTGGCAGAACGCTATGCTAATTACTAGATCATAGAGGCTAGTTATTTTTCCTTAAGACCAAAATATATCGTAATACCATTAACAGTATATTTAAGCCTCCATAGCATAGTGTTACGAAACAGGGAATCATGGATTCAAATCTGAACTAAGGCATGCATGTTCTCTGATCACATGTATTTTATCAATCATTCTCATCATGATTGAGGCAGAAAAGTAATGCACAATAACCAAAGTAGAAAGTAGACCATCTTCTACATCAAGCAATTTGTCACTTACCCTGAACTCTCTTGATTGCTCTCATTTCTGGAGAGAGAAATAATGATTAGAGAAGAAATGAAGCCCTCATTCCACTTTTTTTATAAGGTAATTAATGTTTTCACAAATTTTCATATTGTAGAATCTAAGGAAGAGTGTATCATACTTTTACACTTTGAATAATATAGTTGTCAACATTGTCAAATCATCTGCCTGGACTCACATTTAAGATGTAAATGTAGACTTCCAAGCTATGTTGTCATAATTTTTGCTAAGATTGTGTGATCTTCAATATATGACTTGCATTTACATGCTTTTTCCTTGTAAATCTTTGGGATGATAACAGAAGCCAACGAGATTTCTAAGACCAAGAAATACTAGCTGTGCAGGAAAAGTAAGGACTTGTAAGAATAATTCACCATTGTTATGCCATTTCAAAACATTAAAAATAAATTTTGAACCCTTCAGCTGTACGGCTTCATGGCATGGTGCATAGCACAGGGGAGCACTTTACCTTTTTTTTTCTCTCTTCAGCTTTAATTTTTCCCCATTTCTTTTGCTCAACTACACTTTCTCACTTTACCGTTCCCTATCTGACACCAAATACACAAGAAATACCATAAATATCTCCATTAAGTTACATTATATTTGGAATTAATTGTTCATGATGTGTTCACTGCCACTTCAAATTTGTTCCATATTTTAATTATTTTGATATTAATTAGCTTCATTTTTCTCTTACAGTTCAGCTGATCCTAAGGGCAGTGATTGTTATGAGACTTTCAAAGCAATGCAAGATTGTATGACTGAGTACCCAACAGTTTACAATAAGAAAGATGACGAAGATGATGATGAAGATGAAAATGAGGATAATAAAGACGATAAACTTGATTTGGCTGCTTTGGAAGAAACCCCAGTGAAACCTAGTGAAACATCTGATGTCAAAAGTAATGTAGATTCAAAAATGACAGAAATTGATTCATACAATAAGTCTTGACACGTGCTAGCATTATTAGATGTCTTCTAAGACTGCTATTTTGTTAGTAATGTGGTAGTTTATATTCTAGAAGATAAACATATACTTGTCAGGTATGAGTAATGATATGAGGTTGTTGGCGTGATGTAAAGAGATCATGTATTTTGAATACTGCATCATGTAGGAAACAGTTTGAAGCAACACCAATTGTAATAGCATTGAGATTCAGGTATTTACATGATGTGAATTTGGAATGCTATCTATGCATTAAACATTTGTCTTGTCATACCATGTTCCTTCTGGTTGTAATTATGTGATTTTGATTTGACTGTACTACTAATTCTATATTGCTAGGAGGATATTATATACTCCTAAGATGGATATATATACAAATAGTATTAATTCATCTGAACAGCTAACAAAACTATGATGAACAAATTACGAGAAATATTTCAAATGCATTGTAAAAATTAGGGATGGGACCGATTAATCGGTACTCTATCGGCATCGGCCGATATAGGCATATCGGTTTATCGGTAAAATTACCGATTATTTTACCGATCTGATATATCGATAAATATCTGATAATTTAGTGCAAAATTCTGCCATTTTGTTGTAGTTTTTATGGATAATCTACATGCCCTTCTTTCTAAAAAAGTAAATATCTAAATATTCAACTTCTTTTGCACTGCAGTCACCACGAAACACACATTTATTAAGGAGATCAATGAACATTTCAGGTTCTTCAAGGACCATTTCTAATTTTATATCGGATCAGTAGAATATTGGTTATCGGTATTGGTAAATTTTATATCAGTACTTTATCGGTATCGGCTAAAATTTCATATCGGCCCATACCTAGTAAAAATATACAATTGCTTGGAAGCAGATTCATATTTATTTTTAATACAGGCAAGAATGCATTAAAATCAGGAGATTTGTACTTAAAGAATGTAAAGAAAAAACTAAGACACATTAGATATGTATTAAATGAGATGTAGAATAAAATAACAGATCAGAAAATCAGCTGTTTGGAAGATAAGGAAAATTTAGTTGCATCCTTAAAGTGGTATATACATATTCAGCATAATATTAGTGTTTGCAAGAAAGAAAAGAAATGCAAAGCAATGGAAGATGGCAAAGAATGGTGACTAATGTTTGCTTTTTAAAGTGGTGTTAATTTCAGAACAAACAATAATTATCTATGTTAGCATCCATTTTTAGTTTCAGACATAGATTCAATCTCTATTTATGACCAGATCTTAAAACTGGCTTATATGCAACACGTATGTATTCAATTCATATAGCAGTGAGCTTTGTAAGTAAAAAACAGCTGGATGCAAACTTTAAAATGTTTGATTAGTTGAACATATGGCACGTTTATTTCTTCAGAACACAAGTAAACCCTTTAAAGCAAACAGCAAAGAATGGAACATTAATATTTCTTTTGGCATTGTTGTTTTCTTTAATGTTTATATTTGAAAATACAGTAATGGTCAGTGGTCAGTAAATGAAAATTGTTCCTTTCGATGATTTTTTTTAGTTATATTTGTTGTGAATAAGGAGTTGTTGAGAGAGTCACATTTTTTAAAAAAATAAAATGTGTGCAAAGGAAGAAGTTGTTCACACTTAACAAATAGTTTCCAGTTTTTAATGACAACCCTTTTTGCCATGATGTTGATGTCATGGAAACTAAACAACCAAGTTACTTCAGATAGTCATGTTAGTTCCTTAATATACATTGTGATAAGTGATTTATGAGTCATCATTGAAAGAATTCTATGTAAACATGGTGCTTACAGTAGGCCTATTGACAGATGTGAATGTGGAATATGATTATGCTACATTGCAAAAATATGTTTCGAGGTCTTAGATTTTAGAATAAATGAAAGAAAAGTAGGAAGTATGTGCCATTCTTTTTCAGTAGTGACCAGTTTCTAGTTAAGTATAAGGCATATGAGACATATTTTAGATTTGAGAAATATATGGTCATATTCAACTGTCAGTTGTTTACTTTTCAGTTTATTTGTTTCTATAACATGTAAATTAAATGTAGACAACATGGGTATGTGAACACATAATTTACATCACTGATAATGATTATGATTACTTTGGTTTGAGTTGGCGTTTTCAGTCCACTTTATGCACAGTAAGGCTAATCGGGACTGGACATACAGTTTAAAGTGGGATCCGAACCACTATGTGCCTCCACCGGATATCGAACCTGGGACTCCTTGATTATAAGGTGGCGACGCTACCACTGCGCCATCGGGGAGGCCCCTGATTTTGATTACTGTAGCCTGGTGAAAAGGCACACAAAAGTCAGTCCTGCAGTGTTGCAGGCCAACAAGGTCCTGGCACCCAGACGCACAATCAGCTGTGGCATATTCTCCCATGTTAACTGGTTTACCGGTAAACCAACTTTTTACATACATTGAAATTGCCAGAGAATTTTTGAAGTTGTTGGACTTGTTTTTGTTTTACTTGCATGCCTGCATTGGTGTTTTATTTATATTACATCTAATATATAATAAATATATACAATGAATAAGAATTGTTATAAACCAGGTCACATTTTGAGAATATGCCACTGACAATCAGTATAATATAATAGACTTTTGAAAAATGCAACTTGACATGGCATTACATATTGACATCTCAAGAGATATTTATATGTCTTTAAGAATTATCATGAAGTTTCTTGATTGATGATAGCAATGAGAAATCAACTTTTGAATGTTTGGTTATGTGGTTCCCAAATTCTACATTCCGTATTTAGTCTGCACTCATGTGAACAAGAGTGAAAATTGTTTCACAAGTAAATTATGCATCTTCAGAAGTTAATAGAATATGAGCGAGCTTACATGCAAATCTGAAACTGCTCCTGAATACGCTTGATTTTCAAAAAACTCAATGCAAAATTCAACCATTTTCTTTATTAAGTGTTCATGTTCATGTTAAAGTGGTAAGTCTGTGTTTCTGTACTTTTTTTAATTGGACATGGTTGTGTCCATTACAGTGTGATTTTTTTTCCCTCCAGTGCTGGTACTTGCATTATTTGCTCATTGTTTGCAGTGGTTATTGCAAACTCTGAAAAGAAGTGAAGTTCTAAGTGGTAGACCCTGAAGTCTGTTGTAGGTATTAAAAAAGTGAGAGACAGTAAGTACAAGTAGCTTCGTAAAGTATTCAAGATTTCTGTTACTTTCGACAGAATTTCAGCATTCCTATACTTGTATGAGGAGGAGAGTGGAAATGAGCTGGTCTTCTTTCTTAAACCACAAGTTTAAGTCTCAAGTGAAGTCATTCATTTCTTCTTTCCTCTTCTCTTGTTGAAATGTAGTGGAAATGAATTATTTGTGATGATATTCTTTTTTCAAAATCAAATTGCCCATTGATACAACCTGGGATTACTTTTTCTCTTAGTAGTCATTCCTGTGTAAACTGATGTAATTGATTGTTGCTAAAGGCCTAATAGACTTCTAGTTTTACATGTCGAACAAGTGAAGTTTCTTCATAACACCTGGCATGTCCTAGCAGATTTGCTTTAACATACTTGAATACTTCAGCCTGATTGTTAAAACCAATGTACTGAAATTAAGATATGTTTGGACAGCTAATTTAGTTGTAATAAAAAGAGAAATAACTTTTTTCTATGCTGTAGTCAGATACCTTTGATGATGTTCAGGACAAGATATGATGGGTCGGTGATGTAGTTTCCAGGAAATTCACTGTATCACAAGGAGCATTCACTAGTCATATCAGGAAAATGTGTAACTGTAGACCCATTATCTCTGAATTGACACCAATTATGGAAAATCCCAATCACAAAACTGATTTTATTTGCATTCTATCATGCCTCATAATGTACAATGATACGTTTATCCCTTGCACAAGCTCAGCAAGTTCAATAAAATACTAAAGAACACAAATTTAGGTGAAGGAACTAGCAAGGAAACATAATCCAGCAATCACTGAAACAGAAATTGGCCTGTCTTGCTGTTCCTTCATTTATCATCTCTCATTGTCAGAATGGCTTCTCGTTTGTGGAAAGTTGCCGTCAAGTATGTACAAGTAAAAATATGTAATGGTATTTCCTGAGTCACATCAATAAACCAAATAAACAGGGACGACGTTAAGGGGGGTAGCAGGGGGCACTGCCCCCCCCCCCCAAAGTCTGTGGCCGGCAAATTTGTCTGTATATTATACTGGATAAATGGTGCAAAATAGTTTTTCAGTAATTTTTTCTTACAGTTTGAAACACTGCTCTTGAATTTTCCTCCTGTATGAACTGCAACCAAGGCATTTCTTCCCTCATTTTCCCAATTCTTCCTTGTCCAATATGGCCCTTAATGGTTTTATGGTCAGTTCCACTCAGGGAAGTTGGAGACCTGTTGAAAATGCACTTTCTCTCCCTGGCCACCAGTTAAGTAGTAACAGCTGTCCATATTCACTTGAGATCACAATCACTCCTTCCCAGGATCTTTGAAAACTATTCCTGTTTATTTATGGATACATTGCTAGAACTCTGTGAGTTAATTATTTGATGGTTCAGCAAGGATATCCTCATGCTTTTGAAATGGTAAGACACGACACACTTGACAACAACAAGACGAACCTTTGCCTGAACCGGGATGAATGAGAAAGATGCCACCATGCGGTTCGTTTAGGTTCACTCACAAGTCACCAAGGTCATTAATCTTGGGTGAGAATTTTCCTGCCTATATCACTGCATAAGTCCATCTGGTACACACTCGGCCTTTCATAAAAGGGGGAAACCGTAAAGGGTAAAAGTCACTCAACACTGGTGCTAGAGTCATAACATCTCCTATGTGCCTCATGGCACAGTGCAATGCACAATGGATAGTTTGGAGAGTTCAGCTATTTTTTAATAAGGCCAAACTAGAATGTTTATACATGTGCATCCAGTTTACGAGACAAATCAAATGATACGCAAAGTGGTTAGCGTAAAGTGGTACGAAGCTAAAGCCAGGTTTGAAACCTAATTAAGGTACTGTACCATATTTGTTCCATCATGAATTTCATCAGTGCATCATTTTTGATTTTGCAGAAGTCTGTCTTGTTCTCTGCATTACCTTGAAATTTCCAGACAAGTTTGAAACTTGTCTCTCTACAATTCCTATCTGCAGTGATTCACTGGGAGTGGCGTGAATACAATTGAAATATAAAATATTTTATTAAATATACATGTAATATTATATAATGCATACACTGTTGAGGATGTATGCTTTGAGAGCTTTTTATTATCTTGGACCCCTCCCTCAAAACGTTTCTGGATCCGCCACTGGGTTGCATGTGATAGAAGTTGCAAGATAGACTTTTGGGTGGGGGAGGGGGAAATGGGAAGCTTTCTGCTAAGACAGCAACAGCTCATATTGAAGAATAAGTCACCCCTCACTGAAGGAAAAAACGATGTATGTAGTAAGAGTTTTTCAATAGTGTCCATGCCCTAGGAATGTTAGGTTACAAAATTCCGCCTATTGTTCTGAGATTTTTCTTCATTTCCACTAGCAAATTTGGCAGTTGCTTAGATGTAAAGTTACACAGACATACAAATTAAATTAATGCTAATATACAGGGTGTCCAGGTAAATATCTACCAATAAGAAATTAAATTATCTCGGATCGTCCTCTTTTGTTTGTCTGAAAGAGAAACTCAACAAGTTTTATCGCCAACACACAATATTCAATGCACTCACCTTAATACTCCATGTGTGCTCCTTTTATTGCTTGACAAACATCAAGGCAGTACTCAACCTCCCTACAGTTGTTTTGTAACATTTGAGGCATCACAGATTTACATGCAACGATAATTCTTTTCCGAAGATTGTCCAAGTCTTGTACTGGTGTTTGGTACACAAGAGTCTTGATTGACGTACCCCCATAGAAAGAAGTCTAGTGGGGTCTGTCTAATCAGGGGACCTTGGGGGCCATTGAACAGGTCCTTCTCTTCCAATCCAGTTCTGTGGACAATGGTGATCAAGGAAGTTTCTGACATTGCATGCGTAATGCGGAGGAGTTCCGTGCTGTTGAAATGTGTATCCATGTGGTATACAGCATACAGGATAATGTTCCAACATTTCCAAGTAGGTCTTTCCTGTAACTGTATCCTCTTCAAAGAAAAAAGGCCCGATCACAGAATCATGAGTCAACGCACACCACACATTTAATTTGGGACTGTCCCTTAAATGTTCTACCACAAAGTGGGGATTTTCCTCATCCCATATCCTGCCATTATGTCTATTCACTTTACCTGATGTATGGAAAGTGGCTTTGTCAGAAAATGCTACACATTTTAGGAATTCATTGTCTTCATCAATAGCAAATGCCTTTCTTCGAGGATGGCCAATAACATTTTAATAGCAAACTCATTCCTTCAAGGTCTGTCATTACGATTAATTTTTTGAATGAGCTGTATCTTGTAAGCTCTAAGCCGAAACTTCTTGTGTATTTATGTACAATGTCATGCACAGTTGATCGAGGGATTTGAAGTTGTGTACTCACTCGACTAATCGATTTTCGTGGGTTGCATTGAAAAAGCTTCCCGAACTGCCTCCACGTTTGGCTCAATCACACGTTTCGTGCCACTGCCTTCCTTCCACAATACAGAACCCATTTCCAACAATTGTTTATGCCATCGAACATTTGAATGACGCTCTGGTGGTTCCTGTCCATATTGTTTTTTCCAATTTTCTCTGTACGATAACAGGAGACTTGAATTCAGCAAACCAAAAACAGCACTCAACTTTCTGACACTGTAAATGAAGCCATTTTGCTCACTTGTAAACAAACACGAAGTGAATGTGCTCTAGCAATATTGCCACCTTCAACCTCTTGGTGATAAAACTTGAGTTTCTCTTTCAGACAAACAAAGCCGGACGATCCTATCACTATTGGTTGCCAAGATAATTTAATTTCTTATTAGTAGATATTTATCCGGACCCACTGTACATATATAGCAAACAATAGTTACATAATGTAATCATGAGATGTAGAGAATCAAAATAACTTATGAAGCATTTTCTGTTGTCATTTTTGGCTACTTGTGGGAGTAGAAATCTAAACCTGTGTGTTGAACTCAGCTCCTGCAACTTCAAGAAGCATTTTCTATTTTTCTTTTCTAATTTGATGATTATACGTCGCTTTTCTATCACTTTGGTAACTGCAATGATGATGATGAATGATGACTTGAATAATTAGCAATAATGCCTGACTAGGGTCCAAATCTGGGACCACTGATTTCCAGTGGCATAGCATGGACATTTCAGGGAAAGGAACGCCAAGTCCGAAGGTAGGGTCGGCCCTTTCTTGCTTAATAATTTACTTATGGTATTAGTCGCCACAGGTATTGTTTATTTGCCTGAAGTCAGCTGGGTTTTCAGACCTACTATAACGGCTGGGGATACGTCGGGCTGACCCCCGACTATTCCAATACTTGTTGAAGATCTCTACGCTTAGAGGTGACGAAGGAAAGCGTGGGAGGGAGACCGGCAGTCGGTAGGTATGCCTAGGCCCTTCATGGGCTGTTGCGCGACGGATTTTTTTAATGCATGTTTTAGCATAGAAAACCTACCTTTTCTATGGTTTTAGCTAGAAAATTAGATGCCTCACTATGCCACAAATGTTTTGAACTCTGGTGTTTTATACTTTTTTAATACCTTTCTGCATGATGCAAGTCATTAAAAACCTACCTGAATCATAAGTGCCTCTGCACAACAGTAGACGTCATTGTTGTGGATGATCCAACTACTGATTGATTTGGTTTATTTTATTTCGCTTTTCTACCACTTTTGGTTAATTGCGAATATGAATATGAGTGATGATATTGATGAAGGGACACTGACAAAGAACACCCGTGCTCACGCCGAGATTCGAACAAGAGACCTCTGTCGTCTTGGCGCACTGTGCAAAGCAGAGTGGATGATCCAAATATTGTACACTCTACTGACGTAACAGTGCCGATTAGTAATTCAGACCACTGTTTATTACATCTTGAGAATGCTGATAAACGTTTTGAAATAATTTTGTCCAGAGACCATTCGATGTTAAGAGTTTTCAAATGAATGCTAAACATTTCCATTCACACAATATTAAGTAGTTAGATAATAACGAAAAAATACAATAAAAAAAATTAATAGTTTTGCGGGTTAAGTGGTAGAGCAGCCACAGGCTGAATTTCTACCACGAGGACTTCACCAACTTACTTGACAAAAACTGTGTTGATCTTTTAGTTTCTAATGCACATCGCTGTTTGTGCGATAAATTATACAATGCAGTGGCCATTAAGAAACAGTATATTTGAGATTGGTAAAGTTACGTCAGTCAATATTGCGTATTATAGCATCACATGGCACGAGTTGCATGAGCGCGAAAAGCAAAGAACCGGGTAGGAATTCTACCACTGTCGTCTGCTTCAGAAGGCAGGAAGGGTCACATGAACCAATCATGGTAGACCTCTTTGCTCCGTACCGTACGCTGGCGTACGAGACAGCATTTACGCGTGTGCTGTAGACATCGAAGCTTTCCCTCCAGAAAGGCAGCAAGGAATATAGAATCCTGTACGCCGAACCTGCTCGGCGTCCGGCCTGGAAAGGCATTGGAAAGAGATGCTAGAACGAGTGTTGAGAGTGGAGCGTTGCAAGCGGATCGCGAAAAATAGCTATTATAATGCCATGAAGGTCAAACATTTATGAAATTAGTCACGTTTTACTTTATAATCACAGCATTTAAGCATTTTTGAAATTTTAAATCTGGGAACGCCGGGCGTACTATAATGCTATGCTACTGCTGATTTCGTAGCATGTTGTGCTGATGCATCTGAGAGCGGAATTCTTTGAAAAACTAAAAGTGGGCTGAAAAGAACGAACATCAGATAAAAACTTATATAGGTCCTCTAAAGAACTAAAATTAGTAAATAAAATTAAATTCTATGGTACATCAGCCCATTGAGGTGGTTTTCCATTGGCTCATGCATGGACAACACACAGTCCTTTCTGGTTTCAAAATCTAACTTTGCTACCATATTGATTTCAAGTAGCTCCCCTATTGTCCTCAGGATGCTGGGGTATCACAGAAAGTTTTAAACTCCTACCAGGGATCAAACCTGCGACTTCTATCAGCAAAGATGAGAAAGCAGTCACTTGAGTGCGTGGAAGCTTTGTTATATCCAGTGCCATCAAATCATCAGTGCTGCCATAAAAATATTATTTTTTACAAAAGTAAAAGTCATTTTTGTGCGATTATCACACCCCTCTTTTACAACTAAACCTAGCTCATCCCAGGCCACCAAGAGACTATCAGAAAGAGGTTTTCCAGAGGATGCAACATCCAATGTTTTTCAGAGAAATTTACAAATATAAGGACTATTGACATATTTTTCTTTGTGGCTCAAATCTGATATAACAGAAAAATACATGGATATCTTGAGACATTCTAGAATTTCTTGTTAGACGTTATTAAGTTAATGAGTTCATTCTGCATTTAGATTCCTAAATAATGGTCCTGGATTTCCAGAGTTTGTGTGTAAAAATTGTTATTGTTGGCGGTCCACAGGAGAAAGTAATCTTCCTTTCTAACACACACACACACACTCACAGGGGGCCTATAAAGTGGACCCCCCAAATTGATCAACCTACCTACGTCCCTGCAAATAAATTACAATCCTTACATTTTTTTTTGCCGAGAAAGTTCATTCATTTATTTAAAGAAAAATTGTTCATAGCATTAGTATATTCGAATCTTTAATTTGTAATTTTAGAATTTAGTACCTGCATTTCATTGCAGATTTTCTGTTTGGATTTATTGGAAGATAGTCTTCTAGACATACCTAAGATAATGTGTGAGTGATGTAGTTGGGCTGGCTGGTGAGGTTAGCAAATAGCCTTGGGCTCATAGCTTATATGCAACCATCCTACCAGAATTTTCATACTGAGGTATTGGATTGGGGTAAAGGGTGCATGATATCTACCTGAAATTGGTCACTGAAGGAGGTATTTTGGTTGTCTGTGTGGATTAATTAATTCAGAGCATCCAAACAAGATCACTTTGAAAAGCTCTGAAACAACAGAATGATACCAACCTATTTTCTTAATTTTATCACTCATGGGAGAGAAGATGTAGCAGTTTTGAGATAGAAATTATGCTGTGGAATAAGAATGTTTAAGCAATAAAGTGCCATAATAATACAGGGCCTCCCCGATGGCGCAGTGGTAGCGTCGTCATCTTGTAATCGATACCCGGTGGAGCCACATAGTAGTTCGGATACCACTTGAAACTATAGGTCCAGTCCCGATTAGCCTTTCTGTGGATACAGTGGACTTAAAACAAATTCAAAGGCATAATAATACAAAATGTTCTCATGTGTACAATTTACTTTTGCACTGTACAAATATCAGAAGATTGTTCTTTTTTCAGATACTTTTTCCCATCGCAAGTTCTATTCAAAAGCCATGAATTTATTGAATTTACTTGTAAAATTTGTTAAACAGTTCACTTGAATTACTTGCCAACACTAGTGACTTAATGGTAGCTGTCGACACTGATGATGTAATTTGAGCTGGACGCAGGGTGCAGACTGCAGACATTCCTCTTCCAGGAAACACAAGCGCTCGCCTTTGCCATGTTTGCCCCAACCCCTAATGCCAAATTTTGAACGAGTTTTAAAATTCGTGAAATACAAAATAATTTGCATTTTCATTCGCCTCCATGGAAATTAGAGAATGATAATAGCTTCTTTCAGTTATTTTATGATTAATAATAATTATTATTATCCTCACGATCTTGTTTACATGCTCATGAAGACACACATTAGTTACTGGTTTCTGCTGACAATGTTTCCTGCTTTCGGTTGTTTTCCGAGAAGCACTATGGCTGTAGAATGCTCAGCTTTTCTCAGGAGGGCTGAGGACCATTTCTCCAACAAGATTTTACGCTTCGCCATATAATCCTTTGGGTGCGTTGGTTTTACCATACAGCGACTGAAAGCAGAGTGAAATTTTGCGAAATCGAGTGTGATGGAAACTTAAAAGGCATTAAGTACAATAAATAATATTCTAATAAGCAGTGCTTGCATTGCTTGTACTATATCTTCACCACTGATGAGGTATAAGGGATAATCTCCAAAAGTCAACCTCACTTCCACATGTTAACTGCAGTCTTGTAGGCCAGCTTAGCTCCGGCGCCTGGACCTAAAGCCAATATAATCCTCTGTGGGGTCGCGTTGTCCTGTCTCTCTCCTTATATGTGCAGAGTGCCCCTTTACAACCATGGGCGTCCGAAAGGGGGCCACGCCCCCCTGGAAAATCAATGCAACCAAAAATTATATATTTCACACATATAATTTCATTTCAGCCACAATAATATGTCTTAATTTTTGCATAAACATGATAAATTCAAATTGGAGCAATGCTTTTTGAGGGAACAACACTATTGCGGGGGGGGGGGGATGTGGTTTGTTTCCCTGGAAAAAAACCTGCGGACGCTCATGTTTACAACCCCAGCTTTTAACTAGTGTATGGAGATTTTATCCTCGGAGCTAGTGTAGTTTTAGCTTGTTAAGGAATCTATGACTGTATTATTAAATATATATATATGTATATAAAGTTTTTAACATTCATTTTACTTCGTTAGGCCCTGTTCTTTTGTCTGTATTTTGTGATGGGGGGGGGGGATAGCTGTGCGTTGATGTGCCATTAATATAAAAGTCAATCATCATCGTTGTCGTGATAACCCAGAAGTGTCACAAAAGTGACGCAACATAACAAATACAAAATATACGTACAATGAGTCGAATGTGGAATCTGCTGACATGGAAATGCCGCCCGCCCCCCTTGCGCCAACTCGCGGGAAAGCTCATGCACTTTCGCTTGTTGACAGTCCAATGTCCCTAGTTACATGACCCACAATCGCTTTTCCATGACGCAAAACATGTTTCATTCACACAGTCGGTTTCATTCTTTTCCGACCGAGCTGAATAATAGACTTGAAACTTGTTAACAAAATCTGGCTCAATTGGCAAACGTTTTTCCTTTTCGAAGGGTTTCGAACAGTGTTGTTAAAGGTCCAGGAATTTTAAATAAACTCCATTCCGGTCCAGGAGAGAAAATCAGCAAGCGTAAATGGGTTCTGGATCGTAAAGAACCTTTTTATCTGTAAGGTATTTCAATTCGGTCCAGGAGTATTTTTTTCCGGATCAATTTAAATACGGTCCAGGAACCTTTTTTCAATGACACAATACGCAACTTGGACCGAATTGAAATTTTGCGAGAGAATAGGTTCCGGTCCTGTTGTGGAATCGAATAGAACACATTAGAATTTAAGGGTTCCTGGAGCATTAGCAACCCTGGTTTCGAGGAAGCAAGATTAAAAGTGTCTCCCATATCTTTATTTATAATTCAGCTGCGGATTTGTTTCAGACAAAAAGGAATAAGTTCCCCTGCCACGGTTTATTCTTTTTCTCAATTTAGCTACATCGTAAAATCCTAGAATAGTAGTTTACCACAGGAAATCTGTTAGGGATGTGTCGAAGCCGATTACAGATGTATGAAAATCGGCCGAAATTGACACATAGGCATCGGTATCGGAATCGGCAAAAATCCGATATTTAAACCGGTACAGATTATACTAGAGTTTTTACCTTCTAATAAGTTTTATATCACAGTTTTGTAAGATTTATTGAAAATTTGGTTATGATTCGTCATTATTGTAGAGTTTTTGTAATAAAATTATTGCAAACTCATTCAGAGGATCAACCTAACTATAAATCTGAAATAAAACAGTACATTGCTGAACCAGGATCTGCTGTTGTATTGGAAATTCAAAAATGAATATTCAAACCTGAAGCAAGTCCTGAGAAAATACTTACTTGGGCATACCTGCTGCATCAGTATTCAGTGATTGAGTGTTCAGTGTTGCTGAACAGATTTGAGATAAGAGAAGAAGTAGGTTACTTCCTGAAGTGCTTCCAAATCTCGTGTTTCTGAAGTTGAATCTGGCAGAACAGGAATTCATTTTGCATTTCAAAGAACTGCTTGTGTACTAATGTTTAATCTCTTGGGAATCCATGTTCTTCTTAAAGGTTCACATAACATTTTGTAGATGCAAATGTACATTCGCATCTCTTGAGAATATACGTACATGTATATACATATGATATGCAATAGAAATGTACATAGCAAATTTATTTTTGTCATGCTGAAAATAACATCCCATTTCTGTTTAATAATCTTATGTATCGGAATCGGTTAAATATCGGCATCGGTATCGGTTCCAAAAATTATCGGTGAGTACATCGGCATCGGTAAATTTTCAGCTTCGTCACATCCCTAAAATCTGTAGAAGGTTAAGATCACAAACAAGAAATCTAACTGTGTTCCGGCGGAAATTTTCTTTCAACATCATTTTTTCACAGAAGGCTTGAAACTTAGGCTTCCTTTTTTCTATGGTACTTAGCTGGAGACTGTATCGCTAATGCGATCATTATCATGTTTGCACAAGATGTAAATATTTCGAAAGCAGAAGCCCTTTTGCGGTGGCTCTTGTCACACATTCATAACAACGGCCCTTCCTAGTAGCCAACATCATTCTAGTGCTTCCGGAGTGTTGAAACACACTAGAGATAATCTTCGATGCATTGCTACTACCAAAGGTTATCATATATGTAACGTATGGACTTCGAAACTTTCCAGGTTTCAAATATTCTAAATCTATTTGGTGAATTAGTTGTTACTTAGTTGCGGCAGTTGTTGTTTTTAGTGTGAGAATAATTGGAATTGAAAGAACCATTCCTTCTCAGGATATAGCCTACGGACAATTTACATGATTTACATTTAATTGAAGTCGGATGTACTTTTTGTTGAACTTATCCCTCCCCCTTCGTATGTTGAAGATTAAATAAACCATTTTTCATCTTGGGTTATCCAAATGTCAACCCCTCTTCTTCCATAAACCCTGGACTGCATTTTGCAGACTAACGAGGCTCTGGCGTCTGTATAATCCTCTCTGGGGCTTTTGTTGTGTCTTGTCCATGTGTGTGTGAGATTGTCCTTTCATCATTTTTTATCGCCATTCATTCACATCTCCGCAATTAGCCAAAAGTGGTAGAAAAGCGAAGTAAATTAGAGAAATTAATCAACCTGGATCTCTTTTCATCTACATTCCTTTTTTGTACCTGTGCTTGTTTCAATTAGTTGCGTCAAAGTTTTAAGTCCATTTCATGCACTGCACCAACAGTTTAAAGTGCACATGATATCCGAAGAGCTGTGCAATGTGTTTCCATAAAAAAATCGAACCCGGGAACCGTTGGTTACCAGGATTGTGAGCCACTACGCTAAGGAGGAGGCCTCAATTAGCTGTGGCAGCCATAGCACTTTTTCAATCGATTCTGGGAGCAAACTGAAACTTTGTCTTGAAACAGTGATCTCCTATTATTGTTTGAGTGATACCGATAAATGCATTTCAAAGTGTTTCGAGATAGCAAAAATAAACCTCGATTTCATATGTTGCGGGGGATCAAAATTCTGCTGATATTTTAAAGTTTCTATCTGAATAGCATTTAGAGAGCCTAAGAAAAAATACTCGCTGCAATTTTAGGGCATCCGTTGCAGCATATGGTCTATCATTACATCTGAAAGAAAACGGTTTGAAGAGTTTCGCAATGGTGGACCTTTAACCTCATAATACCAATTTTTTGGAAAATGTGCTTGGTGCGCGTAATGCAGCATAGAGATATAGATTTGCTACCATAAAATTGTTTTTAATTAACTTCCGATTTGTAAGTAATTTCTGAGATTAAACCTACTTTTAAGTTTCAAGACGTGTATTTCGTGGTTTTAGATGTGTTCAGGCAGGCTAGCCATGGCTTTCTAATTGTCTGAGCCGGCCCCCGTGGCGGAGAGGTTAGCACATCGCGCTACGACGCCAGGGGTTCCGGGTTCGAATCCCGGCATGTGCATGGATGTTAGTGAGTGTCCATTCATCAATGTCATCATATCAGAATGATTTTAGAATTTGGATCCAGGGAACAATCACAAACGATCAACTTAGGGTCCACTTCCAACCCTTGGATTCTTAATGCGTTATGAAATGACAGTGAGGAACACGTCGCATTATTCAATAATCTATAAGTAAGTCTTGTATTAAAGATTGACTCAATTAACTTCAACAAGAGAAGTTATTAATTTTATATTATTTCTATTGTAAAGATGACAAAAACCTGTTTTCAGAAAATGCGATTAATTAAATTGGCATCTGTAAGTTCTTTTTCTTCTAGTTCATAAACTGGAACGATTCAATTGATTGACAGATTTATTTTACTTCGCTTTTCTACCACTTTTGGCTAATTATGAAGATGAGGGTGAGTGATGATTAGATGAAATTGATCAAGGAACACTCACAATGAACACCCATACCGAGATTCGAAGCCGCGATCCTTGAGGAAAGGATAGCTAACTTCATGGTGCATTTTTTTCGGGGCATTAGATATTATTATTTTCCTACACATGTCATTTTTTTTGTCACATGTACACTGAGTTTCGGCTGTGGTATGAAACCGCCCTTCTGTTTGTATTCTACAAGGAAATATTTACCCACGTTTGCTATGTGGAGACTACAACTTCGGTCCTCCATCTGCAAAGGAAAAACTTCTTCAAGGGCCACAGACGGGATTTTTGAAATGTAGTAAAATATAAAAAGAATGTAAGTTTATAACTAACCCTCTATTATAACTATATATTATATAAAAGCTATAACTGAAATTGTATGAATATATGAGGGCTCACAATGCTGTTAGTCACTGGCCAGATTATTATGCTCAGTTCTCGAAGTGACGAGGTTGGGGGGGGGGGGCGCTACCCGATGGGGTAGTGGTAACGTCGTCGCCTTGTACTCATGGGGTCCCGGGTTCGATACCCGGTGGAGGCACATAGTAGATCGGATCCTACCTTCAACTATAGGTCCAGTCCCGATTAGACTTACTGTGAATAATGTGGACTTAAAACACAAACTCGAAGTGGGGGGGGGTATGATATCACCCCCCAGCTAACATTTTTCACTTGAAGCACTGATTTTTCTGTTTTTTAACAATTTGTTACTAATTACCAGACCAGTCATTGGGTACTAAGCTTCCTGTTGAGAGTTTGTGAGCTTGGCATAATTTATTTCTGAAAAAATGTAGCTATGCTAATTTTATCAAAAAAATCACACTGAAATATCTATGATACTGGTTTCTTCCTTTTTGTAAATGTAGAGGCTTCAAACAGAAAGAGATTGTATTTATTGGGAGAGATAAGACAAGGTTAGCAACATCGTAAAAGCTGTCTAGCTTTGTTTGAGTTTGTGACGTGTTGCCCTTATCAACAACTCCAACCTCGCAATGCCCGATGTTTGCTTCTCTCATCTCGAGGACTTCGATGTTGACGTCAGGCAGTTCCTCCACGTTCCGAACATCACGTGACTTATATGTTACGGTCGTTTGCAGACTATATCCGAAGCAGTTACCCTGGATTTCGTGTTGTTGGCAGCAACTGATAAGGTGCTCTGAAAAAACAAGTGAAATCAAATATAATGTCCCAGTATTTGCTTAGCAAGGACGTTCCTGATATTGAGGTAAGTAAGGGCCAAATGTATTTTCGTAGAATGTGGATACTTGCACAGAATAACGGACTACGTTCACAGACGCCTGACCTAAAAGACTAATAGACTAATACTATGTTAGTCAGGGGCGTCTGAGCCTTATTAAATGTGGAGTGAATGAACGAAATCTGATACCACTGTTCGAATTAAGCTCTTTGAGCGATGATTGAGTTGATGTTTTAAGTCCACTTTATGCACAGTAAGGCTAATCGGGACTGGACCTACAGTTTAAAGTGGAATCCGAACCACTATGTACCTCCACCGGGTGAATTTAGCTTTTTTGCTCTGGGGGCATGCCCACTTGTGATTTTGGAAGATACGTTTTTGATTGATTGATTGATTTGTTGTTTTAAGTCCACTTTATGCACAGTAAGGCTAATCGGGACTGGACCTACAGTTTAAAGTGTGATCGGAACCACTGTGCCATGTGCCTCCACCGGGTATCGAACCCGGGACCCCTTTATTACAAGGCGACGACGGGAAGATACTTTTTTTTTGGATATGCAAATTTGTATATGTTATCAATCAGTATACTAAACTATTGCCTTGCGGTTCTAAGTACCTTACAACTTTGGTTCTAACCTAGGTCATTAAAACTTATAACATTTCAGCGTAATTTAGAAACACTTAGTACCCTATATTTGCATTCTAAGAAAACCCAAACCCATACACAAAGCAGCTATCGAACTAATAACCCCGAAAACTTGACCAACTTTTTGTTGCCAACTTTTAAAACTTAATGTTCACCTAACCTACCTACAAGCTTCTTGTGAATACAAAGCGGCTAGAATCTACTTGCCGTCTTTTTTTCCTTTCGGTGGTAAGCGATGGGGGTTAACAACACTGCAGGCTCGTGTTTGCGTCCGCGTTGTGAATGCGTGTGCTTCGCTCGTTTGCGTTCGGGGTGGTGATTGTTTTTTTCCATTTGGCGAGTGGCTAAGATTTTCTTCCAAAACAAAAAAGTTCCTTCGGATTCTTTTGCGGACCACTTAGTGAAGTTCCAATAGAAAAGGAGTGCGGATTTGGCAAATAAAATAAACAAACAAAAAAAAAAAAAAAAAAAAAACAGGTTCCAAAAAATTATAGATAACAATTTAGTGCATCGTTGAAAACCCTTATTGTTGACTTGTTTCCAGACTGCGGCGTTTCTTTTGGTAAGTATTTTTTTTCTTCTTTCCGGTTTCTGTTAACGATAGCCCCACGAATCATTCGCGTTAGCCCCAAAAACCATGCACGGGTAGCCCCACGAACCATTCACGGGGACGAGGTTAGGTTAGACCTGTTAGGTTAGGTTCCATTAACACTCTATTCATCGAAAAATTCCCTCCGTACGTTCAATTCCGCGTATCCGGATAACAACGGATTTCCTCGATTTCCTCCTATAGGCCTACGTTGTTTTTCCTCGCATCAGGACTGACGTTTTTTTAATTCCTTATACAATAAGCTTTCCAACGATATATGACACGTGTCTAATATAGACTCTTACTCTTACCTATAATTCATATAGAATATTAAGTGGAAAACAGTCTGCTGTTGTCTCGGCTCGTGTATTGTTCATTTGCAGAATAATGTCCTTTTTTAATCCTCATGGCTGACCATTAATGGACAGGAATAATTTTTCAATTGTGCTTGTTACATAGTTAAGAAATTGTCATACTGTATGCTCTTTCTAACAAAGGACAAGAGAGAAAGAGGAGAGGAGAAGGAAGAAAATGAAGGAAAAAGAGCGTGAGATATAAAGCCCAATCCACATTCTATATGGAAGTATATATTTTTAGCCTTTTAGGTGAAAGTACAGTTCACTAGTGAAAGCCACCTGCTAGAAAGTTCCAAAACAACTTTCTAATAGTCTGGAGGGAGTAATGTTTTGTGTATATATAATGCCCTGTTTTTGGTATCTTGTTACTTTTGTACTTGATACAGAGTCTGATGAAGACCTTGCTAGAAGGTTGAAACGTTACGTTTAGTTTATGTTTTTAATAAAATAAATTACTGCCTTGGTCAGCATATTTATATTTTTTCATAATCATGGAAACAAGGCTTAATGGTGTTATAATATCAATAACAAAAAGAGGGGTGGAGTGAAATATGCGAATATTATAAATTCGAATTCTTAATACATAATCCTAAAACAATCATTTTTATTTGTTTTTTGTTTTTTTTAAATAAAAATCGGTTGGATCATATTTGGAGCAAAGCAACCTTTCTGAGGGCCACGATATGTTGCTGTTGAGTGATGCGTGGTCTGTGTATCTAGTCCCATTGCCGCCGTTTTATGACTTTCTCTCGTGGTCACTGACTTACACAGGGAGAGTGCTGATTGAGCTACAGCCCCTCCCGAAATTTTGAGAAAATCGAAATTTTCAAATGAAAGAAGTAAAGAATGCGGGAAAAACCAAAGTGGTAAATGTAACTCCCTTAAAATGAGCCCCAATTACCATTCTTGTCTTTGAATAACCTTTAAAACGAAGGTTAATAATGGTAAATTACTTTATTGTGTATCCCGTCCCCCGCTTGGAACACAGTTATGTAATATTAGCCTTAGAATTCCAGACCCCTCCGAAAATAAATCCTGCGTACGCCTATGCTCGTGGTGCTAGGAAAACCCTCTAAAATTTGGGGTTCATGCTGGAGTTCGAACCCTAAATGAAATACATTATTAAGAAAACAATAATAGAAGAAATTCAAAGTAAAATTTTACTTTTGCGAGGATGGAAAAGTACACCATCTGTTCGCTGTGCATAATTTCCATTGCCAAAAGTTTAAACATATGCTGCATTAAGTGTTAATGAAATTTTTGTGTTGTGTGGTCACACCGATAACATTTCATTTTTATCATTCGTTATTTTAAAATGTTGTCATGATGATGCATATTGATTTTTGGTTTGCATACCATTTACACGATTATCAGTAAGCACAATCTGGGCAACGTTTCACGCTATTAGCAATTTCTGCAAATCTTTTTCTTAAGATAAATTTTCATCCAAAATATTCGCGTCGTTTATGTTTTTAAATCATATCCAAATCGTATCGTTATCCAAGGGTCAAAAACATTTGACATATGAAATCTGGTTTTGAAATCTGGTTTTGAGAGACCGTCAGTTTTAAACTTCTTATTTCTGGTCAATTTCGGTCCTAATATCTCTTAAAAGCAATCTCCTAAAAATCTGAGTTTAGGCTACTGTGAAGTCCTACAAAAAAAGAAATAAGGGTGGAATTATAATATAGTTAAAATATCGAGCCCTAGATATGTGATTGAAAGACTAAGCTGATAAGTTCTTTTGTCTTTCATCTTCTTCTTCTTCTTCTCTTCCATTCCCTTATGCCGTTAAGCGTCGGGTACCTCGTTCTGTCCATCTCATCCACTCCGTCCGGTCTCGACTCATTCTTCTCATTTCGTTCTTAGTTTTTCCATATTTTAATCCTACCTTTTCTATTCTATCTTCCCATGTATTTCTTGGCCTGCCTCTTCCTACTCTACCCTCAACCCTCATATCCATCACTTGCTTGGCTTTCCTATCTTCATTCATTCTATTTACATGTCCATACCACTTCAGCTGGCGTTCCTCTACTACTTCAGTCATTGTCTTCTTTTGTTTTACCTCTTCTCTTATTCTTTCATTTCTTATTCTGTCTCTTCGAGTTTTCCCCACTGTTCTTCTAAGATATTTCATCTCTATTGCTTGAAATTTACTTAGATGTTTATCTTGGAGTGCTAAGTAATACTTTAGTGGGAAAAAGAGAGATCAGTATAAAAACAAAAATGCAACTCTTTTGTCTTTCAAGGTTTTCAAATTGTGCACCACGATGGAATGGAATTTGTAATTTTGATATTTTGCGACCCTTTTCTCTCACTTTTGGCTAATCGCGACGATGAGGATATATGATGATTAGGCGAAGGAACACCCATGCCCATCCCGGGATTCGAACTCGTTAGTCTGCAAAACGCGGTCCAGGATGTACTGCGTGGAAGAGAGGTTGACAATTGGGTGTATTCCGAAAGGGCCACCCCTAACACCCCACTGTACTGAATTGTTTAAAAACACAGACACCCATCAGAACCAAAATTACTTTTCAATGGTGAAGGGAGTTGGGGTTCAAATGCCCCAAAATTCAAGTGTGTACACAAAATGTGAATATGTAATTTAAAGTCCATCGATTCTTCGAATGATCAAATATTTCCAATAATTTTTAGTTATAATTTTGTGAGCATCGGTTGATGTCATTGAAATTAGTCTCAACGGTCTAAAAATATAAGCAGTGTTTCGCACATTTCTTTCAGTGTCCTTACTGAGAAATGAAAAATCTCAATACTTACCCGACACCAAATCCCAATACATAAAACGGTCTAATATTCGATTGCACTGTTAAGTTTTACACATATACAGCTAAGTACATTACATTATTTTGCAACAACTTCATGAAATTCGAAGGTTATATGTTTCTGCAATTAAGGTAAAAATTGACTTTCAAGACTAAATGTTATAGTTTTTTGTAAATATGAGGTGTAAGAAAGAGTACGCCATTCAAGATCTTTAAAAGTAAATCAAATATGATTTCTATTCTTCATTAAAACCAGAGCTGCACATGAAATTTTAAAATTTAAGATTCTGGGAGAATAGCCAACTTCGAATGAACTAGAATGTATGTGAATAAAAAAAATACATTCGAATCTGAAATGTTCGTGTAAATACATGTGTTAATGTGGTAAGAAGTACAATGTATTACAGGTGTGCATGAATTTACGCAGCAAGTTGCAGCTTGTTAAGAATAATAAATCGAATAATAAATAAGTATAGATTGTCCTCCCTAATAGTAAACGAAAGTAAAACAAAATATATATGAAATGTGGGAGGAAACCAAATAAAGAAGATAAACTAATAACAGACACAACGAGTCTTGATAATGTTGAATCTTTTAAATACTTAGGCTCAATTGTGAATACCAATAATTCAATAAAGAAGAAATAATTATAGCAGGAAACAAAGCTTTTTATTCAAATAAAAACTTATTACAAAATTATCTCATCTCAAAAAAATCAAAACTTGTTATATTGGTCAATCATTAGACCAGTGACAACATATGCCTTTGAAACATGGGTCCTGAAAGATAGCCTAATACAAAAACTACTAATATTTGAAAGGAGAATATTAAGAAAAATATTTAACCCTTCGAAAATGAGCGATGGCTTTTGGAGAATTAAAGCAAATGACGAGCTAGACCAGTTGATTAAGCATAAGAATATAATTCGATTCATAAAAGCCCAAATATGAATATGGTTAGGGCATATCGAAAGATTGTCCAATGAGAGAACAGTCAAAAAGATATATAAATGGAAACCATTTGTCAAGAGGCCAATAGGTAGACCTAAAGTTAGATAGGAAGATGATGTTAGAAATGATATTAGAATAATGAAGATCTCAAATTGGAAGAAGGATGTCCAGGATAGAATTAAATGGAAGAAAATTGTTGAGCAGACCAAAACTCATAAAGAGTTCTAGCGCCAAGTAAGAAGAAGAAGATTGAGATTAGTGTTGCCCACGGGACGAGACGGGACACGCTTTTAAAAGTTAGAGACGAGACGAGATTGATCATGTGTCCCGAGACAAACGAATATTTTCGAGACGAGACAGCATTTCACAGCATTTCCACGAGCCGAGACAGGCCAAAGTCTCGTCTCGTGGGCAACACTAATTGAGATTGTCCTCCCCTCCCTATAATTGAGATTACTTGATGCTTGCGGGCGTAAATGACTTTAGCGTGGTTAAGCTATGTCAGAAAAAAATCTCGGAAATCGGGGGAAGGGAAGTTGCAATGACTTCTTTGGAAGCAACCCGGAGCTAAAAGAAATTGCAACCAAAAGAAGGCAATTTTCCCATACCACTTCCTCAAATACCACCCTGATCAGAAAAGTTCTGTGAACCTCCTGGTACTGACTGTTGACCTTACAATCACGTGACCAAGATATCACAGGATCTGTTTAGCCACAAATCTCTGCCGCAAACAATACTTGCCTCTGGGTACAGGGAACAAAAGAATGTGCCGTACAAAACATGCCATGTCCGGCGTTTCCCTTGCAGTACAAAGAGGGCGTGACCGCGTATCAGTGACGGCGCCAGAGAAAATTGACTGGGGGCGGAAGGGGGCGATAAAATATTGTAGGGGACAGTTACATTACTTGCACACAATGTACGTATATGCGTGCATGTACGATCTCTCGTCGAGCTAATGTAGCCTCTAAAGTGTGTTCATGTAGGCTTACATTCAGCCCCGGCCCTAGGAATTTTGCCGCCCCGTGCAATTTTACTTCTTGCTGCCCCCACCCCAAAATACGTACAGTCTTAGAAAAAAATACCTGGGCCACGGGACGTAGAATTTCGTAACGTCTTAAAGCCTGTTGTTTATGCAACCCAAATAACAAAATATTCGCTTAAGTTTGCCTGGTGATTCTGACTTCTCGGGAAGGATTGAGCTTTGATAGCATGAGTCACATGACTCGTGCCCCAGCCACAACAAACAGCTGGGTGCTACGATGCCTCCAGAAGAAAATTTCAGGAACTGGTTTCTTGACAAGAGCTACTCGTAAGGAAATACTATTCTATCAAGTGATATTAGAGTCATTGTCAAGAAGGTTCGCTGAAATGATGGTTCTCATCACAGACCACATGCCACACGTTAATTGTTTAAGTCTAGTTCATGCACTGGACCTACAGATTAAAATGGGATTCGAACCAAATGCCTCTCTACTTGGTATTGAATTCGGAAGCCTTTCATTACATGGCGAAGACGTTACCACTACGAAATCAGAGAGGCAATGGAACCCCTTGAGAAAGAGATAAGCGAAAATTGCTACCTGACAAACCATATTTGCCCGTAAATTTTAAATATAAGACAATATTTTGTACTGACAGTTTCGAACCGTGGGAGAGGCATATATTTTTTTGTACCATCGTCCATTTCACGAGTTTATAATTCTTCCTCACCGACACGAGTAACGCGAGTGGTAGAAGAAAAGCGAAGTAAAATAACTGAAACAGAAATAAAAGGAAAAAGCGAAATAAATTTTATTCATAATATTCTGCAGTCACTTGAGTTGTATTCACGGGATGCTATCTTTAAAGAAAGCCGTGGTCTCTTCCTTGTCTTTTTCGCTTTCTTTGTGCTCTTGCTTCCCCCGTCACGATTGGTCTAAAACTAATTAATGCGACGTTAATTAAACAATCCAAACAACGAAACAATGCACAATCAACTGCACAAAACATCATTCCAAATGTTTTCGAATCGGAAAACAATTGAGATGCTGTAAAATGACTTAAGATGCAGTAATAAAGTGGGAATTCGGTACCGTATAGAATTAAATCGGTAGAGATGTTCGATTTGATTGGATGTTTGTTATTTAGATTTGCTATTCTTTCACTTTTGGCAAATAGCGACGATGAAGATGAGTGATGCTATGATGAAATTGATGAAGGGACACTTACCAAGGACACCCACGCCCAAGTCGAGATTCTAACCAGGGACCCATGGCATCGTAGGGCGCTGTGCTAACCACTCCTCCATGGAGTGGACATTATAGCATATTTTGTGTGCTCAATTGGGATCAATCAATGGAATGAATAGGCATATTATATGATTAATAAATTCATATCATAATACCACGTCATATTATTCGGCACGAAGTAACATCAGAGACATTCAATCTTGCATTTTTGCCTTTCAACTAATTCTTTGAATTCAGGTTAATCACAACAATAAGATAAATTATGAAGAAAATGATAGTGAATGTGGGATATTGACAGTTATTACGAATTTCCTGAGAGAAACAACATTAAGCAGGCTCGGTGGTCAAGCTCATTAAGTGATTGACATTCGATATCGTCGCCAAAGTTATCGGGTTTGAGTACCGTCCTTGTCGGGGGTGTTTGACTATTTCGTCATCAATTTCATGTAATGGTCACTCGTCCTTATCGTCGCGATCATCGAACAGGGAATAAAAATTATAAAAATAAATACGATGGAAGAGTACTTATTTCATCTCTCACGAAATCTCCTACAAAACCGGAATATATAAAATACATGTATATTCATTCACATACATTTTCGATTTCTATATTTAACGGGAGAGCAATTTTCAATTCGACAAACCGAGAGGCGGAGAAACTGTCAAGTCTCGTTTCTTCTTGGCACCTCCGTAATCGAGTTGTTCTGTTTGTCATTGGCTTTGTATTGGCAATTATTGTCATTATTCTTCCCCTGCAGGTAAACCATAACGATGAATTATGATGAAATGAAGCAGATAAAAGGGCAAGAACAAGAAAGTCATGCCTGTTCGGGACTCCAACCCAGAACCTTATGTAACGAGATTTGAAATTCTGGAGAAGGCGTCAGTGTTTCGCTTGGTTTTCTCTTTCCTCTACTTCTCTTATATTATCATACATGTATAATAAAAATGGATCTGATACGATATGTTGCGATTCATAATTGTGCTGGTTAGATGCTACAGATGTGAACTCCAACCTGCAATATATTATTCCCTTTTTATTTCGTATCTGGTTGAACATGAAATTTTCTTACACTGTGACAATTTCTTTCTTAGTTTTGGTTTGGTGCACATATATGCTAATCTGGACTCAACCTTCAGTTTAAAGTGGGATACTAACCACTATGTGCATCCATCGTGTATCAAACCCGGGATCCACTGATTACAAGGCGACGACGTTATCACTACTCCATCGAGGAGGCCCCATGACAAAATGTTATTCACTCGATCTCTACCATAATTTATTTCAGCATTTACATTTTCGTTTTCTTCTTCTTTTTTCCTTTTGTTAACTACTCTTATACAACTCTTTTTGCGTCTTCGAATTTCTTCTTGTTTCAGGAAAAAATAATACATGCAGGCTGTATAAAAATCCCCCGTTCAAATAGATAAAACGTTCACTCTCGAGAACTAATTTACATGTTTATCACTAACGTAACCATTAGGAAACTATTGAAATGTTAACTGATATAACTGCAGATGAAACAATACTTACAGCCACTAACGAAATATCTATTCTTGTGTAGCCTCACAGACAAGTATCTGGTGAGTCATTCACTCTTGCTGACTACGGGCGAAGGTCACTGAACTAAAGGGTGGTGGCAAGCAAGCAGGCTTCTGTTCTACCAAAGACGAGGTCACGTGTTCCAGTTATCAATGGCGTACGAAATAAGGAGGAACACAGCTATCTGACGTATGTTTTGGTCCCGTCATTGCACGTAGACAGTGGCGTATGCTGGTTCTAACGAGTGGGTAATCTCCGACCTTTTGATCCTCAAACTCCAAAAGTTTCCGTGCAATTTATGTCACGCTCCATATTGGATTTAGGAATATTGTGTCGGAATGTTTGTCTTATTGCTACGATCACAATCAATTAATTCTCGTTATTGCAGTTTACTATACGCGTAGAATTTCAAATAATAAAACAAGACAGTATTATAAAGCTATAAAAAAACAGCCTGTGAAATATAAAAATGAAAGACGTGCACTAGTGAAATAAAAACCCGCAATATTGATTTAAGTGCAAAATTCAACTTACTCCAGGACCCGATTACTTGTGCCGTACTACATCCAAAGCACGCTGTTTGTCCAGTTGCACGTCAATACGTGTCTGGGCGAAAGATTGCAGCTTAACAAAGGAAGTTATGTGACTTTTGGATTTTTCATGTTTGGCACAAGTGTTGCAAAGATTACAGTCACGCGTCCATACATTCTTTTCAGCCCCGAAAAGTAAGCACGGCGAACAAAAATGCAAAGCTTATTAACACTTATACTTCCTGTCAACCATGGTGTTTTGTCATAATTTGCTTGCGAAAATGCCTCACATATTCCCGATTTTGTCTTTGTGTGTAGAAATAAGTTCAAGCGATGACACTGGCCTACCTGTATTAACAATTTGCAACTTCTCCTGAAAAGATCTTGTTCCAAAAGGTTTCACCAGCAAATCTTGTATCACATCCATTACCCTTTAACACAGCACTATCACGACAAACACTAACACCTAAATAAATAATAAACACGAAGCACAGCACGAAGCCAACGACTACACGCATTCAGTTTCACGCGCCAAACTTCTGTTGTTGTGTTCCTGGCTCAGAATGAAATTCCCTATGAATAATAAAAAAAATCCCTTTCCGAGCTCGAAATGACAGGTTTTTAAAAGTTCGAATCATTGCAGGTCAGAGTCAGAATTTTATTTCGGGATGGGGATCATCCCTTATTAGCAGCCGCCACATAAATTTGAAACAGTGGGGTTAGAAGTCCTGAAGATGAATCTCAGATTATTACAACGTATTAAGCAAAGTGTTTAATCCTGCTAATGAAGTAAAATGAATTACCACTATACACTTTTTAAATTAGATATTTGTACTATTTCGGGGAGGGGGGTTTCCCTTTAAAAAAATATTCAGTTCCGTGAGAGAAGTATTCTCGCTGCTTTTGAAGATTAGAGAGGAGAAACAATCACTATTTTTGTAAATACAAGGATAAGGGGAGTCAGCAAATAGGTGCTTTAATTGCTTAAGCCTTGAATTTTAATTCAGTTTGCTTCATCTTCAATATTTAAGCTTTTCCCTTTTGATAAATTTATGTTCAAGTAACAGAAATCAGCAAGACAGAAGCAAATGTAAAGTGAAAATTAGCGTAGAATTGGTTTGCCCATGTTATTCAGTTTTCCTGTTCTTCGCACTCTACCGGGTACGTTTTCCCTAGTTGAGCGGAGGGAACGGAAAAGGCTCTCAAGGTTGAGAGTGCGACCGGTGGACTCTCACAAGAAGGAGCTTACCCTGGGCACGGAATCACCGCGCCTGAAAAGCAGTGTTTCCTCCCCCTCTTTATTTTGTCCTCCCTCCTCGCCAAGGGTTGTAAGGAAAGCGGGAGGAATGACGTCAGGGTGAGATTCCCTGAAGTCATTCCACCGGCTGGAGGAAAAGTGGGTGCGTATAGAGGTCCCTCAACTTTCGTATTCTGTTTCATTTCAGAACCCTATCCGATGTAGGTTTTAGGTTCTGTTTCTGTTCGGTTATTTCACGTTGTCTTCCTGCTTATGTTATTCGCGACGAAGGCTCTGGATTCGATAATCTGGACAATAACGGGATTGTGTTGGTTGCTTGATTTGATGTCTTAAGTTCACTTTATGTCCTGTTAGGCTAATCGTGAATGGACCTACAGTTTAAAGGGGGATCCGAACCACTATGTTCCTCCACCGAGTATCGAACCCGGGATCCCTTAATTACAAGGCGCCCACGATCCCACTCCGCCATCGGGGATTGTGTTCGCAACGAATGAATCAAATTTGAGTGATATGATATGCAACCATTGGAAGACTATTGAAAGAAAAGCTACGGGAACCTGCCAGTTTTTCTACTGCAGACAGGAAACCATAAACATGCAAGAGAAGCTTATATTCTATGAAACCTGACGCTATGTGCTCGAATACTGGCTATATATAATCCATAGAGGCATAGCAACGTTAAACAACCTCTTATATGATACATATAGGTTTAAAAAGGTCGAAATACAAAGATTGTGTGCGCCTCACTGATGGCGTAGTGGTAAGGCCTTGTAATCAAGGGGTCTCGGGTACGATACCAGGTGATCGCATATAGTGGTTCGGATCCCACTTTAAACTGTATGCAGTTCAGATTAGTCTATCTGTGCCGGTGACTCAGTCGGTAACGCGTCTGACTACCATGCTATAGGCCCCGGGTTCGATCCCCGGCCGGTTCAAGCCAGGGAACTTTTCTAACGTTGGAAGCGGCCCCGGCGCCCACCCAGCGTCGAATGACATGGATACCTGGGGGAAACCCTGGGGGTAAAGGCGGTCAGGGGCGTGATGCTGATCACATCACCCCCCACTCACGAACGAATCAAGAAAGTATGGGGCGGCGTGATGCTGATCACATCACCCCCACTCACGAACGAATCAAGAAAGTGTGGGGCGTTACCCCCACACCCCCTATACGCCTTCATGGCGTAGCGCTAAGCACAGGTGAGAACTTTACCTTTTTTTGCATAAAGTGGACTTACAACAAAATTTAAAATTGCGATAAAGATTATGATAAGGTATTAAAGAATTGGGTCTAACACATTTTTTTATTGTTTACCAATGACCTTGTTAACGGTGGAAGCGGTCCCGGCGTCTACCCAGCGTCGAATAACATGGGTACCTGGGGGAAACCCTGGGGGGTAAAGGCGGTCAGGGGCGTGATGCTGATCACATCACCCCCACTCACGACCGGATCAAGAAAGTGTGGGGCGTTACCCCCACACCCCTTAGCAGCTTTAAGAAACCTGATTTTTTGGGGGGGTTACAAATGCCCTTTCTGCTCCCGTCAAGTTACGCCTATGAAAAAACAGGAATTCAAAGTAAAAGACTGTCCCGACTAAATCGGGAGACACGTCTGATAGATTTACAAATGGGAAAATCATAATTAAGCGTGTAGTTGAAAACAACCTATTTTCATATATTGCATGCAGCTCTACTTTTTCTGCAATGTGGATCAAGAACTGGGGACGTGGAGAAGCACAACACTCCACGTAACCAATAGTCACGTGACCCTCTTTGCTTTCCTGTCATGTTGACCTTCGCGTGGAACACATTTCTCGGTGTTAAGACAGGCAAAATCACCCGATCATCGAAGGGTGCAATATGTGTTGCCTACCCTCCTGCATTACTTGCTCCTATTAAAGCCTTATGGGGAAGAACTTTTTTCCATGACTGTACACCCAACGGCAAATGAAACAGTAGGCGAATTGTCCACTACCATTTTCATTCAGTCTGTATTACACAATGTGATGACAATGAATTGAAATAAAGACGTCAATATGCAGAGAACAATGGCTGCTTCGAACCAACATAGTTTCATTCCTTAAAACAACGCAGGATGTAGAATAAAAAAGTAATGAAATTAGCGATGGACAATTTGCATACCATTATCTTTGCCGTTGACTGTACAAAGAAAACGTAATGTATGAACAACTAAGGCTCTGTCCAAAAGGTACAAAGTACATACTTGAAGCATGGTCTTAACGGAAGTGACGTCACTTAGTACAGTTCGAAGATGTCAAGTTCACGAGATATCGAGACCACAGGGCAGAGCACACGAACTTGGAGGCTTGGTCATGTGACAAGTGGACTTGTTGTTCATTTGTTTGAAATCGCGGAGGTAGAAAACCAGCAAGTTGTTTGTTGCAGTTCTCCTAAGGTGGCGGACCCTGTGGCCGAGTGGTTAGCACATCGCGCTGCGACGCCAAGGGTCCCGGGTTCGAATCCTGCTCGGGCTTGGTTATTTGTGAATGTCCATCAATTTCATCATTTCATCACTCATCCCCATCTTCGCAAATTAGCCAAGAGGCACAAAACGCGAAGTAAAATAAACTAAATCAATCAATCAATTCTTCTAAGGTGTGGAAATGTATATATTAGAACATTTACAAATGCTATGTGATTTCTGTGGTGAAAAACAAGTGTTTGAAACGTGTCCTCTGTTATATCTGTTATATCTACTGACCGTATTTGGCGATGGAGTCGAAGTGCAGTTCGAAAGATCTTCACTTCCAGTCCACGACTTCAAGACCGCACTGCGAGATCATTCTCGAAGTATGCTCGCTTCAAGTACGGTCTTGCACCTTTTGGACACGGCCTAAGCTTGTTATCTGTGGCAATTTCACATGGTATAATATATAATTCTTAACATAATAAAATGAAATAATATATAATGTGAGAAGATAATTTATTCATAAATAAAAAATAATATATATTTAAGCCTAACAATAATAAAATATCTGTTGCATTTACTCACCATAGTTTCTGCCGACGTGCAGAACTCTCAGCTCTCCTGTTTTGTTTCACTTTTCTCATGACTATTTATACTCTACATAATTATGTATATTTGCCAGAACGTTGTACATGAAGTAAAATATCTTCATTTCATCACTATTTACAATAAACTATGAATGTACAATTATGTACGCCTCGTAAACCATGATTTCTTCATGATTACACTGTTCACTTTGTACCTTTTCCGCCCTTAAGTTGGAAAGCTTACAAATGAACTTTTCTAGCTTTTCTATTTGCAAAGTCGCGAATAACAGAACCATCCATAGTCTAATTTTTGACCAATTTCATGTTCAATTGAGATCATGACACAAATTCACAAGTCTCTGAATACATTGTCACACTCAAACGCGCGCGCGTTCTCACACACGACATACACGAACTTCACTATCGTTACACCGACAAGATCGTAAATGAGGTGCAACCAGCAACGACAAAAACAGTGGATATTCGTACTTACTATTGCGTCTTGCGCACCATCTTTCGCGATCAACACGTCAAAGAACAGCAGCTCTATTTCCGACTACCGAATGGGACACGTCAGTTTAACTCAAACCTCGATAACAGGGGGCGGGGGCGGAGGACTGGCGCGCGATCAAACAATAGATAGCGTTGTAACTTGGCACCGCACACGCACAGTAGACGTTTTAATGGATTTAATTTGAATTTTCTCCGCCCCAAGAAGACGAAAGTGCCTCAAATAATGCAGCTTCCATTGTCTATACATTTTGCCGCCCCCTTGAGCTTGCCGCCCCTTGCAAATGCACGTGTTGCACGTACGGTAGAGCCGGCCCTGCTTACATTAAAACTTCATAATTCATCGTCTTCCTTGAGATAAACTAGTGATATAAATATTCAAGTTCTAAGATAATTATATAACTTACCAAAACCAAATGCTTCGAGGAGTTTAATTTTCTTGGAAAGAGAATATGACGTTGAAAGAAAATAATTTTGTTAAGTATTAGAAACATCGAAAGTCACTTAGTGAAGTACAATTCTCCTATTCGCATCGTATGTGCTTTGGAGACCTGAAGTACGTCTAAGAGTTGGTATTCCTCCTCCTCAATAGCAAGGACAGCCAGATGAGACAGCCCAACACACAGCATTCTGTTGCGAGCAAGACTTTTCTCAAACGTTTTAAACACGAGAAGATTTTTTCTTTATTTTTCACATGCTGCTCTGGAAACCGGGATTGCCACAGAGATTGCAAATAGTTTGTGAACCTCGCGAAATGCCCATTTATACTTGGATAGGATATCGACGAAATCCATTAATAACACTGGCCTGCATGGTTTTGGATGACACGCAAATGTCCGTTGTCTCTGAATAGTTGCAGCATGCTGTCAAAAATGAAATCCATTTTTACCGATCACGTCTAGTTTTTTTTCTTCCAGAAAATAGCAATATATTAACTGCCTTAATTTCACAATAACATGTGTAGTTCTATCATTTCCTCAATAGATGGCTCTGTTTAGATGGTGGTAAAATATTGGTTATCTACTACAATACAAATCCTCAAATTTTGAACTATAAATGCACATACAATAGTAAGCATTTAATCCGCCTTCTATCTTTACAAGACACATTGACATGAAAATTGTAAACTTTGATTACTCAAGTTCCATTTTCGAAATTTCTCATAAAAAATTCCTTCACAAAATGTCCACAACTCAATGTTATAATGTAATGGGTTGATTGAACTTAATGACGTGGAGAAAAATCCTGATCTAGGAAAAAAATACTGACGTGATGGGAAGAAATTTATTTCATAACCATCATCAGCATTCAAAATACTTACAGAATCACCCATTGGTTTGTAAACAATCGAAATTTCTCTTGCTTAAATTTATTTTGTTGCGTTCTGTAATAGGTGTAATGGAATGGCGAATATGAGAATTTTGATTGTGAAAAATCCTGACGTGATGGGAAAAAATGGATGTCATTTCTGTGATCAGCATTCAAAATACTTACAGAATCACCTATTGATTTGAAAACATCCGATTTTTTTCACAAAATGCAGTGCTGTGTAATAATACTTTTGTCACATTCTTTGTAACGCTGAAGAGTATTGGGCAAAATCTGCATTTGAGCTTTCAAAGCAATGATATCACGGGAACAAAAATTTGCAAAAGCTACAGTTATCTCATAATTCAAGAAATATTCTGACCCTGGTACACCTTCAATCTGGGGATCATCTGACCCCTGTACGCCCCTCCGATTTCCATGAAATTTGACAGGTGTATAGAGAGGCCCTATGCCCCCTGTTTCTTCCTATGCCATATTTACGTGGTTTCGGGGTCAGATCACCACTTCAATTTCTCCTCATCTTGACATTTGAGGGGGAGGGTTGCCCCCTAAAACAGTTTTTTAGCTGAAACACAAAAACACGCACTTCTTCCTTTGGGCCCCTCCATACACCTGCCAAATTTCATGGAAATCGGAGTGGCACACACGGGCCAGATCCCCGCGTCAATTTGTCTTCATCTTGACCTTTGAGGGGGGTTTTGCCCCCTAAAACAGTTTTTTTTTTCCAGCTGAAACACAAAAACACGTATTTCTTCCTTTGGGCCCCTCTATACACCTGCCAAGTTTCATGGAAATCGGAGGGGGAGACTTAGACCTCCCTGGTAAGTTTTGGATCCGGATCCGAAAGTTCTGGATCCGGATCCGAAAGTTCTGGATCCGGATCCGAAAGTTCTGGATCCGGATCCGAAAGTACCGGATCCGGATCTGAAAATTCCGGATCCGAAAAATTTTAGGATCCGGATCCTTAAGATCCGGAACCAACCGGATCCGCCAGGATCCGGATCTGGCCATCCCTAACTCATAGAACTAGCTCTGTCGTATGTGCTACATAATTGCATGCATCTATGGAGTTCTTACCTAAGATTCTGAGCTCAGTTCTCGCGCGGATTGATACATAAAACCTGCTGCAAACTTAGCCTGACGCGCGGCTTAGGTATATATGCAAAGAGCGACGAATCTTAAAAAAAGCGTTCGTTTATCTGCCCGCGATGCACACATTTTACAATAACTGACACATGTTCCTTCGTCGCAGTGTCTTTTGTTTCACAGCCATCAATGCAAATACGTGTGTCTCCTCCATTTCTTGGCTTATTTTACTGAGAATAAGCGTGGACATTACGCAGATGAATTCGTTTTGAATCGAAGTGTGAGTATAATTTGCGTTTAGAGGTCCAAGATCAATACGTTTGCGAATTACATCGTCGTATTTTGAAATTAACATCAAGAGTTAAAAAATTTCCTCTGTCAAGCCTTGCCTCATTCTCATGATCACCTCGAAATGCCAGACCGTTAATACCAAGAAACCGCAATACATCCACAACAACTGACATACGAGCCACCAGCGTTGCCCATCCCCCCCAAGGCCCATGACGCACTCCTCCCCCAAAAGGTAGAACATCCTGCCCGTTTATGCCGAATTAATTATTTTTGTTACACAAAATTTGCGGAAAAATAAAATACCAGAGATGCAACCAAAATGTTTTGTCTGGGGGGAGGGAAAGTACAAAAAAAACGTACCAATAATAATAATAACATAAATAATGACTTTATTATTATTATTATTATTATTATTTCTAGTACTGCTACCAGTAGTAGTAGTAGTATCAAAGACGTTATTATCCTCGTAAATTACGCATAAAGGGGGTAGAAGCCTATGCTAAAGCATTTGTTTGTAACAAACGATTTGAAATATTTTTTCAACACCGTCAATTTCACATGAGCTAATAATGGAAATCAAGCACACAAACTGTATTTTTGAATGAATGATAAATGCATGTGTAACTTTCATGTACAACATATGTTTTACACATATGCAACATGGAGCGACATAAAATAGAAAATACATATGCATATGCAACAAGGTAACACTAAATTGTGTACGTATTCAAAGCTTATTCAATACAAATTAACACTTATGTAAATACATTACATTACAGAAAAGAAGTATAATGGGAGCGAAGCGAGCAAGAAAATTTTTATATCAAATTTTTGCAATTGAAAACAATATTTATTTAATACGGCGCAAATAATTTCACTGGACGCAATGGCATTCTCTTTTTTACAACTTTTTTTTTTAGATCATTCGGCGGCCATGGTCGACTGCCACCGTCCCTAGCTAGAGCTCTGAACTTGACGAGAACGAGAAAAGCAGATAATGCGAGCGAAGCAAGGAAGAACATTTTACAAAATGTGTTTTTATTTGCATAAAATTTGAAATCGAAGGGGGTAATTGCTCCTCTGTGCCCCCTGCAGGTGCCCTAGGCCGTCAATGTTTGCCCCCCTATTTGCCCCTGCGCAAATAATATCGCAGGGCGCCAAGGCATTCTCTCTTTCACAACTTTTTTTTCATTTAGAACATTCGGCGCCCATGGCCGACTCCTGCCGCCCCTAGCTACAGCTCTGAACTTGACGAAAACGGAAAAAGCAGATAAATGCTAGCGAAGCAAGCAAGAAAATTTTACAAAATGAATTTATATTTGCATAACATTTGAAATCGAAGGGGTAATTGCTCCTCTGTGTTCCCCCTGCGCCTTGGCTGTCAATGTTTGTCCCCCCTTGCTACCCTAGAATTGACTTCCGCCGAAAGTGAGGAGGGGGGGGGGGCAGTGACGCCCTGCCACCAGTGATGTGCCGTAGACTATAAGTTTACGTCTACGTGCGTTGTCTACACGTAATCTACGCGTAGATTACATTGGGTTGTAGTTTACATAGACTACGTAGACAATTTAAAGTGCATTAAAATTAATTTTCAAGGGTTTCTTGAGAGGAAAGTGACAATTTCAACTATATTGGTTCCTAACGAAATGAAAAGAATCCTATTTACAACAACATTTCTCTTCTATTCTATCATCAACTATGGAAGAAGATAAATAGGATGCAAAAAAAGGCAACAGATGGCAGTCGTGAGGCAAGAGTGGTCTTTTCCCCATAAAACACTAGAATATTTCCTATATTAGGTTTCTTCCTAGGTGAAATTGTTCGAATTTCGAAGAAAGAGTATGAAAAGTTCTCTTCACACATCAGCAACTGATACGCAGTATAATTTTCTTTTAATCCCACAGCGCCCTTTGCTAAGTTATCACCTTTCGCCATGCTGTTTACATAGATTACGTAATCTACGTGTATAAAATAGTCTACGTGTAGAATGTAGGCTATCGTTGTTTACGCGTAGACGCACATCACTGCCTGCCACCCTGTGGTTGCGTCACTGTATAATACAGACATATTTAAGCAATATATGTTTACTTTAGATAATTTAGGCTCACTGCCATTGTTAGTCAACCTCATTCTGCACATTTTGTCTGCTCGACTAACCTTGTATTAATGCAAATACCACGCCCCCTCCATTCAAACCGATTCTAAAGACATAAGAGGTGGTGTTTCATTTCAACCCTATCGCCGCGATCACCCACAGGTAGGTAGAAAAACTGTACATAATAACCAAAACTAAAAATCAATAACAAGTCAATCAAACGATACGATCCCCCCCATTTTTGTGTGAAAATATATAGAATTGGTATAAAATTTTGCCCCCCCCCAAAAAAAATTCCGTGGGCACCCCTGCGAGCCACTATTAGTACAATTTGCCCGTACTACAGATGGTGTTTTGTGGTCCCCGCGTTTAGCGCTTTTTTCCAGTTCTCAAAACATTTAAACAGGTTAATCGCGACGATTACAGGGCATACATGAAAGAAAAATCACCTATGCCCAGATTGATGCTGGAATCTTGAACGAGAGTCACATACATACCCTGGCGTACGCAGGATTTTTTTTCGGGGAGGGGGGGGGGCTGAACTTATGAACTTGGATGGTGCATAGGTGAGTTCAGTGACGCAGGAACGTTTTTCATCTGTGTGATACGTAATTCGTCCTCCATACATGGGCGTATTTAAGGGGGGGGTTCAACGGGTCCACCCCCCTCCCTAGGTTCAGTAAAATTACCAGATTACATGTTCTATCCGCTATGCGCAGTGACTTGCTCGTAAAAATTTATTCGGACTTATTTTGTTCTAAATTTGAGTGTATGAGGTCATATTGATGGGAAAGAAATTAATACGCCAGATGGGACTGCAGACCAAATGTCTGCAATTTCCTGAAAGTTTCGGAATTTCTCTGGAAAATACTCAGAAAACTCCTAACATTTCGCAAATTTTAGAATGCTACATGTAATTTCTCCCCGAAGCAGCTGTTTGTGTTTATAGCACGAATATTACTATTTCATTATAGCTAAGTTCCCGACATGGTGTGCTACCATTAAAGAATTAAGTATTCCTCAGGTTCTATTTTTTGACAATTTGAAATTTCTTAACTGTTTGATAATCCCGGAAGTCGATAAATTATTTCCCAAAGTCTAGATCGGAATGGGAAACTTTCTTTCCCATTTGTCCCTATTGGAGATTATAACTGCATCTGAGTTAGCTTCAGCTATTAGTACTTCTGCTCTCTCTGGGTTGAGTGGGTGTTGATTTAGTAAAAAAAATGGTTGGTGTGAATTCGATGGTTCTGATGTAATGGGTGGTAGAATTACGGGGGTTCGATAGATAATTTCAGAGATGTGTCCAAAAGCAATTTTTGTACATTGTTCAGCACATTTTTAACTCTAGCTGTTGCCCATTCCTGTGAAATTTCTGCGATATTGAGACTGTCAAATTAGTTATATATTTTTTTTTACCCTCGAGTCTTCTCAAAGGAATTTGGTTTTAAAAAATGCAGTGCAAGAAAGCCATGGAAATACTCTAACATTCTCAAGTTGTTTGACACCAAGATGGAAAGAAAAGTATCAATACTAAGTAGGGTGACCTGTGAAAGTGAATTCACTATAGTAGAAACTTTACAGTTTACCAGTACAAGAGAAACATTTCAGCAAGCTCTTCGGTTTCTTCACTGTGTAACCTGTGGGGAGTTTGAAATAAATATCTTCACTTTTGTTTTCACTCAGTGCAACATTATTTTGGGCACCTCAAAAGGTAGACTGTTCAGTATTGTGAACATGTCAGTATTCTAATAGAGATATTAAGAGAAACTAAGGGAAAGTTCTGAGAACTTTAGTGAAATTTATTCCAAAGCAGAGAAACTACTTACAGACTATGATGAAGAAATGAAGAGACCTAGAACACCCAGCCGTCAAATCTGAGGGAACAATGCATCAGCTGAGAGCACAAAAGAATATTACAAGGTAAACCTTTGTTGTCCATTTTTTGACCATTTTGTAGTAGAAATGAACTCTCATTTCTCTGAGCACAGTCAACACATTGCAAAATTGCAACAACTTATTCCAAAAATGTGAAATGCTTATTCCTGATCATTGGAAAAGTGTGTCAAAATGTTGAATGGCCTGGTTGATAACTTTTTACATTTTCAAATCTGAATGTAAAATGTGGCAAACAGTAATTGAAAAGACATATCCAGGGTCTGCACTGTAGGCAGTAGAAAATTGTGACAAGCTCTTTTATTCTTTTGCACAAATTGTTGGTGATCTTGGCTGCACTGTCAGTTTCAACTTCAACACCCGAGAGGATGTGTTTAACATTAAGGAGGTTGAAATAATGTCCTCGCAATTCAACAGAAGATTCTCGACTAATGGACCCTGCACTGTTAAGTGTACATAGGAATAATAAAATAACACCGATGATGTTATTTTCAATTTTGTAGGAAGAGGAAAAGACTAATTCTAATATTGCTATTCTTTTTAAAAGTGAAGCTGGGAATAGCATTTTCTGCTCATTTAGAGAAGTTAGAAGTTCGTAGATAGACTTAATTTAATAAATTTTGTGGCAGATTGAATTTTGATAGCCAGATCATACGTAGGGGTGCTATACGTCCCGAATTTTCAGAGACAATCCCGAAATGGTATTATTTCTCCAGGTGTTCCGAATAGTTTCTTCGGAATGCACAAATATCCTGGTATCGGGTGGGAAAGAAAGAATGATTAAGACTATACTTTCCTGAACTGTATTTATATTTAAATGCGTGGACGTAGTTTTAAAATGCTCATTTTACAAAACAATCTAACTCTACATTGAACTGCACTCTCTCGATAATACAAGAGTTATCGAATTACAAGAAGGTACTGCAAACATCTCTGACTTCACGATGGCGCCGCCGTCTGCTAGCAGTGCTGAATTTTAGTTACGATTCTCTTCCATTGTATAGTAACCTGCTTACTACAAAGAGTCAGTGCTTGGATGCCTATTTGTTCAGTCCGCAGTTTTCAAATAAAGTTCCCACATTGTGAAGTGAATTTCTGTTTTTAATAAGAAGTTTAAATGATATGATAATGGAACTATACAAATGTAAATATCAATTATGTTGTACATATATACATATGTACATATATACATATGTACATATATATACAACTTTATCGGGTCCAGTCTTCCCCCTCGCGCTCCCCACAAGCTTCCGGTCAGTGGCATCCCGGATTTTCACTTATGAAATATAGGAACCCTAATTGTACCAAAAGTTGAATCCCCTCTTACGTGAACTATATATACGCCCATGCCTCCATATATATACACACACACACACTACGCACATAATGTTGGGGCACGGAAAATTCCATTTTTGAAGAGCACACACGGATTTCTTATTTTTTAATCGAAAGTTTACATAAATACCCTTCATTTCTTTATTTTTTTTATAATTTATGGTTATTTTAAAACCAGATAATTCCGAAGCATCTAAAGCTCTAAACCTCGTTTTTGGTTCATTTCGAATGCGATGGAACGGAAAATCAGAAGTTTGTCATTTGAAAGTAGCAAACAAACATGCATTTATTCATTTTAATGCAGGGTGCAATTTCAAGGGACGGTAGGTTGTTTTGAAACATCAAATCTCTGGTTATGAATAACACATTTCAACCAGGGATCATTATTTCTAACCCACTTCAATTAAGTTTACCGCACCATAGCTACATACAAAAATGTCGGTACGGAATTTATGGCGATTGTGTACAGTGGAGCCAGTTTATATGGGTCCGTGGGGGCCGAGCCCATGCAATAATTTATGTGACTTTTTTGTGTAATACAAAACCAAAATCCTTCAGTTCTTAGAGCAAAGAAATATTGAAAATGATTGATTCGTCGTGTAGGAGGACGATAATTCCGGAGAACCATACGTTCGAAATCATTCTTTTTTCAATCTTTGGTGGACAATATGAATAGCCGGTTTGAAGACTTTGGTTTATTTTCGCATTTATTAAATGCCCACACATGACATTTAGATGATTAAGAACGTGTGTTTTATGGAGACATATGTCAGTTGAACTTTAATGTAAGCGATAGTATTAAGAAAAGAACCTTCGGCCAAAAGTCTCTGCTCACTTGCCCCTCCATCGGTTCAACTCGGGCCATAAGGAAGCCTGTTCCACTCTGCCCCTCCCCTCCACACGGGAGTATGATGCACAAAAGAGGCAGTTCTGCGCAGGCTCTTTTGTCTGTGGTTCCGCTATAGTTAAACATTTTCACATCTACAAAGAAAATCCAAAACACATTTCCACCTCACTCAAGGATCATGTAAATTCAATTGAAATTGTACCAATATCTACAGCTGAATGTGAACGCGGGTTCGGTGCCATGAATTTACTAACCATTACTGAATCATAGGATGCATCGCCGTAAATCAATTTCGGTGATACCCCGTTGTTGGTGTTTTATTTTCATGAGATATGAGCTCCAATTGCCATTGTAAACCTTCATTTTAAAAGTTATTCAAACACGAAAATGGTTATCGGGGGTCATTTTGAAGATTTTTTTCCGACCTCATTACTGCCTTTATTTGAATTTTTCCAAAAATTTCGGGGGCTGCCCCTTCAGCCCCCTCTGCGTACACCAGTGCGTACATATATATTCTAAAACAAAATTAATTTTTGTGAGTCAAGTTGGTATTTAAGCAGGAAAAGTATGGAGAATATACCAGTTAGAAAAAATGTAAATCGCCATACTCTCATAAGTGAAGACCCTTGTTTCGATATTCCATTAAAGCCAGTTGGGGGGGCGGTGTGTATGACTGGGAGCACCTGCCCCCCCTCGGGCGACGTCGCTGCGACATATACCGTTGGGAGTTTACTTTCCTTATGTGCGGAAGGGGATACTACGTTTTTTTCTTTTTTTAGTGGCTTTTCTTAAGCGTGCTTACCTTCCATGTGAGGAGAAGAGTGAATTCGCCTAAAGCTGCCATTTGGGGCACCAAAAATCTCCATTCTACCTACGATTGATTGATTTGGTTTATTTTACTTTGCTTTTCTGCCACGTTTGACTAATCGCAAAGATGAGGATGAGTGATGGATGATATATGATGAAGTTGATGAAGGGACACTCACAAAGAACACCCATGCCGGGATTCGAACCCTTGGCGTCGTAGTGCGCTGTGGTAACCGTTCCGCCATTGTAAGTAAGCCTAGTCAGTACGTGATGAATGGTGTTCTTGTCAAGAAACTGCATGAAACTGCCAGTCATGCTATTTTCCTAAAATGCTTTGAGATGTAGTACAGTCTGAGAAAAAAATACCTGGGCCACGGGACGTAGAATTTCGTAACGTCTTAAAGCCTGTTGTTTATGCAACCCAAATAACAAAATATTCGCTTAAGTTTGCCTGGTGATTCTGACTTCTCGGGAAGGATTGAGCTTTGATAGCATGAGTCACATGACTCGTGCCCCAGCCACAACAAACAGCTGGGTGCTACGATGCCTCCAGAAGAAAATTTCAGGAACTGGTTTCTTGACAAGAGCTACTCGTAAGGAAATACTATTCTATCAAGTGATATTAGAGTCATTGTCAAGAAGGTTCGCTGAAATGATGGTTCTCATCACAGACCACATGCCACACGTTAATTGTTTAAGTCTAGTTCATGCACTGGACCTACAGATTAAAATGGGATTCGAACCAAATGCCTCTCTACTTGGTATTGAATTCGGAAGCCTTTCATTACATGGCGAAGACGTTACCACTACGAAATCAGAGAGGCAATGGAACCCCTTGAGAAAGAGATAAGCGAAAATTGCTACCTGACAAACCATATTTGCCCGTAAATTTTAAATATAAGACAATATTTTGTACTGACAGTTTCGAACCGTGGGAGAGGCATATATTTTTTTGTACCATCGTCCATTTCACGAGTTTATAATTCTTCCTCACCGACACGAGTAACGCGAGTGGTAGAAGAAAAGCGAAGTAAAATAACTGAAACAGAAATAAAAGGAAAAAGCGAAATAAATTTTATTCATAATATTCTGCAGTCACTTGAGTTGTATTCACGGGATGCTATCTTTAAAGAAAGCCGTGGTCTCTTCCTTGTCTTTTTCGCTTTCTTTGTGCTCTTGCTTCCCCCGTCACGATTGGTCTAAAACTAATTAATGCGACGTTAATTAAACAATCCAAACAACGAAACAATGCACAATCAACTGCACAAGACAACATTCCAAATGTTTTCGAATCGGAAAACAATTGAGATGCTGTAAAATGACTTAAGATGCAGTAATAAAGTGGGAATTCGGTACCGTATAGAATTAAATCGGTAGAGATGTTCGATTTGATTGGATGTTTGTTATTTAGATTTGCTATTCTTTCACTTTTGGCAAATAGCGACGATGAAGATGAGTGATGCTATGATGAAATTGATGAAGGGACACTTACCAAGGACACCCACGCCCAAGTCGAGATTCTAACCAGGGACCCATGGCATCGTTGCGCGCTGTGCTAACCACTCCTCCATGGAGTGGACATTATAGCATATTTTGTGTGCTCAATTGGGATCAATCAATGGAATGAATAGGCATATTATATGATTAATAAATTCATATCATAATACCACGTCATATTATTCGGCACGAAGTAACATCAGAGACATTCAATCTTGCATTTTTGCCTTTCAACTAATTCTTTGAATTCAGGTTAATCACAACAATAAGATAAATTATGAAGAAAATGATAGTGAATGTGGGATAGTGACAGTTATTACGAATTTCCTGAGAGAAACAACATTAAGCAGGCTCGGTGGTCAAGCTCATTAAGTGATTGACATTCGATATCGTCGCCAAAGTTCCCGGTTTTGAGTACCGTCCTTGTCGGGGGTGTTTGACTATTTCGTCATCAATTTCGTGTAATGGTCACTCGTCCTTATCGTCGCGATCATCGAACAGGGAATAAAAATTATAAAAATAAATACGATGGAAGAGTACTTATTTCATCTCTCACGAAATCTCCTACAAAACCGGAATATATAAAATACATGTATATTCATTCACATACATTTTCGATTTCTATATTTAACTAGTCGAGACCGAGAACGGGAGAGCAATTTTCAATTCGACAAACCGAGAGACGGAGAAACTGTCAAGTCTCGTTTCTTCTTGGCACCTCCGTAATCGAGTTGTTCTGTTTGTCATTGGCTTTGTATTGGCAATTATTGTCATTATTCTTCCCCTGCAGGTAAACCATAACGATGAATTATGATGAAATGAAGCAGATAAAAGGGCAAGAACAAGAAAGTCATGCCTGTTCGGGACTCCAACCCAGAACCTTATGTAACGAGATTTGAAATTCTGGAGAAGGCGTCCGTGTTTCGCTTGGTTTTCTCTTTCCTCTACTTCTCTTATATTATCATACATGTATAATAAAAATGGATCTGATACGATATGTTGCGATTCATAATTGTGCTGGTTAGATGCTACAGATGTGAACTCCAACCTGCAATATATTATTCCCTTTTGTTTCGTATCTGGTTGAACATGAAATTTTCTTACACTGTGACAATTTCTTTCTTAGTTTTGGTTTGGTGCACAGATATGCTAATCTGGACTCGACCTTCAGTTTAAAGTGGGATACTAACCACTATGTGCATCCATCGTGTATCAAACCCGGGATCCACTGATTACAAGGCGACGACGTTATCACTACTCCATCGAGGAGGCCCCATGACAAAATGTTATTCACTCGATCTCTACCATAATTTATTTCAGCATTTACATTTTCGTTTTCTTCTTCTTTTTACCTTTTGTTAACTACTCTTATACAACTCTTTTTGCGTCTTCGAATTTCTTCTTGTTAAAAAAAAAAAATAATACATGCAGGCTCTATAAAAATCCCCCGTTCAAATAGATAAAACGTTCACTCTCGAGAACTAATTTACATGTTTATCACTAACGTAACCATTAGGAAACTATTGAAATGTTAACTGATATAACTGCAGATGAAACAATACTTACAGCCACTAACGAAATATCTATTCTTGTGTAGCCTCACAGACAACAAGTATCTGGTGAGTCATTCACTCTTGCTGACTACGGGCGAAGGTCACTGAACTAAAGGGTGGTGGCAAGCAAGCAGGCTTGTGCTCTACCAAAGACGAGGTCACGTGTTCCAGTTATCAATGGCGTACGAAATAAGGAGGAACACAGCTATCTGACGTATGTTTTGGTCCCGTCATTGCACGTAGACAGTGGCGTATGCTGGTTCTAACGAGTGGGTAATCTCCGACCTTTTGATCCTCAAACTCCAAAAGTTTCCGTGCAATTTATGTCACGCTCCATATTGGATTTAGGAATATTGTGTCGGAATGTTTGTCTTATTGCTACGATCACAATCAATTAATTCTCGTTATTGCAGTTTACTATACGCGTAGAATTTCAAATAATAAAACAAGACAGTATTATAAAGCTATAAAAAAACAGCCTGTGAAATATAAAAATGAAAGACGTGCACTAGTGAAATAAAAACCCGCAATATTAATTTAAGTGCAAAATTCAACTTACTCCAGGACCCGATTACTTGTGCTGTACTACATCCAAAGCACGCTGTTTGTCCAGTTGCACGTCAATACGTGTCTGGGCGAAAGATTGCAGCTTAACAAAGGAAGTTATGTGACTTTTGGATTTTTCATGTTTGGCACAAGTGTTGCAAAGATTACAGTCACGCGTCCATACATTCTTTTCAGCCCCGAAAAGTAAGCACGGCGAACAAAAATGCAAAGCTTATTAACACTTATACTTCCTGTCAACCATGGTGTTTTGTCATAATTTGCTTGCGAAAATGCCTCACATATTCCCGATTTTGTCTTTGTGTGTAGAAATAAGTTCAAGCGATGACACTGGCCTACCTGTATTAACAATTTGCAACTTCTCCTGAAAAGATCTTGTTCCAAAAGGTTTCACCAGCAAATCTTGTATCACATCCATTACCCTTTAACACAGCACTATCACGACAAACACTAACACCTAAATAAATAATAAACACGAAGCACAGCACGAAGCCAACGACTACACGCATTCAGTTTCACGCGCCAAACTTCTGTTGTTGTGTTCCTGGCTCAGAATGAAATTCCCTATGAATAATAAAAAAAATCCCTTTCCGAGCTCGAAATGACAGGTTTTTAAAAGTTCGAATCATTGCAGGTCAGAGTCAGAATTTTATTTCGGGATGGGGATCATCCCTTATTAGCAGCCGCCACATAAATTTGAAACAGTGGGGTTAGAAGTCCTGAAGATGAATCTCAGATTATTACAACGTATTAAGCAAAGTGTTTAATCCTGCTAATGAAGTAAAATGAATTACCACTATACACTTTTTAAATTAGATATTTGTAGGATTTCGGGGAGGAGGGTTTCCCTTTAAAAAAATATTCAGTTCCGTGAGATAAGTATTCTCGCTGCTTTTGAAGATTAGAGAGGAGAAACAATCACTATTTTTGTAAATACAAGGATGGGGGGAGTCAGCAAATAGGTGCTTTAATTGCTTAAGCCTTGAATTTTAATTCAGTTTGCTTCATCTTCAATATTTAAGCTTTTCCCTTTTGATAAATTTATGTTCAAGTAACAGAAATCAGCAAGACAGAAGCAAATGTAAAGTGAAAATTAGCGTAGAATTGGTTTGCCCATGTTATTCAGTTTTCCTGTTCTTCGCACTCTACCGGGTATGTTTTCCCTAGTTGAGCGGAGGGAACGGAAAAGGCTCTCAAGGTTGAGAGTGCGACCGGTGGACTCACAAGAAGGAGCTTACCCTGGGCACGGAATCACCGCGCCTGAAAAGCAGTGTTTCCTCCCCCTCTTTCCTTTCTCCTCCCTCCTCGCCAAGGGTTGTAAGGAAAGCGGGAGGAATGACGTCAGGGTGAGATTGTGTTCGCAACGAATGAATCAAATTTGAGTGATATGATATGCAACCATTGGAAGACTATTGAAAGAAAAGCTACGGGAACCTGCCAGTTTTTCTACTGCAGACAGGAAACCATAAACATGCAAGAGAAGCTTATATTCTATGAAACCTGACGCTATGTGCTCGAATACTGGCTATATATAATCCATAGAGGCATAGCAACGTTAAACAACCTCTTATATGATACATATAGGTTTAAAAAGGTCGCAATACAAAGATTGTGTGCGCCTCACTGATCGCGTAGTGGTAAGGCCTTGTAATCAAGGGGTCTCGGGTACGATACCAGGTGATCGCACATAGTGGTTCGGATCCCACTTTAAACTGTATGCAGTTCAGATTAGTCTATCTGTGCCGGTGACTCAGTCGGTAACGCGTCTGACTACCATGCTATAGGCCCCGGGTTCGATCCCCGGCCGGTTCAAGCCCGGGAACTTTTCTAACGTTGGAAGCGGCCCCGGCGCCCACCCAGCGTCGAATGACGTGGATACCTGGGGGAAACCCTGGGGGTAAAGGCGGTCAGGGGCGTGATGCTGATCACATCACCCCCCACTCACGAACGAATCAAGAAAGTATGGGGCGGCGTGATGCTGATCACATCACCCCCACTCACGAACGAATCAAGAAAGTGTGGGGCGTTACCCCCACACCCCCTATACGCCTTCATGGCGTAGCGCTAAGCACAGGTGAGAACTTTACCTTTTTTTTGCATAAAGTGGACTTACAACAAAATTTAAAATTGCGATAAAGATTATGATAAGGTATTAAAGAATTGGGTCTAACACATTTTTTTATTGTTTACCAATGACCTTGTTAACGGTGGAAGCGGTCCCGGCGTCTACCCAGCGTCGAATAACATGGGTACCTGGGGGAAACCCTGGGGGGTAAAGGCGGTCAGGGGCGTGATGCTGATCACATCACCCCCACTCACGAACGAATCAAGAAAGTGTGGGGCGTTACCCCCACACCCCCTATACGCCTTCATGGCGTGGTGCTATGCACAGGGGAACACTTTACCTTTTTACCTTGTTAACTAATATTCTTAATTTCAGTTTCAAGATGAAATCGGCTACGAAATAAAAGGAGTGGGTTCATATTTCTGTTACGAAATTCCACTTTTGTAGTAGACCTGTGCCACACTAAGATGTGACATAATAAACAAATCTGAGACACTTTCAAAGTATTAAATTGCTATCTACGTATTTGGGAACAATCTTTCAATATAATACTTTTTTTGGACGCGTCAAATCATAGTATTTAATTCCTGTTTTAGCAGCTTTAAGAAACCTGATTTTTTGGGGGGGGTTACAAATGCCCTTTCTGCTCCCGTCAAGTTACGCCTATGAAAAAACAGGAATTCAAAGTAAAAGACTGTCCCGACTAAATCGGGAGACACGTCTGATAGATTTACAATTGGGAAAATCATAATTAAGCTTGTAGTTGAAAACAACCTATTTTCATATATTGCATGCAGCTCTACTTTTTCTGCAATGTGGATCAAGAACTGGGGACGTGGAGAAGCACAACACTCCACGTAACCAATAGTCACGTGACCCTCTTTACTTTCCTGTCATGTTGACCTTCGCGTGGAACACATTTCTCGGTGTTAAGACAGGCAAAATCACCCGATCATCGAAGGGTGCAATATGTGTTGCCTACCCTCCTGCATTACTTGCTCCTATTAAAGCCTTATGGGGAAGAACTTTTTTCCATGACTGTACATGTATTAAATTGACTTCGTTGCGCGAAAGAGTTTTGTTTTTATTTGTAATGGAAAACCGTCAGGTTTAGTTGCCGCACCCTGTATTACTTATAAGTAGTAATAAGATTTTCTCCTCTCCTTTACTTACATTATAATTGGCATCGCTCGCTTTTATCCCAGGTATTTTGGTAGAAAACCCAAAGTTGAGCGAGCCTGCAACTACCAGGTAAGGCATACTACTGAAGTCGTAAAATTTGTAAACATTCAGTGTACATGCTCATTGAATTGGAAATGGAGAATCGTTCGGTGACCTTTTATATGTGAAAACTTTTAAGGCATTTGTCAGCTTCAGTGCCATATTTAGGAAGGAACTATCAAGTTTGAGACATCAATGAACGTCGCGTTTTTACACGTCTGCGTATGACCGCCTTAGGCTTAGGTGCGTTGATCTGCATCAATTCTACAAAACGAAGATTTACGATGGATAATAAAATAAAATGGTAAAATAGAGCTAAAACTATAGATAATTACTTTTTAGTGAAGCTTTGCTAATTCCATTTGCATAAAAAATTTGTATTCTTTTATTTCAGAATCTTCTTAATTTGAACCCAAAAATCAAGCCCTTTGCAAATGTTGTTCCATCAGCAGAAACAAAGAAGAATAAATTGAAATGGAAGAGGAATTCTGACAAGAAATGTTCCGTAAGCTATAATTTCTTAAATATTGTGTTTATAACTTACTTATTTAAATAAGTTATATTGTTATATTATTATGATTTTAGCTATAATTTTAAGGGTATATTTGGTATATATATATATATATATATATATATATATATATATATATACCGTGCGTTCATTTCGATCTTCGGCCGAGAGATCGGGAGAAGCGTGGCGGGCGGCGCTGACGGAGATGCCGACATTTGCGGCCTGTAATGCCCGCTTATTTTTATGGACATATGCAGACATTTATATAAATATTGCAAAACGAGCACTAACCTTTGTTATAAGAGTACGGTTTTAATTTTTGTACCTTAGTGGCTGTATGTGCTGATGATTTTGACACGCCCATCTCCTGTGAAACACGGCGTAGAGGTTTGTTTGGAGAACGTTCTAACGCTACACCAATTTCATCGAGTTTTGCTTAGGTTAGAATCACTCGTTTTTGCTTAGGTGTTTTAAAATTTAACGATCCAGTTTATCGTAATTTAAGGACAAGATGTCTAACCGTATCTCTATGTGGAGGTGAAACGCTTGGGAATTTATGTACAAATTGCCTACACACTTCCCGACATGAGTCTGTTTTCACGTAAGTGTCATACATAAAAATTCTTTGTTCTAAAGTGAAACTTGAGCTGGCATTCCAATCGTCTCACTGACACAACACACACACACACTGCACTAACACAAGTAACGACAAGTAACCAAGAATAACACTCTTGCGCACAGTACGAAATTAACACGCTCTTGGTATACATCTGCTCGCCACTATATTCACAGCTCTGTCTTAATCTAGTCGTGAAGGAACAAAAACTCGAGCTCGGAGATTTCGGATTGCAAGGAAGCTCACGAAAACCATTGACTTTGGACGGTTTCGTCTGCAGCGTAATCTTGATACAGTGTTGCACATTCGAAACCTCCAAACGATCCCCATCGATACAAAACTTTTTCAAGGATATAAACTTAAGCAGGACGTTACTGGTCAAAACTATGATTAAAATGCTTTATTATCTGTGGCTCTTAACATCGTTTCTAAAGCGTATTTATTTGTGTGATGAATTACAGACGAACTTTTGCGTGTTATAACACAGGTTAGTGCTCGTTTTGCAATATTTATATAAATGTCTGCATTAGTCCATAAAAATAAGCGGGCATTACAGGCCGCAAATGTCGGCATCTCCGTGAGCGCCGCCCGCCACGCTTCTCCCGATCTCTCTGCTGCAGATCGAAATGAACGCACGGTATATAAGGGTATGAGTTACTTATTTACTTAAATAAGTTGCATTAGTAAAATAATTGAAATTAGACGTTTTTTCTGAAGTCTGAAAAATATATTTTGCAATTTTAATTCCATGTTAAATTTTTTCTTTATTTTTGTTATTTAGCATCACCTTTCTGCTACTTTTTGCAAGTCGCGACGATGAAGACGAATTCATGAAATTGATGATGAAGCACTTATAAAGAACACCCATGTGAGGATTCGAACAGGGAACTTAGGTGATTGAAACTCAACCACTTAACGCGCTTCTTTTATATTTAAGAAAGGAAAACCCATTAAGCGGCATTTTCCTATGTCATTCTCTTTCAGTTCTTTTTCATATCAGTTTTACTCAATTCTCTATGTTCTCATTTCCAACAAACTCAGATATCCATGCCTTACCCGGTATTCGAACCCGGGATCTCTGACGTCGTATTGCGCTGTGACTCCGCCGCAGAGTTCGATCACTCGGCCACCGAGCCGACATATGTTTATGGTATTTGTAGTTGGGTTAAGTGTGATATTTATGTTCTAACTGATATCTATTATTCATTTATTTTTTCTGTTTTGTGAATCTTAGAGGGTGTAGAAGTCTTTCCTCAAACTCCAAACATAACTGCATGCTAAAAACGTTACCAGACTTTCTTAATGGGCATATCGTCTAAACTATTTTAGAAGATATGGCGACATACTCTTCTTTTTTTTTTGGCTATGTCGCTTTTGCACATCCTGGATTACTCAGAATTTGAACCTAGGACCCCTGACTCAGTAGCACATTATGCTAACCACTCCGTCACAAAGATTCTGAAGATTTGATTGAGTTTGTGTTTTAAGTTCACTTTATGCACAGTAAGGTTAATCGGGACTGGACCTACAATTTAAAGTGGGATCCGAACCACTATGAGCCTCCACCGGGTATCGAACCCGAGAGCCCTTTGTACTAATTGGTGTATTGGTAAATAAGGCATGGGAAGTAAGAACAGGAAACGTCTCGTGTAAAACCTAGGGATGGACAATATTTTATACGGATAATTTTCTGTCCGGATCATCCGAATATTCTATATCCGGATTATTCAGATATCCGGATTATACGAAATGTCCGGATATACAATGTGTGCATTATCCGGACAGTTTTATCGTTTGTTCGTACTATCCGGATATTTGTATATCCGAATTACGTTGCATCCGAAATTGATGCATGATAATTTGAAATCCCGTTATCCGTTATCCCGATTTTGTGGCCATCCTTACTAAAAACCTGACAAGGTGTCACTTCGCTAACTCTCTCATTCAAAATTTTCGAGGACCCCTTCCACACTCTTTTTGAATAGAAACGGAAGAACTCATATGTAACTTGGAAAATAACCATTTCATGCGATGGCAAAGAAGTTTGGGAAGTTGAATATCAAAATTTAAAGCAAACATATAAATTGTGGATGTTTTTGAAACACGCGTTACCCTCTGGCCCAAACTTCATTGTTTCAGGGCGATTGACGTACAAATGTATTCAGTGGCGTGTCCAAGGGGGGTTGGTTGGAGTCATAACCCCCGTTTAGGTCAGTATTCCTAAAAAAAATAAATGAAACGTCAAAGGCAGGAAAATATGGTAAATGAGGGCTGACTAACTAACGTAACCACCTTTCAAAAATCCTGGGCACGCCACTGATTGTATTTGTAGTTTTGTTATTTTACGTCGCATTATATTTCTGTCCACTTATGCTACGTTTAGCGACGAGCTATTAACATATGCAAGGAAAACATGTTGAACAAGTATTACAAGCATTTTTTTTAAATACGAAGTGCAACATTGAGTATTGTTTAATATTTTTCGTATACAACAATTTGCAATTTTTACGATAAAAACATCACGACATATTGTCAAATACAGAAGAGTCTCGATAATTCGAGGTGGACCCCCACCTGCTTCATTGTATCCATGTTAAACCACACAAACATTCTCCCACCTATCCCAAAGCTCGACTTCGAGCATTGTATAAGGTAATATAATTTTTGCTTCCACGTACCGCATCTAGAGAAAATTTGCATCTTCATTCGCTTGTTGTAAACTTTGTGTGCTATTATACAGTTCCTCGAGATAATGGACATTTCCACTTTGACATGAAAAACGTTTTAAATCCATTCATTTTACAGAAAATGACACAAACATGAGATGTGCAAAATATCTCGGCGATATTTGTTTCGGTTCTCGAGAAACACGCCTTCAAACACCGCCGAAATTCACCTCCTACGTCACGGATTTGAAAACGTCCTCTCCACAGACAGGAGGTCCTCTGACGTCATCACTTAGATATGCGTGCAGGTGGGGCTTCTGCTCGTCCCGTCAACTTAGCATGAGCCGCGGAAGCGACAGAAAATTCACTTGATACTGTGTAAAACAAGTATCTTACAACTTCCAGTGCAAAAATCTGTGCTCCATTTCTTGGAGATGAATTATGCCCTAGCAGTATAGTAGTATTTACTATAATTCAGCAACTCGGTGGAGGGTTTTCCCATTAGGGTGACAAAGCAAACCTTGTAACAGTCAATTGCTGAACACGTGAACAGCCTTGTTCATTGCGAATACATAGGTTAGTTCTGACTGGCAAGAACTTAATGTTATAGGAATGCCTTTTCTGGAATTACAATTATTTTCGTCATAATATTTTCTTCACAAATTTTAAGATAATACTTTTAGAACACACTGGTTCACACGCCAATTTCTGCAATATAAGAGGTGATACGGTATAAAAAGGTACGGTAAGTTTTTAAATTTCCTGCAGTAAATGACAGTTTTCTTCAGTTAATATATATTGCAAATTTTTGTATTTAGCCTACTTTTACGTCGCTTTTCCGTTCACTTTGTTTAACCGCAACGATGAGAACGCATGGTTAATTTATTATGTATCATCTCTAACATCACATTTCTTCCCACTTTTGGTTAATCGCTACAATGAAGATTAATAACTACAAGCAGTATTCGAAGTCTGGGTGCAAGAGTACACCCCCCCCCCCACACACACACACACACTACCACCAACTGCACAATCTAAGTATCACCCAATCAGCCACGATAAGATAGGAACTTTTTCTTCTTTCACATCTCATTTCGAAATCATTCACTTGTCCCATCTCCTTTCATGAGACGAGACGGAACATGCCTCGTCTCGTGAACAACACTAACATTAACAATAGAAGCATCCCCCTAACTGTCCCCAAAGTCTCGAGCACACATCCTCCCATGTAACTATTTCCAGTTCAATGAAATGTCACTCACAAGGAAACAGTCATGCCCAGGTAGAGTTAGACCTGGAACATGCGACTTCCTCAGATAAATCATGAATTTTGTGTATAATAATTACAACGCCAGTTCATTCCTGGTAATTCTGAACCTGCAGTTTGGTTTGCATATATAAGCAGGATAATATTTAGTTTTTGAGGGCTGTACCGTCGAAACGAGGAACAAAAAAAATATTAAGAAAGTTTTTTTTGTATTTATAATGATAAGCCTTTGCATACGTTGCTAATTCTATATTTTTCTAGACTTGAGACGAGAACGAGAATTGCCCTCAAAAACCCGAGACGGATGTTTATAAATTGAGACGAGACTGTTAATGAGACATTTACAAATAAACACGAGACAGACATTTACTACTCTCAACGAGAACGAGACCAAGGCTGCCATGTCTCGTCTCGATAGGATCCTTAGTGGTGAATTTGTGAACCAACCAATTAATGCGTTCGGGGTAACGAGATGAGGCGGCTTTTTTCGCAGTACAAAATTCAAAATAATTATAATGTACCATTTCAGTATAGGATATTGTTATACACATGGGCGTATATATAGTTCACAGGGGGGAGGGATGGATCAACTTTTGGTATGATTAGGGTTGCTTTATTTCGTAAGTGAAAATCCAGGACACTGCTGGCCGGAAGCTTGTTGGGGAGCAGGGGGGAGGGAGGGGAGGGGTGCTGGACCCGACAAAGTTGTGTGTATGTAGTCACACTACTTATTAGTATTGATACTTTTCTGTTCATCTTGTGTCACTACGTTTTTAAGAACCAAATTTCTCTAATATGATTCGAGGGGGAGAAAATAACTGATTTGACAGTCTCAATGTAGTTTCTTATTGCAGAAATTCCGAAACTATCAGGAAATTGCAGATATTGGTCTGCAGTCCCATCTGGTGTGTGGAATTACGAAATTTCCTTCCCATCCGTATCCCGTCCTATACGTCTCTAATTTAATAGAATGAAATAAGTCCGAAGGAATTTTTTTATGAACAAGCGGATAGAATAAGGAAACTGGTAATTTTAGTGAACCAAAAAGAAGAGGGGGGTCGGACCCGTTGAATGCCCTTTATATACGCCCATGGTTATACACATTATTTCCTTGTAATAATTATACATAAACTAAGTATAGATATGTACTGTGCAACTAATGTAATCTTCTCAGTGTATTTTCTCTTATCTGCACAAAAATATTTGATCATAATTTGCGCAACAGAAATGGAACACAAACTGAAATTGCATTATGGAAAAGAAAGTTAAATAGGCTTTATAAATAAAGTGAAGAATGTGAAAATTCATATTTTGCACTACATAGGTTACGGTAAATATCGATAAATATAAGTTTAAAAAATATTTTTGAGTGTCTGGTCAGCAACCAATTTTATAAGCAATATTTTTCGCATGGCCTGAGAACACACATGCAGCTGAACCCTTTCATTTATTTTGCATGTGAGCAGCGGGATATTTCATAGAAAGATGATCATTACAAAGCATAGCTTTCCTTTCTCCTATCACTCCTTCTTCCATTATTTAAATCGGTACAGATTTGTAAAACTGCTGCACGTGTTCGCTCACCGTGGCTTGCTTGTTTGCTTTATCGTGGCTCACATCGCCTATCCTTTGCGGTTTCTAGCCATCGGGACCGCTTGATTTGATCCGACTTCTTCTTGTCTCCTGTCGTTATTCCTTATGGCACCTGCACAATACACTTTCACTTTCACTCGTAATTTTCACTATGGGAGAGTATCCTGTTAGGTATGTTACACTGTGATCTTCCTTATTGTTTTTGTTTACATTGAGATGTTGTGTTTTCGTGCGAAGCTATATAGCGTCCATATGATGGGAGCTCGAGGCTGACTTATCAGGGTTGGGATTGACGCCGGAAATGGAACAGCTAGTCGAAGTAGGGTTTGATACAACTGTTCCCGATGGGCTTGTCGTAAGGGGCATTGGAAAAACAGATGAGTTATTGTTTGGCTGGGTTCTCCGCATTGACAGGAAGTTATAGGTACCGCATTTATCCTTGCCAAATGTTGATTCACCAGAACGTGACCCGTGCGCATTCTCAAGGTGAACACAATCACGGCCCGTGGCATTTTCAAAGATTGATACCAAGGTTGTTTTGTGCCGATGTGCGTGTTCCACTTATAGGTGGTCGTGTTTTGTAATTCGTGTGCACACCATTCATCCCATTCGTGTTGGATTTTCATTTTTACGCGAGGGAGCAAGTCTGTGTAAGGCAAGCGTAAGGGGGTTACGTGTTCGAGTGTCCGAGCTTGCTTTGCGTAGATGTCTACGAAGTCGTGAGATTTGTTTTGATTGGAATGTGACTTGATGTAGGTAAAGGTCACTTCTTGTCCCCGTTTTCGGAGCCGTAACGCTGCACTTTGAATAAGATATGGGAAAATCGTAAGTTTATAGGCTGCAGTGCCTGCTCTTGACAACGTTTGGAGCACGCTCAAGGCGTCGGTCAGTATAAGACATTGTGGCAGGCCCGACGCGAGGATATGAAGTAATGCTCTATATATTGCATAGCATCCGCCGAAAAAATTGACGCGTCGGGAGGTAATTTAAATTGTCTAATTATGTTCTGGGACGGGATATAAAATGCAGAACCTACTGCGGTATCGTCTTTTGATCCATCCGTGTATATTAATGTCGACTCCGGCCATCTTTCTTGATATTTTCCATGTTCACCACGGTCGGCGTAATGAATATCTAGATTTGGCTCTATGGGGATATTTAATTGATATATGAGTGGGTGGTCGTGGGTAAATGACAGCTGATAGGCCTCTGTGTCTATGAAATAGCAGTATAGGAAATAATATCGGGGGGTTGAGTGATCTATACGCTTTATTATCTCCCATTGTCTTTGGATGGCAAATTCTCTATTAAAAGGGTGGGGGTGTATAGACCATGTTTTGAGTAAAAATTGTACCGTGAGTTTTTTTCGTCTGTGAGTAAGTGATTGTTCATTACTCTCGAGATAGACACTCACGTTTGGGCTGGAAGGCATTAGGCCGAGGCACGTTCGTAAAGCCTGTCGTTGTAAGATATCTAACGAGTTCAGGGTTTTTGTGTTTGCCCCACCGTATACTGGGGCTGCGTAATCGTATAATGATCGAAAGCAATTTTTATAAAATAAGAGCATAATGTATGGATGACTCCCCCACTTAGTGGTGGATATGCTTCGTAATATGTTAATATTTTTTTTTCCTTTTACTTTGAGGTATTCAATGTGGGGTCTCCACGTTAGTTTTCTGTCAAAAAAAACTCGGAGATATTTATAGGAGTCTACAAGAGGTATATTTTGGATACTTGGTATATTGTTTGGATAAGTTAAAGGTTGTCGGTGATTGAAAATTAGGATTTTTGATTTGGAGGGTGAGAAGGTTAGTCCTATACTCCAGAGGTTATCCCGAAGTACTGTAATAGCTCTTTTTAGAGCAAGTATGCCTTGAGTGGCATCAGAAGTTTGTTTATAACAACATAAATCGTCGGCGTATTGTAATACTTTAAAGTCAGCGAGATCTAATTGGTGGATGTGGTGGGTATATATATTGAATAGTAGGGGGCTGAGGGGGGACCCCTGTGGTATTCCGGTTCGTACTTTTCTGGCCCCGTCCACTCGATCATCGAACCAAAATACAAGATTTCGTTTATTATATAAATTCCAGATAATATTAGCAACGGAAGGGTGTATTGATAATTTGTCTAATACATTGCATAGTATTGGGACGTAAACCGAATCATAGGCTTTCTCAATGTCTGTAAACAGGCTAAAACAATAGTCCTTAGTTATCTGACTATTTTGAATTGCTACTGTGAGAGTGGATACGGCATCTTGGCTGCCGTGATTGAGCCTGAATCCCATTTGTGTTGGGGGGAAAAATTGTTGCTTTTCCAGGGTCCAGTTTATTCGATGTTGTAATGTTTTTTTCAAAAAGTTTGGTGAGTACCGGAATTCATACTATGGGTCGATACGATTGTGCGTTGTTGCGAGGTTTGGATGGTTTGAGGATAGGAATTACGACATGATTGTTCCAGGTTATGGGGATAATACCGGTGCGATATATTTCATTGTAAATTTGTACAATGAGGTGGATACCTTCGTCCGGCAAGTGGCGAAGTACGTCATATGTAATGCCGTCATATCCTGGTGCGGTATTTTTGAGGGAGTCCAAGGTATTTGTGAGTTCTAATGCGGTCACCGCGGGAAAGTCATCTGTGAATGTTGCGTTTAATCTTTCGTCGTGTTTATAACCCGAGCTAACCGAGGGGGGTGTTAATAAAGATATGAAGTCGTTTTCCCAGGTTCGGTCTAGCGTTTTCACCTTACTTTGGGTGGGTTTGCGAATGGAGTTAAATTTGTGCCAAATGGAGCTTATGCTATCGCTGCGATCTAATGTATTGCAAAAGTTTTGCCATGCTGCTCTCTTCGCCTGGAGGTAAGTTTTTTTCGCTTTCGCTTGTAGGCGTTTTAGTTCAATCAAATTTTCTCGGAGGTGGCGTCGTTCATATTTTCGGAGTTGTTGTCGTTTTCTGATTTTAATGGTTTCGCAATCTCTCGTCCACCAACTTATGGATGGATATCTGGCCGGGATACTAAAGCGGGTACGAGTAGCACTGTGGTCCATAGCGACCGTAATCATTTCGATGAGATTGGAGTAAACTAGGTTGATATTTCGGAATGATAAAATTGGCATGTATATCCGTGAGAACGTGGCTTTGAACGCATCCCAGTTAATGGAGGCTTTATTCCATCGCCGTACTGGGGGTGTCTGGCTGTTAGCTAAGCCTGGGGGTCGGAGATTGTGACGACGTCTGATCAAGAGAATGGGTGTGTGATCGCTTCCCCGTAAGTCTGCGTCTTTATACCACGCGAACTGAGGGAAAATTTCCGGAGACGTTATCGTCAGGTCGATGCAGGATGGGTTATTTCCGTTGAGAGGGTAATGGGTGGGGGTGCCATCGTTACAGAGAATGAGGTTATTCTCAGTGATCCATGTGTCAATTGCGTTACCTAGTCTGTCGTTATGTTTGTCCCCCCACGTTGAGTGGTGTCCATTAAAGTCACCTAAAAGGGCAATAGGTCCGGGAACGTGTTGTATCATTTCTTGAAGGTCTCGTGCTCGTATGCGTTGGGAGTTAGTATTGGAAGGGATGTATATCGATATGACTGTGAATGTTCGTAGGAAGATAGAAACGCGGATAGCTACTATTTCTGCTTGGAAATCTGGTTTTAATCTGATGTCATGCGGAATCCGGACTTCTGTATGTTGAATTTTTTCGTGTACGAATATTACCGTTCCCCTATTAGTTGTTGGTGTACCGTATAGATTATAATGCGCAAGACGATATTTTTCGCGTTTGGTACCTTTAACTTCCTGTAAACAGAGAATTTGGGGTTGATATTCGGCAATTATGTCTAGTAATTCAAGTTTTCTCGCGGAGAAGCTATTAACATTCCATTGTACTATTGTTTCCATTTCCGGTATCCATCGGAAACCTTGCTCTTTCAATGTGTGGATTCTATGATAGCCAGGAGATTAGATGTTAAAGATTGGATTTGTTTGATGAGTTGAATGCGACGATTTTTGTTTTCTGTTTCCCGCACCGTGTCCCATAAATTGGGAATCATGTCTAGAATCGAGTTGTAGATAAGATTGTGCTCTATTGGTATATGCTCTGGGGTTGAGTTATTCGAGAACACATTTGTTGGTGGCCGAACAGGATTCACTCTATCTATCTCCCTCTTACTTGTCAAAGCAGCGGGCCGGGCATTTTGTCCTATCGGTTTGGAATAATTACTTTCTGTGTCGGAGGTGGGACTGGAGGTCATGATTAACCATTCATCATCATCATCATACCAGTTCCTGCTATTGTACGTTTTGCGGGGTTGATGGTCGTCTTTTCTTTTTGTTTTGGATGTTTTGGGTCGCCTTGGCGGTTTAATGGCATCAGTAGGGGAAGTATTTTCTAATACTGGTTCTTCCCTTGTGAGCACCGATTGCGTATGATTCAATATCTGATAGTTATTGACCGTTTGTGTAGAATGGGGCAAGTCAAGTCTAGTGTTGTCCACCGAACGTTCCGACCTTGGAAGACGTAATGGGGGGAAATTAGCACCTGTGAATCTTGGGCGGAGAACTTCCTCCCTGGTGGGGCTGGGAATAAAAATCCCTTGTAGTTTGTTTTTTGCCTCGTGGTATGAAATGTTTTCTTCAGCCATTTTGTTTTGTATGGCTGATTCAAGTCTACGTCGGGGGCAATTTTTTGATAAAGAGGAATGGGGTTCTTTGCAGTTAATACACAAGGGTGAACTGTCGCACTGGTCTTCATGTTTATCTTTGGCACAATTGGCACACACGGGTTTCGAACGGCACTGTTTGTGGTGGTGCGAATAACGCCAACATTGGGAACATTGCAAAACTGCTCTTGTTCGAGGTGTTACTTCGTGTATTTGGCTATTAATGATGATTTTATCAGGTATTTGGTTCCCGCGGAAGGTAACACAGAAAAGTTTTGTTGGAACGAGGTCGAAAGTCCCATCTTCTCGCCAGATCTTTTTCGGCAAGCGTTTGACTGTGAGAACTCTGATGGGGCTTTCTATACCTTCCAATACATCTTGTTCGGAGGTATCATGTTCAATACCAAATACCAGACCCTCCCTTTGAACTAATGAAAGTGGCACCCGCGATTGAACCAGCATTTCCCGATGCAAAGCAGTCTGCAGCATGAAATTATTAGCAGCCCTTGCTGTTTTGAATGTTACCCGGACCCGATTGATACCACATTGTTCTACCAAGTTCACGGTCACATTTTTTTTCCTGAGAATGTTTCCGACGCTACCCGCGGCAAGTCTTTTCGCGTTTTTCTCAATGCCGTCCAGAAGGACGACATATGTTCCCGGCATGTCTTTGTCGTACCAGTATTCGGGAAGAGTGGGTTGAATTTCGGAAATAGTGTCTCCGCGGGGAACTTTGTCGGGCTGGATCGATTCCTCCATTTCATCCCGGTGACGTTTTTGGGTGTTTTTGTCCGCACTTATCTGAGAGGGTGTTATGTGGTTAGTCTTGGGTGGCGATGAGGGTTGATCTATTGTGTCCATGTCGGTGTCCGGGGATTCGTTCCCGTCCATGGCCGTTCGGGTCGGCTACCCGGTTGAAGGTATGCGTATCACTGTTCTATTAAACCACGCGGTATGTGTTCCTATACAATACCTGTTCACTACACTATCACTTGGTAGCAAAATCGCGAGAACTACTTGAGCGTGTAACCACTGCACGAGGATCTGCGTACGTACGTCTTGATCCTGTCAAGGTTCCAGTTGAACTCGTCGCTCACCGTGGGCTACCCATCCGGAACTGGACGCTCGAAGCAGACGACAAGCGAGCTCTCCCTAAGGAGTGACGTAGTAACATGGCGGCGGCGTGTTTTCAGCGTAACGCTAGCCTCGCAACTTTGGAAGTCTCGTTTCTGCCTTAAACTGGACGTAGAGAAACGCGAGAACTTGCAGGGGTAATTTTTCCAGGGTGTAGTTTTTAAAATTGCAAGCAGTGCTTGCATTGCTTGTACGTACTATATCTTCACCACTGCCTTATACCTTGTAATTCATCTGAGATAATTAAGAGTTGTAAGTTTTTTCATGTTTCCCTTGAGATAATTCACCATGGTTTTGTACTTGTAACTTTAATTATTCATTGATACAGTATCTTTCTTGTTTTGTTTCCAGACATGCACTTCACTGGAGAAAAATTTTGATGACATCAAACACACAACTCTCAGTGAAAGGGCAGCTCTGAAAGAAGCAGCAAGGTGCTTGAAATGTGCTGATGCTCCATGTCAAAAGTCCTGCCCAACACAAATTGACATAAAGAGCTTCATAACCAGCATTTCAAATAAAGTAAGTAATAAATGTCAGAAAGGTTAAAAAATGCAGTACCAATTTATTATCAAATAAAAATATTGAACAAGAAAAGGCAAGGTGTAGATTTGTACTTCCAAATTGTACAACAAATAATCATATGAGCATAACAACGAAAATTACAGTTACCAGAAAATTAACTGAAATTCACTGCACAGTGTGAAAGAGCCTTTCCAAGTAACCACCACAGTTGGGCCAACATCATTTTTTACATGGGTAAGGTTGGCTTTATGTTGGTTGGAAAATTGACGTTGGTGTTACGTTGGGCCAACGGTGGTTGCCAACGTTTGCCCAATCATGGAAAAGTGAGTCAAAATCAGTTTTAAAAACAACCTTTTCATGCCAAGACAACTTTCAGGAGTATGCTGAAAATTCTAGAGTGTAAAATAAGTGACATGTAACAGTGTTTATTTTCGAATATTACAGTCACAGCACATATTGGAAATATAATATATTTTTAATGAAAGTAGAAGGTATTTTTAACTTGCGGTCACTCACCAGTCCTTTGTCAGCCACCATGGATGAAGGATGTGTTGGTTATTGCTAATTGTATGTCTCCTTAGCTGCAGCTGAACAAGAATTCAGGTATTACAGGTATTCTTGTGAAAGTGGTTAAAAAAATGTTATGTGCAGACTAAATTCCATGAAAGGTGGAAAACTAAGTAAACTCTAGAAAGTTTTTATGCTACCACTTGAAGGTATGGTGCCTTGAAAACAATGATACCATGTGACTGAGAAAATGCTGTGTATTTTTATTATTTTCGTAATTAAATTGTACTATTGTTTACATTTGTCCTCACAATATATTATGTATATATCAGAACACAACCCTATCCATTCTTTAGTTTTCAGTATGTTAGGCCAACGTAAACCATACGTTGACCCAACGTAAAAACCATACGTTGGCCCAACGTTGGAACCACGGCCAAAATTACCGTTGCCCAATGGTATGTTTTTATGTTGGGCCAACCACTTTTGGTTACTTGGGTTTGGGTCTCCCCAGAGACTACTGGATTTTAGAATTTAGAATTAACTAACTAACTCCCTAGCCTTCTTAAACCCGAAGGTTCATGGCTGCAGCAACACAGGCTTTCCATCTTTCCCTATCTTGAGCAAGTTCTATATACTCTTTTCCATCCCTACTGATTTCCCTTAGGTCCATCTCAACGTTGTCCCTCCATCTTCGTCTTGGTCTTCCTACAGGTCTCTTGCCATCAGGTTTCCCAACAAGAATCCTGTAAACCCCTCTTTCCTCTCCCATTCGTGCCACATGGCCTGCCCACCTAAGTCTTCTTGATTTAATTATTCTAATAATATCTGGACATTAATACAAATTATGTAGTTCTAAATTATGTAACCTTCTCCACTCACCTGTCTCCCATGGACGTCCGCAGGATTTTTTCCAGGGAGGGGCAAGGAAGGTATTTTTTCCAGGGGGGGCAAACGAAGGCAAATTTTCCCCCAAAATAGTGTTGTTCCCTAAAAAACGTTGCTTAAATTTGAATTTATGGTGTTCATGCAATAATTAACACACATTATTGTGGCTAAAATGAAATTATATGTGCGAAATACATATTTTTTGGTTGACTTTCATTTTCCAGGGGGGGGCCACGGCCCCCCTTTGTCCCCCTTTCAGACGCCCATGCTGTCTCCTCGTCCCTTTTAGGTCCAAAGATTTTCCTAAGGATCTTATTTTCAAATACTCTCAATTTATGTTCCTCTTTCAATGTAAGGGACCAAGTTTCACATCCATATAATACTACAGGCAAAATTACTGTTTTGTATATTTTAACTTTTAGTTTCTTAGATATTGAAAGAGAAGACAAAAGTTTATGAAGAGAGAAGTAACATGCATTTCCTGAATTAAGCCTACTTTTTATTTCCTCTTTAATATAATTTTCATTTGTTAATATTACTCCTAAGTATTTGAATTTGGAAACTGCTTCAAACGAGTTATCAATAATTAGATTTTGATTATTACCTAACACTTGGTTTTGGCCTGTAAGCATATATTTAGTTTTCTCTTTGTTAACTTCCAAACCTATCTCTTTAACAGTTTTGAAATTTAGAATTATAAAATATTATAATTTACATTTGTAATACACAAATATGGATTGGCAAAATCTTAAAAATGAAAATAACTTTAATATTACAGTCGGGCAGAATTAACTTGAGACAAATGGCTGCCGGCGCTGCTGCAGGAGTACCAACCTACAGCGAACGCTTGACTCTCACACAAATCACGGGCAATCAGCTGACAACGGGAGATTTGAAAAATTGTACATTGTGTAACGGAAATATCACTGTATTAAGAGGACATGCTAAACAGTTTATTCTTTACCTTTAATCCGTAATTTGAAAACACTGAGGCTCTATGCACTGCCGCTTCGCTTGCTTCACAAGTCACTGCACTTGAGTCCTTTCAACATTTGGTAACATTTCACGTGCCCGAACAATAGAGTTTTCGTTGGCCCATTACAGCGGGAAGTCCCCTGCTCTAGCCAATTCGAGTGCAGTTGCATCACTCACAGAGCAGCCATTTCTCTAAAGTTAATTCTGCTGGACTGTAGTTAAGTAATGATTTTTAATGATCCCCTAAATTCATAACAAATGTATTCATGCATCCACACATACATAGCAAAAAGAAAATACAAACTAAATTATATGTATATAATCCTGTAACATAAATTGTCTTGAAATCTAATCTTGTACTTTTAGTAACTGTAAGCAAATCAATTAGTGATTAGTACATCAAAATATAATGCACAAGATCTCAAGTTTAGTTTCTAGATATTTCTAGATTTCATGGAGATTTTCATGTTCTATTGAACTAGATTACAAGACTGTGGTTATCTATACTATTTTTATAAACTTATAACATTATATATATATATTATTTTTCCTAGAACTACTATGGAGCTGCCAAAGCAATATTTTCTGATAACCCTTTGGGTCTCACATGCAGTATGGTCTGCCCTACAAGTGACCTTTGTGTTGGTGGTTGTAATTTACAAGCTACAGAGGAAGGGCCAATTAACATTGGTGGACTCCAACAATTTGCAACCGATGTAAGTCAAACCAATTTTCACATATTCCTCTTCACTGAATTGTACCAGAAATTCACACATTAATTGTATATGAAATATTAATATCCATAACTTTTTGTTTATAAATAAGATTAGACTAGAGTTGACCTAGTTTGTTAAATGTTCATGTATCAGAATAGCTTTCATTACAATAAATGTTTACTACTATTCATGCTCCTTTTTTAATTCTGTATTATTTCTAATAATTGCTAAAAACATGATTTGTTTCATTAGCATATTCTCTATGTTACTATGTTTACCAACTATTTTCACATATTTTTATACATTTAGCTTTAATATATGGGTAAATGCTCATTATATATTATGCAAACTATTAAAACAAATGTCTAAACCAAAATTTAATAAATATAATAAATATATACAATAAATTTTTTTGTGGTAAACCAGGTCAAATTTTGACCTGGTTTGAGTGTTTAATCTGATTTTCAGCATGTCGCATTTCATAACCAAGTTTAACTTAAGAAAAAGTATGTATACAGCTTGCTGTCCATTCATATCCTTTTTCTCTACAGATATTTAAACAAATGAAAATACCTCAGATACGACCTCCAGACAAACACAATCTTCCAGCAAGTTACAATTCAAAAATAGCATTGATAGGATGCGGGCCAGCCTCATTGTCATGTGCTACCTTTCTTTGTAGACTTGGTTATTCAGATGTCACAATATATGAGAAACAAAATTACATTGGTGGTCTTAGGTAAGTAGTTATAGTATTGTTAACATACATAGAGTGCTGACAACATAAATTGGCAGATGAAAATTTCCATTTAGGCTACAACTTAAATGTGAGTCCTCACAGATGACTTGACAGTGCTACTATCTACATTATTCAAAGTGGAATGTAACAACACACTCTTTCTTAGTTCCTATGACATAAAAATTGGTGTAAATATTCATTTCCTTACAAAAAATTGGGAAGTAATTATTCATTATTTCTTTGTATCACTATAAATTGGAACAATCTACAGAATTCACTCCAAGTGGCAAATTGCTTTCTATAGTGACACTGTAGGCAGAGGTGCAACCACGAATTTTTGTCTAAACATACCAATAATAATAATAATAATAATAATAATAATTATTATTATTATTATAACATTAGTAGTAGTATCAAATACGTCATTATCCTCATAAATTACTCAAGAAAGGGGTAGAAATCAGTGCTAAAGCATTTGTGTTCGAACAAATTAATTGAATTATTTTTCAACACAATCAATTTCACATTAATAATGGAAAACTAGCACACAAACTATTTTTGAAAGACAGAAAATGCTTGATAAATGCATTCCGAATATGATTCTTTATTTTACATTAACATGTATAACTTTCATGCTCCATATATGTTCCACACAAATGCAACATGAAGCAACGTAAAATAAGAAAATACATATGTAACATGCAAACACTAAATTGTGTATGTATTCAATAAATATATTCACAACATATATTATTTAAATACATTACACAATCAATTCACCTATCTCATAATAAACCAACAGCAAAAATTACACAAATGTGCATGCTCCCTTTCCTCAAACTAATTGTTCATGCATTTAAGACAAAATCAATTAAGAGATGTCTTACTTCTCTCTCTGATAATTTACAATAGATTACAGAAAACAATCACATATTGCGAGCAAAGTGAGCAAGAAAATTTTTAGATCTGATTTTTTTTGCAGACTGAAATTAATACAGATTTAATAGGGCGCAAATAATTTCACGGGGCACCATGGCATTCTCTCCTTTCCAACATTTTGTTATCTTTTCCTGCCTTTGATGTTCTTTTTTTAGGAATACTAGGCCAAGGGGGAGGGGGTATGACCCCTACCAACTCCCCCACCCTTGAGCACACCACTGCACTGAGACTCTTCTGAAATTCGGAAGACTTAACCATGCCTAGAGGGTAGCCGGCAAGATGTCACCTGCTTCCTTACAGTACCGCCACTATCATGCTAACTCAGAATTATTAACAATTATATTTTTAAATTTCCTTGTACGTTGAGCTTACTTATTGAATTAACTCTTCCTAAGTTCTCCTGTTGCCTATGTATAGCTAAATACATTTCACAACTAGGAAATTAATTACATAACAAGCATGTAAAAAATCGATTCAGTTTGTGTCTTTTCACTTGATTCTACAAGGATTACAAATTCAAACTTAAATGATGGTAGGATAAAACAAATACTTCTATTGTAAACTAGGGTCCCATTATTTAAAAAGTATCAATAAATTATTATTTAATTCATAATAACCTAATTGTATTTACTAGCTGCAATGTACAAATCAAACTATATGAATGCATTACAATCTTTGTTTTTCCATGAGTGCAATCACAAGTAGAATTGGATTGACATTGTTCTCTGATTTTGTATTTTTCAACCATAGCAGGCAGAACACTTTACATTAGAAATACAACTTGATCTAAAAACTAAAATATGGAACATATTTACAATGTTAAAGAAATCTTTGCAATATATATAAAATGAAAATTTAAGTTTTATCAAGTACTTGATAAAAATATAAAATGTGCATAATACTGTTGGCTTACATTTAAAAATTAAACATGTCACATAGACAATAACTGTGAATCACTTTTTTCCTCTCTCTTAAAAGTTCTTCAGAAATACCGCAATATCGTTTACCATATGGTGTAGTCAGCTTTGAGATAGATCTGGTCAAGGACTTAGGTGTGAAAATTCAATTGGGGCATGCTTTATCTACTAATGATCTCACCATCGAGGTAAGATTATAAGTTTCATTGAATTTTTTCTTAATAATATCATAATAATTAAAATATAGGGATTCTCAGCTTTCCAACAAATAATTGCACAGAATCTTACATATCAGTGTTCTCCTCAAAAGTTCACATAACCACTGTTGTACAGTGTGTTTTAAAAGTCCTGCAGGATTCTAAAAACCTATAACTTTTAAAGTAATAGGTTTATTATAACAAAATATTGTTTGTTACACAGAGGGAACTTTAATTTTAATGTTTGATGTGGTTTGGTTCAGCACCAGATCTCCAGCTGGGCACCATTCATGTCCAAACACTCTTGCAATCTTTGTTTGAATCCGAGAATTGCATTCTGATGGTGCTCGTCTGGAATGTTGTGAATCACATCACATATCTTGAACTTCAGGTCATCAAGATCTGTCGGTTTCTGTTCATACACCTGGGTCTTGACATGTCCCCACAGCCAGTAATTGCAAGGCGTAAGGTCTGGTGAGCTTGCAGGCCAAGGTGTGTGTCCTTTCCAGCATCTCTCGCCAAATTGACCACCAAGAAACTCACGGACTTCAAGGGCAAATTGTGCGTGGGGGAGGGGGCACCATATTGCTGGAAGTGGATCTCATTGATGATGCCCAACCTCTGAAGTTCCAGGACAAGGAATGACTGCAACACGTTCAGGTAACTGACACCATTCACAGTGTCCTCCTTGAAGAAGAATGGACCAATGAGGTGGTCCATAGAAACTGTGCACCACACAGGACCTTGGGGCTATCCCGCTAATGTGTGTCGATCTACTGTGGATTCTCAACCCCCCGAATTCGGCAATTGTGTCTAATCACTTGTCCAGAAACATGTAACATGTCCTCATCAGAGAAAAGAATGAGAGACTGAAGGGCATCACCATTTAATCGGGTTAACATTAATTCAAAAAAATCCTTCCTCATGTTACAGTCCTCTTCTACCAGATTGTGCACAAATCTCAACTTGTAGGGCTTGGCATTCACTTTCTTGCATAAGATACTTTGTAACATAGACCTTGCCACTCCCAGTTCTAAGGATCTTCATTTAAGAGATTTCATTGCACCCCGTTGCATGCTCTCCTGCACTGCATCCAACACATCATCACTTGTTCTTGGCTTCCCACTATGTGGCAAATCTGCTACACTTCCCATAGCCTTAAACTTTTCATACCATCTGTGGAAACTTGTCTCCACTGGAGGTGTTTTTCAAAACATTGTTTGGAACTTTCTCCACACCAAAACACAAGATTTTAACTCGGCAAGCTATAATATGCATGGAGCTTTTTCCTGCATTGACGCCATCTTGTAATCATGTGATCCCATGATCACCTGCACACATGACATTCAGTAGTGTGAGCAGAACAAAATTTTACATTTTCCAAATTGTAAAGAAAAAATATTTCATTGTAATAAACTTATTACTTTAATGTTATAGCTTTTTAGAATCCTGCAGGACTCTTAAAACATGCTGTATATTACAAAACAATACAATGAATTTTATTTTGAAAGTGGCCTTTTGTATTATTTTGTAAGAATCGTAAGAGAGGAACTATTGATTTCTTAGTACTTGATAAATGTTTTGGATTCTTTACTTTTAACTTTAATCATTGATTTTTGCTGTCACAAATAACATTTGCACATTTCTATTTCCTTAATTTTGTGGTCCAAAATGATATAGTTTTTCAGAATTATGCTATCTTCATATCTGACTTTCGATTCTTGTATAGAATAGTGATTAACATTCTTGCCATTGCGTGACTCTTCCGAAGTTCAGTCCTTGGAGGACGCTAAGATTTTTGGTGTGGTCATGACTGGGCTTCAGTCTAAGATAAAGATGAAGGTGGAGTGGAGTAAAATTCAACAAAAGCAATAGGGCAAATTTTTATCCTTGTAGAGTTGCACCTCTAAGTTAATTTTTATCCTTGAATTTATTATTTTAAATTACTCTTTATATTTTGTTATTCTATGTTGTTTTTGTACTTCTTGATATGCTCAATAAGAATGAATGATATGGTGAAAAAGATGATGAGACGAACAGAATGAGACATTTTAATTCTACCATGACTTAATCCAGGGTTTGAACCTGGGACCTCTGCCTTTGTAGCATTTATCATTCTACTGCAGAGGTTGGAAATTTAGAGTTATGTACTCTAGTAGATTAAAATCTCAAAAACCTGGAAAAATACTTGTGTTATTGGCAGAGAAGCTACCTTGAATATGCAAATGTAATAGTTATTTTTTTGACACTCACTGACTGAAGAATATGATCAATTTACTGCATTATATTGATATAACGATTTCTTTAAAACAGCGTGTGCAACATTTAGTTTCTATTTTAGCACAATACTAATAAAATAAATCATTGAATATTATTATTTACTCTTTCCTTTATTAGAAGTTGAAAAATCAAGGCTACAAAGCGATATTTCTTGGGATTGGCTTGCCACAAGCTAAGAAAATACCCATATTTGAAGGCTTAAATTCTGAAATGGGATTCTTTACTTCAAAAGACTTTCTTCCACTTGTTGCTAAAGGAAGTAAAGCAGGTTTGTATTCCAGTTATTATATTGATTAGGGTAGGGTATGTAAAATGACTACTGTCTAGCAATATATATTATTAAAAGTGTTATAATTTCAGTGATATTTATGAATTTGTTGAAGTAATAAAAGTACATTTAAAATATGTGGGGTCATTGTCATGGTGCAGTAGTAGCATTTTCTGAAGCCAGAGGTTCTGTGTAACACACAGCTACAAAATTACACATTAAAAATCACTAAACCATTGATAGTAAGCTACCAGTAAGTCATGAAGATATTTTCTTCTGTGGCTTATGCATGATTGGCTACACACTGCAGGTCAGTGACTTTACACTAGAATGGCGAAGGATCTGATACCACTAGAACAGTGGAAAGGGGTTATTTTGACACCTCATAAGAAATGTATTTAAAATTCTAATTACTTTAGAATGGGAATATATTTTTAATTTATATTATTTTCTGTGCTTTATGCATTATAATCAAACTGTTTAGGTGGTTTATGATACATTTTCATTACAATTAAAAATTATAATCATCAACAACTGAACACTCTAGAATACTCAACATTTCACCACGAGGAACTGATACTTGATGCAACATGTTCGGAGATGTCCTTCCCGGTCCAAGAACACTACCTACATTACGACATGTAAACTGTGATCAGTGGGAACATGCTAAAGACAGGTTGACAAAGGAACCGCAAGCTTATGCTGATATTGCAGCATCCATAAATGAAACTTTACAGTGGTCAGTAGAATCCATTCGAGATAAAACCTAACAATAGACCTTTTAATTGACATTAATGGCTTTTTTATTCATTTTCGAGGGGTGACGCTATTGTTAATTAATCAAGCGCCACGTGTCGTGGGTGGAGGAGGAGATGAGTCATCGATGACTCATGCACACGTGTGAGTTTGAAATTAATGGTTTTCCATTAGTGCACAAAAGATACTATTATGTATTCCGTTTTCGGCCTAAGCTAACCCTATATATGCGTTTCAGCCGGATATGAGTCATGAGTGCTTTATGCACACGTTGGAACTTGGAATTAATGGTTTTCCCATTAATATACAAAATACATTTTTGGCCTATTCTAAGGCGTCACGTCCGGCCATTTTGGCGTCGGTGGTGAGTCATATTTGGTATAATTAAGGATCCGTATTTACCCGAATTCAACCGGTGCCGACGCGTTCGATCGGAGGTAGAAGATATTATAACACATCTTTGCTTTAAAGGCGAAGAAATTGAACGATGTAGTCTATATGAAAACGAAGTATGTGAGCAGAAGATATGTTATTAATATTAACCTGTTATGCAAGAACCTGATACGAGTTTGCATTCTTCGCCACCCCAAACCGCGAGCGTTCATGGACACGTGAGGGGGAAGAAAGGTTCTCCATTGTTACGGCCCCCATCGCTCTTCTTTCGGAGTTGAATGGAAGCCTGGTCCCGCCAATTCTTTTACACACGAGTATTGATTTTCTTTGTGGTTCCAATTTTATTTGGCAGAAGTAATATACGCGTTCTTTTTTCTTCTGCCTTTCGTAACATTGCAAAGATTATTTAACCTAAGGCGTAACGAATTTGGCTGAACTAGGAACATTCAGTTCCTGTATCTACAGGTTAAAGTGGATGCGTACCACTATTTGCACTTATTTCTAGCTTGCGAACCACGGACCCTCTGATTATTGGGTTATAAACATCAGGATTCACGTAAAATTGACCAGATGTTTTTACTGCTAGGGCCAATATTTCGCATTTTTTGTGTATTTTTACTCAGAAAACGCTATTTGAACGACTCAAGCAAGAGTTCGCATGGCAATTTAGACACACAAACTGTGTTTCTTCAACTTTAGCTGAAGTTTAGGTTTATTTTTAATACTGTGGTGGTTTATTTACTTTTCAAGTACCTTTTTTAGTAACTCAATACCACTTTTTATAAATGAAAGAATTGGTTTCTACACACGAAATTTTTATTGTCACAAACTAGTCTACTACAAAGTATGTAATACATCAAGTTTTTTCAATTGTTACATATCAAAGAATACTATTCTATTACAAAGTAGCGTTATACTAACGCTTTTTTATCTCTAATATGATTTCATCACAAGTGCGATATCCAGGCTGATTGTTTTTTTTACTGTTCACTCAAAATTCTGCTATCCATGTTCACATTTTACCCAAGTACTCTAAGGCTAATGAACCTCCAGCTACTACAAAGCTCTGTGCCCTGATTAGGCTCTCACAGCATCCACACTGTTGATAAAGTCAAGAAAACGCATTTGTAAATTTTTTTCTCACTATGCGGTCATTCTTTTTCAAATCTTTCCCAAAGAAAGATAGAAAGTATCCCATAGTTAGGTTTCTGCTGGCATAATAGAGGAACACAATACAGTACAATCCGCACACACTGGACAACGAATTCTGAATAACTGTTCTGTTTATACACCAACAAAGGCACTTGCGTTTCAAAAACTCTGTCACAGAAGCACTGGGGTTTTCACCAAAACTGTCAAAGTATGTTCCGTGGCAATTCGAATCAATGTACAGGGCAGTCCAATGTATTCCAGGCCCAGAATCTCTGTCTGTATTGATAATCAGGGAAGCTGGAAGCTTGATATTTTTCGGTAACGTATTGTCTGCAAACACTCCAACGAAGCTTTCAGATAGAACACTGTCTTGATGTACTGTCATGGCAATGCTTATGGTATCCATTTTGCAGCCGAATTCAATGAATATAAGTTCTCGTCTGACGACGAGATGCTGCCTTCTTTGTAGTCTGATGTCGAGTTGTTCTCGTCTTGGGTTGAGGCACATGCAGGTACAACGTGCTGAATGAAACTGTAGTGGTGTAGAAACTGACCGTACAGGTGCGCGTTTCTCAGAGCACAAGCTATTTTTCTCAGGCGGTGGTTCTTCTCACAGCAGGTATAGGTAGGGAAACTTAGTAGAGCTGATTTAGGGCATCCAAGCTGCTCCAAGTTAATCACAGTGCGTTGAAGTAAGGTAGAAAGGAAATGGCACTTTTCTGCGCCAAAGGAATAAATGGCTGAGGCATTTTCGGTACAGCAGGATAAAATAGTAGACATATTGGTAAAATTCACTTCTCCAGCTTGCCAAGAGAGGCCGTGCACATTTTGAGTTTCCCATAAATTTTCATTTTGTATTCGGATATCGAGATCATCCCATGCGCACGGAGGTTTAAATACCCATGATTGCAAACAATTAGAATCTGGATCCACAACAGCTATTTCTTTTGGAATATATTTTCTATGATTATCTCGAAATCCTATAAAATCGATAACGGCTCTCATATTGTGATCCTACTTTGTGGCCGACAGTCACTCAACTGAAGGCTTATTTGCTATAATCAGTATATATGGCGCGGTTCTTGTCAATTTGTACCAGAGAATCAAATTCTCCATAAATAACACAAGTGACTGAGGAGGGAAGTGGCGAAGCAAAAGAGACCTTTAATGTCACACTACTGTCGCGAATTAAGTCCCAGGTGGAATCAATTTCCATGGTTGGTGAAAGAATAAAGGCATACAGGGCAAATCCATAATCGTAGTCCTCACGCGATATATCGTTCCCACTATCAGAAAAATAAAAAGAAGTACCAGAGAATAATGAGTAATATGCTTGAACGATATTTTTGTCACTAAAATTGAGTGCCAGAGGCTGACTTGGGATAGACTTATTACCAATTTGAAACTGAAGCGAACTAAGATTGAAATGCTGAAAGTTGAAAGGGTTAGAGTCAAATCTACCATTGAAAGAGCTATTCGATACGAATCCTACTATGATACGTTTAGGTACTGTATCTAAAAAGATGTTATCCAGATTGTAGGAAGTGATATTTTGAGGCAGTGTGATTGATTTTACTTCTACTCGTGTTATAGGGTACTTTGCTGTTGCTTTTTCAAGGGCTTCACTGTGAGCTAAGCCTACATGAGGGCTAATTGTCACACGGCGAACAAATAAGGAGACATCTTGTAACTGAACTCGATATTCTGAATTCCCACTGGTTATTAAAGCAAACGCATCGCTTGTTCTGTGCAATTTAACTCGCATAGACACTTTGTTCATTAGAAGGCGGGGCTGAGAGGTAATATCTGTCTGAAGGCGACCATACATTTCGAAACTACGGCTACCTGTTGCAAAAGACATGCGTTTCTCAATTCCTTTGTTTTCTGTTAGATTTTCTAGTTTTCCAGGAGTATCGCGATACCAGAGAGAGGCAGTGAGGTGAGATTTTTAGCTTCGTTCGAGTAATTCAATAAAGTTTCAATGTAAGCACGGTAGGCATATGATCCAGAGGAGGATGAAATCAATTTGTCGTTCAACATTACGTCAACTTGAGAAAAGAGTGAATGTAGAAAATTGTTCACGGGGGAAACCAAGTTATCTGGAGCCAAATTTGCTCCATCCGGTTTAGTAATTTTACATCTCACATACAAATAAACGTGCGAAGGGTCCAAATATTCATCGCCGCCCCCAACTACTGAAAATTCGATTGGAGAATCTGAAGTTAGCGTTGAAAGTGGGCGATATTCAACTAATGCTGAATTCTCTATACTTGTCTGAGTGAGTGGAATTGTAAACAAATCAAGTTCCGAGTTTGTACAATCACAGGAGCCAGGATGTAAGAACGACATGGTGGTTAGCTATCGAAAATATCTCTGTTTACTCTACGCCTTCTCTTTTTGAACTGAGAAGGTACTAGAGGGATGCCAAATTTTATAGTTGCAGCCTTCCGTTTTCTTTTTCCGCTACCAGAGAGAAGTTGAGAAACTTTTTGTTCTGCCTTGCCTCTCAATGTTTCTCCTGCTTCGCCTAATCGAGTTCTAATCGAATGCTTTACCGGCTTATTTTCCAGGACATCCCCCACTACTTGCATCCCAGTTGTCAGTGCTTGTTTTCCTAAAGTTTTAGCGCCTTGTTTGAGTAATGGAATAGCCAGACGGAACAACCCCTTGAAGATAGATCCTAACCCGTGTCCCCTTTGAAAGGGTGGACCTGAGTAATATGGGAGTCCCGAACCGGCCTGCTCGAGATAGTAATTGCGGTACAGTTCGCCTCTGTCGTATTTCATTTTCTCTTAAAATGAAGTTTAACGGTCAACTCCCCAAATGCAAATGAAGGTTTACGACCAGCATTGTCCCTTAAAAGGATTTCAATGGTGTCGAAATAATGCTTTGATGCTGATAAATAATGAACAGAATTGAAAATAATGCTTTGTGAACGTCCATACGGAACAGAAGGTATTGTAAACATTCTGAAAAGTGGAGCTTTAGTATCTCCTACTATCTGGTGACTTACTATGTCGCTGTACACCATAATTTGTTGTGGAACGCCAATACTTAAATTTGGTTGTTTCGAAGCTTGTGATTGCTTCACAATATTTCTATCTGGTTCAAAGCCCAACTGTAATGCTAAGATGGGCGAAAATTTGAGTGTGGATAATTGAGAATCGTAGTTTCCTTCGACAGAGTTTGCAGAGTAATTGCACCTGAAACGAAAAAGCCGTTCTCCTATGTGATTTTCATTCAAAACTTGTAACACAGAGTCTACAGTGGGATAATATCCAGGGGGCACCACCGTTTTTCCACTCTGCCTATTTGCCTGACCTGGCTGTGAGTTTTGAACTGTCCATGCAATCTCATTTTCCCCTTTCATAACATTGTAAAGACTATTAGTAATGTGGACTTCAGAGAGCCCTACAACCCATTCTCCAGAATTTAAGTTGATTGGATATGCAAGTTTGGTACTAAAATGAGAAGGTGTATTGTTTCTGAAAAGTTTCTTGGACGCATTTGAAACCAAAGTGACGTAATATTCATTGTCACTGCCTTCAGCGATCATTGTTCCGCTTTTTTAAAATGTAATGTTACGCTCGACGCTCCAAACTGAAATGGGAGAGGGGTGCCGTGCTCTGATTTTAATAGTATTTCAATTGTTTCAATATATTGTTTTTCAACTTTTATGTATTGTCGTGGTTCGAAAATATAACTTTTCTTTGCTCCATATTCATAGTCTACAGTGCTGAATGATCTTATCACGGGGCCGATATTTGGTTGAGATTTCACAATATTTGAGCAAATGTGAATCTCGTGTGGAATATGAAAATCCATGTTGCATGGATACGTGGAACAGGTTCGTACTATCCCTGATCCCATATCAGAATGTATAAGTTCCTTTTTCTCTGGAACAGATAACGAATAACCAAACACTGGAACCAAGGAAGGCGACAAAAGTACTTTCATGCTTTCATCATGTTCCAAAGTTGTTTGCACGTAAATTGTGTGTTTATGTGCATCGTATCCTAAAGTTACATGTTGAGAAAGCACTTTTCGTTTTGGAGGAGGAATATTCGAAAGCAACAAAGAAATATTGGAATAAAATCCTTCTCGGACCACACTTTCACTGTAAAACACTTCGTCTCTGTTTTTAGGTTTATATTCATCTATAATAATATTGTTATCTCCAGCTATATTATAGAAACTACATGTCATATGTACTTCAGCTACAGCAACGACCCACTTTTGATCCAATTCGATTGACTCACTCAACTTTGTATGAAAGTGAGCAATTGTGTTGTCTGGAAACAAGTCTAAACTTGCATTGGAGGGTAAAGTAAGATAGAAATCGTCTCGTGCCATAGTGTCAACTAACCTAAACTTGAGTAATATCAGAAATAAATACCCATGATCTCATGGCTCTGGGATACCCCCGCCAATGTACAAACGCCTTATTTCCTTTTCGTTTCAATATTTTTTCAATAATAAAAGGTCTATTTGGATCCAAGTTAATTTTCTGTAATTCAGGTTCGTAAAATATCCCTTCTATAATTTCTCCGTTCCAATCTTTGATTCTATACGTTGGGGGATCAGTACTTATTTGTTTGTCAACGACAAAAATTTCCTGTGTCCAATTAGGCAAATAACCTTTTTCGAATTTGAGCTTGTTTTTACTTATTCTTACATAATTACCAATATTAAATTTAAATTTGATATTTTCTTTTGGTTTAACGCGCGAGCGAGACCACACTTGTAAAGCATTATCAAAATTTACTTCTGCAGGCGCCATTTTTATGGATCTATGGTAAGAATGATTGTAGGATTTAACAATTTTAGCTAAAATATCAATATATTTGTAGGTATTATTTGCAGTGAAATGCTTATACAATTTTGATTTCATAGTACGTATAAATCTTTCGACCACGGCTGCTTTCATTTCAGAATTAACACTGTAATGTTGCACATTATACTTGTGAAACACTTTCTTCACATGAGCGTTGTAAAACTCTCTGCCTTTGTCTGTCTGACAATACACGGGAGGATATTCCAACATATTTATAATCTTTGTGATAGCCTTTGCCATAACCTCGCCTGATTTGTTTTTTTACTGGGACACAGTACGCTTGTCTTGAAAACACATCAATTGCACAAAGAATGTATCTAAAACTGTCGTTAAATCGAGCGATATTTTGCATGTCAGCTAAATCCATTTGAACAAGTTCAAGAGGAGCCGTAGCTTCGTAACGTTTACGAGGGAAAATTTTACGAGCAGGAACATGTAAGGTATACGCATCCTGTTCTGACAACCAGTTCTGAATTTGAGTTCTAGATTGTGTTGAAGCCTTAGATATTTTTTCACTATTAGAAAAAGAAGTAGGAAGTTTATGAGTATAGTACAAAGTTTTCAGATCCATGTTACAAGTCTTCCCAAATCAATTCAGGTTTCCTTTTTCTTAAAGGGGGTGGAGGCGTGCGTGTAACAATATATTCGCGAGGGATGTTTAAAGAGTGAAGAATGCGTTCGAACTGATCTTTTCCTATTGGTTCCCTGCTTGTTTTACGTGGACGTACAACTTCGTTAATCAAATCGACTATATTGGAATTTTGATATAATTTCCCATGCATGGTGACTGTTCCTTGAGAATCCCAGCTTATGTTCCGAGAAGCAAGCAATCTTTTCAATAACAAGTCTGTCTTTTTCTGGAGTGTTTTAGACACCGAAGCAATAATTTCTTCTTTGAGTGTGGCAGTTTGTGGAGGTTCTTGTCGCTCTGTATCTACACGTATTTCTTGTTCTTCTATCACGGGTAAATATATCTGACTGGGACTCGTATGTTGTAAGTATCTTCGAAGAGCCTGTTGGTATAATTTCCATTTTTCGGGTTCACTATAATCTTGCCTTGCCAATATAGCATGAATATCAGAATCTAACCGCGATTCGTGCATTTGTGAACGAGCGGCAGAAGCTTGCATTGCGGCTCCTGCTTCTTCGGGTACCAGTATCATTTTTTTACACTCATTTGTTAAACAAGGCACTTCCTAAGGCTGCGATAATAGGGCCAATAAGAAAAGGTAGAAATCCAGCTCCTTTTTGTATAAGCAACTTTTTCTTCTTTTTAAGCGAAGTGCTCTTTGCAGCTAGCTTTCGTAGAGTGACTTTAAATTTTTGGAGCTTAGACTTTTGTACTTTTGAAAGTGGAACATTCCATTTTATTGTATTGGCAGCACATTGACCGAGAACGCGTACTAGATCGGGGGACGCACGGTGCAACAATAGTTTATGCAGCTGAGGGTTGGATTTGCACAAAACTTTGAGCGCTGGAGCGTGTTGGTTCAGTTGTGAGGTCATTCTGAAGTACGCACCAGAAATGACTTGTTTGGGTGCTTTCCTGCCGCATATATAGTTAATTGTTCGTCTGGAAATATATGCGCCCTCATTCTTAATATTTCGGGACTCTGTTGTGTCATATCGAACATTAAATAGCTATGAGGTTTATCTGTTGCATCTTCGAATGCTTGCAAAACCCTTTTACTTTCGTCAGGTTTGAATTGTCGTGCCAAATAATGTATTTGTTGCTTATCTCGAGGGTTCTTGAAATACACAATGTAATGCGCGTTCAAGCTTATATCCCGCATCTTTGCACCTTTATGAAATAAATTTTGTACAATAAATATAACACTCATATTCTTGTGGTGAGAATACTTGGTAAAAATGTCTGCTACTGAAGAATCTTTTCCACTCTCGTTCATCAGATCGTCAATAATAATTAATCCTGGAGATTCAATATCCATATTTGCAATATCGGGTATTCCTTCAACAAACTGAATATTGGTGTCTTGACACAATTTAAGTTTTGGTCTAACAGCACCATACGCCCAGAGTATTGATTTCGGTACTCGAGTAAACATTTCATTTTTATAAAATAGTAACTTGTCCACAAATGTAGTCTTCCCGCTCTGAGACGGGCCGCACACAATCATAGCAAACGGGTGACCAAAGCGAAAATCCATTGTAAAATGAGCTTTGTACCAACGTGAGCGTTTATTTTATGTTCTCTTGCTTGAACAGCAAACACAAAATGGCTGACCTATGCGATGTAGTCAGTATAGGTGACAATATTTTCTCTGTTGACTCTATTCGGTGCTTAAAATGCATTTTGTCTACAAAATACGTATCCTTCCGACATTCACATTCCGGGGGAACATGAAATATAGTTTCTAAGTTTATAGCGAAATGTACTTTTGACTTGTTCATTTTTCGTTTCAAAATAAAACTAATGCTTGTTACGTACATGCGGAACATTTTATCTTTACATCTCGTGCGGTAAAAAGACAGATGGGGAACATCTAAGTCTAAAATATACTCGAAAATACTCTGACATAAGATTGACGGTTATCTGAGATCGAAATTTTCAAGTTTTCTCTCATGCATAAAGTGGCTGTAGGACCCACCAAGCCTCAATAAAAATGGAAACATGCAGTAAAGGCACTTGGAGAGTTGTGGTGATCACATCATATGAAAAACATGCAAGAACAAGAATATATGGAACCCTACTCATATATTTAGGAAACTTTACCTACCCTAACAGTAAGAAAATACCGAGGAAACTCTAAAATAAACAAACGTTCCTACGAACCAAACCAAAAATAGCGTAGTGGAAGTCAATAAACCCTAACAACAACAACAAGATTCAACAACTACATCAAAACAAAAACAACAATAATAATAATAATAATAATAATAGTAATAATAAAGTTTGTGGGTACAGTTTTACTTAAAAGTACTTCTTCCTTAGTGATTAGAGAATTTTTTTGAAATAAAGAACAAAACTCAAAGTTAAGAATTAAAAAATATAAGATACAAAAGGCAATAAATAGAAAAAATAATAAAAGAAGTTGAAAAAATTATCTTTGTGAGTCCAAAATTTAATAAAAAATGTTGCCTGAATAGAAGAAATTTGATATTAGAGTAAAAAATAAACCTAAACTTCAGCTAAAGTTGAAGAAACACAGTTTGTGTGTCTAAATTGCCATGCGAACTCTTGCTTGAATCGTTCAAATAGCGTTTTCTGAGTAAAAATACACAAAAAATGCGAAATATTGGCCCTAGCAGTAAAAACATCTGGTCAATTTTACGTGAATCCTGATGTTTATAACCCAATAATCAGAGGGTCCGTGGTTCGCAAGCTAGAAATAAGTGCAAATAGTGGTACGCATCCACTTTAACCTGTAGATACAGGAACTGATTGTTCCTAGTTCAGCCAAATTCGTTACGCCTTAGGTTAAATAATCTTTGCAATGTTACGAAAGGCAGAAGAAAAAAGAACGCGTATATTACTTCTGCCAAATAAAATTGGAACCTCAAAGAAAATCAATACTCGTGTGTAAAAGAATTGGCGGGACCAGGCTTCCATTCAACTCCGGAAGAAGACTGAGCGATGGGGAAGCTAACAATGGAGAACCTTTCTCCCCTCGCGCATCAATGAACGGTCGCGGTTTGGAGAGACGAAGAATGCAAACTCGTAACAGGTTCTTGCGTAACAGGTTAATATTAATAACATATCTTCTGCCTGCATACTTCGTTTTCATATAGACTACATCGTTCAATTTCTTCGCCTTTAAAGCAAACTGTTATAATATCTTCTACCTCCGATCGAACGCGTCGGCACCGGTTGAATTCGGGTAAATACGGATCCTTAATTATACCAAATATGACTCACCACCGACGCTAAAATGGCCGGACGTGACGCCTTAGAATAGGCCAAAAATGTATTTTGTACATTAATGGAAAAACCATTAATTCCAAGTTCCCACGTGTGCATAAAGCACCCATGACTCATATCCGGCAGAAACGCATATATAGGGTTAGGTTAGGGTAAAAAACGGAATACATAATAGTATCTTTTGTGCACTAATGGAAAACCATTAATTTCAAACTCACACGTGTGCATGAGTCATCGATGACTCATCTCCTCCTCCACCCACGACACGTGGCGCTTGATTAATTAACAATAGCGTCACCCCTCGAAAATGAATAAAAAAACCATTAATGTCAATTAAAAGGTCTATTGTTAGGTTTTATCTCGAATGGATTCTACTGTGGTCAAATTGTCCCCTTGCGCTGTTCTAGGGGTATAACATGAAATTTCACAAAAATGAATTATATTTTGTATATTTCAGTATACCATCTTAAAAAGGACAAAGAATTATGAAAAGTAACAAAATTTCGAGGAAAAAATAAGAAAAACGGAATAGTTATTAAAGAAATGGTGAAGGTAGGGATCATTTTGACCCCTTCTGCTGTTCTAGTTTTAACCACATATCCGCTAGCCAAAGTTTTCCAACCCTCTCTCTCTTTTTTTTTTATGAAGGTCCTATTTATGGCTCTAAATTTACTCTTGCTTCCCTAACAATGAACTCACAGTCCCCCCTTCCTGATGAAAAATTGTTGATAAACCTAGCTGCAATATTGAAGGAATCTTTTGCAATGTTGTTTCTTCATGCAGATTGTGCCCACACCATGGGCAGCAAACCGCCCAGTCACTATTTTCAGAATTCCCCCAATACACTAGAAACATTCTCGCTAGGGATGGCCAAACGGATCTGGATCTGAAAGTTACGGATCTGGATCCGGATCCAGCTTCGAAAGTTCCGGATCCGAGAGTTTGGTATCTCAATCCCATTATAATATTACCACACCTTAAAAGGTACTATGATCTTCGATTACAAAGAAATTTTTCATTAGTTAGTCCTTCAAGATTTTTTTTCAAGTGTTGTTCCTAAAATACTTTGCTACGTATCGGCTAACACACTCGTGCACAAAAATAATCTTACTTGCTTAACATAAAATGTCAGAGGTGATTTTGTAAATGCCATTGAAACGAATATGTATTCATTCGAATGTATTGGAAATGGAAACACACATAAATGTGAGACATTTCATTCCAGGATGAAACCTTTAACACTTTTAACAAGTTAGAAATGTTATACAAAAATTATACAATTGTTCTACAGTTACAGTTTTACAAATTAAAATAAAACATTATAATATATGCAGTGTTATATAATTACAGAGTGTAAGAACATTATAATATATGCAGTGTTATATAATTACAAAGTGTAAGACTAACAAGGGAGGTTATCTAAGTGTCCCCCTCCGATTCCCATGAAACTTGGCAGGTGTATAGAGGGGCCCAAAGGAAGAAATACTTGTTTTTTTTTGTTTCAGCTAAAAAACTGTTTTAGGGGGGCAAAAACCCCTCAAATGTCAAGATGAGGACAAATTGAAGTAAGGATCTGACCTCGTTGTCCCCCTCCGATTTCCATGAAACTTGGCAGGTGTATAAAAAAGGAAGAAATATGTGTCTCTTTGTTTCAGCTAAAAAACTGTTTTAGGCGGCAAGCCCCCTCAAATGTCACAATGAGGACAAATTTAAGTGGACATTTGATCCCTGTGTCCCCCTCCGATTTTCATGAAACTTCGCAAGGTGTATAGAGGGGCCCAAAGGAAGAAATACGTGTTTGTTTGTTTCGGTTAAAAAACTTTTTTAGGGAGCAAAACCCACCTGAAATGTCAAGATGAGGACAAATTGACGTGGGGATCTGACCCCTGTGTCCCCCTCCGATTTCCATGAAATTTGGCAGTTGTATAGAATGGCCCTATACCCCCTGTTTCTTCCTATGTCATATTTACGTGGTTTCGGGGTCAGATCCCCACTTCAATTTCTCCTCATCTTGGCATCTGAGGGGGGGGGGTTGCCCCTAAAACCGTTTTTTAGCTGAAACACAAAAACACGCATTTCTTCCTTTGGGCCCCTCTATACACCTGCCAAGTTTCATGGAAATCGGAGTGGCACACAGGGGTCAGATTCCCGCATCAATTTGTCTTCATCTTGACATTTGAGCAGTGATCAGAACGCTACATTTTAAAAGTAGCTTCGCTACAGCTACAGCTACTCTTCCAAAATGTAGCTTCGCTACAGCTACAGCTACATTTTTCAAAAAGTAGCTCGCTACGCTACTCCTTTTCGCTACTCGCTACTTCGCTACTTCTCCGCTACTTTTCCATAAAAGAAATTAACAACCACATGGATATTCCAAGAAGACCCTAGTATGATAGTTGTACTTGCTGGAAAATAGATTCTGTTATTTATTATCATGATTCCCGTCATTCTGTAATTTTGATAGCAGTGTTACTTCAGTTGCTTATTTTCAATATAGTGTTTCAGAATAACGTACCTATGTAAGCGGCAGATCAATTCAAATTTGATATATGAGTATTTCAATTAGGATGACACAAAATTAATGATTACAACTATACACAAATAAAATTTGTTAGAATTATTTACATTTATAAATCAACATATTTTCCTTGAGAATAAATATTGAGTTAAGTCACATAGTGGTTCGAAACCAGTCTCGATTTGCTTATCTGTGCATAAAGTGGACTCCAAATAAAAACTAGGAAAGATGCCTGGAGGATGGGATCCTCCTGCTCCTCCATTCCCCACGCTGCTCATCGTCTTTCATCATTCTTCATCATTCTCACAATTAGTCAAAAGTGTCAGAAAGCGACTCTAGATAAGATTATAGTATACATATAATGGACTAATACCATACATGTAGCACAACTTTTGGGGTAGTCTAATTCAAAACTATAGTATATGTTGGATTGGATTGACTTTTTGTTTTAAGCCCACTTTATGCACAGTAAGGCTAATCGGGACTGGACCTACAGTTTAAAGTGGGATCCGAACCACTATGTACCTCCACCGGGTATCGAACCCGGGACCCCTTGACTGTAGATAAGATAATTACTAAATAAAACATTGATCTTCATTGTCATGATTAGCAAAAGTAACAGAAAATCTAAAGGGAAATATATTGAGAAAACTGATGTGTAAATCCGAGAGTTTGTTACCCTGCCCCCGTGTCAGGGCAACAGTGTTTTTTTTTCTTATTGAAATATTTATTAATATGTTAATTAATTGGGTAATCAAGTGTATAAACATATATATGTTATTAGTGTAAATCAATTTATTATGCATTTTTAGGTTCATATTATTCCATGTATAAATGCCATGTAGCTGTCTGTTCTTGCTTCGTGTTTCGAACGTTCAAAAGAAAGGCGGGCAGTTTAGCTGTGAAAGATTAAAAATTTTGAAAGAATGGCGGTTGGCAACAGACGCCAACCAAACGTATATAAACTCCCAGATGAGAGTAGGGGAGGTCGGCTGTTGGATCTGAGACTTGGAAGGGAGAGGCTGTTTTTTGCTTCGGTCGGCTAGGACCGGAGGACAGATCTCCCGAAACGGATGCTGTAAGATATTGGATTGCCGGGCAAGCTAGTGCCTTGGTGTCCGATTTACAGGTAAAAAGGTAGTTTGTACTGGATGTTATTTTGAAGTAATTACGGTGCGCCGGGCAGCCTAGTGCCTTGTCACCGTGGAGGTTGAGAAATGTACACGTCGGGCGGCCTAGCGCCTGTTAAGACGTTTCTTGGAGTAACGCGAGTCTACCTTGTGACAAGCGTACTCCCGATGTAATTCATGAAATGTAAAGCATCCAGGTACAAACAATAGAGATTCCAACATCAAAATTAGAGTTTTGGCCCGATAAATAATTAGAGAAATGAACGTTCGGATACGACTTGTATATACTTCAAATTTTACGTTAATTAAACTTATAGAAAATACCAAAAATTTCCGTTTTTAATTTCACACAAGCTGGACAAGGTAATTTATCCCCCTGATCATAAAGGTTTCGCAAAGGTTATCCGTTGTCTCTTGTAGTTAATTATATAATTACGTTGACTTGTAGCAACCCACGTGCATTGTCGTACAAAGAAAGATACCCCTAGACAAATCTGAGCCGGGTACGAAGTGCACCGAACCTCGAGTGCGGAGGTAAAGTGTGGGGGCCAAGCGAGTAACATATTTATTTGTGGGCTCTGTCCGGGATTTAACATATTTATTTGGGGGCTCTGTCCGCGATTGAACTTAGTTATTTGAGGTCTTGTCGCAGGATATTGAACGAGATTTTTGCTTTGAAAGTTAAGGAGAGAAACGGACGAGGATCGAACCGATGATCTTGCGAAACAGAAAAGGGGAAGTTACAAGAATGTCGCTTGGTAACTCGAGTAGGTCCAGCCCGACCGAGTCAGAACTTTCTGTTGTTGAGGAACAGAGGTGCGTTCCGAGAGTGACAACGGAGGAAATTCGTTTGCCGCTTCCGACATTTGAGGGAAATGTAGGGAAGGAAGATGCTTTCTCGTATCTGGATAGGATTCAAGATTACGCGAGAACGCTGAAAATTGCTGAAGATGATCTTCTGAAGCAGTTTATTCCTCTTTCGTTGCGAAATGAAGCGAGGGAGTGGTTTTTGTTCACGAAACCGTTCGGTGATTTTTCACAATTCAGGCATAAATTCCTGCAGACTTTTCATGGATTGGATTATCAGAGAGAAGCAGAGTTATTTTTGTCGCAAAGGTTTCAACTTGCTAACGAGGGATTGGCGGAATACGTTCGCAAGGTTGACAGGCATTTTAGTAGGATAAAGAATTCGGCTTCTGCGCAGGAGAGAATTGACTTTGTGAAGTCGCACTGCAATCCGGTATTTAGGGATTATTTGTACAACAAGACATTCACTTCTATGAGAGAATTGAGCGAGTACGCCCTAGAGCTACAAGCGGAGTTTTTGGAAAGGCAGAGATTCAAATCTTTCGTTTCGGAAGACGAAATTTACAGCTGGTCTTTGAGAAAGTCATTTAACCAGGAATGCGAAGAGGAGAGGGGGAGAAAGAAATCTGATATTTTCTTGGACCCTGTGAGCATTGGTTTTGACCGCCCGAAAGTCGAGCGCTTGAGGGCTGAACATGTGGTTTCACGCCCTCCACCCTCGCGGCTTGCGGTGAGGGATGAAAACAAACAGAACCGCTTTTCGAAAGAACATTGCCAGAGAAATAAATTATGCTACACTTGTGGACAGAAAGGTTGCAGAGCTTCAAATCACCGTAGGGAAAACAAGATTAATGAACGTGGGAAGGAAGAAACAAAAAACTCGTAGAGTCGCCACGAATTTGTCAAGTTCGTGGCGTGGAAACTGCAAATTTTACACAGAAGGAAAATTTTTCACCTCACAATGTAAATGCAAAAGATGTAAGGGAACCTATCGTTTTATGCAACGTGGCTAATGTGGAAGTACACGCATGTATTGATACGGCGTCGTCCAATAACTTTGTGTCTTTGGAGGTCTTCGAGAAAATGAAGACAAATGGAGTGAAATTGAAGGGTTGCAGAACTAAAGTAATACTTGCGGAAGGAAATGTAGAATCTTTGGGGAGCGCTTACGTGAATATTAAGTTTCACGGACACAAGGCTCGGGATCAGATATTTGTGTTATCTAGTGCTAATCATGAAATGTTAATGGGAAGGACATTAATGGCTAAGCTGGGACTTATACCCATGATTCATTGTAACGGGTGGGCAATTGAGCCTGATCTTTCGAAAATCGTGCCTTTTGATTCGCCGCCGACACGTGACAGCGTTGATGCTGTTGGTTCTAGGGGACTGGGTTCGACCACGGATGGTGTCGAAGGAGTCCGAGAGAACGTTTCTGCTTGCGGAGCGGAGAAACGTAGCAGCGACATCAAAGAGGAGGGGATTGACGAAGAGAGAAGGATTGCCATGTTGATGGAGGGTACCGATATCTCAGAGGAAAACAAGCCGAAATTGATTGCCATACTGAGAAGGCATATTGATGTTTTTCAAGATAAACCGGGATTAGCAAAGGATTACGAGGTTCGTTTGGATGTGAATAACGAGAAGCCGTTCCGAGCGAAACCTAGGCCACTTTCTGAGCAAAAAAGGAAATTAATGAATCAGGCTGTTGAGCAGATGCTTGAAGACGGGATCATTGAAAGGGGTGATACAGATTATCTTTCACCGCCTATCCTTCATGTGAAGAGAGATAACACATGTAAAGTGATCATCGACAGCAAAGGCTTGAATAAGAGATTGGAGGCTAGACGTAGAGAAATACCTGATATTAGGTCCACAATATTTAAGCTTTCTGGGGGAACTATATTTACAGTTCTGGATATTCCGTTTGCATTTGCAAATATGCAGATTTCTGAAGATACAAGAAAATATGCAGGTTTCTTGACAGAAATGGGAACGTTTAGATACAAAAGGCTATTTTATGGCTGTCGTAGTGGACCTTTTCACCTTGCGGAACTGATGCAGAAGACACTAGGAGAGCATTATCAAACTGATGCAATATGTTATTATGATGACGTAGTGATTGCAAACGCTACCGAGGAAGAACAACTGAGAGTGTTGGATTCTGTCCTGGGAAAAATGAAAGACAAAGGACTGACGATTAGTTATCGAAAGTCACGTCTCTTCAGAAAGAAAATTGATTTTCTTGGGTTTACAATTTCAGAAAATACCATATCTTGTGCAGAAAGTAAGAGGAAACAGGCAGATCAATTGCAGCGCCCGAGAAATATCAAGCAAGTTAGGAGACTAGTAGGCTTCTTAAATTTTCTGTCGGATTTCATAAAGGACCAAGCAAAGATATCCAAACCGATCACGGACTTGTTACAAGGAAATAGGAAATTTTCTTGGGGAAAAGAACAAGAAGAGAGTTTGCAGAAGTTGTAGGATGCAATTGTAAGTAGTCCTGATCTCAAGATTCCTGACGTTTCGAAAACGTTTCACTTGTTTGTAGACTGCTCTGACATAGCGCTTGGCTATATCGTCGCTCAGGAGGACGATAAAACCAGAAAATTGCAGACTGTTGCATTTGGGAGTAAGAAGCTGTCTGAAACTCAGCGTTCTTATTCTGTCACAGCGAAAGAGTTATTTGCGTTGACCATGGGTCTGGAGAAATTTGAATATTACTTTCTGCAAGCACCGGAAGTGATAGCTTACACTGACCATTCTGCGCTCGTGGATATCTTGAAATCTTCTCAGATTCCGAGCCACATAAACAGAATGATAAACAGGGTGACCAGGTTTCCAGTTACAGTAAAATACATTGCCGGTAGAAATAACACAGCGGTTGACTACCTGTCGAGGATCGAAGCAGGATTCTCTGAGAGGGAGAATTACATTGGATCTTCGGATGCAGAAGAGAATTATCCGATAGAGGACATCAAGCCTGAAGGATATTTCAGATTAGAGATGTCTGATGGGACGATAATGGAACATCATGATATTCCTAAAGTCGAAGGCAAAGTGTGTCAGAAATTCGACCGGAAACAGAAAAGGAAAACGGAAGCGATGTTTACAGATGCAGCTGGCAACACTGTAAGCGGAAGACAGACGGACGGACAGAAAGAAACTTCGCCGCCCGTAGATCTTAACGATAAAGAAATGTGGAAAGGAGAACAACAGAGTGATCCTTACTTGTCGAAATTAATTGGATGTTTAAAAGGAGAAGAAGTTGAAATAAAGGATGCTCGAGAGAAGAGAAAATTTGACTTTTATCTGCGGCATTCCTGTCTCGACGATGATGGACTGCTTTACCGTTTCGTTGACGAAAACACTGGACTTTATCCACCGTTTAGCTCCAGATTGAAGCTGTGGGTACCAGAGAAGTTGAAGAGTGAAGTACTTAAATCTTCGCATGATGATTTATTATCTGCGCACTTAGGACATGGAAAGACATTGTTTAAGGTCCTAGAGAATTATACTTGGGACGGAGTAGTCAAAGATGTCAGTAACTATTGCAAAAGTTGTATCACTTGTCTTCAGTATAATCCTGACAACAGCAGAAAGATGGGCTTTATGAACTCGAGGAAAGCTACTGCGCCTGGATACAAAGTGTTTCTGGACATTTTTGGACCACTGCCTACAAGTACGAAAGGGAGATACAAGTACTGTTTAGTCATTCAAGATGAGTTCTCAAGGCACATTAGTTTGACACCGCTTAGAACTACAACGGCGAGGACGATCTCGCAAGCATTCTTGAAGTACTGTTTTCAGTCAGGATTCCCGAAATACGTTGTCAGTGACAACCAGAGCGTATTTCGAAGCAAACTGTATTCACAAACGTTGCGTTCTGTGAATTGCAAGCCTGTCTATATTACGCCATGTAGACCGAAGGGAAATAAATCAGAAGCAGCGATTAAGATAATCAAGCAAGCACTTGGAAAGTTCTGCAAGGAACACTCGTCGTGGGCTGAAAATTTGGACGCGATAAGTTTTGCCATTAATAATGCAACGAATTCGATGACTGGATTGAAGCCGTCATTCTTGTTCTTTGGACGTGATTTGTACACACCGCATGACACTCGGAAAATGGAGCTTCAGAGGGAAGATGGAACCGGGGAGAATGTCACGGCGGAGGGACAGATGAATTACGTCATGCAGTTAAAGGAAAGAATGGCCGCGGCTTTCGAATTTGCAAGAGAAAAAGAAGAAAAGGCGAGGCAAAAGGCGTCGAAGGCCTACAATAAGGGCAGAAGAAGGGTTAATCTTCGTGTCGGAGATCGAGTACTGCTTCAAGAACATAGAATTTCGTCTGCTTTTAACAAGCAAACTGCGTGCTTTTTCCCGAAATTCAAAGGGATCTACAGAATTCTGAATTTCACAACTCCAAATAATGTTGTTTTGGAAAAGGAAGGTGAGGGGAAGAGAGTTCTGGCTAACGTTGACCAGCTGAAGGTCATTCCAAGAAGAAATTTGAGAAGTGTGAGGGAAAGCACTCGTCCCTAAATTCTACCCTGAGAATCCATCTCAAGGGGAGGGGGTAGAAGGGCTGTGAAAAATGATGAAAAGGAAGCCGAGTGACCGACTTCTTGTTTGTACAGTTGTAATTAAGTTCCTGATTTATTGTCGCTACACATTAGTGTCCTGGTAAATTCATTTCTTGTGAATGTAAGATTTAAAATTATGGACTGTTGTATTTTATGTTATGTCAACCTTTTGCCGATAAAGGGTGTTGACAATTGTCAACATGAAGACATGAGAATTTCATCGGTAAGAGAATGCTGAAGGATGGCAGTTCGATGCCCGGAAAAGGAAGGGAAAGTTTCCTTATAGATGGAAAAATGGGGAAGCCATTTTTAAGTCGGGTCGTATGATCGAACGATAGAACTTTTTGAAAGCATTTGAAGCTGAAATTTGGCAGAAGTCGAACCGAGTACCGCGGATGTCCCAGACGCAAGGACTAGGGGACTAAGAAGCCGGGAGTTCTTCGGATGGACCGAGGAGGAGGCTGAGACGACCCTAGAGCGGGAGCTGGACATGTTCTTTGGAAGGTGGAGAAGCTGAATACGTCTGCACCTGAGAGCAGTCCTGATGACCAGATGGCCCAGATGTCCAGAAGATTCTAGGATTCCCGGAGGAAGAATCCGTGTGGAAATAGGATATTTAGTGAAGTGAAATCGAGACTCTTCTTTTTCAGAGAGACGTTTTTGACGTGTAGTGAAAATAACTTTTTCAGTGAACTTTTTTTTCTTTTTCAGATACAGTGCTTAACTTCTCTCAGTGACTTTAAGACAATTCACATAGACTGAAATTTAAATTTCAGATTGAATTGTAACGCTGGGGAGGGGGAATCTGTTACCCTGCCCCCGTGTCAGGGCAACAGTGTTTTTTTTCTTATTGAAATATTTATTAATATGTTAATTAATTGGGTAATCAAGTGTATAAACATATATATGTTATTAGTGTAAATCAATTTATTATGCATTTTTAGGTTCATATTATTCCATGTATAAATGCCATGTAGCTGTCTGTTCTTGCTTCGTGTTTCGAACGTTCAAAAGAAAGGCGGGCAGTTTAGCTGTGAAAGATTAAAAATTTTGAAAGAATGGCGGTTGGCAACAGACGCCAACCAAACGTATATAAACTCCCAGATGAGAGTAGGGGAGGTCGGCTGTTGGAACTGAGACTTGGAAGGGAGAGGCTGTTTTTGCTTCGGTTAGCTAGGACCGGAGGACAGGTCTCCCGTAACGGATGCTGTAAGAGATTGGATTGCCGGGCAAGCTAGTGCCTTGGTGTCCGATTTACAGGTAAAAAGGTAGTTTGTACTGGATGTTATTTTGAAGTAATTACGGTGCGCCGGGCAGCCTAGTGCCTTGTCACCGTGGAGGTTGAGAAATGTACACGTCGGGCGGCCTAGCGCCTGTTAAGACGTTTCTTGGAGTAACGCGAGTCTACCTTGTGACAAGCGTACTTCAGATGTAATTCATGAAATGTAAAGCATCCAGGTACAAACAATAGAGATTCCAACATCAAAATTAGAGTTTTGGCCCGATAAATAATTAGAGAAATGAACGTTCGGATACGACTTGTATATACTTTAAATTTTACGTTAATTAAACTATAGAAATTATCCAAAATTTCCGTTTTTAATTTCACACATGCTGGACAAGGTAATTTATCCCCGTGATCATAAAGGTTTCGCAAAGGTTATCCGTTGTCTCTTGTAGTTAATTATATAATTATGTTGACTTGTAGCAACCCACGTGCATTGTCGTACAAAGAAAGATACCCCTAGACAAATCAGAGCCGAGTACGAATTGCACCGAACCTCGAGTGCGGAGGTAAAGTGTGGGGGGCCAGGCTAGTAACAAGTTCTGTTAACATACTGAGCCATTGATTGCTGGCACTATTGCTGTCATTCTAGTGGAAAATGGATCGCTCCTTTTTGCACTGCAAGTTGTGTTTTACACAGTAATTAATTACATTTTGCTGCCTCTTATACTAGGGATATCCACAATATATGTTCCGGGGTGGCGCAAACGAGGTATTTTTTTTTCAGGGGTGCCACAAATGAGGCATTTCCTCAAAATCTCAAAAATGTAGCTGTTAGCTGGAATATATTCATATATGTCAGTTAGTTATCTGGATATTAGAATTATTAAGATACTAATTAAATAAATTACGCGGATACCTATACTGTGATATCAAGATATTTATTATCTACATTATCCATATTTTCATGTAATATACCTATACTTTGTCTTTATAATCCTCCTGCAAAAGTAAGCGTTATTGTCGATTTTTTTTAATGCTGTTGCCACATTCAAAATTTGCCCCAAAATGCTGAGAAGAAATGTAGCTGTAGCGAAATTTTCGCTACAACTACAGGAATTTTGTAGCTTCGCTACCGCTACAACTACAATTTTCAAAATGTAGCGCCGCTACAGCTACAGCTACAAATTTTGTAGCTAGCTACAGTAGCGCCGCTACAAGTAGCGCGCTACTTTCGACCACTGCATTTGAGGGGCGTTTTGCCCCCTAAAACAGTTTTTTTTAGCTGAAACACAAAAACACGTATTTCTTCCTTTGGGCCCTTCTATACACCTGCCAAGTTTCATGGAAATCGGAGGGGGACACAGGGGTCAATTCCCACTTCAATTTGTCCTCATCTAAACATTTGAGGGGGGGTGCCCCTAAAACAGTTTTTTAGCCGAAACAAAAAAACACGTATTTCTTCCTTTGGGACCCCATATATGTATGTATGTATATTAACAGGTAACAATATGTTATAAACACATTCTTACTTTCCAAAGAAGCACTCATGTGGGATGGCAAAACGGATCCGGATCCGAAAGTTCTGGATCTGGATCCAGAGCCGAAAGTTCTGGATCTGGATCCAGAGCCGAAAGTTCTGGATCCGGATCCTAAGGATCCGGATCTGGCCATCCCTAATTCTCGCATGCAAGTAAACCTCAAGCTGACCTCCATTGTAGAGTGCACTATGATGCCAGTGGTCCCGGATCTGAATCCCAGCCTGGGCATTCTTTGTGAGTGTCCATTCATCAATTTCATCATATCATCACTCATCCTTATCATCACGATTAGCCAAAAGTGGCAGACAAGCAATGCTAAATATAAAAACAAAGCAAGTAAACCTTAAGGTTGATGATCCCTCGGATCGTAGTAAAAATAATAACTTGTAGAATATTAATCAGCAAAGCTGAAGAAAAAGGACCCTAATATGCAACTCATGTTCATTCATAATAATAATAATCCATGGCTTGACAGCCCTGCAAGGTCCTTGGCCTATCTCCCGACTGCCAGTCTCCCTCCCACAATCCTACCTAGAGGTGTGGAGATCTTCAACAGGTAATGGGGTTATGTGGGGTCAACATGTCGAGCCCTCAGCAGTTATAGAAAATTTCGGAGACCAGATTATGCTACTCACTCGTAGCTCCCCAATTTCCTCATGTTGGTGAGTTGCCACTGGTCCCGTACACAGGCTGAAAACCCAGAGACTGAACCCAGGCAGACTCAAACCCATGCCGTCTCGCAGTCGGAGTCCAAAGCACATTCATCAGTGACAACTATTCGTATGTTAGTAACTATCACAGCTTTAATATAAATTTTGGTGGACTGATAGATATATCAAACAGTAGCACAAAGTACATAAATTAAACCATCAATCTGTCTCGCTGTGAGAGAAAACTATGAAGCTCATGCTATTTGTCAATATCTTAGAAACTATTTATGGTCAATATTTGGAATCTTCCAAAATTCTAAATTTCGATTTACATGTTTTAATTGGTCTGTCTGTCTGTTTATTAAAAAGAATACTTAATATGATTACATCCTGAAGTTTCAAACCATGAAATTATTATGAAATGTTCAATCCACACTTAGTAGCTCACTATGTATTGTGAACTGTTAGAAGTAGCTGCGCCATGTTTTGGGAAGTTAGGCGATCTCTGTACAATATGCTTATTTAATTGAAAAAGTTTGGCATATATTTATACTTTCCTTCCACTTACATCTTAGGTATGTGCAATTGCCAGAACAACCTCCCCTCTCTTCATGGTAATGTTGTGGTTTTGGGAGCTGGAGACACTGCTTTTGACTGTGCCACTTCTGCATTACGCTGTGGAGCAAAGAAAGTGTTTGTTGTTTTCAGGAAAGGATTTACGAACATACGTGCTGTTCCAGAAGAGGTATGATTATGTAAATCTGTGTATGTCTGTTGTGCTATTGCTATAGTATCCCCCTAAGAAAGTTACAAGTACTACATTAGCCTAAATAACAAATCAAACTATATTCAGAAATAGATAGTAGGAATTGCTTTTCTAAAAGAATATGTATCAAATTTAGGGTTGCTATACTTCCTGGATTTTCTGGGGATAGTCTCAGAATGGTATCATTTGTCCCAGTGTCCCAAAAAGTTTCTTTGGGACATGTTAATGTCCCGGAATTTGGTGGGAGAGCAGAAATGATTAAAGATTATACTTTCATGAACATTATTTCTATTTAAATGCATGGAAGCATTTTTAAAAATATTCATTTTACAAAACAATCTAACTGTACATTGAACCATTCCCTCTCAATACTACAAGAGTTATTGCATTACAAGAAGGTGCTGCAGAGATCTTTGACTTCATGATGACACAGCTTAATGCACTTGCTGACAACAACTGGTAATAATGTTTTGTTAGCTGAATTTCAGTTAAGATCCTCTTCCACTGTATACAGGTGCAGCCCGTGCATAATTTTCCTGGGGGTTCACCAAAATTATGCAAAGTGGACTTACGTATCTAAACCTTTTGAGACACTACACACTTTGGTTCGTAGATATAGTACTGGGAAAATTATCAAAATTTGGCCGGTAGATTACTGACAAAGTTAATTTGCTTTATGTTCAGATAACAGTGACAGCACCTAGGAGTGTGTGTGTGTAGGGGGAGATCATTTTAATTTAAGATTTTCGTATGGTATTGTATTTAGGGGTATCTCAGAATTCAGAAAATATTCTCGCCTCAATTTTGCCTCTTCCACTCTTGCCAACTCTTTTCTGGTCCCACCACTGTCAAATAGACTCTATTATTGGAACTGGATCCTGAACCTACAGTTAAAAATACAAATCTCTGCCTGCTAAAATGAGTATGTATCAGTAATCGAACCCAAGACCCCTTGATTACAAGATAATTCTTATATAACTATTCGAAAGTATATCGCTAAATCAAAGCGATTCAATTCTATTCTATGCAATATGTTAACTTCTCACACAGCAACAACTACACTCCTTCCAATACACAATCCACCTCACTCCACTCAACGTATCACCACACCAAATATATTTCAATCACCAGCCACGCACTTCAAAACAAACTAACAAGTATGGAGACAATGACACATAACAAAGTCAATTGCGTGCATCCCCTCGAACACCCTCTTGCGCTTGAGTATAACTGATCGCACAAAACCCAAACAACTTTTTAGTCGTCTTCTGACGTAACTGCGAAATGTCTTCATTGTTAGGTTAGGCTTGAATAAAGAGTAAATACTACATTTTTGGTCAAGCACGGTAAAGTCCCGAAAATTGCAGTGTAACCTATATATTCTAAGACAACTAAACCTAAAAAGCCCAACATGTCAACGAAAGCATTGTCTGACTTAAGAAGACCAAAAGGTTGTTTAAGTCTTGTCCGATAAGCGACCCCTCGCCCTCACGCTATTTTTTACTTTTCGGCTTCTACCACCTGAAGTGTTTCCATCTTAAAGAAGAAAACTCTGAATGTGTAGGCAAGTTCTTTTCTATCATACAACCTTAGTGACAATGAAGTTCGACCAGTCACAAATATAGGAGTGCGTTGTGAAAGAAGGAGAACACATGCATATGCTGAACATATTTTATCCAGCAGGCTACATGGAAAAAAGGAAAACATAAATTTCCGGTGCAACGCAGCAATGTATGGTGTCCACACAAAATAAAACATTTTCGTCCATCTACACGTGACATTAAAGTTCGACCACTGTTAGAGGGGATCCTGTTTACCATGGTGTGACGCCGCCCCGTCGGCGAATAACTGTGGCAATGCGTCGGGGCATGCTGCGGACGAGTCGTTCAAGGTATTCCACATCGATGCGGTGCCATTCCTCCTGCAGGCAGGCGATAAGAGCAGCCACTGTAATGGGTCCCCTCTGTTGCACACGTCGCTTAAGAACACGCCACACATTCTCAATGGGCGAGAGGTCGGGACTCGATGGTGGCCATGGCAGAGTTCGCACGTGATGGCGAGTCAACCATTCTCTTGTCAGCCGCGCTGTATGAGGCCTGGCATTGTCGTGTTGAAAGATGAGACGCCGCCTGTGGAACAGGTGCCTTCGCACTGTGGGAAGATGCCGCTCCAGCATGCGTGTATAGGCGTGTGCATTCACAGTGCCCTCACAGACGTGTAGTGGGCCAACCCCAGATGCCGTCATGCATCCCCATACCATCTCTGACGCAGGTTTCTGTACCCGACGTGCATATCATTTTGCTTCATTCTGTTCCTCCTTCCGACAAATGACTGTTTTCCGTATTTTCTCGTACACAACATTGAAAATGGATTCATCCGTCCACAAAATCCTGTTCCACTGCCGAAATGTCCATCCCGGTACATTCATGCCCACCGTAGTCGATTGCCTTTGTTCAACATGCAAAGGAAGGGTTTACGTTTCGCCTTGTACACTCGGTAACCGCATCGCTGTAGGTAACGGCGAATGGTTCTGGTTGACACTTCAATGTGAAAGCGTTCTCGAGTCCACAGTCGTAATTCGGCCACAGAAACATGATTGTTGGTCTGGATATAGCGCCTAAATATCCGTAGGTCACGCACGCTCAGCAGGCGTTTTCGACCGGGGGCCTTACCTGGCTCTGTAGTACCCGTATTTTGGTGGTGTTTGATGATGCAGTGGACGGTTGACTTGGGTAAGTTCAGTTGGCGCCCTATTTCCCGTTCACTGAGTCCATCCTGTTGCAACTCCACCACTCTTCTCCTCACTGTGTTGTCAATAGGTTTGCCCCTGGCCATGGTGATGATGCACTGCGGTTCCTCGGTGCACAGCACGCGCTTATATACGGCAGACTCCCTTATCGTGTCCGTGACGTCATGCTTCCGTCGAATGCGCCACTATCTGTAATTTTCCGAATGGGTCTGGTGCCTGGTCGAAGTTCAATGTCACACGTATAGTTCCCCGTTTTCGTTCTTTACGTGACTTTGGGTGCAACATGCTGGGATCACGATTCTTGCCTGCTCACACGCCTCCTCTTACACACATGCGTCACTTCTGCGGGTCACCCATTCCACCGCCTATGCCTCTGTGCATTTAGTCACGTATTCCTTTCTGGTCGAACTTCATTGTCACCAAGGTTGTATTTGTCTTATTTGTCCCATCATCTTTACTTCTAGCTTTCGTTTGGGGTTACCTTTGCATATATATTACACCCTCTTCATTAATCTAATAAGTCTTGTAAAATATAAATAATACAAAGAGAATGCCAAATTAATTCAAATTGAAACACATAGGGCAACACTGGAAGAGAGAAGAGCGTGGTTCACTCCAGCTCGCTGGTGATCCTACGAACTGCGCATGTCCGTTTTGATGAGACGACATTCCTAGAGTATCCGACTGCATGTATTTTCGCCATATGTATGCGTCGAGCTTCTGCTAACCGTCCTATGCTTTTAGCATGGTAGGGGTTGCCTTGTGGAGGTTCAGCGGAGACTTTGCACGAAACGGAACTAGAGGGCTCTGGCCCACGGTTTCTCCAGCTGTCAGCTGTGTCCCAGATTTTCACATACGAAATATAGAAACCCTAACCAAATTTCAATTTGTTGTGTGAGAACCAGAGGGATGTAAATGCAATTTATCAAATTTACAGGAGAGAAGAAAACATTATATTCTTAGGAATATGTAAATTTGAAATACATGACTCCACCTTGCTACTAGGGATTAGAAGTGGAGATATGTCAATCTGACTTTAAATACAGCTCTTCAGAGGAGATACGTTAAATAAAACCGATAATCGTATTTTTGGAGTAATGTTCCTCTGGTTTTCATTCGACAAATTGATGATTGAGAAAGCAGAAAAACCTTCATAATATTGTAATTGGTATGATTGTCAATGATACCAGATCATTTAAACATGATTGATTTCCAGGTCAATCATACACATCAAGTGTGTAACTGAACACTGAGTGATGCAAAATGAACTCGATTCAATACACATAGAAAACTTTAAGCTTGGGAATGCATATTGTAGGACAGTACTCAAGCAATGAGGGACAATGATATTACTAAGTGGAGGGCAGACTCTAAACCAATAGAACACACAATCAAATTCAATGAAGAACTACATTTTGAACTCTCAGCCATAGAGGTGGCTTTCAGCAATAAAAATATTATAATAGTATGTTTATATCGAATACCTGATGGATCTATTGTTATATTTATGGACAAATTAGACCCTGTACTGGAAATTTTTACCAAACTACACATCTGAAATAATTATCCAGTTCTCATAAATACTCCATTACAGGTTCTCTATTCACAATTGAAAAAAAACTATGTGAAATTTCTGAATACATCATTTAGTTCATGTAAGAAATACCAGAACATGTTTATTAATTTGATCTTGTTTAGTTTTCTTGGATGCTTTATTGTCAGTAAAAATCAACCTTGCTTTCTGCTTCAAATTTAGATAATGAAATAAAGCATGTCAACCCAATATGGCCTACCTAAGGTTTGTGAGTACATGTACAAAGTCAGAGAGGTAAAACTAATCACAAGATTCAAAAGAGGGAACATTTATCAATGTTCACTGAAAATTTGAGCCAGTTCCAAATAAAAACATGGGTGCAGGGAAGATTTTATTAAAAATTTTATTCTGGAACTGATAAAAAAGCATGTGGAAAGTAAGTCGGTTAAGTTTCCTGAGCCACCTTCAATTTTCTGTACAAAAATGGAAGATTTCAACTTGCCAGATGAGTTAAAGGAGAAAGGGAAGGTCAGTGCCACCAGAAGGAGGAGGGGAGGGAAGACAAGATGAGTAGGTTACAGGATGGAGGGGAGGGGGAGAAACAGCCAGCTATAACACCTGCAAGGAAAAACCAGTTTTCCTAGGAGGAAATGAGGACACATTCCTTAAAAGTGTATAGTAACTAGCCATGTGTATATTTTAGTGTAGCTTGAAGAAGTTCTGGGAAACCAGAAAGAAACGTCGCAGATAAAATAAAATAAAAACCACTAAAAATAACTGTGTTAGATTATTTTGCATCTATAAAAATTGGTTATGCAAACCTTTAAGAAGAACAATACCCAATATGGCCTAGTAATATATTTTGTTCTTTCACATCAAAAAAAGCAACCGAAATTGTAGAGAGAGTACCACAATGTTGTTTATATAGGTAGCTAAGTATATTGATACACTTACATTTCATTTACATAATGCCATACGAGATTTGCAAAAAGAAATAGCATTGTTTACAAAGCAGTGACATGTCACAATTTGTTACCAGAAAAGCTTGGATTACACATCATATTCTGGGCAAATGAAAGGTCCTTAATCATCCTTAGTGACTCCTACACACTCTAGTAACAAATGTCACACTTGCACATGTTATTTACGATATATTCCTATGTAGGGCATATTGAGTCTACCTTACATAGTGTTCGTCTCTCCTTCGTTTTAAACAGGAATTTAGATTAAAGTCTAAACTAAGTACATTGTTGTAAAGTACAAATTATGAGCTATCATAACATGGACTAGAGATATAAATACTTATCACTTGGAAGATGCAGTAAGTGATAACTTCCTAGATCACATAGAACTCAATCACGAGAGCCAGCCATTTTGCTTCTTTGTCCTCAAGTTACTGTACTATTGGTACAGTCAACAGGTTGAATCACATAATTCGGACAGACTAAATGACATGCTAACATCATCTGTAGAATTAACCATGTAACTACTTGGAAACAGCAAATAGGTCATATTGGGTAGTAGGCCATATTGGGTTCAGGTACCTTAGTTTGTGAATTGTTTTAATTTATCCATGGGGTACTGACTTTCCTTTCAGATGAAACTAGCTGAGGAAGAAAAATGTGAATTTATTCCTTTCCTGTCACCTAAGAAAGTAATTGTCAAGCAGAACAAGATAGTTGCTATGGAGTTCCTACGAACAGAACAAAATGAAGATGGTGAATGGATAGAAGATGAGGATCAAATTACTAGACTGAAAGTAAATTTCATTGTGTCAGCTTTTGGATCAGGATTATTTGACAATAATGGTAAGATAACTTAGGACTCACATGTATTCCTAGTAAGCAACTCACACATTTATATTTGTGAGTGTTGAAAGATTAGAAAAGAGTTCTTTGACATATTGAGGAGCTTGTTTAGGTTATTGCTTTAAATATTTTTAATATTTGATTAGATTTGCTTCATTCAGAGAAACTATTGCTGGTTTAAATTCAAACAGTGTGTTCAATTGTCCTACCTGGTCAGGATTACAATGAAATTGTACTACATACTGATGCGTTCACTGGTTTCATGAGCATAAGTTATGAGGATCAAGCTGGTGAACGCTTAGGAGCCAGATGGTAGAGCAAGGTTACGTTTTATGTTCCCCATACAATCTCACTAACATGCCCTTGGCAGAGGGTGGAATGTATCAAGGGATGCCGTTGAGTACATCTTACCTCTCGGCCAAGCAGATGTGTGTAGATATCAGGCGACAGTGCAAGGAGTCCTGAGTTCGACGGCTCACAGTCTTCTTTCCTGTGGCAGGCGATGAAGTTTATGCTTGTCCTGGAGAGATGCCCTTTGAGAGGATGTCCGAACGATGGTCTGGCCAACGGCTGTAACTTACGAGCCACGGTACTGAAGTCGGTCAACTCGCATATGTAGTTAGTGGTTGCCTGGGCGAAAGCTATGTCTTGTAATCCCGAACCAGGCTTGAGACCTGATAGTGTGCAGGAGGTCTTCGCCTGGTAGCTGGTATCCTTCTAGAGGTTCTTCTGAATTCTGAGATACCGAATTCTAGCGCCTACCTCTTTTAAGCTGCTGGCAAATACTTCCTAGCTGCATGCTCAGCTCTTCCGTATTTGCCTGCCAATGACAGGTTTGAACCTGGTAGTAAAGAAGAATGCAGTGTCTCCTGACGTTATATGCTTCTGCTATTTGTGGAATGTTGCCTTGTGCAGTGTATTGTTGCTTGGCCGAGTATCGAAGTCTGGAGAGAGATATTTTAGGTTTTTACAGAGTCTCCCTTGAGTCATTCCACAATACATATACAATTAAATCTCAATTGTAATACAATACCTGAAACATCATCCACAAGGACTGTAATATGCATATATTGTGACTTCTTTGCACATATTGTTCTCTAACGGGGTGGCCACTCTAGCACCTTGATAAAATTCTAGTATAATTCCCAGTTTTCAAGGCGAAGTTTCCAAAAATTCAAGGCTGTAAGCAGATGTTTTCTCTATTTCAACCTTAAGTATTACCGCCTCTCACCACACACACACACACACACAATAATATATTAATAATATAGAGGGTCTGTCTGATTCCAATGAATCCAAAAATTCTAATTGAATTCAATTAAACGGTATATATACACACTATTTTAAATATTCAATTTAAGGTGTGGAGTTTACATTTGCCATTTCACAAACTCAGGCTACATCTACAAACACAAATCGAAAATGCTACGGAATATACTAATATATGAAAAATTGTAAATTGTACAAGAATTTCAAACTCAAATTTACTTAAAAAATTCTTGATAACTTACTTTGTAATAATCTGTCAGATAGATTGTTCTGCAAAGGACACTAACAAAGTAAACAGATTGTGAAAGTCCCATTTTCCACAGAGCTTTTCCTTCTTTTACTTTCTCAATAAAAAGAAAAGTTAAACTGTGAAAAACTTGCCTCGGGTATTTGTAAATGTATGAATTCATTTGGATTAATAAAAGTTGTAATTTTTCACGTCTACGAAGAAAAATTCACGTAGAATTCCTGGAGCCAATAATTCATGCATAATTCCCAGAATTCAAGGAATTCCCCATGAGTAGCCACCCTGTCTAAGAGATAATCATATTACTTTCATACATAACCCTGCTCTACTACAGAAGAAAAATATTCAATTGAATGTAACATTGGAAAGAAAGTTTGGTACATTGATTTGGATAAAATTAATGTTTTACCATTAACAAGGAAAAGTGACTATAGAGAAACTACACACAAGCTCATGTTTACATTATTTTTGTCCCTATTTTATTTTATAAATTCTATCATGATTTGTCTCTCTGTATCTTAGTCAAAGCTGCTATGTCTCCTCTCAAGTTTAATAAATGGGGTCTTCCCGAAGTAAATACAAAAACAATGGAAACTGATGTACCAGGAGTATTTTGTGGTGGTGATTTGGCAGGAATTTCAGAAACCACAGTTGAAGCAGTCAATGATGGGAAGACAGCAGCATGGTTCATACACAAATATATTCAAGTAAGTTAATGTATATATGTTCTTCCTGATTATCTGTGTAACCACAGCCATTGTATATTGTTTATGTACCTACTGTGGTTTTCTATCTTGTTGTGACATGTCAGCTCTTCAAATTCGAGCATTTGGCATTCAGCAATCCATGTCAAAAATTAATAAAATATAATAATGTAGTATTCACAAACAGACACACACATGTTGAAACCTTCATGTAGTGGCACCACATGATGGTTGTCACAAAGAATACATCTATAAAGCACAACATGATATGGATTTATTCTGTTCTGCATGTGAATAACTATATTTTATTAATTTTAACATGACTTACTGAAGCAGGGACCTGAGGCAGGACCCATTTGAAGAGTTGAAAATCACACAAAAACAGGTAGTTACTGAGAGTAAAAGGTTTGATGGGCAGATTGACTTAATGTACAATCTAAAAAAATACAAAATGCAAAATAGGAACATGGTTAATCAAGGATCTCTACATAAGAGATATTGAAAATATTATGAAAAGATTTGAAAATCTTGAATTGTGGGCAGAAGTTGATCTAAAAAGAACATGATCTAAGAGAGACAAAGCAAATATTCACTTTTTACACATGATAAAAATCAGGTGCATGTGGTATCTCTACAAAACCATAGATAATTATGAGATATGTATTTGAGAAAATAACATGTATTTAATTTACTTAATTGAACAATGTATGCATCTTTTCTCATTCTTTCAGAATTTGAAAGGTGTTAAAATTTCAGAACAGCCACAGCTTCCAAAATTTTACTCGCCTATAGATCTGGTTGATGTCAGTGTAGAAGTTTGTGGTTTAAAATTTCCTAACCCATTTGGGTTGGCATCTGCTCCACCTTCCACTTCTAGTGCAATGATTCGACGAGGTTTTGAAGCAGGTTGGGGTTTTGCTGTTACAAAAACATTTGGTCTTGATAAGGTGAGTATATTTTTCTAAATCACAAATACAGTGTACTAACCAACTACTCCATGATGCCCTGTTTAGTGCACCTGAATTATAGTAAAATCAGAAGTCTGTTGTAGGTTGGATCCTCACCACTGGCAAAAATAAATTTGTTCACCTGAAGATGAAAGAGGAGGTACTCTCTCAAAATGTAGTGTTAGAATAAGTATAGTTAGAAGCACTAGACCAGTGGTTCTCAATCTTTTCAAATTGTAGAGCCCTTTTCAACAATAAGATGAGGCTGCAGAGCCCCAACATATTTTCTGTACTCATGAGAACAAAATTGCATTTTACAGCCAATGAGAATTTCGTGATCATGTTGCTGAGAAGTATTGGTTTTAGCTAACACCTGCCATACGTACACTTTTAGTGTATCTGATGTTCTAGACATCTAGTAAAAAAAACCAAAAAACAATTGTTTCATTTCTTTTGCCTGCTAAGTTGCAGGAGGGACTCAGGATGTTCGAAACTGGAGGCGAAACTGGGTACCTTTGCAAGTATGAAGGTGTGATGAGGGGATTTTCATGGAAAGCATCGCAGAAGCCCTTGTGCAGCTCCACACTTTGAGATTGAAAATCGCTGCACTTGACAATGAATAATGTCTGATTAACATTGCATGCCAATATAGAACAATTGTCACCAACCTTTAGAGATTTATAAGAAAGATGAACTATGATTCTTGATTACACACGATCAATTACCTGGAGGTGGGCTATTTCATGTGTTTGGGCCCAGAGACCTGCACAAAAACCTGGAAAAAATCCGTCTGCGAGGAGGCGCACCTACAATAATATGCAACACTCATGTCAAGCCCAGGTGTTCGACACCGCGCAAGCTAGCTTCACGTCACAGTTGTGCACAGGCATCTGCCTGCCAGGTTTTTCTATTATTACCCGGGTCTTAAGAAGACCCGTGAGACTCGATGTAGTTCTTGCAGGTAGATGTGAGCACTACTGTCAGTGTTGCCAACCACCATTATATTTCACTACGCATGGAAATATTTGAATTTCTGCTAGGCACAGGTGCCTTGAGGTTGTATAACTATTGGCGTAGCAAGGGGTGGGTGAAGTGAGTGACTACCCTGGGCCTCGCGTCCCATGAGGTTGATACGAAAAACATAATAAATGGAAGTGAGAAAGATAGAAAAGGCTAATTTTGTGGGCAACAAAATTAAAACCTTTTTTTTATCTGGCTTTATATTCTAGTTTAATGTTATAATTTGAATGAATACATCAAATCAGAGGCGGGCGGGAGCTCTAAGCCTAAGGGGCTCCGGAAAAGTCAAAATAATTCTCATTTCTCATGTGAAACATTAACGCAAAAATTGTTTGGACATTTTTATCCATTTATTATTTTCTTTAATAAAAAGTGCTTTGTCTTGGCTTTTCTTCTGTCTCGTGACCTTGCATAGCCTACCCGATTTTAATATGTTAATGATAAAGCACCTCAAAATTGCCACGGAGCAAAGTAGGGGGCATTTAAATGCTTCCGGTTTCTTTAAACTGAAAAAGGGTATGGATATTATTTGCAGTTCTTCCTTCCTTCCTACAACTTCAGATGCAGATATTGTCCTCTGTAATGGGCACAAAGATGATTTATCTTCCGAATTTTCTGATCAAGTTCTACATTTCAGGAATGTGCTTAAATCTGAAATCAAGTCCTTTGGCAAAGTTTCTTCTTCTTGATATCTCTACACTAGCTTCCAGTGTTCTCTGTATCCTGTACCGCCTTCTGTTTGTTTCCTACTCTTCAAGTAACAACCACAAAAAAAGAACTATCTTTCTCAAAATTTGAACTTAGGAAAAACTTCTGGAAGGTAGTGTCGAATGGCATGATTCAGCCCAAATGTAGCGGACTCAGTCAGTAATCTCACTCTTGAATGAGAAAGGGCAAGATCTAATGTAAAGGGTCATTCGCTGCCCAGAAGCCAGCTTTCTGTTAAGCAAGGTGGTTCGATTTAAATCAGGTTGATCTAAATCAAGATTTCAATTGGGGAATTCTATTTTAAAAAAATCACTTATTGAAATCACTTTAATTAAAATTACAGAATAATGTACACAAGAAATTTGTAGATATCACAATCACTTTTTGTGAAAGTATATTAATCTCGTAATCATTTAATGGTGTTTATTATGCTCTAAGAAAGGAAATAAAGGAAACAAACTATATATGTACTGATGGGGTGAAGCTCATACGAAAGTAAATGTAATATGTCATCTGAAAAAAACACTTAAATTTCCCTTGATTTAAAATTCAATAATTTTTATAAGCAAAAATAGCACATTTTTTAAATAGAATAATATACAAAATACTAATAATGTTAAACCGTAAATAGTGTCATTTTCATTAAACTGTAAATAAATATGGCAGCTGATATTTGGCTAAGTATCATTAAAAACACTAAAATTCGGCTATAAAGACTGTAAAAATTATTTTGAGTTAAAATTATCAAGTACATCCAGAAATTATTATTTGCATTGTAAGAAGAGTTACTGAAATTATAATAGTGTCATTAACACACTTAACAAACATTGTCATATTAGGTTCATTATGTTCAGTCCCAGAAACAGAGAAATGCATATTTACATGTAATTTGTTATTTGCTTTAATCAAACTGTTCAAATATTTTACAGGGCCATTTATCAGTAAAAGCCTTTGTATATAAAAAATATGTCTACGTGTACAGTGCCAAAAAAAAGATTGATTTAAATAGAAAATATAAAAAATTATAAATAAAAATCATTATATTTATCCACCCAGCTGTTAAGAGGGGCAGGGGAGGGGATAAGTAAGTATTTGTATTTTCTTCTTTTGAATACATAAATGTCAAAGAGAGAGATGTTGTAATATGTGAAAATTCAGAGGTAGAGCATCGATTTGTGGAGTCGCTTGCGTACCATGATAGGTGCTGGAAGTTTATCCTCATACCTCGTTAATAGTGAGTACGTCCTGCTGAATAAGTGGATCCGGACTTTTCTGTAAGTGATATCATTTCTGAGTTGACTTTATAAGGTCAGGGTACTACCATACCGCAGATTCGGAGAAATAGACAATGCCCCTCGGGGGCGAAAACTGCTCTATCACAAACTTGCAGACTTTCTAAACAGTGTATTGCTACCCCCTTTAAAATGACAGAATCAACCCATTTCACGGATTTAGAGTCAAATGCCCAGTTAGGTGACAATCTTGGTGCTTCTTTTTGCGATGACATACATATTCCAGACTGTCAAGATAAGGGCACTGGGAAAAGACTTTGTGAATCAAGTTCTGATGATTGTGAGTGTGTAAATAATGTAATATCCCGTAAAACAGCTGATATGGTTGAGTCACAACATACTTATCCCACTGACCACCCAGGACCATACATGGTCCTTCTAGAAGGCACTCCACATGCCCATCATATTGGCCATTTGAACGGAGGAAGTCTTGGCAATTTTTTCAGGAAAAACGACATCCCGGTGAAACTTGTCAAACAGTGCCGACAAAACCGCGTACGTGTAACTTTTCTCTCAGGCCATGATGCCAACCAATTTGTTAAAAATACAACCACTCTAGTTAAGCTGGCAGTTACTGCTCATGTCCCCCTTTCACTTATTCAAAGGGAAGGGCTGATTTTCAGAGTTGCATTGGACATAACAGAAGAAGACATAATCGACGGCTTGGACTCGAGTCCAATTCAGGTACTGAGTGTGAAAAGACAAAAAAAGAAGATCTGGAAGGACAATGGCTCCTTCAATCTCGAAGATGCACGAGTTCTATGTGTCACCATCAGTGGAACTAGACTCCCCGAATATGTCATCTTGAATCGCGAAATCAAAGAGGTGAAACCTCGAATTCACCCTGTTCTACAATACAAAAATTGCCTGCGTTATAGCCACACAGCGGCCCAATGCCGATCTCGAGCACTTTGTGGACATTGTGGGTCGGACCGGCATGAAGGATCATGTCTCACAGGTCCCAGCTGCATTAACTGCAAACAAGCCCATTCCGCCAATGATAAAACTTGTCCCAAATGGCAAGAAGCAACCGAAATCCAAAACCGTATGGCAATTGACAACATCTCATTTTTCGAGGCTAAGCACAGAATGCAAGGAACATACATCACGCCATTAACTAAAGCAGAAGTGCTGCAATCATTACATGACCCCCGGGCCTATCCATTATTAAAAACCCCGACTCTTAACACTCCTGCGAAACCTGCCTTTCCCACAAACGTGAGATGCCAGTCTTTCCGACAAGCTATCCTCGCCCCTCCAGTCCATACGCCTGAACTCCTAACACCGTGCAATCAGAATATGATTCACAACACAAACCACGGAAGAAGAAACCTCATAATCCTATGCGCAAACAACCTAGCAACTATTCATCTAGTAGCTCAGCCACAGAGGAAGATATTTGTGCATCCTTGCCTGTGGGGAAACTGGCGTTTCCCAATGCCCCTCCACAATTGCCGATACATCATTGATTCACCCCAGTTCGGTTACCCAAAAAAGTGTCCTCACAAACCTCAACCTCTGCACATATAACAATGGAGCAAACTCAAATTTACAACTCAATATTAGCAATAATTCCCAATCTGTGGGATGCAGTGCGGGACACAACAAATAAACACCATCAAATTCAATTAATACATCAAATCCAAGCTTTAACATCCAACCTTCTGGCAATCCTAGAAGCCACGCCATGACAGAACAAGGTTTCTGATAGATACCAGAAATGGAAATAATCGTCCAATGGAATGTCAATAGCTTCTCTGTGAGAAAATTGGAACTGATAGACTTAATTGCCAAATATCAACCCCAAATTCTCTGTTTACAGCAAGTTAAAGGTACCAAACATGAAAAATATCGCCTCGTGCATTATAATTTATACGGTACACCAACCACCAATAGGGGAACAGTAATATTTGTACATGAACAAATACAACATACAGAAGTACCGATTCCGAATGACATAAGACTAGTACAAGATTTTCAAGCAGAAATTGTAGCCATTCGCGCTTCCATATTCCTCCGAACATTCACACTACTATCGATATACATCCCCTCCCATCCCAAATCCCAACGCATACGCTCAAGGGACCTCCAAGAACTGAGACAACACGTTCCTGGACCTATTGCCTTCCTAGGTGACTTTAACGGGCATCATTCAACGTGGGGAAACCCACATGATGACAGACTCAGTAACGTACTAGACACATGGATTACCAAGAACAATCTCATCATCAGTAATGATGGAACCCCCACCCACTTCCCTCTAAACAGGAATCACCCCTCTTGCATAGATCTGATGATAACGTCTCTGGAAATATTCACCCAGTTCTCGTGGTATAAAGACGAAGACTTACGGGGCAGCGATCATGGACCCATTTTATTAATCAGACGTCATTCCCCTTTCCGACACCCAGGTTTGGCAAACAGGCCGACTCCCCCAGTGAGGAGATGGACTAAGGCTTCCATTAACTGGGAGGCATTCAAAGACATGTTTTCATGGATATATATACCAATTTTATCATTCCGAAATATCCACTTAGCTTACGATAATCTCATCGACACGATCACGGTCGCTATGGACTACAGTGCGACACGTACCCGCTTTCGTACCCCGACCAGATATCCATCCTTCAGTTGGTGGACGCGAGATTGCGAAACCATTAAAATCAGAAAAAGATATCAACTCCAAACATATGAACGATACCACACCCATGCTAATTTGCTTGAACTAAAACACTTGCAAGCGAAAGCAACAAAAACATATCTCCAGGTGAAGAGAGCAGCATGGCAACATTTTTGCAATACATTAGATCGCAGCGATAGTTTAAGCTCGATCTGGCACAAATTTAATTCCCTTCGTAAACCCACCCAAAGTAAGGTGAAAAAGCTAGACCGAACCTGGGAAAATGCCTTCATTTCTTTCATAACACCCCCTTCCCCCAACACAAATGGGATTCAGGCTCAATTATGGCAGTCAAGATGCAGTATCCACACTCACAGTAGCAATTCAAAATAGTCAGATACCTAAAGATTATTGTTTTAGCCTGTTTACAGATATTGAGAAGCATACGATTCTGTTTATATACCAATACTCTGCAATGTCTTAGAAAAATTACAGATCCACCCTTCGGTTGTTAATATCATATGGAACTTATAGAATGAACGAAATCTTGTCTTTTGGTTCGAAGATCGAGTAGACGGGACCCGCAAAGTTAGAACCGGAATCCCACAGGGATCCCCCCTCATTCCTCTACTTTTCAACATATATACTCAACACATCCACCACTTAGATCTCGCTGATTTTAAAATATTACAATATGCAGATGATTTATGCTGTTATAAACAAACATCGGATGCCACTCAAGGCATCCTGGCTCTAAAGCGAGCTATCACAGTACTTCGGGATAATCTCTGGAGTATAGGACTAACTTTTTCACCCCCCCCCCCCAAATCAAACATAATAATTTTCAATTCTCGACAATCCTTTACCTATCCCAACAATATCTCACGTATACAAAACATACCTCTTGTAGAATCCTATAAATATCTCGGAGTTTTTTTTGACAGAAAATTAACGCGGAGATCTCACATAGCTTACCTCAAAGCAAAGGGGAAAAATTAATAACATATTACGAAGTAAAGCCACCACTAAGTGGGGGAGTCATCCATACATCATGTTACTATTTTATAAAAATTGCTTTCGTTCACTATAAGATTACGCAGCCCCAGTATATGGCGGGGCGAATATAAAACTCCTGAATTCGTTAGATATATTGCAAAGACAGACCTTACATACTTGTCTCGGACTAATGCCTTCCAGTCCTAATGTGAGTGTATATCTCGAGAGCAATGAACAATCACTCACACAAAGACGAAAAAAACTCGCAGTACAATTTTTACTTAAAACATGGGATATTCACCCACACCCTTTCAATAGAGAATTCGCCATCCAACGACAATGGGAGATCGTAAAGAGCATCGATCACTCAAACCCCCATATTTTTTCTTATACTGTTATTTTATAGATACCGAGGCATACCAGCTGTCATTTACCGACGATCACCCACTTATATATCAACTAACTATCCCCATAGAGTCAAACCTAGATCTCCATTATGTCGACCGTGGGGAACATGGAAACTATCAAGAAAGATGGCCGGAGTCTACATTAATATACATGGATGGATCAAAAGATGATAACGATGTCAGTTCTGCATTTTATATCCCGTCCAAGAATATAATTAGACAATTTAAATTACCTTCCGACGCGTCAATTTTTTCGGCGGAATGTTACGCAATTTATAGAGCATTACTTCATATCCTAACATCGGGCATTCCACAGTCTCTTATCCTGACAGACGCCCTGAGCGTGCTCCAAACGTTGTCCAGAGCTGGCATCGCAGCATACAAACTTACGATTTTTCCTTATCTTATTCAAAGTGCAGCGTTACGACTTCGAAAACGGGGACAGAAAGTGACCTTCACCAACATTAAGGCACATACCAATCAAAACAAATCCCACGATTTAGTAGATAACTACGCAAAACAAGCTTGGTCACTCGTACACGTAACTCCCTTATGATTACCTTATACAGACTTGCTCCCCCGAGTAAAAATGAAAATCCAACATGAATGGGATGACTGGTGTACCTATGACATCCAAAACACAACAACCTACAAGTAGAATGCGAATATCGGCACAAAACAACCTTGGTATCAATCTCTGAATCAACCTCGGGCAGTGATTGTGTTCACCTTGAGAATGCGCATGGGTCACGTTGTCGTGAATCAACATTTGGCAAGAATACACGTGGTACCTTCAACTTCCTGTCAATGCGGAGAACCCAGCCAAACAATAATGCATCTGATTTTCCAATGCCCCTTACGACAAGTTCATCGGGAAATGTTCTATAAAACCCTACTTCGCTTAGATGTTCCATTTCCGGTGTCAATCCCAACCTTAATAAGTCAGCCTCGAGCTCCCACTATGTGGGCGCTATATAGCTTCGCACGGAAACACAACATTGTCATGTGTATAATAATAATAATAATAATAAAATAATAAAAAACAAGGAAATATACAGTGTAACATACCCCACAGGATACCCCCCTCAGTGAAAATCATGAGTGAAAGTGAAAGTGAATTGTGAAAGTGCCATAAGGGTTACCGAGGAAGAAGACACGAAGAAGTAGGAGCACATAAAACAGTCCCGCTGGCTCGAAACCGCAAAGGATAGGCGGTGTGAGCCAAGAAAAAGCAAGCAAGCAAGCATCGATTTGTATAATTATTAATGTAAGTGTAGCCACAACCAGCCATTCTAAGTAATTACATAAATTTCTTGGAAGAACCTGACTGTACTTGAGGGACTCAAATTTGTTTCTTGCGGACACTTACTTTATGATTTTGTTATGCCACTGCGTCAAATATTTAATATTACAAGAACATTAAGACTAACAACAAAATGAGATTCACAATTATTATTATCATCTAAGTCCTAAAATTCAAAGTTAACTGGTACAATTAATGTGCAACAAAGTCAAAATTGCTAATTAAATAAAGTCAAATTATCTGTATTCATTGATGACACCAAAGATTTCACACTTATGGGGCAAATGACTCTCGTTTTAAGATTTGTTGATGTTGAAACCGATTGTGTCGAAGAGCTTGTAGGTATATACTTTGGGCCCTTAGACAGGATTGCAGTTTAGCGCACCCCCTTCCCCCTGCTCTATCAAGCACTGACATTTTATGTGCGTCCTGCGATATTTTCTACTTAAGTCATGGTTTGTGACATTTACATCCTACAAACTTTGAAATGAGGAAACAAAGAACGACTCATTAAATAATATATAGGTTATATTTAAAGATTCTTAATTTGTATTTCTGATTTTTTTAAAAAAAGTTTAGCTCATTTAACCTTTAAGTGGGTATGTGGGGTGGCCACAACACCCCAGGTCTAAAAATTCTGGAGTGTTATCAGCACCCCACCTACCTACTTGCGTATTGTTTTAAACTTTATTTTGCTCGAGTGTTGCAATACTTGAGGCTTTTCTTTTCTTCGAAATGGAATACAAGAAAGAACAGGAACAAGTCAAAAAACTATTAGAGTTATTGGACGTGGTTAGTAGTGCAGAAGAAAGTGACAGTGAGGAATTAGTGCTCCAACACTCGAACTGTAGTGATATTCAAAAATTATAGACCTGTATCTGTTTTCTATATTTTTTGTAGCCTCAAATTCATGTTCATGTTTTACCATTTAATTAGTAATGATTAAATATAAATCCTCGTACATTTGTTTAATACATATGATACTTTTCAGTAACTATTGTGTATTCTGTTTGGAGGGAAAAGTAAAAAATATAATAAAATAAGGAATTGTCCCTATAAAATAGAAGGAAAAAGGAAAATTATAAAAATGTGCTTAAAAAGTTTCAAATTTAGTTATTTTCATTATTCGCAATCTTACAACTGTACAAATAATGTAAAATTACATATATTACAATTATAATTGTTAGAATTATAACTGTAAGTGTATTTTTTATTTGGGGTGTCTTGAGCATCCCACTACCCACTTGTGTACAATTTGGCCACCTACCTACTTAAAGGTTAAGGATATTTCAGTTGTCTTACTGCCTAAAGAATATCTTAATAAATGTACTATTACTATTACTTTGGTTAATGAAAATTCCAGCAGCATGTTACTGTAGCTCTGCCAAGTGTAAATTTCTCTGTTGCGTACTATTAAATATAATTTTCATCAGAAATGTATTATTATTATAGGCTATTATATAAATATTTTAATTTGCTGATATTTCCTTGATGACTGTGTATCGATTTACATTGATATTTCAAACTTAAAGAACGGATGGGATCTTGCAATCTAATCTCACCCAGGGTCTCGCGATATGTTGCTACGCCACTGTACCTAAGATTTTGTAACTACTCAAATTAGTTTCATTATTATGTCAAACCAACTACCACATATTTTCCAAATTTGTTTCGAAGGTCTTGAAATAGGTTTGTGTGTCTTGTTCATTTTATGTCACTTTTCTGGTCTTGAAATCATAAATCTTCTCTCAGTTTCATTTTTACGTTGTTAGTTTGTTGAAATGTGTAAATAGCATTGCCTGCTATTTGCACCCGTATGAAGATACAAGCTAACAATTATATTTTGCATCGTATTACTATCAGAACTAGATAACTAGCAACAACATGAGTGAACGATGATTTGTTGAAAGAGATGACAATATTCAAAAACCTTTTATAATGCAAATTCTGACTTCATGTTCCATTTTATGGACCATCATGCCTTAGTGTTCGGGGGGGATCTTTAGCAACTAATTCGGATATTGAATTGGCAAAATTACACCAGAGAGAAAATCTGTTTGATTGATTGATTCATTTATTTGGTCAATTTATGCACAATAAGGCTAATCGGGACTGGACCTATAGTTTAAAGTGGGATCCGAACCACCATGTGCCTCCACCGGGTATAGAACCCGGGACCCCTTGATTACAAGGCAACAACACTACCACTGTGCCATATATACCCCAAAAAAGTATAATGTAGAACAACCACCAGTCACACAAAGTTCCAAAATATTTGCAATGGCACTTTTTGTGAAACTTGGTTCATACTCCTTTACAGGTGTCAGCAGTGGTGGCGATTAGGGGCAGGGCCGAGAGGGTGCAGTTGCCCCCCCCCCCCACTTTTTGCCACTTTTGCACCACGCTAACCTCATGTACCAAGGGAAATTAAACTGTCCTTGCCCCCCTCCCCATATTTGCATCTTGGCCCCCTAGTTTTGGAATCCAATCACTGCCACTGGGTGTGAGTGATACAAATGTTTTCTACCAAGGAATAAATGTCTGCAATTTCAGATTGATAAAAGTGTTGAACATTTTAAGTGCTCCTTGACCAGTTTAGAATCTAAAAGTTGGCAACGGTGACTGCGTGACTCATGTATCTGGAGACTGTGCAAAACCAGAATGAGAGTTCGCTGAAGATAAGCGAGCTTCGTCTTGCAAGGCCTTCCAGTGGGCTTTCGATGCTTGACGGGTCAAACTCCAGGCTTAAAGTTTTACTCGTCCGCTCGCCAGTCAGGCGAGCTTAGTAAGCGATTCTGGCTGATGTGCAGCTCTCTGTTTGAGCCCAAAACCTAAAGGCACAATAATGCCCAGAAGATTACATCAATCAGCACATGCACTCAAATCTGAAATTTCCATTAGAAATACATCTAGTAAAAATTATTGTCCACTACTAGATCCAGACAAGACTATGATATATTATCTATTTTTTAAAAAATATAAATTTGGGCAAATCAAAATTAAAATTACACTAACTTAGAAACTTCATGAGTGATGTGAATTTTTTTTCTTTGGGGAGGGGGGGACATTTCCACCTCTTGAACATTTAAATATTGATGCCATGGACATTTCCTACTTTGCAATTAAACTGTTTCTACATTTCTTTTGTGTGTGTAGCTTAATACTTGTTCATTTGTCAGTTCCTTTACCATTTCCCTTACCATTTATATGGTGTATTACAAACAGAAATATTAATATATGTAACAAGTTAAATGAAGAAAAATAAATATTCAGAGACTATCATAATGTATTTGTTTAATTTTGCTTTAAAGCTTTGTTTTCTTAAAAATGATGATCCATCTATTATGTATTCAAAATTTATTTCAGGACTTGGTAACAAATGTTTCCCCAAGGATAGTGAAAGGTACAACATCAGGGTATCTTTATGGCCCTGAGCAAGGGGCTTTCTTGAATATTGAACTGATATCAGAAAAAACAGCTGAATACTGGTGTCAAAGTGTAACCGAGCTAAAAAGAGATTTTCCTGACAGAGTAAGTTAAATTTTAGATTCCAACTTCATTAATGTTTTATGAAATGAAAAATTCCATAGCATATTATTATACCAGGAATAAAGCACTTACTTATCTGTGAAACTGATTTTTTGAAGTTCTATGAATTTTGATGACCACTGCCATTATCCCCTAGGGAACTTTTTCTACTATTAATGGCAGGCTTCTGCTGTATGGTCTTGTGGCATGCCAATAGGCACACTGTTGTAGCCTGCTCATATTCAGTGTCACCTGCTACTCCTTGGTACCAGCTTCTGCAATAGAGGGGTCCAGATGTGGTGTACCTGTTCACTATTGATGATAGATTCATATGATAAGTGCATAATGGCCAAATTTATGTTTTACCGTTCAGTCTTTCTCACAGCCTCATACATGGTATGCCAATGTAGTAAGGAATATGGTTAAGTATGCTTCTAGATATCACATATTTATATTTAGTATTTCATCTTGCTATCAAAACTTAAAATCTTACACATATTTATAAACTTTTACTTTGAAATGGTTGTGGAAAAAGCTGACTTGTGAGACAATCATCTTACTATTAATGGCACCATACAAGTGTACAGAGCTAGAAACTATTCTAATATTTTGTTATATTTGCAGTTCACTGAACTGGCAATAGTTGTTGATCCAACACTTGGACACTATCAGGCAAATTAGTGTTTATTTCATGACACATTTTCATGTGAAAGCAGTAACAACATTTATTATTTTCCAGCACCAAAATAATACTAGATAATGTTAATGGATTTTTTTTGTAGATAATTATAACCAGCTTAATGTGTACATACAATTCTGAAGATTGGATAGAATTAAGTAAAAAGGCAGAGAAAGCAGGAGCAGATGCTCTTGAACTGAATTTATCATGTCCACATGGAATGGCAGAATGTGGAATGGGACTAGCTTGTGGCCAGGTATGTCACAAATGTGTGTTAGTCAACTCAACTGAATTTAAACATCACACACTTTGGAACAATTTCATGAATGAGCTAAGAGAATGAATATTATAATATTATCCATGGTATTTGAACATTATACGTATATAATAGTAAATTAAAAAAAAAAAATTAAACAAAAAAATAATTTTAAAAATAAATCTGTTTCTTCTATTAAGAATAAGGCCACTATATTATTAACTTGTGGTTATGAAGTTTCTGAACTATATACTTTCATTTTATATCAGAGTGGAACATTTTCAACTGCAAATTTATCAACATCAGTAAATTTTTTATATTGCTCCAAACCTAGTGTAAGTAAAATACTAAATTACTGTGAAAAATGTCCCGCACCATGGCCGTGCTGTCTAAGGTGTCATGCTTTGGGCTCCGGCTACAGGATGTGAATAGGTTTGTCTCTCCTGGTTTTCTCCTGAGATTTGGCCTGTGTATGGGATGGGGGCGCCACCCGCCATCATGAGGAAATTGGGGAGCTACAAATGAGTGGCATAACCCAGTTATGGAAACCTACAACAATGACTGGGGGTTCATCGTGCTGGCCACATCCTATAACTGGTTGAATGATCTCCCACCTTAGCAGGTAGGAGTGAGGCTGGCAGTCAGTAGGTAAGCCCTCATGGACTGTTGTGCCACGGGTTATTTTTTATTTTATTTTTATTGTGAAAAATATTTTTCAGTGAATCAGTTTGCAAATTATAACAATTATATGGAACATTATTTGTGTTCTAGAATCCTGAGCTAGTCAGAAACATATCACGGTGGGTGAAGGCAGCTGTGAAGATTCCAGTTTTTGTTAAAGTGACTCCAAACGTCACAGATGTTGTTTCAATTGCTACAGCAGCATATGAAGGTAAACTATTACAAAAATTCCCACTGTAATGTATTTTATGGATATTGACTGATTGATTGAAATGGTTTTAAGGGTATCAGAATACATTCAAGTTTGCATGTGTAAACTACATATAACAGTTTTGTAAACTGCCAGATAGATGATATATATGTGTGTTTGTGGTATGAAAGCTTGTGCACTCAAGACCATTTTTTTTCTGAACTTTTTATGTGTAACTCAGCATTGCTCTTCTATCAGGGTCACTGTAGCTATAGACATAGATAATTTATTTGTTATGTGTCATATTTTGAAGCTCGTATATATTTTCTGCTTACAATTCAAATAACTGACCGATACCCTGATCCAATAGGTATAACTGACATGAAGAGGTGACACATTTTTAATATTCCTCTTTCGGTTCTTTAAGATCCATAAATAAGGAATCTGCAGAAAATAAGACATTAAAATTGACAAGATATATAATTGTTGATTTTCTACTAAAAATTAAAAAATTTGAAGCAAAAGCACAATCAGATGACAGTGTTCAAATTTGAAACCATTTAAGTTCTGGTATACTGACAACAGTGACAAATTTGCAGTACTAGGTATTTGCTTTGATTTATTGGCTGTAATTTACTTCACTTTTGGGTCATTTGCAAAGATGGGGATGAGTGATGATATACTGAAATTGATGAATGGACACTCACAAACATCCATGCCCAGGTCGGGATTCAAACCTGGGACCCCTGGCATCGTAGCATAATGTGCTAACCACTCTGCCATGGGGGCTGGCACTAGGCATTTGCAAATCCAATGTTTTGATTATGTCACACTGCTCTATGAGCAATTACTTGATCATTATTGCCTATGAAGACAAATTACTTTTTGTTCAGTGGTAAGATATATTCTTTATTTTATGAAACTTAGTTAAAGGAACACATATATCTAAGTTTTAATCAGACAATTAATCTACCATCTACTTTCTTCTTTAAAAATACAGAATGACTCAAATTAATGTATGCTCTGTTTGAAACAGAATTACTCAGTAATTAAAGCAGATAGATATTCAAGTTTTGTAGTGTTGTGCACCATAAGGTTGTAAATGTTCGAAATGGCCACCTTTTGCCACAACGCATCGTTGACAATGACGTAGAACAGAGAACTTCAATCATCATGTTCTCCATTTTCCAGTAACACTTCAGTACCCACTTACATTGATCAAACTATAACCACATGTCTGCCATGTTTGTTTATAATGCCTGCAACAAACTAAAGTGTTGCTAAATTTTTCACTGCCTTCTGAATTATTTACCACAAAAAATGTATATCTATCTGCTCTAATTACTGACATATTCTGTTTCAGAAAGTGCATATATTAATTCAACATTTCTCTGTGAGCTATAAAATTTGCAGTTACCTACATCAAGCAATTTTTAAGTTACGTAGTTAAGTTGTTGTTTTTTTAAGTAAATAAATAATAAATACTTTCCTATGATGTCTGAAACTTTCATATGATGATACACGTTTCATTACTGGATACAAACTTTTGTTGTGGTTTAACAAGAGTTTCAAGAATTTTGGTCGAATTAAATTATTCAGTGATGTCAGAAAAAGAAAAATGTCTGAGCAGGACATTTAAATTACGCAAGTAGAAAGTGATTCAATTTTATACCACAGCAATTAAAATTGGCATCTTAACAGGTGGAGCTGATGGTGTTTCTGCAATCAACACTATATCTGGGCTGATGGGAATCAAAGCTGATGGCACCACTTGGCCAGCTGTAGGGAGAGAAAAACTCACAACCTATGGTGGTGTGTCTGGTAATGCCATCCGGCCAGTAGGTCTCAAGTCTGTTTCTGCTATAGCAAATGCTCTTCCGGGTTTTCCTATCATGGGAACAGGTGGCATAGATTCAGCTGAAGTTGGACTTCAGTTCATACAATGTGGTGCATCACTGCTACAGGTGTGTATTATCATTAGAGCCCGGAAGTTCAGGCATTTATTTTTGTTAAAATAGGCAGGCAAAAAGGCATTTATAATTTGGTAAATAGGCACTAAAAATAAAAAAAGGGCAAAATAAACCGAAAAAAGGCACATTTAGAAGCCGCTTACTTTTATCTATAATTTCTGGCAAAATGTTAAAATCTTAATTTTGAAGAGCATTTCAATTTTCTCCATCTTGATTGGACATAACTACAAGGTGCTTTTTAAGTTGATAGTCGTCTGTCAGAGAGAATGTTTTTCATAATAGAAAATGATCTTTCTACTTTGACAGAAGTTATTGGAGCATACATATAACAAGCTAATGTAGCTGGACTCATTTTGGTAACAGCATTTTCACCTTTTAGAATAGCACAAATTGTTCAATTGTTTCAAGTCCTCATTTGCACTCACTACCTGTTAGCACTTTTCCGCAACAGCTCACCCCTTTTCTCCTGGCACTTCCATCATCTGCTGCATAGATTCCTCGAAGATTTTCATGGATGCTATAATTGTAATTGTCTCTGGCAATGCACCATAATGTGCAAAAGTAAACTTGAATAGCACATGAGTTTTTTCACTTCATGAATTGAAGCCGCTTCATTTTCTGGAAGAGCATCGATCACCTCACTGATTTTTTGAAGGTTGTTAGCATAATATATAGCTGCTGATATGCAGGTTCCCTATCTCGTCAAGACTGGTTGCTGAGGTAAACTAAGCTCAATCGCAACTTCCTGAAATTTTTGGGTTCGAGAGGGAGATTTCAGAAATATTTTCTTTGTGTTCGAAATCAACCTGTCCACTTCAGCAGTCAATCATGCACAAGAAATGTTAACCGAAAGGCAATATCCTGACTCAGCATGAAATACTTTTTTCTCACACTTTTCTCCTTCAGCAATGTTGAAACAGGCGTGAGTTCAATATTACTTAAATAAGGCGAAAATTATTCACATAATAAACGGAAGACAAATAAACGCCAACAACGTTTTTTGGGAGAAAAATAATTTATATACACATTTCATTGAAAAAGGCAAAAAAAGGCATTATAATTAAAAATAGGCAGTGGGGTCCCAAATAGGCAAAATAGGCAAAATGAAAAGGCTTCCAAAACATTCGAAACAACATAAGAAACGTATATCCGGAAAAATTTTATCAATATATGCAGTAGATAAAAAGAGGCATTTTGCCAAACTTCCGGGCTCTAATTATCGTGTATGTACAAGTACGTGATAGTGACTGAAAACAAGTGTTTATTTGTACATACCAACAAAGGAATGAAAAGGAGTGTATTCTTCCTAAGAAAGAACTTTAACTAGCATAGGTCCTGTTGAGTGTGCACATGATTTAGACACATAAATGTAACCATGGTTACAGGGACATGTTTAAGAGGGTTGAGTTTAATTTGGTTTGGATTTTAAAACCCACTATATGCACAACTAGGCTAATCAGGACTGGACCTACAGTTTAAAGTGGGATCTGAACAAACTGTGCAATGTACCTCCACCAGGCATTAAACCCAGAACCTCAAGAGGGTTAAAATAATAATCTTCCTTAAAATGAAATCTGATAATGCGATGTTTCTATTTTTTTTAAAAAAAAAGATTGCCTTTCTTCTACTTGGGTTAATTGTGATGAAGTGATAAAATAAATTATGGAACAAACAAAATGACACATTTATGCTCTCACACAGTATTCAAACATGAGTCATAGCATCAAGAATGCAAAGATTGGTCTTTACTAAATGAAATTTGTGAATAATATTTTATAAAATCGGAAAACAATTTCATTTTGGAGTGATGGAATAATCACTCCAGAAAATATTGAGCAAATGTGAAAGTAATATATCCAGCTTGCACCGCAACTACAGAAACAACATGCTCAGAATAATTCATGTTCAATTCTGCAAATCTTCCACTAACTACCAGTCTCTGCAAATTCTCAATGGACCCCTGTGAACTTTATCTAGCATGCTGTGTTGAAAAGAGTTAAAACAGGAAAGGATTAATTTTCTCTGTGGGGACTCACTGATGCTCTACACAGGGACCTATGCATTTCTAAACTCCTATTGCAAACTGGTCTACTGGAAAAAAATTCATGAAAATCCAATGCAAAGTGTGTTTTCAATACATGGATGATGGCTCTAGTTTCCTCACATGTAGTTTTTTAACATCCTCTGACTTAACTTTCATGACAGGTTTCCAAAATGTTGCAATTGTGTTTGTTACAATTACTCAATTAATTACTTCTTTTAAAATGATGTAATGTTAGATTAAATTACAAAAAAATACAAAGTAGATGATTATCATAAAATATGTGGAAATGCAGAATAATTATAACTTGGATCTAAACTCACCAATTACAACAATGCTTATTAAAGAATAGCATACGTGGTCAAAATATGGTTGCTCATTACTACTAATAAAAATTTACTCCTATCCAGATAACACTTAGGTACTTTATAAATCCTGACACAGAAATGACTTAGTAGTTAATTAGGTTATTTTTATGTAGGTTGGAAGTGCCATACAAAATCAAGACTTCACATTGATTGATGATTATGTAACTGGTCTACGAGCTCTTCTGTATCTGAAGAGCTTGGATGAATTAAATAGATGGGATGGACAATCGCCACCAACAATAAAGCATCAGAAAGGAAAGTCTGTAGTAACATTACAAAATGTTATTAATGAGGTAAATAATCCTTTTTGTATTTTTTAAAATATTTTCATCATCACTGATTAACATTTCCACCATTATTGTTAATTTTGTTTACTCCTGAAAACATATGTGTAATTCAGCATAACTTTGGAATGTTTCTAATTTTTTTAACATATACAGTGGAAACCTAATTTTATGTTTCTGGATTTGATACTTCCCTGCGTTATACATTCAATTTTTCTAATTCCAATAAGTTAATGAGTTATAAAACTTTCCAGGATATTGCACTTCCCATGTTGTAAGTGGTTTAACTACAAGCCACTGAAAAGCATATGATTGTGTGTGTGTGTTAATCTTTGTATGCCTTATGCCTCACAAGATGACCAGTGTTAAGACACATAACTTGAACAATGACCTGAATTTTCAAACCTGCCTATCACTTCCTGGTGCTATAGGGTCACTTAATGATTTAACCTATTTTTAACTTTTTGCCTATTTTAACTAATATTGTACCCCTAATGAAGAAAGCAGGCGGGTTTGAAAATTTGAATCTTGTTAAAGGTACAGGTCTTAACATGAGTAATTTTATGGTTTATGATGTTGTTGACATGTGGCATGAGGTTTATCTATTTTATAATTATACCTGAAGAAAAACAAACTTTTATTTGATGAGGAGTGTGGGAAATCTTTGTCACATTATCTATATTTTTGTGATTTTAAAGATATAAGGCCAGAACATCAAATTGTATATAAATAATGCTTCTGAGCTTGTTTATGAAGGAAATAAACCACAGTATACACCCAATATGGATAAAATAATATAAAATGTGCAGCAATAAAAAATACTAAAGTTGGAAGTAATTTACTGATGATGATTACATACTGTATGTTTCTCAGTTCTAAGGGGTACCTTCCACGTAGGTGCCCAAAAGTCAACCTCACTTCCACACACTACACCCTGGACTGCATTTTGCAGACGAATGCGGCTCTGCTGACTGGCACTATGGCCAGTATAATTTTGTGTGTGTTGTCCTCTTTTTTGTCCTTGTGTGTGCTGAGTGCCCCTTTACAGCCTCAGCTTTTAACAGAAGTCAGAATATTTTAAGATTTTAGTTATGCAACGTTAGAGTTGTTATTTGTAATGGTAAGGAGGTGGCACCTGTATAATGTGACGGGTGCAAAATAGCCTAAGTGCTGATGCACCCAAAATTTTAAATTCAAATCAAATCAAAATCTATGCAATACACAAAACAATAAGAAAATAATTAAAATATTTTCAGAAATTACCTTATTTTGGTCCATATCAAAAAATTAGAGAAGATAAGATATCTGAGCTGAAAAAGGCAGATAATCTACTGGGAAGCAAATACATACCTTCCCCCAACAGACCTCCTCGTGTTCCTGCAAAATCAATTCCCAGAGTGAAAGATGTCATCGGCCATGCCTTGCCTATGATTGGAGCATACAAGAGATTGGATAACACACAACAAGTGGTGGCACTCATTGATGATGTAAGTATTGTACAGCATTATTACCCATATAGAGGAGTTACTATGTCTTATAGATATGATAATCATGTGTTTAGTGTAATATAATATCACTGTTTTGAATGTGTAGCTTCAGAAATTCTTGGGCAGATAAAATCAAGCATGCACCAGACAAGTAAATAGAAAACTGACTTTATAATTCACGTGAAAATAATTATTTTTGGTAGAGAATGCAAAAATATTTGAAATAATTGGTATTGACAGTTTGTGATAACATACGTATTTCACAATCTATTAAGAATTAGTGACATTTTATATTTTAACCATGCATTCCTAATGACACTTATAAAGGTCTGGTTAACTTTGAACATTTCAATTAGCTCCATGTAATTCTGGTTAGTTGCAGCAGTAATCAGACTGTGAATATAAATATAGTGAAAATCCAAACACTGTTAAAAAAACAAACTAATAATAATAGAGCTGATCTGATAGCACTTTGAACTGATACTAATACCGATGCTGACACTATTACTGATTCCCATCAATACTGATAGTGATGGTTAAAAATTGTAAAAAAATTGTAACAATTAAAAGTGTTGAAAATATTGATTAATATCAGTGAGTGAGTATTCCACCCCAATTATACCTATCAATTTATCAGAATTTTGCTTTACAATATTTAAGAATTACATCAAAATATTACATAATATACAAGATAAAATTAGTGCAAAATAAATGGCAACTTCGAATTTTGCATGATTTTTAGGATAATTAGACACATCAGACCCCATGAAAGAAGAAAATGCCGGTGAAGTATTGGCTGGTATCAGTAAATAAAGTCCAACCAATTTTGATACCATTACATCAGCATCGGCTGAACTCTAAAAAAGAGTATCATGTACCAATCATGGAAAACTTTGTGCCTATTTATTTATGATGTGTTGAATCATTTCAGGATATGTGCATCAACTGTGGAAAATGTTACATGGCATGTAACGATTCTGGATACCAAGCCATTACATTTGATCCTGATACTCACCTGCCTTCTGTGACTGATGACTGTACAGGATGCACATTATGCTTGTCTGTTTGCCCCATCATTGACTGCATAAGGTAATAATGTTAACTTATATTTACCCTAGCTTTCTCGTGCCATACAAGTAAAAAAAATCTACTCTTACATCAATGCTTTTTTGTTTATATACATGCAGTTACATACTAATTGTAATAATTACAAAAATTACCAAACAATTGTACATTGTTACAGGCATGAGTGTCATGTGAGAACACACATGGGTCAATCCATATGAAATCATACAACCTGGTTGCTTGACCATTTTTAAAAAAGTTAATTTTTTGAGCGGTGTGAGCCTCATATATTGACAGTTCAGAACCACTCTTATTTTATTTTTACTATCACCGATTTGAAAATGGCGGGCATTTTTTATCATGGCGCACGTCATTTTCTTCATTCGTAAACATCAGCGGCAACTTTTTTTTCTCAGCTCTGGTAAGTCCTACGACAATGAGACAAAATCTGTGATGTTAAGCACATTATAGGCCACAATTATATTTCTGTGTAATTTTCTAAATATTATTCCTTCATAATAAATTTTAAGGTTAAAATTGTGTATTTTAATCGCTCAAAATGACATTTTCGGACATTTTTTTGAGGGGGAAGGCAGTTTGCTTGACACTTGAATTTTTTTACGCAAGTACCTGTGTACCAACAGAGTACGTCAAAATTATTTGAAGCTTGAGACTTTAATATTTGTTTTTCTACAGGGTCATAAACATGTACGTTTTGTTAAAAAAATCCAAGTTCAGGGTTAAATATCTCTGGTGGGCAGTTGTTTAAAAATCTGAAATTTGTACACAATACAGTACTTCAGGATGAGTAACTTCAGTAAAAATTTTGAGTTTGAGATTTAATTGGTTTAGGAGATACAAAACTCGTGAAAAATTCAACATTTTGGATTAAATGTGGCATGCCTAATTTCATTTCTTATTAACATTTTGTGTTGAAATTCTGCAAACTGTAATTTGGAATGTCAATGAACAACATTACAATCCTGAAATGGCTCTGCAATAAAGTATATATACGAGGGCATGCTGAAAAGTAACGCTTCCTATGTTTTTATTTTCTTTGTTACCTTGTAAACGCATTTTGGATTTTGAGCAACCATACATTGCACTTATAAGACTTTCCACCTTCTCCATTGAAGGTTTCAAACTTCTATCACCAGGGGGTGCTGAACTATTGCAAGGAAAATGGCGGCATGTAACCATGCAATGTTGGTGAAGCGCCTGAAGTAAAATTCAACATTTTGCATTAAATGTGGCATGCCTAATTTCATTTCTTATTAACATTTTGTGTTGAAATTCTGCAAACTGTAATTTGGAATGTCAATGAACAACATTACAATCCTGAAATGGCTCTGCAATAAAGTATATATATGAGGGCATGCTGAAAAGTAACGCTTCCTATGTTTTTATTTTCTTTGTTACCTTGTAAACGCATTTTGGATTTTGAGCAACCATACATTGCACTTATAAGACTTTCCACCTTCTCCATTATAGGTTTCAAACTTCTATCGCCAGGGGGTGCTGAACTATTGCGAGGAAAATGGCGGCATGTAACCATGCAATGTTAGTGAAGCGCCTGAAGTAGCGTGCCGTGATCGAGTTTATAATCGCAGAAAATGTGCTACAAATTGACATTCATCTGAGACTGAGGGAATATTATGGGGATGAATGTGTTAGACATCAGTACTGTGCGATCTTGAGTTTATCATGCTCTTAAAGAAAACCCACAGCTGAACACGAATCCGATGACCTCCATCAGTTCTAGTTCCTGGCCTTTCACTCCATTCTCTCACATAGCTGAGATTTTTTCAGCTGTGGGTTTTCTTTAAGAGCATGATAGACTCAAGATCGCGCAGTACTGATGTCTAACACATTCATCCCCATAATATTCCCTCAGTCTCAGATGAATGTCAATTTGTAGCACATTTTCTGCGATTATAAACTCGATCACGGCACGCTACTTCAGGCGCTTCACCAACATTGCATGGTTACATGCTGCCATTTTCCTCGCAATAGTTCAGCACCCCCTGGCGATAGAAGTTTGAAACCTTTAATGGAGAAGGTGGAAAGTCTTATAAGTGCAATGTATGGTTGCTCAAAATCCAAAATGCGTTTACAAGGTAACAAAGAAAATAAAAACATAGGAAGCGTTACTTTTCAGCATGCCCTCGTATATATACTTTATTGCAGAGCCATTTCAGGATTGTAATGTTGTTCATTGACATTCCAAATTACAGTTTGCAGAATTTCAACACAAAATGTTAATAAGAAATGAAATTAGGCATGCCACATTTAATGCAAAATGTTGAATTTTTCACGAGTTTTGTATCTCCTAAACCAATTAAATCTCAAACTCAAAATTTTTACTGAAGTTACTTATCTTGAAGTACTGTATTGTGTACAAATTTCAGATTTTTAAACAACTGCCCACCAGAGATATTTAACCCTGAACTTGGATTTTTTTAACAAAACGTACATGTTTATGACCCTGTAGAAAAACAAATATTAAAGTCTCAAGCTTCAAATAATTTTGACGTACTCTGTTGGTACACAGGTACTTGCGTAAAAAAATTCAAGTGTCAAGCAAACTGCCTTCCCCCTCAAAAAAATGTCCGAAAATGTCATTTTGAGCGATTAAAATACACAATTTTAACCTTAAAATTTATTATGAAGGAATAATATTTAGAAAATTACATAGAAATATAATTGTAGCCTATAATGTGCTTAACATCACAGATTTTGTCTCATTGTCGTAGGACTTACCAGAGCTGAGAAAAAAAAGTTGCCGCTGATGCTTACGAATGGAGAAAATGACGCGCGCCATGATAAAAAAATGCCCGCCATTTTCAAATCGGTGATAGTAAAAATAAAATAAGAATGGTTCTGAACTGTCAATATATGAGGCTCACACCGCTCAAAAAATTAACTTTTTTAAAAATGGTCAAGCAACCAGGTTGTATGATTTCATATGGATTGACCCACATGCCAAGATGGGGAGGGGGATGGTAGGCCCACCATGTGAATATTTATCCTATGTACATTACCTTATGATTTCATGAACAAAAGTGATACAGAGACATTGCGAACACCTTAGGGAACAATGTAATTTATTTTCATTTTTTATAAAAATATTCAGTTAAAAAAACAAGAAAAAAAACAAGGTGGTGGGCCTGGCAGCCCCCACAACCTCGGGTAAGCTAGGGTTAAGATTGATATTTTCAGAATAATGTATAAATTATAAAACTGTTTCCTCTTGTCACAATATTTCTAGGATTCAAATAGGATAAAATACAGGGTTCCCACATAAACTCTAACTGCATTTTCCCCGAGTTTTCCAGAATCAGCACATTTTTTCCAGAGTACTCAATACCCAGTACATTACTATTCTAAATATATTTTATAATGGCCTATGGTGCATCTGTTTTATCAATCTGATATACTAGGTCATTCAAATATGACCGGGAATGATTTTTTTTTTTTTTTACCAAATCCTTATTTGCATATGTCACCCTTCAAAGTACTCCCCTCCAGAGTCCATACATTTTTTCCAACGTTCTGGAAGCACCTCAATGCCCTTTTCATAAAAGTTTTTCAGTTGGCTGTGTATCCACTCCCGAACACTGCTGATGATGGTGTCGTTATCTGCAAACCGCATGCCTTCCAAGTCTGATTTAAGCCTTCCAAATAGGTAGAAATCACTTGGGGTCAAATTGGGACTGTGTCAGGTGTGGCAGAAGGTCCCATTTCAATTTGCTGAGGGTTGCCATATTTGCTTTGGCTGTATATTTGAATGACCTAGTATTTATAAATAATCTGTAATTTAGTGCAATATTCTGCCATCTTGTTATTTATTTTATGAATAAGAACATGTAATTAATGTTATGGTCTTGTAAAGTACATGTCTAAAAAGGCAGTTGCATTTCAAAGGCAAAACTCACCTCAATGTACATTAATTAAGGAGGTGAATGAACCAATCATCGAACATTCGAAGCACTTGCAATTTTATATCAGATCAGTAAGCCTATTAGTAAATTTTGTGTAGTACTTTATCAGTATCAGCCAGCGGCGGCTCGTGACTTTTCAAAGATGCGTGCTACAACTGATGCTTTTTTTCATGTATTTATAATGACCTCCCCCCCCCCACACACACACATACGTGCTGGCTCTGTGGCCACGTACATTAAGTGGTCGACTTTCGATCTCGCCATCGAAGTTCTGGGTTGGAATCTCGGCCCGGGTATGGGTATTATTTGTGAATGCCCCTTCATTAATTTCATCATATCATCTCTCATCCTAATCATCGCCGATTAAACAAAATAGATAGAAAAGCGTTGCAAAAGAGCACACACATAGGAAGTGCAGAATTGACAGTGAAAAATGTTTTGTTTTACTCATCAACAAATAAAATAAAATAAGAAAGCTTCCATGCATTTACTCACCTATCGCCTGAAGGTTAATTCCATTCTTCTGTTCTTCCTTGAGCAAAATTTTTCTATCACCTCAGCGTTGAAGTCACTCCTATTTGTCACCAGCCTCTTCTCAATTGATAGCATAGCAAGGGCAGTCAAGCGGTCCTGGGCCATTGTATTTCTTAGAAAAGTCTTGATTCTTTTCAGGGAAGAGAAGCATCGTTCAGGTTCGGCAGTTGTCATCGGCGTTGTGGCTACAATTCTTAGTAAAATGGTAATTTGGAAAAATGTATTTTCCAAATTATTCTTTAGAATCACGTTCAAAAGAGGGATGGCTCCTTCTACAGAATGGAAGTCATCTCGTTTGGACAGCACGGAGAGTTCAGTATGCAACTTCCTTTTGTTAAGGACTGGATAACTTCGGACTGCTATGTCCAATTCGCGTTCTGGAAAGTCATTCGTGTATTCCGGGAATCTTGAAGAGTTAAGCAATTGTGCAGAATCCAAATGATTTGAGAATTCAAATCTGTGTGAAGCTTCGGTGGTGATGCGATCGCATACTTCTTTTGCATCTGATGTCAGATCTGATTCACGACGCCGTCGCTTATTTGCTTGGGTGGTTTCCGATTCTCTAGGTAAGGAGTCTACATTATCTTGTACCTTTTGGATGGCACTCTTGAAAGCAGCAGTGACATTTTTTACTTTTATTGTGTCGGTCTGCCTTGCTTGCAATTGATTGTACAGTATATTGACATGCGGCATAATTCTGTGAAAGAACGAAAGCCAGAATACAAATTCGCGATCCTCCAGACTGTGATGCAGGCCTCGCGCTTCTTGAATGGTTGTGCATGACGCTGAATTTTCCAAGTCATGCAAACAGTTTGCAAGTTCTTCTTGATATTCGTACACAACATTTACCGTACGCGACTTAAAATTCCACCGTGTTCTTGAGCCAGAAGGAATACGATGTGCAACCTCGGTTTCCAATGACAAGAGTCGCTGAGGTGAGCGTGAAAAGAACGTTGGAAATGCTGACAAGCTGCAATAAAACACCCTAGCTGATTGATTTTGGGAAGCAGCTCGCTCCATTATTAAATTCAATTGGTGCGCATAACAGTGAATATAATGAGCAAGTGGAAAGTGTTCTTTGATGCGAGATTGAACTCCATTTTTCTCTCCTCTCATCACCAAAGCTCCATCAAATGTTTGCGCAATTATTTTATCCGGTTGCTCACCAAATAAACTGTTCATTTCTTTCATGATGCAACGGGAAATTGCCTCTGCGTCCTGTCCGTCCAGATTAAGGAAGCTCCAGAATCTTTCGTGTACAACCCCCTTAAGTTCGTACCTGTATACGAGAACCAACTGCAACTGATCGGATATGTCTGTGGTTTCATCACACATCAATGCCACAAATTTTGCTTCCGACATTTCTTTTACAATTTTCTCCTGGCACACCTCAAGCATACAGTCTAATAACACTAGACAACAAATTTTAACTTTTTGTTTTTTACAGAGGACAAAATAGCTGATTTATATGGATTCGAGTGTGCTGAAGTTGAAAATGACAATTAAAAATCTAGATTAGCTCAGGTTTGGAAGTTATTGAAACTTTTATGTTCTTCACATATTATTATGGGCCATAGTCTAACAAGCGTAGCACTGCCTAACACACATTTACTTACCAAACAATTGACAGTGGTTTTGGGGTTAATTCGATGCACTGATCACAAATATGGAGTTCGTTTTTCTCGAATGGCTCTAGTTTTTAAGATACAGGGTGTTGAAGTTTATATTGCTACTGAAATACTGATACATATATTTTTCATATTCTATTCAAAATTTTTGAATGACAATCTTGCTGATTCCATATATCACATCATTTTTGTCAGACTAGTTTTTACAATGCAAACTAGTAAAATGTAACCTATTCACAAATCATGTGAAAAAATAAATCAAAGTGCTTTAGACTAAGTACATGAAATGCTAGTCAATTTAGTTAAATTAAAGATACACTATTAACAGCTACATTGTTTACAACACACGTTTTCTCTTCGCCCGCCGCTTATGGGGAAGATGAGAGTCTTTCTGCAAAGTCCAGCAGAAATCTGCCAACATTGAAGCACTGAATCTTCCTTGGTATCGATGTTCCATTACAGAGATTTCTTGGTGAAACCACTCACCATGTTCATCACTAAACGCCCCACAATCTTCAGGGAAAACGTCGATATGTGAGTGAATGAAGTGCATTTTGAGTGACATGTTGCATTTCAGTTTCTCATAGGCACATATAAGGTCATTCACAAGTTCAATATAATTTTCAGCCGTCCTATTGCCCAAGAACAATGATGTAACTTTCCGAAAGTATTGCCACGCGTTTAGCTCATCAGGACTGAGAATACACTCGAATTGCTGGTCTCCAAGGACCTTACGTATTTGTGGACCAATGAATACTCCCTGCTTGATCTTCTCAGCACTCAGTCCAGGGAATTTTACACGCAAGTATTCAAATGCTCGTTCGTTGCTCTTATTCACTGCTTTTACAAATGACTTCATCAATCCTAGCTTCACATGTAGTGGTGGTAACAGGACTTTACTGGGATTTACAAGTGGCTCCCATGAGACATTTTTCTTGCCAGGCAATAAATCTTGTCGTCGTGGCCAGTCCTTCTGTTTGTAATGTAAATCCTTAGCATGACTGTCCAACTCACAAATGTAGCAGCAGTACTTAGTGTACCCACCTTGTAGGCCCATAAGCATACCGATGACTTTTAAATCAGCACATATGAGCCATTGATGCTTATCATAATCGATGCTGTTTAAAATACCTCTCATCATGATGTAACTTTCCTTTGCTAGGGCTGCATATGCCACTGGGATGGAAGGAAGCACATTGCCATTATGTAATAGCACGGCTTTCAAACTAGTTTTCGAACCATCTATGAAAAGTCTCCAATCGTCCTGTTTGTATAAAATATTGAGTTCTTGCATCAAACCTTCAACATCCGTACAGTATGTCATTTCGTTTGTTGTGTTGAAAAACCTTTCGAGTGGCTTTTGACATTGGCGAAAAGTACATACTCGAGCTTTATCTTCCAGAAGATTCCACTCCATTAAACGAGAAGCTAATACTTCGGCTTTATGTTTTGGAAGGTCCAAGTCTCTAACAAGATCATTGAGTTCACTTTGCGTGATTTTGTGCATTTCACTAGATGATGTTGGTGTAAAGGTGCGATCGTTAGATGTGGAAGGATGGCATGTATCTGACAGGTCTTCATCTTCACTGTCACTAGAAAAGTTTATTGTTGTGGCTATTGGAGGATCTGGCACTGGAAGACCCACTCCATGAGGCACTGGTCGCATCGCACTTGGTATATTAGGATACTGTATGATGCTCTTCTTTTTCTTGTTCAATCCTTTACTTAGCGGACGCACCAAACAGAAGTAGCAATTTGTTGCGTGGTTTGTAGGTTCGTGCCAAATAGCCGGCACTGCAAAACGCATGGAAACTTTTTTCCTTTCATCCATGCATTTAGAGTTGATGAACATGTCGTACAACAAACATGAGGAGCCCATGCTTTTGATTGGTCCCCAACACGGCACCCGAAATATAGGAAATAAGTTTTTTCACTGCTTCTGACAATGTTCGCTTCCTTTGTCCAAAAATTGCATCTCCACATATATAGCAAAAATTGTTGAGGTTATTAACACATCTGCGGGGCATTATAACAGCAGTTTTGATTCCACACAGTAATTCAGAAACTCCCGTCACAATACACAATGGAGCACTCCGGAAGGCAAGCAATCTCAGACTGTGTTAGCTAGAAACAAAACACTGACGTAATATCACGCGGAGCACGTGTTCACCGATCGATATATCTGAGGATGTGGTCAAGGTCGTCGCCTCACATTACAATGTGCGTGTCTTATAACTGCGTGAAACACAGCATTCACTGGCATTCCTGAAATAACAAGAAAACGAGAGCTAAAAAACAGAAATAAGGACGTGACAAACTTCATATAGCACGAAAACGTACGAAAGCGTACCAAAATCTCTAAGATTGTTTTTTTACTTTATCTCAAAAACAGGAGCTAAAAAAGAAAAACTATTGTCATTTTCGAATTCAGCGTACCAAAATCTATAAAGATTGGGCATTTTCCTTTCTGTAAAAATTTCATTGTTGAACAGTGTAATTCATTTTGGATGGTTTTCAGGGTGCCTTTAAATACAGTGCTGTTGTCGAGATGTTCTTTAACAGCGTTGTCTAAACTGCTGACAAAATCAATGAGCCCCAAAAATACCCCAGGGTTTGCGGAGGAATCTGTTTCATCGTGGCCATGCAGGGCCAACTCAAAAGCTCCACAGAACTTGATGCAGTCTATGATTTTTGACAAGACGTAGCGATTTTTTTCAACTCGTTCATTATGCTTTTGAAGCGATTCTAGATAAGCGCTGCTTAACTGCGTTGCTATGTTGACAGTTCCGAGAGAGACAAAATTTAACTCATTATTCATGTGCTTTTTGCTTTCACTGTGCTTTCTCATATATTCACCCCTCCTTTAGACCACGAATCATTACTTCCAAAAAGTATGCAAGGAAAACAGAATAATGCATTTCGAATTTGACACCCACAAAGCCATGGTTCACTATTGTACAGTTTTCTATTAAATCACCTTTTATAAGTAGCGTTCTTACCTCCCTTTGCATTTTGCGATAGATCCAAATCTGGCAACGGCCATCCTAGCACTTTTATTTCCAACTTTTCTTCAAGTGTTCTTGAAGAGAAAGGTCGCTGCAACAAAGAATCCACCAAATTCATCGTTATAACACACACTCACTTTCACTTCTAACAACAACAACAAAAAGCTAATCCTTAACAACAATGACCACCACTTCACGCGCCACGCGATTTTAACACAATGAACTGCGCGGAAATTTTTTGGGTCTGGAAGCGGTACTCTGCAAGTTTGTTTCTGGCCGATTGAAGTGCTACATAAGCATAAGGAAATATATTTCTAGCATTTAAAAACAGGTAATTTAGATAAAATATAAAATTAAAATTTCCTAAACATAAATTACATAGCAGAATCCACTTTCGGAAGCAAAAAAGGCACGGACTATAGTTTCAGAGTTGCAATCTTTACAACTTACCACCGAAATAGATAAAAGGCTAAGGGGTAGTGTCAATTCGTTCCAACTTTTTGCAGGTGCTGCTAATGTATACGACATGTTACAAACATTGCATAAGTCTGCACTTATAACGAGAGAACGTTTGAAAGTGACATTAATAAACGTTGTTCTGACAGAGGCAATAGGTTGTCGTAGACTTTCTTCTTATCCTGAGATGGCACACTTACCGTGCTGACTCTGCCTGTAGCACGCTAGCAGACGATTTTACTCGAGCCGAGACCCTATCCCCCGTACGAATCGAGGAGTGGGGGTGTACAGTATTCATGCGGGGAGGGATGAAAAAGGGGCGAAAACGTGCTGTTGAGATTCTAGCACGGTGAGGTATTCCTTATAGCCCCAACAGAGCGAGGGAAATATGTGGCGCCGCTGTTAAATGTTGAGGCTCTTAACATGAGAAGTTTCAATTCACTTTAGGGCTTCATTAAACTTCTTGCATCTGTGAGATTTACTTTTTTCTTCTTTTCATTTTAACAAATTTAGCAACGTGCTATAGCACGGTAGCACGTATTAAGCAGCCGCCGCTGGTATCAGCCAATAACAAAACAAATTAAAAAATAAAATTATATCTTTATGCACTTAAGGAGTAAGGTTTTCTTTGCGAATTTTCACACCTTTTTCACAGCACACAAAATAACAAAATAAATTTCAAACACATTCACAAACTTTGGGAGATGGCTCATCATGTGGTGTTCAAAGTCATTGCTAATTGACCTACAGAAGTGATCTGTGATACAACAGTTCGTCTTTAGCTTTCATAATGGAATGCAGTGGTTATGAAAACTATGTGACTGTTTAGCAGCCTGTAAGATAGGGAAGGCAGTTGAAATTTTCAAGATTCTCTAGAAGCTTCAAATCTCCTAAGTGATTCAAGTATCGTACTATCCAGCATTTCAGTGACAGTGGAAAAGTGAAAGATGGACTGTGCAACTGGAAAAATCAATGTATGGAAGCATCAGTGAAGGTCTGTGAACTGGCCAATTCCAAAATGTCCGTGTCTCTTTTGTTGCAATGTGACCTAGGACTGAAAGCTTACAAACAACATACAGACCACTTTCTAGCCTCAAAAAGCAATAAAGGCAAAGTGTCTACTGGATCATTGGCACAGAAGAATTATCATGGAGGCAGCTTTCAACTTGCAGAATGACAGGTTGTATGCCACAAGAAGTTAGTAGGGGCCAGATTCTCCTTCAGTCATGGTGTGGTTGGAAATGGGGCATTGTGATAGCATCACTGAGCTCCTTTTCTGCAAGAAAGGGTAAAAGCATAAGCCCGAGTGTACCAAGAGACAGTCCTGGAGACAATGGTCAAGGATCTAAGCAATATTATTCCATTGCCAGGAATAGAGTTTTCAGCAGGATTGTGCACCAGCTCATATGGCTCCACAACCATATGGCTTGAGACAAGTGAAAAAAAAAAGGTAAAGTGCTCCCCAGTGCTTAGCACCATGCCATGAAGGCATATAGGGGGTGTGGGGGTAACGCCCCACACTTTCTTGATCTGGTCGTGAGTGGGGGTGATGTGATCAGCATCACGCCCCTGACTGCCTTTACCCCCTAGGTACCGATGTCATTCAATGCTGGATGGGTGCCAGGGCCGCTTCCAACGTTAGAAAAGTTCCCGGATTTGAACCTTTGAGACAAGTGTGCTCAATTTTATTTCCCCTTCAGATGGATCATCTGGCAGTGCAGGCCTCAGCTTTCTGGACTAGAAATTGTGGTCTGTACTTCAAGACATGATTTTCAAGAAGATATAATGCAGTATTGTCACTTTGAACCACTATATTGTGAAGGCAGTGGAAGATTTCCCCCTTGATACAGGCATAATGCAATTGATGAGTGGCCACAGATTTAGGTCCTATGTGCAGGTTAAAGGCCGTCATTTTTTGCTTTGTGTACACAATATATCCACGTAACACATATCATAGAATATAATATCTTAAAAGTATATTCTGTTATTTCATTCAAAGCTTTGAAATATTTATATTGTAAGACTGGGTTTGTATATGTAGAATACTTTCAGCAAACAGAAGATTACAGGGTGTCTACCAAAATAAAAAATCCAAAATGCTTGAGTTTTTCTTGACCTTTTTTTATTTATTCTTAACATTTATTTAATCGCCCCCTACTTAGGTATAGTTGAAAACTAAGAAAATATATATTTTTATTCAATATAAAACTCCTGCGCCAAGGTCGGTTATGGTCAAAACTGAAGCTGTACTTTAAGAGATTTAGACTTGCTTTAATTATTAATGCATGTAAAAATTATTCTTAAGAAATATAGTGAACAAATCATAACCACAACTCAATACAATTTTAGATTTCCAAATATTCAGTTTAATCAAATCACTGTACAGGTATTGTAAGTTCACTATACTGTAAAATATAGCAAAAGTTCTTGACCTAAAGCATAATTTCTTGACTTTCTTCACCTATCCCTTGATATCCTGACTTTATTGACTGGTAGACCCCCTGTTATACGTAATATCAATTAATCTGTAATGCAAAATAAACACATATCTAAAGCCTACATCTTGAAAATAGTTCATACAAACCAAGTTAGTGAAGTTGGAATTATTAGTACAAGTACAAGAACAAGCATATTTTAATATATATAAAATATTCCTCGATTTCACATTTCCCTGTATTTTAAGTTTTTTTTCAGCTTGGTCCCCTGAAAAACTTAAAATCGATGTTACAGTATACTAAGCTTAATATTTCTATTTAGAATGCAGGTATAATACTTTTGCCAGTACTTAAAATTTCAATGAACCAATGCAAAAATTACTGTACCTTACAACCTTTAGTTTCCATCATGTTATGTTATTTTACCCATTTTCTAAGTTTTCATAAAAACAATTGGATCATCAGCTACAATACACTAAAGAGATACCTTGAATCTCATGCCACCACTCTAATGCATGCAATCCGGCTGTGTCCTATCAGGTTATATATCTATATAGTATATCCCTGTAGTTTATAAAAGAAAAAATAATTTATAAAGGCAGTTGCATAAATTATAATTTCTACTTGATGTAGAAGTACTTCCCACCCCAGTGTCTTAATACCAATAGTCTTATGGAGGACAGTAGTCGTATGGAGGAAGTATTTTTTTCCATGACTGTACATCAATATGTATTTTGAATTTTTACTCTACTTATTTATAAATTGGAACTGTTTTGTCCTCCGTGGCTGTGCAACCTAAGGCACCTTGCTTTGAACGGTGGCTGCGGGATGGCATGGGTTTGATCCCAGGTTCAGTCTCCGGAGATTTTCAGCCTGTGTAAAGAGCTGGTGGCCACCCACCATCATGAGGAAATTGGGGAGCTTCGAATGAGTAAGTGTAATCCGGTCCCGTAGACCTACTACAACGGCTGGGGGTACATCGGGCTGACCCCCCCCCCCTCCCAACTATTCCAATCCTGGTTGAAGATCTCCACACTTAGAGGTGACGAAGGAAGCATGGGAGGGAGAGTGGCAGCTGGTAGGTAAGCCAAGGCCCTTCATGGGCTGTTACGCACAGGGTTTTTTTTGCCCTCCTCTTCCGTATCGGTTTTTATATTAATTTTCTAATTTTACATCTTTAAAAAGGTATTACTTATCTACTTTTTCTAATAAGCTTCTTAAATTGTTTAACTCTTCTTCCATGTTTAATCACATTTTCTGTTTTTTGATCCAGCATGGAGAAACGGGCTACACCACATGTCATAAAAAGAGGTATTGCTCCTGCACAGGTCTGAGGAATAACCTGGGCTACAAAGTCTTTTACTTTTACTGACTTTTGGCTTTATCTAAGTAGCCTTAGAAATGAAGTATTTGCATGAGATGCACATGTTCTTCTGGAAACATCTAGAATATGGACAATAAAATGGCATTAAATTACAATTAAGATTTATAATTCTTGCTTAGGATTGAAGATGGGTTTGCAAACACAGAGAAATATCTTAATATATTATTATGGGACTGATTTGTTTGCAATATGCTCCACAATTGTTGTATCCTTTTCATTGTTATCATAAATATAAAAACAAACTCATGAACACTTCTTTCATTTTTCTAAATTTCTAAATATGCGTTCCTGACTACGTGCATATGTCCTTACATGCACAGTGAAATAAGGTGATTAAGTTGCATTCCTAGTTTTTTTTTTCAGGAATGGGAGCTGGTAGAAGTATGGGGGTTGCATTAAAGAACATTGGTATTCTTTATGGTTGTGAGAGACAGACAGCAGTATCTCTGGCTCATAGAAGGATTGTGGCACCAGCTGCTGTTGACAGTGTTTGACATTACAGATGGAGACATCACGTTCCACCAATAACATCATTTTCAATTTTCTCCACCATTGACATTCATTGTCAGTTGAGTAAAGCATGCACAGAAAGCATCAGGAATGTGAAAAAATGCATGCGTGGCTGTGGAAGTTCAAAAAAGGGCCCACTTTCATGGTACCCATCTGGAAGAAGCTTTCCGCATTCTCAAGTCTTCATTCAGGATCGTGTGCACAGATCCACCAGAAATGTCATCTTTGGATCTTCCACAGTAAATCCATGGTCCTCCATAATGATTTCTTCCAATCCTGTGATTGTGTTGTCAGACTAGTTGGTGTGTAGCTTCAGTTCATTCATGCAATGTTCAGTCTTCTTCGGACTGCCGTACACACAAACATGCTTTTTTTCACATCTAGGATGCCTTCTTTGAATGTTTCACTAGACTGGCAATGAATGTTAATGGGTGTCATCCAAAGCAAGTGGAGAAAATGGACGATAATAAGTAGTTCTTTGCATGACATGTGTCATGATTGTCACTAGCCGTAGTGTCTAAAATGCTTCCAATAGCAGCTAGCACCACAAGCCTTCTATGAGCTGGACAATGCCTCTGTCCTCTGTCAACAACTGTAAAGAATGCCAAAACCTTTTATCAGATGGAGCCTTGTGCACCTGTAAAGTCTCTCCAGATGGGAGCTTTTCAAACTTAGCATGCAATGTTAATTAGATACTATCCATTGTCTAGTGCTTTAAACTATACATATTCTAACTATGTTTCGAGGTGAAATTTATTTTGCAGTGGTGCCTATACTCAAGGGCCAGAAGAATCTGCTTGAATCCTGCAACACTCAGACAAGAACAGGAACGCATCATAAATACAAGGAAACCCAATGGTTATTCACCAACCATAACTAAAAGAGCCATCCACAGACAAGCAGCAAGATAGAAAAACTGACTCAAAAGACACAATATGTATACCATACATCTCTGGGTTATCAGAAAAGATACGTACAATTGGTTCAAAATTCCAACTTAGAACATCATTCAGCAGCAAGACGACACTAAAAAACATATTATCAAACAACATCAAACAAGAGAACATATACAACATACCATGTGAATGTGGGCTAGCTTAGAGGAGAATCAGAATGCCCTCTACAGAAAAGGATAGGTGAACACATGCAGGACATATGCAAAGGCAAAACAGATAAGTCACAAATAGCCAAACATGATGGAGTGAATAACGTAGAATTCAGTGGAGCAACGTAACAGTAATACACAATCAAAGCAGCAGCAATGGTCCAAAACCCTATAAACCATCCCAGTGTAGAATCAAGAACATATGGTCCCCTCTTCTCAAAAATTACAAATAGCATAAATGCAGCAAAAATTAGTACAGAATTCTGGAGGGCACCATGGAGATGTTGGTTAGAGCAATGGATTTTATAGTAAAAATCACAGGTCTGTTGTAGGTTCGATTCTCACCATCGACAAAAGAAATTTCTCCTGAAGATGAGAGAAGAAACTTAGTGTTAGAATAAGTATAGTTTAAAGCACTACACAATGGATAATGCCCAATTAATATTGCATGTAAATATAGAACCATTGTCACTAACATTCGGAGAATTACTTTTCAAACTTGCTGCAAAGTAAAAAAAACTACCTTGAGAACTTTTTTTTTTGAGGTAAAATTTCTAGATTGTGCCTCCCAATAATGAGTTAAAGGAGAAGAAGAAAATTTAAATTTAACAAAGAAATTGGTATTTGGCACACCCCTGTAGCCAACACAATAGACCAAAGTGAGTGAAAAATGTAGTATGTAGTAGTGGTGCATTTCTACAACCATTTCATGTGAAGTGTGCAACGGAAGAACAATTGAAGGCCTCGGGAGTAAAACATCGTAAGTAACATTTTGGTCATTATTGAGTTACAAAGTACATCATGTAGTCCATTGTAAATGGAGTCTAATTGTACTTCAATTGTTTCGTTTTGTCAACAGATGACAGAGCTAGACATGTTGGAAATTATGATATCTGCAAGTTGTTTCATGTAAAGTATGGTAAGTAGCAAAGATGGCAGCAAAACAGCGGTTGCTGAATTGCAACGTAAGTCAGAAAGTTTCCGAGTATTTAGGCCACAGCAAAGATGAGAACAAGTTAGAAAGTGCACGTGATTCCCATTAAGATCCAGAATAAGAACCACCGAAAAAGAATGAGGAGAATGAAGAAGATACATATGCAGAGCTGAGTAAAACTGTGCATGGCCTCATATATTCTATTTCATGTAAAATGTGGTATCTGCTGTAGATACCATTGTGTACATGCAACAGTGTTCATGATGGCATTTTCAAAATAAATTTTTCTCTCGTACCTGGACGTGACCTGCAATCTAGTACAAAGACATATACTTTCATTCTCCTAGATATAAATAACTGTAGTCACATAGAAATTCGTTTGATTTTCAATTGGGTATGCACATTTAAGGCTGCTTTAAAATAAAAATTATTGCACTTGAGGAATGTGATATGATCCTCTGAATCATATCAATGATTAGGAACTGTTTAGTTTTTTTTATCAAATATTTTTTTCAAAAATCTGTAATGCACATTTTAAAGTTATATTTTTATGGTCACCCTAATTACCTATTTGTAATTTAAGTAACTTTCATATTTATTATATTTGTGACTTTGATGAAAGCAAATTCTTCTATTGTTCATATTTAATTGCAAATATGTGTTCTTCCTGGTTCAAAATTATAACTATTTTAATCCATGAGAGCTACATTTCAGTGAAATTTATTAAAAACATAAGCCCTATGGACCTTTGAAATAATTTTTTACAAATATGTAAAGTTATAGAAAACTATAACAGATAGCTGCAAGGGGCACATTTGTTGCCTTTAAAATAGAGAAATCAACCTTATGTATAACTTGCTTATTGAATCACAGAAACCTAATATTGCAAATGTACACAATTTGGATAGTCTATGCAACACAGCTATGTTTCTCTTTTGTATGAGGAGATGCGTTTGTGAATCGAATTCTGAGGTAACAAATAGCCTCAATCTCTCTCTGTGTGTGAGGTAGATATGTGAAGATGAAGAACCATTCACATAAATATATATACGTATATATATATGAAAATTGATCTCCATATAGAGAAGATAAGGAAGTTATTTTTAATCACAACCATTCAGAACTTATTTTTTAAATACTAATGCAATAAAATGAAGAAATATACTTTTCTAATGGTGTTCATTTCAGTCATAAACAAAACAAAAATTGTGACATAGGGAAACAAAAACTTGTGAACAAGTAGCTCACTATATTGTTTATTGAATAAAATTATTAAAGGCTTTCATTTTTGTATTACAAATTTTTGTGATTGCTATAAAAGTATGTCAAAATACTATTGAACTGACATCGTAAGTCAGCTTGAATAAAGCGGTATCTAATCACTCATTTTGATAGTATCATTGCATGTAAAGTATGGTAACTACAACAATTCCTTGAACAACTCTCAAACAAATCGCATGTAGCATGACAGAAAAAAATAATTAGTATGAAATATTATGTTTGTGTGACAGTAAACATATAAGTGAATCACATTTGCTATAACTAGTTTAGAAATTTATTTTAATTTGTAATTCAGATTTTTTGACACATCTACTTTTAATATCTTGAAACCTGCATATTGTCACTTACCATGATTTACTCCTGAGCCCTTCAATTATGAGTAAACACTCCTCCTTTATGAGAAATACATGCCTGCTCAATAACTAGAGTTTAGTTTCGACATTTAGAATTTCATATTACTAAATAATATACACATAACTAAAAATAAATTTAATAGGTTTGTACTATATGATAAAATACAAATTTTTCATGAAAATTCTGTGAAAAGTAATTTATTAACATACACATAATTTTCCATAACATTTCTCAAACCTTTAAAAAAAGACAAAACACAATAATAGGAAAAATTAGAACCAACAATTTTTTACTGTTCTATGGAACAGATTATATTCAACATTGGATCAATAGGAAATAAACACTTTGTGTCTTGAAATATCTTTCCAAAATTCATTTTGATGCACGTAAAAAAAATATTGTTTAAAAGTTATTCTCTGAGATTAATTTATAATTATATTCTTAATGACCAATTCATAATGAGAAAATTATTTTCAGAGTAACTAAAAATATAAATTTTAAATTTAGATCACACACTGCTTGACATGAGTTTTTGAAAATTAATTTTCCATGAGATGAACATCACCTTTAGTCATTGCTTCTCTTCTGAACACAAGAGTTGTAAAAATATTTACAATTCTGCAATGTTACGCAAACATCAAACCTCACAGGGCTCTTTGCTCACTGCCAGCCATTTGTCCTTGGCCTTTATTTACTTCACTAATGCACACCCACTGACCTTCAATGTTCTCTTTCCAAAGACTAACCTAAAATTAAAATAAAATTTTACAAATTAACAGTTTGTCTTCAAGTACGAGGGCCATTTTTCTTGTAGTGGTAACACTGTTGGTATATGCTTGTCAGTTGTCACTGGGACAAAAGACAATAAGGTCTTGTTTAGTTTCCAGGTTTTCCAGTCCAAAAATGAAAGTTTTCCTGATATGTTTATCATCATGATTTTTGCTTTTGAACCTTGTGTTTTTCAATTAAATATATAATCCATTAATTATTATGAATATTCACTTTCACAACTTTTTTTTTAGCAAATTTCATTCTACACACACAAGATCATGCGAAAATTTGAAGAGTAAAATTTAAAATTCAAGTTTCTAAACTGAACCTTTTTTGGGAGTGGAATCACAAGAACTGAATTCAGAAGTGGAAGTGAACGGCTTGTTAATTTTGCAACTTTTTCTCTTGCAGACTCCAAATGCAGATGATCTGCAAAATTCCCTGACATTTCCCTGTTTTCCAGACACATAGCAGCCCTGGTCTGTACTACGGATCGTGTGTAGGTGTTTGGTGTTTAATAGTACTGTTGTGTGGTAGTTAGAAGATCTTAAAGTCAAGTGTGTGTATAATATCACCCTGAACAATGTTCACGCGTGAAGAACAGCGAATATTCATCAAATTTCAGTTTGCACGTGGAAGGAATGCACGGCAAATTCACAAAGGCTCACGCGAGGCATGTGGGGACCACGCTTTACCATATCGTACAATTGCCAGATGGGCCAAGGCATTTGAAAGTGGTCGTGAATCAGCCTCGAAAGAACATGGTGGCAGGCAACCTTGCATGGCAACAGATCCACACCACCTTGATGCACTTTGCAGATTGCTGGAGAATGATTGGCGTTGGACTTGTAGTGAATTAGCAAATGAACTGAAGGGGTTATTCTTGCACATAGTGTTCGACAAGGTGTTACAGTGAATGCAGACTATTACATCAGTTACCTTCGTGACCATTTGCACCCTGCTCTTAGGCACAAAAGACCACATCAACATTGTTCAGGGTGGTATTATACACACACGATCCGTAGTACAAGACTAAACAAGACCTGATCATCTTTTGTCCCAGCGACAACTGACAATCGTATAAAAAAATGGCCCTCGTATAAATCTAGTTCAGTGTACCTGCATTGGCTGGTGAGAACAGGTACAAAAACTTATAAAAATATATAGTACTTATATAGTTATAAATTTTTGCCTTAAGTTTACATGCTAATTTCTAGCTACCGAAACACTGAAGCAACTTTAAAAAAACATGATAAAACTATTCACATTCATTTACAATCACAATATTAAAATCATGAAAGTGACTTTTGACAGAAAATTAATGACAAATTTGTTATTTTTTCTAATATCGAAATGATATGTCTCACGAATGCTAGTTAGCATTTTGCATATGTCACAGGATACAAAGATTTCTTAAATAATCAACAAGTACTGCATGTTTAAATTTAAACCAATTCTGATTAACTCTGATATTGGTAAATAATTTTGAATGGATGTCAATAATGTTTTGGTGTAAAACACAAATGACAAATTATGTGGGGAAAAAATTTATGGTACAGAAACTACATACCTTACTCTACTTTTCCACATATTCGTTATACCCATTCAAGCACTTATTATAGTGTGATACCAGTTTGTTTATACCATCCTTGTGCCAATGTATTCAACCATGTAGTGACAGTATGCTCCTCAGTCAGCAGTCGAAGGACCCACCTGGCACAGGTTTTCATGTACCGAAGGTGTATTGAAGCAATTTCGTGAAGAAGAGATCGTGAAATTGCAGGAAAACATTCACGCAGAATGTCTAACATGAAACGTCAGTCAGCCTGAATTGCTTCATCCATCTTTGTCTGTAAGGCCTCTGTCACAAATGTGGGTCATACACATCTGCACCATCTTGCTGCTCACTCGAATGTTTCTTCTTTCCAGAAAGCACTTTGCCATAGCTGATGAACTCAAGGACGCTGTCACTACATAGTTGAATACATTGGCGGCACAACCGAGTAAAATGACTGTATCAACAAACTGGTATCAAGCTATGATAAGTGCTTGAATGGGTAGGGCGTTTATGTGGAAAAGTAGAGTAAGGTATGTAGTTTCTGCACCATAAATTTTTTGCACACATCATTTGTTGTTTGTGTTTTACACCAAAATTAAAACAATCTCCACATTTAAACAAGCTCTCTATGATCAGATAGGCTAATTTGCACTGGATTTACAATTTATAAAGTGAAATATGAACCACTGTTCATGTTTCCCATCAGGAATCAAACCCAAGAACCATTGATTACAAAGCAGAGAGGCATTTTGTGTCACTCTAATTGGTTTTGAGTTAAGCCTCAGAACACTGTGCCATTTCAGAACCAATACCTAGGATTTACAAGTATTTGGAGATTCAACGAAATATGACTGTAAAATGGAACTCAAGCTAACATTATCTGCAATTTCAACTCAGGATCATTGCTTCGCAGAGTGCTATGCTAGCCACTACACTGTGGAAGCTGGCTACCTGATTTTCATTATTTTAGATATTAGAATAAAAATTCAAACTTACTTTGTTGTCTCCTCCAGACACTGATAGGATATTTCCAGTTAAGGCCCAACTAACATTCCAAATAACATCTTCAAAGGTATGCATTATTTTTGAAGTCCATGAGGTATAATTTTCACTGGTCCATATAATTACACGGCGATCCTATGAAGAACAAATTAATAACAATGAAACATTTTGAGCACATTACAGGCTATTTATAAATATATTAGGGATGGGAAGATATGAAATTTTGTCTGATACCGATAAAGTACCGATATAAAATTTACCGATACCGATAACTGATATTCTACCGATCCAATATAAAATTAGAAATGGTCCTTGAAGAACCTAAAAAGTTCATTGACCTCCTTAATAAATTGTTTCAAGGTGACTGCAGTGCAAAAGAAGTTGCATATTTAGACATTTACTTTTTTAGAAAGTAGAGCATGGAGGTTATCCATAAAAATTACAACAAAATGGCAGAATTTTGCACTAATTTATCAGATATTTATTGATATATCGGATCGGTAAAATAATTGGTAATTTTATCGATAAACCGATACACCGATATGCCTATATCGGCCGATACCGATAGAGTACCGATTAATCGGTCCCATCCCTAAAATATATCACATCAGTAGAATTTTCAGCATTTTTTTTACAGATATGACATTATCAGACAATACAGATAAGAGTACCTCTGTGTGGCATGGTCCCAATAAAAATCAAGATTTCATAAAAAAAACTGGGCTGGGCACACTGGGATCAAAAGCGGTCTATAAAATGGCATTTCAGAGTTAAAATGGTGAATACAATCTTAAATTCAATTTTAAAAATACACTTAGTACACAAAATAAACACTTGATTTGAACAGCACATTTACGTAGTTATCACAGTTTATTCATGTGTAAAGGAGAGCATTCTTGCTTCTCACACTTTTGCAGAACAATTAATCAATTTTCCTTGATTCTGCACAACTTACAGGATAATTCAGACTTCTGAAAGTGATATGTCAGTAAACAAACATTAGATTTTGTGTTTAAGCATTTATTTCATATTTTGATGCTTATATCACATCATTTCATGACAAAACATGGTAGGAAAATCATGTTTTGTCAGACCTTCCATAAAACATGAAGAAGAACATTACAGTATGTTGTTTCACATTTCATGTTTCCACCAAAAACAAAATATGCATGCCTCTAGTTATAGAATATTCCCAGATTTTATATTCTCCTGTAATTTACACCTTTCATCTTTGTTGTCCCCAGGGCGAGCCTCAGCTACTGGGCGGGTCGCAGGTGGCGGATAGCAAACGGCCATCAGATATGGTGGTTAGCTGCGAATAAGGAAATACCAAATAAGCAGTCCCGGACCGAGGCGGTAGTGCTGTTGAGGTCTGGGGAGGAAGGATTATGGCAAGATCATCCTCATAAAATCCCAGAAAAGCCCTATAACAGCACTACGACATGGCGAGAAAGTGCCGCCATGAAATAAGCACTGCCCCTACTGCCTTGCAGGGAGGAGAGGGATCTCCAAAGGCTAGGGGAAGGTCACCCCAACAGAAAACCAAAGGGTGGAAGGAACTCTTAGGCACAGAGAAGCCGATCCTTCTAAGGGGAGTAAACCCACAGAGAAGCCGATCCTTCTAAGGGGAGTAAACCCCTATAAGAAAATCCCAGGTCCTCCAAGGAAGTGGAGGTTGGAGCATAGAGCCCACAAAAGAAAAGGGGAGAAACATCCAAACCCCATTGCTGGCATAGCAGCAATAAGAAGGCAGCCCCTTCACTATGCTAGGAAGCTGCAGGCCAATCACCTACACTTCTTAAATAAAGATGATTAAAAGAAAAGACAGAGAGTTGGCCGGACGGATCTACAGGAAAGACAATTGGCGAGGACTAAGGTATACGACTTTTGGAACTTGGAACATCAGAGGCCTTAATGGAAAAGAAGTTGAAATAGTAAAAGAAATTAAGAACACCAAAGTAAAATATTTAGCCCTAACTGAAACCAAGAAAAAAGGAAATGGAGAAATTGAGTTAGATGACGGATATGTACTGATATATAGTGGAGTACCGAGAATGGAAAGAGCTAGAGGAGGGGTGGCACTTTGGTCCAAATGAAGATGATACAGTAGAGAATAAAAACATGTTCTATGATTCACTACAGAAAATCATAGATGAAAGAAAGGAAGAAGTACTGATAGTAGGAGATCTAAATGGAAGAGTAGGAAACAATACGGAAGAATGGAGACAGGTAATAGGACAACATGGAGAAGAGACATTAAATGATAATGGTACACGAATCTTAGAATTATGTGTAACAAATGACATGGTAGTGGTAAATACTAAATTCCCACATAAAGAAATCCATAAATACACTAGGGAAGAACCAACAAGAAGGGAAAAATCTATAATTGACTATTTCATAGTAGAGAGAAATACGATGAGAAAGATAAGAGATGCCAGAGTCAAAAGAGGGGCGGAAATTGGGAGTGACCATAAACTATTAATAATGGAAAGAGTAGTACAAAGAAGTAGAGTGCTAAAAACTAAAGGGAAAAGAAGACAGGAAAAACAAAACAAAATAAGAATAAAGGCATACAAATTAAAAGATACAAAAGTTAAAGAAAAATATCAGCAACTAATAGAAGCAAAGATACAAGAGAAACATGAAAAGGAAGAAAGAGATGTAGATAAGTTGTGGGATGAATTTAAGAAGATTTTGCTACAGTCTGCAGAGGAAAGCTGCGGGACAACATACATTGGAAACAAAATGAAAAGAACGGCATGGTGGACAGATGAGCTGAAAGAAGAAGTCACGCACAAGAAAATACTGTGGAAAAAGTACCTATCAGTTAATGATTTAGAAAGCTTCGAAGAGTATAGGAGGCAAAGGGATATAGTTAAAAAGAAAGTGTTAGAGGCTAAAAAGAACTCGTGGAGAAAATTTGGGGAAAGTATGGAAGAGAACAGCCGAGAAAATCAAAAACTATTCTACAAAGTTTTAAAGACCATGAGAAAAGATAAAGAAAGCCCATTAAAATACATAAAAGGAAAAGATGGTAAACTAAGAACAAAACCAGAAGAAATCATGCAAAGATGGAAGGAATACTTCGAAGAATTGCTGAAGGATGAAACACAAACTAACAGGATGGAGGTTCAAGCAGGAAACGAAAGAACAGAAGATACAGAAATGGAGGATGAAGAAGAGGAAATAAACGATATCAAAGTAGAAGAATTAAAAGCAGCATTAAAGAAAATTAAGTTAGGTAAGGCTAGTGGACATGATGGTTTAACACCAGAAATGCTTAAATACATGGGAAATGCTGGAGAGCAACTGTTTTTGAACCTACTGAATGTTATATGGGAAAAGAAAACTGTACCGAAGGAATGGGAGATATCAGTAATAATCCCAATCTTCAAGAAAGGGGATAATAGAGAATGCAGAAACCATCGGGGAATCTCATTGCTCAGTGTGCCAGGGAAGATATATTCAAGAATCCTGGAGAACAGACTCAGAAAATATGTCGAAGAGCAATTAGAAGAAAGTCAAGCAGGCTTTAGACCAGCAAGAAGTGTACAAGACCATATTTTCACCTTCAAACAAATAACAGACAAGACAATAGAATACAATAAAAAGGCACATGTATGTTTTGTAGATCTACAAAAGGCTTTTGACAGAGTTCCTTGGAATGAGATATGGAAATCTTTAGAAGAAAGGAGTGGATAAAAACCTAATTAAAGCAATCCAAAGTTGGTACAAAAGATGCAGATGATACGTGAGGACGAGAAACCACCAGTCAGAGGAATTTGAAATAACAACAGGAGTTAAACAGGGAGATATACTATCACCATATCTATTTATAATCTTATTAGATGATGTAATAAAGGAATGCCATATAAAAATGAAACAATTTCATGTAGGATACTGGAATATGAAATCAATTAAACTAACAGAGCTCATATACGCTGATGATAATATACTAATAGCTAATACACAGGCTAGTTTACAATATAACCTAAATATTCTTAATGAAGAATTAAAGAAAAAGAATATGGAAATAAATACAGAAAAAACTAAAACAATGATAATTAGCAGAGAAAAGACAAACCATAAGATAAAACTGAATAACAAACCTTTAGAACAAGTGACAAATTTCAAGTATCTTGGAGTAATTATAAACAGTCAAGGAAAAGAAGAGGAAGAAATAAGAGATAGAATCATGAAGACAGGAAAGCTGTATCAAATGATAAACCGAGGATTTATAGGCAAAAAATAAATATCTACCCAAACAAAATTCACTGTATATAAAACAATTTATATACCAACACTTAAATATATCAGTGAAAATTGGACAATGACTGGAAAACACCTGCAAAGTGTACAAACAATGGAAATGAGGTACCTTCGAAGAATAAGTGGGAAAACCAGGAAAGATCGGATAAGGAATCAAACCATCCGGCAATCTTTAAATGCTCAGCCACTACAAGAAACAGTTGAACGTAATCAACTCAGATGGTTCGGCCATTTGAGCAGAATGAGTGAGACGAGACTGCCAAAGCAGATATGGGAAGCACGTCCACAAGGAACAAGACCAAAAGGAAGACCAAGAAAGACATGGAATATGAGTGTCAAAGAGATTTTGGAGAAACGAAGCATAAGATGGAAAGAGGCACAGGAAAAGACGTTGGACAGAAATGTCTGGAGAGCTCTCTGTAACCCCTCGACACCGGCAGGTAGAAGACGACGCGACTAAGTAAGTAAGTAAGATCTTTGTTGTCTCCTCCACATACTGCTAGAATACAAGTCTCCCTTTACACACCTTGTTTTTTTTTGTCTATGGCAAGAACCAAAAGAAATTTGTGGTTGACAAAAAGCTCTGTGGAGAGAGTTAAAATGACTTTATATATAACTACTAGCACTGAACCGATGCCGATGTATCGGTATTGGTCGATACCAGTGGTATCAGTATCGGTTGGAATTCATCTATGAATACCAGTTGATACTTTTCCGTCATATTGATATTTTATGTGGTCCTTAAAAATTCCACAAACTCTCTTGGAGAATCTAATTATCCTAGAAATTATGCAAAATTCCAACTTTCTTTTGATTATGCACCAATTTCGCACGAAAAACTATATTTTGTGATTACATAACATCTATTTTAATATTCTGATGTAATTCTTGAATATTCTAATGCAAATTTCTTGGAAAATTGAAGAATATGAGTGGAGAAGAATATTTACACACCAACATGGATTAATATTTTGAACAAATTTTAATTATTGCAATTTTCAAGTATCGGTATTGGTGGGAATCAGTAAGAGTATCGGCATCGGTGTCAGTATCGGTTCAAAGTGGTATCGGCTGAGCCCTAATAACTACAGTAGTTACCACTTTAAAATGATAGAATGCGAATTAATGAAAGTCTGTGAAATATTTATTGCGTATTTGATGACAAATGTTTTAATTTTTAATACAAATTGCAAATTGTTTTGAAACTGCTCAATACAAAACTACTTTAATAAATCTGAAACCATAAAATGAGACGAATAAAATAAATGTAATAACAGAAACAATAAACAGTGTATAATTTAAAACTAGTGTTTGCATTGAATTGATGGAACTATATTTTATGCTTAGTGCATCACTGGTTTACTGTGCTATTAAATCTTGCCTCTAAATCCAAACACAGATGCAAGTGTTAATGCTGAATTTGTTAGTAACGCAGTGTCAAGTTGTCATTTCAAAGGGTGACATTTCTTTCAGTTTGCCATTTATATTCCTTTCGTTTCTATTAAAATAATAATGATTTATATTAATTCATACTTTGAAAGATTGTGTAGTTTCAGGCGCTGTATGCATGCAGTGAGCGAAGAAGATATCGACTTTGTATCACTGCACTCATCATTCACTTTCCACAGACAAACGTTTCTTAAAAATTGAAAGACTATCACCCCCCCCCCCTCCCCACCCGACAAACACATCCCTTGCTTACAAAATTACTCGTCTCTCCACTGCAAGGAGGTTTCGATTGTGGATCCATGTGATTGAACTAATGTGTGATGTCATATATCGTTTCATGGATGCTACACATTGAGGCAGAGATCACACTTCCACGACCCTTTTGGTAACGTCCTATCGCAGAGCGATCAAGGAACTAACTTCCTGTGTGTGAATTGTATGAAGGCCAGGCCAAAACAGGCTTTTCTGTGCATGATCCCTACTGCCCTACACTTCCCTTAAATACCTAAACTTGCATTTATTGTCAAATAACATATAAAGTCGTATAATAGTTGTTTTTTTTTTTTTACAAAAGCCTAAGTGGGCAAATTAAATGCTTTGTGGACATGACGTTGTGGTCAAGTCGGTATGATAACTTCCCAACATGCCAATGGTCTTGGGTTCACCTCTTGTCAAAGGCAGATTTTCTTTACAGTGCAGTGCCAACTAGTATATACCTAGGATGGAATTAATTACACATATCAACAAGACTGTTATTTTTTAATAAAAATGTAATGGGTTTGAGAGTAACTACTGAATATTAAACTTCTTACAAAATGTGGAAATGCATGTGAATGATACATACAGTTCTTGCTTTGCAAATCACACAAGATCAAGAAGCAGTGGAACGTTAATGTGGAAATTCTTAGCAGCCACGTCAAAAATTCCAGTTTTTTTTTAAATATATATATATATATATATATATATATATATATATATATATATAATGGATAAAAGCAAGGAGGGCCAAAAGGGCTAAGTAAAAATCAAATAAGGTAAAAGGAAACACTCACCGGACAGTAGGAAAATTCAAAATTTTCGCTAATTTATAGCATCATCGGTGTGAGATGATGCTATAAATTAGCGAAAATTTTGAATTTTCCTACTGTCCGGTGAGTGTTTCCTTTTACCTTATTTGATTTATATATATATACACAGTCAACTCTTGATATAACTACCTTTCACAGTTCCCGGGAAAAGGGTCGTTTTTTGAATTTGCATCAATTTTCAGCTTAAACGGAGCTCAAACGGACACAAAGGTGCCTAGGAGACGGTAACACAATTTATCCTGGTAGTTATACAACCTGTTATGCACATGATGCATGTTGTGAGAAGGAAAATAAAACATGAAAACATTTTCACAAAAAAGGATTTAAGATAATGATACTTTCTTTCAATTGTGCACAGTCATTGCTCTTCCAGGAAATTATTACAATTCTAGTTCATGAGAAACCTGTTTGCACTGAGACCTATGGAAAGCCAAACAATCTCTCGCTTATTGCAAGCGAAACTTGAAGAGTCTTGACACCAGTCAAACTGGCATCAGCAAAAGTCTGGAGATAATTGGGCACAATGAATGTTGGATCAGGTGCGGTTGGCTGTATAGTGCAAATGTGCAGTGAACCCCCAGTAATATACAAAATAAACAATAACTGAGATGTTCATAAGCGTAGAGTGCCAAATTCTCTTAGTGAGAAGGAGAAACCGCGGGCCAGAGCCACTAAGCTCCCCTCTAGTTCCATTTCGTGCAAAGTCTCCGCTGAACCTTCGCAAGGCAACCCCTACCATGCTAAAAGCATAGGACGGCAAGCAGAAGCTCGACGCATACATATGGCGAAAATACATGCAGTTGGATACTCCAGGAAGGTCGTCACGTCAAAACGGACATGCGCAGTTCGTAGGATCACCAGCGAGCTGGAGTGAACCATGCTCTTCTCTCTTCCAGTGTTGCCCTATGTGTTTCAATTTGAATTCATTTGGCATTATCTTTGTATTATTTATATTTTACAAGACTTATTAAATTAATGAAGAGGTTGTAATATAAATGTAGAGGTGACCTCAAATGAAAGCTAGAAGTAAAGATGATGGGAAAAATAAGATAAATAAGATAGAAAACAACTTGCCTACACATTCAGAGTTTTATTCTTTAAGATGAACATTCAGGTGGAAGGAGCCGAAAAGTCAAAAATAGCGCAAGGGGCAGGGGTCGCTTATCGGACGAGACTTAAACAACCTTTTGGTCTTCTTATGTCAGACTAAATGCTTTCGTTGACATGTTAGGCTTTTTAGGTTTAGTTGTCTTAGAATATATACACTGCAATTTTCGGAGCTTTACCATGCTTGACCAAAAATGTAGTATTTACACTTTATTCAAGCCTAACCTAACAATGAAGGCATTACGCACTTACATCAGAAGATGACCAAAACGTTGTTTGGGTTTCGTGCGATCAGTTATACTCTAGCGCAAGATGGTGTTCGAGGGGACGCTCGCAATTGACTTTGTTAAGTGTCATTGTCTCCATACTTGTAAGTTTGTTTTGAAGTGCGTGGCTGGTTATTGAAATATATTTGGCGTGGTGATACGTTGAGTGGAGTGAGGTGGATTGTATATTGGAAGGAGTGTAGTTATTGCTGTGTGAGAAGTTAACATATTGCATAGAATAGAATCAAATCGCTTTGATTTAGCGATATACTTTCGAATAGTTATATAAGAATTATCTTGTAATCAAGGGGTCTTGGGTTCGATTACTGATACATACTCATTTTAGCAGGCAGAGATTTGTATTTTTAACTGTAGGTTCAGGATCCAGTTCCAAAAATATAGTCTATTTGACAGTGGTAGGACCATAAAAGAGTTGGCAAGAGTGGAAGAGGCAAAATTGAGGCGAGAATATTTTCTGAATTCTGAGATACCGCTAAATACAATACCATACGAAAATCTTATTATAATAAATTAAAATGATCATACCCTACACACACACACACTCCTTGGTGCTGTCACTGTTATCTGAACATAAAGCAAATTAACTTTGTCAGTAATCTACCGGCCAAAATTTGATTATTTTCCCAGTACTAACTCTACGAACCAAAGCGTGTAGTATCTCAAAAGGTTTAGATAAGTCCACTTTGCATAAATTTGGTGAACCCCCAGGAAAATTATGCACAAGCCCTGCCTGTGTTGCATTTTATGTGAGTCTACTGGAGCATTGTCTGTTACAAGATTAACTGGTAAGATAAGATCTCTCGGGAGAAACAACACAACCTTTCTATGCACCAGACATAAAAAAAAGGTAGATTATAATCGGGTACCTACATCCAGGGCCGGTCCAGATGGGCTCAAATTTACCAAAAGGGATTTTTCAGAGGAAAATTTCCCGAATTATCCTCGCTTTCTCTTTCCTCATACTTGATGTACACATGTGCATGGTTTCATTTGAAAACCTGTTCTATTCTGAAGAGAAAGATGTATGAACCATGATACTCGGATGAATTGTGCTGAAGCAGTAGCTACTTAAAAATATTACTACGCAAACTCAGAAAAAAAAAAAATACACAGAACGGGAAACCATTTTGTCAGAAAATTTCACAGAGAAGGGGTTAAGTCCACTTTATGCACAGAAAGGCTAATCGGGACTGGACCTACAGTTTAAAGTGGGATCCGAACCACTATGTGCCTCCACCGGGTATCGAACCCGGGACTCCTTGATTACAAGGTGAGGATGCTACCACTGTGCCATCTGGGAGGCTAGTTCACATTAACAATGACCAGTATATGGAGTGAAAATGAGTCATGCCTAAAATTCAGCTTCCTACAACACACGGATCCAGTGTTTGACCACCCCGGTCCATTACTAGTGCATTACCAGTCGAAGATTGGTGAACGCATTTAGATGTCGTTTATTGACTCCGGGTACTTAACTACATGGCAAAAACTGAGTTTACAGAAAATGTGAAAAACGTTCCTTTGGTAAATTTTAAGGACATCGAGTGTATTGTGGAAGCTAAAGCCTTTAGCGTTCAGATGGTCGATATTTCGACCAGCAGCACATGGCAGCAATTAACGTGCCAATTTTTAAAAAAATACTCATGATACTTCTCTTTGTTTTCTTTATCTTTAGTATACATATGAAGGTTGGCATACTTGAATTACAAAACAATATATACATTGTTGCTATTATTAACAAGCGCTGTTTGAAAAAGTCCTTTGTTTCCCTTTGTTACTATGGGATAAAATGAAGATAAAAGGCTATAACAGCTCAACCACTGCACCTTTTTGAAAATTTTAAATTCTAAATGTAAGAATGAGTACATTTTAAGTAACATCCAACAATTAAGGGTCCAGGAGGAAAGTGAGGACAAAGGCCCAAAGTTCAAAATTTTCCGTAATTATGCAAAATTTCCATTTCTTCCAAAACTTGGGGCACACAAATTACATATCCTCATAGAGTGGTCTTTTCTCGTGCTCCCCCTCCAAATTTGGTGCATCCAGCATCCATAGGGCCAGAAGTGCTAGAAGTGAAATTTTGGACATTGTCCTGAAGCTAGCAACACTATCACTTTATGTAACGTTATTTTTTACACAAGAAGTATCCAGCATCCATAGGGGCAGTGCTAGAAGTGAAATTTTGGACATTGTCCTGAAGCCAGCAACACTATCACTTTATGTAATGTTGTTATTTTTTACACAAGAAGTATCAGTTTGATTTCAACGAAACTTTGCATGGCTGTAGAAATGTACCACCTTTACATACTACATTTTTTTCACTCACTTTGATCTATTGAGGGGGGACAGAGACCATTTAAGAAAAACACATTATTCTTCTTCCTTTATAACACTAATTATTGGGAGGCACAGTGTATAAATTTTACCTCTGCTAAAAGCCCTATCTTTAAGAAAGAAAACAAAACCAATTTCATCTCTCTATGACAATTAGTTCTCGAGCAACGATTTTTTTGTAGTTTGCAGCAAGTTTGAAATGTGCGAGCTTGAAAAGGTGCTGGCTTCAATGAGAATACACCCACGAAATTATGAAACAAGGGAAGAAATTTGTATATAAGTTTGAAAGCATTATCCCAGTCAAGAATTTTTAATTTTACTAGGGGTTTTATGCATATTTTAAACTTTCTTTTTGTCATTTCCAGAGTTCCGTCTTGGAAAATGTTTCTGGCATACAAGAGCCTCAAGAGCTTCTAAAATACATGTTTTTTCTGTTTGAAGCAATATTTTATATCTTCATGCATGTAACAATGCTTTTCTTCACTTTTTAAAAGACTTGTATTATTCTTCAAGAAAGTAGAAGGGGTGTACTGGGACATGGTACGTCGATTACTAGTGCAGTCCATTTGTGGGGGTGTCTAACACTGGTACATTTTCTGCACTTTAGAAAAACAATAGTTATGGTCACAATTTGCAATGAAACAAGCAATAAATTTTTAAAAATGTTACATGAAGGTTTGATTTTAATGATGGAATTTTATCTTTCAGTAAGGTAATTTAATGTCCAACGTACAAAATAAAAACTGTGATTTTTGTCACTAAGCGGTGGAACACTGGTGCATTTACCTTATCTGGATATTGGATATTCTGATATCTGAATTTTCCAGATTATCGGGCTATCTGAATGTGTGCATTATCCAGATTGTTTTATTGTTTATCTGTTTTATGGGCTATCCACATATTCCTTTACTTGTCCTTTTCATATTTCACTGTAAGGCTTTTTTACCTACAAATCCTTCATCAAATCTGTTCTATTTGGATATCAGTCATCTGGATTTTGTGGCCATTGCTAGTTTACAGTGGAACCCTGTACATTTTCTGCATTCAATCTTCACAGTTCCAGTAGAGCAACATGCAACAGATTTCCTGGATTTTAAATTTTTTCAACTTGGTCACCTGAAAAAACATGAAATCAAGGTTCCACTGTAGATATTAAATTACGTGAGTAATTGTACATTCCACTTCGAATAAAATGGCACACCCAACTTTGTTAAACAGTGTGCCACTTTAAACAGGAGTGTAAATATGTAAATTAATATAAGGAGCTTGTTTCTTTACATGCCTGAGAACAGCTGGCTATGTTGCTACGTGGTAAACCAATGGATGGAGCCCATGCAACATCCCTGACCCAGTCGGAATGGCATTCAAGCTTAGTTTCTTCAACCCAGTGGTCCTCTTCCTCTCTGTGAATAAAGTGTACATTTATTTATCAACATATTTTAAAAATATTTTTTTTCAAATGCAAGCATTATTATTTAGTTTGGCACACAGAAGACTTCTCAAGTGGATTTTGAGGGTGATGTGGGTTGGAAATTTAATAGTGGGTGGCAACACTGCTGTATATACACCATGAAATGGAACCAGTGCATCTCACTTATACCACATGTTAGTTTGATACCTAAGCTACCTCCCAGTGAACAGACTCTTCCTTCCAACACTAGGCGCATGCGCAGTGATGAGAGGAACAGAGTATCATTGGAGTTGGCACTCTAACATTGTGTAGTCAGAACCCCACTAATGTGAAAGTTCTGGTGATTCTCGATGTACTTCCAGGACAGACCGTCAATGCGAAGTATTACTGTTCATTTTTGGAACATAACCTGTGACCTGCATTGCGAAAGAAGAGGGGACACTTTCTGCTGAATCCTACCCATAATGTTGCAGGACAATGCTCGGGCGCATGTAGCACAACCTGTGGTTGATTTGTTAGCTCGATGGGGCTGGCAGATGCTCTACCAGCCCCCGTGACTTTGATTTGATCCCAAAGATGAAGCTTCCGAACTGTTCCAGATATTCTTCAGGCAATAGACCACTCCATTCAAACCATCAACAGAACAGGCACTGCTACAGAAATACTATGACATCAATGGCAACAGTTGTATACAATGCTGGTGACTACATCGAAGGACTCTACAAAAGTTTCACAGAGGTATCTTTTTTGTATCACTTGTAAATTAATAGTTGCCACTATTAAATTTCCAACCCAAGTATTTCCTACTTTTCTAAATAACCCATGGTGTAACAGCCCATGAGGGCCAGTGCCTACCTACTGAATGCTGGCCTCACACCCACCAGAGGTGGGAGATTACCCTGTACGTGATGTATGATCAGCATGACAAACCCTGAGTCGTTGATGTAGGTTTCCGCAACCAGGTTACGCTTCTCATTCGTAGCTCCCCAATTTCCTCACAATGGTGGATGGCCACCAGTGACATACAAAGGCCGAAATCTCAGGAGAAAAGTTGTTATGCTTCCCCCCAGGAGACTTGAACCTACACACGTCCCATAGCTGGAGCTCAAAAGCTTGCACCTTAGACTGCATTGCCATGGTGCACACCATAAAAGTATTTGCCCCCACTGCCTTATGGGCCTGGAGGGTTCCAGAAAGGCTAAGGCTTTTGGAACCTTAACAGAAAAACAAGGGAGTACCTGAGAACCCACAGGTGGCAGCCCCACAAACCAGGTGTAGGCGGTGACAGGCCCAATTAGCCGACAGCCGAAAACATACAAAAATTTGAGAAAAGAAAGAAGCAAGCCAGACTGAAAATTGGGGATGACACAGGCTACGGATAGGAACATTGAATATTGGAACACTAACAGGAAGGACTGAAGAAATTGGGAATGTAATGAAGAGAAGAGGACTCGACGACACCTTTGGGATGAGTGAAATGAAATGGAAAGGAAGAGGAGAAATTAAATTGAGGAAAGACTATAAACTGTACTGGGCAGGTACTGAAGAGGGCAGGAGAAGTGGGGTTGGATTTGTGGTCAGAAGTGGAAATAAGTGAGGAAGTAGAAAGGGTAAATGACAGAATAATAAAACTAAAAATGAATGCAAGAGGGAAGTAAGAGAAATAATTCAAGACAAACAGGATGTACAAAGGAGGAGAAAGAAGAATTTGAAGAAGTCTTGGAAGAACATGTAGGAAAGGAATGGCAAATTGTGAAAGGTGATTTTAATGCACAAGTGGGAAGAGACAGGAAAGGGTATACAAAAATACTTGCAGAGGAATGAGGAGGGAAGGCAGCTACTGGACTTTTGTAAGAGAAATGGACTGTTAGTAGGTAATAACTGGTTTAAGAAGAAATATGACAGTCATAAAATTACAAGATACAGTTGGAATAATAAGCAAAAGTCTGTAATAGATGATTATACCGTGCGTCCATTTCGATCTGCAGCCGAGAGATCGGGAGAAGCGTGGCGGGCAGCGCTGACGGAGATGCCGACATTTGCGGCCTGTAATGCCCGCTTATTTTTATAGACATATGCAGATATTTATATAAATATTGCAAAACGAGCACTAACCTGTGTTATAACACACAAAAGTTCTTCTGTAATTCATCCAAGTTCTGCTCTTATATACACAAATAAATACGCTATAGAAACGATGTTAAGAGCCACAGATAATAAAGCATTTTAATCATAGTTTTGACCAGTAACGTCCTGCTTAAGTTTATATCCTTGAAAGAGTTTTGTGCCGATGGGGATCATTTGGAGGTTTTGAATGTGCAACACTGTATCAAGATTACGCTGTAGAAGAAACCGTTAAAAGTCAATAGTGTTCGTGAGCTTCCTTGCAATCCGAAATCTCCGAGCTCGAGTTTTTTGTTCCTTCGCGACTAGATGAAGACAGAGTTGTAAATATAGTGGCGAGCAATGTAAACCAAGAGCGTGTTAATTTTGTACTGTGCGCAAGAGTGTTATTCTTGGTTACTTGCAGTTACTTGTTTGTGTTATTGTAGTGTGTATGTGTGACGTGTCAGTGAGACGATTGGAATGCCAGCTGCAAGATTCACGTTAGAACAAAGATTTTTTTATGTATGACACGTACCTACGTGAAAACAAACTCGTGTCGAGACGTGTGTAGGTAATTTGTACAGAAATTCCCATGCGTTTCAACTCCACATAGAGATACGGTTAGACATCTTGTCCTTAAATTACGAGAAACTGTATCGTTAAATTTTAAAACACCTAAGCAAAAACGACGGATTCTAACCGAAGCAAAACTCGATGATATTGGTGCAGCGTTAGAACGTTCTCCAAACAAACCTCTACCCCGCGTTTCACAAGAGGTGGGCATGTCAAAATCATCGGCACATACAGTCACTAAGCTACTAAAATTAAAACCATACTCTTATAACACAGGTTAGTGCTCGTTTTGCAATATTTATATAAATGTCTGCATATGTCCATAAAAATTAGCGGGCATTTCAGGCCGCAAATGTCGGCATCTCCATCAGCGCTGCCCGCCACGCTTCTCCCGATCTCTCGGCTGCAGATCGAAATGGACGCACGGTATATTGGTAAACAAGGAGGTAAAGAAGATAATGAACAACATTAAAGTAATACCCAGTGAGAACTTAGACAGCAACCACAGGCTACTAGTAGGAGATATGAGGAGATGGAACATAAAAGATAAGATGATAAAAAAGAAGTATCAAAAAATATTGCAAACTAAAGTGCCAAAAGATGAACCCAAAGGAGTAGAAACAGAATGGATAAGATTTAAAACAGAATTAGTAGAGGCAGCCGAAAAGGTATGTGGAAGGACAAGCAAGAAAAGAAAGAAACATCATGGTGGAATGAAAGAACTAGAGAGGCAGTGAGAAACAAAAATGGTGAATGACAAAATGCACGAAAAGAGTATGTGGAAAAGAAGAAAAGGCAAGAACAGTAGTAAAGGAGGAAAGAAGAATGTGGATGGAAGAATGGGCCAAAGTGCTAGAAGAAGATGTAGACGGGAACAAGAAAGTACTGTATGGATTAGTGAGAGAAAGGAGAAGAGAAAGAGGAGACAGCTGTAAGGGGAAACATTCTAGAAGAGGATGATGAAATAAGGAGAATGTTGAGAAATCGCTTAATGTGAAAAAAGGAAGGAAAACTGAATCTAACATGGAAAGATTGATTGATTGATTGATCTGGCATTTTAAGTCTACTTTATGCACAGTAAGGCTAATCGGGACTGGACCTACAGTTTAAAGTGGAATCTGAACCACTATATGCCTCCACCGGGTATCGAACCCGGGACCCCTTATTACAAGGCAATGGCGCTACCACTGCGCCAGCGGGGAGGCTAACATGGAAAGAAGTGGAGGAAGCACTGATGAGAATGGAGAGAGGTAGAGCCCTGGAGTAGATGAAGTGCCAGTGGAAATGACACTAGGTGCAGGAGTGATTGGTGTGCAGTGGCTGTACAGTGTGTTGAAAACAGTCTGGCAAGAGAGAGAAGTGCCAAGGGATTGGACAAAGGGACTAATAGTTCCCGTATTCAAGAAGGTGGACAGAAAGGAATGTAAAAACTACAGAGGAATAACACTAATGTGCCACTCAGCAAAGGTATATGAGAAGATATTCGAGAAAAGAATAAGGGAAGTAACAGAGTGGAACATGAGAGAGGAACAATAAGGATTTAGAAGAGGCAGATCAACAGTAGATCTGGTGTTCACCATAAGGCAATTTCAGGAAAGGCACTACGAGTATGGAAATGGTTTGATTATGGCATTCCTAGATATAGAAAAGGCATGGACAGAACAAAGATTTGGAAGGCTCTAAGAGAGAAAGGAGTTGAGGAAGAGAGAGTGTGTAGAGTGCAGAGCACATACAAATCCAACCAAAACTGTGTGAAGAACAGAGTGGTTCAGTATAAGTAATGACTAAAACAGGGAAGAGCTCTTTCCCCACTGATCTTCATAATTATAATGGATGCAATTAATTAAGAGGTGATGAAGAAGATAGGAGACGAAGATATGAAGGTCCCGTTGTTTGCTGATGACTTGGTAATATGGGGAAACAGGGAAGAAGAAGTACAGAGACAGCTTAACCTTTTGAGTCCCAAGGCCATTTTCACAAGTAAGCCTCACGGTCCCGAGCCGATTTTGAGCAAAATGCAGAGTTTCAATTAAATGAGTGTAGATCGGAGACTAATTGCCCTAGAGAGATGAGTGATATACCGTTGTACGCAGAATGAACCAGAGATTCAAACTATATGAAATTTATGCAAATTCGGCGTATATATGGAGAGGGAAAGGGGGGAAATCCCCTGAAAATACTTCTTTTTAAAAAAATTGGATTTCGCCCCCTCCCGCCCCCCTAAAAAAAGTACATGACAGTGTCGACATGCACATGGAAATGATCGCTGACATGTAAGGAACACAAAAATATTTGCATTATTATCATATGACCAATGTAACTTGAGTTGTACCCCCCAAAAGGAATGGTCGGCATGCCACTGATTCAAGCTTCAAAATGCAGCGGTAACTTGAAATGACTTTAGCTCAGAGACTATTTGCCCTGGAGATATGAACTATATACCGTTGTACGCAGAATGAATCACAGATTCAGACGATATATAATTTATGCACATTCGGCGTATATATGGAGGGGGAAAGGGGGAAATCCCCTGAAAATACTTTTCTTACAAAAAATGTGTTTCCTCCCCCCCCCCCCCAAAAAAAATGTCAAAATGCAAAATTTATGCAAATTTGGCGTATATATGGAGGGGGAAGGGAGAAAACCCCAAAAAATTATTTTAAAAAATTGTTGAAATGTTTGAAATTTATCTTTTCCCTTGAAAAGATTTGCAAAAGAGAAGTCCCTTTTCCCGCCTTTTCACCTCCATTTTCATGAAGGAAAAAAAAGGTGCAAGAAACATTTCTGTTAAATACATGTGTTAGGAACAATATATATAAAAAAATCGAAATTCTAGCCAAAAATCGAAAAGTTATAACGTAAAAACTACGACCTTGACCCAGCTTCTCGATCGAGATGCTTGGGACCGTGAGGCTTACTTTTAGGTATCTCGATGGAGACGCTTGGGATCCAAAAGGTTAATAGTTGGAACGAGGAAATCAGAAGAGAAGGAATGAAATTCAGTGCAGAAAAGAGTGAGGTGCTAATAACAAGAAACAGAGCTTCAAAAGAACCAAGAATAAAGATGGACATGGAAGAGTTGAGGGTAGTAAAGAGCTTCAAATATCTAGGAAGTATAATTGAGAGAAGTGGAAGAATAGATGAGGAGGTAAACAGAAGAGGACAAGTGGATGGTGGACTATATCAAAACGTCGAAGATTAATATGGAACAGGGATGTACCTATGAAATTCAAGAAGGTAATATATAACACATACTATGTACCAATAATTACATAAGCTGCAGAGACTTGGACAATGACAGAGAGAGACAAAAGAAAGATGCAGGCAGTGGAGATGAAATTTTTAAGGAGTATATTGGGGAAGACTAGAAGGGATAGAAAAAGGAATGAGGAGATCCGACAGACAGTGGGGATAGTGAGGCTTCAGGACAGGATAGATCAGGCACAGATGAGTTTGAGTTGCTGTTTTAAGTCCACTTTATGCACAGTAAGGCTAATCGGGACTGGACCTACAGTTTTTAAAGTGGGATTCGAACCACTTGTGCCTCCACCGGGTCAGGCACAGATGAAATGGTTCAGACACATGAAGAGGATGGATGCAGAAAGAATACCAGTAAGAGCTTACAATGGACATGGGGTGAGAATAAGGCCAAGGGGGAGACCAAGATGTCGGTGGAAAGAGTAGCTAGTGAAGAGTGTTAGGAGAAGAGGACAAGATTGGAACACTGTGAAAAAGAGCAGTGGTGGAAGATCAGGACAAAATGGAGAGGCTTGAGTTCTATGCCCACCCAGCCAGAGGCAGGAATGGCGAAGGATGATGACCTCATTTGGGGTTGGTGCAAATAATATATATGTGCACCACAGTTGTGTCTAGAGTTTCAAAATGTCCAAATTGTGTGAGGAATTACAATCAAGCTGCATGGTTTAACCTATTATATTCTAATTTGGTTTATGTACTATTTGAGAGCTGCATGTGAGGCATACACAACAATACAACAGTGTGCTCTTAAAATTACAGGAGGAAATACTACATTAAAATAAAAGAGAACTTAGCATTCAGATAGGAACGGGAGCAAACTAAACTTATCTTAATTACGTGAATAGAAAAATCCACATTATATGAAAATAATATCAAGTACCCGTACACATGTTTCCATATTTTAACTAAGTTGTCGCAACCACCACTAACAATTCTTTTCACAAGCGGGGGCGGAGGGTGCTGCATTGAGGATGCATCAAAGATTGAGTCAGTTGAAACAGCAGGACACCAACTAACTGCATTGCATCCAATCTACAAGAGATGTAAAAAAATATAAATAAATAACACATTTTGTTACAAAACATAAAGAGTTACATACATGTGTTACATACTCACTTTCTCTTTCACTGAAGCAAAAATAGGGCCTTCCTGATGGTTTAGTAGTAAAGACATAGCCTTGTAATCAAGGGGTCCCAGGTTCAATACCCAGTGAAGGCACATAGTGGTTTCAATTCCACTTAAAACTGTAGATCCAGTCAGTCAGGATTAGCCTATCTGTGCAGAAAGTGGACTTAAAACCAATCTCAAGAGCTCAAAGAAGTAATAATCATTCCAATTTTCTATTCAAACTGATTCTGGTGTTAGAACAATTTCTTATCACTACAATATTTAAAAATATTTTTCTCTACAAACCATTTTAATTAATTCTTAGTTTTGGACTTTTAACCACTGTGTTATTTTTAAAATTACCAACATTTCGGAGGCTGATTCTGCCTCCGTCTTCAGGGTAGTGTGTGATCTACAAAATCACATTGCAATCCCTGGACCTGGACACATGGTGTGTTTGGGGATGGTGTCTATATAGAGAATAAATTGTTGCCTTGTAGGATTATTCTCGGTGGCCAAGGCTCCACCTCGTGTAATATGAATGAACTATTTGCAAACATAAAATATTGAAAATAAAGTAGAAGTTGGAAATATATTTTAAGCAAGAGAATGTCTCTATAATCAACAAACATACAGGGGGAAAAAACTCATTAATTCGAAGTTTAAAGAACCAAAAAATGTCAACTTTGAGCATTGGTGAGCATCTTACATTGGACAAAGGTTCCTAACAGACATTACAACCATTTATACTGTATAGTTATACAGGGTCTGAAAAGTCATGCAACCCAAATCTTTGAATGTATGTAACTTTTGTATAAAAAGCGATGGAGACATGAACCTTGCACCGGGAATTAACTTTGTCTTTGTGGACATTTCTTAAACATTAAACAAGAAAATTATTCTCTACATGAATATTCAGTAAGGGGGAAAATCACTAAGGTGTAAAAAAAGTTTTTGTATGAAATAAAAAGAAACATGGATAAAAGACAGCTATGGAGTCACTTACAATATTTTTTTATGTGTATCGATTGTTTCTTAGTGAATATTTGTTAAATTGATAAAATAATACAGTTCCGTGCGAATTAATCAGAACAAGATATTTTTATGCATGATAGAGTCTCAAACTTGACTATGGTTTCATGATGATGAATCTATGACAAATCGTGTAATACAAATTATATAACAGAAAGAAGAACATATTAGCTATTAAGAAATATTACGAATATGTAATTTATTGTTTCTGAATAGTGTGATTGATGAATTAGGGTATAAGCACAAAAAATACATAAAGTGTGCAGTTATTGTCATATTTCAATTAATTTGCACGGGACTGTACGTGTGTGCAAATTCGCCCACTAATAAATGTATGAACGTTGAGAAAATATTTCAAATAAAGTAGGCCAATCAGAAATGAGGTCTACAGTCCCGTGCGAATTAATTGAAATATGACAATAACTACACACGTTATGTATTTTTTTGTACTTATACCCTAATTCATCAATTACACTATTCAGAAACAGTAAATTACATATTCGTAACATTTCTTAATAGCTAATATGTTCTTCTTTCTGTTATATAATGTGTATTACATGATTTGTCATAGATTCATCATCATGAAACCATAGTCAAGTTTGAGACTCTATCATGCATAAAAATATCTTGTTCCGATTAATTTGGAGACTGTAATAAATTATTACGCATTACAGATGATTTATTGAGTTAATTATGACATTCATAAAAAAAGTGTTTTCTTTTTAATCACAAGGTGTACTGGCAACATTGGTCATGTCAGAGGGCAGTAACAGGTGCCCGACATCTGGTTATGTTATTCAATCAATGACCAGATGAAAGGAGAGAGTCTAACTTATCTACAACTACTTCTATGAAAAATGTCATCGCTAGCAGCCTTGCAGAAGTCTAAACCATGGTGGTCTAGTTGGTAGGGTGCCTAACTGGCATGTGGGAGACCCGGGTTTGATTCCCAGGTTGGATGATCTAAGGTCGGAATTTTTCCAGCCTTGTCCCTGCATAAAGCAGTTCTGGGGCTCACCCAGTCTCAAACCAATGGGTACCTGGGGGCAACCCTGGAAGGTAAAGGCAGCTGGAGCATGGTGCTGTCACATCACCTCCAAAAATGGCATAGCTCGAGAATGTGTGGGGCCCTACCCCCACATCCCCTAAATGTGCCTTAATGGCACGGTGCTATATGCACAGAGAACTTTACCTTACTTTTCAGAGGTCTAGAAAAGTTATCAGTTTAGGATCCATTTTGCTTGCCAGGCAGTGCCTCGTCCTAGGCTGCACATTCCCAGATGCAAAGCTGCATGCTACCAGGCAAGTCCCCAAGTTGTGCACAGGGGGAGGAACACCAGATATGGTGGTTAGCTGTAAACAGTTGCTGATAAGCTAAGCAGCAGCATCTCAATAAATACTCCAATGTTCCGAAGAAAATCCTGTGATGTGTCATGGAAGAGCTCCCACTAAATAAGCTCAGCCCCTGCAGGTGTCTACTTTGAATTAAGTTAAAACTTTTGTCGAAGCAATTCAAATTAAAAATTATCCATATCCATATTTCAATTTATCCATACTGAAATACAGCATGATTCAAAAAGATGGATTCAAATCCATACAGTTATATTTCCTGAACTACACATTGTATGTGAATGATCGATCATATAGGAGGAATGTATGATGTGATGTGATGATGACACTGATGTGACTATGTACATAACATTTCAAAGAGAAGGTTTTCACATACCACCACTAAAGCTGCCTAGTGCACAGCCATACAGCAGCATCAGTTGAGAGCAGAATGGCTACTATGCAGCAAAATATTTTTTATTTTCATATAAAGGCATCCTTCGGGTGTGAATGAATTCAGCTGCCACTGAAAAACAGTGTAATCATCTAATAGGGTGGCTGCTCTAGGACCATGATACAATTCAACTATAATTCCCGGTTTCCAAGGAGAATTTTCCAAAAATTCAAGGGTGCAAGCATATGTTTTCTCTATTTCACAACCTTAAGTATTACTGCTAACCCCCTTCCCCCTCACACACACACACACAAATATGTTAACAGTATAAAGCATCTGTGTGATTCCAAAGTATACAAATATTCTAATTGAATTCAATTAAATGCAGTAGCGTGCGGTGACCATTTAGATAGCTGAAGCACTGAATATGTAATTTTTAAATAAACAACAGTTCATCAAGCGGCAGGCTTGCCTTGATAAAAACACCGCACGCCAGTCCTTTGCAGCATTTTAGTCTTTCACGGGCTCCGCAAAAATGCCTCTCGTCACTAATTATCCTGGGAGTTATGCAAAATTCGAATTGCATTACGCAGCAATGCTTCGGTAGCTTACCTTGTATGCATGCCACTGTATAAATATTCAAAATATTTAATGTGCAGAGTTTATATTTGCCATACTCAGACTCAAAATACACAAGTCACAAATGATATGAGATATACTATTCTACGAAAAATTGATAATTCTATACGAATTTCAGACTCAAATTTAACTAATCAACTTCAAGATATCTTATCTTGCAATAATCTTCCATCTGTTAGATAGAGTGTTCTGCAAAGGACACTAACAAAAAACAGATTCAGAGAATTCTGTTTTATTTTCAACACAGCTTTCCTTTACTTCGTCTATAAAAATAAAAGGTAAACTGTGAAAAACTTATCTCAAGGCATTTGGATTAATAAAAGTTTCAATTTTTCACGTCTATGGAGAAAAATCCACACATTATTCCCAGAGCCAGTAATTCATGCAGAATTCCCGAAATTACAGGAATTCCCAGTGAGTAGCTACCCTGATCTAACCAACTGCTCCATGAGATTATCAATGAGACCTCTGTAAAACACATTGATCTCTGTGGAAACAACCATGTGCCAGAGTTCTGAACAATTTTTTGCCACAGATCAAGGAAAAGTAGCACTTTGCAGAATTGTCAAGTATTGTGCAAGGTATCGTTACTGAAATTTCACCTAAAATTTTGAGAAATTTGCTTCCTTGCATTCAAATATGATGGCAATTCTTTCCAGGTGGAGGAGAACCTGTTCAGTGTTTCAAACTGCACTTAAAATTTCTCAACATTCATAATTCTATTTGCAATTTTTGTTTAATTGTGTATAGTATTACTGGTTTAGAGTTTCTAACTAGGTGGAATGTGAAAGAATGACAAAATTCTCACAAAGCATCTTCATTTAGAAAGAAAAACTGTTGCAAAGTTGGCTCAGAAGTGCTATGTTGTCAAATTTACAAATTCAGGACTTTAATTTTTTTCAGGACAGGCAAATAAGGTGTTGCAAAGAGTACATTAAAAATCTTATCAGCTGGGGAATGTAAAGAACTTCGAATCAAAGGGTACTTCATATTATCCAATATCATATTAACAAGATTTTCCTGTAATAAAAAAAGCTAAAGAGAACAACTGCAGAAAAAAGCTGTGTTCCCTTTCTAGCATATTTGAATGAATGAATGAATGAGAGTGAATATGGACTTACTGTGTGTGCATTTGGAATTTTCTTAGCTTCCCAGTTGCCCGATTCAGTATTAGTGAGGATGGAAATGGAACCATCGGAGCTCCCACAAGCCAAAATGAGGCCAAATTCATGTGGTCCCCAACTAACAGAATTCACTGCAATAAAATAAATTAAAACCCACTCTCAAAATATACAGCACAAGAAATTTTACAATTACATACTTTAATTTATACAATCATTTATTTTGAATTGTGGAGGAGGGGAAAAGATAAGTATTTCCTTCCACTTAACTATTTGTTCATCTGGTACATGATGTTAATATTATGTCATTTCAACAAAATAGAAAACCACAGTGAGTACATAACATTATTTTCATGTGAATGTACAGAAAAGAAACTGTTAATTTTTTACTCTTTACCTGAAAAAGTAACTTTTTCGTAAACAAAAATAGCCAATCCTTCAATCAAATTCAATTGATTACTGTCACACTTGTCAAATCCTGACACAAAGCACTTTCTATGGTAAAACATCATATCATGAAATATAAAGACGGTCTAAGAGCAATACTTACCAGATGAGTCATGGTTGGTATACTCGTAGAGTTTTACCCACTGTCCAGTTTCTTTCCATATTATTACTTTCCGATCATATGAACAAGATGCTAACAAGTTTCCATATTTAGGATGGGCCCACGCAATCTGCCACACCTGAAACACATACAAGACTAAGACTGACAATGCAACTCCATAAATTAAAGGTGAGTTAACACTAGTTTTTGTTTTTGTATCATCAATATTGAAGAAACAGTTCAGAATTATCATAAATATTTCAGTTCAGAAACAAAGGGTCTCCCACCACAAGCTGTCAAATATCCCATGATATTTCACTGGAACAACAGGCAAAGAATAAAACTTTGACAAATTTCTACTTTTTAACTTTTGTAAAGTTGGAAAGAAATGCATGAATGTTGAAACTATGACTGAATCACTGCCACTTCAAAATGAAATTAATTCTGATACCATTACAGATCCCTGTTGATAATGATACTTGCGATATTTCAGTACAATTAAAATTACCAATATATATCATGCTATCCTACAATGTTAATTGGACATTTAATTGAACAAATTTCTCAAAGCGCAATGTTAGAAGCGCCAGACAATGGATAATGTCCAATTAACATTGCATGCTAATGTAGAACCATTCTCACTAACATTCATACAATTACTAGCTATCATGTTACATCACATGTCAATCTGTGCAAAACTTGCCATAATAATTCCTAGATAAATTTATGCACTAATTTACACTATTTACATATACACTAGCTTCCTTTGACATTAACTTTGGATGGACGGAAGCCTCTTCTGCCTGTTAGCCTGTTGGAACAGGAACTTTTCAGGTGTGCGAATTTCCAACTTGCCATAATGTAAACAAAAAAAACATAGCAAGAGAACTAATTCTCGTAGAGAGATGAAATCGGTTTTATTACTTTTTTTTTTTTTTCGCAGAATGACAGGACTCTCAGAAAATTGTTAACCAGTAACCACATCAGCTCAGCACAATTGCATATTCTTTACACGTTCACATTAATAATAATAATAGATAGGGTTAAGCCGATATCAATGTAGTTGGAATTTATTCACTGATAGAAGCTGATACTTTTCCACAGTTTGACTATTTTCAGGTGTCCACAAATTATGCAACATTAAGTGTTTTCATTTATTTATTATTATTATTATTATTGTGTGAAGAAATAGGATTTTGCAAAAAAAAAAATGACACCTACGCGTATTTAAATATTCCGATATAGTTATTTAATATTTTACAGCAATTTTTTTATTGTTAGAAGTTTCAAGCATTATCATCAGTGGGAACCAGAGTATTGGAATTGGCTCAGCCTCCTACTACTACTACTAATAATAATAATAAATATTTTCAGTTTTCTTGCATCAGAGAAGGTGAAATATGTATATATGTATTTGTGTGTATGTGCTCATAAAGAAAAAAGGAAAGAGAAAGATGCATAGCCAAATCTTTAATAACTTCTTACACCTAACAACTTAAGATGTAGTAATCCCACAAACCCTTGTTCAAGCAGGAGAGTCTACAACCCAGAAACTTTGTTGGCAAGATTTTGAAAACATATGTCAATCATTCAACATGTTCGGTCATGGAAGTAACTTGCAACATGTTTAACCATAATTGTTGCAAAACATTTAAAAACAATTGATCACTTCATAAAAATGAACTACATCTTCTATGTAATATCAAAAATACTACATCTACATTTACAAATAGACAAGAAATATTTATCTTACTGGTCCTTCGTGTCCTCGAAGATCTGCTATTAATGTGTGTGTGCCATTTTTCATTTCATATATCTTCACAGAAGAGTCAGATGAACATGTTGCCAACTGCGTACCATAATAATCTAATTCTGCATCATGCTACAATGTACAAAATATATTTCTTTACACAATTTGAATATAGCATTTTAAAAATTACACGTACGTATTATAAACACACATAAAACAATGATCAAACCTTCCTACAATACAAAATAGCAATCAGTAAAATTGCAGAAAACATAATACAGCATAGATAAGAATAACATTTCAATAAAATGCCTAACAGATATAAAACAATGAATCCCACATTTCTTTTCCACAAATAAATTATCTTCTGAATATGACACAAGAGCATTGATTAAAATAAACAAGAGCAAAATTTTTGTAGACATCTCAGGTCTTGTAATTTTGCATTTCAATATTGTGGTATGGTATGAATGTGTGGGTTTCTGTATGAGAACTGGGCTAATACAACTTGGCACTCAATACCAGTGGTTAGAAGTAGCGCGCTACTTGTAGATAGCTACAAAATTTGTATCTGTAGCTGTAGTGATACTACATTTTGAAAATTGTAGTTGTAGCAGTAGCAAAGCTACAAAATTCCTGTAGTTGTAGCAAAAATTTCGCTACAGCTACATTTTTCCTCAGCATTTTGAGGTGAATTTTGAATGTGGCAAAAGTGTCAGAAAAAACCGACAATAACCCTTAATTTTGCAGGAGGTTCATAAAGACAGTCTATTACATGGAGATACAGATTATCTAGATTGTAGATTATAGATATCTGCGTAATTTATTTAATTAGTATCTGAATAATTCAGATATCCAGATAACTAACTGACATATATGAATACATTCCAGCTAACAGCTACGTTTTTTTGAGCTGCATTGCTATTTTGGGGAGAAACATGCCTCGTTTGCGTCACCCCCGGAAAAAATCCTGTGGATATCCATGGTGTAAGACACACCAAAATGTCATTAATTGCTGTGTAAAACAAAACTTGCAGTGCAAAAACGAGCGATGGATTTTCCACTGCACTGACAAGGGAATAGTGCCTGCAATAAATGGCTCAGTACGTCAACAGCATTGATCATTCAGTATATAGGATATCACCAGCAAGAAATTATTGTTACAAGAAAGATAGAGTTTCTGGAATTACAAATATTTTCGCGATAATATTTCTTCACAAATTTTAAAATTACAATATGTTTAGAACACTCAGGTTTACACGACAGTTTGCTCAATATTTTTTATCATATTGTAAGAAGTACGTACGAGTTATTGACTTTCCTGCAGAAACTACAATTTTCTTTAGTTAATATACATAGTTTTCAATTATAACACCATTAAGCCTTGTTTTCATGATTATGAAAAACTAAATATGCTGACCAAGGTAGAATTTTTTTTTTTATTAAAAACATAAACTAAACGTAACGTTTCAATCTTCTAGCAAGGTCTTCTTCAGACTCTGTATCAAGTACAAAAGTAACAAGATACAAAAACAGGGCATTATATATACACACAAACATTACTCCCTCCAGACTATTTAGAAAGTTGTTCGGAACTTTCTAGCAGGTGACTTTCACTTGCCAACTTTACTTTCACCTAAAAGGCTAAACACAATTACTTCCATATAGAATGTGGTTGGACTTTTAATCTCACGCTCTTTTCCCTTCATTTTTCTTCCTTCTCCTCTCCTCTTTCTCTCTTGTCCTTTCCACTCTTTCTAACATCTTCTTCCATTCTTTGTTTAACTTCAGTCCCCCATTCCAGTTCATTGTGTCTTCTTCACCTGTCTTCTCTATTTCCTTGGCTTCCTTCCATTTTCTCACTAGCATTCTCTTCTCCCTTCCTATCTGCTTAGCCTCATCCCACTCTATGTCATGTCCTGTTTCTCTCTTGTGTTTAAATATTGCATTTTTCTCTCTCTTAAGTCGTACATCATCCCTATGTTGTTTCAACCTGTCTTTCAGCCTCTTTTTAGTTTCTCCTATGTACACACTCTGACATTCTTTACATTTCACTTCGTAGATAATCCCTTCCTCTTCCTCTTCTCTGTTTTCCTTTTTCTTGTTAGCATTCCTCGCTATTCCTAAGATGCTTCTCCCTCCCTTCCTGTAAGTTTTAATTCCCGCTTTCTTAAGCACTTTGCATATCTTTTCTGTGGTCTTCCCCATACTCCTTATTCCAAACCTTCTCTCTTTTTCCTTCTCTTCCAATTCTTCCCTGCCCGTTTTCTTCCTTCTTCTGTTTATGTCCAGTCTATCCTGCTTCTCATAGCCATTCTTTTCCAGCTGTTTCCATAGGCTATTTATTTTGCCTTCTTTTTCACATTCTTTCATGCATATTTTCTTGATTCTGTCCTTCATATTCTTTATAATTTTTTTTTTTCTAAATAGTCTGGAGGGAGTAATGTTTGTGTGTATATATAATGCCATGTTTTTGTATCTTGTTACTTTTGTACTTGATACAGAGTCTGAAGAAGACCTTGCTAGAAGATTGAAACGTTACGTTTAGTTTATGTTTTTAATAAAAAAAAATTACTGCCTTGGTCAGCATATTTAGTTTTTCATAGTTTTCAAACTTATGTATTTTTCCTACTTTTGTGTCACTTTTCTGTAACTTTTGCTAATTATGACATCATCATCCTTCGCCGTTTCCTGCCTCTGGCTGGGTCAGCATAGAAGTCAAGCCTCTCCATTTTTTCCTGGTCTTCCACCACTCCTCACTTTCCACGGTGTTCCAATCTTGTCCTCTTCTCCTAACACTCTCCATGATCTGCTCTTTCCACCGACATCTTGGTCTTATTCCCACTCCTTGTGCTTTGTAAGCTCTTACTGGTAGTCTTTCTGCATCCATCCTCTTCATGCGACCAAACCATATCATCTGTGCCTGATCTATTCTGTCCTGAAGCTTCACCAGCCCCACTGTCTGTCGGATCTCCTCATTCCTTATTCTATCCCTTCTAGTCTTCCCCAATATAGTCCTTAAAAATTTCATCTCCACTGCCTGCATCTTTCTTTTGTCTCTCTCTGTCATTGTTCAAGTCCCTGCTACTTATGTAATTATTGGCACATAGTACGTGTTATATATTACCTTCTTGCATTTCATAGGTGCATCCCTGTTCCATATTAATCTTCGAACATTTTGATATAGTCCAACACCCATTTGTCCTCTTCTGTTTACCTCCTCATCTATTCTTCCTCTTCTCTCAATCATGACAATGAGGATGAATGGTTTATTTAATTATTCTCTTATCTATAGTTGCTTTCTGTCACTTTCGGCTAATTGTGAGAACGAGAAAGAATGATGAGCAGTGTGGGGAATGGAGGAGCAGGAGCATCCCATCCTCCCAACTTGGCATCTTTCCTAGTTTTTTTTTTTTTTTAGTCCATTTTATGCATGGGTAAGCTGATCGAGACTGGATTCGAACCACTATGTGCCTCTGCTGGGTATCGAACCTGGGGCCCTTTTGTAATCAAAAGGCCCCAGGTACTTTTCATTCAAAAACCTGCCTTCATATCAGTCTACTAAAAAATGAAATATTTATTGTCAAGAAAAATATGTTGATGTGAACATAAATAAGTAATCCTACCAAATTTTATTTGTGTATAGTTGTAATAATTAATTTGGGTAACACCCTAATTTCAATATTCATAAATCAAATTTGAATTGATATGCCACTTGCATAGTTATGGTATTCTCAAAAACTATAGTAAAAACAAGTAATTGAAGTAACACTGCTATCAAATTATTGAATGACGGGAATCATGATAATAAATAACAGAATATATTTACCTAAAGTAGTGGATTTCTTTAATATCCATATGGTTCTATTTTAAGTCTTTTTATGCAGAAGTAGGGGAAAAAGTAGTGAAGTAGCGAGTAGCGAACAGGAGTAGCGTAGCGAGCTACTTTTTGGTAAATGTAGTTGTAGCTGTAGCGAAGCTGCATTTTGGAAGAGTAGCTGTAGCAAAGCTACTTTTAAAATGTAGCATTCTGATCACTGCTCAATACTGCCATTTAAGCATTACAATACAAGCAAGCACACAATGCTAATCTGCAGGAGATTTACACTATAATTTTTATTCACACTTCCATTTGCGTAAATTTGTGAAATATCAGAAATATGTACTACTTTTAAAGGTGATATTTTCTACACAATTTTTTCACATTTCAACATTTTACATGCCTCACAAACTTCACCCAATAGCCTTATGAGAACAAAGAGTGAAATGCTTATCCAGGGTGGCTATTCTAGAACCATGATAAAATTCAAGTATAATTCCCAGTTTTCAAGGTGAACTTTCCAAAAATTCAAGAGTACAAGCAGATGTTTTTTTCTATTTCAACCATATGTATTACAGCCTCTTACCACCCACACAAATATATTAACAATAGGATTCCAATGTATCCAAAAATTCCAATTCAATTCAATTAAACAGTATATATATATTTAAAATATTTAATTTAAGGTGCAAAGTTTACATTTGCCATTTCACATACTCAGACTCGAATTACATCTACAGAGCATTCCTTGACATTCGCTACGAGACTCGGTGGCAAGCGGCCCGGCATCAGCGCTTGTCTTTCCCGGTGAACGGGGTCTGCGACAGTCTGTTTTTTTCGCTCTCTTTCCCTTTCTGTTGACGTTGCAGACTGATGCCAGTATAATCCTCCCTTGGAAGTTGTGTTGTGTCGTGTCCGTGTGTTGAAGATTGTGGCTTAATATGGCACCACAAAAGTTTACATTACAACACAGGATTTATCTTGTTGAGTGTTACTTCGGAAAGAGGAATTGTGGAGAAGTGCGACAACGTTTTGCAACGAAGTTTCCTGGTGTTCCTGTTCCACATAGGACCACTATATTAAACCTCGTAAGTAACAGGGTCAGTTCTGAATAAAAGTGGAAAGAAAAACCAACGTGTACTTACTGAGGAAAAACTCGATGAGATAGGACAAATGTGAGAACAGTCTCCTCCGAAATCTATCCGCCGCCTCTCATAAGAAACGGGTGTTTCAAAAACCCTCTAGGTCCCTCCGATTTGTCAGCCTGTGATTTTTATTTATGGGGAAATCTAAAAAATAAAGTATACAAAGACAATCCGCACACCATCCGAGAGTTAAAAGAGAGTATTGTATGAGAAATCGGGAGAATTACAGTAGATGAACTTGCACGTGTAAATGCCAATTTCCTTCGGAGATGCCAGGAATGTGTTGCAGCAGAGGGACATCATTTTCAACACCTTCTTAGTTAAGGTTAGTACACAATATGAAAACTGTAATTTTAATAGCCGACTGTTTCAGACCCCGTTTGCCGGGAAAGACAAGCAGTGACGCCGGGTCGCTTGCCGCCGAGTCTCGTAGCGAATGTCAGGGAATGCTCTGTACAAACACACGCACAAATGTTATGGGATATACTAATCTAAAAAAAAATATTAATCTTATGAGAAGTTTGCACTCAAATTTAACTAATCAACTTCAATATATCTTGCAATAATCTTCCGGGCTGTCAGATAAGTTGTTCTACAAAGGGCACTAACAAAGTAAATGGATGGAGAGAATTCTGTTTTATTTTCCATGCAGCTATCTTTTCCTTCTTCAATAAAAATGAAAGCTAAACTGTGAATAACTTGTCTCAGGGCATTTAGAAATATGCATAAATTCAATGGGATTTTGATTAACAAAACATGCAATTTTTGACATCTTCGGAGAAAAATTCATGCAGAATTCCCAGTGAGTAGCCACCCTGTTATCATATGCTCAACTGGGATTGCAGAGAAAGAGGTTCATGAAGCACAACATGGAAATTTTCCTTGCACTTCATTCAGATCGTTTCCTTGGAAATATTTCTTTCTTTCTTTTTCTTATATTTTTTTTGTGTGAAATTTTGTCCATTATAGCTAATAATGAACATACCAGTAAACATATGTACAGTAGGGATGGATTAGTTTTGCCAGTTTTGAAAAGGTACCAACATAAAAGTACCAACAACATATATGACAATCTGATACAAAGTGGCAATTATATCATGACTAATTGAATTCACATTCACATCATTGATTAGTGTATGGTTCTGATGGAATATATATAAAGAATGTTATTTTGAGAGATCACAGGACATGAATTCAACTTTCATATTCATAAAAATAACAGCAAAATTGCACATTAGTGCACTCAATTACAGACCAGTGAATCTATAAAATGAGAGACATGTTATTATCATGTTCTTATTTGTTCACTAATAAAAAAAAAAAATTATAACCAACAATAACAATGAAATTCACTATGCCAAGATCAAAGACATCACATTATTATTTCTTAGATTTTACAATAAACTCTACCCTACTGTTCTATAAGTTTGACTATGAATAGGGATGAACAATTCAGGCTATTGGATATTTATTTATCTGCCATCAAAATATCCACACAATCTAGATTTTTTGCCCATCCCTAATTCTGGAATATAGATATGATTTTGTGAAAAACGTTTTGACCCATTTGCTCAATTAGTACAAATATAATTTTCCTGATTGTCCATTAGAAGTATTTTCAATCAGAAAAATTGTTTTCAACTTTAACATCATTGTTCCATCACCATCAGATACAATGAAATTAAATTTTCATATTCTGCGACAGGCATGAGCGAATCTGAAAAATGCATCATGCTGCTAATATCACTTGAAGTATTAATTAATTTTTGGTGAATAAATGCAATGGAAGTCTAAGAATTGTAATCAAGTAAATTTACAGCAAGTTTGTGTGTGTGTGTGTGTGTGTGTGTGTGTATTCATGGATGTTCTAATTACAATGTTTGGCATATATATCTGGTTTGCATAAACAGGTTATATACTACATAATGTGCAATATTTATTTAAAGAATATTCACAAATTATCTCACAATAGAGTATTAATCTGAAATAAAAATTAAAGGAGGAAGAATCACATGGAAAACTGGTAGCAACACACTGGCATGGAGTTCTGTGCTCTTTATACAGAAATGGATGCTACTTGGCTTACCTCCATGAAAAATTAATTACATATCATTTCCAAATCTAACAACAAAGTACATTTTTTGCTTTAAAAATATTTGTAATTAATGGCTTTTGTCAATAAATAAAAGGAATACAGCAAACGAAATCAGGGTTTCGCACCACAGTGACAAAATATACAAGTCCCTCAAGTCTATAAGCAAACTTTCACTATGCATGCAGACTGAGGCGACGTGATTAACGATATTGAGAAAACGGCCCAGTCCAAGTGCCACATGCAGCTTGTCCTGCCGCTTCAGTTCAGAAGGTTGCATTTGTTACCAAGTTTTCATTTCCAAGTGGCATCTGTCACTTGGGGTTGAAAGCTTTATTTGCTAGGTTGCTTCTGCTTACTACAAACTAAATTTGAACACTCCATCGGACAACAACCCCTAAAGGGCCATGGCCTGCCAAGTGTCTCTTTGGTGAGTGATGTGTGGTCTGTGTATAGAGTCCCATCACCACTATTTTCTGACTTTCGAAACCAATCTGCTACTAGAAGCAAGACTTGAAGCTTTCCTGGCAACGAATGATGAATAGATTCTCTCAGGTTCACTTCAACCCTGAAGATGAGAGTGACGTTAGCTCTCGAAAGCTTGGAATATTTTCCACAACTCACCTGGTCGATAGCCCAAGGGAATCTATTCATCAGTCTGCTACTATTGTTTTCAGGGTGCCTGGGTCAGCACCAACATTTTGGAGCTCCTACTGGTAATCTAACCAAGGACCACTCACACCAAAGGCAAGAGCCTCAACCATAAGACTCCTCTGGAGCTCTTAAACCACTGTTATAAATATAAAAAACCCAGTGCTTCAAGAAATGCTGAATTACTTATATTTGCGTTAAGTTCTCAATATTGTGTAGCAGTGTTCATAAATTAGCACAAGACGTCTCCATGATGGTATTGTGGTAATGTTGTCACCTTGTAATCAAAGGGTCTTGGGTTCAATAACCAGTGGAGGCACATGGTAGTTTGGATCACACCTTAAACTCTAGGCCCAGTCCTGATTAGCCCAGGTTCGAATCCCAGCCTGGGCATGGGTGTTTGTGAGTGTTCATTCATCACATCATCACTCATCCCATCTTTGCAATTAGCCAAAAGTGACAGAAAAGCGAAGTAAAATAAACAAAATCAATCCTGATTAGTCTGTCTGTGGTAAAATGGACTTAAAATCAAACAAAATAGCCAAAAGAAACAGCACACAATGTTGAAAACCAAAATAAAATTTACTTACGATCATATCTTCATGTCCTGTATCTACAGTCTGCATCACTGTAACCTAAGGATAGAAAAACAAAACACTTAAGCCTTGAATAATACTTAACATTGTATATTCTTTACACATGAATCACAATTATAAGGCAACCACCATTCACTTCCTTGTCTGTCAACACTGTTAAGTAACATACCTCCAGAAAAATTCATAAATCTCATCAATTTTCAAGACATGTGCTCATATTCAAAGCAAGTTTGAAAAAAAAGTAATGTTTTGTCCATTGCACTATGCCATGAAGGTATATACATGTGTGCTTGGAGCTTTTTCAATTGTGAAATTCCGATACCACGATACAGACACAATTTGTACATGTCTATCAACACGTTTCCTCATAACTTAGTGATTTTTGTGTGTAACGATTTTTCCATCAAGTTGGTATGCGCTTATGTGAGTAGATTGGGAAGGTCAGACAGATTTGGTGACTTATATAATAATTAAGCTCATAGCTGGAAACGGTTCTGATTGTTTCATGATTTTTTTCAAATTCTCCTAGCACAAAGACTAATTATCATAGACGTTTGGCAATCATTGTCACACGAAATTTGCCTTCCTAAAAGTAATGAGCACTGTATGGATTTAGAGAAAAGTTATGTAAAAAAAAAAAAAAAAAAAAAAACCTTAAAAATTACGGAGCGAATTTACAATACCGGAAGTATCTTCAATTGCTTTCAAATTCGGCATACTTACTAATTTTGGCCTCGTAATCATGAATCTGCAGTTAAAATAAGGCGGTCATGTCTAGAAATTGCAAAATAAGTAAAAAAAAAAAGTGGGTCCTTGAATGGAGTAAACACCCTTGATTTATGAAGAAAACAACTATTTTTTGCAATGATTAGCGTTTCAAAACTATGTTTATGATGACCCTTAATTTTAACTACGCTTGCTTAACCTAACCTTGCCGTGAATGGTTTGTGGGGCAAACATGTTTTCCATCTTTACACAAGATGCCATTTTCTCACATGCAAATCAACGCTCTCACTTATTGCACAACACTTCAGCAATGTTGGTAGCAAGACCATTGTGCAGAAAGGAAGACGTCTTCATATAGTTTCCATGTTAGTGTATGGAGAATCATAGCAGTAATTGACAAGGTTATTTTGCAATTTCTAGTCGTGAGCGCCAATTCATACCAAAATTACTTTATGCAAGCACGCGTGTTCCCCATTCTTCATTGTTAGAAGCAACAGCAAGTATTGTAGAATAGTGGGAATGATGTAGAAGTAATTTGGAACCTTCCTGAAACTAATCAGCACAATTTCATTTCAAAAAAGTCAAATTTATGGGGAAAATAAGATGTTAGAGAAACCTTGCACAAAACTCCCCATTTTACACACTTGATACAATACAAAAAAAAAAAAAAAAAAAAAAAAAATTCCGCGAAAAGTCTCCACACACCTTTCCCTTTTTCCATTCAACTTTGGCCATAAGGAAGCATGCTCCACTCTGCCCCTCCCCTCCACGTGGGAGTACAGTGCACAGGAGTAGCAGGTCTGCACATGCTTTTCTTGCTTGTGGTTCCACTATACCACCTAACCTAACTAACAAAGCATTTAGGGATATCATATTAATGCTAAAGAACTAAACCTGACCTGGCTAACCTAACCATGAAAGCATTTAGTGTTATTATTAAGATTCTAAGGGAACTAAATACTGACGCAACCAACACAACTACGAAAGCATGTATTGATCAATATCTATTAAAAGTTTAGTATCCCCAAAACGTATGAAATTCCTTTATTTTCTTCTTTTTCACATTGGTACTTAAATATTCTGCATTCCTAAGGATTCTTGAATGTGCCATTTTGGGTTTTTTTTCATGCAAATAATCTCAATTTTCGACATATCGAGTAATTCTTGTTTGTTCGTTTTCGCTTGCGTTACACGCAATATGCCAGAGAAATCTTGACTAGCGTCGACCATGATCAGTGGTTATGAAGTGTTGCAACCTTCTTCATCGAAAAATACCTACTTTTGTGATAATGATTTTGTATTTTTTTCCAGGTTCGAAAACCCCACAAACCATGCACGGATAGTCCCACGAACCATGCACGGATAGCCTCACGAACCATTCACGGATAGCCCCACGAACCATTCACGGATAGCCCCACGAACCATTCATAAATAGCCCCGTGAACCATGCACGGGAAGGTTAGGTTAGGTTCGGTTAGGCATAGTTAAAATTGTCATCTTCAAATTGTCATGTTCTTGGAAAACAATGGTGTGGTTGGAAACACTGGCTGGGGGTTACATCATCGAATGCACGCAACATTTGATTCACGTAGTGGAAGGACGTAGAGGCAACATTTTTCGTGCATTGGAGAGACATTAATCTTCAAAAATACATGACTTACTGGCGAAATAAATTAAGCGATGGGAAAAAAACATTTTCACGACCTTTCAAAAGTGTACGGAAAGTCAGCTCGGTAAGTACTTTCTCCTGTAAAATTGAAGAAATATGTTTCGCGCATACTAAAATTTTACCCAATATTTTTGAATCTTTTGGCGGCAAGAATTACATAGTATATGGAAGTGAAAAACCAGGATCAAGGAACAAGCAGTATGTGCTAACAGACGTAAATCGAAATCGAACCATGTAAAAAATGCATACGTAACTTGATGAAATCGCAATAAAACAAAAGGAAGTTGGGCCATACTATTTTTCATGACACAGATGTTCACAAATTTAACATTTTCTGCACCTTTAAAATGTACAAATTCGTTCCTCTGAACTTCAAACTTGCTTCCAGAAAAATTTCCAGTATTCTAAAAAAACATTAATCAAATATATCCACATATAATGTTAGAGGAATGGTATGAATTTACAAAAACCGGAAGTATCTCCAAGTGCTTTCAAATTTGGCATACTTACTAATTTTGGCCTCGTAATCTCGAATTTGCAGTTAAAAATTGGCGCTCACGTCTAGAAATTGCAAAATAACCTTGTCAATTACCGCTATGATTCTCCATACACTAACATGGAAACGATATGAAGACATCTTCCTTTCCGCACAACGGTCTTGCTACCTATGTTGCTCAAGTGTTGTGCAATAAGTGAGAGCATTGATTTGCATGTGGAAAATGGCATGTTGCGTAAAGGTGGTAAACATGTTTGCCCCACAAACCATTCACAGTAAGGTTAGGTTAGGCAAGCATAGTTAAAATTCAGGGTCATCATAAACATAGTTTTGAAAAGCTAATCATTGCAAAAAATAGTTGTTTTCGTCATAAATCAAGGGTGTTTACTCCGTTCACGGACCCACTTTTTTCGACTTATTTTGCAACTTCTAGATGTGACCGCCAAATTTTAACTGCAGATTTGTGATTACGAGGCAAAAATTAGTGAGTATGCTGAATTTGAAAGCAATTGAAGACACTTCCAGTATTTTCCAGTATTGGGTAAATGTCTGTTATATCGGAGACACATTTCTATCGGATATTTTCAGTTTTAAATGGTTCGTACTTACCATTTGTGTATTGCGGAACATAGTTGAAGGTGCCATTATGCTTTTTACATGAAAATAAGTTCGATTTTTCACATTACGAGTAATTCTTTTGGGTCCTTTCTTCCGTTGCGGAACATACAATATGACGTGCACAGCTGTGGATCATCGTGCGTTGTGCTTGTGTTTTGTCGAATTGGAGTGGGTATGCAGTGTTGCAACCTTCTTAACCCAAAAATACCTACTTTTGTGTTCATTATGTCATCACAAACCATTGACGGATAGCCCCAAAAAACATTCCCGATAGCCCCAAAAACCATTCACGATAGCCCCAAAAACCATTCACGATAGCCCCAAAAATCATTGACGTGTAGCCCCAAAAACCATTTAAGATAGCCCCACGAACCATTTCCGGCAAGGTTAGGTTAGGTAAGCATAGTCAAAAAAAAAAAAATTAAAAAATTCTGGTAAAAAAAGACACGTTTGGATTTGATTTGATTTGAATTTAAAATTTTGGGAGCGTCAGCACTTAGGCTATTTTGCTCCCGTCACATTATACAGGGGCCAGCCCCTTACCATTACAAATAACAATTCTAATGTTGCATAACTAAAAAAATTAAAATGTTCTGACTTCTGTTAAAAGCTGAGGCTGTAAAGGGGCACTCAGCACACATAAGGACAAAAGAACAGGACAATACAAACAAAATTATACTGGCCATGGGGCCAGTCGCTAGAGCCTCGTTAGTCTTCGGTACAGGGTGCACTAACGTAGAAGTGAGGTTGACATTTGGGTGTACTACGTGGAAGGTCACCCCTTACACCCCAAGATACGTTTGGAAACACTGGCGAGACCGCGTGACTTTCGACGCTCGCGCCATCTGCAGGTACATAATGGAAACAACGGCATAATGTTGTTGCTTTGCACAAAATGCAAGTTTATTATATCAAAAGTGCTTATTTCTTGTTGTGCAGCATTCTACGGTGAGAAAATACCTCCACAAACTTTCAAAATACTACAGAAACTCATTTCCGTAAGTAGTTTCTTCTGTAAAAATGAAAAAATGAGTCTCCGATATAACAGACATTTACCCCAGTATTGTAAATTTGCTCCGGATCTTTTAGCCCCATCTAGTTGGCTGCACTTTTTGACTCACTTTGCACCGAAGCGTCTAGTTGGTTGCACGGTGCAACACCGAGTCATCTAGTTCGTTGATTTGGAGTCAAGTAGTGTATTTGGTGTCTGCACCACGTTCTGGGTCGGTGTATGGTCAGGTGGTGAGTACTAACTAATCAAATGACCGTTTAAATCAGCAGACAGGCATTTGTTGAATATTCTGAACTTGAACACCGTCTTCCGGCTAGTTGGTTGAACGTCATTTGCTTGCACCACCCTGACATTAGAAACACTTGCATTGCACAGAGTGTCAAAAAGTGCGGCCAACTAGACGGGGCTATGACGTTAGGGGTCCTGGCTTTGAATTCCGGCATGGTTGTTCTTTGCGAGTGTCCCATCATCAATTTCGTCACAGCATCAACCATCCTCGTCTTCGCGATTAGCCAAAAGTGGAAGAAAAGCGAAGTAAAATAAACCAAATCAATCAATTATAAAGACCGATGCAACACTTCGAGATGTTGCTGTTACTGATGTATATCGCTATTAAACGTCGCTTTCCTTACTCCTTAGGTTAATCAAAAGACTGAGAAAGAATGATGATTACATGATATAGATGAAAAAGCAAACACAACAGAACACCGATGGTACTGGTAGTATGACAGACGAAAGATTTAATAGATTTTCTTGCATTTCGACACTTGTCAAGAGTCGATAGATGTCGAAATGCAGGAAAATCTCTTAAATCTGTCTAGAGTGAACTGTTTTTATTTATATGTGCACACAAATGTTAAAATAAGTAGGTGCAGCTGGAAGCTACCGTGCGATATATTCAAAGAACGCAACTGCTGTTGACTGGTATTTATAGCATACGAACATATTCATAGATTGCAAGTTAAAACAATTTTCCGCACTATAGATATTTCTTAATCTTACCATTATGTTTCAAGTAGCACAACCAAATAAACAACTTGTATATGTTTTGTTGCTAGCGTGGAAAGGTTGTCAGCAAAACGGAGGTGGAGGTAACAAATACAAAATTATCCCCTTCATTTATACACCTTGATTGTTCACTTCGATGATGATTACATGATATAGTCCAATATTGTTTAGAAAAACACCCTTATTAGAGATATTTAGAAGATTATATGTAAGATTCTCCACAAAAAGTCGGGACATATAAGCAACGAAATATATGGTAGCGTCTACATCTATTTTGTACAACATGCTGTACAAAATAGAAAAGTCTGAGGGAGCAACGGTTCCACGCACCACATGGCAACGTGGCAGCGGCTGGTTAGAAAGCTAGTTGTAGGTGGCAGCACTATTTTGTCCATGCTTGCCGCATGGTCCTTGCGCTTCAGACAGTCAACTGCTATGCCATGGAGAATTTGATTCTGGACGTGGTGATATTATAGTAATTTGCACGTTTAATTTGATTTTAATCTGATAAATTATGTCGGAATACTATAGACGAATAATCATTGCCATACAGTCAAGGGCGCCTGCAGAGGGGGCCAGGCGGGGCACTCTCCCTCCTCCGAGATTTATGGAAATACTTCACATAATTCAAATGGTGGAAGACATCAGATTAAGTGCATATGCAAATTATCCTAGTGGTGGGGATGCTTTATGAGAATTTTCTTAACTGGGGGAAAGCATCACTCCACATTTCTCCCACTTTGAGTACTGCTGCCCGCCCCCCTGAGAAAAATCTTGCGGGCGACCTTGCATAAGGATTCTTTAAAAAAGATTATCGTCTACAACAGAAAACATATGGGAATTCAAAAAACCTTAAAATTTCCATTTTATGTCACTTATAATTTTCACAATTTAAGTGCTTTTTGTGTGAATTGGTCCGTTAAAGAATAATACATAATAATTATGTACGGCTGTACTTCATTTTCGTAATTGTTGTTAATATCTGTATTCTTTAAAAGTAACCACATTTTTCGACATGGTAAGTAAAAGTGATGCTATCGAGAAGAATAGGGATTTGAAATATATGTCTTACAGCAAAACGTTCTTATTTATAGGAATTATGATTTTGAAAGTGTTGCAACAAAAAAAAAAAAAAAAAGGAAACAGAGAGAGAGAGAGAGAGAGAGACAGGACGAAAGTATTAATAGGGAGTAGATTAGAACTAGTCTGTGATAGATACTAGATTGTTGTTGAAAATTTCTACTGTGTATTTAGATTTGGCAATTAGTTTGCGGGGATGCGTTTCTCTTTTTGATAACATAAATTGTAAAAATTTCGAAAAATCTTTACAGAAAATTGTGTGAGACAAGCAGAATTTTTACATTGACCTTGCAGTTGCGGATCCAAAAATTACAGTTAGGAGGAGGCGAATTTCAGTCGGGTATCTCGCCTCGCCTCGCCGAGAACACAAGTATGCATTTTGAAACATTTTATCTGCTTCACTGCAAGTAAGAACTGATGTACAGTCATGGAAAAATGTTCTTCCCCATAAGGCTTTAATAGGAGCAAGTAATGCAGGAGGGTAGGCAACACATATTGCACCCTTCGATGATCGGGTGATTTTGCCTGTCTTAACACCGAGAAATGTGTTCCACGCGAAGGTCAACATGACAGGATAGCAAAGAGGGTCACGTGACTATTGGTTACGTGGAGTGTTGTGCTTCTCCACGTCCCCAGTTCTTGATCCACATTGCAGAAAAAGTAGAGCTGCATGCAATATATGAAAATAGGTTGTTTTCAACTACACGCTTAATTATGATTTTCCCAATTGTAAATCTATCAGACGTGTCTCCCGATTTAGTCGGGACAGTCTTTTACTTTGAATTCCTGTTTGTCATAGGCGTAACTTGACGGGAGCAGAAAGGGCATTTGTAACCCCCCCCCCAAAAATCAGGTTTCTTAAAGCTGCTAAAACAGGAATTAAATACTATGATTTGACGCGTCCAAAAAAAGTATTATATTGAAAGATTTTCCCAAATACGTAGATAGAAATTTAATACTTTGAAAGTGTCTCAGATTGGTTTATTGTCACAACTTAGTGTGGCACAGGTCTACTACAAAAGTGGAATTTCGTAACAGAAATATGAACCCACTCCTTTTATTTCGTAGCCGATTTCATCTTGAAACTGAAATTAAGAATATTAGTTAATAATGTCATTGGTAAACAACAAAAAAATGTGTTAGACCCAATTCTTTAATACCTTATCATAATCTTTATCGCAAGTTGAAAATTTGTTGTAAGTCCACTGTATGCAAAAAAAAAAAAAAAAGGTAAAGTTCTCACCTGTGCTTGGCGCTACGCCATGAAGGCGTATAGGGGGTGTGGGGGTATCGCCCCACACTTTCTTGATTCGTTCGTGAGTGGGGGTGATGTGATCAGCATCACGCCGCCCCACACTTTCTTGATTCGTTCGTGAGTGTGGGTGATGTGATCAGCATCACACCCCTGACCGCCTTTACCACCAGGGTTTCCCCCAGGTACCCATGTCATTCGACGCTGGGTGGGCGCTGGGGCCGCTTCCAACGTTAGAAAAGTTCCCGGGCTTGAACCGGCCGGGAATCGAACCCGGGACCTATAGCATGGTAGTCAGACGCGTTACCGACTGAGTTACCGGCACAGATAGACTAATCTGAAGTGCATACAGTTTAAAGTGGGATCCGAACCACTATGTGCGATCACCTGGTATCGTACCCCAGACCCCTTGATTACAAGGCCTTACCACTACGCCATCAGTGAGGCGCACACAATCTTTGTATTTTGACCTTTTTAAACCTATATGTATCATATAAGAGGTTGTTTAACGTTGCTATGCCTCTATGGATTATATTTAGCCAGTATTCGAGCACATAGCGTCAGGTTTCATAGAATATAAGCTTCTCTTCCATGTTTATGGTTTCCTGTCTGCAGTAGAAAAACTGGCAGGTTCCCATTGCTTTTCTTTCAATAGTCTTCCAATGGTTGCATATCATATCACTCAAATTTGATTCATTCGTTTCGAACACAATCCCCGATGGCGCAGTGGGATCGTGGGCGCTTTGTAATTAAGGGATCCCGGGTTTCGATACTCGGTGGAGGAACATAGTGGTTCGGATCCCGCTTTAAATTATAGGTCCATTCACGATTAGCCTAACAGGACATAAAGTGGACTTAAGACACCAAATCAAGCAACTAACACAATCCCGTTATTGTCCAGATTATCGAATCCAGAACCTTCGTCGCGAATAACATAAGCAGGAAGACAACGTGAAATAACCGAACAGAAACAGAACCTAAAACCTACATCGGATAGATTGGATTAAGTCGACGATACAGCACGGGTTCTGAAATGAAAAAGAATACGAAAGTTGAAGGACCTCTATACGCACCCACTTTTCCTCCACTCAATGGGGAAGATATCCTTCTAGCTGAGAAGCCTTTACGTAGGAGTGCCCTGAGGGAACTTCAAGGCCACGACGATAAAGTGCAATGACGGGACCAAAACATACGTCAGATAGCTGTGTTCCTCCTTATTTCGTACGCCATTGATAACTGGAACACGTGACCTCGTCTTTGGTAGAGCAGAAGCCTGCTTGCTTGCCACCACCCTTTAGTTCAGTGACCTTCGCCCGTAGTCAGCAAGAGTGAATGACTCACCATATACTTGTCTGTGAGGCTACACAAGAATATATATTTCGTTAGTGGCTGTAAGTATTGTTTCATCTGCAGTTATATCAGTTACAATTTCAATAGTTTCCTTCCTAATGGTTACTTTAGTGATAAACATGTAAATTAGTTCTCGAGAGTGAACGTTTTATCTATTTGAACGGGGGATTTTTATACAGCCTGCATGTATTATTTTTTCCTGAAACAAGAAGAAATTCGAAGACGCAAAAAGAGTTGTATAAGAGTAGTTAACAAAAGGAAAAAAGAAGAAGAAATCGAAAATGTAAATGCTGAAATAAATTATGGTAGAGATCGAGTGAATAACATTTTGTCATGGGGCCTCCTCGATGGCGTAGTGATAACGTCGTCGCCTTGTAATCAGTGGATCCCGGGTTTGATACACGGTGGATGCACGTAGTGGTTAGTATCCCACTTTAAACTGAAGGTCGAGTCCAGATTAGCATATCTGTGCACCAAACCAAAACTAAGAAAGAAATTGTCACAGTGTAAGAAAATTTCATGTTCAACCACATACGAAACACAAGGGAATAATATATTGCAGTTTGGAGTTCACATCTGTAGCATCTAACCAGCACAATTATGAATCGCAACATATCGTATCAGATCCATTTTTATTATACATGTATGATAATATAAGAGATGTAGAGGAAAGAGAAAACCAAGCGAAACACGGACGCCTTCTCCAGAATTTCAAATCTCGTTACATAAGGTTCTGGGTTGGAGTCCCGAACAGGCATGACTTTCTTGTTCTTGCCCTTTTATCTGCTTCATTTCATCATAATTCATCGTTATGGTTTACCTGCAGGGGAAGAATACTGGCAATAATTGCCAATACAAAGCCAATGACAAACAGAACAACTCGATTACGGAGGTGCCAAGAAGAAACGAGACTTGACAGTTTCTCCGTCTCTCGGTTTGTCGAATTGAAAATTGCTCTCCCGTTCTCGGTCTCGATTAGTTAAATATAGAAATCGAAAATGTATGTGAATGAATATAAATGTATTTTATATATTCAGGTTTTGTAGGAGATTTCGTGAGAGATGAAATAAGTAATCTTCCATCGTATTTATTTTTATAATTTTTATTCCCTGTTCGATGATCGCGACGATAAGGACGAGTGACCATTACATGAAATTGATGACGAAATAGTCAAACACCCCCGACAAGGACGGTATTCAAACCCGGGAACTTTGGCGACGATATCGAATGTCAATCACTTAATGAGCTTGACCACCGAGCCTGCTTAATGTTGTTTCTGTCAGGTAATTCGTAATAATATCCCACATTCACTATCATAATTTATCTTATTGTTGTGATTAACCTGAATTCAAAGAATTAGTTGAAAGGCAAAAATGCAAGATTGAATGTCTCTGATGTTACTTCGTGCCGAATAATATGACGTGGTATTATGATATGAATTTATTAATCATATAATATGCCTATTCATTCCATTGATTGATTCCAATTGAGCACACAAAATATGCTATAATGTCCACTCCATGGAGGAGTGGTTAGCACAGCGCGCTACGATGCCATGGGTCCCTGGTTAGAATCTCGACTTGGGCGTGGGTGTCCTTGGTAAGTGTCCCTTCATCAATTTCATCATAGCATCACTCATCTTCATCGTCGCTATTTGCCAAAAGTGAAAGAATAGCAAATCTAAATAACAAACATCCAATCAAATCGAACATCTCTACCGATTTAATTCTATACGGTACCGAATTCCCACTTTATTACTGCATCTTAAGTCATTTTACAGCATCTCAATTGTTTTCCGATTCGAAAACATTTGGAATGTTGTTTTGTGCAGTTGATTGTGCATTGTTTCGTTGTTTCGATTGTTTAATTAACGTCGCATTAATTAGTTTTAGACCAATCGTGACGGGGGAAGCAAGAACACAAAGAAAGCAAAAAAGACAAGGAAGAGACCACGGCTTTCTTTAAAGATAGCATCCCGTGAATACAACTCAAGTGACTACAGAATATTATGAATAAAATTTATTTCGCTTTTTCCTTTTATTTCTGTTTCAGTTATTTTACTTCGCTTTTCTTCTACCACTCGCGTTACTCGTGTCGGTGAGGAAGAATTATAAACTCGTGAAATGGACGATGGTACAAAAAAAATATATGCCTCTCCCACGGTTCGAAACTGTCAGTACAAAATATTGTCTTATTTTTAAAATTTACGGGCAAATATGGTTTGTCACGTAGCAATTTTCGCTTATCTCTTTCTCAAGGGGTTCCATTGCCCCTCTGATGTCGTAGTGGTAACGTCTTCGGCATGTAATGAAAGGATTCCGAATTCAATACCAAATAGAGAGGCATTTGGTTCGGATCCCATTTTAATCTGTAGGTCCAGTGCATGAACTGGACTTAAACAATTAACGTGTGGCATGTGGTCTGTGATGAGAACCATCATTTCAGCGAACCTCTTGACGATGACTCTAATATCACTTGAAAGAATAGTATTTCTTTACGAGTAGGTCTTGTCAAGAAACCAGTTCCTGAAATTTTCTTCTGGAGGCATCGTAGCACCCAGCTGTTTGTTGTGGCAGGGGCACGAGTCATGTGACTCATGCTATCAAAGCTCAATCCTTCCCGAGAACTCAGAATCACCAGGCAAACTTAAGCGAATATTTTGTTATTTGGGTTGCATAAACAACAGGCTTTAAGACGTTACGAAATTCCACGTCCCGTGGCCCAGGTATTTTTTCTAAGACTGTACATAAACTTATGTGTGCTGAATTCAGATCTGCTTTCAGTTTTCTCCTATCACGTCATTTTCTTTTGTAATATCGTTTTAAAATTAATGTACATTAATCAAGTTTGGAGTATTTTCAATGAAACTGAAGTATTACAATAAGTCATAGGAATTAATATTTTATACAAGTTTTGTCATTGATGTCAGTGCACCATTATAAAGAGAAGTTCATAGAGTGTGAGTGAACCCTAATCAGCCATCATGGCCTCATTCCACCGCCCTTGATATCTTGTTTCCATGGTTCTGACATCTTTGTGGAATCTTTCACGTTGCTCATCACTTTTTGCACCAAGATTCTCAGGGAAATAATCAATATGGCTATTCAAGAAATGCAACTTAACACTCATTCTGCACCCTAACAATTTCAAGTTATGTAGCATTTCGTCAACAATCTGTTCGTAGTTTTCTGATTTCTTGTTGCCGAGAAAGTTTTCACATACACTTTTGAATGGCATCCACGCTGATTTTTCCACTTCATTCATGCAGTTAGGGAAATGTTGGTCTTTCATAAGAATGCGTATCTGTGGGCCATCAAATACACCTGCCTGAATTTTGGCTTCAGATTTATTTTGAAACTTTGACCTCAGATATGGAAGGACATTGCTTTCCTGGCTTAGACTTGAGTAGTAGAGGACCCAGCCAGTGGCTGTCGCTATTTAATATTCGCAATTTATTTGCACGTACTTATAACTAATTTGCACGTACTTAGAACTAATTCGCATGTACTTAGAATTCATTTGCAAGTACTTAGAATACTTTACATTTATGTATTTGCATGTTTATAACTTTTATGAATATATATTTATTTATTTTATGAAAAATATGTATATAGAAGGTAATTAGAGGTACTAAACGCTATGCATATGGTTTTATATTCATTACTGCAAAGTATGTAATGTATGAAATGTTAATATTAATGTTTATAGTATTGAAAATAAGTTTTTATGGTTTATGAACCGCTATGAACGGTGGTAATGGGTGTAGGTACAGGTCCAATTACGAAAGAAGACGGTCCCGGTACTCGAACCCGTGATATCCAACGGTAATAAATATAGTGCACTATGTAATAATGTTATATGGCATGTAATATATTGAGCGGAGACGAACTATGTATAACGTGTGAGCTGAGTCTGATGCCAGACAGACAAGGGTGAACTCCGCGCAGGTAGACGAGAAAGGAATTTGGGGGAAGTTACGGTCAAGGTCAAATGACGTCAGAACGTCAGAACAAAGAACGAACCTGATTGACCAATCAGAGAACGCGTCGGTAGGTTTTCAGAACCGGTTTTCCAAGGTCAACCAGTACGCAAGAACAGGGGAAAGATATGCAATACTGTAGGGCAGGGGAGGGATTGAACCAGACAACAAAGGATGTCTGGAATGCGCAGCAATGGTCAAATTTTTTGAAACTGCTTGTCGCTTGCATGCTAGAATATGTTTCTGTCTAAGTAAGCCAAGGTTACCGAGAACACAAGAAAAAAGGATTTTTGGATACCCAATTAGATTGGAGCGAAAACTTTAATTTGAACAAGGAGAACGAAGCGTAAGGGTTTATTATCTGTACTAGGAAGAAGGGAGAGCTATCAGGGACTGGGCCTACAGTTTTCACTATTTGCTTTTATCACGGGGTAACAAACCTAGGACCCTTTGATTATTGATTTAGGTAGTAAATTTATGTTACTGTGTGCTATTTAACGTAACATTGAGTTTATTTTTTTTACCAAACTTTGACTTTATGTCAAATCTTTTACAAGTTTTTATGTATTTTTACCAAAATAACACTATTTATACTATTCAGGCAACATTTTTTATTAAATGTTGGACTCGCAAAGACATTTTTTCAACTTTTAACTTATTATTTTACAATTTTATGTTAATTTTTTACCAAAATAACACTATTTATACTATTCAGGCAACATTTTTTATTAAATTTTGGACTCGCAAAGACATTTTTTATTAAATTTTGGACTCGCAAAGACATTTTTTCAACTTTTAACTTATTATTTTACAATTTTATGTTAATTTTTTTTACCAAAATAAGACTATTTGTACTATTCAGGCAACATTTTTTATTAAATTTTGAACTCACAAAGACATTTTTCAACTTTTAACTTATTATTTTACAACTTTATATCAATTTTTTACCAAAATAACACTATTTGTACTATTCAAGCAACATTTTTTATTAAATTTTGCACTCACAAAGACATTTTTCAACTTTTAACTTATTATTTTACAACTTTATATTAATTTTTTACCAAAATAACACTATTTGTACTATTCAAGCAACATTTTTTATTAAATTTTGCACTCACAAAAAACATTTTTCAATTTTTAACTTATTATTTTACAACTTTATGTTAATTTTTACCAAAATAACACTATTTGTACTATTCAGGTAACATTTTTTATTAAATTTTGGACTCACAAAGACATTTTTTACAACTTTTTAACTTATTACTTACAATTTTATATCTATTTTTAACCTAAATAACACTATTTATACTATTAAGGAAAGACTTTTAGTTATATTTTCGACACACAAAGTGTGTGTTCTCAACTTCTATCTGTTTATTTCACAAGTTTAGGCTTATTATTACTCAAATAACACAATTCAATCTGTTCAGGAAAGACTTTTAGTTACATTTTCGACACACTAAGTGTGTGTTCTCAACTTCTATCTGTTTATTAGGCTTATTATTACTCAAATAACATTATTTATACTATTCAGGCAACATTTTTTATTTACAAAGATATTTTTACAACTTTTTAACTTATTATTTTACAAGTTTATACCTATTTTTAACCTAAATAACACTATTTACACTATTCAGGAAAGACTTTTAGTTACATTTTCGGCACACAAAGTGTGTGTTCTCAATTTTTATTTGTTTATTTCTCAAGTTTAGCCTAATATTTACTCAAATAGCACGATTTGATCGTGTCTTTTATTACATTTTGGACATACACACACACACACACACACACACACACACACACACACACACAGAGAGAGAGAGAGAGAGAGAGATTTTTCCAAGTTTACAGGAGTATTCTCCAAGTTTACTCAAATAACACAATTTAAATGTGTTGAGAATTAGATTTTGTACACACGACGTGTGTTTTGTCAACTTTTACCCTTTCATTTTTCAATTTTAAGTTTATTTTACCAAAGTAAGACGGCTTAGTCTATTCAAGAAATTTTTCAATTATATTTTGGATGCAAAAGTATATTTTGTCAAGTTCTACCCTTTTATTTTACAAGTTTAGGCTTATTATTACTCAAATAACACAATTTCATCTATTTAGGCAACATTTTGTTTGTTATACTTTACTCACAAAGACATTTTTTCAATTTTTAATGTATTATTTCACAAGTTTATGTAATTTTTTATTCTAATAACACAATTTTAACTATTCAGGCAATATTTTTTATTGCGATTTGGATTTACAAAGAGATTTTTTAAATTTTTGTATTAAATTTTCTATTTATTACGTTTTGTATTTCACATTCACTAATTTTTAAAGTTTTACTTTTTATTTTTATCTAAAAACTAAAGAAAAAAGTATTTTTAACTAAAAGTTATTTTATAGTTTTCGGTTTTCAGATTTCCACTATGCTATTTTTAGTTCTGTATTTCTATATTAGGATATTACAAAGTTCTAAGGTGTGTATAATATTTCAAAGTATTTTCAGGGTGTATTTGTTAATGCATTTGGATGATAACTATTAGGTTTTTGGACGAACTAATGTTAAGAATATTTCAACCAATCAGAAAACGCGTCGGTTTTATTTCAACCAATCAGAGAAGGCGTCAGTTTACTTATGAGGTATAAAAACTGCGTAAAAGCAAGCAGAATCTATTTTGAGAAGTATTTCTGAAACATTGCGTCAGAGAAGACATCAAGTTGTGATTATTGTCTGAGATTTGAAGACAAAGAACTCAAAAGAAGCTATAATTAAGGTAAGTGAATTGTTACATATATGTATGGTGCTTTTAAATAATGCGTAAATGCAAATATTGAAACGAAGAAAACGTCAATGCAAACCAAAAAGAATATGCGTAATGTGAACAAGTACTACAACTATTTTTCTATTTTTCAGGTGCTTCTAATTTTGTATGTGTGACTGAAAGGGACCATTAGTAAAAGATGGCGTCTTCAACCTCCACAAACAACGCTAACCACACTGCGGTGAGTACCTCGCAAGAGATTTTACCACTGGAATGTATATTTCTCCACTAGTTTTTGAAATAATATATAAATCCAGAAAACAAAGAAACGAAAAAAGTAAATACAGAAATGAATATGCGTAATATAAACAAGTACTACAACTATGTTTCTATTTTTCAGGTGTTCTTATTTGTGTACCTGTGAGTGGAAGGATCTATTACTGGAAATAACGCCAACAAAGTAACCAACAAGGACATGAGTCAAATAATTGCATCATGTCCATGTTTTTCCAATTATATCTATAAGGACTGTGTGTTGGAGACTTTGAAGAGGTATACACCTGGCAAGTATATTATATGCTGGGGATGTTATTCTAATCAAGGCAACCAATTAGCCCACGATTGTGTAGTTAACCATTTCTACGAGTGTGAGTGCGTATGCTGTAAAGATGAAGATTTACTCTCTGAACGTTATTTTATTTGCCAAGGAGAACGCTGTTTGAATAAATGCCAACGATGTGTTAAGTGGATGTGCGAGAGAATCCAGTATTATTTACAGGACTTGGATAACACAAAACATATTTTTGATTTTTATATTACTAACCATGAGGATGTTGCGGATGCTTTGACGGCACACGAGGTACAGACAGAATACAAAGCTTTTTATAGTGTGTTATGTGAAATTTCAAACAATATCGAACTAGTGAAAACTCTTATAGATCCTATACGCTCAGCAGAGCTTACTTATGGTAGCACAGGATTTTTGTGAGAGTTGAATAGAGACTGACTAATAACACCGAAAATGGTGCAATACATTATTGATGTACAAGGATTTATTTATAACAGAAAATTTATATTGCGTGAGATTTGTGTGAGTTCTACAAATTTGGACACTGTGTATTATGCGCTTGTGAGTGTTCCCGATTATTTCAAAGAGAACAAAGAATCGCGCTGGGTTAAAGACAATCTCCATGCATTAATGTATGATATTCCTTGTGGATGTGAAATATACTATGTCCGGAGGGCAGTTAGGAACTTGAACTGTCAAGGTGGTACATTTTTCTGCAAAGGAAAATCCCAAATTATCAAAGATTTGTTTAATATTGATAACATTGTTGATTTACAAACTGTAAACTGTCCATCCCTTAAGAATTTGTATATGTTTCAAGGAGGATTGTGCAAGTATCATTCTGATACTTCTCCCCCAGCTGAACAAGGTTGCGCATTCAGAAATGTTCAAAGACTTGTATGTTGGTACAATAATAAAAATATTAATGTGTAATGTATTTAGTGCAAATAATAAAGATTTGTGAAAAAGAAATGTTTTCTATGTTGTTATTTAGTTTTAAAGCCTTTATTCAAGGTATTTTCAAGTATTACTGGTTTTTTGGCTGCATCAACACATGGGTTATTTCTATTTGGTTTATTATACGAGGCTACAATCACTATATGTCTATGAGGACTAAAATCCACTGATTGAACCTTAAAGCTTAGGTATACTATGTATATTGATTAAACACAGGACAACACGAATCTTACAGAGGATTGTAGGAGGCATAGGCCCACACGCCAGAGCCTTATTAGCCTGCAAGAACAACTTGTATGTTGAATTGTGACTGTTTAGCAATAATATTTATAAAGTTTAAATCATTTTCATTAGATTACATATATATTTTGGATTCAAATAAAACACTCAAGTTAAGTTTTTTAAGTTTATTTTTATTTAATATACAAATATAGAATATATCAAATTTACATATATGAAAAGTACTCTACCAAAGAGCAAAAGTCACATAGGGATTACGATTTAGCCGATGCTGAAATTCTTCCATGAGGGATTTGTAGTAAGAGAGAAATTTTTGCCACTGTTTAAAGTTGAGGGTGACTCCACCAGAGATGCTGGTGATTTCCACTTTTATATTTTCTCCACTGCCCTCGAAGGTGAAGTAAGGTTCTCCTATAATGTTTATAGATCTGAATCTGTCTTTTTGTGTGGGGAATCTGTTTTTGTAAGTGTCGAAGATCACATCTGATTTGTAGACGCATGATGGGTACTCTTCTTTATTTAGGACAATGATTTTTTTTTTCATGTTTCAAAATCAATTCAGTGTCTGCGAAAGTACCTCGAATAATGATATCCATGTTGGCATCTATGATGAATCTGGTTTCTGGTTTTATGTTGTTCATTTGGTGTGTGCCTCTGATAGACTGCATTTTGGTTTGGTATCAATAAAAAGTTTTAAAAATATGCAACTAGTGCTACAAAAGGAACGGAAATTATCGACAATTTCTGGATTATAACTAAAATTCAGTTTGCCTTTTACATATCCAATATTTACAGACCAACACTAACTAGACTTCGATTTATATAAATGTAGCAGGAACTATATTTCTGAGAATTAAACTATATTAGGATTATATGTTAAACTTATACAAAACCAGATTATTCTATGTAAGTATATTTATATTGACTGGATTATTTAACAGATCAAACAGAAAGAAGGCAAATTCCACTAAACGTAGGTGATTGCATGAAAATAACTAGGTCAAGGAGTGACCAACAGTGAGCTGAGGTTATATATAGAGGGTCGCTCTTCATAATTCTTACCTTCGCTGGATCGGCGAAGGAACGCACTTGTGGGCGGTAGAACCTGAATGGGCTCCACCAAGACATCGGAGACTCGAAGCAGATGTCTTGGTGGATGAACCCAAGTAGGGTCATAGGCGCTAGGGTCAATTTGGTTATTTCTTCTTGTATGAGGAACCAATTTGACGAACTCCCCACATTAACTTACATTGCTTATAACTAATTAAATTTGAAGAAAAATTATAATCTCTTAGACTGTAAACATATTTTATATTTAGGCTGCACAAGATCCAATGATAAAATTAAAAAATGGTAACCGCCCAGACAGGGACTCGAACCCTGGACAGATAGGTTAAAAGCCTAACGCTATACCAACTAAGCTATCTGGGCACAAGGTATTCTTTTTTTGAAAAGTTAGTTATGTTAAGAAATATCGTTTGAGAACTCTTTTGGTCTGGGTCGACAGAGAAGGAGACAGCATTTCCAAAATTTTACAGACTGGATGTATTTTACCACCACTATAGAGGTCTTTACTATATGTAATTCGAAACGCTAGAGTTCAGTTAGCTTTCAAAATTGAAGTTACATAGTACAATATGTTGAAGATTTTGTGTTTGGCACGCATAACAAGTTACACTATATCTAATTACGGACATATAATACTAAAACTTTGCTAGTAGTTGATGAGTTGACAGTAAATTTGAGAGTTTTAGCATTATTTGTCCTGAAATGGATATAGTGTAACTTGTTATGCGTTATTTCCAGTAATAGATCCTTCCACTCACAGGTACACAAATAAGAACACCTGAAAAATAGAAACATAGTTGTAGTACTTGTTTATATTACGCATATTCATTTCTGTATTTACTTTTTCGTTTCTTTGTTTTCTGGATTTATATATTATTTCAAAAACTAGTGGAGAAATATACATTCCAGTGGTAAAATCTCTTGCGAGGTACTCACCGCAGTGTGGTTAGCGTTGTTTGTGGAGGTTGAAGACGCCATCTTTTACTAATGGTCCCTTTCAGTCACACATACAAAATTAGAAGCACCTGAAAAATAGAAAAATAGTTGTAGTACTTGTTCACATTACGCATATTCTTTTTGGTTTGCATTGACGTTTTCTTCGTTTCAATATTTGCATTTACGCATTATTTAAAAGCACCATACATATATGTAACAATTCACTTACCTTAATTATAGCTTCTTTTGAGTTCTTTGTCTTCAAATCTCAGACAATAATCACAACTTGATGTCTTCTCTGACGCAATGCTTCAGAAATACTTCTCAAAATAGCTTCTGCTTGCTTTCACGCAGTTTTTATACCTCATAAGCAAACTGACGCCTTCTCTGATTGGTTGAAATAAAACCGACGCGTTTTCTGATTGGTTGAAATATTCTTAACATTAGTTCGTCCAAAAACCTAATAGTTATCATCCAAATGCATTAACAAATACACCCTGAAAATACTTTGAAATATTATACACACCTTAGAACTTTGTAATATCCTAATATAGAAATACAGAACTAAAAATAGCATAGTGGAAATCTGAAAACCGAAAACTATAAAATAACTTTTAGTTAAAAATACTTTTTTCTTTAGTTTTTAGATAAAAATAAAAAGTAAAACTTTAAAAATTAGTGAATGTGAAATACAAAACGTAATATATAGAAAATTTAATACAAAAATTTAAAAAATCTCTTTGTAAATCCAAATCGCAATAAAAAATATTGCCTGAATAGTTAAAATTGTGTTATTAGAATAAAAAATTACATAAACTTGTGAAATAATACATTAAAAATTGAAAAAATGTCTTTGTGAGTAAAATATAACAAACAAAATGTTGCCTAAATAGATGAAATTGTGTTATTTGAGTAATAATAAGCCTAAACTTGTAAAATAAAAGGGTAGAACTTGACAAAATATACTTTTGCATCCAAAATATAATTGAAAACTTTCTTGAATAGACTAAGCCGTCTTACTTTGGTAAAATAAACTTAAAATTGAAAAATGAAAGGGTAAAAGTTGACAAAACACACGTCGTGTGTACAAAATCTAATTCTCAACACATTTAAATTGTGTTATTTGAGTAAACTTGGAGAATACTCCTGTAAACTTGGAAAAATCTCTCTTTCTCTCTCTCTCTCTCTCTCTCTCTCTGTGTGCGTGTGTGTGTGTGTGTGTGTGTGTATGTCCAAAATGTAATAAAAGACACGATCAAATCGTGCTATTTGAGTAAATATTAGGCTAAACTTGAGAAATAAACAAATAAAAATTGAGAACACACACTTTGTGTGCCGAAAATGTAACTAAAAGTCTTTCCTGAATAGTGTAAATAGTGTTATTTAGGTTAAAAATAGGTATAAACATGTAAAATAATAAGTTAAAAAGTTGTAAAAATATCTTTGTAAATAAAAAATGTTGCCTGAATAGTATAAATAATGTTATTTGAGTAATAATAAGCCTAATAAACAGATAGAAGTTGAGAACACACACTTAGTGTGTCGAAAATGTAACTAAAAGTCTTTCCTGAACAGATTGAATTGTGTTATTTGAGTAATAATAAGCCTAAACTTGTGAAATAAACAGATAGAAGTTGAGAACACACACTTTGTGTGTCGAAAATATAACTAAAAGTCTTTCCTTAATAGTATAAATAGTGTTATTTAGGTTAAAAATAGATATAAAATTGTAAGTAATAAGTTAAAAAGTTGTAAAAAATGTCTTTGTGAGTCCAAAATTTAATAAAAAATGTTGCCTGAATAGTACAAATAGTGTTATTTTGGTAAAAATTAACATAAAGTTGTAAAATAATAAGTTAAAAATTGAAAAATGTTTTTTGTGAGTGCAAAATTTAATAAAAAATGTTGCTTGAATAGTACAAATAGTGTTATTTTGGTAAAAAATTAATATAAAGTTGTAAAATAATAAGTTAAAAGTTGAAAAATGTCTTTGTGAGTTCAAAATTTAATAAAAAATGTTGCCTGAATAGTACAAATAGTCTTATTTTGGTAAAAAAAATTAACATAAAATTGTAAAATAATAAGTTAAAAGTTGAAAAAATGTCTTTGCGAGTCCAAAATTTAATAAAAAATGTCTTTGCGAGTCCAAAATTTAATAAAAAATGTTGCCTGAATAGTATAAATAGTGTTATTTTGGTAAAAAATTAACATAAAATTGTAAAATAATAAGTTAAAAGTTGAAAAAATGTCTTTGCGAGTCCAACATTTAATAAAAAATGTTGCCTGAATAGTATAAATAGTGTTATTTTGGTAAAAATACATAAAAACTTGTAAAAGATTTGACATAAAGTCAAAGTTTGGTAAAAAAATAAACTCAATGTTACGTTAAATAGCACACAGTAACATAAATTTACTACCTAAATCAATAATCAAAGGGTCCTAGGTTTGTTACCCCGTGATAAAAGCAAATAGTGAAAACTGTAGGCCCAGTCCCTGATAGCTCTCCCTTCTTCCTAGTACAGATAATAAACCCTTACGCTTCGTTCTCCTTGTTCAAATTAAAGTTTTCGCTCCAATCTAATTGGGTATCCAAAAATCCTTTTTTCTTGTGTTCTCGGTAACCTTGGCTTACTTAGACAGAAACATATTCTAGCATGCAAGCGACAAGCAGTTTCAAAAAATTTGACCATTGCTGCGCATTCCAGACATCCTTTGTTGTCTGGTTCAATCCCTCCCCTGCCCTACAGTATTGCATATCTTTCCCCTGTTCTTGCGTACTGGTTGACCTTGGAAAACCGGTTCTGAAAACCTACCGACGCGTTCTCTGATTGGTCAATCAGGTTCGTTCTTTGTTCTGACGTTCTGACGTCATTTGACCTTGACCGTAACTTCCCCCAAATTCCTTTCTCGTCTACCTGCGCGGAGTTCACCCTTGTCTGTCTGGCATCAGACTCAGCTCACACGTTATACATAGTTCGTCTCCGCTCAATATATTACATGCCATATAACATTATTACATAGTGCACTATATTTATTACCGTTGGATATCACGGGTTCGAGTACCGGGACCGTCTTCTTTCGTAATTGGACCTGTACCTACACCCATTACCACCGTTCATAGCGGTTCATAAACCATAAAAACTTATTTTCAATACTATAAACATTAATATTAACATTTCATACATTACATACTTTGCAGTAATGAATATAAAACCATATGCATAGCGTTTAGTACCTCTAATTACCTTCTATATACATATTTTTCATAAAATAAATAAATATATATTCATAAAAGTTATAAACATGCAAATACATAAATGTAAAGTATTCTAAGTACTTGCAAATGAATTCTAAGTACATGCGAATTAGTTCTAAGTACGTGCAAATTAGTTATAAGTACGTGCAAATAAATTGCGAATATTAAATAGCGACAGCCACTGGCTGGGTCCTCTACTACTGACTTGCTATGAATTGCTTCATGATGCCTAACTTAATATGGAGTGGAGGAAGGACAGCTTTATCTCTAGGAATCAAAGATTCACTCACAGCATTTTTCTGTCCTGGTATAAGATCAGTACGTTTTGGCCAGTGTCTTCTCGTCCAGTGTTCATTTCGTGCTCTGCTATCCCAAAAACACATAAAGCAGGGATACTTAGTAAAAAAACAGTTTGTGACCAAGAACAATTGTTAACACTTTTAAATCAGAGCAAACAATCCAGTTATGCTCGTTGTACTTTATCTTTTCCAATATGAACCTCAAGTTTATGTACGTTTCCTTCAAAACTACTGAATATCCTAGAGGTATTGAGGGTAGCAAGTTGCCGTTATGAAGCAGTACTGCTTTCATGCTCCTCACCGAACTGTCAACAAATAACCTCCAATCAGCAGTATTATACTCGACTCGAAGGGCTTCAATCAAACCTACCGCGTTATTGCAGTACAACAGTTTATCCACCTTTGAAAAAAATGTACAAGTTCATTTTCCCTATATCTGTACCAAGCAAACATAGTTCCCGGAGCAAGTAAATTATTTTCTTTGAGTTGCGATCCAAGAAGTTCAGTACTAGTTTTGGGTAAATACAGGTCTCTAACTAAATCGTTTAACTCACCTTGTGTGAACAGACGAGGAGAAGAAGGTCCACTTGTTTGAAATGAAGGATCATGTTCGTGTTCAGAGGTCTCTTCTGCTTCACCACTGTTATCCTCCAGCTGCGTAGGTGCAGGGATTGGCAGTTCATCACTGTGTGGAAGGGGGCGGATGGCTGATCTAAGATTGGGATATTTCACGGATTTCTTGTTTATGCCTTGCACGTTACATAAACAGAAGTAACAATCACTTGTGTGATCTCGAGGTTCCAACCACACCATTGGACAACCAAACTGCAGTGAAGCGCGTTTTCCTTTCACCCACTGATTCATGTTCACTGAACACGTACTACATATGTAATGAGGTGCCCAGGCTTTGTCTTGATCGCCTAGGCGAACACCAAAATATGCCAAGTAGGCCTTTTTGTTGAAAGAAGTAATATTTCTCCTCTGTGTTGGCAACATATAACTTCCACAAGTGTAACAGAAACTATCGGGATGATTTCTACACGTCCGGTGAGACATTTTTCAGCACCACTTCACACTACAATGTCAAAACTAGGTTTCCTAGATGAGCTCACACAGAAACACATATTGCCCACTTGAAAGCAGTTAAATCCAAGACAGAAAAAACAGTTCAACAAGTGAGCAGCATTTCCCAAATGAAACTAACAAACGCCAGTGAAGAAATGAGTATTTTCTTCACGTGAATTTTGAAACAATAGGTAGACATTGTTGTATCAGCAATACTCGGGCATTGTTGGAAGCCAATATCAGGGCATTATTGAAAGTCAATATCAGGCCATTGTTGGACGCCAAGTTTCTTAAAACAAAATTGAAATTAACTGCAAATTACTTAAGTAGATACATCCTAACTAATTGTCTTATACTAGCAAAAAGGCGGTTTCGTTAGAAATTGAAAAAGTGCAAAAAAAAAAAAAAATCCTGACGTGATGAGAAGGAACGAAATGTCATTTCTGTCATCACTGACGGCAAGCTTTCTGAAAATGTAATTACTTTCACTGAAGCAAATTGGTCGCATTCTTATGGAATCAATTCTAACCTGCACTTGGCCTCCCCGATGGTGCAGTGGTTAGTGTTGCCCACAAGACGAGACTTTGGTTTGTCTCGTCTCGTGGAAATGCTGTCTCGTCTCGAAAATATTCGTTTGTCTCATTGGTCAATCTCGTCTCGTCTCGAATTTTTAAAAGCCTGTCTCGTGGACAACACTTGCAGTGGTAGCGTCGTCGCCTTGTAATCAAAGGGTCCCGGGTTCGATACCCAGTGGAGGCACATAGTGGTTCGGATCCCACTTTAAACCAGGATCTGCGAACCGAATTTGAACTCGAACTGAAACATGCTTCAGTTCGACTTATAGTTCGCACCCGAACCTGAACTGAAATGTTTCGCTACATTAAGGTGCACCATAACCCTCCGTGTACTTTCAGTTTCAGTTCAGTTCCGGAATAAAACCTCATTGTGAACACTTTTGGTTCTCACCCGAACCTGAACTCAAATGTTTCGCTACATTCTGGTGCACCATAACCCTCCGTGTACTTTCAGTTTCAGTTCAGTTCCGGAATGAAACCCCATTTGAACACTTTTGGTTCGCACCCGAACCTGAACTGAAATGTTTCGCTATATTCCGGTGCACCATAACCCTCCGTGTAGTTTCAGTTTAAGTTTTGTTTCGGAATAAAACTTCGTAGTGAACAATTTTGGTATTTTGGGGGCTGCCAGATCCGAATATTTGGAAATAGATAAGATCCGAAATGCCATTAAGGCAGTGTTTCTCAAACCTTTGGCCTGAGAGTCCCCCTTGACATAACTGAATATTTCTGTGTACCCCTGAATTCTCAATATTTTATATACCTAAAAATGGTATGAAATAAGTGTGAAAAATGACACCAAACACGAACTCATTGCTTCCAATACGCTACATAATAATAATATGGATACGTAGTTATTACTTCTGAGTGGCAATATGTTTGTAATTCGTATATTTTGGTCGTGTTTGGTGTCATTTTTCATATTTTATAGCCCAAATTTCAATTATAACAAGATAAATGTAATATTGTTACATCATAAAAAAATAACATTGTTGATTCAAATAGTCAGTAGGTGACTCACTAGTCACTACGTCCGTCCGGTCCAGTTTCTATTGCATCACCACCTGTAGGAAGGGAACAGGAAGTATGCAAGATTTTCCAACAGTGCCTTACATCGCATTGCATTCCCGTTCCCAACCAATCACCTGGCCTCCTACCCGACTACCATGCCATCAAACTGTTTATATCCAGGTACTATAAATAACCCTGTTCATACAAGATATTAATCAAATCCACATTTGAATCGTGTTTTTCACCACAGCTGCAGCGCAATTCAAAAACCAATTCTCATATCGACATTGTCCAAGAGCGGTGGTCATTGGTTGTGCGGTCACGAAAGAAGTTTGATCGACACACTGTCGGCTTAAACCACAATACATTTTCTTTCAATGGGGAACTGGGGAAGGCAAGTGTTCTCAATGGTGTAGAATTGACGGTAGACTCTCTACTGACGTCACTGGTCAAACTGGTCGCTGAAAATGGTCGTCAATTTTCCATAATCGATTATGCTGGGACGAAGGAAATAATTCAGCCCATTCTTAATGCAGTGCCACGCGACGAACGAGGACCCATTACTTCACGTAGGGGAAAGTGGGGCAAAGCGAAATAAGGGGCAAAGTGAAATGATCGAATTGCCAAGCACACACGCAGCGCCATCTTTTGGTTTGCCGATGTATTGTCACCATCACGTACAGGTGCATCTCCCTCATAGGTGGTAGCACGCGACAACTTTTCCTCCGGATTCAGTAACAAAGAAAGTGTTTGGAGCACATGGTCTTGTAATATTGGCGCCCTGCTTCGTTGCACACTGAGAGGTATGTATTTTGTTAACATTATTCTCTTGATATTTTTATCATTACTTATAAAGTCATGCATCATGTGGCAATGGCAAAATGTGTAAAGACGAAATAAATTAAATGCAAATAATTTATAAACCTGTACTGTGTGCCAGGGGCAAAATGAAAGGGGCAAAGAGAAATGTTATTCCACTTTGCCCCGGGCTACAGTTTCTCGAAGTATCTAAATAGTAATGGTTAGATTTTAATACAATTCCAATAAAATTGTGTATTACAGAGGTTGTTCCGTCTACGTTTGGCCAATTTCGTTCCTCCCCCCCTGCACTCAGAATGAACTCGCCCAACCTTGGTCAGGCATGTTTGTCAGTGTAGTGTGTGAGCTGTAAAAGAGTGGTTGTGTTTTCTCACTGGGCCAAAAATCCCGCCAAAACTGAGCCGCTTTTTGGGAGGAGTGCGTTGTATAACTTTCCAAGTGTTTGCATTTTCTCGCTTGGCCGAAAATGTTGCCAAAACAGTTGCTTTTGGGAAGGTTATGTTGTAGCCTTTTCTGACGCAAAGTTCAGTGTGTCAATGATCAGAAAGTAGTGTAAGAGCAAGAATTGTGACGTTAGTTTGACTTTATTCAAGAATGTGATCGGCAAGTATAAGGATTGCATGGCCCCAGCGTTCGGTTCTCCAACAAAGGGGACGAGAACACGGCCGTGCGCACAAGCCACCACCAGTATGCAAGTTTATTTGTTGAAACGTTTCAACGTTTATTTGTTGAAACGTTTCAACGTTTATGCAGAAAGGTTGAAACGTATTGTCACGATTAGTCGAACATGTCGCGAAAAGCAAAATAAAAAAAAATAACTCCCAAGTATGATTACAAAGCGACAACGCCATCGGCAAGACATAATTACCAGAAAATAACTGCAACCGACACAGTGAGAGGGGTCTTCATATTGTAAGGCCAGTTCATCTGCTTGCTATTAAAAAAATAAATGCCGAACCTTGCAGGACACCCGGGAAGCCTTGAACTGTTCTTGTTGAAACTAAGTGACACTGCTGTGAAGTAAGTCGCTCGATAGTTTTTTAGTATTCAGTCACCAAGCCCGTGGTAGCCATTCTAGGTAGTTGAGTCGATATTTCACTGGAAATAATGTGTTTTCCATTGTTGAAAAAAAGCAAGCTTCCAGTTTGAATAAATAAGCTATTTCGTCCACTCCTGTTGGGTCACCTAGCAAAAAATTGAAAACAATTTCTTGAAGAGAAAAAAAAATACTGTTTCTTGTCACCAAGCGTACGTACATGAAGAATATGCATGAGTTGATTTATTTATTTCTTCTTCTCTCTTTCCGAAGGCATACGCGCTTCTTATTCAAAAACCGGAATATTTGTGCCTTTCGAATCGAATTTAAGAAGGGAGTTCCATGACAAACATCTACTGAAGTTTTTAAGATGAGCCCCGCAGAGTTTTTTGCATGTCCTCTCCCAAGTTAGTGTCTCGTACTTGTGTTTTCGGTTTCCAGTGTGGACAGGTTAGAAGCAAGTGTAGTAAATAAGAATCCCTCGGACCTAATCCTTAATATATATAATATTGTCATTATTATCCTGCTGAAAATAATGTTATGATAGCCATCGCCATTTCAGAGTAGCAAATGTTTAACTCTATTAATTCTTGAATTTTATTTTAGGTTAGGCATATTCAACAAATTCTTTTTTGATTACAATGCAACAATATTTTACATTTCAACGTTTTCGTAGCCGTCTAAACGTTTGAGAAAACCTTTTTTTGGTTACCGAGATGATAGAAGAAGAAGAGAGAGAGAGTGATTGAATAATTTTGAGAACTTCTTAATATTGGACAGTGTAACCACTATGTTGTCGATGGAAACGAGGCAAGAACAACATTACCACTATGCTATCGGGGTGAACGGCATTTTTCCATTATCATTTGTGTCCACACACAAAACTTCGTGTCTGTCTGTCTAGATCGAGAAATTCGAACCATGCCTCAGCCCCTTGTGACTTATTTAATTCTTTACACTCATCAAAATATGTGCTTAATAAAATGCCTCAATCACACGAGCTATGGCATCCTCTGTAAGCATCTAAGCAACCACGTGTATAAATTATAGTCTCCCACACATAATGCTCTTTCATGTCCAAATAAATTCGCTTCCTCCACCATCAGGGCAGTGGGAGCTCGTGTACCATAAGGGGTTGAATAGACCTAAAAAATCGGTTGGGATGGAAAAAAAATAGATAGAAATCTTTCTCAGATCAGAATAGCCTTGTATTTGCTGTCCTCGGGTTTAAGAAGCCTAGTTAGTTAGTTGGTTGTTTCCCCCCTGCACCATTTCAATTTTTGAATAATCACTTGTTAGTTATGAACGCACCGTTGACATCTTGTCTGATTATTTATGTGTTTGGGTTGAGGCTCCGTATTTGCTCGCAACATTTATTTTCTTCTTTTTCTTGTTATATGATTTTCACATTAGAAACAACAGATTTCCATTAACAGTATTTCATGTTATGGAAACATTTAAGTCTATACGCCATCGGAGGTGGGATTGCAACCTACGTCATCCGACAAAAATCAGGATCGGTATTGTAACATTTAATTGCTCAGGTTATTTTTAAATATGTACAGCTATAGGTAAACATTATAACTTAAGCCCTCAGAGTCGTAGACCAGCAAAAATACACCTCTGTTAATCGCCTCGTGTGGGGAAGAGGAACAATTGTAGTTGTTGGTGTAATGCACTTCGAAGCAGACGTGCCCCCACTTTTTCAATTTCATCAAAACAACCATTATTCATCCTCATCGTTGCCATTAGCCAAAATAGCCTCGCGTTACAATTTTCGTAGTGATCTCCGTTCGCCCCCTTAGCTTTTCGTAGATTAACAAAAATCGTCTGAAGTTTGAACTCTCCATACCGTTGCAAGCTGTTTTTGTGATTGTCCGCCTCGATTATTCAAAATGCCTCATGTTCGCATATTCAAATACACACAAGTGAAGAGGGTTCATATCACATCAGTGATTTTGGTTTAGTATTTAATCACAACAGCAAAACAAACTTCACAACTGAAGTTAACTATATTTTGCATACATGCAGAAACATAAATTTACGCCCCCGAGGTGGTTGTTGGAAGACTATATACAATAAAACACACCGCCCCATTCTTTACAATAATAAAAATATTGAATAAGTAAGCAGTGGAGTAAAATCCTTTGTTTCATTTTGATGTGAACAAAAATTATAGTTGATCTAAACCCCCTTGTCCAAATAAAAAAATAAGCTCCGGTCCCATCTGGAGACTGCAAAACTGATATGTATGTCTATTCAGAAAAACCCAAAAATTTTAACATCCATGCACATTACCGTACTGTGGCTGTTGCGCCCCACACCCATGTGTAATGTTTTATTTCTCTTGTTGGCTAAACGCGAAGATGCTCGAGACTGCTTTCAAAAATTATTTTCGGCCTCGCTTCACGATACAGCCGTATGCATGTAAAACTAGTATATCACACACAGGCAGAGGGGCAAAAAATAACATTTCTTTCTTTCCCTCGCTTTTGCCCATCTTCCAGTGTTCGTCTAGATAGCATAACTAGCAAAAATATTAAAATCGAAATAAGAATTATCCGTTATGGTCCCCCTCGCTGACATGTAAATAAGCGCTATGCTTTAATAAAAAAAACAACCATTGTACAACTGTATAGGTCCTCGTTCATCTCATGCCAGGGACTGGGTATATCTTGTGTACAGTTTATAGTGGCATCATATTCCTTCACCAGATATCAAACTCGAGAGACTTGCAAGACAGCTCAGGTTATAACTTACTACGAGGTCTGTTTTTTTTAAAAAATAATAATCGTCAGTCCATATGACAATGCTTGCTGTTTAACTAACAGTATTCGAATCTCTGAGGGGCCGGGGCATTCCACACTTACCTTTGCTAGAAAGCGCAGTGCAATAAATATTCTTTTTAAGTTATGCAATAATTTTGACATTATATTCATGTCCATTCCCCAAGACTAGATTTATATACACAACCAACTCGCTCTTGCAATATATTATCTGATGCAACATTGTGAAAGGTTCTCGTATGTTCGCGAAACAGGAAATACACGTCATAGCTTCCGTGAATCGAAAACAAGGTTACTGGGGCACGCAAAATACCGTAAGAAGAATTATATATTCCAAATGCAGGCATCATCATTTTTCTCTTGCACAAATAGAATAATCGGGCTGAATTTCCAGTCTAAAACCACCATGTTCTGGCAGCAAGTATCAAAAACCTGTGGTAATTTTATTATATGATAGGAGGTGAGTGAAATGGTTGTTGCAAGTTACCTTTTAAACCCAGTACGTGTGTAGGAAAAACTGCGTATAAGCTGTCTGTGTGTCAGGTGGTCGTGTCGTTCGCTAGTTGTATGTCACAGCTTAACCCGTACTAGGTAATATTTTTACATGAGGTAAGTTGGCATACTCTGGTAGGGTATATGTTTCAAGCCTCTAGCTGTAGAGCCTATTTGCAAAAAAATAAGTTTGGTAACACTACTCGTCGAAAGCAGCTCAAACAGTGTTGCTAGCTGTAGGTTAATTTTCCCCGTTATACAATTGCAAGAGGTGAGTTGCTTATAGCCTATCTGGAAGGCTTGGTGTGTGTGTGTCTATGGCTTATGTCGTAGGTTAATAAAATTTGCAATAGATCTTGTGTGTGTTGGCAACCGTCAGCCCTTACATGTGATATAGCAGCCTTACTTATTGTAAGACATAGTGTGTATGTATGAGTGGGGGGGGGGGGTTAGTTTAGTTCACGATAGATCGACCTGTCACGCTATGACCAATTTCTGCTTTTGAGTCACCTGTAAGGCTATATGTGAGTGGGTGAGGAAGCTTAGTTTAATTCACAATAGATCACATTTTAAATTTGTTCACTCTCTCTGTATCTGTGTGTCAGGTGGTCGTGTCGATCGCTAGTTGTATGTCACAGATTAACCTAGGTACTTCAAAAAAATAAAATTGTATGTATCTCATGTCGAACTAGAAACAAAAAAAATCAAACATTAAGCATGCATGCAGATTAATTAAGCTGTAAATTTAAAATTTGCCCTCCCCCAAATCGCATTTCATACATACATACATGTGGAGGACCCGTGGCCCACCTCCCAAGAGGTTTGGTTAGCATGCAATAGATCAGTATGCAATTTAATATCCTCGTCTAGTACGCTGCACTTCTTTGCAGTGCAGGTATCAGGCTGGTGAAAAAAAATAACATTCAACCGAGTAGACAAATAGCAGTGTTCAAGTTCAGAAGATTCAACAAATACCTGTCTGCTGCTTTAAACATTCATTTGATTAGTTAACCACTCACCACGTGGTCATACACCACACCACATATTACACCTCTCTAAGACGTGGTGCAGACACCAAATACACTACATGACACCCAAAATCAACAAGGTAGGTTGCACCATGTAACCAACTAAACGCGTGAGTGCAGTCAAAAAATGCAGCAAACTAGACGAAGCTATTGAATCAAAATAATCACGTGGCATTCTTTTTGAATCTGACTTCACCCACCCCCTTTTTTAAATCCTTAATCGCAACAATAATTAACCAACTTTTTAAGTTTACTCTATGCACAGATAGATTAATCGGAGGACTGGGCATACAGTTTAAAATAGAATCGGAATCCAGTAGGTATCGAACCCGGGACCCTTTGATTACAACGTGACAACTTATCGACAAGAAGAGATATTTTTTTTGGTGACGCGGAGTACTTTATCTTTCGGGGAGTCAACATTATTTTTTTACTCAGTCGTCATATAACATGAACACAAGCAAACATTCTCATGTGCTTTTATTATTTTGTGTTCGTTAAGTACAAGTATATTCTTACATAAATTATTGTTTAATTTAATAAATTGTAAACTTGGAGCCTGCTATACTAACACTCCTTCTGTCTATTGAAAGCGAATGTTGCGTGCATACGGAAATAACACAGAAAAAAAAGCGAATAGAAGCAATTTAAAATCAGTAGAGCAAGGTCAGTATTACGAGAACGTAAAAACACGTGCTTTCATTCAACTTCGAAAAATAAGAATAAATATATGCATACAGAACACATATGCTTTCTTTTCACAGTTGTAAAAACATATAAATTGTACATGAAGTAAGTTACGGGAAGGCTCTCTCTTTTATGTCTGTGTATATGTTGTACAATTAGGTACAAGTTGTTGTACAATTAGGTACAAATTGTTGTACAATTATTTTCCCCAGTTGTCCAGTTGGAGTTGGGGGGCATAACACTGGTACTATTTGTAATCACAGTGCTTACTCATGTATTTTGTTTAATATTTTATTTCAAATTCACTGTCAGAAACTAGTGTTGCCAGTTCCTGGATGTAGGTTTACCTACTCTCAAAATATATACATTGTATACGCCAAAATGCTCAATAGTCTAGCAACACATCATGAAAAAACATGCCAAGAGAACCCAGTGGGTTTATAAGTCAGTGCTATATATAACTCCTATTTGTAGGTTAGCTTAGCCAGTGAAAAATCTTATAGTAGAATTTTTGTAGAGTGCGTTGGTAACACCGACGAGCCTCAAATAATAATTTCAAGCCTCAAATAATAATTTCGAGCCTCAAAAAAAAAAAAACATCCAATAGAGTTGCCAGATGTAAACAGAGGGCAATAAACCCCCCCCCCTCATAAAAAGCTACAGTAAAAACCCACAGTGTCGTCAACTCTGTGCCCCTCAAAATATACATCATATAAAGCTACGATGAGCCCCACATGATGATTCGAGCCTCAGTAAAAAAAACCAGTAGGTTAACAACACTGTCAAACTACGGCAGTGTTACCAGATGTAAACAAAAAGCAATAAACCCCCCCTCATAAAAAGCTACAGTAAAAACCCACAGTGTCGCCAACTCTGTGCCCCTCAAAATATACATCATAAAAGGCTACGACGAGCCCCACAAGCCCCAAATGAAAATTCAGTACCGGGCCACTTGTACTACAACATTTTCAAAGACACTGTCGTACTTGTGTGCCGGGAAAGTGAATATGTGCAACCAAACTGTGCTCTGCCCCACCGAGCTCCAAATGATGGTTCGAGCTCCAAATGATGACTGGGTACCGGGCCACTAGGTCTACTACCAGACATTCCTCTTCCCGGAAACATAAGCGCTCGCCCTTTCCACCTTTTGCCTCAACCCCTAATGTCAAATTTTTGACGCGTTAAAAATAATTTGTAATTTAAGTGACCTACATGGAATTTAGAGTAATGATAATGGTTTCTTTCAGTTATTTTATGATTATTAATTATCAGTATCCTTGTGATCTTCTTTATGTGCTCATGAAGAGACACATTGGTTATTCGTCTGCTGGCAATGTTTCCTTCTGCTTTCCGAGAAGCACTAAGAAGCTCAGCTTTTCTGTGAAGGTTGAGGCCCGTCTCCCCAACAAGATTTCACGCTTCGCCATATGATCCTTTGGGTGCATTGCTTCCCCGTGTCGACGGCGCAAGCAGAGAGTCTGCTGCTTGCAACGGGCTGCTCAATGAGTTTGAGGCCGTAAAATCTTGTGAAATCGATTGCGATGGAAACAAAATAAGGCTAAAACATTAAGTACATTAAATAATATTTTAATAGTGCAAGCAGTGCTTGAATTGCTTGTACTATATCTTCGCCGCTGGTGTGCCTACTTTCGGCCATCCGAAATTGTGCACCCTTTCCAAATACTTATGATATAAGGTACTTGAATCCAATATGGCCTACCTAAGGCTTGTGATTGTTTCTAATGATGTATCAAGTCAGAAAGGTAAAACTAATCGCAAGATTCAAAAGAGGAAACATTTCTGGACGTTTACTGAAAATTGGAGCCAGTTCCAAATAATTACATGGCTGCAGTGAAGATTTTGTATGTTCTATTTACATAACGACATAATGAGATAAAGAAATAACATCGTTTATAAACCAATAAACAAGGAAAATAACGTGTCATAATTTGTCACCAGAAGACCATGGATTACACATCACAGTCTGGGCAAATGAAATGTCCTTAATCATCATGACTCCTACACACTCTACGTGAATATAAGAGTAACGAATGTCACATTTGCGCACGTCTTTCAAGATATATTCCTATGTAGACCATATTGAGTCTACCTTACACAATGTCCTTTTTCCTTCGTTATAAACAGGACTCTAGATTAAAGTCTAAACTAAGTACATTGTTGTAAAGTACAAATTATGAGCTATCAAAACATGAACTAGATATATAAACACACATCACTTGGAAAATGCAGTAAGTAATAACTTCTATATGCAACCTATGGGCAACTGGGGCAATTGCCCCGGGGCCCCCACCAAAAGGAAGCTGTGAAGGGCCTCCACCAAAAAAAATCTTTTAACCAGCTTATTACATAAGAAGTTGTATTTTAAAAATCAAAAGAACTTCAATATTGTCGTATGTCTACACTCTTCTGGATCCAATTATAGCACAGCTCTCAGTCGATCTGTTTGTAGATATCTGAAGCTCAGTATACTTTATACCATGGATTGATTTGGCTGTGGTGTGGAAATAAAGCACACTTATTCAAACAATCAATTCTCAGATATGATTAAGATAATAAATAATCCTACGAAGTACATAACTTTCTTTCGTTAATAACATCGTATTAGAACTGTGAGTTTTTCTAGGGGAAAAAAATGTGGAGATACTAGCGCTCTCTCTCGGTGCAGGGTATTGTAAGAAGTGAAGTAAATGGGCTCTCACGGCAGATGTCGTCCCTGGATATCGCATTGTTAGCCGTCTTCTGGCATGACATTTTAGAGAGATTTGATGCTACGAGCAAAACACTCCAGGATCCAAGGTTAGTTAGGCCTGGCCGAAAAAAAAACTGGTCGTCAGAAGCAACGAAAAAAACTATTCAAGAAGTGAAGAAGAAAGATATGTAATTTCTAAAGATATCTAAAGTCTTTCACGAGATGTGTGCAGAAACAGAGGAAAATGGGTGGAAGACTTTCAAATGCGAATAATGTCAGTGAAGAAGGGAAATAAAATTGATGTCATATTTGCCAATATGCACGTGCACATAATACATTTATATATATTCATTTGAGATCAGTTTGTAAGTCTATTTTTGTCTGTATTGAAAACTGAAATTTATAATTAGAAACCCTATCCGAAATTAGGAAATACCCTATCCGAAAATAGGCAACCTTTCTTTCATACCCAAAATTTGCATACACATAATTATTTTTAAAACTATCACAAATATATTATTTGAATGTAAAGGGAACTCTGGGAAACAGAAATAAATACATGTGCAATATATATGAACAGTGAACACACTAACAAATTATATTCTTTGCATTTAGGTAATAAAATTATCATTTAAAATTAAGTGTCCGAAATTCTGTTACCTTACGCTATTGTTTTGCAGTATCTGCCCAGGGCTGGAATAGATGGCTAATATTGTATGTCGTTATCATAATTCTTCCCATTGTCATGATAAACGGAACAATCAGATATGAGGAATAAAGTTTTGGGGTAGAATCACCAAATCAAAGGATGTTGTCTTACCTTATTGTTTATTCTAGATGAACACTACAGCTACACTACAAACACTGAGTAATACCGAAGGAGACCACTCCCGTCGTTGTCTCCGCGATGCCTTGAGTCTCTCTATGCTCTTTTTCGTCCCCTGTCTTTCACCCCTGCTTCCAGGGGTCACTTCCAGACCTCGCGTCTGGTAAGGCGGAAGGAGTTCCTTCTCCCACTGTTAGGTGGCAGCAAAAGTCAGCTGCTTTCGCTACACCACAGTGGCTGTCGCTACACCAGCCCCCCACGGAGAAAAAGGGTTACACCTTGTGTGGGAGGCGAAATGTTACGCGTCGACCAGAACGGGTGACGTAGTCACCTTTTGGTGACGGACTCTCTTGACGTTGCGCTGATGGTGGTTGGTTGGTGGGGGGGGGGGTGCGTTGGTGTGTCTGAGTAATCCTTGGTTGGTGGGACGTCCTCCGTCCAGGTGTAGGCTGGTTTGACCCGGTCAATGCTGACGCGGGTCTCACGACCGTTGAGACGCAGGGTGAAGGTCTTGCCGTCTTTGCTTAGGACTTGGTGTGGTCCGGAATACGGTGGTTGGAGGCTGCCTCGTACGGAGTCGTCACGGAGAAAGACGTGGGTGCAGGTTGCCAGGTCCTTGAAGACGAAGGTGCTGGATTGATTATGACGGGAACCGGATTGTGGTCGCAGGCGAGCCATGTGTTGCCGAAGTCTGGAAATCAGGTCTGAAGGGTCTTCCATCCGGGTGGCTGTTGGTGGCACGATGAGCTCTCCTGGGAGTCGGAGAGGTTCACCGTACACCAGTTCGGCAGGGGATGCTGCGAGGTCATCTTTGATGGCTGCGCGAATTCCAAGGAGCACGAGGGGCAGGGCTTCTATCCAGGTGGAGCCAGGGTGGCACATGAGTGCTGCCTTGAGGTGGCGGTGAAAACGCTCGACCATGCCGTTGGCGCATGGGTGGTAGCTGGTGGTGCGATGGCGCTCGGAGCCGATGGTCCGTCCTAGTTCGCGGAAGAGTTCTGATTCAAATTGCCGCCCTTGATCTGTTGTGATGCGGGCGGGGGAACCGAATCGCGAGATCCAGCACGATGTGAAGGCCGTCGCGACGTCCGCCGCGGTGATGCGTTCCAAGGGGGTAGGCTTCGGGCCAACGGGTGAAACGGTCCACGGCTGTCAGGCAGTACTTATAGGGTCCCGCTGATGGAAGAGGCCCGATCAGGTCGATGTGCACGTGCTGAAACCTTGCAGACGGAGGAACGAAATTGCCCAGTGGTGCGTGCACGTGTCGGGATACTTTGGTGCGCTGGCAGTCTTGGCACGATCGGGCCCAAGCGCGACAGTCTTGCTGGACTCTGGGCCAAGCGAAACGCGACGCGATTAGGCGCGCGGATGCTCGGGTACCGGGATGACTGAGGCCGTGCAAGGCATCAAAAATGCGGCGGCGGTGCGCGGCGGGTACATACGGCCGGGGTTTCGCGGTTGAGGTGTCGCAGTAGAGCTTGACTTCGGTGCCAGGTATGTCCATGAGCTGGAGGTGGAGGTCGCAATCGCCGTTCAGGAGCTCACGGAGCTCATCGTCCTCTTCTTGGGCGGAGGCGAGGGAGCGCAGATCGGGGGAGGGGGTGTTCCCGCGAACTGCGTCCACCCGCGATAGCGCGTCCGCCACCACGTTAGAGGTGCCTTCAATGTAGCGGATGTCCGTGGTGAACTGAGCGATGAAGGAAAGTTGGTTGAGTTGCACTGGAGGTAGTTTGTCACGCCGCTGCTGGAAGGCGTAGGTGATGGGCTTGTGATCCACGTATATGGTGCAGTGTTGCGCTTCCAGGATGTGACGAAAGTGCTGAACGGCTGCGTAGACTGCGAGAAGTTCGCGGTAGTACGGTGGCCACTCGGTCTGCTTGGTGGTGAGTTTCCGGGAGAAAAAGGCGAGGGGTTGCCACGAGCCGTTGGCGAACTGTTGCAGGCATGCACCGACGGAGGTGGCGGAGGCATCGGTGAAAAGTCCCAGTGGGGCTTCGGGATGCGGATGGGCCAGGAGCGTGGCGTTCGCAAGGCTGGTCTTGCAGGCCTCGAAAGCTTGTTCTAGGTCTGGCGTCCATGGGAATGGCTGGGATCCTCGGAGGGTGGTGACGGCAGCATGCAGAGGAGCTTGGTGTTCGGCAGAGGATGGCAGGAAACGACGGTAGAAGTTGATCATGCCGAGGAAGCGACGCACGCCGCGAGCCGTGGCTGGTCGTTTGAAATCCTGTAGGTCTGCGATGCGGTCGTACCCAAGGAACGTGAGGGGGTCCCAATCACACACTTCTGGGTGTTAATCAGGATGCCGTGGTCCGAGAGACGTCCGAAGAGGGCGCGGAGGTGTTCGCGGTGTTCCTCGTGGTTGCGTGATGAGACGAGTATATCGTCGATGAATGGAAAGCAGAAATCCAGTCCTGAGAGCACTTCGTCGATGAAACGCTGGAACGTCTGCCCGGCGTTGCGTAGTCCGAAGGTCATGTATGGGAACTCGAACAACCCGAATGGCGTGGTGATCGCTGTCTTCGGGATGTCGTCTGGGTGGACAGGAATTTGTGTGTACGCCTTGACCAAGTCTATGACCGAGAAGACGGTGCATCCGTGGAGGTGGTTGCTGAAATCGTGGATGTGCCTCACTGGATAGCTGTCCGGAATCGTCCGGGCATTGAGACCACGGTAGTCCCCGCACGGTCTCCAGCCCTCCGTTTTCTTGGGTACCATGTGCAGCGGCGAAGACCAGGGGCTGTCGGAGCGACGTGCGGTGCCTTCGCGCAACATGGAGTCGAATTCGGCCTTGGCTATTTGTAGGCGATCTGGAGCGAGGCGGCGAGGTCGGCTGGAAAAAGGGAGGGCCCGGGGTGGTCCGGATGTAGTGAACCGTGGAGTGACGCACTTCTCGCGGCGTGCCGGCGGGACGCGTGAGAGTCGGGAAATCGGCTAGGATGTCGCTGTATGGAGAATCGTCCGACAAGGCCTTGATGCTGGGTTGCGTGGTGTTCGTTGGCTGGCAGGGAGCAGAGAGTCCCGTTCGTCCGTCGAGCAGGCGCTTGTTGCGACAATCCGGTAGCAGCTCGAAGTGGTCCAGGAAGTCCGATCCGATGATGGGCACGGAAACATCCGCGACGACGAAACGCCATGAAAACTCGCGACGCAGGCCGAGTTTGAGGCAGAGGGGCAGAATTCCGTACGTCTTGATCGTCGAGTCGTTTGAGGCACTGAGCACGTAGTCGGTCGGATGACGTCGGTCCGGGAGCAAACGTCTCGGGAAACAACAAATATCCGACCCTGTGTCGACGAGGAAGCGGTGGCGGCTATAGCGGTCGGTCACGTACAGGCGGCTTCCACCAGGCCGGCAGCCGTTTGCCGCGACTAGCGGCTGCCGTTGGTGTTTGTTGTCGCGGGCGCGTACGTGCATGGGGCGTTGCACCTCTGAGCCTGGTCGCCGAAGCGGTGGTGATACCAGCATATTCCCTCATCTCTTCCTCTTGACGGCGATCTGCGGCCGTAGCGGCGCGGGCTGGTACGGTCACGCGATTGCGAGCGGCCGCGGAAGGCGCGAAAGTCGCTTTGCAGGGACGCGACTTGGCGAGTTAGCTCCTCGACGCGCTGGAGAAGCCGAACCGTGTCGGAGGCGGGCGCGAGTGGCGTCGCGGTCGCGCAAATAGCCGGCGGGTTGGGCGAAACGGACTGTGCGGCGATGTTGCTTGTCGCGGGGGTGAGCATGGGGGGGCTCACCTCCACGATGCGGTCCGCGAGCGTGGCAAGTTGGTCCAGCGGAAGTTCCGAAGACTGCACCTGCAGAATCGCTTGAACTTGAGCGGGCAGGCGTTGGAGCCACAACCTACGCAGCAAGTCGTCACGCATGGGAGTGGTCCCTGCGAGTGACTGGAGGTGACGTAGAAACTGGGACGGTTTGCGACTGCCCATTTCTTCTTCCATGAGGATCTGCCGCAATCGTTGATTTTCAGACAGGGAAAATCTTCGCGTGAGTTCCGTCCTCAGCCGGGTATAAGGGTCGGTCGCCGGTGGGGTACGTATAATGTCTCTCACTTCGAACGCGTACCGACCTTCTAACTGTCCCACGACGTATGCGAACTTCGTCTCTTCCCGGGTGATGTGGGCAATGGTGAACTGGGCCTCCACTTGCGAGAACCACAATTCCATGTCCTCGGGCCAGAATGGGGGGAGCTTCACACTCACTCGATGTACGGAGTCCAGTTGCGGTGGTACTGCGTGTGGTGCTGGGGTCCTCGGTTGAAGTGCTTGCTGTCGGAGTTGCTCGTTTTCCCGCCTCAGTTGGTCGAGCTGCGCTTGAAGTTCCTCTGTCATCGCGGTGTAGTTGGTGCGTCCAGAACAAACAAAGGGGGATTGGGCGCGTCGTCTAGTATGCACTTGTTCGATCCGGCTGGTATGGTACACAAAGGGGGCAATCACAATTCACGGCCCCCAAAAAAAGATCACGTCGGGGTCACCAGTTTGGGGTAGAATCACCAAATCAAAGGATGTTGTCTTACCTTATTGTTTATTCTAGATGAACACTACAGCTACACTACAAACACTGAGTAATACCGAAGGAGACCGCTCCCGTCGTTGTCTCCGCGATGCCTTGAGTCTCTCTATGCTCTTTTTCGTCCCCTGTCTTTCACCCCTGCTTCCAGGGGTCACTTCCAGACCTCGCGTCTGGTAAGGCGGAAGGAGTTCCTTCTCCCACTGTTAGGTGGCAGCAAAAGTCAGCGGCTTTCGCTACACCACAGTGGCTGTCGCTACAAAGTGAATAAATAAAGAGAACTAAAACCTATTCTCTCAAAGGGTTTGCATTTGAATCTTCAAAAATATTATTAAAAAATATATTCAATGCCTGGCAGTTGGGAGGGAAGGTCACCTTCCCCGTGGATCCTCGTCTGTAGCCTAGGAGAGAAAACACTTCAGTTTCGAGCCTGTTGGTAACCAGTAATTCAAAGGATTCCATTGCTGTATCACTGAATGACAAAATTATCACAGGTAAAACAGCGGATTGAGAAGCCAGAGATGGTTCTGATGTTCAGTCGATAATATTAATATCGACAATATCATGGACAATTTACACGGTAATACTCATGGATCCCACTGTACAGTCAACGGCAAAGATAATGGTAGGCAAATTGTTCACCACTATTTTCATTACGTTTTATTCTAAATCCTTTGTTGTTTTAAGGAATGAAACTATGTTGGTTCGAAGCAGGCATTTTTCTCTGCTTATTGACGTTATTATTTCAATTCATTGTCATCACTAGGGCTCGGAAGTTGAAGACCTATAAATTGACAAAAAAAGACCTATAAAAATACCTAAAAATATAAAAAAAGGACTTAAAAACGGAAAAAAGGACGTATAAATGTGATCCAAATTAATTGATAACTTCAGTTTTAATTACATATTTAATGAATAAAAAAAATACAAAATTCTGGTGGTATGGAATACACAGTGCAAACAAACTGAAAGCTTCAAAACAAGAGAAAGTTGCCACTTACAGCGCGACCTTCCAGACAAGTTACTGTTAAAGGACGCACTGTAAGTGGCAACTTTCTCTTGTTTTGAATTTCAGTTTGTTTGCACTGTGTGTACCGTACCTGCTTCAGTCGTCCAATATATATATATATATATATATATATATATATATATATATTTTTTTATTTCTTTACTACAGAAAGGATGTTTAAGAGGTGATGAGCTGATGATGATTCGAATTGAAAATGGGCAGTAAAAACGTAGTCGAAAGAAGGTGAAATTGCAAAAAAAGCCGTTAAGACCTAAAAAAAAGGCTAAAAAAGGACCAATAAGCCAAAAAACTCCGAAAGAGGCAAAATAGGACAAATAAAACCCACCTTTTTCTGGCCTACAATGACCCAAAATGAACATATATTATGTTGGGCTTCGTCCTCGGACACTAAGAAAAAAAGAGGATTTTTCCTCAACTTACGAGCCCTAGTCATCACATTGTGTAATACAGACCGAATGAAAATGGTGGTGGACAATTCGCCTACTGTTTCTTTCGCCGTTGGGTGTACATATATCTCTCCCAGTTTTTTCATGTTACGAGCCGTAAATGGTACGTTTGCATCACTTTTGAAACACTGTGTGGAATAAATGAATAAAAATAAACTTATGATTGATTATTCTGACTGTAGTGCAATGGCAAAACTCTCATTGCCCACAGTTTCCACTATCCTACGATTCGTTGCAAGACAGAGAAGTTGGCATTTAACTGATTGTAGATAAGAACTCCCCTTGCACATAATCCTCCTCCCACCCACAATACAAACGTTCAGATCATTGCCTGTGTTGTGAGGGCAAAGTTTAGCAAATCGCGATAGTTCTTTGTGGTCACATGACTCGTGGACAGCAAGCAGTAAGTGCAGTGCACAGACGCGGCCATGTTGAAATGTCAGTGTTGAGACGTCAATTTAAAATCTTCAAAGTGAAGTTAATGTTTCTGCGATTATGTACAAATACTAGCAACGAAGGACAATAGCGTAGTGTTCATTGTGTGGCAGAAAGAAGAATTATATATCAAGACACCACATTTCTGCCCGTACTACGTACGTACAACGTGATTTTAATATTACGAAATGTCAGCTGAGATAATTCTTACGTTACTTCGACTCAACGATAGGGTGACCATCCGTACTGATTTTCGCAGTACAGTCCTATTTTTTGATGGGCTGTCCTGCAGAATGCGAAGCTATGTATAAAATTAAGATATGTCCTTTCTTTCACATATGTCCTGCGAAATGTCCTGATTTCTACTCCGGTCTCCGAAGTCCAAATTTTTATTTTCTATTTATATTTTCCTTTGTTTTTTCCATGTCAACAGTTTATGCAGTACATATTTTTCTGTTGTGGTCGGGCTGGAGAGAATGAACATCCGGTTAGAACAATGCGTAGTTACCATGGCAGAGAGCAGGTTGTAGACAGTTGCGAACAAGAGGGTCAGGTGGCGCCGATCTGTCCAGTTGTTGCGGGGTGCGTAGAGTGGAAGTCTCGTTCCTGAAGTGCACGTCTCGTATTTCAACACTGTCGGGTGAAGATGCCTCCTAGGAGGAAATGTCCATTTAATTCAGAACTGAAATCTCTTTATCCATTTCTTAAGAGAGGCAAAAGCGATAGTGATAGTGATGTTCACTGTGAAAAATGTTCAGGTGAGTTTTCAATTGCAAACAGTGGACGGTCTGAAATAACACGACATCTACAAACGGCAAAACACAAATCTGCCGACGCTGCTGCTGCATCTAGTGCTACTCTTTCTACATTTTTCGAAACAAGAATTTTGGGTCTAAAGAACAAAAATTGGCAGCAGCAGAGCGTGTTTTGCATTTCATACAGTGCAACATAATCAATCGTTTCGTTCTACAGACTGTAGTTCGAAACTTGTTAAGAAGTGCTTCGAACCACAATATGCTTGCGTAAGAACAAAATATGAAGCGATCGTGACAAATGTGATAAGCCCCTATGCAATTTCAAAACTTCAGAAAGAGTTGGATCAGGTAAATTACATTACAGTTTACACAGATTCGTCGAACCATAAAGTTACGAAATTGTTTCCATCGTTGGTGCGCTACTTCCTTCCTTTGAGCGGAGTGCACGTTAAAGTTCTGGATTTTCAAGATCAGTGTGGTGAAACGTCCGATATTGTGTCTTCGTATAGCCTGAAGACATTAAATGAATACAACATTGAAACTAAATTTGTTGGATTATGTGCTGACAACACCAACTGCAACTTTGGAAGAGCAGCAAGGAAAGGTAAAAAAAAATGTTTACAGTATTGTTCAGGAATGCTTAAACAAACCAATTGTAGGTGTAGGTTGTTCTGCACATATAGTGAATAATTGTGTACAAACTGCGATGGACTGTTTACCGATTTGCATAGAAAGTGTGGTGCACAAAATATACTCATATTTTTACATATATACAGTACGTGAACATGCTTTTGTGAATTTTGTGACTTCGTGGAGATAGAGTTCTCAAAGCTTCTTTCTTACAGCAAAACTAGGTGGCTCTCTTTGTTGCCAACCGTAGAGCGCATACTTAAACTCTATTCAGCATTGAAATCATACCTTCTATCACAGGACAAGTGTCCCACAATCATTAAAATGTTCTTTGAGGACCCCCTATCTGAAATATGGCTTTATTTTATCCATTCCAATGCATGACTTTGTTCACTTTCTAGAGGGTCAATATGTTTCTATGATAGAAGGTTCTGCACTGATTGTAGAACTTAAACAAAAATTAGTTGACAGATATAACTGCCTTTTTTGCCTCTTGCAGTCGAAACTGAAAAGTCTGGAGGAAAATGTTTGTATGTCAAGTTTTAAGGAACATGTGCGTTCATTTTATTCAACTTGTATTGAATATATTAAGCAGTGGTCCTCTACCTTTTCTGAAATGACTGTGTTGGATTGGGTAAAACTGGATTCGATGATCGAATGGGACAGGGTGCAAAATAGCGTACAATTTTTCAACAAATGGTCAGGAAAGCAACTTAATGATTCTTATATCTTTGATGAAATTTCAAATGTAAGAGCGTATGCTACTCTTGCAAAACTGAAAGCATGGAACACTGCTCAAATGAGAGTAGATTTAAGATGGGGTGAGATTCAAATATTTTCAGGAAAAATGTATTTCCTTTTATCAGGTATTTGATATTGTAGAGTTCAGTTTGTGGCTTCCAGCTACAAATGGACCCACTGAGAGAGTTTGCTCATTAATGAATAACATGTGGACTGCTGAGAAATCTCATTTGAAAACTGAAACTCTGAAACACCTAATAATAACTAAATATAATTTCAGTTGTACCTGTAGTGAATTCCATGATATGGTTATGGAAAATACAAAGTTATTACATGTTATTCACTCGAAGCAAAAATACAGAACCATTAAGGATGATACTTAAATATTGGTACATTTGATTATGAAATATTTGTTAATTTGAAGTTATTGGAATTGTTGTAAAGACTTAAAGTGTAAGTGACATGTTCTCAACAAAAGTTTGCTCACAACTGTAGTTTGTTTAATATGTCAAATTTTAAATACATTTAGTTTTCATTTTTGTTTTATGCCACTCATATACTTTGGGGATTCATCAAATAAAAGAATAATTATTTTTAAAACTTTTGTCCTTTATGTCTTTCCTTCTTTGAAGAAAGTTTGTCATGGTATGTGTGTACTGTTTTTTGCTGGTAAGGATCTGGTCACCCTACTCAACGATCAAGTTCAGGCAGAGACACGAAGCCGGGAACTTCATGGCGAGATGGTAAGCATTTTTTTCATGTGCATAGATATTCAAAAATACATTGTGACGTAATTGTTTTTAATGTTCGCTTGTGTCATACAAAGCACGAACTAAGTAGACCTACTTATACTTATTTCTGTAGTAGATAGATTCGTTTGCGATAAATAGGAGAAGATGAGTATTAAAATGAACAACATAAGCTAAAATGGTACTAATTTACTATTCCACAAACAGATTTCTTCATTTTTATACAAGAAACTACTTACGGTAATACGTTCCTGTAGCATTGTCTAACATCTGGAAGGTGTTTTCTGTCATGTGGGAATGTATCATAGCGTAAATTCATGCTTTTTGTTGAAAATTAATTCTCCGACGGACAACAGCCTTTGGCGCGTATACCTTCGTAGATCATCACGCGTCGTGCTTGTGTTTTGTTGATGTTCATTGGAATGCAGTGTTTCCAACCTTCTGTGTTTCCAACCAGAAATACAAACATGATTTGTCGTGGATGCGTAGTGAAATACATACTGGGAGCCCCACAAACCATTGACGGATAGCCCCAAAAACCATTCACGGATAGCCCAACGAACCATTTCCGGCAAAGTTAGGTTAGGTTAGGTTAGGCAAGCATAGTTAAAATTTTGTTCGTAAAACAATGCGAAGAAGTAAAAAAAAATGTGAAAAAAATTAAATGCCATCAGCTTTCTTCACGAGTGTTTTTTGGGTTACGAAGGTTGGAAACACTGGATACCGAATGAAAATCGACAAAACACAAGCACGACGCGCGATTATGTACGAAGGTGTACGCGCCATACTGTGCCATAGGCAAGCGAGACAACGCAAATAAAGAAGTACTCGTAATGTGAAAAATTGACATTACTTTCATCAAAAAAACGTGAATACACCTTAAAGAATGTTCCGCGAAGCAGATAGGTAAGTACGAATGTTAAAAGTGACGAAACGAAGAAGTTACAGGTTTTTGTGGAATAGTAAATTTTTACCGCCAAAATGTAAACATTTAATTAGCCAACACATGTTCGGAATACTGACATAACTGCCCTTGTACGACATTTTTGCAGCGATAATCCTTTGTTTGAACCAATCCGACTGGCTTCTTATTACAAGGTTATGGTTACCAGACGTCCTCTTTTCCCGGACATGTTCATTTTAGCCTTATGTCCGGCGTCCGGCAGGAATTTGAAAAAAATCCTAGGCTACATTTTGAGCGTTACATAGTTTGAATTAAGTCAGTTTACTTTTTGTCCGTTTCTAGTCTGCCAAAGATTTTGAGGATTATTTTTAAAACAAAATCTTTAAGTTGTATTTATGGCACTTACATTCTTTCATGTCAGCTCTCCATGGTAAGATAAAGCAGACAGACAGATTTGTTGATTTAGTGTTTTAAGTCCACTGCATGCACAGTAAGGCTAATCGGGACTGGACCTACAGTTTAAAGTGGAATCCGAACCACTATGTGCCTCCACCGGGTATCGAACCCGGGACCCCTTGATTACAAGGCGACGACGAAGACTGAGAAAGAAGGCCTCCTCGATGGCGTAGTGGTAACGTCGTCGCCTTGTAACCAAGGGGTCCCGGGAGGAGGCACATGGCATAGTGGTTCGGATTTCACTATAAACTTTAGGTCCAGTCCCGATTTGGCTTTCTGTGCATAAAGTGGACTTAAAACAACAATTCAACAACAACATTCAACTGAGAAAGAGAAAGATGTCATTCCCGACATTTATAGTGCACTTGGAACTAAATATGTATCGTAATTCCTACAAAACAGGTTGGAATCGCCATTAATTTCTATCAAAACAAAGGATAATTTTTCGGAACGGGCTGGTTGATTGATTAATTGAATTGGGGTTTTAAGTCCATTTTATGCACACTAAGGCTAATCGGGACTGGACCTACAGTTTAAAGTGGGATCCGTACCACTATGAGTTTCCACCGGGTATCGAACCCGGGACCCCTTGATTACAAGGCGACGACGGAACGGGCTGGGTTCTGGGGGGGAGGGGCATTACAACACACTGTAATTTCCATTTTTAACCTTTATTTGAAAAGTGATCAAAGGCAAAAAATGATAATCGTGGTCATTTTAAGGTTAATTTGTATTTACCACTTCGGTTTTCCCCGAGTTCTTCATTACTTTCATTTGAAAATTTTGATTTTCTCTAATAATAAAATAAGTGTTATTATTTATATTATTATAATATTATAAAATAATATTTCAAATCTTGAAAAAAAAATAGCATGCCATGAAAAGTGGGTAACCTATTTTAATAGCAAAGTGGACTGATGAGATAAATCAATTTCTCATAGTCTCTAAAGGATTTGGTACTGGCTCAGTAAAATTTCAAATAGTTTCACTGTTGTTCAGGGTTTCATAAGTATATTTTGAATATACCTGAAATTGTGAGAAAAATTGGCAGAACCCTCGACCCTCTGTACTTCCTGGAGAAAGTTAAATATTGCATGGTATAAGAAAATTATGTTTATGAATGTTTTCCGTTATTTTTAGCTCGCGGTGGTGTAACATTGTGAAATAAAGTACTTTGTTACCCTAGCGTGTTACCTTACCGTCAGGCAGAACAGCGCGAGTGCTTGGCGCAGGCGAATAAAGCACGCAACACAACATTCCACTAATTTTACGCCGTTAGAAGTGTTGGAGTTGACAGTAATATCCGACGTGTTCTTTTGCTATTTTAGTGTGCACGCAAACTGTTTTTTACTAATAAAAAGCTGCGAAAGTACTCCAAGATGACAGTGTTTTACTTAGGCGGGCCATACTTTGGGATCCAATATTTCCGTTATTTGCGTTTTCCGCGCGCATTGAGTGGTAGGGTTACTATCGTCATTAACATTATAGGCTTATAATATTGCGATATTAAAGAAATAGTCATGGGAAGCTGATTTATTATTATTATTATTATTATTATTTCGAACATATTTCAGAGGGGATCGAACCCCAATAACCTCCCCTTCTCTTGGCACGCCATCATAATGTGCTGTAGATCGCGAACACAGAACAGAATAATGAACAGAAACGTACTTGTCAGCCCCTTCCTTTTTACCTAGAACTGTTCGGTTCTTGTAGCCTATCATTTTTTTGTGGGGGCAGGGGGAGGGTGGAGGCAAAGTGGTTCAAACAACAACGACCCATAATTACCTCTACCTTCTTGGAAAATAACTTTAATCTTACGATTATCGTTAATAAGATTTTGCGCTTCCGTTCTAACACTTTTTTTCAAGTTTCTGCAGATATTTTCTAAGTGGCATAATTCCCACCTGATTTAGTATGTAAAACCAAGTATAAATTTAAAGCAACTACTGATTCTCACCATAATGAGCACATAGATCCCAATTTATTTGGATAGATACTTTAAAGTTTATGCCGCTAATTGTTATTGGGTTGGTGATATAACGTATATCCCAACTGGAGAAGGTTGGTTATACTTAGCAACATATATTGATTTATTTTCTAGAAAAGTTATAGGTCTGTTCGTCAGTGGTTTCCTTCCTCGACCTACACATCATTTGCAACACAACCTACGGTTGTTTCCTCCATTTTTTGAAGAAAATAAATAGGGCTGAGCCGATACCGCTTTGAACCGATACCAATACTCTTACCGATTCCCACCGATACTTCAAAATTGCAAAAATTAAAATTTGTTCAAAATATTGATCAATATTGGAATGTAAATATGCTTCTGCAATTATATGCATCAATTTACCAAGAAATTTGCTTTAGAATATTCAAGAATTACATCAGAATATTAAAACGGATGTTATGTAATCACACAATGCAGTTTTCGTGCAAAATTGATGTAAAATAAAAAGAAAGTTGGAATTTTGCACTATTTTCAGGATAATTAGACTCTTCAAAAGTGTCGCTTGGCATTTTTGCGGACCCCGTGAAAGATCAATATGGCGGAAAAGTATCGGCTGGTATCAGCAAATGAATTCCAACCGATACCAGCCGATACCGATATATCGGCATCGGTATCTGCTCAGCCCTAAAAATAAATCATTAACATGATTCCGTATGCCTTCTGACCTAGAGGTAATTAAAACGCGCTGAGAAGCGAGATTCATGTTGGCGGATTTCTGTTCATTACGCTTACCTTAAAAAGTAAAGGAAGAAAGGGGAAGAGTTTGACTCACAAAAAATGACAAGGAGGTGACTTGCTTTTACGTCTCAAGTCAAAACTCCTAAACTGATTGCTGACTTCAGGAGAAAGAACATGTGCGAGGGAGAGAGAGAAAGGAGGGGGCAAGATATAAAGGCAGATCGATATCAGGAGAGAGAGAGAGAGAGAGAGCAAAGAAGAAAATAATAACACCGGAGGGAAAACGTAGAACCAGACCTGATCACAAAAGGATGATACTATGATTAAGAAAAGAAAATGGAAAGATACAAAGAATTTACACACAAAAAACAGAGAAGAGTAAAGAATTACATAAGAGGGAGAAGGCAAGAATAAGTAATCAACTCTCCCGTATTGCAAGGGGGAGAGGGGGTCAAGTGATCCCCCTTGGCCGTCCCTGCGGGCGCCCATGTCTCGTTCCATATCAGATGAGGTGAAAAACTGGAACAAACAACAACGAAAAGAAATTTTTGTTATAATAGGAAGCTTGAAATTCGGATTTTCGCCTTTGTTTCGCGTGAAAGAGAAATTTTTATGCTTTACTCGCTAAATTGCTGGAAAACTAAGATTATGTAATGCACTCGTGTGGGTTAGAGATTTCGCCAGCTTTCAGATTGTGATGCCTGGTGCGCTGCGAAGTCAGAAGACCTGGATTCGAATGCTTGTGCGCCGAAATGATGCATCAACGACAAAAATGGTACTGAGAAAAGTTGTTTGCTTTGATGTGCTTTAAATGTTTCTGTGGTCCGCGGGCACCATTTTAATAACACCCTGTATGTTCGCATTCTATAACACGATATTGCTGACTTGGCCTAGGCATGGATGTTGGTGAAGTGTCCATTAATCAATTTCATCACATCACTCATCCCCATCTTCGCAAAACTAGCTAAAAGTGGCACAAAAAGCGAAGTAAAACAGAACAAATCAATCAACATGAGATTGCTGCACATCACACGATTACTTCAGAGTCAGGAAAAAACACTGAAAATCATTAGGTTACCAGCAAAGCATATTCATTTTACGTAATTACATTCTTCTTCGCACCAAATCTTTTGTGCACCGTAGAACCGCAAGAACCGGAATATCAAAGGTCACAAAATCACGCACACAAGAGAGAAATGCAACCCTCGCACTCTAAGCCTCCACATTTTCCGGGCAATAGCCCCAACCACTAAAGGTCAGCATTCCACGAGGGGCAAATTCAAATACCTGGCTCTGCAAATCTCAAGAGAATAAAGGTTTGAATCAATGTGCTTAACTTCCATTATTCCTCAAGAAAAAATGGATTTTAATCTTGCTTCTGCAGAACATGTTTGATTCTCTGTTATAGTCAGCCTGGATTCTAATTATTGTAATTCCTTTCATTAACAAATATTCATTCTTCTCTGCACATTTGAAAAAAAAACAATAAAAATCTTAGTTCCTTTAAATACTTTTGTTTGGGGGGTTTATTTTCACATTTTTTCCAGGCTTCACACAACGTGAATTCAGACATGAATGCCAAATATCACTAAAGCTCCTCTGACATTTGACTTTATTATCAGATTAACTATACTTGTGGGTGATTCAAATCAGGCAGGCTTTTTACTCGACCTTTCGGATTTTGACCATCTTTGGTGAACGGGTATGGGTCCTATTTTTTGTAGCATTCCTTACGGAGGTATTGGATAAAAACCAAATCTGTGCAGTTGTTTTGGAATTTTTGTCGACCTCCGTGGCACAGTGATTAGCACAGCGTGCTACAACACCAGGGGTTCCGAGTTTGAATACCGATCTGGGCATGTGTGTTCTTTGTGAGTGTCCCTTCATCGATTTTATCATATCATCACTCATCATCATTGTCGCGATTAGCCAAAAAGTGGAATAAAAACGATGCTAAATGACAAAAATCAAGTAAACATTCTTCGGAAATTTATAAAATATAGCTTCGTTACGAAACAAGGTGTTTTGAAATGCGGGAACGAATCAAGTTAGAGAGATATAAACCGTTCTTATATTGAAGGTAAAGAATCAACAATACATATTATATGGTCGAACACTTTTGACACCCAATTGCCGCTACTGGAGTCCAGTGTGTTCTACCGCAGGCTTTTTGAATATATATAACAATACAGGAGTGCTGTGCAAAATTAGTGCTACAATTTAGAATAAGTTTTCATATATAATGTGTTATTTAGGAGAGCCGGGAGAGTTCAAGGGACTATAAGCTATCGATTTGTGACCAGGATGACACCAGAAAATTCAGAGTGACTTAGCTGAAATTCTAACTGCAGATAGGTACACTCAACAGCAAAAGAAACAGTAGGCGAATTGTCCATCATTTTCATTCGGTCTGTATTGCACAATATGATGATCATGAATTGAAATAAAGACGTCAATAAGCAGAGTGCAATTCCTGTTTCGCACCAACATAATGTTATTCCTTAAAACATCACAGAATGTAGAATTAAAAGTAATGAAAATAACAATGGACAATTTGCCTACCATTATCTTTGCCGTTGACTGTACGTACATAAAATGTTTTGAGGAAACTCGGACGATACGTTTTAAGATGGCAGCTGTGTTACGAGTGCTATACCGTGCTGTGCAATTTTTTTCAAAGCTTTGAATAGAAAGAATGCATTAGGCCTGTTGGAAATGAAGGACTTATATTCAGAGTAATTTTAGGGAAATTATTGTAGTACAACTATGCGATGAAATTTTCAAAATATAATGCATAGTTTAAAAGGTAATTTGCAATTCGCAATTTGCAAATATTGTAACTATAATAACTGCCATAAACTTAAACTTTTTGAGATGACATTTATACAGCTGCTAGATACCGGGGATATTTGGTTTCATGATGTTTGGATTGCTGTTTTAAGTCCACTCAGAACTTCTGACCATAAAAGTAGGTATATTTTTTAAAATTAAAAACTTTCTAATATAATTGGCAATTAAGGAGAGGAAAGGGGTCGAAATTTTGGCATTTTTTCACAATATTTGCGGACAATGGCGGACGAAAATAGATTCTTACTGTTTTGCGGGTGTTGAAAATTCTGCTATATTTTAACCTCTATCTAGACCACATTATTTCTAATGTAAAGAAAGAAAATGACCATCTGTTCTGGGGCATCAATTCTTTTTTCACTTTAAAACCTTCTTAAATAGTGTGTAAGAGAGATGATAGTTCAAATTAGTTCAAGTTGTATTGCATTTGGGTGGAATCGGACAAAACTTTGCATGGAAGTAGACTGTGAACCTACAAAAGGTACAAAGGTTTGAAAAATATATTTCTCGCGGTTGAAGTAAGGTAGAGATATACTAGCTAACGTAGTAAACTTGACAAAAGGAACAATCACTCTTCTCGCTGGCATTTCTATACTATTCGACTTGGTTGTATTGTTCAGGTATTTAATGTCACCTATTGGAACTTTTAGATTAACCGAAACATTGAAGACGAGAACGTAGAAAGGGAATGAAAAGAAAGGTATCATCCCAACATATGTCCGAAGAAGCTGGAGAAATTTACAGGAAAACCTCAATCAGGACTGCAACCTCCCAAATATGAATCCATCCTCACTCATCTATACTCTATCCCAGGAATCTCTGGAACAAGGTCACGCATAAGGGGAGAGAAAGCGAATGGACGGAGCTGAAAAAGTACGCGTTGCTGCAAAGGCTGGTAACTGCAGTCGCTTTTACCCTACCCCGCAATCCCATTCCCTCGCACACGTTCACTGGTCGAGCCGTCTCGCGTCACTACTTGCGCGTCACTGCTTGTTTTCGTTCGCTCGCTCCAGAGATTCCCGGGATAGAGTTCAATTCGTTTGCTGTTTCCTCGATGGTAGAGTGAGATTATTTCCGTAACATCTCTGGCCGTTCTGCGCTTGCACCTTGGGAGCGAGTCATAACTCCCGACACCTCCAATCAAGAGGTGAACCGCTGACGTCATCTCTACTCTGCGCCTATAGCTAACTCTATTGCTCACGCTGTACACTGCTCGTAGGCTCGCTGGCTAGACTCGCGCAGTCAGCTGGAGATGTTCCGAACGCACGCGGACTCTGCCTTCGATCCCCCAGCCTCGATTAGCCTATTTGTGCATAGAGGGGACTGGAAAGAAACTTTGACCTAATGCGTTGGATCATATATTCAATGTTTCGTGAATTGTGATTGGTAATTATGCACAACTAATACAAGGAAACCGGACTTTATGTCTGGGGAGAACTGCAGTAGATAATTACGTTAGTTCCACGAATTTCCTTTTGATTTATCACGACGATGAAGATGCATTTAATTGATGAAGAGACAAGCACAAAGTAAAATCCATATCCAGATCGGGGCAGGAGTCCAGAATGTTCAGTAGCGAGGTTGTTAGTTGAACACCCATGTGCCGTGTGTGTGTTTCTACGTGGCAGAATGGCCAGCGTGACGTGTTACCAAGCCAGAGGTTCCAGGTTAGAACCCTTGGTAAGGCGGTTTGATTGATTGATTGGGTTTATTTTACTTTGCTATTCCTGCAGTTAATCGCGACGATGAGGATAAGTGATGATAGCATGAAATTGATGAAGGGGCACTCACAAAGAACACCAATGCCCAGGCCGGGATTTGAACCCCTGGTATCGAGGCGCGCTGTGTTAACCATTCCGCCACGAATGTCGCTCTTGGTAAGGTGGTTCGAACCTGGGAATGTTAAGTGACGTGCTTGTCCCATCACCTATTTCACGAAATTATCAGTCATCCCAATAGTCGCGATTAATAGATAGAAAAGCTACGTAAAATATTCGAAATATGTAGAAGGGTAGATAGAAAGGAAGAAAGAAAAATATAAATAGAAACAGAGAAGTGTCTACTAGAAAATAATAGGAGAAAAATCGAAAGATATATTTTCCACCTTTGATGTCTCGTAAATTGTACATGTGAAATGGAACCTTGTTAAGTAGGTCTCTTAAATACAAACATTCCTGGGAAACATTCTTGGACGTTTTTAGAAGGTTGCCCCAATCTGTTTTCGGTTTCCCACACTTTGTAAAGTCAATTTCGTAACAAGTTCAATGATTCCAGGTGGCACCACCTGTAGCTAGATTCCGAAAGCACAAGTGTTCACTTTTGCTGTGATGTGACTGAGAATATGTGCTTGAAGTACAAAGTTTTGAAGTTCAAATTCAAATTTTGAACATGGTAATGATATCATAACATAATATTTACGAAAATAATAATAATAATAATAATAATAATGAGAGGAAAATTAGATGGTTCGTATCAGGCGAATTTCTCCTCTTCAGCTCAATACTGTTGCAACGTATAACGCGTCTACTAATAAGTCAAAGGCTCTTTGATTCCTTCCTAAATATTAGTTCGTTACTTGAACTTGTCGCCTTTAGCCCGAGGGTGTGCAAGTTTATCTTCCTCAACAGGGAAATAGCGCGTGATTATGTTTGTTCTGTCGCACTTAGCGCAGCGACATTTTCAGTTGATTTCTGAACAGCTGTTCTGGTACTAGTAGCAGTACGGAACACGGCCAGAAGATGTCTCTACAGTAGCACCGCTCGATACTCTGTGTCCAGCCTGGTACTCCACGGCGCTCGCCTTTCAAATCGTCTTGCAGTGTAGGATTACAAAGTGTGTCAGCTCGGTGTGTACTGAGGGTTGCTTGACCTGCAGGAATAAGAATGGTTTCCAGGGCGACAGAATTATGTAGAGAAGACGGAAGAACGGGTAAGTAACCACAAAAGTTCATTCAAAGAAGCAGAACGTCGAATGCAGCCTCAGCTCTTAAAAGCTGCATCTCCCGTGTATTGTGAGGATATGTTTACTTTAGTGGAGAAACATGTGACTGTCAGATCCGATCTGACAAATTTAAAATGTTTCACTGCGAGAGGAATCACAGTTTTACATCTGCGAGAATATTCTTCGATTTTTGCATCCTCTTTTGAAAATGCATATCAACTGCGTACCATGACAACATGAAACTCGTGCCTTATCAGGGATCCTATCTACACCGTTTACATTTTAAAGCCGTGTTCTAATAAGGGGATCGCGCTATAGAATATCTTTCATCTAACCGCGGCACATTTTCTGTTAAATTTAACGTGAATCTAAGCTGGAATGTATAATGATTAAAATCAGATGGCATTGTCCTGGCATTTACAACAATTATTGATATATTAAAAATTATCTGCAGACGGACGCAAATTTACTACGCGTTAAATTTGTTCTATGGTTCCAAACAATTGGATTTTGGGCCGTTCTGTTTGTTCATTTAACAGAAGAATGCAAGACATCTTTTATGCTGTCAGCAAGGTAACGAAATATCTGAGTTTGTTTAAAGAGCACGGGAAAGATAATTTGTGAAACATTAACACCGATTATATATTTCACAATTAATAAAACTATGTTGTTCAACCATGAATTTTGTTTGCAGAAACGAATTTTTAATAAGCTTAATTTTGACGTAATAATAATAACAAAATAAGTCCTTTATGTTTCTTAGCTACGTGCGGGTAGATCATTTTATATTTCAATATTATATTTAATGATGATGTAATAACTAGTCAGAGCTCTTACACACAAACAAAATAACGTGACATGGATTCTAGACATTTAATAACATCGTTTTAAAAATCTCATCAGGACCCTATATGTTTTTTGAATAACGGGGACTCTGATAACGAGACAACGGACGGCTCTTGTTGGTTAAAAATACTAGAACGTGCGTAACAACTAAACTAACAATATGTAAATAATATTTTAACTCGCTATTTTAGATTCTCCCCTGCAAGAAAATACAATTCCTCTGTTCAAACACCTCAGTCATAAAATATTACGGCTTTTTTATGTGATACATACAATTTTCAAAGGGTATGAATTTATATGTATATTTTAAAAATTGTGTTATATTTAAATTATTTTGGCAACTTCTCATTCGTATATTTAAAAAAGAGACACAAGTATACAAAAAACACACAAAATAAGTTTCGTAGTGTAATTGAACTCTATTAATATATAATTAATGCTGCGTGATGCTATATTGGAACCTAGATGTCATCTTATTAATGAAAATACAGAATTGCTTAAATTCTGTACAAAATATATGTGTGTGTGTGTTTGCTTTTCCCTTACTATTTATTTTCTGTATTTTTCCGAGAAATTTGTGGAGCAAAAGTGCCGCGAAGTATAATAGTAGCAATAATTAGCTTCGTACTGCATTCAAAATCTTCGAAATAGGATGATTGCATCTAATTTCCATCATACAAAAGCCTGTGTCCTTTGGTTTACTTGATTTGAAATTAGCTTGTGACGTATAGGCTAATCGAGACAGTTCGCATCTCCATTGAAAATCTTAACCAGATAGAATTGAATTAAGGAAATACAGTATTTTGATGTGTAGTCACATTTCTCTTTGAAAGTAGTTAGTTTGTTTGTATTTAAGTAACGTGGCTTTTCTACTTCTTCAGGTTAATTCCAGCGAGACAGTAATTTCCCGTGACCTTTGAAACAAATCTATTGTGAATTTATCTGTTATTGCTACATAATTATTATTGTACATGTTATTTCTACATTTTCTTTCAATTATAAATATCCAGGTTTAATCACTGTAATGAGTCAACGCACCACATACGCAAGACGGTCTGAAAAATTCACCGAACATGTAATAGCAGAGCATTTGGCACATGTTCTTCTTCACAGTGTTAATTATTTTAATAAGTAATGAATGCATTTCATCTTTGATAAAATCATTATTCTGCAGTCAAAGTATTTTTTAAATTAATAAATATACTTATTTACATCATTAATTGTGATTGTAATATATGCTTTTATGCTGCTATATCGTTCCTAATACCTTTCTGATGCAAGATTATTAATATAAATAGACTTGCAGAGGTAGTATTTAACATTAAGAATTATTTACGGTCTTTTAAATACATCATTCTTTTTCTACTCTTGCTGTGTTGAATTTTGCCAATCTGTGCTTCAATTTCTAGCACACACATACTCATAACTGCACATTACCGTGTAGTATAATTAATGCAACCATCATGCATTGATTAGAGAGGTATCGTAGACTTGTGCTTGGCGAGCCTTCATGGGTCATTACGATGATAACTTTATGAATATATTTGCAATATATTATCAAAATAAAATTCCTTCTTGTTCTACAAATAAACCTTCCAGATGAGGTTATTGCGCCATTGTTGTCTGGCATGAAGGATGTTCATATCTTAATATACCAACTTCAATTATATAAGAATTGCAAGTTACAAATTTCGCGGGGAACATTATGAATATTATTACATTGACCAATAAATGCATGTGTGCATGTGCATTTGTAAGAGTACAGAACTTCTTCCTGTCAATGGGCATAGAGTGGTGTAAGGGGTGATGCTTCCACGTAGTACACCCAATTGCCAACCTCACTTCCACGTAAAGCCCCTATCACACGGAACTGGATTTCTATTTGGAATGCTCTAGTTGACGCTGGACTGGCTACCCATTTGCTAGTTTTCGCCTCACACGGTACTTGTTATACCGTACTTGTCGATAGTCTTTCGTTCCCATAATGGCGGCCGCGCGAGATGTAAACAACGTATCACTTCACACTTTTAAAATACGATAACTATCCAACCGAGAGGAATATCGCATCGCATTAAATGGTTTTAGGTAGAGAAGAACGGCGCTGATAAAATACATACTTTACAACGTTTACTATACACGTATGGAAGAATATTTTAGCTTTTTCAATTGTAAATATGCCTTTCGTGTTGTATGCACTCGGAAGCCACAGACAAAAAAAGGCTACTTTACAAACTCACAGAATATCTTCACATGGCCAAACTTTGCTCTGATTGGCTGTTCCACAGAATCTAGTCCAAGAAGTTAGTAGCAATTAGAACATGTCCCATTCCTCAAAACCAGTCAAGCAGTCAGCCAGGCGGCCATGATTACTACCCAGAAAGTCAGTTCATCGCCAACTAGGGCATTCTAACTAGAAATCCAGTTCCGTGTGATAGGGGCTTAATACACCCTGGACTGCATTTTGCAGACTAACGAGGCTCTGGCGTGTGGACCCACGCCAGTATACTTTTCGTAGGACTGTGTGTGTGTGTGTGTTGTACTGTGTTTTGTCTTTATATGTGCTGAGTGTCTTTTCACAGCCTCGGCTTTTAACCATGGTAAGAATAATTTAATCCTCACAAACGTGTTTTATTTTTGCTTTGATAAGGGACTGGACCCAGTATAGTGTGACGGGTTCAAAGTAGCCTAAGTGCTGACGCACCCAAAGTTTTAAATTCAAATTCAAAAAATTCAATGGGCATAGAATTTATAACGATTGTTAATTTATATAATACGGGAGATAACCAGATGTAGTAAGCAAAAATCTTGTGTTGTATGTGAATATTATTGTGGTTAACGTAGCAGTAATAGTAATGATACAAATTCTTTATTTATTATTTCTGACAAAATAACTTTCTACGTTAGGGTATTTTGTTCTTGTTCTCTCGTCAACAACCTATTATTTAGAGAAAACTAATAAGTACACATATAACATTAATTACTCGCTAGGGGTGCTCACAGGGGGGGGGATTATGACGCAGGCTGCGCCATCGAGTTTTTTGGGGGGATTTTTCCCCTTCAAATAATGTAAAATTCAACATTTATATATTTTTCCAAATTTTATGTAAACATTTTACACCTTAAATTCACCATATGTAATCCATTAGATGAAGAAAAGAAAGTGTTTAAGGGTATTTTCGAAGGGGAAGGGGGAGAAATATCCAACTCTTACATATTAGGTCTTTTGATTTGATTTGATTTAGTTTATTTTACTTCGCGTTTTGTGCCTCTTGGCTAATTTGCGAAGATGTGGATGAGTGTTGAAATGATGAAATTGATGAATGGACATTCACAAACAACCAAGCCCGACGGGATTCGAACCCGGGACCCTTGGCGTCGCAGCGCGATGTGCTAACCACTCGGCCGCAGGGTCGGGCACATATTAAGTCTTAATTGACACGTGGGTTCTGGGGGGAATTCTGAATTAAACCTTGTGGGGGACAGTATCCAATTCTAGGTCTTAGATTATGGCGGGCATTTTAGTTAGAGGGGGGATTGAGCACTAAATTGAGGGGGTATCGAATTCTTGTGTATTACTATCGTCTTACACTGTTGCGGAAATTCTGGTGTGGAGATTTTTTGGAGGAGACAATATCCACTCTTCAATATCAACAGTAAGCCTAAAATTGGCATGGAAATTTTTGTGGTAGGATTTAATTTAAATTAAATTTAAAGGAGGAGATATGAAGTTCTTGATAAAGTGTTAAATCTTAGAGTGTCAAGGAATTTCTGTAGTGATGAGAGAGTTCGAACATTAAATTTTGGAGACTGTATTTAGCGATATGGTATCCATACGTTTTCGACCCCAAACGTGCCAAATGAGAAGCTGGAAAAGACTAAATATCTTGGGATCCCAAAAAAGTATTGACACCTCATTAAATTAATAATCTTGAAAGCCTGCAAAGAAATGGATGTAAAAATGTTCTTGCTCTCTTCGCTCGCAATTGTGTGTTGCGGGAATGCGGGAATGCGTCAACGCTTTACTGAGGTGAATGGGAAGTTTTATACTAGAGCTCCATTACAAAACACAAGCGATATTCTCGATATTCGTTAGTAACATCATTTCTTAAAATATAATGCTTATTTTAAAGCAGGTGCATCATTTGGAACAAGAAGCTAAGGAAAAAGTTACTTTCGGTATACACGCTGTCGTAATTAAATACTTTGTAGGGATTACGATATGGTTTGAGGGCGGGAATTATATGTTTTGGGGGGGACGCATGCCATGATTTGGGGGGGATGCGCCATTGGCCTTGTGGGGGATGGGCACTCCTGTGGTCTCTCATACTACTCTCACATACTGTTTCGTACATTTTTCTGAATAACTTCGATGGGATAGCAAGGAATTAGATTTTGATATCTTAATATCTTCTACAAATATTGCGGTACTGCAAGTCGTGAGTCTAAATTTACAGATTATGTTTGTGTTTTTTCGTTGTTACACTTCACCATTCTTCTTTATAATTGACCATTCATTTGAAATCTGGCTGTGCGCCAGTCATCAAGCAACAGTTTCTATCGGTTCGTAGTTTGCTGCGGAATCGGTCATCGTATGTCACAGTGGGGAGAGAAAATCTCTTTCCTTTCTTTACTGTGCTGTCATTACTATAAATTAAATGGTAAATATTCCTCACGTTACAGTATATTTTGTGCTTGAAAAAATGAGTAATTCTATCAATCCACCAGTTGGTTCTCTTGTAATGCGTTAATCTTAGGCAGAAGCGATAGTTATTCAGTTTTCCCCATGTAGTCAGAATATTAGGTGAAATACCCAGTATTTTCATGAGTGATGTGACAACTTTTCAGCTTGTAAATGTTTTTGCATTTCCAGTGTGTTTTATGACAGTGTGAGACAATATATTCCCCTATCAACTTCCCCGTTGGTACGTCACTGACTGGCAAGGTCTTTACTTAGCGACTATCTTTTCCAAAAGTTCTCCCCGTCTTCTTTGATTTTTCTTTAGAACGAAACAATCATATCGTGATGAATGACATATTATTTATCTCCTTTTTTTGTCGGCTATTTGGCCGAGCGCGTTAGTGGTCGACTCTCGATCTCGACACCGAAGTTACCGGGATCGAATCCTTGTCTGGGCATAGATGTTCCTTTTGAGTGTCCCTTTATCAATTTCATCTAATCTGCTCTCGTTCCAAATATCTGTTTCAGAGTGATCAGCGCTACGACACCAGGGGTCCCGAGTTCGAATCCCAGACTGGGCATGGGTGTTTGTGAGTGTCCCTTCATCAATTTCATCATATCATCACACATCCTCTTCTTCGAGATTATCCAAAAGTGGCACAAAAGCGAAGTAAAATGAACCAAATCAATCAATCTAACTGCACTTACCCTCGTCGTCGCGATAATCTAGAAGTGGAAGCAAATCGACGTAAAACAACAAAAAAGTAAATACGAAATGTTTTTTTCTCTTGTTGTGTGTCTTCCTAATGTATGTCATATTTTACGTCGCTTTTCTGTAACTTTTGACTTATCGCAGCGATAATGATGAATAATGATTGGATAAAATTTATGAACGAGCACTCACAAAGAGAACATCCATGCCTAGGCCAGGACTTGAACCTGGAACCTTCTGTGGGCCCAGAGCACCGAGGCGGCTTTATTATGTGTAACAATGTTGTACAAATAACATTATTCCGAAATAATTTTTCACGTTTCTTTTTCACTTATTGAAAACGCTTGAATTCTAAGTCAACATGTTATCTCAGTAGACAACTAAAAATTTGCATAATAAAATTGCATTACATATCCAACGCTTGACCATGACTGTAGTCTTCGTATATACGTATAGCCTTTTTTTGCCATTTTGTTCTTTTTATCATTTTGATTTTCAGTTATTGAGCGTTTCTGATTGGATTGTTTACTCTGTCGTCCGGTTTTCAAGATAGGTGCACTCGAGGCGGACAAATGATAAAAATCTTTCTTAACTTTCTTCAAATAAGTTACAGAAAAGTGTAATATCTGTCAGATCCGCGTTTACCTTTTATTGACTACTGAAGAAAAGAAGTTGACGTCGAACTTCGAAAACAGGGAGAAATAGACTTTTTGGGTTCTTTTCTTTCGTAGAAAACAAGGGGCAGTGTCTTAGTTAGTTATCTTCTTAAATTGCATTTGTATACTTGTTTGATGATGTACTTCAAGTTCAATAATATAATACTTGAAATGATACATAATGTCAAATTATTTCCATGTGTATAACCAATTCTACTTATTCCAATTCCTTGCTTGATGAGTGATTAGATAGTGTCTGTAAATATCATATTTCTCTTTCACTCTATTTATTATGAAACCACACAACTTTAGACATAGGCGTAACTTGACGGGGACAAAAGGGGCACTTGTCCTCCATAATTTTCAGGTTTACTAAAATTTACGTGTTAAGGGTATTTTTGTTAACACTCTGGGACTTGAGGAGTAAAGTAATTTTTGTGATTTTTGTGATGTGAGTTATTTAGCAAAATAGACCTGGACGCTATATTTATTGGATGGGAAACTTTTCGATTCTGCCTCCCAGAGTTAAGCCTCAAATCGTCAAATGCCAATCTGCCCCCCCTCAAAATTGGACTTCATGTTACGCCTATGACTTTAGGTTTAACTTCTTGGCAGACTGACAAGACAACATAAAATGTAGATTTCAATCTTTTCAAAAACGTTTTTAATACACATGTAACTGTTGATTTAAATCCTTTTGCGTACAAGAACCTCTTTCCCCCAACGAAGGATACTTATTTATTCTTATTTTCCCTTGTGGGCTTATTAGCAACATCTGCCTTCTTCTACAAAACACATACGTATTTAATCGTTGATACTTTAATTTTTACTCTTGAAAAATCTTCTGCTTCTGTATAACTCTGAAAGTCCACAGGTCAAGAGTAAAATTGACTAGATCCGGTAAATGGCGATACACCTCATAAACTTTCTGACCACGAAATGCAGACCAGAACTGAATCGGCATCAGCGATCCGTAACCTTTAGTTTATATAAATCAACGTTTACCATTTCCATCGTGCTAAATATCTCGAGAATAATGAGCTTGCATACAATGATTATAAATTTACTTTCGCTTGCCTCTAATTTAAACAATTTCGACATTTCTCAGTGTCCATGAATACAGCAGAGAACGAACGAAACGACTCACTGGAAACAATCAAGAACTGACAAGGATTTCTTACCCGTCTCATCGGTTAGAAAAAAATGCTTGGCAGATTCAAATTTGATTATTTCTTTATTTCAATGGAAATTTCGCGCTCATTTTCATCACGTATATATAGTTCATGAATTTGTAATGGTCGAACTACACACTCTGAACTAATTAGAAAATATGTGAAGTAGAAATTAGCCAGGATATGTATAGTTCATTTTATTACGGGAATCTTGTTCTTGTCTCGATTTTTAAATGCTGTCTCGGTACTACCCTTCTCACAATTTCTCATAACTCTTTGCTCTGTAGGCACAGTACCAGGCGCAGATTTATTTTGAACTTGATGAGTGAATGGTGACAAGGCGAGAACTTGTATAAATAATATAGAAAAAGCACATTTAAGTTACCCTCAAGGTTAAACAGTAATTATTACTAATGGACGTCACTAGATTACTAGATTGGATTATAACCTGGAACCTTCTGTTGCAATATCGTCAGACGATCATTCAACATACTCGCCCACCGAGCGAGGCGAAGACGGTCAGTACAACTTGGAAGCCTGCTTGTTAATACGTATTTTTCTTTCTTCCTTTCTATTTCGTTTATTTTACGTCGCATTTCTGTCTATTTGGTTAATCATGACGATTGGACAAACACAATGAAACCTCCATATCTTGCAAAGTTATGACCACTCTGCTACGAAAGCCGGCGTTATTTTTTCTTCATTCATGTGTATAATATTCTACTACACACAAAATGCAAAATTTTTGCAACATTCATTCGAGAAATGGGAAAATATGCATAGGTATGTAATGAAAAGAAAATAATTTTAATACTGGTTAATACTGTTCTAATGGAATAAGTGATATGATATGTAACAGATTGTAGAAAATTAGCTGAACGTGAAGTTTTTTTTGGGGGGGGGTGAAAAACAGGACTGCATTGTGTAATTGCGGCTCTGTGTTGAATTCTAATTTCTTCTCCAGTGCTCAGATGCAAGGTGGAAACATACCGGTTACCAAGACAACATATGGACTATTGCCTCGAAATTTACTGCATTTTACTTTCTAGAAATAGTATGTATCACTAGCTACACAAACCTATTTGTGGATTTAGTAAACCTGATTTGACAAAATGAGGAATTCTTATAAAGTAATTGTCAAAATTATAAAATTCAAGGGTGAAAGAAGAAACGAAAACCTTTTATTCAAAATGTTTAGACCCTTGCCCATGGAGCTTCTGAGGTCTCAGATCCTTACCACTCTTTCTTCTGTTGCACCACTGATGCTAATTATAGTTACAGTCCCATATCAAGTAGACCGAGTAGTTTTGATAAACTAAGCACCTCACATCGGGATCTTTCACTAAAAGTTTGGTAAATTGGTATTTAAATTTGTGTAAGTCCGTGAGTTTGTGGAATTAGCTCAAATCCAATGGCTCTCCTCGCGTAATTTTTGTAGCCTTATGTAGGCACTTCTACATACGAATGCGCGCGGAGCACAAACACACACACACACACAATTTCAGTGAGGGTGCTTCTAACTACTCCTGAACCATCGGTGAATATTATCGTTATGTATAGATTTTCCCCTAAGTGCCAAAAATTAACAACCAGACGGGGGATGCAGAAACCAGAAGTGGAAATTCCCCCATAACCCCTTAAAATACCACCCTGCACAAGCCCACTATTTACTTAATTTAATTTATTTAATTAATTACTGCCGTCAACAGAGGCAACACTATTCACATCTATTGAAAGAAGTCACCCGAATTCATCCCCATTTCACTGGAAAATTTTCAAACACCACACTGTGTTGCCAATCTTGAATATGGAAGTAAATTGCTTGAAAATTGTTCAGTGACAGATATCATATTGTTGCAAGGTTAATTTGAATTAGGTCTGCTCTGTGACGAAGTGGTTAGCGCAGTGTGCTATGAAACCTCAATTTGCTTATTGAGGTAGTAAAACCAAGCAATATAACCAGAATACCTTAAAAAAATCTTAAATAATATGTATTGTGCTCTATAAACTTCGCGAGCTTTGTATAAAGGCCATTTTTGTACAAGACACATCTTTGCACTTGATTCATTTTTCAATGTGATTCACATTATGTGCATTTGTGTAAGTTACTGATTCCGACAATTTTGCATCACCCTTGCCAGTGCGACTTACTTGAGGCCAGAAAGTTCAAACTGATTTCATTGCTCATTAAATTGTCAGGAAGTCTTCCTGGAATTTCTAAAAACAGTCCATTTCGTAATATTGATTTTCTTTCGGGTCAAATTAAACTTGTACTAGTTCCCTCTTGGGGACCGTTGTATTTTTAACATGTTCGAAATCGATTTGAGAGCTTGGTACACACTGCTACGGAATGTCGTGCTCCTTGGAAGTAACACGTGATTTTCAACAGGGAAGTTTCCGTCTTCTGGAACAAAACACGGTGAAACGACGCGTAGACGCGATTGTATTGACATCGTTTGTTTGTTTTGGCATTTGTACACAGTGTGCTTCCAGAGTGATTGCGAAAATGGATTGGATTCGAACAGGGAAATCATGGTTTGCCTTCATGTTACTATTAACACTACACAGAATTAGTTTCAAGCATTGTTTGATTAAGCACTGATGAAATTGCAAGCTAGTGTGTAGACAAGTATCTCAATCACACCACTTTTTCATGGTAAAAATATTTTTTAATGGAAAATATAATTATCAAGGGTATGTTTGAAGTAGACATTTCAACAGCGCAGTTTACCTTTTTGTCTCAAGAATATAACACAGAGATATATCGAAGTTTGAGTTTTAAGTCCACTTTATGCACAGGAAGGCTAATCGGGACTGGACCTAACTTTAAAGTGGAATTCGAACCACTTGTGCCTCCACCGGGTATCGAATCCGATACCCCTTTATTACAAGGCGACGACGTTACCACTAGTCCATCGGGGAGGCCCCAGTGAACATATCGAAGTGGAAAGAAATATCTAAGTAATTACATGATCATGTACATTTTGCATTAATTGATTGATTTCGTTTATTTTACTTCGCATATCTGCAACTTTTGGCTAATCGCAAAGATGAGAATGAGTGATGAAATTGATGAAGGAGACACTCACAAAAAACATCCATGCCCAGGTCGGGATTCGAACCCGGGACCTCTAACGTTGTTCTGTGCAGAGCTGACCACACTTTTTTACAAAAGGTAGTATTCCCCGTTTTTCTCTTTATTCTCAATTTTCACATATCTCGTTTTTTCTCAATTCTCAGCTTTTCTCATTAGGACAAACACTAACATCCATGTCTTACCCGGGATTCGAACCCGGGACCCTTGGACTACTCCGCCATGACCGGGGCCGGCCCATTATGTAATAACAATTCGCTTCTATTGTATTTGTTATTTGTAACGCATTGTTACTTGGAGTTGAATTTGGAGAAGAAATATTCCAGAAGTAAGTCCAGTTGTAAATTTTTAAATTTTGCACAAGAACACTCTAATATTTAACTCCGTGAAATGCTTTCCTTTGCCGAACTTTGTGGGCAGGTGCCCCTGTTTTTTTTTATTTATTTATTTATTTGAGAAATCCTGAATACAGAGAAAATCCATTTTATATCAGGATATCAACAGCGAGAAAAATAGAAATTAACAAATGAGAAGCACGCACACATATGTAACAAGAATAATACAATAAAAATAATAAAAATTAAACAATAATAATAAAACAATAACAAGGGTATAACAAATATTAATTTCTCTTCAGCTGCTTGATGCACGCATTTCTGAAAGCCTGCTTAGATAGATGGAAGCCTGGAGGATCAACTAGTGTATTGTACCTTGTTTGTAGCCTATAGAGAAATGACCTTTGTTCTAGGGATAGCCTTGAGGCTTTTGTGTAAAAGAAGTTGTTACATTTGCTGTTGGTACGTGGGATCCGGATGTGAAGATGTGGCAAGAGTTCGTTAGTGAAAAGTTGTCCATTCATGATTTTGAAAATAAATGTTAGATCTGAAACTTGACGGCGAAGGGACGGATCGTGAATTTGAAGAGTGGATAGAATTTTATGTTTGGAAAAGTTTGCAAGGGCTGGGCATCTATGTTTGACTATTCTGATAAAGAAATTTACCACTTTGTTTGTTCTCTTTATATTGCTATCACAGGCCATTGACCAAATACAGGAACCATATTCAAGAATAGGTACGACGCACGATGTAAAGTAGGTTTTGAGGGCAGAAACATGTGTGATATCTGTAAATCTGTAAATTAGCCCAAGGGTTTTCATGGCTCTCGAAGTTATGTAATCTATGTGGTGGATGAAAGTGAGTTTGCTGTCGAAAATGACTCCAAGATCTTTGTGCTGTTGTACGATTTTGTTGCATAATCTATAGGATGGTGCTGTAAAATTGGATTTGAGGGTAAACCTCATAAAAACGGATTTTTCGGGATTTGTTTTCAGATTCCAGTCTTGGCACCAGCGTTCAATGTGTGTGAGATTGTCTTGCAAGGAACAAGTGTCTTCAACTGAAGCGATGTTTCTAAATAACTTACAGTCATCAGCATACAATAAAATTGAGCATTCTGGAGAAATATATTCATGAATATCGTCCATGAAAAGAGTGAAACACAGGGGCCCTAGAGAACTTCCTTGAGGCACACCGGAAACTACAGGGAGCCATGACGAAGAGCAACCAGATATGATAACCCTTTGCTTTCTATTGTGCAAGTAAGATGAGAGTAATTTAAGAAGAGGTCCGTGAATGTTGAATCTGTTTGAAAGTTTATGGATGAGTTTTGTATGAGGGACAGAGTCAAACGCTTTAGAAAAATCTAAGTAAACGACATCCATGTCTTGCTTGGCACTCAGGCAGTTAACAGCGTTGGTGAGCAAACAAGCAAGGTTTGTGTCACATGAAGCATGAGGAAGAAAACCGTGTTGAGTGGGAGAGAGGAACGGAGTAGCATGCGCAAGGATGGTTCGAATCCCTGCCTGGGCATGCGTGCTAATTGTGAGTGTCCATTCATCAGTTTCATTATATCATCACTCATCATCTTCATGATGGCAAAAAAGTAAGTAAAATAAGTAGGGCTGAGCCGATACCGATGCCAATGTATCGGTATCGGCATCGGTGAGTATCGGTTGATTTTCTTTTACCGATACCAAAGATTTTCAGTGGCTAGAAGAGCGGGCAAAGGAAACAGCTCGTCTCAACATTTGTCCTTTTTAAAAGTTCGTTCACCCTTCCTTGTGACAGATTGGGAGACCAGCACAGAAAGTTCCATAGATTTTCCTAGAAACACTGGATAAAACTCCACCCTCCTGGGAAGCAGATGGCAAGATCAAATACATGGGTAAGTGAAAACTGAACCCAGATGTGACTATGAAGGCACGTAACTGCTTAGTTAACGCGGTGGTAAGTAAACCATTCATTGCCAATTCTTCCTTGAAGATCGTGGTCGTAAGATGGGTGGATGTTTTTAAACCCCCACCGCACTAATGTTGGGTCAGGTAGTTGCGGATTTCTTGGAAAAGAGGGATGAAGGTCACTGCGAAATTAGCTTTGTTTTATCTACGTTCAAGCGGGAAGGGGAATCAGCAATTTATACTTATACTCTTCACTTCTGTCTTTCGTGTGACTGCAGGTATCGGCCAATGAGTGTTACGTATTTCCGCCGAAAGCCTGCCTCCGTGGCGTAGTGGTTAGCACATCGCGCTACGATGCCAGGGTTCAAATTCCGACCTGAGCATGGATGTTTGTGAGTATACATTCATCAATTTCATCACATCATCATTCATCCCTATCTTCGCAAATTAGCCTAAAGTGGCACAAAAAGCGAAGTAAAATAAAGCAAATCAATCAATCAATTATTTCCGCCGATATTAGATTGGGAACATACGGCTTTGAATGACTACTAAGGAAGATAAGCTAATAGGGACTGGACCTAAATTTTAAAGTGGGACCCGAACCACTATGTGCCTCCACTGAGTATCGAACCCGAGATCTATTGATTTCAGGGCGACGGGGAACTTTACTTTTCATCAAATGGACGTACCATCATTATTTTTGTTATTCAATAAATATTCAGTTTCTTACTTCTTTGACATTAATTTCCTTGCCATCTCAGTTGTTTTTCACAAATTGTAGCGGTCTTAACTACACATAAGCTAGATGAGGAATATTTGTTGTTTTATCTCTGATTTTATAGCATCTTTTTACTATTTATGTATTAACAATATTTTTAGTCAAGATACAACCTTAGTGACAATGAAGTTCGAGCAGTCACAAATATAGGAGTGCGTTGTGAAAGAAGGAGAACACATGCATATGCTGAACATATTTTATTCAGCAGGCTACATGGAACAAAGGAAAAATTAAATTTCCGCTGCGACGCAGCAATGTATTTGTGTCCACACAAAATAAAACATTTTCGTCCATCTACACGTGACATTGAAGTTCGACCACTGTTAGAGGGGATCCTGTTTACCATGGTGTGACGCCGCCCCGTCGGCGAATAACTGTGGCAATGCGTCGGGTCATGCTGCGGACGAGTCTTTCAAGGTATTCCACATCGATGCGGTGCCATTCCTCCTGCAGGCAGGCGATAAGAGCAGCCACTGTCGTGGGTCCCCTCTGTTGCACACGTCGCTTAAGAACACGCCACACATTCTCAATGGGCGAGAGGTCGGGACTCGATGGTGGCCATGGCAGAGTTCGCACGTGATGGCGAGTCAACCATTCTCTTGTCAGCCGCGCTGTAAGAGGCCTGGCATTGTCGTGTTGAAAGATGAGACGCCGCCTGTGGAACAGGTGCCTTCGCACTGTGGGAAGATGCCGCTCCAGTATGCGTGTATAGGCGTATGCATTCACAATGCCCTCACGGACGTGTAGTGGGCCAACCCAAGATGCCGTCATGCATCCCCATACCATCACTGACGCAGGTTTCTGTACCCGACGTGCATAACATTTTGCTTCATTCTGTTCCTCCTTCCGACAAATGACTGTTTTCCGTATTTTCCCGTACACAACATTGTAAATGGATTCGTCCGTCCACAAAACCCTGTTCCACTGCCGAAATGTCCATCCCCGGTACATTCGTGCCCACCATAGTCGATTGCCTTTGTTCAACATGGAAAGGAAGGGTTTACGTTTCGCCTTGTACACTCGGTAACCGCATCGCTGTAGGTAACGGCGAATGGTTCTGGTTGACACTTCAATGTGAAAGCGTTCTCGAGTCCATAGTCGTAATTCGGCCACAGAAACATGATTGTTGGTCTGGATATAGCGCCTAAATATCCGTAGGTCACGCACGCTCAGCAGGCGTTTTCGACCGGGGGCCTTACCTGGATCTGTAGTACCCGTATTATGGTCGTGTTTGATGATGCAGTGGACGGTTGACTTGGGTAAGTTCAGTTGGCGCCCTATTTCCCGTTCACTGAGTCCATCCCGTTGCAACTCCACCACTCTTCTCCTCACGGTGTTGTCAATAGGTTTGCCCCTGGCCATGGTGATGATGCACTGCTGTTCCTCGGTTCACAGCACGCGCTTATATACGGCGGACTCCCTTATCGCGTCCGTGACGTCATGCTTCCGTCGAATGCGCCACTATCTGGAATATTCCGTATGGGTCTGGTGCCTGGTCGAAGTTCAATGTCATGTGTATAATTCCCCGTTTTCGTTCTTTACGTAACCTTGGGTGCAACATGCTGGGATCACGATTCTTGCCTGCTCACACACCTCCTCTTACACACGTGCGTCACTTCTGCGGGTCACCCATTCCACCCCCTATGCCTCTGTGCATTTAATCACGTATTTTTTTCTGGTCGAACTTCATTGTCACCAAGGTTGTAGAAAGAAAAAAAAATGGTATTAACGTTTTCTTTCCTCCGTTTCTTAGTCTGTGGTTACATATAACAATACTCCATACGCATCGGAGAAATTAAGTACTAATTAATGAATTATAGCATAGCATAAGCTATACGATAATCGCATTGAGGAGCTTTTTGACTAATGTTTTTTTTCCGTGATTTTCCTTTCGCATTTCAGGACAATGCTGGAAAGATAAACTTAGCAAAGGCCACGGACTCTTCCTTCCGCTTCTGCCCTTTCCTCCAATCTTCTTCTCACCTCCGTAACGGTTAACTTAATGGTACAAACAAACAACGTTAATTAATTCAATCAAACAATTATGTTTGCACAGATGACCTTTCCATATCTCCAGAACAACAATACCTGAAAACCTGATGTATATTTTGTAGTGCAGGTCACTAGATTGCCGAAGTACGAGCGTTTGTTTGTTTTGAAGCTCATTATTTGAGAACACATGACTTGTCGATATTTCATGAGCTGTAGCAGCAAAGATCATGTTTATTATAAAATATATCCAAGGCATGTCGTACCCACATATCCGCTCTTTCGTCAGTTAATAGGGTAAAATATGCTACTTTGAAGTGCATATAGCGGTCTGGTATATATATATATCCCTGGGCGTTCCTAACATGTTTCTGCTCATCATATAGCATAATAAATATATTGCATATTGCAATTGCGTGTAGTAAATCCAGCTGCAATTCTATATTTTCATTTACTTCGAAACCAAAGGAAATTTTCATTTAAACACGTTTGCCTCTCAATAAACAACTCAATTCTCTCAAATTCGTTTCTATTTAGGGAGTCATGTAATTTGATAATCAATCTGAAAATTCCAGCTTTTAAGTATATTATGTATTTCCTCCATACTTTTTATTTTTTCTAAATGCACCTTCACCGCCTCTCTTAGTTGAATGACGCGATAGGCACATTCTTCCTTCCTTCGTAGGAGATCCATTACAAGAAAACATTGGTCCAGATTGATGGATTGTTGTTGACCTCAGATATATGTGGCTCTTATTTATGTCTGATAGACAACTCGAATTGCCGAAAGGGCCTTCCCGGTTACGTAGTGGTAATGTTATCGCCTTGTAATAAAAGGATCCCGGGTTGGATCACATAGTTGTTCAGATCCTACTTTAAACTGTAGGCTCTCAGTCTCGATTAGCCTTTCAGTGCGCAAAATGGGCTTACACTTCTAACTTCTAAATCGCAAAGAATATCGTCCTTTTACTTGTTAATTATTTTATCGTTGACATATGAAGTAGATATTGGAGCCTTTCAGTTTGATTTGATGGCTTTCTATGTATCTCGCAATTTCTGTAACTCTCACTGTTGTTCGATTGAGAAATGATGACGCTACGCTACTTTCTGCAATCATAACTCACATAACTTTTTCCTATCTGTGATTTACAAATTTTGATTGATTTCTCCACTTGGGATGAGATGATGTTTTGTTGTTTTGTACAATGTAGAACGCTCATTTTTAAAAACAATGATGCATTTGCTCAGTGGTGAAGTCGAAGTGTCCTATGAGACCGGACTTATCCCAACTTAATGGTTTACTTTGTAGTTTCTTAAAATTCTACGGTTTTCATAATGAAAGCAAATTTCCTTGGGTAATTTCCTTTTTGGAATTTGTGATATTTTTACTTAATTAATTTAATTTTCAACTATGAGACTGTTTCAAAATTTTACTCAATTTCTGAACATATATGCTTGAAATAGGGAAATCAATCATTATTTTAATTTAGCTTGACTCAAGGGTGTAGATGTAAGGCATGTAGTTTCCATACGGTTTTCTCTTTCAGCAATCGGTGTGAAATAAAGCATCTCGTAAACACGCAGTTCGAGTTGTTTCCCGCCTCGGGAGAATTATTGATCTTCTACGTACCTTCCGAGCCATACAGTCAATTTGCCGGTAGAAAGAGCAATATGAGGAGAGAATTTCCCTTCAGAGTTTCAGAGGTCGAAAGAGCGCTGTAACAGGAAGGAGCCACAATCCTCAATGCTGTTCGCGTGAACGATAGTACAGGGTGGGCCATATTGATGGGACACATTTCAAATGCATGTGTGGAACATGTAGGAAGCAACATTTATTACCAAATATATGGAAAACACTGCCAAAGGACGGGAGTTTTGCACTGTGTTCAGTGTTTGAAGATTACATCCCTGAGATGTACATGGTGGGAAATAACCTTTTGCTAGGGGTCCACAGCAAAAAGTAACAACAATTAAGAAATTATGGTAATACCAAATGTTTACTACGACAATTGTGGTTACAAAAACAAAATTAAAAGTTAGTATGTCCGCCGTTTGCTTCTTTCACAGCACGGAGACGATCAGGGTAGGAGCTCAGAAGATTCGCAAACAAGTCCGTATTCCATTCCATGTCACGGAGGACTTGTTCCAGATGTGCAAGGAGTGTTGCCCGGGAATAGCGGTCCGCGTTCCACTATCTTCAAGGACTCAACTGCGTCCTTCAGAATAGCCCCAAAGTGCTCCACTGCATTCAGGTCCGGTGATGCACCCGGCCATTCAGAACTCCACCTTCCATTGCTTATCGCAACCCATTGGCTCTTATCCGATCGACAACTCGCTGCTCCTCACTGTCACACAATAGATTCGCCATCTTGGAATTTATTCCTGAAACACAGAAAAAAGCCTACTTTAACACACCACACTTCAAATGACTCCATGTTCACACAGTTTTCGTGCAGACCCCTAGCAAAAGGTTATTTCCCACCCTGTACACCACCTTGACGAGAACATTCTTTGGCTCTAACAGTCATGTTCAGCATAGTTTTGCGCAGGATTTCGGCTGGGATGGCCGCTATCTCCCTTCGGATGTTGTCCTTCAGTTCATTGATGGTAGTGAGCCTTGTGGTGTACACCTTGTCCTTTAGGTAACCCCACAGGAAGTAGTCCAGTAGAGTTAGATCCGGGGATCTGGATGGCCAATGGACATCACCGAATATCGAGATGAGCCGTCCTGGGAAGTGTCGTCGAAGGGTTGTCATTGACACTACTGATGTATGACTAGTGGCACGATCCTGCTGCAGCCACGTGTCCCTTATGCCAAGCCGTCTCATTTCGGGTATGAAGAATGTTTTCTTAGACACTTAATCTGCTGTCTTTCACGGCACTTCACATCCACGTTTTCACGCTACAATTTCAAAATTTGAATTATGCGAAGCGTTTCCAGAAATCTCAGGGAGGGCAAGTGCCCCCCCCCCTAAAGGAAAAAGGTACACCACAAGGCCCACTACCATCAATGAACTGAAGGACAACATCCGAAGGGAGATAGCGGCCAACCCAGCCGAAACCTTGCGCACTATGCTGAACATGACTGTTAAAAGCCAAAGCATGTTCTCGTCAAGGTGGTGTCCATCTCAGGGTTGTAATCTTCAAACACTGAACACAGTGCAAAACTCCCGTCCTTTGGCAGTGTTTTCCATATATTTGGTAATAAATGTTGCTTCCTACATGCTCCACATATGCATTTGAAATGTGTCCCATCAATATGGCCCAACCGTTACATGGCTAAAGTGTTTCGCTATCTACTACGTAAAATTTATCTGAAAGAAACCAATCATGGGATCTGACTTATATATCAGCTCTTTCTTGGAATGCATGTAATGATATTAACATAAATCAAATGAATTAGTGGCGGATTACTGGTGTTAATTTTGGATTCATTTCTCAATGATTTCATGCTGAAAAGTATGGCGTTTTCATGTCTTAATATTAATAAAATATGTTGACTATATTAATCATTTAAATATTGGACAAGGTTCTCCTTACAAGATGAAACATTTACTGGTCACCAGAAAGATTATTGCCCTCACTACTTGAGTTTTATTTGCAAGTCCACTTTATGCATAGATTGCCTAATCGGGACGCGCATTTTTTTCCAGTCAACTTGTGAATGCGGTTTCATTTCTTGCTCTCTGATTGGCTGTTGGAAAGTTACGGTGCTGTGATTGTGAGAATATCTTGTTTGCGCTGTACGTTAGGTTAGGTTAGATTAGATTAGAAAGCAGCAAATTTGCGCTAAAAAATAGGAAATGAGACATTCTCACAATCACAGCACCGTAACTTTCCAATAGCCAATCAGAGAGCAAGAAATGAAACCGCATTCACAAGTTGACTGAAAAAAAAAATCGCAATCGGGACTGCACCAGTATTTTAAATGATGAAAAGCCCTGAGTGGCAGTTTTCCATGTCTTTCTCTTTCGATTCTTCCTCGTACCAGCTTTACTGCATTCTCTATTTGCTTATTTGCCCGCAAACGCATGTCAAACCTCGGATTCGAACCCAGGATCCTTCGCGTCGTAGCGTGCTGTGCTAACCACCCCGTCGTCGATACGCCGTTGGCCTGACACGGCACACGCCAAGGAAAAACAAGAAAACGCGGGTACTTATGTTCGCCAATTCTTGGCTGGACTTCTCCGGGATCTCATTTTGTGGACTGGTACATGGTCTCGAATTACGACCGTCAGGTTAGTCGGCCAGGATTCCTCGAAACCGATATTGGCACCATGCTGCTCAATACTCTTTTCTATTCTTGCGATTTCAAGATTTTTCTGACTATGTTTCTTATTTTGAAATTCCCCGTATTGATGTCGTTTTGTAATCAAGGGTTCCGGGGTTCAATCTCTGGTGGAGGAACATTGCGCAGTGGCCCACTTTAACCTGGAGATCCAGTCCATATTGGGTCATTCCATGTGAAATCAACAAGGTCCTCAACTTTACCTTTTTTGATTCATTTGAAATTTGGCATACTGGAAGCGCCACCTGAGGTAGGAGAATATGCAAAGTTGTAGATCCATATTTTTTGCATTTCCGAAATTACAGTGTTGCAAACTATGTGATTTTGACCACTTTTTCCAAAATCATCTTAACTTTAAATTGCATTATTTCGGCAATCAGGGCACCTACGAAAGTGATTCGGACGGCATTGAAAAAGTCTTGAAGGGCTCTTTCACACGAGATATTGCATGACTATGTCAGGGTAAAAATTCAATTGAAGGTGGTGTTACGAAAATTTTGGTTGCCGTTTTCTCAAAAACTGGTCTTTTAATTTTTTCAAAAAATTATATGTCATACATACAATATTACTCAATAACTGTACAAAATTTGAAAATGGGACGCCAATGGGATCCGGTGTTGTGTTAGATTTAGGGTAGGTACAGTAGGTTAGGTAATGCATGATAACATATGTTCATAGACACATTTCTGATATTCAAAAAAGAGTCTAACAGAAATGAAATACAATATTGCTTGAATAAACGTACATGAATCTGATGTTTAAGTTCGCAGTTATTAGAAATACAGGGTGATTCATAAATCCGGTCCCATAGGTAACTCCGTTATTAGTGCACATAGCGAAAAATGTAAAGAGGGGAAAGTTGTTGTAAATATGTGAATTTCAATCTAAAGTGCTTTAATTTTCAACGTGTCATGCACCGTTTAGGCTGTACACTGGTACGAGCCTCATTGGTAGCTGAAAATGCCACATGCTTGGCCCTGAATACTGCATGGCATAGTAATACCATACATTACAGGGTGAATTAAGAATTGGTTACGATAATTATAGGCAAAATAAACAAGTATTAAAAACCTGAACATGTGACACGCAGACCTCTAGAAAAGGCTAAAAACTCACAAATGAGAATCAGGCTGCAATATATAAGTACTTCACACTGTGCCACTGTGCGTGTCACACATTCACATTTGTATACTTTAGTATAAACATTTATTTATTTTACCTGTAATTATCGTCATCAATTCTTAATTTACCCTTTACTGTATGGTATTGCTATGCCATGCAGTATTCAGGGCCAACCATATGACATTTTCGGCTCCCAATGAAGCTCGTACCAGTATACAGCCTAAACGGTGCATGATACGTTGAAACTTTGAGCACTTTAGATTGAAACTCACATATTTTCAACAACTTTCCCCTCTTTACATTTTAAGCTATGTGCACTAATAATGGAGTTACCTATGGGACCGGATTTATGAATCACCCTGTATTTCTAATAACTGCGAATTTAAACATTTGATTCATGTACGTTAATTCAAACAATATTGTATTTCATTTCTGTCAGACTTTTACTTTTGAATATCAGGAATGTGTCTATCAAAATATGTTATCATGCATTTACCTAACCTACTCTACCCTACCCTAATATACCCTAAATCTAACACAACACCGGATCCCATTGACGTCCCATTTTCAAATTTTGTACAGTTATTGAGTAATATTGTATGTATGACATAATTTTTTGAAAAAAATTCAAAGACCGGTTTTTGAAAAAATGGCTACCAAACTTTCTTAACACCACCTTCAATTGGTTTTTTACCCTGACATAGTCATGCAAGAGCCCTTCAAGACTTTTCCAAAGCCGTTCGAATCACTTTGGTAGGTGCCCTGATTGCCGAAATATTGCAATTTAAAATTAACAAGATTTTGGAAAAAGTGGTGAAAATCACATAGTTTGCAACACTGTAATTTCGGAATAACAAAAGATATGGATCTACAACTTTGCATATTTTGCTACCTCATGTGACCCTTTCAGTGTGCCAAATTTCAAATGAATCAAAATATGTGAGGTTGAAAAGTGCCTCTTCATTGGTTGATTTCACATGGAATGACCCTATGTCTGTTTGAGTATAGAGTGCAAACTTTGTAACTTAGATGTCCACTTGTTTGCCGAGTGATCATAAAGCTATAGTTTTTATGTCTGATATCGAATTTCATTACCTATGTGATAGAGTAGGGTTAATTTTCTTAATTCAGGTTATTCTTTTTCTGAGAGAGAATATACTTTTTTCTTTCCAGCTAGAGAAAGCTTCTCTGAACGAAGGAAAAAAAACATGCGAGAAGGGAGCAAACTATTCATTCTTCTTTTCCCTGTAATTCATTTTATTGTATAGGCAGCTGGCGCAGTAGGGAGGTCAGCTGTTAACGATTTTTGTGCTTCTCTTACTGGTTTCTTGTGGTTGGAGAATATTTAAGAGCGACCTGATTCGAAATCCCCTTTAACAGCATGCTGCTGTCTTCCCATATATACCATGGTCAATAAATAGGCCTATGTCCAAGACATGATGGCAATGGAAGAAGTGAGGCATGAACAATGTAGTGAGAGAAATTATTTTATTTATATAATTTTATTTCATGAAATTATTTGCAGTCATCGCTCAAAAAGAAAGAAACCACTGTATACTTATAAGGTAAATGAGCGGGATCCGAACTATTGTGAATGTGCCTCCACCGAGAATCGAACCTGTAACCTCTTGATTACAAGACGACGGCGTTGCCACAACACCATCGACGAGGCTCTGCCATAGAATCTTAACCATTAAATGTTATTAACCAATATTAGCCTTTAATTTGATTGAAAACATTCTTCCTGAACTTTCAAGAAAACCAATCGAAAGAAAGATATAATCCATTTTTAATTACAAAATTAATTTTATAATTTGAACAGTCACACAAACAACGTCACAATCAACAGAAATAGGACAACAATCAGCCATCTCCATTCCACTTATTTTTTTTCCAAACGGAAGTTTGACGGTTTATTATTTCATCTGTCCATAAAATGTAAAGTGTGAAGAAAATTGCCTTTGTCATCAAATCATTAAAACCTTACTAAAATACTATATTCCATTTTGAAGACAAGGCAGGGAATAGTAAAAATAAAAAGAGCAATACACGACGCTTGTTTTGAAAGTGCATGCGCGCGTGCGTTAAGGAGGTGCGCGCACAAGGCTTTTCTTATAAGTGTAACGACCATCAATATTCTTACAGTTAGCCAAAGTGAACCCTCACTTTAATAAAATACATTTAAATAAGCTAACGTTTAAGCTTCCACGAATTGATAAGTTCAATATGTGGATGTTGGATAAGAAAAATATATTTTCTCTCTTTCGAAAATATCTGGCAAGGTTATTGAAGAAAGAACTGTGTGTATATATCTGCATTCAATTCATGGAAGTACAATGCTGATCACGGACACTCAATCACTGAGATCCAATTTCTTATGTTCTCCTTTTGCGCTGAAGGGAACGACCATAGTCACTGAAAATACAGAAATGAAGAAGATCCTACTTTTGCTAGCAATTTGGCACCCAGTGCCGCTATTTGAAAAAGAAAATGATCGATAGCTTTCCAGCACTGAAGAATCGTAAGATATGCCTCCCAATAGAGTCGCATTTCTCGCTAGGAAAATTTATGGTAGTCATTTGGGCTTGCTAATGTTCTATCGGGATTGGTTCCTAGCAATTGTGTAAATTCACCTTCTTTACTTGTCGTTTGTAGCCTTGGTCTTGTATCACAAAGCCGATAAAGGTTTCGTTAGAGACCACTCTATCTAGTACAAAGATCAATTGGAATTGCTTCTGCTGTTTTAAGTGGATCCAAATCTCATCCATTGGAAAATGAACCCACGATCCTTTGAATCTTTAATCCTCAATTTCAAGTCAAACGTCATTCTTCATACAACCCGTAATGTTGTTGTAAATTATCCGAGAGAACAAAATACCTACACCGCAAAGACATGAAAATTCACCGAAAAATTTAAAGGTACTTTTTTTATGATCCGTCAGAAAAATTCATGAAGTAAGGAAAGAATGTATAATACTTACTGTATTTATTGGCCAATATTTATTCCTTATGTGAAAATCAATTGTTTTATTGAGCACCTAAAAATTACGGGTTAATTCGAATTAATGTTATTCATATTAGAACGTACGAATCAGGATTTTCTGAAACTGAAACAGAACTAAAGAGTTGGTCGAAAATATATTGCGATTAGTCACCAACTGGCAATTTCGGTTTTGAAGATAATTTGAATTTATTCCAGAAGGATCGATTGATCTCTCACTGAACAATTCTTGGCTACGACACGGTTCTATCTATCTTCAGTGAAATGGCATTTCTCTCCCCCTGTGTGCTCAGTCTTCCACTCTCGATTGCATCTAGGTCGCCGACAATGCATGTGGGACTTCCGGCGCTTTCCTGATTTAGTGGCTGAACTTTGCTGACCTCCGCAGGACCTCGTTGGAGAGCGCCTGCTTCTGACGTCCAAGGATATATTTTCCTGCCTTCCTTATGCTCTCGATAGCTTCCCTTTTGCGGTGTTTTAGAACTCGTTATCAATATCATTCTTGGAAGCCAAATTCCGTGCATGCTAAATCTAGAATTTTACTAGCGAAGAATTTGAATTTTCCTTGAAAATACAAATTCCTAGGTATTTCTCGTAAAGTTTCTGATATGATTTGAGCCAGGAAAGATCATCGTTTCAAAAGTTAGAGTTTAATGCTATCTTACTGCTCTTTCCCACTCTTTCATATAAAGTTTTAAAACACCTTCAATTTTTTTTTTAAATCATAGATCTTTCAACAGAAAAAATGATGTAGCAGAAATAGTGTTGCTCACGAGAAGAGACAAATGAATATTTTCGAGACGAGAAACGAGACTGCATTTTTACGAGACGAGACATTTCCCATGTCAAAACGAGACACAAGACGGGACAAACTAATGTTTTCGAGACGAGACGAGACAGACTAAGGTCCCGTCTCGTCTCGTTGCAACAAGTAGCATGCCATGACTTCGATCCTATTCCTTAACTCAGTGACGCGAAGCTACTCTCAGACCAAAGTGGACCCATTTCCGTTTTCTGCCAGTGATTTCATTCCCGAAAGTTTTATTTTGAATTTGTATCGCGAGTGTATGAGCTTTTGTGTGCAGTAGATGAGATTTGAACGTGCTCTTTACACCGCAGTGGCCTTTTCCGGAGTCATCTGGGGGTGTCCAGTTGCTAGTGGCAACCGGTTCTCATCCTTAATTAATGTTTCCGTGAACTCCAGGTACGTGATGTGGGCAGGAAACACGCGTCGTTTCACTATACCATTGCAGTCGCTATTTCCTTTGGCGACCCAGTGCTTAACAAGAAAAGTCGCCCTTTACACATTATTTAAGTATAGGTGCTAAATTAAAGGGGGGAAAGTAGTGGAAGAGTACTGTAAGTTAATTAAACGAGACAGAGGAAAATCGGTATCCTGAGGAAAAGTTTAATAATCTACCTGACGACGACCATGTTTGTTTGTGTCACTAGAGAAATTTGCTTTTGCGGAATGGGATGGGCTGGATGTTCATGAGAAGTAGTGAACTCAGAGCTCTTTCCCGTTAGATTACAATAGAATTTGGTGAATTTGTACGTTGATTCATGTTTCTTTCATTTTATAGCCGACACCGAACTTGTCCAATATTTCTGCGATATGAAAGCAGTTTGTTTTTATGAAAAATGTAATGAATTTCTGGCGTGAAATAGGCTTCCAGGTTGGAGTTCTATTTAAATGTATTTGTTATCTCAATGAAGACCTGTGTACTTAAGCTGAGTGTAGATGACAGAGGAAATTACTATGCTGCTGATGAAATGTTTTTCCACTAGCCTATATCAACCTGTACAAAATTTCTACATCTGCAATTATGCTTTTGATCATATAAGGACTGTTTTTTATAAACACTGATGACACCATGCCTAGATTCACATTTAAATCTGGTTATGAATTGAGCAAATCCATCAAAATAAAACTAAAAACTGCCAGCATATAGTAGCTTTTCTCTTGTCATTAATTTTATAGAGACCATAATCACAAATGCTCCATATTTAGCGTTTTTTTAGAAGGTGTCAACTAACATTGGTAATAACGTATTTGCATATTGCAAAGTCTAAAGTAGTAAATATTATTGCAGAAAAACAGATCTCTCAGTACTGGAACTTCATAGGGTATTTCTCAAAATTATAAATTTACATGTCCGAATTTAATTTTGCGTCTTCCGGTTCCGCGTATTGAGATTTTTCCTTGCAGCGTATTTTCTCAGACTAGCGACTGCGAGTATAGCTAATTTATTTCTATTCATTACCCTCTTCTCTTCTCTTCTCTTGTTGCGATAAACCGAACAGCACGTAAGCAACGTCAAAGTAAGAATACGTTAACAGCTACTGAGCGTCCCTTACTGTGCATAGATAATATTGTCACATTGTAATCAAAGGGTTCGATTCGCGCTGAGGTTCACGGTGGTTCGGATTAATTTTTAGACTGTAGGTCCACAACTGAAGGGTCAGGGGGAAAAAAGCAAACTGGTAAGGTAGTGGCGTCATTCTATCCAAGATGGAGAGGGGATGTCACTGAGGCATAGTTTCATACATTTGACACTTCCATTCTTCAAAGCATATGTTTTTCTACCTTTTCATTTACATATCCAGGGTCTCCCAATGGTGCAGTGGTAGCGTCGTCGCCTTGTAATCAAGGGGTCCCGTATTCGATACCCGGTGGAGGCACATATCGGATGCCACTTTAATCTATAGGTCCAGTCCAAATTAGCCTTATTGTACAGTCTGAGAAAAAAATACCTGGGCCACGGGACGTAGAATTTCGTAACGTCTTAAAGCCTGTTGTTTATGCAACCCAAATAACAAAATATTCGCTTAAGTTTGCCTGGTGATTCTGACTTCTCGGGAAGGATTGAGCTTTGATAGCATGAGTCACATGACTCGTGCCCCAGCCACAACAAACAGCTGGGTGCTACGATGCCTCCAGAAGAAAATTTCAGGAACTGGTTTCTTGACAAGAGCTACTCGTAAGGAAATACTATTCTATCAAGTGATATTAGAGTCATTGTCAAGAAGGTTCGCTGAAATGATGGTTCTCATCACAGACCACATGCCACACGTTAATTGTTTAAGTCTAGTTCATGCACTGGACCTACAGATTAAAATGGGATTCGAACCAAAGCCTCTCTACTTGGTATTGAATTCGGAAGCCTTTCATTACATGGCGAAGACGTTACTACTACGACATCAGAGAGGCAATGGAACCCCTTGAGAAAGAGATAAGCGAAAATTGCTACCTGACAAACCATATTTGCCCGTAAATTTTAAATATAAGACAATATTTTGTACTGACAGTTTCGAACCGTGGGAGAGGCATATATTTTTTTGTACCATCGTCCATTTCACGAGTTTATAATTCTTCCTCACCGACACGAGTAACGCGAGTGGTAGAAGAAAAGCGAAGTAAAATAACTGAAACAGAAATAAAAGGAAAAAGCGAAATAAATTTTATTCATAATATTCTGCAGTCACTTGAGTTGTATTCACGGGATGCTATCTTTAAAGAAAGCCGTGGTCTCTTCCTTGTCTCTTTCGCTTTCTTTGTGCTCTTGCTTCCCCCGTCACGATTGGTCTAAAACTAATTAATGCGACGTTAATTAAACAATCCAAACAACGAAACAATGCACAATCAACTGCACAAGACAACATTCCAAATGTTTTCGAATCGGAAAACAATTGAGATGCTGTAAAATGACTTAAGATGCAGTAATAAAGTGGGAATTCGGTACCGTATAGAATTAAATCGGTAGAGATGTTCGATTTGATTGGATGTTTGTTATTTAGATTTGCTATTCTTTCACTTTTGGCAAATAGCGACGATGAAGATGAGTGATGCTATGATGAAATTGATGAAGGGACACTTACCAAGGACACCCACGCCCAAGTCGAGATTCTAACCAGGGACCCATGGCATCGTAGCGCGCTGTGCTAACCACTCCTCCATGGAGTGGACATTATAGCATATTTTGTGTGCTCAATTGGGATCAATCAATGGAATGAATAGGCATATTATATGATTAATAAATTCATATCATAATACCACGTCATATTATTCGGCACGAAGTAACATCAGAGACATTCAATCTTGCATTTTTGCCTTTCAACTAATTCTTTGAATTCAGGTTAATCACAACAATAAGATAAATTATGAAGAAAATGATAGTGAATGTGGGATATTGACAGTTATTACGAATTTCCTGAGAGAAACAACATTAAGCAGGCTCGGTGGTCAAGCTCATTAAGTGATTGACATTCGATATCGTCGCCAAAGTTCCCGGTTTTGAGTACCGTCCTTGTCGGGGGTGTTTGACTATTTCGTCATCAATTTCGTGTAATGGTCACTCGTCCTTATCGTCGCGATCATCGAACAGGGAATAAAAATTATAAAAATAAATACGATGGAAGAGTACTTATTTCATCTCTCACGAAATCTCCTACAAAACCGGAATATATAAAATACATGTATATTCATTCACATACATTTTCGATTTCTATATTTAACTAGTCGAGACCGAGAACGGGAGAGCAATTTTCAATTCGACAAACCGAGAGGCGGAGAAACTGTCAAGTCTCGTTTCTTCTTGGCACCTCCGTAATCGAGTTGTTCTGTTTGTCATTGGCTTTGTATTGGCAATTATTGTCATTATTCTTCCCCTGCAGGTAAACCATAACGATGAATTATGATGAAATGAAGCAGATAAAAGGGCAAGAACAAGAAAGTCATGCCTGTTCGGGACTCCAACCCAGAACCTTATGTAACGAGATTTGAAATTCTGGAGAAGGCGTCCGTGTTTCGCTTGGTTTTCTCTTTCCTCTACTTCTCTTATATTATCATACATGTATAATAAAAATGGATCTCATACGATATGTTGCGATTCATAATTGTGCTGGTTAGATGCTACAGATGTGAACTCCAACCTGCAATATATTATTCCCTTTTGTTTCGTATCTGGTTGAACATGAAATTTTCTTACACTGTGACAATTTCTTTCTTAGTTTTGGTTTGGTGCACAGATATGCTAATCTGGACTCGACCTTCAGTTTAAAGTGGGATACTAACCACTTTGTGCATCCATCGTGTATCAAACCCGGGATCCACTGATTACAAGGCGACGACGTTATCACTACTCCATCGAGGAGGCCCCATGACAAAATGTTATTCACTCGATCTCTACCATAATTTATTTCAGCATTTACATTTTCGTTTTCTTCTTCTTTTTCCCTTTTGTTAACTACTCTTATACAACTCTTTTTGCGTCTTCGAATTTCTTCTTGTTTCAGGAAAAAATAATACATGCAGGCTCTATAAAAATCCCCCGTTCAAATAGATAAAACGTTCACTCTCGAGAACTAATTTACATGTTTATCACTAACGTAACCATTAGGAAACTATTGAAATGTTAACTGATATAACTGCAGATGAAACAATACTTACAGCCACTAACGAAATATCTATTCTTGTGTAGCCTCACAGACAACAAGTATCTGGTGAGTCATTCACTCTTGCTGACTACGGGCGAAGGTCACTGAACTAAAGGGTGGTGGCAAGCAAGCAGGCTTGTGCTCTACCAAAGACGAGGTCACGTGTTCCAGTTATCAATGGCGTACGAAATAAGGAGGAACACAGCTATCTGACGTATGTTTTGGTCCCGTCATTGCACGTAGACAGTGGCGTATGCTGGTTCTAACGAGTGGGTAATCTCCGACCTTTTGATCCTCAAACTCCAAAAGTTTCCGTGCAATTTATGTCACGCTCCATATTGGATTTAGGAATATTGTGTCGGAATGTTTGTCTTATTGATACGATCACAATCAATTAATTCTCGTTATTGCAGTTTACTATACGCGTAGAATTTCAAATAATAAAACAAGACAGTATTATAAAGCTATAAAAAAACAGCCTGTGAAATATAAAAATGAAAGACGTGCACTAGTGAAATAAAAACCCGCAATATTAATTTAAGTGCAAAATTCAACTTACTCCAGGACCCGATTACTTGTGCTGTACTACATCCAAAGCACGCTGTTTGTCCAGTTGCACGTCAATACGTGTCTGGGCGAAAGATTGCAGCTTAACAAAGGAAGTTATGTGACTTTTGGATTTTTCATGTTTGGCACAAGTGTTGCAAAGATTACAGTCACGCGTCCATACATTCTTTTCAGCCCCGAAAAGTAAGCACGGCGAACAAAAATGCAAAGCTTATTAACACTTATACTTCCTGTCAACCATGGTGTTTTGTCATAATTTGCTTGCGAAAATGCCTCACATATTCCCGATTTTGTCTTTGTGTGTAGAAATAAGTTCAAGCGATGACACTGGCCTACCTGTATTAACAATTTGCAACTTCTCCTGAAAAGATCTTGTTCCAAAAGGTTTCACCAGCAAATCTTGTATCACATCCATTACCCTTTAACACAGCACTATCACGACAAACACTAACACCTAAATAAATAATAAACACGAAGCACAGCACGAAGCCAACGACTACACGCATTCAGTTTCACGCGCCAAACTTCTGTTGTTGTGTTCCTGGCTCAGAATGAAATTCCCTATGAATAATAATAAAAAATCCCTTTCCGAGCTCGAATTGACAGGTTTTTAAAAGTTCGAATCATTGCAGGTCAGAGTCAGAATTTTATTTCGGGATGGGGATCATCCCTTATTATCAGCCGCCACATAAATTTGAAACAGTGGGGTTAGAAGTCCTGAAGATGAATCTCAGATTATTAGAACGTATTAAGCAAAGTGTTTAATCCTGCTAATGAAGTAAAATGAATTACCACTATACACTTTTTAAATTAGATATTTGTAGGATTTCGGGGAGGGGGGTTTCCCTTTAAAAAAATATTCAGTTCCGTGAGATAAGTATTCTCGCTGCTTTTGAAGATTAGAGAGGAGAAACAATCACTATTTTTGTAAATACAAGGATGGGGGGAGTCAGCAAATAGGTGCTTTAATTGCTTAAGCCTTGAATTTTAATTCAGTTTGCTTCATCTTCAATATTTAAGCTTTTCCCTTTTGATAAATTTATGTTCAAGTAACAGAAATCAGCAAGACAGAAGCAAATGTAAAGTGAAAATTAGCGTAGAATTGGTTTGCCCATGTTATTCAGTTTTCCTGTTCTTCGCACTCTACCGGGTATGTTTTCCCTAGTTGAGCGGAGGGAACGGTAAAGGCTCTCAAGGTTGAGAGTGCGACCGGTGGACTCTCACAAGAAGGAGCTTACCCTGGGCACGGAATCACCGCGCCTGAAAAGCAGTGTTTCCTCCCCCTCTTTCCTTTCTCCTCCCTCCTCGCCAAGGGTTGTAAGGAAAGCGGGAGGAATGACGTCAGGGTGAGATTCCCTGAAGTCATTCCACCGGCTGGAGAAAGGTTCCCGGACATTCGGTGGCAAACGATTGGAAGTATTCGCGCGCTGGAAGCAAGGAAATGTATGCATCGAAATTGGTTTGGAAGAATATTGCGAGGAAATGTATATATATATATTAAAAAAAAGAAATACAGCCGGGTCATCTGCGATTACCTAGATGACCCAGAGTATACGCCGCTGCACGTAGAACACTTTATCGTAGTGGCCTTGAAGTTCCCTCAGGGCACTCCTACGTAAAGGCTTCTGAGCTAGAAGGATATCTTCCCCATTGAGTGGAGGAAAATTGGGTGCGTATAGAGGTCCCTCAACTTTCGTATTCTGTTTCATTTCAGAACCCGTGCTGTATCGTCGACTTAATCCAATCTATCCGATGTAGGTTTTAGGTTCTGTTTCTGTTCGGTTATTTCATGTTGTCTTCCTGCTTATGTTATTCGCGACGAAGGCTCTGGATTCGATAATCTGGACAATAACGGGATTGTGTTGGTTGCTTGATTTGGTGTCTTAAGTTCACTTTATGTCCTGTTAGGCTAATCGTGAATGGACCTACAGTTTAAAGGGGGATCCGAACCACTATGTTCCTCCACCGAGTATCGAACCCGGGATCCCTTAATTACAAGGCGCCCACGATCCCACTCCGCCATCGGGGATTGTGTTCGCAACGAATGAATCAAATTTGAGTGATATGATATGCAACCATTGGAAGACTATTGAAAGAAAAGCTACGGGAACCTGCCAGTTTTTCTACTGCAGACAGGAAACCATAAACATGCAAGAGAAGCTTATATTCTATGAAACCTGACGCTATGTGCTCGAATACTGGCTATATATAATCCATAGAGGCATAGCAACGTTAAACAACCTCTTATATGATACATATAGGTTTAAAAAGGTCGAAATACAAAGATTGTGTGCGCCTCACTGATCGCGTAGTGGTAAGGCCTTGTAATCAAGGGGTCTCGGGTACGATACCAGGTGATCGCACATAGTGGTTCGGATCCCACTTTAAACTGTATGCATTTCAGATTAGTCTATCTGTGCCGGTGACTCAGTCGGTAACGCGTCTGACTACCATGCTATAGGCCCCGGGTTCGATCCCCGGCCGGTTCAAGCCCGGGAACTTTTCTAACGTTGGAAGCGGCCCCGGCGCCCACCCAGCGTCGAATGACATGGATACCTGGGGGAAACCCTGGGGGTAAAGGCGGTCAGGGGCGTGATGCTGATCACATCACCCCCCACTCACGAACGAATCAAGAAAGTATGGGGCGGCGTGATGCTGATCACATCACCCCCACTCACGAACGAATCAAGAAAGTGTGGGGCGTTACCCCCACACCCCCTATACGCCTTCATGGCGTAGCGCTAAGCACAGGTGAGAACTTTACCTTTTTTTGCATAAAGTGGACTTACAACAAAATTTAAAATTGCGATAAAGATTATGATAAGGTATTAAAGAATTGGGTCTAACACATTTTTTTATTGTTTACCAATGACCTTGTTAACGGTGGAAGCGGTCCCGGCGTCTACCCAGCGTCGAATAACATGGGTACCTGGGGGAAACCCTGGGGGGTAAAGGCGGTCAGGGGCGTGATGCTGATCACATCACCCACACTCACGAACGAATCAAGAAAGTGTGGGGCGTTACCCCCACACCCCCTATACGCCTTCATGGCGTGGTGCTATGCACAGGGGAACACTTTACCTTTTTACCTTGTTAACTAATATTCTTAATTTCAGTTTCAAGATGAAATCGGCTACGAAATAAAAGGAGTGGGTTCATATTTCTGTTACGAAATTCCACTTTTGTAGTAGACCTGTGCCACACTAAGATGTGACATAATAAACAAATCTGAGACACTTTCAAAGTATTAAATTGCTATCTACGTATTTGGGAACAATCTTTCAATATAATACTTTTTTTGGACGCGTCAAATCATAGTATTTAATTCCTGTTTTAGCAGCTTTAAGAAACCTGATTTTTTGGGGGGGTTACAAATGCCCTTTCTGCTCCCGTCAAGTTACGCCTATGAAAAAACAGGAATTCAAAGTAAAAGACTGTCCCGACTAAATCGGGAGACACGTCTGATAGATTTACAATTGGGAAAATCATAATTAAGCGTGTAGTTGAAAACAACCTATTTTCATATATTGCATGCAGCTCTACTTTTTCTGCAATGTGGATCAAGAACTGGGGACGTGGAGAAGCACAACACTCCACGTAACCAATAGTCACGTGACCCTCTTTGCTTTCCTGTCATGTTGACCTTCGCGTGGAACACATTTCTCGGTGTTAAGACAGGCAAAATCACCCGATCATCGAAGGGTGCAATATGTGTTGCCTACCCTCCTGCATTACTTGCTCCTATTAAAGCCTTATGGGGAAGAACTTTTTTCCATGACTGTACATAAAGTAGACTTAAAACACCAACTCAAATAATCAATCATTTACATGCCCAGTAAAGTTGTGCAATTAAAACTTCATTTTCTCTGGTGTTTGACGAACGTTCTAACCTCCTTTTACCTCTGACCCTTCAACTGATTACACGAGTTAGATTTCATCTTGAATTTTATTATTTAGGCTCGCTTTTCTGCTACTTTGGAACCTTCGGAAGCGAGACTGTGGAGAAAAAAAAAACAACTTCCGAAACGGGCCATCCTCTTGCAAAATATATTTTTTAGAATATTTTATGATGAGCTTCAAGATTGATTTGTTGCTTGAAATCTATAGAATGAAAGAGGACCTTAATTTTGGCTTGTTTTTACTTCTCTGACTTTTCACATGGGCCTAGAGTTCTTTTTTAAAATGAAGAATATCTGAACTTAACCCTCAATACACTTCAAATATTATGTAATACCGCGCAACATTTTGCCGTGATTGAATGATACCACCTAGCTTTGTGCGGGCAGGATGAAAAGCAGCCTATTAATGTCCAGACAATTGCTCTAATTATCATTAACGTATAGCGAATATTATAGAGAGCAGGATCTCATGAAGTTCCGGGCGAGTGGCTTGTATCGACGAATTGCACGTGCTCCAGCTGGGCGGGCTTTGTAATGCGCTGGCTCTTGACAGTTACGATTATGTGTCGTTTTCACGACCGGTTGAACTTTTATGACCTCCACCCTAATAATGAGTGCTCAGGCGTTCAAAAACAACTTTTCCCTGCCGTTTAGCTAGCAGGGTATTTTCCTGTGCTAAAACGTGGACAGATCAAAGAGAAAAGACTTATCTAGTTACACACTTCTTTAACAGACGAATAATTGATTGATTGATTGATTGATTTAATTTATTTTACTTCGCGTTTTGTGCCTCTTGGCTAATTTGCGAAGATGGGGATGAGTGATGAAATGATGAAATTGATGAATGGACATTCACAAACAACCAAGCCCGACCGGGATTCGAACCCGGGACCCTTGGCGTCGCAGCGCGATGTGCTAACCACTCGGCCACAGGGTCGGGCAACAGACGAATAAGAATACATACAAAAAGTGTTGGGCGATCTAGACGATATATCGCGATATTGAAAAAATATCGTCCAGGCGATATCAACTAGACGATATATCGTCACGATATTTTGGCGATATACAGTATATCGTGACCACGATATGTATCGTCTTCACGATATTTAATTAATTGAATGCTTGTAATTTTACTTATGGTACATGTTCGATCGATGATATAGTATGAAGATGATATGCCTGCTTTTTTGTTGCTCCAGTCCTTCTTATTCCGTTCCTTCTTTCTTACACACTGCATTTACGAGGAAGTTTGTGCTGAAAGGTGTGGGCGTGAATTATTTCTATTGAATACATCTCTCTCTCTCTTTCTTTATCTCTCTCTCTCTTTCAGTATTTCGGTAAAATTTTCACTATTGAACTATTTGCACATCGGTAGATTCTGAACATGTACCACGTGATATGTGTATCTTGTCAACTATATAGCATCCATCATATTTATCATGTCAGCAAAATATATCGTGTTTAAAATTAATACACGACTTACCCCCCTCTAATGCCACGCAAGCACTGTTTGACTTACATAGGAAGAAAAAAGCATTTCAGTAAGCTGCACAAGAAATTAAACTTCGTCGTTCTGGGTAACTATTAATGATCAACATGCCCCGTAAACAGTGTCAGGCTTCAATAGAAGCACTAAAAAGTCTAAAATAAAACTTCGTTGACAATGCTAGACGAATGCGGGAATATGGAAGCACTTGTTACAGCTAAATTAGTCTGTCACCACTTATGGTGCATGGAAAACATTATTTGTGAAGAATCAATTATGCAGCTCACTATATTGATTTTTTGACATTCTAAAATAATCCTGATGCAGCTTGTGGTGCGTATCTAGGATTGACTGACCAGGAGGGCAAATTTCAAGTTTGTGTCCAGCTCACTCTTCAATAAGTCTCCTTAGACGGACCCTGAGACCTAGTAGAGTCTCGCGCGAACCGCGAAAGGAGGAAGGTGAATACGGTGCTCCTGTAGCGTGTAGTTGAGACAGCGCGCGTGTATTACGTAATCGTCCAGTCGAACAAAACTGAAGTCTTGAAAATGGCCATCAAGCGAGTGAACACGTACAGCTCTTAGCCCCTTCCTATCCTACACCAAATAAATCAACGACTACAAGGAATACAAGCATATGGCATGACCTACCGAGTTTTTGCATACGCCGACGATGTAACGGTGGTAGTGCATGATCACCAGGATTATGCTAACCTAATGGAAATCTTGGAACAATTACGAGTAAATACAGGCTTGTGTCTCAACCTGAAAAAACCCAAAATACTACCCTTGGGGACAATGGCAAGGAATTGGACAGAATCTGTCCCAATGACCGTGACGAACGTAGTGAAAGTACTAGGGATCCACTTCTCGAGAACCCTGGTCGAGACTTTCAACCGCACATTTCAAGCCATAGTGCCCAAAATACAAGCGGTATTATGCATGAACCGACTCCGCCAACTGTCACTAAGCGCTAGAATCAAATATGTCAAAACTTATGCACTCTCGAAACTATGGCATGTGGCGTAAATACTACCCGTGCCTACCCAAACGGCTGCGAGAATCTGGAGAATGATCATACGCTTTCTCTGGCACGGTCACCTGTTCCATGTAGCTCATAACACATTATGCCTACCAACTCGTTTTGGAGGACTAAACCTGCTGAGTATCGACCGACAAGCGGAAGCCTTATTTTTGCACCGCCATATCACCATGATAGTCCAGCATCAAGATAGCATCACGGCTCGTGTGCTACGCTCCATGATAGATGAAGTGGAACTATGTGCCCAAATTTACCCAGGTGTTATACCCACTAAATTTCTCTATTTACGAACAAGAAATTTGTTACATGCTGATGCTCCTTCCAAATGTGGATCCTTCTGATGTAACAGTCAAATCTCTATCAAAAATGCTGCAAACCCGGATGAAACATATTCCGCGTATTGTCCCATTATTCCCCAATGTGCGCTGGAACATCGTTTGGAGAAACATAGCGGCGACCACCTCCCCAATCGAGTGCGCTCCATATGGTACTTAACTGTACACGATGCTATCGTCACTAGAGCACGATTGCAGAGATACCTTATGGCAGACAACTCCAGTTGTACCAAATGTGCACAGGACGACACCTTAGTGCATCGACTGACGACATGTGTGACAGTCGTGGAACATTGGAAACACCTCAAGAAGTTACTTGGAATCATATGCCGCCGCTCCCCGAACGACTTCACGGTGAACCATATATTAACTCAAGAGTTTCAGTATATTCCTCTCACAAGAACACGTGCAGTGCAATTTCTCATAGGACATTATGTTTATTATGTGCTTCGCAACCAACCTCATGTACAAAAACTGTCATTCAAATTCTATGCCAGTGAACAACCTTGTATGCAAATTTCTTACATGTGATCCTTTGAAATTCACTCCCAAATGTAAAATCTGTGTAAGTAATAGCTTCTTTCAATAAAAAAAAATAAAAAGAATAAAGTGGTTAGCACACTGCGCTGCGACGCCAAAGGTCCCGCGTTCGAATCCCGCTCGGGCTTGGTTGTTTGTGAATGTCCATTCATCAATTTCATCATTTCATCACTCATCCCCATCTTCGCAAATTAGCCAAGAGGCACAAAACGCGAAGTAAAATAAACTAAATCAATCAATCAATCAATCAATAAGTCTCTTTTGATGATACTATGTCTAACACATAGATGTACAGATACTATTGAACCTTAACAGTAGCGGCGAATGGGTTCCGAAACTACGGGGAGCAAGGTGCTAAAACTGGGGGTGGGGAGACAGCTTACTTTCCCTTGTAGAGCATGCGGGGTCAAAAGTGGCAAAAAGTGGGGGTGGGCAACTGCGATCCCTTAATCGCCGCCACTGAACCTTAATATTGTAGAATAAGAATCTAAATTCATTTTGCAACTTCTTTCAAGATCGGAAGTAGTTCATACTGAAATTAGATATCTTATATGAATTACAATTTGTCATTATTTTGCAATGTGTGAAACTGCTCAACAAGTACACAAATAGTACTCCCGCAGCTGTGCATTGAAGTGATTTGCATTTTACTTCTCTTCAAACAACAATCTAACTGTACCATTAAAACTTGATGTACAAAAGTACTAAATAATGATATCACGTTTTGTATTTTGTTACATGAATTCTGATTCTAATTAAATAATTGTTTACAACAAGAACAAAGGAATGGTTGCTGAAAACCTGTAATTACAAATTATCAGTTTTGTGGAAGCATATTTTTACAAGTTGAATAGTATATTTGAAAGGTAATAAAATAAACTTAAAAGTATATCTTTAAAGAAAATTGTGAATAATTAAGGTTTTGTTCACTTGATATAATAATTATAGCCTAATTCTGCTTTATTTGTGACAACATTTTTCAAGTAAAATATTCGTATCAATAATAATTTCAAAGTACGTTTTTGCTCTCATTTTTTAAGTTAGAAATAGGTATAAGTCGTGAACATTTCGATACACAAGTTTGGTATGTTGTAACGAAGTAATTACATCAATTTAAGGCTTGAAATCCTACTTACATATGATAAATCATTATATAAACTTTTTAATGACGACTGTTCACCACAATTGCGTTATTTTGTTTGTTATTTGCGGGGGATTTTAAAGATATACTCTCTCTCTCTCTCTCTCCCCTCTCTTACAAACTCTATTGAAGAAAAGGCGCTAACACACATACTTTGTATTTTGAAAATAAACTTTGTGCACAGAAGCTAATTAGGACTGGCGTATATTTTTAAGTAAGACAAGAAAATCATGTGTCGCTTCACAACTATTTGAAACTTGAACCCTTCATTGAAAAAGAAACTAGCCTTTGTATCACTTCCCTTAAATACATTGATACAACGCTACCCCGTTCATTATATCAGTAAAATGCACCGCGGCTAAAATGGTTTATGATCTTCGTGAAAAAGTAATGAAACTTTCATGTGTCCTGTATTTATTTAATGTTGTAAAGTATTGCCCGGTAGGGAGGTATGTCTCCACGATATTTATCCAGGTGATAATAGAAATCGTGTTGGTGATATATGTATATCGTTACCACGATTTGAGTGCCAGCCAAGACCGTGGTTCAAGCAAGGCAGTCATCATAACATGGAATGTTTTAATTTATTTTGGTTCTCGTACGCAGTCAGCCAGAACGACGAATATCTGATTTTCCGCGTAGGACACTACAACTCAACTTTTTAGCGTTCGCAGATAAGCTTTAGTTTACTTTGCTTGTCTATCGTTCATAGTTATAGGTCTTGTCCAGTCTTACGGCGGGCGCCCTACATGCTGGCATGGGAAGTGGGGAAGCTACAAATCGAGCGCGATAAGAAACGCAGCAACCTGTAGAACGAGGTGCGTGCCGCGCTTCTTCCTCTCGACGTCTTACTCTCTGCGCCACCGTTTTGTCTGGTTGGTCTGCTGCGTATTCCCCGCTCTGCACTGCCCTTGCCAGTATGAGGGCTGGTTAGTTAATTAAACTCTCCAGCCTAACTAATTTTGTGGGAGCAGGAAAAGGTTCTTAAAAGTCCTTGCCTTGACTAACCTCACCCCCACACTACGTTAGGTGCCGGGGCTTGCCCCCGAGTTAATAGCTTCCTGGAGGTGAGGTCTGCTCGAGAAAAGGTTCTTAAAGCCGTAAGAGTAGACAAGAGTTATTGTTAGAACGACGAATTCCAGGCCGGTAATCAACAAATTTTGCAAACTTTATATGAAATAATATTGTGCCAATGGAAAGAACAATTTTGGAAAATTATTTTGGTTGTAATGGAAAATTATCACAAGACTACTTTGATTTTGCAACATAGGTAATTACCGGAAATTCCTGTACGTACAATATATATGCATACTAACTATAGCGTTCTTTTCTCGCCCTGCTAACGTATGTACGAAGTACACATCTTACAATGTCGCTTTTTTCATCCGAGTGCGACGAACAGAGCTTGGTTGTCATTACATGAAATACTCTTCTGTTTGTGACGGGAAATGCAGCAGAGAAAAGTGGACGATACATATCACCGGCACGATATATATCGTGGAGACGATATGTATCGCCTACACGATATATATCGCCAACACGATATGTATCTTGGGGACGATATACAGGGTGTTTCTAAAGGTCGTTTACAACGCTTGGGAGGTGATTCCTCACACGAAAACAAGCAAAAAGTCTAAGTTCCATTTTTACGACTGAGGCTTCGTTTCCGAGATAGGAGCCTCGCAAAAGGTGACAAAGTGAACGTCACACCTGACTGGGACGAATACTATAACAGATAGAGAGGCGGTTCCAAGGGAATCATAAAGGAATCGTATGTGCTCAGTCCGGAAGTCACTATGAAAAGTTCACTGCACGCATGCGCAATGGAGTCCTCAAAGGAATTGGGGATTTCCAGCAAGAACAATACATGGAAAGGGTATGTAACGCAGCAAGAAGGACCGTGACAATGAGAAATGCGTTCAAGACAACACATCCCGACCTCAAACATCAAAACATGAGCACCGAACACAAAATCCGAAAAGTTGAGCACGGTTGCATACCCCAGTTACACGCGAGGAATGAACGAATCATGTCATGTGGCATACGAGAGACAGGAGGAGGGAAAGAAAAACACAATATCAGATGATTGCGACAACGTGTATTTTTACACGCGACAACTACGTAATATCCCCCCCCCCACACACACAAACAACAAACAACAAATGCTACAATGTCTTATGCACAGAGAGTGCGTGTCACTGTATATCAACTGAAGATGTCACTTTCACCACACAAAGGGGGTGGGGAGCAATACCAAAAGTGTTCGCACGCGATCATTGTGACGTAAAAGAGACCAGTTTTGGAAGCGCTGCACAGGCAAGTCTGGCTCTCGTATTCTACGTTTGACCTTCATGACTGCTGTTCCCGCGAGAGGAGCTCGAAGGGTTGGTTCTCTCCGGCAGTCGTTCCAGTCGTGTTGCAGGTGCTGGGATATGATTAGCAGTTCGCTCTAGGTTGTCATAAGCATTGAAGAGTACTAGTATGTTGTATTGAAAGAAGTTGACGTGGTGGAGTGGGCAAGTCAAGTATCGCAACAATTGGTCTGTGGTGTTCGTACGGTGATACGGCCAATTTGTGCAGTGTGCCAGTGTTAAACAAAAACAATACTTTCCAGTTCCAGCTCCCTATTACACAGACGGCTGCGTATACGACCCAGCAGCTAGCAGACATGCATCTCATGTATGGGGAGGCACGTGGTAATAGCCGTGAGGCAAGGCGTCTTTATGGAGAACGCTTTCCACATAGACGTTTACCGTCTCACACCTTCTTTCAGGTAGTGGACAGTCGACTGCGTGAAACAGGGTCAGTGTTACCACCGCGGCAAGAAGTTGGAAGACCCCGAAGTGTACGCACACATCAGTTTGCAGAAGATGTGTTAACAGCGGTCGCAGAACATCCTGGCACCAGTACGCGAGTGCTCGCTCGGGCACGAAACACGTCTCATGTGAATGTTTGGCGAGTGTTGTCAGAGGAAGGAATGCACCCTTTTAAACTGCAGAAAGTACAAGAACTGTTACCTCGTGACTTTCGCCCTCGTATGGAGTTTTGCCAATGGTTGTTGCATCAGCTGGACACAAACCCTCACTTCGGGGCAAACGTATTGTGGACAGATGAAGCCATTTTCACCAGGATGGATGTCTTCAATAGTAGAAACAGTCATGTATGGGACTTTGACAACCCACATGCACTTTTTGTGGACCATCACCAGCACAGGTTTTCAGTAAATGTGTGTGCGGGATAGTACATGATCATTTAATTGGACCATACATTCTCCCTGTTCGCCTGAATGGTCGCACGTATCATGCATTTCTTAGTGAGGTTCTGCCTGAACTGTTGGAGACCGTACCTTTGGCACTGCGGCAAGAAATGTGGTACCAACACGATGGTGCACCAGCTCATTTCGATCGTAATGTACGACATTTCCTGCATGACGTGTTTCGCAATAGGTTCATTGGTAGGGATGAGCCTGTGCCTTGGCCACCGAGGTCGCCAGATCTCAACCCTCTCGATTTTTTCTTCTGGGGAGAAATGAAAACCCTCGTATACGACACACCTGTCACATCAGCTGAGGACCTCGTTGCTCGCATCAACGTCGCCGCCGCGACGGTAGCAGATACACCTGGCTTGTTTGCTCGTACTCGACAATCCTTGATTCGTCGCTGTCATCTCTGCGTAGAAGTAAACGGCAGACATTTTGAAAACCGTCTGTGATTATTGCCCTCGGCAAATACCAGTGAGAACACTTTTGGTATTGCTCCCCACCCCCTTTGTGTGGTGAAAGTGACATCTTCAGTTGGTGTACAGTGACACGGACTGTCTGTGCGTAAGATATTGTAGCATTTGTTGTTTGTTGTGTGTGTGTGTGTGGGGGGGGGGACATTACGCAGTTGTCGCGTGTAAAAATACACGTTGTCGCAATCATCTGATATTGTGTTTTTCTTTCCCTCCTCCTGTCTCTCGTATGCCACATGACATGATTCGTTCATTCCTCGCGTGTAACTGGGGTATGCAACCGTGCTCAACTTTTCGGATTTTGTGTTCGGTGGTCATGTTTTGATGTTTCAGGTCGGGATGTGTTGTCTTGAACGCATTTCTCATTGTCACGGTCCTTCTTGCTGCGTTACATACCTTTTCCATGCATTGTTGTTGCTGGAAATCCCCAATTCCTTTGAGGACTCCATTGCGCATGCGTGCAGTGAACTTTTCATAGTGACTTCCGGACTGAGCACATACGATTCCTTTATGATTCCCTTGGAACCGCCTCTCTATCTGTGATAGTATTCGTCCCAGTTAAGTGTGACGTTCACTTTGTCACCTTTTGCGAGGCTCCTATCTCGGAAACGAAGCCTCTGTCGTAAAAATGGAACTTAGACTTTTTGCTTGTTTTCGTGTGAGGAATCACCTCCCAAGCGTTGTAAACGACCTTTAGAAACACCCTGTATATAGCCGATATGACGATACGGAAAAAATGTCGTATCGTCTTTAACGATATTTTCGTGACGATATATCGCGATATCTAATTTCCGATATCGTCCATCCCTACATACAAACCGTCAAATTCCACTGACAAAATGGAAACCGAAAGTAAAGGACGACATTTATTTTCTGGCGGAAAAGGCATAATTTCAGTGCGCTACTGACAGAAGTTTTGACGAATCGAGGCAATGATCGACCTATGAAGTGCGAAGACTTCTAGATAGAACGTATTAAATCATTATATCATGCCAAAGCATAATTTAAGAGGGAGGGGATTAAATCCAACGACATATTTCCTGGTATGATGCTGTCCACGTAACATATTATTGATTTTATTATGTTAGCCGACCGAAAAAATAATGAGCGTCAACCGTGGATCTGCTCCACATGGCTGCATACATATAAGGTAGAAAATGCCGCTTTCCAAGGAACTGTACTGTCGAAACGAGGGCTAAGCAATCAAAACATTACCAAGATAAGTTTTCGGTTTTGATGTTCTCTACAAGTGTGAAAACTTGTCCATGTTGTAAGACGACACTTTGTGTGTGTACATACCACAGACGCACAAGTCTTTCCACGGCGCCTTCCGTATATATATATACCGGGTGTTTCATAAATTATTGAGGAGTTACAAAAAATATTGCAAGTAAACTATTGAACTTACGTTAATGAAGCCAGTCCAGAACGAACGAGAAACTCGAACAGTTTTTTTTGTACACCTACGAATGTTCAATGTGTGCACCACGGGTGACACGGCACACATCAACACGATAGTCTACTTCTTGCCACACTCGTATCAACATGGGCCTGTCGATAGTATCCATCGCTGCGATGATACGCTCCCTTATGGCTGCGATATCACGTGGCATCGGTGAGACGAATATCCTGTCTTTCATGAAACCCCACAAAAAGAAGTCACACCGTGTAAGGTTCGGTGATTTTGGGGACCAAAACATTGCACAAAACACTGTGAGCGATGTGGGTGATTTGAGTGTCGCCTAGCGGCAGGGGTATGAACTCTCAGCTTAACAAAACATACACGCACAAACTGTTTGCGTTCCTCGATCGTTCTCGACTGGTTTCGTTAACGTAAGTTCAATAGTTTACTTGCAAGATTTTTTGTAACCCTCTCAATTATTAATGAAACACCCGGTATATACCGTGCGTCCATTTCGATCTTCAGCCGAGAGATCGGGAGAAGCGTGGCGGGCGGCGCTGACGGAGATGCCGACATTTGCGGCCTGTAATGCCCGCTTATTTTTATGGACATACGCAGCCATTTATATAAATATTGCAAAAGACGAGTACTAACCTGTGTTATAACACGCAAAAGTTATTCTGTAATTCATCCAAGTTCTGCCCTTATATACACAAATAAATACGCTTTAGAAACAATGTCAATAAAACATTTTAATCATAGTTTTGACCAGTAACGTCCTGCTTAAGTTTATATCCTTGAAAGAGTTTTGTGGCCATGGGAATCGTTTGGAGATTTCGAATGTGCAACACTGTATCAAGATTACGCTGCAGACGAAACCGTTAAATGTGAATGGTTTTCGTGAGCTTCCTTCCAATCCGAAATATCCGAGCTCGAGTTTTTTTGTTCCTTCGCGACTAGATGAAGACAGAGTTGTGAATATAGTGGCGAGCAATGTAAACCAAGAGCGTGTTAATTTCGTACTGTGCGCAAGAGTGTTATTATTGGTTACTTGCAGTTACTTGTTTGTGTTATTGCAGTGTGTATGTGTGTTGTGTCAGTGAGGCGATTGGAATGCCAGCCGCAAGGTTCACGTTAGAACAAAAAATGTTTATGTATGACACGTACGTGAAAACAGACTCGTGTCGAGACGTGTGTAGGCAATTTGTACAGAAATTCCCAGACGTTTCAACTCCACACAGAGATACGGTTAGACATCTTGTCCTTAAATTACGAGAAACTGGATCGTTAAATTTTAAAACACCTAAGCAAAAACGACGGATTCTAACCGAAGCAAAACTAGATGATATTGGTGCAGCGTTAGAACGTTCTCCAAACACACCTCTACGCCGTGTTTCACAAGAGGTGGGCGTGTCAAAATCATCGGCACATACAGCCACTAAGCTACTAAAATTAAAATTGTACTCTTATAACACAGGTTAGTGCTCGTTTTGCAATATTTATATAAATGTCTGCGTATGTCCATATAAATAAGCGGGCATTACAGGCCGCAAATGTCGGCATCTCCGTCAGCGCCGCCCGCCACGCTTCTCCCGATCTCTCGGCTGAAGATCGAAATGGACGCACGGTATATATGCATGTTAAATCATGATTTAAAAAAAATGTACATCACAAACTTCTGTTTCCTTGCTCAGTACCATGTACGATCTTTTTTAAACTCATCGGGATTTGAGATATAATTCTGTATATTTAGAAAAAAAACCCTCAAAAATCGTTATGGCAGCCATGAGCAAAATTGCATTGTAACTTTTCTTCTAGTAATAAATAAATCTGAATTTTAATCATTAATTTTTTAAACTTTCTGTAATGCCATGTAACATTGTTGTGATTTCTTTCAGGCTAGAATTGATCCTGTCAAATCCAGATGATATTTTTGGGAAACGGATATGCCTAAGAGCAATAATAGCGCAATCTGAAGCCAACAGAAATGCACAGACAGGGATGCTGAAATTGGCACTGTGACAAAATCATCTGTTGTTATTGCAACGACAATAACAGATTCTAGATTGCCTCTGAAAGCAACACCCGTATAAGCGTTCCTCAATGTATGTCGAAAAGAGTATTCTGTGCGCCAGCATATAGAGGATATGAGCAGCTTCAACGGTAAACGTCAATATGACTCGGGACCATTTTAGTATATTCTCTGGTTCGTGCATTGAACAGCACGGCCTTTGATAATGAAATGTTGCCACTTTACACGGATGTACAGCACAACATTATGTCATTTTAGCTTAACACCCTTCGTCAGAATATTCCTTAGAATTAAAGATGGTGCCCATTTTTAAAAATGGAGGAGACAAAATATTTTAACATCTTTTTGTTTTCTAGTAAGGTTTCGTTTTTATACATTTCCGAGGGCGATGTTTCCGCTGGAACAGGATAAAATAATATAACTTTAAAATTTAACCTAGGCGCCTTCCATTTACAATGATGCATATTTGTTCGATTCAATAATCAATTATTTTCTTTTAATGCAACTCTTTTCTTTCCCATAAAATATTAACATGAACATTTAAGTGAACTGGTTATTGATTGCATCGACGAAACGTCCATCAACGCTTGCGTTTTATCCTTTACATCTAATAAGAAATACAAAGGTTGGATAAAACTAATGGCAACATTTCTATAATTGTGAAATGTCTCTATTACCAGAGTCAAAACCACTTGCATTTTTTCAATGGCCCCCCTCCTCCAAGCCTTCCACCTTGTGCCACATTTGTGGAAGGCGTCTTACACTATATCGCGTTCATCTCTGTTGACGTCCCGAAGTGACCGCCCTATGGCAAGAATAATCGCATCTTCTGTGTTGTAATTGCTTTTCTCGAAATGGTTCTTTGATTCTGGCGAAAAGATCGTAATCGCATCGACTCATGTCAACTTTATCGAACTCCATACCCCCCCCCCCATCCCCCAGCTACCCACTTCGTTCTTCCTTTCCTGCTATAGACCTGTCACCTCCTCGCCACGTTTAACCAAATGTTACAAATAAGGGATGTTAATTAAATCAATAAACAGACAAATGAACAGCGTCGAGTACTTATGGGATGAGGTTGAGTTATTAGTACAAATCATCAAAGAATCGATGCAAATTCTCTCAAAGGACTCCCGCTTCGTGAGCTCACATTTTAAAGTGGTTCGGATTTCATTTTAAAAACAGTAAGTCCAGTCCTGGTTACGCTATCTGAACATAATGTGGTCAAAAATGGAGGAAGAATCTATCAGGAAGCCTTTGCAGAAGAGCAGCATATCCACATCACAGTAAAATTATGAACAAAACATCAATATACTTTTAATCAGATAGCGTGTTCACATGAATAAATACAAAATGAGTTGAACTTATATCCAAATTCTATGAGTACATAAACATCATTATCATAGTCATGGTGAAATTGTCAGTGTGATATGCTTCGAAGGTAGATGTCCCAGGCTCGAACCCTGGGTAAGTCATGAAGGTATCTTTGTGTTTATTCCATCATCCTTATCATCAGTTCGTCATTAATCTTCATCGTCACAATTAACATAGAAATGTAGAAAAGAGAGATAAAATAATCGAAGTAAAAGATGGAAAGAAAGATAGGGTAAGTAATTTGAGTATTTTGAAGCAAAACAAAGGCAAACATAGAGCTACAAAGTAGTAAATGATTATAAAACTAACAAAAAGGTAAACCTACCTTAAATATAATGATATTCGTGTCACGTAGGCATTTTGTTTTATCTTAAGACATCAATGTTACTTCCATTTGTAAATTTTTGTTGCTACTGGAAGGCACTACAACCACACCCAGTGGTTTTCTTGGAATATTTGTAATCTTCGTGACAAACGAAGGGTGTGTTACACATGCATTCTTACTTTAGGAAACGCCTCTAAAAGTTCACGAGACCTCTATATACATATACGCATTGTTAAAATCTTGCCAAGCTTAGAAGTAGCTAGGGTAAGACAGGATGTCGAGGGAGACCCATCAGTTGTATAATCTGTTGGATTTGATGATGAAACCTCATGTTCGAAGAAGACAAATACAGTGGGCCACTATGTCCTGATTTTTGAATTTGGGATCGTGAAATGAACACGCTTCAAAAACAAGTGTGAGTAACACTAAGATAACCAGTTGTAACTCTGTTACATTAACAGCAAGAGAAACGTTACAAAGAGTGTTACCTCGATCAATTGTTAGAGCTTGTGAATCCCCGACTAATGAGGTGTAGCGGTTAAGGACGTCAAAGGTCCTACGTTTTATTCCTAGTGAAACATAGATATGTGTGTGTGTTTTATCATATATATTCATCCTTCATCTTCATCGCTGCAATTAGCGTAAAGAGGTGAAAAGCGAATTCAAATATCCAGAATTTACATATGTATGTATGTATTTACATATGTATACATATATATAATGTATATCTGTGTGGCCCGAATCAACAATGTATATCGTATGAATTATTGAGAGCTTCAGTTGTTGACGGAGGATATCACTCGATACGAGTCGTAAAGACAGGTTAAACTTTTTTAATGAATGCTTATACTTGATGATATTTCCAACAATTTCCCGGAAAGGATCCAAAGCACTAAAATTTTGAAGGGCTTCGTAAAACGAGACAGTTTAAACATCCCACATATAAAATTCAAAGTACCCGAACTAGAAGACCCACGCAGAAGGAAGGAGCTTATCGCTCTGGGATCTCATAAATGCAAATACCGGAATTAATGTCATTTCCCCAAAATGTGCTTAGAGGTAAACGTGGTGTACGCTGTGGAGACGGTGTTGGTCGGACTGTTTCTGCCAATTCTAAAAATATACATTAAATTTCGAAGCTTGACCAAATTGTTCAGGTAGGCATGAGAAATATATATAAGTCAATCTGATGATGAGTAAATGAATGAATTTGATACCTAGTATTAGAATTATATATCAAATCCCGATGTGTTTAAATTATAAAGATCGTACATGGAATTGAGCAGGGGAACAGAAGTTTATAATGTACGATATTTTTCAGGCATGATATAGGTAGTAACATGAGTTACACTATTCCCAAGGGCAATTATGCTAAGGCAATCACTAGTGTTTCCTTATGCAGATCACAACTAGCTAACGTCTGCACGTGCAAGTACATACTACAAACGTCTCGGATCATGTATTTTCGGGCCACTTAATGTGCAAGGGAAATAATGGTACTATAGCTCTTTTCAGTTCTTACGGCGGGCGCTCTAGAAGCTGGCAGGGGAAGTGGGGAGCGGGGATTACGCAACAGACCAACCAGACAAAAGCAGTGGCGCCGAGAGACACGACGCGGCCGGAAAAAGTACTACGTGAAACTCGTTCTACTGGCTGCTACGTTTCTTATCGTGCTGGATTGGTGGCTTCTCCGCTCCCCACTACCCCTGCCAGCTTCTAGAGCGCCCGCCGTAAGAACTGAAAAGAGCTTATAATACACATGAGAAACCGATCTCTTGCTGAGAGCGAATTGGGGAGACTACGTTTACCATGATTCCGATTCCAGAAGCTGAAATATGATATGCACTTACTTGCACTGTGGAACTTAATATACAAACATTTTAAAAGCTATTTTCGGTGGAAATGTCTACGTTGTCTCCCCTGAGAGTTTACCCGTATGTCCAATGTTCACATTCATCTTTTAGGCCTCCCCGATGCCGTAGTAGTAGCTCATCGCCTCGTAATCAAGGCGTCCCGGGTTCGATACCAAGTGGAGGCAGGTGGTTCGGATCCAACTTGAAACTGTAGGTCCAATCCCGATTAGCCCTACTGTGCATAAAGTGGACTTAAAACACCAAATCAACCAACCATATATTTTAAATAGCATAGAAGGTTTCCTGATTTTAGAATATTTTATCGCATTTCTCCTAACACGGATACAAAAATGAAAATATGGTATATAAAAATACATGTGTATGATGTTATACATCATACACATATGTATGTGTATATTTATTTTGCTGTAATAACATTTTAAAGATTTGCAGAGAATTTTAAGTTTAAAAAATTACGGACATATGAAATGTTAGTCCATAATATGGACGTTCCTATTGGGGGAGAGTGAAAACCTCTTTGCGTCGTGTGTGGTTTTCGAAATTTCCTTTTCTTTTGCGGGAGAGGACGGATTAAGTAGTGCGGTCGGAACGCCGGAAAATATTTCACTTCCGGCGGAGAACATACCCTTTGGGGGGTTGATACTAAATTTATTCCCGAACCTAAAACGTCCCAGACCCCAAGATTTTAAGCTCTCGTTTGTCTGTAATGGCGTCTTCAAAATGGCGGTCATGACGAAGATTCTAAACCTGAAACCTGTTAGTTTATTGCAGTTATATATCATTCATGACATATTATTTCACCTAATTCCACATTCTATATGGAAGTACAGTTGACAAGTGAAAGCCACCTGCTAGAAAGTTCCTAACAACTTTCTAATAGTCTGGAGGGAGTAATGTTTGTGTATATATAATGCCCTGTTTTTGTATCTTGTTACTTTTGTACTTGATACAGAATCTGAAGAAGACCTTGCTAGAAGGTTGAAACGTTACGTTTAGTTTATGTTTTTAATAAAATAAATTACTGCCTTGGTCAGCATATTTATTTTTTCGAAATAATATGTCATGAATAATAAATGACTGCAATAAACTAACAGGTGTCAGGTTTAGAATCTTCGTCATGACAGCGATTTTGAAGACGCCATTACAGACAAACGAGGGCTTATAAAATTTGGAGTCTGGGGTGTTTTAGGTTCTGGAATAAATATAGTATCCGCTCCCCAAAGGGCATCTTCTCCGCCGGAAGTGAATATTTTTCCATTTTTTCTTGCGTTCCAACCGCACTAAAGAAAACTGCTACTGCAGAGAAGATAAACTTTCGTCAATTCTCTTTCACAATTTGCTTACGCCTATTCACTCCAACATCACCTCATCTTCATCTTTTACAACGCTGAATTCATCCTATAAAAGCTTTAGAATAAACCGAAATATTTTCTTGTTTACAAAGCTCTGAAATCTGCTCGAGATTTTTAACTGCAAGTCTTCTGTTGGAGGTTCCTGCTCTTGAAAACCTGCCATGATGAAACACTTCTTTATGGTCTCAGGAAGATTTTTCACCCTTGGCCTAGCGCGCCCAGCAGACGGCATCAAGAAATTGATCTGCTCACTGGGTTCAAAAATCCTGGAGCAAGTGTTGATTTTAGCAACAAGTGACTCCCAGGCAAATTTTCGGTTGAAGTCCGTGTGATTGATGTGCCTGGAGGGAAAACAGGCCATCGGTTTTTCGTTTGAAAGCTCAGTAGATGACAGGTTGGATTGTCCAAGAACTCTTCACTTCTTACGTTCTTATCACGAAAATAGTCTTCTCTTTCTTCGAGTCAAACTGAAGAAAACTTGAAGAGAGTAAGAATCCAAGTGTACAAAAGATTGAAAGTACGCAGTTTTTTAAATCTTATCCTGCAAGTTTTCACAAATGAATCCACTTCATTGGACATCCTTCAACACTTTTCACTCTCTCAACATCTATACTTTTCCTTTGGCAATCGTAAGCTTGTTTTGACCGTGTTTAAAAATGTAACATTGTTTATAATAATATGAGCATGAATAAATAAATAAACGACATTCCTCTAAATTTGTTTTAATACGTAATTAGAGCGCGTTCCGAATTAGATAATTTGTCATTTACATATTTTTAGGTTATCTCATGGCATTATTTTGTGTTTTTCTTGCTATGAGCTTGCCCTAAAATGGCACCCTTTACAACAGCGCATTTTAAGTGAAATTCTGATTGCATTAATTTAATCAATAAATTATAATTGTTTAATAATATTACAGCTCTTATTTGTTATGAAATGCGGGGAATGCGCGAGTTCAATTTAAATGTACAGTCCGAGAAAGTAGTTTGTGGCCCACGTGACCTACGATATCGTAACATCTTAAAGCTTGTTGTCTATGCAACCCAAATAACAAAATTGTCGCTTAGGTTCGCCTGGTGGACCTGAATTCTCTGGAACGATTGACAGCAGTATGAGTCATACCCCCAGGCCCAGCCATAACAAACAACAGCTGGGTGCCTTGAGACCTCCAGAAAAAGTTTCAGGAATTGGTTTCTTAACAACAGCTACTCGTAAGGAAATATTCTCTTTACTGATATTAGATTCATTGTCAAGAAAGTTCACTGAAGTGGTGGTTTTCATCGAATCATCATCGCGCAACACACATGCTGTCAACCCAGAACTCTTCAAAAAGATTAGAGTTAAAACAACTACTTGACAAATCATAACACGAATCGACATTCATTAGTTCCAACTTAGAATTTTGTGTAAGGCATGGATCATCATGTTCTATCATCCATTTCATAACTTCATTGATCATTCTCATCGCCTTAGTTGACGTAAGTGCTAGAATAGCAATATAATATAAGCAAAATTAAGAAATAAATAAATTACATTTTCAGCGATTTTACGCAGTGACTCAGTTGCATGTAGAAAGAGTTTCTTTAATCGAGAACCAAGGGCCCCTCGTTCTGCTTCATTGTAATTTTCCCCTCCACTTTCCCTGCCGCGATTAACCTGATGTTGATTAATGCAACATTAATTAAAACAACCAACCAACGAAACAATTCACAAAGAGCACCAAAGCGGCGCACATTATGAATAGGTAAACTATGTGATATTCTTCTAATTTAGAATTTGCCGACCACCGTGGCGGAGTGGTTAGCACATCGCACTACGACGCCAGGGGTCCAGGGTTTGAATCCTGGGCATGGATGTCTGTGAATGTCCATTCATCAAATTCATCATGTCATCACTCATTCCCATCTTCGCAAATTAGCCAAAAGTGGCACAAAAAGCAAAATAAAATAAAGCAAACTAATTTAGTAATAAAATGGGAATTGGAATCCAGCTAAGTGGCTGCATGATTCATGCACATCTATTATGTAATCGCGATATCATCAAATTGTACGAAGTGTGTTTATACCTACGTAAAGTGCCAGTCCCCGTGATCGACCATGTGGCGCAAAGCCAGGGCTTTAAGATCAAATTTGGTTTGTTATTATTTTTATTAGTAATTGCCTCAATTTTCGTCCTCTGTAGGTTAATTATTCATGACGACGATTTATGATTACATTAAACACATGAATGAACATACGCAATGAACCCATTTTGGTCGGGACTCGAACTCGGAACCTTGTTCGGCGAGAAATGCAAATTCTCGATAAGGCATGAGTGTTTCATTGGAGTTGTTACTCTACTTCCGTCATTTTATCACTAATGTCTTTCTTTAATATTCAAAATTAAATCACAACTACCCAAAACTAAATATTAATTGTATTTTCACATGCATATGTTTTTTGACGGTTAGAGTGTGAACTTGTACATGTTTTATTTAGATTGTTCTTTGTGTTTCGTGTGTAGTTAAAGATAGGAAAAATTCTTGTGGAATGATTAGAGCTATAAGAATCCCGACCGTGACGGACTTTTTAGCACAGGACGCTACGATGTCTGGTGTCCTGGGTTCGAATCCCGCCGTGGGTATGGGTGTTCTTTGTGAGTGACCCTTCATCAATTTCATGATATCACTCATCCTCATCGTCGCGATTAGCAAAAATTGGCAGAAAAACGACGCTAAATAAGAAAATAAAAAGGTGCTATAAGAAGCATTCTTATTTCCGGACGTGTCCTATATTTTAGAATTGCGTCTGGCGTCCGGAAGGAATTTGAAAGAAATTGCAAATGTCTTACATTTTGGGCATCACGAAATTTCAAATTAGTACATGGAGAAACAGAAAATCTGGAGGAAGTCTGAGCTAACGTGGTTCCTTGGAGAAGTATGCTTAAAATGAAGAGTGTGCACGGTTGCTATTGGATGTTTGAGAAAAAAAGATATTCCAATATCAGAAATTACTTCCCGATTTTATAGATCCAGAAAAGTCCGGATATACAGGGTATTTCAGAGCGACCCAGACACTACCTTCTTTTCGAGAACGGGAGATCGTATCAAGTTGAAACAAAAAAATGGACCACTAAGTTGGCCCCAAAGAATCCGTAGAAAGTATTTGCAACAGCCCGAAAGTCACCCTTTGTGGTTTTAGTGGTGGGCACATGCCCCATTCGTGCAATTTTCAAATGGGGAGGGTATGTTTGGAATGGAGATTCGGAAAGGCGGGAAAAAATACGATTGTCATATGAAACATTTGTCTGTACCACCTACCGTTTTCCGTGTAGAAAATGATTTTCCAAAATAAAAGGAAGGTGAGCCAAATCGAGTATACCGAGCTTAACAATTAAGATAAGTGCAGTACCATAACAGTTTCGGAAAGTGCAGGACACAAGCTTTCCAATGATATGCCACATGTCTGCGGGACGACTAAAAAAATATGAAACCGCGTGACTCAAAAAAGGGGGTCTAAAGTTAGGGAAGAACTCGAAAATTTCAAATGGCAAGAGGGGTCGAGTTATACCTCGTTGTAAAGGTCACAGAAAACGTGAAAAGGATGCGAACATGATTTTGTAATCCACTGACCGGTTTCAAAATGGCGACCAAAACAATTCCGACCCCTGAAGTTGGTGTTCCAAAGTGAGGAATTACGTACGTAAATAGCAAAACACAAACACTGGACAGAGTACATAAGATCCTGTACAAACAATAATGGTAATGGGTCCGCTCTTGAGACACCGTACTACTGTAAGCTTTTTTTGAGCTGCAACTTTGACCGCCCTTCACACTTTCTCCAGGCTTAGGACTGGCAACGAATGGTTTACTGTCACGCACAATAAGGAATTCGTTGGCGTGTTTAGCGGCTGCTTCGCCAACGAAAAAGGTCCTTTTCTCACAACTGATTGCCAAACTATTGTTTGACAAGAGAAGTAGGCCTAACTGAAATGATGATAAGAAAAACGAAAGAGTAATCAGAAACCAATGAACAACGAAAACGAGAAGAATAGGTTATGCACCTAGTGTGATGCACATTCACCAACTTACAGTAGATGTTCGAAATGTCTTCCCTCAGTCTCAATGCGTTTCTCCACACGGACACTGAAATCATTCTGTGCTGCAATAACGTCTGCCTCGCTAATCTGCCTGCATGCAGCAACTATGCGCTCGATCATGTCGTCCCTCGTTGTAGGCCGAGTTTGGTAAAATATTTCTTTCAGTCGTCCCCAGAAGTAATAATCTAGACATGTTAAGTCTGGTGACCTAGGAAATCAGGGCACAAACCCACCTCTACCTACCCAGCGACTACGAAACATTGCATTCACCTGATTCCTCGCTGGCAGCTCAAAATATGCTGGGCAGCCATCTTGTTGTAGCCACATGTGTGTTCTGATGTGTGTAAGGGGACGTCTTCGAGAAGACTGGGCAATTGTTCCTGAAGAAATGTGCGGTATACAACACCCGTAAGCCTCGCTTGAAAAAAAATTAGGTCCAATTATTCGTCCGCCGATAATTCCACACCACACATTCACAGACCATCAACCTTGATGATCAACCTCTTGCATCCACCGTGGGTTTTCGGCGGCCCAGTAATGCATGTTGTGCCGATTTACCTGACCACCACTTTTAAATGTAGCCTCGTCAGACCACAACATTTCGTCAAAAAAATCGAACATTTGCATTCACTTGAGCTTGAGACCACATGCAAAAGTCTAGCCTGCTTTGAAAATCAGTTCCGTGTAGCTCTTGATGCAAGGACACGTGGTACGGATGAAATCTGTGATCCTTTAAAATCCTTCTCACTGTACTTGCGCATACACCAGAATCACGAGCAACTTGCCTGATACTCACGTGAGGATTGAGATGGAAGGCTGCAAGTACACCAGCAGACCTCGCATCTCAAACAAGCCGAGCAATGCGTTCATGTTTGTGACTGCTAGAAGGCTGAACCTTCTGCGTACGCGATCGGCAGGGTGCGAAAAACATGTCTTGAACGATGTTACCGATCGGGATACCTTGCAGCATACACACGAGCAGCAGCAGAACTATTTCGTTGGCACTCATCCAACACCATGAGCATATCAAATGCTTCTTCGTTCGTGAAAGGCATTATTAGTTCACATTCAACAATTTACCACTGCGAATTAAGTACAGGAATGCACACTACCCGCGAGGAATTCACTGTAGAACGTCCTGAGGTACCACACAATGCCTTCGATGATGGAACCACTTGTAACAGACTACGGTGAATGAAGAGGAAGCACACTGGAACCGACTGCTATGCAGGAGAGCTCGTCACACCTCGACCCGTAGTACTTTCCGATTGCCTTTGTTGAACCGGGCAGTGGGAACACCGTACGTGCAGTAAAATGGAACTGGGCGCACCGGCAATTGACGTACTTTGTAATTTGTCGACTGGGCCAGCATGCTGTGTTGTGTACTGCAGGCTACCCAACACGTGGGCATATGCTTATTCCTACTCGTACGCAATGGACCTGAAGTTCTACTCGCTGCATGTTGTACACTCACAGATGCATGTACTACTACGAAACCGCAAACCTCTCACCCGGACGTTCAGTACACTGACGTTACATGTGACGGGTGGCATGGTCTGACAATGGTAGCGAACCAGTAACTATTTAGAAACTTTGTCACGAATAAACAGCTGTTCCGCTGGCATTCTTTGTACAGGATCGTATGTACTCTGTCCAGTGTTTGTGTTTTGCTATTTACGTACGTAATTCCTCACTTTGGAACACCAAGTTCAGGGGTCGGAATTGTTTTGGTCACCATTTTGAAACCGGTCAGCGGATTACAAAATCATGTTCGCACCCTTTTCACGTTTTCTGTGACCTTTACAACGAGGTATTACTCGACCCCCCTTGCCATTTGAAATTTTCGAGTTCTTCCCTAACTTTAGACCCCCTTTTTTGGGTCACGCGGTTTCATCCTTTTTTAGTCCCGCAGACATCATGTGGCATATTGTTGGTAACCTTGTGTCCTGCACTTTCCGAAACTGTTATGGTGCTGCACTCTGGGACTGCAGTTGAAACCTACTTTCAGTTTCAGTTCGGCCCGGAATGAAACATTGCGGTTCACTTTCAGTTCTCGAACTGAAACTGGATTCAAACCGGAGTATATATGTCCGAACCAGAACTGGAATGATCTGATGGTTTCCATCCAGTTCGGCCCGCAATGAAACCTTTCAGTTTATATTCAGTTCTCGAACTGAAACTGGAATGGAACCGGAATATATATGTCTGAACCGTAACTGGAATGATCTGAGGTTATGGTTTCAGTTCGGCCTGGAATGAAACCTTTCGGTTCACTTTCAGTCTCGAACTGAAACTGGAATGAAACCGGAATATATCTATCCGAACCGTAACTGAAATTATCTGGGGTTATAGTTTCAGTTCAGCCCGGAATGAAACCTTTCGGTTCGCTTTCAGTTCTCGAACTGAAACTGGAATGAAACCAGAGTATATCTATCCGAACCGTAACTAGAATGATCTGAGGCTTTACTTCTAGTTCGGCCCGGAATGAAAGTTTTCAGTTAAGTTTCAGTTCTCGAACTTAAACCGTTTCCAGATCCAAATGTTAAGGATCTGGGTGTGTTTTGCGAAGTTTGAGATCGAGAGAAATACTGAGTAACTTTTACATTTTCTTCTCACATTGTACTGACAATTGTATTTTTTTGTAATTATCTGTGAAATGAAAACGAAAAGTTTATATTAATCCGCCGCGTCACTTTTACCGCAGTTGGTTCAGTTCAAAATGGCATCAAACAACGGGATGAAAATTAACTGTGAAAAAGTTACGTATCTTCTTCTAAGAAAATTAACTTAAATCGATACAAATTGTACATACAATCATAATAAATAAAACAATCTAATTACATTATACTTCTTATATCTCATGATTCCAAAACAAGATTCTGGCTGCTATTAGATGATGGTATAAACTTATTTTGAAATTTTTTTTTCAACCTGATAAAATTTTCACTTTTGAGAAATTGTGTTGATTTGAGTCAAATCATTTGACATGGAATGACCCAACTATGTATATTTATATGTAAACATACATACATATATATATATATATATATATATATATATATATATATATATATAAGGTATCAAAATGACAGTTATTTCAATATATCTATATATAATCTTTAAATAACAGGTACACAGAAATATTCAGTTATGTCAAGGGGGACTCTCAGGCAAAAAGTTTGAGAAACACTGCCTTAATGGCATTTCGGATCTTATCTATTTCCAAATTTTCGGATCTGGCACCCCCCAAAATACCAAAATTGTTCACTACGAAGTTTTATTCCGAAACAGAATTTAAATTGAAAGTACACGGGAGGGTTATGGTGCACGAGAATGTAGCGAAATATTTCAGTTTAGGTTCAGGTGCGAACCGAAATGTTCACAACGAGGATTCATTTCGGAACTGAAACTGAAACTACATAGAGGATTATGGTGCACCGGAATGTAGCGAAACATTTCAGTTTAGGTTCGGGTGCGAACCAAAAGTGTTCACAATGAGGTTTCATTCCGGAACTGAACTGAAACTGAAAGTACACGGAGAGTTATGGTGCACCAGAATGTAGCGAAACATTTCAGTTTAGGTTCGGGTGCGAACCAAAAGTGTTCACAATGAGGTTTCATTCCGGAACTGAACTGAAACTGAAAGTACACGGAGAGTTATGGTGCACCAGAATGTAGCGAACATTTCAGTTCAGGTTCGGGTGCGAACTATAAGTCGAACTGGAGCATGTTTCAGTTCGAGTTCAAATTCGGTTCGCAGTCCCTGGCTGCACTTATCTTATTTGTTAAGCTCGGTATACTCGATTTGGCTCACCTTCCTTTTCTTGCAAAACCATTTTCTACACGGAAAACGGTAGGTGGTACAGACAAATGTTTCATATGACAATCGTATTTTTTCCCGCCTTTCCGAATCTCCATTCCAAACATACCCTCCCCATTTGAAAATCGCAGGAACGGGGCATGCAAATACTTTCTACGGATTGTTTGGGCCCAACTTAGTGGTGCATTTTTTTTTTGTTTCAACTTTATACGATCTCCTGTTTTCGAGAAAAAGGTAGTGTCTGGGTTGCTCTGAAACACCCTAATGCTTACTTTGTGAAGTTCTATCGATACCATAAATGTCGGTAATTTGTTCGAAGTAACAAGTTTCATTCCAGAAATTACAATATACAGTCCTTCTTGGAGAAATAAGGCACACAATTCTGTTTTTTTTTCGCAGTGTATAGAAGTATTTTACATTTCAATAACCAAGAACTTGTTTACGAAATTGTGAACATTTTCCGTTCCGAATGCATGGAATGATTTCCCATCTTGGCCCTGTCTCGATGAAAAACGTTCCGTGTTACATACTCAAATTGAAATCATATACATCCGTGCTATTAATTAGCAGTTGGGAAATTTTGATCTCAACAGTTCACTTGAACATTAATGTTTGAGCTGAAGATGTGTCATATTTTCGTTATATGCTAATATATCCTAGTAACCTATTATATTTTGTCCAACATTTTCAGACAATATGTCTTACTTTGCGCTGAAGAGTGATCTGATAGCCCTATGTATGATGAAAACTGTTTTTACTCAATTTCTTATATAATTTATTCCAGCATTTCCTTCAACTTCTATCTCCTTGTTATTACCTCCTATGCTTACACGACTTTTTCTTCGTGCTAGACCTTTGGGTTCAGAAATGTTTACAACACCCCATCTGCTGCATGTAAATACCCAGCAACATCACTCTGGAGAAAGAACCATAATGTATACAACTTGTTCACTACATATTATACGAGAATATTAGAATGTTAGCTTGATATAACTCTGTATTGGAACAATACCATCAGCAAACGTAAAAATATATCTGTTTCATACGCACACTGGAACGAGCGCAGGACTTCTATGAGTCACTCTGCCACTGAAGGTCACTGAACGAAAGGGTGGGTGCTTGCTAAGTGCAAGCGCCTTATCTTTGATCAAGGAAACACGGAAATCCTCGTTACGTTTATTTTTCACCCGACTAAGGGTGAACATTTACAGGAACGTAAGGAGTAGTATCGTATTCCATTGGAATTAGATTTCGTGACATTGGAAGACATCATAACAATGTGTAAATCTCTTGTGACCTACACTAAACTTATGTTAAGGTTTCATTGACATGTGAAAGCGGAAATTTAGAGAACCTTCTTCCTTACGATCAGTGGCGAAGCGTCCTATGAGGAGGCCAGGAGGTCGGGCCTACCCACGCCATTACTCTTTTAAAGTTGTATTTACTTATTTCGTCAAAACATATGCAATGAAATGCAAAAGTTTGGAATTTTCATTTATGATAATTACAAAAAAAATCTAACCCTGTCTAGTAAACGCACTTTCCACGGAGTGAGGCACATTTGCTGGGGCCTCTTCTCTTCACATTCTGTCATACGGTTGTATATGCGGGAAGCCTAATCTTACGAGTACTGTACGTATGCGGAATTCTGTCGTCTGCTCACGGCACAAACGCCATACTAACCCGAAAATTATGGGGTTCTTCTGGCCCTTTTCACCTCATTGCAAAATAAATAAATAAATTTAGAAAAAAGTGATGAAGAATTGATAACAGGGCTCGAGCACTATTCGTTGGATTTCCGCGATGTCTCATGATTGGTAGTTCTTTCTGGAGGTGCGTGCATAACTCAGGGGTTGAAAAAATACAAAAAAAACAAACAACGAAATTAACAAAAATCTAGATCGATGGCATCTGGTGGGCGAGAGGAGAACGCCCAAGACATAATTATCGTATTGATGGCCGGTAACAACACTTTTGAAAACGTCACGCCACTGGCAAGTAAAGAAGCGCCTGGAGAGACATTCAACCACTCTCCATGACATAGCCCCCCTCCCTTTCTTTTTACAGATTTAACCAAGTAATGGATATTATCGCACTTTTGTGCCTATCCTGCTAGCCTCTCTACGCTTCGCTTCGCCACTGCTTACGATTTCTAAACAACCGAAGAGTGTGATGAACGTGAAACTACTTATTGTTCGCAACAACGATATACGTATATTACAGTCATTACAGATATACATCGCAGAAGTCGCATTTATCAGATATAAATGGTCTCTAACCAAAACACCTATTACATCACAGGAAGTGATTTTTAAGAGAAGTCTACGACGTATCCAACGTAACCAATATTCAGATTGATTCCAAGCTTCATTTTAGGTTATTTTGCGTCGCATTTTTACCTGTTGCGATAATCCCGACGATGAAGATTATGGGCAATGATACGAATGCAATGCTACATCTAAGCCTCAACAGGTTTCGAACTTTGATCCTCTGACTTTGTAGAGAGATACGGTGATCTTTATTTTCTTTTGATTTGGTGTTTTAAGTAAGGCTAATCGGGACTGCACGTACAGTTTAAAGTGGGATCCGAACCACTATGTGACTCCACCGGGTATCGAACCCGCCACTCCTTAATTACAAGCAGAGGCGCAACCACGAATTTTTGTCTGGGGGGAGCAAGTACCAGGATAAACGTACCAGTAATAATAATAATAATATTTTAGTTATAATTTTAATAATAATAATAATGTTAATAAAAATAATATTAATAATAATAATGCTACTAATAATGTTATTATAAGATTATTATTATTATTGTTATTATTGATTTGTTCGCTTATTGGGCTAGAAGTTTGTGCTAAAGCATTTGTGTTCGAACAAACTATTTGAATTACTTTTTAGCACGTTCAATTTCACATTAATAACGGAAAACAAGCAGATAAACTATTTTTGAAAGACAGAAAATATTTGATAAATGCATTCCAAATATAATTCCTTTTTACATTAACATAACTTTCATGCACGATATATGTTTCACATATATGCAACGTGGAGTGACGTGGACACTAAATTGTGTACGCATTCAAAGTTTCTTTAATAAATATTACATACAGCATGTATTATTTAAATACATTACACAACCAATTCATCCATCTCACAATAAACGAACAGCAAAAATTACATAAATTGTCTGTCAAATGTGCACACTCGCTTTCCTCAAAACAATTGTTCATGCATTTAAAACAAAATCAATTAAGACCAGTCTAATTTCTCTGTCTGGTGATTTACAATGCATTACAGTGAACATATATAAATTGCGAGCGAAGCGAGCAAGAAAACTTTTGGATCCAATTGTTTTGCAGGCTGAAATCAATATTAATTTAATAGGGCGCAAATAATTTAACGGAACGCCATGGCATTATATCATTTACAAGTTTTGTGCCTCCCCGATGGTGTAATGGTAACATCGTCGCACGTCGCCTTGTGATCAAGGGGTCCCGGGTCCGATACCCGGTGGAGGCACATAGTGGTTCAGAACCCACTTTCTGTGCATAAATTAGACTAAAAAAGACACACACAAATGAATCAATTAATTTTACAACTTTTTTCAATTAGATCGTTCGGCGCCCAAGGCCGTCTCCCACCGTTCCCTAGTTAAGGTTCTGAACTTGATAAGACTAAGAAAAGCATGAAGTGCGAGCGAAGCGAGCAACAAAATTTTACGAAAAGTGTTTTTATTTGCATGAAATTTGAAGTTCTGGTGGTAATTGCCCCCTGCAAGTACACTTGGCCGTCAAATTTGCCCCCCCCCCTAGAACTCATTTCCTACCAAGTTTGGGGGGGGGGCAACGCCCCACATGATCCCCTGTGGTTGCGCCACTGATTACAAGGCGACAATGCTACCACTGCGCCATCGGGAGGACTGAGTGAGAGAGAGAGAGAGATAGAGAGAGAGAGTTGAGTTTCGGTGAATACGCTAATAAAGAATTGAAACTAGCAGAACGACTATGCTATTCTTTAGTAAACATTTGGATTGTTCATGAATATTATTGACGAAATTTCCAGAGTGCGTTACAATGCATTAATTTTTATCTTTCCACACATTACTTTGCTACTAGATATTTGCATGCTAAGATGTAGAAAGTGGAATTCAGAGTTATTTCGGATACAAAGAATCGGAGAATGGAGTAGTGGGAAAGGATCACCTCACATGTTTGAATTATAACCCTCACACACACACACACACACAGGATATCGGCCGTGGTTCGTATCCAAATATAACATGTATGAATTGTGTCAAGATAAATTGGAGCCTATTAACATCCCTACTGAACTTGGAAGAAAGCCCACGTAGAGATTAGAAAGTTCTGTTCCGACAAAATCGGGACGTATAGTAAATCAAAAAGCAAAGTGCTACCTTGTGGTTTGCACCAAGCTATGAAGGCGTGTAGGGAGTGTTGAGTTAGGGCCCGAAGGTGGGGATGATGTAATCAGCACCACGACCCTGGCCGCCTTTACTCCCTGAGTTTCCTCCAGGTACCCACTTTATACGACGCTGGGTGGGCGCGGAGCAGCTTGAAGGAGTGGAAAAAATCCCGATTGTCCCCCGTCGGGGATCGAACCCAGATCTCTTGCATGGTAATGAAACACCCTAACGCCCAAGCTATCGCGGCACATATAGTATATTAGCCTTCGTAATTAAGGCAATAATTATTTTAGCGTTTCGTTCAACGTTTGTAGGCGAATCCTATTCGGACATATAACGTGTAGCTCTTGTCGGTTCTGCGATTTGGCTTGAGAACAGGCGATTTTGTGACGAACAACATTCCACCTGACAAGTCACGTAACTTTCCTACATTTTCTGTGCCTGTTGGCCTTTGCATGAAAGACGAGTTGCTCTTAAGACAGACAGAATCACCGGATCACCTAAAGGGGCAATGTGTGTTGCCTACCCTTCCGGCATTATTTACTGTCATTAAAGTCTTATTGGGAATAACTTGTTTCCACCACTGTACGTACATATGTATAAGTGTATGTCTATCTAGCTCTATTTATCTAACACACACGTGCACACTTGATTCAGGAAGTAAGGTGTACTTGAGTATAATAAAATTATTTGATGAGGAACATTATAATTACAGGGTGGATTTACTTAAACGTTTTGACAAGTATGGACGTTAACGATGAAAATAATGCTCTTAAAAGGCCCTCGCGTAAAAGAGTGCCAGAAAAGGTTGTGATCATGAACATGTTATTTCAATTTCAGTTTTTCTTGTCCGTTGTCTACTCAGTTATTTGTATTATTATTATTATTTATTATTTGAAGTAGGGTTACACTTAAGCTTACAGTATTTTTACACGGATTATCTTACTATAGAAACAGCTTTTTGCCCTACATGGATTAATTTGTTAAGCTATACAATTCTGCTAAATGTTTATAAATGTATAAAATATGGAAAAATATAAGTGTGCCTATATAATTGAAACACACAAGGAATAAAAATACACAAGAAATAAAAACACACGAGAAATAAAAACACACAAGAAATAAAAATTAAGTAATTATATATGAAGGAGGCAATGAGGCAAATGAGGCACGGTGTCAGTTTTTTAGATTAACATCTTAATTTGTTGTTTAAATAATTGACTACACTAGATGTTTTTTTTTCTGAATTTTCTGTAGAAAATGTTGTTGTAGCGATTCTTAAAATGTTCTTACATTGTAAAAAGGTTATTGTACTCCACAAGAATACATAATACTTAAATTTCAACTTCCAAGACTTTGAAAAAGGCAATATGGCAATCCATTTAGTGTCCATGGCATTATAATCCTCTGGAATTTAGTGGTAACCAGTTGGGCCGAGAACTTGCTCAAGTTCCTTTGCAAGTTTTTAACTGTCAATACTCCAAAATATAACCGGCCTCCGTGACGGAGTGGTTATCACAGCGCGCTACGACGCCAGATGTCCCGGGTTCGAATCCCGGCCTGGGCGTGTGTGTTCTTTGTGAGTTTTCCTTCATCAGTTTCATCATATCATCCCTTATCTTCGCGATTAACCAAACGTGGCAGAAAAGCGAAGTAAAATAAACCAAATCAATCAACCAAGACTCCGAAATAGTGCATGCCAGTTACACATGTACACTTAGATCGGAAGCAGCATCTTTGGCTACAGAAAGCGAACCCTTGAGATGGACAAATCCCCTTAGGCATTACAAATATATGTTGTTGGGCTCAAAACAACATGAATCGAATTTTGAGCATACTGTGCTTTATTACTAAGGAATAGAAAATAAGCAATTACTCATGATTATATACACTCTATAGTGATCAAACAACAAACGTCCACTGCCTTGCTAGACACTCGCAGTAGGCATAATAATAATAATAATAATAATAATAATAACCACAACAACATAAAACTGTCAAGTCTTGACGAAGCTCACTGCTTTAACGTACATATCCACTTTAATTGCCTGAAGGTTTCCGTGAGCAGAATCCTCCAATGATTCGTTGCGTGAAATTGCTCTCGACGTCATAGTTCTAACAAACATTGCAGATCAAGCTGCAAACAAGTTGTGTAAACACTGCGTTTGCCTTTGAGGTCTCATTGCTTATAAGGTACGAGTAGCATGATTATATGAAGGAATCGCTGCTCGTAACTTCATTCTAATGCCCCTATTAATTGTTACTCATGATTGATTGATTGATTGATTTAGTTTATTTTACTTCGCGTTTTGTGCCTCTTGGCTAATTTGCGAAGATGGGGATGAGTGATGAAATGATGAAATGGATGAAAATGGACATTCACAAACAACCATACCCGACCGGGATTCGAACCCGGGACCCTTGGCGTCGCAGCGCGATGTGCTAACCACTCGGCCACAGGGTCGGGCAATTGTTACTCATCAAATAGATGGGACAGAAAGATCGCATCATGGAAGAAGTTACCGTATTTGCCGACGTATAATACGGACTTCTTTCATTTAAAAGTAGGGCTAAAAAACGGGGTGCGTCTTATACGCCGATACTCAGTGTTTGATTACCTCCATTTCTGGAAATTTTCTGTTCTAAGTTAGACAACTTCCTTGCGGTATGCGGCAAAGAAGATTAAAATGTATTCTTTCCTAGTTAGATTAGGTAAGTAATATTTTGAAAGTAGACCTACTTATTACTTTATATTTGAAATACTGTATACATTAATTATAATGTTAATTGATAAAGATTTTTCCTCAAAAATGTGTCCAGGCGCGTCTTGTACGCCGGCAAATACGGTATGTACTTGCGGCGATAAATTAAGGTAATTTTCCGAATTGATCCTCATGTTTTATATATATTTACTGCCCGTAAGAGAAGGAAACTAGACACGTCTTTTCTAAAGTTGAATAAGTATTAAAACATGTGAGAATTTTCTCGTATTAGCTAAATAATATTTACGTTCAAATTGATTGATTGAGTTAGTGCTTGAAGTTCACTTTATGCACAGTAAGGCTAATTGGGACTGAACCTGCAGTTTAAAGTGGGATCCGAGCCACTATGTGCCTCCATCGGGTATCGAACATTTACGTTCAAATACAAGGCGACATTTCTAGATCATGGAAGTCTATTATTACCAATTTATTTCTGATAATAGATTTGTTCCTTGAACACTGGAAAGAATAGATATCTTACTGAATTATCGTGTGTATGTTTTATCGAATGAATTGTTCAACGTGGATTGATAACATTAAAGTACATTATTACAGTAGGTATGTGTACACGCACACATACACACACACACCCACATATACACCCGCATACACATTTTGGTTCCAAACTATATTTGGTTCAGTAAAAGTGACACTATTTTGAGGTGCGCACTGTAATTTATTTTGGAACTCGACAACATAGAGCACTTCAATAAAAATTAATTTTTGAATACCATGTACTTTCAATCTTTACTTTCTTGAATTCTTTTGACAGTTGAATCTAGTTACGTTTTCACATAATTCAATTCATGGTTATTCGCTAACATTTGGCGTTTTTCTGCACACGCTTAAACTTATTTTTTTTTGGCCTACGCTACATTCCCTATCCTTCTTTTTGTACCGCAAAGTACCCGATCAAAATACGGATCTGACTACAAATCAAAGGCTTTTGAAACTGCTAATCTTGTGATATAATATTATGTAATTTTTATATTTTTTGCTTCAGGGAAGTTATTTGTAACGACTTAAAGAAATCTTACTTTATTTATTTATGACTCAATCAACACGTTCAATATTTTTGTGCCTCATCAGAACTTGCTATTACTGTAGTCAATAAATAGCTGGAAGGATCCACTCACTGTTCTCAAAGGAGGTGATAATTGTTACATTACTGTAAGGCAGATATTGAGCAGATAAGAAAAAGTAGCGGAGCGTGCTGATTCTGTTGGCTTCAAACGTGATTGACCATTAGTGTTCTGTGTTGCTTAATTGTCGTACTAAAATACAACCCTCTATTTTTTACTCAATGTAAGTGTGGATAAGATTGAACCTTGAAGTACCAAAATCTAACAAATAATACACGAGAAATGAGCTTAGCGAGAAATGTACACATCTTTAATTCAACAGAACTAGATTTTGTTCACAGATAGAAGCAAAACATGGCCATCGTTTTCGTGTTTATTCTTTCGGTCACAGGGCATGCTGTGTGTGTAATTTAGATCCTTATCAAAACGTGCGTGACGTGGTGGCAGACTTGGAGGATTTGAGCACACAAAGGCCTTAAATACAGCGTAACATTGCTCACAGGGGGAAAGGGGAATGAGGTCAGGGTTTCTCGTAGAAGACCAACGTGTTGATAGAAAGCTGTAATTCTTGCCCTAAGCTCTCCAGAAAGCTCTGCCCTCTATTTTGTGGGATGGGAGCCGAGATTCCCTTTTTTTGTCCTCCGTGCTCTCAAGTGGAAGGACGCACGGATTATTCTTCACTTCAGATAGCCTCCTGCGGAAATTAACGTGGCACTGATTATTTTCTGTGCAAGGTTTGTTCAAAACGTAAACATGGACTCAATTTCTCACTTAAGATCTATTCCAGTTTTACATTGCTACAAAGTTGCTTGTTGATTGATTTAATTTATTTTACTTCGCTTTTCTGCCATTTTTGGTCAATCGTGAAGATGAGGATGAATTATGAAATTGATGAAGGGATGCTCACAAAGATCACTCACGCCCAGGCTTGGAAAGTGGAACCGCTGGAAAGTAGATTTGGTACTGTTTCTTTATATGCGCCTTTTAAGTTACAGGATGAACGGATAAAAACTATTACCACTGTTATCTGTGGTGTAGAGTTTAGCGTAACTTGTGGCGAATACCAGACAAATACATTTTTTGCTTGTCCTTCCATTTGTTTTATCAATTTCGGTTAACCATCATCATCACAATTGACCTATTGAGGAAACAAATCGGTGTAAAACAACTAAACTATAAAGGATTAAGGAATAGGAGCAGACATAATATTTGGTCAAGGTAACATTCAACCTTGTATTGGAAAACACATAAAAATCCCAAACATGCTATCATAATACTAACCATATTTCCAATTCTCTGTGCAAAATATTTTACTTATTGTTATGGGAATCTGTGCACAGTCATGGAACCGGTTATTTAATGCAATTGATTGACATGGTAGGTTGGTTTCCAATGGGCAAGTTATTTGTGGTTGTATCTTGCAATATACTGATGCAAAAAACTGTGGACAAGTGGAAAGGATTGCAGAAAAATCTATGTTACTAAGTTAATAAATGTATAACCATTTTGCTTAGGTTATTTTCTGAGGAAACTGTCAGCAATGTAATTCCCTTCCCTTTCCACTTCCCATTGCATCAGACAGACGACATATCTGTGTGACAGAAACATGAATGTTCGTAAATAACAGCTTTGCTCCAACTATCCACTTGGAACCATTGTTCTCAGTCTTGGAAAATATATTAAGCAGAAGAACAAGGAAAATAAAATAACGTGGTTGAAATGTGAGCATTTCCTTTTGGGGAAATAACATACAAACCAAACCACCACTTCATGTCACCTACCATAAATAATCCAACGCCTAGCCAGAATATTATTCTTTCTTTCTTTCAAGTTACACTTTTCTCCACTTTCGACCATTTCAAAATATGTCCGGACTTCAATATATTATTTATATAAACACTAGATCAATCGAGGACGCTGATATTTGGAAACAAATTGAATGTTCAAAGATAGAAAAAAACATGGAAAAAGAGAATCTTACTTTGGAGGAAAGGGGATGAGAATTTTGTTTTATAAAATCTTCATTTTCAATATTTCCTAAGCATGCACCTGAATTTAGTGACGATATAACAAGATGTATGAGTTTATATATTATTTTGTTTCTTTTTCCTCGAAGAAACACTGAATTTGGCATTATCTTTCACATATATGCTTTGGTGAAAGGTTTCATCTTCAAGAAATCCATCACTTCCGCTGGCTATCTTCCAGAAAGGCCCTTGCTGTCTCCTCAGCATGGTGCTGTGTGCAACCTGTTGTGGATGGGAGCTAAATTACTATTAGATGCAAAATGCACCAGTTGCTTGACTGCTTTCACGTTCGAAAATTTGCTATGGTGCACTGCTGAGCAAAATTTCCGTTCCGCTGTAGTTTTGTGCAGCTGCCAAGTGTCGCGATTGTTCTCAATTATCTGTTTTTCTCCTCGCCTTCCGCTTCACATTATAAAACGCAGACGGTCCAGGCGTTTAATTGCTCTGAAGCTGCAATATTAGGTACTCTATTTTTTGTTCGCACTGATATTTCAGTTTTTGTCTGAATTAGTAAGTGATAAAATACTATAACTGCATCTCTATGGTGTAGGGTTTACAAACTATACTATAGAGATTTAAATACACTCCTCACAAAAAGTTTGGAATATTGTTACGTTAGACAATAGGTGATAGACACGGCCTTGAAATGCAACAACACATGGTATCTGTCTGGTGGACGTTCTCGTCTTTTCGCCGACATATGCCACCGTGCCTGTCACCTATTGCCTAATATAAAAATATTCCAAACTTGTTGTGCCTAATATAACAATATTCCAAACATTTTGTGAGGAGTATATTATGTTCTTCAATACTGGGATTACAGTTAGGCAATGCAAGTAACTGTTGCTAGTGCCCATATACGTGTATATAGTTGCATATTTTGAAAGTGCAAATACGGAAAACTTTCTTATTTCACATTCAAGTTCATCATAAAGTAAACAATGTAACAAATTGTTATTACTATTGTTACGAAGTGTTATATATATGTATATGTGTGATTACACACACACACAGACATATATATATATATATATATATATATATATATATATATATTAAATATATATTATACGAGTATATAAATCAAAATACAACACACACGTTAAAATACAATGAAAATACGTGAAAAATGGAGAAAAGGAAAATACTCCCTCTGTCCCATAATTATAGTCCGGTATGCCAAAATGGTGACTTTTTATTTATGTTCTTTTGGATACTTGATCGGCAAATTTGTACTGATCCTTGAGTAATAACGTTGTATGACTCATTCCCGTGTTTAATTTTCTTCTTCTGTATACACCAATGTCACAGTTTGCCTATCGGACAATTATTATGCGACAACAAACAAAAGTGTACCGGACAATAATTATGGAACAGAAAGAGTAATAAAATATGCATTGTGTTATTGTGGTTACGATGGGTTCTGTACATGACAACGGTGAAACTAAATGACTGCAATGAAAAGTTTATGATAAACAGGGAGGAAGGTAGAACGTGACGGCTGAAATCGAGAAACATTCCATTGCAAAACGAATCAGTGACCAGTTGCAGCAGCTGCTTCATCTTCATGATGTCGCAACCTATTCAACATGCCGAAATCAATACTTTGAACAGATTCAAATGAGGTGTTTGACAGCTTACAATGGCCATGTCAGTCAATTCAGCCACGTCGTTCGAGTTTACGTCTTGTAGCTGATCATTCTTTAAATTCCAAACTGTAGCGTGATCCTGGTGGGTCTTGTGATGCCAATGTTAGCAAGTCACGAAAGCTAAGGAATGCAGACAGATCGATCAGATGTAGCTTAAAATTAGCACCACAAGATGTAGTTTGTTTTCATTTTCCCTATTTCGTCTTTTTCTACACATACGTGCTTGTACTTACTTCCACGTTGTTTTCCGACGCCCTTTAATGTTCGAGAAAGATTGTATGGAATTCTGCTGCCTCTTTGAGAAAGTCCACATGAAATCATACCCAAGGTAAAGTCCAGGGGATTGAGAGCTTCGGTCTGTAGCTTGCACAGAAAAATGGGTTGTGGCCTCGTTATCGAATTCTCTCTTTCTTTTGAAAGTTACGGCTCTTGTTTGGTTACATACGAGTTTTAGGGAATGGCAGAAGAAATTTCTTGTGCTGAAGCAGAAAAGGAAACCTGAATGTCCTTTACAATACAATTTACTTCAGACATTAGTTCAGTAACTTGCGAAAAAACTGCCCATTTTGGAAAGTAAAGATCGCAAATTGTTTATCACTATTTTCATTGGTTTTTATTCTGCTTCCTGTATTGTTTTAAAATATGGAATTCTGTTGTTATGAATAAGATGCTATCCTCTATTTATTGACAGACTAACTGAAATGACGATAGACAATTTGCCTACTATTTATTTTGCCGTTGGGTGTACAGTAACCTAGAACCTGAAATACTCGATTCTCTGCAGCGGTGTTGTGTGTGTTGCCTAACCAATAAGTGCATTTTAATATCAAATTTCCAATGGCAACTTCTATCAGCCACGTACAGTTCGGTAACACAAACAACGCCTTGCAGGCAAGCGAGTATTTTAGGATTGCCGGTGACTACAGTCACGAACACTTATGGATTGTAACGGTCCCATTTACTTTAAATAAAATCGCTACAAACCTGAAGTGTCCGTGACTGTACTAAAATCCAGTAAAATACAAGCCGTCCATTTCTTGAACAGAGCGAGTTTGCCGGATTAATGAGAGCGCATGAAAAATTAATTTTAACTTTACTAAATTTCTTATTACAATTTTTCGGTACTTAGCTGAATAAATGTATAAATAAGAGATACGATTATTATTTAAAAAAATATACAAGTACTGTCTCATTTACTCATCCCAGCGAAACATGCCTTAAGATGTAAACTATACAAAATCCACATATGGCATTACAGCATCAACTGGCCAAAAAATAAACCTTCTTCTCCGCGCCTTGTCTCTTTTAGCTTTTGACGTTAATGGGCCTCCCGATGGCGCAGTGGTGGCGTCGTTGCCTTGTAATCAAGGGGTCCCGGGTTCGATACCCTGTGGAGGCACATAGTGGTTCGGATCCTACTTTAAACTGTAGGTCCAGTCCCGATTAGCCTTACTGTGCACAAAGTGGACTTAAACACCAAATCAAATCAAACCAATCGCGTGTGACGTTACTCCGCTGTTCTCTCTTGGGAGGTAAACTATTTGACTTTCCAAAGGAAACGTAACCCCGTCTTTGGAGGACCGGATGATTGAGAAGTGGGGCTAGGAAGAGTCTACTGTATCGTGAAAAATTAAACAGTACATAAACTACGCAGACAGGATATGTTTTTGTAACTCTTGTAGTTATTTTGATTCATTTACTAATGATAATTTATTCTTGTCTGTTGCAGAAATTATGTCTAACAGAAAAAAATATATAGTATCTGGTAAAGTACTCAGAAATTGGAATTGCAATTAATTCACGTGGTAAAACTGTTCTCTCATATCCAACCACGTACCTAGAACTATATTTTGGGAGAGGTTCGGACCAAGCGTTTCACATGTAATAATAATAATTGATTGATTGATTGATTTAGTTTATTTTACTTCGCGTTTTGTGCCTCTTGGCTAATTTGCGAAGATGGGGATGAGTGATGAAATGATGAAATTGATGAATGGACATTCACAAACAACCAAGCCCGACCGGGATTCGAACCCGGGACCCTTGGCGTCGCAGCGCGATGTGCTAAGCACTCGGCCACAGGGTCGGGCATAATAATAATAATAATAATAATAATTAATAGGTCAATAATAGGGCCTCCCCGATGGCGCTGTGGTGGCGTCGTCGCCTTGTAATCAAGGGGTCTCGGGTTCGATACCCGGTGGAGGTACATAGTGGTTCGGATCCCACTATAAATGTAGGTCCAGCCGCGATTAGCCTTACTGTGCATAAAGTGAACTTAAAACACCAACTCAATCAATCAATCAATCAATAAGATTAATATATCTAATAATAATAAAATAGATCAATTAATAGTACTGATTATGATCGTTATTATTACATGAACAGGTAAAAATATGTTATGTGAATATAGATTTGACAGCACGTATTAATTCTTGTCTATTTAACGATACTAAAATTTGTACAAAAACAGCTGTTCTACCGAAGAAATGAATGTTGTAATTTTTTTTTAATGTGGAGTGTTTATTCAATACCAAATAGATGTAGATGATGAAAAGCAAAGTCGCTGATCATTATTCTTTATGTGTATTATTATTAGTAGTAGTGCTCATAAATTTTCACAGGCATTTTCAGCGCAATGTAAGTTCTGCGGATATAAATCAACTTCAAATTATACACAAGTTAACCAGTATTTTTTAAATTTCGATTCCCAAAACTTCCAGTGGTTCGGAGCTTACTTAGACCTATGTATTAATGACTAGTTTCTGTCGATATAGAAAACTGTAAGTACATTTTTATATAAGAAAATGGCAACAAGATGAAATATACCTTTGGTTTAAAGAATTGCCTTGTTGGATCTGCTTCCAAGCTTTCCTGTAATTATTTTTTTCAGCAGGAATTTTCCTTAAATAAAGAAACCAACGATGAAGTGGGAGGATAAATCGTTACTAATGTTCCAGAGGTGAGCGCTGCATCCAGATCTTCCTCATTACAGGAAGAAATTACCCGTGGAAGCGAATTTTGCAAGTCAAATTGCGAATTTATAGTAGAATTCCTAGCTAAGTATCGAGTTTCCGAATACATAGAATCAACATTTCATGATAACGCAGTTGCTAATTTCACGATTCTGTAGGCAAATTGGGGAACGGTAATAACATCAGTAGTTGAGCATTTCTCTTTCGTATAGACCGTACTAAACGTTGTATCATTTCACTCAATAATTTAGCTACCAGCATAACAAATTTGTTAATTTAAAACACTTCAGATAATTAATCGCCTATAGCCTGTTATAAGCGCTTCGATTGTACGTATGTACAATAGTTTACGACGCGTACTGAATATAGTGCGAACACTCGTTGAGGAAATAGGAATCAAATAAATTTGAGTTTTAGCAATACCGGAAAAATTAAATTATTTAATTTTCTACGGATTTGGGTATATGCTCTGAGCTGATGCATTGCAAATCAATGTTTTGTTTATGTAAAATTTTAAAGTTTTCTGAACATAATAACATAACATAACATGATCAACTTTTTGTTGCACTGAATGCCATGGTGCCTGTTCGAAAGTTTTTGAATCTTCCGATTGATGATCTTTTATTTTCATTTTGATTTTTGTTATTTAGCGTAGTTTTTCTGCCACTTTTGGCTAATCTTGATGATGAGGATGAATGATGATGTGATTAAATTGATGAAGGGACAATCACAAAGGACACCCATACCAAGGTAGGGATTTGAACCCGGGACTCCTGGCTCTGTACCGCGCTGTGCTAATCACTCAGCTACGGAGGTTGGCTCCAATTCATGAAATCTGACACTTTCTACCTTAAGAATAGGATAAATTCTCACGATATATCTAATTTCAATTAATATTCAATGCTTTAAATCTATGTAATAAGTAAATACATAGATTCTTCTTCTTATTATTTTTATTATTAGTAGTAGTTGTAGTAGCAGTGTTACTGATAGTAGTATTTATGAAGATACATAATTTCATTCAAGTGCAACATAGGAAATACAATAGTTTCAGCTAAAAGAGATGACGGTTATTTTTAATTTTAGGGTGAGGATACCAACCGGAGCGTGTGCATGCAGGTTACTGATTTACACTTAGTTTTGCAACGTAAACTTCTGAGATTAATGAACTCAAATCAAGTATCATTGAAAGTAATATTACATTTCGTTAGATCAACAATTTTGATTTGGATGTGAAATAAATAAATAGAGCAAACCGTTTAACTAAATGTCCACTGTCCGCTGTCTAGTAGTCTGCCGTTTCGAGCTCCGAGGCGCGCGGTCCTGTATTCAAATTTCAGACAAGGTATGGTTATTTTCTTTCTTTGTTTCATGAGTTTATGTGAAAGAGTAACGTAATTCAATATAACACATTGCAATGCAAAAAATAATACAATGCATACAAATAGTACAATGCTATGCCCCAACAAAAGTTTCAGACATAACAGAAAAAAGGGAATTTTATTCAAAATTGCACCAAGTACTAGTTCATAATAAGAAAGACATATGCATCTTGATGGGAGATATAAATGCAAAAATTGGATCAGATAATGAAGGAATAGAGCATATTATGGGTAGACATGGACTGGGGAAAATGAATGAAAATGGCCAGTTATTTGTTGACCTTTGTGCAGAAAATGACCTGATCATAGGTGGAACTGTTTTTCCCCACAAATATATCCATAAAGTGACATGGGTATCACCTGATCATGTGACAGAAAATCAAATTGACCATGTTTTCATTACCCGTAAATGGAGAAGATCCCTTCTAGATGTAAGAAATAAAAGAGGAGCCGATATTGGTAGTGATCAGCACTTGTTAATTGCAGTCTTTAAACTTCGTATAATGGCAGCATGTAAAAAATTTTCAAAAATGGGAAAGAAATTTGATTTGAAAAAGTTAAATGATAAAGATACAAGAAATAGATTTGTATTGGAACTTAGGAACAGGTTTGAAGGTTTACAAATGGAGCAAGATGAAGATATAGAAGAAAGAGAAGAGGATAGAATAGAGAGAAAATGGAAGAAGACCAAAACTAATTTGATAGAAATAAGTGAAAACATTTTAGGATATAGGGAAAGTAATCAGAAAGACTGGATGTCAACGAACACATGGGATAAAATTAAAGCTAGAAAAATGAAGAAGGAAGAATTAAACACTGCAAAAACAAGAACCCATAAGAGTTCGCTACAAAGACAATATAAAGATCTTGATAGAAAAGTGAAGAAGAGTGCTCGAAATGATAAACGCAATTGGATAGAACAGCAAGCAAGAGTAGCAGAGGAAGCAGCAAGTAAGGGTGATTTAAAACAACTTTATCAAACAACACGCTTACTATCAAAGCGACAATTTAAGAAAAAAATACCAGTCAAGGATAAGAATGGCAGGCTGTTAACGGATAAACAAGAACAAATGAAGAGATGGAAGGAGCACTTTGAAGAGGTATTAAATAGGAACATAAGAGAAAATGACAGAACGAGAGAAATAGAGAGTGAGGCTGAAGAAACTGAAGAAAATGAAGAGCGTACAGAGATGAGAATTTCAGACCTTCCTCCTTCAATTCAGGAAATCAAACTAGCACTTAAGCAACAAAAGAATGGGAAAGCAGCTGGAATAGACCAAATTCCACCAGAGATTTTGAAGGTAAATGTGAACTTGATGGCAGAAATATTATATGAAGTGTTCGCGGCAGTTTGGGAAAAAGAGAAAATGCCAGAAGATTGGAAAAGGGGTCTTATAATAAAAATTCCAAAAAAAGGCGATATGACAAATCGTAATAACTGGAGAGGAATCACGCTGTTATCGGTCCCAAGTAAAATACTAACTAGGGTTATATTAAATCGCATTCAAGATAAAGTAGAAGCCAAGATTAGGAGAGAGCAAGCAGGATTTCGTTCTAGTAGATCCTGCACAGATCAAATTTGTACATTAAGGATTATCATTGAGCAATGTATAGAATGGAATACTAGATTGTATACCATCTTTGTAGATTTTGAGAAAGCCTTTGATTCTATAACAAGGGAAAAAATGTAGCAAATATTACAGAAGTTTGGAATACTACTTAAGATAATAAGGATAATCCAGGAGTCATATCGACAATACAAGAGTCAAGTTATTCATGAAGGAGATGTTACAGAACCCTTTGAAACAGAATCTGGAGTGAGGCAGGGATGTATTCTGTCGCCTCTTATTTTTCTTCTCGTAATAGATACAGTAATGAGGGAAACCGTAAAGGGAAAATGAAGAGGAATGCAATGGGGCCTTATGGATAGATTAGAAGATTTAGATTTTGCCGATGATGTGTGTCTGTTGTCAGAATCTTATAGAGATGCAAAAACTAAATTGGAAGATCTGGTTGTAGAAGCTAAAAAATTCGGACTGACATTAAATAAATCAAAGATTAAAACAATGCGAATAAATGCAAGAATCCAATGAAATATTAGAGGATGTAGACAATTTTACTTACTTAGGAAGTGTAGTTGCAACAAATGGAGGAGCAGAACGTGATGTAAAACAACGCATCAAGAAAGCAAATGGGGCCTTTGTACAACTTTACCCAATATGGAAAAGTAGGATTATAACTACAGAAACAAAGTTAAAGATTTTTAGAAGTAATGTTAAATCAGTATTGCTGTATAGAGCAGAATCCTGGAAAGTCACAACTGAAATCACAAATAGACTACAAATTTTTATTAACAGATGTCTCAGGAGAATATTAAATGTACATTGGCCAGAAGTAATCACAAATCAAGAACTTTGGATACGAGCATCAGAAGACCAGATTAAAAACCAAATTAAAAGAAGAAAATGGAACTGGATAGGACACACACTAAGGAAAGCAGACAACACAATTGAAAAACAAGCACTTTACTGGAACCCTCAAGGTGCTAGAAAAAGGGGAAGACCCAAAAGTTCATGGAGACGTACTGTTGAAGAAGAAGGAAAACAACAGGGGAAAAGTTGGAAAGAAATTAAGAAGATCGCATGCAACAGAGTGAGATGGAGACACTTCGTGGATGCCCTATGTTCCAATAGGAACTGAAGGAATTAAGTCAAGTAAGTCATACAAATAACACAATACATACAATAAAACAATACCAACACAATTCTGGCTGCTGAGCCAGCAGACAAGGACTCATTAAGATGATATAAGATCCATTTTCAAGTTACAATGTATATAATTGAGAAATACATTTGAGTTCTCTCAAAAATGGAACATTGTTTTCGCATAATATTACTACCTGAACGAATGATAATACACATTTTTTGCAGTCCATGTTATTCTCTTTTTGTTTTATAAGCGTTTCTATTTGTTGCACGAGCTTCAACCTCCACAGTCTTAAATTTACTTGGTACTATCTCTGATATTTGCGTGACATAATTCACTTCTATCAAGATTGCGAAAACACGCGGTCCGGCCTCTCGCTATAAACGAAACATCAATATCCACCCCTCAAAGTCCTCAGAATCCATGTGCAAGAGACATGCGACAGAAGCTATGATGAAAGCTGCTTCTTAGAAAGAGAGCAGAACATGTTATCTATTATGTCCCTGTGCTTGTTTAGCAATCTACACACTTCATATATGATGTACTACTGTTGTAAAATTGGCTCAAATTTTAACGTTTTTTTTATAGCTAAAGAAAAAAATATCAAACGCAAGTAATAGAGCAGAAATGTTGAACTTGCCTTCCTGATTGAATGATTGATTTGCTTTATTTTACTTCGCTTTTGTGCCACTTTTGACTAATTTGCAAAGATGGGGATGAGTGATGATATAATGAAATTGATGAATGGACACTCACAAACAACCATGCTGAGGCCAGGATTCTTCTGATGGAAGACCGAAAGGCAAACTCGGAGGAAAATATATCAATATTTGAGGGGAGATCATTATATATTGTGCTGCAAGTCTGTAAAAGAGAAATCTTTTTTGAATTTCTAGTCTAGGTTTTTTTGTATAAAATAATCTTGTGTTGCGTGTTGTGCGCATAGGTACTCGAAAGTGGAATTCCTCAAGAAGTGTGTTCCAGCGGATTTTGCCATTCACAATTTTGTATAAATAATTGAAATCATTCTGCAAACGTCGCTGATAAGCAGTTTGTAAGTTTAGAAAAGACAGGAGATGCAGAGATGAAAAATTGCGTAATGAGGGAACCCTGTGACGGACTATAGCTAGGAAGAAGTGAAAGACTGAATCGATTCTGGAGAGGTGAGTGGGACATGCCATGGACCAGACGGGAGAGCAGTATTCTATTATTGGGGAGATGAATGATTTGAAGTACAAGGTGAGGGCTGAGATGTCACTAATTTGCAGTGAAACGGTAGAGTAAACCTAATAGACGCATGGCCTTTTTTGTGGTGAATAGAATATGTTCCTCAAATGTGAGCTTTTGGTCGAAAACAATGCCTAGGTCTTTGTGAGAGGATACTGCTGTGATGTTATTGCCAGAGATGGAGTAAGATGACTTTAACAGATTCGTCTTGAGAGAGATAGTGAGAGTAGTACACTTGTCAGGATGTAATGTAAGGCCCCATGTCAGGCACCAGGAAGTAAATGTTGCTATGTCATTCTGAAGAAGATGAGTATCGTCGGAAGTGGAGATTTCCCTGAAAATTTTACAGTCATCTGCGAAAAGAAGGTAATTGCTAGAGGGAGCTGTGAGATGGTCGGCAAGGTCATCGACGAATAATATGAACAAGAGAGGTCCTAGAACACTACCCTGTGGAACTCCAGAGAGGACAGGAAGAAAGTTAGAAACAGTTCCTGGAAGAACGACACGTTGTTCGAGGGTGAAAACGGGATACATAATAGTAAGTATTGTGCACTAATGGAAAACCGTTAATTTCAAGCTCCCACGTGCGCATGAGTCATCCATGACTCATCTTCCTCCCCCTACCCCTATATTCTCCGCTTGATTAATTAACAATAGCGTCACCCCTCGATACTGAATAAAAAACCCATTAATATAAATTAAAAAGCAATAAAAAAACTTTTATGTAATTCCTTTTTTACTTACAGTCACCGGCAATAAAAATAGGACATTTAGATCCTGAAATGCAGGCTTCCCTGCAATGTGTTGTGTGTATTCTACGGCGATCAGCAGACTTCAATAGCAACTTTTTAATAGGAAGTGATGCTATTGCTGCAAAGTTAGGCAACACGCATAACGCATGACAGGAAAGTCAGTATTTCAGGATCTAGTTGTAGCATTTTGATTACCGTTGACTGTACCTTACTGGTCCTCTCACAGTAGCAAAGGCAGAGAGATTGTTTTCTAAATTATAGAAACCTATTTGCTCAGTACTATGAGTCAGGAATGTCTTAAAGGGGTCTGGTTTTACTTTCAACTGAAAATTACAACAAGAAGAAATTTACAAAGTAATCGATGCTAATTCGTAAATGATAAAGAAATTATCTACAATATAATCGAAGACTAAAATTGGTAAACGCTGTAAGTGCCAAAATAATTCAAACACCGTTTTCCACGTTAAACTGTAAAATGTGCCATGCTTTATAATGTGGTAAACGTGAAATGTGACTGGTATCCCTCTAAGTAGTTCAAAGGGCGTGTAAAGAGGTCACTAGTGTGAACGTTCTTACGGGTTGATGTGCTGAACGATGCGATTTCCCAACACATTCGCTTTTGGCACTTACAACGTTTACCAATTTCAGTCTTCAATCATTGTAATTAATCATTAATCTTAATTTTTTAATGTAGTTCACAGTATATAGTATTTTATTAGTTATGTTGTACTATTCGTCTGTAGCATTTATCAAAAACAAATACATCTCTAATCATTATAAAGCTAATTATATTGGCATACATACCATATGCTAAAATTAAGCTTTTTTTGTATTCGTAGATCCAGCCACTATAATAACAGTAACTGGGGTCCCCACTAGAGTAATCTGCGCCGGGGCCCCCATGAAATTCGGTACGCCTCTGGGTCCAGTCCCGATTAGCTTATCTGTAGAATCAAACTTACCTAGTTGTGTGAATATACTTCTTGGGTACTTTTTACACGTAGCTTAATTTCCAAAATCTGAAGCATGGGTATTCGAGAAAGCATGTTTGTTGGTAAGGCCCATGGTACGTTGTGAAAATGTAAAGTGTGTTTTGAGGACAGAAAGTATACACTATATACAAAGACGAACATGACAACTCCTAGACCTCGGAGTTTAGGTTTCTAACCTATTTTTTTCTTTGCAGGTAAATAAGAAATAACAAGTTATATCTCGTTCCATAAAAAAAAACAACGAAAAAACGAAAGTTTTATAGTGCCTAGAATAACCTATTTTGCTTGTTAGAACCTATATTAGTTTTATGTGCGTAAATTAAACCATTTTTAGGTTCTACAGGATTTTTATATCTGACAGAGATATTTACTAAGTTTCGTGGCGAAATAATTCAATGACTGGCGTGTTTGAAACATGTTTTCTGTCGATTTCCATCCCTTCAAGTATATGATGTTTATCAAACTTTAAACAAAACAAGAAGTGTTTGACGTCACTGTTACCTTCAGACAGTGGCGGCGAAAGCCTTGCCTACTAAGATAAAGTAAACTGTCCTTCCCCCCATTATCCTCCCCATTCTCAGTTTCGGCACCCGATCGTCTCTACTGCCTGCACAGTTCCAATTGTAAACTTCTGATCTGTGTGACCTTGCTCACTTTCGCGTCAGTTTGGTCCTTTTTGGCATTCACGTTTTGTGAAGTAATATTTCAGCATTCAAATTAGCACTACTGACTATGTTTCTGTTGCAAGATAATTTTCAGCACATGAAACGATCCTCACAGACCAAAGGATGTGTATAAAGCAAGAAGATGCATGGTGGTCAGTAGGACCATGATAAAATTCAAGTATAATTCCTGGTTTTCAAGGTGAACTTTCCAAAACTTGAAGGATACAAGCAGATGTTTTCGCTATTTCAACCTTACGTATTACAGACTCTGACCCTCTCTTCCATACACGGAAATATTGACAATATAAAGGGTTTGTATGATTCCAATGTAACAAAAAAATTACCTAATCAACTTCAAGATATGTTATTTTGTAATAATCTTCCGTTTGTCAGATAGATTGTTCTGTAAAAGACACTAACAAAGTAAACAGATTAAGAAAATTTTGTTTTATTTTCTGTGTAGCTTTCTTTTTCATCCTCAAAAATAATGAATGAAATTAAAAGCTAAACTGAGAGAAACTTGCCTCAGAACATTTTTAAACATGTATAAATTTAATGGGATATGGATTAATAAAAGTTGCAATTTTTCACGTCTACGGAGAAAAATGGAATAGAGAAAACATCCGCTTGTACCTTATTTCATGTCTTGCAAAAATTGATGAATAATTTCCAGAGCCAATAATTCACGAATAATTTCCGGTGCCAATAATTCATGTGTACTTCCCGGAATTCAAGGAATTCCAAGTGAGTAGCCACCCTGATATTGTGCAGCAAATTATACATACGTAATTCATTTTTCATATCAACAAGTAACTTTTTCTAACAGCACACATGCAGCATTATAATAATTTGTAGATAATTTTGATTTTATTTGATTTAGTTTTACTTCGCGTTTTGAGCCTCTTGGCTAATTTGCGAAGATGGGGATGAGTGATGAAATGATGAAATTGATGAATGAACATTCGCAAACAACCAAGCCCGAGCGGGATTCGAACCCGGGATGCTTGGCGTCACAGCGCGATGTGCTAACCACTAGGCCACAGGGTACGGCATAGATAATTTTGAAAATGATATAAAGGAATTGAAATTTGTTTAGATAATTAATATTTGGTTATTACTGTTCTTGTAAATTTTTTTTTTAACGATTGTATCTAATCAGTATTTTCAGGAATTTGTACCAAATTAAGTCTCTTTGCAACCTTTTCAGGATTTTTCGAGCCTAATTTAAGGTTTTTAGAACCTAATTTAAGGTTTTTAGAACCTAATTTTGGATTTTTAGAACATATTTTCGGGTTTTTAGAGCCTATTTTAGGAACCTAAAAGCACACTTTTTAGAACCTAAAAATCCGAGGTCTACATAACAGACAAAACAGAGCACACTTAACGAATTTATTTTCTTGTTTCCTGGAAGATCGTATTTTAGTCTTGGCAATCTTGATGCTAGAGATTGTGTTCGTGTTTTCTTCCTCCAGGGGAGCAGCCAGTTTTGTGAATTTCGGAAAATTTCCTCGTAACTTTCTGGTATTCTCATACGTGATTTTCCTGTCGCGTTCTGCCAGCCAATCTAGGCAGTTAGGGACAATTGTTGGAGGAAACTTTTCCATCCTTTTAGCTCCGAGAAGTCTCACTTGAGTTCCTAGCTCGGAGGCATTCAAAGCGAAATGATCTGCAACCATTGCAAAGTTTCCTCTCTCGCAGCCGGAACGACACATGGTTTCCCCAGCCTGCTTCAAGATTTTTCATTGTTTTCTAGGGGTAAAAGGCTCTGCTCCAGTACCTTTAATGAATAGGCCCACAGATACTCAAATGTAAAGCAAACTATCCTTTCTTGTTGTGTTTGTACAGTACATCTGTTCTACTTGAATTGCCTAGTATCAGTGTTCTGATAGTTACTTTTTAAAAGTAACTGAGTTACAGTAATTCATTTTAAAAGTAACTCAGTTACATTTACTGGTTCTTGAAAAATAACTAAGTTAATTTTTCAGTTACTTTTGCTTGGAATTTTCTTGCAAGCAAATTACACAATCAACGATGATTAATTGTAATAAAATAAATATATGTAGACTTACATGTTTATTTTATGTTTCTGGTACGTAATATGTTTTCATATATTAATAAAATTATAGGACAAAACACTGAAATCTTCAAGTGAAATTAAAAATGACGAATTGTTCTAAATTTAGTATCGAATGAAAAGTCTTTCACCTTAGCATCCAGAGAAGATACATAGTTGGAAAAAGAGTTGCAAAATTTAGCTCTTCCCCCACGTTACAAAATTTCAAGTTAAAAATGTAAGTGTTGTAAAGTAACTGTAAAAGTAACTGTTGATAACGTTACTTCTATTGCAAAAAGTAACTCTCTAACAGTTACAGCTACTTACTTTTAAAAGTAGTTACACTTAGAATTTCTAAAGAAAATAACTGTTACTTGTAACTGCGTTACAACTAAGCAGTTACTACAAAACACTGCCCAGTACGGCCAATTCAAACTCTCCGAATTCGGCCCCTAACTTTCTCCTTTACACGTATGAAAGTTTTCAACTTGCAGTACTCGTATTTCTTTCTTTATTTTTTAAAACTAAATCCACGCTCGTATTCACGCTACGATTGATTGATTTAGTTTATTTTACTTCGCGTTTTGTGCCTCTTGGCTAATTTGCGAAGATGGGGATGAGTGATGAAATGATGAAATTGATGAAAATGGACATTCACAAACAACCATACCCGACCGGGATTCGAACCCGGGACCCTTGACGTCGCAGCGCGATGTGCTAACCACTCGGCCACAGGGTCGGGCTTATTCACGCTACGAGATAGGCATATTCCTATACAGGGTGTTTCTAGAGTTCGTTTCCAACGCGTAGGACGTGATTCTACAAGTGAAAATAAACACAACAGTTCATGTGACGAAATGCAGAAAACTGCACCCATTCGGATTTATGGAAGTGGAAAAAAGTGCGAAAATTATGTTTACAAGGAAATATTGGCACAACGGCCATATGACCGCGGCGAAGGGCGTTCCACAAAGAAATGCGGCATACTATATCCAAAAAAGCACACCGTTGTGCACTATTTCCTTGTAAACATAATTTTCGCACTTTTTCCCACTTCAATAAATCGGAATGGGTGCTGTTTTCTACATTTCGTCACATGAACTTCTGTGTTTATTTTCACTTGTAGAATCACCTCCTACGCGTTGGAAACGAACTTTAGAAACACCCTGTATAATTGTAGCAATAAGCACACATTACTCCCGGTATAAAATTCATAAGTGTTCATTGTGTGTAATTAATATACAATTAATTGCAAATTATATAATTAATTATTTAATGCATTAATGTGACTTCTAAGAAGAAAACTCCATATGCAAACCACTTTAGTAAATCAATAATAGAGAATGAATAAACGTCGAAATGCGCCTTCCTTTCAGAAAATTCGCCTATTCAAGAAAAGAATATGACTTGGATGGCCTAGCATAAATACTATTTTTATATTTGTTTCCTCTGCCAATTTATATGCATTTTCCTCATTACTAAAGAAGATCATTTGAGATGTTTCTTCATCCGTTCGGAACTACTCTAAGGCAGTTTTCAAATCATCAATTTCGTCCATCCCTGCACATGGTCTAAGAAGAAAGTCTTGGTCTTTGAAAAGCAGTCAACTGCAGAAAACGTAGCATTACTTCCACACGAACTACAAAGTTAACAAGCAAAGACAACCTTTAACTTTCTTCTTGTACAATATACATCCAGTGTTCAATTACAAACCATTGATCTCGCAATTTCCTTTCATTTATTATACAAAGAATGTGTTTTGCCGTGCTTTGAGGTGTAGTTGTTGACATCAGTTTCTTATTTACCACTTACTTCGCAGTCAGCTGCAGATGAAATAGATGAAAGGGCATTCACAAACATAGAGGGACGACACAACACGAACCACATAGAGGATTATACTGGATGTGGGCCCAGGCACCAGTGCCTCGCAAAATGCAGTCTAGGGTGTACTGCGTGGAAGGAGGTTGACATTTGAGTGTCTTCAGAAAGGGCCCTCTAACACCTCAGAGGTCCCAGGTTTGAACCCTCTGTTTATTCCATCATTCATATCATCAGTTCACCTTTTATCCTCATCGTCACGATTAACCTAATGGATAGAAAGTTGACGTAAAATTACCCAAAGAGAGAAAGTGACATATATCAAAGTCGTTACACAAGAAAACTTGGTAAAATTATCCTAGTTTGGTATAATTATCTTCAACGTGTTCTGGATTCTCTTGTTCAGTCATTCATTCATCCATCCTCTGTTGCAGTGGAGAAAACGTATTTATGCGTTTATGATAAGAGACGGTTACGACGATAGACGTTACAGATGACTCAGCCTCAGTGTCGGAGTGGTTATCATAGTGCGCTATGCAGCCAGGTGTTCTAGGTTCGAATCATGGTTAAGGCACAGTCGTTCATTCTGTTAGCTCCTTCATCTGTTTCACCAATTCATGTCATTAACCTAAAGTGATAGAAAAGTGGCGTAAACTAATATAGAAAAATACAAATCTGATTATTTGGAGATGGAAGAATGAAATAAAGTCGCCTTGTTTTATCTTAGTGATGTGTGGCAGGTAGGCACCGATTTGGAGGGGCTTAAGGGGGCTACAGCTTCGAAAATCCAATGGGGGTAAATAGGAAAAAATGAAATATTGGAAACGTGGTAAAAATGTTTGAAAAATATTACAAACCTTCGGATATAACTTGGCTTAAAAATTCTACAACTGATAAAATTGTATATAGGGAGGCCTTCCCGATGTCGTTAACCCCGATCCTCCACATACATAAGTCCAGATCTGGTGGCAGTAGTTGTACTAGCATCATTCGAAATAGACTTGTCGGGAATATAGTGAGTAATCACGGTCATAGAAATTACCACGAAAAGACCAATACATTTTCGTACAAGTATATGCTCCACTAATTACTCAAATGTTGCAGAAAAAAGAGCTTTCAGCTCCACTGCACGATGGAATAAATAGAAGAAGACAGAGACATCATCATCATGGGAGATTTAAGCAGAAGAGAGGGTAATGACCATACAAATGGACACCGAGTAATTGGACCATTCAGAGGAGATGATACAAAAATTTAAAATGGGCAAGATAAACAAGAAAATTCACAAACTTTTGAAGAAAAGGGCAACTTCTAATCGCCATTAGTAGTCTGACAGAGTGTTTAGTGGCCGATAGAAGTCTCGGAATTGCAAGAAATAAAATAGGGAAAGCTACCGACGGTCCAAGTTTTTAGTCCTTGTGTGTGCATGGGTATTCCTTTGTGTGTCTACATCAATTTTATGTAATCATCATTCATCGTCATCATCGCGATTAACCACTTGATATTGCAGAATATAACGAAAATTAATATGTAGCAATAATAATAATAGCTTGGCTTCATCGTGCAGTCTCCGCAAATAAAAATGGGACGCTTAGAACCTAAAATACTCGCTTCGCTGCATGGCGTTGCGTGTGTTGCCCAATTCTACGGAGGTGGCAGAACTTGCCATTGAACATTTGCTATTAAAATCCACTTATCGCTGTAGAGTTAGGCAACAGACATAACGCCATGCAATGAAGCGAATATTTCACGACATTTTTATTGTCGATGACTGTAAATACACCGCAATTAATACTATAGAAAGAGTAAGGTAAAAAATAACAAATATAGCCTGCTTGTGATTCCGTCATTGTTAAATGGAACACTTCAGTTTCTGAATGGTGATAATTTGCAAATAATTGTATGTATTGTTAATATTGTTTAATTTTTTTTTATTATAATTGAGGACTAAAAGTGGTAAACGTTGTAAGTGCCAAAGGCGAAAGTGTTGGGAAATCGCATCGTTCCTCACATCAGCCCGTAAGAACATTCGCCTACTTAGAGGGCTACCAGCCACTTTTTACGTTTACCAAATTATAAAGCATGGCACATTTTACAGTTTAACGTGGAAAACGGTGTTTGAATTATTGTGGCACTTACAGCGTTTTCCAATTTTAGTCTTCAATTCTCTGAATGCAAGTGATAATGGTTCTTTATTAGTATCCAATGCTATTTGGACATTACCCATTTCCCATTATGCCTATAAGTTATCCCAGCGTAGAATTAAGCTAATATGGTCACAGCTTCTTAGAAAATAGAAATAGTACCTAACATAATTGGAGACCCAGGTTCAATTCCCGGGGTGTGTGATCTAAGGTCGGAAGTTTCTCGGCCTTGTCCTCACATAAAGCGGCTCTGGGGCTCACCCAGCCTCAAATCAATGGGTATCGAGTGGTAACCTTGGAGGTTAATTACTGCCTGAGACTGGTGCTGATCACATCACCTCCAAAATGGCCGAGATCGAGAATGTGTGGGGCCCTACCGCCACATCTCCTAAATGTGCCTTCATGGCACGGTGCTATATGCAAGGGGAACTTTACCTTTACCTAACATAATTGGAGAAGAAAGTAGTATACAATTCTTGAGGGTGCCGTGGAGTAGTTTGTTAACGCACCGAATTTGCAGAAGAATCACAGGTTTGTCGTAGGCTTGATCTCCACCACCGGTAAAAAAAATTAGTTCACCAGAAGACAAAGAAAAGATGCTCTGTCGCACTGTTAGAATATGTATAGGTAAAAATTCTAAAAAAACATTTTTAGTTAAAACGTTAATTTTACACCCAACAAACAATTGAAAAAACCCTGATTAATGAAAGATTTCTTAGATTACATTGTCTATGATGTTTCACGTTAACTTTATTCTTTGCATGTAGAGAAATAGATCTCATGCAGATTTTTAACTGCTGAAATATGTAAATGTTGCATCTCACTTTATGGAAACTTCCGAATTTCATCATTTGGAAACTTCTTATCTTTTAAACATACAAAATTGCCAATGCTTGGACGGAACAAAGTTTCCTCAATGACTGAAAAGGAGAGGGCACAGCTTGGGGTACCTCCTGCCCACTTGGCAGTCGGACAATATCTTCTCCTAATGAGGTGGGAATGGAAAACTTCGAAACTTCTTGGCTCTAGTACATTGACCTATAGGGTACCATACCATTACACGAGGTCCTGTCCCAAAATTAATTTCCAAAGCCGTGCCCTCTCCGAAACACAAAACCAACTGCTTGAAGAGACCCCTATAACTAGGCGACCCTAACTTCAGAATGATGGGGTCTGCTGGGGCCTATCGTCTCCACAGTGTTCAAGATATTTTATATGTTATGCAAGTTTGTTGCCATAGTAACATTACAAAGCCGTATTGATGGTTATAATCATTTCGTTTCCATAGATCTGCTACTTGAATGCGTTGCCAAAAAAATTGAAATTTGTGTAACAACAGCTTCTTTCAACCTTTTCTTCCACTACACCAATCATAGTCTCATCTCCAGCCAGCCTTCCTCATCCTCCACTTTGTGTTCAAATTGGCCATTAACATTGAAGCCTTGAGGGCTCTCCCCAAGGGAACACGTGTTACTCGATTCCTCTGCGACGTCTCTACTATATCTCACCTAAAATATCGACTGCCTTCTTTGATCAGCTGGTTCCCGCCAGCTGCCTTTGGAATCCGAACCTACTCCCTCGTCACCATGGCAACGAACGTCATCTCAACTACGGGCCAACTGACACAGATTCACAGAGCCTGTTGCCCGGGCAACGGCGTCTCCTATGCTGGTCGATCGAGCTTTTCCAGTCACGTGACCTGTCGCGTGGGTCGTTGTCTTAGATAAAGCTGTCCAGAAATGTGTACGGCGGTATGCACGAAACGTTGCTCTTTTGTGTGGAAAAGAGAGGGCATTTGTTCTTGAGACAATTTGGAAGTTTAACGGGATCACTTTTTGATGTGAGTTTTCGCAAACGTTACTGAAAATGCCACGTCATTTTGCATTCGAACTGTCTACTAGCAATAGTCACCTGCTTTTCTACACGTATGTTTCGTGCAAGTGTTAATTTATTATAATTATTAAATACAATGTTCTAGAAATCAGTGCATGAAATATACGAGGAGCATTCAAATATGAACGAGAATTCAGTTCCCAGGAACGCAGGAGACAATTGATGGACTGGCATACATGCTGTGTCATTTTAGAACATGTTCCAACTTAACTTGCCATCGATACTAGTCAGATCTCATTTATTTGCACCAACAAATCATCCTCAGGATATCAGAAGAATATGTCTAGTTTTGCGCATCACATAATCATCAAACTCTGGACGGACAAAGCTATTATTCAGCTTGACATTTTTACCAGGCTTAAAACACAGTTATGGACATGAATGCTCGTCACATGCAAGGGTGTTTAGTTGGGCGCAAACATTTTGCAAAGGATGAGACAGTGTCCACAATGAACCTCTTGTTGTACGGCCAAGAAGGTCTGTGCTGATTTCTTACAGTGTTGTGGAACTTGATCAGCTTCTTGAAAGGATACTTGGGTTTTCTCATTGACCGAAAAACCACCAACTCGCATTATTATTTAGCATCCTTCATCGAAAAAGTTAAGCCAGAAACCTGCTCAAGTAAAAGAAACGAGAGGATTTTGTTTGTTTCTTCCATGATGACGTGCTTCTCCACATGGTACAGCTTTAACGATCGCAACGTTAATAAATTAAAGTTGGACGTTCGAACTCATCCTCCATATACTCCTGATTTGGCTCCTTCGAGCTAACGTTTGTTTGTACTAATGAATATCTTTTGGGGGCCGTTCGAAATTCATGACCAATGATTAGGGCATTACAACTGTGCATGCTGGACACGTGAGCAACGAGAAACCATATTCGAATTTGATGTTCACAAACTTTCAGGAAGTTGGCGAAATAGATTGTAAACGTTGTCATGCTGTCATTGCAGTGCTAGTGAAGTTAGCATAGGCAATTCATTGTCGCCTCTTGTAAATAAAACCAGCATTTGCGCGTTTCCTTGCAACAAAAATGAAGATTGGTTTTCAATTGTAAGTTACTTTTCTAATTCTTTAAGATAATCTCAATTACAAGAATGGATGATGAACTGATGAAATAAATAAAGGAAGGAAGACTCAAAAAAAGAAGCAGCTTAGATTCGAATCCAGTTAATCCTTTTTTTCGCATCGTCAGATTTAATTTTACCCCTAAAATACAATCTAACACACAAGAAGGCACATTTATGTTTTGGTACATGTATTATAGTTAACAAAATCTGAGAGAGATGCTTTTGTTCAAATTATGTTTCCAAGGTAACAAGAACAGTATGAGGACAAGCGACGAAGATAATCAGAGTGGAGCTATGCATCTTACCATTTACCTGATGTGAAACATATCGAAAAGTTCTTACGAGGTACATGGCCAACCATATCTGCATTTACCAACAAAAAGAACAATCACATTGCATTCGTGAGATGGCTAGCTAGACTCACTCAGTAAATTTAGAATAACATTCAAATTGTTTGATATGTTTTTGTGAGAAAGAATGAGCAATAATGATTAATATGACTGGTTAGCTAAAGCAATAATCGAAATGAATCAGTTTCAAGATTTACTTGTATTTTCTCATTCGTACCGTACGAGCTCGTTTAGTGGTGAATGCCTCTTCATCGATTGCATCTAACTATCACTTGTCCTCATAGTCACGATTAGCCAAAAGTGGCAGAAAGCGACGTAAAATAACAAATATATAAATACAACTTATTGTACGTCACTTCATATTATAAATAATTCAAACACGCAGAAGCTGAAATCAAAGAGCGAACGAATGTGTTCGTCTGAGGGCGCAATTTACACAAACATTCCAAGTGGCGGCAATATGTGAGGTTGAAGCAGGTTCGGATTTAGAGGGGAGCAATAGCCCCGGGCTCTGAAAAGGGTCAGAAAATGAAGAGAAATGAAATGCTTAAAATGTTGTACAATTATTAAAAATATAAGTAATAACATAATTTTGCTTAAAATAACTGAAACCGTGCATAGTGTAGCCTCACGATGTCTCCCGGGCCTGGGATGGAGCCATTCAAGTGGTGTAACAACGAAACGACATGAAACAGTTGTCATCCAAAGACTTGTGGATCGTTGTTAAGATAAGTTCGTTCTCCTTTCCAACTTCTCTCTTTACCTTGCGCAATCGTTAAATATGCTGCAGCTACAGTCTCCTTTGCTTTTGCTACTTGCAACTTGTTCCGTGGATACACACTGTTTCATTGCAACACAAGTGGCATGGAAGAAGTATGATAGAACAAGGCTCCCGGCGCATCATGAGTCAATTGCAACAAAATGTGCGAGGGATACCAAGATCTTGCATTGGTGAAATTGCACCTGTAAAGATATTCATCGCACATTGCAACATACCATGGGAGGCAAGCACACCGCACTATATGGGAAGGTAGGACCTCATACATACATGATCTGGGCCATTTGTCGAGATGTGATCAGCACCACGCTCCGGCCGCCGTAACCCCCCCCCCCCCAAGTGGTGAAGTAGTAGTTTCTTCAACTACTACTAAATAAAGTAGCATATGCGAGACCTAAAGATCTCTTAGGGAAGAGATCTTTTATTTTTGAAAAAAGCAACATACTAATCGATAGATTATTTGTTAGTAAATTGGCATTATGCATCAGTCACCTAAAATGGTGGTTGGTATTGATTAATTTGGTTTATTTAACGTCGCATTTCTGCCATTTTTGGCTAGATTATCATACATACCTGCTTATATATTGATTTGGTTTATTTAATACACACACACACATATGATACATGCGTGTATTCAGGTATATTGTACAGATGATTAACTTCAACGTCAAAGATCAAACGGTGGAGGACCAAAGGACCGGGACAATAAGACAAAACCTGGGTTTTCTTGGAATTCTCTGTTGTCTGACGGAACTCAGTAGAAACCTCAGTGAGAATGGATAGCTAGGGATTGAAACTCGAGATGATGCTATAACTGATTTATCGCACATGGGAAGCTGTTCTAACAGAGAGCCTAAACCGATACAGTTGGTAATGGAGATAAATAAAGTCCGTATCATCGTATCATTCTGAATCTCAGACAGGAATTGTCAGACAGAAAATCTTCACGATGCCGGGTCGCAAACAGCATTTGTACAACTTGGAAAATAACAGTAAATAATAATACCTTGCGAACCTACAACAGGAAATTGAAGTTATATTGAAAGCCTTTGAGGTTTGCTGGAACGATGAGATCAGGGACATCACCTGGATATGTGCAAATTTTCGTTGGGAGAAACCTGAGATGCAGTATTTTCTAGAATGGCATTTAAACTTCGCCGAAACTAGTATTTTTTTTTGTGGATTGTTTGATTTGTTGTTTTAAGTCCACTTTACACACAGAAAGACTAATCGGGACCGGATCTACAGTTTAAAGTGGGATCCAAACCACTAGTACCTTCACCGGGCATCGAACCCGGGACTCCTTCATTACAAGGCGACGACGTTACAACTATGCCATCGGGGAGGCCCTGTATTATTATGGCACTTTATTTCTTAAACATTGTATACATACCCTTTCTGTTGTAATAATTCTGATTCCACAGTATAATTTCTATCTCAAAACTGCTATATCTTCTCTCCCATGAGTAATAAAATTAAGAAAATAGGTTGGTATCATTCTGTTGTTTCAGAGATTTTCAAAGTGACCTTGTTTTTAATATATAGAGAAACTTGACATGAAAACAGTATTTGACCTTGAACTATTTGTTATCCCCTGAAGAGGAGAAATCGTTTTTGGTTCAAGAGAATTTGAGGTGGGACTAGTACACACGAAGACCGGATTAACGTAATTAAAGCTGAAAACATCCTAGAATGGGAAACCCATTAAAAATAACCTAAACCTTTCTCGCTTATAGTTAGTATAAGCTGGAGTTGGGAGAAACTATAATTTGTACTTGGCGGTTTGAGTACGTCAACGGTCCACTCACGATCTCCCCACCTAAGGTTTCATTGTTCTGTTGTTTATTTGTTTATTTTACGTCGCTTTTCTTCCACTTTTGGCTAATCGCGACGATTAGGATGAATGAGGATATGATAAAATGGATGAAGCGACAAAAACATATGAACGACGCAAACAAGACCTCCATAGGGGGAGGTCCAAGGAACACCTCTTACACTCCCGGTAGGAAGGGATGCCTTGTTCGAATTCCGGCCTGGACATTGGTGTTCTTTTTGAGTGTCCTTTCATCAATTTCATCACATCATCACTCATGTTCGCCAAAAGTGGCAGAAAAGCGAAGTAAAATAAACCAAATCAATCCATCAAACTTTCGCGATTAGCCCAAAATGGCAGAAAAGAGAAGTGAAATAAATCAAATCAAATCAATCTATCCTTTGCGATTGTTCTTCATCAGTTTCATTTAATCATCATTCATCCTCCATATCACGATTACTGGTGATTATCTTCTAAAATAAAATGAAATTGAGCTCGTTCAGTCTTCAGTAGAGCGTTAAACGAACAGAACTTTAGAATCTGTTTTGGAGAACTCTGAATATTGTCTGTGCAAGAGCAACTAGACTTGGCGTTTAATGTAAATTGTCATCTGAAAACGGCACATTCTGCTGTTTCTAATCTACTTGATTCCTAATTTGCCAATTTTTTAAATGAGCGATCATCGCTCTTAAACTCGACAAGTAAATTGATTGTTCAATTTCTTAAATTCTATTAGCAAATATATAAATATAATTCAACTTCATGTCAGCTCCTGCAGGAAGAGGAGAATCTGGAGGCGTGAGCTGTGATCGTTCGTGCATGGTTCACGTGACAAGGGAGCTGATCGGTCACGGACAGACAAAGGATGCATGCAAATTTTCCAGCCCGGCGGTGTCTCTAAAACATGCGGTGGATTGTGAATCTGTACATTCACGTCATTCCTCCGACTAGCGTAAATCCTCATCAACTCCGACGGATGCACCGGCAGGTTGTATAATGCTCTACGGTACACATTATGTTTACCAATTTTCCGATCGCAGGGTTGTGTAATCGAACCACGAAGCTTCTCGAACGTTTCACTTGTGCAAGATATTGACTACGGTTGATGAAAATTCAAACAGGGCCTCAGAGATGGCGCAGTGGTAACGTCGTCGCCTTGTAATGAACGGGTCCCGGATTCGATACCCGGTGGATACACACACGCAGAAAAGTAAATGCATAATTTGAAATAAAAAATGCATAAAGTCGGTAGCTCAGAACAAATGTTTAAGTGCATCATCGAGAAAGATGGAGGAAGGTTTATGAAAAACGCATGAATTAATAAATCAATAAAAATCTCGATCTTTATGAAATGTATGAATTTCTGTGACAACTTTTTACGTGCCAACTAACTGTGAAAGTACGCGATGAATGGAAAAATTGTTTCTATAACAGTTGTTTATTTTTGTACGAGGAATAAAAATATTAAACAAAAAAATACGTTTCCATTTAAAAAAATTGAGTGACCTTCAAATAGCCTTCAAAATGGCAGCCTACTGAAATATACATAATGTCATCTCTTTCCCCCTTAAAGTCAATTAACTTTTAGTTGAAACATTTCATTCGAAAACGCTTTGTTTGTAAGATATTTCGAGTTATCAACTTAAATGGTCCACCTGTATATATATATAAAAAAGGAAATGCCTTCTTTTTCTGGCAGGAAACGCGCCGCGTGAACTGTTTGTCGTGGGTTACTCTGGCAACGGTAAAATCTTCCGTCTACGGGAGGCTGAAGTTCGACGCTGATGGTACGCAAAATGACTCATAAAGTTATCCTTGAGTCGTTTTTACAAGATAAGGCGTCGTAGCATTGCTTCACTCCATGTTGAAAGGGAAGGGAGGGGGAGGAGAGAGACTGGTGCGGAGAAGGGGTCTGCTTCTGCAAGATGAAAAAGGGTGAAATTTATTCTGCGATATGGCGACAAGATACCAGTTTCTGTATGTACAGGGATGAGCAAAAGTATTTTATGGTGGGCGACCCTTTTAACAGTATGTTATATTGCATATGGAACAAGGTGCAGTTTTTATTTATTTATTTTGTTTTTCCTTTTCGCGTTCACAATATAGATAATTCTCACTGACAGGGATGGGTACGGGCGAATGTATTGCTTTTAACCAAGCGTATATCTCCAGTTCCAATGGATGAGTAGAGGAAAGGTGGGATAAAATATGATTGTATTCTCAGATAATTAACTCATCCGAATTTTGCATCCACCAATATATGCGACTATTTCATTCGTAAGAAATACTTCTGTTCCTACAAATCAAAACGAGAAAAATAGGAATGAAATGAAATGATAGAAATTAGATCAACTTTTTAAGTGACAAGTGTATGCGTAGGGTGTAAAATAATTTTGGTGATTATTTTCATCCCCATCGTTGCGATTAACAAATTCATAGGCTGTGCCAGAAGCTGAGAGTGGGCAGCTACATCGTATGATTACCTACACGAAGTGAATTAATTTAACCTGCTATCGCTTGCGCTCTTAGATAAAATATAACAATCCTGATTGTTCTTCAGAATGTGGGCGATATGCTAGCAAAGCCTTCTACCACATTTCTAACTTCCATGTATAACTGGAACAATTATCTCTAGTCGATACAAACCTGTTACAAGTAGTATTATTCGAAGCGGTGTTCGTTGTAGCATGCTTTCTAATGGTACATACAAGTCTTACGTTGCATATACATCCTTCTGGGCCGGTCTCGCATATCCGACCCCCGTAAAATTGTCGTAGTCTATAATTTTCGATATTTAGCGTCATTTTTCTACAACTTTTGGCTAATCTCGACAATGAGGGCGAGTGATAATTACATATAATTGATGAAGGGACACTCACAAATAACATCCATGTACAGGCCTGGATCCCAACCCGGAAACTTCGGTGGCGAATCCAAAAATCTATGACATAACACGGTGGGCCACCGAACCATTTAAAAATTGCCAGTCGTTCTTCGAGGTTAGAAGTAGGGCGGTGAGAGATGATTCAAATTTTAAAAAATATATTTTTCGAGGACTGTGTTTTTTGTATTTGGTTTACGTTAACACATAAATAATCATATTATTATTTTTTTCAAAATATAATGAAAATATATCACTAAGTTTGTATTTCTTCGGAAACATAACTTTAATTATTCAGATGTGCTGGATAAATGTAACACAGATATCACTTCTGTTTTATTTACCGTAACAAGATGTCAAACCAGACCTAACCAAGTTTATGGCATTATAAAGTAGCTCACACGTTAGTGTAAAAATTCTGATCTAACTAATTAAAAACTCACATAATTGTAGTTCGAGGATTATGGACTGTCAATTGTGCCTGCCTTGAGAACTGTGACCTTACTGGTAACCAGCAGATATCAAGAAAGGAAAGGTGATATTTTCAATGTAGTGTAATAAAAATTTCTCTCAAAAATTGTAGGAAAGTATTTAACGGGAAAATACAACGTAGTATAGAACATCACTCTCTAGTACTGATTCTGATTTCCAGGACATCGTTAGTTGTTACATAACAGAGCGGAAGAGAAAGTAACCATCTCACACACTATGTATAAACAGGGTGTCTATCAGTCAAAAATGTCAAGAAATCAACAGGTAGGTCAAGAAAGTCAAGCAAAAGTCAAGAAAGTATGCTTGTGGTCAATAACATTTGCTATTTTTTTTTTAAAGTATTGTGAATTTACATTATTATATACCTGTACTGGGATTTGATAAAATTGAATATTTGGAAATCTAAAATTGTATTAAGTTGTGGTTAAGACTTGTTCACTTTGTTTATTAAGAATTACATTCTTGTATGCGTGAAGTTTTGAAAAATATTAAATTAAATAATATGGTCATTCCCCATCCAGGATGAAGTCTGAAGAATTAATTTTTACATGTATTAATAATTAAAGCAAGTCTAAATCTCTTGATAAGTAAAGCTTCAGTTTTCATCTTAACCGGCCTTGTAGTAGGGGTTTTTTCATTAAATAAAAATATATATTTTCTTAATTTACAACTATACCTAAGTAGGGGGCGATAAATGTTAAGAAAAAGTAAAAAATGTCAAGAGATAGGAAAGAAACCAGAAAAAGTCAAGAATTTTGCGTTTGTTATTTTGGTAGAGACCCTGATAAAGAAGAAGTAATAACAAACAATCTGAAAATAAACAGACGAAAATCGAGTACAATAACATGTACGTATTGTTGGAAGGAAAGAACTCAATAGGCACGAGGCGGCGAGGATAACGAAGTCTGAGATTGAAGAACTACGGATAGAAATCGATGTGGGTCAATTAAGATGATTTGAACTTCTGGAGAGGACCTTTTTGGGTGCATAGAAGTATGGGGAGGGACACACAAGATGGCGGGAGGATACTGAAGAACAACTGAGGTGGAAAATGAGTGGTTGATGGAAGAATTGAGATAGAATTAGGAGGAAGTCAAGAAGAGGAAAAAAAGCATCACATAAAACACAGAAGAAACCGAAAGAAATCTTATACAAGGTAATCGTCACGATTAACCCAGCACATAGATGTGTCACGTATTTCGTAAATTCGTCATACATCGTTATCGTTGCGATATACCTGCAGAGGTAAAAGACGACGTAAAAAGTAATGGAAGATGGAAATTCTGTAATGCTTTAGTATAAGCGATTCTCTATCAATCTCTTTTCAATCTATTCCAACAGCAGAATCAATTGTATTGGCCGAAATAGATTACAAAAATCATATTTTCTTCTTGTCATGTGATTTTACAACATTCGATGTCGTATTTAATTGGGAGGTGCGGGGGGGGGGGGAGGGTAGAGTTTCAGTTGTTCATTACAAATCAGTTCTTCAAATTTAGAATTATTTTGATTCGTGTCATATTCTTACGAAAATATTGTGACGTGTATGCACTAAATACTGACCACACAACTAACCTTTATACACTGGCTTCCAGAAACTAGAAGAAAAGAAAGGACATCCACGATGACGTAGTGGTAACGTCGTTGCCTTGTAATCAAGGGGTTCCGCGCTCAATGCCCGGTGGAGGCAAATAGTGGTTCTGATCCTACTTTAAACTGTAGGTCCAGTCCCGATTAGCCTATCTGTGCATAAAGTGGACTTAAAAACTCAACACAATAAAGAAAGAAATCCGAAATAGAATAGTGAACATACATACCACTGACTCCATTAGGCATTTTTATTATGTTTCGGTTTGCTGATATATTGCTTTGAAGGGCATATTTATATCGTAGCGTTAGCAATCCTACGTCACATTGTTTTTCCTATGCACTTTTTCGAAACGTTTTATGACAATTATTTTAAGTGAACATTTCGCAAAGTCTGCAATATAAGCTGAATTTTTGGAAATTAAATAAAATAATTCAGCTTATGGAGGAAAGGGAAACATGGTTTAGATATACAGCATGTAAATGGATTAAATAGACCGTGGAGCAACCCCAGAGACGTCTAAAAGTAGCAACAAATAGCTAAGAGTAAATAGTATTAGACGTCTGAAAGCTGTGCTAAAAGTAAGTGATCGCCCAACATAGTTGGTCAGCAAGCCGCAAAGCGACTATTCTTGCTTCCTTCTTTCACACTGCGTTACACTTTCTTATCTCACTAATAGTATATCCCCATTACTCTAACTCGATAAGGAAGTATTTTGACCCTATATTTATGGGATATATTTTTTTCTATCATCGCATGTAGAACCCGTTCTGGAAGCATAGAGTGTTTGTCACACCAATGCAGCGGAAGAAAACGCTAGGAAAAGACTCCTATATCTGGAATTTTGACAGGTCCATACATTCTCTTAATGTGCCATATATTTCGTTACGTTGTATCCGAAACATAGTTCTGTAATGTATGTGTACTGTCACAAAGGAAAACTGCTCCTGGCATTAAATAGCAATCCTTCTTGCTGCTCAAACTTCTTAAACAAAGGTCCCAAGAGAAGGAAAAACAAGAAAGAGACGCCTTTTGGTTGGAGTTTTAATGGGAATCTATATTATCATGGCAAACCGAAAGTGTGGTTGGGTGACAAGGAACAGTTTGTTTTTCCTCAAAGCATGACTGATGGTCTTTGTTCTGTGCTCGCTTTGTTCCTACACCATCTGTCAAGAAGCAAGGAGGAAATTACAGAGAAATCTTTATTGTGGCTGTTGTTTTTGGGTTATGTGCACTTTCAAAATTCTCCTTTGTAAATATAATCACTCTTTAGATTGTCTGCCTGAGACATTACTATGCCATCAGGTGAAATATAAACGACACTTCATGGTTACATTGTGGTGCAGAGTGTATGTACGATGACATAGTGAAAATTCGTCGCCTTGTGATCAAGGTTCGATATCCGGTGGAGGCACATAGTTGTACTGATCCTGCTTTAAACTTTTGACCCTGTCCCGATTAGCTTATACACATAAGGTTGGCTTAATATACCGGGTGAGTTTTTTAGCTTGACACAACGAAATATCTCGAAAAGTACTCATCTGATCAAAAAAAAGTTCTGAATGAAATTTGTTCGTCACGGAGGGACTCATCCAATGATGCCAAACTCCACTTCCACCCTACCTCCTGGATGTGGGGCTAGGGGAAACTTTAAAATCTCAAATGGGAACCCCCATTTTATATTGCAGATTCGGATTCTCCAGACAAAAATTCGTAGGTTTTGTCTTAAACTTGTTTGTGGATTTGTGATAGATGGCGCTGTAATCGCAAAAATGAAAGATTGCGGAAATGGTAAAAAATGTACTTTTAATCAGAAAATGACGTGAGGCATGTTGAATTTTTATAAGAAACTGCATTTAGCATAACCCAGGAACAATGACGTGGACGTGGCAGTATTTTGTTCCCATCGGGGTGTTTTTTTAAGGTGAGTCCCCTCGCCTCTCACCATCGGGGTGCTTGTTTTAGGTGAGTCCCCTCGCCTCTCACCATCGGGGTGCTTGTTTTTAATAATCATTTTACAATAAGTGCTCGAAAATATCACCACCCACTTCGATACACTGATTTATCCGCACTTGGAATGATTGGACACAACTGAGAAGCGTGCCCGGTGTAATCTTTCGACATGCATTCTTTGGTGATTCGCTCAATCATGTTCTCATGCGTTGTTGGCGTTCATTATAAACTTCACTCTTCACGTAGCCCCACAAACAAAAGTCAGACGAAGTAAGATCTGGTGATCTTGCAGGCCAAGACACTGGACCACCTCTTCCGATCCACCGACGGTTGTACACGCGATCTAATACTTCCCGTGCTGCAACGGAATAATGTGCTTTACAACAGTCATGTTGAAACCACATTGTTTGTCGCACGTCTAAGGGAAGGTCTGCAAGCAATACTGGAAGTTCGTTCTGCAAGACGTTTCGATATTTCTCACCATTTAAGTTCCCATCGATAAAATATGGACCAATAAGTTTATCGCCAATTATTCCACATCAAATATTTACATTCCAAGGGCGCTGATGTTCAACTTGGCGTAACCAATGCGGGTTTTCGACACTCCAATAATGCGTGTCGATTAATCGTACCGTGGTTTGTAAAAGTCGACTCGTCAGAGAACAAAACTCGAGTAAAGAAATTGGGGTCTCCTTATACAGGGTGCTCGGAAATTCCCCTTACAAACTTCTATTGCAAGTAGAGGGGACTGAGTAGACAATATTTGGAATAGGAACCCATGTCCGGAAACGTACAGTTTCCGTGCTACAACCATGACAATGTGTCGGATGTGCCTGTGTTGGTATGCAACCGGGTAGGCAGTACATGACGTCAGAAGATCACCTGATGACCTAAAGTGTAATCATTTATACAACCATGTCAAATGAGTTGTTACGTAAGGTACAGAAGTGAATGACGTGTGACTCAGTCCATAATACAAACAAATTTATTTGGTAACAATGCCAAGGGATCAAAAAAGAAACGTGCTACTGTATTCAATGATCAACACCTGTTTCAACAGTGGAACGCAACAATTTGTAGACGTCACGTGCCATCAGGTGATCTTCTGACGTCATGTACTGCCTACCCGGTTGCATACCAACACAGGCACATCCGACACATTGTCATGGTTGTAGCACGGAAACGGTACGTTTCCGGACATGGGTTCCTATTCCAAATATTGTCTACTCAGTCCCCTCTACTTGCCCTAGAAGTTTGTAAGGGGAATTTCCGAGCACCCTGTATTTGCTGAAGCGCCCATTGACAGAATGTCACTCTGTTCTGAAAATCATCGCCATGAAGTTCTTGATCCAACGAAACATGAAACGGATGATATTTTCTACGCTTCAGTATTTGGCCCACAGTAGTCTGCAAAATTCCCGATTCACGACTTCTTTGTCGAGTATTTGGGGGTTATGAGCCACTGCAGCTAATACCGCAATTTCATTATTTTCTCCAGCAATTGTTTTTCGTCGATTCCTTTTTTTTTGGTTGTACAGTTCCCTCGGTGGAGAACTGTTGAACAACTCTGCGAAAAGAAGAGTGCGCACCCGGTCTGGAAAACGTTGAGCATAAATGTACACCATTTCAATTTTCTCTTCCACCGTTATAACCTGCATTATAACCACTAATGGTGTCACGAAGAAAAACACTACTTCCATCCTCTTCTTCAGGCTTCGTGGCAGATTATGCCGTGTCTGTTTGACTAGGAAACAAGGTCAAATGGTCTTTAGGAGAAAACATGCTGTCTTGAAACACGCTCGGCAATCTGTTCAAAAGGTTGTTAAACACTTATAAAACTGTAAAACGTTGAAGATTTCAAAGCTCCGTAAAAACCTTTGACCATGTGAAAATGAACAATCTCACTTCCGCGGAATGGATCGTCGAGTTAGTCGTCTTCACAGCTAATGTTGTGCTGCTGATGTGCTGCCGATGGCTGGTACTAGCCCCGCCCACTTGCTTCCTCCCTCCCCCTCCTTTTCCCCGCTACTCCTGCATTATTACGCCATCCCTCCGCCTTGGAACTCCTCTATCATCATGAACGCTCGTGTCATTTCTTTCGTTACATTAAAGCCTATTTGTTTATATCTTCTTCCATTTTTTTAAACATCTTTACTCATCTTTCCTCTACATTCCCTTTATTCAACGTTTTACAGTTTTATAATTGGTTAACCTCGTTTTTAACAGATTGCCGAGCATGTTTCGGGACCTCATGTTTTATCTTACAAACCATTACAACTTGTTTCCTGGTCAAACAGACACGGCATAATCTGCCACGAAGCCTGAAGAAGAGGAATGTGTATTTCTCGAGAATTGCGCCAAATCTTACTTTTTGCGATTACAGCGCCAGCTATCACAAATCCAAGAAAACAGTTTCAGACAAAACCTACGTATTTTTGTGTGGAGAATCCGAATCTGCAATACAAAATGGGGGTTCCCATTTGAGATTTTAAAGTTGCCCCTCGCCCAACCCTCAGGAGGTGAGGTGGGGGTGGGGTTTGGCATCATTGGATAAGCCCCTTCGTGACGAACAAATTTCATTCAGAACTTTTTTTTTGATCAGATGCGTAGTTTTCGAGATATTTCGTTGTCAAGCTAAAAACCTCACCCGGTATATGTATATCTATCAGATTTATTAATTAAATAGCATGTCATGTTTGTATTATATATGAACAGTACGTATTTGTCCACACGGTAAGGCTTTCTATCCTCCGTGCATTGCACCATGTCATGAAAGCACATAGAGGGTATGAAAATATGGTTCCTACATATTCTCGATCTCGGCCATGCCATTCTGTCTGTTCAGAATGTGACATAAATTTAGCACTGCATATGTAGCTGACATCTTTCACAACATGTTTCATGTCATTCCACACACACAGACTCATACATATATTTATTTACCTATATATGAGTATGTGTATCAATTAAAACAACACACCAAAAATTCAAACAATTTTCAAAGCTAAGAAAAAGCAAGGGCATGTATATCTTTGTTATTATCGGAAAATGTACAAATGATTTAGAATAAAATGTATTGGCCACATCATTTTTACAACGAAGCTAGCAATGTTCCTTTTTTTATGAATTTTAAGATAATATCGTACCTTCCGCGCTGTTATTGGTGTTAACCGTAAAGAGGGAAAATCGGCGACAATTGTAAGGTGGTGATTTGTAACTATTGAATATTTTATTTCTTAAAAAAAAACAACTATGTTTTAAGTGCAACAGAAGTAAACCGTTACGAATTTGATTATTAAGCGTGTAAGAATAATAATATGTTGTGTGTGAGTAAAAATACAGGAATGATGCCTACCAAAGCGACAGGCGACACGTGTCAGGTGTCACTTAAAGATCGACCAATCGAATGCAGACTCATGCAGAATACCACACAGTGTGAAATTTGCAATTTATTAGTTTCTCAATCAATAAATGCGGCGCGTCACATGTTACTTTGGCGTAAAAATCTCCCTTAACTTTAGAACTGAAACTTTACTGGAAGTTGAAGATGAATAAGATAATATTTGTTAAACTTGGTGATTGTCTAAATGTGCTAGTAGAAAGTGTCCAAAAGAAATAACTGTATTTATAGCTGAAGGATGGACATAAATTCCTGTGAGAATTCCTTGTCTTTTTCTTTGTACGTACTCGGAGGAAGGAAAATTCGTAGGAATTTTCCACCCACTAATTCATTTACCGTTTTTAATTTCTTGCGAGTTGTGTCAACTTCGGAACAAGGTTTAGTTGACTGCATCTCATAGTTAAGAAAGATGCAAAATTTGAAGTAACACTCTTATATAGTGATATCACTATGTACTTCTGAAACATATCTACGAATTCCACACAATCCGTTTCAATGGATAAAATTGTTCAAGATTAATTTCCATTTTATGTATAAAATTATTAAGATTATTTTTACAAAACTTGCTTTATTGAAATTATAAGAGAATGTTTATAACAGAAAATATTATAAACACACACATATGTATAGACACACATATATATGCACGCACACACAAAGTGTTCGATTGGTTGAGCTTTTTGGTTTAGGGGTCGATATTTCAATTACATTTCTTTCGTTTTTATGTGATGCATAGACTCCATCCATGGTTAATTCATGGGGGGATTTGATATCATTCTTTAGATATAGCTCGAAGTTGGACTTCTCAAGAACGTCATAAAAGTATTTGTTTCTGAGCCAAGTCCAATCGTCCTTCAAGAATACGATGAAACATAAAGAAAAATAGCACGAGAATATAGGATCCTTTATATCTTTTGCATGGGAGAAACTTCAGATAATAATATTTAATTTAGAAGTTTGTTCATGATATATATAAGTCCTTGCGCAAAAGCCTCTGATTTGAAGAAAGTTTTGAACTGAGTTATTTTGAGTTTCTACTTACTCTAAGAAAACTCTTTTAGGAGAAAAAGTAATTATGGGAAAGATTGATGTTGCTATTGGACAAGGAGATAAACTATTGAAAATTGAAGAAAAACGAAAAAATGTACATACACCAACGAGTACAATAAAACACAGTTACTGAACTAAATATGTGTCACTAAATAAACATGACATTGTAAATTATGTTTATATTTTGTAAGTCAACCAAAAATAAAAAGTACCTTTTCGGATCTTCCCCACTGAATGAAAGATGGATACAGTCGGCGACTAAAGTCCATTGTCATTGGCAAATTGTCAATCGCTATTTTCCTTTTCCTTTATTAGTTCTGTGTTGTTTTAAGAAATGTAATTGTGCTGATGCCGAAGCAGACATTGCTCTCTGTTTATTAGTGTCTTTGATTTAAATTCATGAACGTCACGTTGCGGAAAACTGAGTAAATGAACATAAAGATAGACAAGTCACTACTTTTCCCGTCCGCTGTACATGACAAGGGATTGCAGAATAACTAATCCCGATAAGTTACATTATTTTTTTAAAAAACGAAAGGGCCAAACAACTTTTCATTTTAAAACGTCTACATTTCGACACTTGTACTTCAACAGTTCTCTTTTAAAACAGATATAGATGAGCAATAGAGATAGATAAGAAGCTCACACCTAGAAGAAAAATGCAATTAATAATGAAAAATGGGGAAAAAATCTGTTCAATTCATCCGTTTTCTAATTTGAAAATGGATTGGCTATTGAATATTTGTGGTAAATGTTTATCATAACGGAATTAATAAAATAACATTATTCTTATATATAACTGTATTTAATATTTATAAAGAATATGTATTTATATCTGGTGTATTCCAACACTTGGTTAACCGAGACTGAGAACCGATGGTAAAATTAATGAAAATACAAAACCTTGATTACAATCTAATTTTATTTCTACGCTATCTGCTAGACCACCGAATCGGACTTGCGCATTTTGTTGGTCAGTAAGTGGTCTTCATTTGAGGATTTTAATCATGCATTTATGCGCTATTGACTCTCCAATCATGCCAGTGGGACACAATAATGAACGGACATTGGCGATAAGAGTCCTTCACCTTGTTTGACGATATGGAGTAGAAAAGTTTGTTTTTCGATAGCATGACTAGGGATAGTATTTTCTGAATAATTAATGTGGTCGCTACTACTAATTAATTAGTCTAATATTATACACCCGACAAAAGGATGACATTGTGGTTTAGAAATAGGAAAGGAATAAAGTAAACCAAAGATAATGATGTGTTGTTCCCTCAATAGACAGTCCACCTTTATTTATTAGAGATAATGGCTGACGACAATCAGAATAATGAAAAGTGATGACGTAGTACGAGGTTCACAGATAAAAGTCATAAATAAGTTTTCTCTGACTTTCTTTTCTAAATTGTATCTGTCAAAACGAAATTACCTTATGAATTAGACCAATCATGAAAACTCATTATCCTAATCAGTCATTGTTGTGACCAATTTGATCTGACATGTTTATTATTATTATTATTATTATTATTTTCATTTTAATGTTTTCACGTACGAACTGTTTAAACTCAAAGTATTACAGTTCGATATTTCATATCGATATAAGCTAAGACTCCTATGTCCTCGTACTTGACAAGATTGACATAGTATATTTGTTTATTTGGATACAGCACCACGTCCAGTTGTTACAATTCATATCATCATTTAAATTGTATATTAGTGTTTTTGTTAGTCCATCTCCATTTTTTACTATTTACTGAAATAAAGGAAATTTGTCTAGTGCTATATTTGGAAACGATGTAAGGAATAGCGCTCATGAAATGGTCACTATAGATCTTTGATGAGAGCATATCATACACTTATTTTGTTACTTGTTCTTGAGTACAGTGTTTGTAATTTTGATGAATGATTCCAACCACTCCTCATATTTAAACGTTACATAACAATTTTGGGTTTTCATACACAATAATCTGATAATTTCTGAACTAATTATATTTTTTCTGTATGGTATTTATAGCTGCTGAACTCCATAATTTACTACCATATTCTAGTAATGGACCCGGGTTCGATACCCGGTGGAGGCACATAGTGGTTCGGACCCCACTTTAAACTGTAGATCCAGTCCAGATTAGCCTTACTGTGCATAAAGTGGACTTAAAACACCAATTCAATCAATCAATCACACTAGTAATGGACCGTGTACGTGACATATAAAAACCAAAAGTTTCCAATCTGTTAAAAGAAGTCAAATTAAAAAATATAAAACCCGGTAACTATGTAGCTTTCTTACAAGTTTCCTTTATGTGTTCATCAAATAATAATGCTGAATAAAGATTCGTGCTGAAGTTACGTCTTGATAGCAAGTAGTCTTAGCTAGTAATTGAGTAATAGTAACAGTGGATTTGAACACTTCAACAATCAACGGATTACCTCTTAAATTTGGAATTGATTGAAATTTCTGATATTTTGAGATACATATATTACAAAAGAAGGCAATACACACACAATCCGCATGATAAGTCAGAATACACATTTGCTGCGAGAACAACAAGTGGATAAACGAAGAAATTGACATTCCTCGTCTGCTCTTGAAATAGCCGATCAAAAGCGAACCTACGCACAACAAACAGTCCTCCACACGACAGACGAGAAACATTTTTTGTCTCTCATTCGTCCTCTGGTTATAGAAGGATTTGGAAAGATTTTGTTTACATGGATTCGAACGGAAAATACAGATAAGAAAGGGCAAGAAAGCAAGACGAATATATAGGTTAATTTTCTCGTAAATATTATTAGATATTGAACTTGAAAGAACTTACAAGTTCAATAAACGAATTAAAAATCAATCAACTTTTCATTCTAGATTACAAACGGCTTTTATGTATAAAAATAACAATGTTTCCTCTTCGATTTAAAATGTATAACTAAAATATTTTTTATGGTGATGTGCTGTTACGGCAACCCTTTTCATCCCTACTTTCTCTTTCTTTCTTTCTTCCTTTCTCTTTCTCTCTCTCTCTCTCTCTCCCCTTCCCACTTCCACCCATTCATGGCTGAGAATGAAATATGATGATAGTTCGCGTTAACTAAATAAGTATAAGAAATCGTACAGTGACATCATGTATGAATACACTGAAATCTTTTTCAGTAGCTAGTATGCTAAACTTTGAATCACTGTCGTCTGTGCCACCATAGCAAACTAACTTATCGAGTCCTTTCCCCCCAGAAAAAAAGGACTCTATCTTTGTGTGTATGTGTGTGTGTGGGGGGGGGATTATGTACACATACACACGCAAATACACATAAACATAAAGAGTATAATTTTCATTGACATTGCATTGCTTTATATATTTTAAACCACAACTTCTGTTCTTTCATAGTATAAAATCATAACACATAAATCGTGAATTAGAAAAATAATTAAAAATTGTTTTCTAAATTTGAAAGGAGTTTCGGTTGATTTCCTCAGAGTAACTGGTATTTATGACGCCAGTGCACAGTTAAAGACAAAGGGCAGCAGAATATGTCTTATGGACCAAGGATACCGTACCACAACAGACGAAGGAACTGGGCTTAGCAAGGTTCGAGCAAGATGAAACCTTTCGCTAGCGGTATAGACAGTGGCATTTTTTTTCCTGTAGCGGCGCTTCCGAGTTACCAAGAACTGCATGAACACAGTTAATACCAGAGCTGTAGAAAACATTTTTAGTATTTTCACTATTATCTATGTTTATTGGTGGACTAGATCAGACAAATCCTTAACATTTGATAGAAAAGCTTAGCATAAAGTGTGGTAGTAAAACTTAGAATATTTATTAGCTCTATAGTGTCATATGTTCCCATTAAAGTGTAGCATTCGTTGAATTCTCTTACAATACATGCTAGTTTTCATGAAAGTTCATTTAGAGCATAGCAGACGTAGAAATTAGATTGACGTAGTGTAGTATGCAAACATAGTAAGCATTTTATTTTCTGGCAGGTGGAGAGCGCGGAAGATCTCGTAGATCGCGAGACTAGTCTCGCCATCCACGAGACAGGCCTGCAATGAAAGTAGGGCTTGCCGATCCTGGACTGCTGGGACAGTCTCTCATTCGAAGCTTTATTTCTCAATATTACTGGGTAAGTTATCTCTCAAGACTAAAATTATATATTGTAAATTTTTCGCTAACAAATCTTCTCATGTTTACTCCACTTAGATTTTATTTAATTTGTTTATTTACGGTGAGTAAATAATTTAAATGTAATTTAGTTATGAAAATTACTTTCAAACCCTCTTGTATTTTTTGTTTTATTTTCAGCGTCTTGTACTTTCTATGCTGGCTGTATATAAATGGGTGAACCTGTCAGGATACGAGAATGCTAGAATATTTAAATTGGCATTTGTGTGTGGAATTTATTTGTCGAGTATATTCAAGCCACCTTGTAGTCTTGTAGTCCATACTTTCGAAAAGCGGAACTATGTATTTCTAACCAAATTCAAATGGATAAGTTACAAGAATTATTATTTTCAGTTGAGATTTTGTCGTACCTTATTTGAACGCCTGGCCTGGTTCTAATTTTACTTAGTATTTTATTAGACTGGTTGAAACCCGTTCAAAAATAACCACTTCGTTGTTAGAATAAATTAGATAATTGAAACAAAATTATAATTGTGTGTGTTCAAAGATGGTCTCGCCAACATCCGGGATGGACTAATTAGCACAGCTCGTTACGAAGCCAGAGATCCTAGTTTCGAATCCGGATTAAGCCATGAACGGTTCATTGTGTTTTTCTTATCTATTTCACCAATTAATTTTCATCGTCGCGATTAAACTAGATACGCTGATAAGCGACGTTGAATAACCAAAGTGGAAAAACAATACAATAATGTAAAAGAAGAAGTTTCACATTTGTAAAATGTATTATTATTTATTATCTTAATAGGTTTACAATTAAGCCATACAATATTTCATTTAGAACATTATTAATACAAATAATGGCTTGTAGTATTCAACGCTAATGTGCGTATCCTCTACTTCTCATATCTTACACCATTGCAAATTAGAAAACAGAATAAGAAATACATCACTTACGTTTACTTACTTCATTAATGTTTGTTTTTCATTGAACCCAGTGACAAATCTAAGGACAACTTTCAGTTTAGAATTTCCTAAAATATGCTCACGTTCCTCAAAATATGATTATCACTTGTTCATTGAAAATCATTTCGTAAAATTTCGGATTTACTTTTTTAGTAATACACTGCACGTATGTTTTAAATGGATTACAAAAACCAATAATTTATGTTATTAAACAATACTTATGAGGCAAGTAAATATGTCCCATTATTTGGAGACAGAACTGCACATATCCGTATTTCATACGAATGGCAAATGTATATGGCAAAAGGCGTTTTTAAATGTCTTGTGTAGCTGCAGCATGCTGATCACGGCTATTTACTTGTCGAACCAAAAGCTCATATAATTCAAGTTTTCCTGTTAAGAAACTTCGCCGTTACTAAGTTTCAAGTGGTCGATATCCCTGCACTCTCTGGAGTTGTTATTGCGTTATAAATAATGAGGTCGGAAACATTTCGTCCAAGTCCAATGTTGCTTCCGAAAACTCTCCAACTTACTGGTAGTACTAATTTCATATTGTTGCTGGGGCCAACAAGCCCTGAGATGTAATCAAAAGTGGTGGCTAGCCCAGAACTAAGATATAATTATGTAAACTAAATTGCTGTCAGTTTCAAAAAGTTTGAAATTACTATTGCGACTAGAATTGAGGAACTTTCCTTCATAGTGGTAAGTTTTTTTCAGTCTCTTCAATACGCATAGTATGAAGGCACGATAATATGTCCTCAAGCTTTATAATCTTAATCTATCTTCAGTTCTGTTAACTAGCTTCCTTAGCATTATCAAATAAATAATTACAATCACTGGTGACGCCTTTGAATATAATTAGTTTCATGTGGAATCACTCGTTACTTGCAGTGATTTTTACATGAAATCCTGTTTTTTATTACTTTTTTCTGCACAAGGCACTTAAATACTTCTTGAAACTACGCTGGAAGTATACCGAAAATACATTTTAGAAGACTGGCATATTATAAAAGCTTTCCAACAAGAATCGTTTGAAACTGTGATAGCTCTAGAACGAGCTGTTTCCTACTTACAATTTTATCGAGATATTTTCGGTGCACATCGAAAAAATATATATACCGGGTGAGTCACCTAAAATTACCACAAGAAATATTTCGTGAACAACAATAAAAATTGAAAAACTGCTTATATATATATATATATATATATATATATATATATATATATATATATATATAAGAGAGAGAGAGAGAGAGAGAAAGAGAGACAGATATTACAAAATAGTTCAAATAGTCCGAGCGCCTTTGAAAAGTCATGATATTTCTATGTTTAGAAAATAATATATTTATAAATTAAATGTTGCGTACTAGGAATTATTATTACAATAAAGAACATGTCTAATTGTGAGTTAAGAAAAAGCAATAATAAAGAGACATTCTCGCATCACGATTGCAGTTCGAAAAAGTCGGGACAGGGACTGAAAGTAACGCACTGTCCTGACAAAATCGCTGAATCGGACGTCTGGTAGCCTTGCATCAATGATTATAAAACTAAAACTACCCAATATTGCAGTCTGAAGACTTTTGCGCCATAAACGGATTCATTTATGTAAGAACAAAATTGAAATGTTTACACATTTCTAAAATCGACGATGTTATTTTCGTAGTTATTGATAGGTTCACATTTAAATATTTTTTCAGGGTTCGAGGGGGCATGGCCCCCCTCCCCCCCCGGGTACTGGCCTGACGTAGACAGTGGGAGAGAAATTTCGGAGAATCTTTCTATTAAATTTTATTATTTAAATAATAATAATCCTATTGCGCTACAGCCCAATATTGGGCCAAGACTTACCTACCGACTGCTGGCCTCCCTCCCACGAGGGGCAACCAGGGAGGCGTGGAGATCTTCAGCCAGACTAGGGGGACGGGTGGTCGGCCCGACAGACCCCCAGCCGTTGTAGGACTTCGCGACCGGATTACGCTCACTCACTCGGAGCTCCCCAATTTCCTCACGATAGTGGGTTGCCACCGGCCCTATACACAGGCCGAATATTCCCGGAGACTGAACACGGGATCGAACCTATGCTGAGATAGGTTAAACCGTTTATTGACAATCGTGAACTTTTCGTTTAATAGATAATATTTGGTTTTAAACGACGGGAGAATATTGGTCAAATTTGCTTTCGTGCTCTTTTGAGAGAATATATACTTCTACAATAACAATCGCGTTCGGAAACGGTGAAAAAAAAATGACTTGGTTTTCAAAGGCAGACAAGCTTGATAGCGAAGCTTGCTCGCATTCAAAGTGACTCACTCACGCTATTCAAGGCCGCTTCTTGTGCGTCTGGTGCTTCTGGTGTCTGCACCCAGCAAGTTACAAGTGACCAGAGTCGAATTTGAAAGAGAATCTGAAGAATGATAGATTTCATCAGAGGCGGCTAGGTGGGCACTAGCTCAACATGCAATAGTTTAAGTCATAATTTCTGACAAACAACAAATCTTACTGAATAAGTATTGGGATAGTAATACATGTATCCGCTCTTTTTAACAATGTTAGCTCGAAGACAATCTGTATTCCATTTGTTTATATTGGCAACTTGGTCAACCGGAGGTTATTATAAGGAACTATTTCGTAGATGTTCATGTAACCGTTATAAAATTACAAATAAAGTATATTCACAAGCTTAGATATACTAACAACGAAGAAATAAATTCAGAGTTAAATTTCAAATGCATGTGTATAGAGTAATTCTAGAAGTACAGAGCTATATCAGAGTATTGAACTTCTTTTTGCAGGATAACGTTTACAATATTGACGCGACAGAATAATTAAGAATTGTTCCTTCAAGGGAAACAAAGGGCGTAGTGTATTGGTTAGAGTTCTTGAAAGCATTCGATCCTCCATACTAGGTGTTCATTTTTTTAATTCTCTTTTTATTATGAACAAGAGCATGGTAACATTATTTGTAATAGCAGTGTATAGTGGCTACATAGTACTGCATTTGGAATTTATAAAAAAATAAACAAATAAATGAATTGACACACATTCAAAGGGATATTTTCATGTATAAAATCGTGAATTATGATACTCTAACGATAATTGTGTACTGCTTCAAAGTCATTGAAAAATATTAATGAAATAACTATTTATATTTGTGGCAATTCAGGACATACTAATTTTACCCCTTTTCCCACTCGAGTTCAATGCAAGGATACCTCCGCAAATATCGAATGAAAAGTTTTCATCATGTGCAATTCTCCATTAATTGTTTTCGCCGAGTCGTACTACCTTCGTTTTCTTTGTTACAAACAAGTATTGTTTGCACATTACATGTAGGAGGAGAGTTGCATCTACATTTCACATTGGTCAGCTCCTTCTACTTACTTTCAGGAGCGAAAGCTTGTAGGGTAGTGTTTACCGTTCAGGACTGTCAATCTGATGGTCGTAGGTTCAAACCCTTCCGGTGGCAGAAAATTTTCGTAAGTTTTAGACCTATCCCATTGTGTTCATTGTCCACACCGTGTGAAACGGAATGATTCAGTTTGGAATTAACGATGGGGGGAGGGGAAATATTAAATTACAAAATCTCCATTTCAACGAACCGAGAAGTGGACAAAAATTGGATAATTCTTATAAATATTCAAATTACATTCATGTTTTTAGTGGTATAATCGCAGGTAAAATCAAAGATCTTACATGGAAGATTTTACCTTGCTCTGAACTAAGCCAAAATGCATTTCGAACCGATCTAATACATTCTCCAATACATTTCAAAATGTTATTGAATGTTTCATGTCGATAATTTGACCAATGCATCAATTCTTGACGCTGAGACGATATTTTCTGCAACTACCTCTTCTCTTCAGTCCCTTCTGTTCTTCTCTTCTCCTTCTCCTCTCCCCTCCTTCTGCTCGCTCTGCTTTTATCTCATATCGCCTTCCCTACTTTTCTCGCATCTTATCTCCATCCCACTCATCTCCACTCCTCGTATCTCCTCTCCTGTCTTAGATTTCCGACTCCACTCCACTCTTCTCCTCTTCTTTTCGTTCTTCTCTTTTTCTCTCCTTTACTTTACTCTCCACTCCCCTCCTCTCGTCTCCTCTTCTCTCTTCTTTGCTCCATTTTCCTCATCTCTCCTAGAATTTTTTTCCATTCTCCTCACTACATCTCTTCTCCTCGCTTATCCTCTCTTTCTTCTCTCCTCTACTTTTCCTCTTCTCCTTTCGCTTTCTCTTTCTCCTCTCCTTTGTCACCTTTCGTTTTCTCTCACCTTTTTTTCCTTTCTGTAGACTCATCAGCGATGAAATACTAAGAAACCTTTCTTTTTTTTTTATGAAAGAATTTTGTCACTTGCGATATAATAGTGATATTTTTCATAATTTTATACAATATTACTTGTTTTTATTCCTTTCGCGTATTTTATAAATATCTATTGTGCATGTGGCAACCCTGAAATTGAGCCTAACTCTACACGCAACCCACCAACGCCTTGTGTAAATTGGGTTGCCTAGTTTAAAATGTCGTTGTCCTAAAACTTTTGAGAGACACTGTACAAGAAATAATACTTCATTCATCTTCATGTGAATGGAATCAATGAACAATACAATTAAAGAACATTACACGTCTTGCTCAAATTGGACACCTCCGTTACGAATGCAGGCACGCAGGTTTTTACGGACATTTGGTCTCTTAACTCTTGATGTGACGGTGTCCTTGATGTGTTGACCAGCTGTTAAGATCCTCTCCCTGAGCTCTTCTTGCGAGTTTGCCGGTGTCTTGTCATGTGGCTCCAAATGTAAAAGTCGCAAGGCGTCAAATCGATCGGGGGATCGAGCTGGGCAGTCATCATGCTGATAAATCATGTCACGTCTTGTAGCTAGAGGCACATCCTCCAACAACATTGCCATCCCGATCCTCAAAAAATGTTCATAAGTGATGCCATTTAAGATTTGGGGCAGGAAACATGTCTCGATCAAATGATTGTTGATTACGCCCATCCATACTTCTGCTTGGGCGTGCAACAGTGGCTGGATGAAAATTACCCGAATGAATGGATTGGCCGAGCCGGCCCGATTCCCTGGCCGGCTCGATCCCCCGATTTGACGCCTTTGTTTTGATGTCCTCTGTACATTTCCGTGGTCCGTTGGTGCCATTAAAATGACACCCTGTGTATATATGTACAGGGTGTCTCAAAAGTAATAGCGCAAACTGACAAAGGTGAAAGTACACGATAATAGAAGCAAAAAAGTCTCAGTAAACATGGGTCTGCAAACGAGCCGTTTTCGAGATAATCGAGAATGTGTGATTACAAGCCGCCACTGACTTCATTGTTTGTAAACGTCGTTCTAGTTGGTAAAATGCTAATGATGTGTGCGAATGTGTGGGTACAAGCCGTCACTGACTTCAGTGTTTGTAAACGTCGTCTTAGTTGGTAAAATACCAATAATAAATTATGAAAAATCAGATCTCATTGCTTTTATTGAACATTCTACTTACTTTAACAAGGATAGTATGTTCTACGTTACAATTACTGTACACTCGTACCTGTTAAAGGAGGTGTTTAAAGTGTCGTCCTTCCATCTGGATGCAATACTGTACGCGATTCCGCATTGAGTTTCGAATTCTTTCGAACACCCCCGGATCATTTCGGAATTGGTCACCACAAGCATGTACATTTCTCTGTTCTAGTTCTTCAACCGTGTCAATGGGAGTGTTGTACACTACGCTTTTGAGGTGACCCCAGACACAAAAATCCAAAGGATTTAGATCCGGTGACCTTGGAGGCCACGGTAGAGGCCCGCCTCGACGTATCCATCTTTGATGATATTTGCTTGTTAGATGTCGTCTCACAGCATCAGCAAAATGTGCCGGTACTCCATCATGCACGTACCACATACTCTGACGTGGATCAAATCAAGGGGAACATCCTCAAGCAATCCTGGAAGATCATGCCGCAAAAACCGAAGGTACCTCGGTCCATTGAGTCTTCTTGGAAGAATGTGTGGTCCAATGAGACGATCACCTAGTACCCCATAACCACACATTCAATGAGAAACGTTGCTGATGTGGTGCCTCTGGATCAGCATGTGGGTTTAGTACACTCCAAACATGAGAATTATGAAAATTAAAAATACCATCGCGTGTCAACCCCGCATCGTCTGTAAATAAAATGTTACTTGCAAAACGAGGGCTGAGTACAACCTGTTGTTGCATACACTGACAAAACGTCACTCTAGGAACACAATCCGTATCACTGAGACACTGAACTCTTTGGAGGTGGTAAGGGTAGAGTGAATTGCGATATAAAATTCTCCATACACTACTGCGGCTTACTGGCACTTGTGCGGCAATTCTCCTCATCGAGGTTCCTGGAGAGTGTTCTACTTCTTCCAACACCATGTTCTCAACTTCAGGCGTAATGCGTGCAGGTGTACCTGCTCTCCTACCATGTTCGAAGCTCCCATGTTCTTTGAGGCGCTGATGTACCCTAGTAAATGTGAGACTCTCGGGGTGCCTTCGACAGGGTATTTTTCTTGGTACAAGCGTGCAGCCTCCCGTGCATTGCCGTTAGCCAAACCATACACGAAATTCATATCCGCATATTCTTCGTTGCTGTAAGGTTCCATTTTCACTACGCAGTCCAGCACAACTGACGTAACTCCCACAGTACGATTAGACTGTGTACTGATTGTATCCATACAACGTGACCTCTCGAAAATGTTCTGTTTGATTGCAACGCCACCTCTCGGAAATGTTCTGTTTTGTAAACAAAGAGCAAACCTTGGACCGCGCAAGGAGTAAAGCATTCAGTGTTTACAAAATGCAATCAATGACGGCTTGTAACCACAAATTCGCACACATTATTAGCATTTTACCAACTAGGACGACGTTTACAAACAATGAGGTCAGTGGCGGCTTGTAATCACATATTCGCGATTATATCGAAAACTGCTCGTTTGCAGACCTATGTTTACTGAGACTTTTTTGCTTCTATTATCGTGTGCTTTCACCTGTGTCAGTTAGCGCTATTACTTATGAGACAACTTGTATATGTATGTATGTATGTATACAGGGTGTCATTTTAATGACGCCCACGGAACACAGATTCGTATAGAGGACATCAAAACAAACAACTTTTCCCAGTAACATTTTTCTCGTTGGTGCGTCGATTCGACGCTACATCCGTTCAAAAAAGACCGTTTTGCCGCCTGGATGCTGGCAACCCAACCCAACATTTGATCGTACTTGTGACGTCATATCCTGCGGCGAAACAGCGCACGGCTAGGTTGCAAGGAACACACAAATTTTGTGAAAAATGGCAAACTACCAACCACATTATTAGCTGTAAAACGAAGCGAGAAACGTGTCCAGCAGACCGAACATCATAACCTACCAGCCAGAAGATCAGCAGTCATCTCTCAGGGGAAGGGGGAAGTGAACCAACGATATAAGAAATGGTAAAACACGTATTCGAAATGAAATATCAATGTCGGATTTTGTCTCAGCTTACACCTAAAATACCAACAACAATAAATTTTATTGGACTTACAGCTTGCACGTGGCTGTTTACGCCCAACTACATGTCAAATATTTGCAAATCTCGTTGCAAGGTTGATATCTACAGGTTTGTATCCAGATGCCATGCGGTACTTTTGTGCTGATAACGAAAGTATCCGAGGTCCACGTTCTTACATTACGGCTAAAACAAGTACAACCACAGTAACAATGTAATGATGAATCAGTACCGAATATACTACCCTGTTCACATTTGCAAACTATTACATGTCTATCCGGTGCGTAGATAAACACATAGTCGTCTTAGAGCTTGTATTACTACTACTTACTATATCCCTGTATTTTCAATCATTTTTCCCACTTGCCTCATAATGCTCTGAATATACATTATATTATCTGTTGCTTACCTTTGGAACTTTGAGTTCTTTCATTTCTATTTTGTCATCTGTTCAGTGTGTCACAGACAACTAGTATCAGAAGGACGAAGTGTATAGACTAAATTGTAGATGTCAACTTGGTAACTAGATTTGCAAATATTTGACATGTAAGCTGAGACAAAATTCGATATGACAACTTCCATTTGAATTCTATTTTTTTTAAAACCTTTTTTCGTATCGTTTGTTTACTTCCTGTTAGGTTACAGAACGTGTTTTCTCGTTTTGTTTTACGGTACATAATGTGGCTGATTGTAGCTATGTCATTTTTCACAGAGTATGTGTGTTCCTGGCAACCCTGGAACGCATCGCTTCACGACGGGATATGACGTCGCAAATGAAATCGAATGTTGTGTGTGGTTGCCAGCATTCAGGCGGCAAAACAGGCTTTTTTTAACCACTGTAGCGCCGAAACGACGCACCAACGAGAGAAATGTTACTGAGAAAAGTTGTTTGTTTTGATGTCCTCTATACGTTTCCGTGGTTCGTGGGCGCCATTAAAATGACACACTGTATATTGTGTGTATACATTTTTTGTTAACTGGCAGGTGCCTTCGAGTATCAGATGCACGCAGTATGTTATTGAACTCTTTTCAAACTTTTTGAGATTTTAGTTTTTTCAGGACCTTCAAAAGGTGATTTGGCAAAGTTTAAATGTGCAATTCTAAGGATTTTTCTTCGAATTTTGTTTTAATTATGATGCTTGTGTTGTAAATCTAGGTTGTTCTGGAAAAATCACAAGTCAAAAAATGCAATTTTGCAGCAGACAGTTATTTACGTTTATACTTTTAATAGCAAACATTACAGACATGATATATATATATATATATATATGTTGGATCATCATTGTTTAGAATCATTATACATGCCCAATATAAAATTATACTTATAATATTTTTGTTTAATTGACTCAATGTGACTTAAATGAAAGCAACAAAAAATCGCAGTTCGTGACTTACGTACTTTTTCCTGAACACCCTAGAATTATTACGGATTTGTACGGTAATTTGTTCCGTGAAGAGACACGTGATAGATGAAGGAAGTAAGGACTTTAAATATTAAATGTTAGTATTATTGTACTCATAGTAGTATAATTCAGTAGAAAAAATGTAAATTGAACAACACTACACAGGTACTCAAGATAAAATATAGAATATAGTTTTTGAAACTTAAATATAACAGAATATCAGAAATCTACGACGATGCAAGTCACATCTCTGGTTCCTTATTACTTTTTTTTCGGAGTTCAAAAGTATGTTGATATGAGAAGAGGGGTATTAGCAGAAACTGTAGTGCCAACTAGAGAAACATTGTTATTGCGCTCGTGTTACTGAAAGGAAATTGCCCCAAACGTTGCGTGAATGTGGGCATTGGCATGCAGCCAAATCGAGGCACTTCCAAAATGAAAAATGGATGTTGAAATTAACCAGACGAATCGTCGCACTAAGCGGCAAAACTGACCTTTAAAGCCGTCGAGATCGTCACGTTGGAGACCACTTTCACAAAACATTCCTCTATCTGAATGGCTTTTGTATCACTTCAATGGATCGGAATGATGGAAACAGAATTGAAACTCGTTTCTCGAAGCCGCTGACGCAGAAGTGGACAACTCTGAGAGAAAGAGAAGCCTGCGTTTATCTTTCCGTGAATAGAGTTTCATGAATATAAAATAAAGCTCTAGAATCGACATATTTTTTGTTTCTTGGACAGATAAAGTCACCATATTACATACTCATAACCAGTGCTCGAAAAGTTTTCTTCAAAGCTAGGCGCCAGCTCTGAAAATCAGGCGCCAGGAAACCACCTACTAGCAATTGTGCATACTACAGTTATGTTTCAAAAGTCGCGCAATCCAAACTTTGAAAATGTATATAATGAAAATCGTAAGAGATTTTTACACCGGTTTTTCTGCACTAAACTAATCCTGTAGGCTATCACTGGGTTCATAAATTTATGTTAGCATTTATCTAAATAAATGCAATTACATTATTTAAAAAAAATTGTTAATTTGCTGAAAACATCTGGGAACTGATTTTCACCAATAAATACCAACTCTTAAACAATTTGTGGGATCATTTGTTGTTGTTTGACTGGTTGTAAATCAGTTGCTTTGTGAGGTACAGCAGAAGCAGGGAATTTTTATTAGAAAACCTCTTGCACATGAGTGTAATGAGTAGTAAAATACTCTTCAGCAATTGCTCCAATGAATACGCCATGCTGAATCATTTAAAAAACAGGCACAGTAGCGGCGAAAGTGAGCGAAGAGAATTCAATGTAACCAGAGGTAGCCTAGGATTCTCTCAAGAGTCCAATTTCGGCACAAAATCTTGATTTACGATTTTTCACGTAAATGTACAGCCAATACTTAAACACATGTTGCATGCGACTGTTGGCAATATTTCGACCTGCTAGCGTTGCCATATACGGAGATATGTCCCGAAAATGGCACTTTTCACTCAACCCATAAAATCGTCGGTCAAAAATTCATTAAATGTTGCACATGACCAATATTGATCGCAAATGACAGACTGACATGGCATCAGTCATCAAATGTCTAATTATGACCCTTCGATAATTTCTTACATATTTTTCTTACTCAGAAGTTCATTTCTGGAAAAAATTGAATGCTTCTTTCCGTCAGTTTTAATTTATATAATTTTCTGTACGGAGTGAACTGATAATTTTAAGCATTGAAAAATATATCAATGGATGAACCCGGTTTAAATATCTCTTACGGTTTTCATGATATACATTTCCAAAGTTTGTGTTGTGCGACTTTTGAAACACTCTGTATAAGATGCTGAGCATCACGGTAATCAAAACATCGCTAAATTATTTGAGAAAGCAGGAAATGGGGTGTTGGGGGACAACGTGTAAGAAATTGTTACTGACTGTATGGAATGTTCACAATGTTGATAAAAGAAGAAAAATCATTTGCTAACTTACGCTCTACTGCAATTTGAACTTAGAATCATCAAAATTTCGTACATATTGCAGCATAAGATCACAGTCGCCAGGCTGAAATTTTTAGTCGCCATGGCGAATGAGATTTTTCGAGCCCTGCTCATAACTTCCACCGGCAGTACACTGTGAATGCTTGACTGATATCCATGATGACAAACACACAAGACCAGAGTAAGTATGTTTGTGAACCGTATGAAAATATTATTTATTCCTTTGCATGGCCAAATATCAGGTAGTCCACAAATTGTTTCTCTTTTACTTAAATAAATATAAATTACATGTAAATATCTAAGCAATAAACTATTTCGCATAATGATTTAAAGATCAACTTAATAATCAACAATAATAAAAGGATGTTATATTAAGAACTCTGTTCAATATGCCTGTTTCTTTCTGTTTATCCGTTTGCGTGTTAAGGATATTATAAATGAGATCAATCTTCAGAAAATATCAAAAATTTCAAACATTGAACGAAAAAGTTATCGATCATTTATATCACACTTGTGAAAAAGAATTAAAATAGAAATTGAAAATACGAATCTTAATTCTGAAAGTGTCCCAAATACTTTCGTTGTTCATTGATTATTTTTGGTTTTCAAATAATTCTCAGTAACCAACATTTTAGGGGTTGTTAAAACTTACTCATAATTTCATTTTCCATGTAAAGTTGACATAAAAAAAACAAACAAATACGGTCGAACATGATCACTGCAACTACACGTTGCTTTTCCATTCCTGTATGTTCTTTAAGATTATTGTACTGTACCGTAAACAACGTCTTCATTTAATTTTACACTATCCATTGTTACTAAAATAAAGTAAAATTCTGTTGACACCAACGGAATAAGAGTTCAAAAAGAACCAGAGAGAATGTACGTACGTTAATAAAAGAAAAGGAAAAGGAAAAATCGAAAAAAAAAAAGGCAGTGCAGAAAGTGAGAAAATGCATGATTCGAGGTAGATTTCAAAGGAACAAAAATAGAGAGAAAGTTCAAGAGTGGCAGTATTGGAAGGGAAACGGGGGGGGGGGAGGATGTGAGAGGTTAAGATCGCCCAAGGGGCTGAAATCTCTTCGAACCTACGCTCGGAAAAATGCAAGCCCTGTGTCCTCTTATGCATTCAGCGCTTGGACAGCCGAAGGCGTTTCCACGAAACCTATTTGAGAGGAAGAGATTCCAGTGATGCAAGGGAAAGGAAAAGAGAACTTTGCAAGAGACAATAGGGGATGTAAAGATGCAATTTGTACACATGAAAGACGAAAAGTGTGGCAACTGTTCGACGTGGAAGAAAATACAATGTGAGGAGGAAGAGAAAGGAAAGCAAAGGCTGGCATGCAAATGGGATTGATGGTAAAATTTTATATCTTAAGGTTCCAATCAATCTCTTGGAATGCCAGTCAGCGATTTTGTTGCACATTGACATTTAATGTAACATTAAATGGAAAACGATTGAAATCACCATTTCTAACGATATAAAAAATTTAGTAAGAAGAGAATAAACAGCTTAAAACTTTCATGTTAGCATAACGATTTATTTGACAAGTGTATATTATTTTATGTAAAAAAAATTGTGTTGAAAAATATGTAGAATGCAACAAAATATGATGAAAAGTACAGAAGTGTATATAAAATAAAACATCAAGTCTAAATATAATATTTATACAAAGTAATACTGTAGTTATAACAAAAGCAGTAAATTAAGTTAGAGAGTTTTGTAAAGTACAAATTCTAGGGTGTTCGGGAAAAATAATGAAAAATAATGCCATTACCTAATTATCATAAGCTAAGGAAAAATATTCGCAAAGACTGCGTGTATTATAATCAAAGTGAGAAATAGCTAATACGCAATTCTTTTACAATGTTTCAACTCTGTGCGATTCACGGAATGTATCCCTTTTATAACTGATCTTTTAGATATATGATATTTCCTTTAATGCAAATAGAAACTTTGGTGTCTGTGCTGCATAAAACGGTTCAGACACCTTTCTTCAATATTTCGTTTGATTTATATTTATTTATATAATAGAAATAATTTAGGATTTATTTAGGAAGGTCGTCGTACTACATATTTTGTGCGTTTGGAGGCAATTTTGCAATATGGCGGGCGAAGTTCCAGACGGACTTCCTAGAACTTTCAAAATGATGCCAAGAAGATAATTCCACCTATTTCTGCCAATTTTAATATTTTAATAAATATTTGTTATTTATTAATATTCCGTCTAGTTTAATACTCGTGGCGGCCATTTTGCAATATGTGGACTAAGTTCTTGTCGGAGTTCTCCGTGCTTTCAACATGTGTAGGACATCAAATTTCTCACACTTCTGATACTTTTTATCCCTTTATGAATTTTCTGGATTTTTGTTAAAATTTTTTCATTTGGTTTCACCTTTTTTTCCAATATTAGCAACAGTCGGATGATATACTGGACATAGTTCTAAGCATTATTAACACATTTTATCTAAGTACAACATTTTCTTTATTTGTTAAATTCAGCTTCATTTGCATCCATTATAAGTTTGGTAAACTTAATGTTTGAAAGTGGTATTATTGATTTTATTATTAGAATTTTCATTTCTGATTAGAAGTTTGCCTACTAGGCAGTTGGTAGTCTAAAACATGATTAAGCCATCCTTCTGTTCTGAGTTCGATCCCGGGTCATGGAATAAGCGTTCTTCTGTGTTCATTCTATCATCCATTTCACTACTCATAATTCATCATCATCATCGACGAAAAGTAAACAAAATTCAAATCTTCCGAAACAGCGAATGCAACATAACTTCAACTTGGATACTTCCACTGTTTCTGCACGTTTTTAAGTTCCGCTGAGTTCAGAGTGTCTCCGGGCAGTAGTATATTTCCATACTTCATTAACAGGTTTAACTGTCCGTTAATTGGAAGAAATAAACTCTTCCAGTGGAAATTAGTTCCCAATTAAAATGAACATAGAAGAAACTGGTAGCATGGAATGATTTCATTAGTAGGTAATCATTTTGTAATGTGTCGATCCTCCTGATACTCAAACCCAGTGCTCGAAGTAAGGGGCGGTGCAAAATTTTCGGAAATCATCCCCTCAGCTGTCTCATTGTCACCATATTGAGCCATAGGAGCTTCCCCCCAGCTAACCCCAAAGCTCGTCCGCACATGCCCCCAGCTAGCATTTTCCTCTTCAAGCGCTGCTCAAACCATAGCACACTATTATCTCGGTTAAAACAAATTCGTTGCGGGGACGTGTAACTATTTAATATTCTTGCCGTCCTTAAAATAATATATTTAATACTACAACTCCTAGAAGAAGTGAAATGACCTTAGTTAAAAAGGAAAGGCTAATATTAACTGATTCGACTAAATTATACGTTCTTACAACTGTAGCTGGGGGAGGGGTGTCCATAGAGGTGGTTACCTCAGACGCCGAGGCAAGGAGGGCACCGAATGAACCAAAAGGCAAACGTTTGAGTTTGTTTTCTTAAGCCCCATTGATGCACAGATAGACTAATCGGGACCTCAGCTACTGTTTGAAACGAGATCCGGACCACCATGTGTCTCAACAGGGTATCGAACTTGGAACCTCTTGATTACAAGGCAACGACGGTATCACTACTCCATCTGGGAGGCCACAAAAAGGCAAACATGAAAGTATTGGCACCTTCATATTAGGCTGAGGATTTCTACGCACTAGAAACTAGCAAAATATCCATGCAAATATGCCGCAAAAACCTAAAAATATGCAATAAATATGTGCAAAATAAAAATGAATATGAACAGCAAATACAAAAACAATTTTACTGCTATCCAACAGAACACCAAAAGAAGGTAAAATTGTTACACAAACAAGACACAAAGTGTAAAATTGTCTATTTCTATTGAAAATGTTATATCAAGACCACATAATATAATTGAGGACTAAAAGTGGTAAACGTTGTAAGTGCCAAAAGCGAAATTGTTGTAAAATCGCATCGTTCCGCACATCAGCCCATAAGAACGTTCACACTAGTGACCTCTTTACATGCCCTTTGAACTACTTAAAGGGTTACCAGCCACTTTTCACGTTTACCACATTATAAAGCATGGCACATTTTACAGTTTAACGTGGAAAACGGTGTTTGAATTATTGTGGCACTTAAAGCGTTTACCAATTTCAGTCTTCAATTTATGTTGAAATATTCAACTAAGATATTGTTTAAGCTACTACGTTTATCTGTGTCCATTAGACTGTAGGTTCAGAGAAATCTCTAACGTTAAATGACGTAACAAAAGCGAATTTTATGCTGGAAATATTAAACAAGGTTCCTTTATTTCGGCTGGAAAATGAACAACACTGAGGGTGCGAGAAGAGAACAGGACTGGTCAAGCTTTACTCCAGTTTTAGAGTCCGTGACCCCCGTATACAATAAACTTTTTAGATGAACTATTACCTCAAATTTGTCACGTATAATGCATATTTAAATGTAAATTAGCTTGGACTACCCCTCATAAAATATTCTCGTCTCCCCCTTTTTTCATCTGCCGGATATTCGTTTTTCTGCAGTTTTTTCACTTTCCTATAGAGTAAAGGTGTCTCGAGACCTTGATTTCATCCATATGGTTTTTGTTTGCTATGTGTTAATTGAGGAGACACATTTTTGATATTTATATAAATAAATTTTCAATTTAAAACCTTATATTTTGCAAAAAATAAAGAAACAAAGAAATAACAATTCTGACAAATTCTCAAAAGTATGCACTCTATGTGCAAAATAAAACAAAATATGCCAAAATGACCGAAATATGCAAAATAGTGCAACAAACATTCATTCACTTATATTTTTTGTCAAAATGCATAAAGAAAACAATTATTTTTGAAATATGCCTTTTCATTAAAAACATGCATTTAGTCATTATAAACTTTACTATGTAAGAAATTCAACACATGTTCTTGACTGCCTGCAATTTGCACATAAAGTAGTCGGAAATGACAGAAATTCATTTATTATTTATTTCTATTGTACAAATGTCCACTTTTGCGACCAAGGAAAATCCCTTTACTCTCTCTCTCTCTCTCTGGGAATTGAGAGAGAGAGAGAGAGAGAGAGAGAGAGAGAGAGAGAGAGAGAGAGAGTAAATTGAGACGAAACTCTCTAAATTGAGACGAAACTCACTGTACTCATGTAACTCATTGTCACCCTATTAACATAATAAAAAGTAAAACAAAACTTATATGTAGGAAATATCAAAGATTTTGCCACCTGGTAAGTTGCATATTAAGTAGCAGGCATATGTCTAGAACTATATTTCGAAGGGGAAGGGGGTCCGAACCAATAGTAACATTCTTAATAATAATAATAATAATAATATCCTACCGTTTACAATCAATGGGTCAATAAGATTAACTACTAATAATATTAAAATAAGTGAATTGATAATAATTATTATTGTTATTATTGCATGGACAGATAAAAAGAAGCATGTATTCATTATCTGGCTTATTTGGAGTTAAGATCACTAACATTTGCGTAAGAACAGCTGTCGTACCAAAGAAATTAACGTGATTTTTTAATGGATTGTTTATTGAATAAAGAAAAGGTCCAACTGATGAAAAGTGAAGTTCCTGATCGTTATTTTGTGTGGTACGCATAAATTTCACAGGCACTGTTAACGCAATCTAATCCTTACCTCTGCGGAAATAAGTCACCTACTGAGTATTACACAACAGCAACAAGTATTTTGCTTATTTAATTTTAGTCTTGATTAGTTTTCTGCGGGGGGTCAGGACCCCAAGGACCCCACTAAATACGTCCTTGTTAAGTAGGTAGCTTTCCTACTTTTCTGTGATACCTTGCTAAAGAAATTCTAATCCACTTCATTCACCCAAGAACACCTCCAAAATGTTCGGAAGCTGGAAGCCACCCAAGAGTTGAAGAACACGGCAGGAACATGGAGCTCAGGCTCAGGTGAACAATCGATAAAGCAGTACAGTGCTTGGCAAAATTAAAGGAAATGACCTGCTACATTTATAATGCAGAGTGCTTTTCGGCTGCGAGAAGGCGAATGCTCCCAGTCTAATTTTTCTGTGCGGAGATCCCATTACAGGTCGTTTCCCCAGGCTTATAAGTAGGCAATGCCATTTCCAAGACAAAATAGTGTATCTATTTCGAGATGGGCGACCGAGGTCAAAATATTAGGCTTTGATTTATGTTATTTAACGTCGCTTTTCTTCCAATTTTGACTAATCGCGAAGATGAGGATGAATGATGATATGATGAAATGGCACAAAGAACATCCACTCCAAGATTCGAACCCGCGACACCTCGTGTCGTAGTGCGCTGTGCTAACCACTCTTTTCTTTTTTAATATTTAAAGGGAAGATCACTAAGCGACAGCCTTTCCCACACATCAAACTCATATCAATTTGTCTAAATTCTCTTTTTTATGCAGGACAGACGAACACAAACATCTGTGTCCGTAACGGGATTCGAACCGGAGACCCCTGGCGTCGAAGCGCGCTGCGCTCACCGCTCCGCCACGGAGGTTGGCAATACTAATAATAATAATAAGAAAACAACAACAACAATAATAATCGTCGGCCCCCTTGGCGGAGTGGTTTGCACATCGCGCTACGACGCCAGAGGTCCCGGGTACGAATCCCGGCCTGGGCATGGATGTTTGTGAGTGTCCATTCCGTATCATCACTCATCCCCATCTTTGCAAATTAGCCAAAAGTAGCACAAAGCGAAGTAAAATAAAGCAAGTCAAATAATAATAATTATAAGCTGGCTTTCGTGGCGTAGTGGTCAGCATAACGCGCTTCGACGACAGAGATCCCAGACTCGAACTCTGGCCAGGCATAGATGTACCATTGTGTTTGATTGATTGATTGATTTGGTTCATTTTGCGTCGCTTTTCTGCCACTTTTGGCTAATCACGACATTGAGGGTGAGTGATGATATGATGAAGGGACACTAACAAAGAACACCCGTGCCCAGGCCGGGATTCGAACCTTGGATCCATGGCGTCATAGCTCGCTATGCCAACCACTCCGCCAAGGAAGTCGGCACTTTGTTTGTCCAATCACCATTTCATTACTCATTCTCATCGTCGCGATTAAAGCAAAAGAGAAAGAAACGAGAAAATAATCAGATTGGTAAAATGTTACTACTACTACCATAATAATAATAATGAGAAATTATGTGTCACATAAAAGAGCAGATTTCCTTGCAAGAACTTTAATTCGTGCTCCGCCTCATCGTCTCGCTGAAATTCTCATCAAGCTTCTTTGCACGCTTGCACAGTGTAGGGAGAAAACTTTATGGCCGAATTTTCTGGCCTTAGACGCCACTGAAGTGAACTGCATCGTGAACTTGGGTAAACATCGACCCACAAAACAAGCTGAGATTCCATTACAGAACTCTCCTCTGCAGACCAAACAGCGAAGCGAACTCCTGCAGAAGAGAAGCAGGGGGTACTTTATTTGTTTAAATTCAAGTTGCGAAGATTCTACTTCCAGGACAAGATCCGGAAAAACGCCCCGGAAAGGAAAATAACCAGTTTTAGCTTGCTTCTTTAGCAGAACAAATTACACTGAATCTTTCTAAACTACAAATGTGAAAATTCTCCAAATTCCCTGATTTTGTTCTCTCGTGTATTTCATTCACATTCATCGTCGCGATCAATTTATAGAAGTAGGAAAGCAAAGTAACATGACCAATATAATATCCAATATAGAAGTGAAGTTATAGATATGTAATTGATTAATTTCATATGTTAATTGAAAATTAACACATTCGAAAAATACACATGCTAGTTCGGAGGCCGAGTGCGTTGAGTGGTCGACTCAATATCCTGTCTCCTAAGGTTTTTGGTTGATTTTTTATTTGATTTTGATTTGCTATTTAGCGTCGCTTTTTATGCCACTTCTGGCTAATCGCGACGTTGAGAATGAGTGATGATATGATGAAGGGAAACTTGCAAAAAAACACCCATGCGCAGGCCGGGATTCGAACCCGGGAATGCTTTTGCTTCGATTCTCAGTGTTTTATTGTGTTACTCTCTTCATTTTCTGCTTGCAATCTTCGTTCATTGTTATCGTCGCTATTAATCAAAAGAGAGATAGAAATGTGACGTTAAATAACTAGGGGTCAAATCCCAGACTGTGCTAAATAATAAAACTATCGCCAATTTTGTTACCGAGTGCGTTAAGTGGTGGGCTTTCGATCTCGCCACCGAGGTTCCAGGGTTCAAGTCCCGGCTTGGGCACGCGCTGTCCTAACCACTTCGCCACGGATGTCGGTACCACACAGTCAAAATTGTAACGCTGTCATGGGTTCGATTCCCAATGGAGTTGTACGTCCGTTCCCAATTAGCTTAAATTGGGTGTAAGGGGTGAACATTTTTCAAAAACACCCAAATGTCAACCTCACTTCCACGAACTGCATTTTGCGGACTAGTGAGGCTCTGGCGTCTGGACTCAAGGCCAGTATGTTGCGTCGTCCATATTTGTTATTGCTCTTTCATCCACCTCATCACCATTCATCTTCAACTTCGCGATTAGCCAAAAGTGGCAAAAAACGAAGTAAAATCAATCAATCAAAACAAATTAGCTTATCTGAACATAGAATGGACATAAATCTTTTATTTTTCACTTCACACACCCCATACAATTTCTAAAAAAAAGAAGTTTGTTTGAAGTCCACTTCATGCTTTGATAGGCTAAACTGAATTGGACTTACAGTTTTTAAGGTGATGACTCCACCAGAGACAGAACTTGTTTGAGTTTGAAGTCCACTTGCTATATAGATAGGCTAATCTCGCCTTCACGAGTCCTGTCTTCTGACGATGTAAACTGCTGCCGTTCATTATTTCACGAACAATAAAACTTCTAACTTGGCCAATCTCCGTCACTGACTGGTTAACGTAGGTCGCTATGTTGTTTTTGTTGCTTTATATTGGCTCACACCGCCTATCCTTTGCGGTTTCTAGCCATCGGTACTGCTTTACGTTATCCTACTTCTGCTTGTTGTCTCCCTCTTGTTCCTTATAGCACTTGCACGATACACTTTCACTTGGGATTGTTACTATGGGAGGGTATCCTGGTGGGTATGTTACACTTTGAACTTCCTTGTTGTTTTTGTTTACATGGAAATGTTGTGTTGTCGTACGAAGCTATATAACGACCACATGATGGGTATTCGAGGCTGACCTATCAGGGTTGGGGTCGCTACGAATACTGGGTTAGACCAGGACGTCGCATTGTGCTTCTTTCTTGTCATTACATCATTCATTCTCAACTACGCGATAAGTCCAGATGTGTAGAAAGGCACCATAAACCAGGGCTATTAAAGGGCCAGAAACCCATAAATTCTAATGGGTTCTATTTGGTTCCGTAACAGAACCGGTACCGTTTCTCGCACAATTTAAATTCGGTCCAAATTGCGTATTTCAATACGGAACTTGGACAGTATTTAAACTGATCCGCAAAAAGGTTCCTGGACCAAATTGAAACACTTTACAGATAAAAAGGGTTTTTATGGTCCAGAACCCATTTACGCTTGCTGATTTTCTCTCCTGGACCAGAATTTAACTTATTTGAAATTCATGGACTGAATTTTAAATAAACAACCCTGCCATAAAATAACAAATTATACAAATCCTAACTTGCAGATGGGATTTAATCTGACTCATGTTGCCCTGGAGTAACGCTCGAAGTGAAGCATGTGCAGTTGAAAAATGCTCGTGTTTGAGGTACGTCACGGTAGATAGCTGACGGCTCTTTCATATTCACGGTCAAACCTACCCGTGTTCCCGGGTACAATAGGAAAGCAGCTCCAGACGTCAGGTATTTGGTTTCCTTTTCACTTCGAACTTAGCCATTAAGATCGACTTATTAGTTTAATAATTCAGACTCAGTTTGTGAAGTTTAACTACTAATTAAACTATTATTTTTTTCTATAAGAACCATTTAGAACTGCGTAATTGAAGCCACCGTGTCCGATGACTATAGGCACGATCTTTTCGTGCGTAATATCATTCTCAGATATAGGCATCGCCAGGAATATTTGTATATTTTAATAAAACTTGATTAGTAGAAATAATAACTATTATTATGGTTCTAATTTTTTACAGTAATAACTATTATAAACTAATAAAGATACAATTTCATTACAAATAATATTATTATTATATCCTTGGGGAGGCTTTTGAGTGAATATCCAGCACAGCTGTTTTTCCTTTATCCTTTTACATTTCATGAAAATGTAAGAGTTAGTGTACTGAAATACATAATTATACTATTTTATTTTGTTATTAACTTTTACATTTATAGTTCAAGAAAAAGTTGTAAAAGTTAGGGGATATGTTACAAAGTTTGTCATTTGCTCTCTCGCATAAAAGTCTTAATTCTGGATACAAAATTCTTTGGATTGAATGGTAGAATATGAACAACGTAACCTGGTTCCTGTATTTTACACTCATTTTATTTCGGTCTAACATATCTTTGCTTTGCTTTGGTTAATTGAAGAAAATGTATTTTCTTAACTGAAAAAAGTAACAATATTTCTACTTTTTTCTTATTTGAAATGAACGAAGATAATTTGCGCGAGAGTCGACGGACCTGTTCGACCCTCCGTCCTGAAGCCCATGCTTTCGGATATAGTATCACTCTCTTTGCAATTTGATGCTGCTATACAATTTCTAAATCAAAAGTTTGCTTAAGTCCATTTCATTCGCTGGTAGGCCAAACAGGACTTGACCTACAGTTTTAAAGGTGATTGGAAGAAATGTGCCTCCACCAGAGACAGAATTTGTTTGGGTTCTAAGTACACTTTCTGTTCAGATAGGCTAATCAGGACTGGACCTGCATTTTGAAGTGTGATCCGAACCACTGTGTTCCTCCACCAGGTATATAACGGATCAAGCTCGTGACCCCTTGATTACAAGAGGGCAGCGTAACCGCTGTGTCATCAGGGAGGTTCTTTTTATGATTCTAGAATTCAAAATGTCCTTTTCATTATTATTTAATTGAAATAATATTGTACCGTACGTACCAACGCAAATCACGAGTCTTGTAGACAAGTGACAAAATTAGTAGTTTTCCAAACGGAAATTCTTGATGTTTAACGCTGTCCTCACAAATAAAGGGACAGGACAGTACTTCGCTTTTTGTTGCATGTCAAGGTTTTTTTTGCTTATTTTGCACTAGTTTCGTTACATCGGGTCTGTATGTTTGCAGCCTAGAAGTAATAAAATCTAAATTCATTTTGCGCTCAATGTGAAAAACCAACGCAGTGTATGGAACTTAATTATGTGAGTATGCATTTGAAACCTTACAATGGTGGGAGCATGTGGGGCATAATTTAATTAGTCTGTTGCTTTAAACGCAGCTCTCTGTTGACGTTAGGTAACCCCTAGGCCAAATGCACCATAGCGTAGATATTACTTTTCTGGACTGTAAGCTAGCAAATTCAATTAAATACGTAATAAATTTCATTCGGTAAATTTGGTATAATAATGCAAGAGAACAAACATGCTGATGTGTATTTTTGCTCTGTTGAACTGCTTTCTATTTGCTCCTACGTGTACCCGGAGTAGAATGAAAAGCAAATACAATGCGAGTTCAATAAACATAATTCTAAATTTTCATTGTTTCCAAATATACTTTGTCATCACTTCCTAGGTAGCTTAGCGCATTGAATAATAGATGTACAATTCCGCGGGGTGTAAGGGGTGAACTTCGTTCGTCACGCAAGTGTCAAGCTGGCTTTTACGTTGAACACCTTGGTAACTGCAATATTGCAGGCCTACGAGGCTCTGTCGCTTGGACCTGCAGCCAGAATAATCCTCTGGAGGAATTGGGCTGTTCACTGCCAAACTTTTCCGCTAGAGGCGCCACCCCTGTTGCGTCCCTAAATAATTTCGTTCGGCATCTGGTTGCCCTAAGCTTTACATTGGAGCGTGATAGGATGGCTATTTAAACGTTATTTTCAACGAAGGTAAGAATTTCTCGTGTAAATCGATAACAAAAATGTGTTTAGCAAACCTTTAAGAATATGTAGCAAGTCATAAGTTTCCGAAAATTATATTCTCCTGAACCTAAGAATTAATATATTAAAGCGCCACGACAGGGTAGCTCCGACGGGCTAAATATAGTATATTTTTGCACAGAGAGCATTAAGCGTGACGTAATTTTGGTCGTTCCTAGCTGCCATTGGTCTATAATAAAAAAGAATAGATTTTTACACTACGCTTTTGTGTTTCCTCTTGTTGCGACTTGCGAGTATGTGCAATTCAACGGCGGGAGTAGGAATCGGAAAAACTATCCAAATTACAAAGAACAAAATGTATTAAGTGAGTAAGCGCATGATATTTATTATTATACATTATGCCCAATCTGATAACTTAATATTAACATATGTTTTCTTTGTATTAAGCAGACATTTTCGTCCTTTTTGTTTTGGGTTACAACAATTTTTCCTGTAATTCCTATAAATAAGAAAGCCCTAGAGGTTGCGAGATATGAAACAGAATATAAAATATTTCTTGTAATAACTATTCTTCTCGATAAATGTGTGTTTATAAACTAGAGAACCATATTTACTAGCCATGAGAAAAAATATGATATCACGTAAAAAAAATGAGTCCGGTATCAATAACAACTATAAAAATAAAAGTACAGTTGCGTGGAATTATTATGCATTACTCTTTACTAGATTCACAAGAATAAAGACTTAAATTGTGAAAATTCCAAGTGACGTAAACAGGTACTGTGCAAATTTTAAGGCTTTTTAAAGTTTAAATCTCTTTTCTGTTCTTCACGATCGTCTTATTAAAATTCTTTGTTTCACAGGACTGACATGATGTTCCGACATAATTTCTGAGGTTAAGATTAAATGAAACTTGCAATTTAATGTAATAGCAACACATTAGCATCAAATTCCCCATGTATTTAAATGGGAGAACAATTGGCCATCAAAAGCGTGGGGACACAACAGGGGTGCTGCCACCTACAATAGTTTGCTTTGACCAGGCCCATTGTGTTGTCGTCCATCTCATCGTATCACCATCCGTACTCATCGTCACGATTAGCCAAAAGTGTCAGAAAAAGCGACGTAAATAACCTAATTGAATTTATAATTTCACCACAGAACGATCTGGGTTCGAGTCTCTCCCAGGACATGAACAATTATTCTTTTAGCACTAATCATCTTCAGCTAATCATTCCCACGATGATTAAAATATAAAAAGTAGAATAGGGGCGTTAACAACCTGAATATGTAAAGGTTTTGTGTGTAGTTTGAAAATTTAAATGGGAGCGATTTTACAATACCTGGAATTTCTCCATTTTGTTTGAAATTTGGCATACTCACTAAATTAGGGCTCCTAATCACGAATCTGAAGTTAAAATTTGGCGCTCACGTGTCAAACTTGCAAAATAAGAGGGTCAGTCATCGCAACCGACAATGCACAATTGCTCATTATTTATCGTAAGATTTTCCGTTTCGAATACTTAAAATACGAAATATATATATTCCTGATATTACTACGACCCTAAATTTTTTTAACTATGTTTCCTAACCTAACCTAACCTAGCCTAACCTAACCACGCGCCAATGGTTCGTGGGGCTAGCGCCAATGGTCCGTAGGGCTAGCCATAATTCAGGAATTTCTATACGTGAGTGCCAAATTTTAAGTGCAGATTCGTGATTAGGAAACCCAAATTAGTAAGTATCCGAAATTTCAAACAAATTGGAGAAATTCCCTGTATTGTTAAATTATACATTTAAATGTCCCCTAAAGGTGCATATGACATCTTACTCAACACACATTTTAGTCTTACCATGAGAATAGCATTTGTGTGAAGCTCCTCATTGATTTGATTGTTCACATCCTACTTCTACCGTTAAGATAGTAGCAATAGTGGAAAAAATCATTGTGATAGTATGGTCTGAAGGGAAACGAACGAAGTTTTGGTTAGCGAGTAAGTGTCTGGACTCATATTCTGGAAGTAATGACTTCAAAGCCAGCGGTCAGCTAATAGTCGTTAAGAAGACAATATTAACACTTGTCTAAGGCGAAAATCTGCTGTTAATTTTTGTCACCTATTTTTTTCTTTCTTTATTTCTTTCTATTGGTGTACTTGTGATTTTTCAAGTAGCATGGCAAATATTTCCCAGTGTTCTTGGTTGTAGACGCAAAACTTTATAAAATCCACATGATCAGCATTCTTCGATAGAAAACTCTGCGCGCAGTCGATTGCCGTCCGAGCTGCTTCGGTGGGGTCAAAGTCGAAGGCATCCAGAGTTAAGAGCGGAAAAGTAATGCAGAGTTGCTGAAGAGCGAGCATTTTCCATAACTTCTGCAAAGAGATGCAAGGCCGTGCTCAACTGAAATGGCCGGATGAAGAATGTAATTTGCACTGAGATTGTAAGGTTCTGTAATTTTTACATCCTCTGACTGAGTATAGTCATCAAGTTTGAGGTCGGTGTCCAGACGAGAATCACATGCGTTTGAAAATTCTTCAAGAATTTCTTGGGCTGCAGAAAATCGTTCATTTGAAGGACACACTAGAATATCTGCTTCTTGTTGCGTTATTTTTCCTTCGACGAGCTGAATTTTGTTGAATGAAGGCTCTAAAGTTATAGGCAAGGAAATGTGTTGAACTTGTCGTGATGGGATATATTTTTTGGGACGGGTTAACGCTAATATCTTCCTCATGTATCTTCCCTTTCTTATCTTTCCACTGAATTTTGTATATATTTGGATGGATTTTCTCAAGTACAACTCCTGGGCCAAAATATATTTTTGAAAAAGCCTTTGTGTTCCCTTTTCGTACAACAGGGTCAAAAATCATGACCTGACTGCCAACTGGGTAGTCAATTTGTCGGTGTCGGTTTTCGACGTAACGTTTGGCTTGAATTAAAGGTTTGTTTACTTTTTCCGCTGCCAATTGGCGTGCGATACGCAATTTTAGTAGCCTTGTGTTGTCTATATTTTGATATGGCAAATCAAGTGCGGAATCAGTCAAAATACGAGGAGTGTATCCAAGTAAAAGTTCAAATGGACTCGTACCATGTTCATTAATGTTGTGACTAAAAACAATAGATTTCAGATAATCATTCAAGATGAATGTTTGTTCTTGACTTAACATCGCAGTTGCGTTTGCAAATACAGGTGACTTCTCTCGACATGGCCTAAGCGATAGTGATGATGTGTAGGTGCAAATTTTAGGTTAATTTTGAGTTGTTTAGCTAACTCTTGAAAAGATAGCGATGTTTGTGCACTACTTTTGTCAAGATAAATGCAACGAGGAATTCCAAACTCAAGAAAAATATCCTCCATAAGGAATTGAAGAATAGTTTGTTCTCACATCAGGAACTGCCTTACTGACTAAAAACTTGGTGCTGTGGCACACTGCTGATAACAAGTATTGGTTTCATTGCGATCGCGTCGCGGTTGGCACAAAAAAATGAGGCGATGTTGTCAGATGTAAAATGTTCTCAAGCCGTTCTCACTTCTGTTGTATTTGTTTGTTTGTGTGTGTGTGTGTGTCTGTGTGTGGACTTACACGTGTTTTGCAGTCATTAACCTAACCTAACCTAACTTTTGAGTTTGAGTAAATTGGTATGATTTAATATTTTATTTCTAATTCCTCTCTCTTCTTGTCTAAAGGAAATAAGTTTTGCGCACAGACTTTAAAGTTATCAAAGTGGTAACGTTCGATCAAAATCTGTGCGCAAAACAGGTCAGTGAGATTTGTGCGCAATACTGGATCTAATGTGTGCGCAATTCGGTTGCGGCGGTTTCCAATTGCGTTAGCTCGTATGATTTAGGTCCTTGTGCACGTTAGCCGTTTGACATGTGAAGCAACTACGGACAAGGTTAAACACAAACTTCATGTTCTTGAAGCAGTACCGTTCTAAACATAGCTTGTACGTCTTATCGGCACCAAGGTGTGATGCCATGTTTTCAGATTCATGTACACGTGTTACGAGTTCATGACGTAGCTTGTCAGGAATACATAACAGGTATCTGCGGTGTAGTTTTCCGTCAATAAGTTGAAATTGGTATGACGCTCTTTCGAATTTTGGGTCGGCGTTGGAATGACCTGTTAAATGTTCAATAATTTTAGAATAATACGGCTCTTCCCCTTGTACAATATTAAAATTTGTCAAGCACAACCGGCAGAAACAGAAGATCAAGATCTGCATGAAGAAATACGTGTAAATTACTTGGAAGATACAAATTTTAATATTGTACAAGAGCAAGAGCCGTATTATTGCATCGGCCAGGGTGTTGCAGAGAGAGAGTTCGAACTTTAAATCTTGGAGACTGTATTTAGCGACATGGCATCCACACGTTTTCGACCCCACACGTGCCAAATGAGAAGCTGGAAAAGACTAAATATCTTGGGATCCTAAGAAAGTATTGACACCTCATTAAATTAATATTCTTGAAAACCTGCAAAGAAATAGATGTAAAAATGTTCTTGCTCTCTTCGCTCGCAATTGTGTGTTGCGGGAATGCGGGTTTGACGCTTTACTGAGGTGAATGGGAAGTTTTATGCTATAGCTCCATTACAAAACATAAGCGATATTCTCGATATTCGTTAGTAACATCATTTCTTAAAATATAATGCTTAATTTAAAGTAGGTGCATCATTTGGAACAAAAATCTAAAGAAAAAGTTACTTTCGGTATACACGCTGTCGTAATTAAATACTTTGTAGGGATTACGATATGGTTTGAGGGCGAGAAATATATGTTTTGGGGGGGAAGCATGACATGATTTGGGGGGAGTGCGCCATTGGCCTTGGGGGGATGGTCACACCTTAATAACGTTGTTAATTCAGCCGGAACGACGAAAATGTGAACAAATGGTCTTTGTTACATGGGCTGGAGTGACTGAAGACAACCACAGAATTGCTGACTTTGAAGTATTAACCCACGACCTTCCGAAAACACTTTCATCATTAAAGTCTGATTTCAAGGCATAGTGGATTTGTTTCTTTTTGTTTTTATTATCTTAATATTACAGGACATTATTATCCATTCCAATCATCTTCCTAAGTAAAAGAAGCCGCTTAAAATAATTAACTGTGTCATTGTTGTCGTTAATGGTTGGAAGATTTGAAGTTAAACCTATAAACACTAACGGCGGAACATCACACACGCGGTAATTCAACTGTTTTGTATTATCGTATGGTATACTACATAGAGGACCATTGCATTCTATATGTTTGTATTGGTTGTTCATTTTACGTTAGTTTTCTAAAACTTGCGACGGTCAGGTCGAAATACGGAACGGAAGATGTTGATGAAGGGACAAACTCGGAGATCACCTACACTGCAAAAAATTGATTGAAGAAATGTCTGTCTAAGAACGTCACTTCCCGCTTTTATCTAACTATAGTAAAAAAAAAAAAACCATTAATTATTGTAATTTTAATGATTCGGTTTTCAAAGATATATTTGTGCACACAACTTCAATTTATAATCATTATCTACCTTTATGCATTACAAAATATTCAACTTTGTATAAAAAGGTTGAATATCGGTTGTAAATTATCAGGTGGAATGTTAAATTTTAACGGTAAGAAACTAAGTTTTACGGTAACTTTTAACAGTATATGCCTATGCAAGGACTCGAATAGTCTTCAGTGGCGACAAGCAATGAAAAAATGTAAACCATCACGGTTTACGGTTCTCATAACCACGATCTTCAACTGAAGAATAGTGTGTTCAGTAAAATAATGTTAACGTACATAGCCTTTTTGAAGGCACGTCCCTGATGTTTACTTGGAATGACTGAAGGTAAGCATGCAAAAATTCTCATCTAAAATGACAGTTTGTGTTTCTGTGCTCGTCGCAATATCTCTTATTGACCACTCACAGTTCTGATTCAGTCGAACATGTCTCTGCAAAGGGATTATTTCGCCGGTTAAGCAATTATTCAACTAGCTAGTATTGCAATCACTATTTTTCGACGAAGCGAATACAGCAAGTAGCGTGGCCCTAGCAATCTCGTTTTGGAGGCGCCGAACTAGATACTAGCTTCCGTTCGTCAGTGTGGATCGATATCCGAGGGGAAAGTTGGAGGAGGACGAGGTGTCAAATATTCCCCCGCAGTTATGTAAACAATTGTCAACTGGCAAGATTACGCCATGACATCCATACTAGTTTTGGGTTTAAGGTTGTAATTTTATTGATACGTTTGGTAAAAGGAGAAAGTGTGGACCGGTGTCAACTTACAAATCAAACAATCCACTGGGATAAATGACACGAGATATTATTTTTTAAAGCATGTCAATTAAGACCTTATTAACTTCTACCCATTTCAATCGAACGTAGAAGCTACGTAGTCAAGACATTAAATTGTACCTCATTTCATGATAACCAGCCTAACCTTGTATTAAACACTTGACAAAGCTGTGAATGCTAAGAATATTTCAAATCGTCTATTTCTAAAGAATTTAAGTAGATGGTTAAGGCAATTGACTAACATTCGTGATGTTACAGATTCAAATTCCTTAGAAGTGTCTCTCTAGGTTAATGCAGAGTGATAGTCTTTAACAAAGGCCACGGATACTTCCTATTTTTCATCCATATTCATCCATCATAAGGTCTCAGCATCGCGGTTAACCCAATGGTAGAATAGCGACATAAAATAACCACAATATATATATATATATATATAACTACATATATAAGGTATATAAGATCATCTTAATATTCTTCACCCACTCCAGGCGAACGTAGCGAGTGAATATTTAGCGTGCACTATGCACCATTCTTCCCACTTATCCTTTCTATCCTCTTTTCGCTTTAGTTTATGGTAATTACACACCAAACTTGATTAATTACAGTATATACACCCGATGGTCCGGTCGGTAGAGCGTCCGACTGCCACACTGAGACCCGGTTCGATTCCTGGGATGGATGATCTCACCTATTTCTTTCCGATCGTGTCCCTGCAGAAAGCGACTAGGGCTCACCAGCCTCTAGTCTAATGAATGGGTGCCTGAAGTGGTGGGTAAAGCCGGGCGCAGTGTAATTATGGTCACATCACCTCCAATATGGCAGATATCGACATATCTCCACCACCTAATATGATTTTATGAAACGGCGCAGTGCACAGGTACCCTGGACTGCATTTTGCAGACTAACTGGGCTATGGCATCTGGACCCACAGCCTGTATAATTCTCTGTGTGGGGCTCGTGCTGTTGTTGGTACGTATATAGCAACGAAACACATAAAGTGAAGAGATGAGACACTGTATGTAGCCTACGATGTTAGTCTGTGTATCCTGTTTATTTCTACAAGAACAGCGTATGCAACGGACACGCATGTATGTGTTTATTCTGTTGGTCTGGTTTACATGTGTGTGAACTTTCATTGTATGATATATCCAACTTGACTAATAAAACTACAGGTTATGGGCCCAGTCATGGATATAATGTGCATGAAGTTCGGATTTCGTTTTGAAAAGCACACGTAAGGCGCGTAGTGGAGTACAAATCTACACGAAATGGCGGACACTGTGAAGTTTGCGATTCCAAAGTTGAATAATAGCAACTACCAGACTTGGAAGTACAAGATATAACTGTTATTAATAAAGGAAAATTTATGGGATGTTGTGACTAGTGAGAAACCCGCGGAACCCGATACAGAATGGATTAAGAATTATGGAAAAGCCAAAGCAACGATTGGATTGTTACTAAAAGATAATCATCTCGTGCACTGCATTTGCGTCGACTTGAATCAGCTAGAGGTTGCTGGGAAGCTTTGAAGAAATATTATGAAAAATCGTCGCTGACCAATAAAGTGTTTTTACGAAGACACTGTGTCGAATGCAACTGGATGAAGGAAGTGATATGGAAAAACATATCAACTTGATGCTGAATCTTGTGGATCAACTTACTGGATTAGGTAAAGTTTTAGCAGAACATTTAGTGGTTGCAATGTTGTTGTTGTGCAGTCTACCAGACACCTATCAAACCTTGGTTACAGCACTAGAAACTCGACCTGAAGAAGATTTTACACTTCAACTTGTTAAAGGTAAGCTAATAGACGAATATATACGAAGAAAAGAAGTGCAAGGTACTTGCAGTGATAAACCGGAACTAGCACTAAAAGCGATGTCTTCAAAGAACAAAGGTGTGTGTTACTTTTGTAAATTACCAGGTCATTTTTAAAGAAATTGTGGTAAGTACAAATATTTGTAATTATGTATGCTTTAAAAGCAAGTGAAAGGAAATCAAAGTTCACAAAATTGGTATGTGGATTCTGCTGCTACCTGTCATATGTCAAGTAACAAAGAATTTTTCAGTGTGCTTGATTGTGCATGCATTTAACTGAATGTAGTATGACAAAAACATGTGAAGAGTATGTTAAGGGTAAAATGTTTCGTAAGAGTTTCCCCAAGATCACTTACAGTAGATTCAGAAATATTAGAATTAATTCATTCCGATGTATGTGGTCCAATGCAAACAAACTCCAAGTGGAAATAAGTATGTATTAACTTTAATCGATGATTATAGTAGGTATACAGTAGTGTATTTGCTGAGAAGTAAATATGAAGTTGAACAAATATACAGGAATATGTTAAATTTGTAACTTCAAAATTTCATAAAAGACCAAAGGTAATACGTACAGATAGAGGAGGTGAATATATGACATCAAAGTTGCAAGCATATTTTAAGCAACAAGGGATTGTACATAAAACGACTGTTCCTTTTACACCTCAGCAAAATGGTGTGGCTGAAAGAAAAAATCGTAGCTTAATGGAAATTTCCAGATGTATGCTGATTGATGCAAAAATGCATAATAGATATTGGGGTGAAGCTGTAAATACTGCTAATTATTTGCAAAACCGTTTATTAACTAAATCTGTTGATGGGACTCCATTTGAAAAATGGTATGGTAAATTACCATATGTGGGACATATAAAAGTGTTCGGAAGTATTGCATATACTTCAATACCAAAGGAAAAAAGACGAAAGTTGGATGTAAAACCAAAGAAACTTATATAGGTTGGATATGAAGAAAGTACAAAAGGTTATAGGTTGTTAGATATGAATACAAATAGAATTCCTATTATCAGAGATTGTGTGTTTATTGAAACTTCAAGCCATTCAACTCCAGTTTCAAAGAATGAAAACTTAAGTGAACATGAAGATGAACAGAATATGTACTGAACATGAAGTGGAAGTGGAACTGTCAAATACAGAAGCTGTAGTGAAACATGAAGAGAAGAAGGAACCGATATCAGAAACCATAAAGAGATCTGAACGCACTACAAAAGGGAAGTTACCAGCAAGATTTGCACAAAAGGTGATTATTGATAACAATAAAGAGGGTATTACTAGATGTGAAGAAGAACCAAAATCATATGCAGAAGCAGTTACGGGACCTGACCAAGAAGAAAGGAAGGATGCTATGGAAGAAGAAACGAAAATGGTACATGGGATCTATTTTAACCACCAGAAAGAAAGAAGATAATAGGTAGTAGTAAGTAGATTTACAAAATAAAAGATGATTCTGAAAAAAAAGTTTCACGTTAAAGCTAGGTTAGTGGCACAAGGATACTCACAAAAGTTTGGGAATGATTATGATCAGATATTTGCACCTGTAGCGAAACAAACAACACTAAGAGTACTTCTTACCATTGCAGAAGACAGGAAGATGAAAATAAGGCATCTTGATATAAAAACAGCAGTAGTTGTATTTGTACTATAACCAGGACGAGAAAGGAAGAGCTCCCCTCAAGCAGAATTGTCTACACTTAAACCTAGCTCAACATGCCCATATGAGCTTTTTGCTCAAGTGTGGAACCCTGTCTAATCCAAGATTTTTGTAAAAAAGCCCTCATGGATTCCATGAGAAAGGAAGAGCCCCCTCAGATTGATTTGTCTATACTTACAAAAGGCACTTCTGTGAGATTGTTGTCCATAAACTTGTCAAAAATTGATATTTTTTTGGCCACACTTAAAACTAGGCCAAGACACACACACATACACCCACACACACACACATATACACACATACATACACACATATTTACTTCTGGTTTAAGTTCAATTTGTTTATCTAATATTAAAACAATGCAATACGCAGAGCCCCTCTAGAATTGCTCCGTGACTCTCTCATTTCTTACATCATAAACATATGATTTTTCCCCTATGAGAATAACACTACATATGGTGTCATCAGGTAATGCCTCATGGAATTCACAGATAATTTTAATGTTTGTTCTGTCATTCACCACAACTTGTTTTCTTTTTGAAGTGTTAATTACAAACATGGGTCTCTGTGCCTTGAATTCATCTGGTGTGTAGTACATGTCAGTATTGCCAGTAGTGACCCTCTTGAATGCCGAAAATGCCTCATATAATTTGAGGAAATCATTCTTGGACATGTCTAAATTGTAATTTTCTCTAGGAAAGACCTCATTTCTGCCATTTTTAAGATATATGTTCTTGATGTTGCAGCTATCAAATTTACTTGAATTTTTTTCCTGATTGTTGTTTCTTCCAGTCTGAAACAATACTACTACAAAATCAGGCATGTCAAATTGTATGCTGGAGAATGAATTTGTAGCATCAAACTCATAATAGGTACCAGATGCGGGCTTCTGTACACATTGATATGTATAAAATTGTAGAGGAATCTGTGGATTTTTTATTATATCAGCTTTGTATTTAAGAGCATAACTGGCTTCATATTCAACAACAGGGATTCTTAGCTCCATAGTCTGAATAATGCATTTGCCTGCATCTGGTAGGGTATTGGGCAGAGCTTCTCCTGTGGGGTTTATTGCACTGTACCTCATCAAAGCATTATTATCATTTGCAGCTCTTCTAAATGTGATTCTTAACCCACCCTTCCACATAATTTCTTTATAATCTGAGAAGAATCCTGGCAATAGGCGCATCGGGAACAGCACTGTGTGGTTCTTAGATAATATCTTATCACCAGCTTCAAATCCCCCGATTTTGTAGTAAGAAGCCTCGGTTTTGGATAATTTTAATGTGGCCAAAGCTGTGGAGGTAATGCCGGGATAATCCACTCTGTTTATAACAACGCCATGCTTTCTGATCTCAATTTCAGAGAATAGATGAGGCACAAAATTGTCCACCAATCTTATATTTGAATTTGCCGGATAATCTGTACCATCGAGCTTTACAACATCAAATTTGATGTATAGATCTGCTCTGTGGGGGTGTATAAAGCCATCCCCCACATCAAGATCAACCTCAATTTCTGTGTTGGGTTGATTTAGATTTGCAAATGTCCTCCTGTTTGGAGGGAATGATTGTAGCTCATAACTCTCAATATTTTCCATTTTCTTCTTGTATGTATTTTTATTTAAATGTTAATCTCTATGATTGCAGTTGTTGTGGCTCCAGCAAAATCAACTAATTCTTCTTTTTCATTAGTGACCATCAATTCAATATTATCTATTCTATTATGACACACAGGAAAATATAATGTTGGGGATGGATTGTAGATGATGGGCTCCATAAATTCAGAATTAGGTTTGAATGTTGCAATGATCCCAGTTTGTTTGTGAGTGCCTATACCATTTGATTTGGTGATCATACCCTCAGCCACATTACAGTGTATATTCAGAGTCTCTATGGCTAAGAATTTAGGTATATTCATAGCAGTGTGTTTGATGCCTGGTTCAAGTTTTGTGTTGTTCTCAAAGCCCAACAGCTCTCCAATGGTACCCAGATCCACTGTTTCTGTAGCAGATACAATTTCTACTCTGTGAGTGACAGAATTTTGACTTAACACTATACCTCTGGGTAATTGAGCATTTAGAGTGGAGAGATTATATTGCCCTGGAGTGATGACAATTTTTTCATCCCCTACTGCAATTGTGTTGTTGTGGTGTGTAATATTTGGGATCAGGTACATGCCATAAAATGCCCTGAGAGCTATTGTTTTGGGATACACTATGTCATCATGCAATTTGAGTTTCAATATTGAATTTTGGCTGGTGAGATGAAATACCCCCATGATGTTTCAGATACCACAAGGTTTTTTGAAAATCTTCAATTGATGGTTTATTTATTTGAGACATATATCTAAGAACAGATAAACACAAATGTCCGCAATTAACATCTCTGAAGTTTTGAACACGGGCATTATTGTAATAAAGATTAGGTGATTTTAGATATTTTATTAAATTTTCAGGTGGAACACCTCCAAATGAATCAAACACAAATGCCTCATTTTTTAAATATTTAAGATAACAGATCCAGTGAGTGCCCTGATTTTTGTACTTATCCAAATTAACAATGCCACACTCTTTGTTGAGTGGTTGTTCTGGTAAAGAATCAGACATGTACACACCTCTAAAATGTTTGATGCCCAATGGCTTGATTAAAGCTTCAATATCTTGGTTTGTAAGCGGCTCTTGTTTTTTTTAAACTTATTTATGGCTCTCTTAACACCTTTGCCTTGTTTCTCAATAGCCAGGTTATGGCGCCTCTGCTCATCTAATTCTGCCCTATTTTTCTTGGCATCTATTACTGTTTTTGCTATGGCAGCTGAACCCCCCGCCAAGCTCCCCACAGCCCCGAGAGCAGCTAAGATGGCAGGGATGGTAAATATAAATCCCCCCACATGTGATTTTTTTCTTGATTGCTGTAATTTTTTTAATTGGGGGGTACTAAGCAACAATTTCATACCATGCCCCTTGGCAATACAAGAATTTTTTTTCTTGCGCTGCTTTTTGGTTAAAAGACTGTCAATAGTTTTAAGAGATTTGAGACCTGCATAAGGTACTTGATACATAACACCCTTGGCCTTCATTGTAGGTTTATTATATACATATTCACAGCCCCCACCCCAGTTTTTGTTTGGTGCTCATAGCTATGGTGGTTCCCAATGCTGCTATTTTTTCACTTAAAGAAGCATCTTTGCTTACAAATCTGCCAAATGCAGCCTCTTCTAATTTCTTATCTGCAACATGTCTCTTGTCAAGATCAGAATGTGTGTTGTATGCAATATCATGGTCTCTACAAGCAGCATCTAGGGGATTGACACCAGGATCACCTCTGTTTAATCTATGATCCAATTTTGTGCCTGGACCACAATACTGATAGCCTGGAATGTGTAGTTCAAATGGCAGCTTGTTTATAATGTCATTAACAAGGCCCCGACCCTCAGAAATATTCCAAAATTTGGGGGGTAGAGTATTAATAATTTTTATGAGATATCCAATCCCCTTAGTGTCATTCACTATAAAATTAGACAATTTGGTGCTTATCATGTCCATAATTCCAACCTTTTCATTGTAAAAATTGTTGTTCCCAGCATTTTCCTCCCCAGCTATCACCAATAACCTATCTACAAGTTTCCTGACATCATCAACCCACACAAATTCTTTGGGCAGGGTGTTGTATTGTTTGATTCCACTGCCAGTCTTGATTTGTGACCATATGGGCTTGATTAAATTGTTGTATTTTGCCCCACTGCTAGACTTAACCCTATTTTGTGTGGGATCATTGTTCTGGTATAGAGCATCTGATTTTATTAATATTTCTTTGTAATCCTCATAATCTTGATCTGTATAGCTGCCAGGCCTTTTCCTAGTCATCAGTTCCCACAATCCAGGTGTGCCGGTGTACTTAACAAAAGCACCTTTTTCTCCAAGTCGAGATTCTGAATATACAATTATATCATCTCCCATAAATGTTACTCTGAAATTGCCAATTCTATGTATGATGCTGCCATCAAGCTCTGTGTCAGCATATAAGCCAAAAACCTCATCTTTATTGTCTTTAGGTGTGGTTAAATATTTTTGAGCAAGAAGACCCAATTCAATAGGATCCTGACTAGCCTCAATTCTTCTAGGAGCAATAGGACTAGGTGTATGAATACTTGAAAGTGGGGTGAATGGATAATCTAATATGTTCCTTGCAGCTACAGGTACAAGCTCTGTGAGCAAATTTTGATTTTGCTCTGTAACAGTTTTGATATTCTTACCTAAATTATTAATAGCATCAATTACAGGCTGTTCTGTTTGTTTGTGTTTTTCATAAATTCCACGGTTCTCTGATTTCCATCCCTTAAATCTTTTTACAAGATAATCTCTTAACTTAAGATCATCAATGATTGGCCTTTTCATGGTTATTTATATACGTCTCCACGTCTAGAAAACGTTTCAATGTCTAGAAAATTGTTGATTTTATTTCTGTATTTGCCACTATTGGGTGTTCTTGTCATATCAATTGTGACAAACCCATAACTGTCATGGTTCCAGCACCTGCTGCAAAACTTGGAAAAATCATTGTAGCTCAAGTCACCACCTACATATTCATCATGTATGTGTTTGAGGTTGGTATGATCTTGATGAAACACACATATAAAATTGCTGTTGTCTCGGATCAGTTGCTTCGGTATTTTTGAAAAAGTCTGTGCCAGGTAGAAGCAATCAATGTTTTTGTGCCGGCCCTGTGTAAAAAAGTTTCTAACCTTGTTTTGATTATCCAATATAATGTCATCAAACACAACAACAGAATTATCGAGACATTCATCAAGTGGCTTAACATCTGGTTCAAAAGTGGCAATATCCAATCCATCATATAGCTTCATCAGCTGCTGATATTTTAATTGTTCCAAGCTCTTAGAAAAAACATACAAGTGCCTGTTTTTCCAGTCTAACCAGTTGGGTGCCAATAAAAAATTATCAACAATTAGTGTAGTTTTACCACAAGCAGATGGCCCAACAATAAGACACCTAATATTATCAGGTAACAATTTGCCATTTCTCTTATTCTGTTGTTCAGGTTCTGGGAGCCTTTTTATAACATCCCAGGTGCTCATATTATTATTTTGTTTGCATCGATCCAGCTGTGTTCTGGAAGTCCTAGCCATTTAACAAGTAACTTGTTGTTTTTTCTGCGGATGATTTTTTCTATGAGATATGTGTCAGGCTGTTTAGTTTTGCTGAGCTCTTGTTCATAGAACCTGCCTTTGAGAATTTCTCCTCGGTGATCCTTTATTATATATGTGTTAAGAGTCCCAGGTTTAATTTGAACCACTGTAAATAATTCAGTGCTCCAGTTTCTTGTAAAGCCTCTCTTGAATAAGTGCTTATATTTGCTTATTCTTACTTGATCCCCCACTCTGTATTTGGCCTTTCTTGTTGTTGGCTGATATTTAGGATAATAAACAGTGCTGATCAATTTTTGCTCATCAGATGAAGTTACTTCAGAGGGTTTCATGTTGATTGTGGAATGGACCGAGTTGTTATATTTATGTAGAAGTTCTGGAAGAATATTAATCCATTTATAATTACCCTGCAGTGTAAATTGTTTATACATAAGATTTTTTAAGGTTCTGTTGAATCTCTCTACAATTGAGGCCTTGAGATCACTGTAACTCGAATAATGTTTTATTGCCTGGCTTTTAATAAATTGTTGAAGCACTGAATTATAAAATTCTTTGCCATTATCTGTTTGCAAATAGCGCGGGGATCTTCCACTCTGATTGATAATTGTTCTGATGGCTTCTGTAACACATGTTCCAGTCTTGGATTTGAGTGGCACAGCCCAGGCAAATTTTGAAAATGTGTCTATTACAGTGAGTAGATACTTGTAGCCCTTGTTGATTTTGTCTAAGTTTTTCAACTGTCCACTTGCCATTTCAATCAAGTCGCTTTGCCATAAATCATCTATGCCCTTTGTGACTACTGGGAGTCTCTTAAAATTATGTCTGGCCTGTCTGTGTAATTCATCAACAATAATTTTTCTAGACATAATATGTAAACAAGAATATTGCAACTATGGGGTGTTCAGCAGCTGAAACTGCAGGATTTTCTAAATATAATTTGTCCCCTATTTGTATTTTAAATTCCAAAGAGCCATCATCTTCAGTATAGGCTGTTTCTAATGTATTGGGGTCTGTAAAATCCTCCAATTCTACACTGGTGATTTTCACTTTGTTATCAGCATTTGTTATTGATAAGGTGGGGTAGTGGTGTGCCTGTGGTTGAAGCCAATATTTGATCTTGATTGGTCTCAATGTGCCCCCAACAAAAAATTGGTAATAAAATTGTGCAGGGGACAGCATATATATTTTGCCTCCTAGTGTAAATGGAGAATCATATTCTTTGTTGGGGATGCTGTACAATTCAAGAATTACTGTATGTTTTGGATTCTCGATTATGCCTGTTATTTCCCTTTCTGCTGTGAGCAATCTGCTTGTTACAGATTCAAGGTGCTCATTGATGGTCCTAACAACATCATCATGGCCCGGCTTGATTTTTATGTCCACAGCAAGTCTCTTGTATTGTTGCACAATATCTTGAAGCTGGGTGGCAAAAACAGACAGAGCATTTGCTTGATTGGATTCCATGGTCCCTAGCTGCTGCTTGATATTAGCTACAATTTGTTGCAAATTTTCAACAACTGCCAATTTTGAATTTTGAGCAGTAAGATCATGGACCTGCCTTCTGATATCCTCAAACAGGGCATGCAGTTCATTAATATGTTGATTGGTTGGAAGAGTGGCCACTGTCTGAGTGAGATGTTTGATCTCTGCCTGGATATTCTTGATATCTTCTGATTTCAATATCCTATTCACTGCTCTCTTAATATTTTTAAGTTCCTGTGATGTAGGAAGATTTGATACTGTATTTTGCAAAGATTCAAGTGCCAATTTCACATTGTGTAATTCAGAAGCATCAGCCACATTTTGCATAGCATTTTGGAGCAGGGCTATATCAGCCTGAGTGGGTGTGGATTGTTGTAAAATTTCAAGTTTTGTTTGGATATCATCAATCAAGTGATGAAAATGAGATAGTTCAGATTCAGTGTTGAGGTTTTCAAGCTTTGTGATTTGTTGCTGGACACTGACAAGCGTATCTACAATCCCGGGCAATCTGGATTCTAGTACATTTGCCAAATCACTTTGCACTGCTGCTATTGTACCTTCAAGATGGGTTATGGAACTTTGAATTTTTCCAAAATCTTCATATGTTTCAAGTTGCAGCTTAATATTTGCTACACTGCGAGTTATTGCATTCAAAGCATCAGAAGATGGCAAATTGTTCATAAAATTTTCAAGTGTCTCAATTTTTTCTTTAACCTCGGCTATGGCATTGTTCAGAGGGTCCAGATTAGGTATCTGGAGTGACTGAATCTGTTCCTTTAGAGTGGAAATCACTAGATCAAAATCTTCTTGTGATTTTATGCTTTTGACAATTGTTTGGAGCTGTGTCTGGACATTATTTATTTGCTCTTCCAATTGCTGCTTCAATTGCTCAGAGTTGTTAGCCTGGGTCTTAAATTTGGCTTGAAGAGCTGCAACAGCCTCTTCTAAACTTTGAAAATTATCCAATGTGGCCAAATCAGTATATTTCTGAAGCAGCAATTTGAGTTCAGAATCAATTTTAAGAAGAGGGTCCATGCATTGTGATTGTAAATTTGTAATTTCTAATTGAAGACTGGCATTGAGTGTAGTTTGTAAAGCTTGTAAATCACTTCTTAATTTCTTGACTCTGACATCAAGCATCAGAATCTCATCACTGTGATCTTCATGTCTTGTATGGCCAAAAATATCATTAGGCATTTTGTTTAGTAGTTATTTATTATAGAATACCTGATTCTTAATTCTATAAAAAAGGGTATAAGCTTGTCATAGGATCCAGGGACCTCAATATATAAGCAGTCACCAGCAGAAACAGTATAAACAGTGCCAGAAACCATGTTTGAGTGCTTAATTCTGTAAATATTTCTCCCTACTGAAATTTTAACATCACCCTCAGGGGTTGTAATAAATTGCAATTGACCACCTACAGGTAATTGGTAGTGATTTAAATTATTGTTAAATATGTACAATATTTTGCCTGTTTCATCATCAACATCTGTAAATATGCTGTTCAGATGAATAATTAACAAGCCACTCAGTTTAGACAGCATATCAGAAGAGGGTTGTGGTGTTGGCAGGTCCATAATACCTTGTTTTTTGAACCCAAATAAGTTCATAGGCATGTTTATTTATTTCAAATCATGCTCTGTGATTGGGCATTGATTGCCATTTTTCAAATCACAATGACCCCATGGTAAAGTATGAATGCCACATGATAAAATGCATCTCTTATCATCATGTGGGTCCAGAGCCACTTTTCTTACAACATTTGAAGTCAATAAGTGATCCACACTCTGGATTCTGGATTCTGATGTTCTGATTAAATTCAGGGATTTGAGACAATTTTTATAATCTTCAAATTGGAGCTCTTTTTCCACAGCTACTTTGCCAATACCCTTGGCCTTTTTGGCAGCAACACCACTACATGTTTTAAAACTGTACATCTTGGCACTTAACCCAGCAAATTCCACAATAACATCACCAAGTGTCTCATCTTTTAACTTGCCGGGCACCTTTTTGTTGTGGGGTTGAATATTCAGATGGCCTGGCAATTCACTGGTGTCAAAATATTTAAACAATTCAGGCTGTGTAATATCTTGATAAACATCTTCTGTTTTAATATCAAGAATAAAACTATCCGTGTCGATGTACATCAATTTTATATTATCACCATAAAAAGGTTTCAACACATCATAATACAATGTCAACATATGTGATTTGGCCAAATCCAATATTGCAGCCCCTACATAAATAGGTTTATCAAACTTAATCTTTGTTTTCTTCATGTTGAAAAGTGCCATATTTTCATCATAAATTCTTCTGTAATTGAAATTAGGCTTTGCAACCAATTTTTTGCTCCGGCTGGGGTCAGTAATTATTTTAACATCAGTATGTTTTCTGACATTTTCAATTGTTTTGCCATATACAGAATTTACCATCAATTTAAACAAGGCCTTATCAAATTGGCTGTTTGCAGATGTTCGAAGCTCCGTGTTTGTATCAATGTATGGTTTCAACCATTCTGAGTGTTTGAATCTCAAAACTTTTCCAACTTTGGTCACTTGAACACCATGATTTATTAGGAACTGGAGGTTTTTGTAATATAAGACATAGCCCTGTTTTGGCTCCAGTGTCATCATGAGCTTCTTCTGTTTAGAGCCAGGTGAGCACTGAACCTCAGGAATTGGGGGCAGATCAGAAAATTTATTGTGCAAATCATCAGGAATTGTCAGATCAACCTCTAAGAATAGGCCATAATTACTATCATCAAAGTCCTTAAGATCCTCAATATAAAAATCTTCAACCCATTCAAGCCCTGCATATGGCAGTTTTTGCATCATGGCATGACCATAGAGGCTGTTTGCATCCACATACAATATATAATTTGATGGCCGTGCTGGATTATAATCAGGCATATATTTGTTATTTGCTCTGGCATATCTCTGAGAACATTGCACCATACCTCCTTTTATATTTTCCTCCATAAACAGATACATATCTTGATCCTGGATAAGATCCAAATGCATTTTGGTATTTAAAAACATTGCAGACCATGCTAGGCCCGGGGCACTGTAAAAATACACTGGGTCCAGTCCATAATTTTGCATGCAAGATTTTCTGAATGCCTGCATTATATCAGCAAAGAGGGTTACATCAAGTTTCAAATATGCCATGTGATATTCACCAAATGTCTGGCATTTTAAATTGTTCCACACCAATTGGGCATGGTGATAATCCTCATCAGTGATTCCAGAACCTCTGATTTTGTTGTAAAACTCATGTTGTGGAGGCAAAGAACATTCATCAAATTTAGAAAAATCTGTGACATAATCATATGGATATACACCCTTCCGCCTAATTAATTTCAGGTCCTGATTTGGAAACAATGCACGTGTGATTTTGAATTGATCATCAGATAATTGAGTGGTCAGTGTATCCAGGCTAGCAGATAAAAATCTGTAAGAATCAAGAAATCTTATGTGAATAGGAACACCATTAACTTTAATGATTTTGCTAATAGATATATATTTCTCATCATTTTCAGCTAAAATATTTAAATTCTGCTTCTCAAACCCCTCGTACCTGATTAGATGATGGAAATCATAATTGGATGCTCCATGGCAAAATATGGGGACAAATTTTGGTCTCTTGATCTTAATATTACAGCTATTACACAGGGCCATTAAGAATTTACCATCTGTATGAGAATGGTGTTTCACCTTGATATTTGTATCTGAAAATTCAGAATCACATACCGGGCATTTTTCTGCATTGTTGAAATCTTCAATCTGTTTCTCTGTTAAAGGCAACATGAGTTTTGATTTTAATAAAATATTAGATGCTATGTCACGGCACTCATTTTCTATTTTATGTGCAAATATTTTGATGGCATCTGGCCCCAAGTATGAATCTTTTTTGGTAACAACACCATCCTGTACAACCACATAACAAAAGCTGGAAGGTTCATGTAGCTGGTATGGTGTAATTGAAGATTCTTCAGGATCTGGATTGCAGAATGCAAGAGATTTGAGGATTGATTCAAAATCACAGACAATATATGCTGGGTGTTCCAACAAGGCTTCAAACTTTTTGAATTTGCAATTCTCACTTGGCATTGGCATCACCATATGAACAGGTTTATGGTTCCCACAGTATTTCAGATGCTCAATTAACCTATTTTTTGCAATTTCTGTATTTTTTTCCGGAACCCCATTCACCATTTTCCTGCCATCAAATACACTTAAACATCTTCTGCACAACTTGAATATTGTATTGGATTTGTCTAGTTGTGTTCTCACTAAAGCTATAAGATTATGTATCAGAGTGTAATGATATTTGCCATCCTCTTCAATTAAGAGCAAATCAATCGGAACAGCAGAATCATCAACAAATGTACTGATTCTGAGAGGTGCTATCAAGCAATTGCCAGTGGAGCAAATAAATACATTAATAGATAATTGTTTGCCATTGATATGCCTGGTCCTTTTTTCAAATTTATCAATATTCTGTACAGACATTGGATATTCTAAACCCTTCATTGCATCGTCAAAAAGATGTTCATGTTGTTTGTAATAAGTTATTCTCTCAGGATGCCTTGAAACTGGATACAAAGCAGCTAAAATACACCACAAAAAGCATTTCTCATCATTATTTTTAATATTAACCACGGCTTGTTTGTTTTTAATATTAGCAGGTAATGGCAGATATGTAGATCCTTGCAATGGGCTGAATTCAGAAATATTAACATATAACTTGAGTGGAGAGCCGCATAGGCTCCATCCAGACTCTTTTGCCTCAAATTCAGAGTGTTTAATATTCAATTGGTCTATCAACCTGCTTATTATTTTGTCTGAATTTGCATTTGAATATATGGGTACAGTTTCTGTTATGTGGGGCTGTGTAAATTTTGTGCCATTTGGTTTCTTATATTGTGCAAACAATTTGAGGGAGAGCTTATAAGAGCCATTTTGTGCATTTAGAATTGCCTGCAGATCAGAATTTACACTGCTCAAAAAATTCTGAATACCACATCTTGGCTCTGATACAAGCCGATAATCCCTAAGTTGGGCATTAAAACTGCTATGGATAGGTGCATAGCGTAGCTGTTTTGCCGGTCCAGTATTAACAGGTGCTTCATGCTTTCTTTTCAGACCAGATGTAGATGCTTGTGGGGGCAATGTTGATGACTGTGCAGAACAAGTGCCTTTATGTTTATATGTGAAATATTCCATGCTATATTTTCTATGGCATTTGGGGCAAATTGTTGTGGGAGTTCTGTATTTGTCTGGGTTACAAATCTTTTGGTGTCTAGCCCAATTAGAGCTAAATATATTTTTATTGCACTGATTACAATATTTTTGACTTGGCATTTTTCTTATTGTTTATTATATATATTTCCTGGGCTTCAATTCAAAACTCTATACTGAATAAAAAATATCAGTTGGGTTCAGCACTGTGCTTTGTGTGTGTGTGTATGTGTATATGTGTGTATGTGTGTTAATATTTTTGGCTTTGGTATTTATATAAAATTTCCTGGGTTTTAAATCTAATCTCTATGCTTAATCAGTTGGGTTCAGTACAGACAAAAAAACTGCATAGCTGGAGTATTTTCTCCTGTGCGTACCTCCCGTTTCTCTGCTGGGTGTACATGCAATCAACACTGCACGCCATGCCCTGGCGCTCGCAGGAACTAATCTATTAAGGCAATTGCTGAAGGCAATAGAACAAATCAATATATTGATTCCCAGGCCGGTTGAGAACTGGGTCTTGAGAAGAAAACAACGGCCTTCAGAGGCACTGACCTAGCACAAATACCTGCACAAACATGCATGTCCCAGAAGGCACTGACCTAATGCCATGTGTATTGATTTTTGTATAACAAGCTGTGACAGGTATAGGCCCGACCCTAAATAAGAGTGGATTGCAACAAATAAGCTAGATGTAACAAATATCAGGCAAAATATTGTTCAATATATATTTAATATGAATATTAAATCAAACAGGCCTGTAAATATGAGAAGCACTGTAAAAACACATCTGTTCTCCTCAGCCACTCTCACAATACTGGCTGATGCAATGCAAAATCTCTTTATATACCCTAATTTCACGGGAATTTCCCAGCTGATGCAATTTTGTTTGCACGCAAAGCTTCCATACTCAGAAATTGCATCAGCTGGGAAATTCCCGTGAAATTTGTTTTTTACAAGAATTTCCCGAGGGTTTTTTTCACAGGAAATTCCGAGGGGGCATATTTTTCACGGGAATTTCCCGGCTGATGCAATTTCTGAGTATTGAAGCTGGTGTCCAATTGAACTTAAATTGGAAGTAAATATGTGTGTGTATGTGGGTGTGTATATGGGTGTGTATGTGTGTGTGTGTCTTGGCCTAGTTTTAAGTGTGGCCAAAAAAATATCAATTTTTGACAAGTTTATGGACAACAATCTCACAGAAGTGCCTTTTGTAAGTATAGACAAATCAATCTGAGGGGGCTCTTCCTTTCTCATGGAATCCATGAGGGCTTTTTTACAAAAATCTTGGATTAGACAGGGTTCCACACTTGAGCAAAAAGCTCATATGGGCATGTTGAGCTAGGTTTAAGTGTAGACAATTCTGCTTGAGGGGAGCTTTTCCTTTCTCGTCCTGGTTATAGTACAAATACAACTACTAACAGCATTTTTATATGGGGAACTACAAGAAGAAGTGTATATGAAACAAACAGAGGGTTATTAACAACCGATGAAAGAACAATTAGTTTGCAAATTAAAAAAATCTATCTGTGGTTTGAAACAAGCTGCTAGATCATGGAATCATAAGTTAAATGAGACACTTGAGCCAATTGGTTGCAAAAGAGGAAATGCAGATTCTTGTTTGTACACAAAATAAATAAGTGGAAAATTAGTGTATATATTAGTTTATGTTGATGATGTATTGATTGCAAGTGAAAATGAATCTTCAATTGCTGATATTGAGAAAATTTTGTCCCAAACATTTCACGTTAAGGATTTAGGGGAACTAAATCATTATTTTGGATTACAAATTGAAAGGAATGAAGAAGAAATTGAGAAATCAATAAAAAGGTTCAGATTGGAAGATGCAAGGACATCAAAAGTTCCAATAGACACTGGATATTTGAAAAATGTAAATACATAAGACTTACTAACAAATAATGAGTACTATCGTAAAGCAATAGGCGCATTATTTATTTATTTATTTATTCAACTCAACAGGTACATACCTAATTAAAGAGCCCATATGAAGGATACATAGTGAATACAATTACGTATACATAAGTGTGAATTCAAGACCAGATATAGCTGCAAGTGTATCATTATTGAGTCAAAAGGTTACACAACCAACACAGTTAGACTGGACTGAAGTACGTTATCTAAAGGGAACTAAATCGTACAAACTAAAACTTGGATGCAAAGAAGAAAGATGAGATAGTAAATTAATTGGGTATGCAGATGCAGATTGGGGAAATGATTTAAACGATAGAAAATCAAATAGTGGATATTTATTTAAATACAAAGGTAGTGTAATACGTTGGGCGAGTAAGAAACAAACATGTGTAAGCTTATCTACGGAAGCAGAATATATTGCTGTTTCGGAAGTTTGTCAAGAAGCAAAGTTGATTAAACAATTAATCGAGGAAATGAAAGATAATTGTACTGAACCAATTGTAATGTATGAAGACAATCAAAGCTGTATTAAAATCATTGAAAGTGAAAAGGTAAACACTAGAACAAAGCATATAGATGTAAAATATAATTTTGTTCGAAATTTAGTCCAAAATTGTGAAATAACACTAAAGTATTGTCCAACAGATATTATGATTGCTGATATTTTGACAAAACCATTACAAGGTGTAAAAACAAAATAAATATGTTTTGATGCAACTTGAATGTTATTTAAAATTGCATACTTTATTGTGTCGTTTAGGAGGTGTGTTGGTATATAGCAACGAAACACACAAAGTCAAGAGATGAGACACCGCATTTAGCCTACGATGTTTTGTTAGTCTGTGTATTTTTTCCCTACAAGAACAGTGTATGCAGCGGATACGCATGTATGTGTTGATTCTGTCGTTCTGGGTTACATGTGTGTCAACTTTCATTGTATAATATATCCAACTTGACTAATAAAACAACAGTTGTGTCGTCCATCATATGTTTGTGATTGTCCCCTCATTCATCTCAATTATCGCCATTCATCCTTATTTTCGTGACTACCCAAAGCGACAGAAAAGCAAAGTAAGATAAATCAAGAAAAACAATGCACAGGTATCACCTCTTTTGTCACTTTTTAATTACATTTGAATTTTACCTTCAGGAAATTTCATTTTTGTTAACTAAATGACTTTTCCTCATTTTAGCACCTGATATTAATTTTTTTCACTAAGTATGCAATTGCCGATGTTCTTATTACGACTTTTCTCTGGGCTTCTTCGATGGTGTAGTGGTAAACATGTCGCCTTGTAATCAAGGGGTCCCGGGTTCGATCTACGATGGAGGAGCACATAGCACAGTGGTTCTGATCCCATTTTGAACTGTAAATCCAGGCTCGGTTAGTATATCTGAGCATAACGTGGGCTGTAAACTAACTTTGACAAACTTTTTTGTTACTTTTCTCCAGTTTTAAACTTAAGTGATGTACTAAATGTGTCTCTGTTTCAGGTCGTAGTGTTGCTCGTTCTGGTAGTACTGGGCCTCCTGGCCGCGTTAGCGTGGTGGGTCCGTCGGTGCAGGTAAGTTAAAAAATAAGTTACTATAGAAATATATTGAAATTGCAGTAGTAAAAGCATGGAAAATCCTTGTACACATATTTTTTTTCAATATTCACTGCTTTACGTGACAAACATTGTATATTTGATTTGCGTTGGTTGTTAATGTCAGATTGTTATTAGAAATTGGAAGAAATTTGAGAAACTCGGCGCACTTTGATTGTGTTTTGTTTGAGAAGAAGATGCACAGAGCGCTGCACACCGGCAATATTCGCTTACTAGGCCCGCCTGGCTGGCGAGTGAGCGAGTAAAACTGTAAGCAAGCCTGGGGTTTGACCCGTCACGCATCGAAAGCTCACGGGTAACTGGCAGGCTTTGCAAGACCCAGCTCGCTTTTCTGCAGCGAACGCTCATTCCGGTTTTGTACCGTCTCCAGATACATGAGTCATGCAGTCACTGTTGCCAACTAATAGATTCTAAACTGTTCAAGGAGCACTTCAAATGCTCATCCCGTTTATTACTTTGAAATTGCAGAGATTTATTCCGTGGTAGAAAACATTTGTATCACTCGCACTCGATGGCGGCGATAGCATGGTGCGGTGGCAAAAAGTGGGGGACGGCTGCCCACTCTCGCTCCCCTCCTAATCGCCGCCACTACTGACACCTGTAAATGAGTACGAACCAAGTTTTGGAAAATGTGCTATCGTAAATGTTTGGAACATTGTGTGACTGGGGTTGTTCTACATTATATTTTCTTTTCTTTTGTGGGGGGGCTCCTTGATGGCGCAGTGGTAGCGTCGTCGCCTTGCAATCAAGGGGTCCCGGGTTCGATACCCGGTAGAAGCACATGGCACAGTGGTTCGGATCCCACTTTAAACTGTAAGTCCAGTCCTGATTAGCCTTACTGTGCATAAAGTGAATTTAAAATACCAAATCAATTAATCAATTAAACTATTTTTCGGAAAACTTGCTACAGATTTCCTCTTGTGTAATTTTGCCAATTCAATATCTGAATTAGTTGCTCAAGATAGCCACTCTCCTTTTTTAAAAGTTATACTGTTCGTGACTTGCTTAATCTGCTGGATTGACAAGTTCACGTGACTACGTCACTGGTGCTTACCTTACTCGAACACGGCGAATACTTGACCTTGGCAGTATAAAGCAGCTCCCGCGAAAGCAAACAGACAAGAGGAAGCTTTTATTCAGATAGTTCGTAACAAGGAAACAAAACTTTCCATGGAATGTAACGTTGAATTTACTTAAAACCAATTCATATGATAAGTTAGTTACCCCAGACGATACCTGCGTAGTATAATGTGAATGGAAACGACATATTTGTCCCTTTCATCTCTCTATACTGCAATGGTTATATTGCTATTAATATTAGATTGCAGTCCGCATTTAGCTGTTTCGCTCAAATTGCACCTCGAAAGCAGAAGTGTAATAAGTATAATATAAGAATAATTATCTAAATTATCTAAAATACATATTTTACAGCTCTATTCTAAGTGCCATATGAGTGATGTTTAGGTAAATAATTGTAGTTACTGATTAATTCTGTTTTTCTGATAATAACATCTACAATCTGCATACATATTTTCTTATTGGCACGCAAACAATAACAAAGTTTCAGGCTGCAATTGGTGTGACGAGAATAAAATACATTATGTAGCAACTATTGGTAAGAAAAAATATTTTGGAGACACGGGAATTCGAACCTAGGATTTCAGCTAAGAAAGCTGGCTTTTAACCGACATGGCCACAAGCCACGGTGAAGAAACAAAGCTATAGAGTAATTTATCCATAAGATTGCATCTTTTCCTGCCCAGCTCGAAATTTTGATGTCGCTTCTCGCTAATTACATTAATTTGAAAGCAATACACTTCATCAGATAGGGTTCATATGCTGTACACATTGCTGACAAAATACAAGTGAAGCTTGTGCATGAAAATTAATGAAGACGTTGGCAAGTCGTGCTTTTGTGGAAGGTTAGTGTTTCAAAACCTAAATGAGTACCGTTCTCTAGTTCCAGTCAATATAGCGGATTCTGCTATGTGGCGACGAATCTCATTAACCAACGGCACATAAATTATATTATTTTAAACTATTTATTTCAAAATGAAGAGCCATTTATTCTGGAATCTACGGAGACATTCATTCATTCGGTAAGAATTTTACGAGTCACAATTCTATTATTGTGCTCCATTACGAAACCAACGTGCACGTGCAAAACAAGTAAAGCCCGACAATTTTTATTTTACAAAAAATCAATTTACTGTTAAAGTTAAATAAGAGGACAACAATTGACTTATTTTTAATAGCCTGGTATGACTGATGTGGGGAGGGGGTACCTCCTGTCATGTGCCCCCCTGGCTGTGGCATAAACTCTTCTTCTTTTAGGATATCTATTATTTTTCCCATCGCTTATTCAGTGCCAACTTTGCGATTCTGTTTGCCAAAGTGTATGGGGAAGGAGTTTATTTATTCTTCCAGCCTTCTCCTGGACTAGTATATTTCCGAAATATTTTTTTTTTTGCCATCAGTTTCAGGAATTGCAACAGCACTATTTCTGTCTCGCTTATTCTTATTGCGTTTTTTTTCCTTTTCGTTATTTAGTGTTGCTTTTCTTCCATTTCCGGCTACTCGCGACGATGAAGAGAGACTGAAAAGAACACCCATGCTCAGGCCAAATTCGAACCCGGGGCCCTCGCATTCTAACGAATTGTGATAACTACTTCGTCACGAACGTCAAAAACGCGTTTCTTTTTAAAATAAATTTCAGGAATATTTCACATTTACATTACTTTGATTGCAGACGTGGAAATTCCAGTTAATTAATATTTACGCTGCAATCTTTCCGTTAGCCATTTTCTTTGAGTCTTGAGACACACACAATTCCCTGCATATGGTTAAATTGATTGATAGTAAGCAACACTGCTGCTTTCCGAACACTTACTTCGGCTGTACTTCCGGCCACGAAGCTGGACTTCCACCCAAACGATTGATTGATTTGGTGTTTTAAGTCCACTTTATGCACAGTAAGGCTAATCGGGACTGGACCTACAGGTTAAAGTGGGATCCGAACCACTTGTGCCTCCACCGGGTACAACCCAAACGAGTGTGCCACTTTTTGGGAACAGAAGTGTACGAGACAGGACTAAGTTCTGTTTTCTCAATGTTTATTGTTGTATGTTGCAGTGATTCGGTGCTATTATAACGTTATGAAGTTATAATTGTGATGGTTATTCATTTCATGAATGATCAATTGGGCCTCCCCGATGGCGCAGTGGTATCGTCGTCGCCTTGTAGTCAAGGGGTCCCGGGTTCGATACCCGGTGGAGGCACATGGCACAGTGGTTCGGATCCCACTTTAAACCGTAGGTCCAGTCCCGATTAGCCTTACTGTGCATAAAAGTGGACTTAAAACACCAACTCAAACCAAACCATGAATGATCAATTCTTGAGAATTCATTGTTCATTGCATGCCATTAGAAGATTATTTTCTGGCTATTGGTATTTTCATGCTCCTTCATGTAATTGTTCCCAATAATCTATAACGCCAAAAAGAATTACCATTTCAACATGCCAGTTTGAACGTTACTTAATTAGTCATTAGAATTTAGATGTTCCGAAAGAATTGATAAATAAGCTACATGATACGAGTAGTACATGATAAGCCAATGTGCTAAATATAATTCGTGCGATTGATAGGAGCCATTTCTTTTTATCACAACTAGTATTCATTAACACTAAGGGAAAATATTTATGCAGAATTCTAATTTTGTAGAGTGCTTCACTTCATCTTGAATTTGGAAAAGTTCCACAGCTCATAGCTTATTTAAGTTCCAAAACTTAATTAGATTGAATCCTCTAATCAGAATTTGTGTGTGCTGTCTTCCACTCCTCTTACGGTCATTATTACAAACATAACCTTAAATTTCGTCTCTCTGCTATAAAAGCACCTACATATAGTACAAATTATATTGCTTAACCGAAATCGATGTACTTGAAAATTAACTAATAAAACACTCAAGTAGTTTAATTTTCAATTTATTCTGTGGTTAATAATTATTCTTTAGATCGTTTGACCTATAGTTTTATCTTGTATAACTTACGGCTATTAATGACAAGCATTTATTCTTTATTGAAAGTATAAATTTCCCTCTAGAAATTAAAACTCAGATTTTTTCTCTGAAAGACTAAAATAACAGTTAACTTTAGGTTCAATCTACTTAATGGAGAAGTAATTATCGTAGCTCTAAACCATAACAGAATGTCTTAATTATTAAGCTGAGTAAAATGGAACTATAAAGTTAAACTCAAAGATCTATCTTGTTTTAAAAGAAATGATTGAGTTATTTGCACAGTAAGGCTAATCGGGACTGGACCTTGTCTAAAAAAAATGCCTCGCTCTTTATTTTAATTTCCTTTCAAAATATAAGTTCTTTTATTTTCATTTAAATGCAGCGTAAAGTATCTAAACAAATGAAGGAGCATATCCGTGTATGCATGAAACTTCTTTGAACTTAAAAACTACTTATATAGTGCCTTTCTTTTAAAGTTTGGAGATGGCACCATTTCTATGGGTGTGATTTTATAAATTCAACATTATGTTCAACATTAAGCCAGATTTTAAATTTTCATCCACAGTAGCAAATTGTAATTTTTAACCTTTTCACAATTACAAACGATACATGAGAACACCAATAAAACAACGTAATAATGTTGAATTTATGCCAGGTGAAATTTAACGGTTCGTTAACACTCAATCCGATATGTAACTTGAGACCAAAGCGAGTCTGGGCATGGTAGTGGGAATAATGTAATTTTGCTGTCCTCTGAGCACAAAAATGCCGCAACGAGAGAATATCTTTATTGGATCATTCTTGGCGAACAAAACTACATGTGACTTTTTGGATGTCAGGCGGGTACGGTAGTCGCATTTAACCTGTGCGTATTCTGTTCTGGATTCCCAGCGAATGTTTTTAACGAAATGTGTGTTCCTTTGTAGCACAGCGGTAAGCGCTTTCAGCTTTATTGCAAGCGGGCCTGGGCTCCATCAGTTTAGGGGTGCTGAGGGGGTGCGGAAAGAAATTTAGGGGTGCGATTCTGAAAATAAGGAAAACATAAAACACGCATGAAACCTTTCAAAACTGGGGAGCAAGGTACCAAAACCGGGGGGGGGGGGCAAGAACAGTTTACTTTCCCTTGGTAAGTAGTTGTATTGGCTATATAACCAGCACGATAAATGATGAACCCCCTTCAGGCAGATTTGCCTACACTTAAAACTAGCTCAACATGAGCATATGAGCTTTTTGCTCAAGTGTGGAACCCTGTCTAATCCAAGATTTTTGTAAAAATGCCCTCGGGAATTTTCTGTGAAATGATGAGCCCCCTCAGATTGTTTGCCTACACTTATAAAAGGCACTTCTGTGAGATTGTTGTCCATAAACTTGTCAAAAATATGCCCCTCTTGATATTTTTTTTGGCTACACTTAAAACTATGCCAAGATGCTCATAAGAGCCACCTACACACACACCCACACCCACACTCACCCACATACACCCACACATATTTACTTCCGGTCCACTTCCGGTTTACCTCCGGTCCACTTCCGGTTTGCCTACTTCCGGTCCACTTCCGGTCCACTTGTGGCCTATTTCTGGTTTATTTCTATTGCATCATGTTTTGAAACAAATTATTACCTAATATTAAGCAATAAATTATTAGACATGTGTTGTTTTCCGATTGGTTGGTTATGACATAATGTGATTATGTGTTATATTCAGATTGGCTTATTGTTTCAGATATTTTCAATGCGGTCCGTGCTTAGGCTATATAAAGAGATTTTGCATTGCATATCAGCCAGTATTGTGAGAGCTGTTGAAGAGAAAGGTTGTGTTGTTGCAGTGCTGCTCATATTTTTTAAACACAAAAATATTGCAGATTTGTATAAATTGAATTACAAATCTATTTGATTTAATATACAGAATTTTTGACAACCTGTCATAGGTTTATTAAGTATAGAGTTTTGATTTGAACCCCAAGAAATTTTATATAAATACCAAAGCCAAAAATATTAACACACATACACACACATATACACACACACAAATCACACTGCTGAACCCAATTGATATTTTTTATTAAGCATAGAATTTTGATTTGAATCCCAAGAAATTGTATATAATAAACAACAACAAAAATGCCAAATCAAAAATATTGTAATCAGTGTAATAAAAATATAACCAGCCCCAATTGGGCTAAGCACCAAAAGATTTGTAACCCAGACAAATGCAGAACTCCCACAAAAATATGCCCTAAATGCCATAGAGAATATAGCATGCAATACTTCACATATAAACATACAGATACTTCTTCTGCACAGTCATCAACATTGCCAAACAAAATTGATTGGAAATATTTGTGTGATTGCCCTGTATAGCTTGGATTGCAAGGATAAGTTTTGCAATTTTCTAGACCAGGAACTTGACCCTGTGCACCAGAAACAGGCCATAAGATGTTTATCTACAAATTATGCAAATATAATGGAGGATTTTACAATTTTGATAACAGAAGATGATGAAAAATATAATATTGTTCCCCTATTACCCAGGCTGTGCTCAAATATTCAATATGAATACCTGATGATGTGCATGTATTTCCAGGATGACAATAAAAACAATTACAGATGTGAGCAGGTGCGGGCAGCCCACTGTGCCCAATATTGAATCTGCAAAAATTTGTTGCACTGATGTGAAGAGCCTATTGAAAATTAAACTTGTTAGAATTGACAATGTTCGTATCACCGATAAGAATAATTATTATAAGATTACAGATATGTTTTCAGGTTTATTTTTTTGTTTAGATTATGAAGTTGTTAGAGCATATAATCACAGAACATGTGGCAGATATTATTACAGTGATGGCCCATATGTTGCTGAGTACATATACAGGGACAAGACTGAAGTGTTTGTAACAGCAGAGCTTGAAAAATACAGAAACATAAAATCAATAAAACATCTCATACATCCAAATTGTTGCAGGTTGTCATATCTTATAGAGGTTTGTTCTGAGTACAATTATATCTTATCAATTATGAACAGCTCTGCTGCATGTTGTGATGATGAATATCTAGTCCCTAAACCTAACAGAGCTGTGCAGTGATGTTGTTATTGGGAACAGGATTCAAATCCTACACAGATTTATGGAAAGGAGTGAAGAATTATTTTTTGCCATGAAATTATATCTAGATACTCAATATCCCTGTGCAATAATGCTGTTATTGGGAACAGGATTCAAATCCTACACAGATACAGATTCTTGCTGAGCTTAATAGGTGATTGTCATGGAAGATACTCAATATTTCTGCTGTTATTAGGTACAAAATTCAATTACACAGACACAGATATAATATCTAGATAAATAATAATGCATACAGAACTGTGGTTTCTATAAATCTATACTCAATATCCCTATACCTGACAGCTGTGCGGTGATGCTGTTATTGGGAACAAGATTCAAATCCCACACAGAAACAGATTTTTGCTGGGCTTAGAACTATTATGGATAGGTGATTGCCATGAAATAATATCCCTATACCTGACAGAGCTGTGCAGTGCTGCTGTTATTGGGAACAATTTTAACAGAGCTGTGGTTTCCATAAATCTATACTCAATATCCCTATACCTGACAGAGCTGTGCAGTGATGCTGTTATTGGAACAGGATTCAAATATACAGATTCTTGCTAAACTTAGAACTATGCCATGAACAAAACTGTGCGGTGATATAATTATTGGGAACAAGCTTCAAATCCCCGCACAAATACAGATTCTTGCTGAGCTTAGAGTAAAGATACCAGTGATATAATTATTGGGAACAGGATTCAAATTTTGGAACTATTATGGATAGGTGATTACCATGAAGATACTCAATATTTTTGTTATTAGGTACAAGATTCAATTATACAGTTACAAAAATATTCATTAACAGAGCTGTGCGGTGATGTTGTTATTGGGAACAGAATTCAAATCCTACACAGATACAGAGCCTTGGAATTATTATGGATAGGTGATTGCCATGAAGATAGATACTCAATATCCCTTTACATGACAGAGCTGTGCAATAATGTTATTATTGGGAATTGGAACTTAGGTACAAGATTCAATTACACAGATACAGACACGGAAATAATATCTAGATAACAGAGCTGTAGTTTCCATAAATTTATACTCAATATCCTATACCTTGCAGTGATGCTGTTATTGGGAACAAGCTTCAAATCTCACACAGATATAGAGCTTTGGAATTATTATAGATAAGTGATTGCCATGAAGATAGATATTCAATATCCTATTAGACACAAACACAGTATCAATAAATTTATAATATCTTTATATTTAATAGAACTGTGCTGTGATGCTGTTATTGAGAACAGGATTCAAATCATAGATAGGTGATTGCCATGAGGATAGATATTAGACACAGACACAGAAATAATATTTATCATTAAATTTATAATATCACTATACCTGACAGAGCTGTGCGGTGATGTTGTTATTGGGAACAGGATTCAAATCATGGATAGGTGATTGTCATGAGGATAGATATTAGATACAGACACAGATATAATATTTTCCATAAATCTATACTCAATATCCTTATACCTGACAGAGCTGTGCGGTGATGTTGTTATTGGGAACAGGATTCAAATCATGGATAGGTAATTGCCATGAGGATAGATATTAGACACAGGCACGGAAATAATATTTATCAATAAATTTATAATATCCCTATATTTGATAGAGCTGTGCGGTGATGTTGTTATTGGGAACAGGATTCAAATCATGGATAGGTGATTGTCATGAGGATAGATATTAGATACAGACACAGAAATAATATTTTCCATAAATCTATATTCAATATCCTTATACCTGGCAGAGCTGTGCGGTGATGTTGTTATTGGGAACAGGATTCAAATCATGGATAGGTGATTGTTATGAAGATAGATATTAGATACAGACACGGAAATAATATTTTCCATAAATCTATACTCAATATTCTTATACCTGACAGAACTGTGTGGTTAATATTATTAGGAAGAAGCTTTAAATCTTATATAGATATAGAGCGGAATTATTATGGATAGGTGATTGCCATGAGGATAGATACTCAATATCTCTGCTGTTATTGGACACAAACACAGAGAATGAAATAATATTTAATAACATAAATCTATACTCAATATTCCTATACCTAACAGAGCTGTGTAGTGATGCTGTTATTGGGAACAGGATTCAAATCATGGATAGGTGATTGCCATGAGGATAGATATTAGATATAGATATAGAAATAATATTTATCCATAAATCTATACTCGATATCCCTATATTTAATAGAGCTGTGTAGTGATGCTGTTATTGGGAACAGGATTCAAATCATGGATAGGTGATTGCCCTATACCTAACAAAGCTGTGCGGTGATATAATTATTGGGAACAGGATTCAAATCTTACACAGATACAGAGCGGAATTATTATGGATAGGTGATTGTCATGAAGATAGATATTAGACACAAACACAAACAGATACAGAGCCTTGCTGAGCTTGGAATTATTATAGATAGGTAATTGTCATAAAGAACACAGAGAATTAAATAATATCTAGTAAATAATTTTTTGTAAATCTATACTCAATATCCTTTTGACAGAGCTGTGCGGTCATAATGTTATTGGGAACAGGATTCAAATCATGGATAAGTGATTGCCATGAAGAGGTGAATAATATTTATCCATAAATCTATACTCAATATCCCTATACCTGACAGAGCTGTGCGGTGAAGCTGTTATTAAGAGGATTCAAATCCTACACAGATACAAATCCTTGCTCAGCTTAGAATTATTATAGATAGGTGTGTTATTGAGAATAGTATTCAAATTTTACACAGATACAAATTCTTGCTGAGCTTAGAATTATTATAGATAGGTGATTGCCATGAAGATAGATATTAGACACAAATTTTATAAATCTATACTCAATATCCCTATACCTGACAGAGCTGTGTGGTGATGCTGTTATTGGGAAGAAGCTTTAATACTGAGCTTGGAATTATTATAGATAGGTGATTGCCATGAAAATAGATATTAGACACAAACACAGAGAATGAAATCATAAATCTATACTTAATATCCCTATACCTGACAGAGCTGTGTGGTGATGCTGTTATTGGGAAGAAGCTTTAATACTGAGCTTGGAATTATTATAGATAGGTGATTGCCATGAAGATAGATATTAGACACAAATTTTATAAATCTATACTCAATATCTCTATACCTGACAGAGCTGTGTGGTGATGCTGTTATTGGGAAGAAGCTTTAATAATGAGCTTGGAATTATTATAGATAGGCATGAAGATAGATATTAGATACAGACACAGAAAATAAAATAATATTTAGTATTAATTGTATACTTAATATCCCTATCTCTAACAATTACAAATCCCACACAGATACAGAGCCTTGCTGAGCTTGGAATTATTATGGACAGGTGATTACTATGGAAATAACATCTAATAGAGCCTTGCTGATATTTCTACAGCATGGAACTGTTATGAATCCCTAACAGAGCTGTGTTGTGTAGGTACAAATCTCACACATAGATATAGAGCCTTGTTGATATTGTTATTGTCATAATCCATATCTCTAACAGAGCTGTGTTGTGTAGGCTGCCTTGAAAATATTATTTACCCTTGCTGATATGTTATGGATAAGATGTGAATAATACATACCCTGATAATCTGATTCTGATATTTTCCACCATTGTTCCTTTATAAACGTTTCAACATACGTTCCAGCTTTGTTCCAGCTTTTCAAGGCAGCCTACACAACACAGCTCTGTTAGAGATATGGATTATGACAATAACAATATCAACAAGGCTCTATATCTATGTGTGAGATTTGTACCTACACAACACAGCTCTGTGTAGGATTTGAATCCTGTTCCCAATAACAACATCACCGCACAGCTCTGTCAGGTATAAGGATATTGAGTATAGATTTATGGAAAATATTATATCTGTGTCTGTATCTAATATCTATCCTCATGACAATCACCTATCCATGATTTGAATCCTGTTCCCAATAACAACATCACCGCACAGCTCTGTCAGGTATAGTGATATTATAAATTTAATGATAAATATTATTTCTGTGTCTGTGTCTAATATCTATCCTCATGGCAATCTCCTATCTATGATTTGAATCCTGTTCTCAATAACAGCATCACAGCACAGTTCTATTAAATATAAAGATATTATAAATTTATTGATACTGTGTTTGTGTCTAATAGGATATTGAATATCTATCTTCATGGCAATCACTTATCTATAATAATTCCAAAGCTCTATATCTGTGTGAGATTTGAAGCTTGTTCCCAATAACAGCATCACTGCAAGGTATAGGATATTGAGTATAAATTTATGGAAACTACAGCTCTGTTATCTAGATATTATTTCCGTGTCTGTATCTGTGTAATTGATTCTTGTACCTAAGTTCCAATTCCCAATAATAACATTATTGCACAGCTCTGTCATGTAAAGAGATATTGAGTATCTATCTTCATGGCAATCACCTATCCATAATAATTCCAAGGCTCTGTATCTGTGTAGGATTTGAATTCTGTTCCCAATAACAACATCACCGCACAGCTCTGTTAATGAATATTTTTGTAACTGTATAATTGAATCTTGTACCTAATAACAAAAATATTGAGTATCTTCATGGTAATCACCTATCCATAATAGTTCCAAAATTTGAATCCTGTTCCCAATAATTATATCACTGGTATCTTTACTCTAAGCTCAGCAAGAATCTGTATTTGTGCGGGGATTTGAAGCTTGTTCCCAATAATTATATCACCGCACAGTTTTGTTCATGGCATAGTTCTAAGTTTAGCAAGAATCTGTATATTTGAATCCTGTTCCAATAACAGCATCACTGCACAGCTCTGTCAGGTATAGGGATATTGAGTATAGATTTATGGAAACCACAGCTCTGTTAAAATTGTTCCCAATAACAGCAGCACTGCACAGCTCTGTCAGGTATAGGGATATTATTTCATGGCAATCACCTATCCATAATAGTTCTAAGCCCAGCAAAAATCTGTTTCTGTGTGGGATTTGAATCTTGTTCCCAATAACAGCATCACCGCACAGCTGTCAGGTATAGGGATATTGAGTATAGATTTATAGAAACCACAGTTCTGTATGCATTATTATTTATCTAGATATTATATCTGTGTCTGTGTAATTGAATTTTGTACCTAATAACAGCAGAAATATTGAGTATCTTCCATGACAATCACCTATTAAGCTCAGCAAGAATCTGTATCTGTGTAGGATTTGAATCCTGTTCCCAATAACAGCATTATTGCACAGGGATATTGAGTATCTAGATATAATTTCATGGCAAAAAATAATTCTTCACTCCTTTCCATAAATCTGTGTAGGATTTGAATCCTGTTCCCAATAACAACATCACTGCACAGCTCTGTTAGGTTTAGGGACTAGATATTCATCATCACAACATGCAGCAGAGCTGTTCATAATTGATAAGATATAATTGTACTCAGAACAAACCTCTATAAGATATGACAACCTGCAACAATTTGGATGTATGAGATGTTTTATTGATTTTATGTTTCTGTATTTTTCAAGCTCTGCTGTTACAAACACTTCAGTCTTGTCCCTGTATATGTACTCAGCAACATATGGGCCATCACTGTAATAATATCTGCCACATGTTCTGTGATTATATGCTCTAACAACTTCATAATCTAAACAAAAAAATAAACCTGAAAACATATCTGTAATCTTATAATAATTATTCTTATCGGTGATACGAACATTGTCAATTCTAACAAGTTTAATTTTCAATAGGCTCTTCACATCAGTGCAACAAATTTTTGCAGATTCAATATTGGGCACAGTGGGCTGCCCGCACCTGCTCACATCTGTAATTGTTTTTATTGTCATCCTGGAAATACATGCACATCATCAGGTATTCATATTGAATATTTGAGCACAGCCTGGGTAATAGGGGAACAATATTATATTTTTCATCATCTTCTGTTATCAAAATTGTAAAATCCTCCATTATATTTGCATAATTTGTAGATAAACATCTTATGGCCTGTTTCTGGTGCACAGGGTCAAGTTCCTGGTCTAGAAAATTGCAAAACTTATCCTTGCAATCCAAGCTATACAGGGCAATCACACAAATATTTCCAATCAATTTTGTTTGGCAATGTTGATGACTGTGCAGAAGAAGTATCTGTATGTTTATATGTGAAGTATTGCATGCTATATTCTCTATGGCATTTAGGGCATATTTTTGTGGGAGTTCTGCATTTGTCTGGGTTACAAATCTTTTGGTGCTTAGCCCAATTGGGGCTGGTTATATTTTTATTACACTGATTACAATATTTTTGATTTGGCATTTTTGTTGTTGTTTATTATATACAATTTCTTGGGATTCAAATCAAAATTCTATGCTTAATAAAAAATATCAATTGGGTTCAGCAGTGTGATTTGTGTGTGTGTATATGTGTGTGTATGTGTGTTAATATTTTTGGCTTTGGTATTTATATAAAATTTCTTGGGGTTCAAATCAAAACTCTATACTTAATAAACCTATGACAGGTTGTCAAAAATTCTGTATATTAAATCAAATAGATTTGTAATTCAATTTATACAAATCTGCAATATTTTTGTGTTTAAAAAATATGAGCAGCACTGCAACAACACAACCTTTCTCTTCAACAGCTCTCACAATACTGGCTGATATGCAATGCAAAATCTCTTTATATAGCCTAAGCACGGACCGCATTGAAAATATCTGAAACAATAAGCCAATCTGAATATAACACATAATCACATTATGTCATAACCAACCAATCGGAAAACAACACATGTCTAATAATTTATTGCTTAATATTAGGTAATAATTTGTTTCAAAACATGATGCAATAGAAATAAACCAGAAATAGGCCACAAGTGGACCGGAAGTGGACCGGAAGTAGGCAAACCGGAAGTGGACCGGAGGTAAACCGGAAGTGGACCGGAAGTAAATATGTGTGGGTGTATGTGGGTGAGTGTGGGTGTGGGTGTGTGTGTAGGTGGCTCTTATGAGCATCTTGGCATAGTTTTAAGTGTAGCCAAAAAAAATATCAAGAGGGGCATATTTTTGACAAGTTTATGGACAACAATCTCACAGAAGTGCCTTTTATAAGTGTAGGCAAACAATCTGAGGGGGCTCATCATTTCACAGAAAATTCCCGAGGGCATTTTTACAAAAATCTTGGATTAGACAGGGTTCCACACTTGAGCAAAAAGCTCATATGCTCATGTTGAGCTAGTTTTAAGTGTAGGCAAATCTGCCTGAGGGGGTTCATCATTTATCGTGCTGGTTATATAGCCAATACAACTACTTTGGTAGATAAGGTTTAGCATAGTGCGGGGGCGAAATAGTAAAAAGCGGGGGTCAACTTCATCCCTAATCGCCGCCACTGATTAACATAAATTACTGACTGATATTAAAATATATGTGTGAAATATATAACTTTGACATTAATTTTCCAGGGATGCTGCGCCCCCCCCCCCCCTTTGCCTTCCCCCTGGACGTCCATGATGATATGTCATCTACTCCAAGAAAGTGGTCATACAGTGTAAACATTCAGATACACGTTGCAGTCTTATTGAACTATGTAGTGAAATACAAAATAAAGTCATCCTGCCCTTAAAAACACAATTTTTGGACCTTTTCAATGTAACTAATAGAGGTACAAAATACATAGTACATTATACGTTCCGTCTGCCCCAAGACAAACCGCGAAGAGCACAGCAACTGTGTCATCTTTAAAATCCCTTCTGACGCACTATCCCCAGCATCGAACTGTAAAATTTCTTAGTGAACATTTGACCTCTTCCTAACAGTTTTTGAAAAAACTTGATATGATACTAGGCATGTTACATGAAACAAATACATAGAACGTATTAAGAAGAAAACTACCCTTCATGTTATAACTCGCATTAAATAATTTCTCAAGCACGAACTGGTGATACCTTAAAAGCAGCTGAAATTTTTGCTCCAGTGTGAGGAAGAACAAGTAGGCGGAAAATCGTTTATCAAAAATGAAAAAAAACAACATAACTCACATTAAGCTATAGCAAATTAACGAAAACCACGAACAGACCACTTGAAGAAACAAAGGAAGCAAAAATTCTAACAACAATGCTGACGAAAGAAAAAAAAACGAGAAGCTGCCGCCAGTACAGAAAAGTTTCTTCACCTCTTTGTGTTGCCTGTTTCATACAATAATAACGGTCTTACTTCAGTACCTATTATTCGGCGCTCAATATGACGACATGACATAATATTACATATTAATGTTAGTGTTTCCAGTTGAACGTAGGGGGTGGGGTGCTGAAGGGGGTGCGGAAGAAAATTAAGAGGCGCGCAAGCACACCCTCGCGCCCCCCTGGCGCCGCCCCTGGTTTTTACCCAACATAGTGAACACAAGTTAGGAGCTAAGTTAGTATTAAGTTGTGGACTATTTAGAAAATCAGTAGAAAATTAGTTGTGGTAATTGAGAAGATTATCGGCTGTGATTGCCGCACCATGGAATTAATCTTGTTTTAATTTAATGATCCTTAAAACCACAAATAAATTATCCATGATGAAAAGATGAAACATACAGCACACAAGCGCACGCTCGCTCACTCACTTGCTGACAGGAAAATCTTTGAATTCCAAGAATTAAATGTGCATTCTATATGAACGTAAAAAAGAGACATTAAAGAAATACAACGGCGTGCTTGTCATTGTGGTACATTTCTATTTAAGGTTTGTCTTTAGGTGTTATCGATTATATTAAGGATACAGAAAAAAACCAATGGAATTACGTATAACAAATCTGATCTTTTGTATCAGACCAGTTTTGGTACAGAGCAGGCCTGAATTTATATATGTGAAGGTCCCTTTTATAACATCGTGGGTCTCCCATACTCACCTTATAAGTTGTATCTATTAGATCAGTTTGTCAGATGATATCAATTATCATTCTTGGTTTGGTTTGGTTTGAGTTTGTGTTTTAAGTCCACTTTATGCACAGTAAGGCTAAATTATCATTCTTATTTTCTTCATTTTGCGACCCTTTATAAAGCAATTTTCCCTTTTGCAGGTGGAGACTGGGGGATGTAGTCTCCTTTTAAATCACATACAGAGACTAGATGAGACTAAACTAGTCACAATCTCGTGTCGTGGATGAAGAATCTTTCTAGTTCTCGGTCTCGAGTTACAAATGGCAAGACTCGTTATCAGGCTCGCAATGGGTTCTAATCCCTGTCTGGGCGTGGGTGTTCTTTGCGAGTGCTCTCCATCGATTTAATCATATCATCACTCATCCTCATCTTCGCGATTAGCCAGAAGTGGCAGAAAAGCAAAGTAAAATAATCTAAATGTATCAATCAATCGCTTTCGGGATCGTAGCGAAGTGGAAGTTTCGATCTTGTGCATAGTCTCTGAATGATATCTACGTACAAAACTTTAAAGAGCACTTACAACAAACTAAAACATTCGTTTTTGCACATTAAACAAAACACACAACATAGTCCTTCTCAATAATTCTCATAGTACAGCAATTTTGATGGCAAAATTAAGGTCACATATTCATATCTTCCACTCTGGCCTCGATCCTATTTCGATTTTTAAAAGATGATCTTAGTCTTGCCTCAGATTTGAAGAAGAGATAAAGACCTGTATAGTTATCAAGCCAACCTAACTATACGTGTGAACTTTGTAGGGGATCTTTGTTGTCAGTGTGTCGTACTTTCACATGCTGTTTAATTCTAAACCTATACTTATGAATCCGAGCTCAATGTATAAGAAAAGTGTGATAAAATATAATTTGAATGGCTGTGTGCATGCGTATATGACAAAGCACGATCTTTCGATAATTTATTGTAAGAAAAATTCTAATAAGAATTAAGAGAAAGAAATTGTCTTCATCACAAAAAAACGACAATGAAAACATTTTAAGATATTTATTCTGGAAATCCTGGAATAATACTTCAATTTTGTTCCTTGCTAGAGAATCTACCCTGATTGCAACAGCTGAAGAGAACAAAAGTAAGCACATAATCGGTTTTCGTTTCTGAGGCATCGTCCCCCAGCATAAGACTGTGATGATTAAGGAAACAGGAAACGCTCACTTAATAATTGGGTTTATATGTAGACAATTTCATAGAATATTGATACACTTTCATCTGGCAATTAAATCAACAATTTACATGCCTTTCTGAACGCTGTTTGAAAACTCAGAGGACAGGAAAAACTTATGTCCACCACGTCCTCCGGTTTATCCAGTCACATCACGACGAAGCCGAACTTGCAAAGGAACGATATGTCAATACTTGACAGCGCCCGCGTTCGACAAAGTGCAGGGTACGTCAAAGTTCAACTCGATGCGACAAACGTGTTTGTGTATCAACCGAGATAAAATTTTATGTACCAAGATATATCTTGAATCCCTATCGAGAACACAGCGAAAAGGTTGGGGAGGGTAAATATGACAAAGGGTTCCGGGCACATTTACATTAAGAAAGTGGTCCATGAAGAATATTTGAAGGGACTCAAAATTTAAGAAGGTTCGAGAAAGATTTGACTGGCAAGACCTTAAACTTATTAAACAATGCTGTAAATACAGTGAAAATACACGTACTCTACTCCTAGTAGACTAAGGGACACGTGCTGAGGATTTCACCAATCGAATGAAGGCTTGTGCAGTGTGTCATGCCGCTACAGTGTGAAACGTTATTGCTGATTGGTTAATTCCCAAGTGGTATGAGTCACTTCGTGAAATCTCTGTTTAAAATATCCATAAAAATGTTCATATTGTAAACGTCAATAAAGAATCATATCTAGATCTGCACAAATGTTTTTTTTAGAAACTCATATGATCCAGATTATTCCATGGCGTTCTCCGAAGTTGCAAGCAAGTTAATCAGAAACTAATAAGAACGAATCGAGCATGTTAAACTGGAGATCATGGTCTCTCCACCAAAGGTTCCGTGTTAGAGTCGCGTCATGGGCATGTTTCTTTTTTTACGAGTGAATTTCAACCAGTCATCATTCATTCTTGCCATAGCGATTAGCAAAGCAACGATAAGTAAGAAAAACACAGAAACGAATAAATATTTGAATCACAGGATTCCGAATCATGGTGTGTTTAATGCAATCCTCTGTGTACTTGCTTTCTTTATGTATTACAGTAGAGGGCTAATAAGTCAACATGTGTTGGATGCCTACCTTAGGACACACATTTAGATGGTACTGATCTCATATAAAACAATAGGTTCAGTATGCTGTATTAACTTCTTCACATAAAATTGACACTAAAAACAAAATTTGCCAAGTTGCAACTAAATTATCTAACTTTATCTTGATCTTGATGCAGAAGAAAGATTTGTATTCACTTTTGTATCGTAAGACAAAAAAGGTTTTGAATGTTATTGGCCAGTAGAATGTTACTACAGTACTATCAATAAAATTAGATAAGGAAAATCACACGAAATTTGTAAGTTAAAGTTTGATGCCCATTAGAGCGAAGTGAAAAAGCATTCTCTTAGTGGCACGAAGCGTATTCCAAACACCAACCTTGCCAAGTATTGTTGCAGAAAATTGTAGCAAATGAGTTCAGTGAAAAAAAAGATACTTTCTAAATCCGTTTGCGGTGTCTGGTGTGCGAAAACAAATGGAACCTATGCCAATATGCAGAGCGTTGCTTGGCAACCATCTGTTCCCCACTAATCTGACTTTGTCCATGGTATCATTCAACTTCCTGCCGGGACCGCTCCACTTGTCTGCTAAACGGAATATCGTGTGTTTCACATCGATCGGGAAACTTGCTATGCCAGCAGCATCACCGGAACTTCCCTCTTGCAAACCAGGTTCCCTTACTTCTACGTGGCGAAAACCCATTAGTAGTCAGTCCTTTGTTTTTCAGTTTCCAATAACAGGCAAAAAGAATACGGCACGGCAAGATCAAATTGCACAATGTTTACAGTGACTCGCATAAATATTCGAACAGATAGGAAGTTTTCATTTTAAGACTTCTTTACAGACATTTTAAACGACTTATCAAAAATTAGAATCAAACTTTTATCTTCAACATTATGGACGTATAATGCAATGTGAAAAAATTGTGCAAAAGTCTAGTTTCAAGTTAGAACATAATTTTTTTAAAAAAATAGTCTTGATATATCAGCCAGTTTAATATTCTGGAACCCGAGTAAAATCAAGAAATAGCTGAAAATAAAAGCATATTAATACCTTGTGGCATACCCTTTTGGCTTGATGACTTCCTTCAACCGTCTCTGCATAAGAATTACAATCTTTGTGGTGAAGTCGCACCAAACATTAACCCATTCATCCCTTAGTCGTCTTGTAAGTCATCATTCCACTTCATTGGCATTTTCCTCGCCATTTTATCCAATTATTACCATAAATGTTTAACGAGGTTGAAATTAGGGGAATATGATGCCTCTTTAAGAATCTTAGGACAGTTATAGAGCAGAGACTTCCTCGTCAAAATACAATTTCTGCTGGGAATCATTATCTTGATAGAATTTGAAATTTTCCCTGATCCCCTATTTTTTCCGCACTTCTGTGCAATTTTCCCTTTAAAGTTGCCGGATAATGTCCATTGTTCATCGTGTTTACTATGAAACCAATTTCCCTCACTCGAGCTTTACATTGCTATACATTCTCAAATTACCACCACCATACTTTACTCTTTGTTGTAGATTTTTAGAATATAATCATTTAATTGGCTTGGGTTATGTAATACTCCTAACATCTGAAAACATTAAACCTACTCTCGTATATGAAAATAAGTCTCGAACAACTTCTTGTCCTTTTCCAGATGATCTTTCATGAACTGCAGCCTTTTGTTCCTTTTCACAATGATGTGGAATTTTTGGGGGACTACTACTCTATGGTATCTGGTTTTCCTTGGAAGTTTCCGAATGTACACAGCCTATTGTCTGCTCCAAGGGTGACCCTTTTTTGTAAACATCCTAATGTCAACTCAATTCCACTTAGTACACCCTAGATTGCATTTTCATTTTCTCTGGTGCCTAGGCTCACAACCAGGATAATCCTTTGCTGTGCCTGTGTTTTGTGATGTCCATGTGTGTTTGTTTTTAAGTCCACTTTATGCACAGAAAGGCTAGTCGGGACTAGACCTACAGTTTAAAGTGGGATCTGAACCACTATGTGTCTCCACTTGGTATCGAACCCGGGACACCTTGATTACAAGGCGACGATGTTACCACTCATATGCGTTTGTAATTTCATTTCTTCAATTTCGTCTTATCACCTTTCATCCACATCTTTGCGATTAGACAAAAGTGACAGAACAGCAAAATGAAACAAGTTGCACTTAGTTATGTTTTTTTTTCGTGATTTTTCACATCACAGCCTATGTATCTTTCACGTATCTTGGTTGGGCTTTCCATAACGTTTTTTTATGGGCCCCACAGTACTCGCACACACATTTAACGTGCAATTTCCCTGTACGTACCAGCGCCCTTTCGTATAAATAAAAGTAAATGCCTGCCGTTACTCGAGGTTGCCCGGGCCTCCCCCATGGCGCAGTGGTAGCGTCATTGCCTTGTAATCGAGGGGTCCCGGGTTCGATACCCGGTGGAGGCACAAGTGGTTCGGATCCCACTTTAAACTGTAGGTCCAGTCCCGATTAGCCTTACTGTGCATAAAGTGGACTTAAAAACAGCAACTCGAGGTTGCCCATTTCTCTTGTGCTTTAGTCAGGAGACAGCGCAGCATATCGTAACAGCTGTGATAGCCAGGAAGTGACGTGAGTTGTTCTTACCCCGAATCCTAGCGGACTGTTAGGGACTTACGTAATATTTATTGAATTAGGTTGTTTTACGTCGCTTTTCTGCCGATGTTCCTGCACAACCAGCTCTGATGGTATTTCAGCCTCTCAACTATGTTGGCGACCCTGGGGTTAAAGATGGTGACAGGAAAGTGTTGATCACATCTGAGCACTATAGCTAAGATCGATAATGTATGGAACGCTACCCCCACAGTCCCATGTGTGTTTTGTTGGCATGGCGATATACACAGGCGATAGCTCTACTTCAGAGGCGACCTAATTAGTTTCGTAATAAAAATAAAATGAAATGAAAGTGATGTTGAATATAATGGAAGCTTTCCTTGTTTGAATCTCGTAATAACAATGCGAAGGCCATAATACATTTTTATTTGGCATTCATCCACTGGCCCACTCACCACTGCTCTCTTTTTTTATCTTTACAAATAAGTAAGTAATCGTGTGAATATAGAAAGAACAACAAATTCAAGAAAAATACCGCAGAATCAGAAAAAAATATGGTCCTCAATTTTCACCCAAAAGCAGAACTCGCATATTTTCAGAAAAGAGCGAATTTCACAACAACGTGGAATTAATTAAAACGGAATAATGAATATAAAACAATGGAATAATTGCAAGTGATTGATTGGTTATTACTTCCAAGCAGCATTTGGCAACAGTCGGCAGAAAACCAGTTACAAATTGAACTACACTTTGTCTCGGGAAACTGTGGAGCAAGGCCGCGTATAGCGATACAGAAGTGGGCGGAGCAAAGCAGTGCGCTCTGCTGCAAACGACTGGTAGCTATAGTCGCGTTTTTTCCTCACGCGCGTTCATTGGTCGATCACACTCTAGTCACTACTTGCGCAGAGACTTGGCTTTTGTTCGCCTGCTCGAGTTTCCCGGAACAGAGTGTAACTGCTTCTTCAAAGTAGCATCAGAACATAGAGAGTTATGTCACTTGCTCAGTACAAGTACATTTTGTTCCAAGTTCCTTATGTCATTCGCTACTATAACCATGTATTATTACTTGCGTTTTATGTATCCTGAAAGAAATCGTATTGTTACATATTAGGTAACAATTTAAATATCGTAAGATATTGTTATAAAATTATGAATTTGTAAACATTTATAGACGTTGTACTGTACTCACCTCAATTAGTACTCCGGCACTTTGTTTCTTTATACAGCATATTTGGAGAAGATACAATTATATATACGCTGCATAAAACACACCTTATTACTAACTTCGTTGACCCTGTACAACCTAACACCAATTTTAGGGTGTTCCGGAAAAGGCACATAAGTCGCAAACTGCGATTTTCTGTTGCTTTCATCCGTCTCTCAATGAATCAATTATAGAAAATATTATCAGCATGATTTTATATTGCGCATGTGTGAAAATTCTAAACAGTGATGATCCAGCATGTTTGTAATGTTTCCTATTAGATGAAGAAACATAAATAACTGCCTGCTCTAAATTGCATTTTTTTTACTTAAGTGCTTTTTTTCTACAGTATAGAATTGGTATCTGCACGTACTTTATAACATTCAAGGAAAACTAGTTGATTTGCAGTAGTTATTTATTTGCCAGAAACGCCATTCTGTAGGATTCGTTTCTCGTTAATCTTCACTTTTCACTAGGTGGGCTAACCTAAAGAATTATAAACTACTCCTCAGTATGATAATTCATACCAACTGGAAATGGGATTAATGAGTCCTCCCTGTATATGAAACTTCTTTAATTTTCATACTTTATTGAAGTATGAAAGGATGTAATAACGAGCTCTCGAATTGGTCTCCCCACTCACTATTTTGCTATCCTCGCTACTGAACGGCTGTAACTGATAACGTCCCTGGAGGGACTAAAAAAAGGATTCTCAAAAAGGCGGAGATTAATTAATCTGTAAGAAGCTACTTGGAGAAATCCCGTCGTATCTCAACCTTGTCTGCAAATACCTACTTGCTGGTCACCCTGCAACCTGAGTCCTGTTACCGCTACTTTCAACTACAAAATAAAAGTGTACTCCCTTCTGCTTTCCCCCCAACAAGCCTTTTGATAGTTATGGAGAAAACTGAAAACATTTTTGAGAGTTGCCAAGGAAACCCTCCTTAAGACAACACATGCTGTTAGCTTGAGTTTCGTTTTAGGTCCACTTTGCACACAGATCTGGACTGAACCTACACTTCACAACCACTATTTGCTTCCGCCAGGTATTGAACTCGGGATCCCTTGATTACTAGCATGTAGTTACATCATAAAAGTAAGATAGAGAGGATGCATATACAAACGAAGGAACATTTGGATCACTGCATCACGACGACGGAAAATGCTTTGTAGGTCTTGAAGAATGAAACCATGAGAGGAATTTTAGTTAAAGAAATGCTAATGTTATTCAGATAGTAGATTCAAATTGATTTTCAAACCGGCCGACAGTAGTCTATTATACGACTCCGGAACGGCGAAGTGTAAGTGACAAAGTATATTGGAGAAGACGTGGCTTTAGTTTAAACGCGACGGAATAGAATATCGACCGGGACCACGTGAAACCTTTCATGGACAAACATCCAACGTGCGGAATCCCTATCCCCCCGCCTCTCTTCCTTCCCTGTCGTTCACCTGATTCCTGGCTGAGAGACAGCCATCCGGTCAGGCTCTGTGTGGCATTTGCATATGAACCGAGATTCGTCTCTATTTGCCTGCGCGTCTTTTGGAGGAAAGAAATAGCACGTAAAGGAAGACACCCGCTGAATCATTGAATAGGCGAAGACGAGATTCACAATGCACATATCAGAATGGGAATTTTTCAAACATGTGTTACTGCGTTTGTTTACAGGTTTAGCAACTGAAGGAATAAGCATGATATCCAACAAGGAAGTATTATTATTATTATTATTATTATTATTGTCAGATTACTGTGCATAAACTCTCAAAGTAACGTAACATGTAAACATGATGATGGTTGGGTTCTCTAAATTTACAACCCTGTGAAGAATGGGAAAAATTATAAATGTATTTGTGCAGAAGATGTTCTTGTCGAAGATAGATTGTGACTATTTTTGAGAGCTATTCGTACAAGGACTAGACACAATTTCTGCTCTCAGTAAATTGTACCAACGGCGGCGGACTGAAACAAACTTGAACAGATAATTTAAATAATGTGCTATGAACTAATTGTAATAATAGTTGACGTGGTGCTGTACTGTGGTATTGCTGTGATGAGCACTAAGTATCAATAAACTATACTATATATTATAATTAAAAATGAAAACCTGTAATCCCCAAATATCACGAAATGCTCACATGTTTTATCTCTAATAATACCCAAAACTTAGTCACACCAAAACTTAAGTAAAATCTTCGGGAGGTCACGGGTTGGAACTCCACAGGTTCCTCCTTAAGATTTCGATTTGAATGCTGTGATGAGGCCTTCAAAGAAAGCCACGGCCACTTCTTTAAAGTTGCTTGCCCCTACTTCTGCACTTTCTTCTACATCTTTAAATTTAACCCATCATCGACCAACCCCAAAAGCTAAGATTATGATTAAAGTAAACACGAGTTTATTTTTCTTTATGAAAATTTGGATCGCCATCTGGTGAATCGAGGTGTAAGATGTACAAAGTTAATTTTCGTTCAAATACTCAGGTTTCAGTTCGGAATGTTCTGATATCTGCGCCAAGGTTGTAAATTAGAAGCGGAAATAAGCAGCTAGGAAATATTTCACGGGCGTAGGAAATATCTTGATTGCATCTCTCGAAATCATTACCGGGAGAAACATTTTTACTTTGAAAAATACCTATAACTTTATATTTTCCCTCTTATACTAATCAGCCGTTTGCCATCCTATCATCTTTTAATAGCTTGGTAATAGAGGGAGATGTAGGAAAGTAATTAGCTCATTGCCCCATAAATTCTTTGTTTTGTCAGTCTGCCAGTTCGTGCGAGTTATCATAGATATCGAACTATACATATCGATGTATTATTAAGAATGAATCGATCACGATTAGTGGATTTTGTGTAATGTGTGTTGATATCTCAACTCAAACTTCCCATACTGCATATCAAATTTGATCCAAAAATACCTTACATGTAATTAGTGATTTTATGTACTGTGTTCTCATCCAATATTCCCATGAATTGATAACATTATCATTGCATAACAAATACCCATTGGGCATTGTACTTGTAAATATAGTTCCAGCTTGTTTTATGAGATGATGTTAATATCTATCTCTGAAGATGATAAATGTAAGCTAATTTATTATATTGCTTAGGAAATTATATATCTAATGTTTATAGAACTGTTTCTACTTTGAAATGCATGCACTATAAATAATATACAAATCCTTGATACAGTTGATTCAAGATAGGACATTAAAATATGATAGATAAGTCTTACATAATAGTTTTGCAAAATTTCAGTAATCCGAAACAAAATGTAACAATAGGTTACGAATTCTCTTTCATCAAGAAGCATAAATTTATTTCCAATCATTACGTTGTGAAAACTGTCACGCCATCCAATTCTATTTTACACGGGATGTGCGTAATCTTTCTAATGGAATGGGAAATTTCCTCCTATTCTTTTTCTCTTGAGCTTTCGATCCATTTGTGGTCTCTGCTGTCTTTTTTTCCGGCAACAAGAAATGTTGCTAATGCACTCAATGAATTGAGAAGGGAGTTTTTTTTTATTCCTCTAGAACGCCCGTCTCCCTCTTTCAATAAGCTTTCATTTATGTAAGAGTTCGTTCCTCTGGTAATTCAGTTATTGCTGCCATTACTTTTAAACAAGCCGTGTAAAAAGTCTCCAGTGTCTAATTATCGACGTGAGTTATTACTTAAGGTGCCACCTCGGTGGCAGAGCCCGTTAAGTGGTCGAATCACGACCGCGGAAGAATCTCTGTTGAAGACCCGACCTGGGCAAGAGAGAGAGTGATTTTAATCTAATCACAACTCGTCCTTATCGTCGAGATTATTCTAGAGAGAGAGAAAAAATGACTTAAATCAGACAGACTTAATTCTGTCATTATTAAAATCAAAAGTTCATTACCCCAGCAACATAAGAATACAATCACGGACACTTCTGAGTTGTAACTATTTCACCGGGAGACAGTGTGATTGTTACAACCCAGAAGTGTCCGTGACTGTACATTCCAGCGTAATGGACGTAACATTTAAATAACATACTTATGCTTTTGTTAGTGACCTCCAGATAGTCACTGTAAGATTCGAAACTCAAAAATTTACCGAAGATATGTGGTTAAAATTTATATAGTTGACTAAGAAAACAATATCGAATTTGTTCTGACAGACGTAACCTACATTGGACATAACATGAATAGTGCTTTGAAAAAAATTAAGGTTCCTGTGAAAGTAAAACTGTTTTATGCCTTAAACTTTTGACTATAGAAGGTTTTCTGAATATGTCAAGACACTTCAAACAGTTTCCAAGAGGCAAGTGCTTGAAAGTCAGTAGCGTCTCCTGCGGCAGCTTATGTGCGCAATCCCTTCAACTTGCTACTAGGTGCACCATATTTTATCCGATAGATGAAGAAAGAGAAGATTTTAGGGGGCCAGTAAAATAAAGCTAAAGAATGGTTGATTTGGTTTATTTTACTTCACATTTCTGCCACTTTTGGCTAATCGCGAAGAGGATGAGTGATGTTATAATGAAATTGATGAATAGATACTCGCAAAGAACGCCCATGCCGAGGCTGGGATAGCGCGTCGTAGCGCGCTGTGATAGCCACTCCGCTATGGAGGCCGGCGTGTAAAGAGCGAAAAGTGACTGTCAGTAAGTGGATACACTGTCGTAGTTACCTACATGGATTTTACTTTCTGTACGCGCGCGCGCGCACATACACACACGCGCACACACACACGTAAGAAGCGTATATATTAGGCAAGCTCGATTTTTTGCGAAGCGCGAAGCCCAGAGACTAAAATACAGAGGAAACATCGATTTGAAAATGTGCATAAAATTGTTCATTTCAATGAGACGATGATGGTACTTCAGGAGTTGGCAACCCAATTTGTTAGGAGTTGGCAACCTTTCCTGGTTTCTTCAAGAATTTGCAAAGGAACATTTGTCCTCCTCCCAACATCTCGTGAGTTAACACGAGGCTATATGGATGTGGTAATGCTGCCGGCTTGTAATCTAGGTGTCCTGGACTCGTTTCCCGGTGGAGGCACATTATGCAGTTGTTCAGATCACAGATTAAACTCCACATCCAGTCCCGAATAACGAATCTGAGCATGAAGTGAACTAAAAACAAACTTTGAATGTAAAACGGACGTACATAATAACAACATAAGCAAAAATATGAAAGAAGTTTGACTCTCTCTGCTGCATTGTAATGGGAGAGGAGGAAAGGCGTGTCGGAAACATGCATTCTCCGTTGTTTGCATCCTTCATGGGTCAGTAGCGCTGTTTCTCCCCCCCCCCTATTTTTTCAGTAGTCTTTGTAACACTTGGCTCGTTTACAGCTTTTGCAGGCGTTTCTGAAATAATGGTCTGCTGCTGATGTGTGCATTTTTATCAAGGGACAGAAGAGGGTGGAACAGATCTTAAAGTAGATAGCATCTTCTGAAATTGTTTCCATATCTTTCGAGTCCACTGTTCCAGTCGCTATTTTCTTATGACTTCAGTGCTTTTTAGTTGAAATATACGTTGGATTGTCTCTCTTAAAAATATTGAGAGCAAAAATCTGAAGATATCACTTGCATCTCACACATGATTTTAAAATTGCATAAAGTGGGATCAATTGTCATGAAAATGAACCTCTATATTATAAAGCAATAAATGACAAAACACGTTATTTTATGAACAGGCATAAATTATAATTTTTATCCAAGATTCAAATTATTCAGATTCTTTGTTTTTAAATTCAAAATGTCTATTTCAGATAAGCTATTTATGAGCTTATATACTGTACATTATATAGGGTGCGGTAATGAATCTGGCGATTTTAAATATTCTAAACTTAGGACAAATTAATACAAAATAAAACATGCTTAATAAAGGCAAAATGAACTGCTTTATTCACTGAAGAAGAAATACCAAAATAAAATACAATCCTTACATTTTCATTTATTTGAAACTAAGATGACTTCCATTTCGTTCCACACATACTGTCAGTCATTTGGGTAGGTTGCACATCACATTGCGCAGCATCGCCACAAGGATGTGATTGAGTCAACTCTTCTCGGATCCAATCTTTAAGTTCGTTAAGCAATGAATGAATGAATTAGTTTTAAATATTAAATAAGGAAGTTTTAACAGAGATATTTTTTTTTCTTGTTAAGAGGTCTGTCCTCAATTTTGTTTTAGTTAAGCGGCATATATCCCCGTATTGCGTGACTGGCAAATATAGCTTCAAATATAGCCTATGTGCTGAAGTGCCCATGGTATCAAAACCTATCAATCAACCCATCAAAACTGAATGGTAAATCAGGGGCTGCAAGATGGTGGTAGTCACGTGTTACCTCTGACGCAACAACTAGCTATATCCAGTGCTGCGAAATCTCGCGATTCATTGAAGCACCTTGTATATGAAGTGTAAATCTACCCTCTGCACATCGCAACAAGCCATGAAGGCATATGGGGGGATATTGAAGTCGGGCGAGGTGGAGATTGTGATCAGGACCACGCACCAGCCTCCTTTACTATCAAGGTTGTCCCGGGTACCTATTTGTTAGGGGCTGAGTGTACCCCAGAACCGATACATGCAGAGATATTGTTGGAAAAATTCCCACCTGAAATCGCTCACTCCGGTAATCAAACTCTGGTCTCCCGCGTGGCAGTCAGACGCCCTATCGATTTTTTTAAAAAAATGAAAGTACGTTAGCGGACTTTCTCGTATCAATTTGACTTAATTATCTATTTTAAATTCAGGACACACAAGCTCAAACATCAATCTCTTATCTGAGATTTTGAACCTGGGACCCCTTGCGTTGTAGCGTGCTGTGATAACCACTCCGCCACCGAGGTCGACTGATGGAACCACCGCCTGTGTTGCTGCAGCCATGAACCTTCAGGTTTAAGAAGGCTAGAGAGTTAATTAGTTATAATAATATAATATATAATGATGCAGGCTACATTACAGTTATTTAGTTGTATGACAATAGCATGACCTTGAATTAATGTAAACATAGGAGAATTTTTAGTTGCTAATGCTAAAAGTTATTACCTTAATTGTAGTGATACTGTACCATCAAGACTGATTTGGCTCAACTTTTGAGTAGAACTTTGCATCAGCATTCACTTCAAAGAAACAATATCATATTTTTTGATGAAATGTTATGTTACTTGCAATGTAATAGATATAACTGTAAGTTCTCAGTTAATTAGATTAGCTATACAAACGCACGTGTGTATAAATATGCACAGTTTGATCCAATCTTGTTCACTCGGTGTGGCAACAATAACCGTACATATGCAATGTGATTGAAGAGTGCACAGTATATGACACAGCACCACAAGTATAATTTGAATATGTAAGAAATAGAGGGGCCCATTGCTAGACTCTGTCCTAAATTCAGTCTAATATATCTTTACTCGTTGTCAGATCACCTAACGTAGCTTAAAATTAGTATTCTCAAAATGTTGACAACGTAGAAAGGCAAAACTATCTAACGGGAAAGAAAGCTCTTAAAAAACGAAACTATTGAATTTTGACGACTTGCGTCAGTGGTGAAGCTTGAAACTCTGACATCTAGTAGTGATAAAATGTTAACACGATTTTATGCGTGTAGTGAGAGCAAAATTCAGAATTTAAAGACTAGTTAAGAGTAATACAGTGCATTTCACTGTCGAGTCTTCCGTGAAGCAGCGACAAACAAACCGGACAGTGGGAGGGAGTCTGCCGGTGTCACAGTGCAGAACGTCCCCCATGGCAAATGTTCCCCCGGAAAAAGTAAAATGTCCTCCCGGAAAGAATACAATAGATTAAGTCTATTGTAAACTTTCCCCCCTCATGGTAGAATTTCCCCCTCAAAAAACACAAGGGGGACGAAACACAATGGGTCCTAATTATTATATATCTTCCCCCCAGAAATTCTACCATAGCAGACCTATGGTATTGCGTCCGCCGTCCAAATTCATAGATATGCTTGTCTATCGCTAGGGGGGACGTTTAACATCACTGTACTTTATCCCCCGTAAATTCTACCATAGCCTACTTATGGTATTTCGTTCCCCCTCCAAATTCATAGATACGCTTGTCTATAGGTAGGGAGACGTATCGTATCTATAAATTTGGAGGGGGGACGAAATACCATAGGTCGGCTATGGTAGAATTTCAATTAGAATAATAATTAGCACCCATTGTGTTGCGACCCCTTTTTGTTTTTTAAGGGGGAAATTCTACCATGAGGGTAGAAAGTTTACAATAGACTTAATCTATTTTATTGTTTCCGGGGGGACATTTTACTTTTTCCGGGGGAACATTTGCCATGGGGGACATTTTAACACTGTGACACCGGCATTTAGACCCACAGCTGTATGCTGACCTTGACACTAGACGCGCCAGTGCTTCAATATCCAGATAGCTGGTGTCCAGTTTGCACGTGTTTGTGAAGTGTTACGGTGTTAACAAGTGTTTTAGATTGTTTTGTTTCAGTTTACGTATTCCTGGTGCTTTTCTGCTGTCTAATAATGCCACGTACAATTTAAAAAACGCATTTTCATGTACGACTCTTACGTCATTACGAATTATTGTAGAGAAGTAAGAAGGCGTTTTGCAGCAAAATTCCCAGATGTTCCTGTTCCACACAGAGAAATGTTCGAGAACTTATGAACAAAATTTAGGGAAACAGGGTCTGCTTGATAAGAAGCGAAGGTGAAACTGCGTGTGCTTATTGGGGAGAAACTAAACGACGTTGGAGCACGATTGGTACACACTTCTCAATAATCCCTCCGGTTTCTTGCACAAGAAACAGACATTTGCATGACGTCTGCATGGCGAGCTACTAACCTCTTAAACCTGAAGTCATACATTTGAAGAATTGAAAGAAAGTATCAGGAGAGTAATTGAAACTATTTCTGAAGCGGAACTGATACGTGTTAGTGAAAATTTCCTTAAAAAATGCCTTACATGTGTGGAAGTAGGAGGACATCATTCCCAACACCTATTGTAACAAGGTACGTGCTATTTTAAATTTTAACGAGTTTATTTCATTACATAGCTAGCGGTTCCATTTACGCTGATGTAGCATCCAGTTTGCCGGCAGACACGCTCTCGCTGCCCGGTGTAATAGCAGCCGCTTCGCGGAAGACTCGACAGTGAAAGGCACTGTATATGCTACACAGGAACGTAGTCAGGCTCATATCCTACAAATGTTTCGTTAGAAATAGTGTATAGTGGTAATTAATTTTACTTCCTTAGCAGGATTAAACATATTGTACAGGGTGTCCCACGTAAAACCGGTACCCAATTTTTCGCCTTTAGATGGCGGCTGCTAAGGAATGACCCCCCCAGAAATAAAATTTTGGCTGCCGGCCTGATGCTACATATTCATTGTGCATCCCTTAAGGGACACAGTTATCTGTGAGTTATCGCTTCTTTAACAGAGGAATCGCAGGAATCTGAGAAACGCGCTAAGTGACAATTAGTGGCATATTGCGGTAGTTTCGCATTCCTGGGGTAATTATCATATATCACGTTGCGGAGGCCATTTGATCCGCTAATTATTATGTTGCCTTTAATTTGTACGTACAAGCAATTCCAGCCTAATTAATCCCTGGTTCGAAAGTCCTCTATCATGTGCGATGTCAAATATCTTGAACATCGAATAGCTTCATTTGTTATTGATATACTGATATAATTACGTATGAATTTACCATTATGAAATGGCAAACTGCTGTAGTCAAATTTAATAAAATGTTTTCAGAAGCTTTTTAAATAACTCTCTGAGGGATTTTTTTTCACAGCGTGCATTTTAAAACAATTTACACCCCACAGTAACTTTGAAATTTATTTTTAAAAGAGTATAAAGTGTGATCATCTGAGAAGTCACATAAAAGGTAACCTTCACGTACTTCAGTCTGGAAACTGCATTCTTGCAGTCAAACGTGGCTCTGGCGACAGGATCTACCACCTGTATAATCGTGCATTTTTGTTCTGTCCATGTATGTTTGTGATTGTCGCTTCATCCACCTCATCCTCATCGTCGTCATAGCCAAAAGTTGCAGAAAAGCAACTCAGAAAATATTGCAGTAAACTAAGAAAGTTTAACATCAGTACTTCAAAGAAAGTATACACCTTTGCTAATGTATTTTTAAAGGTGCCTCTGGAATTGTATTAAATTTATTTATTGCACAGAAATTGTTTGAGACTTGACCCACAGTTTAGTCAGAATACGCACCATATACTGGTGCTTGTGATTGGTTGGAACCCTTGATTACAAGGGTACATCTTGAACCAGTAACACTATCCCGGGTGTCACAAGCTATTTTCAATAAGGCGAGGAAGAATTTAATTCATCCCTGAAAATTGAACTTGAAAACTTGAAGATTTAACTCGCTGAAAAGTCAGGGATCCTAGGTTCGAATATAATACATTTCCATTAATTTTTATTAGTTGTTATCTTGACAAAGTACCTAGCTACACTCTTTCCCGTTAATCTAATGGAGCAAGCGAACAAAAACCAGTCCCCTGCGCAAGTAGTGACTCGAGATGGCTCGACCAATGAACACGTGAGAGAGGAAGTGAGTACATTGAAAGGAAAACGCGGCTGCAGCTACCAACCGTTTGCAGCAGCGCACACTGCTTTGCTCCGCCCACTCGCATTCTCTTTTTCTCTGTCGTTATGCCCGGCCTTGCTCCACAGATTCCAGAAGCAGAATGTAGGTAACTGGCCGTCCACTAACAGTTGAACAATTATTACTATTTAGCAATCTACATAGCGCTATTATTTTATAATTTACTACAACGTTTTGTGTAAAAAAAAAAAAGTAGGAAAATAATCCGTAAAGTCGGTGACAAATTTAGATGCTAGTGTAAATTTCATGAACATTAAATCAAGTATAAAATTTTATAGCTCTATGGATCCGAACTATTTTACGTGTTTCTATTTTGCTTTAGATTTTGTTTTGTGTTTGTATAGTGTTATATTTTGTATGGTGCCCGTACAGGAGTAACAGAAATACACATTTGCCGCATCTGTGCTGTGCAAATATAATGGGTGGTTTCGAGATCCAAGAGGTTACACGAGACTTGCGATGGAATTGTTCTGTTGGCAATCTTTATTAAGTTTCCTTCGTGCAGTGACGTTCAAGCGTTTATAAGACTCGTGGGATTAATGAAGGATCGATAAGCGAACGCTGAAAATTGGCCTTCCGGAGGGGAACATTTTTACTTCCTGTGTTCCAAGTTTAGATGGGGTTGTAACAATTTGCCTAAGCCCTTGTAAGAAACTCAAGTGAGAACGATTCTGAAAGATATGGTTGAATATTCTACTTACTTGGCCAATGTTGCAAAGAAGTGCTAATTTATTTCATATTTTTCTGTAACTTGCTTATAAAATTCCATATGTTTCTGTTGAAAAGTATCGTCTGTCTGTATGATAGTTTTTTTTTCTTTTCAAGCGAACAACTTTGTCTTAACTAATGGTTATACAATTACTAAAACTGTACTTAGATACTTTTCATTGGCATTAAAGTAAGAAATAACTATCATTATATATTAATGTGTGCACAATAAATAATACAATTATTTGGGAAAACTGCAACTTATGACATACTAACGTGACTAATTATTCTTAAATGAAACATTGCAGAAACATAATGGTAATGTTTTTTTATTGCAAGCACACACTAAATATGAAAATGTATTTTTCAAAGTAATGCAACAAGTTTAAAAGTGGTGGTTAATTTTGAAAGTAACAATGAAAGTCCCTTTTTTTAGAGGGGGGGTATAAATAAGTGCTAGCTGGCTTTCATTTCGCAATCTTCCTCGAAATTAGTTAACTTCTTTACTACGAAGTCTTTCAGGTCATACGTACTTAGAATTTTAGAATCCAGTCATCTGGGTGATTGCGGTCAAGAGGCGTAATCCAGGGAACAAATAGATTTTGTCTGAGAAAAAAAAGTGGGGCATAGGTTTTACAATAGCTCTGTATTTTTCATTCAAGCTCGCGTACAAATATCCGAAGGTACGTGTACCAGTAGAGTAAAGTACCCGCCCGACTATGAGACCCATTTTGTTTTTCTCTCTTGGCAGGCTGATAAAGCCAAGAAGATTTGTGTTTAATGGTAAAGACGTATTCTTCATTCTTTTATTAATGAATGCAAAACCGTATACATGTGAACTAAGAACAACAGTCTCGCAAAACATAAGCAAATGGAAATTTGCATCTTTCCCTTGTTGAAAAAGTGGTTCCCAATATGAGACATTAAACGAAACAGTAAAACCCTATAGCGCTAAAGCCCAATATTGGGCCCTGGCTTACCTACCGACTGCTGGCCTCCCTCCCACGCGAGCCACCAAGGAGGCGTGGAGATCTGCAGCCAGACTAGGGGGACGGGTGGTCAGCCCGACCGACCCCCAGCCGTTGTAGGACTTCGCGACCGGATTACGCTCACTCACTCGGAGCTCCCCAATTTCCTCACGATGGTGGGTTGCCACCGGCTTTATACACAGGCCGAAAATTCCCGGAGACTGAACCCGGGATCGAACCCATGCTGTCCCGCAGCCGCCGTCCAAAGCAAGGTGCCTTAGACCGCACTTCCACGGAGGGGGACAAACTAGACAATATTGTAAACACAACTGTATGCTAAAAAAGAAAGAAGTGAATATGTGAAAACACATCTACAAATGTAGTACGTACATACCCAATAATAGAACAAAATATGGCTGTTTAAGGTATGTATCATGACATTAGTTTAACGTCTCGGAGAACACATACGGCACACAAAATAAGGATCGGTTGCACCACAGTCATCGTGAGCCCATCGGTGACACCAGTGCATTTCACATGGGTCTCATATTAGGGAACGACCCACATTACAGCAAATTTTGTCGTGTTCGATGATAATATCACGTGCACCATACACACTACTCTCGTTGAAAAGATCTTACTCTTTCGTCTCTAACGTATCCACACAGGAAAATATTGCACATACCTTACGTCATTGGTGGAAGTTTAAAAAAGGTACTCCATAAACTTCGGAACGCTAACAAAACAAACGTAGAACACTACAGACGACACGTTTAGAGCTGACGCACCAAACTCGCTCTGATGTTTCCACGTATCACAAAGGACACGTTCCAATTCTTTCTGCTTGGCAGCAGCACCTCCTTCACGCCATACCCATAGGGTCTCATATTAGGACGGGTGTCATATTAGGGTACTTTACCCTACTGGTACTCGTACCATAGTTTGAGAAACCCTGACCTTATTTCAGCATATCTCCTGAAATACAAGGACAAGAAACAGTATCTTTTTATGTACAATTTATATATGTAAACACACATTTTGACTAACAAATAAATATGAATCCATTTTCGGCTTACAATATTTTTATTAAACTATCATTTTTTTATTTTTTTATTTTTGCAAATAAAGGTGAAATAGTTTTCTAGGTCAATTCGTTATCTAGTACCACTCAAACTGATTTACATAAAACACGTGACTACTTAAATGTAAACAAACATCAAATGTAACAGGAAAGACAGGAGTACGTACTCTTCACAGATATATACAAAGAAAAGACAACACAAACTCGTCGGTCTAGGGATTTATGCGAGGAAGGTATATTTTGAGAAAGCTTGCATGTGACCTTCGCAAATTCTTGGCGCGTCTACAGTCTTCCAGCAGAACAGTGTTTCCACCTAAGAACTTTTTTACCAAATATGGTCCCTGATATTTCAAACATTAAGATTTATTAATTTTATCAGACAATTTGAAAATTTCTTGAGACTGTACACGAACTAGATCACCAACAGAAAATATGATATCAGAATATCTTTTCTTGTACAACGCATCAGATTTTCTCCCATTTTGAAGCAAAACCTTTTATATTAGTTTCTTTCTCAGATTGAGAAAGTTTCCATTTAATTTCCAATGGCAAATGTAATGGACGGCCCAAAAATAATTCTGCTGGGGACATTTTTAATGTTCCGTGATGCACAGAATTAATGCTAAATTGAATTTCTTTTATTACTGTACTCCATTTTATCTGATTATTGTGAATGTAAGTTCTTAATACACTTTTAATGGTGGCAATGTACCGTTCACTTAAATTAGCTGCGGCATGATATGGAGAGGTAGTTATGTCTTATTCCCATTTGAAACAAATATGACGTAAAATACTCACTCTTGAAATATGGAGCATTATCTGTGACACATTCAAAAGGTATGCCATGATGCAACATAAACCAATTATGCATAATTTTTACGCAGTTTTTAGCACTTAATTGTGTCATAGGTTCGCACATGCAGAATTTTGAAGCTCCGTGTACACAAATAATGTACTTAAAATTATTAGACTTGGCAGTGGTCCAATCCTTGCAATGCCTGAGTGACAATTTCTGACATTAGAATATTGGATGGTAATACATTTCTCTTTTTGCCTTCTGGCAAATATCGCAAGAAGAGACAAATGCCTTTATTTGTTCTCTCATAAGAGTCCAAGTGAACTTCCGTTGAATCTTTTTCAAGGTTTTAATCCAATAGCTATGGCAGTTGCGAAACCACGGGGTTGGGGGTGGGGGTGGGGGGGGGCATTGGAGATCTTTCTTACCGCCTTTAAACGTTCTGGGTCCATATTCAATGTACCATTTCTAATGATAAATCCTAAATATTTAATTTTATTTTTCATAAACTGGCTTTTCTCTGGTGAAATTTTAACGCCCCATTTACGAAATCTTTTCAATGCCGTACGCAAGTTTTGCAAATGTGATTTCTTATCTTTACTAAAAATAATCACATCATCAGCGTAGAATTCTAGAATAGTTGCCTTGAGATCTCCTAGAATCTTATACACTATTCTAGACAAATTGCTACTTCCTATCGAAACTCCAAATGGTACACCAGTGTACTAGTACAAATTGGAACTAGTAGCAAAGGCTGTTAACGGTTTGGATTCTTCTGTTAATTTTACATGGTGAAAGGCCTTTGTTATATCAATAGCACTATACCTATATAGCCCTGGCAAAGAGATGTTAGTGTTTCTTAAAGCACACTATTTGGAAAAGAATCATAAACTATCTTTTTTTTCAATTCTGAATAATTACAAACAAGCCTGCTCTTGTTTTTTTCCTTTAACTAGAAAACAGGGACTACAATAATTGCTCGTAGATTCTTCAATAATACCTTTCTTTAATAACTCCTGTATGATTTCTTCCATTTCAAGACGTTTCTCACGTGTCATAGGATACGGATTAACCCTAACAGGAATATTATCTGTAACTTTAATTGTATATTCAAAATTCTTTACGCATCCTACTTCATTATCACATAAAACATCAGAAAATTCTTTCTTTAACATACCTATTTCATTTTGATAGTATTTTTCCTCCGAAAAGGCTGCATTGAAACATTGACTTCTCTGTTGTGGAACTCGTCCGCTTTTGTTTCCAACGCTGACCTTGACCACCACCTGCAGTAGTGCCCCGATATCTTGTCTGTGCGTTACTTCCTCATTCAGAATAGCTTGAATGAAGTCCTTGTGATCCAGAACTTGCTGAAGAAAAAGAGTTACCACTATCCTGAAAAATGTCACATCCATTAATAATACTGCCACTATTCCACACAATAGGTACACTATTTTTCGAATATTTCAAAGTCACCATTTTCCAAATTTATCTTCATGCCTGTTTTTATTTGAAAGTTTAATCCTAATACACAGTCCATAGGCGCCGACTCCATGGGGCTTGGGGGGGCTCAAGTCCCCCCCAATATTAACGATGTGGAGGCAGAGCCCCCAAATAATTTTACTTAAGAGGATCTAATGTATTATTTTGCTTCTCTTGTAAAGTTTACTATGAATTGTGCCACATGAACTTAACTTTAAATACACATTTAAAATTTTCTAGACCATCAACTTTGGGGGGCTGAGACCGCTAAAGCATCAACTTTGGGGAGGCTATGACCAGAGACAGCAAAACACATTACTATACTAAGTATGTAATTATGAGTATTGTTAAAATTTTTACTAAGAAGAGTTTCAAAAGACGATGTGGATGAGACGTTCGGGCTACAAATGGCTCTCACATGACATTCAGAACGAGATCATTGATATATTAGGGAGATCTGTTTTGCGCTCCGTAGTAGCAGATATTAAAGGTCGGGAATATTTTGTTATTATGGTTGACGAAACTTGTGACATATCCATCCGTGGACAAATAATATTCTGCATTCGAACTGTGAATAAAAAATTTGATATTTTTGACGAATTCATTGGCTTTTATTAGGGGTGTGCGGGACGGGATCGGGACGGAAAAAATTTTCAATTTCCCGACTTACAGGAAATGTTAGAAATTTCCCGAAGCTCTGAAAATCTCGAATTCTACACGTCATTTTCTGGATTAAAAACACACAATTTACGATAAGTTCCAGAAATTGACAATGCAGAAAACGTCGAGAAATAACGACATTTTAAAATGAGCATTCGGTATTTCCCGACTTCTCGGGATCCCGAATAGTCTGGATCGGGACGGGATTTTTTTTTTCCCCCGATCCCGGTCCCGACTTTTCGGGATCCCGCACACCCATAGCTTTTATGAGATTCCGAACACTGAGGCTAAAAATTAAAAAAGGGAGTGAGTGAGTCATTCATTAACTTATTTCAGTGATCAAAGCCCTCCCAATAATTTTGACAAGTCGGCGCCCCTGACACAGTCTGTAGGTAAGTTCTTCGCAACATAGAATTCGACAGGCCATGACACTTCATTTATCACTAAGGGTAGCACTACTTTCTTATGCATTTGGAACACGCTTGAATTACCAACTGTAACTTGAAAGTTTACATCCTGTTCATTACATTTCTTGTTCTTTTTAATATTGTCCCACAAGGATTCTTGCAAAATATTGTGTTTTCCTGTATCCGCACAAGCTAATAGTTCTTCTTGAGCAATTATACAGTTAATGAAAATAGAATGACACTTAATATTAGAAGAATTATTTCCCATTTTCTGCTGCATTGCAAACATATTTCTCTTTACAGGGAAAATGTTATCTCTATTAAATTTCTGGTACTTACGGTACTGATTCACTGTTCTGTCTTTATTCTGGGGTGGTAGGGAGAGTGAAAGTTCCCTCTTTCCCTATTTATATTTCCATAAAAATCTTGTGCAAGCTTATGATGTTTCTGAATATTAGTCAATACCACTTGAAATTCAGCAAATGAATTGCAGCCAGTTGCACACGAACTCTTCCACTTCTGCGTCATTCTGAAAACTCTTACCTCCGAGGGGATAAGTCTGGACTGTATGGAGGATGTTTAAGTGGTGTCCAATGAATTTCGTCTAGTTTGTCACGTGTTGCACCAGCTGTGTGAGGTCTGGCGTTGTCATGAAGCAGCAGAACACTTCTGATGGGTGTACCACGTCGTTTGGTCCGATAAGCAGCCTTAACACTTTCCAGGAGTTGACAATAGTAAGCAGCATTTACTGTTCTTCTTTCATGAAGATAATCAATAAAAATGACACCTCTGAAATTTCAAAAAACTGTGGCAAGAATCTTCCCAGCTGATGCGTGGCTTTTGGCCTTGACTGGCCCAGCCTCTTCTTTTTTCCGCCACTCCTTGCTGACCTGTTTTGACTTGGTGTTTAGTGGTGGACCCAAGTTTCATCACAGGTGCCAAGAGGGTGCAAAAATTCATCCCCTTCTCTCTCTCAACGAACAAGGAGCCTTTGAGAGATTTCAAGTCGAACCTTTTTCTGCTCCTCAGTGAGGAAGCGTGGGACCCACCTCGAAGCGATTTTTCTGTAGCCCAAGTTCTCATGAATGATCGTGTGAGCACTACCATAACTTATGCCCACAAAGATGAAATTTCACTGACTGCCAAGCGACGGTCACCTTCAATCAAGTCCTGAACAGCCTGAATGTTTTCTTGAGTGATGCTTTTCCTTGGCCGCCGTTGATGTCTTTCATTTTCCACAGTTCCCCGTCCTCCCAAAAACATGTTGTGCCATTCATACACATGGGTCTTTGAAAGGGGTGGACTCGCCAAACTGTGCTCGAAGTCTGGCCAAAATTTCACTTGGTTTTACCCCTTCGCTTGTAAGAAATTTGATAATGATGCGTTGCGCAATGGACGGATGTACCTCCTGCTCACTAATCGTGCTACTGACTGATGTTAAAAGTTGACAAGGACTCCAGGGAAGGAACAGACTCCAGATACACCCACTATTATCACCTCAAGGCCACAGAACTCCACCACACTTTCCCTGCAAGTAAGAAATAAATTCCCTTTTATATTTGATTCACCCACGTATTTAGGCAACATCTCTCTCTCTTTCTGGCTCTACAGCCCTTGGTGGGCCTTGGCCTCCTCCACAATCAGCCTCCATTCCAATCTATCATCAATTCTTCTCCTCCATCCTTTAATTTTCATTGTCCGCAAGTTTGCAGCGACATCATCTATCCATCGAAGTCTTGGTCTTCCCTTTCTTCTTGCGTGGTGAAGCTTTTCTTTCAACATTCTTCTTGGCATCCTATCGTCCGTCATTCTCTCCACATGCCCCAACCACTTTATTCTCTGGGCTTTGACAAATCTCACTATGTCTTGGCCTTTTATTAAATCATCTAGCTCTGCATTATATCTTATTCTCCAGTCGTCATCTTCCCTCACAGGTCCATATATCTTTCTTAATATTCTTCTCTCAAATATTCTGAGGGCATTTTCATCTGACATTTTCAAAGTCCAATTATCTGATCCATAAGTGACAACTGGTCGTACCAGTGTCTTATAAATTTTAAGCTTTGTATTTCTTGCGATCAGTCTATTTCTAAACAACTGCATATTTGCAAAATATGCACGATTGCCTGCCTGTATTCTTTCCTTTATTACTTTACTCATATCATTATCACTATATACCATTGTCCCCAGATATTTAAAACAAGGAACTCCCTCAAACTTATTATCTCCAATTGTCAGATCTTGAGGTGCTCTTCTGATCTCAGAGTTAGACATTCTCATATACTTTGTCTTTTTTTCATTTACATTGAGCCCTATTTTTATTGCTTCTCTTTCCATTTGCTCATAGATTTGCTTAAGTGTTGTTATTGTTCTAGAAATGATTGTAACATCATCTGCATATGCACATATTTGACTGGATTTTCCAAATATGGTTCCCTTTTGATCAACTACATTCATTACTTTGTGCAATGCTAGATTAAATAATACTGCCGAAAGGCCATCCCCTTGTTTCACTCCTGTATTAAATTTAAACTCTTCACTCAGTTTACTACAAACTTTCACTCGTGCCTTAGTGCCACTCATAGTCATTCTTATTAGTCTTATTATTTTGATGGGAATATTATACTCTTCAAGTACCTTAAACAGTTCATTTCGATTAACACTGTCAAAAGCCTGCCTGAAGTCAACAAATAAAAAATGCAAATCCACATCATGTTCATAAAACTTTTCCATCATCTGTCTAATTATAAAAATCTGATCAGTAGTGCTTCTGCCAGGGCGAAATCCACATTGGTACTCTCCCAGTATATCTTCTGTGTAACATTTTATTCTCTCACTGATCAATCCTGACAAGATCTTATAGACCACACTAAGAAGTGTTATACCTCTGTAATTTCCGCATATCAATTTATCACCTTTCTTATAAATTGGGCATATTATTCCAGATTTCCATTTATGTGGCATTGTTTCATTTTCCAATATCATTACAATCAATCTATGTTTTGCTGCCAACAATGCGTTACCACCAAGTTTGATAAGTTCAATTATCACCTCATCCTCGCCTGGAACTCTATTATTACTCATTTTCTTCATTACAAATTCAACTTCTTCAATACTAGGTACTTGTACCTCATGACCATCCCTAATTTGTATATTCCTATTATACTGCTCTTCTTCTTCTTGGTCTTCAACTTTATTCAAAATCTCTTTAAAGTGCTCTGCCCATCTATTGAGTATCTGATTCTCTTCTACAATTACTTTCCCATTCTTATCCTTACATACTTCTATTCTTGGCTCAAATCCTATTCTCATTCTATTTATAGCTCTATAGAATTTTCTTATTTCACTTTGCTGATTTAGTTCTTCTATTTCTTGCATCTTCTTTTTATACATCATTTTCTTCTTTTCCTTGCATACCCTATGTGCTTTCCTTCTTAGTTCTTTATATCTCTCAGTATTACTTCGAGTTTCCCTCTGTAGCATTCTCTCTCTAGCTTTATTCTTCTCATCTATAACCTGTATGCACTCTTCATCAAACCACTCATTCCTTTTAGTTTTCTCTTCTCCAAAAGTTTCTTGTGCTGCCTCCTTTATCACTCCTTCTATTATTTCCCATTCTTCCTCCACCACTCGAAGTCTGTTATTCTCTTTCTCGTTCAGTTTACTCTGTACCTTACTTACATATTCACTAATAACTTCTTCATCTTTCATTTTTTTCATATTCCACTTCTTTCTCTTGGCCATCTCGTTTCTTTGCACCGCTATCAATTTTTCCCTCATTACTAATTTTACCAGGTAGTGGTCGCTATCACAATTGGGCCCTCTGCAGCTTCTCACATCAATAACTGATGAGGCATGACGTGCATTCACCAATATATGATCAATCTGGCTTATTGTTCCGTTAGGTGCCTTCCATGTTCCTAAGTGAATTCTTTTATGTTCAAAACAGGTACTTGTTATGATCATGTTGTTCCTGACAGCAAACTGGCAAAGAAGGTTCCCATTCTCATTGTTTTCTACATGTAGAGTATGCCGCCCTGAAACCCCTTGTTGATTCCTGTCCTTTCCTATCTGAGCATTAAAGTCGCCTAATACGGTTACCATATCATACTTTTGGATCTTTCCACATGCTTGTTCCAGATTGTCATAGAACTCTTCTTTCTCGTTCTCATCTTTCTCTTCTGTAGGCGCATGTGCATTTATAATTGTTATGTTTCTAAATCTTCCTCTCAACCGTATTCTACACATCCTTTCATTAATTGCTTCAAATTCCATAAAACTTTTTCTCATATTTTTGGTTATTATAAAGCCTACACCAAATTGTCCGGTCCTCCTCTCTGGTCCACTATAAAATAATGTGTACCCTGGCTTATCAATTCTTCCTTGTCCCTGCCATCTAATTTCCTGAAGTGCAACCAGATCATACCTAAATTTTAATATCTCATTTGACACTTCATTCATTTTTCCAGGTCTTAACAGAGTCCTTACATTCCATGTTGCAAGTGATAAATCATTAGTCCGTAAATATCGCCAGGTTCGAATTCCATTACATCCATCCATCATCCGAGGCTGTTGCATTGGTTTCACAACGGTTTTGTTTTTTTGCAGGGTGGGGTTGTCGGCCCCACGCCCAACCCCCAACCTGGAGGACCAGGATTTGTATAGGGTTTTCTCCCCTAGGTAGGTTGGCGTTAGCGTGCCTTCGGAGTCCTTCCTGCCCCTCGGTTTTCTGTCAGGGTTTCCTTCCCTTATCCTTTGGGGATCCCTCCCCTTACTGCAAGGCAGCAGTAGCTGAGCTTATTTAGTGGCGGCTCACCTCGCCACATCGCAGGATTTTCTTCGGAGACTTGCAGCATTTACCGAGATGCAGTTGCCACTCCACATCTCACTGCCTCCTCCAATCCTGCTGCTGCTTGTCCGCGACTGTTTCCAGCTATCCAACATATCTGCTGGCCGTTCCCCTATCCGCAACCTGGGGACGCGCCTGGTGGCATGCAGCTCTGCCACTGGGAAGGTAACCCAGCCCAGGATTTAGGCAACATACGTTCCAAAAATAATTTGAATTTCTTTTCTTCAGTCCACGAAACACTAAGTATACGTGCTGCACGAATTCCACTTTCTAAATATTCCAATGGATCTTCTGTTTCCCCTTGTTTCTTCAATACCCATTTAGCTATTAAATGTTCATTGCCTAAGGTACTTACGAATTTATCCATTAGGGTATGAATTATAAATTGCCAGGAATATCCCCGTTCCACACTTTCTATCCATATTTTCATGATTTTCTTGTGCACCTTAGGAATTTATGCTAATAATAGTTTTTTTAGAGGAAATAAATTTTGCCCAACAATAGTCTGTACAAGAAACCAGAACCATCGCTTAAACACGGGACTTTATTAATTATCCCTGTTAAGTTGTTTGGGCCACATGACTTGAAATTTTACCTAAAGCATACCCAGAAAATATAGGGTACGAATTTACCATTGGTCTTGGAGCGCAACTTCCATCCTCCGAATCGGAGAATTGAATCAGATTTTCCCGAGGTTTACGATCAATCCAGGAACTATTAAAGTGAATCCTAGGTAACCCCTTCACTTTAGTCTCATTATTAGTAGGTACATGAAGAGGATTACTTTGCGGGTGCACGCCTACAAAAATCACTAGTACCTACATTACGCTTCGAACTCATAACAGTTGCATCAAGAATTCCTGTCTGGTCGGCGGTCACAAATGGGTTGCTGTTCATAAAACTCATCCTATACACTGCAATAATATAACATATATAAATTAACTCTTTCACTTCGATATTTATTCCTGCCGGACCCTGTGGCCGAGTGGTTAGCACATCGCGCAGCGACGCCAAGGGTCCCGGGTTCGAATCCCGCTCGGGCTTGGTTGTTTGTGAATGTCCATTCCTCAAGGAGTAAGTAAACTGTCCTTGTCCCCGGAGTTTTGCACCCAATCACCTCTTCTGCTTCTGGGTTGTAACGATTCCATTGAGACTCAATGGTATTGTCACAAACCAAAAGTGTCCGTGACTGTACTACGTGAAAGCTACTTCCTTCAATTTCTTCCATCTTGTTGCATCTGTGAACCTGGCACAGCGTTTTAAACGAGCCTTTTTAGAAACACAGAGGTATGTTGTTTGAGACGGTAGTACAGAGGTAGAGCCAGGCTGAGGTAGCGATGGTGCATCTTCCTCATCTTCTATAGGGATAATCGTATAGGCGTGTTCATTTCAGTTTATAAATATCAGCAAAACACAACCATACTGAGATGTATAAGAGCGATATTTGAAAGGGAATGGGGAAATTCCCCTCTCTTGTTGCTGCATCCCCCCCTATGGTTATTGGGGAGGAAAATTACAATTTATTTATGTAATATACTCGATACTGCAAGAGAAGTTAGATGCCGTAGTGGTGACTCTATCGCTACCCGGTACCCGGTGGAAGGACATAATGGTTCGAATACCACTTTAAACTGTAGGTTCAGTCCCCTTTAGCCTATCTGTACATAAAGTGCACTTAAAACTCAATCAATTCGAGAGATATTACTGGAATTCCCCTTTGCTGGAAATTTCCAAATTCACATTTTTGCTATTTAGCGTCGTTTTTGTGTTAACTTTGGCTAATCGCGACGATGAGGATGAGTGATGCTTGATGAGCGGACACTCGCAAAGAACACCCATGTCCAGGTCGAGGATTTGAGCCCAGGGACTTCGGTGGCTAGAGCGAAAGTCGACGGTCATCGAGCCGGCTGGAAATTTGTCAGACACCACTTGAGGACACTACTTGAGGACATTTATAAAAACGTTTAACACTCACTTTATCCCCCTTTATGGGCTAAATTTTGGAAAAAATATTCCTAGTGGGTGCTTACGCCATAAGACCACCACCTAAGCTTTCATATTTCAATAACTCTGCCCCGTATATCTCTGGAGCAAGACCGCGCATAGCGGCAGAGAAGGGATGGAAATGGAGTTGGCAGAGCGAAGCAGTACACGAAGGCTAGTAACTGCAATCGCTTCCCCCTCCAACTAATACCGTTCTATCGCACGTGTTCATTGGTCGAGCCGTCTCGCGTTACAACTTGCGCAGAGACTTGTTTCCGTTCGCTTGCTCCCGAGATAAACGTGACAGTGTATAGGTCCAGGGGTTTGGGCTGTTGATGAGTCAAAAAGGGCGAACTCTTTTACACTGGCAAACGGGAGGAATGGAGGAGGGTGGTTTTTACACAATATAAATTCAAATTGCATGCATATTTATATTCTAGTTATTCATCTTTCAAACCAGCACTGCCGAGTTCGATTACCTGTGACGTCACGGTATCGCGAGCACAACTTTCGGGCTACTTGACTAAGATGTAGCGTAAAGCCTATAAAACCAGAGGAAGGGGGGAAGTGGTGATGGGATCGATGCGCTGACCCCACGCGTCACCCAATGAAAAGCCACCTTCCCGACTTTTGGCCCTCCTGGGGTTTTGTAAAGGAGTTCGGTTCACTTCAGTCTTTGATCAAAGAGTCATATATACGGTAAGGGGCCTAAATGCCGTTCCTCTCTCATATTTTCAGCAGCCTTCATCTTTCTCCTAAAATGAAATACACTGTTGGTCTGAAAGTTGGAAAATATATTATTTTGCCTTGCTAGTATGTAACTATGAAACATTTCATACTTGTGAAACTAAGAAATGGGTTCCAAATTTCTTTTCAAAATCTATTTTATTTAAGAAGACAATTTCATAGCTGCACACAGGCCTCCCCGATGGCGCAGTGGTAGCTTCTTCGCCTTGTAATCAAGGTGTCCCGGGTTCGATACCCGGTGGAGGCACATGGTGGTTCGGATACCACTTAAAGCTATAGGTCCAGTCCCGATTAGTGTTACTGTGCATAAAGTGGACTTAAAACACTAACTCAATCAATCAGTCATAACTACACAATTGGATAGGAAATACTATGTGCCAGCCTCCATGGCAGAGTAGTTTAGAGTAGTAATTACTACACTACAGAGTATCGCAGATTACATGTTAAAGTTTGATGACTGGTGCCTCTCTAAGGTCTTCTTGGCTTACAATTGGTGCTGATAGCATGCTTGTCGTGGGCAATGGTTTTCTCTTGTCTGATAGGAATTTTAGGTATATCTGCTTGGAATACGGTGATCTTCTGGTGTAATTTCCAGGAAATGAAATTATGAACTCAAGTTGGACGAAATTGGGAACACTACAGTATGTAAAGAAGGTGGCTGCTAAAACCTCATACAGTAACAAATTACCTAAAATATGCGAGATCTGAAAACCGAAATAATGCTGCGAATTCAAATTTAAACGTGCTTAGACCCCAAACAACATGCATTCAAAACTTACTACCGCAAGAAATCGTCATGTCAAGAAAACTAAAAATCTCAGGAACAGGGATCACATGCAGTGTCTCGGGAATCTGTGAAGCAACGAAGAGAAGGGGAGGGGTGAAAGCGAGTGGGCGGAGCAAAGCAACGCGCTGCTGCAGTTTGCTGGTAGCTGCATCCGCGTTTTCCCCTCCATGCACTCACTTCCTCTCTCACGCGTTCATCGGTCGAACCTTCTCGAGTCACTACTTGCGCAGAGGACTTGTTTTCTTTCGCTTGCTCCAGAAATTATCGGGAATCTCTCATATTACTTGCGTCATTTATGATTATTTTTGTTACCATCTGGTGTGTGGTTACATTACTGTATTATTATTATTATTATTGCAGTGTACTTAATAAAATCTGACGCTTATGAATCTTGCGAAATGCAAACCTTCTTCTTGAATACTAAACGTTGGAAATTTTTAGACAACAAATTTCTGTCTCGTACATCTTGTGCAACAATATCTTGTTTTGAGTAATAATAAGCATATTGTTGTATGTTTTCTTATTTTACGTCGGCTTTCTGCCTGCCCCTTAGTTTAATCGCAACGATGAATATGAAAATGATCAGGTGAAATTGACGGTATCGAACCTTGAACTTTCTGGTTACGAGTTCGCGAGGAGTCGAGAAATATATTATTCCCTCATAAAACACATCGTCTTACTAGACAGAGAAGTATACGAAATGTGTAGAGAATATCAAGGCGGACAACTTTCCTCGATCACGTTTTTCTCTATTTGCGACACTTTATAAAACAGCAATTTTGTATAGTGTATACAACTTCGCAGCATGAGATGCATGATAGTATGAATTTATGCGTTAAAAGTTCTTTGCCCATTGACTGGCTTAACAACACAGGCAGATTTCAGAGACCATATGCAAGTCTTAATTTACCTCTGTGTAGAAAATTAACCTTTGAAGGTTTTGCTTGTAACCTCGATACAATGAGGCCTGTTCTACGATAAACTAAAAATCGCACTTGCTTGTCGGCACCCCTGGTTTCTCACAATAGAGATTTAGATTAGGGACTGGCGATTCGCTGACGCTAGGCTTTGGAAAGTTACTTTTAAAAGTAACTCCGTAACAATTGTAGTTACTCATTATGAAAGTTAGTTAACTTAGTTAAGTTACCTTTACCGTTACTTTAAGAAGTAATTTTAACTCACTTTAAAGTTCGTTTGTGGAACGAGTTGCATGCATGAACTGGAAGATTGTCACTGCTGTCTAAAATTAACATTAATTTCTATTAAATTATGGCAAAGCACGTAATTTATATAAGAAAATGTATAGGTTAGAAAATTGAAAGTAAATCCCTCTATTCGAAAAAAATTGGTCGTAACAATAATGCACATGAAAAGATTAAATTATTATTTCTATTTTTACAGTAAACCGTAATTTTGTTCATTACTATTGGAACGCTTAGAAAAGTAGCTTAATTTTGTTACTTATTACCTGAAAAAGTAACTGTTACTTGTAACCGCGTCTCAAGGAACTAATTAATTCCAATCACTGGCTGGTGCTTGCAATGGAACAAGTAAAGATAAAACTAGTTTATATCTGAAATATCCCCACTACTCAACCAAGATGAAAAATTTGAAACTACTTCCCCTTCATAAGAAAAGCAGTCTGGCGTTTCTTCCGAATTCTATAGATTATGCTACCTGTAGCTAATCATGGTCGACATAAAAGACTTCCACGGTAACGAGACGTAACGCGATAGGGAAATCTGAACTTCGATATCCGTCAACCAGGCGCTGCGACAAAGACCTGCGGAGCCATCTGGTGGTGGAACGAGGAAGCTCGAGCAACGAAATCTTTATCTTGACGTCGTAGCTCTTGGGAAAGCGAAAGGGAAAAATAAGCGGAATGTCGCATGTAGTTGCGGCGAAATCTTAAGGTTATAATTACAAGACGCATACTAGTCTTCTTGATGACCTTCAATAATTGACGATTGCACTTGTAGGTTTAAGTAACTGCACCAGAAGATGGTGATGACGAGTGTGTGCTGTTCCCGGAGTTTATGACTTGCTTGATGGCTGTGTGGTTACGGTCGTTGACTTCCAAATTTCCTCACTTCTGCAAAATGTCAAGGGCTCGAATTCCCGCTATTCTCCGGACGCAAAGGCATTTGTATAATTGCATAACCGAAACGCTAGTTTTCTCTCGTAGCATGCTAAGTTAATTCCAAAAACGAAATTCAATTTTAGGGTCGATCATGCTGTGTTTTAATTTTCGAAACGTGAAACAAACTAGGCATTCTGGATTACAATGTGTAAGTTATTTCAATTAATAATCGTCGAGTCTTTCTCGCAGCGGCGATTAGCCCAATACTAGATAAACCCGACACAATTAAAATTGTAAGGAAAACAACCACTCTGTTGTATTGGGTTTGTAGGTCAGAATCATTTATTTCATTAATCCCTATACAATCACGAGGTTTTGAGTTTTCTCGCTGCCGATTCATCGATTGGTTTTATTTTGCTTCGTTTTTCTGACACTTGTGGCTAATCGCGAAGATGAGAACGAATAGTGTAAAGATTAAATGGATGAAGGGAAAACCACAAGCATACATGGGCAGCACACAACGCAAGTCTCACAAAGAATTACACAGACTGTGAGTCCAGACGCCAGAGCCTCGTTGTCCTACAAGACTGTAGTTACTGGAGTGTAGTACTTGGTAATGAGGTTGACTTTTCTGTGTCTTCGTAGGTCACTCCCACTCTCCATTGTTAAACATTTCGTGTATCGTTTTAGTTTTCCGCCTACTTATTAATTTAACGATAATTGTAAATCCATTATTATTAAAATGAGGAGTCGTCTTCATTTGGTGACGTGTTTGAGTAAGCGTAGTGGTTATCGTAACGCTCTACGACGAGTGGGGGTCCTAACTGCGAATCCTGGGTAATGCATGGAGGTGTGTTTGTTCCGTCATCTCTTTTACCATTTCGGCATTCATCATCAGCCACATGATTTACTTAGATAGGTAGAAAAGCGACATCACCAAATATGATTTCGCTAAAGAGCTACGAGCTCGTATATTAAGGCTTTCTTCAATGATTGATTGATTGGTTTGATTTATTTTACTTCGCTTTTCTGCCACTTTTGGCTAATTGAGATGGTGAGGATGAGTGATGATATGATGAAATTAATGAAGGGACACTCTCAAAGAACATCCATGCCCAGACCAGGACTCGAACCCGGGGGCCCTTTTTTTTCCTTGAAAAGGGGGTTTAAAAATTATGGAACAGTTGATTTAAAATCTTCAATGCTTAAAGAAATGTTTCGAATTTTCTCCTTAATTAAATAATGATGATAATTTACCAAACTTATGTCCGTCAAAGTATAGGTTTAATTAAACATAAATTTGACTGGCTGTTCTGTATGTCTTTCCTGGAGAACTTCCAGTTTCCAAGGAATCATTTTTGATCGTCAAATTTGTAAAGCAATAGGTAATATTGCAGTTTTCCATGCAATATTGTTGATCCTGAAGATTGTCAAATATGTCTTCATGAATATCCCTCTCAATAACTGTATCTAGTGTTTTACATTATCGCCTATGCACTTCTTAGACCAGTTTTATTGTCAAGCTGTTCTTATAACTGAAGTATACCTCCATATTACAAACCCATAATGCTTTGGGCTTTATCTTCAAGCCTATAAACATATATTCTGCTAAAAATGCTGTCATTCTTGTTTGATTACTTGTTACAATTTTGGTTATTATTCAGTGACATTATTGAACGTTTAATGTGCCGGTTCTAACTTTTTGCATTTGCCGGTCGTTTGTCAAAACATGGGTTTTAATACGGAATATGCGGCCACAGCATTTTATGTTTAATAAATGTCAAGCTGAAATGATGATGATATGATTGTATCCGGCTGCAGTGGAATTCGGTTCATTAATAATGTGCAATTACATTTTTAAGTTTTCTCTTACAAAGTGAATGCTCATAATATAATCTACACCAGAAACGCTCTTGTTTATCTGATTTTCATCGTAGATATCATTACTTTCTCCAACATAAAGAGTTCTTATATATTTAGTAACAAGTAATTTTGTACTTTATATTTGTTATATTCGTGTTATCAATACCGAATCTACGCATGACTAATGTCACCATCTTAATGAATTTTAGCCACATAACTCGGATATTTTGCACAAAAAGTCGACGGTATTTATTTAATACTCATGAGCAAAAATTTAGGATAATGTAATTTCTTACTCTTCTACCCACCTGGAGTCCCGGGTTCGAATCCCGGCCTGGTTGTGAGTGTTTCTTCATCTGTTTAATCATATCTTCATTCATCCTCATCTTCGTGATTAGCCAAAAGTGGGAGATAAGCGAAGTAAAATAAATCAAAATAAAAAATGGATGATTCTCGTAGGTACCTGGCGCCCCACAACAGGACAAAACAAGTGGTAGATATTCTCGGTTTCCAGGCAGTCACCATCAAAATGAAACTTGCACCCATTGCACCTCTGATCTCACCTTTAATCCAGGGGCCAAAGAAAAACAACATAAAATTTCAAATTCATGCCGTTTTTAATATTCTCGATGAGTTCACCCAGTTATGTGTTGTAAACAATAATCGTACAAATCGATAAATAAAGATTATTCAGAAAATATTGCAGATACAAAGAAATTGTTTAGTATGGGAACGCATCTGTTATTGCATACTAACCTGATTGATTCTTTTGTTCCAGAATCTGAGAACAATTATATCTAGATTTGCTAGTTTCCGATTAGTACTCAATGGAGCATATAAGTAAACACAGCATAACAGTAAACGCCTATCCACATCTCCAAGCTGATTTCTATGGTCATTCTCGCAGTGGTTAACTCAGTTTCAGAAATATGTTAGGATGAACAAATCATTTATTTCAATGGTGTCATGTTGTCATCTCAGAGCAAGTGGATGGATACTGAAAGGCATGTCAAACGTTTTCCCCATAAATATTGCATTTTTTGTTACAGTTTGTTATAGTGTAAGGACATGAACTTGCTACAAATTTGTCTAGTTGTCTTGTAATAACAATAACTATTTGTTCAAGTCTTCAGTAAAAAAAATTAAAAGAACAGACTGTCTTCTCTTGCTGTCCCCATTTCAGTCATATCATTATTTTACATTTCTATTTGATATTCACTTTTCCGAACAGGCGAGGCCATTATTTCTCTGCCCTTGTTCTGGTTTCTAGGTTGAAGTTATGAATTTCTTATGATAGAGTCCGGTCGCTAACATCCTTCACGCTGCTTCTTCGTCATGAAATATTATAGCTGAACGCCATATCCCTTTGTATTATTTTCAGATCTATCTAAGGAGCATGTGGTAAAACGAAATCATATGTCTTTGTACGCATAAAAACACTTTATCAGTGTTTTCTTACCATTGACTTTTATTACGTTCGTATGCTTCGAGAAAATGGTAACCATTTATTAGTAATGTGTGAATAGGGATCGCAATTGAATTATTAAATTCTTCCACGTGAAAGTGCTCTTGGTACAGTTACTGACACTTCTGGGTTGTAAAGAAACTATTGAAAGGCAATGATGTTAAACAACCCCTTACTCATAGGCCGGTGAACAAGGTATCCTGGGTTCAATCCTCGTAGGATTTCTGAAAACTCAACAGTTTAGATTAGATTTTCGTTACGTGAAGTGAATTGAACCGATCAGTAGGAACTTTTGCCCTATTAAAAATTGTCGCCATTTGGATATTGTCTCTGTACTTGTTTGGATTAATTGTAATATTTAACATTAAATAAGCTGAAAGACTGTTAAACTAAAATATTTGAAAACAGTCGCTCCTTTTCGTCGTATTTTCTGTTAAGAGAACGATCAACCAAAGACTGACACCAGTTTAAAATAATAACATTCACAACTGCTGTAGACAATACATTAAGTAAGATTATATAGTTTTCGATAAACATGTACCGTAAAGTAAACAGCAGTAGCAATAATTTGAATTGAAGATAAATTATATAATAAAAATAAAGTGAAATCTTTATACAGGGTGCTCGGAAATTCCCCTTACAAACTCCTAGGGTAAGTAGAGGGGACTGAGTAGACAATATTTGGAACAGGAACCCACGTCCGGAAACGTACCGTTTCCGTGCTACAACCATGACAATGTGTCGGATGTGCCTGTGTTGCTATGCAACCGGGTAGGCATTACTTGACGTCAGAAGATCACCTGATGGCACGTGACGTCTACAAATTGTTGCGTTCCACTGTCGACACGGGTGTTGATCAATGAATAGTAAGTTTCTTTTTTGTTCCCTTGGCATTGTTACCAAATAAATTTGTTTGTATTATGGACTGAGTCACACGTCATTCACTTCTGTACCTTACGTAACACCTCATTTGACATGGTTGTAATAAATGATTACACTTTAGGTCCACCTTCTACCGAACCCAGGACTCCTTGGCCGTGTGTATGTGTGCGTTTTTTTTGTTTTTTTTTAGTTCAACAGTAGAGAACATAGCCAAAATTACACTAAGATGTGAGGAACATCATCAATGGAATCCATTGAATATGATCCTTCAAGAACAAAAAGGTAAATCGGAAGAGAGCGGGATTATAGTTGTTACGGTTTATTAACCATTTCCCCCTTACTCTGGTTGTTGCTTCAACGTTGACTTGACACGTGCTTTTTAAAAAAAATCTGTTGGAAGATGTATTTTAAGCTTTGTTATAAAATTCAATTTTATGTATGCAGACAGAAAATGCAATGTCAATGTAGCACGGGCTAAGAAAATGCACGTGGAAATTTCTTTAGTCGCCATATGGAGGGCTTCGTTGTTTATCAACGTGCCTCCTGCCTGAGTAACAATTGCCACTAATCTATAAATCCATAAGCAGCCACTCAGGCGCATCTGTGAGGGTCCCATGAAGGCACGTTCTCTGGATTCTGTAATTTAACTCGAACACCATAAACGCTAAAATATTGGAGCATTCCATTTTCACGGATGGGACAATCAAACTACAATTTTTATATTAAAGTAACTATTCTACTTATAGTTAAGCAACATTTTCTTACAGTATCTGTGCAATGAAATATGAAACTTAACACTATTGGTTAAACATAACTACCCTTAAAATACTTTCTCAGATTTATAGCTATATAAGTGAACAATTTTGCGTCACGGGTGTGACAGACGAAACACTGCCAATTTTCTTAATAATTTTCTTTTAATTTCTGTGAATTGTCAAATGATGAAAAATAAATTATTTTTTAATACAAAGAGTGAAGGTAATTGACCTTTGAATATTCTTGTGGAGTTGAGGAGAGAATGTAACAGTTAAAGGAGAAATTGTTTTTTGGTGTCACGGGTGGGACACAATACAAAAGTAAATTAAAAAGTTAAAATAAACTAAGAATATATAAAATACCTTCTACATTCTAACTTAATTGTGTATAATACTTGAATTTTTGTGCAAATGACAATTTTAGATTGTTCACTTACAATATAGGATAAAGTTACAGCATTGCATTTAATTTAAAAAATTGAGATTCAGTGGTACTGTGACATGGAATGCCCCCTGAAGTAGCAGAAAATTAATAATATACATCAAGCGGTCTTCATAATATTCTATCTATTCCCGTATAAAATCCACTTACTTCTTTCAAGGTTGAAAAGTTGGATGTTACAAGGTGAGGGAAATTACTTGATAGTCAGTAGTATTTGTAATCAATATACGAATGAAGAAACTAGATTTACTACTTCTGCTCAACGCAAGCTTCCGATCTATTATTGGATACATCAAGCACGCGAGCCTCTGATGAATAAAATTACGCAATAAGCTTATTGATCATTAGATGGTCGGTTTCCAGAAATACGGCAGAGCTCAAGGCTAAAAAAGAACGCAATAAGTAATGCAGAGCTCATTGTAAAGTTTACGGAACAACTTCCTTTGTTTAAACTAAAAGATCTGAATAGCAAATTATAGATTTTATAAAAGCTATCCCGTTCATAGCTTTGTTTGCAATTTCATGTTAGTCCACTTTTATACCCAGATGGGCTATTTGGGACTGGAACTACAGTTTAAAGTGAGATCCGAACCACTATGTGCCTCCATCTAGCATCGATCCCGGGACCTCTTGATTACAAGGGGGCGACGCTTTCGGGGAAGTCCGCCTGTGCATTGTACAAGGACCAACACATTCTCGGTCTTTGTGGAGGTCATGTGATCAACACCACACGCCGGCCGCCTTTACACCCAAATCTCCATTGATTAGAAGCCGGTGAGCTCCAGAGGCGCTCTATGCAAGGGCATTGTCGAAATAATTCTGGCGTGACATCAACCACCCGGAGTTCGAACCCGGGTCTCCCGCACGGCAACTCAAGAACTTTCATCCGGAAATTTGTCTCGTTATGTATATACAATAGCCTTTTCAGCGCACAATCAAGATATTTATTTATGTAGCCGATTGGATTTTTGTAACGCGTTACCAAACAGTGATCCTACGTTCGAATTGTGGGAAATGCATAAGTGCTATTTCTTCATGCTTGCACCTTGACCTCACGTATCATATTCATCTTCATTGTTGCGATTAACTCGGAACGTGAAACAACCACACTGAAAATGCAAACAAACTTGTCAATATATATTATACATACATAGGTTGTACACGTCCATTAGTGTTGCCCACGGGACGAGACGGGACAGGCTTTTAAAAATTCGAGACGAGACGAGATTGATCATGTATCCCGAGACAAACGAATATTTTCGAGACGAGACAACATTTTACAGCATTTCCACGAGACGAGACAGGTCAAAGTCTCGTGGGCAACACTAACGTCCATGCTTGAAACTAGTTACGTAAGTTGTATGTGCATGGACATATACTTATTTTGGCGAATTATAGTTACAAAGAACGTGATGATAATTTTTAGAATATCAAGTTGGGTAGGATGCATACATATTACCAGCAAATTGTCCATCAATGAGTTCTTTGCAAAGAGTGATTCAAGAATTGCAACAAAATGCTATGGAAGCAGTTGACAACCTCTGTCTCAGCATCACTACAATTCCGTTCTTTGAAAACACGTAAGATATGAGAGACAATTTGCTTAGTAATAGTTTTGCATACCACTGTACAGTGTGTTTCTTACCGGTATAGTTGAAAAATGTATAAACATTTTTAATTTTGTGCCTGTGCCTGTCAGATATTACGTAAACATATGTCGTTGGCTTTTCACTGTCTACTTTGGAGCACACTTGAAAATATGAACGGGTCATCCCACTTCCACGGTGTGGCACCCTTCAAGTGCTGTGTGGTAAATAGGATCAGCACCATAAGCAACAAGTTTCCTGAAAGAAGCCGTGCAAGAGTAGCTGACGCCGCGTAACACCGAGAAAAAGAAGCCGAAGTGTCTCGGGCAGAACGAAGTCAAGAAGACGTCGCAGGCTCGATAATGTTTGCGTAACAAAAGGCCTCGCCGCGAAACCCGGAGAATACTTCCTCTTCTAATCTAGCGTGGCGGGTAAGTCTTTTAGCTCACGAGAAGGCTACGGTACGCGTCCGTTCGAGGAAACTTTGCCATGTTGCCATGAGTTTGAAAATGTTCGGCGAGGACGAACCTACCGTGCCTCCCCGACCAGGCTACGCGCTCATGAAAAAGTGAAACAGCTTCGGACATCATGAAAAATTCCTGCCCCACTTTTCTTCTTCCTCGAAAACTGCTGAACAGAATATCGCTCTTGAATATCTACTATGTCAGAAACCAGCCCAAGGGCGCTTCGCGACCCGTGTGTGCCCTGTTGTAAATATGAGACCGACACGTGTGTAGCTTCGCGCGGAAAGAGTGCGCCATGTTCAACTTGTACAAGTCTATGTCCAAGCAGGACAAAGCCGAAGGTGTCAGCAGGCCCGAGGAGGACGTCATAGGACACGACCGGTTCTGCCAGATTCGACCTTCGAGGAGTTCAAGAAGGCGAAGATCTGCGTTGCCCAAGAAAACGCAGTCGATTGCATCGTTCAATTCCCCCAGCGTGTTTCAAGTTTCCTTCTCGTTCCGCGGCTCGGGGGTGAAGTCTTCCGGTGAAGATGATGATTTTCTCGGGGAGAAAGTTCCCCTTCGTTCCGGGGATGGACGGCCTGTGACGGGGGAAGACCAAACATCCGCTTCCTCTCTCGCGAAATTATTTTCTTGCGTGTCCATTGGTGGAGCCAGCGGTGCGCGCAGGCAGACCTCCGGGAGGTGAGTACACACTTTTCTGTCATGCCAACGCACGTGTATCAAGCAAGAACCTCACAGAATTACTGCACGATTTATTAAAATTCTTCTTAAACTCTTAAATTCAAGCACATTCTCTAATATGTTTTAAAATTCAAAACATAAAAATTTTTGGTCACTATATATTTTGAGTGTATTTTGGCACAGACTAATTTCATTTGAATCTGGATTTTTTTTTTTGTTATTTAGTGCCTTCTTTCTTCCACTTTTGGCTAATCGCGACGGTGAGGATAAGTGACGATTAGATTAAATTGATGAAGGGACACTCTCAAAGAACACACATGCCTTCACCGGGATTTGAACCCATGAACTTCGGTGGCGAGACCGAAAGTCTGCCATTTAACCCGCCTGGCCATCGATCCGGCTGTAACTGGCTCTTATATTCCTCGTCGTTTCATACTTACTTGAAAATATTTTTTATGAACACACAATTTGGTTTAATTCGCCTGTATAGATTCAATGTCAATACAATTTTTAACTTATATTTAATTGTTATTTATTGAACAAGACACAAAGTTGGGTTAACAAAAAAATCTGAATAAGTTATTAAGATATGGTATGAGTTTTCCATATTTCTTATCTGAGACATTTTTAACTACAAATTTTATTATTAAATTCGTACAAGCGTCCATTGGTTTATAACTCTACTCAAAATTCTATCATAACGCTATTAATTTTATAATCAGTTACTTTCCGGGAGTTTCTTGTAATATCTGGCTTCTTATAACTAAGCACAGAACAAAATGGATTGTTTGAAAAATTGCTAGTCTATTGTTTATTACTATTAAGCAACTAATATATTTGCTAAATTTATCATACATTTTGAATTACATCATTTCATTAAGTGAACAACATAACAACATACAACAAACATAATGGTGACAACTCGGCTAGATTGAAGGAAATTTTATACACAAAATGAACTTCGCGGTTCATTACAGAATGGCAATCGTTATAATGGACAAGGTTGGATGAGAAATAATGACAAGATGACGTGCTAGTTGGTAAGATAAACACAATGCTGCATGCAACGCAAGCGTACTTACGTATGAATTAGGCACGCAAGTTAATATAAAATAGTATGAGTATCAAACACAAAAAGAACAGGCATTCTGAAAGCCATGCATGGTGATTCATGCCTGAAGCTAGATGCTCAATATCGTGTAACTCCTAACGTTTTTGTGTTGGCCCAACGTTGTTAATCCACTCCTAAAATTTGTGTTAATAGGAATTCAGTAGAGTTCCTACTTTTCATTCAAAAAATGACACATGAAAAGATTAATTCGTCAGAGTAATAAACGACAATTGTAAGAGACCTACTGAGAGCTCAGTGGTCACGCAATCGTATTGAAATCAAGGAGTCACTGGCAGGGCATACGCGTATTTAAGTGCATCGGATTCCACTTTGAACTGTAGGTTGAGTCTGATTTTTATTTGAAAAACAAAAGTACTTCTGAGATTGGAACCAACATTTCCTTTCACAAAAATATGTATCGTTTAGTGCTGAAAATATGTTTTTATGCTGTTACAATGAAGTAACATATTCCATAAGTCTGATTTTTCGTAGAATTTGCCTTTTATTAATTTACATATATATTTTCTTCCGTACACCCTTGATTAAAATGGCATGGAAAACGTCAAGATACAGAATAGTACAGAGTTATTATATCAATAAAACAAAACACAAATACACATTGTTTAGTACTATAACTGACATTATTACATCATTAAAACAAGAATAAAAATAATAGACGGATTGTTTATTGGAAAGTCAGGCATAATTTTATTATTTGAAGCGCTCGGGTGTAATACATGGTGACAATTTGGTCATTTCCAAGTTAATTAAGAAAAAATGTTATTAGGAGCTAAATTGTTTTCGTGTCACGTTTACCAATTTCAGAAGACTTCACTGAGTCCAAAGCAAATGGTATGACATGTCAATTTTATTCGAAAACCGAAGCACATTTCACTTTGTAACTGATAAATGACCAAAATGTCACTTACCATGTTTTACACTCGAGCCCTTCATTTATAAATTGGTTTGTCATTTGTTGTTCGTTCTCTTAATAAAACGTACGGCAAAACATAGTCACTCCTTTCCACAGTTGCTGTAGACAATGCATTAAGAACACATTGTTTATTACATTGGAATTTTAGGCAGGGAGGCTGTTATGTGACTCTTTCATGAGAGTTACATGTGAAGTGTATACAAATTGAGCAGTACCGATTGTGCATGTTTCTAAGCTATATTGTTATCTTCAATTAATTCTGCGAGACTTTAGATTTTTCTCTGTCTTTGGGAGTTAGCAGTTTTATGTTATGAGGCAGCTTGCTGTAGAATATTTTATCTGCATTCGTTGGTGATTGTTTTGAGATATTGAGTTTGTGCTGTTTTTGGTAGTAATTCCTACTGTTGTGATTATGTATTTCACTATTTTTGGCCAAGTTCGTAGTATTTATAATAAACTTTATTGACTTATAGATGTATGGAGAGTACGTACACTGTCATTATTTGTTTCTCCCTGAATAATTCTTTGCAACATGCACTATGGTCTAGTTTGTACATTATTCTGAGCGGTCTCTTTTCATGCATTAGTATTCTGGCTGTATTATTATAAGATGCTTCCCTCTTGTTATTATGCCATATTCTGTGTAGGGGTAAATTAGTATTGGGTTGGTGCGAATGAAATGTCCGGCTCAGGTGCATCATTGCCAAAGGCCAAAAAAATCAAAACTACAATACCTGGTTAATCAAAATAGTCGCCGTCTGCAGCCACACATTTTTGTCATCCCTCAGCCAACAATTGGATTCCATGGCGAAAGAAGTCTGGAGTCTGCGACGCAAAGATCTCCTCAACGGCATGTTGCACCGCCCGATCATCAGCAAAGGTCTTCCCTGTCAGGAAGTGATCGAGATGCCGGAAGTGATGGTAGTCAATGGAAGAGAGGTCGGGAGAATATGCTGGATGAGGAAGGGTTTCATATTGCAACTGATGGAGAGCCTGCACCGTCCTTTGTGCGACATGTGGGCGAGCATTGTCGTGCAACACGAGGACACCATGTCTGTGGACCATTGCTGGATGCTTGTGGAGAAGTTTGTGGTGCATTTCATGGAGTTTAGCACTGTAAAAATTTGCATTGATGGTTTCACCTCTCCTGAGAAAGACATGATGGATCACACCCACCATAGACCATACCAGCAACACCTTCCGTGGGTGGAGAGGTGGTTTCGGAAACCGCCCTGGACGTTGATCACGATCCAAACATTGTCCTGATATTTTATGATTGTCATAGCAGATCAATTTTTCATCTGAAGTGACAATCCGATGCAGGAAACCATCCCGGTTATTCCTTACACTCAAAGAACTGCACACCTCCAGACGGCGAGTCTTGTTGGCCGGTGTCAAATTATGTGGTATCCATGAGTCCAACTTTTTCACTTTACCGATCACACGGAGCCGCCGAACGACAGTGGTATGGTGTATGCCTAACTCGTCTGCAATGGCACGAACACTTTTCTGAGGGTCCGCTTCCACGGGGTTCCTGAGGAGCTTATCCGAACATGATGTTGGTCGATGGCCACTGGGTTCATTTTGAAATGCTGTGTCACCGGAACGAAATTTGACAAACCAGCGGCGAATGGTTCGTTCATTTACCATTCCTAGCCCAAATGCACTGTTAGTGTTTTTAGCGGCTTGCTGAGCAGAATGTCCCAGTTTGAATTCGTAAAGACAAATCACTTGCAGTTGTGTGCTCTCCATGGTGCACTTTCAGACGACCCTGTTCAGCAACATACTGCATCCTGACTTTCTGGATGCTCCAGCCTGTTTGCTGGACGTATACAGAGTTCATGACATTAGACCTGTGACCTCAGTCAATCCCTGTGTTGTGCTGTTGAGGTGAGTTTCCCACCTGACGTCAAAGCGGACATTTCATTCGCACCAACCCAATAAGTAATATGCATTTGGTAATTTCTGATAGATTATACTCAGCCAGTCGCTTTAGCAGGTATTACCCCAGATGTTAATTTGCTCTTCTCATGTTAATTTTTGATCTAGTGTTATGCCCAGGAAATTCACTGAAGATACAGTTTCTACACTGTATGTGTGCATGGTATATACATAGAGTTTGTCTCAAATCCATGTTTCGGATTGTACATTTTGTTTTATCGATGTTTATTATTAATCCATGTGAGGTTGATATTTGTGCCAGTTGATTCTAGTTCTGGAATACTGTTCACTTCACTCGCAACGTCTTCGCACCAATGTCTAAAATAGAATTGGGGCCCCTTCGAGTAGTCGCAAGATACTAAAAGTGGCCAGTAAGACAGTATTGAAGAACAATAATGCTAATGTGTGAAAGATAGCCAAGTTATGATTGCATTGTGGTAAATCGTTTTTTTCTTCTCTTTTACTTTTTGATCATTTTGCGTCATTTTTCTACCTCCACGTAAAGGCCTATTGCACAGTGGTTCAGGTTACAACCTACAATTACTGTAGGTTGAGCAACGGTTAACCTATCTGCGCATAAATTGAATTTAAAACAAACCTTTCCGAATTTTTACCTTTTGGGTTAGTCACGAATTCACACCAAACACTCCACCACATAGGCTGGTTTTGAATAAACACTTTATCTCCTGACAGACATACTTTCCACGCTCCCTGTTGCAACTAAGCTGTAAAAATGGGCCCATCTCATTGTAGTCACGCTCAATCTCAACTGCTTAAAGCAGGATCTACCGTATACAGAGTGCCAGTGAAAGTAAGCTGTTGTCCCAGTCCATTCTTCTAGGAAATTATTTTTACGAATTCAAACCACAACTTAGATCTTTTCAATTTTATTTTTAACAATGCCAGAATATAGAATTCTAATAGACACCTAGTTAATATTTTCCTTTCCTTTTATATCAAATTCAAATAAATTTATATCCTACAACTTAATTGATTAATAATTGGGGGACAATACGTGAGTAGTGCCCGCGGCCATACGACCGAGAATTATAGATTAGGTTCCTGGATACTGAAACTAATAATAATCTAATTATCAATTGAAAATAACAAACCTAATATTGAACAAATAAATAAATATCTAACTAAAGAATTAGAAGGAACCCCAATTTACTTACATCCCCCATCGGATAGACACACTCACCATTCACGTGTACAGTAAGAGTTACTCCACTCTTTCCCCCTTAACGGATGCCTCCCGACTGAGCAGGCTTGATTCTTCCTCACGGCTCTGAGCATGCTAGCCAATCAAATGAGGCAAGACGTCATACAATGATACCAACTCACTTTGTGGGCAGAGGGTTATACTGTCCAACAGGCATATTTTGTACAACAAAAACCCATTACACGCACTCCACTCTACATTCTTGTAAGTTTCCTTTGAGGCACTTAGTTGTTTATACGATCGTAAAATATCAGATTGTGGTAATGCTGTCTTTCCACAGAAGTATTAACAAATTTGAAAATAAATTTCAATGCCCCTAGTTTTTTTATGACTTGACTGCATGAATATTTACCGAGTTGTTTAAACACAGGAGTACACAAGAAAATACCTAATTTTACATAAGGAACTGATATTAAAACTAATTTAAGGAAGATTAATTAAATCAATGACTGATAACAATATTTTTGATCAAAAGACCACCATGTCTCAGAATTGTTGGCTAACTAGCTCTGTAACTGACTGTTTGCATTTATTCCAAAGTTTCAAAGTTTAAATCCAATTTATGAACAGAATGGACCTACGGTTTAAAGAAGCACTATGTGCCTCCACCGGATCAAACCCGGGACCCATTGATTAAAAGGCGATAGAGTTACCACTCCGTCACCAGAGAGGCCCTCACTACTGCAATTCTACGACAAAAAACATGAGATAAACATTTAGTTGATCCATTACACATAAAAATGGTATTGAATTTATATTATTTGTTTAGTAGTGGAAGTCATATTTGATCCATTCTCTATCTCTATTTTTTTAAGACTTTGCACAATACAGATCCTGCTGATCATATAGTTGTGGTAGAATCCATTGTTTTCAGTAGAGTACGTAATACTAGAATATTAATACTATATATTTAATTCAATTCGTTCTTATACGGAAATTTGATCACAATTTCATATTCCAGTTCTGATAACAAACAAACTTGACATTATTTTATTAGGAGGGGTGGTGAGAATAGTTTCTAAGATGTGACTAAATAAGAAATTAATTAGTAGTACGTCCATACTTAAATACAGCCAGCCTGTACAGTACACGGTCGTAAGTTTTCAGATTTTTCCTCAACCTGAATAGATAGTTGAGGTGTGAATTATTATCAGAAACCCTTGATATTAGTGATGGATTTTGTTAGGATCTTACAACAAAATCTATCGCTACTTGGAATGTCATCTGCAGCAATTTTTCCTCCATTTTTGCAAATCAATAACCTCTACAGAGTGAAAACAAATGGAGATTTCATTCCCTCTCTGTTGGCTTGACCTCATTGTTTAAACATCCTGGCACGTGTGCCAATGGCGATTTCGCCTGGCAATTTGGGTTTTATTTTCTCATCTTTATCTGACATAACGGAAAAGCTGATGAAAAGGGAAATGAATATGATGAAGATAAGGAGTGTCTGTAAGCTCTAGTACAATAAGGAGGAAATATAACCTTGTGTATCTTGATTAAAGAAAAAAACTTTGCAACTTACTCATTTAGTTGCCTCATTGACATATGCCATATTGACATACATATAGTCCAGGCAAACTAAAGCAATTTTAACTCAAACCTGGGCAAAATTGCTTCAAAAGGTTTCTAAACTATTTCTAGCTCAGGAATCATTGCTGAATAACATATCCAAAATCAGACAAAATCGGACCACGGGGAAAAAAAATGGATTTCAAAATGGCGGACTGGCTACTGTGAATTTCTTAACATTTTATGTTTATTTGTGAATAATTTTTAATATTTTGTGTATTATTACTTATAATTGTTTTTTTCTTGCTGTGTCAAATTATATTTTGCCTTTTAAGAACGTAAATCTCTGAATTGTGTGCGATTTGTGAGAAAAAAATTGGACAATGGACAAGATGTAGTTAAAATATTATCACCACGAATGATCAACATTGCATGCGACTTGATAAATGCTGATAGAACCGGGTCGTAACGATTTTCTGTTGCAAGCTATGGTGTAGATTCTCTCCATCATTGCAGAAGCCGGACATCACAGTTACGTCAATTCCTTACACCTGTAATTGCAGAAAACGTTGTTTATCGTCTGAAAATCCAACCGTGCAGAAAATGTTCCTGAAAGGTAAATTTGTGACAACATGAAGTGACAGATTATGGACCGGACTCGGATTGAATTTTGATTTTGTTTGAAGACCACTTTATGCAGAGAAAGGCAAATTGGGCTGGACCTACAGTTTAAAGTGGGGTCCGAACTACTATGTTCCTCTACCGGTATCGAATCCGGCTGGGTCCAACACGGATCAGACCTCGTAATAGAACAAGCACTAGAGCATTCCCTGCAGAGCAAGGGAGGACTGACAAGAAGAAGCGGATTTACAGAAATCCAGAAGGCAACATGGATATTGTGCATACACCTGTGTTCCACTTATAACTTAGCAATGCAAGAATATATATAAGAAGAAGGGTGCGGGATGAAAGCAACGAAGTGCTGCGCGGTGTAACGGCCGTAAAGCAAAACGCTTTCTGCTGCCAATTTCTTCTTTTATTCTTAACAATGACCAGTGTATTGTTTTACACAAATAACAAATAATATTGCACGTTTATTTGTCTTTTGATGCTACGAAGAACAGAAAAAAATTAAAACAAATTTAAACATACATTTTCAAAAAAACATGCAAATAACCACAAACTATGAAACATCATCTATCAAAATGTGTTTTAAACAAGTCTGAAAAACATGTTTAAAATACTTTGTTTTAAACGTTTTAAACATTTGTAAAAAAAACAAAGCCATGTGTTTTAAACTTTTCAAACAAGTTGTTCTTGAACACATTCAACACTATGCAGAGTTCCCCTAGACTTGCGAGCTGACATGTTTACTACGGAACTACTGGACCGCGAATGAGCAGTCGAGTCGCCCCTCCCGTGGATGCCCCTCCCCTCCGCATGTTCATTGGACGAGGCGCACACCCTTCAATATGCGCCAAGAGCGCGTTCGCGTTCTCTTACTCCAGAGAATCCGGGAAAGGAATATAGATGATGTCTTACGAAATTTGTGCGTATCCTCGTGCATTATTCGAATGATAAAGAATGTTCAGGAGAGCAGTCGCAGTTGTCATGCAACACTCCAATACACCAACAAGTCACAAATGGAAGAAGCTGAAGAAATTCAGAGTACAAGCCAGTGCGTTTTGGGTGATAGATCTCTCCAACATTCCGATCCCATGGCGAAACACAGGAGAATATTGCAATCCCCTGTACAGATTTCACTCTGAAAACAGATGGATGGCCTATCATTGTTTTTGATAGCTACACAGGTTTTCCCATGATCAAGAGCATAATTCTCAGAAGATTCTGCACTCCATCGCTAATGAAAACAACCACCAAGCAATTATTTCGCTCATAGGTGAGACGTTGAAGAAGCACCGAAGTGCTGTGTACAATGCAGGATGCTCATGAGTACATCGTTCGTCCTGCAGTCTCATCATCACAAAATACAAGTATTTGTACAACATTAATAGAGGGAAGAGGCAGACTTGCTTCTGTACCATGCCAAGAACAATGGTTTCAAGTCGTACTATCACAGTGACATAATACGGGGACAATCTCCCAATACTGTGTATGATATCCTCGAAATTCAATCATTGTTGGGTCGTTTCATCCGCAAGCTGCTCCTGTTTCTATATGTTTTCATGGACTGTAATACCATACCGAGAATTTTTTCTGGCCTCCCCGATGGCGTATTGATAACGTCCGTCGCCTTGTATTCAATGGGCTCAGGGTTCGATATCTGGTGGAGGCACATATTGATTAGGATCCCACCTTAAAGTGCATGTCCAGTCCTGATGAGCGTATCTGTGAATAAAGTGGACCTAAAACATAAACTCAAATCCACATCCACAATGTGCTCACTTGGGAAATCCTCAGCATTAGACAAACTGATGAAGGTAACTGAACTCCGCTCAGCTGCAAATTCATTTTGTTTTCATTCCTGCCAACATTCAGATATTGAAGCCGTTGAGAGAATATAAATGCTTAGCCTATGTTGTATGACCACGAGTCGTTGGAACCCACAAAGGAATTACATATGTCGTCGAATGTTAATTGAAAACATAGCTGCAGGTTAATCTTTTGTTACACCTGAGTGTTTTGTCACCTACCGATTAGTCTACAAAGTACCATAGCTTTCGCATACACTTTCAAATAAGAATCTGTAAGTGTACAGTGAAGAGCAGGAATTAAATTCAGTGCAAGAAAGAGCGAGGTGCTAATAACAGCAAGAAACAGAGCTATTAACGAAAAAAGATGGACACGGAAGTGCTGAGGGTAGTGGAAAAATCTATCAAGAGTGGACTCTATCAAAGCGTTCGTAGATTAATTTGGAACAGGGATGTACCTATGAAATGCAAGAAGGTAATATACAACACATACTATGTGCCAATAATTACGTATGGAACAGAGACTTGAACAATGACAGAGAGAGAAAAAAAAAGTGCAGGCAGTGGAGATGAAATTTTTAAGGAGTATATTTGGGGAGACTAGAAGGGATAGAATAAGGAATGAGGAAATCAGACAGACAGTGGGGGTTGTGAAGCTTCAGGACAGGATAGATCAGGCACAGATGAGATGGTTCGGACACATGAAGAGGATGGATGCAGAAAAGACTACCAGTAAGAGCATACAATGCACAAGGAGTGGGAATAAGGCCAAAGGGGAGACCAAGATGTCAGTGGAAAGAGCAGATAGTGGAGAATGTTAGGAGAAGAGGACAAGATTGGAACACCGTGGAAAGATATGATTGGTGGAAGACCAGGAAAATATGGAGAGGATGACTTCTATACCGACTCAGCCAGAGGCAGGAAACGGCGAAGGGTGATGATGAAATGTACATAAGATATGATGTGTACGCTAGTGTTTACAGGTGGGGTTGGTATGTAAAGAATAATTCCTGCTATGGAGGGGCTGTTCACGCACTAAATCCAGATTTCCTACTTAAGATGATTTGCTGCTCCTGCACGACGAACCTTGATGATACTTCACGATGTGGAATCGATTGTCCTCTTCAAAAGCTCGTGGCGAGTGGTTGCAATGATAATATGATGGCAGTCATTAGTGTACGCAGGATTATTTTATTTGGGGGGGGGGAATGAAGGTTGGAATTATAAAAATGGACATTACCTACGTTCTACTGGGGGATGCACAATAAAATATTTTGTGTAGTTGAAACTTTCACTCAAAATTGAAATCTAAGGATTGATTTAAGAGAGATTTGCATTTAGCATTTTGATTCTTCCCAATCTCTTTGCTGCTTTCATTTAAACATTTTGATATTTCTCAAAATTCCAGGAGGGACTGTAGCCCCCCTCCATGTGTACGCTAGTGTTTACAGTGATTAAAACGATTAATTAAACTTTGTGCATCCTTAGAAGTTGACTTTATAATTAAGAGAAGTTAAAAAAAAAATATTTGAAGTTATTGTTATTTTGTCAATTTCTGACTTCTATAAGTAACTTTTAATATCAAAATTACATGAGAAATGGTATATTGTTGAAAGATACACGTACTTTTAGTTTAAATATTATTAAATGTAAATACAACCATTACCTCTCTCTAAAATGGGTATTTTTTTATTTTTCTCTTTTGTAGAAAACAGCCAGTTCGCCATTTTGAAATCCGTTTTGGGGGGGTTTCCCTTTGTCCGATTTCGTCTCATTTTGGATATGTTATTCAGCAATGAATTCTGAGCTAGAAATTATTTATAAATCTTCTAAAGCAATTTTTCCCAGGTCAAAGTGTAAATTGCCTGCACTAATATGCCTTATGTATTTAACTAACAGAACCCTGAAATTGTATGTTCGAGTCTCGGTCATTGTGTTTGCTTTAACATACATCTTATCTTTCCGATTAGCATAGAAGAGCGACGTAAATAGAAAAATAAAACAAGTATTACAGCAAGCTCGTTCTAATTCCAAGCTTTGTGGATTTCTACCGCATTTTTTCGACATTACGGCATTTCATAAAAATTGCATCTTTACTTTTAAACAAATTACTTTGACTTTTTTCGGAATGAGTATGATCAATTTAACCGTCGACAGATGTTACGGAAAGATGTGGCTATTCCAGATTCACGTTTGTTATCTACTAGATTGAGTCAGTGAAGTAAATGCTTTTTCCCTTTTGTTATTCTGCAAAGTTGCGTGGATTGTTGACAACTTTGCGTATATGATAGTCAGCAGTTTCTAACAAACAGAAGATAACGAAAGAACAGAACAACTCTGTTGATAAGTGCGTATTAACTCCACAATTTGTGTATGCCAATTTCCTTGGAATTCTTGCCGCTTGAAGCAATTAAACTATTCCATCTTTATAAAAAAAAAAACAATGTTTGTTTTTGTTTAAAGTACGTTCCTGGGATATATACCCTTCCAAACCGTTAAAAGCACCAATACCCTTGCACTAATTGATGGCACTGCAGAAATTCTTATTCTTCACCTGCTGTAGCCCTACTTGCCACATGTTGCACCTGTAGACGTGTTAAGAGATGATAGAATGACTACATTAAAAAAAATCAATTTCATTAAAAAAAAAGCAGTAGACTTTTCACATTCAAATATTTGCTTGATCAGTGAGTTGTTCTACGTCACGTATTAACTAACTAACTCCCTAGCCTTCTTAAACCCGGAGGTTCATGGCTGCAGCAACACAGGCCTTCCATCTTTCCCTATCTTGAGCAAGTTCTATATACTCTTTTCCATCCCTACCGATTTCCCTTAGGTCCATCTCAACGTTGTCCCTCCATCTTCGTCTTGGCCTTCCTACAGGTCTCTTACCATCAGGTCTTCCAACAAGAATCCTGCAAACTCCTCTTTCCTCTCCCATTCGTGCCACATGGCCTGCCCACCTAAGTCTTCTTGATTTAATTATTCTAATAATATCTGGACATGAATACAAATTATGTAGTTCTAAATTATGTAACCTTCTCCACTCACCTGTCTCCTCATCCCTTTTAGGTCCAAAGATTTTCCTAAGGATCTTATTTTCAAATACTCTCAATTTATGTTCCTCTTTCAATGTAAGGGACCAAGTTTCACATCCATATAATACTACATGCAAAATTACTGTTTCGTATATTTTAACTTTTAGTTTCTTAGATATTAAACGAGAAGACAAAAGTTTATGAAGAGAGAAGTAACATGCATTTCCTGAATTAAGCCTACTTTTTATTTCCTCTTTAATATAATTTTCATTTGTTAATATTACTCCTAAGTATTTGAATTTGGAAACTGGTTCAAACGAGTTGTTATCAATAATTAGATTTTGATTATTACCTAACACTTGGTTTCGGCCTGTAAGCATATATTTAGTTTTCTCTTTGTTAACTTCCAAACCTCTCTCTTTAGCAGTTTTGAAAAATATTTTAGCATTATTCTTAATTGTATTCACATCATCCCCCAGTAAGTCTACATCATCTGCATATGCTAACAACTGAGTCACACCATTTAATTTTAGTCCTTCTTTAGTTTCTTTTACCTTCCTAAAAGCATATTCTAAGGCAAAATTAAAGAGCAATGGAGATAATGCATCTCCTTGTTTTAACCAATCATGAATTGTAAATTTGTCAGACATATTAATACCCACACGAATTTTACTTTCTGTTTCACTGGTGCATATTTTTATCATACTAACAAGCTTCTTAGGTATTCCAAACTCTACTAATATATTACATAATTTATCTCTTTTGACCGAATCATATGCTTTTTTGAAATCAATGAAAAGCTGATGGACATTTTGATTATATTCCCACTTTTTTTCAAGTGTCTGTCTGATGTGAAAAATTTGATCTGTAGTTGATCTGTTACGTTTAAATCCACATTGATAATCACCTATAATTTCATTAGCATATGGGGTTAGTCTTGTTAAAAGAATGTTAGATAATATTTTATATGTTGTTGAGAGTAGAGAAATTCCACGGTAATTATTGCAGTTCATTTTATCACCTTTTTTAAACACAGGAACAATTATGGATTCTTTCCAATGTTGAGGGATTTCTTCTTTATTCCATATTAAACAAATTAATTATGAATTTGACATATTAATGAATTTCCACCATATTTAATTAACTCAGCTGGTATTAAATCAATGCCAGGTGCTTTGTTATTCTTTAGCCTTTTAATAGCATCTTTAACTTCAGTCAAGTTAGGTTCTGGACCTAAAGGTTCTGCTGTGTGGACTTCATTTACTTCTGATTTATCTCCTACATGGACATTTAAAAGGTCATTAAAGTAGTTCTTCCATCTATTTAAAATATCGCTTGGTCAGCTAGAATATCACCGTATTTATCTTTTATCAAGTTTACTTTAGGTTGCCACCCCTTTCTAAACTCATTTACACCTTTATATAAATCTCTGATATTTTTATTTTTGCTGTTTGTTTCAATTTCGTTAATTTTGCTTTTCAAGTAATCTCTCTTTTTACTTCTAAACGTGCGGTTAAGTTCTCGCTTTATTCTATTATAATTGTTTATATTTGTATCATCAGAGTTATTTAACCACCTAAGTCTAGCCTGATTTCTTATTTTTATTAGATTATGACATTCATTATCAAACCATGGCTTACTTTTTCTCGGTTCTATTGCATTACGTATGTGCTCCCAATTCTTATTTACGTCTGTTTCATTTATATTTTCATCATCATTTAAATCCTGCAAAACATCAAATCTATTTGACAGTTTAATTTGGTAATCTTTCTTAATTCTTTCATCAGTAAACTTTCCTGTATCAAATTTTAGAACTTTTAGATTTTGTTGCTTATGATTTATCACTGCGAGTCTTTCTCTTAATTTAGCAATTACTAAATAATGGTCACTGGCACAGTCAACACCTCTATGTGTACGAACGTCAATTATACTAGTATGCCTTTTCTTATCAATGAGAATATGATCTATCTGATTATGAGTTTTACCATCTGGAGAAGACCAGGTATATTTATGGATATCTTTATGTTTAAAAGTGGTACTTTTCACAATTAAATTCTTTGAGGTTGCAAAAGTAATCAATCTTATACCATTATCATTACTTAATTCATGAAGACTTTCTTTACCAATCGTGGGTTTAAATGTCTCTTCTTTGCCAATCTGTGCATTACAGTCACCTAACAGAATTTTCATATCATACTGAGAAAATTTATCAAAGACCTGTTCTTACTCTGTATAAAAATCATCTTTAGTATATCATCTTTATCTTCCGTTGGTGCATGTATGTTTAGTAAAATAATTTTACATCACCTACCCTGTGAAACTGCATATGATATCCTATCATTAATAAATTCTACTGTTTTAAGAGCCGAGATAATTCTATTATTTATGAAAAAGCCTGTTCCGAAATTATGATTTTCAGTACCACCATAGAAAAAAGTATAATTTTTAGTTTTACAATTCCCTTCTCCTGGCCACCTAACTTCCTGGACAGCTACTACATCTAATTTATAACTTATAACTATCTCATTAACTGTACACTGAAATGCCCCAGGCAGGTAAAGGCTCAGAACATTCCAGGTGCCTAATTTAATATCCTTATTCCTAACGTAGATCTTATCCTTAGTCCAGGGACCTCCCAAAGTAGTCCCCACCCGGAGATCCGAACGGGGGACTATTTTACCTCCGGAATATTTTACCTTGGGAACATCCATGGCCTTGTATTGCTGTTTCTTGACATTTTTTTACAGTGCAGAGTTGTCAGCTCTACGCCTAACCCCCAATATGAATGGAGGAACTACTCCATAAGACAAACACAAACCCATTAGACAGCACAATTACTACACAAGACGAACACAAACACATTAGACAGCACAGCTATTACACAAGACACACACACAAACACATCACAACTATAACACAATATAAACACAAACACAGAACAACTACTACACAATATAAACATAAACAAACTACACACCACAAATACTACACAAACGTCACGTATTCACTAAGTTAATTATAGTCCCAATGGCGTATATACGATTTCATTTCGGAGGTGGCCTTTTTCTTCCACGATTGCATTCCTCTGGAAATTCATAATATATGGAATGTTATTTACAAAATTAGAGTTGCAAATCAGAAGTAATAATTTAATATTTTTGTTTAGTTGAAGGATATTTAGAGGATATTCGTTTATATACTATTTAAATTCCTCCTATTTTGTGAAACTGTTTACATTATTATATTCTAACTTCTCGATAATAAAAATAAACCATATTAAAAAGATAAGAAATACGTAGATTCAACAACCAAGCTTTTATCCATCGAGGGGTACTTTTCTCAATATTCCATTGATGAAAGTTATAATACAAAAAATAGGAAAAATAAGATCTAATAGTTCGCACCTTGCCATTACACCTGATTTCTTTCATTAAAAATAGCTAAAAAAAACCAAGAATTTGAGTATGACAATTTTAGCAAAAATCAATCATTTGGCCTTATTGAATCTAACAATAAATATTATTAATTAATTAAATTTTGTGTGCATATCAACTGTGTCAATCGATTCTTATATTGTAATGTGACGTAAACATTGAACACGTTCCAGTTTGTTTTTAACACTTCATACAAGGTCTGAGGTTGGAAAAAAACATTGATGGATTGGAACATTCTTGCTCTTCTCTGATCGCTGCATTATTCATGATTCCCACAGGCTATGGAAACCTTGTTTCAGATCCAAACCCTATGTGATCCTGCAACAGCACGATGGAAAAAAGGTACAAAAAATCTGTCTGCCACGATTTGTCTATTGTGCGTCTATTAGGAACAATAATATTTGACATCGACTATTCCATTTGGTTATGAATTATTTTGTTATTTGCAATGTATCTATTATTTCGTCCTTCGTCCTTTCATTCCCACTGTCAATGATAATTCAGAATATAATAGTTAAGATGTTGATTCAATTATTATATCAATGTAACTGGTGAATAGTGATGAGTAAATTTAAGGAAACTATGAACCTTGTACGAGTTTATATACTATTTAAATTCCTCTTACTTCGTGAAACAATTTGAATTATTACATTCTAACTTCTCGATAATGGAAATAAATCACATCAAAAAGATAAGAGACGTAGACGGAATCGATTTAATAATTATTTCTTTTTTTTACATCGTAGGATACTTTTCTCAAATAATTTCAGACATTCTGTCAAAGAACTGACTCTAAATCCCTACAAAAGTTTATCAATGACGTTTCAATTGCTTTTCACGTGTTTCAATCGATATCACAATTTCCATAAAGAAAACCTTAATAATCTAAATTTAAACTAATTTATATTTTTTTACATGAAACATTTGTTATAGGGCGATTCCATGTGAAATAAGGAAGGTTTTCACCCTTGACCTCTTGTTTTGACTAGTTTTGATGACCAAATTTTATGACTAATATTTTTTTTTAATGTTTTGTCAGAATTATGAGGATTAAAGAAAAGAAAGATCCTTAGGTGTATATTTGTCAGGAAACATCTAGAAAGTTGCAAGAGGTCTCCTTTGTAAGATAATGGGTCAGTCAGTAATGTGCATTATCAGCTCAAAATTGGTTTTTAAGTAGATTTGGACCACGTTTTCACCCTCAATTTATTCAGACCACTTTCGGATATTTTGAACTCTCATATGTCTTTTTCATTCTATCATATTTTGGTAATGGCGATTTCTCATATAAGGGAGAAAGTATATTTTGAAAATTACATAATTGTAGCATGTTCGACGGTTTTCCACCCTTGAGCAGGCTGGTCTGTGCCTCGTGCTGCATGCAGCCATTCGTTGCGAAACGCAGCTTGCTTTGTATGACAATGCAGGCTACAAACAAATTATGACTGAATGTCACACCCGTCACCCATCTAATTCCTTATCCTCAGTCTGTCAAGAAAACATTTGGGAATAAGAAAATAATTGGTATGCGAGTTTTATTTGTGTATATGTAAATGAATGTACGCCAACACCAAGAAAATTTTAACCATTGCCGCTATCGACTTCACGCTCCCTTAACCACGTTTGGAATTTTTCACGCTCTCTCACCATTTGATTTAAAATTCTGACTCAACACATATCCTCTTCCTAAAGGATTTTATACAAAGACTTCAATTATTATATTTTTAGTAAAAAAATGACAATTACACAAGTGTTCCTACCAAGTGAAAAATCTGGATAATCCCTGTGACAATTATACACAGTAATGTGTACAAAGTTCAGTGTCGACTCCGAAGTTCAAGACGTAGATTTTTTCTGGGTCCACTGCCACACCACTCTCCGCTCAGTTTAGGGGGGAAACTATTTTTAAATATTGCAGTGGACGTGTTCTGTGTGTACAATTTAATTTTCCAGAAAATTTCAAACTAAAGTTTTCCTAAACCCAGAGAGATAAACAAATCTTTTGCTTCTATTTATTTCTGATGTTCAATAGACGGAAAAGTTGTAAGCAAACCTCAATACATTTTTCGCGGTTCACTTTAGTCAGACGGGAAAGTTACTTGGAAAGTAATGCGTTACAGTTACCATTACTTTACTGTTACTCTGTCACACAATACAGACATTTAACTGTGTACACAAGTATCACATCTGTTCTCTGCAGCGTATGTTTTCCCAGTGTAACTAATACACAGATTTAAAACAACACAACAAAGCATGTTTCGACCTGGTAAATAAATCCTCCAGTTCTGAATTTATCGAAGTAAGACAAGTAAAGTAACTAAAAGTAACGAGGTACCGTTACCATTACTACTGTAAAGAACTGTGTTAGCGTACATTAGTGGAGTGGAGTTAAAGGGTGCAGAAACAGAGTACCTTAAAGGGAGCTTTCAGATCGAATTGAAAATGACAAGATACAACAGGGTGTCTAGCAGTCATGAAAGTCAAGAAAAAGTAGAGAAATCATGAAGTAGGTCAAGAAGCCAATAGAAACCAAGAAATTATAGTTGTGGTCAAGAATTTTTGCTATCACAATGACTGACGGATTGATTTTGATTATTTACTTCACTTTTCTGACCCTTTGGCTAATCGCGAATATGAGGATGAATGGCGGTAAGATAAGATGGATGAAGGGACAATCAAAAATGTATAGGGACAACAACACAACACGAAACCCACATAAGATTATACTAGTTGCGAGTCCAGATGCCAGAACCTTGCTAGTTTGCAAAATACAGTCCAGGATGCATTAATATATTAAGCAAGTCTAATTCTATTGTTAAATACAACATCAGTTTTCACCTTAACTGGCCTTTTGGTAGGTTTTTTTCATTAAATATTTATTTTCTTAATTGCTCATTTCCAACTTTACCTAAGTAGGAGTCGTATAAATAAAGGTTAATAAAGACAAAAAAAGTCGAGAAAAAGTCCTGAAATGTGAAGAATTTAAGATTTTTTTATTTTGATAGACACCCTGTACAAACAAGTGACCCACAATATGGGGGTTTCACACCGAAGTGACAAGACACACGAGCTCCTCCAGTGTGTAAAAAATCATTCACTGAGCATTCACGACCGACAGAGTCGACACGTAGCACGCTGTTGAGAAAACGACCCAGTCCGAGCGACACGTGCAGCTTGCCGTGTGGCTCCAGTACGAAAGGTTGCATTTATTTCTGAAGGTTCGTTGAAAGTGACCGATGTCCCTCGTAGCTTGCGACTTGTCACTTCCGTCTCAAAGCTCCCTGAGGAAGGTTTCAAACCAAAGTGACACGTGTTACGTGTCAGTTGAGGATTTCACTAATTGAATATAGGCTTGTGCGGCCTGTCGTGCAGCTACAGCTTGAAACGTTGGTGTTGATTGGTTCGTTCCCAAGTGACATGTGTCGCGTGTTGCTTCTCATTTCAGTGTGAAATCTACCTAAGGTAAGCCGACAGGGTGGTATTGCCAGGGACTTTCTTAAACAAGTGTCTTGACAAAATGAAAATGAGGAACCTCGGTGAAGACACACACACTCTGTCCCAACTATCTCTGGAGCAGACGACGAAAACAAATCTCCTTGCAAGTAGTGACGCGAGACGGCTTCACCAATGAACACGTGAGAGGAACGGGATTGCGTGGAGGGGGAAAGCGATGCTTCGCTCTGCCCACTCGATTCCCCTCCTTCTCTGCCGCTATGCGCGGCCTTGCTCCAGATATATTGGGATAGAGTATAGTGATTCGGATTCCACTTTAAAACGTAGGACCAGTCTCGATTAGACTATCTGTGCACAAAGTTAACTTAAAACTCAAAAGAATGGGGAACCACAAGCTTCTAGAAATCACCGTATCGTGCTCCTGAGTTTGTATCAAGTGCATATACATAGAGACACAATATATGGACGAGGCCTCCCCGATGGCGCAGTGGTAGCGTCGTCGCCTTGTAATCAAGGGGTCCCGGGTTCGATACCCGGTGGAGGCACAAGTGGTTCGGATCCCACTTTAAACTGTAGGTCCAGTCCCGATTAGCCTTACTGTGCATAAAGTGGACTTAAAACATCAAATCAATCAATCAATCAAATATATGGACGAGATGTTATTGAATATCTTATTAAACAATTTGTGTGTGCCCTTCTTACTGCTCTTCCCCCTCCTCCTGCTGCTCTCCTTACAAAAATATTCTGCGTCGCCACTAATTAAATGTTCAGGAACATTATGCCGGGTATTCGTCGGCGTCCTCTGCGGCCTTCAAAGAGAGCAAATCGTTGGACTTGGGCCTCGAATTTAGTCCTCGCTCTATTAACGTGGCTTTTCTCCAAGTCAGTTGTGCCAAAAACGTTTTTTTCCGGTTGTCATTTCACCTTGTTCTCGGGAGATAACGCAGTTAAAATATTAAGTTACTTTGATTGTTCAAAATTTGTTTCTTGAAACCGCTTTGTTTACTGAGTGATTATATCTACCTACCTATCTGTGTATGCGTGGTGTATATATATGTACAGGGTGATTCAAAAGTCTCTTGACATTTTAATAAAAAATAATTTTACTGACAAAATTGACAGTACAGCTGAAAAGTACTCTAGAATAGAAGACAAACTCAGTACATTTCAATGTGGTGGCCCTGTAAGTTTAGGCATAGCACCCACCTCTCTTCCGTAGACCGGAACACATGCTTCAACATAGCTTTGGTGAGCCACGGCCGATCCACCTATCGGGGAAGGTGTCAGCTAGGAAGTCCCGATCAATTCTGGCAAAATGGGGTGGTTCACCATCTTGCTGGAAAACAACAGTATATTTTATCCCATCCTGAAAACCATTCATTAGCGATATTAGCAAAATGTGAAGAGATTTTAAATCACCCTGTATGTATATATATAATAATATACACACCACTGGTGAGCAGTGACGGATAAAGGACTCTTCCCGTAGTGAGGTCAGATGACTTTCTTTGTAGCACCTGAACAACAGTTTTTAAGCGGTCTGACCAGATGAGTTGGGTGAGTTACAGTTTTAGCTTGTTTCCTTCTCCCGACATATACACATTTATAATACACAGAGCTGCTGCTGTTATTATTCAATGCCGTCATTGGAAACAAATGGATTGAAGGTCGATTTTGAATGTATTTTCCTCGCTGATTTAAAAAAAAAAACGTGAATCTTACAAATTATCATTGGGGGATTTGGCCTCTACAGGAAGTTCAAAGTTTAAAAAATTCGCATTCGGCGTCGTTGGAAGTTGAAGGTCGAATTTGAATTTTTCTGATCAATTAAAAAATGTGATTCTTACAAATGACCACGAAAAAACCTTCAGCTCTCTCTTTAATATGTCTCAACTTGTATTTTTTAAATAGTTTTAATCGCACCTGAGAGGGGACGGGAGGTATTTCACAACAATCATCTGAATAAATGAAGTTTTTGAATTAAATATAGTAAATATTTTTCCAATGAAAACATTTAACTTATCATATTCTCAATATGTAATTTTCAATTATTATTATTTTTTTTAATTCGGGCCTACTGTGATGTCATCGGAAGAATAACATTTTTAAATTCAGTGGAAAAAATACTTCAGAATCGACCTTCAAACCTTTTGTATCCAAATACAGCATTAGCTTTTGGACTAGAAGTTGTATGTTGCATAAAAAAGCAATTTTTGAAAATCCCCAAACATGAAACCTCATTTATGTCCAAAATCCTTGAAGGGGGATCTGGTGAACGCTTGCCAGACCTGATATTGAATCTTCGTATAAAATCCTATAATGATTAATAGCTTTATTTAACAAGGAAAATGTTGCTTGAATGGAATAAATACAAGTTCATTGTTCAAATCAAAGTCTTCATGTGAACTTCGGCTATTGAATATCTCTCACTACTGTTGAGATTTGTTATTTTCGTAGAAAATAACGTGCGTCCATTTCGATCTGCAGCCGAGAGATCGGGAGAAGCGTGGCGGGCGGCGCTGACGGAGATGCCGACATTTGCGGCCTGAAATGCCCGCTTATTTTTATGGACATATGCAGACATTTATATAAATATTGCAAAACGAGCACTAACCTGTGTTATAAGAGTATGGTTTTAATTTTAGTAGCTTAGTGACTGTATGTGCCGATGATTTTGACACGCCCACCTCTTGTGAAACACGGCGTAGAGGTTTGTTTGGAGAACGTTCTAACGCTGCACCAATATCATCGAGTTTTGCTTCGGTTAGAATCCGTCGTTTTTGCTTAGGTGTTTTAAAATTTAACGATACAGTTTCTCGTAATTTAAGGACAAGATGTCTAACCGTATCTCTGTGTGGAGTTGAAACGCATGGGAATTTCTGTACAAATTACCTACACACGTCTCGACACGAGTTTGTTTTCACGTACGTGTCATACATAAAAATTCTTTGTTCTAACGTGAATCTTGCGGCTGGCATTCCAATCGTCTCACTGACACGTCACACATACACACTACAATAACACAAACAAGTAACTGCAAGTAACCAAGAATAACACTCTTGCGCACAGTACGAAATTAACACGCTCTTGGTTTACATTGCTCGCCACTATATTTACAACTCTGTCTTCATCTAGTCGCGAAGGAACAAAAAACTCGAGCTCGGATATTTCGGATTGCAAGGAAGCTCACGAAAACCATTCACTTTTATCGGTTTCGTCTGCAGTGTAATCCTGATACAGTGTTGCACATTCGAAACCTCCAAACGATCCCCATCGACACAAAACTCTTTCAAGGATATAAACCTAAGCAGGACGTTACTGGTCAAAACTATGATTAAAATGCTTTATTATCTGTGGCTCTTAACATCGTTTCTATAGCGTATTTATTTGTGTATATAAGAGCAGAACTTGGATGAATTACAGAAGAACTTTTGCGTGTTATAACACAGGTTAGTGCTCGTTTTGCAATATTTATATAAATGTCTGCATATGTCTATAAAAATAAGCGGGCATTACAGGCCGCAAATGTCGGCATCTCCGTCAGCGCCGCCCGCCACGCTTCTCCCGATCTCTCGGCTGCAGATCGAAATGGACGCACGGTACTTCCGGGTTACGTATAGTTTCAGTTGATTATTAGTGTTGCCCACGAGACGAGACTTTGGCCTGTCTCGTCTCGTGGAGTCTCGTGGAAATGCTGTCTCGTCTCGAAAATATTCGTTTGTCTTATGACACATGGTCAATCTCGTCTCGAATTTTTAAAAGCCTGTCCCGTCTCGTCCCGTGGGCAACACTATTGATAATATAACTAGAAAAGTCTCTCTTTAGGATAAGATAAAAATCGAAATCCTCGAAAGATTTTGTGATGACCTAGTAAAAGCGTCTAAATGAAGATGCCTTCTATCGGATTTAAAATTATGGATACTCGAATTTGGACACACATTAAGAATTAACCAGCACACTTTAATAAATAAGAGTTACGCCAAAATCTAGCTTATTCAATTATGCATTAAGCTATGACAACCTAATTTTTTTTCGAGCATACCTTCGATTTTTTTGTCGTGGGGCGAATAAAAAAAGTGCCGTTTTTGGTGTATTTTCCAAACAACCTCTCTTTGAAATTCTATAAGAAAAGACCTTGTGGTCTGATCGTGATGAATTTTAAATACGATTGTTCCTATTATAAATAGAAGGTTGAGCTTAAGTTGCCAAACATGTTTATGTAATTTCTCTTAATCAATTCTCAGTCAGTTCTTCCGGTTAGTCCATTAGGCAAAAGATTAAGGTACTCTGCTAAATAACCTAGCACATGAAAGACTGCCTTAAGGCGAATGGTAATTGCAACCGTTCCAGTAATGTTCCTTCGTCCTTTTAGTGGATAGCTGTCAGTAACACCAGATTTTCTTAAAGTGAATGAATAAAATACTGTTATTGCTGTATTGATTACCTTTAGAAAGAAGGAAACGACACTCTGTCCCGGGAATCTCTGGAGGGAGCGAAAGAGAACAAGTCTGCACAAGTAGAAACTCCATAGGGCTCGAGAGAGGGAAAGGGAGTGTAGCTGTCAGCCTTTTGCAGCAGTACGCACTGCTTTGCTCAGCTAGTTCGCTTTCTTCCCTTCTCTTCCATTATGCTGGGCCTTGCTCCACAGATTCCAGAGAGAGAGTATATAGAAACGACTCGCCACTAGCGACTAATGTGATCGTGCAACTGTACAGTCACCGGCAATAAAAATGGGACACACAAATCCTGGAATACTCGCTTCCCTGCAAGGCGTTGTGTGTGTCTGTCTCGTCCCGTCTTGTTTTGTCTCGTCTCGTAAAAGTATTGCGGTATATCATGCCAATCAGTTAAAAGTGAGAGACATCACAAAATGTAATTCCCGAAAGTGGGCAAATCTTTAAAATATTTTGTTCACTGTATAGTGAGAATAAATAAGGTTTGTTAACCATGAGGACATTAATATTTTAAATAAAGTTTGATTGATTGAATTATTTTACTTCGCTTCTTGTGCCACTTTTGACTAATTTGCGAAGATGAGGATGAGTGATGATATGATGAGATTGATGAATGGACACTCGCAAACATCCATGCTCAGGCCAGGATTCGAACCCGGGACCCCTGGCGGCGTAGCGCGATGTGCTAAGCACTCTGCCACGGGGGCCGGCTTAAATGAAGTTTGTTAATTACCAATAGCTAAATAGAGTATGAACTACTTCGTTGTTTTTTTCTGGCTTCAATCACTCATCAATCATCCATCGTACACTAAGGGATCTTTCAGACCCAAGCGACAGGCGACAAGCTGCACGGGGAGTTTGCACCTAAGTTACAAGCAACACGAGCCTCTTCCGTGTATAGTCAAGTATTCACCGCATATGCACTACCAACTAACAGACCGAGGCTACACCATGCACGATATTAAGTTTCAGCGACACGCAAGCAACAAGTAACACGTACACCTTGTCGTGTTATTTCGGTTCCGGATGTCACATTTACTGAGGGTTCGTTTCCAAGCGGTTGCTTGTCGCTTCTCGTCTGTCGCGTGTCGCTTTGGTCTGCAAGCTCCCTTGCGGGAGCGTTGAGAACGAAGTGACAAGCGACGTGGTAGTTCACACCGCGAGTGTTGCCCACGAGACGAGACTTTGGTCTGTCTCGTGAAAATGCAGTCTCGTCTCATGTCTCCGTCTCGAAAATATACGTTTGTCTCGTCTCGAAGGGTTCTGTCTCGTCTCGTCTCGTAAAAGTAATGCAGGATTTTTTGCCAACAAAAGTTAAAACTGGGAGACATCACAAAATATCCTACCCGAAAGTGGGTAAAACCTTAAAATATTTTGTTCACTGTATAGTGAGAATAAATAAGCTTCGTTAACCATAGGTACATTAATATTTAATATAATGTTTGTTGATTACCAATAGCTAGATTGAGAATGAAATCTACTTTGTTGTTTTTCTGCCTTCAATCCACTCTTTTAGCCATCGTACATTAAGGGAGCTTTCAGACGGAAGCGACAGGCGACAAGCCGCGCGGGGAGTTTGCACCAAAGTTACAATCAACACGAGCCCCTTCAGTATATAGGCAAATATTCACCCCATATGCACTACCAACTAAACAGACCGAGGCTACACTATGCACGATATTAAGTTTTTTCAGCGACAAAGAACACGTACACCTTGTCGTCTTACTTCGGTTCGAGAGGTCACATTTACTGAGGGTTCGTTTCCAAGAGGTTTCTTGTCGCTTCTCGCCTATCGCCTGTTGCTTTGGTCTTCAAGATTCCTTGAGGGAGGGTTCAGAACGAAGTGACAAGCGACATGGTAGTTCACACGTGACACAGGCAACTTCAGTTTATAAGCAAGCATTCACAGTCCGAGGCAAAATGACGCACGGTATTCAGAAAACTGTCTAATCCGTACAACACGCAAGCGACAATCGACCCAAGCAATATTTTGCGTTGCTTCGGTTTCAAGGTTTCATGTAAGGGAGACTTCATACCGGAGCGGCACGCGACACATGCTGCTTTGGAAGTAGCCCATCAACAGCAGTATTGCACACCGTATCGGCATGAGATGCCGCACAAGCCTGCGTTCGCTTGGTGTAATCCCCATGCGACACGAGGGTTTTGCACCGAAGTGACAAGCGACACAAGCTCCCTTAGTATATAAGCAGGCATTCCCCACTCATGCGCTACCAACGGACAGAGGCGACACGATGCACTATACGAGAACGGTCAAGTCCGAGCGACACAACCAAGCGACACGTGCCGCTCATCGTGTCGCTTCGGTTCTGAAGGTTATATTTATTACTGAGGGTTCATTTCTAAGCGGCAGGCGTCGCTTCTTGCCCCTTGCATGTAGCTTTTTACTCCTTTGACTTCAGGCAATGTAGATGCTTTATGTTAAAGCAGAGTATCTAACTATATTGGCTTATTACCAGGTTTTTGGTGCGAAATCTTTGGAGTTTGCAACCAATACTAAGGATGGAGCTGTTGATCTTGAGAAGAATGAACTGTTTGTGCTGGCAAGAATTTTATGACTATTGCCCACAGTGTGGCTGGAAAAAGACCTACAGTAAAATATTACAGTGGCTACCTCCATATCGTTTGGCGCAAGGATGAATGGTAGGAAGCCCTTGGGGTAGCAGTTCTTGAGGAAATTTTAGGATTTTGCAACTAAAGATACCTGCAACACGAGGCTATCTATAGTCGGGGCAAATTCGTTACGGGCATCGTGTGGCGAATTGGGTTTTGCGAGGGGGAATCTTACAGAAATAACTCGAATCGAAGAAATGTTTGAACATCCAGAAATATGGAAAAATAAGATAATGCTTAACCGATGAAAAAAAATTAGATATGAGATGTTGATTTGGGCAGTGACAGAAAATACCTTTTCCCAGAGACACGTGCAGCTCGTCGTGCTACTTTGGTTCGGAAGGTTGTATTTATTACCGAGGTTCTTTCCAAGTGACATAGGTTGTTGCTTTGGTCTGGTCACTTCTTACTTCGGCCTGATCTATGCGACAAACAACACGCGACAGGCGAAAATCGAGAAGTACCACTTGCGAACGAACCAACAGTAATAAATGCAATCTTTCGAGCCTAAGCGCCTCGACAAGCAGAAGAGGATAACGATCACCGTGGGAAGTTATGCCACAAAATGATTACATCTCCTCACAGGATTCAGGTGTTCTCTCACCCCATCCTTAGTTTCCGTGTCTTCCCGGTTTGCCGAATCCATTTTCGCCGAACGACGCAGACGCGCATTATATCAGATTTCCCACCCAAGTAAAATTTTCGGAGAAAGGGGAATTCCCGTTTCGCCGAATATTTTGAAGGCAGGGAATTTTCCCTCTGTTGGGAAATTTCATGTTTAAACAAACAGAATGCTTACTAAAAAGTTGTATGGTGAAATATACTTAGAGGAAAGGGTTACTGACCGTGAGGGGGTTGGGGGCGTGTAAATATTAGAAACAGCAAGGGAGGTTACATGTCAAATCAGTTCCTTCCATGAGAAGACTACAAAAATTGCTTTTGGTCCGTTCCTTACATGGCACGATTTTATGTGGAATATCCCTTGTTCCTTGTGTGGGAAAATCATGTTGTGACGATAACAACTATTGTATGTCTCATGTAACTGTGGTTTACGCGTTATAGCAGTAGTTTTTACTTTAAGGGCGTTAAATACATTTAAGCTTTTTTAAGGATAACCAAGTAATAAATTTCGTTACTATGGAGAAGCAAACAAAGCCCGCACGCAATTTTCTTCGTAAGGTTTACAATATTTTTCATAAATTTTCCATTCAAAGAAATTATCGAGAATAGTTCTATCTCACAATGTTTTTACACATAGATATCCGAATCGGTATTTTAGCAAAGTACTTCTATCTGGAGTACTATTACAGCATAAACTTACTAAGCTTGAATACATTGAAAAATGAAAGTAATACAGAATACTGGATTTGGGAAGACTATAAAAACTAAATAAGATAGACCATTGTTGATGTAATAGACGCTGATTTGGGTTTCCAAAGAAAATACTTTATTCCGAGTAAATAAATATTCGTAACTGATTAATTATTTTGTTTGTATTTTTTTCGAGACGAGAAGAGACTTTTCACGAGCCGTCTCGTCTCATCTCAAATTTTAAAATGTTTGTCCCGTCTTGTCTCGTCTCGTGGGCAACACTAGTGTTGCCTAACACTGCGGCGGTGGTAGACGTTACCATTGACGTTTGCTACTAAAATCCACTTACCGCCGTAGAGTTAGGCAACACACATAACGCCTTGCAGGGAAGTGAGTATTTCAGGATCTAGGTGTCCCATTTTTATCGCCGGTGACTGTACGTGTGTGTGTGTGTGTGTTAGCGTTAATTCCACTTGTTTTAAAAGCTTTATCGGAAAAATCTGAAACTCAGCTACATGCAAGGGCTCTTTGGCTCGAAGGAAATGTGGCGAGCGGTGCCGACCTGTCTCGGCAGAAAACATGCTTGTCCTTCAACTTCGTTAAATCCTCCCACTCAAACTCGACTCAACGCGATCAGCGGAGGAGATAAAAAAGGAAAAAAACGCTTTTTCCGTCCCGGAAATGAAATAATGCAAGCACCACATTTGAAGCTGTTAATTCGAGCTTCAGACATCCCACACGTAATTTATCTCCGAGAGAAGCTCAACGTGCGCAAGTCACATGTGAATTAATGCACCTTTATTGCTCCATATTAATGAGTAACCGCATTTGTCTGATGTGCACCAAGCCCGCAGCGGTATGAATTTAAAAATGCGCCATAAACACCTCAATTCCAAGGCCGTTTCTGAACATGGGAGAAGACATATGAACTTTCATACTAAGACACTACATAAAGGCATGCATGAAGAGGCTGTAACTTCTTAGTGTTGTCATTTTCACGTCCGCAATTTGCATTCATGCCTGTTTTATCTATTTCTAACCATTTCGTTTTGCATACGTGTCAATTAGATCCAAAATGTTAATTACAACAAAGAGACTAAAGTAAGTTTTAATTGATCTTGGCTCGAACACATCATCGTTTAACGTTCAAGATGACCCAGGAATAATGAAAAAAAGCTGTACTGTATTTGAATTATCTGCGAATTTTTTAGCTGATTGCAGTAGTAAAACGTCCTCAAAATGAGCGAGGATAGTTACGCAACGATTCACAACTTAATTAATGAAGGGACTTTCTTCATAATTTTAATTATTAAAATTACCAACACGAATAAAACAATCATTGATCTTTCATTTATAATATATTACTACGAATAATAATTTGCGAATATGCTTCCAATGTGCTTTAAGAAGGATTACTTTATCTCAAAATCATTGGGATTTCAATTCACTTTTCATGAATATTTGAATGTTAAGTCGACCAGTCTGGCTGGCCACTATATACTAATGAGACCACGGATATCGAAATAAATGGTGCTGAACTAGTTCAATATATTGAAACGTCTTAAAATTTAACGTAGTAGTACTTGTCAGGCGTGAAGTAAATGCATAAGTTACTTTAACAGTTATTACTTTTGAAGTAATGGAAAGTGCATCAGAGTCTCTACTCAAAATTAATAACTGTAACTTGGTTAAATTAATTTTTCAAAGACTAACTCTTACAGAATTTCACCCAGGAGTTCGAGATTACTTTCTATTTTGGTCATTGTAAGTCGTTTTTCTACTTATTGGGTTAATCGCGATGAGTGTAAATGATACAATGGTGCCCGACCAGGGTTTGAACCTGGGGCTTGGTCGCACGTTACGCTGACCGATCCGCCACGGATACGGACGTGTTCATTTTCTGTTCTGGCAGAGCGATTAGCAAACGCTATGCAGCTAAAGTTGTCGGGAAATCATCTCTCTCTTCTTGCAACTGCAAATCCCATCCTTGATGTATCCAGCAGCGACAACTGCTTTCTTTTCTTCCGTTCCCTCTGGAATTCCTGATGGAAGAAGCCATTCGCTTCGAATAGCGACACAGCGAAGCGAAAAAACTAGTCAAGATGGTAAAGTGAAGCGAAATTGCTTCGGAATCTCATGTGATGCTGAAGTGAAATACTATTTTTTCTTTTTCAAAATTTAATTTTTAAACAACATTAAATAGCATTTTATGACACATTTTCACTAAACCGATAACTCTTCTAAACGTAAAAGTTTTTCTACAAGTTCTGTTTAATTAAAAAGTTTGTTTTTAGTCCACTGAGCATAATTCAGAGAGGCTAATCGAATTAGCCCTACAGTTTCAAGTGGGACCCCAACCACTGTGCAATGTGAATTCGAATGGGATCGAACCCAAGACCTCTTGTTTACAAGGCGAGAGCGTTACCACTACACCACTAGGCCTTCGTTTCATTCGCATTGAATTTTCCCTTAGGGAGTATTCACACCGAAGCGACAGGCGACACGTGTCACTTGAGGATTTCACCAATAGATTGCAGGCTTGTGCGGCCTGTCACATCGCTACGGTGTTAAACGTTGATGCTGATAGGCTCCTTCCCTAGTGGAATGTGTCGTGTGTCGCTTCGGTCTAAAATCTCCCTTAAATACCATACAAAGCGTATATTTGTGCTAAAAGAGCATTTATGTAGGCTATTTTTTCTTCAGAGGTTCCATGTGAGGGGGGGGGGGTATCAGCGATGTGGGTATTTGGATAATTAATCTTGTTGATCTTCGACAAATTGATTTGAGGGAATTGATTGCATACCAAATTTACAACGTAATTGTAACCGCACACGAATTTATTATAATTTTCTTCACATTTATACCAATCATGATTGGGGGCTTTGGAAATTGACTAGTCCCTGAATTTATTGTGTTAGCTTTATATTTATGTATAATTTATTGTTTTGTTAATAATCAGGAGGAAACAGTATATTAATGTTAAGTGTCCATTGGTATTCTAGGCCTCCCCGATGGCACAGTAGTAGCTTCATCGCCTTGTAATCAAGGGGGCCCTGGTCCGATACCCGGTGGAGGCACAAGTGGTTCGGATCCCACTTTAAACTGTAGGTTCAGTCCCGATTAGCCTTACCGTGCATAAAGTGGACTTAAAACAACAAATCAATCAATCAATCCATTGGTATTCTTCACCGCTGCCATTAAATTTTGAACAACCCCAGATGATGAGGAACATCACAAATCATAAGATCACTTAGAAATGTATTTTTGTATCAATCTTGGACAATTCCAGTACGAATGCAGGCACTTTCATTTACTCCTTTCTAAATAGTTTTTCAGTGACAAATTTGCAGAACTAATTCCTAACTTCGGCAGTTTGTTGTTTTTGTAGGCATAAAATACAACGTCGTACGCCTTAAATGAATATTCTTTCGGAAAATTACAAGATTTTTTTTGTAATTATCGACTAAGAATAAAATCGACGTGCGCATATTCATTCATGTTTAAGATATTGGGTCCTGTAATCGAAAGGTTAATTATGTGTGTATTATTCACTAAAATGTATAACGCGACAGGCAAATGCGCATTTACGAGTATAATAGCTTATCTTGAGGCTCAAAGATCGGTTCCTTAAATCGAATACCTGAACATTATTTTCAGGAAACCTAAGAAAAATTAGTTCAAGTGGGAAATATTTTAAGGAATAAATAGCTAATCTTGCAACTCACCTTAGTTACCAACACCTGTTGACATTAAGAATATTCCAAATTGAAGGAAAGTCTATCAACTTTTGGGAGAAATACAGTGCCGGACTGGGAGCGAATTGGGCAGTAGAATTCATTAGTACAGTGCATTAAGTTCACCTCCTCTACAAAAAGTTAATTGGGTCAACAAGGCTAGTACTGCATTTATAGGCTGCATTTGAGTTAACAAAGAACAGTTAATAATACGGACACAGAAAATACAAATCGATTGGATACTTGAGAATTGAATTGGAAATGCTGTGATATTTAAGAGTTCTTTAGAAATTCTAACATTGAGGCCATTTTTTACTTTCATGTATTTTATATGCTTTCGTCGATTGATTGAAATTAAAATTGTGAGTGCACATTCGTCACATTATACAGGACCCTTAGCTAAAATCAACACGTGTATCTGAGGACTAAAGCCTTCTTACCCAGGTTAAAAGTTGAGGCTGTAAAGGGGCACTCATCAAATATAAGGACAACACACAACCCTACAGATGATTACACTGGTTGTAGGTCCAGACGCCAGAGCCTCGTTGCCCTGCTGAAATGCAATTTACCGGTGTGTACTACGTGGAAGTGAAATGAGGTTGACATTTGAGTGCTCTTTTAAAAGGGTCAACCCTTACACCCTATTCTTTACATGTTTCCATGCTTTTTGCAGCAAGTAAGGGCATTTGTTCCCTCTTCCTCTTGTATTGCACATTCATTTCACGCTATAACCTGAGCTCCACGTGCATTCCTCTGTTTTGATATATAGAACTCTTCCAGTTCCTCAGGTAGTCCTTTTATTTTTCACCTTTCCCCTCGAATTCTTGTTTAATTGATGTCTTAACCACAGCCTTCCTGTGTTCTTAAACGTGGGAAAATATGGTCACAATAGCGCCGCAAAGGTTAGTGCTATGGTTAAGATTTTATCGTACGCATGCGGAAAATAAAACGTCGGCCATTAAGCAAACTTTCCCCGCCCATTTGCCTACCTGGCAGGCAAGAGATGGTAAATTATTCTCGTTGACATTTCTTCAACATATCGATTGGAAGAGGAGGAGAAAGAACAAATCAATATCCTGAATTCTTTCTGGTTACCCGTGAAAGCTAAAAGAGGGAAGATTCTGATGTGCAAAGGGATAAGCAGGCGAGCAAAAACAGGAGTGAGCACTTCAAATATCAACATCGCTCCCACATGGATTTAATCTTAATTAACTTTGAGTTTAACTCTCTTTTTACGTTGCTTTCGAGATGCCATATTTATTCGTGATATTAATCTGCCACATTAATGTAATGCAGAACGAATGTAGCAATGAGGATGGATGTTTGTGATTTATTTATTTCCCTTCAACAGAGACAAGCCTCAAATTACAGAAGGTAGTATCATAATGTTACATTTAAATTTACAACGTGTACACACATGCACACCCTCCCTCAACATCTCTCCCTCCTGCCTCCTTTACATACACACATGACCCTGGTTCGATTCCCGGTGGAGGCGCATAGTGGTTCGGATCCCACTTTAATCTGTAGGTCCAGTCCCGATTAGCCTTACTGTGCATAAAGTGGACTTAAAACACCAACTCAATCAATCAATCAATCAAAAACACACACACACATAGATAAACATAGACATATAATAAATTATATAGACACACACACACACACATCTTTTTTTACATGATTAACAACCAACTTAGCACGTCGTGCAAAGCACCTAGCCCACAATTCGGCGAATCTAATTTTATTATTGTATTTGTTAATAGAAACACTAAACTCAATGTCATCCTGTGAAGTTTACTATTGTCCTAAACAAGTCTTTTTGTAAATGTGTACTTAGCCTGAGCTTTAGTCTGAAAGAAAAAAAATATTTCTCAAGAGTGTTGTTAACTTCAACTCGCAAAATTCCTGCCTCTAAATAATTTACAGTAAAAGCTTAAAAGCCCAGTAAATGCTTAATTTATTAAAGTAACATTCAGCCGACCTCCGTGGCGGAGTGGGTACGACATCAGACATCAAATCCCGTCTGCGCATGGATATTCCTTGTGAGTATATCTTCCTCAATTTCATCATATCATCACTCATCCTCATCTTCGCGATTAGCCAAAAGTGGCAGAAAAACGAAGAAAAACTCATTCAATCAATAAAGTAACATTAAAAAATAATTAACATCGACAGTGTTGGTAGTGAATTAGTGTTGCTATAATTCTTGAGCGACGAATCACATCCAGCGCATGCTGGATGAATATACAGAGAGCTAACAAAAAGGCTTTATTTGCCCTTATCCAATGCGCAAAAATTTCCAAGAAAATTGCAGTACTTGAACCAAGTAATTCTGCACTCGCTCTTTCTTGTTATCGAAGTCTTTGAAGTTTAAGGATTCAGCGAAATGCGTAGAACCACCTTTTCCTTTTGTGGAGTAGCTCTTTGTATTCACAGCTAAATTGCATCTTCAGCTTAATGAGTTTCGCATCATTAGCATTCACTCTGAATTCGTCTGCGAGAATCTTCCGTCTGTGTTTTTATCCCGCCGAAGAATTGCCCTGCAAGAAGAGGATTTCAGAGTTTAATACTTTCCAGATGATCGTTTCCGATATCGCTTCCTAACATTTACGTTACTCAGGTTACACATAAAATAACTAATAAAATATAAAATAAAACATAAAATAATCGAATTATCCTACTTTTTTAAAAAAAAATTCAAACTCAGGCATTTTTCTGAATACCTTTTACGTTCTTTATCACACAAGACAAAATCATAAGGACAAATGTTAGTTGCGAATACTTATGAGTGCTACGAGTTAATTTTTCTGCTTCGAATACTTCGACATAGCTAAATTAACTTGTAATAATAAGTTTACATCACATATTTGTACGTACTACTACGTTAATAGTCACGATGAGGATTGATCGTATGCACAAGTGGGATGTAGGGAGCTAGATAAGTTGCAGGATATTGAAATAAGAAGTAGAAGTTAGGTTATGTAAGATTGTTGAAACTTACTCCACTAGAGATATGTTACGTTCCTTTTTAGCTAACCAAGGAATGAATAAGCATAATATAAAATCAACTGTAAAGAAAGCGCGCGTATGTCGAGTGCGTATATTAAGAAATAAGCTTGAACCAAAACTGAAGTTTTTATTAAAAAATTATCTTCAAATTTCAATTGCATATTATTAGTAGTGCGCCCAGATTTTTTGTAAAGGTGGGAGACTTATTTTACTGCTATTTTTGCTTGTTGATGATTTAATTGGCCTTCCCTTGGTCTTATTTTAGGACATTTGATGCAATGAAAAAATATAACCAGTTCCCACTCTTGACAATCACTGTTTAAACAGAACGTTCGGTACGGTAAACACATGGTGCACATCTGAAGACACTAGTAAATATTTGCATTCAGTGCATATATGGAGTACGTTCACTAAATAGGACAGAATGTTTCCTTTCAAGTTTGTATTTCTTAACTTCCAGGCACATTACCTTCTCTTATACGTAGACAATGTATACTTTTATAGCACTATCGCATCTGGATGTTTGAAAGTGCTACGTCTTTTCAGTAAATATTGGTGAAATTTTAATGGGAATATTTTCTCTAGTTTTTCACTTGATTGGAAACCCCTGGAAGAATAAAACAGTTGAGAAATGCCATGAAACAGCAAATCTATAGGGAATTTCGTGATTAGGTACGCGAATCAATAATTTAGCTCTTTCCCTGGCGGCTCCAGAAAGACTTGGTCGTTGTTCTGAACTGAAAACCTTCTTCGCGTTTGTTGTGTCTACAGGGAATTGCCAACCACGTCAGTTAATGATTGTGACAAACACCGAAAGACGATTTGATGCATCGCTTTGCAAAAAGTTTTAAATGAGCCTGTATCGACCTTGATCAGACACGTGCATACATTCACTTCTTGCTTTACCTTTTAACAAAAGTGCGCACAAATCGTGCAGAATGCTTTGATTTTATGAACCGAAAAGCGTTAGCTACTTCACAATCTTGAAATTAAATTTGCAACAGAAATATAGGTTTAAGAAATGTGAGCATGGTTGGCTGAGCAAATCAACTCACAATATGCAATTTCTTCTGTGTTAGGGTTTACCGTGGCACATATTTCTGTCAATTTGATTATACCTTGAATAAAATGAAAGATTGGCCATTGTAATGGAAGAATTCCGTCATGTTTTTCCACAACATTCAAATAGGACTGGAGTAAACCACAGAAAATTGTCGATGAGCTTAGGTTCCCTTCTGAATGTCTATGCATGACTTGGATGCTAGTTTGTTTTCCTAGTCATTTGATATGTTGCAGTAGTATGGATATGGTCCAAACATTTAATACATAATATATTTGTGTTAATCGAAGGGAAAGAACTGAACTTGAGTGATAGAGTATGCTCAATTATTTTATTATGTTTATAGACAACTCTAGCAATCAAGACAAACATAATGGTGGTGAAAAAAATATTAATTTGAAAAGGGGAGGAGTAAAATTGGCAAATAACTACACTTCAATTGCCGTATGGCAGTATTCTATTTCATTTATTGTCTCTTTCTACATCTCTGAGCAGTATTCGTGAAGGGGAAGGATATATTCGTAAAGGATGCAATTTCTTGCTTATCAGCGCTATACTTTATATCATTTTAGAGCCCAACCTTAATTTCCTTTGGATGACTGAAGTAATGATTCCACCTCCATAAATAACTGGGCACACTTTGAATTGGCGATATACACTCTGTCTCGGGAATCTATGGAGCAAGGCCACGCATAACTGTAGAGAAGGGGAGAAAGCGCCTGGTCATAACAATGCAATGTACGCTGGTATAAACTGCTGGTAGCTGCATCCGCGTTTCCCCTCCAAGCACTCACTTCCGTTTTCATTAGTAGAGCCCTCTCGAGTCACTATTTGCGCAGAAACTTGTTTTCGTTCGCTTGCTCCAGAGATTTCCAGGACAGATTGTAAATTTGAGGAGGAACAACAGATCCGAACTTATATTTACCCGAAGGCGTTCCACTAACCTCTGTACGGAAATACGCTCATGGCGAACTAATAGAATTTCTTTTGTTCTTTTTTCTCGTCATATCGTTATTAACTTCCAGCACGTCAGACACGAACCATATTGACCTTCAGTTTATGCCTTTAAATTTGTACATTAGTAATTCTTAATAAAGCACGAAAAGCATTTTATCTGCCATCAGTGTTGTGCGACGATAGTGTACTCTCCTCACATGCATGTTTGAGGTCATGTGGTAACACATGTGTTTTATGCTCTGCATTCTGTGGTGGACCTAAGTGGATTCGTGCTCTTATCGATATTCCGTTATTTTATTGATTTTTCAGTTGGACAATCAAGGTTAGCCCGTGCTGATAACCGAGTTTGATGGAACGTTCTCCAGTAATTGTTTTTCTTTTCTTTTTTTCACGCTGAAAGTTTGCAACGTGGAGCAACGGCCTTCCATTCACACGTGCCGATTTATGGGGAATCACCGAAGTCTTCTTGACTCAAGTCAAACATCATCTTCGCTTTTACAGCTTCCCACTCCCCCGGGCAGCCCCATCAAGCCCCCCGTGCCCCCGTATCGCCATGGGGAAGAATATCTGATCACCTCGGTGCTCGTCAGTCAATTGTCAAACAGCGCCTAGCATGGGAAGGCGGTAGGTCGGCAAGAGTGCGCGGGGGGCGGGTGAGGAAGGTGGGAGGATATTAGGCCGCACGCCATTATGGAAAAAAAAAGACGTGAGGGGGGGGGACCTCTCGGGGAAGAAAACGCATTGTTGCAGCAAACCGATCAAATCATTGTTGTCGGCCTTGCGTGTCTTTATGACGTCACATAGGCCGTCGGGAGGAGCGCGCAGCCTTTAATGTTATGAACGACTTCGTGCCGTTGGTTACCAAGACAGACACCGTCGTCGGTTGGGAAAACGAAAGAGCGGTCGTGTGCCCTCGGATCCTTTTTCCCGCTCTTCAAGTGCTCCTCTCTCGCAGTTTTGAATGTCTCGGGTGCGTCAACGTGTCGACGGATGCGTGTGTGACAGTCCCTTCCCCGCTGTGATCTCAGTGTGGTCATGTTCGACAACTACAGACGTCGCCTGGCCGACGGCAACCCGTACCTGCGGGACGCCCACGACAGGTTTAACTGTCGCCGACCCAACGTGAACTACGACCGGCCGCCGAGGAGGCTGCTGAGGCATCACCCGAAGAAGCCGCCCTCGGACATCTCGCTGGATGACACGGAGCCGCCCGCCAAGGCTCCGTCCGGTGTCACCCGATTCCTCTCGTCCTTGCTTCCATGGCGTCACATGCCAGCCGCCCTGCCCACCGTCACGGCTATGGTGGACAGGAAATTGTCGCTTCCTCTCAGGTAACAGGTTTATTCTCTGCAGTGTTTTGGAAGTAGCAAGTTTCTTGGACTTACAAGTAAGTTACTTTTTTCAATTAGTGATAACTAGTTACTTTTTGAAATGAGTAACTGTCATTGTTTTATACGGAATTTTCCATCTGGGGGAGTGTAAGCTCGTTTTTGGGGTGTAATGGTAAATTTTGAGCCGAAATTACCATAAATTAGACCTTTGTGAAAAATTTTAGGGGGTATTGAGAAAATTTCGGGTGTATTGGGACAGCGTGAATAAATTGCTGATAACTGTACCAGTTACTTTTTCGGCTAACAAGTAACGAAATTAAGTTACTTTTCTGTACTTTCAAAATTATAGTTCACTAAAAGAAAACAGAAATTGAATGCATAGATATTTACTTTGAATCTTCTGATTCCTATTTTTCTTATTTAAACATTTCAGCTTAATGAAAATTATGTGAATCTTAGATTGTCATCAGCATAGAAGTCTGGAAGGGGGACAATGGGGGCCACAGCCCCTTTGGAAAATGAATATCAGCGGTAAATTATATATTTCACACCAACAATTTCATTTCAATCACAGTAATTTGTTAATTAATGTAAGGACGTTGTACGAACATGATAACTTCAAACTGAAGAAGTAGTTTTTTTTGAGGGGGTAACACTATTATGGGGTAAATAAGCCTCGTTTGCCCCCTCTGAAAACAATACCTGACTTGTACCTCCATGGAAAACTCCTGCTGACGTCCATGGCCATCAGTTAAAAAAAATAGATATAGCCGCTTGCAGTTCACACATGCAACACGTTCCAGGAGCAATAGTTTATCTAGAATAAAGTAACTGCAAAAGTGACCTACAGTTAATTTTATAGTAACGGTAGTAACAGAATCTCATTTCGAAATGAGTAAGAGTAACTGTAATTGAGTTACTTTTAGAAAGTAACATTCCTATGATCGATTCTCAATGCCTTCAATGAAAATGCGTTTTTCTTTTATTAAAGGTGTATTAGGTTCTTCTGGCGTTTTCTTCACAAGAACACACAACTTTTATGTCGTATGCGGTAAAAAGACGCTGAAAAATCGAAATATCATATGAACACTTTTTATCGGCGCCGATGGTCAGAGTTCGAGTTCCGGCCGGAGCATGGGTATTTTATTGTTTTTGTTACTCCATATATTTAATCTAATCATCATAATTTCCTATAATCGCCATTAGCTTCAAAGATAGGAAAGTGAAGCAAATAATCAAGCAAATCTTTGTACTGGGCACAGTGTTTTTATGTTTTGAGGTATAATTGACCCATTGTAATTATTGTTGTTATTAATTGTGATTTAAAAACATTAATAATACTAATTGTTTTGTTAACCCTTAACTAGGCGCGCGGGGGTAAATTTGACCCCCAGGCAGGTATTTCTTAACGCCCAGACACTTGTTGGTTGGCTTCGGTGCTAGCTTATCTAGTACCTTCCTAAAACAGTCTGATTCAACAGTCGAGGTCGTTTCCTTCTATGTGTGTGTAATTGCAGCAAGGTGAACCTGTTTCAAAGTTAATGGGGGTCAAATTTCCCCCCACGCGCCTAGTTACGTATGTGATTTTTGGTTGTTCATTATTTTAAAACTTTCGCTTACTGTGCTTCGTAAGTGAAATATTTTAACAGTTTTTTACTTGATCTGTAATGTGACCGTGTTTTAAAGTGAATGTTTAATTTTTCTAAGGAATCGTTCAAAAGCTCTGAAAGACAGCAGGGGTGTATAGGGTGGCTGTTGGAGGACATTTCGAACCTAGTTCATCTGAAGTGCTTCAAGATGAATAATTGACTCCAAATCTTATCATGTTGTAGAATATCATGTTACTGAGTGAGTACATTATTTCTAATTCTAAGACAAATCATGATGATGAGAATGATATCCTGGATGAAGATGAAACTTATTTCCTGGGAAAATACAAAATAACTCGATTTAAAGAAGCTCCCTGCTCATGTTCGAATGTTCACAAAATAAGAATGAACATTGTTTTACGTCTTCTTGGATCACTTGCAACTGCAAGAAATGCCAAATCTGCTATCGAGGATTTTCACTTTTAATAGATAACACTACTGTGAGAATCATTGTGGAAAATACCAATACGTGCGTAGAAATTATACGGGGATATTCTGTGAGGGAAAGAAATGTAAAATTTGCCGATGAATATGAAGTTTTAAAAACAAGACAAGTTTATTTGACATAATATATAATTTAAACAAATAATACAATAGTCCCATTTAGTTAGTTGTCTAAAACAATTGAGATTTTGCAAATTGATATGTATTGGAACTTCAATGTTTTCCTGGGAAAACGTACTAAAAATAATTATTTGTATTCTTTAAAAAATGGATATTGCTAAATTTACACAAATATTTGAAGTGTATACCCTACAAAAAATATTTTTTGTATTGCTTATTCCACACTTTCCTCATTATTATAGTTTGATTTAACTATTGCAAGAAAGGGTTTGGAAATGTTAAAAATGCAATGTCTGTCCATATTATTTTATTAAAATTAATTGCACGTATTTTCTATATTCAAAAACTACTTTAAGTTCTTGAAAATAGTCAATTTAATCGTATAAAAGTATTTTTTGGTGCATATCTATCTTACTTGATTACAAATAATATTTTATATTTGGGGGTCAAATTTACCCCCACACGCCTATTTAAGGTGGTGAAAGAGGTGCGCCTGGTTAAGGGTTAAACGTATCCATTTTGTAAACACGGAAGCGTTAAAATTTGTTCTAAATATTTATATACGAATTAAAGCAGCACAAAAGCAGGATTGCCGAATGAAATTGCAAACTGGACATGAAAATATAGTCACGCATTTGTGCGCTGGTGCTTTGATTATTATGCTATATATTTTCCTTTATTCAATGATTCAAGACTTAAAGCAAAATTTTATTTATTGAAAGTTCTATGAAAGTATTATCAATTTCTAAAGAAAATTACTGTGAAACATGCGTAGCGCGCGTAAAAAATAATTTTAAAAAGCGATATAGTGGACAACTATCCAGTAGTAAATTCAATATTTATTACAATGCTATATGTATTGTTAGAGACTAGGTCAATTCTTGAAGCTGGAAATAAATAAAGAACTCTTTCTGTAGAGAGAAGAATGTGAAATTTTAAGTAGGTCCATGACGACAAGGCTATTTGTTACCCCTTGTCTCATTTTTGTATAATAAATGCTAAGTTTACTTTTAGTGTCAATAGGAAAGATTCCCTTGAGTTAGTCATTACGGACATTTAACAAAAATATTTTGTCTCTTAGCACCATTATACATATTTGTTTGAAGGTAATTTGCACATGCACATATAATCAGAAATTGTGAGAGATTATTGAGATTAAACGATATAGTGAACATGAAGTGAACTGTAGAGCACTGAAGTAATTCTAATTCGAGCAAAATATATTTCTTACATATTAATGCACATTAGGTACTACTACTCTCAATGGAAGAGCTGAAAATGTAGAGAACTTTGAGCTCAGTCTTCCACAGCTACTTATTTTTAAAATAATGGCAAGTAGCTTTTTGTTTCATTTCTTATTTTAAAGATTAATTTTCGCCATTAAAATGCTTCTTAATATATTGTATTTTTTTTCCGAATTACTTAAATTAATGTTGTTTTAAGTTTGCGTCCTCGTCTACGTAGCTTAACAGATAGGCTTATAAGAAGTAAGCATTTCAGTGTAAAATTTTAAGTTAATTTTTGTACTCTTAGATTTTATTTTGCTTTTGTGGCTTTCCTGCCATTCTTGGTTAATAGCGACTATGAGCATGTGAAGGGACAAGAAAACACATGGGTTACTCGAGTTTAGAACCCAGGACTTCTGGCAGTGTAGCATATTACGAAAGCTACCAGTCAACGCCATCTGGTAGTACGGACATCTTCACTAGGTAAACTCTGGTATGCACTTTACTTGAACCGAATTATCTTCTAGAAACTTTGAAAATCAGCTTCGATGTGCCCCTTTCTTTCCATTAAATGGCAAATTCCCTTCGTTCTTATAGAAGGAATAAAATTATAATTTCTGAGAATTTCTATCAGATTAAAGATTAATTAGTTCAGTCTTAATGACTAGTAAGTTAATGAGATACTGTCGCATGAAAGAGCTATTCTCTACAGATGGTTGTGCCGGACTATGAGCCAAAGCCGTGTTGGTATCCACTTTCTAAATACTCATCTGAAGATTTCCCCCCCCCCCCTTTTTAAACACAACTACTTAATGGTGAGATGTGTGATGAAGTGTTGCTGACTTGCTTTTGAATGTAACATTCTCAAATCCTTACTCGGCCGTTCATATTAAGATTCGGTCATTTAATCAGTTTTTCAGGCGGAGACAATAGTCGTTCTCAGATATCATTCTCTGTTATTCCTAATCGAAGATAGCCTCCAAAGGTACAGAAGGTCGTTCGGGATCTCTGAGGACAATGTTGGAAGGGTGATAAGTTCATGAAAACCCATGTCGCCACCAACGATAATGCTCAATTTGAAAACCAGCATTCCGCACTATAGCCCGACAACGTAATTTCCATTGCAACAGACTTTTCCGAAGAGTTATCATGTCCAACTTTTCCCACTCCTCCTGACAGGCTTTCCAGAGGCTTTTGAGAGTGCGTGGACGTCTCTTTCCTAAGGCCCGTTTTAGGAGTCCAAATGCACAGAAGTCCATGGGTAACCCATCTGGCGCCTTGACCGGAATGTCGCTGTAAGGAATTGCACGGATGGCAGTTTCCACCTCCATTCGCTGTAAGAACAGACGAGTCGAACGGTAAGGTATGGCTCGATGCTTTATCTTGGTGCACCCAGACCTGGTTTTTGGCTCCCCCATACAGTGCCAGGATATCTATGTTATAAATGGGTGTTAAAACCTCATCCTGATATTACGTGGAATTCACCTTCACATTATTAGCTACACGGCGAATTGCTAGCTTGCCATTATAGCAGTATCCAGAGATAATCATGAAACCCCGTGGAAAACTTTCCTGGTATTCTCGATACAATGTTTGATAATTGTTTTTGTCGCGAGGGCGGTAGTAAATCGCGCGGTGTTTGTGACAGTCTCTAAGGTAGACATATGCTTCGTCTAATGTCACCACATTTTTCCATCTCTCACCTGCAAGATAGGTCTCATAGAGCTTTCTAGCGTTCGTGCGACGTTCCCCAATGTGACGAGGCAACAGCTCGTGAACTCGCCGCTTATGCCGCATTTCTAGTTGCAGGTCCTTCTTGATTATGGTGTTCACTGTTGACACAGACATTCCCAACTTACGTGCGATACTCCTTTGGGGGGCAGGGTTACCACCTGACACAAGGGCCTTCCCTTTTCTCACTATGTCCGGTGTACGACTCGTAGATGCTCGTGGATTTGCCTGTTTATTCCCCTGTGGAATTAGGCCCAGTCGGCCTTTGCCTTTTTGTTCAATACCGCACCGATCCCGTTCTTCGATATCACAAAACCACGCTCCTTGCACATTTCTTTGATTGCCGAATAGCTATATTTAGCATCGGAAAGGGCTGTTATGTAGCCCTCCCAGTATGGTTTAATTTTCTTCGGCATCGTTGTAGGTAAATGGCACAACACTCTGCACACGCGTTCTCGGTACTGACATGACTCATCATGCACTGTTTGGACGGACTGACGTTCATAACAGCGCCGCCAGCGGCTTTCAAAACCGTCACCAGAGATCCCGAACAACCTTCTGTAGCATAGAATCTGAATCTACAACATTCTAAGTCAAATTTAGAATCTATTATGTGTGTTTGAGAATATAATTTTGTTAATTCAAGTGTAATAAGTAGTAACAATATTACTTCAACTTTTAAAACACGAAATCACGAGTTATGTTTTAAATTGCCTTGGATCTTTATCCATTCGAAGTACCTGGGAAACCGTGTAATATAGTTATGAAAACACTTTCATTTGGTTCTTGGATTAGTTTTCAGTGGTGAGTGGAAGACATACAATAGAGAGGGATATACGTTACTTTCCTTTCTCATCTGTATCACATTTACTGTATTTGCAAATTACTTGCACTACATAGTCACGGTACTTCCTTGTTGTAACAACCCAATCGGCTTGCTTTCGTTGAAGATGTTACAACCCAGAAGTGTCAGTTCGTTCGTATCTGATTTATGGTATATATAGCTTTTCTGCAACTTTTGGCTTATCGACGACAAGAATGAATGGCAATTAGATAAAAATGATAAAAGGACAATCACAAACACACATGAGCAATACACAAAAACACAGACCATGGTCCAGGCGCTAGTCTACAGGGTGGCTCAATAAGTCACTTAACACCCTCAGTACAAGGCCACTGCGGCATGGAATTTGAAATTGGCGATGACCAATCGTTATCTGGCCAAGGGGGAACCACATTGACGCCACCAGTAGATAGAAAACAGGCATTTAAAAACAAACCGGTTATAACTGGTTATACAAGTGTAATTTGCCATCAGGCACTTAACAAGTGCAATTTAAGGCAAAATCAGGTGACTCTGTGTCGGGATGTGTCATGTGCCCATCTTGCATCTTGGAACATGCATGTTAGAACATGTTATTTCCCAGTAGCGAACAGTGCATCTTGGGCTAAACTGGTTATAACTGGTTATACAAGTGTAACTTGTCATCAGGCACTTAAGAAGTGCAATTTAAGGCTATGCCTACCCCTCTGCAAGAGGCCACCCCTCTGCAAGAGGATACCCTTCTGCAAGAGGCCACTTACACTCACTTCCGGTCCACTTCCGGTCTAATTCCGGTCCACTTCCGGTCATTTCTGGTCCACTTCCGGTTATACAGTGTAACTTGCCTCTATCGGGCACTTAACATCAAGTGCAATCATGCGACTCTGTGTCAAGGGTGTGTTGCATGATCTCTCTTGCATCTTGGTCCAAGTTCACCCACACCCATTTTTTGCATCTTGGGCATAAAGTTCTGATACTTATTTCATGATAATAAATAACCCAATGAAAAATAATGCCAATGAACCTGTTTGGATTTAAGAAACATATTAAACCTGTAGAGAAAACAGCTGTAAACATGGATGTAATTAAAGAAATTCATTGCCAATTAAAAGGAATAATTATCATCCATCTGAATAGTATCTGGTATCAGGTTGATGAGGATACAGGGAAACAATTGCTTGTGTTCAATAATAATCTTGCATCTTACAGAATTCCTGTCACAGGTAAAATTCAAATATCTGTTTCTTCTAGCACGGGGGAAGGGAGGCCCCCTACGGGGGTAAATATACATATAGGTAGAAATCTGTATAGAATTAAACACAATAATATGAACCCCGACAGCACATACGATGTAGAGAAAGATGATTATCTCTATGCAGAAATTATTGGCGAGTATGACAAGTTAATCCCCTTCTTCATGGAAATTAAATTAATTTATTCTCTCATGAATATATAAAAATACCGTGAATAAAAAATAAAATTAAATAATACATATTCAAAATTAATATACATAATGGATATATTTGGAAACAGAAGAAGACAAGAAATACCAGATAATTCAAGTGACATTGCCAGACTAGATGAAAGATTAAAAAAGCTTAAAGCTGACTTGTTAATCTTACAGAATTCACTAAGTTTAAATATACAAACAGAGATTACTAATCTCCAAACTCAATTGATTAACCCCATAGTGAAAATTGATAGTGAACTCAAATCCCTACTTGAAAAATATACAAATTTAGCATCCATAGACAACCTTCAAAGCTTGGGGGAGAGTGTAGGCAAATTGAAAATTGAACTTGAGAAATTTAGACAAATACAAACAACTGCTACAGAGCAATTAAAACAAGAATTAAACAATCAAGCGAATACTCTTCGCACAGAACTGCTTTCTATTATTCAAAATATCGAAACTCAGGGGGAATATGAACAGCTCAATGCCAGTATTGCAGAATTACAAGAGCAGTTTCAATCTTTTGAGATCCCTTCACTGGAAAATATTAAAACTGAACTCCAAACAGATCAGTTGCATACAGCTATAGCAGAAGTTCAAGCTAAACTACAAACATTAGAAAATTTTATCGATAATCTTCCTTCATCTTCAGAATTAAATGCTATCGCACGCAGCGTTGCCAATATCAAGCTACAGTTAGAAACTTATGAAGATTTTGGTAAGATACAGGGTACCATAGCTCACATTGAGGATACTTTGACTACTATGAGAAATGAATTAACAAATGTACAAGAAACTTTAGAATTCAAGTTGCCAAGTATAACCGAAACTTTAAACATTATTCAAGAACAAATCACCAAATTGGAAAATCTGAATACCGAAACTGAATTATCGCATTTTCACCATCTCATAGATAACATTCAGAACAAATTGCAAATATTACAGCAATCTACGCCAACCCAAGATGACTTAAAGCACCTTCAGGATGCCTTGAGCAGTGTTGCAGATGCCAGCGAGTTAAATATTGTGAAAGAAGCCTTGACCACACTTCAAAACACTGTAGCTAATTTGCCCACTTCCCAAGAGTTAAGATCTGTAAAAAGAGCAGTGAATAGAATTCTCAAGTCAGAGGACATCAAAAACATACAGGAAGAGATTGGTGTAATTCAAAATACTATTAATACTTTACCTACCAACCAGATAATCAATGAACTTCATGCATTATTTGTGGAAATCAAAAATCAAGTGCACGATCTTGCAAGCCAGAGTACCAAATTGAAACTTGTAGAGAGTTTACAAGAGATTATATCAAACATCAAGCTACAGCTTGCTACTCTGGAATCTACTCAAGAATCAGCATTATCTAATTTCACCACACAACTCCACAACCTCAAGGAAGAGTTCAAACGATTGTATGTTGATGTGAGAATCAAACCTAGCTACAGTGAAGTAGTACAAACCATAGAGGAACACCTGGAACAAATATTAAGCAGGTTGGAGGAACAAGAATTAAAACATTTTTTTACTGTTGATATTGTTAGACTACAGAGTATTCCAAATACTAGAGGTCGCTGGACATATGTCAATGCAGGCAATGTTTACAAATTGTACCCATACAATCAGTCTCATGAATTTTTCCTCGATGGTAATATTAAATTTCTCAAATTTGGTTACTTGAAGAGTGGTAAGCATTTTGAAGTACCACAGTTCAACATACAAAGAAAAGATGGTGTTCATAGAGCACTTCAGATACCTGTTGCATACTGGGATGAATCTGCAAAAAGATATAAAGTACATGAGGATGAACAATTATCTGTTTTTAATGTAGAAGCAGGTGATCAATTATTATTTGAAGTGAAACAGTTATACCCAGAGGATAATCCATTTTATGTCATATTCTCTTATACCATTAGATGTCAAGACAAGATATAGTTTATGAATTACATAAGCCAGCTCGTCGCAACTACAAGCGATTGAGTGTGGTGACAAAGGGTATAGATGATCTGTTTCAAGCAGATCTGATAGAAATGTCAACAGGAACTTTGAAAAATTTACATAAGATAAATCATAATTACAAGTACATGCTTACAGTTATCGATACATTTAGTAAGTATGCATGGGCAATTCCCCTAAAATCCAAAACAGGTGCTTGTGTTGTTGAAGCTTTTAAATTGATATTTAGCAAAGGCAGGATACCAAAATATCTACAGACAGATAGAGGAAAAGAATTTTATAATTCTACATTTAGCAAGTTAATGGAACAGTATAATATTAAACATTATTCTACATATAGTGATCTCAAAGCAAGTATAGTGGAAAGGTTCAATAGAACATTAAAACATCTAATGTGGAGGCAATTTACTCTACAGGGTAATTACAAGTGGATAGATATTTTACCTAGCCTAGTTCATAATTATAATAACTCAGTACACAGTACTATTCACATGAAACCAGCTGAGGTAACCAAAGCTGATGAGGCAAGATTGATTTCTACTGTTTACTGTAATAAATATAAACATACAATTAAGAAACCAAAATTCAGAATAGGAGAACAAGTAAGAATTAGTAAATTTAAACATTTATTCGAGAAGGGATTTACTAAGAATTTTTCTACAGAGTTATTCACTATAGTTCAAGTTTTGCCAGGGAATAGAAATACCTATATGATAAAAGATAGTAGCAATAAAATACTAAAAGGGAGATTTTATGAAGAGGAGCTCAGTAAAACAAAATATCCAGACACATATCTAATTGAAAAAGTATTACTTAAAAAGAATAATAAACTTTATGTTAAATGGCTTGGATTAGCAGAGAAAAGTTGGATAGATGCAGACAAAGTTATTCTTTGACACCAACATGGAATGTTGTACAGCGATTGCCAGATATAGCAAAAACTACTAAGAGAAATGGTGAGTTGCTTCCTGATCACATAAGATGCCTCATAGTAGGGCCTTCAGGTTGTGGGAAGACTACCTTGCTTGTAGATAATTTTTTGCTGGCCCCTAACTGGTTACACTGGAAAAATAGACACTTGTATGTATTTTCAAGAAGTTTAGAACAACCAAAATACCAGCAACTCATGAAGGTGTATGAGGGACTTAACATATCTACATTTGATTCAAAAATAAAACCTCTCGATCACTGTTTGAAGAATTCTGTTGTTGTTTTTGATGATGTGATTCTAGAAAATGAGAATGAGATAAGAAATTTCTTTACACAGGGTAGACATAGGGAAATAGATTGCTTTTACTTAGCTCAAACTTACTCCAAGATTCCCAAGCAGTTATTAAGAGATAATACAAATTTAATTTGTTTATTTCGCCAAGATCATACTAATCTGAAACATGTTTACGATGACTATGTTGGGGGAGATTTAAATTATAATCAATTTTCAAAATTCTGCTCTTCATGCTGGAACAGCGATGATTTTGGATTTGCTACGATCGACATGACAAGAAAACCTAGCAATGGGAAATTTAGAAATAAAATCAACGACTTTTTGAACGTCGAAACATTATAAATAACCATCAATCAAAAAATATAAATATGTCAAAACATAAAATTGAAGATAATTTAAAATTACATGAGTATCTTGCTAAACGCTTCAAGGGGTGGAAGGATGAGAACAGAGGCTTTTATGAGCAGCGCAAGCATCAAGATCAGCCTATTATAGATGCTATCAGTGGTCTTGGTAAAGAAATTAAAAGCATCACAGAGCAAAATAAAGATCTCATCAATGATTTGGTGCCTCTCACTGCTAAAAACTATGCAGACTTCCCTCCTACCCCCTTATCTAGCATTCACACACCTTTAGCACTTAAAGAACCTCCTAGACCAGCTATACAACAAGAATCAGAGAAGAAAATTGAGTTGGGGCCCTTGGCAAGGGATTATTTGAGTACAGGCAAGTTTGAGAAAGATGAGGTCTTTGGACTGTACCCTACTATGAAACCTAATGAAGGAGCAGTTTGGAAAATAGGGAAGTCTAGAGTGACATTCGAGGGGGACAACATAAAAGTCAATTTGGGTGATAAAAACAGTTGGTCAAGGTACCCTGGTACCCCTGGTCTATGGGAGCTCTTAACCAAGAAGCAACCAAAACATTTTACTGAAGAAGACTATCAAAGTTATTCAGATATTCTTATACTATCTGATGCCTTGTATCAAAACAACGATGCTAGTCAGAACAGAGTTAAATCAAGTAGTGGAGACAAGTACAAGAACCTTATCAAGCCCATCTGGAACCAACTCAAGACTGGAAGTGGTATCAAGCAATATAACACTTTAGCTAAAGAGTTTGTGTGGATTAATGATAGAAGAAAACTTATAGACAGGCTGTTGGTGATAGCAGGGGAAGAGAATGCTGGAAATAATAATTTTTATAATGAGAAGATGGGTATTGTAGATATGATTAGTAACAAGCTAGCTACTTTTATTGCAAATGATCCTAAAGGCATAGGATACTTGATTAAAATTATCAATACTCTACCACCTAAATTCTGGAACATGGCAGAGGGTAAAGGCTTAGTTAATGATATTATTAATAAACTGCCATTTGAGGTACATGTTCCTGGCTATCAGTACTGTGGTCCAGGTACCAAACTTGACAAGCGATTGAAGAGGGGAGACAAGGGAGTTAATCCTCTCGATGCAGCCTTCAAGGAAGATGACATTGCTTACAATAGACATTAGGGGGGATCGAAAAAAGCAAATTTTTTATGATGCTTTTGGGGTAGAGCGGAAAAGTTGCCTCTATACATAAGTAACTTCTGTTCAAAATTTCACCACCCTAGGATAATGTCTTCTGTTCTGGCAAGGGACGTGAAATTTAAAAAATTTAGTAAAATCGGCAATTTTTTTTTTTTGAATTTTTTTTCAAATTTCACAGCACTTTGCGGTAGTGTGCAAAAGTTGCACCTATGTATGGTTAATTACAGTGCAAAATTTGGCGCCCCACGGACAATATGTTCTGTTCTGGCAAGGGGCCTGAAATTACCCAAAAATCGACAAATACACTGTTTTTTCATTATTTAACTAACATTTATTAAACATAAACCAGAATTGTCATACACTCGCATACTATTAGATATAAGAATTAAGAAATAAGTTTTCAAAATTAAAAGTACGAAAATGTGTGTTTTTTAGGTAATAATAATGTAAAATATGTGTCTTTAGGTTTTATACTGTCTCTTGCACCTAAATTCAGGCATGGCCTTTCTCGATTTCAGAGTGAGAGTTCGGACATTGACAATGATCATTTAACAGGTCTTTACTTCGATGGCCGACGTGACAAAACATTGTCAACAGAAAAGGAGGATGATAAATACTACCAAAGATCAATTGTAGAGGAACACTATTCCTTGGTGAAACAACCAGGATCTAGCTACGTTGGTCATGTTACACCAGCTTCAGGATCAAGTCTGGCCATTGCTGAAAGTATTTACGACTATATCACAGCAGAAGTGCCCGGAGGTTTAAACCATATTCTTGTTCTAGGGTGTGATGGAACGGTCGTAAATACTGGAGTTCACAATGGGGTACTGCGTCGTCTTGAACTAAAGATCGGGATAGCTGTGCAATGGGCTGTTTGTCAACTACATTTCAACGAATTGCCTCTCCGCCACTTGTTCGAGTCCCTCGATGGTCCCACCTCCGGACCCAATTCCTACACTGGTTGCATTGGAAAGTCTTTGAAGGCGTGTGAGCTGCTTCCAGTGGTAACATTTGAGCCAGTTAACTGCACCTTGCCATCAGATGATATATCCACTTTGAGTAAGGACCAGAAGTATCTGAGGGATATTGCTCTCGCCGTTAGCTCAGGCATGTGTCCTCCAGGTCTTGCTAAGCGCGATCCAGGTCCCCTAAACATGTCCCGCTGGTTGACAACAGCCAACAGGATATTAAGACTGTATGTTTCCACCACGGAACCATCAGACAACTTACGTACCATAGTAAAGTTCGTTATCAGGGTGTATGTGCCATCTTGGTTCCGCATCAAAATCCATCATTCAATTAAGGATGGAGCTCGGCATCTTTACCATTTCATTCAGTCATCCAGATACTTGGATCAAGTTAACCGCAACGTCATCGACCCAGTGATTTCTCGGAATGCTTACTTCGCATCTCCAGAAAACATTCTGCTCGCGATGCTGACTGATAAGAGAACACATATCAGAGCCCTTGGCATTCGAAGAGTCATAAAAGCACGAGAATCATGTGAGACGGTTGGACACGTTGGGATTAGAAAGTTCGATATTCCAAAAATAAACTTCGAAGCAAACGACTATATCGAACTAATTGACTGGTCGTCCAGCGAAGTAACTCCACCACCAATACTGAATGATGTGACTACAGAAGATTTGAAAAGTATGCTGAAAGAACCAATACCAATTGACTGGACTTTTACAAAGTTCCCATGCCACACACAAGCTGTGGAAAGAACAGTAAAATTGCTTACGGAGGCCTCAAAGAAAGTGTGTGGTCATAAAAAACGGGATGGATTTATTCGCTGCACTCTGAAATCGAGAAAGGCCATGCCTGAATTTAGGTGCAAGAGACAGTATAAAACCTAAAGACACATATTTTACATTATTATTACCTACAAAACACACATTTTTGTACTTTTAATTTTGAAAACTTATTTCTTAATTCTTATATCTAATAGTATGCGAGTGTATGACAATTCTGGTTTATGTTTAATAAATGTTAGTTAAATAATGAAAAAACAGTGTATTTGTCGATTTTTGGGTAATTTCAGGCCCCTTGCCAGAACAGAACATATTGTCCGTGGGGCGCCAAATTTTGCACTGTAATTAACCATACATAGGTGCAACTTTTGCACACTACCGCAAAGTGCTGTGAAATTTGAAAAAAATTTCAAAAAAAAAAAAAAATTGCCGATTTTACTAAATTTTTTAAATTTCACGTCCCTTGCCAGAACAGAAGACATTATCCTAGGGTGGTGAAATTTTGATCAGAAGTTACTTATGTATAGAGGCAACTTTTCCGCTCTACCGCAAAAGCATCATAAAAAATTTGTTTTTTTCGATACCCCCTAATAGACATGCAGATCTTGATACTCGACATGTGGCTGATCAAAAATTAGAAGAAGCAGCATTTGGAAGATTAACCAGCAGAGATGCTTCGTTGGGTGAAAAAATAACTGCATTGGGTACAACAATTGCTATGAATACAAAACAAAAGTTAGGGTGGGGTTTGTAATATAAATATATATAAATACCCTTAAATAATAATAATAAACAACATGAAACCTAAAGGTGTTGTCTACCAGATTCCATATCATAATCTTAAAAATTTAAAAATTAATCCAATTTTAACTAAAAAACAACAAGAGAAGAAGAGACAATGTATAGCCAAAGGGAATGGAATGAAATTATTACTTAGCACATCACAATTAAAAAGGTTGCAAAATAGAAGAAAAAAATCACATAGTGGTGGGTTCATATTTAGCATCCCTGCCATCTTAGCTGCTCTAGGGGCTATCGGGAGCTTGGCTGGCGGGAGCGCTGCTATTGCCAAAACTGTAATAGATTCAAAAAAGAATAAAGCAGAACTAGCAGAACAGAAAAGACATAATCTAGCTATGGAGAGCCCCCTACGAGGGGGTAGTGGTGTAAAGTCTAGGGTACTCAGTGGTATAAAATCCAGAGCTAGATTATGTCTTTTCTGTTCTGCTAGTTCTGCTTTATTCTTTTTGAATCTATTACACAGTACTGATAGCCAGGAACATGTACCTCAAATGGCAGTTTATTAATAATATCATTAACTAAGCCTTTACCCTCTGCCATGTTCCAGAATTTAGGTGGTAGAGTATTGATAATTTTAATCAAGTATCCTATGCCTTTAGGATCATTTGCAATAAAAGTAGCTAGCTTGTTACTAATCATATCTACAATACCCATCTTCTCATTATAAAAATTATTATTTCCAGCATTCTCTTCCCCTGCTATCACCAACAGCCTGTCTATAAGTTTTCTTCTATCATTAATCCACACAAACTCTTTAGCTAAAGTGTTATATTGCTTGATACCACTTCCAGTCTTGAGTTGGTTCCAGATGGGCTTGATAAGGTTCTTGTACTTGTCTCCACTACTTGATTTAACTCTGTTCTGACTAGCATCGTTGTTTTGATACAAGGCATCAGATAGTATAAGAATATCTGAATAACTTTGATAGTCTTCTTCAGTAAAATGTTTTGGTTGCTTCTTGGTTAAGAGCTCCCATAGACCAGGGGTACCAGGGTACCTTGACCAACTGTTTTTATCACCCAAATTGACTTTTATGTTGTCCCCCTCGAATGTCACTCTAGACTTCCCTATTTTCCAAACTGCTCCTTCATTAGGTTTCATAGTAGGGTACAGTCCAAAGACCTCATCTTTCTCAAACTTGCCTGTACTCAAATAATCCCTTGCCAAGGGCCCCAACTCAATTTTCTTCTCTGATTCTTGTTGTATAGCTGGTCTAGGAGGTTCTTTAAGTGCTAAAGGTGTGTGAATGCTAGATAAGGGGGTAGGAGGGAAGTCTGCATAGTTTTTAGCAGTGAGAGGCACCAAATCATTGATGAGATCTTTATTTTGCTCTGAGATGCTTTTAATTTCTTTACCAAGACCACTGATAGCATCTATAATAGGCTGATCTTGATGCTTGCGCTGCTCATAAAAGCCTCTGTTCTCATCCTTCCACCCCTTGAAGCGTTTAGCAAGATACTCATGTAATTTTAAATTATCTTCAATTTTATGTTTTGACATATTTATATTTTTTGATTGATGGTTATTTATAATGTTTCGACGTTCAAAAAGTCGTTGATTTTATTTCTAAATTTCCCATTGCTAGGTTTTCTTGTCATGTCGATCGTAGCAAATCCAAAATCATCGCTGTTCCAGCATGAAGAGCAGAATTTTGAAAATTGATTATAATTTAAATCTCCCCCAACATAGTCATCGTAAACATGTTTCAGATTAGTATGATCTTGGCGAAATAAACAAATTAAATTTGTATTATCTCTTAATAACTGCTTGGGAATCTTGGAGTAAGTTTGAGCTAAGTAAAAGCAATCTATTTCCCTATGTCTACCCTGTGTAAAGAAATTTCTTATCTCATTCTCATTTTCTAGAATCACATCATCAAAAACAACAACAGAATTCTTCAAACAGTGATCGAGAGGTTTTATTTTTGAATCAAATGTAGATATGTTAAGTCCCTCATACACCTTCATGAGTTGCTGGTATTTTGGTTGTTCTAAACTTCTTGAAAATACATACAAGTGTCTATTTTTCCAGTGTAACCAGTTAGGGGCCAGCAAAAAATTATCTACAAGCAAGGTAGTCTTCCCACAACCTGAAGGCCCTACTATGAGGCATCTTATGTGATCAGGAAGCAACTCACCATTTCTCTTAGTAGTTTTTGCTATATCTGGCAATCGCTGTACAACATTCCATGTTGGTGTCAAAGAATAACTTTGTCTGCATCTATCCAACTTTTCTCTGCTAATCCAAGCCATTTAACATAAAGTTTATTATTCTTTTTAAGTAATACTTTTTCAATTAGATATGTGTCTGGATATTTTGTTTTACTGAGCTCCTCTTCATAAAATCTCCCTTTTAGTATTTTATTGCTACTATCTTTTATCATATAGGTATTTCTATTCCCTGGCAAAACTTGAACTATAGTGAATAACTCTGTAGAAAAATTCTTAGTAAATCCCTTCTCGAATAAATGTTTAAATTTACTAATTCTTACTTGTTCTCCTATTCTGAATTTTGGTTTCTTAATTGTATGTTTATATTTATTACAGTAAACAGTAGAAATCAATCTTGCCTCATCAGCTTTGGTTACCTCAGCTGGTTTCATGTGAATAGTACTGTGTACTGAGTTATTATAATTATGAACTAGGCTAGGTAAAATATCTATCCACTTGTAATTACCCTGTAGAGTAAATTGCCTCCACATTAGATGTTTTAATGTTCTATTGAACCTTTCCACTATACTTGCTTTGAGATCACTATATGTAGAATAATGTTTAATATTATACTGTTCCATTAACTTGCTAAATGTAGAATTATAAAATTCTTTTCCTCTATCTGTCTGTAGATATTTTGGTATCCTGCCTTTGCTAAATATCAATTTAAAAGCTTCAACAACACAAGCACCTGTTTTGGATTTTAGGGGAATTGCCCATGCATACTTACTAAATGTATCGATAACTGTAAGCATGTACTTGTAATTATGATTTATCTTATGTAAATTTTTCAAAGTTCCTGTTGACATTTCTATCAGATCTGCTTGAAACAGATCATCTATACCCTTTGTCACCACACTCAATCGCTTGTAGTTGCGACGAGCTGGCTTATGTAATTCATAAACTATATCTTGTCTTGACATCTAATGGTATAAGAGAATATGACATAAAATGGATTATCCTCTGGGTATAACTGTTTCACTTCAAATAATAATTGATCACCTGCTTCTACATTAAAAACAGATAATTGTTCATCCTCATGTACTTTATATCTTTTTGCAGATTCATCCCAGTATGCAACAGGTATCTGAAGTGCTCTATGAACACCATCTTTTCTTTGTATGTTGAACTGTGGTACTTCAAAATGCTTACCACTCTTCAAGTAACCAAATTTGAGAAATTTAATATTACCATCGAGGAAAAATTCATGAGACTGATTGTATGGGTACAATTTGTAAACATTGCCTGCATTGACATATGTCCAGCGACCTCTAGTATTTGGAATACTCTGTAGTCTAACAATATCAACAGTAAAAAAATGTTTTAATTCTTGTTCCTCCAACCTGCTTAATATTTGTTCCAGGTGTTCCTCTATGGTTTGTACTACTTCACTGTAGCTAGGTTTGATTCTCACATCAACATACAATCGTTTGAACTCTTCCTTGAGGTTGTGGAGTTGTGTGGTGAAATTAGATAATGCTGATTCTTGAGTAGATTCCAGAGTAGCAAGCTGTAGCTTGATGTTTGATATAATCTCTTGTAAACTCTCTACAAGTTTCAATTTGGTACTCTGGTTTGCAAGATCGTGCACTTGATTTTTGATTTCCACAAATAATGCATGAAGTTCATTGATTATCTGGTTGGTAGGTAAAGTATTAATAGTATTTTGAATTACACCAATCTCTTCCTGTATGTTTTTGATGTCCTCTGACTTGAGAATTCTATTCACTGCTCTTTTTACAGATCTTAACTCTTGGGAAGTGGGCAAATTAGCTACAGTGTTTTGAAGTGTGGTCAAGGCTTCTTTCACAATATTTAACTCGCTGGCATCTGCAACACTGCTCAAGGCATCCTGAAGGTGCTTTAAGTCATCTTGGGTTGGCGTAGATTGCTGTAATATTTGCAATTTGTTCTGAATGTTATCTATGAGATGGTGAAAATGCGATAATTCAGTTTCGGTATTCAGATTTTCCAATTTGGTGATTTGTTCTTGAATAATGTTTAAAGTTTCGGTTATACTTGGCAACTTGAATTCTAAAGTTTCTTGTACATTTGTTAATTCATTTCTCATAGTAGTCAAAGTATCCTCAATGTGAGCTATGGTACCCTGTATCTTACCAAAATCTTCATAAGTTTCTAACTGTAGCTTGATATTGGCAACGCTGCGTGCGATAGCATTTAATTCTGAAGATGAAGGAAGATTATCGATAAAATTTTCTAATGTTTGTAGTTTAGCTTGAACTTCTGCTATAGCTGTATGCAACTGATCTGTTTGGAGTTCAGTTTTAATATTTTCCAGTGAAGGGATCTCAAAAGATTGAAACTGCTCTTGTAATTCTGCAATACTGGCATTGAGCTGTTCATATTCCCCCTGAGTTTCGATATTTTGAATAATAGAAAGCAGTTCTGTGCGAAGAGTATTCGCTTGATTGTTTAATTCTTGTTTTAATTGCTCTGTAGCAGTTGTTTGTATTTGTCTAAATTTCTCAAGTTCAATTTTCAATTTGCCTACACTCTCCCCCAAGCTTTGAAGGTTGTCTATGGATGCTAAATTTGTATATTTTTCAAGTAGGGATTTGAGTTCACTATCAATTTTCACTATGGGGTTAATCAATTGAGTTTGGAGATTAGTAATCTCTGTTTGTATATTTAAACTTAGTGAATTCTGTAAGATTAACAAGTCAGCTTTAAGCTTTTTTAATCTTTCATCTAGTCTGGCAATGTCACTTGAATTATCTGGTATTTCTTGTCTTCTTCTGTTTCCAAATATATCCATTATGTATATTAATTTTGAATATGTATTATTTAATTTTATTTTTTATTCACGGTATTTTTATATATTCATGAGAGAATAAATTAATTTAATTTCCATGAAGAAGGGGATTAACTTGTCATACTCGCCAATAATTTCTGCATAGAGATAATCATCTTTCTCTACATCGTATGTGCTGTCGGGGTTCATATTATTGTGTTTAATTCTATACAGATTTCTACCTATATGTATATTTACCCCCGTAGGGGGCCTCCCTTCCCCCGTGCTAGAAGAAACAGATATTTGAATTTTACCTGTGACAGGAATTCTGTAAGATGCAAGATTATTATTGAACACAAGCAATTGTTTCCCTGTATCCTCATCAACCTGATACCAGATACTATTCAGATGGATGATAATTATTCCTTTTAATTGGCAATGAATTTCTTTAATTACATCCATGTTTACAGCTGTTTTCTCTACAGGTTTAATATGTTTCTTAAATCCAAACAGGTTCATTGGCATTATTTTTCATTGGGTTATTTATTATCATGAAATAAGTATCAGAACTTTATGCCCAAGATGCAAAAAATGGGTGTGGGTGAACTTGGACCAAGATGCAAGAGAGATCATGCAACACACCCTTGACACAGAGTCGCATGATTGCACTTGATGTTAAGTGCCCGATAGAGGCAAGTTACACTGTATAACCGGAAGTGGACCAGAAATGACCGGAAGTGGACCGGAATTAGACCGGAAGTGGACCGGAAGTGAGTGTAAGTGGCCTCTTGCAGAGGGGTATCCTCTTGCAGAGGGGTAGGCATAGTCTTAAATTGCACTTCTTAAGTGCCTGATGACAATTTACACTTGTATAACCAGTTATAACCAGTTTAGCCCAAGATGCACTGTTCCCTACTGGGAAATAACATGTTCTAACATGCATGTTCCAAGATGCAAGATGGGCACATGACACATCCCGACACAGAGTCGCCTGATTTCACTTGTTAAGTGCCCGATGGCACATGACACTTGTATAACCGGTTATAACCGGTTTGTTTTTAAATGCCTGTTTTCTATCTACTGCCACCCACACGGTCGGCGGCCATCTTGATGTCCGCCATCTTGAATTCAACTTCAGAATTTTAAATGGGAAGGCGGTCGTGCGACATATCAAAATGGGCTAGAATTTCACGAGACATGCAATGGTGACGTATCTTTAACCAGTAAAAAGTTATGACTGAATTCTTGTACCAATTTGCTCCTTTTCGAGGTGTTAGAAAAATGCCTTAAAATTTGTTTAGCGCTTCGGTAATGCATCGAGATCAAAGTGACGTCTATGGAGACACGTTCGCATGCCATTGCACATTATTTTAATCGGATACATCCATGAAGAGCTGGCCTCCCCGATGGCACAGTGGTAGCGTCGTCGCCTTGTAATCAAGGGGTCCCGGGTTCGATACCCGGTGGAGGCACAAGTGGTTCGGATCCCACTTTAAACTGTAGGTCCACTCCCAATTAGCCTTACTGTGCATAAAGTGGACTTAAAACAACAAATCAACCAACCAACCATGAAGAGCTGTGCATTATGAATGGTTGTCGCGAACAATTTACAGTGTGACGCTTCCATTGAATTAAAAGTCCTTCACAGTGACAAGGCTAATGTTTATGTTCATACACACGACGTGCATACACCCGTTAGATCATCTTAACAAAATAGAAAGTTTGAAATTGAATACGTAATGCATAGACTTTTGACTAAGTACCAATCACATTCGTTTTAGGAAGAATATTGAAAATACCTAAGACACTGAAAAGCGACAAATTGTGTGTTCAACATTAAGTATTTCAACGACATTTGTCCCTGATATTTCATTATTTCTCTCCCAAAGTAACTACTGTACTTTGTGTATTCATTGTTGTGAAAACAATGGTTTAGTAACTTTAAAATGATATTTCAATTATTCTCAGAGGAAACTAGCTGTGCAGTCTTTGAAAATAACGATAGTATCAAAATGTTAAACACAGAACGAAAATATTACTTTCCTGTTGATTTTTCCCGGTCTCCTCGACATGGTGTTTATATTTAAAAAAGAGCATTTTAAAATCCGCTTAAATTTTCACCATATTTTCGAAACTGAACATCATATAATGTGAGTGTATGTGTGTGTAGTGTGTTTAAGATATATATATGTAAGTTTTATCAAACCTCATTAGAAGGTAATCTTCAGGTAGAAAAACTCATGCAATGGGTCAAATTCGCGTATATTCGATCTTAATTCGAATACTTTGTCTCAGGAATCTGTAGAGCTGGCCTGCATAACTGTAGAATATGGGAGAAATCAAATGGGCAGAGGAAAGTTGCTGCTGCAAACCGCTGGTTTTCTCCTCCATGCACTCACTTCCCTTCTCACACGTTGATTGGTCGAGCCCCCTCGACTCCTACTGGTCTAGAGGACTTGTTTTCGTTCGCTTGCTCCAGAGATTCCCGGGGCAGTTTCTTCAATACTTGCCGTTGACGATTTGTTTTTTCAATTCATCAGCCCAGTGCCGATTATTGTATACAATAAATTACGATAATATTAGCAGGCTACGAAACAGCGCCATAAACTGCACTCGCGATAGAGCAGAATATGATGAATAAATTGAAATGCTGAGTCAAATCACGTGTGATGCACACATCAACCAACTTCCTATTTACTCCAAAACAACACTCGCTGAAGAATTGTCCCACACTGTGGCTTAGTGTGACATAATGTAAGTACAAGAAAACAAGAAGAGTCTGACTCGATGGAAGATGTTCTGTTATCTTTTGTGGTTGAAGGCTCGGCTCTGTTTTCAAAGCTCACTCTTTTCTAGGTTTAGGATAGAAGTTCCGATAAGGAGTTCCAGATTGTAATGTACACAGCCAATGTTCGATATTCGGTGCACACGAGAAGCGTGCTAGCTCCGCACTTCGCCTTTGCTGGCGCTCGATATTGGAGTTAAATTTGATTTGCTGACATTCACATATGTTTATGGTTCGTACGTTCTTGCTGAACTAATAAAAAGAATCATTCGATGATGGCACGGAAGGCCCGTGCACTTTTGCATTGCGTGACGTGAACAGATCCGTTCGTTGAGAAGAGTCAGGTGCGATGGTGGAGAAACGTTCCCAAGATTATGGAGCATTCCTTCAAACATTCTTCCTGTCCTCTCTTCTTTGCACGCATTTGGTTTTCGAGTTGCAAAAATTCATTTGCAAAGCTTACGTATTGAACGATTCCTTTCTAAGAATGTAAAGTAAAACTACAACTTTCGTTCCTGGGAGCTAAGTCATAAATCCCTCTTTGGCATATTCGGCTCTTACGCAAAAGATGGGGAACAAATAACCATCATCAATTATCGTTGACAACTGAGTGACGTCGTGGAGAAAAGGCCACATGCCACAAAGTCTGCTAGCGGGGAATTTAGTCGGAAGTAGGTAACTAAACCCTGTATTATCTGCCATTCAGCACATAATGTATAGCATGAGATGTTATCCTAACAATACAATGAAACTTTTCATCTTCAATGGAAGTGTGTAATAATCTCTCTGAATCTCAATATCATACAATATTCGATTTTCTTCCTGACAACCTCGTACATTAATATCGATCAAATTTGAAATTCTATGTAATTCCAACTATCTAAATTTTAACTACAGGTTTCCTTTTTCGTATGAAAATATAAGAACTATATTGACTTGTGTGAGTACTTTAGAACTACTCCTCGGATACAAGACTTACTCAATGTGGCCAACACCTATTAAAGTTACACGATTGCTAATCAATTCATAGGAAAGGAAGACTATAAATTAGAAAGATTTTCAAGAAAAATCTAAATAAATCCTTGTATTGTCGTCGATATGTTCTTAAATGCTTTCCTCCAAGCTTAACAATGGGATATAAATCCAATTCATTGCTATTGAAATTATCAAGGTTCACACAAAAATTTATCAAATGTATAAAACTTAATGCTGTGCAAAAGTTAGGTTCATGTACGATATATACTGTAAATCGTAGTTATATATATTACATATACCTGTGTGTCTGTTATCGATGTGTTTTACAGAAAATTTGCACGTCGTTTGAATGAATGCAAGTAAAAACAAGCACTAATTATTTATGTTGAGCGGAAATGGAACATTTGCATTTTCTACTTTCGCATAGAGTCGTGAAAGTGTCTTCTCGTTTTTCACGGTGCTTGATTTAAGCTTACCCACCCCTTTGTTTGTAATATGGAAAATTTACGAAAAAAAATATCTTGATTCTAATTAGATGTAAATCTTGGCGTGGAGATATTTTTCACTACATAGTAGCTGAGTGACATCTATTACTGTTCTTACATGCCGTTCCGCCGGGTGTGAAAGAGAAGGTAAGTAAGCTAGAATTACATGAATTTTCCTCCACTGAAAAGAAAAGTTCTGAACGCTCAACCGTGCATTCGTCTGAGAAAATTGTAGTTTTAACGTTTGCTGCATTTTACGATGCCCTACGAAAAGTATTCGAATATCTGACAGCCGAATGAATATTATAAAAAGAGAAAACGAAAAATAAATCGTAGATGTAATTTCAAGTATCTTGAAATATCCAATATTTTGAGACTCGACCTAATTTATATTTTCATCTTTCTAATCTAGTGATAATATAACAAGGAAACGCAGTCTCAATGACAACGTTTTCTTATAAAACTGAAAATCGATTTCCTATTTTTTTCCTTCAAATATTGTGAAAACGTGAAGCTCTATAATTAATGAAAGGTTGGATCGTTATATACACTCATGTGCATAAGTTAGGGATAATTCGGTTGAAGATATTTATCACAGAAGGGAAATGGAGAACCACCCATATATGGATTGCAGGTTGAATTGCAAATGGTATCAGACTGAAAACAGTGTGAGAAAAGGTACAGAATGGGCAACAGGGACGAAAATGCAAAGGGGTGTGAAAATTTAAACATGTACCCATGTGTTAGTCCAGGAAACAGGGTGCGGCATGCACGCAAGTGCATGCTGAGAATGAGGTTATCAAGAAGTGGTTGGGGTATGGCTTGCCATTGTTGGACCAATGCCTCCCTGAGCTCGGGAATGGACCTTGGAGTCAATTGACGACGCGCAGTTTGCCTGCCAAGCATGTCCCATGCATGCTCTATTGGGTTCAAGTCTGGTAAGCGACTGGGCCTATCTAATCGTCTGATGTCTTGAGTCTCAAGGTACACATCCACTATGCCAGCTCGATGGGGACGAGCATTATCATCTATCAGAATGAATTCAGGGCCCACTTCACCCCGAAACAGACGAACATACTGGTCCAGGATGTCATCACGATACACTTCATCTGTGATGGTACCCCGTGGGAAGACATGCAGGGGCGTGCGAGACCCTAGGATGATCCCACCCCACATTATGATTCCCCATCCCTGTAATGGCCCAGTTCAGTAATGTTAGCTGGACGGAACAGTGTTCCGGGTTCTCTCCAGATGAAGACATGTCGTGAATCACTGGTAAGACCGAACCTGAATTGATCTGTGAACAAGACATGACTCCATTGCTCCTGGGTCCATGTATGATGTTCGCTGGACCAATTCAAACGGGCTCTTCTTTGCACTGGGTTCAATGGAACACACCTTGATGGTCTTCAGGCATACAGGTGTCCCTCAGCTAACCGTCTGTACACTGTAAACCTTGAAACGGTGGTCACTGTAGCAACTGCAAGATCTCTACCGAGATACGAGGCAGTGATGTGTCTATTGCGCCTGGCTGTTAGGCTTAAGAAACGATCCTCTTGGACGGTGGTACTCTTTGGACGGCCTCTACCAAACCTCCCGAGTGTTTTTTTTCACCCTGTTGGAATCGTTGACACTCCGGGGCAGTGACATGCACTGAGGAGTAGCTAGTCTAGCAGAGATAGATCAATCAATCTCACATCTCTAACTATTTTTAAATCACAATATTTGTCTTCTTAAAGCCACAATTCACATACAACCACTTTTTTTCTCACGCACTTCTCCTCCCTCGGTGCGATCCGCGAGGGCAAAGCTGGCCTAGCTCTGTCTTCCACCGCCCGAAGGGAAAGGGAAGATTTCTGCCTCTACCTCCCTTGCCCCCTCGCTCCCCGCTGCAATGGTTGAAAGCCCGTGCTTTCAGATCCTCTAGTCTATCTCCTATAGGACAGATAGGGGATTGGTTTCCCTTAGATTTCTTTGTAAATCCTCTAAAGAACTTAGGGGATAATTATCTGCAGACTGCAGTACTTATGTTCTCTGTATTTACACCACAACTTTTTACACGTTGTACAATATGTATGTCTAATATGGGATGTAGTTTTATTATTTATGAAATTGGAACCTTATTATGTGCAGACAATAATGTTACGCTTTCTTTTTTTTTTGCAAATATGGAATATATAATGATTAAATAACAAATATTTGCTCAGGCTCCCTCGCTCTCCTTTTATAGTAGTGTTTTATTTAAATATACCAATCTCTTGGCCTCCAATAAAGAAAATGGGTAAACTAAACAGTCGTAAATACGGACGTATATATTTGGGCAAGAGAACGCGCGTTCATATTGTTGTTAGTTTGGTTCATTTTACTTCGCTTCTCTGGTTATCGCGAATATGAGGATGAGTGATGTGATGAAATTGATGTAGGGACCTGACAAAGAACAATCCAGGCCGTGATTCGAACCCGTGATGAGCGCGCATTCTTGTTCCTGTGTGTTGTACTCTGCATTGAATAATGAAATAATTTGGAATGAAAAATGTATCCCAGAACTCAAAAATTCAAATGAATATTCTTGAAGAAACTACAAAAAGGTGTGTTTTGTTACCGGTTTATCTCCTCTAATATGTTGCATTTTTGCCACTTCCCATCACTTTTTCTAGCTGTATAGATTTAATCGCAATAAGTAGCTAATGAGCTTAAGAAATTCTTGAGGGACAATCGTAAACAAAGAACTCTAGACTCCTGATTTCACAGCGCTCTGCAGATGACCTGGGAGGGATTTTTTTTAAAAGAAAAAAAGCGTTGCTTTTCCATCACTTTACCTACCTTCTGCCATGACGATGGACGTTGATTAAATTAAACAGGTGAAGGGTGGATACAAAGGAACACTCATGCACAGGCCAGGGCTCGATCCCAGATCCTTCAGTAACGAGATCGTGGGATGGAGAAATTAGGGAAATCGAGTAATGTAAATATTTGGAAAAAAGGTTAATCATATACAAAGATGATGTTTCAAAAATCCATTTGAAAATTTCCAGTGAGGAAAAATGCAGTTTGTTTTACCGATACCTACGTATTTCCACCCATCTCTGTTGTCGACCGACCTCCGTGGGTGAGTGCAAGTGGTCCCGGATCGGTACCCGATGGAGGCACATATTGGTTCGGATCCCACTTTAAACTGTAGGTTCAGTCCCGATTAGCCTATCTGTGCATAAAGTGGACTTAAAACACCAAATCGACAAAAAAATCAATCATCCGTGGGGAGTAGTTATCACAGCGCGCTACGACACCAGGAGTTCCGGCTTCGAACCCCGACCTGGGTATATATGTTATTTGCTTTTGTCCCTTCATTCATTTTATCGTGTCATCTTCGCAGTTAACGAAATGTGACAAAAAAGCGATGCTAAATAACAAAAATCAAATTAAATCATTGATTGCTTGATTAGGTATATTTTACTCTGCTTTTCCGCCACTTTTGGCTATTCGCGAAGATGATACTATAAAATTGATGACGGGACACACACACAAAGAAAACCTATGGCCAAGCCGAGATTCGAACCCGGGATCTCTGGCTTAGTAGTCAAATAAAATCATTTTTCATTTTCGAAAGGGGGTGGGAGTTATGTGTACTTTGTTTTAGTACTCATTCATCATTTTGCAATCTTTTCCTGTTTTTGACGTTCTTTTTGTTTTAGGAATACCGGAGCATAAAGGGGGGAGGGGTATGACCTACACCAACCCCCCTTGGGCACGCCACTGATTGCAGCCCCAAGTTTCGACGTCACCGCAAGTCACTGCTCTGGGGGACACAGTCACGCGACACTCCCTTCTGCGTGTCACCCCTCTCCAGTCGTCCGACGATTCTTCCACGCATGAAATCATCCATATGGTGTGTCTACGCCATTCTCCTACACGTGCACTGACAATCTGGCCAACAACACTGCTGTGTGTACGCTGTCTGTGATGTATCGAACACAACTACTAGCGTGATGAAACAGCGCTGGGCACATACCCGACAGCAACGGGTGTGTACAGTGCCACCAAGCGGAAACTTCGGGAATCACATGTGGCACACAGTCAAGGACTCCTACTCGGAAACACTACATGCATTTACCACTGTTTCTCAACATGTATTATATGTAATTTCACATTATTCTTAAGTTTTGCACATGAGGGTATATATAATATAATACTCCCTCTGTCCCATAATTATAGTCCGGTATGCCAAAATTGTAGTACAGGAATGACAGACGAAGAGGCAGATGGAAAGCACAATTTGTACTGATCCTTGAGTAGTAAAGTTGTATGACTCATTCCCTTGTTTCATGTTCTTCTTCTGTATACACCAATGTCACAGTTTGAATATCGGGCAATTATTATGAGACAACAAACAAAGGTGTACCGGACAATAATTATGGGACAGAGGGAGTATATAATATTTCAAAATCACGTTTTGCAATCCTGGTGCAATATTTACAATTTCATATTGAATTTTGTCATTTGATACATGTTCATTATGACCGTGGCAGTGCGGTCTTAAGGCTTTGGGTTCGGGCTACGGGACGCAAGCTGGTTCGAGTCTCCTGGGTGAAGCGTAACAACTTTTCTCCTGAAATTTCGGACTCTGTATGGGACCGGTGGCCACCCTCGGTCTAGGAAATTGTGGAGCTACGAATGAGTAGCGTAACAAAGTTATGGAAACCTACAATAACGACTGGGGGTTCAAAAAGTCAACCCGTAACTGGTTGGATGATCTCCTACCTCTGCTGAGGCATGCGGGAGTAGGTAGGCCCTGGTCCTCACGGGCTGTCGCACCACGGGTTATGTATGTTACATGTTCATTATTCTCATGCAATATTTTGATAACCGCACGAGAGAGGATTCGGCTTACATATCGTATTATCTAGATGTCAAATAAAAATTGCCTTGTTGGGAAATTAAACGAGATATTAAACTTAGTATGCTTAATCATATATCACCTATATGCCTGCACGTTGGTTTATTGTAACATGAAAAAACGATAAAAATAGATTATTTCCACAAGTAACGCCATGTATTAAACAAAAAGTTGCACAAGAATTAATCCGAGCCATTGCTTGGTGTAATAGCACACAGAATATGTATCCTGGTCATAAGTCCGGTTAATATAAATAAATGTAGCTCTCTGTTATCCGTGTGCAACTTTGAATTTCGGTCACATGTTTCCTTGAAAAAAGAAAAACATTTCAAGAAAAGGAAACGAACCTTTACCTTAGGCAACTCTTCTCTGAAGACCTCATCCAATCTCCAAACACGTCAGTCGCTCCCCACATGTAAAAAGATTCATTAACCTGAAACAATGACATCAAGGCCGACTGATTGATTGCGGCACAAATGCAGAAAACAAGGCAGTGGATTTATGTGCAAACTGAAGTCTCGCCTATACAAACTAGCTGCTTTTTCAATGTGTTCGATGTATTGTAACTGTCTTGGAAAGTTCTGTATTTTCACGGGATGATTTGTCGCCGTCTTGCTTTGTCAAAATGATATATCGAGACCCTGTCCACGAAGTTTATAGCTTACTTTATAATAAGCACGCGCACAGATAGAAAAGTAGATAGAAAAGTTTGCTTGAGAATGACGATTAATAGATACCAACTACATTTTAACTCGCTCTAACCGATTAAGCTTATTCTACAGTATTGGGATACAATAGTGCAACCCAATGTTGTTGCGGGTCTCCCCGATAGCGTAGTGGTAACTCCGTCGCCATGTAATCAAGGTGTCCCGAGTTCGATACCCGGTAGGGGCACGTAGTGGTTGGGATCTCACTTTAAACTGTAGGTCCAGTCCCGATTAAACTATCTGTGCATAAAGTGGAGTTGAAACAAATTTGATTTTTTTTCTTTCACTGAGCAGCCTTCTCCTATACTCTCTCTCTGGAGCAATCAAGTCTCTGCTCAAGTAGTGACTCGAGAGGGCTCGACCAATGAACGCGTGAGGGGGATATTGAGTACATGAAGAGGAACATGTGACTTCAGCTACCAGCTATTAGCAGCAGGTTGTGCTACTTTGCTCCGCCCACTCGCTTTCTCCACTTCTCTACTGTTAGAAAATCTGTGCACGGCCTTGCTCCACAGATTCCCGGGACAGAGTATAGCTGAACTTTATTTCTGACTGGTGGGTACATTCAAGGGTCGAAGCTTTATATCCTGTGAAGACAATGATGCAGTTCGTATCAAATCGGTTTCCGAGTATTAAGTGGACTCAAATGTTATGTTTTTTACTTAAATCTTCGAATCGTATTATCTTGGTATCCATGAGCATTGAGCAAGTCCTGGCACTTTTCAACTCATTGGTGAGAATGTGTCAAGGGAGTTTTCTTAAATTTTCCTACTTCCTCAAATTTGTCAAATAGTTAAGTTTGATCAATATACTCTTAATACTGTTACATGTTGGTTGGCCGAGTGTTTTATGTCGATAACCTCGGTGATTTGGTGTGGAAGATGAGCGACAATGGCTTTTCGCTTACAATCTAATCTACTTTATTAACAAATTCCGATATTAATTCTAGCACAATAATACCAGAAATGTGTCATGATATTTTCTATATCACGTGCATAAACGCGGCTCTAAAACAAATGAAGCGCTCTGGTGTAAAACATGGTGCGTTTTTGGTCATTTCTGAGTTCATTAAAACAGGTTATTAGAAGCTATACTGCAGATAAATTGTTTTCCTGTTGTTTACCAATTTCAGAAGGCTTCACTGAGTCCAATGCAAATTGTATGACATGGCAATTTCACTCGAAATTTGAAGAATGGCACATTTTACTTTGTGACTCAAAAATGACCAAAATGTCACTTACCATGTTTTACACCCTAGCCCTTCAAATGATACTTTTGTGTGCTGTTAATATCCCCTCTATTATATTTATTATTGCACCTTATTATTTTCTAACTTAATTCACAAACCTGTATAAAGCGATTAAAATATTACTTGAGTATTGTTACATTAAGCACCAAATTTACATGTAGATACACACATGATTATTACTACGCTATCTCGGGAATCTCTAGAGCAAGCGAACAAAAACAAGTCTCTGCGCAAGTAGTGACTCGAGAGGGCTCAACCAATGAACGCGTGAGAGGGGAAGTGAGTGCACTGCGACTGCGACTACCAGCCGTTTGCAGCAGCGTGCACTGCTTTGCTACGCTCACTCGCTGCCTCTCCTTCCCTACCGTCACGCGTTGCCTTGCTCCACAGACTCCAGAGACGGAGTATAGCGAATATCCTTCGAAATTTGTAAAACAATTGCATTCATCTGGTATAAAGGCACCCGATTGAAATTGTAAATGTTGATATTTCCATTGCAAGTTTGAAGCTGGGAGTAACAAAATATCTACATAATGATGATCCCTCACGAATTGATTAATTCTGAAAGGCGAGTCGTCTCTTGGCGTGAAAGGAAGCGAGCGATTGACGTTGCATATGAAACAGAAGAATCGATCTTCTCCTTCTCTGTAACCACAGCTTCTGTACACGAGCACCTTCGTGCTGAAGCCTTTATCACCGCGGTCACAGGAAAAAAAAGTATTTTAAAAATTCACACAAATCGCATGAAAACCATGTCCCCGAAGGCCTACCTTTTCGTGGTAGCGTTTCGCGAGCGCATCGCAAGGAGTCTGCTTCCTTTAAAAATGGAACTATCGCTTGAACTTGAAAACAAATTTAGTTTTTGGCCTCTTAAGTTTTCTTGTAAGCTGTCGTATAAATTGTTAAAGAAGCACGAATAAATGGGCTTCGATTAATCAATCGAATAATGTTTCAAATGTTAGGGCTAGCCATAAATGCGTTGAAACATATGTGTATTGGATAAGGGCTACAGTGCAATATATCTTCTGTGCCATTAGTTTACCTCCGATACAAAAATGGTTCACTTTTTCGAGGTAATTAACAAAGCCTGTTCTTCATATTGAGTGATGATGTATCATTTTACCAGTAAAAGTAGCCTATAACTTCGTTGCAGTGGTTTAACAATTATTTAATTATACAATTGTGCTGGTGAATAAAAATTGTGAATTAAATAACAAAACTTAAATATAAATTTTTTAGTACATATTTTTCTTAAGACTTCCTTTGTTACTACATCACCACCGTTTGGGGTACACTTCATCAATTGCTTTTTTATCGTTACTTTTTTAAAATAATTTTGTTGAGTAAGAACTTGTTAGTGTTAGATAACTGATTTTTTTTAAAAAAATTAATTCTTTTTGTGTAATTTTCCATCTTAAGGGTTTATTTGAGAGTTGATTTTAAGGAACGCAATAATTTTTAAGGAAAATACAAAATGCTTTTCGGTTAACTGGTGGTAAAATGTATAGTTTTCTTGCCTGACAAATTTCATTGGTTTCTGGACTCAAGTAATGAATGAAGTTCATAAAGAAAACGACAGAAATAATACACTTTCTTCATTCAATATTATATAGTGAAAATGATATCGCGATATCTGATAAGAGTTGTGTTTTCGTTTAAATTCCACTTTTATGCACAGCTAGACTAATCGGGACTGGACGTACAATTGAAAGTGGGATTTATTGATTGATTTGCTTTATTTTACTCGCTTTTTGTGACACTTTTGGCTAATTTACGAAGATGGGGATGAGTGATGATATGATGAAATTGATGAATGGACACTCACAAACATCCATGCCAAACCCAGGATTCGAACCCGGGACCCCTGGCGTCGTAGCGCGATGTGCTTACCACTCCGCCACGGTGAAAGTGGGATCCGAACCACCACATGCCTCCATCGGGACTCCTTGATTTAATATAAGGCGATTACGTTACCACTACGCTATCGGGAAGGCAATACTACGATAGAGAATTAGTTCAAAAGAATGATGAAGGGCGATAAAATTAAGTAGATCGCCATTACTTTACAGGAGTAATTTGTGATCCGCCTCTCAAAAAATCTCCCCCTGGAGGGATAAATATTTTGAAATATAAATCTTAGTATACAGCATCGAAAAGGAAGAATTCCCAATCATACCCCTGCAAGTATCATCCTGGCTGTAAAATACATTCGCATACGTAAATTGCGGTGTGGGATTTTGGTGTATGTTTTCCTTTTTTGAGATTCACAAGAATAGGAGCACCAACTGTCCATTCTAAGGCTTACAGTTCTCCATAAAACACAGTGTTCGGCTTACTTTGTCAGAACTTCGATTCCCCGAAAGCTTTGTTTATCCACTTCAACAAAACGTAGATTTTATCGACCTTCTTCTTAGATTTTCCTTGACAGCACGAAATATTTGAATTCCTCAGTCCTTGAAATCCACCATTGCATGCAATGCCTCTGAATCCTTATTTCTGGCTCTAGATTTGCGCTATATTTCCCAAGGTTCCCCCCATTCCTCTCCCCCGCATTTCCGTCTTGAAATCGTGTTCCTGTTCAATTTGAAGCAGTAAATTTTACTCCTTCAAATATCCTCTCTCTCTTTTGTCTGCCTACGTGCGTGTGTTTTTTTAAAGGAGAGTTGCAAATGCAACTTTCATATTAGATGGCACCCTACTCCTCGTCATCTCGCAAAGGCCCCTCGTAAAAGAAGATATTCAAAGATCATCGCAAATGTGGCTTTATGGTACGACCACGCAGAAAGCTACACTCTTATTCAATTTCACGGTGGATATGCTTTAATGTACAGTACATGCAATCGCTGCATAGTGTGGCTACAGAATTAATCTAATAGCTTTGGCTAGCGTAACAATATGCTAAATTGCCATTAAACTAGTCAACGAAGTGAAGGTAATATGCCCTGCGCTCGTGTTGCCATTACATACTTATAATGAATTTGATAGTTTAGCAAATTTGCAATGTCTATTTTTATCGCTTAATTACTCTCGGCTATCGATTTATTGATTTGCTTTATTTTACTTCGCTTTTGTGCCACTTTTGGATAATTTGCGAAAATGAAGATGAAATTGATGAATGGACACTCACAAACATTAATGCCCAGGCCGGGATTCGAATCCGGGACTCCAGGCGTCGTAGCGCAATGTGCTAACCACTCCACTACGGCGGGCGGCTCTCTCGACTATCGTAAAATAGAACGTTTAATAAAGGGTGTCTCAAAAAGACGGAAAATTTTGAAACTGAAGTATAGAGAAGAGGAATAAATAGTTGCAAGAGATTTATTTAATCATTGAAATAAACAGCACAGCGGATGCCATTACAACATTACATACCACTCAAGAGATGGGTAGGTTTATGTCTTGAAAATGACGTCCAGTAGATGGCCATTTCTGCGCAAACATTCCTGCGGCCATAGAGGGACATCGTAGCTGGACGTGATATGTCCACAGGAATCTGGACGATTTTCTCATGGATTCTTTCGACTAGACCTGATACAACTGATGAATCGCTCAGGTTCCTGTGTGAATGTTACATCGAGCTATGCAGGATGTCCCTCGATGACCACAGAAATGTTTGCGCAGAATTGGTTGTCATCTACTGGACGTCATTTTCAACCTACCCATCTCTTCAGTGCTATGCAATGTTGTAATGGCATCCTGTGTGCTGTTCATTTCCATGATTTAATTTCTTGCAACTATTTTTTCAAGTTCTGGTTCGGTGATGGTTACAAATTTTAGTGGTTCGGATTCTATGTAAATGTGAAGATCCAGTCCTGATTAGTTACTGTGCGTACAGTAAACTCCAAATCTGCTAGTTGTTGATATCAACTTGTAATCAAATTGTCGCAGAGTGTAAGAGAGCTTCGAACTCGTATTTTTTATGCTCTACATAGTCACTGTCTAGACTTCGAGCACATTAAATGTACCTAAAATTGTTTTTTGAAAATTTTGGAGACCCAAAATTGGTAGTACGTACCTCAAATATTACAAATGATTCTGTTTTTGGATATGTTGATCTTCATCATAATTCTGTTTTCCTACTCGAACCCTCGAGAATGTATTTGAAGAGTTGAAATATCTGGAATCGGTTTCTAACATACGTTTTTTTATTCATTTTTTCATTTTGTTTTAGTTCTGCATGTGCTTCCGATTACGCTTCCGATCGCTTTCTGTGCGTGCTTCTAATAGGTGGCTTTACTACGAACAAGGATATTGAAATGTCAATAGAATCCATGGAAAGCATTTTATTGCTCTCGGCTAGTGCCAGGTCGTGCCTTCTCTTTCCTTATCCACGTTTAAATATAGATTCGCATGATGCTGTTTTAGAACGGTAAGTGTTTGAAATCTTTTCTTCGATATTGTCTGATATGATAGGGCACAAATCATCATCATAGTTGGAAAAGCAACCTTATAAGATGGCCTTTCATGTGAGCTACCTAAATCTCGAATACTGCTAGAACAACAGAGGTAAATACTCAATTCCACACTTTCTCAAATCTGTGGAGCTAGGCCACGCATAACGGTAGAGAAAGGGGGAAAGCAGTATGCGCTGCTGTAAACGGCTGAAATCTGCAGCCGCTTTTTCTCTTACATGCACGACGCCAGGGGCCCAGGGTTCGAAACCCTGTGTTTCTTTGTGAGTGTCAATTCAACAATTTCATAATATCATCACTCATCCTCGTCTTCGCGATTAGCCAAAAGAAGCAGAAATGCGAAGTAAAATCAACCAAATCAATCAGTCATCCTTCCATGCACTCACTTCCCTTTCACGCGTTCTTTGATCGAGCCCTCTCTTGGGCAGAGCTGACCTCCGTGCAGTTGCACAATCACTTTAGTCGTCGGTGGCTAGTCGTTTCTGTACTCTGTCTCAGGAATCTGTAGAGTAAGGTCGCGCATAACGGATGAGAAGGGGAGAAAGCGAGTTGGTGTAGGAAAGCAGTGTGCGCTGCTGCAAACGGTTGGTAACTGCAATAACCTCTCTCGCGAGTTTATTGGTCGAGCCCTGTCGAATCACTACTTGCACAGAGACTTGTTTTCGTTCACTCGCTTCAGAGATTCCCGTAACAGTGTGTAGTTGTTTTGTTACTTGTCTTCTTCAAAGTAACAAATTTTGCAATTTCATTTTCCATGCTGATGCCTCCTTCTGTTTTGTACTGTAGTTTGTTGACTGAATCCATCCCAATTACCACGACCAAATAGCAGCTTCCAAAAAGTGAGGGAATCTAGTTCCAACTTCCACTTCGAACAACTTGTAAATCTAAGCAATGGTTCAGCCTAGTTTACCTTGGAGCGACCTTAATTTCAGTTATATCTTGAGAATCTTGCTCATCCAAGCTTCCGAGTGTCACTGGTTTCAAGCCTAGTTTCACCTTTCTATCAAATCAAAGTAATGAATGAACATAGTTTCAGCTTTCCTTTGAAGTAACTGTCAATGAAAACAATTGTTAAGTTTGATATTACATTATTTAACACCTTGACAATCGAAACTCTGAAGTAGGTTTCATTTTATCTTTTATATAACATTATTATAAGACAAAACAACACTATCCCAGAAAGTAAATTTGTACCAGTATACCAACATTATTTCTTAATATTTTCAAAGGCCTCCCCGTCGTCGCCTTGTAATCAAGGGGTCCCAGGTTCGATACCCGGTGGAGGCACAAGTGGTTCAGATCTCACTTTAAACTGTCCAATCCCGATTAGACTTACTGTGCATAAAGTGGACTTAAAAACACCAAATCAATCAATCAATTAATATTTTCAGCCTTGCCTTGTAATATTCAGAAGCTATATTAATTATATAATGTGTTATAAGTAAAGGCAAGTGCGTATTCTCAGTATCAAAACAAGATTCTCCAAATATTCTACAATGATCTTGAAATTAATATATCCTAAAAGGTAAATTTCCCCGTGCACATAGCACCTTGCCATGAAGGCAAATTTAGGTAGTGTGGGGGTAGGGCGGCCATTTTGGAGGTAATGTGATCGCCACCACGCTCCGGCCGCCTATTTATTCCTATCAATTTATTTTTTGTCTTGATCTTCTGCAACGAATTGAATGGCATAGAAAATGTCTGAATAGATGTTGCAATAGTTTTGTCACTTATGAAATAGTGCGTAATTGGATTTATTTTCATTTTAAGACTCCATTTTTCTTCATAGAGTAGTTTTACAGTACGTGATACATGATTATTATTAGAGTAGGTTATGTGGGCTAGATTTGGTGTTGTTCGCGTTTACACTATTACAGCAGGTTATACCAGTAGGATTTGTCTACGTGCTTTTATATTTTCTCTTGGACGTAAATTTTTAGCACACAATCTAAACTGCAATGAAGCTGCAACGCAGGCACCTATTAACAATTGAAAGCGAATTATCGGAACGAGTTAACGACTTTAAAATGCCTGAATTACATACTCAAATTAAGATTATTTGACACACATTTCATAAGTTAAGGTCATTTTGTACAACTTACAAAAATACCCTACCTACGGAGGCCTCACCGATAACTAACAATTCTGCGGGGTGCGGGTTTTTCAGAGAGAATATCAAGCATTATACATACATACACTCATGGTGTGTGCGTGTCTTTTCTGTCTCCAATCGACATTTCTTTCCGTAATGAAATAACATTGTTAACGGGGAAATCCGAAATTTTAGTTGTATTACTATGCAATGATATAAACTATAACTATAAAATGATAGTCATGGAGAGCGATTTGAAAGAGCTAATTCTAGCTCACAGTGCACGTTGTACCGTGCCTTGAGGACATTTTGGAGGTGATGTGATTAGCACTACGATCCGGCTGCCTTCAACCACCAGGGTTGCATCCCGGTACCCATTGAAAGCGAATACGTGATAGCCTCTTATTTCCAGGTTTCTTGTTTCAATTATACAGCGTGTCCACAAAAATATTCCGTGATTATAAACGACCACAAATTTTTAATTATGGATATTACGAAATTTATACCGATACCATTCGAAAGAACAGCTCAAAGAATTTTAGCGGATGTGTAATTGTTGGCGTTAACTACAACAATAGATGGCATAACAATAAAGAAATGCAAAAAGGTAAAAAAAAAAATTAGATTGTTACTGTGTTACTGTAAATGGCATTGTTGTTAGAAGCAAATTGTGTTACTGTTGATGTTTACTGAATGTTTAGGTTTGCATTTCAGTTCAGTGTGAATTCTGTAGCGTTTAGAGATTCATAGTGAACCCACAGGAACGTAGTTGGTGTGTACTGGAATACCATAACAAACGGAGTGTAGTGACAGTTCAGCGTGCCTTCCGACGGACCTTCAGACATGCGGCACCTACTGACAAGACGATTCTGAGATCGTACAGAGATTTTGAAGAGCGAGGATGCATATGTGATCATAGGAAAGGCCATTCAGGGAGACCCTCTGCCACTGTGAAAATTATGGAACAGGTGCGGGAGACATTTGTACGTAGTCCTGTGAAGTCTATGCGTAGAGCTAGCCTGCAGTTAAACATCCCTAAATCCTCCGTGTCCAAAATCCTACGTACTCGTTTGAAGTTTCATCCCTACAAACTGCAGTTACTGCAAAAGTTGAAACCTGATGACAGTGAAAAACGACTTGCTTTGTGTGAACATTTATTAACACTTATAGAGAATAATGAAGACCTGTCAGCCAAAATCATTTTCAGTGACGAAGCAACGTTCCCCGTCAATGGGAAAGTAAACAAACACAATGTTAGGATTTTGGGAACCCAGAATGCACATTTTGTTTTGGAAGTTGAACGTGACTCCCCTAAGGTAAATGTCTTATGTGCCGTATCGAAACTGAAAGCGTATGGGCCATTTTTATTTCACGAGGACACTTTCAACGGCATGAATTACCTTGATATGCTCAGTGAGTGGCTTTTTCCACAATTAGAAGAAGACAAAGACAATGAATTTATTTTCCAACAAGATGGAACACCTCCTCACTGGCATCTCGATGTTCAAAATTTTGAAACTTGAAGGAAGATGGATTTGGCGCTCCGGAAACAAAGATGCTGTATTCTGCAAGTGGCCACCGAGGTCCCCTGATTTGTCTGTATGTGACTACTTCTTATGGGGTTACATAAAAGATCTTATATACGTACCTGCACTGCCTCAAGATCTGGAAGATCTGAAACGTCGTATCATTACGGCCATCGGGACCGTCACTGTAGATACGTTGGAACGCGTGAGGCATGAGCGGGAATATCGCCTTGATGTTTGCAGCGTGACACGAGGAGCACACATTGAGTGCCAATGAGGTAGGTAGTTAGGTATTAAAATTTTTGATGGCACCAATTTTATATAAATTCTAGCTGATTACCCGGCGTTGCCCGGATATTTATTTATCCCAATCTTGTATTAGAAGGAAAATAATGAATTCTAACTATAGTGCAAAATTAACTTGGAGTTGAACGGCATTGGGGAGTGTCACTATTCCTCTTAGCTACCCCGTAAACTATGGATTCCACATTAATATCGGTCGTTTTACATGTCACGCCCTTCCCATCCCCACCCCTATAGGGGTGCCAGGAGTTTATTGGAGTTGTACGGCATTGGGAGTGTCACTATTCATATTTGCGACCACGTAAACTATGAATTCCACACTAATATCGGTCATTTTCGCAACACAGTCATATCAGCCTGACTGTTAGACAACCAGAGAAACACTATCGTTGTGCGGGATTACATAAGAGTCACGTATGTCTGACTGGGCGGAATTTAATATCGGTCGTTCGAGATTATTTTTACATGTCACTCCTTCTCACCCCACCCTTAGGGGTGCCAAGGGTGTCTTACCCCAAAAATATTATTTCCAAGTGATACGTGTACAAAGTTTGGTTGAAATTGCTCCAGGTGTTCGAGAGTTATGCCGGAACAAACATATATATATACACACACACACACACATACACATCCATTTTTATATATGTAGATAGAAGAAGATAGATGAGTACCGAGAGCGATGCTATATGTGTTTATAATCACGGAATGTTTTTTGTGGACACGTCTCGAAAAAAAAAAACAGCGGCGATGGGACTTCACGTACTGAGCACGCGTCACCTCCATAGTCACTTGGCTGGCCCTGGTCCTCAGGGGGCTGTTGTTCCATGGGGACAGAGTTTAATTTTTCCAGCTATCTAGTGGTTCAACCAAGAACTCTTGTAGTATTGATGAAACCGAAGTCTTGTTTACAACGAGTTCATCAAAGCAGCCCATTTTGTCCTCTCTCTCGAACAGAACAAGTATACAGTTTTGCCACAAATTGTCTATGGAAACTGAATAAGACTTCTTCAGAAATTGTGTGCAGAAAAGGAGAGGAAAACTCCGCCAGTTGAAGAGAGCTGGAAATGGGGAATATCCTCAGGTGTGTAACTGACTTTCGTCTCAAAACTTCATTCTCTCCCGAGATCTCAGCGTGGTATTTTTCTCTCTTTTTTTTAAAGCTGAGCGAAACCTAAGGCGGATCCTTATATCTCTCACGAGATCTTGATCCAAGTAATTGGAAAGTTCACACCAGAAAATTTGCTGAAAAGGGCAAGAGGTGGGGAATGTTGAAGACAAGGAGTAGGGATACCATTGCGGGAAGGGAGGAAGCAGTTTGCGTTCTTCAATATTTTTTTGTGTGCGAGTTCATGTGAAGAGATGGCGCTCCATTTAATTAAATGTTCAATAGCATTTTGCAATGTGCAAATATTCATGCCCCCCTTCCTCCTCGGCATTCACTTCTCAACGGCGTTAACTAAATTAATCAATCCACCACCAACTTGAAACAATGCAATTGTTGAGTACAATCAAGTTTGAAACGAATCATTTTCCTTTATAGTAAAGAGTAGTCAATGAGGATAATTTTCGGTACTTGATTGTATGTCTGCACATATTTCTACAATGACAGTTTTGTTTTCATTGATTTATTTGGCGTCACATATTTGTATCGTTAGGTCAGCTGTCACGTGGGAGAAGGATAGAAAGAGCACTCGATTGGAGTGGGAGGTGTAAGGAGTGACCTTTTGAGAAGGCACCCAAATGTCAACCTCACTTCCACGTAGTACACCCCGCTAACTGCAACGTTGCAGGCCAACGAGGCTCTGGCGTCTGGACCTACGGCCAGTATAATCATCCGTAGGGCTGTGTGTCTTGTCCTGTGTTGTGTCATTGTGTGCTGAGTGCCCCTTTGCAGACTCAGCTTTTAATTAGGTAAGGATATTTTATTCCTCAGAGACATGTGTTGATTCTACTTATTTATTTATATATTAAACACTACAGGAAAAAGCCCAATTACAGTGCTTTGAGGTTAAATTCTGAGTTAAGTTCACATACATGTTGACAAATCAAAAGTAATTAAGAATTGGAAATAGAAAACAAAAACGATGAGAGAAGAAACTATAAGAAGGAACAGAATAATCGTTACATAACAACAATATATAATAAAAGGGTGGTATATCATAAAGTATACAACATATTTGATTACAATGCTATTATACAGGGTTCACATAATATGTTTGCTTTTAGATCTAAATAGATCAATGTCAGGGGTATTATTAGAGACTATATTGTACAACACGCACATCCTCCTCATGGGATCCGTTTCGGCCATCCTGGTTCAACCGAGTGAAATTTGGAAGAGGTCATTTCTGGGTCTTAATTTTGAGTATGGAACATAAAAGTTTATTTTTGTGAGAAGTGCGGAAAAGTCTGTTTTTCCATTGACAAGTTTGGAAATGAAGGTTAACTGGTGTATCTGTCTTCTTTTTTTTCAAGGTACGGGCACTCAGCATGTTGCGTAAGATGTCTCCCGAAGTGAATTTTGGATAAATGCCATCTAATTTATATACTAAATACCTTAATAATTTATTTTGAGTTTCTCTATTTTCTCGATTTCCTTTTTAAATAACGGGTCCCAAACGACTGAGGCATATTCAAGTTTTGATCTGACAATCGTATATTAAAGTAGCAAAAATATTTCTTTTTCCTTAAACTCATCACAAATTCTAGGTTCGTGTGTGCTTCACCGAGGATGCGCGCAGTGTGTGTCTGGAAATTTAAAGCTTTGTCAAATGTGACTCCAAGGTCAGTTACAGTATTCTCTCTTAGGATTTCTACGTCGGAAATGTTATACGAGTATTGGATGGGATATTTGTTGCGTGTGAATGATACTACTTTGCATTTCTTGAGATTAAGCTTGTTGTTGTTGCACCAATCAAGTACTTCGTTATGTTCGTCTTGTTGTAATTTCGTGCAGTCATGATCGCTTTTAATGTGTTTGAAAATTTTGACATCGTCAGCAAACTTTTCGGAGTTTTTTTAATGCGTCGGGTAAATCATTAATGAAAATCAAGTACAGCAGGGGGCCTAGGTTCGAACCTTGGGGGACACCGGAGCTGGCTATGCAATAGGAGGACCTTAGTCCTTGGTGTATGACATATTGTCGTGTATTCTGTAAATATGAAGCAAGTAGTTTTATAATTTGCGGGGAGAGGCAAATGTAGGCTAGTTTCCGAATTAAAGTATCGTGGTGTACCGTATCGAAGGCCTTTGAGAAGTCCGTGCATATTACATCGACTTGTCCTTTATCGTCAATAGTTGACGCAACGTAATTTGTTAATTCGACGAGATTAGTCACAGTTGAACGGTTTTGTACAAATCCATGCTGATGTGGAGAAAGGATAGGTTTGACATGCGAGTAAATGTGATTATAAATTATTTGCTCAAAGAGTTTAGTTGGAGCTGACAGCTTCGCGATTGGTCTGTAGTTACTTATGTCATGTCTGTCTTATCAGCTGCTTTTGGGATTGGACAAATCTCCGTCGTTTTCCAACTTGCGGGGAATTTTTCTGTTTTCAAGATTAAATTAAAGAGGGCGTGGAGAGGGAACTTGAGCGCCTCTGAGCAACATTTAATAACGTAGGGGGGGATGAGGTCCGGTCCAGCTGCTCTTTACGGTTTGAGTTTTTTGATGGCTTGTTCTATTTCTCTTAGGGCGATTTCCGGGATGCTTAAGAGACTAAGTTGGGTAAAGGGCTGGGCCCCGTATAATATGACGGGTTCAAAATAGCCTAAGTGCTGACGTACCCACAGTTTTAATTTCCATCTATCAATCGATTGGAGTGGCCGAGAAAAAAATTATGAAGAAACCTAAATCAGAATAGGATGTCGTTTGGTTTCAACACACTACCCCCACCTCCCTCTCCCCCAGAATATGAGTTCGTAACATTAACGTTCGACACATTTGTTTGGTAATATTGCAATAGAAATCGGATAATTGAATTGGAAAGTGTCATTATCTTACCTCCACATACATGAGGCTACTGTGTATTTGATTCTTTTGGTAATTTTACGAGAAAGATAGCTGCAATTAATAGTGACAAAAGATGTGCATCACACCACTTGATTTATTTTTTCACAATCGGGTGCTTTTGATTATTATAAAACCGCTCCACAACCTACCACGACAGATTTTATGTCCCTTGGAAATCACAGGGATGCGAGAAATTATACTGACTGCAGCTCAAGTGTGATCGAAGCCTATGACCATAGTATAAAGACAACATTTTTCTTTAAGGTCCATCTCATGTACATACAGAGGGCATATCCTGCACCTACAACTCGAAGAAGCATTCGAACCGTGCAAATTACATACACACTCTGTCCCGGCTATCTTTGAAGCAAGCAAACGAAAACAAGTTTCTGCGCAATTGAGTTGGAATGGGAGTGCGTGGAGGGGGGAAAGCGACTGCAGTTACCAGCCCTCGCAGCAACGTGTACTGCTATGCTCTGCCCACTCGATTGCCCCCTCTCCTTCTCTGTTGTTATATGTGGCCTTGCTCCACAAATAGAAGGGACAGAGTACAGGTATAATCTGTAATAAATAATAATAATAATAACCCGTGGCGCATCGGCTCTCGAGGGCCAGGGCCTAACTACCGACTGCCGGCCTCACTCCCACCTGCTGAGACGTGAGATAATCCAACCAGTTACTGGATGACGTGTGGTCAGCACGACGAACCCCAAGTCGTCGTCGTAGGTTTCCATGACCGTTTACGCTAGTCATTCGTAGCTCTCCAATTTCCTTACCATGGTGGGTGGCCACCGGTCCCATACATAGGCCGAAATCTCAGTAGAAAAGTTGTTACGCGTCCCGTAGCCGGAGTCCAAAGCATGACGCCTTAGACCGCACGTCCACGGTGTAGGATAAATAATTAATAAAGTGACCAGAAATTTTGGAAGTCGAAGTGAGACACCTAATGCGTAGAGCTGAAATCGTCATAAATTATCATTATACATTATTTGCAGTGGTAAGAATAGAAACTATAACTTACTACTGAATTTCATGAATAGATATAAAGTTTAAAAATTCAGAGAAACATATCCCAACATCAAAATATCATACATACATGCATGCATTCATACCAGTGCACAGAGTAAAGAAACTGACAATTACTGGGAAGAAATTTACACACTCGTGGTTTGAGGCGCTTTGTGTCACAAAAAATGTTTATTCAGTTGCCCTTGTGAAAGATGTGCAAATACATTTAATGCTATTGTTTCGCATTTTGTCCATCCACACTTTGAACGGGTCTGGATCAAGTCATTGAAACGAAAATTTGGATTTTATCTTGTAGTGAACCCGTACTACCTTTGTCCTTGCAGTGTAACCGTTGCACTAGATTCATTTAGTTTGTCGACTTTTGTTTACATGTTTGTTTACATCACGTGCAACACTAAAACCCACACTGCGTATTCTCATCGTACATCACTTTCAGATATTGTTTTCTTAAGGAAAGAGTTTGCATTGTAGGTGTAGGTACACTTCAACTTTAGCATTTTGTAATCTACTGATTACTCAGATTAAACCAGTAGCTAAAGATGCACCTCCTTCTTTCCATGGTAAATTATGAGACAATAAGCAGGAAACTGACGTGGAAAGGAACCTGGAATGACAAGTTTCGATTTTCAGCATCTAAAATCGAAATGTCAATATCGTGAATCGATACCGATGATCGAAGCTTGGCATTTCTGTTGTTCATGGCAACGACCAACGATAACCTACGACGACCACTAACCCCTTTTAATTTATATTCTCGTGAAGCGATAAATTTACGTAAATTTTGCGAAAGCAGGACAATTCTGCGTTCCCTCGTAGTTTTGTGGGACAGAGGGACACTTATACCAAAACCGATACGTCTGGCGACATTAAAAATATATACCTTGCCGTATGAAGGCAGTGGCGTAATGATGTCGACCTCCGTGGCAGAGCGGTGAGCGCAGAGCGCTACGACGCCTAGGGTTCCGGGTTCGAATCCCGATTAAGACACGGATGTTAGTGTTTGTGCTGGGAGAAAAAGTAGAGAATTGAGATTAATTGTTATGTGGGGAAAACTGCCGTTTAGGGAGTTCCTTAAAAAATAATAGTGGTAACGTCGTTGCCTTGTAATCAAGATGTCCCGGGTTCGATACCCAGTGGAGGCACATATACTCTGTCCCGGGAATCTCTGGAGCGAGCGAACGAAAGCAAGTCTGCGCAAGTAGAGACTCCAGAGGACTCGACTAATGAACGCGTGAGAGGGGAAGATATTGCGTGGAGGGGAAAATAGACTGCAGCTACCAGCCTTTGCAGCAGCGTGTACTGCTTCCCCCACTCGCTTTCTCTCCTACTATGCCTTTATGCGTGACCTTGCTCCACAGATTCTTGGGATAGAGTACAGTGGTTCGGCCCAGTCCCGATTAGCCTTACTGTGCATAAAGTGGACTTAAAACACCAAATCAACCAACCGATTAGCCTGACTGTGAACAAAATAACTTAAAACAAAAACTCAAGCAAAAAGACAGCACAGTTAGTAAAAAATTGCGGAATGCGGCGGTCTGCTTTAACTATGAAATCGATTGGCGGCGCAGTGTGGCAACAGATTGTTACACACAGCCGAAGCGATGTAATGGACCTTAGTCATGATACCTATGCATGAAGTTATACGCTCGCGCCATACCGTGGCAACTTTCTGCACCACGTCTGCACACGCAGTAGCAGCTCGGTGGAACAAACACAATTGCATGGCGTGCAGCAGGAAGCGTAATCGTCACTATCATTGCGGGAGATATGGAAGTACAGTTTACACTGGAACACTCTTCGTCCATTAAACTGATTACACTCATAAACCTGCCTTAATAATTTTGTTATAATTTAGCACTTTATGCCTTGAATAGCATGAGAATTTTAACAAAATTGCAATTCAACTTAGACAATACATTAATGAAAGCACGTTAATTCTTCCAAGAATGTTTTCATGCTGGATTCGAAATCTTTCCTTCAAAGAAAATTTTAGCCTTAATTATTAACGTAATCTGAAGATATTTTCGCGTACAACTAACACAATTTCAGCAAGTTTAAAATTAATGTATCTTTTTATTAATAGAGGAGGGAACGAAAAAAACACTTATAAATTATTCCTATGTATAATGCATGAACTATCGCAATTTCTTTCTTATTTTAGTCCACAGTATCTAATTGAACCCAAAAACAATTTTAACATGGAAACACGAACTTAAAATGCAACAAATCTGAACGACAACTTTAAACCAGAGAAATATTTACAAGTAAAATCTAATGTAGAAAAAACTACCTTCAAATAATATTAAGAACCTATTCTTAGACAAGCACTTATTTCAGAAATCCGCAAACCTTGTTGGGAATCCCAATGACTTTTCGCAGAGTTATAATATTTAGAATATAAAGTGGAGGGGTCATTAGTTTTGGTCGTAGTGATTCCATCAGTCAGAACACTAGCTAGAGATATTTAATAAAAAAATATAGTTTAAAATAATATTTAAGAAATGTATTATTAAAACTGAAACATACTACAAAATGTTTTTTCTTTATTTTTTGATCAAAATTAGTTGTCTTATTTTTTCACTGAATTGAGTATATTGAAAATCAAAATTACCAATAGGTTCATACGAGGGTCACTATTTATATTTTGAGCCTTGGCAACACTGATTGAAGTTAGGCGCGATTTGACGTTTGCACGGAATCGTCTGGCATTATTGACCATAACGTACTTCAAATGTTTAGTCAATAGCTTGATTTGTGTTGTTTATGTTGCCTTGGAGATTGCGCGACGACAATAAAATGGAATTAACTCGTGAACATTTTCGTGCGATGATATTTTACGATTTTCGACGTGGATTATCAAGACAAGAGTGCATCGATCAACTTACTTCCGCATTTGGCGATGAAGCCCCATCCTTTGCCACTGTGAAAGGCTGGTATAACGAATTTAATCGTGGCCGCCATTCGCTCACCGACGAGATTCGCGAAGGTCGTCCAAAATCAGTTGTTGTTCAAGAAAACATTGATGCTGTGCAAAACCTAATACTGCAAGATCGTCATGTGACATACTGTGAGATTGAGGCAAACATAGGCATTAGTTCCACCAGCATATATAAAATATTACATGATCATTTAGCTGTGAGAAAGGCCCGACCCTGTGGCCGAGTGGTTAGCACATCGCGCTGCGACGCCAAGGGTCCCGGGTTCGAATCCCGGTCGGGCTTGGTTGTTTGTGAATGTCCATTCATCAATTTCATCATTTCATCACTCATCCCCATCTTTGCAAATTAGCCAAGAGGCACAAAACGCGAAGTAAAATAAACTAAATCAATCTTTCAATCAAGCTGTGAGAAAGGTATGTTCTCGTTGGATCCCACACAATTTGACAAAAAGACGCTCGCGTCAATTGGTGCAAACAAATGCTCAATAAATACAATCGGGGTGCTTCAAAAGTCGTATATAAGATTGTAACAGGTGACGAATCATGGATATATGCACATGAGCCGGAACGTAAACAGCAGTCGACTGTATGGGTGTTTCAAGATGAACCCAATCCAACAAAAGTTGTTCGCGCTCGAAGCACATCGAAACAAATGGTCGCCTGTTTTTTCTGGAAAACTGGTCATGTGGCAACTGTGCCTTTAGAGGAACGTAGAACGGTCAACTCTGAATGGTACACAACAATTTGTTTGCCAGAGGTCTTCGGTCAAATACGGAAAACAAACAAACGCCGTCGGATCATTCTTCATCAAGACAATGCCAGCTGTCACACATCTCGTCTAACAACCAACTTTATGAACAGTCAAAAAATCGAATTGATGGGTCATCCGCCGTACAGTTTTGATTTGGCACCCAATGACTTCTTCTTGTTCCCGAATGTCAAGAATAAATTGCGTGGACAACGATTTTCCGTCGGCGGAAGACGCCGTTGATGCGTTCAAAAACCATATTATGGAGGTGTCTCAAGAAGATTGGAAAAACTGCTTTGACAAATGGTTCGAACGAATGCAAAAGTGTATTGACCATAAAGGAGAATACTTCGAAAAACAATAAAGCAGTTTTCAATGCCAAATTCCTGTTTTTTCATTGTTAGGCTCAAAATATAAATAGTGACCCTCGTATGTACAGTTTGAGATCTACATTTATTTGTGGGTCTCTCGGATGGTACAATGATGTATTGCTGTCGCCTTGCAATCAAGGGGTTGCGGGTTCGATCTCTTGTTGAGACACATTGCACAATGGCTGAAATCGAAGTTTAATTAAACTGTAGATCCAGCCTGACTTGTCTTAGAGTAAAGTGGACAAACAAACTTGGACACTGTTTTACTTCGGTCATCTATTTCTAGCTTCAAATTTACAATGAGATGAATATGTTAGGAACAAACAATACACCTATTTTAGGAAGAGGTATAAGTAGATATTGATTATTATTAAAAATAGCAAGAAAATGTTTAAATGTTATAGCAGCACACAGTTACACACATTGACAAAAATAGTGACACTCTCTAAACGAGATGGAAAATATTTATCGGCAGGTCTGTCATTTACATGCTTGACAGACACGTGTGTTACGTCTATTCTCCTCTATTAAAATACTAAGTAAAGTAAGGCACCAACTTGAAATCATAATCCATGGGATAAGTGAAATGGATATTTTACGAGTTAATGAAGTGTTTATTTTATACATATGCTATGCTAACGTGCGTTTTTAAATTGCATGCCCACATCATTGTAAGTTTTATTTATAGCACATTTTTCATCTTTACGATATAAAACTAATTTCGGAAAGAAATATAATTTAAGTTAAACAAAATAATCCACAATGCTGCGTAACGTATACCATGTGTTCTTCACTCAGACGTCCGAGCCTATAACAAACAATACGCACAGCGACGTCGTCCCATGATGATCATAAAGATTTATTTCGACGTAGTTGTGATGTCGCAGCTGTGGTAGCCAATAAGAAGGCAACAAAGTGTTCCTATATGCTTCGCTATGTAGAGTTTGTGAAAATGCAATCGGGACTGGATCTGTTTAGTGTGCAAATCCTGAAATGTATCCCTGCGTGGAACTGAAGCCTGGACATGTTATCTTGAATGTGAACAATGTAAAATGCTAACGCTAACTATTAACTGGTGAAATAGGTCCTATAAATGTGTAGTGTAAGGTTTTAAAAAGCCAGAGATCGCTGGTAGGAATCACGGATAAGTAGAAACCTTGATTTTTTGGTGTTATGTTTATTTTTATTATTTTCGGTGTTGTTTTCAATTCGCGCTTTTATTTCAGCACCCTTTTCATGCCAAATATATATAAAGGTATACCTTAATTGTGCTTTTAAACTAGTATTTTAATTTATAAGTGACATTGCCTTCTCCCTGTTCGTGATTTTACGTTGGAAACTATTTTTGAGGAAGTTATTTTCCATTTCCTGTTCGACAAATACCGATATTACGGCTCCCATGTCGCGGTGGGTGTACCCTCAATCTCCGCCAAAACTTCCCCACTTTGCTCTGTAATGCAAAAAAGTTTCTCGCGAAACAAATACCGATGTTACGGTTCCCGTGTGACGGCAGTTGCGCACTCAATCTCCACACAGAATCCGTCTGCTTTGCTCGGTGATGCAAAACGTTCCGATAGAAGGCAAAAATGGTGGAACACATCCATGCAGCTGTCAGAAATATTCCATGTAGGCTATAACCCGCACAATAGTTCTTTTTTTAAAAAAAATTCTAAACGTGTAAATATGGTACATTTTAGATTTTTAGCCTAGAACGCAGGGAATATTTATTTTTCGCGGTACTTTTTTTGCTTATTAAGCACAAATTGTGTTAAAATTTGCGACAAGGGCCACAATTCGCACTTTATGCCAAATGCGCTTAATTTTCCGATTAAAGGATGCATGAAAAATCTGTTTACATCATGCCTCTGCACGTACACAGACATATTTTTGCAACAGTTAACATTTTTTCGGTGTTATTGCATTTGCAAGAAATCAAGGTCCCTACAGATAAGGCTCGATAATGTTTTTTTTCTTTTTTTCTTTTCTCTTTAATTCATTAGTCCAGTATCCATTAATAATTAATTTAAATAACCATGCAGATATATGGTACACATGTGGATGTAATGATGCTACACCAAAGCTTCGAAAATCTGAAGATGACAAGAAGACCTATCTCACGATCATGTCCCCGCCAGTTTCATCTCCCATTCTGCATAAATTCTTATCGGCTCACTTAACTCGGCATGGCGAACGCAGGAAGCGTTGAGTGCCAAGACCTGAAAATCAGGAACACAAGTCTAATTTATTCGTCCGCACTTAGAATTCTTTGCACCTGACGTACTTCATAAACAATGGCCAAAGAAACGCCTAGCATGACGTCTTAAAAATGGAATATCGCCAGGAAAGCTGAGTCACAAGAACTTCTCTTCCAGCTGCCAGTGAATATTGACAGGAAATAACCTGAATTGCGGCCGGGCCGGTGGAAGAATAGAGGTGTCACGGGTTTAACAAGGGGCCCAAGTGAGTCACTCTGCGGAAAAACAAATACTAACTATTCCCTGAATCTGAGCTCAGTTCGCTCCAGGGCAATAGATGATAATGAATCTCTGTCGGGTGCGTCAGTGAAGTTGTTGCTGCTGGCTACTAGTGAATTTATCGCCAGAGGAGACACTCCAAGAACAGAAGAGGTCCTCCCATGCCGCTCAAAGGATCAAAGAAAAAGGGAAAAGAAGAGAGGTATGTCTTGTTCCTTTCCTTGAAGGGTAGCGTTGTGATGTATTTGTATCAAGATAGGTAACGTTAGAGAAAACTAACATTCTTACCAAACTGTCCTAGCTGCACTTACCAGGATTCGACCCCTCATGCAAGGGAAAAATTCAATTGTTCGGATCACATTTTAATTAAAGATCCAGCCCGGGGTAACCTATTTGTACGTGGATTTGCGAAACATTACTGTTATTACTTAAACAGTCATTAAAATTGACTACTCAGCAACATTTCTTCAACTGAACAATGATAAAAGAAAGAGTAAAATCTGCAAGCTTGACTATGCATACAAGTCTAAGAACCAGATCCTAAACTTTATTTTGAAGTACTTTTAATGTTTTATTGTATTTTTATTCATTTTATGCCTGATTAAAATATGACGTCAAATATGGCTGCTCTCAAAATATAGAATATGAAAATTAATTCCAAAATTGAGTTATATGTATAGTAGAAAACTTGAGAGGAGAAGGACATTCTCTGCCACCTCCAAATTTCTCAAGAGAAACATATGCACACATACATACATATACACATATGTTTGGGGGTCAATCTTGCCCCTCCCCCCGTAGTTTATTAGACGTAGCGCCACTTGTTATATGTATATATGTCATTTCACTGCATTTATAGTTGCAAGTAACAAATTCGGCAATATTGAATCGTTGATGATGGCACAAATGGGAGTAACAGAGCAGCAGCTCCTACTATACTCTGTTCCAGGAATCTGTGGAGCAAACAAACTGAAACAAGTCCTCTGCGCAAGCAGTGACTCGGAGTGCACGATCAATAAACGCCCGAGAAGGAAAGGGTTTGCATGTAGAGGAAAACGCGACTGCAGCTATCAGTCGTTTGCAGTAGCTCGCACAGCTTTGCTCTACCCACTATCTTTCCATCCATCCCTGCGGTTATGCGCGGCGTTGCTCCACACTCCCGGGACATAGTATAGTTTTTAATGTTCGCGCCTCGTAAGGCATCACTAGCACAAATAGCATTAAATTTGTCTTAAGTGTGAGCACTTCTCTGTAATAAAAATCACACACTTAGTCGTGATGAAGGATAACATATTTGCAGGCCGTACCTTAGAGTGCAGTGAAGCTTTTTTCCATATCTTGCATTTTTCTGCCGAGAACAAGAGCTGGTGGGATTTCACCCAGATACATTCTTCTACGCGTATTTTTACTTTGATTTGCAGTTTTCATCTCATATTCATTTGTGATTTGATTGGTATCCGCGACTTCAGGGATGGCCGATGATAGCCATGTTGTGTAAGAAGTGAGGAAAACCACACTCACGCACATATGAAAGTCCAAAACATTTGAGAGCTTACTACGAAAATTTCTCATTTAAAGCAAATGCTGAGATGATACCTTAAATTCTGCTCGTGGAAGGCAATTATGCGTGAATACAAGTGTAGCTAACAGAAAAAAACAGCGTTGCTTGTTACGTGGCCAATGGCCTTGGTTCGAGGTAAAATTATCATGGTGCAAATATAAATAGGAACCCATACAGTGTTTCTGAGTATCCGATTCATTGCTTTGTAATGAAACACAAAAACGTACACAAAAAGTTAAACGTACATCTACCTAAAGTAAGTAGGTAGAAAGTTGAGATGAACAGACGTGCTTCAAATAGGCCACAACTTACACAGGCTGATTCACAGATTTGATTAAATTGGAATCCTTCCAACAAAGCGAACTGAACGTGAATCGAACAAAATTACAATTTCGTTGTAAGATTCTTTTTAATTACCAAATACACCTATTCATTGTTTCGTGTCGTGAAAAAAAATCAAACTTTTCCATTGTGCATTTTCTATGTAGACAAATGAAGCATACGGGTAGAGTACAAATTTTAATCTTGCCATTCACTTGCAATATTGATTACTTGAATCTTTAATACAAGTGTATGGTGGGTTTCTAAATTTTCTAATGTTATCTCCGTTTCACAATATCACTTCTATATGAAGTATTAACGGAAATATATACTAAAAGTATGTTATTCTCGTGACATTATTCGAACCTTTCGTCATATTTTGCTATCCAGTCGCCCTAAACATGCATCTTGTTACTGAAGGTCCACTTTCACAGGACGTAATATTATCCAATTATAAGTGTTAATAATGTAACGGCTATATTTTATTTCACGTTCCTTTCCTACCACGTTTAGGTAATCGCAATGTTGAGGATGCATGATGATGATTTTTAATTTGTGTTGCAGGCCTCCGTGATGGAGTAGTTAGCACATCGCGCTACGATGCCAGGGGTCCCGGGTTCGAATCCCGGCCTGGGCGTGGGTGTTTGCGAGTGTCCATTCATCAATTTCATCATATCATCGCTCGTCCCCATCTTCGCGGTTAGCCAAAAGTGTCAGAAAAGCGAAGTAAAATAAACCAAATCAATCATTGTTTTTTTTTGTTGTTTTGCGTCGCTTTTCTTCATAATATTCAAAAATCAATGATTGATTTGGTTTATTTTACTTCGCTTTTCTACCACTTTTAGCTAATCTCAACGATAAGGATGAGTGATGATGAAATTGATGAAGGGAAACTCGCGAATAACGTCCTTGTCCAGATTCAAACCCGGGACCCCGTTGCTACTTAGTCCTATTAAATATCTAGACAACAGCGAAAGCAAGCAACACATAATTCACGTGAATGCTCTAGAAGTAATTACAAGCAGATTCAAATTTTCAGATTTTGGAACAACGTAGAGATTTTTTTAAAGGAGTGGTAATTTCAAACGTTGTTTCGCTGTCATCGGCCAAAGGCCCAAGAGAGGGTTTGAAATGCACATTTAAACGTTTTACTCTTTGTTCTATTAGCTAATTTACAATACGTGTGTTTTGTATTGAGTACAATCATTGCAGCATGAAAAAAATTAACAGAATAGTATTCCTTATTCCACAACACTGTTATAAATTATGCATACCTGCTTTAAATACTACCAGAACATCCAAGCTAAGTCTGCAAAAATTTTGTTTATTAATGCCTGTTTATCACTTCTTCAAAACACCAAAAGCTTATTTCCTGGTTTTGACAGTTTCCGATTTTCAAAACTCACCTGCACGTACTTTGAAACTTGATGTGACTGAACAAAAATGCCTCTATAGCGGGTGAAGCGAGTAGGAACATCGTTACATAGATTTCCTTGCTAACTATACCCTGTCCCCGCTAACTGTAGAGCAGAGCCGTGTATATCGACAGAGGAGGAGGAGGAAAATCGAGTGGTGAAAGCGCAGCGTTGCCAACCGTACGGTCCTGACCGTACATGTACGGACATACGGTCCAGACCTTAGTCCGTAAGCTAAATGCACGGCTTGTCAAAATTTGCTCTTGCAGTTTTATCCCTAAGAAATTCTTAAACCAATCGTACGGGCCTGGAGACAAAAATACGGTCCGTTTGACATGAGCGTTCGGTATTATCCTTTTCAAAAGTTTGCAACGCTGCATAGAGAAGGGGAAAATCGGGAAAACTCCCGTCGCCCATTACACAATTCCGTTTCTCTCACTGTTCATTGGTGGAGCCGTCTCGCGTCACTACTTGCGCAGAGACTTGTTCTCGTTCGCCTGGTCTACAGTTAGCTGGTACGGATAATAATAATAATATTAATAGGGCACCAATATTTTCACAGGTCGCTCTTTTCATTCAACTTTTTCTCCTTTCGTTCGTTTGGCGCCATTTCTGCCTCAGCGCCCGGGGCGACGATCCCTCCCACCAATAGCTACGGCTCTGAATACAGGTAACTATCTACACATTCTCACCCGCTCCCTTGTTTGCACATTTTGTTCCTTCCTTCACATATTTGTTTTTCGTATACAGTAAGTGTCAAAAGAGCATTTCATTAATTATAAAGTTCATGCTCAACGTTCACAGTTAGATGGAATTGCAGTAACAAGGAACGATGCAACCCCCAATAGGTCTAATATAGTGATAAACGGAACTGAGTACCTGTTGCTGTTGTTGAACAACATTACTTTGGCATCGACCGCACAATTTAACCTTCAAGGTTTATGTTGAGTGGAGCACTACAAATACAATATTAAAGGATATTAGACGAATAAGAAGCTGCATTGAGGATATTGATAACGATAAATATCGGTATTGTTCTAGTCTGGAGTAAGAAATGTTAAAAGAATTTGTAATGTAAAATTTAAAAATTGATGAAAATATTTAACTTCAATTTTTCAATAGGTGGCGAAAGTCAGCATCCAGTGGCGTGCCCAGTATTTTCGAAAACGGGTTGGGGGATGTGCTATCTTCTCCTGCGGTTGACGTTCTTTTCTTTAGAAAAACTGGGCCAAAGGGAGGGGGTATGACCCCCAACAACCCCCTTTGAGCACGCCACTGGAAGCGTCTATTAAGAATAACAAATCTCTGCTTACATCTAATGTGTTATGATTCGTCATTTAACGCTCGCCATAACTGAGGCTTGCGTTCGACACAGGCATCTTCATTATTTTACGTCGCATTTATGCCACAATTGGCTAATCGCGTTGATGAGAATGAGTGATGAGTAGATGTAATTGATGAAGCAACACTCGCAGAGAACATGCATGCACAGGCCGGAACTCGAACCCGGAAACTTCGGTTGCGAGATTGGGCATCTTCATTGTAATAACCCCTTCACTCACGTCTCATCGCACACGGTGGAGGCACGTAGACGTTCGGATTCCACTTTTTTATTATTATTATTATTATTATTTATTATTTGAAGTAGGGTTACACTTAAGCTTACAATCTATATACACTGATTGTCTAAATATATAAAAAAAACAGCTTTTTGCCCTCCATGAATTAATATGTTAAGTATACACTTATGCTAATAGTTTATAGATATACAGAATATTTAATTTAGAAATGTATAAAATTTAAAAACATAATAACGAAAAGTACGTAAGTACAGTATAAAGAGTTTTGCAACTAGTGTATGTGAAGGAGGCAATGAGGTAGATGAGACACGGTGTCAGTATTCATAGATTAATGTCCTAATATGTCGTTTAAATTTGGCCAAATTTCTCTCCTTTCTTCAGTTTACAGGTAGTTGATTCCACGCTTTACTTGCCAGAGACGATAGGAATTTTGATCCGTATATTGCCTTGTTACATTTTGGTACGCGGATATTATAGGTATTGTTAGATCGCAGACTGGGATAATGTACGTTATTATCAGAGAGTATCACTTTGCCGCTCAGTGAGTGGTTTTGAACTGTAGATTCAGTCCTGATTAGCCTATCTGTGCACAAAGTGGACTTAAAACAAAAAAAACTTAACTAACTTACCATTTCATTAAGAACACATTCACCGCCGAGAGAGTTGAACACGCGATCAAGCCACCGAAGGTTTCGGGTTAGAGTCCTGGTCTGGGTATATGTTCCTTTGTGACTGTCCCTTCATCGATTTCATCTGATCAGTATCCATCCTTAACGTCGCGATTAGGCAACAATTGAAGAAGTGCGACTCGCATGTAGTATGCATGAAGTCCGAGTAAAAATTATAGCATTACCTAGAATAAGTAGCGGCTTCTGCCTATTCGCACGTGCACTCCAAAATAAATCTGTAATGCAAAACATTATTATTATACTTATTTATTGAACTCTGTCTCCTTCGAAACATCAAGTGTTCCCACGCCGCTCCACCAAGAGAGATGGTGGAGAAGCGTGCGATCAATGATATCAGCCCGCGTCGACCAAGCCGCGTTTGGGGCTTGAACGCAATGTCAGTTTCGCTCCCTATGACGCTGTTGAAGCAGTCGCGTAGAGGACGCTGATTGGGTATTTTGGCTTGAGCGCCGTGTGAGGGGAGGTTGCATTATTTACGAAAGCTGTGAACGCAGCGATCGGTGTGCGAGCAAATGTAGTATTGCAAACCCATTCCATTAGAGCGTGTGACACAGTCAAGGCAACCTATACATCATTGCAAATTGAGGGATTTTATTTTTAGAAAAGGGAAATTTCGATGGTATATTGTCCCTCCGATTGTGTCCCGTGCATGATAGAAGAAAAGGCGGAAGGTGAAGAGGGCAACTGAAAGCGAGACTGGTGTTTTAAACATGGCTGATATTGCCTTTGCTTAGTACATCTTGGCCAAAATAAACGGTCTCTGTGGCGCAGTAGCCGAATTATCAACCCACGCGGAGGGAGCGTACATCAATCAGCCAGCTGTTTTGCATTGTGTGTTTCTGTTACTAAGTTGCAAAATTGTTTAGCGCTGTCAAAAGCTCGTACCTGTTTCAGTGAAAACTGTTTGATTTCATGATGAATAGGGAAACTGTACATAGCGAAAGCAGAGACTTAATATTTAACGTTGTTAAATTTTTGGAGGGAAGTTAGCTACAAAACCTGTAGCAACTGCAGCAATATATAGATACGGCGGAAGGGAAGGAAAAATTCTGAAGTACGAAGCAAGGCAGTGTGAACTGAGCGAGTACTGTAATTTTCTTTAAGATTTGTTATTATCTTGATTTCGCTTGATTTGCTTGGTTCGATCAGTCTGTCATTAGAAATAAACAACAGCTAGATAGATTACAATTGATTTCCTCCATGTGGTAGTTGGATCGGCTTCTTTGGTGTACGCCAATGTTATTATTCTCCTTGTTCATTAATATCAGCGGAGCGGGGGAGGAAGTTTTTATGAAATATTTTGCAAATCGACAATAGTATTGATATTGTAGATCGGTATTTATATGTATTGAGTGATTTTGTCAGATTATCGAATGCTGAATTACATATTGCACAATAACATCGCTCTTCTCGTTTGTGGCTGGATCATTTCCGAAATATTTGTAATTTGTAAAAAAATCCGTTTTAAAAAAAAATCATGAAATATAACTCTATCATAGCCTCATTTTCAGTGAAAGTTGATAAAAACTTGGGTTACCAATATATTAAGCATCAAAATGTGCTCAAAAACGGGTGCTATAACACTTCTGGACGCGAGACTAAAGTGCACACCCATAGAGCCAGACCACGAGTCGCCACTGTCTAGAATAACTATATTACTGCGCTCAGGTTGCAACAGAAATGCTGCAAATTAGTCTCAAGAGAACGATGCCCTGCCCGTTACCCATGCGGAAAGGCCGTAGGATTGCGGGGCCTGAGTGACGTCACTCTGTCGCTGCGGTTCTGTTCGCCAGTCCACCTGGAATACAACTCTCTCTCTCACTCTCTCTCTCTATTGGACAAGTTTTCTGTTACGTCATCGGCTTGGCGGCGCAGTGCAGGAATATGACCGAGATGAAAGTTCAAACGCCACGAGACACCATGGGGGGTGACGTTGAAGTCACGTGGAAAGCCACATGGCACGAGACGAACCATTTCACGACAAAAAGAACAATAAAGGGAGACGGTGTAATCGTTAATCGCAAGAACATAAGCAAGCAGTTTGTTTTTTTCTAATGTAAATGTAACATTCGGTCGGTTTCTTCACACAGTGAATTTTTACGAATGTGTTGATTGTTTTTTTTCTGTGAACCACAAGCATGCGTGTGTAAAGATTGTCAGTGATTCTCCTATCGATTCTCTTCGAAATAACTTAATAGAAGAAGCAGTGAAACGAAAATACATCCACAGCTGTAAGTGGATTATGTTGTCATGTCACTACTTTCAAAAGATCAATACTGGAAAAAAATGGTGGACTCAAGGCTAGCTACAAATGATTTCGAAAACTATTGTGGATTAGTGTCCGGATAATTATTATGTGATTCCTCAACTCCACTGCGACAGTAATCTGAATCGAAGTGTAATATGAAGCCATGGGTGAATGTGTGTTTCTGTGGGTCAGATCTATGCTGAGGTAGGAGAAATTAACCATATCAGGCTTATTTTTACTAGTAACGATATAGTTATACATTATTGTATAGTATTATGTTCTGATAACACATGGCCACTTGATATTTTTACATATTTTATCATTATTATATATTTAATTAAATAAGATGTACTTCGTATGCTTCTCAAATATCTAAATGTTATTTTCCCACTCCATTGATCAATACTTTTACCTAAGTGCGCCTCATAAGGTGTATATTTATTTTTCTTTAGTTTTTAAAGCATTGTCCAATTCTGGACGTACCATGAAATAGTCCACACTTTATCTACACATATGTAGAAACATTTTATTAGGTATGGCCCAAAGATCATTGTTGCCATTTTGAAGCCATATTGAATTTTGCGCAGCGCTATCTTCCAAGCTAATTTTCTCAAAAATCAACAGGTCAAGTCGTGCCGAACATTTCTTAAACCGTGCAGTGAAGCTTAGTGAACCATTTAACAGTATAATATGTGTCGGAAGTTACACATAAACAATTTTATAAATGTTTAAGAATCTAAATATTTAAGAAAAAAGTCTTTTTAAAAGGGATTTTGAACACACGTGTCTTGACAGTTAAAAAGCTACACTTTAATACATTATACGTTATGGGTTGAGTTTTTGTTTTAACTTCACTTTATGAACGGATAGGCTAATCGGGACTGGACCTACAGTTTAAAGTGGGATCAGAACCACTATGTTCCTCCACCGGGTATCGAACCCGGGACCCCTTGATGATACGTTATGATTGCGTCTATCATTAAAACGAAAAGCCATGGAAATAACAGTACAGATGATGTTAACATTTTGCACTGATACCTGTAGAAATAATTTCGAAATTAGAGCCTGAAATATTATGGGTGTCTTGCAGCGAAATAAACCATAACAGATTTATTTTTAGCGCCTGGAAGAGAGTACATATCGGACTACTGTCAGTTTTGTCCTATGTGTTGCCAGCAATTGCACTGATAACGTTTAACAGCACGATATGACATTCTATTCATGAACACCATTGCATTTGAGAATTTAATTGAAGTATTTGTATTACAAGTATGACTACTATATGTATTGAAAGAGGCATAAAATCATTGCTGGTAGGGCTATCGGAGATACTTGACTGCAGTAGCCGAAAACTATTAACCCCCCCCCCCCTTCCCGTGTTAATTCACACAGTTTCATCTCTTGACTAGACATCTTATCAAAATTCATCTGTATCGGAATGGTGGACTAAGATATAGTGTGGAATGGAAAAAATATTTTAAATTAGTTTTTAAATATTAAGTTAAAGCTACCATTAAAATTTAGTTTTCAAGAATTTATTTTGCCAAACCTTTCATTTTACTATCTTGATTCATTAAGCTATAAAGAATGCATGAGCAAACAGGATAACAACACATAACAGAGTTTACAACTTCTTTACTCTATCAGCTATTAGCTTCCGCCATCGAATGGGGATTTTCATGGCCAAACCTAGTTGATGGTGGCGCCACTGAAGATACGTCATTCAATCTCCAGGATTTTACAATGGTTCTTATGGAGAAATGGAGCGCTGCGATAGTAAAACTGCTGTAAAAATTGGAAATTGTATTTCCTTAGACATCCGTCAAAACGTATCGCTGTATGCAAAGATATTGAGAGATACAAATGTATATCATTTGCTTGAATGTGCGGCAATCTTTCTAAAACGATCAAACAATAAGAAATCATTTTTATATAAGGCAATACACTCGATGTTCGAAAGACGTGGGTACAAAACTTCAACCCAACTAGCATGTGTAAAAAATAATATTGCGATAAGTGCAACTATTCTCAAGTATTATAAAAATAATCTTGATATTTTATGTAAATAGTACTTTTTTTCTGCATGCTACAAAATCACTAACATTCCACCATCGAATGGGAATTTTCATGGCCAAACCTAGTTGATGGTGGGTGTTATATCAATATATATCACAAAAGAGGCGGTAATGTGTCTGACTACCATGCTAAAGGTCCCGGGTTCGATCCCCGGCCGGTTCAATTCCGGGAACTTTTCTAACGTTGTAAGCGGCCCCGGCGCCCACCCAGCGTCGAATAAAATGGGTACCTGGGAGAAACCCTGGGGGGTAAAGGCGGTCAGGGGCGTGATGCTAATCACATCACCCCTACTCACAACCGGATCAAGAAAGTGTTGGGCGTTACCCCCACACCCCCTATACGCTTTCATGGCGTGGTGCTAAGCACAGGGGTGTACTTTACTTTACTTTTACAAAATCACTAATTTAGTAATAAACTTGATTGCATACTCTGAAGCTATATCTTCTTCAAACTAATTTTTCAACATTGAAATATTAATACTACAAGATACTATAAATATATTTTGGCTGGCCATAATTCACTGAATACAAAGTTCAGTCTATATATTGTGTGTGTGTGTGTGTGTTAATACAGGGTGCTGTCTGTAGGGAATGAGGGGTAAATTCCCTCTCTGATAACTTCATTTTGTAGAGCTAAAAAGAGGCCTTAGTTTCCAAAGTGAACTTGGTCAATGGAGCATCACATATAATTACATGATAATGGATGACCGTAGATCATTACTAAAAAATGCGAACGAATTTCCTTTAGAGTTATTGACTCCAAAACTCTCTGGAACCTTCAACATCGAAATAGAGAAATATACATAGCCTAAGTCTACACTCGCAGTGTCTTTGTGGTATGGTATTGAAATAATTGAAAATTTGTGATTATTATAACGACTAAAAGTAAATTTGTCAATCATGCATTAGGCAGAGTACTTAACATTCAGTCTCCTTAATTTCAAAATTTGTGTTTATTGCACCTAATTTTAGTTTCGTTGTTTCACACATGAACACAATTTTATTCTGATTATATATGTATAACAGAAGGTTCCAAATACAGCATTAGCCATTTTACATTGGAATGTACTAACAACAGAAAATAACAACAAAACTAAAATTACATGCGGGAAAGTGAGTTACATATTTTTATGCAGCCTTCTAAAACTTGTCTGATTTTTTTAAAAAATAACTGTTTGTTTTGGCCCATTATTATGTTAGCTGGGTAGTCTGTGAAACTAGGAACGCTGGATGAGGCATAATCTAAGCATCTGACAAGAGAAGAGTTGATTGCTTTGGGTGGTGCGAGGCGACATTCGAAAGTGAATTTTCTGGATAAGGCGATCAATTCTGATGTCGCCATTAGCTATTTCATGCAGAAATATATGGTTGGTCTGCCAGTTCTCTCTTTCATGAGGAGTGTGGATATTTAACATTTTCAGAGGGATACCTTTGTAGATGGCATTTAGTGACGAACAATGAAAGGGATGAAATTTTTATTTTCATTACATTATTTTTTGTATTAATTTGAATTCTCGCATAAGTTTATTGAATTGATATATTCACCAAAAAAGACAGAATACTTTCGCAAAACCATATTTCATGGGTCTTATGTAAACCACTGCACTTCTTCCTGTTTTTTCTTGTTTCGAGCACCATGACGTACCGTACATTCTGATATCTTGGGTCGCAACCAGGTTTTCATCCTTTGCAATGTTCTGAAGGACTTACAATCGTGCTCTGTGTGTCCCGTCTTGTCAGGAAAATGTGCGAGCCCCAACATTGTCTGTTTTCCTATCTAAATTCATTATTTTCTTTATATGCTATACCACAATTCAGCCCCATTTTAAAACTTGTGTGAAAATTTCTATGGATATGGTGTTGCACTAGGACACTCATCGAAAAGTTCGCACCTAGCTTAAGGTGCTCGTCCCTGGTTCCTCTCTCTCTCTTACTCCCCCTCTCTCTCTCTCTCTCTCTCTCTCCTCTCTCTCTCTGTCATTGATTTTGAATAGCAGAAAATATACTGTAGGTAACTTTTTATGTGTAGTGTGCAATATGGAATATAGATTGTAATGTATGAGTGACATTTCGTAATACGTTAATCTGCAAAGGTGACAAGGGCTCCTACTACACCCATCCTGGCTATAACCATCCAAAGTGTATTTTTTTTACTACTTTCGAGGTTCGAGAGTGCTGCAAACAGTTACAAAACATGATAAATTTACTGCATTTTATCATGTCCTAAAATTGTATTTTATAAAGCTATTATTTGAAGAAATAACCGCTCCCTCCTTTACTTACAATAATCTATTAAACCAAGGAAGCCGAGCACAACTTCTTTCAACTATTTGAGCATTCAACGTGGGGCTCCTTGAGGAAACGCATCAAACCTGCGCCCACTCGCTTGTATTTTAGGTAAATGGAGGAGAGAGAGGAAAGAGGGACTTCATTCAGGAAACGCACAAAATTGAGGAAATTGACTGTAATTTGTTCTCTGTTACAAGAGCGTACAGGCAACGACGGAAAGAAATTGATGGCTAAGAAATTGGCATTTCCTTTGTGCTTCGAGAGCAGAAAAAAGTAGGCACAGATTTTATCAAGGCTGCACGAACTCTGTAAATCAATATCTTGAAAATGTGGTGAAAAATTGTGGTTATTTAGCAACTTGATATGCACTGTCAAGAGCCGCAGAGAAAATTAACTTTCTGACGTCCTCAACTCGAAGGTTGATTGTCGCAGTATCTGTTACTATCTAGGACGAGTAAAACGCCCTACAAACTGTATATTTTCGCATGTCTATGTGACCATTTCAATGTAAGTACTCCAAAAATATTAATTTGTGAATATAGCATATGAGATTATTATAATTGATCTTTTTAATATACTTTAAATATTTTTCTATTTTTTTTAAAAAAAGAAAAGAGTTCCCGTTATTTTCGTTTATAAAATGTATGTAGTAAAAACGATAAACTAGAAGAAATTTTACAAACATAACACAAATTTATTTTTATTTGTTCAAACTACTCCAACATTTTAAATAATGGTTACAATTAAAAATTATAATTTAGAACTTAATTTTGATTCACATCAATGCACATTCACGCTATTCACGCCATAACACGTTGTTTTGTGAAGTAATGTAATGTTGTATTATCCATGAATATTCTCATTGCTCTCTCTTAGGCGCTATGTATTTGTATTGAAGTTCTCGTAGTTCATTGCCGAGGATACCAAAATTTTCACATATATATTCAGCCCACACACATTCACATTGAATTTGTTAAATTGCGTCACACTCTATTTTCATAAACCTTGCTCAAAGCATCTGTACAAAGGATGACGTCAACACTAGTTGTCTTTTACATCCTGTCCAAAGCGAGCAAATTTTACTGTCAGATCAATAGTGTTGGCCTATCTGATACGCGATAACATCAAAAACAAGTCTAGCTTACATAGCACAATCAATATTGATGTAAAAATAACGCTGAAATGCGGTTTGCTAAAAGTTCAGGAAAAGACCCATCAGCAAGCTGTATTTTCTTTTCTGACTACGTTACTTTACTCTCTCTATCAATAATGACCGAGACACTTAGGAAATTTTACTCCATTCTAAGTTAGAAAATTCCGTTTTTTTTTAAGTTTGTAGGTTTTATACAGCCGTTGGTAATACATGTTTCGCGAAAACATGCATGTGACGTGCGGTGGATAACAAGAATGTGTCGAAATTTGCGTTAAGTCAACATGTTATGCTCAGATAGGCCAAGCGGGATTGGACCTACAGTTTCAAAGGAGATCAGAACCACTGTGCATTTTTTAAAAATTCTTGCCAAATTTAAATTTCCAAAATGGATGAGGAAAAAATATATAGGATTTGCTTAAGGCAGCCTTGGTAGCAGTGAACAGTGCCAGAAGACTTAAATGCCCACTATGAGCAGTTTGGAATCAAAGTAAATGGGAGGAAACCTAGGAAAATTAACGTGACAATACGAGGCCAAAGTTTTGAGCAGGTTGTCAGCCTCAGATATCTAGGATGTATCATAAGGAGTGGCATTAGCTGCAGTCAAAGTCAAAGTGAGAATAGAAATGGCAAAGGAAGCCTTTAATAGAAGTGTGTGTTGTGGACCTTTGGACAAACAATTTGAGAGAAATATTAATGAAGTGTTTTGTGTGGTGTGTAGCGTTGTATCGCGCAGAAACCTGGACCTTACGAAGAAGTGAGGAAAAGCTACTAGAAGCTTTAGAAATACGGCTATACGAAGAATATAGCGTGTGAAATTGACAGAAAAAATAAGAAACAAGACTGTTTGAAAGAGTAAGTGAAAAGAGCAATGCTGGAGGTGATCAAGAGAAGAAAAATAAATGGGCAGGGACACTGGCTAGAAGGAACTGCCTGCTGAAAGACACACTGGAGGGAATGGGTAATGGAGAAAGCATCCGGGGAAGAATATATAAGTGGATCCTACGCTGACATGAAGCGTAAGGCGCAAGATCGGAAAGCCTGGAGGTAACAGTGGAAAACCTGCCTGTTAAGACAAAGAACGATTAATGAATGAAAATGACTACAATAGCTTTGTATGTTAAGTAGAAGGCCTACAGATCTTCAGTTTGTGAGCTTACATGACGCGATTATCCTTGTGTGTGAATTAACTGGGATTTCCCTCCAATAGACCCAAGCACCCTTGACAGGAATGATGATATCCCTTCCCCCAACAACAGATAAATATTGGCATATGTAACAAAAGATGTTTCCTAGATGAAAAATTGCTTATGAAGTACATTGATTTTCGTACTTTCAAATGTAGTCATAAGTACAACCACTGAACTATTCTGAAACTCGTAGTATATACCCAGCGTATTAATTAAGAAATACATAATATTTAATGCGTTTATTGTTGTCTAAAATTAGTAAAGGGAATAAATTTAATCGGAGGCTTAGTTTCGTTATTCACAAACGCTTGCACGGGAAGAAGTTGATGAAGTCCAGGAATTTTAAATTGTAATCGCATAAAAGTAGCTAACTTTCTTGTGTATCGATACTTCCAGAAGTTTACAAAATGCAATAATAAAACATGAGAAATATAAAATTTAATAGTCAGTCGTGGACGAGTGGATGCTTTGTAAGGACAGGTGTGAAAAAATGAATGCTTTGTTTGGAATTCATTGATTATCTTAATATTTTCCTCTAGTCGTCATTTCTACTACTACTGATCATTTTTCCAATTCATAATGAGAATTCATTTCGTAGCATCTCCAAAAACAAACAAGAAAAAATAACTGGTGCACTGCCAAATCTTCAAGGTTTTATTATATTTATTTATTTAATTGCACCTTCCCACCCTTTTTGAATGGCAGATCAGGAGCGGTATTAGTATTTCGGAAGCTAACTGTAAAGTATGTTATACAATCGGTAAATAATTTTTACACCTAATTTTACCAATTCTCTAGAAAAGTTGTAAACAGTTTGTAGGGTAATACTTTACACTGAATAAAATTCTGTTGTTCTTCTGTATACTATTTTTCTGAAGTTTCACCAGAGTTTGTTGTTTCCCTATGCGAACGTGGCGCTTATTGCTAATAGCTCGGAAATTGTTTTGTGTTATTTACTTTATACGTTGTACGTAAAACTTTCACCTTTTACTCGGGTTGTAACGTATCACATTACATTTGTAAGTCTATTCGTGTGAAACAGCTCTTCTCTTTGTCAGAAATTAGTTTTAAGTCCAATCTATGCTCAGATAGGCTAATCGGGACCGAACCTACAGTTGAAAGGGAAATCCGAACTACTATGGAATTTACCACCACCGTGAATTGAACCAGGAACCCCTTGAATACAAGGCGAGAGCGTTACTACGTCATCGGAGAGGCCCACTACTTCTCTTTGGTTCTTCGTTCAAGCTGCAAGACATTATTTCAATTATATTACAAGCACACCGATCCGATGCACTACACAGTAATCAATATTCAAATATGGTTACTGATACCTCACATACTTCAGTCTTGTTTAATCAAAACGCACGGTTGTCAAGTGGGCACATGGTTGCTAACTGCGCGTATTTTAGTGCAGAAACCCTGTATGTTCCGACACTTGAGGAGTTTCTGCAACAAATATGTTATTTAACAGATGGGGCGAGTGTTAGAGAAGGCAGACATAATTAATTACCGCACTAGAACATGTATCTACCCACATTCAGCATCAGGGGCACCGACTTGTCAAAATTACTGAAATAAATGAATGAATGAATGACTCGCTCCCTCATTTTTTTTTAAAAAAATAAAAATTACGTCTTCGTATAGCAGTTTTTAAGCAGCTATTATATTCCTCATGCAAATGAAATGTAACATGAAAAACGTTTAGAAAATGTTTCAAAGTCTCTTTGTCTTTTGTGTCTGCTCATTTCTTTTTTAGATAACATTTTTATTTAATTTACATTAAGAGGCCAACATAACAGTTTTATGTTGGCCTCTGTAGCCGAGTGTGTTGGGTCGTTGGGTGGTCTACTCAACTCGCTTTGATCCAGAGGTCTCGGGTTCGAGTTCCGGCGAGGGCATGGGTGTGTTTTAATGTCCGCAACAAATTTGTGAAGAAAGTACATGTGACGGCTGCAAATAACCTTAGTGTTGACGTACCCATAAAAATAACGAATATTTATAATTAACAGTTTTATTTCATTATTTACATAAATGCTAACACAAATCGCAGGAAAATAGTTTTACTTTTTGGTTCTTGCTACAATATTTTACTTTTTAAATTTAATTTTGCAATAATAAAAAAACACATAGCACGCCGTGCTTTAGCAATAATGTCTTTGAGTATAGCCGTTCCCGCTTTCGCAATACAGACATTTCATAAGCTTTCCTTGCGTACTTTACTGCAAGCCAGTGTTAAATAAACTCAAAGACTTTAGAATTATTTTCCCCTTATTCTTTGGACTAGAGGAAGAGATTTCGAGGATAACTAAATATCGTACATATAAATATTGCCTGAAAGTCGTGTTTACGACCTCAAATTGTTCAGAATTCACTAAACAACATACTGGTATAATTGTCATATCACCTCGTTATTTTGAAACTCTTTTTAGTAAAAATGTTAACAATACTCATATATATACTTAGTATGTAGTAATAAGTCATGTGTTTTGCTGTCTCCGGTCATAGCCCCCCCCCCCACAAAGTTGATGGTTTAGCGGTCTCAACCCCCCAAAGTTGATGGTCTAGAACATTTCAAATGTGTACATACCATGTTGCACAATTCAGAGTAAACTTTACAAGAGAAGCAAAATAATACATTAGATCTTCTTAAGCAAAATTATTTGAGGGGCTCTGCCCCCACATCATTAACATTGGGGAGGCTCGAGCCCCTCCAAGCTCCATGGAGTCGGCGCCTATGTTCAGCATGAATATAGAAATAACTCACAATTCACGTTAGTAATCCAAAATGTTTAATAGAAAATCCTCCACAGATAGCAACTTGCTTCAAAACACAATGACGCATGGAAGTCACGTTCATTTCAAACCTGGATTACATGCATATTACTTTGTTCCCGTTTATAGGTTGGGACTGGGTGTTGTAAGACTTCTATTAAGTTTTTGACTCGAAAACGTATATTGATGTACGTATTTTTATCCGTCAGTTTATTCTTAATTTTTTTACAGTGAATATTATGATGATATTCATTGGCTGCACTATGGAATGGCACTTGATGGAAGAAATTGAAGGGTGTGACACCCAATAATTTAATTGAGAAAATGCGTAATATTGTGCGAATTTCGACACTTAACTCATTTTATTGAGGCCTGTTAAGCGTTTTGGCCACGCATCACTCAACGACAATGACACCTTCCAGACCTTGCTCGGGTTTTAAAAGACTAAAGTTCCATGTAGTTTCATTTGGGTTGATTTGTTGCGAATAAAATTCGGATCTTATAAATACTATATCCGACTCAATTTCCAACGCTTGTAAGGTCATGTAGATCAATTTGCAATTCCTCTAGGAATTAACGAATACACCAAACCAACCTAGAACGCTATTATCAGACTGGAGCTTCGAGTTTTATTGTTCCCGTTGATGCGAACAATCAGTGTTGTGCTTGGTGGGAGGTTGTAATCCCATTGTGCTAAATTTTCCAGAATAAAATTACTAAAAAGAGGCATTATTTCCGGAAGTCCTGTATACATCAGGTCGGGACAATGATTTGTATTTTTCAATCACGAATTTTTTGACTAGACTTTTTTTAACGGGTACTTTTCCTTCATTCAAGTTCTTCAATCGATTTGTTAGTACTTGGAATTTTTCATACCATCTTCCACAGCCCGGTACTTAGATTAAGTTCCGAAGCCGAATTGCCTGCGAATACGTCCCTACACTCAGTCTACGGAATTTGTGGAGATAGACCGCGCATAACGGAAGAGAAGGGAGAAGGCAAGTGGGCGGAACGAAGCAGTGCGCGCTGCTGTAAACGGCTGGTAGCTGCAGCAGCGTTTTTTCCTCCACGCACACACGTTCAATACTCGAGCCCTCTCAAGTACTACTTGCGCAGAGGCTTATTTTCGTTCCCTTGCTCTAGAGATTCCCGGGACAGCTTGCAGTAAGGCAATAATATCTCTGTTCGTACTATCGTAAGTTCCTAATTAATTTCCATCGCTGTCATTAGCATACAGATGTAAAGAAGCAAAGTAAAATATAAAGTAAAAATCTATTCAAGAATGGCAAGGTGATCATATAGTGATTAAGGTCGTATCTTGTAATCAGTGGTCTCGGGTTCGATTTTCTGATGCCCTCAACCCATCTGAAGACCTTTCCAGTATCTCAGTGGTTTAGCCCATCGTCTAAATGCGATTCCATGGTTATGTAATGTTGAAAATGATACTTTGGCTCCCAAACGGAGTCTGTCTAATGCCTATACGTAAATTGTTAGCGTACTAGATCCAAATATATGCATACCATCCGCACACACCTTTTCTCGTGTTTCGTGTGTCACTCATATGGAATATTGTCTTTTGGGACAAAAGGCACTCATCGTTGCAGAATATCAATATCGTCTGGAATTGAGGTCACACATTACGTATTCACAAGCTTATCAATCACGCTAAGGTGGTTGTTATTTCATAACAAATGGTAGCTAAATTGCAGTTGATAAACAATGGAAAGGTAATCGAAGGAATCTGGTAGGAGATGGTCGGTTTTACTTAACGTTGTGCATTGTAGGAGGAGTTATATCGAGTCACACTTTTAACTTCTTCCACAGTTGATATTATGTGATGAGCACCATGCTCCGGTCTCCTCTAGATCCCGCCAGTTTCGCACCCATTGGTGAAAGATGGGGTGAGCTCAAGAGAACTTTATGTAAGAACATCGGGAGGACAATTTATTTAGAGGGAATCGAACCCATCTCTGCCGTATGGCAATCAGACACCTATCTACTAGACCACCACTACTGCTTCATCCGTTCCTATTAATTCTATCCTACTAATTCATGAGTTTAAATTTACATATTTTAATTACAGTTAGATTAGTCAGTAGAGAAACTTCGTTTACGCTCAGAGAATAGTTTACATGTTACTGATTTATTGGCCAGTAATTTACGAAATACTGAAAAATAATTCTACTATACTCTGTCCCAGCTAACTGTAGAGCAGGCAAACGAAATCAAGTCTCTGCGCATGTGGTGACGGGAAGCGGCTCCACCAATGAAGACGTGAGAGGAACGGAATTGCGTGGGTGTGGGGGAAAGCGACTGCCTTCCCTTCAATTCCCCTCGCTTCTCTGACGCTACGCGCGGCGTTGCTCCACAGTTAGCTTGGACAGGGTATACGTCAGAAATAATTGCACAAGATCAATAGTAATACCACGTGCTTGGTCCTTTCACATGGGCGTATATATAGCTCACGTAAGGGGGGGGGGAGGTTCAACTTTTGGTTCAATTAGGGTTCCTAAATTTAAGTGAAAATCTGGGACACTACTGACCGGTAGCTTGTTAGGGAGCAGGGGGTGGGGGCTGGGTCAGATAAAGTTGTATGTATGTACAGTGTCTCTCAAAAGTTTTAGGACAACGACATTTTAAACTAGGCAACCCAATTTACACAAGGCGTTGCTGGGTTGCGTGTAGAGTTAGGTTCAATTTCAGGGTTGCCACATGCACAATAGATATTTATAAAATACGCGAAAAAATAAAAACAAGTATTATTGTATAAAATTATTAAAAATATCACTATTATATCGCAATTGACAAAATTTATTCTCAAAGAAAAAAAACAGGTTTTCTGGTATTTCATCGCTGATGAGTCTACAGAAAGGAAAACAGGTGAGAGAAAACGAGAGGTGACAAAGGAGAGCAGAAAGAGAAAGCGAAAGGAGAAGAGGAAAAGTAGAGGAGAGAAGAAAGAGAGGAGAGAAGAGGAGATTGGAAGAAGATTCTAGGAGAGATGAGGAAAATGGAGCAAAGAAGAGAAAAGAGGAGAAAAACGAGATGAGAGAAGAGGAGACGAGAAGAGGGGAGTGGAGAGTAGAGTAATGGAGAGAAAAAGAGAAGAATGAAAAGAAGAGGAGAAGAGTGAAGTGGAGTCGGAAATCTAAGACAGGAAAGGAGATACGAGGAGTGGGGATGAGTGGGATGGAGATAAGATACAAGAAAAGTAGGGAAGACGATATGAGATAAAAGCAGAGCAGAAGGAGGGGAGAGAAGAAGGAGAAGAGAAGAACAGAAGGGACTGAAGAGAAGAGGTAGTTTCAGAAAATATCGTCTCAGCGTCAAGAATTGATGCTTTGGTTAAATTATCGACATGAAACATTCAATAACATTTTGAAATGTATTGGAGAATGTATTAGATCGGTTCGAAATGCCTTTTGGGTTCTTTCAGAGCAAGATAAAATCTTCCATGTAAGATCTTTGATTTTACCTGCGATTATACCACTAAAAACATGAATGTAATTTTAATATTTATAAGAATTCTCCAATGTTTGTCCACTTCTCCGTTGAAATGGAGATTTTGTAATTTAATATTTCCCCTTCCCCCATCGTTAATTCCAAACTGAATCATTCCGTTTCACACGGACAATGAACACAATGGGATAGGTCTAAAACTTACGAAAATTTTCTGCCACTGGAAGGGTTTGAACCTACGACCATTAGATTAACAGTCCTGAACGGTAAACACTACCCCACAAGCCTTCGCTCCTGAAAGTAAGTAGAAGGAGCTGACCAATGTGAAATGTAGATGCAACTCTCCTCCTACATGTAATGTGCAAACAATACTTGTTTGTAACAAAGAAAACGAAGGTAGTACGACTCGGTGAAAACATTTAATGGAGAATTGCACATGATGAGAACTTTTCATTCGATATTTGCGGAGGTATCCTTCCATTGAACTAGAGTGGGAAAAGGGGTAAAATTAGTATGTAATGAATTGACACAAATATAAATAGTTATTTCATTAATATTTGTCAATGTCTTTGAAGCAGTACACAATTAGCGTTAGAGTATCATAATTCACGATCTTATACATGAAAATATCCCTTTGAACGCGTGTCAATTCATTTATTTGTTTATTTTTTTATAAATTCCATATGCAGAACAATGTAGTCACTATACACTGCTATTACAAATAATGTTACCATGCTTTTGTTTATAATAAAAGGAGAATTAAAAAAAGAAAACCTTCTAAGGAGGATCGAACCTGGGATCTCTAGCAGTCCAACCGAGAACTCTAACCACTACACCACGCCCTTACCTTCGATTGAAACAACAATTTTTAAATATTCTGTCCCTCCAATATTGTAAATCTCGTTGGGTATACGTGTAGTTGAACTTTTACTTTAATTTTGGATTGCTTTCTTGTAGTATAGCAGATATCTTCGAGAAATTATTTTCGAAGTGATGAAGAAAAACGAGAATTTTGGTACGTAGTTGTGAAAATGCGAGTTATATCTTCAAATTTGTTATTGTGATTAGACATTATTAATGGAAAATATCTAGAGGCTTGAACATTGCATGACGATATTCTTTTCCTGTGATACTACAACAGACGAAATGCTTGTTTACTGACGCAAGTCTCGTGTTCAGAACAGTCTTATGAAATGTATTTGATCTTTGTGTAAGGTAACACGAATTAATTACTCCGTTTGCGAACTACCAAATCTGCGCAACGTTAGACGTAAACAGGCGGAAAATTTTATTCATAAAATCATTTCACATTTGACAGTATTCATCAAGAGAGACTCGTGGGACACTGTGTTAAGGTGCTGGAGGAAATCCTTCTTATTTTTCTTCCTGGAAGAACAACAATTTTTAAAGTAGAGCAACAGTCGTTCCGCCCTTTCTTATTTCTTTTAAATTCTTCCACATTCCTTTAATTGGGTTAAAAATAAATAAAAATATGGCTTGCATTTCTGTCATTGGCGTAGACCAGGCCCGTACGCAGGATTTCTTTGAGGAAGGGGCCAGACCCAAATTTATATATATATAAGAGAGAGAGAGAGAGACAGATATTACAAAATAGTTCAAATAGTGCAAGCGCCATTGAAAAGTCATGATAATTCTATGTTTAGAAAATAATATATTTATAAATTAAATGTTGCGTACTAGGAATTATTATTACAATAAAGAACATGTCTAATTGTGAGTTAAAAAAAACAATAATAAAGAGACATCTCGCATCACGATTGCAGTTCGAAAAAGTCGGGACAGGGATTGAAAGTAACACACTGTCCTGACTAAATTGGTAAATCGGACGTTTCCTAGCCTTGCATTAAAAAACTAAAACCATCCAATATTGCACCCTGAATACTTTTGCGCAAGAAACAGATTCATTTATGTAAGAACAAAATTGAAATTTTTACACATTTCTAAAATCGACGATGTTATTTTCGTAGTTACTGGTAGGTTCACATTTAATTATTTCAGGGTTCGAGGGGGCATGGACCCCATGCACCCCCTCCCCTGGGTACTGGCCTGACGTAGACAGTGCGAGAGAAATTTTGGAGAATCTTTCTATTAAATTTATTGTTTACATCCACCTTATGCTCAGATAGGTTTAGTGACAATCGTGAACTTTTCGTTTAATAGATAATATTTGGTTTTAAACGACGGAAGAACATTGGCCGAATTTCCTTTCTTGCTCTTTTGAGAGAATATATACTTCTACAATAACAATCGCGTTCGGAAACGGTGAAAAAAAATGACTTGGTTTTCAAAGGCAGACAAGCTTGGTATCGTAGCTTGCTCGCGTTCAAAGGGACTCACGCTATTCAAGGCCGCTTCTTATCGCAAACCACTGTCGATGCAGTGTCTGCACCCAGCAAGTTACAAGTGACCAGAGTCGAATTTTAAAGAGAATCTGAAGAATGGTAGATTTCAAGTTGGGCACTAGCTCAACATGAAATAGTTTAAGTGATAATGTCTGACAAACAAGAAACCTTATTGAATAAGTATCGGGATAGTAATATGAGTATCCGCTCCTTTTTAACAGTGTAAGCTCGAAGACAATCTGTATTCCATTTGTTTATATTGGCAACTTAGTCAACCGGAGGTTATTATAAGGAACTATTTCGTAGATGTTCATGTAACCGTTATAAAAATACAAATAAAATATATTCACAAGCTTAGATATACTAACAACGAAGAAATAAATTCAGAGTTAAATTTCAAATGCATGTGTATAGAGTAATTCTAGAAGTACAGAGCTATATCAGAGTGTTAAACATCTTTTGACAGGATAACGTTTACAATATTGACGCGACAGAATAATTAAGAACTGTTGCTCCAAAGGAAACAAAGGGCGTAGTGTATTGGTTAGAGTTCTTGAAAGCATTGATTGCGGTCCCAGGTTCGATCCTCCATACTAGGTATTCTTTTCTTTCTTTTTTTTAAATCCCTTTCTATCAAACAAGAGCATGGTAACATTATTTGTAATAGTAGTGTATAGTGGCTACATTGTTCTGCATATGGAATTTATAAAAAAATAAACAAATAAATGAATTGACACGCGTTCAAAGGGATATTTTCATGTATAAGATCGTGAATTATGATACTCTAACGCTAATTGTGTACTGCTTCAAAGACATTGACAAATATTAATGAAATAACTATTTATATTTGTGTCAATTCATTACATACTAATTTTACCCCTTTTCCCACTCTAGTTCAATGGAAGGATACCTCCGCAAATATCGAATGAAAAGTTCTCATCATGTGCAATTCTCCATTAAATGTTTTCACCGAGTCGTACTACCTTCGTTTTCTTTGTTACAAACAAGTATTGTTTGCACATTACATGTAGGAGGAGAGTTGCATCTACATTTCACATTGGTCAGCTCCTTCTACTTACTTTCAGGAGCGAAGGCTTGTGGGGTAGTGTTTACCGTTCAGGACTGTTAATCTAATGGTCGTAGGTTCAAACCCTTCCAGTGGCAGAAAATTTTCGTAAGTTTTAGACCTATCCCATTGTGTTCATTGTCCGTGTGAAACGGAATGATTCAGTTTGGAATTAACGATGGGGGAAGGGGAAATATTAAATTACAAAATCTCCATTTCAACGGAGAAGTGGACAAACATTGGAGAATTCTTATAAATATTAAAATTACATTCATGTTTTTAGTGGTATAATCGCAGGTAAAATCAAAGATCTTACATGGAAGATTTTATCTTGCTCTGAAAGAACCCAAAAGGCATTTCGAACCGATCTAATACATTCTCCAATACATTTCAAAATGTTATTGAATGTTTCATGTCGATAATTTAACCAAAGCATCAATTCTTGACGCTGAGACGATATTTTCTGAAACTACCTCTTCTCTTCAGTCCCTTCTGTTCTTCTCTTCTCCTTCTTCTCTCCCCTCCTTCTGCTCTGCTTTTATCTCATATCGTCTTCCCTACTTTTCTTGTATCTTATCTCCATCCCACTCATCCCCACTCCTCGTATCTCCTTTCCTGTCTTAGATTTCCGACTCCACTTCACTCTTCTCCTCTTCTTTTCATTCTTCTCTTTTTCTCTCCATTACTCTACTCTCCACTCCCCTCTTCTCGTCTCCTCTTCTCTCATCTCGTTTTTCTCCTCTTTTCTCTTCTTTGCTCCATTTTCCTCATCTCTCCTAGAATCTTCTTCCAATCTCCTCTTCTCTCCTCTCTTTCTTCTCTCCTCTACTTTTCCTCTTCTCCTTTCGCTTTCTCTTTCTGCTCTCCTTTGTCACCTCTCGTTTTCTCTCACCTGTTTTCCTTTCTGTAGACTCATCAGCGATGAAATACCAGAAAACCTGTTTTTTTTCTTTGAGAATAAATTTTGTCAATTGCGATATAATAGTGATATTTTTAATAATTTTATACAATAATACTTGTTTTTATTTTTTCGCGTATTTTATAAATATCTATTGTGCATGTGGCAACCCTGAAATTGAACCTAACTCTACACGCAACCCAGCAACGCCTTGTGTAAATTGGGTTGCCTAGTTTAAAATGTCGTTGTCCTAAAACTTTTGAGAGACACTGTACAACATAATTGTCATTTACATCCACATTGTGTGGGAACTTTATTTAAAAACTGCGGACGGAACAGATAGGCACCCAAACACTGACTCTTTATAGTAAGTCCCGGATTCGATACCCAGTGGAGGCACATAGTGGTTCGGATCCCACTTTAAACTGTAGGTCCAGTCCCGATTAACTTTACTGTGCATAAAGTGGACTTAAAACACCAAATTAATCAAATCAATCAATCAAATCTTTATAGTAAGCAGGTTACTGTACAATTGAAGAGAATCGTAACTGAAATTCAGCACTGCTAGCAGACGGCGGCGCCATTGTGAAATCAAAGATGTTTGTAGTACCATCTGTATCTCGTTAACTCTTGAATTATGGAGAGTGAATGGTTCAAAGTAGAGTTAGATTACGTAGAAATTTTCAGCGAAAAATGCAGGCTCGACCAGGACTCGAACCATTGCAATGGCACGGTATGCCAGAGACCCAAGTTCGAGTCTGGGCGAGCCTGCATTTTTCGCTGAAAATTTCTACGTAGTACAACTCCTGTGTGTGCCTAATCTACAAGAGTTAGATTGTTTTGTAAAATGAGCATTTTAAAATGACGTCTAATTTTACGTAAAATTTCAAAATATAAATAAAGTCCAGGAAAGTAAAGTCTTAATAATTTATTCTTTCCCACCCGATTCCAGGACGTTTGTGCATCCCGAAGAAATTATTCGGGACACCGGGAAAAATGATGTCATTCCGGGATTGTCCATGAAAATCCGGGACGTATAGCGTCCCTAGGTATGATCTGGCTATCAAAATTCACTCTGCCACCACATGATTTTGATTTGATTTGAATTTAAAATTTTGGGTGCGTCAGCACTAAGGCTATTTTGTACCAGTCACATTATACGGGGTCCAGCCCCTTTTCGTTACACAAAACAACTCGAACGTTGCAGAACTAAAATCATAAAATATTAAAATCTTCTGACTTTCGTTAAAAGCTGAGGCTGTACAGGAGCACTCAGCACAAATAAGGACAAAACACAGGACAACACAAACAAAATTATACTGGCCATGGGGCCAGTCGCCAGAGCCTCGTTAGTCTGCATTCCAGGGTGTACTACGTGGAAGTGTGTGCACTACGTGGAAGGAGCACCCCTTACACCCCGCCACCACATGAAAAGTCACACATTTATTAAATTAAGTCTATCTACGAACTTCTAACTTTTCTACATAAAATGAGCAGAAAATGCTTTGAAAAAGCTAATCCTAGCTTCTCTTTAAAAAAAGAATTACAATTAGTTCTTTCCTCTTTGCTACAAAATTGAAAATAACATCATCGGTGTTACTTTAATAGTCGTATGTATGTACACTTAACAGTGCAGGGTCCATTAGTCGAGGATCTCCCGTTGAATTGCGAGGACATTATTTCAACCTCCTTAATGTTAAATACATCCTCTCGGGTGTTGAAAATGAAACTGGCAGTGTAGCCAAGACCACCAACAATTTGTGCATATTTGAGTACAAGAGCTTGTCACAATTTTCTACTGCGTACAATGCAGACCCTGGACATGTGCCACACCACATTTTTCATTCAGATTTGAAAATGTAAAAAATATCAACCAGGCCATCCAACATTTTGACACACTGTTCCAATGAATGAGGAATAGGCATTTCATATTGGAATGAGTTGTTGCAAATTTGCGATGTGTTGACTGTGTTGAGAGAAACTTGGGTTCATTTCTACTACAAAATGGTCAATAAATGGACAACAGTAAAGTTTCTACTATTAGTGTATACGATTTCACAAGTCATCCTACTTAGTATTGATACTTTTCTGTCCATCTTGTGTCGAACAACCAGAGAACGTTACAGTACTTCCCTAGCTATCTTGCACTGCATTTTTTACAACCAAATTACTTTGAGAAGATTGATTGCTTTATTTGCTTTTTTTACTTTGCCTTTTGTGCTACTTTTGGCTAATTTCCGAAGATTGGGATGAGTGATGACATGATAAAATTGATGAATGGACGGACACCCACAATGCCCATGCCCATTCCGAGTTTCGAACCCGGGACCCACGATGTACTAACCACGGGGGGTTGCTCCTTTAAGAAGACTCGAGGAAAAAAATTATAACTGATTTGACAGTCTCAATATCACAGAAAATCCACAAAAATAAGCAATAGCCAGGGTTAAAATATGTGCTGAACAATGTACAAAAATTGCTTTTGGACACTTCTCTGAAATTATCTATCTATCTCACCCCCTTAATTCTATCACCCATTACATCAGCACCATCATATTCTTCACGAACTATTTTTTTCTTCTAAATCCACACCCACTCAACCCAGAGAGAGTAGAAGTACTAATAGCTGAAGCTAACCCAGATGCAGTTATAATCTCCAATAGAGACTAGTTTCCCATTCCTATCTATAATTTGGAAAATGGTTTATCGACTTTCTGGATTATCAAACAGTTGGGAAATTTCAAATTATCAAAAAATTAAAATTTGAGGAATACTTAAATCTTGAATGGTAACAAACCATATCAGGAACTTATAATTAAATTATAATGTTCGTTCTATAAGTTCACAAGCAGCTGCTTCGGGCAGAAATTACGTGTGGCATTATATAATTTGTGAAATGTCAGGAGCTTTCCGAGTATTTTCCAGAGAAATTCCGAAACTTTCAGGAAATTGCAGACATTTGCTTTGCAGTCCCATCTGGTGTGTGCAATTAATTTCTTTCCCATCCGTATACCGTTCTATACGCTTGTAATTTATGAGAACAAAATAAGTCTAAAGAAATTTTTACTAACAAGTAAGTATCCGCTTAGCGGATAGAACAGGTAATCTGGTAATTTTACTGAACCTAAGGGGGGGGGGTTGGACCTGTTGAACCCCCCCCTTAAATACGCCCATGTCCTTTCATATCTATTCATACTTTTTTTATTTCAAGTGGCTGCTGTGCTTTGAGTTTCTATTATCTTTTTGAACTTCGGAGAGTTCGTGTGAATTTATACAGACTATACTCTTTCACGGCTATCTCTGGATCAAGTGAACGAAAACAAGTCTCTGCGCAAGTTGTGATGCAAGACAGATCCACCAATGAACACGTGAGGGGGAACGGGATTGCGTGGAGGAGGAAAGCGACTGCAGTTACCAGCCTTCGTAGCAGCGTGTACTGCATTTAATCATCTGTGGTGTACTGCTTCGCTCTGCCGTTATGCGCGGCCTTGGTCCAGATATAACAGGAACAGAGTATAAAGTTTTTTAGTGAAAAGCGAACACTGTGCCTTGGGAATATGTGGAGCAAGGCCACGCATAACGGTAGCGAGGGGGAGAAAGCGAGAAGGCGGAACAAAGCAGCGAGCACTGCTACATACGGCTGGTATCTGCGCAGAGGACTTTCTTTCGTTCGCCTGCTCCAGAGATTCTCGGGATATAATGTAGTGACATTTCAAGTTCGGTATCATCACTTGTTACGTTTGGAGGAAACGATGGATACTGTTTCTCTTGTTTTCTGCAACTCCCTCAAGTAAAGAATGCTATTTGAAATGCCTGGAGTTTTATATTCTTGTTTCTCTTCATGCTCAGGGAAACATGGGAGAACTTTACCTAGTTTCCTTCATCTCGTTTAATTATTTTTTTTAAGGTCCCGATAGCGTAGTCGTCAATACTGTCACTTTGTAATCAAGAAATCATAGGCTTAATTCTCGATTGGAGCCCATTTGGATCTAACTCAACTCTAGGACCGGAACCTACGCGAAGCAGTTCAATCTTCAAAAGCTCGCTTCATCTTCATCTGCGAGGAATATTTCGTGCCTTAAAGAAATTGAATTTGAATTGAAATTTTCAATTTCTACCGTCGCCGTTACAGAAGCACTGGTACAAAGGAAAACCTATAATAATAACTGAAAAATTGCGACATTTGTAAACTCGATAAGGTTAACGAGAGTTCCCGCAATAAAATGAGCGAGGATCATTCGCGGGAACTCACTGTTGATCTCGTGCCTTCTGACGAATCAGAGCAAGACTTGCAGGAAGTGCGCATGGATACTTTCCCTCTTTCCCTTCCCCCCACCTTTTTTGTACTATCGACTACCGCAAGGTGACAACAGTTAGTTGTCTTTACTCTGTGACATGAAACTCCGGGCTCTAAGCGTAACTGACCTGACGCCAGCGAGGACTGGCAAAACATGGATTCTTTACAACAAAGAACTCGATGATCGTGCGACTGAACTCAGTCAGAGGTATGCACACAGTTCACTACTTGCTAGCCTTGTTTGAAAGTGCACCTTAATTTAATAAAGTAAAAATCACCGTGTTAATTTTACAATGATCTGTGTTTTTAACCTACAATTGAGTCACTTAAATTATGTATTAGCTACGTTACCTGTGTAACTTGCACAAGGTTTGAATGTTTGGTTATCTTATCCACTTTCATATTTTCATATTTACATTTTACGTATGGGTATAAATATGACTCGCAACTTGAAAAACAGCGTCGTGTGTGTGTTTGTATCGTTTTATATTTAGGCCAATTTCCTGCCGCCTTAGGCTGATCGTGACGCTATGAAGAAAATAGATTAAATCGACACTCGCAAATAACGCCAATGCCCAGGCCAGGATTCGAATCCGGAACCTTCACTCGCGATATCGTGATTCGAACAAACATGTATGCCTATGACCACCGAGAACTGTATAAAGTGTTGGTCTCTCTGGCTAGCAAAATTACAACAATGTTATGGACTAAACGGGATTTTGTTTTCTTAAGATTAAAAAAATATATATTATCCTCTGGACTTGGAATTGTAAAATGGCAACAAATGTACACAGATATTTACACATCATTAACATTAAAATAGAAAAACTATCTATGCCTAAAATAAATTCCCCAGATAAAGACAAGTATATTGTTGTTTACCTATTTATTATAGTTTTTTATACTGCTATGTTAACCATGGTGGGATATATGAGTGCCCTGTTCCTTCCATCCTTTGAAATAGTAAATTGAAGAATCCATGCCCTTTGGTAAAGGGCAATCGCCTGGAGTGACTGAGATAAACCACAAAGAAGATTAAAAGTATTGCACATTGTACGAAATAGGTAAGAGAAACTACACACCATAGCTGTGATATCAGTCACTAGAGCCTTGTCAACCTACAGTCCTTATTGTGGTGTCGTGTTACAATGTAGAGAACACCCTAAAGTGGTATTAAAGCATCACTTTCAAAGATTGCTCTTTGAACCTACAAGAATTTCATGGTTTTCTCTTTATACTTGGCGCTGACCTTTCCAAAAACGGAAGGTCGTGTGTACCTTAAAAATCTAACCAAGCATCTCTTACTGCTGTGCAGATTCTTATCATGAAGATTACAGGATAGCTAACCTACAAGAAATACGTGGTCATCCAAACACGTTTTATAACCTTATAATGACTTCTTCACTCGTTCTCTGCATTGTTGTCATTGTAATTTTTATAATAATGCTCGATATTCTCTGAAAGAACTTCCCTTCTAGTTGCTACAAAGGTATTAATTTGCTCTTTTGGTTATGTGAATACACAGAAGGGGAAAAAGATTTTATACTCTCTAGCACTTTCGAAAGTTTAAGGATGGTAATCGTGTGCATATATGCGCGTTATCATAAATAGTTTGTCAAGTGGGGATAGAGGCCTTCTAAAGCGAAATAAACTATCACCCTCTCCTATCTTCGTTGATCAGTAGTAATTCATTGAAGAAGATGACCACATCTTAACTTTCTTTCAACTTCAGATAGAAACGTGCCAGTTATACTAGCATTTAATAATGTAGATCAATATTTCCCTCAAAGCTTAAAATTATTCACTTTTTCGTAAATGTAGTCTATATTATAAACAGCACGGACTTCGTAAGAAAGTTTAAAATCTGAGGGACAATGGGGACTTCGTTCAAATATACATGAATGAAAAAAGTATGATGGTATAAAAACTTATAAAAAGGGAACTTAACCTAGTTATATGTTCATATTTGGAGACATCATAATAACCTTTCCATGTAGAATTTTAGTCTTTTCAGCTAAGTGTAATTGTGAGACAAATTCTTAAAAATATAAGCAAATTCCCAATTTTCACCAACAAGAGGGTCTATGTGAGAAGAGAACAGTCAGAATTTGAAATCACGTAAAATATAAGCTTGTGGTATTAAATCATGCTTGAATGGTCGTAGAAGAAGTGTATATTCTAAATACTATACTCTACACAGCAGAAGAAGATGGAAAGTCCTGAAGAAGTGAAAATGCTATTTGTCGCCACTTCCCATTAGGAATAGTAACGACGTAGTAATAGCTCAAAATTGCAAACTTTTACACGTACTCCACTTTGTCGCTTTGTCGACAATGAGTTTTGCGCAATTTCTTAGCCATTTATAACTCGGAAATAGGAAAATAGCTATTTGAAATAAGAGTTTTATGTTTAATCGCATTTAAAACCACTCTATTTCATGAAATTCTGAATGCATAGGCAGATTTTAGATTTAAGAATATTAAGTATTTAAAAAATATATTTAAAACTAACAAAATATAGTTTACTTATGGTTTGTGAGTATGTACAGTATGCCAAACTACGTTTTGGGAGTCAACTGCTCCCTTACTCAGGTTATTTCCTTGGCTAGCGAAATTGCTTCATAGCCGCATCAAATAGAAGTAAAACAAAGAGTAAGGTGATAGGAAACTTTTTTTACCATAGTAAGACCTAACAACTTGCTCATTCCTGATAAAACTCCCATATCCACATTCCTTTCTTTGTAAAGCTACCAAAAGCGTAAAAAGTCAAAGATAAAAGCTTTAAATCTTGAAACATTAAGAAACAAACGCGCGACTACACGCTCTCTACGTCCAGTAAGTGTTCCAGTAAGCCCACAGCCGTTAGATCAGGTAAACAAGCACAATATGCCAATGCATAAATATTCAACAGCCTATGAATATTACAAGAGGATATTGCCAAGCGCAGCATGTAGCACATACACGGTGATTAGCCTAGCATGCCTAGTTGCATGCACGCGATCATTTACACCTCGTCTGAGAACAATTTCTGTCTCATATTCTCTCTCTCTCTCTCTCTCTCTCTCTCTCTCTCTCTCTCTCTCTCTCTCTCTCTCTCTCTCACTCACTCACTCTGGCCTATTCTTGATCTCTCTTCCTTTGTCCCACTTTCCTTCTATCTGACTTCGCGCCCCCCTTGCCCCTTTGCCATTGTATGTGTGATGTTCTGATTAATCTCCGTACGTAATGAATTTCATTATAAGAATGTGCTAAATCCTAACTTAATTACTAGTTTAATCCCTAATCAGTTCAGCTAAATTAACCACCAGTAAATCTAAAAGTAAATGACCTATACTCTGTCCCGGCTAGGCTACCTATGGAGCAAGCGAACGAAAGAAAGTCTCTTCGCAAGTAGGGACGCGAGACGGCTCCATCAATAAACACGTGAGAGGGAATAGGATTGCGTGAACGGGGGAAAGAGACTGCAGTTACCAGCCCTCCCAGCAGCGTGTACTACTTCGTATTGCACACTCGACTCCCCCCCCTCTCTCTCTCTCTCTGCCGCTATGCGCGGCCTTGCTCCAGAAATAGTCGAGACAAAGTATAAGAATAAAATAAATGAGGAAGCACTTTGAGCAAAATTAGCAACGTAATTTTTATCCTCTTAAGCTGGCAACCAAAGAAACCCCACTGTACGGCAGGTTGCAGCATATACAGGCAGTTAAACAGTCGGCTGTGCAAGCTTCTCTGCCTGAGGTTCCCCTCTAGATGTGCCAGACGCTTCATATATAGTGTAAGTTGTGTATACTCTTTGGGGAAAAGTTTAACGATGGGCAATTTCAAGAATTTTTTGTACGGATTTACAAGTTATTCCCACTCGTCTTGACTCTGTGGCACAGAGGCTCATCATAAAACTGTTTGAAGTTACTTCTGACGCCAAACGTTTGTATTTGGAGTGTTGTTACACATTTTTTGTCACCAAAGGTCTACCACAAAATCTTGGTACAGCAAGTGCTGCCTTAAAGTTTTGAATCCCATATTTATCCACATATTTCACGTATGTAATTTGAGCATCCGTTCAGCGAAATGCGAGAAAGTTGGTTACAAATTTAAAATATACCTCATTCAGTCTTGACTTAAATATTGTCAATTTTATTAAATCCGAAACACTGTGCCTCCACTATGTATCGAACCCGGTATACCTTCATTACAATGCGACGACGTTAACACAACGCCATTAGAGATCCAGTAATTGTATTATTCAAGTAATAATTAGGTACTTAAAGATAGCATAGTGACTAATGTTATTGTCTTTGAAGGAGATGTGTGTTCGATTTCCGATCAGAGTTTAGAGCCCACTCTTAACCGTAGGCTACAATTCCTATTATCCTGTGCATTTATTTGATTTAAAACAATCCTAAAATAATTATGTCTAGTTTTCCTTCTACTTTTGTTACAGACTTACTTTATGGAGTGAATTGTTATAATCCTCCCAATTAGTATCAATCAGTTTAAGTATTTTAACATATTAATCATGCATAATAATGCAATCACCAAAATCTTGTTTTGTTAATTTACATAGCTTAAATCGGCTAAACCAAATTCCACCTCAAGGAACGTAGTTGTGCACGTGTGCTTTCTATTTGCTTCCGAATACTTTTAAATTAATAGTTCGAACATTTTTCTAGGAAGCATGTAGCACGTAGCATGCGACTTCGATGTGGAACATGCCTTATTCTTGTACAATTCATTGGAAGTTGCATAATCAACAAACAAAATTACATGTGAGTAGATGAGTAATTAAAAACTTATACTGAAGAGTAACATAAATTTTCTCCTGTAGACAAGACAGCAGAAACGTGAGGGTAAATCTTCCCAAGAGGACACAATATATTTTTTTCAAATGTTAGACCCATCGCATTCATATGTTTTAATAAGCATGTGTTCACTTTTTGATAGATACAAACCAGCACGTTGGTCGGACAAATCGATTTTCCTTTAGGAAAGTGCTGAAACTTGCTATTAGAAATAGAAACGGAGATATCGTTTAACAATGTTTACTTTACGTAGATTGTTATCGAATACATTGAAGAAATAATTGAGTGTAAAATTTAATCGCAAATTCAGATACAATGTAAATAGCCTATAAAGGAATTTAAATTACACAACATGGAATTCATTGTTGTGACAAAAAGCATTTGTTATTAGACCCGTTGCATAATAATAATACGCAAAATTATTGCCAATATATTTCAAAGGAATTTCGCAGGTCATCCAACAGATTGCGAAGCTTCTTTTTCGCTCTGGCAAGAAACACAGAAGCACAATGAGGCACACACTTTCATCATATAATCAATCATTCTCATCGTCGCGATTAGCAAACAGTGGTAGAAAAGCGACGCTAAATAACAAAAATTAAAAAAATTAAGGAAACCCGAAGTGAATTACTAATGGTCTATCGAGGTTGATAAAATTTTAATTTGTTTAGTTAATATTTTCTTCATCATATATTGTCTTAAGTCAATAGCTGAAGAAACTAACTCTATTACTTAATATTCCATCATTACCAGAAATCTCTAAGAAGCAAGTAATATACGATTATATGCACACTCACAAGTAGTTGTATGCACATATGTCAGCATATTCTTTACAATATAAGAGAATAAAATATCCATGGTGGGTGTGATACTTATCATGCATTTTTACTTTTCTGTATGCGACTCCGTGGCGGAGTGGTTATCACATCGCGCTACGACGCCAAGATTCGCTGGTTCAAATTTAGGTCTGCCTGGGCATGGGCGTTCTTTGTGACTGTCCCTTCATCAACTTCACCATATCATCACTCATCCTCATCTTCGCGATTAGCCAGAAGTTGCAGAAGAACGAAGTAAAACGAACCAAATCAATCAATATGTGACCAGCCCAAAAGTCAATGCTTTTTAATGAAAAGGTTCTTCGTTCAATTTATGATGGAACCTACTTGAAACTGTGGGTTCAGTGTGTTATGTTTTTATACATAAGATGAGGAACGTGATATTTTTTCTTATCAAAACTTTAGATAATTCAGTTGATTATGTTTTTGTTTAAAGACAAGTTTGAGATATGGTAATTGTAAAATCAAAACTGTCGCTCCATACGCAAATACACTTGGTGTTCAATTCGAAATTTCTGCCGATGTCACATTGCACCCTCGTACCAAATGACAGAAAAATCGATATTGTAAAAGCTATAATTCCTTCCTAGTGGCATGTGAAACTATTTTTTAGCTTGAAGTTTTATCGTATAAAATCGGGATGAACCATCCCTCCTCTCCCAAATATGCCAAACTGCACGTGCCTTTCCCGATAACTTGAATATTTCTCTCCCCCCTTGTTTGGACGTGACAAGTTTCCATTGAAATTTATTCGTCCGTGCTGATATGTTCGTGGGGGAAACTACACCCACAAATCTTTGGTTTTGTCTTCAATGATTTAAACTTCCAACTCAAAAGTTTCCTTCTGACGTGGGGAGAAGTTGATTTCCGGCGCAGTGAGAACGTTTTCTGTGCCTGCTTCTTACACAAAGCTCTGAGAATATCGAAAAATGTCATTTCGAAATCGTATAAAATTACAAGATACGACGACAGGAGATGGCCAGTTGTCATGCTGCAAGACTAATTCAACGCGTACACTATGAATATATAATAACAATAGGTTGAAGCTGGAAATGAAAATGGTTATTGAAGAGAAAGTACTATTTCCGTGTCTTATGTTTGTTCATTCTCATTTATTGTCTTTCGTGTATTATCTACTACACACAGAAATATTGTATATCGCCAGATATAGCAAATTGTAGTAAACTTTTAAAATAAATGTATATACATATTACACGTTTCATCTGGTTCCATCATAGGACTCGAAATGAATCACACCATTTAAATTTTATCCAAATAGTGATTTACAATACTTAGAAAGTATAGGTGTGTATGAGCGTGACCTTGCAAAAATAAAAATAACCAAATAAAAAATTATATTTTTACATAAAATGTGTGTATCCTTTATGTGAATGAAACTGGACATATGGCAAATTTGACAGATTACGAGCGTTTTCAAGCAGATTTCGTTCCTAATTGAGTATCTGGAAAATTATATAGTTTCCAAATTTCTGTAGAATATAATTGAATTATTGTTTTAATTTCACTTTATTCAGATATAGGCTCATCGAAACTGGATCTACAGCTTAAAGTGGGATCCGATCAACTGTGCAATGCGCCAAATTTCAGTGGAGTCTAGCATATAAAACTTTATTCAGCTTACTGACCCTGAAACTGTATTTTAGTATCGTCGACTTAAATCAAATAGAGAAAATGAATGATTATATATATATATATATATATAATGTTGAGTACAAGGTAACAATGAACCATGATGACTTTTCTTCAGGAAAATAACTTTCTTTGTTGTTATGGAACAAGAAGTGGTCATCTGATTTACTTTTATCCAGACACCGTGTGCCTTTTTCGATATACATAGGTCCTTTGGGCACAAAAACTTCTTCCGACAGTTGCAGTACTGCTGCCCGACCCTGTGGCCGATTGGTTAGCACATCGCGCTGCGACGCCAAGGGTCCCGGGTTCGAATCCCGGTCGGGCTTGGTTGTTTGTGAATGTCTATTCATCAATTTCATCATTTCATCACTCATCCCCATCTTCGCAAATTAGCCAAGAGGCACAAAACGCGAAGTAAAATAAACTAAATCAATCAATCAAACTAAATCAATCAATCAGTTGCAGTACTGCAGTTACATAGACCTGTTTCTTGTGGAAATGACAGCAGAAAGTCCAGAATAATATTACATATTTACACAAATAACGAATAAATGACAGTAGTAATATCCTGTTTCAGGAAATTTCGAAATTTTATCAACGGAATTCTAAAACCACAGCATTCAGTCTCGCCTCTCAAGGCTCTGAATTCGAGTCTTGGCCAAGGTATTAGTATTCAATACGTTTGTTTTTCATCTATTTCATGTAATTTTCATCGTTTGCATTAACAAACGTTAAATAACAAAACACGTTTCTTGTATTTAGCTACTTTCAGTCGCGTTTCTACAGTTGTAAACCCTGTCCCCCCTATCTCTGGAGCAAGGCCACGCATAGCGGCAGAGAGAGAGAGGGGGGGTGGATCGAGTGAGCACAGCGAAGCAGTACACGCTGCTCGAAGGCTTAAAACTTCCCCCCCCCCCATTCACGCAATACCGTTCCGTCTCTCGTATTTATTGGTGGAGCCGTCTCGCGTCACTACTTGCGCAGAGACTTGTTTTCGTTCACTTGCTCCAGAGAGACAGAGTGTAGAAGACAACTGATGAATTGATGAAATGTATGAGGTAACTAGACCAGAGAAACATTCTAGAAATTGCATCACGTTACCCTAACTACTGCACACTGAGGATAGCTTTAAAACCTTCTTGCTTCTTTTCGTTGTCTTTGAAGTGTACAGTACAAATTCACTACAGTATTGTAAATGCTCCACTGCGAGAAACCAGATGCTTCCTTATTCCTGCTTTCACGTGGTCTGTTTTGTTTCTCCAGGCACGGCGGCCGCTACGAGTACACGGCTTTGGAGGATGATTCAAATCTCCAGGAGCGACTGGAGCTGGAGAGGAAGGCTCAGAGGTCGGCTGCGCGAGAGCGGGCTCACAGCACGTGTCAGACTTATCTGCGATCCTCCACCAGATATGTCCTCCTGGAACAGCTCAATGACATTGGTAAGTGAGTGATATCTGAGCGTGAAAAGTGTCTTTAAAGTATTGCAGTGCATGTGTTTATTCAGTTTGGAATATCATCTAAATTGAGAGGTTATTTTTCTCGCAACATGAGGCAATAATTGAAAAGTAACAATGCTCTTGTTTAGTTTTTATTCAGTTAATTACTTGTAGTTGATCGGTTCGCTCATAAAAGTCGAGCCATCGTACAGTTTAATATAAAATTTTAAGGGTAGACAAATAAAAATCGTAAACAGAGACGTAAATCTGATTATATTTCTAATCTGAACCTAATCAAAGTAAGACTGCTATAAAAATAAAAATAAAACAATTTCATGAATAAACATTTCATGTCTAATATAATGTGTCATGGTGTATTCTAAACTGACTTAATACACGTAGCACAATGAATACAGATTTATTTGATTTGCATTTCTGTATTTTAGCAATATTTCTTTATATTTATTAATCATTATAAGGTTAAAAGTAATACTTTTTTGCTCCACATTTGATACTGTATTTTTCTAATTAACTCCCTCCCTTTATTTCAAAAATAGAAGTAATGTGATCTGCTATCAGATCACGTCTCTGAATGTTATATTACTAATACAGGTCCTTCGAATGTGAAATATTCACCAATGAAGTGCAAATTTTATCAGCGTGAACTAGTGAGAAAAATGGAAAGTATACAAGTAGAAATTGTACTCTATCCAGTTTCTTGTATGACAGCGGAATAAATAGAAAAATGATTGAATTTGCGACATAATTTTTGTAGGGTTTGAAACGATATTTTTACGATGTTATCCACAAGTGCAATATCATGATCTCAATCTAAGATAGCGAGCGAGAACATGAATAATCTAATATAATGTGTCATGGTGTATTCTAAACTTGGAATACATCAGTAGCGGTTATTTCAACCAGAAGCGTACGTACTCCTGCAAGATTTCGATTGCAAATAAATTTCACTTTCATTACCTCAATCCTGGTGTGTTGTACGAATGCCATCTTGAATTTATTCAAGTAAAGTTTTGTTAAATTATTTTGTATCAGAATAAACCTCGAATCCTAGCTCGTAAGGTAGGTGTGTGTGTGTGTGTTTGTTTGTTTGTTTGAGTCATTTCCTAATATATGCTACATACTCCGTTCAATCCCTCTCCCCCTCTCTGTCTCATGGTTACTGATATATTTGCTGCTGTATTGTTGCATTATCAAAATATCTATGTAGATAGATCGATTGTAAGAAATGTGCATAGACGCCATTCTTGTCATATCGAATGGAATCAAGGTCGACAGCAGCACTAGAAGAAATTGGATCGGTCACTGTAAAAACAAGTTATGTAATAATATTGACGTTTTAAGTAAATAAAAAATATGTTGTGAAAAGTCGATAATACTGGGGGTTTGTGGATGATGTGGTGGTAAAACGAGAGCGGCGTAAAGTACAGTTAACACATTTTAATGTTTAATTTTCCTTTTAGCGTTGCTATGACAACTACCTTTTGTTGTGCACATATCAAATTTTTGCAATGACGCAAGTGAGTGTGGTGCTTGAGAAACCTTTTAAAATTAATGTTGAGATGAAAGACTGCATTGTAAAACTGTCCTGTTAAAAAGAATTGTGTGCACATTTGTGAGGGGTGTTTAGTTCGTTCCTATGTAAGTTAGGAAGATTTAATGGTGACCAAATACTTTGTTGGAATACTACAATGATTTAGGTATTTCTCGATCCAAATTCATCAATGCTCCTGTTGATTTTCAAAAAAATAATAAAAAACTACTAAGAGTGAATGGTGATATTAATCAAGGATGTGTTGTGTAAATTAGTTTCAAAATAATTGCAGACTTTCACATGTAGCATGCCTAGATTGAGCGGAAAGTTAGTGTTTTGAAATAAATCTCATCTCTCAATTGTAAACTTTACTGCCAGAAAGATTGATTGATTGATTTGATTGATTTAGTTTATTTTACTTCGCGTATTGTGCCTCTTGGCTAATTTGCGAAGATAGGTATGAGTGATGAAATGATGAAATTGATGAATGGACATTCACAAACAACCAAGCCCGAGCGGGATTCGAACCCGGAACCCTTGGCGTCGCAGCGCGGTGTGCTAACCACTTGGCCACAGGGTCCGGCACTGCCAAAAAGAAAAAGAACAAACAAATACATTGAGCTACTGGAAACATTCATCGAATTCCACACCGAATTATTTTTTGCCAACAATCTGAAACACTTATTCAACTTAATTACTAAACTCCATACTCAATGTATCTGAATGCCATACCTAAAATTTAAAAAAATGGAGAGTTTTGGATTTGAACCCCCGACCCTTAATTCCTAAGAGAAAAGGATATCTATGACGCGAGTACTTGACCAATATTCTACAACATCGCTTGTAGCAAATGCCTTGAAACGTGTTGATGATTGCGCAAGCTACCACTTTTCTATGCGACGAACACATTTTCGCTGCAAATTGTGAGAATTATTAATTTTCGCTCATTGCACAGCACTTTGCAAGGTGGTGTTATATTTTATTTGCATAAACTCTTCGTAATTATGCTCTTTTGTGTTCAAACTTGACAGCTATTTCCTCCAGGTGGACCACGAGCCAGTGCAGTGTTTTCAACCTCACAATAGTTTCTCTGATTCCAATTTTAACTGCCGAATCGCAAGTATTCTCTTAAATTATTCCTCACACTTCAGTTTTCCGTTTTGTTCTCTATTAATATGTTGAGCGAATGTAGTATCTGACTTCATGTTATAATCAAGAATGTAAATCTTTCACGAAAGTGTTTGTTGCTTAGTAGAGGGGCTGCAGTAAAGTTGGCTACTCTCTGCTGGTTCTCTAGAGCTATGTTGCCAAATTAACGATTTCTGGACTTAGAAATCTCTCAGGGCGGTCAATTAACATTTGGAGAAGTGTACATAAAACATGTGTAAACTATATCTAGTGCTATATTTGGCTTAATTTATGCTCAGATCTCAAAGAAATAAACTAACTATTAATTCCTGTAGTAAATAATAAACACTTCTCCAGATGTTTTCCTGATTAAATCTCAATTGTATGAAATTTTGTAGGTTTGCTTTGTGAAATTTTGTAAGTCCTTTTTCTATTTTTGGATCATTCACGTTAGCGAGATGTGCTTTCTACTGTTCAAAATCAATATTTCTTGAAAATTCATCTTGCACGTGGTGATTCTCTCCAACTTTTACAATACTTACGATATCGATTTTCCATTGTGTCTGATATTCCTTTCTGCGTTCAGGCCAACATGTGACCGTAACATCCCACACACCACGTTTGCTCGACCCACATCGATCCTTTGAACTAATGGCTGCCTGCGCAAATGCTTTATTCATTACAGCGCCGGTTCTCGTTGAGCCACATTAGTTGAAACTCAAACGGGGCGGGGAGGGGGGTAGAGACGATGCTATTTATTCTTTATTGGGGCTCTGTTCCTGGTAATATGCTTAAGCTCTTAATTTGACTGTTCATTTGGTTTATTCTGAAACTTGCGTAGTGGTGCCCCACGTAGGACTGTAACGGAGGAAATGGAAAGTTGAAACTCCGAAAGTATTTATTTCCAGAAAGTCAGGTTAATGCTTTAAAAATAACAGAAATACCAGACGCTGCTTGCCATGTCGATCTTCTTCTCGATTACAAGACTGTCTGTTTCCTTCCCACTGCAAGTGCAAGCGCGTCAGTATTCATGTACCCACTGGCCAGTCTCAACTACATTGTTTACATTGCTATATTGTTTGCATAATACATCTAGAACGGAAATAGATTTCAGCACTGGTGAATGTGCAATGTATACTTGCCTCAATTAGTAATCCGGCAGTTTTTTTCCTTTATACAGCATATTTGCAGAAGATACAATTTAAAATATAAGTGTTATCAATATACGCTGTACAAAACACAACCTATTACTGACATCGTTCACCCTGTACAGTCTGTCTTATAAGTCCTTTTGCACCTAGCTAGCAAGAAAGAAAATGTGAGACGGGTAAAGAAAACGTTTTCTTGTAACATCTTCGAAATATTAGGGAATATACGTAAAGGACTCCTCAAAGTAACTCTAGCACCACCGTTCTCCGTGCGTAGGATGTTACATTACCAGGCGTTCTTCCATAGTTTGATGGAAGATGACAAGACAAGACAATCGTATCTGCTTTGGCTCACTTACACACTAAGTACAGTATTTTTCCTAACTCTGTATGCTTCCGGATAATATAACCAGGAAAGAGTAAAACAAAATAATGCAATCTTGGGGCATAGTGAAGCAGTAAGTGAGCCAGAACTCGCCTTTCTCACTGTCACATTTTTATTGATTGAGGTTATTTCACGCCACTTTTGCTAATCGCAACGATGAGGATGAGTGATGATATGATGAAATAAATAAAGGGACACTCAGATCACCCATACTGAGGCCTGGATTCGAACCCTGGTCTCCTGCCGTCGTAGCGCACTGTGCTAGCCACTCCATTATGGAGGTCGGCGTTCAATTTATATTTCGGGAAACTTATCACAATTGATAGTACAGTATGGGGAACATTATCAGGCAAGCAGACTCACAATCACAAGGTGAAGTCAAGGGGTTCAGTCCCTCCCCCTCAAATTATGCACATACCGCATTCATTTCTTTACATTCTTGGATAAAAGAATGGCCTCTTAAGTTTTGTCCAGATGTATTCACATTACAGAGAGCAGTCTTGGCATCCATATGTTACAGTCTATACGCATCATAGGAACATTTTTTGTATTTTTCCGACAGAATGTATAACTGTCAATGTCAACTGTGAATCTGTGCCGCGTGGCTGCATACATTCAGGATAGAAAATGTATTTTTGAGGACCGTATTGTCAAAACTACAGGACAGTTTTCCCTCGGTCTGTCATCTTATTTTATATTTTTCCAATTTAGCTACATCATAAAATCGAAGAGCGCGGGAAGCAGAACACCCTCAAATTTGGTTGCAACACGAAGACTCATGTTACGGCGCCTGTATTCTCTAGACGGGAAATCAGTAGAAAGTTTGGTTCACAAATAAAACAAACTTGCCGCTGTTTCTTATCGGTGAATTTTTACTGGTGACATGGCACATATTGGAGGAGAATAGACGCCTAGTTGTCTGTAACAAGAAATTCAACTGTATTACGGAGGAAATTTCTTTTCACAGCTCCCTATTGTACTACTTAGTTCCGTTGATCGTAGATGGAAGTTTTCTTTTCTTTCCTTCATTCTATTCAAATATGATGACTTTGGCACAATACGCGAATGTATAAACTATTCAATAACATCATAGTTCGGAAGTGCGACGCCCTTCAAAGCGCCCTGTGCGGTGGTACACGTCGCACACCCCTGACGGCGAGCCTCCACGATATTTCCAGTTTTCTTCCTATTCTCAGTAAGACTACTGATCTGAAAGAAGGAATCTTCTTATAGTTTGAGTACATAAATATTTGTCACTCTTCAGTCCTTCACAATTATTATTATTAGACAAATAAGTAAACACTTGGCTTATTGAAACCTTGAAATGTGCACATTCCAACAAAATATTAACACAATAATACCTGCAAATAGAATATACATATTCGAACTTAAACACGTGCCTTACAAGCTTTCTGGAATCCCAGAAACAGTTATTTTTCTTTGTGCACCACTTAAAATGTCCAACTACCACGAAAGCAGTCTCCCAACTCATGGTTGCTTACCATCAAGTGGTTTATTAGATTTCTGATACATAACGACACGCACCAAAGGAATACTTCGGTATTCAATAATTACCAACTATTCCATATGTTTATATTTTACTCTTGTGTTATTACAATTAATTTTCGAGGGGATTAGCAGTGATTTTTTATTAATTTAATCTAATCACCATTCATCCTTATTGTCACTGTTAGACTAAAGAGGCAGAAAAGCGATGTAAGATAAATACAAACACAAGAAGCGAAGGGAACAATATTTTCCCCATTTCGATAACATACGAGGGTGGTTCAATAATTATTGTCCCTGACATATAGGCAGTATTATTTTTCCACAAAGTCCCCCTTCACAGTAATGCACTTCTTCCACCTATGCTGTAAAGCCACTATGCCAGCTTCAAAGAATGTCTGTGGCTGAGCCGTGAGACATTCTTCCGCAGCGTCCATAACAGCAGCATTTGAGGGAAAATGCGTCCCCTTGAGGTGCTCCTTCGACTTCGGGAACAAATGAAAGTCACTAGGGGCGAGGTCGGGTGAGTAGGGAGGGTGTTCCAACACATGGAAACCAGCAGCATGGCTTGCGGCACCAGTAACATGGCTTCTGTGTGCTGGAGCATTATCGTGGTGAAACAGCACTTTTCGCCGCAACATCCCACGCCGTTTCTCCTTGATTGCTTCGCGTAACTTAGGGATTAGGGCTGCATAATAGTCCCCAGTAACAGTGTGTCCCACCAGGTAGTCAATAAGGAGCACACCCTTCGCATCCCAAAAAATTGTGGCCATAACCTTGCGTGCTGATGCTTGCACCCTGAATTTGCGGGGGGAGGTGAATTGCTGTGCCGCCACTCCATACTCTGTCGTTTGGACTCGGGATCATAGTGGTGGAGCCATGTCACATCCACTGTCACAAATCTATCACAGAACTGCTTCAGGTCTGCCCCATCAGCTCCAAACCAGCCCTTGAACATTGAACTCTGTCTTTCTGTTGTTCACGGGATAACATTTTAGGGACCCATCGCGCTGACACCTTTCTGAATCCCAAGTGTTCATGCACAATGGTTTCCACTGAGCCTACACAGATGTGCATGATGTCTGCTAACTGTTGCACCGTGATTCTTCTGTCAGCCATAATCATGTCATGCACAGCATCAATGTTTTCTGGGGTGGATGCTGTTGTTGGAGGACCAGCACCAGGGGCCTGTTGACAGCTTTCCCTGCCGCAACGGAAATCGCGGCACCAGTTTTTTACCACCTGGTAGGTAGGAGCCCCATCACCCAACACACTGACCAAGTCCTCATGAATCTCCTTTGGGCTTAGCCCCTTTTTCTGGAGGTACTTGATGACAGCTCGTTGTTTGGTTTTCTCCATTTTTCAAACTAAGTGCCACCTCTCACACCTAAAACGTGAAAAACAAATTTACTATAGCACCTACGGTTCTGAAATTTTGCATATAGGCATCTAAGACATTAGGCTACAATATCCCCATCATTCATTGCAATTCATATACTTTAAGTATGCCGGGGACAATAATTATTGAATCGCCCTCGTATATGGGGTGCTGAATCCCCATACACACTCTCTTGAGTACGTCACTGATAAGCATTTCATATTTCTACTCCGGGAAGCGAAAAATACTACGAAGTTTGCAACACAGGCGTTGTTTATACAGAGTAGACAGCAGCCGCGGCTCATGGTTCGAAAGGTTGTTGGTTGCAGGTAAAAGGAAATGAATATACATGTATAATATTGGTGTTTGAGAGTTAGTATTATTATGTTTAATCAGCACGTATCTGGTGGCTTGGGGCTGAAGGAAGTTTTGTTTGTAAGTTCACATATGCACAGATAGGCTAATCGGGACTGGTCCTACAGTTTAAATAGAGATCAGTATGTGCTCCACCGGGTATCGAGCTGTGACTCCTTGATTAGTAATGATTATCCGTGACTATTTTTATCTTTTTTCTTATGTTTTTTAAGAAGTGGAATTGCACTAATGCTAGAGCCGATGTTGTGCTCTGCTTATTGGTATATTTATTTAAATTCAAGCTCACAATGTGGGAAATAGTGACTGAACATGCTGGTTGATAAGTTTCCTACTATTATCTTTACCGTCAACTGTACATATCGGAAAGAGCTCAATACTGCTTTCAATGCTTCAAAATCGAACAGCCGTTCCTTCCTCTTGTCCATTATTTTAATCATAGTTGATAATTATGGCAAGAAGCTGACACACCTATATTTTACCGTGTGTATAAAATATGCTCGCCGTATTGATTTAATGAATTATATAGTTTGCTTGTCTACATGCGATATTGGCACCAGAATATTGAATACACGGCTATGGGTCCAGTGCAGAGCTCATTGTGAGGGCATACAATGCAGGGACGTCAGAACTTTACATTCCATTTATACGGAGCAATATAATATAATAAAAAATATCTCAATAAACCGAAATACATTTGTTTAATAGTTCTAATTAAGTATGAACAAAACTACATAACTATAGCACGAATGGACTGAGTTTGAACTAGTAATGAAGGGGGTCAACGCAATCTTACACTAACTTTATAATGAAATTGCGAACAATATTTTTTTTCTCCCGCATTTTGGATGCTTTTGCTCGCTTGAACGTGTCTCAATTAGAAATTTTGATACATTGATCCTCTCTGGGATGATACTAATGTTACTTATATACAGATCTTTAGCTTAACTTGTTCCAAAATAAATTATTTATTTATTCAAAGTACTACAGGGTGGCCAGAAAGTCTCTTTACACCTCCACTTATTTCATCCCTGCATGAATAATATTTACAGTTAGTTGTCCAAAACATCCGTATGTGCACCTCCATGATCCCTGCACAGCTTGATATGCCCATTGATGGCCATTGGACGGAATGCGTCCATGTGGAGCTGCATTGTGCTCTTTGCAATTCCAAGTTCTGCAGAACGCTTTGTAGTCGACTTGCAGGGTGACACACTAACGTCTGCACACGTTTCCTTTCGGGTTGATGCAGGACCATAACGAGGGGCATCCAAAACACTTCCCAGGCGAAAAGCTTTCTTGTCCCACGTGATCAAAGTCTGACGACTTGGTGGCTCCTTACTGAACCGTTCACGAAACCTATCCATCACCTGCGGCATATTTTCCTTGTTGTGCTTCCGTTCATGAACCCACACATTTGTCACTAAGCGCTCCTTCAAAGTAAAGTCACTGTTATCTGCCATTGTTGTTCACCAAACACGGAAAGGCGCGACAATGAACTGGTCAACGCACACACTTTTATTCTTCCTCCGCGGACAGTTACGCGGCAGCCACGTGGCAATTCACGTGAGGACCACTGTTGCCATATCAATGATCAGGATGGGAGGTAAACAATCTTAAAAATCTTACCATCTTACATTGTTACGCGCATTTAGTTCTGGTGTAAAGGGACTTTCTGGCCACCCTGTAGTATATTTGTCAAGGGAGGGTCACTCACGAATGCGTTGTCTGTAGATTCACAGATTCTGTACGGATTTGTCTCCATGAACTGGGTGTGTTCGACAACAGCGGCCTTGATGCATCACGTGACTATAAAAAAATAACAGCACCAAACCTAACCCTTCTAACGCTAACCTCCGTGGCGGAATGATTAGCACAGCGCGCTATGACGCCAGGGTTCCCGGGTTTGAATCCTGGCATGGGTATTCTTTTTAAGTGTCACATTATCAATTTAATCACATCGCGATTAGCCAAAGTGTCAGAAAAGCGATGATAAATAACAACAATCAAATCATCTTCGTGATTAGCCAAAAGTGGCAAAAAAATATGGAAAGTAAGGAAAATAAAAGAGACTACGTGGTTAGATTAGGAGGGCCATGTTTAGGGCTCTTGACAACCAATTTCGTGACGTGTCGATGCATCGTGTGAGCGTAGGCGGACCCGATTATGCACTGATCAACAATTTCAAATATTCTATGTGTATCTGGTAGAATATGGCTGCATATATACGTTATTTTCAAACACATTTATGTCGTCTTGGCAAAGAGTATATAATTCCGTCCTTTTCCCAGATTTTTTCAAGCGTAAGAAGCGTTTTGTTTAAAACTATCTTAACACTTATCTTAACACATATTTTAGTGCATGGCAAGGATTCATTTATGATTTTCCATCTGAAGAATTGGCGGTCTCTTTAGTAAGAGTGTAAGTGAAGTTTAGCTTCAACATGACGGGTTTCTTAGCATGGCGTCACATTGAGTTCAAACATAGTCCATTGCGTTATGTACAATAATTCTTCGACAAGGGAGTTCTTGAACGTGGCCCACGAGAGAACAACAGCGTTATGATTTATTTCCTGCGATACGCTTTCTACAACCGCAGTGTGACATTCCAGTGTAAACGTACTCACGGACATTTTTATAAGGCAACTTTTAATCGGTCAGTCTTGGTGTACGAATTGTAAATAAATTCAATCCCTGACTGGAAGAGAAATTCAGTAAACGTAAATGAGTTCTAGACAGTGTATAACCTTTTCATATTTAAAGCATTTCAATTCGGTCCAGGAACATTTTTTCCGGAAGAATTTCAATTCGGTCCAGGGACCTTTATTCAGGAAGAATTTCAATTCGGTCCAGAAACCTTATTCCCGCATCAATTTAAATACGGCCCAGAAACATTTTTCAGGAACAATTAAAATACGGTCCAGGAACCTTTTTCAATGAAACAATACGGAACTTGGACCGAATTTAAATTATGCGAGAAAAAAGGTTCCGGTCCTGCAGCGGAACCCAGTAGAATTTATGAGTTCCTGGACCTTTAACAACCCTGATTGCCAGGGCACTTGTTTTTATGTAAATTATTCCAATCTTAACTACAGGTAAGCTACGTAATGAATATGCGCTGTTATATATATTCTTTTACAGTCTTTTTACCCCATACCCACGGTGGGATTCGAACCCAGGACATCAGAAATCGTAGCGCACTGTGCTAACCAGTCCGTCACCATCGGAATTCTTATAGCCCTAATCATTCCACAAGAATTTTTCCTATCTTTACGCACGAAACACAAAGAACAATCTAAATAAACAGGTGCCAGTTCACACTCTAACCGTCAAAAAAACATATGCATGTGAAAAAGCAATATAATATATTTTTTAGGTAGTTGTGATTTATTTTTGTATATTAAAGAAGTAATCTATCTTCTATATACGTATATAAAAATGTGTGTGAGTGTTTGTTCCGGCATAACTCTTGAACGCCTGGGGCGATTTAAACCAAACTTGGGACACGTATAACTTGCAATCTCGAAAGAAATACTGTGGGGGTAAGACACCCCTGGCACCCATAGTGGTGGGGGTGGGAAGGGGTGACATGTAAAAATAATCGAAAACGACCGACAGTGTGGAATCCATAGTTTTCGTGGTCGCTAAGATGAATAGTGACACTCCCAATGCCGTTCAAGTTCATCACCTATGGGGATGGAGGGTGAGAGGGGGTGAAAAATAAAATGTCAAAAATGACCGAGTGTCCAATCCATAGTTTTCGGAGTCTCTGAGCTAATTGGTGACATTCACGATAACCAAACTTGGTACACATATGACTTACAATCTGGAAAGATATACTGTGGGGGTAAGACACCCCTGGCACCCCTAGGGGTGGGGGTGGGAAGGGGTGACATGTAAAAATAATTGAAAACGACCGATATTAGTGTGGAATCCATAGTTTTCGGGGCCGCTGAGAAGAATAGTAACACTCCTAATGCCGTTCAACTCCCAAGTTCATTTTACACTATAGTTAGAATTCATTATTTTCCTGTCTAATAGAAGATTGGGATAAATAAATACCCGGGCAACGGCGGGCAATCCGCTAGTAATAATATATTATTTTATGTATTGTAATTAGTATTAATATGATTTAATATAATTGTTTTAATTAAACAGTATTATTATTACTATTATTATTACTGTTATTATTCCTAAGACACTTGGTTCAGACCCCCCTCCCGAAACATATTTCTAGATACGTGCCTGCTTGCGGGCTATCTCGCTAGGCCTTGTCCATAAGCATCGGTAGCGGAATAGCGATCTTCGCCCGTTGGAAGCGAGCGAGTTTATTTTCTCTGTAAATCAGCTCACCGCTGTGTTCATTAAACATATAGTTTAGATTTCTCTGGATGATGATCGCTTAAATTTAGGAGTCAAAGGGGTGGTGTTGATAGTTCATTGACTATTTATCCTTGCTTTCAGATGATGATAAGTGCTCCTCCTCGGGTCCGTACCCAAGGGGGGGGGGGCAGGGCGGCCACCCCCCCCCCCCTCGAGCCATGAAAATTTTTAATTTGAACGTATAAAAACCTACAAAAATTACTTTGACAGTCTTTCAAATTTTACACGAATTTCGATCTTGTCCTTGCGCAAGAGAATAGGTTGTTTCTGACAGAGGCAGGCTCTAGAAGTCTGCAGTCTGCAATATTGGGCTATTTTAGTTCTATAACCATTGATGCAAGGTTACGAGACGTTCCGATTTAGTCGGGACAGTCATGGGCGTTGCCAGAAATTTTTGCAGGGAGGGGTCGGGCTAATGATAAAAGTTGAATAGTAGATAAATAATAAAGATTATTACCACGGTTATAAATGTTGTTATACAATAATAAATATTACAAACTACAAAAATAAATTTTATTCGAAATAATAATAATAATAAACGCTCCCCTGTGCTTAGCACCACGTCATGAAGGCGTATAGGGGGTGTGGGGGTAACGCCCCATACTTTCAGTGGGGGTGATGTGATAAATTATAATAATAATTATTATTATTATGTCAATGGGAGACACCAAACGAGTGAATACCAGCATAACTATTTTCCATTATTTCTTTGGCATTTTATGCAGTTAGTATTTGAATGCATTTTGATATTAGCTTTTGCACGTCTCGTTCAAGAAAAGGCTTTAAATGTTAGGTTTTTTTTATATATAAAGTGTGTTGTGGGGCCTCTCATCTACAACTGTAATTATTAGAATTTTGAAAACTGTGGAATCATTTGTTCTTTGGTTGGAATGGTAGAACCTTGTTCCTGTATTTTTTCACTCAACGTTTTCGATCCAATGCATTTTTACTTTGATTATTCTGTTCGAATACTAACTAAATGAACTTTATTTCTGTTCTTAACAATTAGAGTAACAAACTTTCGGCTTTCTTGTATCCTTAAATGAACAATGTCAATTTCCAGGGGGGTCCACCGACCCGTTCGACCCCCCCCTCCCGACGCCCATGGGGACAGTCCATTCCTTTTAATCCATGTCCCTACTTTTTCGTCTCGGCTCGGACACTACTTGCTATAAGGGAAGAAGGACTCTTGCACCACTACAGACATTGTACTGCTTACGTAGGACTTTCTGTAGAATACTGTGTACATTATTAAAATTGTCTGAACTTTTTATGAGTCAAAAACAGTTGTTTGACACTCGACAAATAGGAACCCCTTCATTATTGAATGGTTTCTTCTACATATTGCACTGTTACAAATGTTTCACATAATTAGAATAGGTCTTTGATAAATTTTCTCAGTATGATATGAAAATTCTGTTAGGTGACTGTAATGCACAGATTGGCAAAGAAGAGACATTTAAACCCACGATTGGTAAAGAAAGTCTTCATGAATTAAGTAATGATAATGGTATAAGATTGATAACTTTTGCAACCTCAAAGAATTTAATTGTAAAAAGTACCACATTTAAACATAAAGATATCCATAAATATACCTGGTCTTCTCCAGATGGTAAAACTCATAATTAAATAGATCATATTCTCATTGATAAGAGAAGGCATACTAGTATAATTGACGTTCGTTCACACAGAGGTGCTGACTGTGCCAGTGACCATTATTTAGTAATTGCTAAATTAAGAGAAAGACTCGCAGTGAAAATATAAATGAAACAGACGTAAATAAGAATTGGGAGTACATACGTAATGCAATAGAATCAGCAGCTAAAGAAAGTATAGGATACCATAAACCGAGAAAAAGTAAGCCATGGTTTGATAATGAATGTCATAATCTAATAGAAATAAGAAATCAGGCTAGACTTAGGTGGTTAAATAACTCTGATGATACAAATCTAAGCAATTATAATAGAATAAAACGAGAAGTTTAGAAGTAAAAAAAGAGATTACTTGAAAAGCAAAATTAACGAAATTGAAACAAACAGCAAAAACAAAAATATCAGAGATTTATATAAAGGTGTAAATGAATTTAGAAAGGGGTGGCAACCTAAAGTAAACTGGATAAAAGATAAAGACGGTGATTTTTTGGCTGACCCAAGTGATATTTTAAATAGATGGAAGATATACTTTAATGACCTTTTAAATGTTCATATAGGAGATAAATCAGAAGTAAATGAAGTACACACAGCAGAACCTTTAGTCCCAGAACCTAACTTGACTGAAGTTAAAGATGCTACTAAAAGGCTAAAGAATAACAAAGCACCTGGCATTGTTTTAATACCAGCTGAGTTAATTAAATATGGTGGGAATTCGTTAATATGTCAAATTCATAAATTAATTTGTTTAATATGGAATAAAGAAGAAATCCCTCAACAGTGGAAAGAATCCATAATTGTTCCTGTGTTTAAAAAAGGTGATAAAATGAACTGCAATAATTACCGTGGAATTTCTCTACTCTCAACAACATATAAAATATTATCTAAACATTCTTTTAACAAGACTAACCCCATATGCTAATGAAATTATAGGTGATTATCAATGTGGATTTAAACGTAACAGATCAACTACAGATCAAATTTTTCACATTAGACAGACACTTGAGAAAAAGTGGGAATATAATCAAAATGTCCATCAGCTTTTCATTGATTTCAAAAAAGCATATGATTCGGTCAAAAGAGAGAAATTATATAATATATTGGTCGAGTTTGGAATACCTAAGAAGCTTGTTAATATGATAAAAGTATCCACCAGTGAAACAGAAAGTAAAATTCGTGTGAGTATTAATGTGTCTGACAAATTTGCAATTCATGATGAGTTAAAACAAGGAGATGCAATATCTCCATTGCTCTTTAATTTTGCCTTAGAATATGCTGTTAGGAAGGTAAAAGAAACTAACGAAGGACTAAAATTAAATGATGTGACTCAGTTGTTAGCATATGCAGATGATGTAGACTTATTAGGGGATGATATAAATACAACTAAGAATAATGCTAAAATATTTTTCAAAACTGCTAATGAGATAGGTTTGGAAGTTAGCAAAGAGAAAACTAAATATATGCTTACAGGCCGAAACGAAGTGTTAGGTAATAATCAAATTCTAATTATTGATAACAACTCATTTGAACCAGTTTCCAAATTCAAATACTTACGAGTAATATTAACAAATGAAAATTATATTAAAGAGGAAATAAAAAGTAGGCTTAATTCAGGAAATGCATGTTACTTCTCTCTTCATAAACTTTTGTCTTCTCGTTTAATATCTAAGGAACTAAATGTTAAAATATACAAAACCATAATTTTGCCTGTATTAATATATTGGTGTGAAACTTGGTCCCTTACATTGAAAGAAGAACATAAATTGAGAGTATTTGAAAATAAGATCCTTAGGAAAATATTTGGACCTAAAAGGGATGAGGAGACAGGTGAGTGGAGAAGGTTACATAATTTAGAAGTACATAATTTGTATTCATGTCCAGATATTATTAGAATAATTAAATCAAGAAGACTTAGGTGGGCAGGCCATGTGGCACGAATGGGAGAGGAAAGAGGAGTTTACAGGATTCTTCTTTCGATGTTACCAGCAATCGAAATATGGCATCTTCTGTCTTTAATGTATGCAATCCCGTTCATAGCTTCGGAGTTGTAAATGGAATGGCATTTATTTTTACTGCCGTTTAAATTCTAAAATAGAAATATATGACATGCCGTGCTATGTTATAACGATATCATGCCAACAGTCAGTGTTATCACTTACCTTTTCCTATACAAAATGCATATCTTAACACACACCTATGTTGCTTATCATATTTGATGCGTTTGCATATGAGAAATGATTCACAAAATTTGAAATTGATATTTACACCACAAAATGTCTAGTGTAACCCGTATCAAACTACAAATTTTATAGCTTTCTAACCGAAATAATAAATGTGAAACACTATCACATTTTCATCGTGTTTGATAATAAGCTGTCCTACATCTTCCACTATCAGACCTCCATGGTCCACACACTACGAATCCAGGGGTTGCAGGTTCGAGCCTGGGAATGAGTGTTCTTTGTGAGCAGAAACGAAACCACAATTTTATATCTGGAGAGGAGGGGTCAAGTACCAGGACAAACGTGCCAATAATAATAGTAGTAATGTAGTGGTGGTATAGTAATAATAGTAGCATTAAAACACGTTATTATCGCCGTAAATCATGCAAAAGGGGGTAAAAGTCGGTGGTAAAGCATTTGTGTTTGGAAAAATGATTTGAAATATTTTTCCAACACGTTCAATTATTTCATATTAGCTAATAATGGAAAACAAGCACACCAACTGCATTTTTGAAAGACAGAATATGCATGACGAACATTTTTCTTTTTGTACATATGACACGTATAACTTTTATGTACAACATATATTTTACACATAGCTATGCAACATGGAGCGACGTAAAATAAGAAAATACATATGCAACATGTTAACGCTAAATTGTGTACGTATTCAAAGTTTCTTTAATATATATATATATATATATATATATTGTTTAAATACATTAAATGATCAATTCATCCTCCAAATTGTCTCTCAAATGTGCGCGCTCCTTTTCCTCAAAAGAATTGTTCATGCATTTAAGCAGCAACAATTTGAAGTATATATCTGGCCTTACTTTTCTCTCAGGTAATTTAGAATGCATTACAGAAAAGAATCATATTGGGATCGAAGCGAGCAGGAAAATCTGTAGATCCAAATATTTGCAAACTGAAAACAATATTGATTTAATAGGGCACATATAATTTCACGGGGCGCCATGGCATTCTCTTTAACATTTTCTTTTTTTCATTTTGATGGTTTTGGCTCCCAGGGCTGACTCCCGCCGCCTCCTAGCTTGGACTATAAGAACAGGAGATATTTTGTGTGCGAGCGAAGTGAAATACGAAATATACTTTTATTTGTATAAAATTTGAAATCGAGGAGGCAATTGCACCTCTGTGCCCCCTGCAAGTGCCCTTAGCCGTCTGGGAGAAAAATGCAAGAAACACTTAAAAACTAATTCCATCTTGAGTATCCATTTGTCCTGCTACTCTTAGATTCTGCCAGTCATGTTTCTTTACATCAATGTTTGCCCCCCCCCCCTAGATTGGACTTTCGTCCAAGATTGGGGGGACAATGCCCCTACCCCCCTTTGGTTGCAGCACTGTTTGTGAGTGTGTCTTCATCAATTTCACGTTATCACTCATTGTCGCGATTAGCTAGATGTGGCAGAAAAGCAACGCTAAGTAACAAAAATCAAATATCCATTCCCTCTCTCTCTATCACATGAATCGCTATTACCAAAAGGTACACTTTGGAAACAAAAAATTATGCAGTTCAAACTTCATAGCAACACATCCAAGAAAAACATCCGAACACATTAGGCACCCTTAATACAAGACTACTCAAAATGTCACAACTGTTCTAGATAATGAAAATTGCGAAATCATTTCCCGAAGTCTGAATCTCCAAAGGAATCCCCCCCCCCCCAATCCTGGTACGACATTATACGGAATCCCACAGACCTTCATAAATTACAAAATCAATAAATGTGTTTGTTATGTTGCCAGAGTAATACAGGATATAATTGTAAAGATTAGTGAGAATTCCAGGTAGGAATGTGTTCTGTATTTTTCACAGGGGGGGAATAGCAGGCTCTCAGGGGGGCAGTTGCCCCCATGCCCCCTCTAGGTACGGGCCTGAAGCTGTGACTAAATAAAAAGCAAATTGCCACAAACTTTCTTATTCTAGTGAGTGATAAACCAGATAATAGCTATTGTTTGTAATAATCCAATTAATATCTAATTCTAAATGAATATGCACATGTAAAAAAAAAAAGACAACTTAAATATATGTTGAATAAAAAATTTCTACTTTCAGGTTCAAGGCTGGACAAGCATTGGTTCCTGGTGCGGGACACCTCGGTTAAAACAGAACGGCTGCTCACCTTGGTGCCACGCACCCCTCATTCCCCCATCCCTTGTAACCCAACAACTCGCAATACATTACTTGAACTCTTCCTCGCTCTTCAGCATCCTTATATATATCCTGTACTGGATCTGGATTTCCGGGAAATTGGTGGACAGGCATATGTTATCACTGTACTGCCTTTTAATGGAAAAGGAAGTCTAAAAGATCTAATTTACAGGGTTAGTATGAATATGTGCACCCACAATGCGCAATTTACCAGATGTATATTGCAGAGTTGACGTACTTGGTAGCATGTTACTTATTTTGGTACTTGCATTAGTAATGTTACCAAAAATTGCACAAGTACAGTAATGGCACTTCGTTACTTTGCATTACTTTCATTGTGTTTGATAAATTCAGAACTGGAGGATTTATTTGCCAGAATGGAGCCTTGTTGTGTTGTTATAAAAATAAGTAAAGAAGAGTGAATATTCTTCTTAAAGCAAGTTTGATTGTTGCCCTTATTTTTGTACTCTTAGAAGATGGATATTAGTGAATCCATGGTAATGTATTCATAAAATTTCTATTTGTCTGTCATGATATACATACTCACATGTAGTTTGCAATGGGCCAAATGGTGTTCAACCAAACCATGAAATGTTTGCCACCACATAGTATCAAACTTGGAATTACTTGATTACCAGGTAAAATTATTACCATTAATGTATGAAGAAAGTCAGATTTTATGTGACTATCATACTGGAAAAGTCCCGCACTGTGGCCATGTGATCTAAGGCATCAGGATTTGGTTTCAGGCTATGGGACATGCGCTGGTTCGAGTCTCCTGGGAGGAAGAATAACAACTTTTCTCCTGAGATTTCAGCCAGTGTATGGGACTGATTGCCACCCATCATTGTGAGGAAATTGGGGAGCTATGAATGGGTAGCGTAACCTGATCATGGTAAACCAGCAACAATGACTGGAGGTTCATCATGATAACCACACATCACCCCGTAACTGGTTGGATCGTCGCACACCTCTGCTGAGGCATGTGGAAGTGAGACCAACAGTCCATAGGTAGTCCTTGGCCCTCAAAGGCTGTTGCACCATGGATTATGTTATGTTTATCATAGTGAAAAATAAACCACACTATACAATTTTCATCCCATGATGTGCTGATTATTCACTGTATTCATCATTATTTGTCTCCATTTCGAAATAATATGTTTTAGTATTAGAAGAGGTTCTCTGCTATTGCCATTGATAAAAAATGCACTTACATATTGTACAAATGCACCTATTACATCAGGGTTATGTGTCAATATTGTGTTGGTGAATTCATCATGTCAGACATAAAGATATGTTAGCACAAATATGTGTATAATATATACAGTTATCATAGTCATGTATTATTTGATTACATTTTTTATTTACAATACAAGACAATGTGCATGTTTTAGTAACAAACATTAGTAGTGAACATAAAAAGAAGCCAAGAATTTGCAATGTACGTCTCTCAGTTTATCAACTCAGACAATTAGGTTGTATGTACTTTGTGGTATGCCAAGGAAAGTTATATACCTTGTTTCTTGCCATGTATCAGGCATTTTTTTCTTTTTGGAGATCGGTTTTAATCTTAAACTGCCTCCCTTGTCATGATACTGCAATTTGAATTATATGGAATAATTTTTGTTACAAGGTAAATTACCTTAATTACTGCAAATTTTACAGAGTCGATGGCAAGATGACTGGAGTCAAAAATATGGTCAGCGTAGTGCAGGCCTTCCAATTTCACAAGTTCAGAGGCTAGGAAGGCAAATCCTAGAAGCGTTGCTGTTTCTAAGAGATCGAGGCTTTCCACCATGTGGACATCTTCATTCTGGGAATATTATTTTGCAAAATGGTGTTGCCAGGTAAACTTTCATTCATATTTACAGTGTATGATGTAAAGGTTTGGAGCCATTCATTTAAAATTCTTTTTCATATTTCATTCTGTGTATCTGGTGTATGGAATAAGTGAAAATTCAGAGGAAACGGTGAAATTTAATTTTTTGACTACCTTGATAAAGATTACAATCTTGTTCTCCATATTAACTTTATTCATTGTGCTGTTGGTAATACTAATTGCAAGTAAAGTGCAGGAATCCTTCTTTTCTTTAAGAAGACTCACAGTGCAAGTCCGTTGTAATAACCACAATGAAAATGCACTGTGTTTCTTAGACATTATGAATGTTACAACTTATTAAGAATATCGCAACTATCTTACAGGCAGCTGACAGCTGCTTTGGCTTATTGTGTGGGTTCACTGCACCTACATAATCTGAGCTCAATTTGTAGATTCCCATTATGCATTTTAAGGGCTTCTTCATGTATCATTTTCTTATAATTAAGTGCATGAGGCTCGGGAAGTTGGAACCAATCTTGCTGCCTGGGCTGCTGAGAATAATAATTATCCAATATAACAGTTTTGCTTCTTTTGTTTCTTTTATTTATTTATTTATTTTTGGGTTTATTTTATTTCACTTTTCTGCCAATTTTGATTAATCACAAAGGGTGAGTGACATAATGAAATTGGTGAAGGGACAATCACAAAGAACACCTGTGCCCAGACTGGGATTCAAATCTGGGACCCCTGAACATCATTGCATGGTGTGCTAGCAACTTCATCATAGAGGTTGGCTATTATGGTCTTACATCGAACCAACCTTTGGAACAAAAACCAAGTTTTTTAAAAAAAAAAAATATATTAACATGCAGCTTCAAAAGCAGGTCCAGTCAAATTTCAAATATTCCAGCCTACATACGGATTCACCACAACTCATTTATCAACAGAAGGATTATTTCAGTCCTCTGGTAATAGACGAGATGTTTATCCTAATGCTATTTTTTTCCCTTTTCTTGTGTTTCACATCATTTGTTTTCCATGTGTTATTTAAGATTAAGTACTCATTTCTTATGCTCTTAAAGAGTACATCTGCAGTTGTCTGAATATTTAGACATTCGATTCTGCTTCAATAGACACATTTGTAGCCATCTGAATGATATTGAAAACTGTGGGAAAGACCTACTTCACAGTGAGAAATGAATAAAAATGCAATGATAAGCGAACATGAAATGCATAATTTACTGCACTTGGATTAATTAATAGGTCTTTGTTAATAACTTCATTTTGTATTTTTGTTCTTAGGTTAACAGGGTTGGAAAATACTCTGCTTGGCTATACATCTCGGATACATCCAATTATTTGGACAAGAGTTAAAAATGAGCCATCAGCTATAGATACAGTATGCTTTGGTGAGTTATATTTTAAAGTTGTTCTATTCTTTGATGTTAATACTTTTTGTACAGTTTTGGAATAATGCCAGCCAGCAAGAGTGCATGCAGTATGGAGCCAGGTACCCTAGGTTGAAAATTTGGGTATGGCATGGATATTTGATTTTTTATTCCTTCTTCTGTTGTCATATATTTTCACCATTCATCCTCATTCTCACACTGAACTCGGAGAGGTTGAAATACAGAGGCTGATTCATTTATATTGAGCAGAATTCAATGTGCCACTGTACCGTGTATACGCAACGCATTGCCGTGAGATTGCCCCGAGGCAAGCAACAGTATCTCGGTAGTCACACAGTAGAGCAGTGTGGTCGAGCATAGTCTGATGCCGCCGAAACTGAACAGATTCTGTGAGGGGTACATTGTTGTCCTTTCCGACGGTAAGTTCATGGCGTCGCGCATCATAGAAATGTGTACAGTTCATAATTTTCATGTAGGTCGTGCCACTGTGATTCGTATTATATGGAAATATGGTGCACAGAGTCCTGGGCCCACCACACCTACACGGGCAGCTAGAAACCGGCCTCCCGTGAAGAGGACCCTCCTGCTATTGCATGTTGTTCGGCGTATGGCGACCTCCAAAAATCCCCCCACACCGCATGCAATGGCCAGCAAATGCCGCACATCGCAGGTGACAATCAACTGCGCCATTCACATGTATTTACGCCTCAAGGTCATTCACAAGAGCAGTGTGCACTCCCTGAAACCGTGTCATGTGGCTGAGCGAAAAAAGAACTGCAGGAGGCTGTACGAACGTCATCTAGCGGGTGATCGGTGGAAGTGGAACAGGAAACTGGAATTTATGCAATTCCCTTATCTGACATCCCTGTCAAGAGTCCAGATGCCAGTCCAATGGATGATTATTGTGCTTTCGGACTCTTCAAGTGGAACCTGTCCCATCGTCGAGTCCGCACCATCTCCGGCTTGTGGAAAGCCTGTAACAAGGAGTGGGATGCAATACCCATGGTCCAGCTGCAACGCAGTCTCCTGCAATGGAAACTCCGATGCCGGGCAATAGTCAATAGTGGTGGCCTGCAGATCGAACACAACTGGTGGTGGAAACACTGCATTTCCTAGGTAGGTGGCACATTCGAATTCAATATAAATGAATCAACCTCTGTAGGATGCAAAATAAACAAATATACAATTATAGTGGCAATTTTGTTTCAAGAATGCTAAGCATTTGAAACAAATAAATATTACCCATCAACTGACATTTCTAGATATCTTCTCTGTTGTCTTGTATCTCAACCTGCAAGGGCTTCCCCATTTCTATTTTCTTTATACTGTAAGAATGAATCTGAAAATGATAATGAGTATTTAAAAATAAGCTTATTTAATTTGGTACAGCTAATGCACATATAAACAGGCAGAAACAATAGTTGATCTTGGTGATGTTGCATGCAAACCACTTTAAATTTGATTGATTGAATTGTTTTTTTTTTTAAGTTCACTTTATGCACAGTAAGGCTAATTGGGACTGGACCTACAGTTTGAAGTCGGATCTGAACCACTATGTGCCTCCACCGGGTATCAAACCCAGGACCCCTTGATTACAAGGCAACGATGCTAGTATGACCCATAAATTTTGACACCCATGAATGAGGTAGTAGTAGTAGTAGTAGTATTACTGTCAAGTCCATAGTCTGAATGTCAGTGTTCGGAAAGTTACTTTTTTTAAATTAACTAGTTAGTTACTTGCCTAAAAAAAGTAATAGCATTACAGTTACTCATTTTAAAATGTAACCCAGTTACAGTTACTTGTGCTTGAAAAATAACTGTAAGTTACTTTTACAGTTACTTCATACTGAAAATTTTCTTGCAAACAATTGCATTGTGTATATACAGCTGATGATCATTGATCGGAATAAAATAATATTTGAAGACTTTCATACATGAATTTGAATTTATGCTTCTGGTTGGTACATAATATAAGTCTTCACATATTTTTATTATTCTGCAGAGGCAGAGGTATTCCTGTAAGGAGGGGACAAATTACCAATTATTTTTCGTGGAGGGGGGGGGGGTCAGTTTCAAATTCGAAAACCATTCTTCGAATTCCCCTTAACAATAATAAATAACACACATACACTATGTAACATTGTTATTCGTACACATAGAATTCCCGAGGAAAAAATGTCATATCTACTAGTAAATATAATCATTTTCATATGTACCTGGAAATTAATGTTATTGAAGATTTCACCAACAAATGTCAATAAAAATGTATGTTCGAAGTGTATAAACGGAGCATATAATTTGTGTGAAAAGAGAAAAACATGCTGTTTCATGCAACATTGTTATTCGTACAGGCAAGAGTTTCAATCTTCCTCACATACAGTGCCACCGCTATTCGGGCGATTTCGTGCAGTTTGCAACTTCATAACAAGTTTGAACATGCAGGCGCACTCCCCGTCAAGCAGAATGCTGGCATAGGTATTGTTGTAGGCCTATCATCTATATATCAGCGTGTTCGAAATGGGCAAGGTGAAGGAACTTAGTTCCGATCTGAAGGATGTTATTATAAATTTGGCCCTTAGAGGCTATTTGTTAAGAAAAATTGGACAAACAGTCAATAAATCACACTCCACAGTTCAATACATAGTAAACAAATTTAGAGAGGAAGGTTCAACACAGAATGTGCTGAGAAAACCAAAAGAGAGACGGTTGAATAAACGTGATGAACACTTTATTTTAAAAAGAGTGCAAGAAAACCCCTGACTAAGTGTTCCTCAGTTACGACCGTTAGTAGAAAATGTTGCTGGCAAAATGATGTCTGATCAAACTGTCGGACGTGCCTTGTGGAAGCATGGATATCATGGCAGAATACCACGAAAGAGTCCGTATGTAAATAAGGTGAATCGCAGGAATAGACTTTCATTCGCGAGAGAGCACATCCACAAGGACCAGGAATTTTGGGATAGTGTCATATGGTCAGACGAGTTCAAGATTAATATATACAGGTCAGATGGGATAAATAGGGCCTGGAGAAAATCAAATATAAACAATTATCACATTAACACAGTTCCAACAGTTAAACACGGTGGTGGGTCATTAATGATTTGGGACTGTATGTCGTCCAAAGGTGTTGGTACCATCCAGTTTATTGATGGTATCATGGATGCATATGTCTATTTGGACATATTGAAGAACAATGTAAAGCAGAGTGCCCAAAAATGGACATGCCGCCTATCTACAGATTCCAACAAGACAATGACAGTAAGCATAAGGTGCGAGTTAACATGAATTGGCTAATATGGAATGTGCCCAAACTACTACAAACACCAGCTCAAAGTCCAGACTTAAATCCCGTTGAGCATTTATGGGCAATTTTGAAGAGGCAAGTCCATAAAGCAGGCGTCAAGTCCAAACAAGAGTTGAAAACTGTTGTGCAAGCTGAGTGGAATAAAATAAGCTCTGAAACATGTTTGAAACTGGTTAATTCTATGAAGAAGAGGTGTCAAGCAGTAATTAAAGCCAAAGGATACGCATCAAAGTATTAGAACTGTCAGTCAATTTGCTCTGAATATACTTTTTTCTTTTATATTATTAAGTGCACGAATAGAAAAGTTGTACAAAAAATGGTATGTTTCTCTTTCAGTTTCATTTAATTTATTCTTGTCATTGGTTATACAGAATTTTGGTAAGATTTTATGTTCCTAATGATATTAGTTATTGAATTGTAAAGAAACAATTTCAGAAGAGTGTATTTCATTTCAGATATGAAAGCATTTTCTTTGAAAATCCATGTGTACGAATAAGAATGTTACATATTAAATCGAAAAACATCTCACATTTTAACTACACACACAAGCACCTGCATCGCTGGTAATGAAAAATGCACCATGTTTTCAATTAGCAATGTGGCCAATGTTAACTTTTGGGACCCAATTATTATTAAATATGTGCTATATGCTATTCTTTTTAGTATTCAAGTAATTACTCATAGCATATTGGTTACGTGCCTATTACTCACTATCTGTAATTACTCATATTTAACAACTGTATAAAATATGCATGTAGTCCGTACAGTCAACCAGTTAGCACATGAGAAGTAATAAATATCATTATCACATACTTCTTAATTACTTTAAAATGATATACTTCTCATGAATGAAGAAAAATGAAATAGATGGTATTTTTTTGTTCTCAGCCAAGCCCATAGCCAGGCAGGGGCCGGGGGGGCTGAGCCCCCTGGAACTGATGTGAGCCCCCCTCCCCTGGCAATGCCATTAGCCCCCTTGACATTAGGTAGAACTATTTTGTATAATTTGTTTGCACTGAAGAGTGAAAATGTATACAGCAGATATTACTTTGCTCACAACTTTGGTGAAGGATAAAGTGAGAGAAAGTGTAAGTATCGGCAAGTATTTAGAAGATTCTCTTTTTTAGACTTTAGAAAGTTCTTTCATAGGGGAGATTCTTTGTCTGTACCTTCACTGCCCCTGTTGTGGCCTCTCGTTTAGACAGAAATCTGTGACTTTGATGGCATCATGCACATTCCCTTCACAGCTTCTAAGTTTTGGAAACAAGGGGGGATTTCATTGCTTCAGCCGGGGGAAATGTACTGTAGGGTAGACACTATGAATATTGTGTATTTTTTTATCAATTCTTGCTATGGGTCTGTTTCCAGCAGCAAGATAATAATTTAAAGAAAACAATCCATTTTCACAGTGCACAGAAGTTCTTATCAGAATTATAGCAGCAATGAAAAAGAGCACTCACTTATTTAACTTTCAGACCGAAGCGATACATAACACGTATCTTTTGAAATGCAACCTTCAAAAATAAATGCAGTCTTTTGAACTGAGGCAACATGACAACTGTATGTGTCGCTTATCGCTTGCATGTCACTCGGCCTGTTGGAATATGCAATGAATGCTTTCTTATAGATTGAAGGGGCCATTTCGTTTGTTGCTTCAGTGTGAAATTCCCATGTCTGTTGTAGTTTCACAGGTGACAAGTGATACGTGTCACTCCGAAATGAACCCTTAATAATATATGAAACCTTTTGAACTGAAGCGTGATGCTCAGACTGAATGAATACCATCATGCCTCAGTTTGTTATTTGCATGGTGAATGCATGCAGATAGACTTGTCGTTTCAGTGTGAAACTTCCATGTCACTTGGCCTGTCTCTTCCATATGAACGCTCCGTTAAGGGAGATTTTAGATCAAAGCAACAAGCTACACAGCTCCTCAGTCTACAAGCAAGCATATGCCACATGTAGGCAAACAACATAACTTTAAAAAGGAAATCGAAATAATTAAAATACTATTTAAGATTCATTTTGACATACCTGTAGGTGTTGATATGTTCATTCACTGATTTTGGTTAACGAGCGGTAGCCATTTACCCATGCAGAAAATCAGCAATAAAGTACTTGCATTCCCTATCGCTATACACTCATTGTCTGAAGCTATCAACCAAGTGGACCTGTTTGTTACCCTCTAGGTAACTTCCTGAAATAGATTCCATTCTCAGTATGAGGAACGTTGAAATCTGGAAATGTTTGTCAAGAAGACATTTAACCCCCGAGAAGGATTAAATGCGCTCGCTCCACCGCCGTTCTTTGAAGGACAGGGAAACCAAGCAGAAAGTTGGCATCTATGCTTTCAGTCAGCCTTGAAATTTTGCCTTAGATGATTTGACGAAAATCTTTAGAATAACAAATTTAGATCTTCTTCCACATTAAAAATATTCAAGTTAGCAATTTAAGTCGTAAAGTAACTGTAAAAGTAACTGTTGAAATGTTACTTCTATTGCAAAAAGTAACTGTGTTACAGTTACAGCTACTTGATTTTAAAAGTAACTAGTTAGTTACAATTCCTCAAAAAAATAACTGTTACTTGTATCTAGTTACTTCCAAACACTGCTGAATGTGTAAGGCCAATGGTGGTCATAATCAATGTTAAAAGGATCCTGGGTTGTGCAACAAATAGTAAATGTTCTATGTTCATTATTGATTTATATAAATATTTGCTGTAGAACTCCAAGATGAATTTACTACTTCCAGGTAGCTGTGGAATTATTTTGTTGTGAGCCTGGTGGTCATTTACCGGCTTACTAATTATTTGCATTTTCTTACTACACCATATTTCTGCCACTTTTGCCTAATTGTGGTGATGAGAGTGAAGATGATTGTTTACTAATTAATTATCTACTGTAGTAACTTAAAACATGTTGTGAAGGTAATGCATATTAGGGATACATAGGGATCTGTTGTTGCCTTTTGTTTTTCAATACATTTATTCAACAATCAAATAATATTATGTTTTACATTATGTGGAGCTCTTAACCTCATGAGCTAGAATTTCTATTTCATTAACGCATTTTAAGATCAGTTGTTTATTGATTTTGATATTATTTTAAATTATATACTGCTTATTTGCTCGTTAACATCTAAATTCAATTTTGTAACGCTTATATCTTTCTAGGCCATATCTTGTTTGAAATGTGTGCTGGTTATGAACTTTGTACCCCCCAACCTATGCCAAGCCATCTCCTAGATATCCAGGACTATCCTCAGGTAAGAGATATACTTCAAGTTTGTCCAAGTATTTAGATGCAAGATGTACTAAATACATCTTCAATTACTCTACAAACAAATACTTAGTGTACCCCAATTTTATGTATGGCAGCTCATGGGTATATACAGTTCCATTTACACAAAAAAATCTGTTATACATCAATTGTCATGATTGTTGGGCACATTACAAGGCATTTAACAAATTATGTTGTTTCCAAAAGTTCTATTTCGTTAGGTATGCCATGCAAATGTTGTGTTTCTGAAATTAATATAGTAGTCATAATCTATTTTATGCATACTTGCAATATTTATAATAAAGAATCTCACATTTTACAATAAAATATTTAAATATAACACAACCATGTAAAAACTTAAATATAGCAAGCACACACATACTGGATTTGTTTATTGTGAAATATAAACAAAGGAATATTTTCTTGCAGGTAGTTCAAATATTAGACCTCATCTTCCATAATCCACAAGGCAAGTTTCCCTCCATAGAAGAAATTTCTGTTTTTGACTTCTTCAGGAACCTTGATCTTAGGGAAATGAGGTCTATGCCTCTTCCGGTAAGCAAAGTGGAATTTAGAAAATGTTTTGATAGAACTTTCATGTTGATAATATTTATAACATGTATTGTGAATGTTTGTTTCTTAAATGTGTAAGCAGAAATTGGTTTGCAAACATTATAATCATACTGCAATAGATTTTAAAATATATATCCTACAAAACTTAAAGCATCATAATGAACAAAAAGCATATCATTAATAATATTATTAGCCATACCATTTTATTTATCTACAACTTTATCAGAGTATTGTGTGATTACATAGCTGATTAAACTTAATAATCATAAATAACCATCATGATCATACTTAGCAATAAACTCATTTTATAAATAATTATAGAGTAGCTTACAAAAGATACAAATACAATATGAAATTGAGTATTGTTTCTTGTAATATCATAAATAAAAACCTTAGCTTATTTTGCAAATTCTTTTTCAGCAAGTATTTCAAGCACGACTGACACCATCAACTGTAAGCCTTCTCAATGACATCAAAAGGCAACAAAATTGCCGGAGGTAGGACTGATTCCTGCAAATAGTATTGAGATAATATAATTTATATTATTTATGTTACAATTCTCCTCAAATTAAGTAATAAACATATTATAGACTGAAATCTTCACTCCAAATAAATATAAGACTAACATTTTAGAATGAAAAGTACGTACACATATGTGAACTATTTTGAATGCTATCAGTCTTGACTTACCCCAAGAACTTTTTCAGCAGTCAATATCAAGCATGCGGAAAGATAGTCATGCAGGAGTAAATGAGTTCAGATCTTTCTAAAATTAAATTGTATACAAGTAGTTAGTGATGCATTGTATACCCTACTGAAAATTCTGTCTACTGTTTTCAGTAGATCAATGGGTGTTTTGAAACATCTACTGTTTTCAGTAGATCAATGGGTGTTTTGAAACATCTACTGTTTTCAGTAGATGAACTGTAATGCTACTGTCTTCTACTGTTTTCAGTAGCCCAACTGTGTGTACTGTTTTCAGTAGGTGAACTGTACTGTTAATGTTTTCTACTGTTTTTGGTAGTCCAACTGGTTATTCTATCTTAAGTAGTTGAACTGTACTCTTAACGTTTTCAGTAATATAATTGTACAACTAATATATTTTATTGTGTTCAGTATATTGCCGTCTGAAAAGAGTACTCTTGTCAGTACTGAAAATTTTCTTATCTATACAACTGAAAATGCAATGGAAGAATCATATAAACAACTAAAATAAAAGTATGGTAAAGCATGTGGAACTTGCTACTTATAAATGCCTTCACACAACAAAGAAATCAAATAAAGTGAATACGTTTTTTAAGTGTGTAGCTTCATTGTGGTTAACACACTTGTAGAAAATTGAGAAACATACTCTTTTATACATAAATTGACATATTGTTCTTCCTATATTCACACGAAAACAGCAAGAAATTAGTTTAAACGAAGACCTGACCTCAATGCTTGAAAAACCAAAACAAGCAAACACTGTTGACTACGTTGATCAAAAGATGGATCCTTTCTGCAATTGCATTACACAGATATAATAATAACCATGCAAATTCCATGCTGAAAAAAATCAGTAGTATTCTTTAGAAAAACAGTAGAAATTCAGTTCATGTACTGTTTTTCCAATTCACTTCAAAATCACTGAAAATATGGTGTCAAGAATTAATTTGTCTATTCTTGGAGTCAATAAATGATTTTATAATATATGGTAGCAAGTATTATGCATTATTATATACATTGTTTTTTTCAGTACAGTAGCCTTACTGAAGAGTACAGTAGTCCTACTGTAGAGCACAGTAGCTGTACAGTAGATCTACAATACGATTTCAGTACATTTCACAGTACACAGTAGAAGACATTTGAAAACAGTAGAATTTGTCTACTGAAAAGAGTAGAAATTTCCAGCAGAGTATAATTTGAATACGAAAATATGGTTGAATAATGTTAGCGTACATGCATTCATTCTATACTGCTATAATTTAATGAAATAACCAGCAAATTACAGACTCTTTTGATACAGTTGTCAACAGTGTTCAAAGTGAAAATTCTGGGGATATGTAGGGGGGATGGATGAATGAAGCAGGTGGGGAGGATGCTTAGACAAATTATCCTAGCTGGGGAGATGCCTTGTGCAAATTTTCTTAACCGGGGGGGGGGGTGTATGACCCACATCCCCATTCCCTCACTTCAAGCACTGGTTTCCAAAAATATTTAAAATATTAAGTTAATTTAAATGTCTCATGAACAAATATAACAATATCGTAATTTATTTTAAATACACAATTTTATCTGTATAACAATTGTTTCATTTTCCATTCATGCAAATAGATTAATACTGTTTGTCTGAAATCATGCAGAAGCACATTGTCACCACTGGAGAATAAACATAATGTGTTACTCAAATAGTACACTACCTACAAACTTGCCCTATGATAGGTAGGGGGAACCACCTTATTGTTGGCAACCCTGCAGTTATTGGCACTCTTTTATTCATGAAGCGATATTTAGAATTTGTAAGAAGCTTGGAACAATGTTCAAGGCTACGTGCCACCTCTAGTAGTCACTAAGTCCATGTAAAGTGGTTCCTGCCAACAATCAGCATTTGTTTAATGGCTAGCTCTCAGACTGTAAAGTTGTTTGCATGCTGTTGAATTTTTCAGGTGTTTTGATGTAGGATGACATATATACAAAGCATAATAATATCTTTGTGTTAACAAATGCTGGGCTTATTATAATAACTTGCATATGGCAATGTTAAGGTGCTAATTGTATATAATTGTTGCTTTTATAGGGGCAGAAGGTCTCATTCTTCATCCACAACTGAATCTCCATTAACCGAACACCCTCCATCAGAACCAAGAGACTGCAGGTCTGTATTACTAGAGGCACATATTTTTGGTATATAAAAAAGCAAAATATCGGTACAAAAACTGAGTCAATTTCGGGTTCAAAAGCGGTAAATAAAATGAAATATCGGTGTTATAGCGGTGAAAAATTGGATGAAAAGTGGTATATAAAAAGACATTTTAGTTTTAAAATTGTGAATATAATCCTAAATTTGATTTAAAAACTACACTTACTCCACAGAATTAACATTTCACTTCTAATAGCACATTTATGTAGTTATAAGAGTATTAAGTTTATTTCTGTGTAAAGGAGTCCATTTTTGCTTCTCCAATATTAACAGCAGACTTAATCAATTTTCCGGGAATTGCATAACTCACAGGATACTTCAGGTCTTCAGAAAGTGCCGCGTCGGTATATAAATGGTAAATTTTGTGTTTAAGAGTTAATTTCGCTTTTTGAAGTTCATTTCGCATTATTTCGTGACAAAACATGGTCACAAAATGCATCTCACACCTTTCAAAAACATGAAAAATTAACACTACAATGTGTTTTTTCAAATTTCGTTTTTTCGTCAAAAACGAAATATGCATGCCCCTATGTATTACGTACATATAAAAATGAACAAGTGATGCAATAGTTGCTTGTTTCATACACTTTTTCCTTATTTTTGCGTTCTATTATAAATAGTATCAAAAACAAAGTTGTTTCTAGACTTTCATGTAATCAAAATTAGTTTCTTTTAAATATATATAATTACCACCTTATTGCATTTTATCCTGTTTTCCAGTAGAAGAAAGCAGAGAAAATTATAAATTCTCACATTTTGAAGCACACACTCAACAAATAGCTACAATAATTAGATAAAGAGGGATTCATTTAGAAAACATTGATAAATTCCTGAATTGTTACTTAAGCCTTTTCTTGTCTTCTATTGGCTCCTGCAGCCTTTTTCTTTGCAGTTTGTAGCCAATATTCCAATTTGCAAGTCTTTTCTTCTGTTATTTAAGAATTTGTATAAATTTATTGTTAGGTAAAACAAGCTCATTTACATTCATTTATTATACCATGACAATAAATTGTATGTGGTAATTCTTGTAAACAGAACGGAAGTACACTCACTCACTGGTACTAAGTAAATACTCCCTCATGTGTGTTTATTGGGTGCTAACTACTAGAATTGTGTATTCTAATTAATTAAAAACTATTTTGTATAAGTTCTTGCTTTTTAAAAATAATGATTATTGCCAATAGCTTGCAGCAAAAACATATACAGTATTATGACGTAACAAGAAAATGGAAATATTTCCTTTGTGTAATTAATTTTTCTATTGTTTTTCAAAGGTAACATTTACAATATAGCTGATAGTGTGAGCCTACGACCTTGGCAAATTTGAGCTAAAATAAACTTGTAGTGCAGTGTAAATGGCTGTAACAATCACACTAAATTTTATGTCTTTCTGGCTTTTGTGCTTTTGTCCTACTACTGTACAATAAGTGCCGGGAAATGGAGCACCCACACACAAACATTACTTAACCCTGGACTGAATAATTCTGCATATATTTACATAGAATACATTGGCTTTAGAGTTTACATACATCATACATGAAATAAAGAAACAAGTCATTTTGATTATACTTTGAAATGTTGGTTCTTAAAGAAGGTATCATTTGCATAATATGCACTTTAGTCTTCTCTGCACGTTGATGTAAAAAAATAACTCACTGTAATGCAGTAGATAGTATGTTATGAAATGCATGTGCATGAATTAAGGTCTGCTTATTATACATGCTTTACCTATATCTGATGGTGTTTTGGTACATCATAAGAAATCTTAATTTTATGTATTGATATTTACCCAGAATTTTCATAGTTTCTTTCTCACATTACTAACTCGCACACTTAATCAAGTGTAATTGCTAAATTGAATGATTTGAGGAAATGAATAAATGCAATATAACAATATTGAATTATTTGGAAATTAATAATTAATTTTTGACTTTGTATAATTTTGTTTTATATACATACTCTTAGCTACTTGTGTGTCCAGTTTCTGTCTTCATGTATCTTTGTGTAAAAATTTTTGTGCATTTTTCAACCTGAATCTTGTGTTATTTGCTTTGTATCACCTTTATCACATTCTGTGCACGTTTCATTAATTCACTTTATTTCTGTTTTTCTATGTGCACACAGACACTTTGCTGACGTCTATGATGTTTGGCTTGCCTAGAGGTAAAATATAAAACAATCATTCAGTTTGCTATAGTACTATTTTGTTATTTTGCTACTTTATATTCTGCTTCTTGTCTTTATACATTACACAAAATACAAGGACTAAATGTGTGTGTGTGTGTTAGTCTTGATAGTAAAAATAATAAAATATATAATAATGATAATTTCTCACTTTATTGTTTTAACTAGTCTTCATTCAAAGTTAATCCTAAATCATAATCTAAATGGAAGAAAGAATTAAAGGAGATGTCAAATAGAATTTTTGAAATTGTGTATTTCACTTATATGTTTCTAACATTTTCTCATTTGAAGGGCTCTGGTGTAAAAAAAAAATCATGGTAAGTGACATTTTGGTCATTTTTGATTTAAAATAAAATGTGCAATCGTTCAATTTTCGAGTGAAATTGCCATGTCATACAATTTGCATTGGACTCAATGAAGCCTTCTGAAATTGGTAAATACAACACACAAACAATTTATCGACAGTGTAGCTTCTTTTTAACCATTTTTCTTAATGAACTCAGAAATGTCACTTACCATGTTTTACGCCCAAGCACTTCCATTGATATCTGCCAAAGTGTTTTGGAATCTGTCAAATCCTAATTTAAGTTTTTGTTGTTAGTCAATTTGGGGGGGGGGGCTTTCATGTGTATAAGTATTCAGATTATTATAATTATTTCTTACAACCACAACAATGATTATCATTTTAATGTGCATTTATCATTATATCAAGAAATCAAGAATCAATATATATGAGATTATCTCCAAATATAGTAGGCTTCAAATTTTACACAGTATTGAAAAACAACTAGAAATACCTCAGGGCGTTAGGATAGCAAGTATAGCAAATATTGATTTTGTGCTTCAAATGCTTGAATGTACTGTTACTGTATTGTAAACTGAAATTATAAATAAGACACTTTTATATTTAATGTCTTCTATTGCCCTATAGAGAGAAATACACAATTATAGCCTCTCTATTACAAGTGTGACAATTTTCCAATGTGGAGAGATTAAAAAATTCATATCCTCTCTACTACTGGATTATATATACACATTTAATAAATCAATTCAAATATATTGCATGAAAGTACAGAAGTAATATTGCACTATTTCAAATCAATTCTTTTTCTTTTTTTTTTTTTTTAAATACCATTGCATACAAATAAAATGTACACTATATTGGAAGGTTTAATAGAGGGTTTTCCTGCAGGACCTACCAGATGTTTTGGGGAAACACACTTACAGTAAGGAAAATGTGAATAATGTATAGTATGATTGATTACAATTAGATTGCATTACATTTACATGATAACATTTGTCATGGCCTACAGCTATATCAGAACACTCAACCATAACCTGAAAACTCCTGGTAGATCCTAATTGTTGTAGAATTATAGTTCTTAATTCTATTATTGTTGAAGTTTTTGGCAAATGTTTATTTTCACACAACAATTAAAATATATAAATATATTATTTTGAGAGTATGAAATATCTTCAAAATTTTTACTAAATGTTATATTTATCAACAAAAGTATTTAGGAACTTTACCTGAATTACTTTGTAAATGCATCAACACATTAATTCTATCTCAAATAAAAAGTTGCCATAGAATAGAGTACGTGAGTAGACCAAATCAGAGTTTCTAAGATAAGAAATTATTATAATAACACAATTAGAGCCCCACGTTTGATACCTGGTGGCAGCACATAGTGGTTCGGATCTCACTTTAAATTGTAGGTCCATTCCTGATTAGCTTTCTGTGGTGCTTATGCACTTTATAGTAGACTTAAAACTCAACTCCACTCAACTCAAACTAAAATCAAACGAGTAGAACCACCAAAAGTATCCAAAATTTTAGTTAAAGATGGCCTAGGATATTTAGGGCCAGTAGAGAATATCTTTTAGCTAGTATGTATTCTCCCATGAGGTGAGTGATTGTGGGCTTAATCTGTCTATACCCCAATCCTGAACATCTTTCAAAATTTTTAAAATTCTCATTTCATTATTTCTCTACATTTCTTTCTTGAGTTAATTTCTTGGAACTTCTCTATCTCTTTTTTGTGTGTACATGAGAGAGATGAGATTTACAAGTGATTAAATAAGGAAAGAAAGTCTAAGTAATCCTTCAGCTACTATAATTTAAACAATGGTTAATCCCTGGCTTCATGTTTCACTATGCACATTACCAATTTCAAAACAGTTTATTTCATGGGACCATTCATGTACAACTCGAGATGCATTCCTTTTCTCTAATATGTCTTTTATGAAAATTTTATGTTCTTTAAGAACTATCACTTGGTATTATGTGGAAAGTCATATTTTAAAATTTATTTTCTTGTAATTTTGTACATGTGTGTGTGTGGGAGGGCTTTAAATAAGGGGATTTTCCCCATATACACTGAAGGGTGCAAAATGGCCATACCTGCTGATGCACCCAAAAATTTTAAATCAATCAATGTGTGTGTGTGGGGGGGGGGTATATAGGCACACACATATGCGTACATGCTCATCTGTTGTCATGAAGAGTTTATGCATTCTTTTCTCTTTCTATTTCAAAATAAATACTTTTATAACCAATTACTTTTTCCAACTTATCAAAAATGATACACATAAATGAGTAACTAAAAGAGCAAGCATATGCACAATGAATTCTACATGTTCTTCCCCAAATTTCAATTTATTGAGTACATGAATACCAAGTAATAAAGTTATTTGCAGGGCAAAATAATAACAACACCACTGAAAGGTAATTTGAAACCTTGAATTCTCATTGTTCAAACTAGTAATAAATCTCTCATAGGATATCAATCAATATATCAAAAATTCTTCACCTTGTTGTGAGATAAATATATTGATAATGCTTTTCTATGGGGAAAAATATGCTATTTCTTGCTTTATTAACTTTATCAAGAGAAGAAGAAACTATTAATTATACTGAACAACCAAGAGGACATGAAAAGGGTTCTATCATTATGTAATTGATAGTAGATAATCACCACTTTTCTACTCTTGTCATAAGGAAAATGTACCTTTCTAAATTTCTTGTAGAAGTATTTATATTAAAGCGACATCTAATTGAACATTTTGATTGCAGCAGTAGCATAAAAAAGCAACGTTCACAATCAGCTAACAATAGTCAGGGAGAATGTGAACAAGTAAATGGATCTCCAACATCTTCCCTCTACACAACTCCACAAGCTTCCCTAACTGTCCTGGATGGTGCCCTGGATGAGGACGAAGTTTGTGAAGCAGCAGTAATAGGAGTAGATAGTAATATTGGCGACATTGAAATTGGTGGACGATGTGAGGGTGAAGTCTCACCAACCGTGGTATGCCACAGTTTTAAACTTCTAGAATGTTATGTTGAAAATATTAACTGTTTCCATTATTTTAGGATTATTAATCATTTATTATATTTAATGTGTAATAAATATATACAGCATGTCCCAAAATGATTATCAGGGTTTCAAGTAGTTGGTATATTGCAACAGACAAGGTGAATGTTTATATCGTACATGTATGATAAGAATGTCTGTGGCCCTTTTGTCCCGCCCCATGCTAAGTTTCGCCTATGACAAACAGGAATTCAAAGTAAACTGCCTCGACTAAATCGGCACGGCACGTCTGATACACTTACTATTGAGTTAATCATAATTAAGCATGTAGTTGAAAACAACCGTCTTTTCATATATTGCATGCAGCTCTACTTTTTCTGCAATATGAATCAAGAGCTGGGGCCATGGAAACCACAACACTCCACACAACCAATAGTCACGTGACCCTCTTTACCTTCCTGTCATGCTGACATTCGCATGGAAGAAGTTTTACGGTGTTGTTAAGACAGGCAATATCACCCGATCATCGAAAGATGCAATGTGTGTTGCCTACCCTCCTGCATTACTTGCTCCTATTAAGACCTTATGGGGAAGAACTTTTTTCCACCGCTGTACACCTCTACCTGCCGACTTGCCAGACTTGAGAAACAGGAGGTAACACTTTACTATACCTGAGACAGATTTATTCAAATTTACAGGAGAAAGTACTTACGCAAATCATTTTCTGTAGCGTTGTTGATGTTCGGGAATGTAATTTTGATTCATTTTAATGCGAATGCATGTGGTTTTGTACGAAAATCTATTTCCAACACGCTATTGCTGCTGCCGCCATTTGCTTCCTGCATGAGAGCACAATACACTCTCGTATTGTCCGTATATGCTAAATTGAACGAAAGGAGTGCTAATGGAACCAAACCTAACAGGCCTAACCTAACCTAGTAGGCATACCTCGTCCCCGTGATGGTTTGTGAGGCTATCGTGAATTTTTGGGCTAACGTCAATGGTTTTTCTGGCTCAAGGAATGACCAACGGTAAGCTATCGCCATGTTGTGTGTGGAAATAAACAAGAACAGTAAGTACTCGTAATGTAAGAAATATACATTACTTTCCTAACAAATTCAATTATTTCACCTAAATAAGTGTTCCAGAATGCAGAATAGTAAGTTAGCAATGTAAAAAAGTGCGAAAGAAATGATTCCCAGGTGTCTCAGGTATAGTAAAGTAGTACCAAACAGGATTGTTGCAGCTGTTCAATCTATCGCTCCAGACATGCTGACCCATGTTTGGGAAGAATTGGACTACCTGATGGATGTGTGCCATGTCACGAAAGGTGCTCACATTGAACATGTATAAGGTACACTATGTAAACTTGTTGAGTTGTTGTTTACTCCCATATAAGCTTCGTCCTTGTACCCCATATATAAGGGAAATTAAATGACTCTGAAGCCCTATAATCATTTTGGGACATGCTGTGTAATACATATAATTTATATAATCCTAATATATTAATATTAAAATATTAGGATTAATATGTAAATCCTGAAGTTAATATATATTTAACAGTTAATATTTATTGAAAGATATAACTGACTAAAGTGAGATTATTTTCAGAATTGAATCAGACACAACTATTTTTTTAATTGCTTCTAGGGATGGTGTATATTTTGTAACAGTGGTGGTGATTAGGGGGGGGGGGCTTGGGAGGCAGTTGCCCCCCAAATTTTTCCACTTTTACCCTAGAACTGTGCTAAATCAAGGAAAAGTAAACAGCCCTTGCCCCCTCTTCCCCCTAGTTTTGGCACCTTACCCCCCAAATTTTTTAAACTGATCACCACCACTGTTTTGTAATATCATTGCTTCTATGATAAGACCTTGAGCATATGTCACCCAAAATTAAGAAAGCTCTATTAGTCAAGGAGCCACAGCAGTCTAGTCATTAGGGCACCTGACTGCCTTGCAGGAGACCTGGGTTCGATTCTCAGGGTGGGTGATCTCAGGTGTGAATTTTTCCAGCCTTGTCCCTGCATAAAATAACTCTGGGGTTCACCCAGCCTCAAATAAAATGGGCACCTGTGGGCAATCGAGAGGGAGGGGTAAAAGCAGCCAGAGCATGGTGCTCATGCTGAACATGTATAACTTTGCAGAAATAATGCAAACAATGCTTTGCAAACAAAATAGCCTAACTCCTCGAAAAATATTATTATTATTATTATTTATCTCAATAGGGTTACAATTAAGCCATATATTTCATTTAGAACAATATTAATACAAATAATGGCTTGGAAGCACTTGCTGCTGCCAATGACATGTGGTTGGGGTAGCAACATTTTATGGATAAAGCAGTGGCGTGGCATGACTTTTTCAAAAGTGTTACCGGCCATCAGAAGTTATCATCTCCACCCTACGCCCCCCTAAAAAAACATGCCTTTGATCTGGATTTTTTTTTCAATCCGCTCAATGATTTATTTAGCCACAATCACTCCTAGAATGAACTACCACTCATGAGAGAGTTACCGCGAAAATCCAGTGAATAGTAGTCGAGCCTTGTCAACCATATCTGTTTCTTTGCAAAGAGGTGGAAAGGGGAACAAGAACCACACATTCGGGTCAGTTTGACGTTTCTGCATTGAGCAGACGACAGAATTCCCCTCCTCCAGCGTTGGGAGGAAGTACAGATGTACGTACTACTGTTGCCAACTTAGGAATCGCATCAAGTACTTATCTTTTCGTATTACTAAACGGTCTCAGTTGACATTGCAGTCGTTCTTGTTGCTTCAGAGAAATAGTATCCCCGTTTTAGGCAGGATTTAGCTCTTTTCTGGAAATCCAATTTGACAACACTTGCTGATCCGGTAGCCCGCAGTGGCAACAGGGTCCCTAAACAGGCATATGAATAACCCCCTAGCACACTTGCCTCCAAGTCTTTCCCCACTGTTCCCTTGCATTGGCGGGCACCCTTTCCTCTTGTTGCCTCTTGAGGGTACCGGAACGGCCTGTCTCTTCACTTTTGTCGGCTGCAGAAAGAATGTCCTCTGCAATATACACTCAACTGCAACACTGTCGGTTAACTTATTTAACAATGTTGTTATTTTATTGAGAAAAAACTTTTTAATTTCTTTACATTTTGCTGTTACCTGCGGTAACACCGGTTACATGCACGCCACGCTCTGGGATAAAGCATCACACATCCCCAAGTTAATTTTTAAACTAATGACCTTCAAAGTCATAAATTTAGCTAGTATCTCCCATTGTCCCGACAACCACAGCAACAATGCTTTCCCATTTTTAGTGATCAGAGAAGTAGCTTCTGTAATTTAAATCGGAATATGAAGTATATTGGAAGTATATTCTTTTACTTCAATTGAGTGATGCAGTCAGGATTGTTTCTTGGAAGAGAGAGAAAACATTGTGATGCAATTGAATCTTCCTTCTGGATTCATTACTGTAAGCAATTTGCACTCTATACCATATGTTTACAACAAATAGTGTGTAACGATGAGCATGTGTGTTGATTCAATACAGATGAAAGAATTTAGTTCTTTCAATGGAATTTGATAACAATAAACATATATAAAAATGGTCTTGGGTTCAAATTCAGAGGATTGCATGAATGTGTGTTTATGACTGTCCATTATTTCCATGAGTACATGGGCCATTTTTATCATTGAAATTAATTTCAAAAACCAGAAAAGTGATATAAAACGGCAAAAATTCAAATTAGCATAGTAAAAAAACTGATAAGAGGTTTTGTGAAAATTGCATAGTAATTTTTATATTGCTCCTGTATACTTTTTCACTAGAACATCATTTCACAACAGTCGAAGTACAATACCCCCTACTGCACACACACACATACACATATTTCCAATTTTTATGCACCTCTCCGATGGCGCAGTGGTATTCAAGGGGTCCCAGGTTCGATACTCGGTGGAGGCACATAGTGGTTCGGATCCCACTTTAAACTGTGGGTCCAGTCCTGATTAGCTTTACTGTGCATAAAGTGAACTTAAACCACCAACTCAACCAACCAACCAATTGTCATGCTTATCAAGATATATATTGGTTAGCTCTCTCATACTTGTGAGCAAAAGATGAATATATTTTAATTGTACTGAAACTACAGAGAGAGAGATAGTTTTGTTTGTTTTTACGTATTGTAATTACCTTCCTTACTGGAAGAAAAGAAAATATTTTCAATAATTTTTCTGCACACAAGATACGTACTTTCCCATTTCATAAATAATATGAATAATAATCCATATGAGTGTATCACACATGAAATGTGATGCATAATATTTAAATTTATGGTAAAAATATTGTAATTGCTCCAGAAATTTTCCCTTTCCCAAATTTCTCATATAAAATGAAAGTGAATCAAGTGAAATCAATCCCGTTTCAGTCCCTATAGGTTATAAACTGGACCACCTGAAACCATTGCCTTACAACCTTTTACAGCTGCCAGCAGGTTTGGGATGAGAATGTGGGGAAGTAGAAATAGAAATATTTTTTCTTCCTAGTAGCAGTGTCCATTTGAAACCTGTCAAGCACTCAAGAAGGCAGCTGAAGGAACCCCTCATTCCAAACTGCCTGTGAGCACCCAGAGATGAGAAGCACATGAAAAGGAGTGTTGCATTTGAAACGTGGCTTTGAAAAGAGAATAATCATTGTGATTTGAAAATAATAAGAGATGTGTGATTGATTGATCTCTACACTCAATTATCACTGTTAGACTCACTATTCCTCAGTACATGTCATTGGCTGTTGCAGTTTTCTTTCTTACTATGCTATGAAATAGATTTGCTAGTGCTATTAGTGAAGTTAGCCCTATCAGTAACAAGAGGAGTTTCAAGGAGTGAGCACTGCAAGTTTCAGTGTTGTTGGGTTCCTAACACACTCTTTAGTGCCTATGTATATGCGGAAATAGTTGAACAGAAGGAAAAAAATCATACTGTATTTAGAACATCTATATGAAAAACCAAGGCCTTGTATGACAGAGCACTCCATAATCTGCTGGCACCTTTCCGCCTTCCTATTTTAATCATTTTACATTTTGACCTATGTTGAGGTTTCTTTAAATGTTTTAAATTTCTTGGAAACCCGGAGGAAGACTTCAAGAAACAGAGCAGTGTTGTATCAGAAACAGAGCCACTTGTACACACTTTTTAATTTTGTTCTTTATTATTGTGTAACCATGGTTATGTGAACATTCAAAAAAGTATGCAATTTACACATACACACGTTTAGTGATATGTAGTTTGTATTGCTGTGTCTGTGTTTATCCTAATGAACCTTACTACCTCTTTACCAATCGATCCAATTATCTGATTCTGTTTGAATTTGCAATATGATATGTTTGTATTTTCACACTCCCAAAAGTATGCAGTACATGTCTATGTGTTTGTTCTGTGTGTGCGTGTGATATTCCATACATAAATACATTTTTAAAATTGACACACAAATGGTTCAAAATGAGAAAGCCAGATGTGTTGATCATTAATAAGAATGAAATAATGGTTTGAATGCATAAGAGAAACTGAATTATTCGTTAGAAAAACCTTCATTTTTCACTTTACATTTTTACCTTCTTATTTAATTTTATGACTCAATGTATATTCCTATCTTTTTTCCTCAATATTATCAGCATCGTCACTGTAGTGTCATATAGTGGTGATATACTTTAGAAAGAATAGCATGAATTTGGATGGCATAAAATGTGTGTGTTGCCTTATGAAAGAGAAATGAATTTATGGACAGGTGGCAAGATTATAGGAATGATATCTTTGATGTACCCTCTGAAATGATTCTTGGAAAGTAGGAAGAAGTTGATAAAGATGAAACATGAACACAAATACTTGGAGAGGAGATTGTTTTGGGATTGAGGGAAATGAAGATTGAAAATTCAGCAGAGCTCGGCAGAATAAATTATCTGTGTAATAAAATTTGAAGTGGTGAAATTTACAAGAGACAAATACCCCATTACTCAAAAAGAAAGGAATGAAGAAATGCATAGAACACAGTACAATCAATCTGATAACCATGTGGCAAAGCAGTGTCTTAACTGCTTCTTGATACTCTACTTCATTGGGCCCCCTAGATATATGTAAGTATGGTGGTATTCTTATATATTTTATTAACATATTGTACTAACCAACACTAAACCGTGTTGCACATTGACTCCTATTATGATAATTTAACTTTCTAGGCCAGAGTTCACTACATCTTTTTGATGATGAATCAACACCATTTATAACAAAAATATTAAATTTACATTGGTCCATTGCTTGGCCCCTTCCAAAATAGGTGAACAAAAACAACAACAAAACACCTTATCTGAGATTTCACACCAGCATTCATGTTTTGGAGAGTAAAACCAGAACCTCAACAGGGACGTCAGACTCCAGCTGTCTCCAGGAATCCACTTCTCCAGAAAAGCATGAAATCCACCAATGAAACATAGGTATCCAGAGCACACAATCACAGAATGGCATCTAAGCTCTGCCCCTTTATCCAAGCATATTTATACTTATGCTTGGTCCCCACTCAACATTTTATGATGATGAGAGCAATATCTTGAAACCTTGGAATTAAATGTCAACTTGGCTGCTCACCCAAGAACATCTGTTTGTGCCAAAAATTAATTGGGTTTTCTATAATGTTAAAAATCTGTACCATTTGCTGTGTTAATTTCATCACAAGATCACCACGTAAATCTTATTGATTTGACTAGGATACAACTTGCAACAAATTTGTTGAAAAACCATTCACAAGCTGACAGTGTAACAAATGTTCCAAAAACATAACCTTCATGGAGAAAGTAGCAAAGAAATAGGAATGTAAGCAACTTCTCTCATGGAAGTAATTGTAAGAATTGAAACGAAGCTTTCAGATTGCAAACATTTACTGTGTTCTCTGTTTCTTCTTTCTTTCTTTCTAGATCTCTTGCATGAATTTCAATATATTTCTGACAAAAAATAAAATGTGGCTTTGGGCTCCCTTTCTGAATTTTTGGTTGGAAAGTCCCAGTCCTCTAACCTGTCCAGTCTGATATTGCAGTGAAGTGTATTGAATCAAAAGTTAACAGAAAGTGAGGAGACGATATAAGAGCAATTATTTGAATTCATTAATGGAATAGGCACAGGGAATGTAATAGGTATTACAAGAAAAATTAAAGAGAAGTACTTGGAGAGATGCAGTGGTATCAGAAAATATATTTGTTAATCTGGAAACATTGATGAATATTCTTGGAAGAAATAGTGAATTGTACAGATAAGAGAGACAGAAATCTGTACATTATAAAGAAATAAGTCTAGATACTACAACTGCTTAGTTTCCACTAGGAAGAGTCATCAGACAAGGATTTGCAAGTATCTGGGAATGTGAAGGCCAAACAGCCAAACATCATATCATCACTCATCCGCAGCATCTTGATTAGCCAATAGTGGCAGAAAAGTTATACTAAATAACAAAAATCAAATGAAACCTTGAATGATGTAACATTCAGCAACAGTAATAATATTTTGAGGAAGTATATGGTGTATTGCTCTAGGATATAGTGAGCATCAGAAAATTCATTTCATTTTCACATTCCTTATAATTATTGATAACCATTCACCATCCCCATTTTATTGTATGTTACTTATTTACTCTTTTCTCATGTGTCAGTTTTGCTTCTTCATATTACTGAATTTCCTCTTCCCTCACACACTTTGTCACCTAATATTTGTCATTAACAAATAATGTGTTTTTTATACATCTTCCACATCCTTTTATATTCTTTCCTGGTGGCATACCCAATAGAAAGTTGGTGGTGTCATAAGTAGACCTGGAAATTTGCATTTTAACTGGTAAAATATGTACAAAAATTGAACAAGAAAATTGTGAAATATGAAGTGCATTTATTTCAATATTTAAAAACGTAAAAATCTGTAACTTTGAAGAAAGTAAATGTATATTTAACATGAGAAGTCATATCCTATGTTTTTTGACAAAAAATAATGAATATGTTAAACACTAAACAAGTAGAATCAAATAGTGATTAGCTCTATTTAAAGAATCGTACATATTTTGAAAAATGATACATCATGTTATTGAGCAGTTCTATTCACCTATCAAATTTCATCAGTTAACAACAAAGCATTTCTATGAAAGAAATTATACATGTATACAGAACAAGCAATTGTTCATATCGGGCAAAATTTATGAACTGAATCGTATTTAGATTTTTTAACTTCATGAAAGGTGCTTTGAAATTGGAACTAATTTACAACAGTATAAAACTTCAAAATGAGGATAGGTGCCTATTTAGTTTCAGAGAGGGTAGCAGAAGCTAGAAGACACCTGCTTGCTCCCTAATTTTCAATATAACAACTTTCATATGATATTTGCTATTATTTGCAAGAATAGAATAGACACCATGGTGTTGAGGGCATTTGGTGCTCTACTCACCAGCTGACCACCCACACCTTAGACAGGGGTTGCTATGGGTGAGATTCTGGGGTTCACTCAGCCTCATATAATGGATACCAGATGGCAACCCTGGGAGCTAGAGGCAGCCTGATGGCATTGCTGATCACATCACCTCCAAAAATGGTCAAGATCAAGAATGTGTGGGGCCCTACCTCAACTACCCACTAAAGTGCAGTAATGTCAGTAGATATTTTTTAAAATGTTGTTAAAATATGTTAATACTTGGTATTATGTTACTACTTCTCATATTCTTTCCACTCATAATGAAACTGGTAAGCAAAGAAAATAGGATGTTTTTTTGCTGTTAAGATGGGTGAACATGCAATAGGGGAGAGAAGTGGTATAAGAACCTCCCTCAGATTGTGTCTAATGACACTCTAGAAATTGTGATTTATATGCCGTTTGGTCCAGCTTTCCCCCTAAAACAAGAAACATCGAATGCATGTAAAGATTGGCAATATATGAAACTGAACTGACTCCTAAAAGAAGAAGCCCCTTCCCCCTCCCCTCCATTATTGCCATGTCGTCCACTTATGGACATCCTGTACTTCTCCTTTGTCACTTCTGAATCTTCTTTGAATATTACACTCTAGTTTGGAGGCAAATAATATATTTTATAATTCTACTTCCCTCTATTTATTCCCTGTCTATACTTTCTTCAGTGTATTATTCATTATGTCATCTAAATTTTTTTTAAATTAATTTTTAAAAGGTAACTAGTTACAGATACAATTACTTGCTTAAAAAAGTAACAGTTACAGTTACTCATTTTAAAAAGTAACTCAGTTACTCATTACACAGTTACCTGTGTTTCGAAAGTAATTGTAAGTTACTTTTACAGTTACTTTCTGCTGAAAATTTTCTTGCAAACAAATTACACTAATGGATCATTAATTGTAATAAAATAATTTGTGAAGACTTGCATGTGTCTTACTTATGCTACTGCTACATAATATAAGTCTTCATATATATGTACATAAGTTCAAGGCCACTTTACAATCAGAACAGCTACAGTGACTGGGCCTACAATTTAAAGTGAAATTTCACACTCCCACAAGAAATCTAGTCCAGGACCTATTGAATACAAGCCAATAGGGATAAACACTACAATTTCATAATTCATTTTTGTTTTGGAAGTGATGAAGAGAATGAATTCAATATAGATTCTTCAGTATTTTAGTAATGATTTTTGTTCGGTAATGCTATCAACTTGACAACGCATGCTGAAACTGAAAAATATTTCTAGCAAAAAATACCACCTTTCAACTGGCCCCCCATGTGTTTTAATTCAGTGGTGTTGAAAGATTATATATAAGCTTCAAAACATTATCCACTTACAAAGTTACAGAGTCCCCCACTGTATATGTAATACGAGTATAGTGTGAGTTTGTGTGCTCGAGAGAGAAAGATCACTCTTATGGAATACATTGGGATTAAGAAGACAAACTCCTCCCCCTTCCCCTACAAAAAAAACTCTTTACTATTAGATTTAAGTACGAATTTATCAGTTTTCTATCTATATATATATAAATGGATGTGTGTTTGTTCTGGCATAACACTCGAGCGCCTGGAGCGATTTCAACCTAACATGGTACACGTATCACTTGCAATCTCAAAAGAAATACTGTGGGGGTAAGACACCCCTGGCACCCCTAAGGGTGGGGGTGGGAAGGGGTTACATGTAAAAATAATCGAAAACGACCAATATTAGTGTGGAATCCATAGTTTTCGGGGGATGAATAGTGACTCTCCCAATGCCGTTCAACTCCCAAGACACCCCTGGCACCCCTAGGGGTTGGGGTGGGAAGGGGGTGACATGTAAAAGGACCGATATTAGTGTGGAATCCATAGTTTTCGGAACCGCTAAGATGAATAGTGACAATCCCAAATGCCGTTCAACTCAAAGTTCATTAGACACTATAGGTAGAATTTATTATTTTCCTGTCTAATAGAAGATTGGGATAAATAAGTACCCGGGCAATCAGCTAGTGTCCTATATGTATCATGCGAAAAAATACTATCTGCTTTAATATTTCCATTTAGTTCATTAATTTTCTTACCCTTCTCAGTCCAGAAAAAAATGAACAAATGCCATACTTCTGCAACAAAAGAAGCTACTTATTTACTGTTTACTGTTTTGTAAAATATATTGAAGTGTTCAAGGACTTACACTTTCTGAAGTTATATTCTAACAAGAAAGATTTGTTGCGCAGAAGGAGTGTGACAGAGAGGAAAAAATGTACAATTTCAAGTGCTTATGAACCAGAAAATTAGAGAAATGATAATGTATTAGCCTATAATTGTGCATTATCAATGAAGGTGAGAATGGCATTCTAACTTGCCCCTTCAATTCTGTCTGAGACAATTATATAAAGAAGCGAGAATGATTGCTGATTCGTTTGTTTGCCACATGAGTATTCTAATTTACTGATGTGTCAATAACAATGGCGTCTATTATTATAATAATTTATTATTGCATCCAAAATAAAGATCTGCCACGTCTGTCATTTCAGGAAATTGGGTTCTCATTATTAATTTTTCAAAATTTCAAGAAATGATCAATAATGGTAAATAAGCTAATTCGAACTGGAAATATTTTTACTTCTATTTTTAAATTATCTGGAGTCGAGATAAATGAAATCATGTGGAAACAATTATATTGTTTTTTATTTATATGCGCACTTGCTAGCTCTCGTCTTCTTCAGTTTTGTTCACAGTCGAGTTATTTCATAAAAAACACTGAAATATTGCAGTAGGTCCCTTTTAATTTTAATCAAGTATTCTAGCAAGGAAAACTATCGGATGCTACTTACGCAAGGGAGAAAATTATAAGGCCACAGAGGAACAAACTACAGAAACAAGAGAGACTTCACAGCACACAACTGTCAAAAGGTGAACTGTCAGTAATTGGAAGGAGTTATCCTCCTGGAAGCTTATCTTCCAGCTTCTTGGAAATCCACCCCTCTTCCAAGGTATGCATAACGCTTTGGAATATAGGACTGGAAGGAAAGATGAAACATAAGATAAACCTGTCACCTTGCAATATCTGGTACCTGGAGCCTACTGACTGCCCACCGACAGGAGACAAATTTGGTACAACTTTCTCTTTTCCTCTTCATCTATTGTTTGCAAGAATTAATGCAACAAAGAATGGGCTCTTGTATCTCAGCATTGAGTTCCAGCTCACTTTAAGTCATAAATCGCCAATAATTTGACACTGACATAGCAATTTAAATTTCGAAAAGTAACTGTAAAAGTAACTGTTGAAATGTTACTTCTATTGAAAAAGTAACTCTGCTACAGTTACTTACTTTAAAAACTAACTAGTTACAGTTAGATTTCCTAAAAAGTAACTGTTACTTGTAACTACAGTGCGTCCATTTCGATCTGCAGCCGAGAGATCGGGAGAAACGTGGCGGGCGGCGCTGACGGAGATGCCGACATTTGAGGCCTGTAATGCCCACTCATTTTTGTGGACATCTTGCAAAACAAGCACTAACCTGTGTTATAACACGCAAAAGTTCTTCTGTAATTCTTCCAAGTTCCACCCTTATATACATAAATAAATACGCTTTAGAAATTATATTAAGAGCCACAGATAATACTCTGTAAAACATTTTAATCATAGTTTTGACCAGTAACGTCCTGCTTAAGTTTATATCCTTGAAAGAGTTTTGTGTCGATGGGGATCGTTTGGAGGTTTCGAATGTGCAACACTGTATCAAGATTATGCTGCAGACGAACCGTTAAAAGCTAATGGTGTTTGTGAGCTTCCTTGCAATCCGAAATCTCCTAGCTCAAGTTTTTTGTTCCTTCGCGACTACAGAGCTGTGAATATAGTGGCAGGCAGATGTAAATCAAGAGCGTGTTAATTTCGTACTGTGCGTAAGAGTGTTATTCTTGGTTACTTGCCGTTACTTGTTTGTGTTATTGCAGTGTGTATGTGTGTTGTGTCAGTCAGATGATTGGAATGCCAGCCGCAAGGTTCACGTTAGAACAAAGAATTTTTATGTATGACACTTACGTGAAAACAGACTCGTGTCGAGACGTGTGTAGGCAATTTGTACAGAAATTCCCAGGCGTTTCACCTCCACATAGAGATACGGTTAGACGTCTTGTCCTTAAATTACGAGAAACTGGATCGTTAAATTTTAAAACACCTAAGCAAAAACGACAGATTCTAACCGAAGCAAAACTCGATGAAATTGGTGCAGCGTTAGAACGTTCTCCAAACAAACCTCTACGCCGTGTTTCACAGGAGATGGGCGTGTCAAAATCATCAGCACATACAGCCACTAAGCTACTAAAATTAAAACCGTACAGAGTTTCTATAGTGCAAGAATTACGGCCCCCTGACAATGTAAGTAGAGTAAATTTCTGTAATTGGGTTTTGCAGAATATTGTAGATGGTATTGTTGATCCACAGTTAATAATTTTTTCGGATGAGGCATGGTTTCACTTGCGTCGTCATGTTTGTTCACAGAACAATAGATACTGGAGCACTGAAAATCCCCGAATAATACACGAAGTTCCGTTACACGATGCAAAAATTGGTGTGTGGTGTGCTGTAAGTGCAAAAAGAATAATAGGGCCTATATTTTTTGAAGACACAATAAATTCAGAGAGGTACCGCACACAAATACTCGCGCCGTTTTTTCAGTTGTTATCAGATAATGAGAGACAATATGGGTATTTTCAACAAGATTAGGCCACAGCCCATACCGCCGCTGATTCTTTGGACGCTATAAGGGAGGTATTTGATGACAGAATAATTTCAAGAGGTTTATGGCCTTCACGTTCGCCAGATCTTACCGTATGTGACTATTATTTGTGGGGAAGCTTGAAAAATAGAGTCTACCGAAATAACCCTCATAGCATCGACGAACTAAAAGACAATATAAGGGCAGAACTAGGAAGAATTACGGAAGAAGAACTTTTGCGTGTGAATCAAAATTTCATCAAACGATGCCAGGAATGTGTGAATGTAGGTGGACATCACTTTGAACAACTCTTATAACACAGGTTAGTGCTAGTTTTGCAATATTTATATAAATGTCTGCATATGTCCATAAAAATATGCGGGCATTACAGGCCGCAAATGTCGGCACCTCAGTCAGCGCCACCCGCCACGTTTCTCCCGATCTCTCGGCTGCAGATCGAAATGGACGTACGGTAGTTACTTCAAAACACTGAACTAATCACATCATGAAACATATTCACTATATTTGCAGTTACATTCCTCTAACCTTCCTATTGGTCAGTATTTTCTTACAACACATGATAGCTTGTTGGTTGCAAAGGAGGCTGATGAGGTTATGGCCCTTTCATGATGCTGTATAACTTCATAAGCATTCTGTAATCTTATCCCCACGTACATTGCAGAAATTCTTTAATCTAGCATTAACATGAAAATTATGTTCAGAAGAGTGTTGAATCTAATTATTACCAATTTAATGGGAATCTTGACTCTTCATGTTCTCAACAAGGCATACAGGTTTCTTCATGTCAGATCCCTCAGAAATATTAGCTATAATAATCTACCTGATAACCAAGATGAGGAGACTATGCTGGATAGAGTCAATAATTCAAATGTTGCACATGTCTGTATTAAAGGATCCTTTATTTGTAGTTAGAATTTACATTCAAATTACAGTGCTGAAGTTTCTGAGCAAATATTAAATTTACGTGCAACTTCTAAGTTACTAAGAAATAATTTGCATATTTCAAAGTTAGATAGCTTTCTCAGCATCTACAAAGTGGGCCATGGGAAATACGTAGTAGAAAAGATAATGACAATAATAAAAATAATAGGGTAGGTACACAAAATATATTGATGGCTGTGCAGTACAAACACTATACATTAACACAAACAAACAAACAAAATCATGATGCAGTGAACTTTTCAGATTTTGCTGGATAAACAGTATGGATATTTTCAGGGGGTATGTACTGTTGTCTGGGGGCCCTCATGCTTCCTATCAGTGACCAAACATGTTTGATGCCACTGTTTTGCCCACCTGGATAGTTCTTCTGTCTGGAATTGAGCAATGGCAACCCACGATGCAACTCAAGCTACATGGCTACAACATTCTTCTCATGCATGTAGGTCTCCACAGCCTTCATATGCACCTGTACAGGCCAATTACACATGGCGAAATAAATGGCAGACCCCTGTATTCTATGGCAGATGGCACCTCCACACTTTCCTTTGTGCAGGATTGCTATTATTGTACTATTTCCTGTCGCACACCCTGTATATGTAGAAGGAACATACAGTCCATATATATGTGATTCAATTTGTTTCCCTTGTATTTTTGAATACCTACTAATTACAGATAATAATTAATGTAAATACCAATAACTAATATTAATGTATATTGTGTTACTACTATTGTTTAATGTGGTATTATATTGTGAAAGCATGTGTGTGTGTGCAATATGTTTGTAATTTATATTTGATGCTTTCATTTGTTCATTAGAATTTTTTGTATGTTCCTACCTCTGTGGCAGAGTGCATAGTATACTATGAATATCTATATAATATAGAGCACAGCATGCTATGGTACCAGGGGCCCCTGGTTTGAATCCCAGCCTGGGCATTGGTGTTCTTTGTGAGTGTTCCTTAATCTTTTTCATCATATCATCACTCATTCTCATCATCGCAATTGGCCAAAAGTGGCAGAAAAGCAATGCCAAATAACAAAAATCAAATCAAGTTTTGTATATGTGTATAACAGTTGTGTGAAAATATAAAATTAACTGAATTAATAATAATATCAATTACTACCACTACTAGAGTAATAACTTGGGTGTTTAGTAAATCCACACATCAAAATCTCAAGTTATGTGCCTGAAGAAAACACATGAATGAAGAATTGAAATGTTCCAACAAGAAGTATTGTATTTTTTATTTTTTTATTACTCTATTGCTTAAGATTGTTCCATTTCTTCTAACTCACATATATTGTTCACAGGAGCATAGGAGACTTACACTTCACATTCAGGAAAGGAGCCGACTCAGCCCTGTCCCGAGCACCGCACAAGCTTCTCCTGCTCACATGACCATGGAAATGACATCTTGCCTTACTAGGCGAATACCATCCACCACGTAGGATGCTATCAAAAATTGTGCAAATGAAAGGGATTGTTCAATCTTGCTTTTATAAACTGCTAGCAGTCAGTAAAATGTAACACTTCTTAATTTGTAAATATGGTTATTATAATCTTCCAGTGCTACAAACAGTGTTTTTGAAATGTGTCCTTGCCACCTACCAGTTGTCCAAATATTTCTTCTTGCCTCAAATAATTGTTTCTTCAGTTTTTGTCTGAAATATTTTATATATGCCCCAGGTAATATTTTACATACAATCTACATAAAAAATAGGATGGAAATAATATTTCTCACATTGTTTTACTCCCCTAAGCTACTTTGACAAAAAAAATAATTTACACGAAAATGCACACACATATACTGTATTAAACTGACAAATATTCTAAGGTAAGAATTACCACAAATTTTAATTTAGCAGGTAAACAACATGACAAACCTAAGACAATGAATTTCATGATTAAAAAACAGAAATGCCAAAGACTCAAAATTAAATTTGGCAACAATTACATATTGAATTAAGGTATAGATAAAGCATGTGTGTCATAATACATATCGAACTATTGTACATTTTTTAATAAGAATCATAACATAATTTCATTATGAAAATGCAACTAAAATATCTGAAAAGGTGTTTTTGAGGTAGTGCTATGCAGCAATAAATTTCATTATTTTTTCTGCCGTCCAAATAATTTTTCTCCATTTAAAGATTGTACACCTAGAGCTTGATGTAATGTGTTGGTTTAAATCCCACCTATCTATTGAGTACTTCTGTAACAAATGGTTTTGTTTTTTAAATAATCAAGACTTAATAAATTGGTGCAATAATATTTTGTGATGTGTAACAATAATTTGAATTTTAGGATTTCATTTTCATTAAATTGCTATATATTACAGTACCATTTTCTTGATCATCATATTGAACTTTATGAAGAACAAACAAAATTTATTCTTTTCTTGCATGGTATGAGTGTAAACATATCTGTATTAACTTCATAGAGTTCATAGCATAGTTTTGCCCCCTCCCCATCCCACAGGTAATATATAGGTGTCCTCGGTGAAGAAAATTGAGATTACTACAAAGTATATACAACTAATGATGCAATAGGAATGGATGAGCATAAAATAGTTAGCTAGTCTCCCTCCCACCCAATTGTACCCACAGCCACAAGGGATGATACTATCCCTTCCTATTTTTAGTGTTGGACTTACATGTATCAGGGAAGTAGCTTGTGGAATTTAAATCAGGATGATATGAATGTCTGATAGATAACTGGAAGAGAATATTGGAAATATATTATTTTACTTCAATGCAATGATGCAGCCAGGATTGTTTCTTGGAGGAGGGAGGAAGCTTTGTGGTTCAACTGAATCTTCCTATTGAATTCAAAAATTGATTTTTTCCATATACCTAAACAACACTATCTGTTGAATCTCTGGGACTATACAAAATTTTCATGAGCACACAGAGAAAATTGTGGGTCCCTTACAGCTTGGGGCCTCCTGCATTGTGGGGGCAACTACTATGCCACTGCATTGAGTATTAATTAGGGCTCATTGATTGAGTTAGTGTTTTAAGTCCACTTTATGCACAATAAGGCTAATGGGGACTGGACCTACAGTTTAAAGTGGAATCCGATCCCACTTTAAACTGTATGTCTAGTCCCCATTAGCCCATCTGTGCAAAAAGTGGACTTAAACAAAAACTATAATAATACAAATAATAATCAACCTTAATATTTTGAACGACTTTTAATTCTTACAATTTTCAAGCATTGGTATCGGTATTGATAGGAATCAGTAAAAGCATCACCATCCGTGTGGGTATTTGTTCAAAGTGATGTCGGCTCAGCCCTCGTATTCTTCGTTTTTTGATGAGATTGTGATGTGTGTGGAAACAGGAGTCCTATTGTGATTTTAATTAAGATAATGAATTTTGATTAATTGGTGAAAGATACTTTAAATACTTAAAAATCAATTTGGATAATCAAAATTACAGGTCAGATGAATATTTACTTTGTTGATGATCCTGACATAAAAATGAAATTTTATGCAGTCAGTTGATGTAATTATGAGGCAGTGAACAATCATAATGTAACTGTCAGGTGAGTTATATTTCATAATTAACTATTATAATGATTTGAAAGAATAATTGCTCCATAAACATAAAAATTAAGCATATATTAAAGCAATTGATATTCAAGAATTGTACAAACACAAATAATTTTGGATATTTACTTGTGATCAAATGTATTGACAATACATTATTTGTGGATTATTAAGTGACTTAACTTAATTTACATGTTGCTCCAAATACTTTATTTATTGGCTTAGGTAGTAAAAAAGGTTTAGATATATTTTAAAAACTTGTCCTTAACTGAACACATTTATCCCTTTTAAAGTTAAGAGTTTGTTTCTTTAGTTATTAGTTTTGAAATATATATATATAATATGTAAAGGAGCTGAATATCTCCTAATATAGTTACCACCACATCATTCTTATTGCCTTGCTAGACAATCATAACTGCAAGTATTCATTTATCTGTAAATGTTTAAAATCATACATTTATTTCATTAGTGCAATAAGTAATAATACATTCAATATTAAATGTTATTTTTTGTAAGTCATGCATGTTTACTAATTATATTTTCATGAATGGAAAAAAAATATGTAAGAACAAATATCGTAATATTTTTATAAAAAAAAAGAATAAATATATAAGTAGTAATGTTTAAAAATAACACAGTATTTTTAATGAACAGTAATTTAGAGTGTTGGGATTGTGTATGTCTTAACTAATAGAATGCACTTACATGCTGTGTTGCTATACATTTTAGTAATTTGCCACTTGAACACAACTTGTGAACTGACTGGAACCATTCTGCTTGCCGGAAAAATCAGATGTGCATAGCCCCTCAACTCATTTTTTTTTAATTATTGTAATTAAAATATGTCAATATTAAAGGTAATCATGTACCTCTTTTCACAGAAGATGTGGGAAAGGTTGTCCTTGTACTGCCACACATTTTTCATGTATTTTAAGAAAGTTTACATTCACATGCAACACTTATCAATACTCAACACTTATCAGTTTACCACTTATCACCTAAGCAAACTATAGAAGAAAATACAAATCCTCCTTCAACGTGACAAATCTGCCCATATGAAAACAAATACTGACATTTACAGCAGGCAGATGTTCTGAACAGAGAACTGCACATCAGGCAGATTCGTTTACTACGCCTGCCTGGCTGGCGAGCAGGCGAGTAAAACCATAGACCTGGGTTTTGACCCATCAAGCATCGAAATCCCATGGGTAACTGGAAGGCCTTGCAAGACCAAGCTCGCTTATCTTCAGCAAACATTTATTCCGGTTTTGTACCGTCTCCAGATACATGAGTCACGCAGTCACCGTTGCCAACTTTTAGATTCTAAACTGGTCAAGGAGCACTTAAAATGTTCATCACTTTTATCAATCTGAAATTGCAGACATTTATTCCTTGGTAGAAAACATTTGTATCACTCACACCCTGTGGCGGCAATTGGGTTCCAAAACGAGGGGGCCAAGGTGCAAAAGTGGCGGGGGGCAAGGACAGTTTAATTTCCCTTGGTACATAAGGTTAGCAAAGTGCAAAAGTGGCAAACAGTGGGGGCAGCTACCCCCTTCCGGCCTCGCCCCTAATCACTGCCACTGCTGACACCTGTAAAGGAGTATGAACCAATTTTCGCAAAAAGTGCCATTGTAAATATTTTGGAACTTTATGTGACTGGTGGTTGTTCTACATTAAATATTTTTTTTTGGGGGGGGGGGGTAGTGTCATTGCCTTGTAATCAAGGTGTCATGGGTTCAATACCCGGTGGAGGCACATGGTGATTCGGATTCCACTTTAAACTATAGGTCCAGTCCCAATTAGCCTAATTGTGCATAAATTGACCAAATAAATGAATCAAAGAAAGAGAGTTTCTCTCTGATGTAATTTTGCCAATTCAATAACTGAATTATTATTGTAGGCGCACCTCCTTGCAGACTGGTTTCTTCCAGGTCTTGTGTAGGTCTCTGGTTCTGAAGGCACAGGATCTGTTCTTGATAACATGTTGATCAACAATGACAATTCTAACTGGAAATTATTTAAGGCAAGCACTGTATAGAAAGAGCTGCTCATTTGCTTGCTGTTTGTGGACTTTGATGTATTAACAATCAGAGTTAGATCTATCACAGTGTTCTGCCACGTTCTTACCAAAGAGAAACTTCAAACCTCAACTTTGAAAGCTACTAAGTGTATCATGCACTTCAGTTGAGGTGATATGTATATCCAATTTCCCCAGCAAGCTGTACTGTTCCAACCACTACATGGGCTGCGTTCAAGTGACACAGTACTAGAAATGACTGAAAACAAAGCAGAGAAAATGATTAATAAAAATATAATTCATGGCATTGTAAGAGTGTAGACACAATGAAATATTTCAATAGAATTGTTAGAACATTTTGATGACTTTGTACGTTTTCTGGGTTGAATTGTATCCATCTTGTCCTAGAGAACAATTTATAAAACTACGAGCTAAAATAACTCCTAGTTCAAGCTCTGAGGAAGGGCAGAATGGTTGGGTTCACATGAGTGTTTTGCAATTCAACATCAAAAATTTGTCAGAGTTCGTTTAAAGGCCACTTTATGCTCAGAGAAGTTAATTAGGCTGAAACTACAGTTTAAAGTTGGATCTGACCCAATGTGATATGTGCTCCAACTAGGGATCAAACCCAGACCTCTTGATGGTAAAGTAAGAAGGTTACCACTACACCATTGGGGAAGCATGTAGTTTATGTAATTTGGAATTTATGGACACAATATTTGCCCTTCTTTACCACCGAATATTGTAAAGAGCAAAAATATTTGAAAATAAGCACTACACTATATAGACAAGTTCCCAGTATATGAGAGACATTTACTGGGAGGATGCAGCCTAACATGTCTAGTCATGCAGACTTGCTCATTACGTGTTTCAAATGTTTTGCATAAGTGTTATATGTAAGTAATGTGTGTTTTTAGGATTTTCAGATTTAGCCATTTTCGTTGTTAATATGTTCATTAAATCTCAAATTATTTATTTTGAAATGTATATTAACAAAATGAAAATACTAACATAACCTATATTTGAGATATTTTGAGTTCATAGAATTAAGAAAAAAATTAGGCTACGGTACCTGCCGTTTTCAGTTTTTCTTATAACATTAATATTATTGAAATGGAATATAAGTGCTCATACATAAATACAAATATACATAATCCCAAATACATATTCAGTATATAGCTGCATATTGGAAATGCCTCATATGAAATAACCTATATTATACATTTTGTATTCATAATTTACTTTCTGAATATGAGTTACTTTGTGCTTATATGGTATTGTACAACTGAACAATCCCTTTCATGTGATTAGTGATGGTGTGAATATAATGTTCAGAGATGAACAGAAGTTAATAAACAATTCAGAGATATATTGCCAAACTTAATTTTTCATTTATATTTAAAAAACTGTGAAAAAAGAAAATAAACAATTATGAACTTACGTTCTTGTAGAACAACGAGGTTTGCAAAGTGATAATCAATGCCAAAGAAGATTGGCCATGGAGAACTATCAAAAGTTTGAGTCAAATGAGTTATTACACACTTCTTGAGTGGTGTTGCATCAGGTGTCAATTTTGTGTCACATCTCTACAGTTTTCCTGTTTGGACTAATATTTTTTTCTTGTGACAACTTGGTTGTCATGTACATGGAAATAATCATCACCGCTTTGTGATTATTATTTGGCTTGTGTTATAAACTACATTTGGTATATATATTTATAAACACATATATAGTCTGTTCAGCTGTAACAAAACTTTGCTTTTCTTAAATATTCATTTTATTGCATTTATGTTTAGCATAATTAGCTTTTACTCGTTCTGTCAACAAGTGTAGTGAAGTAAGTCTTGTAAATTGTTGGCCTCTAGATAAAAAAAAAATGAGTGATAAGAAAGATTCATTTGGGAAAGAATTTACGAATACTCTCACATTTTTTATTAAATTTTGTAAAATTCATAATGTTCTCAGTCAATGTAGGGTACACATATGTAGAATTTATTTATCTTTACAGATTACATTCTTCCACATCATCGGACCATTCATCCAGCTCATAATTGTGATTTGTAGTAACAGATATCTCACATTCCCCTTCATACATTCTAAAATGATTCACTTTTATCTTGTAATGAAATATATTTTTCTTCACTTGTATATCTGTATATATTGTACATTCTTGTTAGCCTGTAGATTTATTTTTAATAGTGTTGAAAATAAATGCTGCTTTATTCAGGTTTAGTTTATTCATGAAGTAATAGATAACACTCTGTAACATGATTTTTGTTCCTGGGTAGCGAGTGTTGTTTTCTAAAGGCTTCTGACTGGAAACCATAGAAAATGCCTATTATTCCCCTCAAACGTTTTTTTTTTTGTGACCAGGACAGTGTTATATTTGAATTATACCTGTTTTCAATGAGAAAATATATGAATTCGTGTTTTTCGTTTACATAAAGAAAAAGACAAACACATATACATCAAAAGACTCTAGTTGTGAACAAAATTGTTGCAAAAGATTTAAAAATGAGTAGTTTTCCGGGATTTACGATTATACTGTACATTACTTTCACGGATCAGCCCCAAATATATTCTCCCATCATGTTCTCGTTATACTGGCCTTGGTAGCGATGTTCGAAGTCCAATATATCTTGATGGAAAACTTGACTTGCTCCTCCGAGTATGCTCCCATGTTATCCTTAAATGTATGAAGGTCAGCATCGAGGACATGAACTTTCAGGGACATCCTGCAGCCCATTTTGCCATAGTTCTTCACCAGAGTCTCAACCAGTTCCACATAGCTTTCAGACTTATAATTGCCCAAAAAGCCCTTAACCACTAAGACAAAGCTGTTCCAGCCTGCTTTTTCATTCTCGCTGAGCTCCTTGGGAAATTCTTCGCACGTCAGGAGCTTCTTTATCTGTGGGCCAACGAAGACACCAGCTTTGATCTTTGCATTAGACAGCTTATGAAAGAAGTCTTGAAGGTACTTGAAGGCTGCTGACTCCTTATCTAAAGCTTTGACAAATTGTTTGATCAGGCCCAATTTACAAGGGTTGGATAAAAAGTAATGGCAACACTGGTATAATTTTTACTTGACTGTATTGGCAGAGGAGCACGTGTTACATTCCTTCAAAGTAATCGCCCCTCATCTCTACGACCTTCTGTCACACGTATGGAAGGCGTCGTACACCGTCAGCGCATCCATCTCTGTCGATGTCCCGCAGTGACCGCCCTATAGCACGTATGATGGCTTCGCGCGTGTCGTAGTGCTTCCCGCCCAGTGGTTCCTTCATTTTGACAAAACGGTCGTAATCACACGGTCTCATACCGGTGAATACGGCGGATGTTCCAGTACCTCCCACTACCAGTTATGCAGGAGCGCAGTCACATTGTTCGCAGTGTGACACCTTGCATTGTCAAGCAGGATGATGGGACACCGTGCCGTCGCTTCCTTCTTAATGCGAGATGAAGCTGGTGTTGCAAGAAGGTGCAGAAGTAGGCTGCGTTGACCGTCTGCGTGAGAGACGTTGTTCTTCTTGCCTAAACATATTGTTAGGGCGCTTGCACTCTCGTCCTCTGCTTCAGAGCACTGCTGTTTTTGACTGAATAACATACAATCGCTCCCACTCACTATACTTCCTCATCTGACATTCCTTTATCAGCCACGAAACGCTTGTGGCGCTGTGACTCACCCCTTTCACGGGACAGCAGTGTTGCCATTACTTTTTATCCAACCCTTGTAATATGGAGTGGAGGCATTAGCACCTTCTGGGGGTCTACCAGTGGTTCCCACTTGACGTTGTTTCTTCCCTTAGAGAACTCTGTCCTCTGTGGCCAATACCTCGTGTTGTTGTGCACTTTGGTGTCTCTGTTGTCCCATAGGCAAAGATAACAAGGAAACTTGGTAAAACCGCCTTGGAGACCCATTAGAAATCCTATGACTTTGAAGTCTCCGATGACTTTCCATCCATACTCATCATATTTCAAGGTATCTAGCAATCACTTTATGCTGTTGCAATCCTCTCTGAGGTGGACTGAGTGAGTCAGTGGAAGAGACGGGTATGTATTTCCATTATGAAGAAGCACGGCTTTAAGACTTCTGGATGAACTGTCAATAAAGAGGCACCACTCACTTGGACTGAAGTCAATTCCAATTGCTTCAAACAGACCGGTGACATTGTGGCAGAAGCAGAGTCCACCTTGACTTATGAAAAAGCTGGAAAAACTTTGATGATGCTTCCTCTGATCTGTTATTTGCACAGTTTCATCTAATAAATTCCACTGCTTAAGCCTGGACGTCAAGAGTTCTGCATCGGACTTGGTGAGACCAAGATCTCTTATTAAGTCATTAAGATCTTTTTGATTGGGGTAGTATGGGTTTCTCTCCTTTGCTCGAAAATTGTAAGTATCAAGATCAATGTCTTCCTCGCTCTCTGACTTACTACTCTCACCTGAAGAGGGCAGCATTTTCTCCGGAGTAGTGGGCATGGGAAACTCAGGGCAATGTGCCACAGGGGCGATGGACGAAGGTATATTCAGATATATGATAGCTTGCGCATTCTTTCCAGTCCTATGTTTGAAAGGATCCACCATGCAAAAGTAGCAATTACTTGAGTGGTCAGTGGGTTCCTGCCAAATTCTTGGGATAGCGAACTTCATGGCTCTCTTTTCTCCTCTGTACCATCCTACAAAAGACAAAAATAAACTAATGTGTATTTTCACAACATATTTCACATATGAGATATGTAGATATACAGGGTGTGGGAAAAAAAACTTAACTGAACTTACCTGAAAGCTTGTTGCCCCTCCAAACAATACGTTACTAAGTTGTGTTAGAGGACAACTAAGGTCGAACAAAGAAGAAATTGGTGACTGTTTTTTTTTTTTTTAATGCAATCAGTGAGTAGTGTTTTCCTCAAGTTACCCCAAGCAACCAGTCATTATGGTTCTTCACCGAGCGCCTACATGAAGGACACTCACAAAGAACAAATAATAATGTCGGTCGTGTATTAGACAACGTTTTGTAACTTTATTTTCATATAAATCCACAGCCGACCTTCACGCCAAAAAAATGTATGGAGCATATGTCCCTTGAACTTCAAATTGAAGAAACAATTGTTCGTCGAATAGTGAAGGAAATTGGTGCACGCTCATACAGATTCTGCATGGAATTAAATTAAATGCAAGATCAGTGTTCCAATATGGTCCAAGATATGATAAGACGAATGGAATACATTGTCAATAATGGTGGCAGACATGTTGAACATGTAATTGTTTGATATGAAGTATACAGTATCACGCAGTTGCGTACTTCTCAGAAATAAATGAGTTCAGCTTCAGTTAAGATTTTTTTTTTGCCACACTTGTATATTTATTATGCACAAAATTATATACTTTTATTAACTTTTTCATTCAGGTGCACAACTGCACCCAAACATTGTGACTTAGGTGCACTACTATTGGTTAGGTGCACAAGCAACTTACAAAACAGGATGTACAATTCAACATTAATGTGGGTAAAAATAAAGTATAGGTATAGCAGTTTATTAACTCTCTCATGCCCATGGCAGAAAATGAAAAATATACCCTCAATGGCCACAGATTTAATATTTTCAAATTATTAATATTATATTACAAATTATATGTTAGAATATTGTAAGTTTACATATGATTTGCAAATTTTGCACATTTGTGTAACAGTTTTTGCAGTATGGTGGTGGTTCGTATATTGTACCACCACACGTCAACATGAATGATAGTCTTGAAAACACAACTTTTTTTCCCTGAGGCACAGAGGAACATTGCATGTAGAAAATTTCCATACAGTGCGTACTTGATGTTTCTTGTTACAACATGCTGCACATCATCTTCTTGTTAATCTTTCTGGCTGATGAGCTGAGTTTTGAAGGCGAACCATGCTTGGTACATAAGGCTTCTTTTTCCTTATTTCTATAACACTGATGGATTTTCTTTTCTTGGTTGCAGGTCCCTGACAGGGCTGAACTCACAAGGTCTCTGGATATCTCTTCTGAAATTTTTGAGGCTCATTTCTGTGAGCCTCAACTCTTTGTGTATTACATAAGCATTTACAACACTTGCATCAATAAAATACCAAAATATAGGATGCCACCATTTTTTACTCATCGTATCAATTTCGTAGGTTCCTTTCAGCTGGTCGAACTTGTCAACACAGTTCATATTGCTGTTATAATCAAATAGTGCTTTAGGACAAGCGACTTTAATCTGTGTCCCATCTTTTTCTTTTCTGACTACTTCAGATGTTTTTGTTGGATCATGGAAGTTTGAAACTATATGGACACTTCGTTTGTCTTTCCATTTCATCATGGCCAGGCCTGTGTTACTTGTAGCCCTGTCATATTCACCTCTTTTCATGTCCTTATCGAATTTGAGAATTTGAAGGTTCTTTCTGGTTCACTTTCAAATCTTCTAGAAGATGTACACTTGTAAAATAATTGTCAACATAAAGCTTGCGGTCTTTATGGTGTAGGTTTGCAACAAGGTTTTTCACGACTCTTGCTCCTAGTTGATATTCCACGTCGTCATCCTTCTTTCCAGTATAGATTTCAAATTCGTACATGTAACCTGATTTATAGGCCAATACCCACAATTTGTGCCCTCTCTTGATTGGCTTTTTTGGCATGTACTGTTTAATTGAGGACCTTCCTTTGAATTTAATTATGAACTCGTCAACAACTTCATGTGGAGAAAAGTCTTTTTTGAAGTTTTCAGCAAGTTTGGTTATGAAAGGACGCACCTTATACAGTTTATCAAAACTTGAATTCCTTCTAGGCAGCATTGTATTGTTATCAATCAAGTGTAAATTTGATAAGAACCAATCAAAACATTCTACTGTCATGAGATTACTTATGTAACTGTCATGCAAGTCAGGAGCTGAACATCAATAGTCTCTATGACTCAGGAGGGGCTTTATTCTCATGAGGATATTAATTCCAATGAAGGTTTTCATTTCCTCTTTTGTTGTTGCAGTATATGGTTTGTTACTTTGCAAATATTTCTGTTCGGCATACAAATTAGCTTGAAAAACAGTTTCATCAATAATGTCATCTGAAATTAGAGCTTGAAACAATGTATATGGTGACAGATCACAGAATTCTTTTACACAATCACTAGGACCACTTTCAGAAGAAAACAATTGAGGCTGGAATGGACGGTGATGTTTATCCCATTTGATTTGATATCCAGATAGTCCAGGTGTTGGATCCAACTGATGATTTGTGACTGGAACTTTTGTGCAATCCTCAGCTTTTACAGAGGGTGGGCTTTCTCCTTCACAATCACTTGAATCAGAGCTCTCAACTGTTGGTGATATGGACGATTCCGGGAATTCTGGATCATCAGGACTCTCATCAGTATCGGTATCAACAGATGAGCCATCAGAAGGGATATCTTCAATGGCGCCCGCAATATCTCTTGTAGACAATGAAGATTTATAACCCTTCATGAGGAATGCTGAAATAGAATAAAATAAAATTTCTTAAAGATATTTATCGTCATCTTTCAAGAAATGGTACAAGATGTACATGTTTATTAACTTTCCTCACAAATTCATTTTCTTATGTAAGCCAATGAATAACTGTGCTGTAAACAATACAACAAAGAAAGCGTGATTTGTATTTACAAAGCTACAAGCAACTATCTACAGTAGGGAGAAAGAAAAGCTGCTTCCAGACAAAGTGAACTTTATTAATTTTGTTTTGAGCAAATGAGAATCCAATTTGCATGTTACGTGCAGTGGCGAAAAATCCTATGAGGCCAGGAGGCTGGGCCTACCCACGCCATTACTCTTTTAAAGGTGTATTTACTTATTTTGTCAAAACACATGTAATGCAATGGAAAAGTTTGGAATTTTCATTTATGATAATTACAAAAAAATTCTAACCCTGTCCAGTATACGAACTTTCCACGGAGTGAGGCACATTTGCTGGGGCCTCTTCACTTCACATTCCATCGTACGGTCGTATATGCGGGAAGCCTAATCTTACGAGTACTGTACGTATACTTATAACGTGGTTCTGAGGCCGGCCTTGCGGTGTTACCCACTAGGACGAACAGAATATCGGCAACACTGCATTTCCGCCAGGGTTGGAAATTTGTGGTGTACCGGCATTTTTTGTAAACATTAGCCTGTGTTCATGCAGAGATATTTCTATTTCATTGTACATTCTCCATATTTTGTACAAAACTTAGGTTTTCCTTCCTTTCATCGACAAGTGTAAGTGAAATTGAAAATTACGGAGTACTGTAGTTCTGACTTTGTTTTCTGGTCAGAGTGTTGATGGTCTTGTCGATTCACCCAACACCGTAGCGTAAACAGAAAGTCTAAAGAACTTATATTTGTAACGTAAGTCTTCATACCAAATTATGTAAATTAAAATGCTATCTACGCCTTATATTTACAAAGTAGTTTTACTTTCACTGAAAATATAATAATTTATTTTTATCGTGAATGGGGATTCCCTCGTTTGTTCCCTCTCTGTGAGAACTTGCCTCCTGCTTAGGACGCTACAAGGGAGCGTGTCTCGGAGCGCGAGGTTCGTGGTGGTAGAGCTTTGTTTATGATTCGTGTCATGTGCAGCGATCAGATTTATGCAAGAAGTGCTGGACTGAAATGCAAGAACAATCGAGTTCTTAATTGAGTGAAGATGTAATAATCGGTAAGGTAGGACCCACTTTTGGTCTTTCATGTTTCCTTCTTATAACAATCATTTCTAAAATGTTTTCAACTATATTTCCCTTTGCAAGTAGCAGTGGCAAGTGACAGCCAAATATTAAAAAAAATAATAATAATAAAAGTTGTTGAAACGTTATTTAATGCGTTAACACTGTCGTCGAATAGATATTACAAGCAGACATTTTTTTATGCAGCCGGCACAAGCGAAGAGGTAGGCAGTTTCGTTTATCCTGAAGGGATAACAAGAGAAGAGGGCGGTCAATGAGAGTACAATGCAAGGGAAGACTTTTCTGGGTTTAGGACAAAGAGTGTTATGGGGTTATTGCACAGGCCATGTCTGTTTCAGGTCTGGCGGAACAGGCCAGTGTTGTCACATTGGATTGGCAGAAAAGAGCTGAATTGCACCTAAAAATTGGGATTCTATTCTCTCAAGCAACTACATTTATTATAACCTGTTTATATGTTACATAGTAACCTGTCGTGTTTCCGGATCCCAAACAAGAATCCTATGTTCTATTATCACGTAAAGGTGTCTACTAACACAAGGGGTAGAACAAACTAGGATGCGAAGTATACACACTGAATGAGAGAGGTCACCTTTACTTATGTTTTTTACTTGAAAGCCCCCTGTTGGTCATCCTAACACGTTACATTGTGGTCATGACAATGTTTCCTGATCATCTTTAATTCATTCTCCATACATTCTCATCGTTACCATTAGCATAAAGTAGAACAAATTAGACGAAAATATTCAAAATTTAAATTATGTTTACTTGCACATACAGGTGTCAGAAATTCATTTATCTAGAAAGCCAAGACTGGAATAAACTACAACCATTCCTTTAGTTAGACAACAGATAACAATGGTGTTTTCCTCGGTGTGAGGAAGTCTTGCTAAAAAAACTAAGTTGGCACCAGTAGAACGTACCAAACTGACAGTCGCTGAAAGTGCGAAATTCTGTTGTCTGCTCATGGCACAAACGTCAGACTGACCCAAAAATTATGGGGGGTTCTAGCCCTTTTCACCTCAATTGCAAAATAAATAAATAAATTTAGAAAAAAAGTTATGAAGAATTGACAGCAGGTCTCGAGCACTATTCGTTGGATTTTTGCGATGTCCCATGATTGGTAGTTCTTTCTGGAGGTGTGTGCATAAATCACGGGTTGAAAAAATACAAACAAATAAAAAAACGAAATGAACAAAATTTAGATCGATGACATCTGGTGGGCGGGAGGAGAACGCCTAAGACATCATTATCGTATTGATGGCCGGTAACAACACTTTTGAAAACGTTACGCCACAGGCAAGTAAAGATGCGGCCTGGAGAGACATTGAACCACTCTCCGTGACATAACCCCCCTCCCTTTCTTTTTACATATTTAAGCAACTAATGGAAATTATCGCACTTTTGTGCCTACCCTGCTAGGAACTCTACGCTTCGCCACTGGTTATGTGCATTGGTGTCAACCAATGTAGTGTGTGGTGCAATGGTGGAACCAGGTGGTGAAACACAACAGGTAACCCACACAATAGCAAAGGACTGTAAATCCTTAGGATCTGAAGACTATGTTGTGTTATTGAGTGGTACAAATGATGTGTCCAAAAATCAAGGTCAGAATGTTGTAAGCACAATTAAACACACCTTGAAACAACTAACCCATACAAATGTCATCGTATGCAATGTCCCATTTCATCATGACCTAATAAGTACCTCTTGCAGGGTGGCGACAAACAAAGTAAGGGAATTTAAGGTGTCAAAAAAAAAGTCAGGGAAATGTCAGGGAATTTTGTCTCGTGTTTTTTAAGATATTGTTATGGAACTCTGCACAGGAACAGGTAATCTTCTTGGTAAGTTTCAGCCTCAACTTTTAGGCCCCTTTTATGCACAACACAACCACGGCACCAGAAACCAGTGATTGCAGGAGGGGAGTGGGGGTAGAGAAAGAGAAATTTCCAGTAGGGCAGAAAAATGTGTTAAGCCTCTAAATATTACGTGGAAAATGCATTTAATTATAATTTTTTATTGTCCGTATGGGAGTAGTAAGGGGACAGAACTGTCAACAGATGGAGGGGATGGGATGGGAGTGGGTGGCGCCATCCAATAGTTGTCGGACATCGTAGTAAGGTATTTTGTTGGACAAACTAAAGGAACCTGGAAACAAATAGGCTCCATTATTACATACGATTTTTGTCAAATATCGCCACCCGACAAAGTATCTCACTACAACATGCGACAGAAATTGCATGCATGGCACTCTTATGGAATTGATTTTTGTTGGATGTCTTCGGACTGCAACATCCAACAAAAATTGCATGCATAAACAAGAAGAGCTTCAGACTGCAAATATGCTGCTGAAATTTTATTTCTCTTCTGGCTCACTTCACCTTATTTAATGTAGCAGTGCTTACGAAGGTATTCTTTCATCATCCTGACGTATTACTGGTTTCACACAAGTTAACACGTTTACAGTGACATTGTACTATTCTTAGATATCAAAACGAATCCAACAAAATGGGATATACATATATTGAATAGTATCACGAAAAACTGAAACATAAATCTGCATTGGTGAACGTTATAAAAATTTGACAAGTGCATGCTCCCAACCTCAAATTTACTGCAACACTAGTATTGGAATGAAATTAACGCCACTCTCTGTCCTGTCTGTTTCAACTCGTGAGAGATGAAGATAATGTCCAATATTATGAAATAAAATACTAATAATAAATACGTAAATATTTTAATATCATATTTACTAGAATCATTCAATCATCCAAAGCATATCACTTTCTTCAAAAATTGACTTTTCTCTACCAGCCCTGCTAATTTTCACTTTTCATCTACTGATTTATGCGAGGGGTGCCCAGAAAGTAATTTCCAATTAGTAGGGACCTTGATTTTTCGCAAACGTGAAAACCGTGAAAAATGTTAATTGCTGTGAAATTGTGTTTATGAATGTGCAGTGATGTCTGGACACATTTTTCGCCCATGAGAGATTTTTTTTAAAAAAATGTCCTAAAACAATGAAAAATTCCATGAAACCCAACATTCTTGTCTTTTCTAGGCTTAAAGAAACAAAATGTGCCATATTTGTGTACATAGAACGTGCAACTTTTCAAACATTTTATTCAAGGGTGAACTATAATGCTTGTTATACATGGAATAATTCCGACAGCCACATTAAATCATGTATTTCCCACGTTTTTTTCAACTTCTATAAAAACAGTTTGCATCACAGAGCAAAGTGGCAGGCTTCTAACAGGAGATCGAGTGCGTATCTACCATCACAAGGGAGTCACATCATCAGTATTTGTCGCGCGAGATGTGTTTTCAATTACCAAGCTAAGTGCGCACCATCGGCATTTGTTGAGCTAGAAATAATGGAGCTCAGTTGTTAGGACATCTGACTAACATGCGAGAGACCCAGGGTCGATCCCTTGTGGTGGAGAACCGGGATGTTTTCCACCTGTTCAAACTGCTCCGGTGCCCACCCAGCGTCGTCGTATCAAGCAGGTACCCAGAGGAAACTTTGGGAGTAAAGGTAGCCAGGAGCGTGGTGCTGATCACATCACCCCCACCTTCGGCCGTGATCAAGAAAGTGTGGGGTCATAACTCCACACCCCCTAGATGCCTTCATGGCTTGGTGCTAAGCACAGGGAGCACTTTAATTTTACTTCCTCAAAAATCTGTTCCAACATATCAAACTGTCACAAAAATACGTAGACCATGTGACCTACAATTTAAAACAATAGTTTAAAAGCACAATGGAAGTATTAAGTTTTGGTATATTTGGCAGAAAAGTGTTCTAAAACAAAAACGCGAATTTTGGGAAACTTAAAACTAACAAGTCAAAAAAAGATAATGCCAATTTTTGGTGCCATAATATATCGGTATCTGTCATGTGACATTGATTGATTGAAAATTTTTGGGTGCCACTTAGTCATTATGCACCCTTCAGTATATACGGGGAAAATTCTATTATCTAAAACCTTTAACTTAAAATTAAAACTGGGGTATGGAAAATAACTTTCCTAAAATAACTTCCAAGATATCAAACTCTCGCGAAGAGGCATAGGCCACGTGACTTACAATTTGAAACAGTAGTTTAAAAACACCATGAAGGTATAATTTCAGGTATTTGCCAGAAAATGCTCTAAAATGAAAATGTGAATTTTGAGAAAAATAACACCGAATAGTAAAAAATAAAAAAATACACCAATTTGAAAAGAAAATGAAGGTCCTTACCGATTAGGCATAAATAAAACAAGAACATCAGTAGTAATTTATTGCATTAGTAACAGTGAGTTCTAACCTAATTTTCAGCATAATCACCAACGTTGTTCTGACATTGTCACTAAATTTTGTATGCCCATGGCATATGTGTCTGACAGCAAAGACTGGAACTATCTCTACTGCAGGATAGCTGTCAAATCTTTGTCCTGCCAGAAACCTCTTCAGTTGAACAAGGAGATGAAACTCGGTACGTAAGGCCAGGGCTGTATAGGGAGTGGTCCAAGATATCTCACCTGAAGTGATGCAAAGGGCTCGCGTGTACACCATCGTCTGACCATACTATCACTCACGACGTCTGGTCTGCACACCAAACACGATTACTGGTGGCTCTGTGTCAAATTCTGAGAGTGCAAAAATCAAAAATCGCAGTTGGTGGGAGACTGTATGAGAACTGCAATCTTTAACCTAGAACTGTCCTAAAATGGCAGCATTAACGACTGTACTAGATTACAGCTACATGCCACTTCTTCCTGCCCACATGTGTGTGTCGCTCTCCGGCCACTAGTGCTGCGTGCAGGCACCATTGGACCTTTTTAAAGGACGCCCCTCGAATATGAACTTTCAGAAGCTGTTATTAACAGTGTGTTCCTTGTTTAATGTTTGGTTAACTAAATCAGGTACCTATACAATGCAATTCTATAAATTGCTTGGTTAAATTTCTAATGCCTACATACCCTTTTCGTCAGCAATAATGGTATAACTGCATGTTGTCAGTTTCACAGTACTTCATTTGAATATACTGTACTCGAGCAGAAATCCCATTGATAATGTAAGGAAATATGACACTTTATTTTGTACAATTCAATTGTTTCACTCATATTCAAGAGTTAAGTTGTTTGCTTTACGGAGAAGAGAGAAGTAGCTTTATGCATCAAAAAATGAGTCTGCACTCATGATTCTTGCAATCGGTGGGTTCCAAACCTCAGTGGAAATATCAACATATAATACCGAGAATGGATAAGGAGACTGATAAATTACAAAATGTATTTCTTAATCACCCTTCACTCTAATCTCATTTAATCGTAACTTTATAGATAATAAAGTATTTTATTTTAAACTTACTGTGTATGATAAAATTCCGTAATCCTTCCCTAGCTTATAACGGTCAAATATTGAGTAACAGGTAATTAATCTAATTGCCCGTTATTAAGAATTAATTACAATTGGTAGTATTAAAATCATCACGAATAAAGGTGTCTAGCGACTGCCTTAGCCAACACTAACTTGCTCAACCACCGTTTTTCACCCGAATCCGGATTTACATGCATTCATATGGGAAATAGCAGGAAAAGTGCAACTTCTAAACCAATGGACCGAATTGGATGAGATTTTAACCAGCGGAAGACCACATCATGAAAGTACTGATTCCAAGATTTGAGCCTAATCAGAACAGAAGTACGGGAGTTATGAATTATTAAAGATCCATCGCTGTATTCAATGGGAGACGGTATCCTGGTGAGATGGCTCTTTCTGAACGTGTCGAACACAATAGCCAAGGATTTAGCCTAATCTCTGCATGAGGGGCTGCTACCAGAGGTTAAGGACCAGAGTGAGCGTTGACCAGGACTAGTTTTGCCTAGAATCGCCACCAGAGTGTGAGCTACGCGCGACCTAGCTGCGAGTCACAATCGGACCCGTGGTCTGGATTTGTTTTTCCTCGAGTGAGTGTTTTAGAGCCATGGAGTAGAGCAGAGTAGAACCAGGGGGTCGTTTTCTCCCTCGCCATCAACGCATTTGTGCACATACGTGTGGTTATGTGAGAATAACGCCAGACACATCCACCTGTGTCAATCGTCCGAAACAACGTCCGGAGTAGCAGAAGGTAATAACAAATTGATAGAAAAGTTAATACCAAAGTGCATAACAGCCAATACTAAAGTTAATAACATTTGATATCCATGTGTGTCCATGTGAAACCGCGGATGGCTCATCGCGTATGTTCGTCTCATCGCTCAAGCCACGTATCTCTACTTACGAGTGACCGCGAAGGACTGACCTATTACTGTGCTAGTTGTCGTATGGAGTCGACAGTGTACGTGTACCGTCATGGACGTCCCTGCGAAGTGAACAAGTGAAGCCAGGACCTGATGATGCCAGATGGAGCTGCCAACTGATCCACTTTCGCCAACCAAGATAACAGCGAAGTACAACGCTGGAGTGTGGACGTCTTCCAAAACTGTAGGACCACTTTCACCCGACCCAGGTCAGAGGGAATGCAGCGAAGGTAAGATCTAACCATGTGCGTGTGTGAGAGAGATGATGCCAATCTACCGCGAATCTGAGTAAATCAAATCATTGCATAACTTAAATCAGTGCTATGGCATACCTAGACATCGTTATTCCAGCGGACAATCAAAGTTATAGATCAGAGTTTATGTTAACAGCTAAACAATAGTTCATTGAAACATATTTGTACCTTCTGAAAAGATAAAAGGGTTCCCACAAAGAACAATTATTCACATTATACTTAAAATCCTAATCGGTAAATTGTAAAAGGCAATGTAGCCAAGAAATAGCATGAGTATAGTCAAAGTATTAGTTGATCTAACCTTTGTAATTGTCATATTGTCGCAATATGCCATGGCATGAGTGAATGAATGAGAGAGAGAGAGAAAGAGGGCAAGATGTACTGTTTATTTATATGTGTTTTAATATATGTGTATATTCTGAACCACCGTAGTATTATGTAACGTCATTTCAGGTACTTGAAAACAAATCCTCCTAGGTTTATTCTCGGTAACTCCGACTGTAGGCACTTATCCTGACCGTATTATAATTCATGTAATGTTTAATCCGCGTGACAGGTGTCATGGGGAGCGATTCTGCGTTGTTGCATTGCTTAGTTCAGTTTAGGTAATTAAGTGTGTAAGCTTGTGAATTGCAATAATTTTCCAAATTCACTATTTTGTAGTTTGAATTCAAATCATAGAGAATAGAGAAATGAAGTCAATTTGATAGAAGATAATATTGATACTCAACAAATCCATACCTAGATCTGTATGAGTTTATTATTTCCATTTGCAAAAACATCGATTAGTTTAGTTTGTAATTGTCAGGGAAAAATGTAAATTTTGTCCTGGAAAATCTGGAAATGTCAGGGAATTTCATTTCTGCTTGTTTGTAGCCACCCTGCTCTTGTGTAAATAGTGCAGTAAAAGAAGTAAACAATCAACTGGAATCAATGTGCAAGAGATTCAGGAATGTGAAATTGCTGAAACTCGACATGGCAAATAGAAATCTACACACAGAACATGGTCTATATTTTAACAAGAAGGGAAAGCTCTACATTACTCAGTGTTTAGTTAACTTGTGCAATGGAAATACCTTCCCAGTTCAACATAGCATACCACTCAAATGGAAATCAAGTCAAGAAAGTAAGGAGAATGGCATAAACCAAATGGAAATTGAGGAGCAAACACATTCTTCCATGGTAGAAGTACAATCTGAAAACAGGGATTGTGCTATAATCAGTGATGACACCAAAGATAGCAGTGAAAAGTGTAGTGAAAAAGTGAATGCTCCAAGTGTACGGTCATCTCAACGGAAGAAGTGTACACCCAGTAAACTGAAAAACGATTTTTTATTGTAAGTGTTAAGCATACATGTGATAACCAAGTGCCCAATAAAAACAGATTGCCAAACCAAGAAGGAATGATTACAGTTCTGCATAACAATGTGCAGAGCATTTCTAACAAAATTGACCAATTGGAAATAATGCTAAGTGAATGCACACCGGATATATTCGTAGTTACTGAACATGGTCTCAGGTCTGAAAATTATAAATTATGCACAATTACCAGTGGCGAAGCTAAGGCGTAAATACTGTGTAGGCTGAAAAATCTGCTTACCTTATATTTTTTATACAGCAGGTCCATGCGTCGATTCTTGTTGGTCGCAAAAGTATCAATTACTCTTTCCTTGAAGCCTTGATCAATAGAAAGTTCTTTAATAGGGGGTATCGAAAAAAGCAAATTTTTTATGATGCTTTTGGGGTAGAGCAGAAAAGTTGCCTCTATACATAAGTAACTTCTGTTCAAAATTTCACCACCCTAGGATAATGTCTTCTGTTCTGGCAAGGGACGTGAAATTTCAAAAATTTAGTAAAATCGGCAATTTTTTTTTTAATTTTTTTTTCAAATTTCACAGCACTTTGCGGTAGTGTGCAAAAGTTGCACCTATGTATGGTTAATTACAGTGCAAAATTTGGCGCCCCACGGACAATATGTTCTGTTCTGGCAAGGAGCCTGAAATTACCCAAAAATCGACAAATACACTGTTTTTTCATTATTTAACTAACATTTATTAAACATAAACCAGAATTGTCATACACTCGCATACTATTAGATATAAGAATTAACAAATAAGTATTCAAAATTAAAAGTACGAAAATGTGTGTCTTGTAGGTAATAATAATGTAAAATATGTGTCTTTAGGTTTTGTACTGTCTCTTGCACCAAAATTCAGGCATGGCCTTTCTCGATTTCAGAGTGCAGCGAATAAATCCATCCCGTTTTTTATGACCACACACTTTCTTTGAGGCCTCCGTAACAAATTTTACTGTTCTTTCCACAGCTTGTGTGTGGCATGGGAACTTTGTAAAAGTCCAGTCAATTGGTATTGGTTCTTTCAGCATACTTTTCAAATCTTCTGTAGTCACATCATTCAGTATTGGTGGTGGAGTTACTTCGCTGGACGACCAGTCAATTAGTTCGATATAGTCGTTTGCTTCGAAGTTTATTTTTGGAATATTGAACTTTCTAATCCCAACGTGTCCAACCGTCTCACATGATTCTTGTGCTTTTATGACTCTTCGAATGCCAAGGGCTCTGATATGTGTTCTCTTATCAGTCAGCATCGCGAGCAGAATGTTTTCTGGAGATGCGAAGTAAGCATTCCGAGAAATCACTGGGTCGATGACGTTGCGGTTAACTTGATCCAAGTATCTGGATGACTGAATGAAATGGTAAAGATGCCGAGCTCCATCCTTAATTGAATGATGGATTTTGATGCGGAACCAAGATGGCACATACACCCTGATAACGAACTCTATTATGGTACGTAAGTTGTCTGTGGTTCCGTGGTGGAAACATACAGTCTTAATATCCTGTTGGCTGTTGTCAACCAGCGGGACATGTTTAGGGGACCTGGATCGCGCTTAGCAAGACCTGGAGGACACATGGCTGAGCTAACGGCGAGAGCAATATCCCTCAGATACTTCTGGTCCTTACTCAAAGTGGATATATCATCTGATGGCAAGGAGCAAGCAGCTCACACGCCTTCAAAGATTTTCCAATGCAACCAGTGTAGGAATTGGGTCCGGAGGTGGGACCATCGAGGGACTCGAACAAGTGGCGGAGAGGCAATTCGTTGAAATGTAGTTGACAAACAGCCCATTGCACAGCTCTCCCGATCTTCAGTTCAAGACAACGCAATACCCCATTGTGAACTCCAGTATTTACGACCGTTCCATCACACCCTAGAACAAGAATATGGTTTAAACCTCCAGGCACTTCTGCTGTGATATAGTCGTAAATACTTTCAGCAATGGCCAGACTTGATCCTGAAGCTGGTGTAACATGACCAACGTAGCTAGATCCTGGTTGTTTCACCAAGGAATAGTGTTCCTCTACAATTGTTCTTTGGTAGTATTTATCATCCTCCTTTTCTGTTGACAATGTTTTGTTTCGTCGGCCATCGAAGTAAAGACCTGTTAAATGATCATTGTCAATGTCCGAACTCTCACTTTTAAGCTCTTGCATGGTTCGATACCTTTCTCTAGCAATTTTGTTGTTATCAATCACTAAAGATGTATCCGATTCAAAGACTAGGCCTACGTCGTGCAGAACGCTAGAAGCTATGGCAGCCGTGGCTTGAAGCGATACCCCAAATCTTTGGCTTATTAAGTCGGTATTTGAAAGTTTCTTTCGCATTTGCGAAGAGGATGAAGTCGACGGTCCGGGATTGTAGTCGTAGTCATCAGGTTCAGGTTCCTTATCCTCGTCCATTGCCTCATCATCTTCTAATAACGTTGATGTTGATGAGAGCTCATCACCATCAGGCTGCCATGAGCAGGACACAGTAGATTTAGAACTACGAAGGAATTTTTTTGTCTTCCTTTCAGCATGTGGTTTCTTGCAAATCGAGCGATCCAATGCACATTAGGCGCTTTGTTCTCTGATCAGCAAGAAATGTCTGTTCCTTAAAGGGGACCTTGGATTCCTTCGGGCAATTGCAGTCTGTAAACGTGGAGCACTTACAAGCTGCTATATAAAAAAGAAAGCATGATTCTTCTTTAAACTTCTCCACCCTTGCTTTAGTTGCCATGCTTTTCTCTATTCTTTTATAAACAGCCTTGATATCGATATATTTCTTATGATATGCATGAGTCATATCAAGGACACGTTTCTTTGAAACTGTCGGAATGGAAGCATCAGAATACAGCATTTGCAGCTTTACACAAACTTGCTCTGCGATGTAAGAAAATGCGGGTTCCTTGTTACCAGTTGTTTCAGATCCAAGACGCCACCTTTCGTAAATGCAGCATTTAATAACATCCTCTTTTGTTGGAAACATCCCAGCAAAATCTGTCGGTGATCCGAAAATTGGGCAGTCTAATGCTCCTCGCTTTGAAAATTTTGAAGATTTTGCCATGTTTTGTTGCTCACTGCTAGCTCAGTTCACGACCTGTAACAAAAAAAGATTAATAATTAATAATCATTAATTAATAATCATTAATTAGTGGTTAATGATAATCTGGAAAATCTGCTGCTAACATAATTGTTAATAAATCATATTTATATCTAAAAGTATAATGAAAAAACAGTGTATTTGTCGATTTTTGGGTAATTTCAGGCTCCTTGCCAGAACAGAACATATTGTCCGTGGGGCGCCAAATTTTGCACTGTAATTAACCATACATAGGTGCAACTTTTGCACACTACCGCAAAGTGCTGTGAAATTTGAAAAAAAAATTCAAAAAAAAAAAATTGCCGATTTTACTAAATTTTTGAAATTTCACGTCCCTTGCCAGTAGATAGTAATTGTATGTTCCAGCACAACCCTGATTTTTTGACCTCTAAGAAAATCGCACCAAAACCTCAAAAACTCACTATCTCTCCACGTTCCGTGCCTCATTTATTGCGCTGACGATGTTTCACAGCGCAGAAAAGCCGGTACGAGAAAATACACTTTCTCATCCTTGAAGTACGAATGCGCCTTATCGCAATTTTCCAAGTCCGGGGACCATGTTTATATATCGTGACCTTTGTAAACCTCTCGGGAACGATGTGCCACACACGCACACACACGCGCCTCTCATTATTTCTGTATTGTGACGCAAGCAAACAAACAAAACAATAATAATTGTTTTTTAGGATTCCTGGCCCCTATAACCCCGCCAGGGTACGTGGTGGCGAAATCGTCACTAGTTTGGATTTGTATTGCGAATGTTGCCAGAAATTTAATCAACGTTGTTCGTTCTCGATGCTGGAATCTTACGTAGATTATTCCATGAAAAACAAACTGATAATCCTGTGCGAAGCCCCCAAAGCATTCACGCAATTTTTGATGTTTGCGTGGATAGCGACGCTCGGTCGAACGAATCTTTCAACCCCTATAGAGAAATTGTGTTCCATCGCTCAACGTAACGTCTTCATCACCGACCAAACGCTTTCGAACGATCCAAATTTTCTGCAAAACGTTCGAGAACGAATTCCAAAATATCGAATGTCGCTCGAGAATGGGAGAGAAAAATTGAAATCGATTTTCGATTCGATGAGAGCATCACCCCAAACATTAACCATTCCGGAGCTTGCACAGCAAGAACCCGAACGTTCGTCCAAGATGGAATTGTTTTCGCACAACGTGCGAAGCATCTTGCAAGCGTTTCCGAAACTATCGTCGTTGAACGACGCAACTTTAGAGGCGATATGTGCAAGTGATGCGGAAATCGAACGTTCGTGGCTTCGAAACCTCACTTGCTTTTTCTGCTCCGAACCTGCATATTGGAGCGATTCGCAATTTCGCTCGCAAGCTTTGTCTTTCTTGCAAGCGTGTGTGCTCGATTGGGGAACAATGTTATTTTTTCGAGGGCGCAAGAAATAATTGCCGTACTGCCCATGCTACCCGCTTCGACAACCCCCCCGTCGCCGCCGCAACAACGGCAACTCCTCCCCGAACCCATTCAGCTTGCATCCTCTTCCACCCGAAGAGATTCTATTTTTTCTGCCTCCACGGTCATGAACGAAGAATCCACCACATCCCCGATAACGATCCAATCAGAGGAGGATGCGGTGGAAGCGAGCCCAACAACAACCGCTTTGGAAGATTACCTATCCACATTATGCTCGACCAAAAAAGCTGCATTGTTGCACGTGGAATTTTTCAACCTTCTCGCGTATTATTTTTATGGAATCACAAGCACGAAACAAGTGGATGCTTTGTTTCAGGCATGGTTGAGTTTCGTGCTGGTTCTCGCAGAGCGGAGCCACCCGTTTCTCACGCAATTAGAGTTTGGCCAAACCCCTTTGGGATCGAAACAAAAAAAACGCTCGTCAACTTGCTGTTTTGGAATTTTAAACCACATCACCCCTGACGGGCGTGGAAGAGGCCGAGGAAATGATCGACAACATGCATGGGTGGAACTGTCAACGACCGTTCATTGCCATTTGTTCCCCAGGATATTGTGTGCATCAACAAAAAAGTCTTTTGTTGAAAAAAAAGTATAGCATTGTTTGTTGTACCAGGGTAACACACACACACACACACACATACACACACACCCCCCCCCACACACACACACACACACACACACATGCATGAGTGAATCGGTCAACGGGGGTTCATTGACTATAGCGCTCATTGTGCTTTAACCAATAGGGGTCGCGTGGGGTGGGGTTCCTATATAACGTACCAGTTTCTCCTTTTGTACATCATTATCATAGTGAACGTCAATCGTGGCAGTTCAGTATTCTTAATTGTTTGTCTGATAGTATACATATATATCATCGTGGAAGTTTTAGTGAGCTACAAGTTTTTTTTAAGTCTCTCTATCTCTTTTGAAAGGTAAGTTCTTTTTTTTCAAGTGTGTTTTATTTTGTTTTCACGATATATATTTATTTTGTTTTGCGTCTGACACACACACATATTCAAAGGAGTCATAAAAATTGACACACACCTCCTACAACAGTGCACACACTGTTCGCGTCTAATATATATATGCACTTGTGGAAGGAAAAATGTCTAGCATTTTTTTTTTATCTATTTTTTTTCCTTCTGTTTCAGTGTGCTTTCCCCTACCACCACCACCAACCCAAAACATTTCTCTGTATATATAAATAACAGAGAAAAATGGAACCGCAACCAGGCCCCTCCGGTCTTTGCGGTAAAATGACGGCATGTCGCAACTGTGGAAAATTAATTTCGAAATCGAACATCTCAAAGCATTTGAAAAAATGTCGTCTACCGGAACATGATGTCGTCCCCCCGTCAAAGAAATCTGGCATTGATGCGCATGAAGGCGGTGCTTTGAATAAAAGTGCACGCATCATGACGTATAAATCTGGAAGTGACGAAAAGTGTGACTCGAGCACCTTCCTCGACAATGTGAAATCTCTGGTAGTTGATAAATTACGGGATTGCCTCATTAATGTTGCAGTTAAAATTCATCTCGTCTTGACCCTGCTGTATGAGAAAGTTGTCTCGTCCGAGACAAGCACTTTCAGCTTTTACGTAGGGTGCGAAGGCTTACATGAGGGCAATCACGACGATCTTGACGAAATTGTGACACGGCTTTTTGAGCATCTGGGAGAAAAACAAGAAGCGTTTGAAGGACGCGGAAGTGGATGGAGTCTTTGCGGTCGCAGCCACATGTTACAGCTTCGAGTGTGCAACTTCAACCCCTTACGCAGCGCTCAAAAAAAAAAAAAAAAATGTTGCACCAGACATTAAAAAAAATGCAGTGTTAAACATAGAAAGTAATGATGCGAAGAGTTTCTTATGGTCTGTCATCGCCGCATTACACCCAGCTAATAATAACCCCCAACGCCTGTCCAATTACAGACGATACGAGAGGAAATACAAGAATGTAATGCAAGGAATTTCCTATCCTGTGGAGCTGAACAACATAGATCATTTTATAAAACAACATCGAGAAATAAAAGGAGAAAATATTGATATTTCTGTATTCGGGGTTGACGATTGCGGCGACATTTGTGTGTTAAGACCTGCGAGAAGCCAGAATAATGTAATTCGACTCTTGCTTGTAGATGGCCGTTACAGTTTGATACGGAATTTTTCTCGATTACTCGGAAGACAGATGAGCAAGCATTGCAATAAGATTGAAATTTGCGATCGATGTTTGAGAATTTTTCGCGAGGGAAAGAAGATGAAAGAACAGCACAAGTGTTTTGGCTCCGTGAATGCAGAACCCGAAGATGTCATGCCGGAACCCGGAACCAAGATGAAATTTCAGAAACACCAGGCTCTTCTCCACCATCCCGTCGTCCTTTATGCCGACTTTGAAAGCTTCCAAGTTCCCATGACGTCTTGCAACCCTGATCCCTCTACCTCAAGCACAATACAAATTTTTCACCACGAGCCTTGCAGTTTCTCCATCTACGGAGAAAAATTAAATGATGTCATCTTGTATTGCGGACCCGATGCGGCAAAAAATTTTGTTAAGAAGATAGCGGAATGCGCAAGAGAACTTGCACCCAGCCTGAAAGGCTCTTACGTTTCTCCACCTGCTCTGACAACGGAACAACAACGGAGACATGACACGGCGACAAGATGCGCGGAGTGTAACCAGGCTTTCACCCCCGAAAATCACAAGGTCGTACACCATGACCATCAGAATGGATTATTCCTGAACACCATCTGTAATTCGTGCAATCTTAAAATTAAGGAGTCGCATTTTGTTGCCGTGTTTCTGCATTACACGGAAAAATATGATACGCATCTGTTCATCAAAGAATCAGCATCATCCCTAGAACGAGCGAGAAGTATATTGCAGTAAGAGTGTGGATCCCTCTCGAAGAAGGAGGAAGTGTGGAAGTTAGACTCCTGGACTCTTACAATTTCCTGTCCTCCAGCCTCGCCACCCTTGCATCTCAACTTGGCGACGAAGATCTTGTGGCCACCAAGCAAATGTTTTCGGGAGATGAGAATTTGAATCTGTTGCGTCGCAAGGGCGTCTACTCCTACGAGTACGTCAACGATTTCGACAAATTTGACGAGACGGAACTTCCACCCCGGGAGGCATTTTATTCTCATCTCACGGAGGACGTCTGTTCCGAAGAGGACTACGAACACGCTCGTAGTGTGTGGACGGCCTTCAATTGCCAAACTTTTCGCGACTATCACGATCTCTATCTCAAATTGGACGTGACACTTCTCATGGATATTTTCGAGTCGTTTCGCAAGAGGTGCATCTCGATCTACAAGTTGGATCCTGCATATTTTTTCACGACGCCGGGATTGACTTGGGAATCTATGATGAAATACACCAACGTGGAACTGGGTCTCATCGCAGAGAAAGAACAGTATGCCTTCATGGAGAGTGCGATACGCGGTGGCATCGTCCAATGCCCTCAACGCCATGCTCAGGCAAACATTCCTCATACGCCTGGTTACGATGCATCGAAGCCCAACACCTACATTGTCTACTGGGATGTCAACAACTTGTACGGCCATTCCATGTCCCAGTGTCTTCCCATCAGCGACTACGCATGGATGACCGAAGAGGAACTCTCCTGCGAGGATTTTCTCAACTGGACCGAAAATAACGAATGGGGCTGTTTCTTGGAAGTGGATCTCGATTATCCCGAAACGCTTCACGAGAAACATCACGGATTGGCCCTGGCCCCCACCAAAGAGAAGCCACCTGGAGGACAGGAGCCAAAACTGATACTAAGCATGGAGAACAAGCGGAATTACGTTCTGCACTACCGACTCCTCCAATTTTACGTGAGTCACGGCTTGCAGCTGAAGAAAGTACATAGAGGATTGAAGTTCCGACAGAGCAAGTGGCTCGAACCGTACATAGCCGAGAACACGCAACGCAGAGCGCAATCAACATCGCCTGCAGACAAGGATCTGTACAAACTATTTAACAACGCCATCTACGGCAAGACGATGGAGAACGTGCGCAATTACATCGACGCAACGTTGGTCACGGACGAAAAGAAATTCGAGAAGATCGTCGCGTCCCCCTACTTCAAAAACTTCACCATTTTCGACGATAATCTGATATTCGTCGAGAAGAACAAGAAGCAAGTGATGCTCAACAAGCCGATTGCCATAGGTGCCACCGTCCTTGAACTCTCTAAATTGCACATGTACCAATCGTACTACGATCAGTTTCAACCCTTTTATAGAGATAACATTGAAATATGTTACATTGACACGGATAGCTTCGTTTTTCTAATCCAAACACCAAGCGTCGAACATGATCTGAGTTCGATAAAGCATCTTTTTGATTTTAGCAACTTACCATCAGGCCATCACTTGCATTCGACAGTAAATAAAATGACCATAGGAAAGTTCAAAGACGAAGCGGCTGGTAATTACATCAGCGAATTTGCGGGGCTTCGTGCCAAAATGTACTGCGTCAAGATTGCAAAAGAAAAAGAGATCAAGAAAGCGAAAGGGGTAGGAAAAATAAGTACCAGTAAATTTAGCATGAAAGACTACAAAGAATGCCTGTTTCAAGGTAAAAGAAAACTTAGCACCGATCATCGCATTGCGAATAAATTACACGAACTATATACGACGCGCGTAACCAAGGTAGCACTGGATGCCAGAGACAACAGGTTACGTGTTCTTGATTGTCAAATCCACACGAGAGAGTGGGGCCACTGCAATGGAAGCGACCAATGTGACGTGTGTTAACTGTAACCCCATAGCCATGAAGTCCGCTGTCTTTTGCCATTCTCCAAAAACATACGGAGGAAAAGAGGAAGGGGCCTCAGGCGATGAAAAGTTGGAAGTCGTTATTATGTCGTTAAGCTCGCTCTAAACGAGGCCTCATTAAATTCAACTCTTACTTTTTTTTCCTTCATCGTGATCTAATGACATAATTACATGTTCGAGTCTTTTGAATTGCATCGCCGCAGATAAAATCTTCTCTTTTCTTTATTCGATCTACAAAGGGGCACACCATGTAGAAATTTTATTTAAAATAACTACCAAGGGACAATGAATCTTTTTTGGCTTCCGAAAACAGATCAACATGGAGACTGTACACCGCACAACAGATCTACCTTCCATGTTAACTAAACTCAACGGTCTACTGATCGTTCACCTTAACAGCATTTGGACGAAATTAGATGAGGACGTGGGTAAAACCTTTTATGTCTTCAATAACAATTTACACTTTTATGAAATTCCGATCGACGGGAAACTTCGGATCACCGTGAATCCGGAGAACGAAGGGCGAAAAATCAAAATTTCTAGCGGCAAGAACATTTTTCGAATGAAGCACGACAAGGTACTTTCTAACGTGGCGTACGATGTTTCTGCAGGCGATTGTCTTTACGTGGAACTCCTAGGAGATTACGACAAACTCATTCCTCTCTTCGTAGAATTACGAATCGTCTATCCTATTATAAATAACCGTTAACAAAATGCCTAACGACATTTTCGGCCACACCAAGCGTGTAGACCATGCAGAAGAGATTCTCATGTTGGATATTCGAGTTAGAAAATTGAGGAGCGATTTGATCGCTTTGCAGGAGACCTTAAACAAAAGTTTAGAGTCAGAGATCGCTACGCTCCAAACGCAATGTCTCGATCCTATTCTGAAAATTGATTCCGAACTGAAAACGCTCATAAAAAATTATGTTGACGTACCTTCTTACGACAACGTTCAAAATATACAGTTGAGCGTGGATTCGCTTCAAAATGATTTGGCCAAATTACAGAAATTTCAATCGAAAGATTTGGAAAAATTGAAACTCGAAATCGAAGAACGAACTTCCGCAATTGAAAAGAATTTCTCTGAACTTCAAACCGTCGTGAAGGATATCGATGTAGAACGCTTGCATGTCGTCGTTTCCAAATTACAAGAAGAATTCACCAGCACGTTGGAAGAAATTAAATCCAAGTTACAGACTTTGGAAGATACCATGACGAACCTACCATCGTCAGACGAACTGCAGGTCATCGGTAAAAGCGTCGCGAATATAAAAATTCAATTGGAGGCTTATCAAGATTTTGAACACATTCAAACCACCATCGCTACGCTTCAGGCGTCTTTGGAGTTGATCAACGAAGAAATTAAAAATATTCACGTTCAAGCAAGCGCGTTGACGAGTATTCAAGACACGTTAAGCACGGTTCAGCAGAAGATCGAATATTTAGAAAATTTGAACGTGGAATCGAACCTTGCTCATTTTCATCACGTACTGGACAACATACAGGGTGACTTGGAATCGTTACGGACGAGTGTGCCTTCGAAGGAAGATTTGGAAAAAATGAAAACGGCAGTGACGGCATTATCCGATTCGAGCGACATCAAAAGTTCATTGAGCGATCTCGAAAGTACGGTGGCCAATCTCCCCACCTCAAAAGAATTACACGCTTTGAAAAGGAACATATCTCGAATGCTGAAACGACTAGAAACGGAAACGGCAAACGTGGAACAGATTCGAGATGAAATTACTTCGCTGGTGTCGACGCTGCCCACTTCGCAGAGCGTCGCGGATCTTCACACGCAGTTTACAGAGATGCGAAGCATCGTGAACGATCTTACCAAGAAAAGTTCGAAATTGAATCAAGTTGAGAACCTTCAGAACATTGTCGTCAACATCAGAGATCAAGTTGGAGTGCTGGAATCCACGCAGGAATCGACGCTGACCTCTTTCGGTGCCAAGTTGCAAGAACTCAACGAAAACTACAAGCAGTTGAACGTGGAAGTGAAAATCAAACCGTCATTTTCTACCGTAACGGATACCATAGTCGAGCATTTGTTGCCCATCGAAAATAAACTTGGACACGTTCACAGTAATCTGCTCAGCGTCGACACTAAAATCGCCAAATTGTTCACCTTGCAAGCCATCGAAATCAACAGCGTACCCAATCAACAGAGAATCTCCACGTTCGTCGAAGGTAACAAACTGTACATGTTACATCCTTATCATCCGTACTACAAGTTTCTCCTCGATGGCACGATTCAGATAAACGAATTTTCGTACTGGTCTCACGGCAGAAAAGCTAGCGTCCCCACCATGACGTTGATATCGAATCGTGGTGTCCAGAAAGCAGGAAACATTCCTCTGGCACGTTGGAACGAAACGCACAACATATATGAAATACACGAAGACGAAGATCTTACCGTTTTCGACGTGAGTGCCGGCGATAAGCTGATCATTCAAAACACGAGCGAGGTGCCACCCTCTTTGAATCCCATCACGCTCGTGCTTCTCTTCAAACGTAATCTCTAAAAATGTCTAGGCAAGCCATCGTCGAAGAATTGCATAAACCTGCACGCCGCAACTACAAACGGCGGTGGTGGCCAAGGGCATCGATGACCTCTGGCAAAGTGACCTCGTGGAGATGAATAGCGGCAAGTTAAAAAACGTACATAAATTGAACAAGGGCAACAAGTACCTCCTCACCGTCATAGACACATTTTCGAAATTCGCATGGGCTCTACCTTTGAAGGCGAAAACGGGAACTTGCGTCACGGAAGCATTCAAATTAATTTTTCGCGAAAGCGGCAGACGACCTAGGTTTCTGCACACGGACAAGGGGAAGGAATTCTACAATGCCACGTTCAGGCAGTTTATTCGGAAACACGACGTTCAACATTACTCGACCTTCAGTGACGTCAAAGCCAGCATCGTGGAAAGATTCAATCGCACTCTGAAATCGCGCATGTGGTCACGCTTCACGCTTCAGGGAAGCTTCAAGTGGGTCACCATTCTTTCGGAACTCGTTAACAACTATAATCACACACGGCACAGAACGATAGGCATGAAGCCAGCTGACGTTACCAAGTCCGACGAGCAGCGTTTAATTTCTACCGTTTACTGTCCAAAGTACACACCCACGACAAAAATACCTAAATACAAAATTGGAGACCTGGTGAGGGTCAGTAAATTGAAGCGAACGTTCGACAGGGGTTTCACACGAAACTCGAGCACGGAACTTTTTACCGTGGTTCGAGTTTTACCCGGGAACCGTCACACGTATATAATAAAGGACAGTGGCGGTGAAATTTTATTGGGGCGCTTCTACGAGGAGGAACTCTCTAAAACTAAATACCCCGACACGTACCTTATCGAAAAAGTTTTGCGTAAGAGAGGTGACAAACTTTTGGTGAAATGGCTGGGACTTCCGGGAACGAGTTGGATCGATTCAAACGAAGTGATTCTATGAGTACGTGGAATGTTGTGAAACGTTTACCTGATTCGGAGAGTCAAACGAAAAAAAGGAACGGCGAAAAAGTTTCCCCGATAGCATACGATGTCTGATCGTAGGACCTTCGGGGTGCGGAAAGACGACACTGCTCATTGATAATTTTATCCTCGCACCCAATTGGTTAGACTGGGAAAACAGACACCTCTACGTATTTTCGAAAAGTCTCGAACAACCGAAATACCAGCAACTTATGAAACTGTACGAGGGACTGGGCATTGCAACTTTCGCATCTGAAATCATTCCACTGGACGATTGTCTCGAGAATTCCGTTGTGGTGTTCGACGACATGATCTTGGAAAATCCAAACGAGATTCGTAATTTTTTCACTCGAGGTCGTCACAAAGGATTAGATTGTTTCTACCTGGCACAAACTTTTTCCAAGGTTCCGAAACAACTGCTACGCGATAATGCTAATTTTATTTGCTTCTTTCGACAAGACCACACCAATTTAAAACACGCACATGATGATTACGTGGGGGCTGACATGAATTACAATCTATTTTCTAAATTCTGCTCCCACTGTTGGAACAGTGACGATTTCGGATTCGTGACCATTGACATGACTCGAAAAGCAAACCATGGAAAGTATAGGAATAAAATAAACGTTTATCTAGACGTCTCAAAGGCTAACAAGAGGACAATTTCAGATTTGCAACAAGAAGAAAAAAATCCAAAAAAAAATCAAAGGTCGAGAATCTAAAAAATAAAATTTGAAAAAACGTTCTTTTTTTTCAAACGTCTGACAAGCATATATAAAATAACCATTACAACAAAGTGAGTGTTAGAAAAAAGTGGATAGTCTCAAGCGGGTGACAGCAAGAAAACTACGAGAACCGAACGTATAGGCTGAGAATTCGACGTTTCAGAAACGTTTCAACGTATATAGAAAAATGTCAAAACGTCAATTTCAAGAAGAGGACAATCTCAAGTTGCGTGAATATCTAGTGAAGATATTCAAAGGTTGGAAATCCGAGAATCGCGGATCCTACGAAGAGAAGAAACGTCAGGATCAACCTGTGATCGATGCCATCAGCGGTCTAGGTAAAGAAATTAAAAGTGTCACGGAACAAAATAAAAATTTGATCAACGAACTCGTACCACTTGCAGCTAAAAGTTACGCTGTACCCACGCCCATTTCGAGCATTCCTTCGACGCCGTTCGAACTGAAGGACGTACCGGCACGACGTCAAGCCATAAGCAGCACCTCTTCGTCTTCGGATAAAATCGAGTTGGGACCTTCGGCACGAGACTACCTGAGCACGGGGAAATTCGACAAGGATGAAGTGTTCGGATTGTATCCGAGCATGGAAACCAACGAGGGTGTCGTGTGGAAGATTGGAAAATCGAAAGTCACCTTCGAAGGCAACGACATTAAAGTTAATTTAGGCGATAAGAATAGTTGGACCCGGTATCCGGGTACGGTGGGACTGTGGGAACTCGTTGCCAAAAAGCAGCCGAAAGATTACACCGACGAAGATTACCAGAGTTACAGGGAAATTCTAATCATGACGGATGCCATGTACCAGAACAACGATGCCTCGCAGAATAGGGTGAAATCGAGCAGCGGTGAGAAGTACAGGAATCTCATCAAACCGATTTGGAACGAGGTGAAGAGTGGAAGCGGCGACAAACGCTACAACACGTTACCCAAAGAATTCGTTTGGGTGGACGACGTGAGGAAACTCGTGGACCGATTGTTAGTGATAGCCGGTGAAGAGAATGCAGGCAATCGTAATTTCTACAACGAGAAGGTTGGCATCGTGGACATGATCAGCACGAAACTTTCCAACTTCATCGTGAACGACGACAAGGGCATAGGTTACCTGATCAAAATTATCAACACGCTGCCTCCGAGATTCTGGAACGTGGCCGAAGGAAAGGGACTCGTGAACGACATCATCAACAAGTTACCTTTCGAGATGCATTTACCTGGCTACCAGTACTGCGGACCGGGTACCAAACTCGAGAAAAGATTGGAGAGGAGACAAGGTTGTGAATCCGTTGGACGCTGCATGCAAAGATCACGACATCGCTTACAACAACACTCGCACGGATCTGGATGCACGTCACGAAGGAGACAAGAAATTGGAACATGCCGCTTTCGAAAGATTCGTCAGCAGAGACGCTTCTTTGGGTGAAAGAGTTGCAGCATTGGGCACCACCATCGCCATGAACACGAAACAAAAATTTGGATGGGGTGTGTAGAAATGAAAAAAATTCTCGAACCGTGAAAAAAAAATTCTTCGGTATATAAATAACACTACGTGAAAAAAAAACTCCAGTTGTGTTTGTCATCTTATAATAAAAATAAAATGAGTAAACAATCACTAGACGCCCAAGCATTAAAACAAATGCTAAATTCATCAGTCGAATATGTAAAAATTCAGGAATTGGAAGTGGACAAACCTTACACGATAACTTCCGGTTCAATTGTTTCTACCCAGTATGGTCCCAAGGTGCGTCTGTTGCTCAACGGACAATACAGTCTATTTTTACCAGATCGATACGCTATCATGTTATCCGACGAGAAGCTAGCTATTTTAATCGAGAACAAAACTCAAATCGTGTACAAGGGGACAAAGGAACTTCTTGGCAAGAAAACGAAGCACGTAATAGAATTTGTTTAATCACAGACACCCACCCCCGGAATATATATATAAATAACATACCATGAAAAAAATGACAACTTGTATAACTCAACTTCCTCCCGAAGTGTTGCACAAAATATTTACGTTCACGTTCGACGGGGATGTAACTAAACTCATAGACTTGTGTAAAGTAACGCCAGAATTTCGTTCACCGTGCAAAATGATTTTAATGGATCACCTCCGAGAAATAAGCGGAATGAAAAAAATGTTCCGATCCCCAGAGACTCTCTTTCGAGCCGCAAACAAAAAAATTGACGATAGGTTAGACGAGCTGCACGAGTGGAGGCAGGGGAGAAGAAGATTTACCGAAGACTGGTACGCGTCGAACATTGAAACTGTCGATCTTGTAAACCACATGATAGCATTAGGCGAAGCAAAAACTTTTTTTCTTTCCCAGAATACATATATATAAATAACACATCGCCACCTATTCTGAGTGAGACGATATAAGTGACACACATCGTAAACCTAACGGAAAAAATAGTTGTTCTCTTTCCCAGATAACATATAGCATCAAAAAAAATGAAGCCCAAGGGTGTCGTGTACCAGATACCATACTCCAATCTAAAAAATCTAGGTGCCCTGGATGGCTTACTCACCAAGAAACAACGCGAGAAGAAACGTTCTTGCTTGTCCAAAGGACACGGAATGAAATTACTTCTCAGCACACCTCAATTGAGACGGTTGCAGCGTTCGCGGAAACAGCAAAAGATCGGAGGTTTCATATTCAGCATCCCGGCCATCCTGGCAGCATTGGGGGCCGTTGGAAGTTTGGCCGGCGGAAGCGCCGCCATCGCGAAAACCGTCATCGACTCGAAGAAGAACAAGGCGGAATTGGAAGAACAGAAACGTCACAATCTGGCCATGGAGAAGAAGGGGAAGGGCGTCATGAGGAAGTTTTAAAAAAAGAAACAGCACTCACCAACCGAGACATTGAATCTCTGATCAAACCGTTACAAATCAAACACTTCAGGGGAGTTTTCATGTCCGACTCGTTACCTTCAACCGTTAAAAGAAGAGAATGTGGCGTAGTCAACTTTGACAGTCAAGAAAATCCAGGCACGCATTGGATATGTTACCACAAAAATAACAAAGCATTTGTTTTCGATTCATTCGGAGGTGTTCCACCTACAAATTTAATTCATTATCTAAAAACGAACAATTCTATATACTACAACGACGAACGCATTCAAAATTTCGGAGACGTGAACTGCGGTCATCTCTGTCTCTCCATGCTCGCGTTTCTCTCTAAAATAAATAAGCCCCAGGTGGAAGATTTCCAGAAAGCATTGTGGAACCTGAAACAGCATCACGATGGGCGTGTTCCATCTCACGAGCGAATCTTCGATCTTGAAACTCACGCTGCACGACGACATCGTCTATCCTAAATCCATAGCTCTGCGTGCATTCTACAGCATGTACCTCATACCTAACGTCACGCAGCACAACAACAAAATTAGCGTCGGAAGCGAACATATCGTCGTCACGCCAGGTCAATACAATCTTTCTACTTTGCAAGCTCAATTACCCAAAGGCACGTACCTTTCTCAAAATTCGGTCACGCACAGAGTGGAAATCGTGTCCGCTACGGAGACCGTGGACCTGGGCACCATAGGAGAACTTTTAGGTTTCGAGAACAATCACCCGAAACTCGAAGCTGGCATCAAGCACGTAGCAGCCAACATTCCTAAATTCTTGGCCATCGAAACTTTGAACGTACACTGCAACGTGGCGGAAGGAATGATCACGAAATCCTCGGACGGATTGTTAGGAAGTCACAAGCAGACGGGAATCATAGCCACGTTCAAACCCAGTTCCGAATTCATGGAACCGATCATCTACACACCCTCTTCGCCGATCTATTTTCCGGTATGTCGCAACCGCATAGACAACATAGAGTTGGTGGTCACGAACGAGAAAGGCGACGTGGTGGATTTCGCAGGTGCAACGACCACGGCCGTCCTGGAGATCAACGTATAATAAATAACACACATAGTGAAAAAAAAATGGAGCAAATCGAAAGTTACGAATTGCAATCTTTTCCTCCGAACCGTCGCACGTTCGCAAATTTGAACGAAGCGAACCGGGAGATCGAATACGACGTGGATGTAGGCGACGGGTTCGTTCATCCTCACAGAGCGGACCTCTACCTTCAATTCGACGTGGTGAAGAAAGAAAACGGAGACGCGTTCCCCGCAGCAGCAAATTTGATACTCGTGGACAACTTCGTGCCTCACCTGTTCTCGGAGGTGGAGGTGAGGAAACACAACACCGTCATCGATAGAATAGATTATCCAGGCATCACGTCGACGGCAGTGGGAACTTTGAAATTATCCAAAACGGACGCAGCATACTATCAGGCGGGAGGTTTCGAAGCGGGGACGAAAATATCGACGAGAAGTCACACGGTGCTCTTTCCCATGCGTCTGTTTCCGGGATTCTTCTCGGACTACAAGGAGATCATGTGGAAGGGAGGACTGAGAATCACATTTCGAAGAGCGGCCAACGATAACGACGCACTGATGCGATACGCTACTTTGGGTCCGGACGGCACCACGCCACTGCCCAACACTTTACCCGAAGCAGCCAAATGCGTCATCCGGAGCATGGAGTTGAGAATGCCGGTGGTGGAATACGAAACGAATTACGCCCTCAAGTACAAAGCGGAGATCTTGAAAAGTCCGCAGGTGCCGATTCACTTTCACGGTTACCAGTGCGTGCAAAAATTAGCGTCCGGAAGTCACATGGAATTCGACGTGACGACGCAGTTCAACAACATACAGTTCGACATGCCAGATTTCGTCGTAGTGCTCTTTCAGACCGGGAGGGACAAGAATCAGGAAAAAGATTCCAGCAAGTTCGACGACTGCAAGATCAAGAACGTTTATCTGAAGAATGGTAGGAACGAAGTGTTCCCGCGCGAGAATTACAACCTCGACATGACCAAAGATGATTACCTCAAACTTTACGAAGCGTTCTCTGCTTACAAGCGCGTGACCGAGGGAAGCGTGGACATGTACTACACGCCCAGCGAATTCAAAACCCGCAGACCCATGACCGTCATCAACACGACGAAGAGGAAGCAGGTGGTGGTCAATGATCGCACCAATATCAAGGTCGTCTGCGAGTTCCACGATGCCTTGCCCGAGGACACCGTGTGCAGCGTCATCCTGATTGCAGAGAAGTCTTTCGCCTACGACGTGAAGAACGAGAGGGTCACGGAGCAGTTTTAACAGGTTTAACATTTTTTCTTGCACAATCAGTTACAATAAGAATTTGTACTAGCACAATGATAATACGAATTTCACCAGTTATCAGTTACAATATCTTTTTCATCCTATCAGTTACAATATCTTTTTTTTTCATCAGTTTTTGCACTATAGCACGAGAGAATCAGAATTTGCACAAAAATTTTTGTTGTTTTTACATGAGAAAATTAACAATGAAATTCTTTTTTTTTTACTTTATCGTTTCAGATGCTGTCGAACATCAAAACACATACACATACACACACTAGAAAAAAAGCATGCAACTTTATTTGTAACACACACATATTCTCCATCTTCATCAAGAAAATATTATAATAAACATAATTTTTATCTATCTCACAATAAACTCTATATCAAAAATTACAACATCAAATAACACTAGAGTCGTTAGTACACGTTGCATGCATTACGGAGGTCCTCTGTAGAGTTTCATGGAGAAAAAAAAACAAACACGTGAAACTCTACAGAGGTGTGGTTATCTAACCGCAGCCGTTAGAACCTTTTTTTTTTTTTGGTTGGGCACCACGCACCCTGGCGGGGTTATAGGGGCCAGGAATCCTCAAAAACAATTATTATTATTTTGTTTGTTTGCTTGCGTCACAATACAGAAATAATGAGAGGCGCGTGTGTGTGGGTGTGTGGCACATCGTTCCCGAGAGGTTTACAAAGGTCACGATATATAAACATGGTCCCCGGACTTGGAAAATTGCGATAAGGCGCATTCGTACTTCAAGGATGAGAAAGTGTATTTTCTCGTACCGGCTTTTCTGCACTGTGAAACATCGTCAGCGCAATAAATGAGGCGCGGAACGTGGAGAGAAAGTGAGTTTTTGAGGTTTTGGTGCGATTTTCTTAGAGGTCAAAAAATCAGGGTTGTGCTGGAACATACAATTACTATCTACTCTTGCCAGAACAGAAGACATTATCCTAGGGTGGTGAAATTTTGAACAGAAGTTACTTATGTATAGAGGCAACTTTTCCGCTCTACCCCAAAAGCATCATAAAAAATTTGCTTTGTTCGATCCCCCCTATTCTTTAACCAGTTTTTTTTTTCAACTTAATCTTTCATTTTTCATTGAAATACGGAGATAATTTTTACTCTCTTCAGGGTGCTCATACATCTTTCGGAGGAAGCTGTTGTAACAGGGAATGTCGAGACCAACTTGATAAGTTGTGTTACTTCTTTGTAGATTGTTTGAAGATCATTGCTAACTGTGAATTTTAGAAGGTCTGCAGGAGGTAAATGCTTTTCTTCATCAACATAAATATTCTTTAATTCATTTTCTAATCGTTCTTTGTTGAAAAATGGATATGTGGACAGAAGGTTATAAATTTCATCACAGGAAAATGTAGTTTATATCCCCCAAAGCTATTTTGGTCTAGCAATTCACCAAATTTTATCTTTTCAAGATCTCCAAAATGTATTTTTATTTGTACAGTCAGTGTGTCCAAGATTTCGTAGGTTAAACATCTGAGAGCCACGAAGTCTTGTTCACTTTTACTTATTTCACTGCAAATCCTTTTAGAGTTTTCAACACTTAATTTCACAGTATTTTCTGATCTTATATTCCTTATTACCTCAATGGTCTTCTTGATTTCTGTGTTACACATATTTATGTTTGATGCAACTTTGTATTGAAGGAGTGCAAAAAGGTGGTCTATATATGTAAAAATGTCTTTCTAAAGGAAAAGCAGGAAAATAAATTGCATTTTATTAAGTGTATTAAGCAGGCCCGAGGCACAATTGAACGAATCTGCATCCCAATCTTCAATATTATTTGTAATTGTCTGGAAAATGTTTTTCAGCTCATTGTATTTTCCATAAATTGTATGCACTGCTCGGGAATTAAAATTCCAGCGGGTACTACATGTTTGTGGCAATCTGAATCCTTTACTTTCTAAGAGTACTCTTCTCTTTGAGGATTTACTAAAAAATGTATGGAAAGCTGCAAGATTATAAATGAAAAGCCTGACTTGTTTGATTCTTTTTTAACAATGTAGCAGCACTAGATTTAATTTGTGAGCATAGCAATGTAAAAATTTATGGCTCGTGGACATACTTGCTTCAAAAAGTGTTGCACGCCTCCTTGATCACCTGCCTTTACAGAGGCCCCATTGTAGGTTTGACTCACTATTTTATCAGAAACTTTCCAAGCATTAAGTTGTTTAATAATAACTTCTGATAGCCCTAAAGCAGTTTTATCACTAGAAACATCATAAAAGCCAATAAATCTCTCTTTAGGACCATCTTGTGTACAGAACCTTAGAATAATGCTCATTTGAGTTTTGCAAGAAACATCGAGAGTTTCGTCTGCTTGCACACCAACAAACTCACAGGAATGTAGCTCTTCTTTAATATGTTCATTAATTACGCCAGTTGCTGATTCAATCAGCTGATTTTGAATTGTACTTGACGTGCCTTTAAATCCTGAAGAGTAGTGCAAATGATCACATAAAAACTGTTCTTGTTTGGAAAGAAGTTCTAACAATTCAAGATACTTTCGTTTGTTGTCCGAACTTTCATTTTCAAAGTGCCCTCTAAAAGCAAGCTCTTGCTTACCCAAGAAGCAAACAACATCGACAAGTCTCTCGATTACAAATCTATTTTGTTTCACGATTTCATTGTGTTTGATGGCTTGAAGTTTGGCTCCTTCAGAAAATGCATGTTCAATTCTTCCATGAACTAACAATAGAAAACTCTCTTCACTCTGAAGATGCTTTCTTGAACTTTGATGTTTCTCAGCCTTTCTATCAAAATTTTTTGTTACACAGACCGCATACTATTAAATATAATTTTCGTCAGAAATTAATTATTATTATATGCTATTATGTAAATATAATAATTTGCTGACGTTTCCTTGATGACTGTATATCGATTCACATTGATATTTCAAACTTAAAGAATGGATGGAGCCTTGCCTTCTAATCTCGCCCAGGGCCTCGCGATATGTTGCTACGCCACTGTACCTAAGATTTTTGTAACTTCTCAAATTAGTTTCATTATTATGTCAAACCAACTACCACATATTTTCCAAATTTGTTTCGAAGGTCTTCAAATAATTTTTTGTGTCTTGTTCATTTTATGTCACTTTTCTGGTCTTGAAATCGTAAATCTCCTCTCGGTTTCATTTTTACGTTGTTCGTTTGTTGAAATGTGTAAATAGCATTGCCTGCTATTTGCATCCGTATGAAGATACAAGCTAACAATAATTATATTTTGAATCGTGGTCTGTAGATCTAGATAACTAGCAACAACTTTTTTTTTGTACTGGGTACAGAGTCTGAAAAAAACCTTGCTAGGAGGTTGAAACGTTACGTTTACTTTATGTTTTAAAATAAAATAAATTTCTGCGTTGGTCAGCATATTGAGTTTTTCATATCATGTAAACAAGGCTTACTGGTGTTACAACAACATGAGCGAACGACGATTTGTTGAAAGAGATGACAATATTCAAAAACCTTTTATAATGCAAATTCTGATTTCATGTTCCATTTTATGGACCATCGTGCCTTAGTGTTCCGGGGGGGGGGGGGGATCTTGAGCAACTAATTCGGATATTGAATTGGCAAAATTACACCAGAGAGAAAATCTGTTTGATTGATTGATTCATTTATTTGGTCAATTTATGCACAATAAAGCTAATCGGGACTGGACCTACAGTTTAAAGTAGGATCCGAACCACCATGTGCCTCCACCGGGTATCGACCCTGGTACCCCTTGGTTACAAGGCGACGACACTACCACTGCACCATAGGGGAGCACCCTCCCCCCAGCAAAAGTATAATGTAGAACAACCACCAGTAACACAAAGTCCAAAATATTTACGATGACACTTTTTACAAAACTTGGTTCGTACTCCTTTCCAGGTGTCAGCAGTGGCGGCAATTAGGGGCGGGGCCCAGAGAGTGCAGTTGCCTCCCCCCCCCAACTTTTTGAAACTTTTGCACCATGCTAACCTCATGTATCAAGGGAAATCAAACTGTCCTTGCATGCCCCCCCCCCCACTTTTGCACCTTGGCCCCTTAGTTTTGGAATCCAATCGACGCCACTGGGTGTGAGTGATACAAATGTTTTCTAGCAAGGAATAAATGTCTGCAATTTCAAATTGATAAAAGTGATGAACATTTTAAGTGCTCCTAGAACAGTTTGGAATCTAAAAGTTGGCAACAGTGACTGCGTGACTCATGTATCTGGAGACTGTGCAAAACCGGAATGAGCATTCGCTGAAGATAAGCGAGCTTCGTCTTGTAAGTCCTTCCAGTTACCCATGGGCTTTCGATGCTTGACGGGTCAAAAGTCAGGTATATAGTTTTACTCGCCCGCCCGACCAGCCAGGCGGGCCTAGTAAGCGATTCTGGCCGATATGCAGCCCTCTGTTTACCACAGGTCAATTCAAAATAGTGGTGGCACTGCGATCTTCATGAAAAATAGTGTACAAAATATCAAAAAAGTGTTAAACCTTGACAAATACTGAATGGAAAATATACTAGAAGTTAGTGGTGTAGAGCTTAATATAGGATTAGATACATTTTAGATTATAGCAGTATACAGATCACCAAACAGTGACATAAATCTTTGTAAATGCTTTGGACAACATGCTAAACCATCTGACAAAAAAACATAAACTATTAACAGTTGGAGATATAAACATAGATCTTCTAAAACAAGACAAAAACAGTGCTCAATACTTGGATACCTTAAAGTCAAACAACCTAACTCAAATAATTCAAGAACCAACTCGAATAACAGAAAGTACAGAAACCCTAATTGACCATGTAATAACAAACATACAATCAAATCACATTAAAGCTGAAGTCCTACATACGCTTATCTCTGACCACACGTCTCAAAAAAATACAATACAAGGAAAAAGGTTAGAATACTCAAATAGTTACACAATAGAATGTAGGTATACATGTGAGCAAAATATAGATTATCTTAAATACCTCTTACATCAGGAAAATTGGATAGATCTTTACCAACTAACTGACACGATTGATATCTGGAAATTCCTAATAAGCCACTTAACATATTATTTAAATGTAGCTTGTCCCAAAACAACAAAAAGAATATACCCTAATAAGAAGAAAGTGCCACTAACAGAAGAAATTATACTTTTGAAAAGTAATATGAAAATAGAATATGAAAAATTTAGAATTACAAAAGACACTAAGCACCAGGAAAAGTACAAAAATGTAAAAAACTATTCAAGAAAGCCATAAAGAAACAAGAATCAAATATTTTCAGTAAACAAATAAAAAAGTCTGTTTATAAACAGAAAAGAATTTGGAAAATTGTAAACAATCACCGTGTATCAAACACAAACAATGATAAAGCAAACATAAAAGTCATTAAGGATGACACTGAAGTAATTGACCCAAATATCATATGTAACTTATTCAACGAATATTTTATAAACTTAACCAACACAAACAGAGAGAATGAAAATTATAACAAAACACTAGAGATTCCAATGGACAAAGATCGGCCAAACAGTATATATATCCCAGAAGTAAGTGCTAATGAGCTAAAAAGAGTCATACAAGGTTTAAAAAACAAAAAAATCTCATGGACCTGATGAATGGTCAGCTGAATTTATTAAATCCTGCTCTGAATCTATTTTAGAACCCCTGCTGTATGTAGTCAACAATTCAATAAAAGATGATACATTCCCCAAAGTTCTAAAAAACAGCACAGTGATACCCATATTTAAAAAAGGAGCTGAAACAGACAATGAGAACTACATATCTATCTCCCTAACATCTGCTTTTTCAAAGATACTGGAAAAAAATTTATCAAATTATATTATAAAGTTTTGTAACAAATATAACATAATAAACAGAAACCAGCATGGATTCCAAAAAATGAAATCAATAAACACAGCTCTAGCACAGTTAATCGATTATGTAACCGAAACATTAGAGAAACACGAAGCTGCAAACACTATATATCTAGATCTTTCCAAGGCATTTGATAGGGTAAAACATGACTTACTTATAGTCAAACTAAGCAACATAGGAATAAGAGGGATAGCTTATGAACTTATCCAATCTTATCTACAGCACAGAATGCCAATTACTCAAATAAGCTACAACATGCATGGTATAGTCACTAACTTTAAATCACAAGGTAGGAAAGTGTTAATGGGGGTACCCCAAGGATCAATCCTGGGGCCCCTTCTCTTTATTCTGTACATAAACAATGTACCAGAATACCCAAACACAAAAATTGTCACCTATGCAGATGACACAACCATTTTTGCCAGAGGTATTGATCCTAGGAAGCTTGAAATAAACACTTTTATCACCATAAACCAACTGGCACAATACTTAACTTCACACGGATTAATAATAAACAACAATAAAACAAAATTTATGATATTCAATACAATCCGAAACATGGATTTTGAGTCACAAACACTATGCATAGACAATGTGCGCATAGAAACTGTATCTTCAGTAAAGTTTTTGGGAATAACACTAGATCAAAAATTAACGTGGGAAGAACAAATTAACATCTGCAGTAAACTATCATCTAATCTATACCTGCTAAAACAAATGGCTGAATATAATTTCACAGAAATTAACAAATGCATATATTATGGACAAATTTACCCCTATGTTGAATATGGCATAATAGCTTGGGGTGGATCATTTTATAATAATACTGTCAAAATACTGAGACTTCAAAAGAGAGCACTTAGAATAATGTACAAACTAGGCTGTAGGAAATCTTGCAAACAGTTATTCAGGGAGAAACAAATAATGACAATATACTCCCTATACATCTATAAGGCTATAACGTTTGTTCTAAATACTGGAAGCATGACTAAAAATAACCAATTACACAACCACAATACAAGGGGGAAAGATAATTATTACCTGGACCAACACAGACTCAATATCTCAAAACAATCACCAATGAATGCTGGGAAAATATTCTACAACCAACTGCCTCATGTCATAAAACTGATATGTACTAAACTAATTATTATTTCATTATGTATCTTGACATTTTCAATACCCTTTTAAACAAGGGTTAATGGAAGAAAAGAAAATTCAAATTCAAATATGGTGCTAACGGGAAACCTATATTTCTGCACTTTTAGAGGTTATAGAGAGAAGGAAAAATTATACAATTATTTCAAATATCTCTTGATTTTCACAGGGGCACGTGGCAAAGTGATTTTTTCAAAACTTGTCAAAAGTCTGTGGATACGTCACACTCACACTTCAATTATACTCGGGACAAGACTCACAGTTGCAAGTGAGAACTGAACCACTATGTGCCTGACACCTGCTATCGAACTCACAGCCACTCTATTACAAGGGGACTAATTTACAACACAACATACGAAAGTCTCTTTCTTACATCACGAAATTTATCAATTTCTAATTTAGCTCACGATTAAGCTGGAGAACTATAAAATTAACTCTCCAAACAAAAATAAATTAAAATAATCATTTTCCAACAACATAAATATCAAATAATCCACATTTCTAGATAAAAAAGAGATAGGCAAGCTTTCCATCATGTTTATGAATTATATAGTTGCCGAAAATAGGGATTTCTTTTTAAACAAACACTACTAGAAAGCAATTTTGGGCAATAATTTTAGTTAAAAGTAGTTTTTTTTAATTCTTAGTAATAACTCCTGCAACCGGATCAAATGATACTCCTTGACGTTTACAAAATTACAGATTTTGAAGAGAGGGTTGATCCAAACACTTACTATGAAATAACTCAAACAGCTAATCATCCAAAAGACATATTTTACAGCTCTATTCTAAGTGCCATATGAGTGATGTTTAGGTAAATAATTGTAGTTACTGATTAATTCTGTTTGTTTCTGATAATAACATCTACAATCTGCGCACGACTTGACTTTACAATTTGGACAGGCTTTCTTTCTTTCCCATCTGAAAATTACTCTTAAGGTGTGAGCATTCATCGAGTGGGTCACTTGTAAACATCTATCTATGTATAAAACGAGGAGGGTGACACGTGAATGACGGAACATCTTAAAATACATCTGCTGATGTTCCTGACATCTTACTCATTTAATTTCAGTGGTTTTCTTCTTGAGAACTGTGTGTTTTATCACACAACAATTTTCCATTTTAGCACTTGTTGTAAATATCGAGGCTTGGCAGTAACTAAAAAATCTCAATTTCAAGTAGTCTCGAGTAATGTGTAAAAGTTTCAATACCTTATTGCTACGCAAACAATAACAAAACAAAGTTTCAGGCTGCAATTGATGTGACAAGAATAAAATACATTATGTAGCACCCATTTGGTAAGAAAAAATATTTTGGAGACACGAGGACTCGAACCTAGATTTCAGCTTACAAAGCTGGACTTTAACTGACATGGCCACAAGCCATGGTGAAGAAACCAAGCTATTAGAGTAATTTATCCATAAGATTGCATCTTTTCCTGTCCAGCTCGAAACTTTTGATGTCGCTTCTCGCTAATTACATTAATTTGAGAGAAATACGCTTCATCAGATAGGGTTCATATGCTGTACACATTGCTGACAAAATACAAGTGAAGCTTGTGCATGAAAATTAATGAAGACTTTGGGAAATGCTTTTTTGGAAGGTTAGTGTTTGCAACCCTAAATGATAACCTTTCTCTAGTTTCCGTCAATATAGCGGATTCTGCTATTTGATTACGAATCTCATTAACCAAAGGCACATAATTCTTTTTATTTTAAACTATTTATTTCAAAATGAAGAGTCATTATTCTGGAATCTACGGAGACATTCATTCATTCGGTAAGAATTTTACGAGAGTCACAATTCTATTTTTTTGCTCCATTACGAAACCAACGTGCACGTGTAAAACAAGTAAAGCCCGACAATTTTTATTTTACAAAAATTCAATTTACTGTTAAAGTTAAATCAGAGAACAACCATTGACTTATTTTTAATAGCCTGGATGACTGATGTGGGGGAGGGGTACCTACTGTCATGTGCCCCCTGGCTGTGACATAAACTCTTCTTCCTTTAGGATTTCTATTATTTTTCCCATCGCATATTCAGTGACAACTTTGCAATTCTGTTTGCCAAAGTGTATGGGGAAGGAGTTTATTTATTCTTCAAGCCTTCTCCTGGACTACGATAACACTATTTCAGAAAGATTTTTCTTGCATCATTTTCAGGAATTGCAACAGCACTATTTCTGTCTCGCTTATTCTTATTGCATTTTTTCCTTTTCGTTATTTAGTGTTGCTTTTCTTCAATTTTCATCTACTCGCGACGATGAAGAACACCCAAGTTCAGGCCAAATTCGAACCCGGGGCCCTCGCATTATAACGAATTGTGATAACTACTTCGTCAGGAACGTCAAAAACGCATTTCTTTTTTAAATAAATTTCAGGAATATTTCACATTTACATTACTTGGGTTGTAGGCGTGGAAATTTCAGTTAATTAATATTTACGCTGCAATCTTTCTGTTAGCCCTTTTCTTTGAGTGTGAGAGACACAAAATTCCCTGCATATGGTTAAATTGATTGATAGTAAGCAACACTGCTGCTTTCCGAACACTTTCTTCGGCTTTACTTCCGGCCACGAAGCTGGACTTCAACTCAAACGAGTTGTCCACTTTTTGTGAACAGAATTGTACAACAGGATGTCAGTAAAGAAGTAGACCATGTAATACGCGTACACGATGCAATCTACGTAAACAACATGGTTACGAGTGTGGGCTTGATAACTGGTTCTGCAGAATCGAATCAAATTTTCTATGTTTCAATTCAAGGAGAATTATTAACATCTTTCGTTGAATACAAAACAATATACGAAAGATTCTCATGACTGGAAGCCACCAAACTTTTTGGTGGTTGCTACAGGCTGGCTACTATTATCCTCAAGCAATAATAATAATGAACTAAAAAGTAAAAAGCAGCGTAGCGTGGTGGTTAGCGCACGTGCTCCATATTTCAGAGGTCCAAGGATCCAATCCACAAAGTGGCGAGAACTTTTTCAGTAACATTCCATCATCTTCAAGAATTGGCTGCTTCAATCATCAGACTACTGCAATGGTGAAATACCGGGAGAAGCATATCTGAAAGGAAAGAAATGTATGGCAGCAACCAACAAATTGAAATAAGAAGTTGAGAATGGGTTGAAAAAACTTATTGCAGCTGCAACAGGATCGATCTTTGGACCTCTGGAACATGGAGCAAGTGTGCAACCACTGCACCACGATGTCTAATTTTTCGCTTTCAACCGTCAGCATGGAAATTAAAATTTAAAACGTGCTCGAAAATTACTTCCACTCCCTGCTGGGATCGATCCTTGGACCTCTGGAATACTGATCATCTGCGCTAACCACTTTTTTTTCCTTTTTAAATTTTCTTTATTGAAAGAAGCTATTACTTACACAGGTTTTACATTTGGGAGTGAATTTCAAAGGATCACATGTAAGAAATTTGCATACAAGGCTTTTACAGGTTATCTGATTATTTTGATAATATTGTTCACTGGCATAGAATTTGAATGACAGTTTTTGTACATGAGGTTGGTTGCCAAGCACATAATAAACATAATGTCCTATGAGAAATTGCACTGCACGTCTTCTTGTGAGAGAAAAATACTGAAGCTCTGGATTTAATATATGGTTCACCATGAAGTCGTTCATGGAGCGGCGGCATATGCTTCCAAGTAACTTCTTGAGGCGTTTCCAATGTTCCATGACTGTCACACATGTCGTCAGTTGATGCACTAAGGTGTCGTCCTGTACACATTTGGTACATCGTGTACAGTTAAGTACCATATGGAGCGCACTCGATTGGGGAGGTGGGTCGCCGCTATGTTTCTCCACACGATGTTCCAGCGTACATTGAGGAATAATGGGATAATACGCGGAATATGTTTCATCCGGGTTTGCAGCATTTTTGATAGAGATTTGACTGTTACATCAGAAGGATCCACATTTGGAAGGAGCATCAACATGTAACAAATTTCCACTATGGTTGTTTGTAAATAGAGAAATTTAGTAGGTATAACACCTGGGTAAATTGGGGCACATAGTTCCACTTCATCTATCATGGAGCGTAGCACACGAGCCGTGATGCTATCTTGATGCTGGACTATCATGGTGATATGGCGGTGCAAAAATAAGGCTTCTGCTTGTCGGTCAATACTCAGCAGGTTTAGTCCTCCAAGGCGAGTTGGTAGGCATAGTGTGTTATGAGCTACATGGAACAGGTGACCATGCCAGAGAAAGCGTGTGATCATTCTCCGGATTCTCGCAGCCGTTTGGGTAGGCACGGGTAGTATTTCTGCCACATACCATAGTTTCGAGAGTGCATAAGTGTTGACATATTTGATTCTAGTGCTTAGTGACAGTTGGCGGAGTCGGTTCATGCATAATACTGCTTGTATTTTGGGAACTATGGCTTGAAATGTGCAGTTGGAAGTCTCGACCAGGGTTCTCGAGAAGTGCATCCCTAGTATTTTCACTATGTTCGTCACGGTAATTGGGACAGATTCTGGCAAATTCCATGCCATTGTCCCCAAGGGTAGTGTTTTGATTTTTTCAGGTTGAGACACAAGCCTGTATTTACTCGTAATTGTTCCAAAATTTCCATTAGGTTAACATAATCCTGGTGATCACGCACTACCACCGTTAAATCGTCAGCGTATGCAAAAATTCGGTAGGTCATGTCATATGCTTGTATTCCTTGTAGTCGTTGATTTATTTGGTGTAGGATAGGAAGGGGCTAAGAGCTGTACAGAAGGCGAGGAGTGAAAAAGGGGCAACCTTGCCTAACAGAGCGTTGAACAACAAACGGCGAGGATAATGTTCCATTTACGCACAATTGTACCCGAGCCTGGGTGTATACACTCTTTATCGTTTCTATGAAGGATTCTCCGCATCCAACATGAGTTAAATGCCGAATGTAGATAAATGATGTTACAATGAGTCAAATGCTACTTTAAAGTTCAGGGCCACTAGAGCTACATACGAGTCAGGGGCTTCATTCATTACAGTAACGATGTCTCGTATGCTAGTGAGAACGGTAGTTATATTACCATTAGTTTCGTGCACAAATTGATGGGGGCCTAGTAGGGTAGCTGCATAGTGTTGTAGTCGGCGTGTTAATACTCGTGCCAATATTATATAATCGGCACATAACAAAGTGATGGGGCGATAATGTTCTGATGTTAAGTGGTGTATCACTTTCGGGATTAAGACCATGACACCTGTCGAGCTTGTACGACCTATTTTCTTCTGCGCAAAACAGGCATTGAGCCACCGCATAAGCAAGTCTGCCATGGTAGGCCAAAACGTTTGAAATAAATCAATCGGTAGTCTGTCTATGCCCGGGGTTTTCCCTTTTTGTGTTTGTTGGATCTCCGCTTCCACTTCCTCCTTAGTGAACGGTTGGTTTAAGATTGCTTCATCTTCCCCTGATAGCGTGGGGATATCGGGGTATGACACATGTTTTTCTTCCACTGAAATGGTGACGAACATGGGCTTGACATCTGGTTCTATAGAATCGAAATCAAATTATCCTATGTTTCAGTTCACGGAGAATTAGGAACATCTTTCGCTGAATACCAAACAATATACGAAATATTCTCGTGACTGAGGGAAGCCGCCGAACTCTTTCGTGGTTGCTACATGCAGGCTACTATGATCCTCAAGCAACAAGAAAATACAACTAAAGAATGAAATGCAGCATAGCGCAGTAGTTAGCACACGTGCTCCATGTTCCAGAGGTCCAACGATCGAATCCACGAAGCGGCGAGACATTTTTCAGTAACCTTCCATCATCCTCAAGAATCGGCTGCTTCAATCATCAGAATACTATGATGGTGAAGTCCTGGGAGGAACAAATCTGAAACAAAAGAAAGGTACGGCAGAAACCAAGAAATTGAAAAAAGAAATTGGGAATGGGTTGAAAAAATTTATTGCAGCTGCGACAGGGATCATCTTTGGACCTCTGGAACATGGAGCAAGTGCACAACCACTGCACCACGATGTCTAAAGTTTCGCATTCAACCATCAGCATGGAAATTAAAATAAAACATGCTTGAAAATTACTTCCACTCCCTGCTGGTATCGATCCTTGTACCTCTGCAATACTGACCATCTGCGCTAACCACTGCGCCATGAAGCCATTTACGTGAGATCTCTCATTCTCTGAACCTTGGGCTTCACAACAGTCTGGAAAGCGTAATGACAGAATGATCGAAGTTCTTGAAAAAAGTTTCTACCGTCTTGGATGGTCAGAACACAAGTCATTACCCCAAACCACACCACCACTCAGGCATTTATTTCAAGCTTCGATTCCTGCTCGAGGTATTTGCTTCTACTTGTAAGTGGCGAACTAGATCTTGTGTAGAGACCTGTTCCACCCTTTTGGTATGAGGTTTGAGGGAGGAAAGTTTTCTTACGTGCAATATTTAGTGTTAGCTATTCGTAGCCATGACTAGCGATTAAGACTACCTTAATCTTCAATGGCTGTGGCCATTTGGCAAGGAATTGGACATTGCTACTTGAGGATTAGTGTAGTCGCCTTGGGTGGAATGACTCTATGCTCCGTCTGTCTCCAAGTTGTAATCTTTCGAAAGAACAGAACAGAAAATCTGCTATTTCATCTGTCCTTCAATTGGTCCTACACATTAAATGGGAATGGCGATCTGCATCTACGTATGAAGAACAATAGGATGTTAGTAGACCATGTAATACGCGTACACAATGCAATCTACGGAAACAACATGGTGACAAGCGTGGGCTTCACATCTGGTTCTATATAATCGAAATCAAATTATCCTATGTTTCAGTCAGCCAGCTACATGCTGGCTACTATGATCCTCAAGCAAGAAGAAAATACAACTAAAGAATGAAATGCAGCGTAGCGCAGTAGTTAGCGCACATGCTCCATGTTCCAGAGGTCCAACGATCGAATTTGATGGTCTGGCGAGAGCTGCAATACAAGGATGTTGTGCGAACGCTCGCTCGTACAACTCCCGATCACGCGTACGCATAGCCAGTGCTTTACGTAAGTGTCTTGTGGAAGTTTAATACATAGACGTCAAATGGTGATTAAAAGGGTCAACACACTGAAAATAAATTTCAGCAACATCAGAGGCAAACCCTCGTCGACGGGACTACACCAATGGATAAACGACACATTGAAACTAACACCGGATCAGGTCGTGAGTATCGAGTTAGATCACTTTAGAAAATGTTTGTATCTGAAGCTAGTTTCGAAGCTTCTGTGTGAACGGTTGTTGAATCAATCGAATGGATTTTATGTGTATAATGATTCGGAAGGTGCCCATGAGGTTTTAATGACATGGGCAGACAGTGCAACAGTAATAGTTCGACTGCATGTGATCCCAAGTGAATTAGACGATGACCCGATACGAGTAGTTTTGAACCAATATGGAACCATACATACATTAGTAGACGAGAAGTATAATGAAGATCATATATATCCAGTACGTACGGGCAGAAAAATTGTAAAGATGACCTTGACCCGTTCAATACCTTCTTACGTGTCTATAAGTGGAGGGAGGTATTGGGTCACACATAATGGTCAAGCTAAGACTTGTTCAGCGTGCGATTCCCAGGAACACTTCTTCAATCAACGCCCCAATCGACAGCGATCATCAGCAAGAGTGGGTGACAATTCGTATGCAGGAAAAGTCCGACCCATCCCGTATAACCTGAACAGCACAGAAGAAGTGATAACCAGTGAGCCTACAATACTCTCAGGTGTAACGACCAAGCAACAAAACAAACCACCTGCATGTGTCAGTGATGAGACAATACAGGGTGCTCCACAAATGTCGACCAGAAAGGAACAAATAACATCAAATTATGAAAGTACTGACAAATTTATGGAGAGTTCAGTGTCAACCAAAGACGAGGATCCCAGTTTGCTGATCACCAACACTTTTAAGGAAAGAGAACCAAGGGAAACACTTGAAGATTCACCGATAACAGATGAAAATTCCTTGCAGATGACTACCAGGGACCAGTCTCCAGCACGTTCATCAGTGCAGATCGCATCATCACCTACAGTGGGGAGGCAGAGACGGAGGAGGAATCGTCGCGTCGAATCGATCAATGGCCCTCCAGCAAAGAAACCAAGCGAACAACGTTCCCCTTCACAAGTGAGGGATAACCTGTCCCAAAGTGTACCCAACAATCTGGAAACAACCCTTGCTCTTGATGATAAACATACGAAGAATGGCTCTACAGAAAGTCTGTAAGTACTTTTGTTATCCAACATTTGACATAAAAGATGTGTTATTAACTAGATGTGTTCATGTTCCCTTCTCTCACCCCCCTTTTGTTGTATTGAATGTAAGAGAATGTTTTGTATACGGGTAGAGTTAAGAGATATATTTAACAGAAATGTTAGTAACGGGTACATTTTGGTATGTATTTCTATTACTTGTCACGAATAACCTAGATTTGAATACCATAAACGATATGGCGCAAGATACAATATTTCATTTAGCCACGATTAATATAAATAAATTTACCTCGACAGTAAAAATTAAAGCTTTAAAAGATTATTTAAAAACTTATGATTTGGACATCGTATGTATACAGGAACTCGGTAAGAAAACCTTGAGGTAGGAATAGACTATGTAGTGTATAATAATAGTAACCCTCAATTCACAGGAAGGGCAACAATTGTTAAGAAAACTATCCCTGTCGCTAAGGTATTACACCACCCATCACGGAGGATTACATGTGTGTTTGTGGGATCGGTGTGGATATGTAATGTATATTCACCCTCGGGTACTGCAGCAAGGAAGGAGCGCGCAGACTTTTTAATACCCCTGTAGCGACAGCATTAGGGGGAAATCGACAACATTTGATATGTGTGGGCGACTTTAATTGTACTTTGTGGAAAGAAGACCAAAACCCCGGATTTAATCCCTGCCACAGTTTGCAAGCTCTAGTGAATGGGTTTAAGTTAAGTGACGTATGGGAGAAAAAACACCCTCACGAGCCAGGCTACACATAACAGTTGGGCTGAAAAGTTCGTTGGCTAACATAGTAAAAAATATTTTTTTGACAAAATTCGATTTTATTATTCAATATAGTTGCCTTCGAGGGCGCTACAACGTACAACGATTATAGCGGTCATACAATTTTTCGATGCCATTTTTATAGTACGATTTCTCTTTAGCCTCAAAATAGGCCTCAGTTTCGGCGATTACCTCTTCATCAGTGCTAAATTTCTTTCCAGTGAGCATTCTTTTAAGGTCTGCAAACAGGAAAAAGTCACTGGGGGCCAGATCTGGAGAATATGGTGGATGGGGAAGCAATTCGTAGTCTAATTCATATAATTTTGCCATCGTTTTGATTGATTTGTGACACGGTGCATTGTCTTGATGAAACAGCACTTTTTTCTTCTTCAAATGGGGCCGTTTTTTCGTGATTTCATCCTTTAAATGCTCCAACAACGCTATGTAATAATCGCTGTTGATGGTCTGGCCCTTTTTGAGGTAATCGATGAATATAATACCATGCGCATCCCAGAATACTGATGCCATAACCTTGCCAGCCGACTGTTGCATCTTTCCATGCTTTGGATTCGGTTCATCACGTGCAGTCCACTCGGCTGACTGTCGATTGGACTCTGGAGTGTAGTTATGGAGCCATGTTTCATCCATTGTAATATATCGACGGAAAAATTTGTGTTTATTACGGTTGAATATCGCTAAACATTGCTCCGAATCATCAAAATGTTGTTGCTTTTGATCAATTGTGAGCACGCGCGGCACCCATTTTGCACACAGCTTTCGCATGTTCAAATATTCATGCACAATATGTCCAACACGTTCCTTTGATATTTTTAAAGTCTCAGCTATCTTGATCAACTTCACTTTACGATCATTTAAAATTATTTTGTGGACTTTTTTGATGTTTTCGTCGGTAACAGCCTCTTTGGGGCGTCCACTGCGTGCATCGTCTTCGATGCTCATTTCGCCTCCTTTAAATTTAGCAAACCACTTCTCAATGGTTGATTTTCCTGGTGCAGAGTCCGAATAATGTTTATCAGGCCAAGCCTTGGCTTCAACAGTATTTTTTTTTGCCAAAAAGCAATGCTTTATTAACACACGAAATTCTTTTTTATCCATTTTTTCACAATAACAAAAGCTGCTTCACTCACAATGCTATATCTCACGAACTAATTATCCGGCAGCTGTGAAATTTATACACGTATCTTTTGAAGGTTAGTACTAAGTAAAAATCACATGGATTTAATTCTAGTAACGCCATCTATGAGTCAGCCTACGAACTTTTCAGCCCAACTGTTATATAAGACCCGACTCGGCAAGTAGACTGGATCAATTTTACGTAACCAGCAGTTTACTTTCACAGACTAGAAGAATAACTGTACAACCAACATGTTTTAGTGATCACCTTGGAGTAAACATGGGCATTCAGTTAAATATAGCTCACGTTAGGAAAGGTCGAGGATACTGGCGTTTCAATATACAACTATTGCAAGATTCCATATTCCGTATGGAATTTGAACAACAGTGGAAGAAATGGGAATCCATGAGTTTGCGTCAGAAAGATTTGATTCAGTGGTGGGACTCTTTCCTCAAACCGTCCATAAAATATTTTTGTCAACAATACAGTAAACAACGAATGTCTGAATTCTACAAGAAATTTAATTTTTATTTTGCTGTATTACGTGAACTAGCCCATAAAATAGAAAGTGACTCCTCACAATTGCCCGAATACAAGAAAATGCAAGCTGTTGTCTTGAAGATGTATAACCAACACTTACAGGGATACAACTATCATAGTCAATTACCTATGTTCGATCCTACGGAACTACCAACATTATCACACATGTTAAAAGAGCGACAAAGAGAACAACGGAAATTAATCACAGAAATAGAAGATGAGAATGGATGTAAACATACAAATTCAGCGGATATATACAGATATCTCGTCAATCACTTTTCCAGTAAATTTGGGGCCCAGGCTACCACAGAACCGCCAGATCTATCGATTCTCGCCAATTACATTCCGAAGATAACAAAGGAAAAGAACAAAACGCTGGAGAAACCCTTTACAATGGAAGAAGTAAAGCAAGCAGTAATGACAGGAAAGAAGAATAAAGCGGGTGGCATTGATGGCCTTTCCATGGAACTATTTCAAACTTTTTGGCCCCTGATGAAAGACTTAATGACAAGATGGGTAAACGATGTTTTTCGGCGTCAACAGATGGGTTCCTCAAGCTTGTTAGGAGTTATGGTATTGGTAGCGAAACCTGGCCACTGTCAATCTGCACAACATTACCGGCCAATAACGTTGTTATGTGTAGACTATAAAATTTACGCATGCCTCCTTACTAGTCGGTTGCAGCTATATATAGATAAAATGATTGGTAAACAACAACATGTATTTGGCACCAAAGGAAGAATATTTGAATTATTAACTACCTTGAGAGAAATAGTATCCTAAACACAAGATGAAAACAAATCTACAACAGCAATTTTAGCATTAGACTTTGCAAGTGCATTTGATTCCATAAAACATGATTATCTATTTGCATTATTACGCAAAATTGGACTAGGAGACAAAATTATAGAGGCGGTTCAAGGTCTCCATTTCCAAGCAAGAGTAAAACTTAATTTAAATGGAACGCTGACGAAACAGTTTCCTCTGCAACGAGACCTCCAACAGGGATGTCCATTCTCACTTCTTGCCTTTTGTTTAGCGATAACACCTATCATAAACTGGCTACAGGATGAGGTAAAAGGAATAGAATTATATTCTCAAACACATCGAATCCTGGCATATGCAGACAATGTGACTATAATACTTCAAGATGAACATGATCTGAAAACAGTACAAAAAATACTTGAAGCAACACAAGAAATAATGGGCTTGACGGTGAATTACAAAAAATCGATAATTCTACAACTGGGAAAGCACCCAACACATTGTTATAGATTATCTGTCTATGAGATTGTGAAGAATGTGACGATATTAGGAATAGATTTCGGTACCACCTTAACAGAAACCAAAGTAAAAACATATAATCAAGTAGTGACACGCCTCCGACATGCAACTTTTCTAGACCGGAGACGGGAATTATCAATAATAGCCAGATTAACCCACGTTAATGTGTTTCTCTTCTCTAAAGTGTGGTATGTAGCGCAAGTCTTAGAACTTCCCAAACCAAAAGCTGCTGAAATACGGCATATAGCAACACAGTTTATTTGGCAAGGACATGTATCACGGGACGCGTATGAGACAGTGTGTCTACCTGAACACGTTGGAGGACTTAACCTGATGAATGTTGAAATAAAAGCACAGTCACTTCTAATACACCGCAACATAAAACAGTTATTGAGTACAACACGGAACCTGACAGGGCATGTGCTACATTCATACTTACGAGATGTCGAACTTACAGCCCCTGTCTTAGTGCCTAAATTAACCAGTACTCTCAACTATTTTCAAACGACACTGGTGGGACTTATGTATTTACTCATAGCATGCCTACAATTACAAAGTGAAACAATCACGGGCAAATTCTTATATCGAATGCAGTTACAAAGCAGAAAAATTGTAAAGATGACCTTGACCCGTTCAATACCTTCTTACGTGTCTATAAGTGGAGGGAGGTATTGGGTCACACATAATGGTCAAGCTAAGACTTGTTCAGCGTGCGATTCCCAGGAACACTTCTTCAATCAACGCCCCAATCGACAGCGATCATCAGCAAGAGTGGGTGACAATTCGTATGCAGGAAAAGTCCGACCCATCCCGTATAACCTGAACAGCACAGAAGAAGTGATAACCAGTGAGCCTACAATACTCTCAGGTGTAACGACCAAGCAACAAAACAAACCACCTGCATGTGTCAGTGATGAGACAATACAGGGTGCTCCACAAATGTCGACCAGAAAGGAACAAATAACATCAAATTATGAAAGTACTGACAAATTTATGGAGAGTTCAGTGTCAACCAAAGACGAGGATCCCAGTTTGCCGATCACCAACACTTTTAAGGAAAGAGAACCAAGGGAAACACTTGAAGATTCACCAACAACAGATGAAAATTCCTTGCAGATGACTACCAGGGACCAGTCTCCAGCACGTTCATCAGTGCAGATCGCATCATCACCTACAGTGGGGAGGCAGAGACGTAGGAGGAATCGTCAACTCCCTGCTGGTATCGATCCTTGTACCTCTGGAATACTGACCATCTGCGCTAACCGCTGCGCCATGAAGCCATTTACGTGAGATCTCTCATTCTCCGAACCTTGAGTTTCACAACAGTCTGGAAAGCGTAATGATAGAATGTTCGAAGTTCTTGAAAAAAGTTTCTACCATCTTGGACGGTCAGAACACAAGTCATTACCCCAAACCACACCACCACTCAGGCATTTATTTCAAGCTTCGATTCCTGCTCGAGGTATTTGCTTCTCCTTGTGAGTAGCGAACTAGATCTTGTGTAGGGACCTGTTCCACCCTTTTGGTATGAGGTTTGAGGGAGGAAAGTTTTCTTACGTGCAATATTTAGTGTTAGTTATTCGTAGCCATGACTAGCGATTAAGACTACCTTAATCTTCGATGGCTGTGGCCATTTGGCAAGGAATTGGACATTGCTACTTGAGGATTAGTGTAGTCGCCTTGGGCGGAAGGACTCTATGCTCCGTCTGTCTCCAAGTTGTAATCTTTCAAAAGAACAGAACAGAAAATCTGCTATTTCATCTGTCCTTCAATTGGTCCTACACATTAAATGGGAATGGCGATCTGCGTCTACGTATGAAGAACAATAGGATGTTAGTAGACCATGTAATACGCGTACACGATGCAATTTACGTAAACAGCATGGTGATGAGCGTGTTCTTGTCAACCGGTTCTGTAGAGTGGAAATCATCAAATTATCCTATGTTTCAGTTCAAGGAGAATTAGGAACATTTTTCGTTCGATGATGGCACTGTTATCAAATATATTAAAATCTCGCTTTTTTCAAGGAGGTATCCAATCTTTTCCAAAGGGAGGTAACCATCTGTAGTTCCGCAATTTCACGATGTTGGCGCTGGAATCAACTATAACTCTCAACTAATCACAGTTTTATGGTTAAATCTTTTCCAAAGGGAGGTAAATTATCTGTAGTTCAGAATTTCCCTTTGATGGCGCTGGAATAAAATATATTAAAATTACGCTTTTAACATGGAGATATCCAGTCTTTTCCCATTGGACGTAAATAATCTATAGTTCAGCCATTTCCCGATGATGGCACTGGAATCAAATATATTAAAATGACGCTTTTAACACGGAGGTATCAATTTTTTTCTCAAGGGAGGTAAGTAAGTAAGGAGTGCTGGAATCAGGTGTACACTCACTTCACTTAGTACTGAGGCAGTTTTTTTCTATATACAGAATATTTGCAGAAAATACAATTCAACATACAATTGTATCAATATACGCTGTATAAAACACACCTTATTACTAATTTCGTTCACTGTACAAGTATGACAACAGTGCCAATACGAAATGTGTGCATAATGAGCAGTGGGAGATTTATACCACTAGGCCAAACCCAAGTCTACATGGGGGCACACAAAAATGAGAAGAAAAAAATAAAACAACATGTCAAGTCCTTTTACTTGCTCATTTCATGAAAGAAGGCAGAAGGAAGGAGTTTCTAGTGTTTAAATAACTTCTTGCATCATAATCCTATTTTCAGAGGCTACGTAACAGTGCTCGAATATAAAAAATTGATCCTCTAAGAAATGAATGTAAATATTTTGGGTGTGTTCCGAAAGTCTTAACAAAATGAACGAATTTAATGAAGATAACCAGGCTCGTGTACCTGGTGAAACCAATTGTTTTACAAACTTATGGGACACTCCAGACGAAGACGCAGGGGCAGCATTTTATTTAGGGAAACTTTCGTCATGGAGTCCAATGGAAAGCATGTCCTTCTGGCAGAAATAAACTCTACTGCAGACACTGTTACTCATTTTAATCACATTGTAAGAACAGTTAAGGCACGCTCATCTTGTGCATGTTGATTCATATCGTGCTCTGTTAAAATTATAGCACATTTTCTGAACTAGTGTAGTTTGAAGCCATCATGCATGTGTGTTGTCTGCAAGCAGCAGATGATTCTCACCAAACAAACCAGCCTCCTGGCCTGTGCATTTGGTGAATCTCGTTCTTGCAGAAAACGCACGGAAAGAGACTTTTGGGACAGCATAACGAACATCACAAAATGCACGAGAGCACTTATGGGATGGCCAGTTACCATAACTCGTTTAACGCGTTAAACTCGTGAGACTTTCGGAACAGGCCCTTTGAATGCCAACAACTAAAAGTCAAGTGGAGGGATATTGATGGTTGAAATCAACATCATTGTTTCTCAGTATGCTCTCAGTATGGTATGTGTACAGTATTAGTGTTGTGTGGCGAAATGCATGGTGCAAGTGGCACTTATAAACCAAAACAAAGTTTAATTAATAATTTTTAATCAGATGCATCTATATTTCACTGTTTACAAGCAGTGTGCGAATTAATGGGGGGGATGCCAGGAAATTCCCCTCGCAAAAAGTTTTATCCCCGGCAAAATAAAATTATTTTTATCCCTGTCAGGGATGTTTTTATCTCCCTCAAAGAAAATAAGATTGAAACCGTATAGTATACCATTTCTTACAGACACAATTGAAAAAACATTCTTGTCCATTAATGGTCCAGTCAAAGTCATCAAAGATTTTCCTGCCGAAAAGTATGCAGTCTTCTGTATTAAAGAATGAAACCATTCTGGAACTGACCAACCTTACTGAGCCGAGACAATAGAGAGTTCATCACATTCCAGCAGGCTGTTTTCTACGAGGCTTGTCCGGAAAGTAAAGATACAAACACATTTGCACGTTAGAGGAAAAATGTGTACCAAAGTTGGCAACACTGGCAGTAACCATGATCCATACGACGAGGATTGGGAGTGAGTCGACAGTGCTGCGCTGAGCCTGAACATGCGTTGGAAATGGCAGCGGCAATACCGAATCCCGCCAAGTGCAAAGTGCGCACCGTGATCAGGTTTTTGCAGGCACAAGGAAAGCGTCCATCGGAGATCCACCGAGAAATTGTGACTGTGTATGGGAACGTAATGAATCGTCAAAATGTGGCGAAATGGTGCCGTGCCTTCGCAGAAGGTCGACATGATGTTCATGATGAAGAGAGAAGTGGGAGGCCATCCGTGATCACTGACGACCTTCGCAATCGTATTGAAGCAGAGGTGCGTGCGAATAGGCGGGTGACAATTCGAGAATTGTGTCTGATGTTCCCTGACAGTTTGAAAACCACTATTCATGAAGTTGTGAGTGGGTTACGATACAGAAAGTTGTGTGCACGCTGGGTACTAAAACATTTGACTGATGAACACAAAACCAAACAACTGGGATATGCACTGGACTTTCTTACTCGCTACGCAGAAGAGGGAGATGCATTCCTGGACTCCATTGTGACAGGTGATGAAACATGGGTGTTCCACCATACGCCTGAATCCAAGCAGCAGTCTCTGCAGTGGCACCATACCCATTCTCCAAAAACCAAAAAATTGAAAACGTCAATTTCAACCTGCAAGCTGATGGCAACCATTTTCTGGGATCGCTATGGCATCCTGCTGGTGGAATTCATGCCACCTGGAAGAACGATTAATGCTGAAACCTACTGCCAGACTTTGAAACATCTTCGACGTGCAATTCAAAACAAATGGAGAGTCATGTTGTCAAGTGGAATCCACTTTATTCATGACAACGCCCGCCCCCATGCAGCGAATGTCACCAAGGATCTGCTTGAACAGTTTCAATGGGAGGTCCTTCACCATCTGCCATACAGCCCCGACCTTGCACCAAGCGACTGCCACCTGTTCCTCAAGAAAAATCTTGGTGAAAAACACTTTGCCGACGACGATGAAGTCAGGGAAGAAGTCACAACTTGGTTCCAGATGCAGGCGGCGGATTTCTACGCTTCCGGGATACAAAAACTTGTTCCGTGTCTGAACAAAGCCTCTGTATCAATGTATCAAGTGTAACTTTAGTTGCGAGCAATACATTTCTTTTATATCTTATTTTTTGTTTGTATCTTTACTTTCCGGACAAGCCTCGTACTTTTCATGTCATAATGCTGATATTTTACACGTATGAAAGTGTTCACAAGAAATTTTTGGAAAGGTTAGGTGGACACTGAGTTTGAACTTGGCAATAGGTACTTAAACCGAAATCAATAGTTTGCTTAATGGTAACATATACAAATTTGCATAACTATAAAAAAAAACTATCTCCTGAAATGAGATCACAAATATGCCACCGAGTGGACATTCCCACCAAAGCAAAAAGCTTAATTCGTATAGTGGGGCTCAGAAAATGTTGACCAAGCAAAATGTGCCAACATTTGTCTTAAACCTGTAATTCAGAATATGACAGATGGGATTGAGAAACAATATAAATGTATATTAATGTTTGAAAGTTTAGTGGGTATTTATAACGAAGCCACTGATAAATGTTATTTTTTTGTTTTTGATACATTTACATTGCAAGATGCTGTTACAATGAACTTCAAAATCATTACTTGAAGGTACTGTACAAAGAGCCTGTAAAAATCTCAGTATTCTAAAGATACATACAGTGACATATTTTAGCAGGTGTCATGGGGCAAAAATTATTCGGTGGTTATGTTTTCATGGTTCACAGAAATAAAAAGAGTACATGATGCTCAACATACACATTGATAGATGAAGGGGTTGCATCCTCCCACCCCATGAAAAAATAGCCTAGCAAGTGCAAGATAATCATGTTATGTCTTAAGAAAAGTGTACTGTGTATCCTGAAATTGTATAATAATATATTATGCATTACTTATGCATGGTTCAATAATGTTCACAAGTTAATAGTAAAAGTTGAGATCCTCAAGTACAGTAGAATGCACAAATATTTCTCTGTAAGTTGTCCTTGAATCTTCTCTTGCATCCTACATGCTTTTAAGGGCTGGATTTTTAAGTATTCTCATATAGAATTTGATAGCAGCTTGTTTGGAATTTTGTTTCAATTCTTGAAGCTCTCATTGTGCAAATCAAAAGACAATAAGCATGGTAATCAACAATTTTCTTCATAATACAGGGTGTTTCACTCACTCTCAGGCCCTGATTTTTGCTTATAAAAGTCAAACTATCGTTCATAATGTAATGAAATTTGTTTCAGACATACTTTGGTGTATGAGAAGCATGGTGACGTCATTGGAGATGGCGCAACAGTCTCTCTTGTCCATGCATCTGGACGATTCTTCCATTAAATGCCAAAACGAAGTCCATAAAAGCATGCCAGCAACAATTCATGGCACAGTTGGGGGTCCGGAAACCGCCTGCAATGTCTTCCATTCAATATTTGGTGAAGAAACTGGAAACAATGGGAATATTGTTGGATGTGCATGAAGAAGGATGTCCAAACCGCCAGAAGCAATGGTGCAAGAAGTGAAAATCATATTTCTGGCCTCACCAAAGAAGTCGTTGCGTAGACCAGTACAAATAATGAGAGTTTCCACAAGGACATGTCAACGAGCTGCCAAAAAAGCAAAGCTGTATGCATATCATGTTACTGCTGTGCAACAATTGCAACCTCTCGACAAAGTGAAAAGAGTAAGAGGCCATTCCAACACTTGCTGTGATGTCACCATGCTTCTCATACACCAAGGTATGTCTGTAGCAAATTTCCTTACATTATGACCAATAGTTTGATATTTATAAGCAAAAATCAGGAGCCAGGAGCAAGTGAAACACCCTGTATTTATGAATCCCACACCACAGTAATACTGTCAACCTTATTTATATACACAACATACATCACTAACTATAAGCAAAAACACAAAAACGTCACTTCCACATGTTGATGCAGCTTGGAATATGTTGTTCAACATATAAGCAGAAGCATATGTGATATATGCATTCAAACAATAACAATGTAGGGATATTTTCGCAATGCTGATGTTCTCATTTAGACCAGTAAAATAGAACAGATAAATGTTTGTAATATTCCCTATGAAATGATTGTGGGATATTTTTTCAACAATGGCTTTTAATCAATACATACACAAAATGTACTTACATATCCATGAAATGTGAAATGGTTTATTTTCATTCTATATGTAACTACATTTAGTGTATATATTATTCTCTTACAGCATATAAAGTTTCACAGAATATGAATGGCTTTATCTTGAAACAAACCCCTTGGTTATGGTTATTACATGTATCACACTCTTTTGCACACAAAATTGTTATATCTATCTGTGCATATGTGCCATATCACACTGAATATTATCTTGTCAGTTCAAAGTGACAAATACAGTCAACAGCACAGAAAATAGAGGCAAACTGTCCATTACCATGTCCTTTGGTTCTGTTTTCCACAATGTACAGTTCAAGAATAGAAAGAAAAGTACCAATAAGCAGCCTAGCCTAAGTAAAATTCCATTCCTTAAAAACTCCTAGAATGAAGAAAAGAATACAAAATAGTAATGGACAATTTGTTTACTGTTCTCTTTGCCCTGATTGTACTTTCAAAATTCCTAACATTTCCAGATTTTCCAGGGAACCCTTCACTGCAGATCAAATCTGGGACCCCTTGATAACACAATGACAGCATTGTCCATGGGGAAGGAATAAAATGAGTAAAGTGTCATTGAGACAGTTGTTTACGTTCTCTACATACTGTGAAAGTTTATTGGCGATGCAGGGTGACTTTGAATGCTTATATTCTTAAGCAGAATTAAGTAGAGAAATTCAGGGTGCCCGGTTGCTTTGATGCCTGAATTTTCAAATTCCGTGCTAAAAATATATATATATTTAATGTTTCGAGTTTGCTTATGGAAATTTCAATTCTTTTTTTAAAAAAAATTACGAGTCCAGTTTTTTTTAATGTTTGTGTATTTTCTGTATCATTTACTCATTTACATCAATAAATCAGAATAATAATCATGCAATTATAAATATTTTCAAGGTTGCTAGCCAAATTCTAAAATCAGCAAGATATGGTAGAGTCAGCCATATATTAGAATGTACTCCCTCTGTCCCATAATTATAGTCTGGTATGCCAAAATGGTGACTTTTTATTTATGTTCTTTTGGATACTTGATCGGCAAATTTGTATTGATCCTTGAGTAATAACGTTGTATGACTCATTCCCGTGTTTAATTTTCTTCTTCTGTATACACCAATGTCACAGTTTGCCTATGGGACAAATATTATGAGACAACAAACAAAAGTGTACCGGACAATAATTATGGGACAGAGGGAGTATTGTATAGTTATTCATGCTGTTACCAGTTGAGCCTTCTTTAGGAAGGCCACTTCGGTGCAAGAATTACTTGTAATCTATTCTTGCATTAATAAATAAATTAAATGTTTTCAGATCATATATCAAAATGTGTAGCTTCATCTTAGTTGAATTCATGGATTTTCTAGACCATATTTGCCCCTCCCCCCCAGAAAAAAGGCTGGGTCCTAAGAAAAAGGGACTGGTGCCTGAATTTGTTTTCGTTTTTTCTACCCCTGTTCTTAAGGTGTGCAAAGTGCATGAATACTACAAACCAAACCAATCTTCACTGATGATGTAAGTTTGTGTACAAAAATAATTTTGTGCATATTTTATTATAACCCTTAAAGTAATAAACATACTAGCACCACAATATTTCAATTCTAAATCAATAGATGGATTTCCCTTGTTGTATTTTCATTATTATTATACGTCCTTTTCTGCCACTTTTGACTAAGCATGATGATGATTTCCATTTCTGGACAATACTAATGAAGTTCCTTTATAAAAATGTTTCTATCAGAGGGAATTTTAATCGAATCAATCCTAAAGGTGATAATGTTAAAAAATGCAGAAAGAATAGAAAAAATCAGCTTGGTGAATTAATTTATCATGCATCCACTTGTAAATTAATGTAATTAATGTAAAGCTTCACACATGAATAATCATATAGGGTAAGGCAGTGCTATGAATGCATAGAAAATACCAGAGGTTAGCTATATTCATGGCCAGTGTGGATAAGTTCTTCCAAAGACCTTTGTCAAAGATGAAAACGAAGCTGGTATCACTTTCCTTTGACCTTTTTTAATGCGAAGAGCAACAGTCAGCATTCAAGAACTGCACAAGTCATTCGAGAAAGACAACTAGGTCTCTTCCCTCAAATGATCAGTGCATATACTTTGCCGAGTGCCTTGATGGGTGCAGCTGGTTTACATTTGCAACCAATATGAATATTTTATAGTAACTACATTCCACTCTAAGGTATTTAAAGGCATTCAAAAACATGAATATGAGATACCAAAATTATTTTTTAAAAAAAAATCACCGCAAGCACTGATTACTCCTCCTCTCCTAACCACATGATTTTGGTAAACACACACACATACACAGGGTTTTGCTGTGAACCACCAACAAAACTTGACATCGTGTAGAGAACATGAAGGGAAACATTTTTAATACTTTTTTCCTATGTGTATGCAACCAACCGTGCAATACAGATGCATCATTAAGAGACAGATTTCTTTTTCTGACAAATAACATACTGGCATCAAGCACTTACATATCTGTCATATAATACGTATAAGTATAAAAGTATGCAAAGCAAATTATTGATTTATTTTACTTCACTTTATTTTACTTTTGACTAATTGCAAAAATGAGGATGACAGATGATATGATGAAATTGATGAAGGGACACTCACAAAGAACACCCATCTCCAGGCCATGATTCCAAACCCAGGACCCCTGGCATCAGCATGCTGTGCTAATCACTCTGCCATGGAGGTTGACTACAAGGCAATTTAATAGCAACAAAATTAATTGGCAAATTTCCACCTTATTTGCCACTTTATGCTATTAGTTGTCAGTAAATTTTATATCTACACTTTATAGATACTAATAAAACTTATATGTTAGTTCATCTCTAACACAAATAAAGTACCATATTTGCCGGTGTATAAGACACACTTTCTTCCTTTAAAAATAGGACTGAAAAACAGAGTGCATCTTACGCCATTTCGATTACCGGTATCTTCAATTCTGATTTACATGAGGTTTCAAGTTACTCTTCATATAGCTCTGGAGATGAATATGTGGGTTTTGGCGAAGATGATTAAAATGTTAGATTATGTAAGATGTGTGTTGAAAGTAGACCTATAAATTTCTTTATTTTTGAAATACTGTAAATTAATTATAATATTCTGTGATAAAACTTTCTCCTCAAAAATGTGTACAAAAAAAGGGCCGGAAAATAAGGTATATCCCTCCTTTGTGTATTAGCTTAGTGTCGTAACAGGTTCCCCTGATTAGAGAAAAGTAGCAAGCCAAAAGCAATAACCTCCTTCGTCGGCCGTTACTCTCTGAAGCATTCAAAGAATGCTAAGTCAGTATCAAATCTATCTTCCTGGTTGATTGAAAGGAAGTTGCTGATCAACGGGTATCGGAGAGCAATAACCAGGTGGTGGAAGAAAGAATAAGAGAGAGTGTAACGGGAGACTTGGGGTCTTTTGCTTTGGAACGAGGAACAAGAAAGATCGGGGAGTTTGAGCAAGCCTGCATAGCGCAATTCTAATGGTCTTCTCCAAGGAACTCTTCATCATCGAATAGACAAATAGAACCTTCTCTAACCATGTTGATCTAAACTGGAAGATATAAACCCAAATTCTTAGTGTTGTGCCATTTCAAGTGTGAAAAGTAACCTCTCGCCTATTACCATCAAGTTATCTGCCAAGGGCGAGTGCTCACCAGTGAGGATGAATGAATGACGAAGCTACATCACCCAAGCATAATGGTTAGGATTCTGGTAAGATCCCAATGAGCAGCAGTTCGTTACGTGGTAGAGGTGCTGGGATTTTCATTTACTTCACCAGGAAGTAAATGAAAATTGAAAGGATAGGTTCAGCAGTTCGTTACGTGGATTGAGGTGCTGGAATTTTCATTCACTTCAATTTGAAATGAATGAAAATTAAGAATCTAGTACCAGGATTTCAGCCATATATATATATTTTTTAAAATTTATTTACGTTTGCTCAGTTACGCTTAATCAGGATAAGAAAGGATGAAACTCATGAAGAAAATGTTAAAATCATTAACTGTTTACGTACGCATTTAAAATAGAGAATTCATAAGGCGGCACGCATTTTTTTTTTTTTGTAATGTTAGAGGTCAGGAAAAATTATTCTTGTTATGATAAATGTTGAGTTCCAATTGGAGGATGAATTAGCCACCCGCAAAATGTAAAAATACGGAGGAAAAGAAGGTAGGATGTTGTCCTCGGTAGCCACGGGCGAGCACGGAATAGCCCTGCGCCCTAGTTCCGTCGCGGTTATCCGCATCGGGCTGGCGAAGTGGTATCAGGGGCGTCTGTCATTCCGCGTGGCGGAAGGTTTGATGGCGGATTTTAGGGAGGCTCATTCCATCAAGAATGTGGCCGGTCCCGGGACGTCCGTGGACGTTTTTTCATCAATTCGCTCCTGGTAGCGCTGTGGTTCGCTCGCGAACCCGGTACCCTGGCTATGAAAGATCAACCATCTGGAAAATTTTCACCTCTTCCAGGATTTAACTTAATTTTGAACAATGACATTAGAAATTAGACAGTGATTCTGTTTTATTTTTATGTATTTGATTAACTAAATGTTTAATTAAAAGATGGATAATAAGATTATTGCTAAAGACGAAAATAATTTTAGTCTTGATTCTGACTCATTTGCACTATGTATTCACTGAGTCCAGCAGCGAGTATGCTAAGTCAAATTTTGTTGTTGTTGTTTATTAATTAAAGTTCTTAAAAGTTTCAATTTAAATCTTGTTTAAAACTGACCGTAACTTGTAAATGATTTAGAATGCATGAGCTATAGCTGTTAAGATTATAGCAACGAGGATATTAAATTTTAATAAATATAATTTTGGGAACGAACAAGGTCCTGTGGTCGACTCATTTACACTCAAAATGACTGAAGTCTCCTAGCACCTCAAGAAGGGAGCTTAGATTAAGGAGATAGTTGAGGAATTCACGAGTCAATCACATTGCCTTATGTTACCCTAATTAAGCAATAAATTATTTATTATCAAATACATGTTAACATGTGAAGAGATGAAACGCCAATTATATTTCTAGGAAAGTGTAGCAATTATGTCCGCACTGCGCTAAGCGTAATGTAGTAAGCGTGGCGCTACCAATCGTATAGAATATAAACCGCTTGATTAATTAAAAGTTCTAGTTTAGGAATAATAGGTGTTTTAGTGGCATTCATAAATAGGCCTTAGTGACGTCAAAGAGATTATACACATGATACATATGATATATATTTATGCTTAAAGCACCTCAGTTAGGCAAAGCCAACTTAATAGGATAGCTAGAAAAGGATTAAGAGAGCAGTATACATGGTGCGGATGTTTCTCACATGTTAACAGAATTTTTTTTTTTTGTGGATTATTTATATTTTTTTTCTCCTCAGCTATTGTATTCATAGCTTAATATCCCTGTTTAGTTTTTTTATAGCTTTAAATTTTAAATATTTAAACTTCATGTGTTACATTTTAAACCTTAAAATATAAACATCGCAATTATATTTTAAGTTACGGCATTCACTAATATTAAACAGGTCCTACACGACTCAAGTGTGCATAAAAAAAAGTTTTTTTAAAGGCATTAGTTTATTAATTTATTTAAATGTTATAATATGCGATAATATTTTTTAAGCGGTATAATTTATACTACGTAGTATAGTCATCACATTACTAAAATTATAGTTTTATTAATATAAGAAGGATTACCTTCATACTAGCCAAGTTTTGTATCTAGCGCAAAGTTATTGAGAATATTTATTTTTTATGTGAATATGTATACATAGATGATAAGATTTTATTGCGCCCAAATAAGTATTTTCCTTTAGATATTGGATCCGGACCAATTCTTGGAAATCCATTTTGCTATCGCAGAATGTTTATGGTTAAACCACTAAAGGTTTTAGTTTTAAGCTTTGCTACAATAATATGCTAAGCATATTTTAGAATGAATAGAGAGAATGATTACGTTCTCCAATTTTAGTGATGTTAGTATTCAAATGCATTTAAATATCGCATAAGTAATAATTATTATTTTAGTTTAGGTAGTCAAGAGTGAATTAGTGTTATTGTTCATCACCAGTTTGACTGATCTTTTAAGCAATTATAAATAAAGATAACATTTGAGATTAAATTAGATAATTTTGTAGTAATTTTAAAATATGATAAGTCCATAAATAGTGATTAAAATAAGGGATAAATAAAGTATATTAGTTAAATAAACTCAGCAGATAAATAGTGCTTTGTAAGAATTTATTACTGAACCCCCATTGTATTTCCATGTAAAGTTTATTAGCTTTTATTTTCGCTGGCATTTTTCCGAGTTGTTGTTTTGCGCAAGCACAGGGAAGCATCCAAGACTTGCAACCGCTTGTTGTATGCCCGTTAAACCCCTCCCATCTTTTTGCCACGTTTGCATTTCAAGGTTCTTGGCATTCAGTTTAGCCCAGCCTAGTTTACTAAATCTTGTCCGTAGTAAGTTATAGTAACGTCAACATGTACGCGTCATGCGGCGCTTCAGCGAATCATAGAGTTCCATTTCCTTCTTCCTTTCCCTCGTCAAGTAGTATTTTTTTCCGCTGCCAGCTTCGAAGTGGCAGAAAGTTTCTGCTCGTAATACGAAACGCAACCTTGTAAGAATTTCGAATACCTGCAGTTAACACATTCCTTTCTCCACGCTGAAGCTCTCCCGAGTACTTTCAGCACGTTTAGAACTTAGCATTGGAAATGTCAACGAAAACTTTAGACTATGCATATTTTTCTGAGCCAGTGGCGTTCATTCATTAAATTTTCAAGGGACAAGTCACGAGTTAAGGATATAGCCGTTAGATATTTTATTTAACGATAGAATTTATTGTTAACAACATTAGGGATATTTTAGCCTAAATAGATAAAATTTTACCATAAACGCATTTATGCACTTAGGTTAATTTCAATAATTAGATTTATTTTAAGTATTTTTTTAAACAACTTGCAAGACAGTTAGATTAATCGATATGTATTATCACATGTATTTGGACCAGCAGTGAACCGTCACAAATAGGCACCGTGACTAATTGTTATGATGTTTTAAAGATCACAAATTAGCACCTTTAGGCATGTCACTAAATACATTCACTTTTAAGGTATACTCATCTTTATATTGACAACAAGATATTTCTCATAGCACAAGGGAAAACAATGTAATAGTTTCGATAAATTTAACAAATATTTCATATGGTCTCTTTATGAATTCTCACATAAATGTGACAAAACTAATTCATTATAAGCTTTCACATATATTTTATTATTCTAATACTTATTAGTCCTTTTTTAATTTCCATTTTCATAGTAATTTATAAATGTTCACACAAGGTATGGCACGGCATTGGAATTTTGTTATTTGTGTTAATAAGTCTAGATGAACACCCTTTTCCTCATTTCCCGTCTACGAAATTATATTTTATCCTTTACCTAAGTCTGTCTATTCATTACACCAGTCAAAAGTTCTCAACAGGAGAAGGATTTTCCCAGCGTATTGGGAATCAACATGCAGCAGTTTGGCCCATCACCAGCGAGGAGAACGGGTTTCAAACCCGAATCCGCACACATCCCGATGGTTTATCTCCCCAGGAAAACTGCATGCAACAGCCATGTGAGCAGGCACTTTAACTCCACTTCACATTCCCCAACTTCATCAACGGAAGATTCCCGCAATTCCTTCCCTTTTGTTCACGACGAAAATCGGCGGAGTTACCAAGTTCCAGGAACAAAATTCTCAACAATTCTCCACACGAAGAAAATCCCCACAATGGACTAAGTTTTACAGTCCCCTTCCCCAATCACTGTTCCAGTATAGGAAGAAACGAAGAATAAGAAGAAAAGAAGAATAAGAAGAAAAGAAGAATAAGAAAATGAAAACAGAAGAAAGCAGAAGAGTGTGTTCCAGAAAGTGCGTTGACCTGTCCCAATTAAGGTCACATTACGCCATCAAACAGTGCAATTTACATGTCTCAGATTATCTTACGTATAATGCATTAAATATTTACAAGCCTATGTCGATAAGTAATTCAAAAGCCACAGAAGAGGAAACTAATCTGCAATGAACCTTAGTTTCACAAACTTCATACCCATTGTTCCAGAATTTCAATACATGACCCCTCATAAAATGGTCATGTCAACGCTTCTAGAAGTGCATCGATGTGATATAGTTAACAAATCACATCCAATTATACACGTTTTCATGCAAGACAGTTTTGAAAAGTAATTTTCCAGTATGTGAAACCTTCCTTCAATGATTAGTGCATAGGAGTGTACTAAGTGAGAAAACATCAGGAATTGTTCACTTCTCAACAATTAAAACCAATACGTTGCTGACCAAGGCAGTTTATTAAGATAAAACACTTAACACGTAACGTTTCGACCCTGTATCAGGGTCTTCCTCAGACGAAGAACTAATTTAGTTCTTCGTCTGAGGAAGACCCTGATACAGGGTCGAAACGTTACGTGTTAAGTGTTTTATCTTAATAAACTGCCTTGGTCAGCAACGTATTGGTTTTAATATGGAAAAAACAAGGCTTAATTATATTACAATTCTCAACAATGTATATTAACAGTGCATTTGATCCAGTTTAAGTGAACATGCAGCACGACAACATTTATATTTTGAAAGTGCTTACCAGTTTCATTGACCATTTTCTCTTCTTCTTCCTTAGTTTTTAGAAAGAAAATGTTGCAACGGAAATCAGTGTGTGCAAAATTTTTAACATAGATTGTGTTTCACTGGAAGTATCATCCACAAGAGTACGTGTGTGTTTTCTGGATACAATTCAAATCATACTTACTTCGGTACTTCCAGTTAGTGTCTCAGCGATCCCAGGAACCTTTGTGATCAACGAACTATAGTGACACAACACTTTCTGCGAACATGTGTGCTTTATAAAACTAACCAGTGTAGATTGCACTCGTCACATTGTTTCAATGTTATGAAATACAGTTCTTCACAACACGTAATTGTGTAAACAGGCCGTTTGCCTTCGGCGCGCCATCCCCAAACACATGCGACATTGAAATTCTTGGAGACAGTCACGTGACTAGTGGCCATCTTTGTGTACCTAGCAACGCCCTCGAATTATGTCCACCTTTGTGTATCAAGTGATAGCCACGGCGGCCATTACAACATAGATGTTGGGCTCCGCCCTTCAGTGATTATGACACCGACAGACTGCTTACGTGCAGACTACATTGCTTACGCTAACCAAAACATTTTTTTATCTCTTCGAAAAACACGTGTGTTTGTTTTGCTTACCTTGTTTTTACGGCCAAGTACAGTTAAGACTTATCACATTACTTATGGCCTGTTACCGCATAGGCACTTGATATAATCATACAATTTTAATTTCGTTAATTTTCGGGTTTTGGCAGGGAAAATATGGTTTCTTTTATTTGTGTTTTATTTTCTTCTCTACATTTTAATAAAAAAAACTCCAACTTCTAAGGATAGATCAACATGGGTATTTCAAATACAAAATTCAATTTGGGAAATTTTTTCCCGAGGGAGGTATCGTAACAGGTTCCCCTGATTAGAGAAAAGTAGCAAGCCAAAAGCAATAACCTCCTTCGTCGGCCATTACTCTGAAGCATTCAAAGAATGCTAAGTCAGTATCAAATCTATCTTCCTGGTTGATTGAAAGGAAGTTGCTGATCAACGGGTATCGGAGAGCAATAACCAGGTGGTGGAAAAAAAAAGAATAAGAGAGAGTGTAATGGGCGACTTGGGGTCTTTTGCTTTGGAACGAGGAACAAGAAAGATCGGGGAGTTTGAGCGAGCCTGCATAGCGCAATTCTAATGGTCTTCTCCAAAGAACTCTTCATCATCGAATAGACAAATAGAACCTTCTCTAACCATGTTGATCTAAACTGGAAGATATAAACCCAAATACTTAGTGTTGTGCCATTTCAAGTGTGAAAAGTAACCTCTCGCCTATTACCATCAAGTTATCTGCCAAGGGCAAATGCTCACCAGTGAGGATGAATGAATGACGAAGCTACATCACCCAAGCATAATGGTTAGGATTCTGGTAAGATCCCAACCAGCAACAGTTCGTTACGGTGTGACAATTTCAAAAATTTAAAAGAAAGGTGAATTTACTTTGTAATTTTTATTTACACATTATTTTACACAACATTTTGTAAAAATCATACTAATCGTTGGTACTGCAGAACAGAAACTGTCTATTGCACTGTTTGTAGTGTATCAAATATTTGCATCCACAAAAAAGGATTTATTGTTCATTATAATTAAATACTGGAATATATATACATCCTATAGTAATATATCCTCATATCAAGTCTTTTAATTTGCATGATCATATAAATTAGCCACAGCATTCACACTTAAATAATTTCATCAAATAATTTCATCACTTTTCAATTTAAATTTTCAGATGCTGCTTATGTCACTGATGTGTCGTTATCTCTCTGCTTTAGGTGCATTGAGTGTCTTGAAAACTTTACCAGTCAATGGACAAATATTATTATGGCGAGCACAAGCAATATGTGTAACAACATTATTTGGATATCGGGCAAATGTTCCATCCTGGAATGGTTTCTTGCAAACACAGCAGTAGCTGCAAGATACGAAAAAAAATAATGTACAGATCAAAAAATGCACACAACTGCGTTATTCACAAACCCATATATAAAAATGTAAGTACAGTAAGGTTACAATCATCATTTCTTGGAAAAAAGTGTGTTCACCCAATCTGTCTATAAGATCTTATGTTTTTGAATCTTTCTGATCCACTACCGATTCTAAGACTATCCTCTTGATGTTTGTAGCATGCCTAGGATACAGGTTCTACTGCAACATCAAAGTAGTTTTGACAGGTAGTGGTGTCAATTGCTTCTACTATTTGCAGAGCTTAAAGTGGTTTCAGTCAGTAGCCGGAACACCAACTACAAATGGATAGACACTACTAAATGCATATTAAAATAATAATTGTGTTTATTATTATTATTATTATTATTATTATTGCATCCAAAGTAAATACGAGGGTTATTTTTTAAGTAAGGTCAGTTTTGCAATAAAAACGAAGCAAGTAAATGTTTTTTTCAAAAAAAACATTTATTTTCTGAATTTACATACACTTCTTTATTTTTCTACATAATTTCCTTGCTGGTTTAAACATTTATTGTAATGAACTGCAAGTTTTTGGATACCCTCCTCATAGATCTCTGTCGCCTGTGAGATAGCCAGTTACACATGGTCGTTTTCACTTCTTCATCAGTGTCTAAACGCTTGCCACCCAGGAAGGTCTTCAGATGGCGGTGCATCTTTTGAATCTTTTGGCTGGGAGGTATTCGATCATCTGCATACAGTCCAGACCTTGCACCTAGCAACTACCACCTCTTCCGCCATCTGAAGACCTTCCTGGGCGGCAAGCGTTTAGACACTGATGAAGAAGTGAAAACGACCATGTGTAACTGGCTATCTCACAGGCGGTAGTTCTATGAGGAGGGTATCCAAAAACTCGTAGTTCATTACAATAAATTTAAACCACCAAGGAAATTATGTAGAAAAATAGAGAAGTGTATGTAAATTCAGAAAATAAATGTTTTTTTTGAAAAACATTTACTTACTTTGTTTTTATTGCAAAACGGACCATAAACCCAAGATCTGTCAGGTCTGTCATTTCAGGAAAGTAGGTTCCTATTTACATCTTAAACGAATAGCAATTATATTTTTTCTTCTAAATTTTCAGAAATATGAATAACTCATAAATAAGCAAATTCTAAGTGGATATATTTTACTTCCATTCATAGATTATCAGGAAGTCAGATAAATAAAAACACATACAAACAATTACATTATTTAATCACAGCACACAATTCGCAATGGCAAACTGACAGCAATATGAAAGAATTCTCCCCCTAGAAGCTTATCTTCCTGCTCCTGGGACACCCCTCTTCTGAAGTATGCATATCATTTTCGGCATTGAGGACTACCAAACAAAAGCTTAAACATGTGATAAACCTGCCTCATGGTGCCTGCTGACTGCCCACTGACATGAGAAAAATTTAGTACAAGAACTTTCTCTTTTCATATTCATCTATTGTTTACAAGAATTAACCTTTAGGGAAGGAGCTCCATGCAAGTGTATTCCCATTGAAATGTGCATCAAGCACACATTTTTTAAACTTGCCGCGAAGTACAAAATCATAGCTCGAGAATTAATTGTTGTAGAGATATGAAATCAGTTTTGTTTTCTTTAGAGACAGGGCTTTTAGCGGAGGTAAACTAATTAGTCTTAAAGGAAGAAGAAGAAGAACAATGAAAATAAATAAAATGGCATACTCACACCCCTGGAGCACGGCAAAAGACCACTCTATGAGAATATGTAATGCAACTTTGAAAAAAAATCATTTTAAAATCTATCCCATAATATTATGGGGTAACGAAGGGAAACAAAGGACTATTTTTAAAATTTGCTTGTTAATAATAGTACACTGGTATATTGATTGATTGATTTGGTGTTTTAAGTCCACTTTATGCACAGTAAAACACTGGTATATTGTTTTGTAATTCGAGTATGTCAGACCTTCATATGTATAGTAAAGATAAAAAAAGGCAGAATTGAAATATTGTGTGTAGTTTTCAAGAAATGGCATGTTAATTGATGCCATGCACTGCTGGTCGAAATATCAACCATCCTTCCTCAAAGGAAATATAGGCATCGTTCCAAAATCGACAATCCAGATGCTAAATGTTAATGTAACAAATGATGGACTTTTGTACATTGTATTAAATAAATAAAATGTATGTCCAATGTTGCAGCAGGAACCTAGTTTCAGCACCAAATGGCTTTGCCGCAACAGAGTTCCAGTACATTCTGACTGACTCACTTTAAGCCCAGATTCTTTGGTTTTGGGTTTTTAATGAGTTCACTTCATATGCTCCAGTGCTTAATACCCTGAGTATTATTGTGGATGGAACTTTGGAGTCATTAAAATCTATTCTTTATTATTAAGGGTAGGTTTCTGCTAATCAATGACTCAACAGAAGCTGAATTAAGGAAACCAACTATTTGAGGATTGTATGAGAATTCATGGCTAAACAATGAATGAGTTTCCAAATATTATTTTTGTCATAAGTGTCCTTAACCTTTACAGTCCCAATTGGTAATGTGCTGACCGATGGCATTTTTGGCCACAGTCCTAGTTGGTCATACCTTGACCGATGGAACAGAACCTTTTTTTCGTTGCCTTGCAACCCTGTTCATTTTCTATGACCATGACTCGAAGTGTGTGGAACTTGAAACCAAGAGTCGATGTGCATCGACAGCGATGCTGGGTGCTCTTCAACTCCCTAATGACGTCAGCAGCAGCTGGTGATTCAGAGGATGAAGAACTTCTTCCAGAGACATGGCAGTGGCCAGGGACGGGCGGCAGTGTGGGGCCTACAGTCCAACCGTTTCATTTTTTTTAAATTTTTTTCTTCGGATGGCAAAAGGCATTAGGAACAAAATAAATATTGAATTATAATGTAGACATGTGGTTGCAAATAGGACATAGAATTTGTTCCTGTCCCATGTCTCAACAGGGAGGGGGGAGAGGCAATTTTTTTTTTCTTTTCAATTTTCACATTTGAAGCCACGAATAATTACAAATACTGTACATACAGATAGCAACACTTCATCTTTTATATGTCAAAGTACATTTTATTCTTAGTAAAATGTTTCTTGTTTCACTAAATTATCTGCCATAGGAAGGAAGCTATAATGATTTTTGCTAAACCTTACAAAACTCATATAAATGGCCTGGCTCAGAGGACTGCATAAGTGCCACAGGACTTTAAAGGTTAACCCATCCCTCTTCCTGCTGAAACCACAATGTGTGCCATGGTTGACAGTCGAAAGTGTTGCCACATCTTTTCCTTTGTCTCGTCTACCAGCAGCCAGCCCTCCTCAGGCTATGGTCATATCATCACCCAGCCTCATGTATATGAGGGAGGGATGAAGACACAAAGGAGAGGACTGGACTGAATCTTTCATGACTCCTTGAAAAAGAAGCTTGGCAACTCCGAACTAGCCATCCTTTGTCAGTGTGTACTACATCCCAAGATTAATTGTTGTGGTTGTCTCTCCGATTGGGGAAACTGAGGATATTTAAAAAGGTCCCAGAGAATAAGCTAGCTGGCCCATTTCTGTTCACTTCTGGATTACAGTAAATATTTTTACCAAGAACACATGACTAGAATATAATGTTCACCTGGAATTGTTTCTCTTATGGCACATCTGCAAGACTCATTACTCTCAGCACCATGTTTTCATATGATATCACACATGATGGATATACTGTATTTACTCATGTATATCGTTGTAAAGCTTGAATTCTGCAGTTTCTGAATATGGCAACAGTATTCCATTCAATATGGCAACACTTATTTGCAATGAGGTTGAAATAAGCTCATTACAAAAGAAAGGAATGTTCTGATCTTAATGGTACTTTGTATGAAAAAAAAAGATAAGGAAAAAGAAAATAATTAAAATGTATTACTGGCCAAATAATATGACATATATGGAGTGTGTAAATGCCTTAACCTTTTCAGTCCCAAGCGTCTCGATCGAGATCCCCAAAAGTAAGCCTCACGGTCCCAAGCATCTTGATCGAGATGCTGTGTCAAGGTCGTAGTTTTTACGTTATAACGTTTCTATTTTTGGCTAGAATTTCGATTTTTTTTTTTTATATATATATTGTTCCTAACACATGTATTTAACAGAAATGTGTTTTTGCATTTTTTTTTGTCTTCATAAAAATGGAGGGGAAAAGGCGGGAAAAGGGACTTCTCTTTTGCATCTCTTTTCAAGGGAAAATTTTTGCAGACAAAGGAAGACCGGCTTTGTTGTTCTAAAGCAATGCTTTTCACACCCGCCTGTGAACTGCATTCGAAGGAAGCTTGTTTATCAGTATCCGATGTCAAAATGAAAGTTTTCCGTGAGGGTGCAAACAGGGGGTGGGGGTGGGGGGAAGACTGGTTGTTGAATCTGTGTTGTGAGAATGGAATTTCGAAGCACGCTGAAGGAAACCTTTGTTTTTTTAGCACAAGTGTCCAAAAGTTGCGACAGGGGTTACCCTGCATTGTCTAAAAATAGAATTTCAAGCAGCTGCAAGAATCGGCGCACATTTTTCACTGCGTTCTAGCTTTTCATCCGTGAATGTCGTGCATAGGTGTCACTTTGTGCCTAAGTGCGAGGACATTTTTTGGGTGGTGACAATTTTTTAAAATAATTTTTGGGGTTTTCTCCCTTCCCCCTCCATATATATGCCAAATTTGCATAAATTTTGCATTTTGACATTCTTTTTCGGGGGGGGGGGACACCATTTTTTTATGAAAAGTATTTTTGAGGGGATTTTCCCCCTTTCCCCCTCCATATGTACGCCGAATGTGCATAAATTATATATCGTCTGAATCTGTGATTCATTCTGCGTACAACGGTATATCTTTCATTTCTCTAGGGCATTTAGTTTCTGAGCTATAGTCATTTCAAGGTACCACTGCATTTTGAAGTTTGAATCATTCCTTTTGGGGATACAACTCAAGTTACATTGGTCATAAGACAATGATGCAAATTTTTTTCTGTTTCTTACATGCCAGCGATAATTTCTATGTGCATTTTGAACTTTTCATATCCTTTTTTTCAGGGGGGGGGGGGGCGAAACCCCATTTTTTAAAAAAAAAAGTATTTTCAGGGGATTTTCCCCCTTTCCCCCTCCATATATATGCTGAATGTGCATAAATTATATATTGTCTGAATCTGTGATTCATTCAGCGTACAACGGTATATCGTTCATATCTCCAGAGCAAATAGTCTCTGAGCTAAAGTCATTTCAAGGTACCGCTGCATTTTGAAGCTTGAATCATTCCTTTTGGGAGTACAACTCAAGTTACATTGGTCATATGATAATAATGCAAATATTTTTGTGTTCCTTACACGTCAGCGATCATTTCCATGTGCATGTTGACATTGTCATGTACTTTTTTCTTGGGGGGAGGGTGGGGGAACCATTTTTTTTTTCAAAAATTTTGGAATTTTGAGAGTTAGCCCCCTCTCTCCCACCACATATATGCCGAATTTGCATAAATTTCATATAGTCTGAATCTCTTGTTCATTCCGCGTACAACGGTATATCACTCATCTCTCTAGGGCAATTAGTCTCCGATCTACACTCATTTAATTGAATCTCTGCATTAGTTTTTTAGAAAAAGTAAAGAGAAAATGAGCAAAACTATGTTTAAAGGCCATGTGCCACAATTTTTCACTTTGTAATGTAATGTTCGACTCTTGGTGCACAAGACCAACAGATGATTCAGTGAATAGAAATGATGTTATTCACTGTTGATCGGCATAGCAACAGCTTTACGACCTACAACTAAGAAAGCCATTTCTTGAACCTGGATTGTACTGCGTATTATATATGAGATATAATAATTGTTTGTCACTTTTCCCCATCAAAAACCAGGGTGCGCATTTTACACGCACGTGCAATATACATGCGTAAATACGGTAAGTGCCTTTGTTGTTGCAGATGTTTTTCCGAGTTCAGAAAGTACTACACTCAACATAACTGAGACCAAAGTACTTACTTGATCTCCTGTAAAGCTATTGAATGGCGCTGCAAGTCATATAGAGTAAATTGCTTCTGAAGATTTTCTCCACGAGCAAGTGAGGATTCCACTCGAGACATTCGATACTACATTAGAAAAAAGACACAATGGTTGGAAAATTAAATACCTAGTATGTACATTTATACATACATAATATTTGCTCAAACCTGTTATTAATACAGTACCAAAACAAATGTTGCATATTTTGAAAACATTATACATATAGTACATATTTCAAAATTTCACAAACTAAAAAAAAGGAAAGTTTCTGTTTGCTGTTTCTTTATTTTTATAAAGATATTCAGTAGATGATGGACATACTGATGCCAATAAACCATTTTACACAAAGTTATCAGAGTACATATTCATTGTGTGCAAAAAAAAACAACAAAAAAAACATACATATACGTTACCTGCAATTTGCTCACATTAGGAACGAACATAGATGTACAGTCGTGGAAAGAAATATTTCCCCCATAAGATTATTGGTATTAAGACTGTATGGGGGAAGTATCTTTTTCCATGACTGTATATTCTCCATTTCAAAAGGGTTAAAAGTAGGGATGTGCCGAAGACGATTACAGATGTATGAAAATCGGCCGAAATTGACACATCGGTATCGGTATCGGAATCGGCAAAAGTCCGATATTTAAACCGGTACAGATTATACTAGAGTTTTACCTTCTACTAAGATTTATATTCTAGTTTTGTAAGATTTATTGAAAATTTGGTTATGATTCGTCATTATTGTAGAGTTTTTGTTATAAAATTATTGCAAACTCATTCAGAGGATCAACCTAACTATAAATCGGAAATAAAACAGTACATTGCTGAACCAAGATCTGCTGTTGTATTGGAAATGCAAAAGTGAGTATTCAAACCTGAAGCAAGTCCTGAGAAAATACTTGAGCATACCTGCTGCATCAGTATTCAGTGATCGAGTGTTCAGTGTTGCTGAACAGATTTGAGATAAGAGAAGTAGGTTACTTCCTCAAGTGCTTCCAAATCTCGTGTTTCTGAAGTTGAATCTGGCAGAACAGGAATTCATTTTGTATTTCAAAGAACTGCCTGAGTACTAATGTTTAATCTCTTGAGAATCCATGCTCTTCTTAAAGGTTCACATAACATTTTGTAGATGCAAATGTACATTCGCATCTCTTGAGAATATATATGTATATACATATGATATGCAATAAAAATGTACATAGCAAATTTATTTTTGTCATGCTGAAAATAACATCCCATTTCTGTTTAATAATCTTATGTATCAGAATCGGTTAAATATCGGCATCGGTATCGGTTCCAAAAATTATCGGTGAGTACATCGGCATCGGTAAATTTTCAGCTTCGTCACATCCCTAGTTAAAAGCAATTCATTATAAAGTAGTGTAGGTTAACTTAACTCTTTTCCCATTCATATCACAACTGAATATACAAACCAGGTTAGCAATTTGGCCATGACATCTGGTCTTATTTCATGTTTTAGGAAATGAGCAACATAGTAGCAAATTTACATATGGGAATAAAGTACTTGCTTATAAATGGAACTTTTTTTTTAGATTCTTTAATTTTTGTGGCCATCCATTTGGGAACTTGTGTTATTTCTTGTTTTGCAGAATAATGCTTGGTGTGCTGTTGTTGCCTGTTCATTTGTGCCATCTGCTGTTCTTTTGTCCTGAGCCAGAACTTCAGTGCTACAGAAGGTTGTTTCACGTTGATGGTAACGATTTCGATCACCAAGGAGCAGCACGTAGGCATAGCAGAGAGCAGCCAGAGCCAGTAGGACAAAAGTACTGTGTGTTGACTTGCAAAATCGATGGTTGGTGTGTGAGTGAGTGTTTATATGGCACCAAAAATTCCAGTATTTAGGGAGGGGTACATCTGTGCCCTTTCCGACGTTGGTTATAGTTATAGCCAGATAATTAAACAGTGCCACATGAAAGCATTCCATGCGTCAAAGAAGAGCATCAATGCAGTGTTGAATCGCCATAAAGCTTGCACCGTACCTGTTGCTGGAACCAGTCAAAGTGGGCCTCGGACTTATCATAAGCCCAAGCGTTCCTCTGATGTTGTGCGGAAGGTGAGATCCTTGGTGCGATGTGAAAACCCTGCAATGCAAAGAGTGATTGCACAGGCAGTGCAATGTTTTCCTGCAACTGTAAATCGCATCATAGCCCAAGATTTACAACTTGTGCGGAAGCACAAGGCTCAAGTTCATAAGTTGCGTGCCTCACATGTCCAGGAGAGGAAGACCAACAGTCGGAAGCACTACGAACGAAATCTGGCAGGGGACCGCTGGAAGTATGTGGTGTCCCTGGATGAAGCATGGGTGTATCTGTCGGGATGTGGTAAAAAAAAGGGCCATCTACTATCGTCCACGTGATGCAAGAGGTCGATCTGAGTGGGTACGTGAATGTGCTGAAAGTTTTCCACGCTGGTTCATGGTCATTGGTGGTTACTGCCATAACGGCAAACTTCCACCGCGCAGAGTGGTAAAAAAGGCTAAAATAAATGCAGCCTATTACCAGACGAATATTTTGGAGCTACTTTACAGACATGAAATTACTTCTCTCTATGGCAGCGACACATCTCATGTTGTCATCCACCAGGACAAGGCTTCCAGTCATACGCAGGTTCACGCAGGCATACATGGATCAGATGGCACGTGAAACGGGCATTCATGCAATCCCCTTTACAGACATCCCTGTGAAATCCCCCGATGCCTCTTCCATGGATTTTTGTGGGTTTCCGTTGTTGAAACGAGACTTGGGAAGCAGACGGCCCCGCACAATTGAGGGTCTTTGGAAAGCTTGTCAGGAGGAATATGATCGTTTGGACCAATGTGTTCTTCAACGCAGTCTCCTCCAATGGAAACTCCGCTGCAGGGCCATTGCTGCAAGACAGGGGTATCACTTGGAGCACCACCGCTTGTGGCGTCATGATTTTTCTTAAGGTCAGGTGGGTTCTAACTTTGTTACCATGGACATGAAACGACCTTCTGTAAATCAGCAAACACCAGCCAGCCACCTCATGGCAAGAGGTCACCAGGAGAGTTAGTGGTGAGAGTCATCGGAAGCAAATAACCTTAGTGTGTGTGCACCGTAGAGTAGGTCCACATGGAGGTTTAGCCATGCCCACCAGACACCGATCGCAGGCCAGCACTATGGAACAACAACAGGTACAGTGATAAAAATTTAGTTCTACTATCAGTATTTAATTACCTTCTTATCCGGCTCAGGTGTGACATTCCCCCTAAATCCTAAAATATTGGTTAGGGTTAAGAACATTAATTATTCTGCCTCCTCACATTTAAAACCCTCGCGGCCAAGATGTAAAGCTGGCAAATGACTTAACATAACACTTGGGTACAAGCTGTTGGCAGTGGAGGGGCCCAGATGTAGTGTGTCATGTTTAATTAATGTGGGAAGTGTATAATGGCATGCATTTCTCTGATCCTGTGGTGCATACTTTTCAGTGGTTATTGTATTTTATATGCTTGAAAAGTTCAGTGGTAGAATGGATTGTTTTAGCATGTCAGGTGTTGCTGAATTCTTTTGTTTACGGATCTCCTGATGGAATCTGCCTTGCACCCACATTGCATCATTTTCGGGATATTTAGACCCACCAAAAGTGTAGCGCAGCATGTTGTGGGTCCTGCGAGATACCCTGACTCTGGATGGGTATCAGCTGGTATCTGTAAATTAACTTCAAACAAATACCTTTTACACCCATACTACTGTTATAAACCAACACATGACTCTGCCCTGGTTACATCACATACATGGGCGTCCGGAAGGGGGGGCCATGCCCCCCCCACCCTGGAAAATGAATGTGTACCTAAAAATTATATAATTCACACATAATTTCATTTCAATCACAGTAATTTATGTTAATTATTATAAATTTGTTGAAGAAACACGATAATTTCAGACTGAAACAGTGTTTTTTGAGGGGGCATGACTATTTTGGAGGAAAATATGTGTCCTTTGCCCAACCCCTGGGAAAAAATTATATTGCTTGCCCCTCCCTGGAAAAAATCCTGCAGACGTCCATGATCACATACCCATGTGATCACATTGCTCCTCCCTGCGAGATGTTTGCTGAGCAAAAGAAAACATAGAAGAGGCATTCTCATAGCAGAACTTGCACATAGAACTTACAAACAGTGAGATACAAAAATAAAAAGTCATGGAAAATAAACATCTTAATGCGATTACCTTATGTAGTGAGGAACGTAGAGCTCCACGGAGGAATGATCCAAGGACACTAAGAGACCAACTTTGGGGAAGGACTTCAAGCACTTTCACAGCATCAAAATCTGCAGCTCTTGTATTTAGGAGTTCCAAGGCTGGTACAACTAACTGCTCTCTCCTTTCAGGTCTGAATAACAGCAATGATAATAACAATAACAATTTTAATTCTATAGTCTTAGCTTCTGGCAAATTAAAGAACACTAATAAATTATGAAATATTTTCTGTAATTCAGTTCTTAAAATTACTGTTTCATGTAATACAAATTAAACGTTTGTATTAAAACTTCAAATTGCATGCAAGCTGAGTATGGCTGGATAGTTTCATATAACCAAAAAAAACATGACTTCACTACAAAAAAATGAACTTAAGTCTCGTTGATTACAATGCAAATGTTTTTCACAGTACAACAATTTTTATTATGGTCCATACAAAACTACACACAATCAAATTGCAACAAACACTTTCTCAAAATAAACTTGTCTCATTAGGCAGTGTGAGGAGATTCAACTTTCAAAACTTCCACTTGGAGCACTGCACTTTTGTTTCACTAGAGGAACATTGTGTGATTCAATAAATATTGTTGTCCTAGGCACATAAACAATCAATAAAAACTTGGGATATGTTACATAAGTCCCAGGATATAATTTGAGACCCTATCATATACATCATTTTGTTGTATTTTTCTAGGATACACACTCATTGGCAAAAATAATGAAGCACTTAGGAGTGGTGGAAATGAAATGAAATGAACCTGTTGGCAGGTTATGTGACTGTATTGCAGTGATTACAAATTCAAATCAAACGGACAACAGTGTGTGCACTACGGACATACTGCTGGCCGCATGTCAGTAGGATGTGGTACCCCCTCGGGTCTTGATACATGCACTGATTCGATTTGGAATGGAGTTGTAGAGCCTTTGTATCCTCTCCCGAGGCAAGTTGGCCCACAGCCATTGTAACTGACCCTCGATATCCTGCAAATCGGCACTGGGTCGGACTTCACGTCCAAGCTGATCCCTTACATGTTCTATCGGGGATAGATCAGGGGATCTTGCTGGCTACAGAAGTACCTCAACATGATGCAGGCAGTCCATAGACACATGTACTGTGTGTGGACGAGCGTTGTCATGTTGAAAGACTGTACCAGGATGCTGTCTCAAGAGGGGTAACACGTGAGGATGCAGGATGTCCATGACATAGCGCTGAGCCATCAAAATCTCCAGAACCATTACCACAGGTGATCTGAAGTCCAATGACTTCAGGGCAGGGGTAATGCCACAACATTGGCAGGGTGTGTCCACTCAGTGCTGCCATACTCGCACACGGGTGGTCATCCATGATAATGCAGAATGGAGATTTATCGCTGATTATGATGCAATGCCACTTGTCATTGTCATCAGCAGTCCATGTCTCCCGGTTACGGCAACACTCCAAACACAGCCGTTTGTGTTCAGCTGTTAACGGCAGCCTCCACATGGGACGGTGAACTTGTAGTCCGGCTGCTGCAAGTTTACAACCAATGGTGCGGGATGACACAGGGTGTTGTAGAGTCCAGTACATGTGTCCAGATAGCAGATGCAGATGTGATGGGGTTGCAAAATACTTGGTGACCAATACTGCGATCCTCTCTTGGCATGGCCAGTCTTGGTTGACCGGAACCTTCCCTATGTCTGTAGGTGCCCTCACGTATCCGTTGGTGCCAACATCTGGCCACTGTGACATCTGAATGCCCAAGATGCCTGGCAATTGCACGATTCAACCGATTGGCCTCATGTAGACTCCCAGTACGACCCCTTTCAAACTCTGTCAAGTGCTGGTAACACTGTCTGCTGCATCTACGAGGCATTCTCTGTGTTGTTCTCCTTCTCTCACGCTGTTGACTGTCTGATGCTCCAACACAAGCCTTATGAATGCTATCAGGCCTCATAACACTATCACACGGTGGCACAACTAATGCACTTTAATAGACTTTACAAATCATTGCAACTCTAATCATTTAGATACATATCAAAGGTACACACATGTACGAAATGATGTTCAAATTGGACCTTTCCATCTGGGTGCTTAACTTTTTTGTCAATGAGTGTATGTGATATATGTGGATATATTACTTGAAGTCAATTATTCATTTGCATTAGTTACACTACATTAATTACATTAGTATTTGATATTCTCCCAGAAAGCCAGATAATGGCAATGGGACTCAATACACTATTGCTTAGCAGGCCTTGACCCTCAAAGAGCTGTTGCACAATGAAGCTGAGTATTGATAGGTCCCATCATCATAATCCTTCGCAATTTCCTGCCTCTGGCAGGGTCAGCATAGAAGTCAAGCCTCACCATTTCTTCCTGGTCTTCCACCACTCCTCACTTTCCATGGTGTTCCAATCTTGTCCTCTTCTCCTAACACTATTCACGATCTGGTCTTTCCACCGACATCTTGGTCTTATTCCTACTCCTTGTGCTTTGTAAGTTCATACTGGTAGTCTTTCTGCATCCATCCTCTTCATGTGACCAAATCATATCATCTGTGCCTGATCTATCCTGTCCTGAAGCTTCACCAGCCCCACTGTCTGTCAGATCTCATCATTCCTTATTCTATCCCTTCTAGTCTTCCCCAATATACTCCTTAAAATTTTTATCTCCACTGCCTGCATCTTTCTTTTGTCTCTCTCAGTCATTGTCCAAGTCTCTGCTCCATACATAATTACTGGCACATAGTATGTGTTATATATTACCTTCTTGCATTTCATAGGTACATCCCTGTTCCATATTAATCTTTGAATACTTTGATATAGTCCACCACCCATTTGTCCTCTTCTGTTTACCTTCTCATCTATCCTTTCACTTTTTTCAATTATGCTTCTAAGATATTTGAAGCTCTCCACTACCCTCAACTCTTCCATGTCCATCTATATTATTGGTTCATTTCTGGCTCTGTTCTTGTTGTTATTAGTATCTCACTCTTTTCTGCACTGAATTTCATTCCTGCTCTTCTAATTTCCTCATTCCAACTCTAAAGCTGTTGTACTACTTCTTCCCTGATTCCCCATATTACTAAGTCATCAGCAAATAACAGGCAGGACCTTCTTCTCCTATTTTCTTCCCCACCTCTTTGTTAATTGCATCCATTGTAATTATGAAGAGTAGTGGGGAAAGAGCACTTCCCTGCTTTAGTCCATTACTTATACTGAACCACTCTGTTCTTCCCACTGATGTCTTCACACAGCTCTGGTTGGCCTGGTAGGTCCCCTCTACCAAATTATATGTATATTTTTATCTATGAAATACCCAACCTCTGTATTGGGCACTACATAATACAGTGCAATCGCTTCTATTTCAAGAGTTGGAAGGTACACACCTCTACTTGTGCTATGTTGCTGATTTTAATGGATACTTGAACAACAGTAAATTTTCATAGTGGAAATATATCATTGTACATAAGCCACTCACATAATCATGTCCAATAAGTGAAAAGAGAAATAAATATGAGAGGAAAAAAAGGAACATATTTGAATATAAAAACAACCTCTGGCATTCCTAAACACAAAGGTTAATTCATTATTAGTTTTGGAATTTTAAACACTGTTAATTTTAAACAATTATCAATGGTTCAGAGGCTGATTCTGCCTCCATCTTCAGGGTAGTGTGTAATCTACTGAATCACATGGCAATCCATGGACACATGATGTGTTTGAGGATGGTGTCGATATAGAGAATAAATTGTTGCCTTGTAGGATTATTCTCGGTGGCCAAGGCTCCACCTCGACTGTCAATCACAAGGGCCTATTGTACATGAAGTTGCCAGGGAGAGTTATGAGTGGCCCAGGCTCCACTTCGTCTGAGACTGTTTATCTATGTAGGCAGCCAGGGAGGATTAATTTGTGGTGGCCAAGGTTCCACCTTGTCAAAGGATTGATACTGTTCTGAATTAAAATCAAAATACTCCTTCAGTGCCGCTTACGTGCAACTGTCAGACCCTGAATGGTTGTGGACATACAGTTCCCCCAGTGTGTGTGCTACACTGATCCTCGTTTGTATGCTGACTGGCCAAAGCAAGGTTGCAGATGTACCTGTAAAGGACGTAAAGGTGGGTTGGTGTGCAATGTATATGAATAATCTATAGAGACTGTGCGCATGGTATGGTATGTTGGATCTCATAAGAGACTGGGACGGAGTGTTACAACGTGTCCAAAGGTTCCACAAATAAGCAAGACTTTGCTGACGGGTAGTTTAGTGGCGTAGCTATTTCGATTACCACTCTCTGGGTAAGCTTCCAATTTGTTGCTATTTTTTGATGCCCGACTACTATGTTACAACTTTCACAAAAAGTTATTCTGATATCTACAAATTTCTTGTGTACATAATTCTGTAATTTTATTTAAAGTGATTTCAATAAGTGAATTTTTAAAATAGAATTCCCCAATTTAAATCAAACCACCTTGCTTAACAGAAAGGTGGCTTCTGGGCAGCAAATGACACTTTTACATTAGATCTTGCCGTTTCTCGTTCACGAGTGAGATTACTGAGTCTGCTAAATTTGTGCTGAACCATACCATTCAACACTACCTTTCAGAAGTTTTCTCTAAGTTTCAATTTTGAGAAAGATAGCTCTTTTTTCGTGGTTGTTACTTGAAGAGTAGGAAACAAACAGAATGCGGTACAGGATACAGAGAACACTGGAAGCTAGTGTAGAGCTATCAAGGAGAAGAAACTTTGCCAAAGCACTTCATTTCTGATTTAAGCACATTCCTGAAACGTAGAACTTGATCAGGAAATTCGGAAGATAAATCATCTTCGTGCCCATTACAGAGGGCAATAGCTGCATCTGAAGTTGTAGGAAGGAAGAACTGTTAATATTACCCATACCCTTCTTCAGTTCAAAACACTGGAAGCATTTAAATGCCCCATACTTTGCTCCATGGCAGTTTTTTTAGAGCTCCCACCTGCCTCTGATTTGACGTATTCATTCAAATTATAATGTTAAACTAGAATATAAAGCCAGATAAAAAAAGGTTTTAATTTTGTTGCCCACAAAAATTAGCCTTTTCTATCTTTCTCACTTCCATTTATTATGTTTTTCATATCAACCTCTTGGGACACGAGACCCCTACATGCGTGAGGCACAGGGTGGTCGCCCACTTCACCCACCCCTTGCTACACCAATGGTTATACAACCTCAAGACACTTGCACCTAGCAGAAATTCAAATATTTCCATGCGTAGTGAATATAATGGCCATTGGCAACACTGACAGTAGTACTTGCGTCTACCTACAAGAACTAAATTGAGTCTCACGGGTCTTCTTAAGACCCGAGTAATGGAAAAACCTGACAGGCATTGATGCCTGTGCACAACTGTGACGTGAAGCTTGCTTGCGCGATGTCGATCACCTGGGCTTTATGTGCATGTTGCATATTATTATAGGTGCGCCTCCTCGCAGACGGGTTTTTTCAGGGTCTTGTGCAGGTCTCTGGAAGGGGGTCTGTTGTTTCTTCTGTCCATATTATGGGGTTTATTATTTTGTGTGCAAGGTCCTGTTCGGTTTTACATATGTTTTTGGCTCGGTGCACGAGTGTTTTTACTATGCCGGTTTTTATGGAATTGGGGTGGTTGGAGAGGAAGTTTAGATATTGTCCTGTATGGGTAGGTTTTCTGTACACTTTTGTGGAAAGAGTGTGGTTTTGCCTTGTAACTAGTACATCTAGGAAGGGTATAGTTCTGTTTTTTCCACTTCCATGGTGAATTGGATTGTGGGTCTTAGGCTGTTTAGGTGTTGCAGGAAGATGGGCAATGTGTGTTCCCCATGTGGCCAGACTAGAAAAGTGTCGTCCACGTACCTGAACCAGGTGGACGGTTTGAGGTGGTGTGTTGTTAAAGCTATTTCTTTGAAATGTTCCATATAGGTATTGCTGACTATTGGAGATAGAGGCCATGCCTTCTTTCTGTTGGTAGAATATGTCATCTATTTGGAAGTATGTGGTGGTCAGGCAGAGGTTGAGCATTTCCATTATTTGTTCGGGTTTTAGATTTCCTAGTGTGGTGTCATGTTCTAGGAGTTTCCCCTGTATGATTTGCAATGTTTCATTTATTGGTACGTTGGTGAACAGGCTAACTATGTCAAAGCTGGCCAGAATTTCTTGTCCACTGAGTTGTATCCTTTGGATACGTTGAATGAAATGTTCTGTGTTTTTATGTGTGTTCTGTTTCCTGCGAGGGGAGTGAGTGCTGGTAGTAGAAATTTTGTCAGGTTGTAGCATGGTGAGTGACTAGTGCTAATGATAAGACGAAGTGGTATGTTTTGTGAATTTTTGGTAGTCCACACATGTAAGGAGGTTTGCTGTAATATGGATTGATTTTCTTTCTTATGTTTTCAGGTATGTCTTTCTTCATTTTTCTTACAGTTGCTTGTACCTTTCTTTCTATTGTTGGAGTAGGGTCCTTTATAAGTTGGGTGTAGCTATCATTGTTGACTAACTGTTTGAGTTTTTCTTGGTAGCTGTTGTGTGGAGTACAACTGTGCAGTTGCCTCTGTCTGCTGGGAGTATTGCAATCTCTTTGTTCTCTTTTAGGTTTGTGATGGCCGTTATCTCCTGTTGAGTGATGTTATTGTGTGAGTGTGTGGTGGTTTTTTGATGACTTTTCTGATCTCCCATGTGAGTTCCTCAGCTTGTTCACGTTGCATTTTTGCAGTGGCATTTTCTACTGAGGCAATTATGTCTAGTACAGGTAATTTCTTGGGGGGGAAGAGCGAAGTTGAAGCCTTTACTGTGATCAGTAGATTACGATTACACACTACCCTGAAGATGGAGGCAGAATCAGCCACCGAAACATTGGTATTTTTTTAAAATTAACACTGGTTAAAAGTCCAAAACTAATAATGAATGAATCACCACTGATCAGCTACAAAGAACAAAGGTTCATTGCTACAGCAATATGGGTTTTTCCATTTCTCTCTGTTCTCTGCAAGATCAATCCAGTCTTCACCATCCACAAATTAAAAAACAAAAAAACTATCTAATTTTTAGCACAGAATTGTGAATTTTAAAATAAAGGAAAGTGACGCAGTACTTACTCAAGCTTGGAATCCAGATACACATTCAATAAAGTGTAGAATAAATTGCTTTTGTACTTTTGGTCTTTTCCCTGAGAATTATTCAAGCAATATTCTTCTGCAGCTTTGTAATCCTTCAATTTATGAACAAGAATATTCAATGCTTTATCATGTTCTTCAATCTGTAAAATGAATTAACAAAACTCAATATATTTCTCACCATTGTTTATAACACACCACAACTGCCACATTGTAAAACAAAAATTGGTTGACTTTATGGTACAAAAAAATTGAAAAAAGATTCACGTAAACTGGATGTGCACATTATGTCAAATTGGATTCATCTTCATAATATGACAAATATGATATAATTAGAGTAGTTCTGAACTAATAATAATTGTATTGTATCATGAGGTATAACAGGTTGCATAGTTTCCATGTCTAGTACAATGAAAACATCATCAATGTCCACACATAAAAACTACAAAATAAACACACATATTCAACTTACCTTCCCATATAAAATAGCAGTCTCTTGATGTAACTCAGCACTTGTAGTCTTTCCTAACAACAGCTGGACCCTGTACAAATTGGACTGTAGCAATAAATTTTGAAGTGTTTTTCGAGCTGTGATGACGACTTCTTCATTTTGTTCTTTGTTCAATTTCAAAACATTTTCCAGGTACAATACTGCCAAATGTGTGTGAAATTTCTCTTTCTATAAAGAAATAGGTACAAAAGTTTATAAAATGTGCTCTCCAATTATCTTTTCAGGAAAATTTCAACACACAACCACAGGATTTACTTTCATGATATTTTTCATTCAGCTTTACCAATATGCAATATCCACAAGAAAATAACAATAATTTAAATAGTAAAATCAAATGCTGACCTTTATAGAGAGTTCTTGAAATGGCAACTACATTCTGAGCAAAGTGGGGACAATGCAAAACATATTTTGTTTTTAATTATTATTTTTATCTTAGTTTTGCAAAGCAAATCACACTAAAATTATTATTAATCAGTACTCTATCACTATCAGACAATATAGACATATTGACGTATCAGTTAATCATTAAAATTACCAATCCCCCCACACACATGGGGGGGGGACATATATTAGTGGAAACACTTGAAAAAGTTGCATAGTACGCCTTTAGAACTGCTTGGATTCATTGTGAAATCGAGTCATGCAAGCCCTGAATATTCTCCAGGAGAATATTGTACCATTCTTCCAGAAGCACATCAGACAGTTGCAGCAGAGATGAAGGTGGAGGAAATCTGCATCAGAGATGAGGGTGGAGGAAATCTGCATCATACTCATTCTTCTAAAACCAAGCACAGTGGTTCAATAATGTTGAGGTCTGGTGATTGTGCTGGCCAGAAAAGGTATTCCGTAAACCAAGACTAAACAGCTCTGGCAGTGTGATTAGGCGCATTATCATCTTGAAAGATTGCATCCTTGTTGGGGAACAACAGCTGTGCCACAGGATGTACCAGGTCACATAAAATGCCCACTTAGTTTCTAGCCGTAATTTTACCTTGCATAGGAATGATGGAGCCAAGAGAATAAAAGAAGATCGCCACCCAAACCAGGACAGATCTGCCTCCATGTCTTACAGTAGGATGCAGGCGGTCCGAAAAGTACACCTCTTTAGGCGTTCACCACACACCCACATGTCTCATTGTCAGAAACAAGAAAGATGATCACTGGCCATATTACCTTTTTCCAGTCACCACAAGTCCATGTTTTGTGCTCATGGCACCACTTTTCTTCTGCACTGGCATTGGTGATGGTAAGCAGAAGTTTCGGAATGTCAGCCCTACCCCTAATGTTGAGTTTATGAAGCTTCCATCGGAATGTTTTTGTGGAAGCAGGATCTGCCAGATGATCATTGAGTTCTGCTGTCACTTTTGCTGCTGTAGTTCTATGGTTTTTTGTGACAATCCTCTTTCATGCTCGGTGGTCCCTGTCACCAAGGGTTGGCTTTTGTCCTCTATTTATCTTCGTTGATGATGTCTTGCCATGATTTATGTATGCCGCCATAACATTCAACACTGTCTTCCTTGCTACGGCAAATAAAGTGGCAGATTTCGTTACTGATGCACCAGCTAAATGAACTTCAACGATCTGCTCTCTCTGAAAATCCGATAGGTCTCCCATTTTATAGTTTTACCTTGGAACTGTTGCACACGAAAGTTCACAGTGCACTGATTCAGGCATTACACGCAATGGGCAAACATGGTGATAACAAATGCCCATCACGATGCATGGTGGTTCAGTGCTGCCAACTCAGATTGAATTACCCTTCCCTTACAAGCGTAAAAAAAAGGTAAAGGTACAGTGCTCCCCTGTGCTTAGCACCATGCCATGAAGGCATATAGGGGGTGTGGGGGTAACGCCCCACACTTTCTTGATCCGGTTGTGAGAGGGGGGTGATGTGATCAGCATCATGCCTCTGACCACCTTTACCCCCCAAGGGTTTCTTCCAGGTACCCATGTCATTCCATGCAGGGTGGGCTCTGGGGCCACTTCCAATGTTAGAAAAGTTCCCGGATTTGAACCGGCTGTGCATCGAACCCGGGACTTTTAGCATGGTAGTCAGACACATTACTGACTGAGCCTCAGTGGCCATGAGGTGCGTTTTCATTAATCTGTACATCCCCTATATAGTTTATAATTTAGTACAATATTCTTCTATTTCTTATGGATATAAACATATAATCTCTGTTCCCTACTTTTTTAAAAGTAAATGTCTAAATATGCAGCTTCTTTTGCATTGCAGTCATCTGGTAATATACATTAATTAAGGTTGTCAATGAACTATTCAGATTCTTCAAGAGCCATTTGGAATTTTATATCTGATCGGTAGAATATCAGTTATCAGTATCTGTAAATTTTATATGGGTACTTTATCAATATCAGCCAAAATTTTGTATCGGTCCATCCCTAATAGTACAAGACAAATGTAAAGATCATAGAGAACCTAGTTGCATTGAAAAGATTATTTATCCAGTTACTATCAATTCTGTGATGTGTTCATTTCTAATTCTATGACTTTAATGTACATATACAGGGTGTTTATGTGACCATGTTACAAGCTTGCAGGGATGATGGAAGGGAACAAATGCAACAAAGTGAGATAGGGAACCCTGGTCCGGAAATGCTCCAGTCAAAAGTTACAAGCCAAAACCTTTGAAGGGCAGCTATCTGGCTACCTATCTTTACATTATTAAGGCAATGTCTTTCAAATGGTAAGCATAATACTAACATCTTGTCCACACATCCAATACTGGTTTATCCTGCCACAATATGAAACATTTGTAGTAAGTGAGGGACTGTTCATGATAACCATTTGTGTCTACATGCAATTGTGCACATATTTACATTAAAATTCTTGAATTGGATTTAATGGTTTTTCAGAGGTGCACAAACTTCCATGACAAAGCCAACAATAGGCTCATCCACAAAGACTGATTAGCTACAATCATGAGGTGTATGTGCCTTGAGAGTTACAATTCTTTCCTCAGTGACAATAATACTACAGAACTGATATTGATATCTGATATTCTAAAAATATGACAATGAAAAATTAATGTTTCATGATGTCCCTTCTTTATTAGTACATGTAAACAAGTGGGTGGAATAAGTTTTACCTTAGAAAAATTAACTAAGCATTTAGAAACTGACTTATTACTCTAATAAACATAAAAAAACAATAGCAAAAGGAAAGATTTGCATGATCAATTATGGACTACTTATGAAAATATTGAATCGGTAACATTACTTGCTATTTTACCAATATGCCTATATCAGAAGATGCCATTAGAGTGCCAGTTAATCTGTTCCATCTCCAGTAAAATTCTTATCTAAACATCTCATTATCTTACTTCAATTTCTAAATTTAAAAATCTGAAAGAAACTCTATTCTAACTCCAGTCAATTACATACTTACTAACACCTATTCCATACCTGTATTTTTCTTTCCAGGACTAAATGCTCTAAATATTTTATCACAGCAGAAGGATAACGATGCAGATATTCAACAATGTTGTCTGGTTTCATTTTATCACTAGGAGATTCACTAGATGAACGGCAAGTAAATATGCGGACTCCAATATCTGCATCCTTTTCCAGAACAAAATCTGCATACCTCCACACCAAGTCATAATCATCCAAACTAAAAAATAAAAAAAAATAAAAATCAAATATCAGATCTAATGAAAGCATACTAAAAATCTTAAAGAATTTACCACATTAATATTACTTTACCAATACAGCTCCTTTAGAATACCCACAAAAACTTTTTTGCATAATTTTTTCTAATCATCATTATCCTTTACCATTTCCTGCCTCTGACTGGGTCCGCATAGAAGTCAAGTCTCTTCATTTTTTTCTGGTCTTCCACCACTCTTCTCTTTTCACGGATCCTTTTCTAATAATTGTACACTAACATTTATAGTTTTATGAGGATTTACAAACACTTAAAAATATTTATGTGTTATTGCTTAATATACTTCTCATTCCCCCAAAATCCTTTCTCTTAACTCCATATTATCGATTGGACACAACACATTCAGATATACTGTGAATAAAGTAAACAAAATATTTTTGGTTTGTAGTAGGGATGGGCAGACATGAAATTTTGGCTGATATCAATATAAAATTACAAATGGTTCATTGTCCTTAACCCTCCATCATCCGCATCCTCATTGCATTGCAGCACAAATGTCCCTCACACGGAACTCAGTGCTGCCTCATCAAAACCAATGTTATTTACGTGAATTATTGATGCAAATCAAAATTGAATTAAACTAGCACTTGCTGGAAATCAGGCAAAATATACATGAACACAAACATGTCCATTTCGGACATTTTTATCAGCTATTAAAAGAAAAGTAATAAAAATGAAAGTGTCTCATAGAATTACAAGCTTAGACTCTTGAAGCAAATGCACCAAAATATTATTCTAAAAGTAATTAAAACTTTGCCATATAATGAAGGCACTAAAAAGTTTACTCACCATTAACAAAATTATCAAAGTATTTTCAAAAAAATGTTCAACGTATTCAAATCAAATTGAAATCGTACAACTTATATGGACGTAGAAAGGAACTATTTATTCCAAAACTCTCTGTCTAAATGTGACAGACTCGAAGAAAAAGCAATCAAATGTAGAAAACACACCTTAAAGAAACTTACAAAATATTTTTAAAATGTTCAAATCTCAATTTGTTTCTCGTACTCTCACAAGGTATACGTAAGAAAAGACATACTGACTCAAATATAATAAACCAAATGATGTCACTTTTCAATATCGTTATTTTGACAACTCCTGACATTTCATATGGGTACTGCAATGGTTTCTGCATACAAATAATTTGCATTCTGAATAACGTACCGTGGTTTTATTCTTCTTATTTCCCCCCAATTCATGGCTGACATGCTGTGATTTAAGATATTAAACGTTCCCGCATGTGTAACTGAGTGCCACCAAAGGAGGACCGGTCACTTCAAAGACATGTAAGCAAATGGAGAAAAGACAGAAAAAAGTTGCCAACGCCTCTATGTTTTCAGGGGAATAGTGAAGATAAGTTACCTAGTGCTTTCCTGACCATTATTGCGCTGGTAAGGAAAATAATTCAGAATTTTAAAAAAGGCAGCACTCAGTGCTGCCGCACGGGTTACAGATTAATGAATGTATGTTACTAGATGAACCAAGCTTTTGCAATGGAAAAGAAGCTACATATTTAGACATCAAAGTTTTCTAAAAAAGTACAGAATGGAGATTATATGTATATATTAAAAAAATATACAGTGTGTTTCAAAAAGAATATACGTATTTTGCATACATATATTTATTAAACTTTGACATACAAAGATGAAACTTGACACACATACTTACGAACCTCTCAAGTTAAGATTACAGATGTTCAATATGTCCTCCAGCAGTGACACGAACAATATCACATCGATACTCAAATTCCTCCCATACTCGGGCAAGCATGTCCTTCGTCACTGATGTTACGTCAGTACGGATCCGGTTCTTCAACTCTTCCAGGTTCTGTGGGAGTGGTGGTACATAAACATTGTCTTTAATGAAACCCCACAGGAAGAAGTCACAGGGTGTCAAATCCAGTGACCGTGATACATGCTAAGTCACCAGCTCCTTGATGACCAATCCAACGGTTCGGTAGAGTTTCATTCAGATAATCACGCACTTGGCGACTCCAGTGAGGGGGTGTCCCATCTTGTTGAAAAATGAAGTTGTCTTCATGCAGCCTCGGAAACAACCAGTTTTGTAACATAGAGAGATACTGCTAACCGTTAACGGTGTTTCCATCAAAGAAGAATGGGCCGTAAACAGATGATCGGGATATCGCGCAAAACACATTCACCTTGGGCGAATCTCGTACATGTTCAATGAATACATGTGGGTTCTGTAGGCCCCAAATGCGAACATTATGTTTGTTTACCTGACCACTGACATGAAACGCAGCTTCATCACTAAACACGATGCGTTGTGCGAAAGTGTTGTCATTGTCAATAGCATCAAGAATCTCGTTACAAAATGCCACACGTTTGCGTTTGTCATCAGGACGCAGAGCTTGTAACAGCTGTACCTTGTACGGCTTCATAACCAGCCAACGTCTCAAACATGCCAAATTGTTGTTGTAGGAAGTTGTAACTCCCAACTGACACGACGAGTTGATTTTGAAGGGCAACGTTGGAAAGCAGTTTGAATTCGTGCAACATTTTCTTCAGGAACACGAGGGCGGCCATGACTCTTTCCTTTACATACACTCCTGTATCTACAAACTGTTGATACCATCTGCGAATGTTCCACCCATTCGGAGGATCAATTTGGTACCTCAACCTGAAACGTCTTTGCACTGTAATCACGGAATTGCACTTCGCAAACTCAAGAACACAAAATGATTTCTGCTGCGGAGTAGCCATTTCAAACAACTGACTGTTACCAAGCAAAACCGAACACAACTGACATCTAGCGGCTATTATATAAACTAGACTATGTATTCGTTTTTCTAATAGCTGAGCCGGGGCGTAGCAATTGATAGTTCGGACAAAATAATACTTTGTAATACGTATATTCTTTTTGAAACACGCTGTATATAACAAAATGGTACAATATTCCACTAAATTATAAGATATTTATATCAGATCAGTAAATTTACCAACAAACCAATACACCAATATGCCTATATCAGCCAATACTAATAGAGTTTCAATTAATCTGTCCCATTCCTACTTAATATAATGTGTAATGTATAATAAATGTAAAATGTAACAGATTTAAGTACTACTATTTCTAAAACATTATATACTCTACTTACTTTGACAAGCATTCCACAAAAAATTCCAAACCAAGAAAATTTTCATCTTTGTACTCTCCTGACACAAGCTTTGACCAAATTTGCAGTGCCTTCTCATGATTTTTTCCATGGCGATATAATAATGCCAGGGCATGGTAACATTCACACTTTTCCAGCCACTCAGCACAGTCATTCATATCACAGTTTATTTCTCCAGCACCAATAAATGCTTCCAACTCTGACACATATCTTTCTGAGTATAACTTCAGCAGGGCAGTATCAACTTCCTACAAACATAATAAAATATACAGTATAATTCATTTACATGTATCACATGATCTATTATATTACTCACAATATTCAAGTACTGTATTACGCATGTATAATGGACATGTGTGTATAATGTGCACCCCGGTTTTTGATGGGGAAAAGCGACAAACAATTATATCTTGTATATATGTGCAGTACAATTCAAGTTCAAGAAATGGCTTTCTTAGTTGTATCAAGAGTGAGTGACATCATACCTATTCAATACCTGCTGTGTGGGCAAGAGGAGAATATCATCTTGTGTATACAGTGAGTCACCAACCCATGCCACCTCCCCCACTGTGTTTAGCATCCCAAAGCTTTCACTTATGTAACCACCTTGTTTATTCTGTAGTAGAAGAAAGTAAGATCAAAATTATGTTATGGATTTGCAGCGTTCATGAAGTTATTTTCTATTATTTCTTGCCCAACAAATACAGCTGATACATATCCCATGTGATGGAAGGTGCATGCTCAAATTGTGCACTGCTTTTCTCTGTGTCACAGAAATTTCCGTTTCAAAGTGAAAAATCATGGGATATGGCCACTTCACTTTTATAGTGTTTTTTTTTTCTTTATTATTACTAAAGAAATCCAAACTGCTAATTTGTATTTGTGCCTGTTGATATATACATGTTATATGCAGGGATATAGTGAAAACATGCATGGTTTTAATGTTGGCTGTCCGAATTATTCCATGCATAATACGCACCACAGTTTTGGGGGCAAAAATTTTGAAAAGAGGTGCACATTATACATGAGTAAATATGGTACATTTACAATTATGCTAACATTCAAGTTATGTAAATACAGTCCTGAATCACAGGCTGAAAATTTTCAGGACAAAAACAATACAGTAAAATCTTCCTAAATATTAGCATGTTGTTCATGGCTAATCAACGTCATGATAAAAAGTGAAATGTGTGTGTAGAACAAGTGAGCAAAGTTGAATCTAGACATAACTTTCTATCTGGATAGCTCACCAATATGAACTTGAAACTGACCACTCTAAATAAACTGTGTGGATTTAGTAAGAGCTGAGCTGAAACCATTTTGAACTGATTTCAATGTAGTAGCAATTAATAGCAAATTACAAAAATAGTTCTATACTGAAACTAAGTCATCACAGCACTTTATCATTAAATCCATTTTTGACAAGTACGAAAAATGTTCACTTTGCATAAGTCCTGGGATATTCAGAGATGGGAGATGTTAGTCAGCATTTTACATTCCTCAAAGGATATGTGTACTCCAAAACATTATGGGCAGGTATCAGTGATATGATACTTCCTAATACCAGTGCCAATGATAGTGGCCAATACCAATACATAACTTTTACTGTTGCACTTTCTCAAATACACTAGCACATCATGCTACAATGCCAGGGGTCCCAGGTTCGAATCCCGGCCTCGACATGCATGTTTGTGAGTGTCCATTCATCACATTGGCACAAAAAGAGAAGTAAAATTAAGCAAATCAATTAATCAAATACACTACAATGACCTCGTGCAAACTGAATTTCATTGAAAACACCTCATGTGTTAATATTTTGAATGTACACTCTTTAATTTTGCTACTGTTATTGTCAACTCTCACTTGACTTTTGTGGTGAACTTGCAGAGAATTGTACATAATTATTATATTTAAACTTTAAACTTTGTGTCATCTTGCTTTGTTGTTGTTTTCTTTTGTTTGTTGGCCTACTGTTATGTTATTGCTTAAAAATGGGTCCTGATGTACTTGAGAAAATACAAATAAATAATGAAAGTGACAGGTTTTATTCCTCTCCAAGAACAAACAACAACAACAAAAAAAAAAACAGAACTTACATATCTGTACTGCATATCCCCCATTGCCCGGAGCTTTTCCAGGTATGCCATCAAAAAATCCTTAGCCATTTTTATTCTGAGGTCATCTCCTCGAAACAGCTGCACCACATCAGCAATATTGTGCAGAGGAGGAACAGCACGAACAAATGTTGAAGATGATGGAAGAAGTTGTGGAAGCAAGCTTATTATCTGAAAAACAAGAACAGAAGTTATATAACAATGTACAGTGACAACGATTCACACTTTGGTGCCTCTCTAGGATTAATTTTCCAGCAATAACAATGATAGCTAAGCAAATGTTAAAATAGCTCATAAATGGGCTGAACCCCTACTTTAAACTAACAATGATATTCATACAGATTAATGCATATTCTAGCAATGTAAATTGTTCAGGATGTTTAATGCTCTACACGGACATTCAGTATGTGGAATAAGTTACTAAGGTGTAAAGTTTTGAATGAAGTAAAAACAAACGGGGATAGAAGACAGCTGTCAAGTTACTAGTAAAAATGTTCGATGTGCAATCGATGGTCTCTGTGGGTATTTATCAAATTGATAAGAGAATTATATACTCTTTACACATTTTATGCATTACAGATGATTTATTTAGGACACATTCATAAAAAAAGTATGTTTTCTTGAAATTATGAGGCATACTGGCAACACTTGTCATGTCAGAGAGCACTGCCAGGTGTCCCCGACATCTGGCTATGTTATTCAATCAATACCCAGAAGCAAGGAAAGAGTTGAAATTAATCATACAAAAAGATATGTAGGTTAGATTAGAATTGAATACATGTTCATTTCAACTGGTGGGATACTGGTTAGCATATTTGGGGTTTTTGAGGTCCACTTAAGGTGAATAACTCCATCCCAGTTTTACTTCCTCTTCTTACATCCTATACCTACATAGCATTATTCACCCCAAGTGCTACACATGAAACTAGATTAGCAAATCAACCTAACACAGTGAAACTTCGATTTTATATTTTTCAGGGGACCAAAATTAAAGAAAAATCTGGGGAAAATGTAAAATCCAGGAAAACTGTATAGCATTTTGCTCCATTGGGACTATGAAGATTGAACGTATAATGCAGGAAAATGTAAAACCAGGTAATGTAAAATCGGGATTCCACTGTACACAGGAATTTTACAAGTTGATTGCATTTACAGGTAAGATTGCAATGAAAATTAGTTACATGGAAACTTTAAACCTAAACAAGTTACAAGAATGAGGAGGTGGTTGCAAAAATAAGAGAAAAATTTCAAAATTCTATCTGCAAACTACTGCTTCCTTTGTTTTTTTTATGTGTAATATCTGAATTGAGGCAGCACCTTAAAATCTGTGGATTTTACATTATTTTACAAGTTTTTTTTTCACACATTCTACAAATTTATGTGTTTTTACACATACTTACTTTTTACTTACACATCTAGTAGAAAAACCCTTCTTTAAGTGTAATTTCCCAACCCTGGTCATAGAGTAATCACAAAGATATGTACTCACCTGAAAACAGTTGCCTGTCACAATGGTGGTCACGTACATCCATGCCATTTTCAACACATTTCATCTTCAATAAAACTGAGCTTTCATATGGAGGGATCATATATTAAAATTTTGTTTACCTCTCTCACATCGACTAATCCATTCCTAAATTGCTCTTCAGCTTCATCAAAATGTCCATTAGAAAAGTGTATGAATGCAGCTTGCTGTTGAATTTTCCTATATATTCTCTGAAACTGTTCTTTGCTTAAGCCTGCTCTGTTAGCATTTTCAGCTAAACCCAATGCTTCATCAACTCTCCCATCAGAAAGAAGAACCTGCAGAAAATTTACACTTTATTACAGGTATAACAGACAAATTACAGTCACATTCTTAAACCTTCATGGATCGCATGAGAAAAGTTACATCGATGGTAGCGCATGGTGCCAGACACCAGGTTCTTAAAATATGTTCAATTAATGGTCTAAAATGCCAAACTCTCAATTGTTAGGATTAGATCTTTTCTTGCAACGATTGAGATTCTATAAAACTACGTATAAAAATTGAAATTCTATGAAACTATAAAAAGGCACTCTTAGTTATTCAGGGACGGAACGGTAGACTGGATTTTCAGTAAAAACTAGGTACACCTAGAGTCGTGCATGGACTCAGACAGCAAGGGGCTTCAACGAACCCCCCCACCCACTAGCAGCTCAAAGATGTGACTAACACTGAGAACAAAATCATGGTGTAAAAGAGGAAGGTTAAAAACTTAGCTTAGAGGGAGGGTGTTGACAAAACATTCATTGATAAATTAAGACGTTAAAATCACACACCTGGAACTAGAGAATGTGCACAATCAACACAGGGTTAAAATACTTGCTACAGCACATAAGCATTTAAGAAAACAGCACAACAGACATCAGTAGATAAATTAGGAAAGGACAAATTTGAAATTTTGGCTGATGCTCATAGTGTACCAATAAAAATATACGGATACTGATAGCCGATATTCTACCAATAAAATATAAAATTCTAATTGGTTCTTGAAGAACCTCAATAGTTCATTGACCTCCTTAATTAATGTATGTTACCAGATGACTGCAATGCAAAAGATGCTACATATTTAGACATTTACTTTTTTTAAGAAAAAAAAGTAGGGCATGGAGATTTTATATTTACATCCATAAAAATTATAGCACATTGGCAGAATATTGGACTAAATTATAAGATATTTATGTATATATTGATCAGTAAAATTATCAATATTTTTTCTAATAAACCAATACAATGATATGGCTATATCGGCTGATACCGATACACAGGGAGACAAATTTATGGTAAATAAAAACTGATGAGAGCGGTAAATAAAATGTTAGATCAGCGGTATATACCAGCGGTGAAAAAAAAAAAACGGCACACACTTTTTCATCATGAGAGGAAACAACATACAAAAGAGCTATAAATTGATAAACTACTTCATTTTTATATACTGTACACATACACAAGTACTTAGCTGTCCAACCAAAAAGAAAACATCAACACAAAATCACTTCATTTCTAAATTGCATATCTCAAGTGATTTATTCATTGTATGTATTTAAAGGATATCCTTGCTGTCCAACAAATAAAATAATCACTACTGCACATAAACAAACACATGTTGAAAATCACATGATGATAAACAAAATTCATTCATGACTGAACACAAATGACACCAATGTTTCCCTTGATGTGCGGGAACAGACTAATCTTATCGTTGCTACAGCTAGCAAGTTCAATGAAACTGGAAGTTGAGTAGACATTCGGGGGAAGAAAGGAATGCAGCTTGACAGGGAGCGAAGTTTTCGAACCGAGATTATGTGCATGGGAAATCCCAATTTGCAGCGTCTTCCTGATGTGATCAAGGATAAAACGTTCTTGAGCTGCAAGTGGTAGGAAACTTTAGGCAAATGTTTCATTACAAATCGACAGTTTGCGCGCATAACCTCGATTGCCGGTTTTTGCGTGTTTTCTACTTAATTTGATGATATTTCACGGTTATTTCACGAAAAAGCATTCATTTCGTGGAAAAGCACACATTTTGCATTACTTCGTGACTAAAATTCATGCATATTTCATCATTGGAGGTGTAGTTACGTGCAGAATGTTCAAAATTGCATCTTTTTTTCACATTTCGTGATTTCGTGCATTGCGAAAATTCAATGTCCCTACCAATACATATAGCACACAGTGGAATAAAATTGACAATATGATTTTTTGATGAAACATTAAATTTTAAGTGAGTCAATAGGTACAAAATACAAAATATTTTGATGGGCAGAAAATGTTAATTATTTACTAGTAATTAGTATGCCCATGATAGTTGAGCATGAATTATGATAGTGCACCAACATAACTAGTGAATAGCAAGACGGAATAATTGCAGGAATAGACCAATAATTTTTTTGACAATATTAATAAAAGTGCACCTTTAAAATTTATTGATACCAATAACTGATTACTGATCTGATATAAAATTGCAAAAGTTACACAAATAACATCTTGTATTAATAAATGAAAAAGGTGAATGCAATAGGTTTTCATTTAGAAAAAGAAATGGCATATTTAATCATTTAAACTTTACAAAACCAAGATAATTGACTTATAGCTTTGCATTCATAACAATAACAACTAAATCGCAGAATTTTGTAATAATTTAGCATAAGTTACCTATAAATATCACCAATAAACCAATATACATATATATTGGATGGTACTAACATGGAACTGAGTAATCTGTTCAAGCCCTATAAATAAGTATACAGCTCTAGAATTTGACCTTTCTTCTCTTCCCTTACATAATCCAGAATTTAAAGTAAGTGTGTTTGTTATTATTTATGGTATTTATATAATTTCAGTATTCCACACTACCCATGACAACTATTTCAAAATAGTATTACAATAATTTTTACAATATGTGCATCACAACTAAGACACAATTTAAAGCCGTACCTGAACTTGTTTTTCCCATGGAACAGGAATAAGGCCATATACTGCAGTTCCTGAGCATACATATATCCTCCCATCAAAGTTTCCAATGTTAAGGCCCCCAGAAAATGGCAAAGCTTGCTTCTGTTGTTGATCCAGAATGCTACAATAAAACATGAGTGAAATGCAATTGGCTCATCAATAATTTCCAGAGAATCAGAAATTTGGATGAAAATAAAAGCTAGTAGTTACAAGTGGAAAAAAATAAAAATATATTTAACTTTCAATTGATTGATTGATCCAGTTTATTTTATTTTACATTTCTGTCAGTTTTGGCTATGAAGATAAGGATGAGTGAATAAATTGATGAAGGAACATTCATAAAAAAACACCCATGCACAGGCCAGGATTCGAACCTGGGAATTCTAGCATCATAGCACATTGTGCTAACCACTCCACCATGGAGGTCTGCTTATTTCACTTTAAAGACAGTCTATGAATGCAAGAAACATTAACTTTCTTAGAAACATGTGTACTATTTTGGACTCCCGAAAAAAGAGTTCATGGAAATTTTATCTAGAATACTAAAAAAATTATCATTAAGCCTTATATTGCATTTTAGGGCTAAGACAAATTGGAATAGATGGAAAATTAAATTGTGCATTAAAAAAATGTACAATCATTACTAATCACTACAGTATGATATGTTTATCCATGTAGTAAAATACATTGTGTGGACTGTCATTTTAAAGATGAAGCATTGAGGAAAACACTAGTAATTAATTATATACAGTGGAACCCAGATTTTTCATTCTTGGATTTTACATTTTCCAGCATTGTACATTCAATCTTGATGGTCCCAACATAGCAAAATGTTGTAAAATTTTCCTCGATTTAACATTTTCCTGCATTTTAAGTTTGATCAGCTTGATTCTCTGAAAAACGTAAAATCAAGGTTCAGCCGTATTAAATAGAATTTAGCAAACAAATTACTCTGAATATACTGCAGGATTTACTTGTAATTTCATAACTAGTCCAGTTATTTCTACATTATTCTTATATTATATAATTTTGTATACAATAAAAATACAAACAAGCAATACCTGTAAATCACGATGACTTCATCACTAAGTCCTAAAATGTATGGGTGAAAATATGCAATTGATAGTATATGATAAGACCACTGCATTGGTGGACGTTCTGATTCTCCAGCAGATGTTACAAACATACCGAGACCACCAGGTGCACTAAGAAGGAATTCTTCCTGAAAATGTGAGGAAAAAACTTCTTAAAAATATTAATTACATTCTTAACAAGTAGCTCTTAAAAACAGCACAAGAGTTGTCAGAAATAAAACAAAATGTGTTAAGTGTAATTTTATACCCACAAAAAACCCACACTGGTTAACTGGTTACATTACATTAGAAAAAAAATGCACCTCTTAACTGCCTCTTGAGGAATTGAGTTTGTCCTATTCAGAAATGGGCCTCCCTGGTGGCATAGTGTAATCAATTAGTCCCAGGTTCCATTTTTTCCTGAGTAAATCTGCAGAATTTGTTTATAGCTGGTTAAATTGGTCATTCCTGTAGAACTATCATCTTTCACCGCATAATTGTGCACCATGTTTTCATCAGTCCAAACAGGCTTGAAACCTTTCAGCGCATAATTGTCGCATAGTTCTGTTTGTCACACCACTTAAAAGGTAAATAGAGCAGCATGAAACCAATGATAGAGGCACAGAATCTTCGGACACACAAGATTAAATTTTGTAAGTCCGTTCTTCGCAACACTGTAGCAAATATTCTCAAGTGAAATATTTAGACTATAATGCACAATAACAGATATGTTAACTTTATCTTTGAGACCAGAGAAATGATTGCTAAACTGTCATTAAGAAATTATGTGCATCAATGTGAACTATTAATTTTTTAAAGTATATTCATGAGCATTCCATGCATCCTAATCTTGCACCAGAAACAGTTTCATAATACATGATTTTTACGTAATACCAGCACATAGTCAGCTGAATCCCTCACAAAACCAGTCATCTACCCAGAGGGAAAACTACAAGCAAATCTTACCAATACTTGACACCTGACAGTACACCAGAAAATTGAAGGAAAACATTGCTATTCCTGTATCAAGTCAGCCATTCTTACCTCCTCTTTGGGACTTTATAAGCAGCTGATGAATAGTAGTCAGGCTAAAAATGACAACAACCTGATTGCCAGGCTAGGAAACTGATTTATGATTTGCTTATTTTTCAGCTACTGTGGCACTCCTATCCCTGCATTATCTGCTGCACATTTACTTGTTAAGTTCAGAGGTAAGATGAATCTCAAACACTAGTAAATTGGATTGAAAAACAAAAATTTTCAAAATTTGATTTGTAATAGCGAAATTGTTAAAAATTTCATGTTGATACCTCTACTCTAAGTGCACTTGCACATGTACCGTAATTTTGCCGGGGTAGTTTTCCGCGACAACATCGACGCCGGAAGCATGTTTTTCACATGCATCAACACAATCAGGGTTCTCGCCAAGACCTTGGAGGGAACACAGAAAAGCCTGATGACTCCTGCCCTGCATTGCTAACCTCCCGATAAGAAAAAGCTGTTTAATCTGTGAAATTATGCTAAATTGTGCTAGGATCTAAAAAATAATAATAATGAATTACTATTATTGATAATTAGTAACAGTAATTTATTATTATAATTATTTTTCAGATGATTGTAATTTTAAGTTATGCATTTATTTTTCGAGACGAGTTCAACATTGAACTAGACAAAGTTTGAGATGATTCGTCAATTACAAAGCGGAACATTTGTTTTATTTGTGCCAATTTCTTGCCATGAAATTGTCCTCGCGAGGTTAACTGAGGAGTATAAAGAAAAGTTGAAGAGAAGAGTGTGTGGTTGGGAAAGCATGTCCCTTGATGGAAAATAAGATCTGAATATATTATTATTTTTAATTTCTCAAAATATCGTCCTTCGAAGTGAATTTCTCCCTCCCCAGAAAAGCAAGTATGCAAATTATGCTAGATTTTCCCATTATGCAAGCACAGGGTGCAAAGTGCCAACAAAACTCAAATTGTGCTAGGTTTAGCATCATTATGCTAGGGTTGGCATAACTGCCTGCTTCAAAACAACTTCCAGCTAAATTTTATGGTTTGGGTCTGTGCCCTCGTTTTCATTGCCTGGGGCGAAGGGGGCTGGGTCCGACTCTTGGTGTGTTGAGGGGAACTCGGCCCCATCCTAACCATCAAACGGTCCTTCCAGGAAATTTGTCGAGTAGGGCTACGTGTGTGGCTGTCCCATTAACCCCCTTTGTTTCTTTGTGCATACGATATCGAGGGAGGGAACACAGTCTATCTTATCGATGTGCGTGTAAACGTCCTTAGGCTTACCACAGTGGATTTGAAGCTTTTTGGGTGGGCAATCCTGTGATACATGCTCCTTCATGTTTGCAAGCCAAGAAATCACCTGCATATCACTTAAAAGGAACATATATTGCATTGACTGCATGCTCAAAGTCACTGTGGTAAGCCTTAAGAGTCAAGATATTAAAAAAAAATCAAACTCACCTTTTTTGAGAACGAAGGCAATAAATATAATTTTGCAATACCTTATGTAATTTAGAAAAAATAGTAACTTTTCCATCAACTTTGTCAAACATATGGTACAGTCAAGAGAAAAATGCTGTTGTTTGGGTTTTATTGGAAACATGCTGAAATTCCTAGAGCTTACACCCTATCGTGACAAGTGTACTGCATCTTGAATTTTACTATTACCAGGCTTGTCTACAAGAAAAGGAGTATAAATTGTAGGAATTTTATGGTGTGATGATATGGTATGATTCCTTAGATTTTCCTACTGTACATAGAGAGCAGATTCCACGTGACTCTTATTACCTTCGTAATTCTCCTAATGACAGGCAAAAAATTTTCACTACCATATGTGAAAAGCTCCTGCATGTTGTTACTTTCAAAATTATAGACAACATATTGTGTTGTCAAAGCGGCACATATGTAACAACCATCTGCTGCTACTGCCACAGCAGGCTCAACAATGCTGATATCCTTAACAGGTATAAGCTTCTCATCAGTTACATTAAATATCTGCAGATGCTTTCTCTTGGCCACACAAATCTGAAAGAAAGGTATAAGAAAATGCAGTAAGGATGATCAAAATTAAATTCTTGCTGATACCAATAATATGCAGACATAAAATTTACAAATAACTATTACCAATATGAAGGACATTAATGGTTCATTAGCCTCCTTAATTAATATGTGTAATCAGATGACTGCAATGATTGATTGATTGATTTGGTGGTATGTCCACGTTATGAACAGTAAGGCTAATCGGGACTCGACCTACAGTTTAAAGTGGGATCCGAACCACTATGAGCCTCCACTGGGTATCAAACCTGGGACTGCAATGAGTTCTGATCTCAAACAGGAACTGCATGTTTAGACATTTACTTTACAAAACTAGACATAACACAATGGTCAAGTTTTGCACAAATTACAGGGTATATTAGTAAAATTATCTATAATTTTAGATAAACAAATACACCAATATACTGAAGTTTGACTTAGGAATCCCCAATATAAACTGTTAACTAAGGTACTCACATTTTCCGCGAAACTGTTTTACATTGTTTTCTCTTAATTTCGGTAGCCACTGCCACCATCTTCATTGGAATTCGTTGTGTTGTTGCTTGGCATGTTTCTGTTGTTTTTTCCTAAATCGCCACTAGGTGTGCTGCTGTCCCCTGTATGTCTGCGAATATGTCATCTGCTGTTCACTGGTGTTAATTGCTGCAGTAACGGAAGCCAGGCGTGGTGTGCCTCACCACTATCTATGTTCAGTTCATGGTTGTAGTGCATGATGGCGTGTGTTTCTTTAATTTTTGTGTCTATGAGAGTGTGTGCTTTGTATTTGACATGTACTTTCTCAATTTTATGGTTGTGGAATTTGATATACTTGGCAAGTCCGGTGGTGGCTTGGGCTATTTTCATTTGATAGGTGCTGCTGGATTCTCTCACTGATGGGCCTGATGGATCTGCCGATGTAATGAGCCTTGCACTCGCATTCAGCATCATAGACACCTGGATTGTTAAGGGGGGAGAGGAAATACTGTTTATGTTTGTTTAATTGGTCAGCTATTTTGGAGGTTGGTTTGTGTGCTATTTGGATGTTGTAGGGGCAGAGGGCTTTGGTAAGGCGGTTGGATGTGGTAGGATGGTAGGGAAAGGCAAACCACTTGGTTTTGTTACTGGGATCTGGTTGCGATGGTGGAGTGGGTTGTGCTGATGGTGCAGGTTGTCAGTTTAGGGCCATTTCCGTGATGGTTGCTATCTCGTCCCTCAGGTCTTCTTCTCTGCAGTAGGAGAAGGCTCTTCGGAAGAAGTTTAGCTTGGGTGGATGGTTGGATAGTGCATGGATATATTGGTTGCCTGCATCTGGTTCTCTGAAAACTGTGGTTGTGAATTTGTTTCCCCCGCAGCTGATGGTGAGGTTCAAGAAATTGATTTTGCCCTGCTTTTCATGTTCTATGGTGAATTTTAGTCTGGGGTGGATGCAATCTACTTTTTCCAACAACAGGTTGATCTCTTCGGGTTTTTGTATATGACTATGGTGTCATCAGCATATTGTCCATATCTGATGAATTTGAGTTCCGGAGTTTGGAGTATGCTTTTTTTTTTAGCCAAATGCATTACTATGTTTGCTATGGGAGCCTATAGTAGGTTTCCCATGGCAAGGCCTTCAGATTGCTCATAGAAATTATTTTCAAATTGAAAAATATATGTTTTGTTTTATGTTGAACATCAGTTGAAAGGTGGCTGACCATAAACAAAGTCCCCGCACTGGAAGTAGCCGAAACTGCCAATTTGCTAGAAGTGTGCTTAAGACACAATTATTTTCAATTGTAAAGTAGTTGTAGTTGTATGGGCTATGCCCATCACTCATCCAGAAAGGGTTAAATAAACTTTCATGATTTCCAAACTATTGCCATAAAGCTAAGCTCTAACATTAGCATGTGTTTAAAGGTATGTTAAGAACTTACCTGAATACTGAAAGGATTTGTGACATTTGGATTCTCATTCACACAAAATGTATTGATCCCTTTTAATTTTGGTCCGCCTCCAATGACATCCATTTCATCAGACATGTTAAGTATCAACAAGTTGGAGTCACATTGTACTAAAATCCTCTTCAATGCTGATGCTGCCTTTATGGTTTTAACAGGCTTTCTCTGAAAATGTATTTTATGCATGTGTGAGAAAATATTTAACACGTTGATATTAAGAAAATAGTGTATTTATTTTCAATCTTGGTGGTACAAGATTATATGGCATTAATATTTATTTGAAAAGTGCAACACTTCTAAAGGAAATAATATGATACACTGGAAGATACACACTGAATAAAAGGTGAAAAAGGTGTCAAATACACCATATTCTCTTGCATCATTTTACCATGTGTAAAGCCAGCTTTAGACGAAAGAATTTCCTTTAACATTTTTGCTAGCATAAATGCTTCCAAAAATCTTTAGTCAGTTCAGTTTGCATGTGCAATATTAGCCAATGTGACCATAGTAACTCATGCATATGCATTGCAAACAATAGTTGCTATTTCTTGACAACATTCCAATCCACTTAGTACAGAACTATTTCTGTGATTAATAAAGTATGAGACAATGAATCAGGCAATTTTAAATATTACACAGTATACATAATACATACAAAACATACATAATTGAGAAAAAATGAACTAATTTATTGACTGAAGAAGAAATGCCAAAAGAAAATACAAATATAGTCCTTACATTGTCATTTATTTGAAAATAACATTACTATGACCACCCCCATTTCCTTCCAGACACTCTGTCAGTAAGGTAGAAATTTGAACCACCTCTTCCCAGATCTGACCTTTAAATTCATTGAGAGTGCATGAGGATTGTTTGGAAGACTTTTCCCTTCAATTACCCCTAAAGAAAATAATCACACGTGGACAGATCCAGTAAGCTGGTGGTTTCTGTAATACGTTTTTACAGCAAATGCATGCTGTGCATCGTTCAATGGCTTCAACATAAATAAATGGTAAAGCAGGCTCTGCAAGATGGCGGTTATCACATGATACCTCTGACACAACAACTAGCTACATCCAGTGTTGCAAAACTGCCCAATTCATTGCCACACATATTATCACAAGTAAAAAGGTAAAGGTAAAGTGCTCCCCTGTGCTTAGCACCACACCATGAAGGCATATAGGGGGTGTGGGGGTAACGCCCCACACTTCCTTGATCCGGTCGTGAGTGGTGGTGATGTGATCAGCATCATGCCCCTGACTGCCTTTACCCCCCAGGGTTTCCCCCAGGTACCAATGTCATTTGATGCTGGGTGGTGCTTCCAACGTTAGAAAAGTTCCCAGGGATCGAACCCGGGACCTTTAGCATGGTAGTCAGACGCGTTACCGACTGAGCCACCGCGAGCCACATATTATTACAAGTTCATAAGTTAAAAATTACATTTCAAATCTGAAATTTATAACTCGTATGAAGTTCCAGTGTTGTATTATTTATAACAATATGCTGCTGTTAAAGGCAGGGAAACAAAAGAAGTGAATGGTTTGAATTCATTACAATACACAGTTGTACTAAAAGTTGTCATGACATGCTAAGGTCGGGAGTACACTATGGAGTTTGCAATTTTCAAGGGTCATTTTATACCTGAATATGATATAAGTTCCTGTTCCGTCTCTTTCTCCTCACACCGATGATGCTAGGAAGTTACCGAAAATTTTGAATTTTTCTACTGTTTCCTTTTACCTTCTTTGATTTTTACTTAGCCCTTTTGGCCCTCCTTGCTTTTATCCATATATATACAGGGGATGGACAAAAATATGGAAATAACTGCAGAAATGCACATTACCTTATCGAGTAGGACCACCTTTGACACGCAGAACGGCCTGCAGTCGATGTGGAATGGACAAATACAGGTCACGTATGGTTGTCAAAGGGATGTTATACCATTCTTCCTCCAAAGCAGCTGCAAGTTGTTGTAGAGACGATGGTGGTGGGTAGCGGGCTCGCACCTTCGTCTCCAAAACCGACCACAGGGGCTCAATAATATTGAGGTCTGGCGATTGTGGAGGCCATGGCAGATGTGACACTTCATATTCGTGCCCATCAAACCAGTCCTGGACGATGTGAGCTGTATGAACAGGTGCTCTGTCATCTTGAAACACGGCATCACCATCTGGGAACAAAGTTTGCACCATGGGATGCAGCTGGTCACTCAAAATGGTTGCATAGTCCCTGGCAGTGACATGTCCATGCAGGATGATGATGGGTCTGGTAGAATACCAGGAGATGGCTGCCCAAATCATCACTGAACCACCGCCATGCTTCACTCTCGGTAACAGACAGTCTGTATTGTACGCTTGTGCTGGTGTTCTCCACACGTATAATCGGCCAGCAGTTGGAAACAATGTAAAGGATGACTCATCCGACCATATTACAGTCTTCCACTGCTCCATTGTCCAGTTTTTATGGGCATTGCACCACTGTCTCCGTCTATCAGCATGGTCAACAGCCACGAGTGGTTTGGGAATTGCAGATCTGCCATGAATACCCTGCTTGTGGAGTTCCCTTCTGACTGTTTTGATGCTAACAGGGTTTGTAAGCACTGTATTCAGCTCAGCAGTGACTTTTGGAGCCGTGGTGATCTTCTGCTTGGTCACAATCCTACCCAATGTGCGTCTGTCTCTGTCATGCAACACACACTTGCATCCACGCTGGTGCTTCGCTGATGCGGTTTTTCCGGAAGTCTCATAGGCAGTCATGATCTTCGAGACTGTGCCTCTTGATACACCAAATATTCCGCTACTTTCATCATGGAAGCTCCTACCATACGCGCACCCACAATTTGCCGTCTTTGAAACTCTTGTCAGCTCAGACATGATTCACGATAACCTGCACGGACCGGTCGCTGAACTGTAACTAGCCCATCTGTCAGGTTGACCAGGGTGTATACATCGCAGGAAGTGCCAGTGACCACAGCGCCACCTACCATTCAGACACAAATCGTGTTTGAAATGGCTACCTGTTTTATACCAGGTGTTTCCATATTTTTGTCCATCCCCTGAAGATATATATATATATATATATATATATATATATATATATATATATATATATATTACATCATGGCAGTTTGAAAAGTGCATGCATGAAAAGTTTCTGTCTGCTAAAGTTTAAGAACTTTTAAGGTTCTGTCAGGTAAAAATAATTGTTAATGATCATAGAAATTCACTGAATTATCCTGTTTTTAGATATCTCATAAAAGTTCATGAAGTTACTTACCAATTCCAAGTACCTATGTTGCCTCTTTTTGCTATTGTAAATAACCTTCCCACTAGATGTTTGTTTCTCTTCTAATGTGTACAGTACAATGAAACTGGAAAAAAAAACATATTGCACTTATTTCCTCATTCAAATCCACAAAATAAACATCTCAGAAAGATTAATAATGAGCACTTGAGCAATTGGAACATGGTGAACTTCAATCAAACATGAAAATATTAAGTCATAAAAGATAACTACTTTAATTAATACAAAAGCTGAAATAATAGTGAAAGTTAAATATCCAGTACCAATCTATCCTCAAATCCAAGAAGTTATTGTAACTACCGTGATAAAATTTATGGCTGAAAAGAACATAAGTGTTTGGTTGGAGACAATGATATGTGCTTGTAATTGGAAAGAATAAAAATTCATTAGCTCAAAATTTGTTTGCCATTAAATCAAATATTCATTTCTACCATAAAAATTTTTAAATATTGTAATAAAATGCAGACCAATCAAGTATGAGATAATAGGTCCAAGAAGAAAAATATCAGACACGGTGAAATGGCCTTGTTTTTAATTTTATTAAAATGGATGAATTCATGAAGGAGCATGGACTTGAACCCAGGGACTTGAATCCAGAAACCTCAGTGGTGTGACCGTGAGTTGTTATTACAAATTATGTAATTAAATTACACAAACTCAACCATTTCGATCATTAAGTTTTTAAAAAAATATATTTACACATAAAAAACCTAACCAAGAACAAAATTATACATACCTATCACTTGTCCCAACATAAAGTTCTTTTCCACAGCATTCTATACATTCAATCTGAAAGAAAGAAAAAATACATACATAAATAATTGCTTTAATATATACTTCTTATTCATTTCCACCTAGATAGATTCAATGATTGTCTTGTTTAACAAGAAAATGAGTGTGTTCAATATTAAGTTTTCATTCATTCTTCACTATTTTTAGACATAATTTACACAAACATTGAGACATTTGTCCCAATGTATTGAACCCATCTGCAGAAAATTCACTACAAAAAGTTGATTCTCAAAGCACAAGTCCAGAAAAGGAAAATTGATCCTGGTGCTTTTACACTGAATATGACACACACCTCCCTGAAACCAAAGATACTTCTGCAGAACCTTGAAGAACAAATTATCATAAGGCAATGGATAAGTATATTAAAGCTTTTAATATACTTTTTACATATTTCATATTTCTTGTTCTTAATTTACCTTTTTTTGGTTCAGGTAAGGAAATACAGATAAAAAGTTCCCCCTTTTTACTTATTTTAAGAACTTTCCAACAATGAGACTTCCACACAAGCTATCTATCTATCATCACTGGCAAAAATTTGAGTGGAAAAACTGAGGGAAGATGAGAATGTCTTGTAGATATCCTCCCCCTTGCACTCCTTCAGTGCGAGTCTCGATGCGTACATTTTCCGTGCATACATAGCCCATGGTGTAACAGCCCGAGAGGGCCAGTACCTACCTCCCAACTGCCAGCCTCACTCACACCAGTGATGGGAGATCATCCGACCAGTTACGGGGTGATGCGTGGTTAGCACGACACACCCCCAGTCGTTATTGAGGGTTTCCATGACTGGATTACGCTACTCATTCGTAACTCTACAAATTTTCTCATGATGGTGGGTGGCCACCAGTCTCATACACAGGCCAAAATCTCTGGAGAAAAGCCCTTAAGCTTCCCCTAGAAGACTCGAACCTGCACCGCATTCCATAGCTGGAGCTCAATTGAATTGAATTGAATTTAAAATTGTGGGTGCATCAGCACTAAGGCTGTTTTGCACCCGTCACATTATACGGGGTCCAGCCCCTTATCATTACAAATAACAACACTATCGTTGCAGAACTAAAATCATAAAATATTAAAATGTTCTGACTATCGTTAAAAGCTGAGGCTGTACACACTCAGCACACATAAGGACAAAAGAACAGGACAATACAAACAAAATTATACTGGCCATGGGGCCAGTCGCCAGAGCCTCGTTAGTCTTCAGTCCAGGGTGTACTAATGTGGAAGTGAGGTTGACATTTGGGTGTACTACATGGAAGGTCACCCCTTACACCCCAGCTGGAGCTCAAAGCTTGCACCTTATGTTGCATGGCCAGTGTGCGGGACATTGCGCATACATGCTTGGGTAAAAATTATTGCGTGTATTTTTTTTAATTGTGAACAATTTTCATAAGAAATTTTGAGGCTCCTGTTCAAGATTCTACTTTGCAATTTCTTTTGTGATTTTATGTACAATTTTTAACATTTTTATGTGTGAATTTTTCAGGTCCCCGATTATAAGACAGCAGTGGTAGTAGGTTAGATAAAAGTCCAGAGGAATATAAGAAAACTTTAATAATATTTTCCACACATCTACAAACAATTGAAAATTGAAAATTTGATTACTTGTGTCGCTTTTAAGCATGTTTAGGGTCAAGACAACTGATTAGATGAAGTGGATGAATGGAAACACACAATGGTACTCTCATGCTCAGGCTTGAAACCCAAAATCAATAGCAATATGTTCTTCAGATTCCGCAAGGCACCTGGCAGCAACAAACACTTCGCACCGAAGCACCTCACAAAATCTAAAGAAAATCTCTGCCAATCAGCTGTGGGATATTGAATGCAGCAGAAGTTAGCACTCCTCCTCAACACACTGGCGAAAAACTTTCCAAATCTTCATAAATCATAACCTAGATACAGAGATATTTCAGCATAGAAAAAAAGCATCAAAATTGGGTGTGTTTCTCTTTTTAAAATGGGCAAAATTAAGTGTCATACAGTGCGGAAATTTAAAAAGAAGAAGAAAAATTCCCTTCAACAATGGTGCTATAAAGGGTAACACTTTACTGTGCTGTTATTTTGCATCACTTTTCTGCTGGACTTGACCAATCTGGCCAATGTAATGAAAGATGATTAGATGAAACTGAAGGAAGGAATGCTCCAAAAGCCATGACTGGGATAAATCTTACAACCTTTCATGTAGTGGCATGAACAAGGGGAAGGGTGCTGGAAGTCATACCCCCCCCCCCATACTTTGGCCTGGTATTCCTAAAAAAAGAATGTTAAAGGCAGGCCAGGATGGCAAAATGAAGGCTGAACCCCTCCCACTTTTTCTTCAATCCTGGGCACACCACTGCTTTCATGGTGAGATCTTGCATTGATCACTAAAAGTGGTGGCATCCTGGTCAAAAATAAAATACACTTATAAAATAAGTATACCTACATGACATGTTCACATGTTCTGGAACTCAACTGATATGACTACCTGTACCATTTTTATTATTTTTGAAACTTATATGCAACACCAATATGCCTCTATGTTAATCTCACTTGGTGTTAAGTGACTAGCACGATATATGATTTTTAATTACACTGTACTTGGCCATAATGTCACTTAAAAGTACATATTCAGATCACCAACCACACAACATTTTGGCATCTGAATAATGTGAATTTAATTGCTGAAATAATTCCATATCACTCCATGCCAATTTTACTGTGCATATAACCAAGTGGATTGCCACTCCTTTTTCATATACAGCTGGTCAAGCAAGCAGTCCAGCAAAATTACAACATAATTATTTAATGTGAAAGGAAAGATCAATAAAGTACGCGAAGTGTTCACATGTTCCTATATTTTAAACCAGAAATTTTATATATCTAGAAAACAGCAATGATATTAGAAACAGAGAGAGTTTAGTTATAGTAAACACCATGAAAACTGTCCAGTCAAGGTCCCTCCATCCAGCTACAGCATTGCCAATAAACAACAATTTCAACATTCAATAATAATTCCGAAAAAATTTTAGAAAATAGTATTTAACAAAATAACATTACGAGGTATTTTTACACCAAAATACTTTCTTTGTCATTTAGAAAAAAATAAAAACATGTTTCCATGAAATTCACGAGGAAATTATTTATTTTACTTCAAACTGTAAAAAATAATGGAAGCAGGGTCACAAGAGGTTTGGAAAAAACAGTGAAACATTCTTAAGGTTCATAGATGGTTACAGTATATATTTAGTACACAAAATGTATAAGCATGTCAAGTAAAGAAGTAAAATGTTCCAAAATCCACAAAATTTTTCGGGTTATGTAATGTAAAATATCATCGCTGGCTAACTCACGTTCCATTTGATCACATAAAAAGTTACAGCAAGAAAGTTTGTAATAAAACATTGAAATTAATTTTAAGAACAAATACAGCATCTTCCGAGTGACATGTATGTCAACTGTATTTTATGTTTTATTTGAACGGATTTTGCTGCGCATCCAGTGACGTGTGCCAGGCTACATTTACTTACTGGGGGGAACAAAACATTTCCCGTAAGTCCACAGTAAGAATCACCACGATCTCTCTCTCTCTCTCTCTCTATAACAGGGCAGCACCAGGATTAATCATCTAGGGGTGCTGGGGGGAATTTGGAATCAAATTAAGGGAGTGCAATGTTGAAAATAAAGACAAAATGAAACAAACATGTACGGGTGTTAACACTAATCAACTTGTAGTAGGTCTCCATAAAACTATACCATTGAAACTAAATTCTATCATAGCAATTGGCTTAATTTTTGTGTATTTGTGTTATTTAGCACTGACGATGAGGATGAATGATTGGATAACATTGATGAATGGACACTCACAAAGAACACAAGGTTGGGACTCTAAACCAGTGAACTTCAGTGGCAAGAGCAAAATTTGGCCGCTTAATGAACTATGCCACCAAGGCGGTGTTTCATTCTTGCAAAATTTTAATATAGCCAACAAACACATGTTTTGTAATTTGAAACGAACAAGGCTTGTTCAAGGAAGGCCAATGGCATACTATATAAAATGTAAACCAAAAACAACAAACGGGCTGGCTGAATAAACAAAAGGGGAAACAATTCTTAACAACAATGCTGGCGAAAGAGAGACACAAGCCACTGATCTTTGTAGAGACCGCCGCTACTACATCAAAGCAAATGTTAAAATCTTCCATTTCAGTGATTTTGCGTTCTCGTTTGTAACTCTTTCTTGGTGACTCGAAGAGAACATTTACACCTCGAGCCTCTGCTGAAGTTCAAGTACTTCTGATACATTGTACAGACTTTTCAGAAATCCCACAAGCTGCTGCAGTCAGTTTTTGTACTTGTGCAAATTTAATGTTCTTCCTTGCTTCTTCATTATATGCAAGATTTCTGAAAAACTTGTAAACGTTTCCAATGATTACCTTACTTTATTTTTTAATGTCCGTTCCCCAGGCACGTACACCACCATCACTTCCACCTGCTATTGTAGGATGCTGCTCCTCAATGTTATTCATAATGAATGCAAAACCAAATAATTGTACATAATACACCAGTGAAGATGCACTCGACCGCATACGAACAAAGCAACCTGGAGGGTCAGGGGTGTGGAGGAGGCAAGGGGAAGCTTCGACCTTGACTGGACAGTTTTCGTGGCATTTACTTAAGTAGCATCGGATTCCATAATTGGAAGAAAAAATGTAGCATATTGCTCTCTAGCACATAATGATTGAAAAGTTTGTCAATATACAATTTTTATTGATTTTTCAATCACTGAAGAACAATATGCTACTGATGATGAAAAAATAACATTTACTGATGATTACTGAAAATTGTGAACAAATTCACCTACAAGGATAATTATAAGACGTAAGCGAGTTACTAAAGATATATCCGCGAAACTTACTTGTAAATGTTCTATTAATTTCGGTGCCCTCTGACACCATCCACTTGGGAACTATGTTCGCGGATATATCTTTAGTAACTCGCTTACATCTTATATTATCAACCACGCTGTTTATTTCCCTCAACATGAAAGGATAATTAGAAGAGAAGATAATAACATAATAATGTTAACCTATGGCATCCTTATGACTTGTGCATGTAATAATGTTATTTTCATGCGCTTGACATTCATTAAGAAAAAAAGAGTACCTTAAGATATTATTTTATCTCCTATTTCTATAGGTAACATCAGCCAGGAAGGCAGTTGGAAGAGTGAATGTTCTAACAGAATAGGATAACACTTTCACTAGTTTCAGGTTCTTCTATTCCTTGTACTTTATCCATATCTTTTGTGGTGATCAAGACCACACACTGCGTTACATCATAAACAGGTGCTTTTAACGCTTCTGATATCGGTACTAGTTTACTATCCTTCGGACAGATTTCTTCATGTCTACAGAAGAAACTACTTACCGCAATAAGTTCCAGTAGTATTGTCTAACATCGGGAAAGTGTTTTTTGTGAAATTCAGGTAAGTTTTCCGTATCCTGGAAACGCATTTCTTCAAATTTAAAAGTTTGGGGCTCAATTGAGGGCAGGTGACTCCGGCCAATTTCTAACATGCCTTTAACAGGGAGTCTATAGAGAAAGCCGGGGAGCCGGAGCAGAGCAAAGGCGGGGCCGCGTTAGCAGTTGGGGGCAGAGCCCGGAATTGGTGAGAAATTTGGACTCAAAAATTTCAAACAAAAATCCCGATTCTGGGATGGATAGCCCCAAAAACCATTCACGGAACATTCCGCGAAGCAGATAGGTAATTACGTATGTCAAAAATTGACGAAACTAAGAAGTTATGGTAACGATTAGATAAGCCGGAGACACATTTCTTGAAATTTACAGGAGAAAAGACGAGAAAGTACTTACGGAATTGAGTTGTTGTGGACTTTCTGAAGCCGGGGAAATTGTTTTTTCGAATCGTGCAACTTATTTGGCCTGTAAGTAAGGTATTGTTCGTCATTCATGCATCTCCATTGCACAATAGCTCGTGCCACCATTGCCGTCGACTACGTGAATCAAATGTTCCGTGCGTTCGGTTATGTAACCCCCTGTCAGTGTAGCAACCATGCGGTAGTTTGATAAGATAACGTGTCAAGGTTACATTGTGAAAATGTTCCCGGATATTGAAGCCCCACGAGATTTTTTAATTGAACAAGGAATCGTGAAGGAAGAAATATAATGTCCTAAATGTTCTAGTATATGTAAGCTACACATTACACGGGATGGGAAGTGGCTCTATATGTGTACGAAAGTTGTTTTTTTAAATTTATTTTTCTAAATTTTCCTAACCTAACTGAACCTAACCTAACCTTCCGTGAATGGTTTATGGAACAATTTCCGATTAAAAACGTTTAGTGAATAGCTTGTGTGGCATTTATAGGTTCATAGGTTTGGAAACACTGCACATCAGCTGACGATACTGCATATCAGCTGACGACAGACAACGTGAGTCAAGATTTGGCCGCCGAATTAGCAACGACAAATAAATAATTATAATGTTGAAAATAACACTTTTTTCATGGGAAAAAAAAGTGACCCCAACTTGAAAAATGTTCCGCTATGCATATGAGGTAAGTAGAAATGATTTTTATTTGAAAATAAACGAGTTAAATGTGTCTCCGGCATATCTAACTGGTACCGAAGTTATAAGTGTCCGAAGGATAGTAAACTTTTACCAAACTTTTTTTTATACAGAACAATTGTTCCACCTCACTCTTATATGCCTACATAAGTAGGTTAAGCAGATCAGGTTTGGTGCTCTTAGCATTATATTATGCATACTGACTTGCACAACCTTGGAAATCAATAGTTCTTTCATCTTACAATACACAAATTAGTTTCTTCAAACTTACTTCCACTATCACTTTCAGTAATCTACAGTGGCGTATACTGAGTCTAAAATCTGGGCTATCTCATAATGTCACGTGGTCCTAGGCTGTGAATAGAAAAAAAAAAATACCAACTCCTAAGAAATCAGGTTGCCAACTCCAGAATCAGCATCATCATCTCACTGATATGAATATTATTATTTACAATTTCTGATCGATTTCTCTCCCGTATTTTATTCTCTAGACTTCAGGCTTCACAGATAGCCTAGCTACCCTAGAATATATGCTCCTGGTAATCTAAATGCATTCCTCATGTTCCTGCACAACTTGTACAAATCATTACACAATCGGAACCATGACCATTCAATTTTCTGAGGTTGAAAAATACATGACTACTGGTTAGATATGGGATTGATATGCAAAATCTGTGTTTCAACCAGTTTGCAGAGGATAGAATAAATCTCTTGTTGAGTTCTTACTAAATGATGGAATGAAAGTGAGCTTGAAGTAACCAAAGATGATGTGAAATTCACTCTCAAAAGCTTGATTTCAAGCTAAAATAGCATTGAGTGTTGCTTCAAGAACTTATTACCGTAAGTAGTTTCTTCTGTAAAAATGAAGAAATGTGCCCGGGGAATATCAGATTAGTACCTATGAAGCAAGTACTATGAATAAAAATCATTGAAACTTGAATTTCAAAACCATATAAAGTATTGCTAAAATGGATCAAATTCATGCACATAGCTATATCTGACAAAATACATATTTCCCACTAAATTGCTCGTCACTACAGCTAAGTGAATCACACGCTCAGAAACTTCATAAAAGCATGATGAATAACTTCTTTGTTAAAAGTCAGGGCTATATTGTACAGTCAGTGGCAAAAATAACTGTAGCCAAATTTTCCATCTCTACTTTCATTCTATATTCTGTTTTATTTTAAGGAATGGAATTTTGTTGATTCGAAACAAATGTCACCTAGTTATCGACGTTTTTATTTCAATTTATCACCACCACATTGTGGGGAAAAAACTATGATTAATGGTGATTGGCAATTCGCCTACCATTTCTTTTGCCGTTGGGTGTACCAACTTTTCTTCTTTTCCTTGGGAAATTTGGGCCAAAGGAACTTTAAAACTCCAACCAACTACATCCCCATTGGGCATGCCACTGAAAATGGACATGCATTATGTCCTTGCACATAATTTATAAATTGAAGTACGAGTAAAATAATTAGTGTAGAACACATATGTACTCGTATATTTTTGAAAAACCTGTATGCAAATCAGTTGTCTAAGATTAGCAAATATGAACAGAAATGTATATTAATTTTACAAAACTAAAAAACACCACAATCAATTTTAAATTAAGATTTACGCAAACTGTACAGCCTATATGGATGTGTGCACACAGAAAATCAACAAACCCAACTATATCGTTAATAACCCGTGCAACCAGTTAAAATGCACTACACAATACTTGTGTAATGTTTACAAACTCAAAAATGTTTTGACGTATGGAGATTACCCTGGTCTGTGCCTTCTCTCCCATCAGCTGTAACGTTTCTATCACAGGCACAAATTCGAACGCCTTAACACTCATTCTAGCTTCTTCCTTTTGCATACATGGGATAAAGATATTGCTTCAAACTTCAGGTTTAAAGGCAAATAATTGTGTTCGTTTCGTCAACCACCAGAAATCATGAAGGCTGCCATGGCTGATGAAGGTGAAGGCAACATCTGACACCAGACTGTTTACCCTTTAGTTAATGTATGGTAGCAATATTAATAAGTATTATAATTACTTTATTTATATTACTGCATTAGGAGCTATACAAAACTATAATTCACTTTTCAAAATAAATAACATTATTATTTTTATTGACTCCAAATCGTTTTCAAGTACTTAACAAAACAGAAACGAAAATAAATGACGATCGTATTTTTCAGGAATGCCAGCTTCAACCAACGAGTTAGAAATACAATAGAGAATCTCTGTGAGCAAGTCGCAGCCAACGAATTAGAATTTAGGATTCGCGATTGAGTGCTAGTGTCGCTTCCAATATGGCCGCTCTATGTAGGATAAATCTTTATTTACATTCAGTAAACATACGTAATAGCAGCGTGTTGTCATTGCTGGTATGGAAGAGACGCTTAAAATACCCGATATTTTTTTAAAATATTGCGAATGCGATGTGTATTCCAAGAACTATAAAGAAGGTAAAGCTGTGCTGAGAACGAAGCATTTAATGATGATAGGCAAAAATAACACGAAAGACGCAGACGAAACTAATGTATACCCACCGGTTCTTCAAAGCAGTGCGGTTTTATCTGCACCTCGTTGTAACTGGGGCTCTCGGAAATAATTTGAAAATAAAGCAATTCACCTGTATTTGCAAAGCTTGTAAGGAGTAAAATGTAAACATACCGTTGCAGTTCTTCCCTCAAAGAGGCAAGCTGATCACTGGCGTCGCGTGCGGTTCACATACGAGTGTTCACAATAATGTTTTTGTACTGAATGCAGATTTACTTCTCTCCCTTGTAACTTCATCTTCGATTGAAAAAGTGAGGATAACAGCTTAACTTATTTTGAACAATTTCCCCCCAAAATCACGCTTTATTTGAAGTAATACAATTTTTTGTAATACAACTAACGCCCTTTTAATTACGTTATTAATGATTAGTCCAAACTAATTAGTATAACATGCAACCTCGGGTATGTACAACTCAATACTACCATGCTTCGCAATCCACTTTCTATTACACGGACCATATGTTAACCAACGACATTCATTCAGCATTGAAAGCACGTGCATCGCTAGCGGGACAGAGGGGAGGACACGTCCTCTCAAGAGTCCAGAAAAAGTGTATTATGTGTATGGAAGATATTTGGGTATTATACAGAATGCCCCCCGCCCACAATAACTCGGTTGCGATGCTTATGATTGAAGTATCAGTCAATGTGACACTGCTCAAATTCCTTCTTCCCTTGTGTTTCGTATTTTTCCTCCTAGTATCATTTTGCCATGGTTCAGAGAGTTTGATTTTTGACCATTTAAAGAAGGGTTTCCCAAACGTCTTCGCTTCACGGCGCCCAAGTCAGAATGAAGACCTATGTAACACTTGCAACACTCAGTTGCTTGTAATGTTGCCTGCCTTTCGTTAAAAAATAAACATATATTTCAAATTTAGAAACGTTTTTTATGTAAAAGGTACTAAATAAGCACATATTTGAAACATTCACACCATTGACTAACAATTCAGTGAAAATTTTGGAACATTTCGCGGCGCTCCTGTAAGGCAGCGACGGTGTACCAGGTCGCCGCGGCCCACACTTTGGGAACCACAGATTCAAAGCGTATAGTAACATCTATTCATCGTCGTCATTAACATGTTTACAATCCTTGATCTTATACCATGCTTATACATTGCACGAAACGAATCTTTCCACAGGCAGTCTTTTGGATTTGAGTCGCTTGTATATGTACAAAGGGTAACCAACGCCCAGAATGTGTCCTTTACCCATCCATGCATTCGGGAGAATTAAGGACTAAAAGTGGTAAATGTTGTAAGTGCCAAAAGCGAAAGTGTTGGGAAATCGCATTGTTCAGCACATCAGCCCGTAAGAACGTTCCCACTAGTGACCTCCTTTCACGCCCTTTGAACTACTTAGAGGGCTGCCAGCCACATTTCACGTTTACCACATTATAAAGCATGGCACATTTCACAGTTTAATGTGGAAAACGGTGTTTGAATTATTGTGGCACTTACAGCGTTTACCAATTTTAGTATTCAATTAAAAATTACAAGATTTAACAATTCTCTTTAATGTCATACAGTTATAAACTTTAAATGTATATATTGTGAACAAGACTACTTGCAGATTTGCCCGAATAAGTGGCTCAAAAACGCACACTAGACCATACGCTTTAATTTGCTAAAAATCCGCCAGGTTTAGCGAATTCTCGCTAAAGTTTGCAACTATGTAGCACAGACCTTTTCGAGTCCCCCTAGACATCATACCTATATGCTGCACTCTGGTGCTGAATGTAACAAGTATTGCCTCATGCATCAGCGTTCGCACAGCGAAGTGAGCATATTCGGGGTATAGTGGTCAACAGCCCCTTAGCTGTCAGTTCTATGCAACATGCACAGCAATTGTGTTCAAACCCTCCGTGGAACACCGTGGGAGACGATGTTACCAACTATCTAGAAAATTTATCAGACGTGAAAGAAGTCGTGCCAGAGTAAATTGTATGTGTATATATACTCGTACTCAAACAATGTATTATTTCGAATAAATATATATATATGTGTGGGAATTTAATGTGTACGTAAATTAAGACATATACATGAGTGTTCACGTGCTCATGCGAACATTGTCAGGCGACGCGCCTGAAGCTGATTTAATAATAATAATAATAGAATTCACAATTTCATCGAGGCTATCTTACATGAAACAGCGACATTAGCATGTCGATTTTCTTTTTCTGGTTACCTTTATGATTACAGATGTTAATTAATTCTCAAACTATTTTCATCTTCGAACTTTATCGACTTGCATCAGTTCTAAAATTTCATGCGTTATACATTGTTTTCGAAAAAAAGTGTTTTATTCATAAAGAAAAATTTAAAACTCTAATTTCATGTAATAGAATCATCTTTCGGAAAATAAAGTGAACAGACTCGTGCAGTGGTGTGTCCAGGATATTTGAAAGGAAGGGTATACGTATACTTTATCTTGGTAGTCAGCCCTTATTTTGTCACATTTTCCTACCATTGACGTTCTTATTTTTAGGAATACTGAGTAAAAGGGGGGGGTTAACTCCCCCCAATCCCTTGGCACGCCACTGGACTCGTGCATTCTTCGCAATTTCCTTGCCGCATTTCAATGCTATCCCGATCCCCTATGCCAATCTTCTGACAATCAATTCTGTTTTCCATGAATTATTTACAAATTTCATTTTGTTGATTCCACGGGGTGGAAACACATGTAAACTTTTCACTTGTCATGACCCACAAAACGATTTAGAGCCAAAAACTGAACAGTAGACGTTACTCTTTCAGACATGTCCCATGCTTTGAACGACTTCAAAACAACATAGTATCCTACACTTAGAGTAGTTCCGGAAAGTCCCACCAGATGTCATATTGGATAATTTTAATCGCGAATAGAGCGACTGTCCGGCCGAAAAGCCTCCGGAGGGGGCAAAGGGTCCATTACCAAACCTGGAAAACTAACATTTAATTTCAATTCAGCCATATTATTTTCGATAATTATTATAAAGGACTGACAATTACAAGAATGGTAACAGGAACACGGTACACGGCAACTATGCCAAGCCAAGATGCTGCTACCATTTGGTGTATTTTTATATATTTTTTAAATAATAAGGCCGAAGGCTACAGTCGGGACAAATGGACAGGCTGCTGTTGGAGCAAACGAACATACATGAATTACATTGCATTTGAGGCCGTGTCCGAAAGGTGCAAGACCGTAGACTTGAAGCGACCATCCTCCGAGTATGGGCTTGCAGTGCGGTCTTGACGTCGTGAACTAGAAGTGAGTGAGTCTTTCGAAATGCACTTCGACTGCAGCGCCAAATACGATCAGTAGATAAAACCAGTCTGTGATAAAACTGAGGATGTGGGCCAAGTGGACAAAATCAAGAATTCGGTATAATTGGGGGGTGAAGTATTGGAAATGAGGTTAACATTTGGGTGTGTTCAGAAGAACATCATAACATACGTGCGTACTCTTTATTAGTTATTACAGCCGAAATGTCTGCTTTCAAAGTAAAAATCTGTTAAAACAGAAGTGCATCCACCAAAAGACATAAGAGCATTTTGTACACTGCTGCCGTGAGCAGAAATTGTGATTGAGAAAAAAAATGCATGATTTATCGCATGAAAAATTTCATGGTATGCATTGAGTCAATTTTACTATAATATAATATAATAAGAAGACTAGATCTAAGCAGATGCTTCATCCTACCAATTGTTTTCTTGAAGTCCTTGCTCATTGATTGATTGATTGATTGATTGATTTAGTTTATTTTACTTCGCGTTTTGTGCCTCTTGGCTAATTTGCGAAGATGGGGATGAGTGATGAAATGATGAAATTGATGAATGGACATTCACAAACAACCAAGCCCGACCGGGATTCGAACCCGGGACCCTTGGCGTCGCAGCGCGATGTGCTAACCACTCGGCCACAGGGGAAGTCCTTGCTCATGAAAGCATGCTGATACACGCTTGAAACGGACACTCACAGATGAATACATAGTATACATCAAGAATTGTGTTTCGTGTGACAAATACAGCAACTAAAAGAGATTTTGAAGACCAAAGGGAAGTTGCTGAGCTTAGAAATCATAAGAATCTGCATGAGAGAAGCGAGAAAAACCAGCGTAAACCTAGTTGCAGAAGCATGTTGTCATATTACTTTGCCTATACCAAATTCAGACCAGATAAACCCGAAAATATTGGTGAATGTAGTAAAGCAAGAAAATCTGACTTGTAAAAAGGTATGGTATTTGATATTATCCCAGAATTCTTTAATTCGAGGATTGAGCCTCGAAGTTACTTCCTTTAAAAACAAATTTAAGTATTTACAGGATGATAATGATGGAATAAAGGAGTCTGCCAAGAGAAGTGTCCGTTATAGTGAATACCAAGAATTTGGTTCCTCCTAAATTTATTCCAGTATTGACTGTAAGGTAGGTAGTCTGACTTAGGATTTGCCACTTGTAAACTATCTGAGGACGTAACTCATATTAGAAGCAGATTCGAAATGGATAATGTTAGCTGGGGGGGGGGGGACGGTTTGGTCAACCCTTAGGAGTTAGCCGAGGGGATGCTCCTATGGTTTTACATGGTGAGAATGAAGTAGCTTTAGGAATACCATTCCCACGCACCCTCCCTAACTTCTAGGACTGATAAAAAGATCACATTTTGGCTAAGGTAGAGGAGGACCCAATTCATGAAGCTGCTAAACACATAAAGAAAGATGTGAAAGGTGTAGAAAAAACCTAAGTCTGGCTTCCATCATCTCAAGAGGGTTTCAAGAATTACATAGTCATACTTCCTAGTAAGATTTGAATTTGAATTAAAATATTTTGGGTGCGTCAGCACTGAGGCTATTTGCCACCCGTCACACTATACGGGGTCCAGCCCCTTATCATAACAAAAATAAAAGCCTGTCTGAAAACTAAAATTTCCTTACCTTTGTTAAAAGCTGAGGCTAAAAAAGCGCTCAGCACAAATAAGAACAAATCACAGGACGACATAGAATTATACTGACTATTGGGCCAGTCGCCAGAGCCTCGTTAGTCTGCAGTCCAGTGTGTACAACGTGGAAGTGAGGTTGACTATTGGGTGCACTACGTGGAAGGAGCACCCCCTAGTAAGATTGCGTAGAACATTTTAGATAGGTGCAATTTTAAATCACCTAGGCTACAAATGTAACCACACTAAACGTTAAGAAGTAGATACAGCATTGCGTATGGAACAGTTGCTCACAATTTTTTTCAAACTATGTAACCTTGCATGCACGGAACTGATATTGCAATATTTTTATTTCTCTGGATAACTGTAGTACTAGACTTTTGTAGAAAGCAGACATTTCGACTATAATAACTAATAAAGAGTACGCACGTATGTTATGATGTTCTTCTGAACACACCCAAATGTTAACCTCATTTCCAATACTCCACCTCGGCAACTGCAATCTTGCAGCCTAAAGAGGTTCTGACGACTGAACCTACGACCAGCATAATCCTTCGTAGGGTTGTTTGATTTGAGTTTTTGTTTGTCCACTTTATACACAGATAGGCTAATATCCGAAGTGGACCTACAGTTTAAAGTGGAATCCGAACCACTATGTGACTGACTCCACAGAGTATCGAACCCGGGGGCTCTTGATTACAAGCCGGCGACGTTACATTAAGCCATCGGGGATGCTACTTTTGTATGGTTGCATGTTGATTGATTGATTGATTTTTTTTTACTTCGCTTTTTGTGTCACTTTTGGCTAATTTGCGAAGATGGGGATGAGGCATGATATTACGAAATTGATGAATGGACACTCACAAACATCCATGCCTAGGCAGGGATTCGAACCCGGGACCTCTGGCGTCGTAGCGTTATGTGTTGCATTTTGTCCTGTGTTTTGCCCATTAAGTGCTGAGTGCCCCAATACAGCCTCGGTTTGTACCCTGTGTAAGGATAATTTAGAAACACGCATAGTGATTTTTGTGTACGTTGTAAGAGGCTTGATCCCGTATAATGTGACGGTTGCAAATAGCCTAAGTGCTGACGCATCCAAAATTTTAATTTCAATCTATCAATAACATTCTTCCATGAGCATCGACTAACATTTAACAAAATTTATGGCTAGTTAGTACAACAACAACAACAACAACAACAACTGATGATGATGATAATAATAATAATAACAATTATTATTATTATTATTAAATGTTATTGCATGTATATAACTGAAATATACTATTCAATATTCAATACCAGTTACAATAGGTGTAGTTACATGGGACTAAGGGCAAATCCTGCTAGAAGAATTCGCTGCACACACTACATAATTCATTCGTTTTATATGAATTCTGAGGTGAAAACCAATAAGTGTAATATTTCAAATTAAAGGTAAGCTTTCACCCTACAATTTTTGTTTGGGACATTCTCTTCTCAGATGCCTAGATTATTAATAAATTATTGATAAACATAAAATGAATACTAAAAATTACATTTTTTTCTTTCCTAATTCGTGATTAACAACTTAACGGTTGCTCCTCTCGAAAAACTTAATATAACATTAAATATAGAACATATCTTAAGCTTTCATTTGAAAGAAAGATAATTGAAATCGGACTATTAGTTTCAGAGATATGATCGTTTTTCAAATGTCAACATCCGCCATCTTGGATTGGCCGCCATTTCTATTAGCTACCACTTTGAGATAGCAATCATGTTTTTTTTTGTATCCTTCCAACCCATATAACTGTGGCATAAAGAAGAATTAATACCCCCAAATTATACCGAATTCTTGGCTGGCCCATAGACTACTTGCTTCTCAGCATAGAAATCACATAGCATTTTCAAATGTTCTTATGGGAGCTTTCACCGGATGTTTACATTTATGTGCTTCCTTGGCGCGGGCGGCAACTGCACTTCCTGTTTTGAAAGGAATAACATGGAGTTCAATGTTGTAAATTGATTTATTGATGGATTTGTTGTTTTTTAAGTCCACTTTATGCACAGTAAGGCTAATCGGAACTGGACCTACAGTTTAAAGTGGGATCCGAACCAGTTGTGCCTCCACCGGGTATCGAACCCAGGACCCCTTGATTACAAGGCAACGACGCTACCACTGCGCCATCGGGGAGGCCCTCAAAGTTGTAAAGGCAGTGTCTTAAGAAAAGGCGACAGTCTTTATATTGGACACAAGCACGAGGGGTAGGCTCTGCAGTCGGCACTTCATTAAATCAAATGGAAATATTTTACGTGTTTCGAAAATTATAATTGTCTAACGCACATGTGTTGTGTTGACTAAATTTAAAGTTTGAACTCTTTATAATCATATTATAACACATTTGCCTTTTTGACTCTAGTTAAGCGCTCTCTCCATGGGCGTCGGCCTGGAAATTGGCATCGTTCATTTCAAGTTACAAAAAAGCAGTAAGTTTGTTGTTTTTATTGTTAAAAACAGAAATAAAGTTATTAGTATTCGAACAGAGTAATCAATGTAAAAAATGCATTCGATCGAGAAAAATAGTGAAAAGTACAGGAACCAGGTCATATTTTCATATTCTACCATTTAATCCAAAGAATAAATGGTTCCACAATTTTCAGAATTCGAAAAATTATAATTTTAGATGACGTCGCACAATATAAACTTTATGAGTATTTTTTCTAACTTCTAAAGTTCTTTCTTGAACGATACTTGCAAAAGTTAATAACAAAATACAATAACTGTAACTATAAAATGTTAAAGAAATAATTGAAAATAGTCGTGCTGGATATTCACTCGGCTTGTGGATGGATATCATGATGATAATAAACAACAACAATAATAATAAATTTCGAATAAAATTTATTTAATTAGGTTATAAAGTATATAATAACAATTATAACCGTGGTAATTATTATTATTATTTCTCTTACTGTTGTAATCCAAGTATTTCAATGTTTATAATTAATGTAAGCTTCATTTCAACCTGCAGAAGTCTTGTCAAATACGAAACTTGGAAAAATTAGTATTTTCCCTTATATCTGCATCGAAAAGTTCTGGGAACTTCCCAATTTTTTCGAAGTACCCTTGTTTCTTTATATCACTTAAAAATTTTAACTGATCCAATTTGTATGAGATCTTTTATAACAAAATAAGCTCGAACACAACCTGAATTCCACTTGTTTACATTGGGAACTTGGCCAAATTGGAAATTCCATCCCCGCCTACGATTTTTCTTTTGTTTACCCAGGAACAACACCCTCATTACTTGCTGGCCTAAACCTGTGTTGGAAGTAAATGGAGTTTTCGCTGCAACGTCAGATTCTTTTACATGAAGCATTTCTATGAATGTGATAATTGCTATGTTATTTGGTACAGTGGTCGCGAAGATATTAACGAACATTCTAGACAGTCGACCACGTCCTGTCATCGTTATACTTTCATTAATAATACGGGAGAAAAATACGCGTGGAATGCTCTTGGTAACTAAATTTTTGTGTATGAATTAGGTTCATTATTATTATCATCATCATCATTTCTTTTAAAGATATACACACTGAAGCATTTGTATTTTTGATATTTACTGTCTCTTCTCTTCCGCTTGAAACTAATCGCGACGATGATGATTGCATGAAACAACATGGGGAAACCCACAAAACTTCCTAGCGCCATCGACATGAGTGTAAGAAAACCATAGAAAGGAAACTTTCAGACCAATGGGACAAGCGACACGGGATGTCCACACTGATGTGACTACTGACTAGTGACACAGACACTTCCAGACTGTAAAATAGCATTAATTGCGCATGAGGGTCGAAACAGCAAACGTCGTATTCGCGTGCTAATTGTTACTTCGGTCTGAAAGCTCCTTAAAAGAAGGGTGCTCAGACCGAAGCGACGCGCCACATGGAGAGTTCCAACTAAGTGACAAGCAACATGGTGCCTTCAGTCTATTAGCAAGTGTTTGCTGCTAATTGTGCGAACAACAGATCTAGGCGACACGATAAGCCACACGTGTCGCTTTGTCCCTTGTGTGTCGCTCAAACTGGGCCATTTCCTCAATAGCTGCAACGTGTTGCCGTGGTTTCTTGTTCGCGTATACGCGATGCAATGAGTGTCTTGCTTTAGGGAGATTGCGCACCAAAGCGGCACGCGACACTTATCGCTTGGGAATTTCACCAACCGAACGCTGGCCTGCGCTGCCCGTCATGCCGCTACGATGTGAAATTCTGCTCTTGATTGGCTCGTTTCCAAGCGACATGTGTCACGTGTCTCTTCGGTATGAAAGTTGCCTTGGACCAAAGGACCCGTGTCGCTTTGGTCTAAAATCACCTTGAGGATACGGTGCAGTCAGAGCTTGTGTCCCTATGGTTCGAAAGGCTGGATTGATTGATTACCGACTGCTCTCTTCAAAGCGACACTTGTGGTTTGTCGTCTGGGTATGAAATATCTCTCAGGATACTATTTATATTCTAATAACATAGAAAAATAAACTCGAGTACACAATCCAACACCTGACGTCCGGAATCACATTGCGATGTTTCTTCTTGGTTACGCATGCTATTTATTTATTAATTTTATTTTACTTTTCTTTCCAAATTAATGCCATTTCGCGACTGCAATTCGCTCCACAAATATAACTGTTTCCGTCAATTCATGTATCGCCTTTCAAGACAAACAAATCTACACAATATATTCCAAAAACTAATTAAGCCGCATTACTTTCATAAGAAAATTAACAGCTGTGCTGATCGCACTGCCATCTATGTTGTCATCCGTCTCGGGAACCAGTTTCTTGGGTCGTTTTCCACACTACGTTATTCAAGGCGTTGTACTCCGATCTATGGTCTTGAGTGCTTGCGTACTTGGCTCTTTCGAACCGCACTAGGTGGCGTCACTTCCAGTGGCGCAGGAATTGGGGGGTACAGGGGTACATTGTACCCCCCTAAATTTTTGAAAGGGGGTACTGTACCCCTAAATCCGTAAATCGAGTTGTACCCCCTGTACCCCCCTTGCTAATTTGACAGCAGACGCAAGGTGCTATTGTTAAAAGAACCTATTTTAAGTTCGCCCAATAAAAAAAGTGTATATTGTTTATAACTTATAGGCCTAAACATTATCTTCCTTACCACAGAAATTCAAACCATTCTAAACTTATTCTACTACATTGTGGTTGCTACTAGTTAGTTCATTGACCTAAGTTCTTGGAAACCTCTTTAAGGAGATGAAAATAGTTTAAAATGTGTGTGGAACGATGGAATCAGATTTGCTCTCAGACAATCATTCTGCAGGCGAATGCTCCTTTGCGTAAAAGGGGGGGGGGTACACTTTTCTAAAGAAGTGGTAGCGTCGATTCGAAGATACAAATCTTCATCAGAAGAGTATATGATTGATCCCATTTTCTTTTGAATATTTAAAATGGAATTTTTCAAAACGAAATACTTAGACGAACGAGACGAGACACTACAGACCAACTTGGGGATACAATGTACTGCTGTACCTCACTGATATTTTTCATAACTTTGTAAGAGGGTGTTCGGAAAACTATACTTAAACCTACTACATATTAAGAGATTTTGAAAATAGAGTCCCGATTAGCCTATCTGAGCATGAAGTGAAACTAGAATAAGTTTTAAAAACTTCTGAGTGGAAACCGAAACAAAAATAAACACAAACATGAACGAGAAGGACCTCACCACACAGGAGACGTGATGAGGCTGTGACAATTCTCGACTCATCGCATCGCGATATCATTCCTAGGTGAAATGATTTTTTTACTAATTTAAATGGTTCAATTTGCGATATTATCAGAGGAGGGGGGGAGGGAATTATTTTTACCTATGTATTAGGTATACTTATAATTGGACATTAATTACTTAAATTACTTAAAATCTAATTTTGGTATCGAATGCAACACAAACACAACGCCATTTTAAGTTATACCATAAAGTTAAACTGTAAGAAAATTACATTAGTCACATGAATGCACGAGATAAATGAAACTCACTGCAGGTTCTATTGGTAGATTTTGGATTGGAATCGCAAGGTCTTTGAGTGAGATGGAAATGTTTTATTGATTTATTTGGTTTATTTTACTTCGCATTTCTGCCACTTTTGGCTAATCGCAAAGATGAGGATGGGTGATCATATCATGAAATTGATGAACACTCACATGCCCAACCTGGGACATCTGGCATCAAAGCGCCCTATGCCAACCCCTCCGCCACGGAGGCCGGCGAGGTGGGAATGTGTTTTGGATTTTCTTTGTAGATGCGAAAATCTTTAACTGTGACGCGCACATGCTTTTGCTTACATTAAAGTTTACCTTTTCACATAAACGAGAAATTGTAATGTCACCGTAAAACACACGCATGTATCTGCATTTAATACTATTCTATACGAAAAGAAACCTTGGGCGGTTGTTCATATTGTCCACCAAAGATTGAAAAAAAAAAAACAAAAAAAACAACTTTTGAGCGTATGCCTTTCCTTGCTTCCTCTGACATCTGAAGGATTTTGGTTTTGTATATGTAATGATAGTAGTTTCAGTGCTTGAAGAGTGTCATTACGTACAGCTAATTATATAACAAATAAATGCTTTGTCAAATGTTTCACAAATATTTCAAAGTTAGACTTCTTACGAGTCGATCGGGAACCATCTCAACTCAGTTTCTTTTTTTTTCTTACAATGTCTGAGTAAATACCAAATACATGGCTTCTAAAAGACATTGGATGTGGTACACATCTGCCATAATTTGTTTAGGCTTATAAATTTTTATGCGTAGCTGTGGGAATTTAAAATTAGAATGAACTGAAGTGGAACTCTATAAGTATGATATATTCAATAATGTGGTTTGTATATCCATTGGGTGGGAGATGATTATTCCTGGTTGGGGTGGCTCAAGATCCTCCTCACCCCCTTTAATCTCAACATGCATTAAAATCAATAGATGTATCTTTGTTCGCAATTTTCACATTTCGAAGTCCTGATTTCCCGTTCCGTGAAATTCAAATAAGCCCAGAACGAAGTCCAGAGCTATAAATGTTTCAGAATGGACATTTCCACTCAAATTTTTTTACAACAAATTTAAAAACTACACCCTGGAAAAATGACCCCTGCAAGTTTTCGCGTTTCTCTGCGTCCAGTTTAAGGCAGAAACGAGACTTCCGAAGTTGCGAGGCTAGCGTTGCGCTGAAAACACGTCGCCGCCATGTTACTACGTCACTCCTTAGGGAGAGCTCGTTTGTCGTCTGCTTCGAGCGTCCAGTTCCGGATGGGTAGCCCACGGTGAGCGAACACGTGCAGCAGTTTTAAATCTGTACCGATTTAAATAATGGAAGAAGGAGCGATAGCAGAAAGGAAAGCTATGCTCTGTAATGATCATTCTTCTATGAAATATCCGTGCTGCTCACGTGCAAGATAAATGAAAGGATTCAGCTGCGTGTGTGTTCTCAGGCCATGCGAAAAATATTGCTTATAAAATTGGTTGCTGACCAGACACTCAAAAATATTTTTTAAACTTATATTTACCGTAACCTATGTAGTGCAAAATAGGAATTTTCACATTCTTCACTTTATTTATAAAGCCAATTTAACATTCTTTTCCATAAAGCAATTTCAGTTTGTGTTCCATTTCTGTTGCGCAAATTATGATCAAATATTTTTGTGCAGATAAGAGAAAATACACTGAGAAGATTACATTAGTTGCACAGTACATATCTATACTTAGTTTATGTATAATTATTACAAGGAAATAATGTGTATAACCATGGGCGTATTTAAGGGGGATTCAACGGGTCCAACCCCCCTCTTTTTTTGGTTCACTAAAATTACCAGTTTCCTTGTTCTATTCGCTTGTTCATAAAGAAGTCATTCGGACTTATTCCATTCTCTTAAATTAGAGACGTATAGGACGGGATACGGATGGGAAGGAAATTCCGTAATTCCACACACCAGACGGGACTGCAGACCAATATCTGCAATTTCCTGATAGTTTCGGAATTTCTGCGATAAGAAACTGCATTGAGACTGTCAAATCAGTTATTTTTCCCCCTCGAATCATATTAAAGAAATTTGGTTCTGACACAAGATGAACAGAAAAGTATCAATACTAAGTAGCGTGACTTCGTGACTACAAACACACAATTTTGTCGGGTCCAACATCCCCTCCCCCCACGCTCCCCAACAAGCTTCCGGCCAGCAGTGTCGTGGATTTTCACTTACGAAATAAAGCAACCCTAATTATACCAAAAGTTGATCCATCCCTCCCCCTCGTGAACTATATATACGCCCATGTGTATAACAATATCCCATACTGAAATGGTACGATATAATTATTTTGTATTGCGAAAAAAGCCGCCTCATCTCGTTACCCCGAACGCATTAATTGGTTGGTTCACAACTTCACCACTAAGGACCCTATCGAGACGAGACTTGGAAGCCTTGGTCTCGTTCTCGTTGAAAGTTGTAAATGTCTCATTGACAGTCTCGTCTCAATTTATAAACATCCGTCTTGGTTTGGGAGGGCAATTCTCGTTCTCGTCTCAAGTCTAGAAAAATAGAATTACCAACGTATGCAAAGGCTTATCATTATAAATACAAAAAAAACTTTCTTAATATTTTTTTTTAGACTCCTCGTTTCGACGGTACAGCCCTAGAAAACTAAATATTATCCTGCTTATGTATGCAAACCAAACTGCAGATTCAGAATTACGAGGAATGAAGTGGCGTTGTAATTATTATACACAAAATTCATGATTTATCTGAGGAAGTCGCATGTTCCAGGTTTGACTCTCGACCTGGGTAGTGTTGCCCACGAGACGAGACTTTGGCCTGTCTCGTCTCGTGGAGTCTCGTGGAAATGCTGTCTCGTCTCGAAAATATTCGTTTGTCTTATGACACATGGTCAATCTCGTCTCGTCTCGAATTTTTAAAAGCCTGTCCCGTCTCGTCCCGTGGGCAACACTAGACCTGGGCATGACTGTTTCCTTGTGAGTGACATTTCATTGAACTGGAAGTTGTTACATGGGAGGATGTTTGCTCGAGACTTTGGGGACAGCTAGGGGGATGCTTCTATTGTTAATGTTAGTGTTGTTCACGAAACGAGACATTTTCCGTCTTGTCTCATAAAAGGAGATGGGACAAGTGAATGTTTTCAAAATGAAATGGGACAGAAGAAAAAGTTCGTCTCGTATGGTGGCAGGTTGGGTGATAGTAAGATTGTGCTTGTTGGTGGTGGTGTTAGTGTGTGTGTGTGGGGGGGGAGGTGGCCTCCTGCACCCCGACTTCGAATACTGCTTGTAGTCATTCATCTTCATTGTAGCGATTAGCCAAAAGTGGGAAGAAATGTGATGTTAGAGAAGATACATACTAAATTAACCATGCGTTCTCATCGTTGCGGGCCCGACCCTATGGCCGAGTGGTTAGCACATCGCGCTGCGACGCCAAGGGTCCCGGGTTCGAATCCTGGTCGGGCTTGGTTGTTTGTGAATGTCCATTCATCAATTTCATCATTTCATCACTCATCCCCATCTTCGCAAATTAGCCAAGAGGCACAAAACGCGAAGTAAAATAAACTAAATCAATCAATCAATCAATCATCGTTGCGGTTAAGCAAAGTGAACGGAAAAGCTACGTAAAAGTAGGCTAAATACAAAAATTTGCAATATATATTAACTGAAGAAAACTGTCATTTACTGCAGGAAATTGAAAAACTCCCCGTGCCTTTTTATACCGTATCACCTCTTATATTGCAGAAATTGGCGTGGAAACCAGTGTGTTATAAACGTATTATCTTAAAATTTGCGAAGAAAATATTATGACGAAAATAATTGTAATTCCAGAAAAGGCATTCCTATAACATTAAGTTGTTGCCAGTCAGAACTAACCTACGTATTCGCAATGAACAAGGCTGTACACGTGTTCAGCCATTGACTGTTACAAGGTTTGCTTTGTCACCCTAATGGGAAAACCCTCTACAGAGTGGCTGAATTATAGCAAATACTACTATACTGCTAGGGTGTAATTCATCTCCAAGAAATGGAGCACAGATTTTTGCACTGGAAGTTGTAAGATACTTGTTTTACACAGTAACAAGTGAATTTGCTGTCGCTTCCGCGGGTCATGCTAAGTTGACGGGACGAGCAGAAGCCCCGCCTGCACGCATTTCTAAGTGATGACGTCAGAGGACCTCCTGTCTGTGGAGAGGACGTTTTCAAATGCGTGACGTAGTAGGTGAATTTCAGCGGTGTTTGAAGGCGTGTTTCTCGAGAACCGAAACAAATATCGCCGAGATATTTTGCACATCTCATGTTTGTGTCATTATCTGTAAAATGAATGGATTTAAAACGTTTTTCATGTCAAAGTGGAAATGTCCATTGTTATCTGGTTTTAAAATCTGTTTTAAAAAACATAAATTCTAGGAAAAAAATAGTTATGCAAATTTTGCATTAAATAACAGGACATTCGTGTGTGCTGTTCTAAAATAGAATATTTCCCATGCCTTCACATTATACCTAAGTATTAAGGACGTATTTAGGAGGGGGTCCGAACACTTCCCCGAAAGACTTACCAAGAAGTAAAAGTAAATAATCAAAATATAATTGTTTAGTATTTGTTATCGATGGTTATTTCCGCTGAACTTATTGGAAGGCAAGGAATTTGGCTCATACGGCTTTGAAAGGTTCCAAAGATTTATGCACACAACTAATGATAATATCCATAAAATATTAATGAGAAACTTTACTTTTCGTTAATTTGATCTAACTTTTGTTTGTTATTCAATAAATATTCAATTATTTTTCTATTTGACATTAAATTCCTTGGCAGGGCAGTTGTTTTTATGCAAATCTTGGCGATCTTAACTACATGCAAGCTAGATGCTGTTATATTTCTATTATTTTACTATCTTTTATCTATTTACGTAATAACAACAATACAATATTAATTAACTTACATATTTAGTTAATATTTTAATTTAATTAAATATAATAATAATAATAATAATAATAATAATAATTATTATTATTATTATTATTATTATTATTATTATTATTGCAACACTTGGTTGGACCCCCGAAATTTATTTCTAGGTGCAGTGGTATGTGTGTTTATATATTTGGGAGGCTGAATTTTGTACCCCCCCCAAATGAAAAACGTTCCTGCGCCACTGGTCACTTCCATGAAGAACATACTTCAAGTCTGTACTTCGTACCTTTCGGACACAGCCTGAAATATCGATTGGAGGCTCATGTAGAGAATCATTCCGAGAAAATAAAATTATGACTATATTTTCCCTATAGCCTATATTTATAAAGTAATTGCATGCGTACTAACACACGGTAGTATGGGGAAAAGAACCCTCGATGGTCCAGCAGTACAACACACGTGAAAAAGAGAACTTTCACATGCAAGCACACAAAAAATGGTAATTGGGCTTATACCGCTGTTCCTGAACAGATAACATGCAAGTGGCTGTGAAAGCCGTATTAGATGGCAAAGTCTCTAGAGCCACAGTGGGGAAAACGTTGTCTTGTTTCCACAGAACACTTTACCGAAGAGGAGTGAGTAGTAATGTGCACATTCCAAAATTTGGACAACACACCAGGAACCGCTTGAGGATCGGGCGATCCCCTTGAGTAGAGTCAAAACCTTATTCCAAATTAAATAAGCGTGGCTCTTTGTTATTAACAGAGTCGGATTTGTGTAGGAAAATATTAATTGATGTTCCTGGCGCATGGCATAATAAAGTAAAAGGTGAAGGTTCCCCATGCATATAGCACCGTGCCGTGAAGGCACATTTAAGGGATGTGGGGGTAGGGCTCCACTCATCCTTGATCTCGGTCATTTTGGAAGTGATGTCAACAGCACCACGCTCCGGCCGCGTTTACCCCCTAAGCCCCATGTACACATTGATTTCAGGCTGGGTGAGCCTCAGAGCCGCTTTATGCGGGAACAAGGCCTGAAAAATTCCGAACTTAGATCACTCACCTTGGGAATCGAGCCCAGGTCTCCCGCGTGGAAGTCAAATGCCCTACCGACTAGACCAACGCGGCTCTTCAGGACGTAATAAGTATATTGCACAATCATGTAGCAATTTTAGCTATGGATTACTGTTATTTTAATCGGTTGGTTGATTTGGTGTTTTAAGTTCACTTTATGCACAATAAGGCTAATCGGGACTGCCCCAACACTTTAAAGTGGGATCCGAACCACTTTGTGCATCCACCGGGTATCGAACCCGGGACCCAGTGGCGTAAATAACACCCCCGCGATGTGGGAGGGGGGCGTACGAGATTCGGGGCCGCACTACGAATGATAAATATTAAGCAAGTTTTCCTTTCGGCGTTATAATAAATTTTCAACCGAACATATGATATTTTTATTATGCTCCTACAACTGCAAACAGAAAATGTTAATCAATAGAAAAGTAGAAAGTGAATTACCAGATTAGAAGAAACCATCATTAGCTTAATAGTTCAACGATGAGTAGACGACAGGCAAGAAAATGAGCTGGCAACGCTGACTTTCAACCTTGCAACGAGATTTGACATGTAGGCTAAGAGACAACATCCGATATTACCACTTCCTTTTCAGTACCTTGCTTTTCTACCATTTTTCGTATCGTTGGTTCATTTCCCGTTGGTCTACGGACACGTTCCTCCGCATCGTTTTACAGCACATAACGTGGTTGGTAGTTTGTCATTTTTCACAAAATGTGTGTTCCTTGCAACAAATTACGTCAGAGATGTGCTGTTGGGTTTCCAGCATACATGCGGCAAAAGGGGCCTTCTTGAACGACTGTTGCGCCGAAACGACGCACCAACGATACAAATTTTACTGAGAAAGGTTCTCTGGGCGCCATTAAAATGACACCCTGTATAATTTTTTACCGATTTTCTGCTGTCTTGACCTTTCGTACCAGTTTTTACATTGATTCAAATTACATGTATGTTTTTTCATATTTGTATATACCTAATATAAATGTAGGCGTGAAGAAAGAAAACATTTTTTTCTTTAAGCGAATAGGGAGCAACGACGTTACCACTACACCATCGGGAGGCCCGCCCCTAGTTAAGACATCGTGTAAGTTCCTTATATTAACCCAAAGCGATGTAAAATAAACGAACCATAAAAAAATAGCACTCCCTCTTGAAGCTTGTTTTAGCCCAGTTTACGCGTTGGTAAGTTAATCGATACTGGGCCTACAGTTTACAGTGGAATCTGAACAACTATGTGCCTCCAGCGGGTGCCGAACCCTGGACATCTTCATTACAAGGCAACGACGTACGTTATCACAACGCCATTTGGGAAGGTAAAAAAATTCTCTCTTAAAATTACTTTGCACGCTATTGTATTTACAGCCATTTAATTCATTTTTCGAGTTTGCAGAACCATTTTTTAAAAATAGTTTTAACACTGAACACCAGTAGAAATTTCGGTCAGGGTAGATCCTTAATTATATTGTGTCTGTCAGAAATTGATGGACGATGGCACTTACAAGGTTTCGTGCTAACTGCCATCGTTCCCTGGCTCCACCAACCTGTGTCCAGCCACATGTCAAAAAGGGCTTTTTTACAACAGCTGTTGAAATCGATTATTTTGTCCGTTGCTTAGCAACGTTGAAACGCAACAAAGGTACAATGTGGTTCTTGCGGCTGTTCCATCAATTCGCTTTCATTTGCTGGTAGCTGGTTGATCTGTTGCATGAATCGAAAAACATTGTGCGTTTTTTTATGTTGGCAGCAATGCTAACGAGATGGTTGTGCCTTGTTGTATTTGCTTCCTGTTATTCGGGTATGTATTTTTAATTTTATCTAAAAAGTAGAAAGACTTAATGGAAGGCTTTAGTGGAAGGATAAAACAAAAGAATCCAACTTGCTTCCGTATAGAACAATACGCGAACCACTATTACAACATACATTAAGTAAATTATTTAGATAAGATTTTAGATAGAATAGATCATATATATTCTTCCTTTCAAGCTTATTGGCAAAAGCTGGAAAACAGTTAATGTTAATTAAATTGATTGATCGATTTGCTATACTTTACTCATCCACCTTGATTAGCGCTTAATACGTAAGCGTGGCTATTTGTTTGTTTGTTTGAGTTTACTTCCAAGGCCACTTTATGCACAGAAAGGCTAATCGGGACTGGACTTACATTTGAAAGTGAGATCCGAACTACTATGTGCTTCCACCGGGTGCTTAGCTATTTGTTTTAAAAAGAGTTGAATGACAAGAATGAATTGAGGTTACTGCTTCATAACATAATAAGTATAGTATATTGCAAAATCATGTAGCAATTTAAGATAAGATATTACTGTTATTTTGATATCATTATGTAGGTATTATATAAACACACATAAACGTGTTATTTAACAGTAACACTTGAAGTATTTTCATAATAAGGTTCTTATTTTTCATTAAAACTGTAAATATATAACATGGTCATGTTTTTTTATTGGAGGAAGGTGGATAGTAGGGGGACCAGGATAGAAAAATGGGGGAAGGAGGTGGCGCCAAAAATCCACCTCGCCCGGGTGAAAATCTTATCTTGAGCCGCCCCTGCACTTGTGGCTAATCGCGAATACGAGGATAAAAGGCGATAAGAGGAAATTGGTAAACGGACAATCACAAACGCACATGGACAGGAGAATGCACGAACCCCACAGAGGATTATACTGGTTCTGGGTTCGAACGCCAGAGCCTCGATAGTCGGCAGTCCACGGCGTACTACTTGGGAGTCATCAGAATGGGTCATCCTTTACTCTCCAATGTTAATTAAATAATTCGATACCATACTACCTCGCACTTGCCTGAGTAGCAAAGCAAAAATCGTTGAATGTTCAAATTGATTTTGTTTCTGCTCTAAAAATTATTACACGCACGTCGGAACTTATTTTGGAGAGAGGGGGGCAGGTTTTCACATCCATCAACCAGTTTTTACAATCTCTCCTCCCCCTCCGGTTCCGTCTCTTTCTCCTCACACCGATGATGCTGTTATAGAAAATTTTGAATTTTTCTACTGTCCGGTGAGTGTTTCCTTTTACCTTCTTTGATTTTTACTTAGCCCTTTTGGCCCTCCTTGCTTTTATCCATTATATATATAGTAATTTATTATATCATATTTATTACATAAATATATGAATATGCAAAGTGGAGAAGAGACTCATAAGAGATAAGAGGAGGCCCAGAGACCTCTATTACGAAATAATTTTATTTCTTATTAAACGGCGCTTAATACATGAAAACTGAAATTTTAGGTCTTACGATAATTTCCGCAAATTTCCATCCCTGCCTGGTACTCAATCTTCGCATGCAGTGAGGCATGATGGTATTGAGGCATTCCTTTAATTATTAGTAACGTATCTGAACACGCGCTACTTTTAAAAGGGGGCGAAGTGAACGTCTTTGAAGCTTTCTGATCGATGTGTTGCATGGCCGTGTTCTCATTTACCATTTCGTCATTTTATAAATCTTAGTAACAAAAACGTCACATACTAAAGAAGAATTACATTAATGAAAGAGTTAAAGGGAAATAATTTAATGATAGATTAGGTTTATTTTACTTCACTTTTTTACCATTTTTGGCTGATCGCGAAGGCAGTCGATGAGATTGGGGCAATATGGTATATTTTATTTTGTAAGCTCTATATTTTTCATATTTCAACATATAAAACATTTCTGCTTCTAAAATGGCGTACAAAAACGATTCTTTCACTTTTTAGTGATATTTTAAAATCCCAGACTTCTATTCAGATATTAAGATTAAGAAATGCAACTATCAGTAATTTTAGAGCATTTCTAAGCTAAAGTTTTGCAACGACGACTTTCAAATATAGTGCATGCAAATATAGAGGGCCGAGGTGTCAGATATGGGGCAAGTCGCCACGCTACGCTATCAACTTTAAAATAAGATATTTTGATCTGTAATATCAAAGCAGCTAGGTATAGTTGTCGTCCTCATTCCAACCTCACTTTACTTCAAAGAAAGTCCCGAAAGATCAGTTTTCCCTCTAACAATCACATGCCAGGTCCACGTGGAGTACAGTAAATGGTCCCCTGAAACCTTTCCCACCAATAGCGTCCGTCCAAGCAATGACAGCTCTTGTCAACTCCACGTGGAGTAAATGAGATGTTGCCAATTCAGTTTCTTTAGAGATTTCATAATATGAAGTTGCTATTACCTTCGCTAGGTTGTGTTATTGTGTTGTGCTTTTTTTATATATATAATATAAAGACCTTGGGAGTATAACGTCGCAGTGAATGAATGGATGCCTAAACACTGCAGGCAAAAGTGACAACACCGCTTTGCCGAAAAACAGGTGGTGCCTCGAAACCAGATACGCGTCCGGTCGGCTTCCTCTTGGGTTGTGTCAAAGATGCAGAACTGGCACTGCGTCTAAGACTTCAGCTATACCTGGCATTTGAATAAAATCACTCTGAACTTTTCATGTCTTTTAAGATCAATGGCCCCTCTTACAGTGCAAAAGGTTTAACCTGGCACAGTTCGCGCCAAACCATAGATTTTCTTCTGCTAGCAAACTTTCCCGGGCGTCACGTGAGTGTTTTCAACCATTGGCAGAAGATTTGGAGACAGCACATGCTTTGTTCTCTGCCTACCAGGGGTCGCCGCTTCCTTCGCGTGTCCGTTGTTGCCACGTTGTCAAGGACGTGAATATTCTGGTGGCGGAGACATCTGTGCTTGCACCCGCAAATGACTGCTCGCAGTCCGGCCTGTCGCCATGTTTGCTCGCTTGCGCCGAAATCAGTGGCAACAACGTCCTGCAAACGACGGAGAAGGTTTTGGCGGGAGCCGTGCCAGGTTAAGCCTTTTGCACTGTAGATGTTTCAGATTTGAGATAACCTAAGACTGAAGGCGAGAGGGGCGATCCCCCCCACTGCCCCCACCCCGAGAAGTCTAAAATATCGACCATGCCGCGACGTTGCCAACCTCCCAACGTAAAAATAAATCACCTGCGAACATAAGAATGAACGGTGTTACCTCTCTCTGAGGTCTAAAACTAAGCCATGAGCCCTGAACATGACGTTAACAAACAGTAAACTTTTAATAAATCTAAATGGCCAAGAAATAAAAGTTTCTCCCTTCCCACGAAAGGAGGTGGTTCATACACTCCAAAGTTTGCAGCGTTAATGCCCGAAAGGTCAGAGAACTGATGGTGTATCGGGACGATACTTGTCTGCCTCTAGTCTTGTCTTTTTGTCCTTTCACACAGAAAATATAAGTTAGTAAAGAAAACGTAAGGAGAGAAATAACACTTACCAGTCTCTTGATTCTATATCAGGCGACTAATTGCAGTCGGTCTACTTTCTGCAAATGATTTAAATGCAGGGGCGTGCCGTGACCTTTCGTGATAGGCAAGCGATGGGTTAATTTTTCGTTTTGGTTAATTATAACAATTTCAAATATAATATAAGCCTACACACATCCCTATCTACAATAATGTGCACAATGGTGAAGTATCGGGCTTGAGTGTGTGAAGTGCATACATACCGTAAAATCAAATCTTCGCTGCAGGTTTATAAAGAAGAAAAAAGCCTCTCGATATAAACTTGTAAATTTCAACCATGAAGAAAATAATGATTTACTTGATATTTGAGGGCAACTGTAAATTAAATTACGTTCTTTTTTAACCCTAAAAATAATAAACATCATATTAGTGTAAAGTTTCGATCTTAAACAAACGGACGGGTTTCGGTTTCTTACTTGGCTAGAATTATGAATCACGACTTGTCTTCAGTTGGATGCAAGCGCAGATGTGATTCTGGGAACGTTCATGTCTTTGCATTGCATTATAAAAATTGCTCAAGTCACTGTAGCTTGTTCCTAAATTTGTATTGAACAAAACACATGGCCAACAAAATAATTTATTAAGATCGTTGCTATCACATAATATTGTTGTACTGAGATGTTTTAAACTGCCTAATGAAAACTTTCCCATCTTTCTTAGTTGGTTTGGTTGTGCACAGTTCAGGACACGGTCGCTCGACTCACAATCACAAGCCCCAACTTTACACCATATGTTCTCGAACTGAATGGTTTTGAAAGAAGGTCCCTAATCAACGCCTTACCTGCAGCACTGCAAATTGATGGCTCTTCTGGTATGTCAACCCTGGCGGAAATTTTCAATGTACTTTTACACCAGGTACAAAAACACGACACAAAGAACAGAAAAAAACATCACAATATCACAGTAAAAAACAACATGCAACAGCAGCACCCACGCTTCTAAATTAACCTTCCTTTTCACCATAACCTGCAGTGTTACATACCCTCCATATTTCCGAGTAACCGACCACATGACGAATATGTTCAAGTACCGGCTGTGATTTCATTTCTTATAAATAGCATACGACTTGTGATCACTGGCTAACTTCATAATGTAATTTGTTGATTACTATAGAGTATCAAACATGAAAATCGTACCGCGTTAGGTGGTACAGTGGGATCCATGAGTATTACCGTGCAAATTGCCCATCACCATGTTCTTGCACTTTATTTGACCCAATAAGAGCTTCGATAATTAAAAGAAGACTAAAAACAAGCTGTTGACAACTTCTGCACCAGCGTACATAAAAATCCATCGCTTAAAAACACACAGGATGTAAGAGAAAAATTAATGAAAATAGTCATGGACAATTTGCACGGTAGTATTCATGGATCCCACTGTACTACGGATGCACAGAAAATTCTGGAAGTTAGCAACACTTGTGGCCGTGTGGACGAATTCTTTCCAACACCCTTGCCAAAGACAGATGCGGTCTTGGTGTTGCTTGCCCTCGGCCTTTTTTCTTCGTAAACGGGGAAGGACACTGTCCATGCAAGAACTGCATAAGTCACTCGAAAAGCGGGGAGAAAGGCGAGCAGTCCTCTTCTTCTAAACGCGGTCAATCGTGGCGCATCGCCCAACGTCGTCAAGGGTGTAGCCGGTTTATGTTTCAAGCCAAAAGAACACAAAATAGAGGAAATGAAAATTCTGCAATGTAAATATCTTATAGTAAATAAATTCCATTCTAATGTGTATAGAGGCATTGAAAAACACGAACTTTAAATATCAAAAGTGTTTTAAAAAAGAACGCAAGCGGCGCTTGCCCCGCCTTTCCTTACTGCACGCTTCTGTTTAAATGTATATAAACTATATATGCACAGTTATATCGGTTGGTGCGGAAGGAAGTCCAAACTCATCACTACAATTTGCAGAGTAAATGCCGGAACACGCCTTCTGCAGTTATTCTACTCTGAACAACGACTGTGTCGTCTGAACAAGTCTCAATTTGGAGAGGGAAGGGGAGATTAGCCTAGAATTGAATTTCCAAGAACTTAAAAAGTGCACCTATTCTCATGGTCGATGGCCTTTTTTACAGCAAGGGGTCTTTAAAGAAAGCTCGTGTTCGGAAAGTGGACCGGAAGATTTAAAATTAAGCTGTCCTCCGTGCGCCTCCCCGGTGTATTGTTATATGCGAACGCACATGTGTACAAAACCTGGCAGGCTTCAAAGTAAAACTGGAAACAGAAGCAGCGAATTCCTAAGTTGCAGAGACCTGACTGCGACGTCACGTGCTTCTTGCTGTTAACAGAAACTTGAGTGCACGTTCACAAATCTAGTGCAAAAATATTCTTCACAACCAAGATCAGTCTCATTTTTTAGGGCGCGACTGATGGGGGGGGGGGGGGAAAGCACAAGGACAATCTTGCCCCTCCTCTGTGGCTTCTTCACATCAGGCAATGCTGAAAGCACTTATGAGTAGAGGCGGAACAACCAAGGGAGGAACTTTCATTTCTTGGCCATTTAGATTTATTAAAAGTTTACTGTTTGTTTCAAACGTCATGTTCAGGGCTGATGGCTTAGTTTTAGACCTCAGAGAGAGGTAACACCATTCATTCTTATGTTCACGTGTGATTTTGTTTTTTAACGCGTGCATATAGCACCGTGCCATGTAAGCACATTTAGAGGATGTGGGGGTAGGGCCCACACATTCTCGATCTCGGGCATTTTGGAGATGATGTGATCAGCACCACACTCCGGCCGCATTTACCTCCAAGTGTTGCCCCCAGGTACCATTCATTTGAGGCTGGGTGAGCCCGGGGGCCGCTATTTTGCGGGGACAAGGCCGGAAAAATTCCGAACTCAGATCACTCACCACGGGAATGGAACCTCAGTCTCCGCGTGGCAGTCAGACGCCCTACCCACTAGACCACAGCGTCGTCTCGCATTCGTTTCGATTTTTTCCCCACCTTCAACTTTCTACATAGAAGGCTCAAGCTGCACCTGTCTCCCTGGTTCGGATTCCTTGCATCCGTGGAATGTAGTTGAAGATAGAAAAGAGAAGATTTAAAATTACGCTGCTCTCTGCACCCTTTCCATTAAGGTACGCTGGGTTTATTGTTTCACACCGACCGCATCTGTGCGTAAAATCGAAGCAGCGAATTTCTAAGGAGATAATTCTACCACACTTGACTTCCGGAGATGTGGCTGCGATTCTTATCTACACATGGATCTTCCTGTCACGTACTTCTTGCTGGTAGCGAAACTTGAGTCCACGTTCATTTAACTAGTGCAAAAATATTTTTTCCGATATTTTCAAAACGAAACACAAGTTGGAAAAATATAGTCTCATTTTTAGCGCGCGACTGGGGGGGTAAGAATATTATTTTGCCCCCTCGATGCCCCCACTGCCCTCCGGTTCCGACGTCCCTGAATTATTATGTACGAGTCAGCACACAGGGACTGTTTTTACATGTGCAGGAAAACAATCCATTTAAAAACAAAAAGTAAATTGAGTTATAGCTCTAGTCTGGTCATACGGTGGGCGGCCTTCATGCTAGTAAGGAAAGTGGGGAGCGGGGAAACGACCAATCCAGCGAGATTAGAAACACAGCAGCTTGTAGAACAAGTTGCGCGCAGCACTTCCTCCCGCGACGTCGTAACTCTCGGCGCCAACGCTGTTGTGTGGTTGGTCTGCGGCGTATTCGCCGATTCCCACTTACCTTGCCAGTATGTAGACCGCCCGCCGTAAGTCCAGACAAGAGCTATAACAAATTAGAAGACCAAACTACTGAACTAGAACAAATCTTGCGGCCTTTGTGTTGGCCGGGTCCGATAACCAGGGCCGGCCCTAGTGGGTGCTGGGCCTGGGGCAAATAATGTGTGAGCGATCTATGACTAAAAATGCGGTCAGAATTGGTGGCGTAGAGGACGCCCCCTCAAAACGGGGAGCTCCTAGGTGTCGGGTCACCTCAATGCTCTGCGTATGCTCCTGAATTTTTTTAACTGAAGAAATTGGACAGACAGTGGCTCTTATGTGAAAACAATTGGCGTAAGAAACAGATGCTGTGGGTCAATAATGACACAATTCGAGACGAAAATTATTTGAAGCGAGAACAGAGAGGAAAGGGCCGATTTTTCTTTATTTGCTTTGCTTTGGTTGTTCAGGAATTGGGATATTTTTAGCTTTTCTCTAACAAGCTATTTGATTCTTCTTTTATCCGTAGAACTCCTCAAAGGGGGCCAAAGTTGAGTAAGAATTTTTCCCAGGGAGAGGCAAGGAAGGTATTTTTTCCAGGGGGGGGCAAACGAAGACAATTTTTTCCCCAAAAATAGTGTTGTTCCCTAAAAGACATTGCTTAAATTTGAATTTATGGTGTTCATGCAATAATTAACACATATTATTGTGGCTAAAATGAAATTATATGTGTGAAATACACATTTTTTGGTTGACTTTTATTTTCCAGGGGGGGCCACGGCCCCCTTGCCTCCCCTTCCGGACGCCCATGGCATGGACGTCCGCAGGATTTTTTCCAGGGAGGGGCAAGGAAGGTATTTTTTTCAGGGGGGCAAACAAGGTACATTTTCTCCAAAAATAGTGTTGTTCCCTAAAAAAACATTGCTTAAATTTCAATTTATGATGTTCATGCAATAATTAACACATATTATTGTGGCTAAAATGAAATTATATGTGTGAAATACATAATTTTTGGTTGACTTTCCTTTTCCGGGGGGGCACGGCCCTCCTTCCGGACGCCCATGTATATACAACAGACAAGCATTGATCCTGCTCTGAAACAGAAGCCACACTTACTTCCTTGTACTGGCGGTAATCTCTATAAAGATCAGCGGCAGTTGTCTTTCTTTTGTTAACAATTGTTTCTTCAAGTAGCCTGTTTGAGGTTTTCAATAATTGGTTGGTTGGTTGAGTTTAAGTCCACTTTATGCACAGAAAGGCTAGTCAGGACTGGACTTATACAATTTAAAGTGGGATCTGAACCACTGTGCAATGTGCTTCCACCGAGTATCGAACACGGAACCCCTTCATTACAAGGCGACGATGTTACGACTATGGCATCGGGAGGCCGGTTTTCGATAATTGTCTATAGATCAATGTAATAAATGGTTTTATATATGTTATCACAGATGCAGGGACGTAGCTAGGTTGATCAGTTCGGGGGGGCCCAAAACTTAAGATTTTTTTTCTATCAAACCATTAAAAACTAACAAACTATTAATATACAACCTTAGTGACAATGAAGTTCGACCAGTCACAAATATAGGAGTGCGTTGTGAAAGAAGGAGAACACATGCTGAACATATTTTATTCAGCAGGCTACATGGAACAAAGGAAAACAAATTTCCGCTGCAACGCAGCACTGTATGGTGTCCACACAAAAAAAAACATTTTCGTCCATCTACACGTGACATTGAAGTTCGACCACTGTTAGAGGGGATCCTGTTTACCATGGTGTGACGCCGCCCCGTCGGCGAATAACTGTGGCAATGCGTCGGGGCATGCTGCGGACGAGTCGTTCAAGGTATTCCACATCGATGCGGTGCCATTCCTCCTGCAGGCAGGCGATAAGAGCAGCCACTGTCGTGGGTCCCCTCTGTTGCACACGTCGCTTAAGAACACGCCACACATTCTCAATGGGCGAGAGGTCGGGACTCGATGGTGGCCATGGCAGAGTTCGCACGTGATGGCGAGTCAACCATTCTCTTGTCAGCCGCGCTGTATGAGGCCTGGCATTGTCGTGTTGAAAGATGAGACGCCGCCTGTGGAACAGGTGCCTTCGCACTGTGGGAAGATGCCGCTCCAGTATGCGTGTATAGGCGTGTGCATTCATAATGCCCTCACAGACGTGTAGTGGGCCAACCCCAGATGCCGTCATGCATCCCCATACCATCACTGACGCAGGCGTGACGACGTGCATAACATTTTGCTTCATTCTGTTCCTCCTTCCGACAAATGACTGTTTTCCGTATTTTCCCGTACACAACATTGAAAATGGATTCGTCCGTCCACAAAACCCTGTTCCACTGCCGAAATGTCCATCCCCGGTACATTCGTGCCCATCGTAGTAGATTGCCTTTGTTCAACATGGAAAGGAAGGGTTTACGTTTCGCCTTGTACACTCGGTAACCGCATCGCTGTAGGTAACGGCGAATGGTTCTGGTTGACACTTCAATGTGAAAGCGTTGTCGAGTCCACAGTCGTAATTCGGCCACAGAAACATGATTGTTGGTCTGGATATAGCGCCTAAATATCCGTAGGTCACGCACGCTCAGCAGGCGTTTTCGACCGGGGGCCTTACTTGGCTCTGTAGTACCCGTATTTTGGTGGTGTTTGATGATGCAGTGGACGGTTGACTTGGGTAAGTTCAGTTGGCGCCCTATTTCCCGTTCACGGAGTCCATCCCGTTGCAACTCCACCACTCTTCTCCTCACGGTGTTGTCAATATGTTTGCCCCTTGCCATGGTGATGATGCACTGCGGTTCCTCGGTGCACAGCACGCGCTTATATACGGCGGACTCCCTTATCGTGTCCGTGACGTCATGCTTCCGTCGAATGCGCCACTATCTGGAATATTCCGTATGGGTCTGGTGCCTGGTCGAAGTTCAATGTCACGCGTATAGTTCCCCGTTTTCGTTCTTTACGTGACCTTGGGTGCAACATGCTGGGATCACGATTCTTGCCTGCTCACACGCCTCCTCTTACACACATGCGTCACTTCTGCGGGTCACCACCCATTCCACCGCCTATGCCTCTGTGCATTTAATCACGTATTCCTTTCTGGTCGAACTTCATTGTCACCAAGGTTGTACCGTATAGGCCTACATAAGTATATTATGTACAGTATATATATATATATATATATATATATATATATATATATATATATATATAAAATCTTATTGGAAGAGAACATTATTTTCTCCTGTAGCCCCCAAACATTTACGAATATAGACTCGCGAAATCCACGGCCATTATTCGGGAATCTAAATGCAGAATGAACATATTAACTTAATGGCATCTAAACAGTCTTTAAAAATCCATGGATTTTTTGAGACACCAAGAACAATGTCATTAATCTTTACTCCTTAGATTTGTAAATTTGCTCGAAGAAAATTGAGAAGTAGAGAAAACCCTCTTCCGTCAGTTTAGACATAAAAAGGTGCTGGAATCAGGTGCACAAGTATGACAACGGTGCGAAAATGAAATGTTTGTGTAATGAGTTCAAGATAGGCATCCCATGTATATTGTTTATACCAGAATCGAATTCGGCGGCCTTTAGTGCAAGGCGACACCCTTAACCACTAATCTATGGGACATGCACGAGCCTTTTGTGGCGTCGTACTGTACACATTGGAGAATGATGACTATATATATGAAATTTTATGCACACATCTAATGTCTTAAAAGTAATCTTTGCGCGTGCAAAACTGAAAGTGCTCAAATTATCGCGCTCTATTCTTTCAAGGTTCGATCCCTAGTAGGAACTCCAAAATTTCTGTGATGGCCTAACATCGTGAGGACAATTGGGAAGCTACTTCAAATCAATATGTAAGCGAATTCCATTCTCAAAACTAGATGGACTCGATGTGATGATCATGCGTCACCGAATGGAAAAACACTACGGAGGCTTTGTCCTTCAAAATTAATTTTACTGAATAACTGTAGTTTTCTTTAGAGGACCTAAATATGGCTTTTTACACAGTACAATGTTGTTTTCTTTCACCCTACTTTTATAGTTTTTCATTCAAAGGATTCCACTCCCGAAGCATGAGCATGACGCGCTACGAAACCAGAGGTCCAAGGTTCGGACCTTGGACAGGTGTGGTTGCATCATGTCTCGCATAGCTATTCCTTCGTATCATCATTCAATCTCATCGTCGCATTTAACCCAAGAGGTAGAAAAGCGGCGTAAAATAACGAAATAGAAATTATTGATTGACTTGGTTCATTTTACTTCACCTTTCTGACACTTTTTGGCTAATCGTGAAGATGAGAATGAGTTAAGATTAACTTGATGAAAGGACCATCACAAAGAAGACACATTCTCAGCCGGAAATCGAACACGGGACATTCTGCTTCGTAGCGTAGCCTGCTAATCACTCCACCACAGAGTTGTCGGCCCAAATAGAAATGAAAATTAGGAAATGCCGTCTTGAATTTGCAGGAACCGAGTTCACCAGCAAGGGCAAATGATTTTCGTTCCCACTAGGATAGACAAATAACAGGAAACGCTTTATTAGTAATTTGGCTCTCCATATTTCATGATATTATTATGGAAGTAACTATTATTCGCTATATAACTTTGGATTAATTTTATTTGTACGTGTAGTCAACTTTCCCGCCTAAGCAGCAGCCACAGCGTCTGCATTTGCGGGTGGAGGCCTAATTTGTTAAAGGTCCAGGAATTTTAAACAAATTCAATTCCCACCCAGGAGAGAAAATTAGCAAGCATAAATGGGTTCTGGACCGTAAGGAACCTCTTCATCTGTAACGTTTTCAATTCTGTCCATGAATTTAATTTCGGTCCAGGAACCTTATTTCCTGAAGAATTTAAATACGGTCAACGAACATTTTTTTCCGGATCAGTTTAAATAGGGTCAAAATTTCGTATTGAAATGAAACAATTCGCAACTTGGTACCAATTTAGATTGTGCGAGAGAAAAGGTTCCGGTCCTATAACGGAATCCTATAGAACAAATTAGAATGTATGCGTTCCTTAATCTTTAACAATCCCAGGGCTGTTAATGGCCCAGGTATTGTAAGTAAATTCATTTCACATCCGGGAGAGAAAATCGGCAAGTGTAAATGGGTTCTAGGCCTCAAATCGGTCCAGGAACCTTTTTTCCGTATGAATTTAAATACGGTGCAGGAACTATTTTTTCGGTAAAATTTAAATACGCTCCAGGAACCTTGTTTTGCGGCTGAATTTAAAGACTATCCAAGAACCTTTTTTTCCAGGATGAATTAAAATTCGGTGCAGGAATATTTTCCGGATCAATTTAAATACGATCCAGTAACCTTTTTTTAATGGAACAATACACTACTAGGACCGAATTTAAATTGTGCGAGAAGAAAGGTTCCGGTCCTGCAACGGAACCCAATAAAACCCATAGAAATTGTGGGTAGTTGGACCTTTGACAACCCTGGTGAAGGCTAAATGAAGAAAAATCACAAAATATGCAGAATTTTGAAACATATTATTTCTAGAACATGCACACTACTATATAAAGATAACTACATACATCGTTTCCTTCCTTAATTGAAATGTGACTTATTCTTCATCACATATGAGATCAACCGCCCTGGGAGTCAAACCCGGTCTCCTGTGTGGTAGTCGGACACCAATTTAGAAAGTCAATGTGTTGGACATTTGTTCGATCAGTCGATCCCACTTCAATTTTTTCGAGAGGAAAACGAGCTGGCAGCTTCACACTCGAAATTTCACTTCACCTACCCCCGTGGCGGAGTGGTTACCACATCGTGCTACGATGTCAGGTGTACCGGGTTCGAATTCCGGACTGAGCATGGGTGTTTGTGAGTGTCCATTGATCAATTTAATCATATCATCACTCATCCCCATCTTCGCAATTAGCCAAATGTGGCAGAAGTGCAAGTAAAAATGAACCAAATCAATCGAAATTTCACTCGCAATGCATGAAAATGAGATCTCAAGCACTCCGTGATCCTACAGGAATCTCACGTTTACAGAAGCTAACTATGAAACTACTTCTCGGATCAAACTCTTCTTCGAACTAGCTGACAGTCATCAATTGTCGACCAATCAACACAGTAGGGCAAAAAGAAGCAGATGGTTCTTGAAAATGAGTGGAAAGTTACCAAGGAAGGATAGAAGTCGATACATTACAAAGGCTTATTATGGCCTTTCCCTTCATTGCAGGTTATGAGCACAAGGGTTGAGTGTGGGAACCTGAAGGAACCGCGACATCTTTGTCATTCATCTCCCGCCAGAAAAGGGACAAACAGTAGAATTTTGTCTCTTACAATTTGAAAAGCCTATGTCCATGCTGAACCATAAAGTAATTAACCCAGAAAGTCTTAGCTACCTGCAGTGCGTTTCGGCTCGGCCGATAACCAGAGCCAGATGAAGAGAAGATTTTGTGGGAAGGGGTGATCTGGCTTAGGCCCCCTAGTGTGCATGAAGGGAAAGTGTGTTTTCAAAAGGTCCCCGATTTCCCAGAAAGGGACGGCCCATAAAATCACTGCATTTCCTACCAATGCATCCGGTTGTGTTCAACCAAAGTGTATGTCACCGTAGGATCTGAGCTCTTCGAGTTCTGTCGGTTGCGGGACTTCTTGAGTCTTTTGTCAACATGGTGCCAATCAGAGTTCCTTTCTGCCAAGGTCGTTGCACCTATGAATCGCCTCTTCAGCTTGAGTGGCAAAAGACATGTTGTACGGAGGAAAGTTGCACCGGAAAAATTACCTTCTTAAATACGATGAAACCTGTAAAACATCCACGGATATTTATTCGGGGGTGGTCCCTTTGACAAAACATCAATATTCTAAAAATTCTTCGAACGGACTGTGTAAAACATTGCAATACTCCAAAAACTGAACCTGCTCTGCAACACAAGGAAAATGTCTCATTTAGCAATCAATGTACCTTTGTTAAGTTGGTAAGTTCAGTATGGCACTACATTTTAAATAATACTGATGGAATAAATCAATAAAGTTTGTTAAATGACAACGACTCCTTACCACAAGAATATAATTATTCTTTGCGGATATCCCCTATAACGGTTGGGGTTCGACGTGCTGACCCCACGTCACCCCATTACTGGTTAAAGATCTCCACACCTCTAGGTAGGGTTGTGGGAGGGACTGGCAGTCGGGAGATAGACCAAGGGCCTTCCAGGGCTGTCGAACCACGGGTTATTATTTATTTATAGATGCTTAAATATATGTGCAACCTCACATGTCTTTCCAGTGACTTATTGCAAGGGTTTGTTATTGTACTTGACTCAACAAAATAAGCTTACTCTGTGAGGCAGATTCATACGAACCAAAAGTACCCAAAATAATAACAACAATAATAATAATTTACTTCAAAATTACAAAAATGTATTTACTTGTTCTTGTTTAAATTTTCGATTCTTCGAAAAGTTTGTTAAGGAGTTGAATTGAGTTGGTGTTTTTAAGTCCACTTTATGCACAGTAAAGCAAATCGGGACTGGACCTACATTTTAAAGTAAGATCCGGACCACTGTGTACCTCCGCCCATGTATCGAACCCGGGACCCCTGGATTACAAGGCAACAACGCTATCACTGCGCAATCGGAGAGGCATCGTTTGTTAAGGAGGATTCTCAAAATCGGTCTTCACGATATCGAGAAAAATATGCGACTCGAGAAATCGTACAGTTTGTGAAGATAATTACTTTTGACACGTTGCGTGTTTTAGACTGTTTCAATAGTAGAATAGATATTTGGTGCGAATAATACTACTTACCCGGAAATATGAGATATCCTGCCGCCATTATACTTATTTAGCGTGTATTGCGCTCTGATTCGGGACCAGTTGTAACTGTTTGCATATATGTGGTTTACCGCTGTACAGTGTCTCTCAAAAGTTTTAGGACAACGACATTTTAAACTAGGCAACCCAATTTACACAAGCCGTTGGTGGGTTGCGTGCAGAGTTAGGCTCAATTTCAGGGTTGCCACATGCACAATAGCTATTTATAAAATACGCGAAAGAAATATAAACAAGTATTATTGTATAAAATTATTAAAAATATCACTATTATATCGCAAATGACAAAATTCTTTCTGAAAGAAAAAAATAGGTTTTCTAGTATTTCATCGCTGATGAGTCTACAGTAAGGAAAAGAGGTGAGAGGAAACGAAAGGTTACAAAGGAGAGGAGAAAGAGAAAGCGAAAGGAGAAGAGGAAAAGTAGAGGAGAGAAGAAAGATAGGATAGACGAGGAGAGGAGATGTAGTGAGGAGAATGGAAAAAGATTCGAGGAGAGATGAGGAAGAAAGAACAAAGAAGAGAAAAGAGGAGGAAAACGAGAGGAGAGGAGAGGAGGAGACGAGAAGAGGGAAGTAGAGAGTAGAGTAAAGGAGAGAAAAAGAGAAGAACGATAAAAGAGAAAATAGTGCAGTGGAGTCGGAAATCTAAGACAGGAAAGGAGATAAGAGGAGTGGAGAAGAGTGGGATGGAGATAAGATGCGAGAAAAGTAGGGAAGGCGATATGAGATAAAAGCAGAACGGAAAGAGGGGAGAGAAGAAGGAGAAGGGACTGGAGAGAAGAGGTAGTTGCAGAAAATATCGTCTGAGCGTCAAGAATGGATGCATTGGTCAAATTATCGACATGAAACATTCAATAACATTTTGAAATGTATTGGAGAATATATTAGATCGGTGCGAAATGCCTTTTGGCTGAGTTCAGAGCAAATTAAAATCTTCCATGTAAGATCTTTGATTTTACCTGCGATTACACCACTAATGAAATGAACGTAATTTTTAATATTTATAAGAATCATTCAATTTTTCTCCACTTCTCGGTTCGTTGAAATGGAGATTTTGTAATTCAATATTTTCCCTCCCCCCATCGTTAATTCCAAACTGAATCATTCCGTTTCACACGGCGTGGACAATGAACACAATGGGATATGTCTAAAACTTACCAAAATTTTCTGCCACCGGAATGGTTTGAACCTTCGACCATCAGATTGACAATCCTGAATGGTAGCCACTACCCTACAAGCTTTAGCTCCTTAAACCAGGTAGAAGAACCACTGCACCACGCCTTTACCTTCGAATGAAACAACAATTTGTTTTAAGTATTCTGTCCCTCCAATACTGTAAATGTCGTTTGGTATACGTGTAGCTGAACTTTTACTTTAATTTTGATTTGCTTTCTTGTAGTATAACCGATGTCTTCGAGAAATAATTTTCGAAGTGATTAAAAACGAGAATATTGGTAGTTGTGAAAATGCGAGTTATTTCTTCTAACTTATTATTGTGATTAGACATTACTAATGGAAAATATCTAGAGGCTTGAACATTACAGGACGATGTTCTTTTCCTGTGATACTGTAACAGACAAAATGCTTGTTTACTGATGCAAGTCTTGTGTCCAGAACAGTCTTATGAAATGTATTTGCTGCTGCGTAAGATAACACGAAATAATTACACCGTGTGCGAACTGCCAAATCTGTGCAACGTTATACGTAAACAGTAAACAGGCGGAAAATGTTATTCATAAAATCACTTCACATTTGACAGTGTTAGTCAAGAGAGACTCATGGGACACTGTGTTAAGGTGCTGGACTAAATCCTTCTAATTTTTCTTCCTCGAAGAACAACAATTTCTAAGGAAGAGCAACATGATAATCTTTCTTATTTCTTTTAAATGCTTACACTTTCCTTTAATTGGGTTAAAAATAAATAAGAATATTGCTTGCATTTCTGTCATTGACGTAGACCAGATAGAGAGACAGACAGACAGACAGATATTACAAAATATTTCAAATAGTGCGAGCGCCATTAAAAAGTCATGATAATTCTATGTTGCATACTTAGAATTATTCATACAATAAAGAACATGTCTACTTGTGAGTTAACAAAAAAAAAAACAATAATAAAGAGACATTTTCGCATCACGATTGCAGTTCGAAAAAGTCGGGACAGGGATTGAAAGTAACGCACTGTCCTGACTAAATCGGTGAATCAGACGCCTGGTAACGACGTCCCTGCACAGATGCCTAAGAAATGTTGATTTTTATTTGATGTGGAGGCTACAGGTGTTTAAGTTTTCTTTATTTTCAACATTGCATCCCCTAAATTTCATTCTGCACCTTTACATGATTAATCTTGGTGCCTCTGCTGACTACGTAGAAAGGATGTTGGCATTTGGGTGTCTTCACAAAGGATACCTCCCCACACACACATACCCACACGCTGCATCTACTCTGTCGTTTGAAGAGGGTAATGGCCTCCCCTTTTTGCAAGCGTTCATTGAAACAGTGTTCTTGGCCCAGAGGACAATTTCCATGTCATCCCACCCTTTCCTGTAATAGTTTTAAGTTCTCCGTTCCTGGGAAAATTCCATGCTGGTTAGCGAGTTTTGCATTCGAATTGTTGGAAACACTGAGAGGAGAACGAAGACTCTTTTGTTCAGTGGGCTTGTGCTAAAAGCCGCCATAAAATACAACTTCATTAGAGAGAATCTTCATGTGGAAGCATCAAAGTCTAGCATAGATGTCCCTCTCCCTCCAACGGTTGTTATTTGAGTGTGATGCATCAGTCACATTTACCATTCTATTATTTCCTGTATTTTAGTTTGAGCTAGAATATATGTGCCTGATAAAAACGACACATACATGTATAAGGAACATATGTATGCATAATTAAGAATTATTTTGTCATGCATAGAATAATAGAAGATATGAATAATATGTGCTGGACCCTCTCCAAATTGTCTTTCTGGATCTTGGTCAACATGTTTCATGTTCGTAGATTATACACGCACAAACTTTACAAAACTTTGAAAAATACACTTGGCACACAGCCAACTTCCACGTCAGATTGGTTAGCACAACACACTATGTCAGGGGCTTCAGGATCAAATCGCAGCCTGGGCATTTTTCAAGACAAATGGTAAAATTGGTTCTAACAAGCCAATTTAGCACTCACATTCTGGGAATTTGATGGCTAACACAGTTGTAAAAGATTGTAAATGGGAATTTTGATGGGAATTTGAATATTACTTATCAAAAGTTTAAATTTTGAAAAACAATATCTTCATAAGATTTATATTTTTATGTAGGTAAGAATGCTGTTCAAATACACCATGTAGGGTTGTTTAATTCAAAGTACATCAAGCTTGGTGGTTCAGGAACATTATCATGTGACTTCACCTTAGATGGTAATGAAATACTTCTTGACATCACTTGGAGAAAAGATAATGAAATATTTTACATATGGCAACATCAACAAGGTACTCAAGGTAAGTGATTAAATATTCCATGTTATGATAAATTTGCCAACTTTTAAATGTGAGTATAGTTTAGTAGTTATATCATTTGAGAATGCACCTCTATGGCTGCATGTCATGTCGGTTCTGTGACTGAATGCATTAAGTGGCCAACTATTGATCTTGCCACTCAAGTAACCATCTTCAAATTCTGGACTGGGCATGGGGGCTTTTTGTGATTGTCCTTACATCATATAATTATCGCTCATCCCATCATTACAAGTACACTTTGTCCCGAGAATCTCTGGAGCAATACAGCATATAACAGCAGAGAAGGGGAGGAAGAAAGTGGGTAGAGTAAAGCAGTGCGAGGTGCCACAAACAGCTGGTAGCCACAGTCCAAACACTCATACCTCCGCAGACTGTTCAAATGACACTCTTGCAGGTAAGTTGAAGTAATTGTATGTTTTCATATGGCATGAATCATGTTTCCTTCCTTGCATTAGTAAAGTTGACTGTTCCAATCTGGAAATTTTGAGCCTCAAGAACATTCAATGTTCTGCTCATAGAGTACAAGTAAACAATGTAATTTTCAGCAACAAAAAAAAGAATTGAGAACATGAAACAAATGCTATTTACATAATCACATGATTCTTTGTGTGTCAGCTGACCTCCATGGTGAAATGGTTATCACTGCATGCTACGATACAAGAGGTCATGGGTTTGAATCCCGACCTGGAAATAGGTGTGCTTTGTAAGTGTGCCTTCATCAATTTCAAATAATCGCAATTAGCCAAAAGTGACAGAAAATCTACATAAAATAATCAAATCAATCAAATAAGCAAAAACAGGTATAAAGAATAAGAATAAAGAAATTAGAGGCAGAAAACAGTCCATGCACAGCACACTTGCTTGTTTCTGGACCGCAAGGCTCAAACAATTAACACTGTTCAAAGACTTGTACATTTCTAGACTTTTAAGTAAATATATATGTAGTTGAATGGAACCTAGGTGGGAGAACAGCGTACGCTGAACCTCGCCCGCTCATTAAAGATTTATTATTATTATTATTATTTATTATTATTATTATTTATTATTATTAATACACTGTACTGTGATCCCAACTGCTCCTCTCTCACTGCAGTTGCATTGCCTCCTCATAAAAGCTCTTCCCTTCTCACACATTCATTGGCCGAGGTCCCTCATCACCACTTGTGCACTACTTGTTTTTGGTCACCTGCTCCAGAGATTCCCAAGACCGAGTATAGTCAAAAATATCACAAAAGCGACAGTAAATAATATTACAGATACAAATGTTGTATGTTATGGCCTCTCATCTGTATATTGGAGGCATCTCATAATTTGCACAGCATTACAAATTGTATTGGAATAATAATGCACAAAACAAATATGCACTTTTGGCCTCATTGTCCTATTAAACACTTATGTATTGTTTCTTAGTCTGATAACAAGGGATATTAAAAATACATTATGTGTGCATGTCTGTGACGTTATTATAATAATACCTGGGTGTTTCCACAATTTTTATCATGGGGAAGAAGTTCATTTGTCTAAATTGATGCTTCCATGCATCAAATTGAAAACCTTTCAGTTCCTGTGAGGTGCTTGTATATCAGACATGATTGCCTACAATCATTGCAATCAATATACCAGAACGCTAAACCATTAGTTTCAATTTCAGATTCTTAATTTTATACATGCAATGACTTATTTGCAAAGAATGGAAGATGCATATTGAAAACCCATTCTTCTTTCTATTTAACAAATGAAAATGTACACAATTGCATCACAGCTAAGAAATGTCAGTTTCAAGAACAAAAAACGTTTGTATGGCAACCATGAATTTGTGGTTTTCTGAAATTTTACTGTTATTGTTAATGCCCATAAAAATTGTAAAGTCTGTACTGTTCATTGTGCCATTCCATGAAGGGAGCTCCATATATTTTCAATTTCAACCATAGTGAAGGTGATTCGATCAGTACTACAATCTGCCAGTCTTTTAGCCTTTTGATAACTGTGAAACATCGGGTGTAATTCTTAAAAAAATACATTTTAATATCTTACACAAAATTCATTCTATTTAATTTATTTCTGCAATTACTTTACTCTTAGTTCTAGGTTCATTTTCGAATCACATAAAACCTGCAACTCCTCCTTGGAATGTGAACATCACCAATGCCAGTACTCAGATGGAGGGGAACTACACATGCACTGCAGTAACAGATAAAGGATCTAGTTCCAGTCATTATTACCTTATAGTTCTGCGTAAGTTACAATAATATATTTTATTTCCTTACTTTAAACCATTTCAAATTCTAGGCTGTTTGGGAAACACCATTTAAGTCAAAAAATTCAATTTTACAGCAGACAGTTTATTATTTTAATAGCAAACATTGCAGACATGGTATACATGTTGGACCATCACTGTTTAGTATCCTTACACATGTCCAATATAAAATTTTTTTGATATCATTTTTGTAAACTGTGAGTACTAAGTTTTTCATAATTTAATACCTATCTCCACTTTCTCACAGGTATGTAAAAAACCTATTTTAAATATATTTTGTAATATATTGACAATTTCACATAAATTGTTTATTGGAAAATTGAATTGGTGACAGAAATTTTATATATAAGCATAAATATAACAGATAGATAAAATATTCTCACCTTCATTTACATGAAATGTCTTTAGCATGGAAAAGTTCTGATTTTCTCAAAGTCAGTGATGTGCAGTTGTATATTTGTTCATGTAATACTAATGCCACTTGTATTGCAAATTGAAGCCCATGAGCATGGCTAAAACTCTTTACAGGATATTCAACTTGCATACTACCTCCCCTACCATTTTTATCCTCACCTATGATACAAAATATACATTTATCACAATTTAGTCAGTTTTCAAAATTGCAACCCAGCACCCAGTGTTTTACATATTACATAGATAATTGCAAAGTTTTCCAATGTTAATCATTGTTGTTCAGTTATATCTATTATTAATAATCTTTTAGCAATTGCTATTTTATTTAAATACATATAACTAGACAATAAATTCCTGTTGTTCTTGTCCATATACTCTATGTGATCAGAAGTATCCAGACACCCACCTGAAAATAAAGTACAAGTTTGGGCAACCCTCCATCGGGAACACTGGAAGTCAATACGGTGTTGCCCCACCTTTAGCCTTGATGACAGCGTTCACTCTCACAGGCATACTTTCAATCAGGTGCTGGAAGGTTTCCTGAGGAATGGCAGCCCATTCCTCGCAGAGCGCCAAAATGAGAAGAGGTACTGATGTGGATGGGTGTGGTCTAGCATGAAGTCGGCATTCCAAAACATCCCAGAGATGTTCTATGGGATTCAAATCAGGACTCTGCGCAGGCCAGTCCATTAGTGGGACGTTGTTGTCATCAAACTATTCCCCCACAAGCCCTGCAGTATGGATGGGGGGGGGGGGGTGCTTGGTCGTGTTGAAAGACACAATGGTCATCCCTGAACTGGTCTTCGACGGTAGGCAGCATGAAAGCTGTTAAAATGTCAATGTAAGCTTGTGCCGTGACATTGCCATGTAAAGCAACAAGGGGGCCAAGCCCCCTCCAGGAGAAGCATGACCATACTGTAACCCCGCCACCTACAAATTACACTGTCGGCACTATACAGGCTGGTAGATGTCGTTCACCAGGCATTCGCCACACCCACACCCTACCATCGGATCGCCACATTGTGTACTGTGATTCATCACTCCACACAATGGTTTTCCACTGTTCTATGGTCCAGTTTCGACACTCCTTGCACCACACGAGGCAGCGTTTGGCATTTGTCTGTGTGATGTTTGACTTATGGGCAGCTGCTCGGCCATGGAAACCAAGTTGCCGCACCTTGCACCAAACAGTAATGGTGCTTGGAGTAGATCCTGATGCAGTTCGGAATTCCTGTGTGATGGTGGTGATGGATGATTGACGATAATGCTGTACGATCCTCTTCAACACTCGATGGTCTCTGGAGGTCAACATGGGAGGTTGGCCTGCACGCTTTTGGGTTGCACTCATCCCTTCACTATAACATCAGAAACAGTGGACCGAGGGATGTTTAGGAGGGTGGAAATCTCACACACAGCCTTCCTACACAAGTGGCACCCAACCAACTGACCACGTTGAAAGTCTGTGAGTTCCTCAGACCATCCCATACTGCTGTCTCACACTGTCTGCAGACTACTGAGTTCGCTGACTATGTGTTCTATGCGGTAGATGGCAGTACTGTGTCACCCTCTATGATAAACACACATTTCGCGGTGTGTCCGGATACTTTTGATCACATAAGTATATTTTTATACTATCATTGACATTGTTAATTTCAAATTTATTCGAAATCAACAGGTTCTTAGTGCAAGTTATATTATAACTAAGTTCAAATATTTGTAGTTTAAATTTTGCTTTTGAAATGAATATTGATGTAGTTGCAATCTAGAATTCTCTGATATCAATTTCAGTTTTGTGCAAAGCTCGGATTGAGACAGAAGATTTGACTGGCATAGACTGCACTGTGGGTTGGAATATATATTGTTCCAGAATGTATCCAGAGTTAAACTTCACTGCAGGCATTTACTTACCAAATGAAGATAAATTTTTTGACAAAGTCACATCTTGGACAAAAATTGTATACTCTGATAATACATTTGGATATAATTTAATTAAATCATACAAGGTATGTAGACATTAAATACTTAGGAAATAGAACCATCGAATACATATATGTAAAAAATCTTCCTTTCATAAAAAATACTACCATATTCAAGATCATTTTGGGGTCCCGGGTTTGATACCTGGTGGAGGCGCATAGTGGTTCGGATCCCACTTTAAACTGTAGGTCCAGTCCCGATTAGCCTTTCTGTGCATAAACTGACTTAAAACACCAATTCAATCAATCAAGGTCATTTTCCCCAAATACTCAGTTTCTCCAGTGCCTCTTTCGGTCGAGTCACCCGCAGAATGGCGATTAGCACGGTGGAAAGTAAGATCGCATCTGCCGGCAAACAGGATGCAATATCTGCATAACTGAGCCACTAGATATGTAATGAAAGAAGCTCGTACAATTACATTGACAGTTATAATTAAAATAGCATGTACCTTGTTACATGACGTGTTGGAAATCATGTCCTCCTGCATCCACACAGTTATGGCATTTTTAAAGGAAATTTTCCCTAACATGTATCAGTTCCTCTTCCAAAATTGCATCAATTTCCCTCCTGATATTTTCTTTCAATTCTTCTAATGTATGGTTTCACTTTCATGTTTGAAAGCTTGGTAGCTGGCCACGCAGATGTCATGAAAATGTCTGTTTCTTGTGCAAATCGCTGGAGGATTTTTTGATTGTATTTCAATGTTTCTCCTCATTAAGCACATGCCATTTTACCCTTTGCTTCTTATCAAGAACAGACCCTGATTACCTAAATTTGTTCACAAGTATCCGAACACTGTATCTGAGTGAAACAGGAACATCTAAAAATTCTGCTACAAAACGTATTTTAACTTCCCTACAAGAATTCGTAATGACATAACTGTAGTGTATAAAAATATGTTGTTTCAAATTGTATGGATAACATGGCATTATTAGACTGCCCGAAAAATACCAGTAACATGTAAACTAAAACAAAACAATCTAAAACACTTGTTAACACCTTAACACTTCACAAACACGTGCAAACTGGACATCAGCTATCTGGATAATGAAGCACTGACATGTCCAGCAGTAAGTTAGTGTACAGCTGTGGGTCTAAATGCCGGTAAATGTGATCTTACTTCCTGTCAAGTTAGCCACCGTTCCAGGGGCAACTTGACCGAAAAAGGCACTGTATTATGAATTATTATATTGAAGTGTACTTGATTTTTTTCTGATTTCATTACTTACTTTTATAGTTATTGTACAATGAATTGTGGAGTTACAGTGAATATCAGTAATAATAATTGAATGCATATCAGTAATCAGTGTTTGGAAGTAAATAGTTACTTGTAACGTAGTTACAAAGAAGTTACTTTTTGTGGAATTCTAACTGTAACTAGTTACCTTTAAAAGTAAGTAGCTGTAACTGTAATAGAGTTACTTTATATAATAGAAGTAATGTTATCAACACTGGATGCATAGGCATAGGGGGGGAGAGAGAGAGAGAGAGAGAGAGAGAGAGAGAACCCAAATCTCCTCTCAAAGCTCTTTCTCTCTCTCTCTCTCTCTCTCTCCAAGAAAGGGTTGCTTTCCTTTTTTTTTCTTCTTACCTAAGAATTTTATCTCCACTGCCTACATATATTTAGTTAGTTAGAGTTGGTGTTTTAAGTCCACTTTATGCACAGTAAGGCTAATCGGGACTGGACCTATGGTTTAAAGTGGGATCCGAACCACTGTGCCATGTGCCTCCACTGTCCACTGCCTACATATAACTTCTGTCTCCTTCACAATGCCTAATCAGACTCATCTCCATATTTGGATACAAGTAAACACTTCTTCAGGGTGGCCATTCTAGGACCGTGAAAAAATTCAATAATAAGACATAAGCAAGTTACTATGCACCCATAGCCAATATTGTGATGCACTTAACTGAGAAGGATATCCTTCGCTCTACAGATCTCCAATACATAAGATATGGCAGATATGTAGACAACACCATCATCGTGTACAAAAATGATGAAGAAATAGATTTACTCATGAAGAAACTAAGCAACATTCATCTCAGGCTAAAATTCACGATAGAACTTGAAAGCCAAGGCAGCATCCACTTTCTGGACCTAACCTTCAAAAGAAGTGACAACAAATTTACCACCATAGTCTACAGAAAATCAGGGGCAGGGAACCAGTATATCCACTCTCTCTCCAATCATCCACCCAAGCAGATAGCAAATGTGTGGCTCAACTTTTATCAGAGGGCTTTCTCTCACTGCACAAGTGAAGAAGATCTGAAGGATGAAGTCGCCATAGTTACAGACACAGGACTTGGGTACAAAGTGCATCAACTTTCAACATGTTGTTTGCAAAGCTGAGATGCAGGTTCGACAGCTTAACCATCACCATCCAACGAAAAACAAAGTGAAATGGATTGCCTTCCCATACCACCACACCACATCCAACCACCTAGCCAAGAAATAGTATGACATCCAACTAGCACACAAACCAGTGATGCAAATAGCCAATGACCTAAACAAACACAAGTGACATTTCCTCTCACTCCTGGACAACCCAGGAGTATAAGAGTGTAATTCACATTACATTGGCAGATCTATCAGAACCATCAATGAGCATATACAGCAGCACCTATCCAATGCAAAAAAATTCCAACCCACTACCAAACTAGCAAGGCACCTAAAGTTCAACAAACACAACATCAAAAAAGTTTCAATCAGGCATACAGCACACACACTGATTGACCCCAAAATCAAAGAGATGCACGCAATCATGCACTTTCCCATGATCTTAAATTACATCATGTTTGGCTCCCGCTGATGCAACTTAAACCGACTACACACATCAGACAAACTGGCTACAATAGCGCTCCTAGCAGTACAGAGGGAAACAACAGGAACCGGAAGCCAACCCAGCAGTGAAGCAACGAGTTCCTAAGTGGATGGTGGCAGAGGCCACTGAAATTAATTAGAAAATCTACAAGTAAGTTTTTGCGGATAAATATTAGTAACTTGCTTACTTCTTATTATCATCAACTGCATCTTTTATTCCCTGAACATGAAATAAAATTCAAGTATAATTCCTGCTTTTCAAGGCAAACTTTCCAAAAAATTTAGGGGTACAAGCAAATGTTTTCTCTATTTCAACCTTACGTATAACCACCTCTCACCACCCATGCGGTCTGTGTGATTCCAACGAATTCAAAAATTCAAATTCAATTCAATTAAATGGTATATATATTTATAATATTTAATTTAAGTTACAGAGTTTACATGTGCCATTTCACATGCCTACATCTACAAACACAAGTCACAAATATTACGGGATATACTAATCTACAAAAAATTCTTAATTGTATAAGATTTTCAAATTCAAATTCATTTACAATATATAATATCTTGCAATAATCTTCCATCTGCCAGATAGATTGTTCTGTAAATGGAATCAGAGAATTCTGTTTTATTTTCCATGCAGCTTCCTTTTCCTTCTTAGATAAAAATAAAAGCTAAATTGTGAAAAACTTGCCTCAGAGTATTTATAAATTCAATGGGATTTGGATTAATAAGAAAGTTGCAATTTTTCATGTATACAGAGAAAAAATCACTCATAATTCCCAGAGCCAATAAATCATGCAGAATTCATGGAATTCAAGAAATTCCTGGTGAGTTGCCATCCTGTTCTTGCATGCTAGAGCAATGTTTTAATTCCATATCAATCTCCTTATACTTCACTGGAATCATGTTCCCAGTTGTCCACTTCTGTTTACCTACTCATTTAATCTACTCTTCAACTTCCTTCATTTATGTATGCTTCTGAGGTATCTGAAACTCACCACCAGGAAGAAGCAGAGAGTAACAAATAAATATTCAAAAACGGTATAAGAAATGTTTAAGAAACCAGTCATAACAAGAGATATGTGATATTTTTGTCCTGATAGTGGAATATAAGTAGCAGTCTTTCCAAGACTACAAATGGTGGTCATTATTGTAAGTAATAAGAATATTGGTATTTTCACAATATATTTCTTCTTCCTTTCAGGTTAATGATATACCCAAGGAGTCAGTATTTTTATGGAAAATAAGCTACAAAGAGCATTTTCCTCTAGTTACTGGAAACTTTTCCTTTGGAGCTGGTTAGTACACTACTGATTTATGTAATACTGAATAGGGTATGGAATTTAGGGGATCATGAACATTTTTTTAAACCATAACATGTAACCATGTTCTAGTTGCTTTGTAACATGAAGGTTAAGCTGTTATGTTCCTTGCACATATTTGCGTTTTGTTTTTTCTGGGAAGATATTTGACTGTGATGGTTAATGTGGTGTTTGTGGGTCCCAATACTTCCAAGATACATTCCTTTTGGCTTTTAACAAGATACTTTGAGATCAATATAATTTGCCTGAAGGTTGCATGCAAAAATGTAAAGTTGCTTAAAAACCAGTAACCTTATTACCTCCTTAGGATACATCCCTGGTATTTTGTATCCCAGACAGTGTATTCTGATTGATAATAATGAAAATAAGGCTCACATCTCAAAGAACTTAATCTCTGTCCGTGGAATCTGTGGAGCAAGGCCATGCATAGCAGCAGATAAGGGAAAGACATCGAGTGGGCAGATCAAAGCAGTACACACTGCTGTAAAGGCTGATAACTACAGTTGCTCTCCCTCCTCCTCCATGTAATACTGTTCCCTCTCACGTGTTCATTGGCAGAGACGTCTCGCATCACTACTTGTGCAGAAACTTGTTTTTTGACAGAGTATAGGCCCCTGCCAAATGGTGTTCCAATGAAACACTCCCATGTCTCCTTGTCGACCATGTACAATGTTAAAAACCAAGGACTTACTTGGAAATAACTATTTTTTGGGAAATATGCTTTCAATTATGTCCATGATGTCATTACAGTGCACAAATCCGGATGCCCTTCACCACCACAGAAGGAAAACATGAGTATCACTGTCCTTGATGGTAAAACAACCTGCCGAGGAGAAATAGTACCAAGTGAAGACAGAGTGAGGGCTGGATATTCATGCCTGAAGACCAAGCATCAAAGTGAAAGCCGCAAATACAAGGTTCTTCTTTGTTCAAATAACAAGTGGGAGGAAGAAAATGACAGCCCATGGCCAAATTGCAGTGAGTGATATGCTATGCAAAATATGGTGGTGTAGCAGTAATCAGGTATTTTGAGGGTAGTTATGAAACAATTCCAACAGAGCTTTTCCCACACATGACGTAAAATGATGCTCTCCTAGTATACCAACACTTGCTGTTCTTGGATTGCTGCTTCCCTAGACAAGTAGAAGGAAAAGGGGGGTAAAAATGAAAGTGCACATATTATTTTGGTAGTAACCATTCTAATTTTTTGATCCTGGTCCAAATACTCTGCAGAATTTAATCTACAAGCTATTTCTATTTATGTACAGGGTCCTCTGTTCAGCCTTGGGTGCCTTGACGGCAGCACGCTTAACAGCCAACTCCTGTCAAATCGTGTGTCTTATCTCAGCTATGGAAACAGCTAGCTTCGAAATGACTTCAAGTTCTCAGATTTATAGTTACAATTACATTCAAAGTAAGCATGTTAATTGACACGGGGGATGTTGGAAATGTTGTCCTCGGGCATCCACTCATTTTTGGCATGGCTTTAGAAAATTTGTGGGCTGATCCCGGAGATTTGTTTTAAATTTTATGCAATAATAGGCTAACGATTTGCCATAAAATGCCTTTTCTTGTTCCTTGGCCAGATAATGTCTAAAAATAGTCTCGTGACATTTCTGAGTGGTATTCATTGATTGATTGATTGAGTTGGTGTTTTAAGTCCACTTTATGCACAGTAAGGCTAATCGGGACTGGACCTACAGTTTTTAAAGTGGGATCCGAACCACTGTGCCTCCACTGGGTATGGAACCCGGGACCCCTTGATCACAAGGTGACGATGTTACCACTACACCATCGAGGAGGAGCGTAGAGGTAACGTCATCTCCTTGTAATCAAGGAGTCCCAGGTTCGATACCTGGTGGAAGCACATGGCACAGTGGTTCGGATCCCACTTTAAAAATTGTAGGTCCAGTCCTGATTAGCCTTACTGTGCATAAAGTGGATTTAAAACAACAAATCAATCACTCAATCAAAAACTATCGAGGAGGCACAAAAGTTGTAAAAGAAAGAATGCATTGGCATCCTGTGAAATTATTTGCACCTTATTAAATCAATATTGATTACAGCCTGCAAAAAAATTGGATCCAAAAATTTTCTTGCTCGAGTAATTGTTCTCTGTAATGCATTGTAAATTACCAGAACCACTATGTGCTTGAGTGAGTGGTATTCATGTTTCACAGGTATAGTGTTCTTTTGTGACTTTTAGTCACAAGTGCTTATTTTGAAGATAACAGCTTTTTCAGAATCCATGAAAATAATGAAAAATGTTCAGCACGTTTACTTTGATTTGATTTCATTTATTTTACTTCATGTTTTGTGCCACTTTTTGCTAATTTGCGAAGATGGACATGAGTGATATGATGAAATTGTTGAATGAACATTCACAAACATCCATGTCCAGGCCAGGAATCGAATCTGGGACTCCTGGCATCGTAGGGTGATGTGCAGAATGATTAGTACCTATTTTGTATTTTGTTCTTATTTGCCTACTTCTTTTGCGAGTTTTTAGTGCCTATCAATCCTCATCCTGTTATAAGCCCTTATTTAACCTCACTTAGATTGGTAATAGTGATGACCGTGGATGGTGTAAATTATATAGGACACTGAAAAGTCTCATATAAAAATTATGTAACATTTTGAAAACAGTTAGAAATTAAACTTGCGAGAATTCTCTCAGTCTTTAATGATGAAAACTTTTGTTAATCGCAGACTTTATTTCTAAAAAAAAAAAAAAAATATAACAGGCAAATAATTGTGTGGGTTGAGCCCCACAGGTTCATTTAAGTTGACTCCACTGGCACTGTCCCCTATTTTTGTTTCACTAAACTACAATAATTTCTTTACGCTGGGTGTACTTCTGGCTTCATGGCAATACTGGCATTGAAAGCATAGGGACGGGAGGGCACGGCCCTTAAAAATTAAGAAAAATATTTTGGAAGGTATTGGAGTCTCAGAGATGCCAATTTTTTACTGTAATGACCTACTATATTATAATAATTATTGCAAATTCATTCCTGCAACAAATACAGTTACATCATTAAAGTGTCAAACAATTATAATCAAAATAAGCATGTACCTTGTCACAAGATATGCTGCAAATGTTGTCCTGATGCATCCACAGGGTTTTGGCATGTTTTTCGGAAATATCCATTTACACGCAACAGTTCAGCTTCTGAAATTGCTACAGTTTCTCTCCTGATATTCTTCTTCAGTTCTTCTAATGTCTTAAGGTTTGTTGCATTGACTTTATTTTACAATTTCCCCCATAGATAAACACCTTACTAACGCTAACCGATAAGTCAGGGTGACAAAAGAGGAACGAGAGAAGAAGCCACTTTAGTTTAGGGATTGAGATGTCGCGGGTTCGAGTTACAAGATGAGTGCGAAACACTTACGTCCATGTAGCCATGCACACTGAATCGGTTGATTTTACTAAATTTGGCAGGAAACTGGAAAATGGCACAACATGCGATAAAAATGTTAGAGAAACGTTGCAGAAATGCAAGATTGTTAAAGAAAGTAAAATTTAAACAAGGCTGCAAATCTGAAACTTAGAAAGTACAACAATGGAACAAAAGCTCTCTCTCATTGATGAAAAAGGACAGATGAAGGAAGACACTTCTTGTGATCAAAATGTGATAAAAGTATTGTAGGCCAGTGAGTTATTTTCAAAGAAAATTAAATTTGGAAAAGGCTAGATATCCGTTTTCATAACGAGTTCAACAATGAACGAAAGGTCCCATTGTTGCTGGGAAAGGAGAGTTCAAGTCACAGTGTGTGATCAAAATGTGATAAAAATATTGCAGGATAGTGAGTTTTTTTCAAAGAAAATTAAATTTAGAAAAGACTAGATATCCTTTTTTCAAAACGAGTTCAACAATGGACGATAGGTCCCATTTCTTCTTGAAAAGGAGAGATAAAGTCAAAAAAGTTTTATAAAAATGTGGTAAAAGAATAGTTTCTTTTCAAATAAAATAAAATTTAGAAAGATAGGCTAGATATCCTTATTCAAAATGATTTCACAACGGAAGTAAGGTTCCATTGTTCCCTGTAAATGGAACCTTGCTTCGTTAGAGAAGAATATTGATTGCGGTTCAATTACCCCACCACTAACATTCCCCATAATTCATTTACAGAAATTTAACTGACTCTCATTCTCAATTTGTTCACAAGGTTTCGCAAAGTATTTCTGTGGAACCACACCTGGGAATTCTGTTGAAAATTGTCTACAATCATCCCTTCAAGAATTTGTAATCAGATACGAATCGTACATAAAAACGTTTCGTTGTATTGATTGATTGAGTTTGTGTTTTAAGTCCACTTAAAGGCTAATCGGGACTGGACCTACAGCTTAACGTGGTATCCAAACCAGTATGTGCCTCCACCAGGAATCAAACTTGGGACCCCTTGATTACAAGGTGCCATCGGGGAGGCCCTACATTTTGTTGTAATGTGTGTGTATGTGCAATTATTAAAACTATAGCAGAACACAAATAACACTTGGAACACTATATGCTTAATAAACACTGTATAAAACAATAGAAAATCGCAAGAACACATGTAACACGTACCCACTTTCAAAATACGACTGAAATGAGATTGCAAAGTTACTGAAATCGAATGGGGTTAAGAAAGAAATCCACAAGTTATGCTCAAAGCCATTTGTTTCAGTTGGCACTCTGGCGTCACGGGCTGTTAGGAAACTTAAGTTCCCTTTTAGCGTGTCTTGTTAGCTACGCGAAATTTCCTAAAAACATGCCAAACACTAGTGGATGCACGAGGACAACATTTTCAACATCCCCGTGACAATTAATGTGCATATTTCGAATGTAATTGTAACTATAATTCTGAGAACTTGGAAGTCATTTCGAAGCTAGCGGCTTTCATAGCGGAGATATTGCATGGAATTTGACGGGAGTTGGCATCCAGGCAGCCATTAAGCGTGCCACCATCAAGGTGCTCAAGGCTGAACAGAGTAGCCTGTATTTGCAAGCATAATTTTTAGCAGTTAATTCTACCTACAGCTCTTGCCTATTCTTGACATATTTATGTTCTTATCACTATATTAGTTCTATTAATATGTTAGTTTTCAAGCACACTTGCTTTGTCTCTTTTACATTTCCCTACAGCTTGAGTTGTTTTTCTTTTAACTGTTAGCTCTGAATATATATTTACAGTTCTACTGTATTTTAATATAGGCATGTACTTAAAACTAATATACATGACTTTAAATGTTAAATTTCATATATATTTGGTTTACACACAGATTATCTTGTTTTGTGCCATAATGTGTCAAGTGCGCTTACACATAAAGTATTTAACCTCTGCTCTTAGCTAGCAACCTGCCATACAATCAATTTACTTTTCAATGTTCTCATGCAAAACCAAAGGTATACATTTCCGTAAAAATGATGGAAGAATTTAAAACAATTCACAACTGTAAGATTGTACACTCAGTGCATTTAGTGATATTGTGTGATTTATGCAGCATAATACTCATTCACCTATTTTCAAGCTCATAAACATTCAAGATATTCCACTATCGCAAAGAATAATGCAAAAATATACAACTTAATATTGAGTTCTTGCTTTAAGTCCACTTTTCTCAAAGATAGGTTAATCGGGACTGAACCTGCAGTATAAAGTGGGATCCGAACCACTATGCACCTCCACCAGGTATTGAACCTGGGACCCCTTGAATACAAGGCAATGATGTTACTGCTAGTCCATCGGGCAGGCACTACAATTAAAAATGGAAAATATGCAAAACTTAATCAAATAATGGTAGTAAGTCCATTTTATGTAAGTATGATGTACACAGAATTGATTGATTGATTTTTATATTATGGGCACCTCAGGGCACAGGCTATTTTTACCAATCACATAGTACGGGCCTGAACCCCTTAACAAAAACAAAATTGAGGACAGACCCGTAACAAGAAAAAAAATGTGCGCTCAATTTTTAAAACTAATGCATTCATTCACTACTAAACAAGAACTAAAACTACACAATCTGTGGAGACTAAAATCTACTTTTCTATATTAAAATCTGAGGCAGTAAAGGGACACTCAGCACACACACAGTCCTATGGAGGACTATACTGGCTGTAGGTCCAGGCACCAGTACCAGTGCCTTGGTGGCCTGCAAGCAGCAGTTACCGGGGTGTACTATGTGGAAGTGTTTGACTTGGGTGCCTTGCCAGGTCTCTTTACACCCCTGATGCATGCAGAAAAGAATTTCTATAACACTAATATGTTTGACTGTACAAAATTATACTCCATGGTGCAATAGTCCTTTGAGTGACAAGGCTTGCCAAGGAGCTTTCATTTCTGGCATCCTTACACACCTGCGAATATTATGGCTGTGGCTCAGTTAGATAAAATTTATTCAAATATGTAATTAAATCAATAAGTATTTAAGAAACATGTTCTTTACTTGCAGGCCCAACTGGAAAAAGCAGCACTATGTACAGTCTACAATTTAAGTTACTGTTTACAGCACTCATAGTATCTTCAAGAATGCCCGTTCTTCAAGCAACATTTAGTTAGCAATAATTCAATATGTGTATATTTTCAGCAATAGTTTCAATTTTAGAAATAAGATTAATTACTCGTAATGAGAGTTTTTAAATCATTTGAAACACTAAACGCACGGCCATGAAAATAGGGGGCTAGGCAGAATTGCGTTGGTGCCACATATGGGAAAAGCAAAGCGAGCATGGGACAAAAGTTGCTGGTTCCCACAGTGTGTGGAAAAAGTCAACCAGGCTGCGTTGCTTAGTTCGAGTATCAGGCTGATCCAGGGCACTTTTGTGTCATCATTGATCTTTCGAGCAAATACTGTCAGTTTGCATCACATGAATTACAAATACCAACTATACAATGAGATCTTTCATTCTCTTAAACCTCTAAACACATGAAGTTGTGCTCAAACATGACAACAGTTCGAACTTCTGCCACCTGCTTAATTTCATGGTTGTGCATTTAATACTGGTAAATTTGTGTAGAAGTAGAATCAACAGAAACAGGGTATGAGTTGTCAATTCCCTACAATTTTTTTTTCATGTAGTGAAATAGAAAACTCTATATATACTGTATTTAAGTTTTGAAATCACACAATTTCATTGGCTGTATTTGGAAGATATCCACAGCCATTAGGTTCTAGTGATCAAAAAAGAATTCCTCAGCATTTCTGGATCACTGGATGTGAATGTCAAAAATTGGCAATTATGCCTCCACTGGGATTGAACCCAGGACTTCTTGAAGATATGGTGACAATATTACTACTATGGCATTTGGGAGAAATTTGCTCCCCAACAAAAACAAATAAAAAAAAGCCATTTCTGTGTAGTGTGGACAAGCAAAAAAAAAACCTTTCAAGAACTCAGCTGATCAATATTCTGAGAAAATTTCAGATGAAGGGAGTATTCAGTGCATAACAGGTGTCTCTTTGTTTTTCACTCCTGTACTGTTTGCAAATTAAGTACACCAGAATTCCAAATCTTGAAATATTTTTCACCTTCATCACTGGGATGAAACTACCAGAGGCACCTTGCTTTGAGTGTGTGTGATAAATACAAGTTACCCAACTTACACTACTTGAAACAGATCTACAAGGCCATGAAATTAACACAATCATATTTACTCCTAACTTTCTTCATTCAATGTGCTGAATGACATTGAGCAATTAGATTACAAACAGACAAAGGAAAAATACAGATATTTTCATTACTCAAAGTAAACAGTGGCAAGACATATCTAGTGAATCTCCTCTATACCTTCTGCTCTCACTTCTTTTATTTCTCTGAGGAGAAAATCCCATAAATATTAATTTGAAATGACTCAAATATTTGAGTAGTTTGTTTTATGGATGTAATCAGTGGCTGCTCAAAGGGTAGAGCCGCCGTGCCATGGCACTACCCTCAGAAGAAACGCATACCTCGCCAAGTATTGTTAAATGAATACATTGATAGTTTACAGACAAGGAGATTCGAATCTTGCAATCGGTCAAGCTGACGCGACGACCACCCCAACCTCCTCACTGCATTGCCAGCTGTTTCGTTCGTACCCTCGTGAGGCAACAGTCCGTGCCACCCAAGAGCTGGCCTAACCCATGGACCTAACCAAGTTGACACACGTGCAGAAGGTTGAAGACGTCTCAGCGAGGAACATTTCCACCATGAGCCGAGAACAAAATGGCAGGGGGTGGGGTTAGCCATTAAGAAACCATGCCCATCTTCACCTGGCACAGCGAGGGAACTTTCGCAGTGTTGACACAGTTGCCACCTTCAGAGAAAAGTCGCTAAATACGACTGATTTGTAAGACCCGTTGGGGAAGTAATTTCTGCCTACTTTTGGAGAAACGAACCTAGTATTTTTCCAAAGTTAAATGAACATTTTTGATAATAGATAGATGCACCAAGAGGGCCATCCAGACTTTTTTTAAAATATAAAAGTAAAAAATCCTATGACGATGCGAGTTTCCTTTGGCATTTCGACAATTTATTTTCACAACAAAGATATTTTCGACATCCAGTTAAAATGTGTGTGCATGGAGGAGGAAAAGGTGATAGGATTTGTTTTTCCTTACCCCTTGTAATTGTTATATTTTAGGGAAGTGTCCTGTAGTGTATAAAGATAGATTAGTAACTGAAGATGAATCGGATTAGTACATTATTACTAGGGGCATGCATATTTCGTTTTTGACGAAAAAACGAAATTTGAAAAAACACATTGTAGTGTTAATTTTTCATGTTTTTGAAAGGTGTGAGATGCATTTTGTGACCATGTTTTGTCACGAAATAATGCGAAATGAGCTGCAAAAAGCGAAATTAACTCTTAAACACGAAATTTACCATTTATATACCGACGCGACACTTTCTGAAGTCTGAAGTATCCTGTGAGTTATGCAATTCCCGGAAAATTGATTAATTCTGCTGTTAATATTGGAGAAGCAAAAATGGACTCCTTTACGCAGAAATAAACTTAATACTCTTATAACTACATAAATGTGCTATTAGAAGTGAAATGTTATTTCTGTGGAATAAGTGTAGTTTTTAAATCAAATTTAGGATTATATTCACAATTTTAAAACCAAAATGTCTTTTTATGTACCACTTTTCATCCAATTTTTCACCGCTATAACACCGATATTTCATTTTATTTACCGCTTTTGAACCCCAAATTGACTCAGTTTTTGTACCGAAATTTTGCTTTTTTATTTACCAAAAATATAATTTATTACTTAAACACACGTTGTTTTCCACGTTACCAAACGAGGATGAACATCTTGGCCACTGGTGCAACCTCAAGGAGGGGGCAGGGGGGGCATTGCAGAGGTTTCTTTTTTCGATTTCTTGATCACATTGACACTACCCATCATAGTTGCCACTGGCTGCCACTGGATGTAATTAGTGAAATTTTTTTGGAAAGCTTGAAAAAATATGGTCAAGCGACCAGTGTTGAACTTCATTTGGATTACCCCATACCATGAATGGTAAGATTTTGAAACAAAGTTAAAGGAAGGGAAATTTATTTCTTTTTACAGTGTGTTGCAAAATACCTGTTACAATGCTTGGGAGGTGATTCAACAAGTAAAAACAAGGAAAAAATGCCATGTGAAAAAATGTCGAAATCGGCACAGTTTTTGAGTGACAGGCGTGCGAAAATTGCCTCACACCATGTTTAGAGCACAATAACTCAAGTAGGAAGAAAGATATCAATGTCGGATTAAAATAATACAAAGACAGTTGTACCTGACAAATACAATGGTGCAGCAATTGAGGCCCAGTGTAGTTGCGCAAGGGGACTCTCAAAGAAAGTGGGGAATCGCCTGATAGAAAATACAGGAAATAGAAAAATAGAAAAAAGAAACCATACAAAAGATGACAAGAGGCTTTACAACTTAAAATTTCTTGGTTTACATGCAATAATAATAGAATAAATGAAGTAATCATTGAAAAGGCCTGTAGCTACTGTATCTGCATAGCGTTACCATATGGTAACGCTACCGAGCAAAAATTGAACAAGTGATGCAAATTCTTGAACAGAAAACATCATTAGTTTTAAATTACATGTGTTTACTAAATGCTGAAAACATTCAGAACTCCATAATGAAAGACAATCAGATAAAAACACCATATTTAGTTTCCAGCGTATGACATTTTGAATAAAAAAATTGAAGGTCAAAATAAATACATCCTATCAACAATGTCATTACCTGGATTGAAACTAACGGTCTCAAACACAAGCTTTATGCTTCCTAGAGCGACTTCTGGCAGTAGGTTTGCCTACACACTCAATATAGACAAGCCTCTAGCACGAAAGTGTGCAAATGTTGAGAGTTACCATATGGTAACGCTATGCGTTTAAGGGTTAATATGTCCCTTTCTAAGTTTATACAATATCCATTTACAGTTCTGCTAAAAAAATGAGATTTACTCACTAGATAAGTGTATTACAATAAAAATACTGGGGTGCTGCAGATGTTCTACGACAAAAATTATGTGACCCTTAAAAGAATAATTGGTGTAAGCTATTTGACTTTGATTTCCTGAAGTGTAGTTTTTCCCAATATTGATGCATAGGTTTGATCCTATTACCAACATAATGGGTGACCCCCCTCCCCCGTCCTCCTGCCACACACACATCCACTTCCCAAATGCACAAAATTAGAGCTCATATATACACACTGCACACATCTTTTTATAGAGAAAAATCAGCATTTCTTCAAACACAATTTATTATAAAAACAGGTATTTTGTAACAATTAAAATGACAACCATCCACAAAGGAAAACAGAAATTTTTGCACAAAACATGACATGTAATAATATATGGCTAGGAGTTAATTCTTCCATAACACTGGAATTAGAAAAATAAATGTCTTTCAAAAGCTTTGCAAATTTTGTTGCTTATAATAAAGAAATGGGTAATAATAAAAAATGAAATCAATAACAGAGGTCAATCTAAGGAGGTAGTTGTAAAATATTTCCATTTGTTCAATAATCTTTCATTCTTTTACACTCTCTCTGAACAACTACCTCAAGAACTTATAGCATATCAATGTGAATATTAATATATATCGAACTATAATTTAATCTTTCGGTCTGCTAAATTATATCTTTAGTAAAGATTACATTTTTTTATGATTAAAGCAGAATATTTCTTTGATTCTACATTAACTCATGACATGCATGAAACCAAGACTAACAGAATTGAATAAACACTGTAATGTAAAATATACATTTTATTCACACTGTATGTCTCTTTCTTTCCAATTTAAAGCTCTAGAGTGTATTGTTTGGACCCTGTAATTATATTACCAAGAAATATGGTTTGTTCCACCTTGTGCCAATGTATAAGAGTTCAATTCCAGATTAAAAATTTCAACATGTATTAGCCATGTATTAGCATATCACAATTTAGAAAATGAAAAACTTTTCTTAATTACTGCTAAATTTGTAGTCTTGCTTGTATGAAATTCTCCCTTATAATATTTCTAAATGTTTTATAATAATTTTTAATGATTTCAAAAAGGCAAAAGCAAAAATTAATTATAAAAACAATATTCTGATTGTTGCCCTATTATGAATATGTAAAAATCATTGTCAGTTATTGTATTTAAAGTTAGATGTTCAATTTCAAATGTTGACATCTAACAATATTTCCATCTCTGGTTCTTTATACATAATACAAACAAAACAAACATGTACACTGAAACAAAAGACAACAGCTGCAATTTTAAATTCAATTCAAAATATAAACAGTAGAATTCTTGAACTTTCTGCTAATGTCAAGTTATTAAAACAAAGATAAGTAAATACAATTCCTTTGAATTTTAACACAACCATTTTGTAAAGATTATTTGAAAAATGACATTTTGATATATTTGAGCATAGAGTTTCTGTTTCTTATTCAAGCACAGAATAAAAATAAATAAATAAATGTTTAGATCTTATGTACACATATACACACACATACAAAGTTTACAGTTGGAATATTGTTACACTTATATTTCACAAGAGTATCTTCAGTCCGGAGGTTTCTTTGCCTGGGCAAAAAAATTCTGAAAATAAACAGAATTATTAGATTGTCACCTACACAAATTCAAAACAAGCCCTTCCAAAGGTAAAACATGCAAAAGTTCTTATTGAAAATAATACATTAATGTTGCAATTCATGCACAGAAACCAAAAACTATATTCTTCAATTACCGTGTAAAAAATTCTCCTGAACTTATCTGAATCTAAAAGTGGAGAAACTATTATCAAGGCACCATGCTTTCTCAAATTAGAGAAAATATTGTTTCATTAAGTGTTTGTATGTCTTTTCTACATTACCATTTTGTGGGCAAAGTACTCCATCAAGGTTCAATAAATATCTCAAGATAGCTTTCAATATAATTAGTGGAACCTCAATTTTACATTTTTCAAGGGGAACAAGATGAAAAAACTTAAAAACGCAGGAAAATTTTGTAACATACTCTACAGGGACTATGAAGATTGAATGTACAGTCAAGGACACTTCTGGGTTGTAACAACTGCATTGACTTTCAATGGGATTACAACCCAGAAGTATGTGACTACAATGTGGAAAAACATAAAATCGGGGTTTCACTGTACATTTAGTGGTAACATTCTCCTAGTTCTGAGTTAGTTCTATTTCTATCTCTTAAGTTTTCAAATATGAAAATACCACTCTGCTAAAGCCACTCACTGTCTGTTTTACTGCCATTAAAAGTATATTTTTAAAAATTATAAAACCTTGTAGTTTCAATTAAACTGATAAAGATATAATTAGTTATATTTATTTTGAGCACATTATTTTTTATTTATCTTCGAGAGAATTGTCCACTCCCAGCCAATAGACACCAGCTGACTATGCCAGATCTTGTGACCTGTATTTCTATGCAATTTTTTTTTTTTTTTTTTTTAGTAGGGGACTCTGATTACAAACAACTTTGCATAATGTCTTTGTGCCAGGTGCCTACTAATAGAAAACTGCAAACTCGTATAGTAATGGGATCTTTTACCATGTGTATATGTACAGTCACTAACAATTCTGGGTTGTAAATAACCCATTGACTTTCAACTGTGTTGTTATAATGCAGAACTGTCCATGACTGTATCAGAGCTGATCTGATTTCAGAAAGTATCAGTTTGAATTTAACCATAGATACCAGCTTTTCTTTATGGGGTTCAGGAAATGTTGAGAGACACTTTCAGATTGCAGGTTTCAGAGGAATCCGGAATTTGGGGGAACTTGGATTTTAACAAAACGCTGGTATCAGTTCCACAAATCACACAAACTCTGAATGTTTGTACATAGACATATGAGAGCAGGAACAGTTCAATTGAAAGCAGAAGGAAATATGACACTTTGTGTTGCATATGATTTCACTGTTTGAGCCCAGGGCAGGAAGCAGGTGCAAGTGATGACATTGTTTTGGCATGAGATGTTGAGTGTACATTGGGTGCAAAATTGTCGAATCAATGAAAATTCTGTTGTTGTGCAACAGCTATCACTGATAAGGAATCTAAAAACAACATCGAACAAGGTGAACATGTTTGACAGAAACTAGGGATGGGACCGATTAATCGGTTCTCTATCGGTATTGGCCAATATAAGCATATCAGTGTATCGGTAAAATTACCGATTATTTTACCGATCTGATATATCGATAAATATCTTATAATTTAGTGCAAAATTCTGCCATTTTGTTGTAATTTTTATGGATAATTTCCATGCTCTTCTTTCTAAAAAGTAAATGTCTAAATATTTAGCTTCTCTTGCACTGCAGTCACCTCAAAACACACATATTTTAAGGAGATCAATGAACCTTTCAGGTTTTTCCAGGACCATTTCTAATTTTATATCGGATCGGTAGAATATTGGTTATCAGTATCTGTAAATTTTATATCGGTAGTTTATCGGTATCGGCCAAAATTTCATATTGGCCCATCCCTAACCAAAACAAAGAACAGCTGTAGCTTCACAATGCTGTTGTCACAACACTAATTTCATTGCTTTTAAGTTACCTAACTGCTACTCTTTTTCCAAAATCCAGATTTTTTCGATTTTTTTCTGATTCTAGAATTTATCCTAAATCCGGACTTTCCGGTTTTACTATCCCGATTCCAGATAGTAAAAAATCTGGATTTGGCCATACCTAGCTTGTATGAGGAAAAAAGACAAGCCCTTTTTCAGCTGTGGGTCAGGATACATACTGCCCCAGGCACCAGTGGTAACAGCTTTGAACACAGTGGTGGCAACACCTTACAAAACAACCCCCTTTTATTGGAGCTTTAGGTAGTTAAAAGCCTGTATTTGTATTTTAGGAACAATCAATCTTCAAAACCTGCAGGAGGGTTTTTTCCCTTTGAGGATGCATTCTCCCCTTCTTTGAAATTATTGTGATAGTTATTTCTACCAGGTGTGGCAGTATTTAGCTGGAGTCACAGGTACCCTGGGCTGAGCCCCTTCAGGAAATACATCATCATCCCTCTCAAAATTGTTATTTACCTTAGGAGAAGATGAGATGGTATCGACTTCTACAATAGTCACCAGTATTTGTTGTTACTAGGTATGATCTAGGAGTTCTACAAGCTTTAATGATGCCATATTGTTTTAAATCTTTAGCTCAGATTTGCTCACCCTGCCATATAAAAAAAGATAGCCCTCTTACAGCATTTAAATTACTCTGAACACTACATTGAATTCACTGTACTACTCCACAAAACTGATGAGCACAGCAAGTAAAATTGTATGGACTAGTATGAATAACAGCAAATTCTTACCTTCACATGTTTCTTGAAGTCCTTAGGTTCAGATTGAAGAGCATTGCAGTACTTTTCTATGGCTTCACTTGATAAATTTAAAGACGGCAAATATTGATTTCGCAGATAATTTACAAATGGTGCACCCTAATATAGTGAATAAAACATAAAAATCAGAATTAATGCACTAAAGATAGAAGTAAACTACATAGTATTAAATGAAAAAAAAAACAACAACAAAAAATAACACTTGAAGCAATTAGTAGTAATATTGCCTTTTGGCATGTACCTATTATTTTTTGGCCTCTTATTTTCACTACATCATGTTGCTTTATCTGGAAGTTGCGCAAGATTATTAAACTTTAAAACACATTAAAAGGTAAAGTTAAATACAAGTTTTAAATCCACTTTATGCTCACATAGCCTACTCCATACTGGACTACACTGTTGGCTATGTCAGCATGAAGGTAAAAAAATAATTAAAAATTATGTTTAGTCTTTCATACTGTTGCAATTGTGACCAGGTGCCTTCTTCCCTATAATGACACCAATGCACAAGCATGTCTTTTGTGGTTGATACTTTTAATTACAGGATATCTTGGCATATGTGTATCTGTCAAAACGTTGAATACATAAGAAAGTAGCAACCACGATCTAAATCTTTTTATCTTTTTTTCTATCCTATCTATCTATACCTTTTTTTAAACCTTCTACCTTTAAAAATGTTTCTTTTCAAATCACTGTATTAGAAATTATCTATTTACAGTTTTTAAAGCCAATCTCGGTTTGTTCAAATGTGGAAGACACTTCTGGATTTGCCAGTATTGAAATTCTTTATCAATCTAATTTACCATATAATCTTGTTGCAGGCTTGTCTTGTATATATGCCCCTGTAAGTTACTTTATCGTCTTCCTCATCAGTTTTTACATTACATTGCACATACTAGCATAAAGGTTTCATTCAATGTGTATTCACGGTGAATGAAACATATTGTTTTCTTTGTTTTTCTGGAGCTTCGCAATGGCATAGTGGTTTGGATCCCACTTTAAACTCTAGGTCCAGTCCCAATTAGCCTTTCTGTGCATGAAGTGAACTTAACACAAAACAAAAACAAAAAAACTTTTTCTTTTTCTTTGAAAGAATCATGCAAACAATGCATTTCTGCCATGAAGAGTTTCTTCCTTCTAGAGTGATGGCACGCTTTTATAAAGATGTTCTTTATCTGATTTTTTATATTTAGCATCGCTTTTCTGTACTTTTGGCTAATTGTGACGATGAAGATGAAATGACAAAATGATGAAGGGATGTTCACAAAGAAAACCCATGCGAGAATTCGAACCTGGGACCCCTGGCATTGTAGAATGCTGTGCTGACCATTATACCACAGAGGTCAGCTATGATGTTCTTTAATTACTTCATTTTTCAGTAATTTGTTGTTTAAAAGTTATATTTACATTTGTAATTGTAGTTTCCTTGCTGAACTAAAACATACATTTTTTCAGAATTTCCCATCTGAGGAGGAGTGTATTTGTATTTATACATTTTCTTATTTTATATTTCTTTTTTTGGGCTCTTTAGGCTTAACTACAATGAGAATAAATCTGATTAATAATGAAGGGACACCCAAAACTCAAAAGAGTTATTTGATTAGAACATAAAAGACAATTTATTTTTCTTACATTACCAAACAATGCAACATACCCAAAATACATAAATTCTTACCAGTCTTTGCTGAAGCAGATGCAAGCACATAGCACTTTCATTTAAGGCACTCTGTGTTTGGGTATCTGATAAATCAAAAGTCTCTTTCATGGGGGCCATAAAACAAGCAGGTACTATGTGATGATATGCAAAGTCAATGAAACTCGCAGGTCCATCAGGAACACACAAGGTCTCAATCAGCTTCCTCAAAGTGGCAAAACAAGCCTTCTGACTCTGGAAATAAATTGTAAAAATTTGCTATAATACGAGTAGATAAATAAACAGTTTTATTCATCATTACAATAGGAACGTGTACACTTGTCTCCTTAAAAAGCAGGAAGTAGAGCACATTTTTGCAAGCCAACCTAAATGACTGTAATAAATTGTTGGGGACATTGAGATGTGTCACAAAATAATAATATATGCAATGTGCTACAAATAAGGATTGAACCAATATCAACATAATGAAAAACAATTCTTCACACACTGTTGCTTATTTGGCATAAGTGCCACAAGTGAGAAAAAGTTTATAAACATGCAGATTTTAGGAACTTTCAACTGTAATGCGACAAAGTTTCATGTATCTGTCTCTAATGCTCAATGCATTAAAATTAAAATAAACAAAATTCTGTGATTGGTGCTCATGGCTCTACATCAGTTAAGTGACGATACATATAAACTGAATCCTGTGAGATATACAACATGCTGGAACACACAATTCCGTGGAAAAATCTTACAGCAAAAATTTACTTCTTTAAATAACAGAATGATTAATTTGAGATATGAAATTTGACTGAAATTGATAAAGAGTTTCAACATAAAATTTGCCAATAACTGATAGTGCACTTATCTGACATAAAATGCCCAACATTTCATGAATAACCTGAATGTTGGTTCACCTTCTTAATTAATATGTGACCTGAATCTGAAATACAGGGTGAATGAATTATGTTTTTATATTCATATGAATATCAAAATGACACAATTTTGCATTTCAATTGTACGAAGTTTACAGAAATATTACACCTGAAAATTATCAGCTATTTTACCAATACCCATATGGCATTATTGGCAGATAATGAAAATAAAACTGATTATAGTCCATCTCATGTCCAATTGATATTCTTATAAGATAAAAGTGAATGCAGTGTTTTTTCAGCTCATAATAAAAACCATAAAATGCACGAAAGCATTGAGGAGGCCTGAAACCCAAACGTGGGTAAGAAACAACTACACAATTGGCTTTTTTGAGGGTATAATATATTAAAAAGAATTTAACAACAGGAAAGAAGTAATATCATGAATCTGTTATTACAGATTAATGACCCTCTCTCATGGGTAGGAGTGGCAGAGGACTCCATTTGGCTGCTGCCTATTAGCTTTAATTTTGGGAGCCACGTCTAGTTAGTAGGGTGTCCGACTGCCATGCAGGAGACACAGGTTTGGAGTGGGTGATCTAAATTTGGAGCTTTCTCCCTGCATAAAGTGTCTCTGGGGCTCACCCAGTCTCAAATTAATGGGTACATGTTGGCACCCTGGAGAATAAAGGCAGCTGGAGCATGGTGCTGATCACCACCTCCAAAATGGCTGCGATCGAAGAATGTGTGGGATCGTATCTCAACATCCCCCCTATATAAGGTAAGGTAAAGTTCCCCATGCATATAGAACTGTAGTGGGGGTATTTGGGCTATTTTGAAGGTGATGTGATCAGCACCATGCTCTGGCTGCCTCATGGCATGGTGCAAAAAGTGCACAAGGAACTTTACCCTATCTTTATTAGGTTTAATTTAGTTCTTTGATGGGTAGGATCCCCATTTACTATGTTAATTGACAATTTATTGCTAGTTTTAGAAGTGCCAGGGTGGCAGGAGACATTCTCAAAATGATATCACTTGCACAAGGTATTACATAGTAATTTCTTCTGGGCATGTACTTTGCAAATATGAACATCAATGAACAGATTACAAAAATCGTAATTCAGCAAAACCTGATTAAATCACTAACTTAGGAAAACAAATCTTAATGTAATACTTACCATAGGGTCTGCAAAATCAATGGCCTGTGTAGCTGTAGTCGTCAAAACAGCTTCCTGGAATTCAGCAGTTTGTGTTACAAGTACTTCTGTAACATTATTGGACACAATTGCTCCAATGAAAATATGCATATTCCTTTGAAGCTGAATGCGATCTTGCCTTTCTTGTTCATCATTATTCACAACTGGATGAGTAAAGAGTATGGAACAAATGCCTTCTATGATGGGTACCACAACAATTTGAAGAAATGGAATAATTTCCTTCTGAAATACCCAAGATAGCTGTTTTTCAGTTGCAGTGAAGTAGCATTTTAATTACTACACTGTTGCAAACATGAAATTGCAAACCTTTAGTTGAATATATAATTTAATTTTCTACACTAAGTGATAACAAATCACATGAAACCATATATTAGAACATTATTTCAAAAACAAATATTCTACTACAGGGTGTTTCACTTGGGGCAGAACCCTGTATTTCGGTCATAACTCTGACACTAATAAAGATATTGCAACGAAATTTGGAGTGGATTTACCTCTGTTCATGCGAAGTCGGGTTACATCATAACACGTGTTGGAAATGGCCACCATTGGACGCAGCTTTCCATGTTGTGGAAAGTCCATCTTAGTACGTCAAGTGTCACTGCTTGGATGGCCGCAATGATGTTTGCTTTCAAGGCCTCTATGGTTCACGATTTGTTGGCGTAAACCTGCAACTTCAAATGTCCCCACAAAAAAAAATCAGGCGGCATGAGATTGGGCAAGTGCGGTGGCCAAAGTCCTTTGGAAATTACGTGGTTGCCGAAAAAAAAAAAAAAAAACAGATTTCGGCCATGCTTGCGTGCGAGGTGTGCGGTGTTGCTCCATCCTGCTGGAAATAACCAATGGATAATTCCTCATCGTCCAGTTGGTTCACAAAGCAGTTGAAGATGTCTAGGTATGCTGCTGTTTTGATTGTGGTGTCGAAGATGCCAATGGTGGCCATTTCCAGCACTTCTTATGCTGTCACCCGACTTCGCATGAACGAAGGTAAGTCCACTCCAAATTTCATTGCAATATCTTTATTAGTGTCCGAGTTATGACCAAAATACAGGGTTCCACTCTGAGTGAAACACCCGTTACTTATTTTTAATTTATTTTGTTAATAGTTGCCTTAAGATTCACACGCTATGAAAAAATAAACTAACTTCCTGATGGTAAGCCATCTTGCCAATTACAAGATATTGCAAAATCAATTACAAAATAGTTGAACAAATAATATAAAATCAAATCTAAGATTGACAAATCAAATTTTTACTCAAAACAAGATGTGTATAGTTTTACAGTATTCACAGCAATATTAAAAAAAAAAAAAAAAACACTTTATTGATGAACAAATGCGTAAAACACATGGGACTAGTACTTGCTGCAAAAAATTAGCTCACATCACAATGTGTACATACATAAAGAAGTGGAACAGACAGCACAATTTCTGCTTTTCCACTTATATGATACCATAATAAACAAATCTGTTGCAAAAGTTGAGTACATTTCATATGTACTGTTGCAGACTAGTTAGCACTTATTGCTTTCTTTATAAATATATTGTTTCTTGCTTGTATTTTGCGATAATGCTATTCCAGGATAATTCAAGATGGAAACTGTTGACATAGGTATGGGAATGCCGTATTTCACCTAATAATCACCAATAATTTTCAGTCCAAAAATTGGTTCATAACCTTTCATCACTTAGGAGTGTCAGATAACGAAACCAATTATAGCGGTGCAGAATCTTCAGACAAAGATGATTAAATTTTGGGAGTCAGTACTTTGCAACACTGCAGTAAATTTTCTCAAGTATAATATTTTGACACTAATGCACAAATAAATAACAACTATACTCCATGAGGCCTTAAAAAGATCGCTTCCCGGGCTTGCAGCAGACGATAATATGGGGGTGTGTCTGCGAGAACCAATCAGATCTGCGAATGTGCGAGCTCGGTTGCCACAGCTACCTCGCTGCACCCTTCTGGAAGGGTGAGTGACCTCTGCCTGTTTGTTCGGCTGAGGAGCAGACAACACAAGAGTATCGGCAACAGTGCAAGCGACATCTGATGTTAGCCCACGAAGCGATCTTTCTAAGGTCTCCTGCAGTATAATGTCTTAACTTTTTTCACACTGGAATAATGTTCATTGAACTGTCACAAAGAAATTATGTGATTGATTTGTTGTTTTAAGTCTACTTTATGCACAGGAAGGCTAATCGGGACTGGACCTACAGTTTAAAGTGGGATCCGAACCACTGTGCCATGTGCCTCCACCGGGTATCGAACCCAGAAAGAAATTATGTGCATTGATGTGGACTAATCTATTTTAACATATATTACGAGTATGCCATACATCCTAATTATGCTCCAAAGTCAGTTTACTTAATAAAAAAATATTTTTAAAGACAGATATAGATCCACCAAGGCATTTGAAACCCTGGCATGAGAGTAGTGGAGCTAGTGTTGCTAGTTAAAGTCATGAGGAAGCCTGTAGTTCACATATTTTCCAAGGTTTCAGAAGTCTTGGCACTACTATAATACCAGTACATTGTATCTAAATATATCCATTATATTTGCTCTAATGAGTTCAAGTTTCATTTTTTCATGCAGTTTTTTTTTTTGTTATTGATTTTGCCACCTGTCTGGTAGCCTCGTCAAGCATGTACTATCATGAGTACATGCCAGCAGGCATTAAAAAAAAAAACCTCATAAAATTTGCGACAATTATGTGGTGAAATATGCTACACATTACAATGTCTTTCTGCATCATTTTTCATTGAAACTCATTCCTTTGGAATAATTTCAGTTACCATCTTACACAAACTGTGTCATCAAGTTAACACAAGCAGGTCAGTGCCTTCATATGTTTACCAATGCATTACTTGATCATAGCTTGTTTTATGCATGAAATAAAACCAACATTCGGCATAACAAGCTTCCACTTTCTTTTAGATTCAGTGTGTACACACATGGAAGCTACACACTATTATTACCTGCTACAGATTGTTCAAGAAAATATGAGCATTGTTTTAAAGTAGAGAGAAGAAAAACAACTCGCTTATATTCTTATGAATATAAACTCTGTGCAACATCCCTTTGAGCTTGCAAAATGGCTTTCATTGAATGTGTTATGAACCAAAGTCAAGATACATTATGAATGGTATTTCCTTCAGGAGGAAGAAAACACTATTTGTAAGTGCCTTGACTTTTGATGGCCTTATTACATTATGCTTCAAAAAAGAGCTATAAGAATCATAACTGGAGTAAGGAAAACTTATTCATGTAGAACTCTTTTCCGTAAACTTAATGTGTTAACTCTTCCCTGCATATACATTTATGAATGCTTAATTTATGTTAAGCAAAATATTTCCAACTTTGCCACAAATGAGGAAATACATGGCCTAAACACAAGAAATAAAGACAAACTTCACATAAAACACTGCCGCCTTAACTTATGTAAGAAAGGTCCCTTAAACTCTTCAATAGACCTCTACAATAAACTACCACAAGATGTGAGGAAAGAACAAAAATTGATGATATTCAAGCACAAGATAAAATCAATGCTTCTGAAGCATGTTTTTTATTCTATAGCTGAATACATGGAAGCAACTTTTACATAAGACAAATGTACATAATGCAGTATAATCACATATTTTTCTTGTAAAATTAAATGTCAAATGAAAGTGGATAATTAGTATCACCTAGAAGTAGGCTGCAATGTTCTATATCTTCTCATGTTATATTTTTTTTTTTGTTGTGATTTTGACATAATACGAGAGTAAGACCTAATTTTTTACAATTTTTGGCTGTATATTTTGTATTTGTAAAATCTATTAATGTAGTATTGTATTGTAATGTAAGTATTGACATGTCCTATATTACCATGTACTGTAATTTGTACACACCGGTAGTCCTTGGATGCAAATAAACTAAACTAAACTAAAACTAAGCTATCAATGGCAGTGCGAATATTTAAGAAGTGTCTTGATAGCTTTTCACTTATGTTTGATACCTGGTGGAGGCACATTGCACAGTGGTTCGGATCCCACTTTAAACTGTGGGTCCAGTTTTGATTAGCCTATCTGTGCATAAAGTGGACTTGAAACAATAATTAAAACAAACAAACTTCTTCATTGGTGGACACATGGTCAGTGCGTGAAGTCCCATCGCCATTGTTCTATGGTTTTCTAGACTGGAGTCTGCTACTAATTCTTTGTCCTCACAATACTGGGTACAAAGTCACATTTTTGTCCCACTAGGGATCAAACCCAGACTACCATCAAAGGCAGAAGCTCAATGAAAAAATCCAAGATATCCCATTTTGTAGTTAAGAACAAATTGCCACACATCACCCAGTAACTTCTCTCTCTCAGGCATGTGGGAGTGAGGATGGCAATCGGTAGGAAGGGCCTAACCTTCAAGGGCTGTTGCACCACAGGTTATTATCTAATAATAATAATAATATACAAACAAAAGAACAAATTGCATTTCTGTGATAACATCCTTACCTTGAACTTTGTAATTATCTGAATTATCAATGGAATGTATTCTTGAATGCTGCGAGCATCTGAACAATTTAAGAGTCTCTCGGAAGCTAACGGAATGAATGGAAGTAAGTTCTCCTCCAAGCACACAACCATTCGGTGAAGAAATTGTCTCACACCATTTTGTAAAAGAGTTTGCTGCTTTTCAACCTGCAACAGTTGTACTAAGTAGTAAATGCATCACAGGATGTTAAATCAGGCTACTTTTAAAGAAAATTTAATGCAGTGGAACCTCGATTTTACATTTTTCAGGAAGCCGAGATGTAAAACTTACCATGGAAGTAATGTAAAATAAAGGAACATTACAGTTTACTATATTGGAACCATGAAAATTGACTGTATAATGTGGGAGAATGCTAAATTGGGATTACACTGCATACAACATATTACTCAATACTCATAATTTCAATTAACAAAAAAATATCACTACTTGTCCTCTACTTCTTAATTTACCATGCACTGCACTATTGGAAAGTACATGAGACTGTTGAGTTATAATATCAAGAAGCTTCTTGACCACTGTGGTGCAGGTCAAAGTTCTCGAACATTACCCACTAGGCTGCATTGTAGAGATCGACTGATGTGAAATTTTGGCCGTTACCGATAAAGTACCAATCTAAAATTTACCGATACTGATAACCAATATTCTACAGATCCAATATAAAATTCCAAATGATCCTTGAAGAAACTGAATGGCTAATTTACCTCCTTAATAAATGTATGCTACAATGCACAAGAAGCTCCATATTTTGACATTTACTTAAAATAGAGAATGGAAAATTATAGCAAAGTGGCAGAATATTGCACTAAATTATAAGATATTTAAAGATATATCAGATTGGTAAAATTTACTGATAAACCAATATGCCAATATTGGTCAATACCGACAAGAGTACAGATTAATATATCTCATCCCTACTACATTGTGACAGATTTCAGGTTCAATGCAACTTGATAAAAATATGAAACACTTAAGTTGTATTGTATGGCACACGTGAAGAAAGCATAAAAGGCAGACAATATTGGATAAAATTACAGTTGATAAAGGTACAAACCCAACAGCTCAATGGTAAGTACAGCCATGAAATGTATGTATCAAAAATTTATCTCATAACTGAAATTCTTCATTCCATTTACTTGAAAACATGATAGTTTCTGTATTGAAGGTAAAGAGTACAACTTAATCCACAAAGGAAGATCTAAGTAGCCTTGTATAGGACAAACAAGAATGGATGCTCATGGAAGGATTACTGTTTCAAGTACTCCAAGAACATGATTTGTAATATAACTGCAAAATGCACATGAACTGAAGGAAAAATAATAATATCAGATAAAAAATGCCCAAACAATGTTCTGATTAGTGAAAACATTACTGCCAGTCCTTAACATGGACCTGCACCACTTGACAGCATTTAACACACCATTATCTCCAAAACATATCTTAGACCTGTTTTTTTTTCTTTTCATCATTATGCATGATTAGAGGCACATATTTTTGGTAAATATAAAAGCAAAATTTCGGTGCAAAAACAGAGTCGATTTTGGGTTCAAAAGCGGTAAATAAAATAAAATTTTGGTGTTATAGGGGTGAATAATCACATCAAAAGTGCTATATAAAATGACATTTTGGTTTTAAAATTGTGAATATAATCCTAAATTTGATTTAAAAACTGCACTTATTACACAAAATAAACTTATCCCTTCTAATAGCACATTTATGTAGTTACCAGAGTAATACGTCTATTCCTGTGTAAAGGGGTCAATTTTTTCTTCTCAAATATTTACAGCAGAATTAATCAATTTTCCGTGAATTGCATAACTCACAGGATACTTCAGACTTCAGAAAGTGTCGCGTCTGTATATAAACGGTACATTTCTTGTTTAAGAGTCAATTTCGCATTTTGCAGTTCATTTCGCATTATTTCATGACAAAACAGGGTAGAAAAATGCATCTCAGACCTTTCAGAAACATGAAAAATGAACATTAGAGCATGTTATTTCATATTTCGTCAAAAACGAAATTTGCATGCCTCTATGCATGATATTGGCTCTGCCCTAAAATTTACAAAAAAAAATAAATTATATCAACATCCTTATTTCACCCCAACACAAGTATACAAGTATACATAGCATAGGGCTGACATGTTCATCACTTAAATAAGTTCCTAGTGCAATTACAAAAACAGTAACAGCTTTTCATAGATATATACAAGTCTACTGAAAAATTTAAATTCTTACCTGAAGACTACTAAGGAACACATTCAATGCTTGCAAGTAAGCCTGGTCACAACCACAAGCTCTCATTGTTTGGTGATTACTAAATGCTTTGCTTGTTCGACTAACCACTGCCATTATGTGGCACATATTCTGTGCAATACTTTCTTGTTGCTTCAAATCATCTTCTTTGGATAATTCAGGTACAAGTCTCATAAACTGATTTAATAATGGCTCCAGAAACCCAGTCAAAAGTTGTGTCTTGTACTACAAGGATAAAGTAATAGAATATTGCAATGTAATAACAAAATGAACTGTCCATAAAGATGGAAATATGTTTTGAACTACAGACTAAAGTAACAGAATATGGAAAAATGGGTGTGGAGACTGAGAGGGGGAGAGGGAAAGAATGCTGTCCCCCCCCACCCACCCACACACCTAAAAGCATGCCCTTTAAGGAGGTTCAAAATCAATTTTCAACGTTGTTTTTTTGTTTTAAAGTTTTCATAAATACTGTATTCAGTTGAGTACCACATGCACTTTTTTACTATGGCTTCATGGCTTAATCAGATATGAAGCTCCTACCAGAGTAAACATCATTTAATCAATACAGACATGCAACCTGTTAAGCACTTCTCATGTAACATCTTGTTGAAAAGAAAAGAAAACTTGAAAATCATGTGTATGCATAATATAATTTGCTCCAGAAATGAAAATTGAAGCATTCTGGTGTAATTGCCATAGGTTTTTGGATCACTGTAATAAGTTTATTTTTTCATTCTCTCACCTTTTCAATGAAATTTTGAAAATTCTAATAAATAAGAAAGGGTTATTTTCTTTCCATGTAAAACTCATAGCTCAAGTTACTAAATTAAAGAGTAACAAAATGATACAATTTTGCACTAAGTTACAGGATATTTATATATCAGTAATGTTATAATGAAATGAAATGATTGTAACTCTCAACTCAACTCTCAACAGAAAAAGTCTGGCATAAAAGTGCAAGATTGGTTGTGGCATACACTTAAAAAAAGATCCCCCTTCGTTCCTTCAAAATCCAGATGAGTAACTTACTCAAGGGTGCATGGACACTCAAATAAATATTGTATTTCTTTTGCTGCAAAATATCAGCAATGAATAAAATTTAAGTAAGTGCTATTCTACTTTACATTCTGTAAAGTATGATGCATAAATTGGACTTTATACAGTATTAGAAATATTTTCTAAAAAAGATCATAGGTATCGGATGGCCCTGAATGAAAATAATGTCAAGGTACCAGTGTGTAAAACACATTTATCAAAAAATCAATATTTTAGAAATGGCATTTTAAAAATATGTCCATTTCAAAATACACTGAAAATTACACTTGAGATAACAACACTGTGCTTAGAGCTCTCTTTTGAGTATTTGAAACAACACATTATCTGTTATCATTCACTATCTACATGAAATTATGCTTTACATGCTTCATTGCCTCAATTATTTTAAGTAACATGAAAAGAAGAACTAAAAATCAGAAACTTGTTCATATAAACAAAACCTACCTGTGGCTCATAAGATGAACTGACTATCAAGACCCCAACAGCCTCATACACAAAGAGAAGATCATCTTGGGATAACAAAGGATCTTGAGTGGGTGCTACAGGAGAAGAGAGAGCTATAAGGTCCTGTATACGGGCTACCATGCCTTCAGTGTATGGCTGCAAGTAAGCTCTGAAGAAAAATGAAAAACACAAATTATTTTCAAAAGTGAACACTACCCACAACTTACAATTAGTTTACAATTATACTACAAGGGTCATTCAAGTCAAATCAAGACTTGCAATTTTTTAGAACAACAGAACACACCCAGATGTATACAAAAGGCATTACATATAACAGACATGTCTATTATTACCAAATGGAGCACAAATGTTGTGGGCAATGAGTCATTTATTAAACAAGATGGCAGACAAGCCTTTGGGTGCAAAAATGAAATAGTACAGTGGAACCTCGATTTTACGTTCTTCAGGGGACTGAGCTGGAAAAACTTTAAATGCAGAAAATGTAAAATCAAGGAAAATTTTATAGCAATTTGCTATGTTGGGACCATCAAGATTGAATGTGTAATGCGTGAAAATGTAAAATCTGGGAACGTAAAATCGGGTTCCACTGTATGTTGTGATGAAATTTCTTGTGAATAACTGTGTAAAACCAAGTCTACAGAGAAGACTTCAAGCACAGTACGGTGATTGGGCTCTTTGAATGGTGCAAACAGTTTAAAGACAATCATGGCCGAAGGTGGTTTGGAGTCCACTGCAGTCATTCCCATGAACTTTCATCAAGTGGAACACCTGATCCTTGAAAATCAATGGATAACATATTGTCAACTTACGGAACAGATGCATTGTTCTGTAGAAAGATTGAACACAATCACAAAACAGCCTGCTTTGATCACTAAAGCATTCTGTTGCCTCAAGACAGTGCACACCTGTATATTGCTAACACATGATTTGCAGACTACAGGAACTTGATTGAGTGTTACTGGATCAAACACCTCAGTTCTGATATTGCTCAAAGCGATTTTCACCTATTTGGACCTTTAAAGGAATTCCTCAGAGGTCAGCATTTCAGTAGTGATTTCAACCAAGGCTTCGGCATACTGAGAAATCTTTCTATGATGCTAGTATCCACGTGCTAGTGAAACACTGGAATAAGCACATTAGTGTAGATGGGGATTACATTGAGAAATAAAAGTATTTTCTTTACATCCGAATGTGTTCAGTTATTCTTAATACTCAAAAGTACCAGTTTGACTATAACTTCTCTTATATATAATTAGCACATTAGGGAAATTTAGGATTTACAAATCACTTTCTTTTAAAATTGGGAGTTTTTTTATACATTTCAAATGTGGTAATACCAACAACAGTAAAATTCCAATGCAAATATAAAGCATAAAACATATCATGCAGAACCTGAGTGATTCATTTGCCACCTTAATTAACATATGTGATCATGACACTGAAAGTTCTATCCTTAGAAAATTTATTACTAAAAGTGACTTACATAAGTTATGCCCACAGGTTTGTAACAATTATTTGTTAAAAACACACAAACAGCATGATAAAAAACACTTTAGGAGTTCTTCCAAGCTTTCGATTCCATCTCAGAATCATCATCAGGGCTGGTGTTTTTAAAAAATAATGATATAATAGAAATATGCACTCTATAAATGACTATTTATAAGAATGGTGAATTGGTTAAAGTTATAGTGGAAACCAGACTTTACATTCTTCAATTTAACATTTTCCCCAACATTCTTAGTTTTAACATTTTCTCCATTTAACATGTTTATCATTACTGAATAATATTAGTGGTATCAGTCTCAAATTGTTCAATTGTTGTTTTAAGTCCACTTTATGCAGAGAGAGGCTAATCAGGACTGGACCTAAAGTTTAAAGTGGAAGCCAAACCACTGTGCAATGTGCCTCCACTGTGTATCAAACATGGTACCCCTCGATTACAAGGCAACAACATTACCACTATGCCATCAGGGAGGCCCCCATCTCAGCTTGAACCTATTCAGTGATGATAAACTGACAGTTTCTCACTGTATAATCTGGGTCTTATGCAATATGCAAAATTTTCTTTAATTCTCCACCAAAATCATCATGATTTGAGCAACCCAAGAGTAAAACGTGATAACCCATACTCTGTTCAAAATTGAGTTAACATTGGATGCATTTGCTGTACAGTCTCCTGTTGCTGCACAATAGATTGATTGATGGATTTAATTTAATTTACTTTGCTTTTCAGCCACTTTTGGCTACTCACAAAGATGAGGATGAGTGATGATATGATGAAATTGATGAAGGGACACTCACAAAGAACACCTATGGCCAGGCTGGGATTCAAATCTGGGACCCCTGGCATCATAGCTTGCTGGGCTAACCACTCCACCACCCAGGTCGGCACATGGATAGAATTGGAGAGGAAACATCAAAAATACAATGGAGCATCACTCCAACTCCACCATTAGATTAAAACCATTCTCATTCTGAGCATCAACATGCCTGAATAAATGATAACACAAAAGAGAACTGGGTTCATTCAGCATCCAGTGATAGGCAGAACCATGCAGGAACATGTGGGTGATGCATGAGCCACAACATGAAAACTTCAGATTGCTACAATGCTCAAGTATCAGTGTTGGCAAGAATGTGTAAAAGAGTATCTATTCAAATTATGTGTGGCATCATGTAATAAATGTAGTGCATTCACAAAAAATCTAAAACTGGAGGAAACATACTTACTTCAAAAACTTAACAACACGACAAAATAGATAGGAGCATCTGCTTCGCACTTTAGAACTGAAGTTGCCCATTCCTCTGTTATCCAAAAAGGCAAAAATTACAGAACCAACATACTGAGTATGGGCATGGAAGAATTTGTCATATCTTGCTACAGTCTCAAAAAATTGGAGAGAGACTGCAGGATGAGAATAATTACTTATTCCTGAGTCCACTAAAGATACCATCATCTCCCGCAGACCTGACTGTAGTGGCTGCAATGAGATATTTATACGTGACAATGGTTAGAAATACTAAACACACAAGAAAAATTTACATGAAGATAGTAAAGATCATGATGAATTTCAAGTAAACTAGTGACAAAAGATAATGCAAAACATTTTATTCATTTCAACCATGTATACAAATTCATTGCAAATTATTCTAAAAATAATTTTGAAAGTTAATAATTTGTTTCTCACGTCATGGTCTGTTATAATTTCTGGGTTATGACAACTTAGCCTTTAGGACTGAAGGGTTTGTAAGGCTTTGGCTGTCTGCTACCTTAATGTGTACGACAGCTCTTCCTATGAATTTATTTCTTTAGTCAAACACAATTACTGATTTAACAGATTTATTATTTCCTTAGCTATATCTGTCAGTAAAAAAATGGTTGAATTACTTAGCTAATGATCTCTCTACCCAATAAGACAGCTAGAATTTAGAAAAAAATGTTTCCTAGCCAGTTACCTTATGAAAAAGCATAGAACTAGCACAGAGAATTAATTCCTAAGCTTGTTATCCTAAGAGACAAACATAAAGCTAGCTGGGATGAAACTCCTACAGGGGTAAGATTTAGCCCTTTATACCTGTACTTCTCGATTGTTTAGGTGTAGCTACATAGCTATTATTTACCAAATTTTTCCTATTTAAACACATTATTATAAATTGTATGTAACATTTTAAAGAAAATATTTTTTTATAACAACTTAAAACTAAAGTATTTTTAATTCTCTTCCACTTTTAACACAAAACTCAAGATTCATTCAGCATGTATAAATACAGATATACTACCTACATAGGTAATTACACATAATTATCAAAGATGGCTGTTTGTTTCTTACAGAAGCAGGTTCAAATGTGAAGTCAATCAATGCCTAAATTCGAACATAAGATTTTTAGTTTCCATTAGATTGTATGACCAAGAAAAAAAAACTTCTGCTTTATCATGTCTTTTAACCTGAGAATTATAATATAATTAAGCCTTGTTTTTTCCATATTAAAACCAATACGTTGCTGACCAAGGCAGTTTATTAAGATAAAACACTTAACACGTAACGTTTCGACCCTGTATCAGGGTCTTCCTCAGACGAAGAACTAAACTAAAATGATGAAATATACTACATACAGAAAGATTACATACACATAGCAGGGTCACAAGCCACACAACAACAAATCAAGGTGACAGTCCTTATCTATGAAGATTTCTCCGAAGGAATTAAACATATCACCTCCTGACAGTTGTTGACTAATGGGTCTACTACACTGACAGGTGATTGGCAGGTCAAGATTAGCACCTGCTTACCACTCCCCCACCCCTCCTGCCTTTTTGGTTATGGATGAATGCCTCCTCCTCTGATCTTCTTCTTTTCTCTTCTTTCTTCCTTCTTCATACTTCTTTTTTCTTCATTCCTTTTCTTCATCCTTTCAACTTTCTCTAACACACTCTTCCATTCCTTGTTTATCTTGAGTCCTCCATTCCAATTCATGATGTCTTCTCCTTTCTTTTCTATTTCTTTGGCCTCCTTCCATTTTCTCACTAGTTCTCTCTTCTCTTTTCCTATTCGCCTAGCCGAATCCCATTCAACTTCATGTCCTGTTTCTCTAGTGTGTTTGAATATGGCATTCCTGTCTCTCTTCAATCTCACATCATCCATGTGTTGCTTTAACCTGTCTTTAAGTCTCTTCTTCGTTTCCCCGATATATACACTTTCACATCCTCTGCACTTCACCTCGTAGATAACCCCTTCCTCTTCTTCCTCTCTCTTTTCTTCCTTCTTCTTGCTGGCTATACTTAAAATAGTGCGTCCTCCCTTCCTGTAAGTTCTTATACCCACTTTCCTCAGCACTTTGCATATCTTCTCTGTGGCATCGCCCATACTTCTTATACCAAACCATCTCTCTTTTTCTTTTTCTTCCTTCTCTTCCAGTCCTCTCTCTTTTATCTCTTTCCTTCTTCTGTTGATGTTGTGCCTGTCTTTCTTTTCATAGCCATTCTCTTCTAGTTGTTCCCACAGGCTATTAATCTTGGTTTCTTCTTCCCCTTTCTCTGTGCATATCTTCTTTATTCGGTCTTCCATGTTCCTTATAAAATTACGTTTAGTTCCATCACCCACATCACTTCTTTTGTGGCAGAACACTCCTGCCGAACACTTCTTTTGATACCATGTAGCCACAATCCCCATTCCTCTCTTCTTTTTCATCTCAATATCAAAGAAATTTAATGCTCCTTCCTGTTCCGTTTCGAGCTCAAGGAATATCCCTGCTTTCTCATCTTCTACATCTTTAACAAGCTTACTCAGCTGCCTTTTTGTTCCCTTCCATATCCCAAAACAATCATCCACATATCTACAAAACAGACTTAACTTATCTCCTCCTTTCACTATCACTTCCTTCTCCCATTCATTCATAACTAATTCCGCCAGCACAGGGCTCAAGCAAGAGCCTATATTCAGACCTTGAAAAAGAAGAGAGGAATGGGGATTGTGGCTACATGGTATCAAAAGAAGTGTTCGGCAGGAGTGTTCTGCCACAAAAGAAGTGATGTGGGTGATGGAACTAAACGTAATTTTATAAGGAACATGGAAGACCGAATAAAGAAGATATGCACAGAGAAAGGGGAAGAAGAAACCAAGATTAATAGCCTGTGGGAACAACTAGAAGAGAATGGCTATGAAAAGAAAGACAGACACAACATCAACAGAAGAAGGAAAGAGATAAAAGAGAGAGGACTGGAAGAGAAGGAAGAAAAAGAAAAAGAGAGATGGTTTGGTATAAGAAGTATGGGCGATGCCACAGAGAAGATATGCAAAGTGCTGAGGAAAGTGGGTATAAGAACTTACAGGAAGGGAGGACGCACTATTTTAAGTATAGCCAGCAAGAAGAAGGAAGAAAAGAGAGAGGAAGAAGAGGAAGGGGTTATCTACGAGGTGAAGTGCAGAGGATGTGAAAGTGTATATATCGGGGAAACGAAGAAGAGACTTAAAGACAGGTTAAAGCAACACATGGATGATGTGAGATTGAAGAGAGACAGGAATGCCATATTCAAACACACTAGAGAAACAGGACATGAAGTTGAATGGGATTCGGCTAGGCGAATAGGAAAAGAGAAGAGAGAACTAGTGAGAAAATGGAAGGAGGCCAAAGAAATAGAAAAGAAAGGAGAAGACATCATGAATTGGAATGGAGGACTCAAGATAAACAAGGAATGGAAGAGTGTGTTAGAGAAAGTTGAAAGGATGAAGAAAAGGAATGAAGAAAAAAGAAGTATGAAGAAGGAAGAAAGAAGAGAAAAGAAGAAGATCAGAGGAGGAGGCATTCATCCATAACCAAAAAGGCAGGAGGGGTGGGGGAGTGGTAAGCAGGTGCTAATCTTGACCTGCCAATCACCTGTCAGTGTAGTAGACCCATTAGTCAACAACTGTCAGGAGGTGATATGTTTAATTCCTTCGGAGAAATCTTCATAGATAAGGACTGTCACCTTGATTTGTTGTTGTGTGGCTTGTGACCCTGCTATGTGTATGTAATCTTTCTGTATGTAGTATATTTCATCATTTTAGTTTAGTTCTTCGTCTGAGGAAGACCCTGATACAGGGTCGAAACGTTACGTGTTAAGTGTTTTATCTTAATAAACTGCCTTGGTCAGCAACGTATTGGTTTTAATCTGAGAATTATGTGGAAGGCTTACTACAGTTAACAAAGTTCTCTATACTAACAGCTGCATTACAAATAAAGTTAGCAAATTATATCCCTTGCATCAAAATCTATCTTGAGAGAACTGACTTTTCACTTTCATAAGGAAAATTGTGAAAGAAAAATGAAACTTGAATATAATAATGAATTACAACGTACAATGGAACCTTGGTTGTACGTTTGTCAGGGTATCGTGGCTAATATGGGAAAATTTTATAATAATTTGCTTTATTGGAACCAGGAAGGTCAAATGTAAAAAGTAGGGATGGGACCGATTAATTGGTACTCTATCGGTATCAGCCGATATAGGCATATCGGTTTATCGGTAAAATTACCGATTATTTTACCGATCCGATATATCGATAAATATCTGATAATTTAGTGGAAAATTCTGCCATTTTGTTGTAATTTTTATGGATAATCTCCATGCCCTAATTTCTAAAAAAGTAAATGTCTAAATATGCAATTTCTTTTTCACTGCAGTCACCTCAAAACACACAATTATTAAGGAGGTCAATGAACCTTTCAGGTTCTTCAAGGAAAATTTCTAATTTTATATCGGATCGGTAGAATGTCGGTTATCGGTATCGGTAAATTTTATATCGTTACTTTATCGGTATCGGCCAAAATTTCATATCAGCCCATCCCTAGTAAAAAGCAGAAAATCTAAAATCTGGGAACCTAAAATTGAGGTTATACTGTTCAATACAGTATGAGAGTAGATAGAGTTGGAGAGGAAACTGATCAAAAAGATAATGGAGCACTGCAACTCCACCATTGGATTAAACCCCTATCATTCTAAAATCATTCCTTCAAAGGAAACATGACAGGGTCAGATGCCAAATTTGACACACACATTTTAAGCTCAGTTCCTCAAAGAAGTTTAATTATAATTTAAATTTCAGTGAACGTGGGAGGAATATCAACTTACACTCCAACCCACACACACTCCATACTTTCATTTTCATTCTGGTAAAAAATAGACTCTGTGACACAACAGTCTATTGAGAGCAAAGGCCTGCCAAATAGCTTTCTTGGGTGGGTGATGCATGGTCAGCACATTGAGACCCATCAGCAGTCATGTCTGGCTTTCTAGATCATTATATGTATTAATAATAAACAGATATGACTTCTTCGCTGATACAAATGATGTATTGAAATAAAAAAAATACTGAAACTGATAACCAGTATTCTATCAATCTGTTATAAAATTGCAAATATTCTATGAAAAACCTGAATGGTTTATTCAGTTCTTTAATATACATAACCAAGCAACTGCAATGGATTTTGCTATAGAAAAAGAAATTGTGAATTTACTTTCAACAACAAAATGGCAATTTCACACTAATTTAAGGGTTATTTTTAGAAATATCAGATTGGTAAAATCATCACCAACTTTACTGTTGATGTGTGTCATCCCTAATATATACAGTAGAACCTCGATTTTACAATTTCGAAAAGACTGTCTAAAAAAATGTTCTGCAAGAAAATAAATTATCCAGGAACATTTCAAAACACTAGGTTATAATCCAAGGTCAGAATTTTTCTGGCTTTGTGCTTGCATAAGGTGGCTCTGGGGCTCACCCAGCCTCAAATCAGTGGGTACCTGGTGGCAACCCTGGGTGGTAAGGCAGCCAGAGCATGGTGCTGATCACAGCACCTCCAAAATGGCCATCCCCTAAATGTGCCTTCATGGCACACTATATGTACCTTTACATTTTATAACATTTTGTTTCATTGGGACTAGAAAGGTAGAATCTATAAAGCAGGAGAGTGTAAAAACAGGGGAACGTAACATCATAGTTACACTGTATACTAGAAGCATAAAACATGCATATGAAAAAGGACAACCTATTATCATAACTATTTATCTAATTATGCTGCAACTACATAACAAACTTTGTAAATTATACATACCTCATCACCTACAAAATAATTGCCACTAGTAGAAGGTAAAGCTTCACCCATTAGATAAAGCAAGTATATGGCATGCTCCATGTCATTGAACTCATAGGTAGCCCATGAGGCTAATATAGGCTGAGCTACTTGTTTCACAAATGCCATTACCATGTTCTGATCAAGAGCCACCAGATTATCAAATAATATTTTCAATTGCTTCCTGTTCGAAAAGAAAATGTAGAAATGTCAGAATTAAAAGTTACCAAATTGCGGTATTAACAATGAAATAGCTATCATTATCCACATTTTGAGATATGGTTAAATCTAGTAAAGTATTTACAAACATTTAACACTAGTTGGCTGATTTATTTAACAGTTATCATTGTCAGCAAGTCTCTTTTTCATTTTTAGGTCAGATTAGTCTGTCAATGTAGCATATATTGACAGACATTATCAGACTGCTAGTTTTAATTGTTTTTTGTTTTTTTTTTTGGTATATTTCTATTACTTTACATCCATTTTCTACCTCTCTTGGTTATTGCAATGATGAGTTGATGAACAAACATAACAAAACACCCATGACTAATACAGGAACCAATCTTACAACCTCTGACTTACTGAATGATGCTTCCTGAAAAATTCCTTAAAAAAATATTTTAAAAAACATCTAAAAATTGTTTACTTACTTGTTAGCGAGTATTTTGTTACTTTGAGCAACGTTTCAGGGTTCCTACAGCTCCCTTCTTCAGGCTTCTCGTGGCACTACATTATCCTACATGCCACGTCACATTTTTAAAAAACAAGAAATGTTACTTGGCATGTAGGATAATCTAGTGTCAAGAGAAGCCTGAAGAAGGGAGCTGTAGGAACCCTGAAACGTTGCTCAAAGTAACAAAATACTTGCTAATACGCAAGTAAAGAATTTTTAGATGTTTTTTAAAAGAATTTTTAAGGAATTTTTTAGAAAGCATTATTCAGTTTGCCACGAGTGAGTAATTTGCACCTGTGCTATTATAACCTCTGACTTGTAATGCTCTGTTGCTATTTTCGTGTTGGCTTATGAGCATAAAGATCCTGGGGTGGTTGGGTGTGATGTGGAAGGTAGAAAGCTGGCTTGGAATAATTCAAATATAAGTTTTGTTTTCTGTTTGTACAGTGGAGAGCTGATGTTTGTATATCCATGTTTATTTACATTTTTGTAATGATTTATTCCTCATTTAAGTATCTTCCAGTCTGGCTTGCTTCATTTTTTCTCGAATTTTTATGCTTTCAGCTGTCGGCTAATTGGGCCTGACACAGCCTACACCTGGGTGGTGGGGCTCCCACCTGTGGGTTCTCAGGTACACCCTTGTTTTTCTGTAGGGGTTCCAACTCCCTTAGCCTTTCTGGATCCCTTCAGGCCCACAAGGCAGCCGAGGTAAACACTTTTAAGGCAGTGTTTATTCACCATGACACAAGGCTGTCTATGGCTATTTGTGGTATTTGCTGAGTATTCTCATATCACTGGACACCCTCCACACCCTGATAGCCTTGCTGCCTTGATCCGGGATGGCTTATTTTGGTTTCTACTTATTCGCAGCTCCACCTCTGAGGGGAGTTTCACTATCTGCCAACTGTGACCCATCCATTAGTTGAGGCTTGCCCTGCTACTCCAGATAGTGGAGAGAGTTAGAAGAGGACAAGATTGGAACACCGGGGAAATGGCGTAGGTTGATGATGATTTAAGTATCTTCCTTGGATTATAACAGGAGAAAGTCAATGTGCAAAAGTTCAACCTTGCCTTATCATTTAGTTTAATAGGATGGTTGGGTAAGGTATGAACATACTAGAAACCTGTGTGTGAGTGACAAATTTGTTACATTTTCTCCCCATGGTGAGACAGCCTCTCTGATGATGTAGTGGTAATGTCATCACAGGCTCCCAGGTTCAATACCCAGTGGAGGCACACAGTAGTTTGGATCCTTCTTTAAACTGTAAGTCCAGTCCCAATTAGCCTTTCTGTGCATAAAGTGGATAGCAAAATATGTAACTTCAGGCTAATAGTTGAAAACTGAGTTAGACAATGATACATAATTTTGAAAAGAGAAAATTACTCTTATATTGTATTTCACCTTCACAGGTATTGAAGGAAAAACACTAGCATTTGTGAAGAAATTTGGGAAAAATATTTACATTACACAAAATGAATTCAAGGTTAAATAGAAAAGCTTATACTCAATACAGTGAATTTCCAGTCTAACATCTTGCATTTTTTCATGGTCCAAGTGAGCCTCCCAAGTAAGGTATGAATTTTTTCACATTTAATGTTCCCACATGTTTGAAAAAGAAGGTAAAGAAATCCACAGACATTTATTTATTGGTATATAAAAAAAAGTAAAGTAAAGTGTTCCCCTGTGCATAGCACCACGCCATGAAGGCGTATAGGGGGTGTGGGGGTAGCGCCCCACACTTTCTTGATCCGGTCGTGAGTGGGGGTGATGTGATCAGCATCCCGCCCCTGACCGCCTTTACCCCCCAGGGTTTCCCCCAGGTACCCATGTTATTCGACGCTGGGTGGGCGCCGGGGCCGCTTCCACCGTTAGAAAAGTTCCCGGATTTGAACCGGCCGGGGATCGAACCCGGGACCTTTAGCATGGTAGTCAGACACGTTACCGACTGTTCCCCTAGTTTCACTAGACCTTGACCAGAAGCAATTTCCTCCTTCCCTCCCTCTCCCCCTCCTCTTCATTACACTGTGATTTGATTGATTGATTGAGTTGGTGTTTTAAGTCCACTTTATGCACAGTAAGGCTAAACGGCACTGGACCTACAGTTTAAAGTGGGATTCGAAAAAATTGTGCCTCCACCGGGTATCAAACCCGGGACCCCTTGATTACAAGGCGACGATGCTACCACTGTGCCATAGGGGAGGCCCCATTACACTGTGAGAATGTGTATTAATTTTCTGGTGTCATAAAAAAACATGCTCAGTATGTAACAAATATCCCTATTCAATTAAATATCTCACAAATTAACAATGGTATAGCTGAGAATCATATCTCTTTCTGCTCATCACAGACCAGGAGGCTATATGGTGATGGTCATAAAGGACACCCATGCATCAGTATTTAGAAGAAAAATAAGAAAATCTGAAAACAATATTTTTCAAAAAATTACTTTTGCCCCCCCCCACCACTCCCCTCATTATGAAAGATATGGTAATACTCAGAACTATGTACAATTTTCAATATTTGAGAATGGAAATAAAATATGTAAAGTACCTGAACTCTTGGAAAGAAATCTCATCTTCACCCTCCCTGTTGAAGTTGTATGTTTCATCATACTTCATTTTCTTTATTACACATATTGTCATCTGTTCAGTGAATTTCCTTTGATGCTCAGTCAACATTGGCTTTGTTTTCAAAACCTGTGTAGAAGAAGCAGCACACACAATCAAAACACATTAATTACATAACTACCTAGTCTTACCATAAATACTGTCCCAAAGTTGTAAATAAATAGACACAAAATGGTGAGAGATATTGTAATATCAGAATAACATGAGGTGCATGGATGTATTATGAACCAAAATCACAAATAATTATTCGAAATGGGCACCTTTAGCACTGACACACTTCTGAAGTCTTTGTGGCCATGCATCAATTGAATTACGCAACACATCGACTGGAAAATGAACAACTGCCTTCAGAAGAGACTGACCGCTTTAAACTTTCAATATTGAGATGCCTGTTCTTTCAAGCCATCTCCTGAAGCTTGGACCACAATTTGTAGTCCAAAGAGTATAGGTCCAGACTTGCAGAAGGCCAATCTGAAGTGGAAATGAAGTCTGGAACATTTGCTATGAGGGCACGATCCATTTCTGTGAAAAAGGGGTAAAAACATCAGCCAAAGTGTACCAGCAGACAGTGCTTGAGAAACGATGCAAGAATTTTGCCAACACCATCTTCCATGGAGAGAACTGGAGCTTCCAGCAGGACTCAGCCCCAGCACACAAGGCACGCACCACCCAGCAGTGGTTGGAGGCAAATGTTCCTGACTTCATTTCCACATCAGATTGGCCCTCTGCCAGTCCAGACTTAAACCCTTTGGACTACAAATTGTGGTCCAAGCTTCAGGAGATGGCTTGCAAGAAGAGACATCCCAATATTGACAGTTTAAAGCGGTCTCTTCAGAAGGCAGCTGCGGAGTTTCCACTTGATGTGTTGCGTAATTCCATTGATGAGTGGCCACGAAGACTTCATAAGTGTGTCAGTGCTAAAGGTGCCCATTTCGAATAATTATTTGTGATTTTGGTTCATAATGCATCCATGCACCTCATGTTATTCTGATATTACAATATCTCTCACCATTTTGTGTCTATTTACTTACAACTTTGGGACAGTATTTATGGTAAGACTAGGTATATTAAATTGTCTAGCTCCTTTATAATGATACTGATAAACTCTTACAAAATCCAGTTCACAGGATTTAAAAAGATATTAGTAATACCAGGGATAGGGGGAGGCATCTGAATAAGCAATACACATTTTGTTTGGTTTACTGTGGTCAGGCAGTCAGTCACTACCAAATTTCAACATGCACTACAACTCAACACTAGACGGAATGCCATATTGAAGGTCCATGCCTTGGAAAGGAGCAATTCAGTGTTACAGGAAGTAATTCAATTCAATTTTCCTTTATTAAAGGGCGAGGTTCAGCCTGTGGCTGAATTCTATGTCCTGCTGATCTTAACTAACCTTCAAATATTCTCCATGAAATGGAAAGAACCATTTCACAATATAAGAAAAACACACTACAAAAATATTTATTATGGAAAATTTAGAAAAATATCTACCTCCTTATTAATTCTAATATTAATTCAAATTGATAAGTTGCCATTGTGGCTGACTGTTTTGAGTGGTTGACTAAACAATCTTACTACTTAAGGTTCCCAGTTTTATTAGTCCTGAGCATGACTGTTACTTTGGGATTGTTCCTTCATAAATTTAATCTAATGACCATTCATCCTCATTGTCGCAATTAGCCAAAAGTAGTATAAAAGTGATGCAAAATATAAAGATAAAATACACAAAATTCAAATTGAAAAGCATGTAGCTAACAAATAAAATTAAAATAACAAGTTCACTTTTCATTTTTATTTTATACTGCCTTTTTAAATTACCACATTCATCATTTTTGGATCCTATGTGCCTCCATATTTTAAGAGGTTTTCAGTACCTGTACATCCAACCCTAATTAGTATTACTGCAAAAGTTGGTAACAACTACGAGAACTATGTAGAATCATTTTGTTACTGCCTGCACAGCCTGGCTACTCTGAACAAATAACTATTGGGTCAGTTACGGTACTAATAACTAGAGACATATTTGTGACATTAATTTAAGCCACTGACTTTCTTGCTAAACTAATAGAATAGTGTGTTTGCTTTCCATGTGCAAGTTCCTAGGTTCAACCCTCAGCCATGGCAAAATCTTTTTGAGAAAGTACATGCCATTAGACAGAATACTTTGGGAAGCTTACATTCAAGGAAATTGTCTGATTTCTTTCCAATACAAGAGGTGGATAGGTTAAAGAGGAAAGTATTGGTTGTAATTTATTTACTGATACAGGTCAATAAGTTTCCAGCATTTTTCTCTTTCAAGGGGTTTGCAAGAATGCCATGTAACACTTTTGCGGTGTCTAATTATCCTGGAAATAATGAAAAATTTGGAGTATTTTTTCATTCTGCACCAGTTTTTTGGTGTGTAAAATGGATTTTACAAACATGTAATTTAATTTGTTAAAAACAACAAAAAAACACACAAACAGCATGATAAAAACACTTAAGGAGTTCTTCCAAACTTTTGATTCCATCTCGAAATTATCATCAGGAGAGACGACGAAAGGTACGCGATTGAAGTTCCACTGGCGCTACTCGCTGTGTCTGCTGGCATGTGATGTTTTTGACTGTCATACATATTTTAATATTATGATGTAATTCTTGAATGTTTTATAGCAAAACTCTTGGTAAATTTATGCATGTAATTGGAATACTTAAAAAAAATAAAAAGTAAAGTGTTCCCCTGTGTTGCATCACGCGCCATGAAGGCGTATTACATACTAATATTTATCAATGTCAAATAACTTATAATTATTACAACAAATAACTTATAATTATTACAATCTTCAAGCATCAGTATCGGTGGAAATCTGTAAGAGAATCAGCGTTGGTATGGGTTATCGGTTTAAAGTGGTATCGGCTCAGCTCTATTTGTGATGTATCAAAGTAATACTCCCATGAGTCACAACACTACATATTATACATAAATTTATTGAACTCAATCCTATGTACCTCACACATGCTCCATATATATATATTTACTTAACCCAGTCCTTTGTTATGGAAAATGAAATCAGATTATGAATACTTGCACAAGTTCATTCTACATATATCACAGATTAGACTACCCTACAGTAGTGTATCCCTCCTGTCCTCCGAATTTGCACTGAGCTTGTACATATCCCCTGTTAGGATCAATGATTCTACAGAAATTCCAACTACAGAGATGGAATAAATTCCATCTTTCATGCACAGGATAATTCCATAAAATTGTCATTTGTCCAACCATTCTAACAAACAATACCTATGAAAAAGAGCCACTGTGGTCCAGTTGGTAGGGTGTGCAACTGCCTTTTTTGCAGATCCCGACTGATTCCCAGAGTGAATATAATGGCCCTTTTACACACCATCTCTCATCAATGGGCACATGGAGAGTAAATGTGGTTAAGCCTGGTACTGATCACAGCACCCCCACTATGGCTGACATTGAGAATATGAATTGTACCCCAACCCCTTATGTGCTGTCAAGGCATGATACACTGAAAATATCCACCTTCCTGAAGAATAATAAATACAGTGGAACCTCGATTTTACATTTTTCAGGGAACCAAGCTGAAAAAATTAAATGCAGGAAAATGTTATAACATTTTGCTACATTGGTACCATCAAGATTGAATGTATAATGCTGGAAACATGTAAAATCGGGGTTCCACTGTACTAAATGAACAAATTCCTTTAAAAAATTTAACTGCTTGAGTGGAGGTATCACAAGCTCTACCAATCATTGTTTTCAGAAACTTTATCTGGGCCAACCCTGTTGGTAATGGTTACTACTTACACAAAATAACTGATGCATTTGGGTGAGTTACATATTTCTGCACTGACCAAAATTCTACATTTGTTCCTCTACAATTTTGAATTACCACATGGAATGTACGTATTTTACAGTTGGGCTCATCAAATGCTTCTTTAAGCAAAAAATACCATATTTACTCATGTATAATGTGCACTTTTTCCCAAAATTTTTGCCCCAAAAAACCATGGTGCATATTATGCACGGAATAATTCGGACAGCCAACATGAAACTGTACAGGGTCATTCCACGATTTTGTGACACTTGCATTGACTTTTAAAGTTTACAGAACCCTATCATGTTATATATTGTTGTAAAGCTTAAATCCTGCAGTTCCCGAATACGGCAACAGAATTCCATTCAAGATAGTGACACTAATGTGAAATGCGATTGAAATAAGCTCATCACCATATGAAGGAATGTTCCGATTTTTATGGTACTTTGGATGAAAAGAAAACATAAGGAAAAAGAAAATAATAATTAAAATGTACTACTGGTTAAATAATATTATATAGGGTGTCCCATATAACTTGACAAATTGAAATACCGTGAGAAATGTGCATCGAACGAAAAAATGTTCCATATGAAAGTATAATAGTATTGTGGGGGCAAGTCACCTACGATACAATGAACCCACCCTGCCACCCCCAGTGGGGTGGGGCAGGGGGCAACCTTGAAATGTTAAAAGGGAACCCCTATTTTTTATTGCAGATTCGAATTCGACTTCCGAAAATACGTAGGTTTTGTCAGACACATTTTGTTCCATTCGTGATAGATAGATGGCACTGTAAGCACAACGTGTTGGTTGTATCTCGCAAATGCAGTGTCTGGCAGGTTTGTGAGGAGGGATACTGTGGCCTAGAAGCATTGTGCTCGAACTCTCAGTAGTCAGTGATTGTAAGGTCAGTGCAGTGTGACCGCAGAGTCGAATGACACAGTTAAGTGGGGTATTCAACATCATGGATTATCTATCCGTAGAAGAATAAAATTGATATGATCCTTGTTTATGGTGAATGCAGAAGGAACATCGACGATGCTGTGACCCTTTATGCGCAACATTTTCCTGACAGGCCACGATTGCATTCTTCAATTGTTCGAGTTGTCAAAACAGTTTTGTGCCGAAGGAAGTGTACAACCTAAAAAAGGTTGTTAAACAACTTGAATAAATATATGGGACACCCTGTATATGGAGTGTGAATATGTCTTAATCGAAGAAATCTTGTTCTGCTAACTGTTAGTTTGAGGGTCCTGAATGTACCTTGTATAAATGTTACGTTAGTCACGGAAAAAGTATATATGTTGAAGTTTTTTTAGAAAAGGTAAAGAAGGAATGAGCAAAACCACATATACAAGTTTGAAGGCAATTTCCCACAATTTTTAACCTTCTAATGTAATGCTCTGCGACACCAAGAAAAGCAGTGCCATTCTGGCGGAATTCGAGAATGCACCTCACATCACGTGTGATGCGAACCAGTGGTATTTGTTGGGTGAGAAATAACAGAAAATCACTTCTTGAGCACTGCAAATCCATAACATAATTTTGATCTCACTTTCTATTACAGAATAAATAAGGTGGTTAAAGAGTGAAAGCTTTGGGATGCTAAACACAGTGGAGGGAGAGGGGGGAGGTGGTGTGGGTTGGTGACTTATTGTTTACACCAGAGGATATTCTCCTCTTGGTCCACAAAGCAACAGGTGACTCACTGAATAGGTATGATGTCATTCACTCTTTATCGGCATAGCAACAGCTTTACGACCTACAACTAAGAAAGCCATTTCTTGAAACTGGTTTGTACTGCACATTATATACGAGATGTTATTGTTTGTCACTTTTCCCCATCAAAAACCATGGTGCGCATTATACATGCGTAAATACAGTACTGTAGTCACCCACCCATCTTCTTGTAGGAAAATGACCCTCAACTACTTACATGGCAATATTCCTTTCCAAATTCAGTCACGGCAGATGACATATCATCATAATCACTACCCAAGCATTCAAGCATCAATGGCATTTTCGCTTCAGCACAGAGCATGGACCAATTTGCCTCAGACTCATTTCCAGATTTAGATAATCTGTAATGCAAGTATTAGAAAACCATAATCAATAACATGCAAGTAGGTACAGTATTATTATGCATTAGGGATGAATCAATAAACAATTTTTACCAGTGTCGATAAAGTAACAAACATAGTTTGCACTGCAGATAACTAATGTTCTGACATTGCAAAATCTTCCACGAAGAATCTGAGTCATTCCTTCACTTCTTGAATTAATGCATGTATACGCTTTGTTTCAGAAAAAGGTACTGCATTTACTTTTCAAAAACATTGTATATGTATATGAATTACATCCACAAGAAAATAACAAAATTGCAGAATTTTGCACTAAAAGTAATTTGTCACATAATTAAAACAAAAATATGTGGATGATGCTTTGCTTATAAGATTAGCAATTAATCTGTTCCATTCCTACTATTCATACTTTGGGGCAGAAATGTAGTACACACACATGAAGTTCAACAAGTTGGACGTAAAATTCTTGAAAGCGTGCAAACAGTGCGATGTTTTTCTCAAGTTCATTCAGTGGAAAGTGCATATTAGTAGTTACAGAATGAAAAACAAAGTGTCTTCGCAACAAACTACACCACCTGGGAGGAACATGGCTGAGTGAGTGTGCGATCAACCTGGATGACGGACAAGGAAAAAACATTGTAAATCTATCGAATCTCTCGATCCCTAGCAAATTCAAAGAACTCCTTGCCTACGGTGATAAGTTTAACGTACAAAACAGTAAGCCCCCCACCCTCGACCTCATATGTGCAGCAGAAAAAACCCCAAGATTCTGAAAACATCAGAACGTCAGCAGCCGGAATTTTTCAAAAAGTGATGACCAACAGTGAAACCAGGAAACCTAATCCAGTGCACCAAGAAATCACTTCAGTCCTCTCCGAGTTTGGCAAATGAAGTTTGGTGTTTAAAATCTGACAAAACGAACCAGTTTGTAATTATGCACAAGGGCGAATATTCTAAGAAAGTAAAAGACAAACTAAGCAGTGACTCGTACAGTGTCAGGGTCATCACAAAGGACCCCACAGACAGGTACAATAGAATTTTAAAAAATGCAGTGAAATCCAGTTTTATACTAAGTGAACAAGACCACAAATCCCTTCTCAACCCCAACCCCAATCCATTCCCAAAACTCATAAACCTGGAATCCCCATGCACCTTATAATAGATGGCTTCAATCACCCCACAGTTCAGCTGTGGCTTAAAAACAAAATATCTCAGTTCAACCACAAACGTGTACTGCCAAAAATCTTGTGACTTCAATAGTACAAGCTGACAGTGCAAAATTAGCCAACATTGACATAGCAGATATGTATAATTCAATCTCCATAGACCTAACTCTGCATTGAGTGGAATGGATGACAATAAACAGAATCCCTGCTCTAGAGGTACAAGAAACAACCAGGCTGTTGGAAGTTTGTTTAAAACACAACTACTTTCAGTTTGAGGATAAATTCTACAAACAGTCCGAGGGCCTTGCGATGGGCAATCTGCTGTCAGCTCCTTTAGCCAACATTGTCATGCACCTAGCTGAAAAAGAGATACTTCACACTCCAGAACTGCAATACGTCCGATATGGAAGGTATGCGGACGACACAATAGTCATTTACAAAAAGGCAGAAGAACTCAACCTTCTAGTGAACAAACTAAATAGCATTCATCCCAGGCTCAACTTCACCTTAGAACAAGAGGAATATCTCTTTCTCTATCTCTATATCTATCTATCTCTATCTCATGGTACGATCAACTTCCTGAACATCACAATCAGCCGTGAAATTCATAACCACTGTCTACAGAAAACCAAATGGAGGCAACCAGTACATACACGCTCTCTCTAGCCATCCCCCCAAACAAAAAGCTAACGTGTGGCTGAACTTTTATCGAAGAGACTTCTCCTACTGCTGCAGAGAAGAGGATCTACGAGAATAGATAGCCACCATCACTGGAATAGCCCTGAAACATGGCTACACAGAAGCACAACTTTCCAACTTGGTGCAGTAAAGTGGAAATACAGGTCAGGCACCCTAACCAGGCACAATCAACCCATCCACAAGCAGCACAGCCACATCAACCTCCAACAACCAATATTAATGGTTTGCCTTCCCCTACCATCCCACCACATCCAACCGCATATCCAAAGCCCTTCTCCCATATGGCATCAAAGTAGCGCACAAACCCAATGCCAAATAGCTGATAAACTAAACAAACGGTACTTCCTCTCCCCCCTTGATAACCCAGGTGTATATGATGCAGAGTGTGAGTGCAAGTAACATTACATTGGCAGATCCATCAGATCTGTCAATGAAAAATCCAGCAGCACCTAACGGATGCAAAAAAAGCCCAACCCACTACTGCTCTTGCCAAACACATCAAATACCATAGTCATAAAATTCAAAAGGTACAAGTCAAACACACTGCCCACACACTCGTAGACACCAAAATCAAGGAAACACACGCCATAATGCACTTCCCGCATGAGCTGAACATTGATAGCAGACAGGCACACCACACCTGGATTCCCCTACTACAACAGTTAACGCCGGAAAATAGCAGCAGACGACACCGGCGCAGACGTACAGTTAACAACAGCACACCTAACGGCGGCCGGAGAACTACAAGCAAAGACGCATGCTAAGCAACAGTACAGCGAGTTCCAATGAGGATGGTGACAGTGGCCACTGAAATTAACTGAACAAAGAAGAAAAAACAGTTTCGTGGATAAAGTGAGTACTAGTTTCTCCATAGTTATTCAACATTACAATGTGGAAATTATAATGATTCTGATAATTCATGATGCTGCATCATTATAATCAAGAAAGCAACAGACAAACTAATCAAATCAGTTCAAGCTTCACATTTTATACACATTTTCATCTCAAAACGAACTACAACTTCCATGATGTATATTACATATATGTTAACACTAGAATGTCCATGGGTGGGAAATTTGTTCTAGATAATATTTCATGAGCTAACCTCTACAAACGGCTTTCAAGCAGTGGCCCATTCTCCCATTAACTGGTATACCACCTGTAAACCAACTTTGTCCAAGTATAAAGAAATTGCTGGACAATTTGAAGTTGTCTGACTTCTGTTTTTGTTTTACTTGCATATCTGCATTGGTGTTTTATTTCTTGATTGATTGATTGATTTAGTTTATTTTACTTCGCGTTTTGTGCCTCTTGGCTAATTTGCGAAGATGGGGATGAGTGATGAAATGATGAAAGTGATGAATGGACATTCACAAACAACCAAGCCCGACCGGGATTCGAACCCAGGACCCTTGGCGTCGCAGCTCGATGTGCTAACCACTCAGCAACAGGGTCGGGTCGGTGTTTTATTTCTATTATATCTCATTAATATATAATGAATACATGCAATAAATAAAAATTATTGTGGTAAACTAGGTCAAATTTTCAGATTACGGATCTGCTTTCAAGAGAGGTCATAATAGGCTCCTATTATGTCTACAGTCTGTCACATTATACAATTTTCAGATAAATGATTTTTCCAGTTATACATTCAACGAGTTCAATCCCAACAAGGAAAACACTTCAGTTATACGTTTTTAACTGTGCTTGCTCAAAAGAATGCTGCTCTTGGAGTTCAAGATTTCTGTGATAACATGTGTCACCCATTTCCGTATAAGTTTTCTTATCAGCTGCAACCACGGGACAAGAATTCAATTTTGTTGCTTGCATTGGAGGGCAGGGGATGGGCAATGCACCTTTGATCCAGATTGGCCTGTCTTCCAAACTTTTTTGAGCAGGCCTCATCTCCAAAAAGGTATCAACTTGGGGCAAGCCCCAGCACCTACCAACCTGTTGGGTGAGAATGAGTCAAGGCAAGGACATTAAAATACATTTTCCTAGCCAGATTGGCCTGTGCTAAATAATCCTGCTTTTGTTCTCTGCATTGCGTTGGGCAAGTTGTATATGTCTAAAACAGACCAAAACTGATATCTTTAAAGCTGTCAGACAAGTCACTGGCTCCAAACTTCCCAGCCTGTCGTAAACATTGCAAACAAGGTGAAGAAAGGGAGGGGGAGTCAACAGCAACTTACAGGTGGGAAAAAATTCCGCTGTGTCCTACTACCATGATATTTAAAGATAATATGGTTGTTGAAGACAGAGAAGTTGTAGTACTTTTTCTATGCAAACGAAATCGCAGATAAACAATTTATGAAACACCCTTGACTTATTTTTAGCATGTGAATGGTCCTGAAGAAAAACAGTGATCATACTAAACATTGTGAGCATTTTCTTTCTGCAAGGGCAATTTGAAAAGCACTTTGTTTCCCTTTTGTTACTATGGGATAAATTGAAAATAAAATGCTATAACTGCTCAACCACTGCATCTTTTTGAACAATTTAAATTCTAAATATAAGAATGAGCAAAAAGCAACATTTTAAGTAACATCCAATAATTAAGGGTCCAGTGGGAAAGTGGGGGCAAAGGCCCAAAGTTCAAAATTTTCCATAATTATGCAAAATTTGCAAACGCCATAATTTCAGTTGTTTTTTCTTTTCCCCAAAGCTATGGCACGAGCATTACATATCCGTATAAAGTGGTCTTTTGTTGTGCTTCCCTCCAAATATGTTCCATCCAGCATCCATAGGGCCGATGCTAGAAGCAAAATTCTAGACATTGTCTTGAAGCTGGCAACACTGCCACTTTATACAATGTTATTATTTTTTACTCAACAAGTATCAGTCTGATTTCAATGGAACTTTGTATGGTTGTAAAAATGTACCATCACTACATACTGATTTTTTCATTCACTTCACTCTATTGAGGGGGCCACAGGGGTGTGTATATCCGAATTTTTTTTAGAAAGTCAATTTTCTTTTTCTACTTCCTTTAACACTAATTATTGGGAGGCACAATGTATAAACTTCACATTTGTAAAAGTCTTGTCTTAAGAAAGAAAACAAAACCAATTTCAACTGTCTACGACAATTAGTTCTACAGTGGAGCCCAAGTTAAGAGTTCAGTATGGGCTCTTATGGGCTTTTACTTTTGAGATCACCACCCCTAAACAAGAGTGTTTCTGTCAGAAACAAAAGTCGTTAACATTCGAAGAGAAAATCATAAATAAGCAAAAACCAGAGGAAATGTAAGGCTTTGATGGTCTTCATCATCTTTTGCAATTCGGACCATCCAAACAAGATGTTTTCATTTCTTGTGTTTACCGTGATTTTGGGAGTTAAAAATAACAGCCGTCCGAAGGTTGCCACTTGCTGCAAACACGTGTTGGGAAGACGGAAGGGAGCAGGGAATGTTCAGGCAAACGTTCGTGAATAGGCTTCCGTCGGGGGTCAAGTGGTTTATTGTTTGCATGCATGCTTTCTCATTTTGGGTATTTCTTGAAGGAATTTATTATTGCAAAAAGGCAAAGGGTGGTATTATTAAGCATAAAAGTGTCCAGAGTCTTACAAGTAAAGAGAGACAAATTGTAATAAATATTACTGTATACTTAAAGCAGAAAAATCCTGGTAAAAGTTTTAGTCGGACTGCAAGCAAAACCGCTGAAACAACTGGAATTTAATTCAAAACTGTTTACAAAATTAATAGCGAAGCAATTAAAGGTCCTCTTGCAACACCAAATGAGGAGAAAAACACCAAGAAACAACAGGTACGCAAAATGCAAGGACTTTGAATACAACTTTTATAAGAAAAGTCGCAAAGTCCCAGGCACAGTGTATATATTACATACACATATCACATATAATACATTGGCAGATTTTTCAGGAGGAGGTTGACTTATCCCTCCCAAAATGATGACTAAGTATAATGAAAAGTATTGTTAGCATCATATTAAAAGATAAAAAAATTATCGAGCAGTTTTCATAGATAGTTAAAAGAATATCCGTTTCCTTCTTTCAGTAATTATTCTTCATACAAACACATTAGAACTTCTTTTATTTCACACATCTACTAATAATTGATTGATTGAGTTTTAAGTCGACTTTTATGCACAGATAGGTTAATTGAGACTGGACCTACAGTTTTATGCGAGATATGAACCACTATGTGCCTGCAGGAGGTATCAAACCCTGGATCCCTTGATTATAATGCAACGATGGAAAATCTGCTACGTTGAAGGTTCAGTCCCGATTAGTTCATCTGACCACAAATTAGACCTGGAACAAACCCTTGTAATCGTATTGATGTGAATGGCATGACGTGCCTAATGGGGGGTATGTGCTGGTCATAACTCCCCTTTGGATAAGTATTCCTAAAAGAAGAGGGTCAACAGCAGGAGAAAATCGCATACGAGGACCAGCTACTAAAAAGTATACGTACAACCCACCCCCCTCTTTGAAAACACTGGGCACACCACTGATATAAAGGCACTTTTTGATGTATCGAATAAGTTGCAAATCTGCACATTATATTTCCAATATTACGTAATGCTTACAGCATATTTTGTGCACGTCCCAGGAAAAAAATCTAGACCCGCCTATAACTGTCAAGTCATGGAGCGGCTGCTGTGCAAAGAGAATGGAGAAACAAACTAATAAAGACACAACAAGACTTTCTTTGCGGCCTTACGAGTGGTTTGCGAGCACCTACAGGTCACGGGGAGAGATTGCTTTGGTGTATGCCGGTAATGAACACGGTTTTGTCTCAATCGAGATAGTGTGCCGAGAAATGTGAAACAGGCCTCCTCGATGGCACAGTGGTAATGTCCTGGCCTCGTAATCAAGGGGTCCCGGGTTTGATACCCAGTGGTGGCATATAGTGGTTCAGATCCCAGTTTAAACTGTAGGTCCAGTCCTAATTAGCCTTTCTGTGCAAAAAGTGGACTTAAAAGAAAAAAACACTGCCAACATGCACGATAAAATGGACAGCAAAACAAATGACAAGTATATTCAGGAACAGCTATTTGCAAATCTCCCTCCATGGACCGTCATTACTCTGTACCACAGCCGCATGAAAGAACAGCTTCCCATCAAATCATGGAGGAAGGATTTGCATTCTTGTATTGAACAGTACCCGTTCCGTTGATCAATAACTTTTGTTGTGGCGTGTACTACAGCAGACGTTCAATGTGCGCTGGAGCCACCTTCTTCTGTAAACCATGCAGCAACACTGTCGCCATACTGAATTCTCTAAGTTAAGTTCACCAATAGCTACATTTTTTTTCTGGTTCCTAAAAAAAATATCAGATAACAGGAGTTGGCAAATTCTCATTACTTTTTTCCTGGCAAAAAAGAAGAAAAGAAAGTTTTCCAAGCAAGTTTCCCCCCCCCTTTTCTCTCCCTCCCATCTACTTGGAAGGATTACATAAAAGTGTGGGTAAAGAAGTGTGTATAGTGATTTAGCCATATTCTCAATTGCCCACATATGGTTTGTGGAGGGAGGGAGAAAAGACACACCTCAGTCACACTCTTAGAATGTGTTAAAACCCCCCAGAGAAAGCAACATTTAATGACTATCGCGGTTTGGCAATAGTGCTCTTGTTACCTGATCATAAGGCAGAAGTTCAAGGTTGCATGGTGAATGAATGAGGCTGCTGCAAAAGCAAGGAAGAGGGGAGATAGAGAGGTTACCTGGCATACGAACAGGCTACTGGCAAATTTTGTTACTGGTAGGGTTTGGAAAATGAAGCAGAAAATGAGAGTTACGGTAAGATCAAGATAAACATCTTAATGTTTAACATGTTTTTTTGCAGGGAATTGGCTGAACGAATTAAGCAGGTAAACTTTGCTTGCACCCCCCCCCCTTCCTCTATTTGTTGTGATTTTGTGAATTTACAATATTTTTAAGGAGTATATTGGGGAAGACTAGAAGGGATAGAATAAGAAATGAGGAGATCCGACAGACATTGGGGGTGGTGAAGCTTCAGGACAGGATAGATCAGGCACAGATGAGATGGTTTGGACACATGAAGAGGATGGCTACAGAAAGACTACCAGTAAGAGCTTACAATACACAAGGAGTGGGAATAAGGCCAAGGGGGAGACCAAGATGTCGGTGGAAAGAGCGGAGAGTGTTAGGAGAAGAGGACAAGATTGGAACACCGTGGAAAGAGATGAGTGATGGAAGACCAGGAAAAAATGGAGAGGCTTGACTTCTATGCCGACCCAGCCAGAGGCAGGAAACTGCAACGGATGGTGATGACAATAACGATTTAGAACAGATTAGTGTAATACAGCAAACCTTGGTATATATGTAGTACTCCTTATCTTTGTGTACTTAGTTTTACCATTTTTAATTATCTTTCAATAATACAATTTTTCTCATCTGTTCCCCATAAAAGGTATAACTGAGATGTCACTGTATAATATAGTTCTTTACATAAAATTTCCTGCCATCATTTTATCATCATATTATTTCATTATCATTATTGTCACCTATTAAACAAAATCTTAACAGAAATTAATTTACTTACTTGTTAAAACTCTCTATAAGAAATGTTCCCATTCCATTAATGAGTTTTGCTATCCTGACTGAAAAATCAGATTCGTCATTCTGGAAAAAAATGTAAAAATTGATTTGTGACAGTTTTATCTTTAGTATTATGCTCCATCATTATGTTTGCTACAATCAATTAAATTCTAATTACTTATCAAATTTAGAAAAACATGCATATGATGATCAGTTATATCTCTTCATCAACAACATATAGTAGACAATGTATTTTGCTTGCTTTACATGAGTTTTCTACTCCCATAAACACAAAGACTCATACTTAGGAACATGAATTCCCAAGGATATTACACACACCACTACGAATGCCAGCAAATGCAAGAAAAATTATGATAATCAGCTCAAAAGTTGATGCACATGATGCTAAGCATAATGGTAGTCTGTTTCTCTTCAGTTACAACCAGAAAACATTGTTTTTATTCAGAACTTTGGGGGTTATTAGTCGGTTTTCAAATTTTCCGTAGGTTTTCATAGCACTTAAATAATTGTTTAGGGTTCATAAGTGTATTTGGTTCCTACATGGTTGCTTGTTGCATTTAGTTGTATTTTGATTTGATCTGACTGATTGATTTGGTTTATTTTACTTCGCTTATGTGCCATTTTTGGCTAATTGTGAAGATAAGGATGAGTGATGATATGATGAAATAGATGAATGGACATTCACAGAAACTCATGCCCAGACCGGGATTCGAACACGGGACCCCTGACTTAGCTGTATTTTCTTATTCCAAAATCCTACATTGGAAATTGCATCCTTTAGTTCAAGTTAAAAGAGAAAGCACCCTCTTAATGCCTGATGATAGGAAAAGAAGGTAGCTGTAGTCAATAGCAATAAAAATGGGATACCTAAATTGTGAAATTTTCACTTCCCTGCAATGCATTGTGTGGGTTGCTCAACTTTACAGCAATGAGTGAACTTCAATAGTCAGTTCGGCTATTGCCATCGAGTTAGGAAGATTTCAGACCAAAGTAACAAACAACACAGGGTCCCCCTTCAGACTATAAGCAAGCATTCACTGTACATGCATGAACAACAGGCTGAGGTGACACAATGTACTTCAAGAAAATGGTCCAGTCTGAGTGACCCATGCAACTTTTTTATGTCGCTTCAGTTTGAAAGGTTCCATTGATTACTGAGAGTTCACTTCCAAGCAACATGTGTTGCCTGTTTGTCCCTTTGGTCTGAATCTTAGGCACATACACTGCACTGCTGGGAAATGAGTATTTCAAGGTCTGCGTGTCTCATTATTATTGCCAGTATCTGTAAGATTACAATAACACTAATTTTTCCTTTCCCCCCAACATCACGACCCTCTCCTTAGTTTGAATAGTTTAAACCACCAAACATCTGGTTGTGTCAAGTAGTTTCACAACTACAGGACTCTGTTGCCCTTTATGGAAACTCAATTGAAAAGTAACTTTACATGTCATTTATTAAAAAGTATGTGATGTCATTTATTAAAAAGTATGTGTAATACAATGATTACAAGAAAAAGACAAAGGATAATTCAAAAAGAAGTAACAGGGTGGCTACAGACAAGCAGAAATGAAATTCCCTGACTTTTCCAGGTTTTCAAGGACAAAATGTAGATTTTTCCTTGACAATTATAAACCAAATTCATGTTCTTGCAAATGGAAATAAGAATGTCATACAGATCCAGGTGTATTAAGTACCTATATTAGCTTCCACGAAATTGACTTCATTTCTCTTTGATTTGCATTCAAACTGCAAAATAGTGAATTTGGAAAATGTTTACTATTCACAAGCTAGAGAGGAATTATGGAATTTTTTCATATGCAGCCAGTTTTTCAATAAAATATTTGATGATTTTTAAAGTTATGACTAAATGAGATTATAGTGAAGCGATTGATGCAAAAAAGAATTTTGTAATTTTTCAATCTCTTTAGCCTTTCTCGTTATTATATGAGGGCTAGTCAAAAAAGAGTGAGAATTAATTTTTCTTTTATCACACAGTGAACACGCAGCGATGCAGATAAAATTGCAAGCGCATATGCTCATGCACCTGGCAACACTGCGCAAACCCTATTGAGTTGTTGAATAGAACACAAATGGTCAGAAGTCTCATACCGAAAATGGAGTCTGATCATGAGGAGCAGTATGCCACTTTGAAATCTTGCATTCGTCTGCAGAAATCCACCACGGAATCATATGAAATGTTGCAGCAGGCATACGATGAAGATGTTCTTCCACAATCAACCTCATTTCGGTGGTTCAAGCAGTTCAAGGAGGGCCATGTTTCAACTACAAAGCAGGGCAGTTCGGGCACTCCAGCCACTGCAGTGAACAAGATCATGGTTAACACAGCTGCCGTCTTTTTTTGGGAAGATCGCCAAATAACAATAAATGAACTGGCGGACATGTTACACATTTCGTATGGTAGTGCGTTCACCATTCTGCACAATCGCTTGCACATGAGAGGCATATGTGCAAGATGGGTGCTGAGATTGCTAACGCCTGAACAGAAGCAGATGAGAGTGGAGGTGTATCTGGAGCTTCAGCATCTGGTAGCGTAGCATGGTGAGGTCTACCTGAAATCCATCAAACATTAAATGTGTCCCGCAAGTTCCATACAGCCTGCATCTTGCTCCGCGTTACTTTTTTATTCCCTTGTCTGAAATCGGAGCTGCGGGACAAGCGTTTCGACTCATGAAAGGCAGAGAAGGTTCTTTCAGGACTGGCAGACAAGATTGGCCAAGTGTATAGAACTTGATGAGGACTACCTCAAAAAAGACCATATCAACCTGGACCCTGTCTAATGTATTTCATAAGTAAAAAAAAAAGTTCTCATTATTTTTTGACCAGCCCTCGTATGTTGATATTTCCACTAAGGTTTGAAACCCTCTGCTTACAAGAACCATGAGTGCAGACTCATTTTTCAATGCACAAACCTACTTCTCTTTCCTATGTAAAGCAAACAACTTATTAACCCTTGCACACAAGTGAAACAATTGAATCATACAGAACAAAGTGTCATATTTCCTTACATTATTAATGGAACTTCTCCTTCAGTACAAACATTCAGAGAATATCCAAGTGAAGTACTGTGAAACTGGCAACATGCAGTTATACCATTATTACTGGCAAAAAGGGTATATATGTATTAAAAATTAAACACAAGCAATTTATGGAAGGTGAATCTACTGCATTGTAAAGGTGCTTGATTTAGCTAATCAAATATTAAAACAGGAGCACGCTGTTGATAACAGCTTACAAAAGTTTATGTACAAGGGGCATCCAGAAAAAGTTCCAATGCCACCTGTACGCAGCACTAGTGGTCGGAGCGCAACACATTATCTTGTGCAGTAAAATGCAGCAGTTTTAGGACAGTTCTAGGTTAAAGATGGCAGCTCTCATACAGTCTCCCACTGACTGTGAGGTATGTGTGGTAATCAGATTTTTGCACGCTCAGAATCCGGAATAGAGCCACCAGCAATCGTGTGAGGTGTACAGACCAGACATCATGAGCGATAGTATGATCAGACGATGAAGGCCAATCCAATGTGCATGACCCCATACAGCTGAGCACATGCAGGGTCTTGTACATCATTTCAAGTGAGATATCTTGGACCACTCACTGTACAGCTCTGGCCTTGCATGTACCCACTTTCATCTCCTTGTTCAGCTGAAGAGATTTCTGGCAGGACAAGGTTTTGACAGCTACACTGCAGTACAGATAGTTCCAGTCTTTGCTGTCAGACACATATGCCATGGGCACACAAAATTTAGTGTCATGCTATGACCAATGCCAGAACAACAGTGGTGATCATGCCAAAAATTAGATTAGGAGTCACTGTAACTAATGGTTTTAATTACTACTGACATTCTTGTTTTATTTATGCCTAATCAATAAGGACCTTGATCTTTTATTTTTCTTCCAAATTGGTGTTATTCTTTCCTTCTTTATTTATTTATTTTTACAATTCAGTGTTATTTTTCCCAAAATTCACATTTTCATTTTAGCGATTTTGTGTCAAATATATCTTAATATACACCTTCATGGTATTTTTAAACTAATGTTTTAATTGAAGGTCATGTGGTGTACGTATTTTCGTGACAGTTAGATATGTTGGAACCGATATTTGAGGAAGTTATTTTCCATTATTTATCCTCGACAAATGTTGATTTTAAGACTCCCCTGTGGCAGTAGGTGAGCACTCTATCTCCACCAAAATCGCACCACTTAGCATGGTGATTCAAATCACTTCTTGCGCAACAAATACTGATAATGCGGCATTCTGTGTGAAGCCCACCACTTTGCTCTGTGGTGCAAATTGTTCTGATAGTTGAGAAAATTCTAGGAAATATTTGATTGAATGTAGCTGTTGGAATTATTCCACGTTCTCATAGATAAAACGTTGGAAAAACTCGTGTTTTCTAGATACACAAATATGGCACATATTGTTTCCTTAAAAAAGACAAGAATGTTGGCTTTCGAGGTATTTCTCGTTGTTGTTTAAGCACATTTTTAAAATTAGTGAAAAATGCAAACAATTCAATTTTATGCCAAGTTTTTGTTATTTCGCTATTTCAAATGGGTGAAAAATGTGCCCACACATCACTGCACATTCATGAACACAATTTCGCAGCAATTGACATTTTTCAATATTATCGAGTTGCAAAAAATCAAGGTCCCTACTAATTGGAACTTACTTTCTGGATGCCCCTCATACAAATCAGTAATGAAAAGTGAAAATTTAGCAGGTCTGTCAGAGAAACTTCAATTACTGAAGAAAATGATTAGGATTCAGTGATTTGAGTAATTATATTAAAATATTTATGTATTTTTTATTATAATTTTATTTCCTAACATTGGATATTCCAAGAGTTTAAACACACAGGACCGAAGGGGGGGGGGGGGGGGCGTGAATTGCAATGCGAGTGTTGCAGAAAACTTGAGGTTGGGAACATCACACACTTCTCAAATTTATATGACGTTTACCAATGCAGATTTCTGTCTTACTTTTTCGTGACATTATTCACCATATAAGTATATCCCGATTTCTTGGATCCTTCTTGACATGGACTTACAGTTCCATGTCACTGTAAATGAATGTTGACCTGTGAGAAACCAGTATTACACCTGGATTATGAAAGAAAACCTTTGTACGCTTTTCTACATTGAATAAGATTAAGTGAGCCAGAAGAGTAATAAAATTCCAGCAGCATATTTGCAGTGGTGCAGCAGATGAAGGCTCCATTTTTGTTGGATGTTGCATCTGACAAACATCGAAAATGACAAAAACTGTCTTACTGGAACATCCAAGAAACGTCAGATTCATGAGAGCGCAATGTGTGTGATTTTTGTCGGATGTCGCAGAATGACAAGTATCGAACTGCTTAGTTCGATAAAAAATTGCATGCATATTAGGAGCCAAAAAGTTTGTTCAATGAAATGTTGTACCACACCAGACAAACTTGGATATACAAGGCTCTGTTTATGCATGGAATTTTTGTCAGATGTTGCAGTCCGAAGACATCCAACAAAAATCAATTTCATTTAGGCTCCATTGATACATGCGATTTTTGTCGCACGTTGTAGTGAACATTTTGTCGAAGTTCAACATTAATCAGACAGCGATATCTGACAAAAATCGTATGCATCAATGGAGACTAAATGTTCATCTGACAAATACTGTATCACGACATTAAAAATTACAGGGTTGCATAGTGCCCTTTTTGTTTCCATGTTCCTTCAGAATATCCGACAAAATGCAATACTACGACGACAACAACTATCAGACAGTGCCACACTGGTAATGCTCCTCCCTCCGAGCCCTCCATCTGTTGACTGTTCTGTTCCATTACTACTTCCATACAGACAACAAACATGATAATTCAATGCATTATCCATGTGATATTTAGAGGCTTATCAAATTTTTCTGCCCCTCTGGAAATTTCTCTCCACCCCTCCCCTCCCCCATCACTGGTTTCTGTTCTTGTGCTGTGGTTGTGTTGTGCATAAAAGGGGCCTGAAAGTTGAGGTCAAGATTTAGCAACAAGAGTTCCTGTTCCCATGAAGTGCTACATAACAACATCTTTCAAAGCAAACACCTGGCACATTCATTCCAGCGCTTAAAAAAAAGAAGAAAAAAATCAATATAGACAAAATTCCCTGACTTTTTTTGACCTCTGAAATTCCCTGACTTTTCCCGGTTTTCCAGGTCTGTCGCCACCCTGAGTAATGTACCATGTATTATTGTTGTTGAGTTTAAAGTTCACATTTTGCACAATAGACCACAACTGGACCTATAGTTTCAGGTGCAATCTAAACCATTACATCCCTCCACTGGGTATTGAACCCGGAACTCCTTGATTACCAGGCAACAGATGCAAAAAAATACAAAACATTTGTGAGTTCAACAGAATAATGAAAGTACATTGGAAATTAGGTGATTTAAATGAAAGGGCTTTACCAAATAAGTTGTAAAAAGCTGTTAAAATAAATATGAACTAAATGCAAAGAAGTTTGTTAGGTAATAGTCTGTATTCATTGTACTTGCTCTAAAAAATTATTACAAGAATTTAATGAACTAAGAAAAAGGTGCAAAGAGGATACTGGATGAAAAATCCAAACTGATAGGAAAAAGATAAACTTTTCATCAAATGAGAGTCACAAAATCATTGTTGCATTTAAAATAAATTTATGATAGAATTTTGGACTGATTAAAAGAAACCATGTGGAGAAAATTTCAAAGACTCCTACCAACAGGTTGATTATTTTCATCAATCTTCACTGAAACAAAAATATTTTTCTTACTTAAACAGAAAAACATTTACAAAACATGCATAGCATGAAAAAAAATAGTGAAATCAATTGGAGCCTTTCGAAATGTACAAACATTCAAACATTCGATTTTGAACTCAGAAGAAAAGCTGAACATTTTTAAGAAAATTTTAAAGATTGAATTGAAATATTGCATTCCTTTCAGAATACTTTACATGTATTCTGCATCTTTACTCATATATAACAAAAATGAAATCTTTCATGAGTTAAAGAGTTTGCCTGACTATAATGGCCCTATCGTGCCATTTAGCAGATTACTGTCAGTGCTCTCTTTTTAAAATTAAATCACACCAAATGAATTTTTCTCCAGGCAAATATACAAGGGCTGCTCAAAAAGAAATTGAACTCGTTTGTAAAGTTTGTATATAAATTTTGATTGAGTGATTTGCCTTATATTAATTAACTTTATGTGCCACTTTTGGCTAATTTGTGAGTGCCACTTTTGGCTAATTTGTGAAGATGGGGATGAGTGATGACATGATGATATTGATGAATGGACACTCACAAACATCCATGCCCAGGCCGGGATTCGAACCCGGGACCCCTGGTGTCGTAGCACAATGTGCTAACCACTCTGCCACGGGGGCCGGCATATATAAATTTGTTGAAGAGAACAGACAGTGGTGGTGTACAGTGGTGTCTTAGTTACTAACTTGGTCCAGTTTGAAAAGCTGTTTCTAACTGCAGTAATGCAGTAGATCGCATTTAGTGCCCATGGCAATTTTCAGTTACCCTATCATAAAGGAACTGGAAGAGTAGCGAGTGAATCTCTATACCTCATAGTATAGTTCTCTCAAAATTAGTCAAACATATCAAAGGTAAGAGCAGCTGTAAGCTCTTTCAAGAATTTCAACAGCTAAGAAAAAGATAATGGGGGCAAGAGGGTACTTTGCTGTTACAGTTAGTAATGTCAATACCCTAAATGTTCAAAAGTACATTGAGGAGCAGACAACTTTCGAAGAGACATATGACATGTTACATGAAGCCTATCACAAGGAATGTTTCAGTCGAACACAATGTTATGAATGGTATACATATGTTTCTTCAGATCGGGTCGAGTCTCCATCAAGGACAACACAAAATCTGGATTCCCATCCACCTCTACCGACATCGAAAAGGTGGAAAGGGTATGGGAAGTCATACATGTAAATCCTTGTCTCACCGAACATGAAGTTGCAGCATTCTACTTTAACATCATGCAACTATTATGAGAAAAGGTGTGGCACAATCGGCCACAGATGTGACAGAACAAGTCCTGGATTGTTCATCACGATAATGCATGTGCTCATTCTTCACTCGTTGTCCAGGAGTTTTTGGCAAAGCACCAGACATCTGTTGTCCCACAACCGGCCTACTCCCCTAATTTGGCACCAGCAGACTTCTTCCTCTTCCCCAAGTTGAAATCAACCCTCAAAGGTCAAGGATTCCAGACAATAGAAGAGATCAGAGAGAATTCGCTACAAGATCTACAGACCATTCCAAAACTGGAGTTCCAGCAAGCATTCCATGACTGGAAGAAATGCTGGGAGTGGTGTATGCACAATAGAAGAAGACAGGTCCAAATAGCTGGTGAATATTACCATTTTCTAAATTTTGTAAAAGTTCAGTTTCTTTTTGAACAGCCCTTGTAAATTATGTACCTTTGCTCAGGTCTTAAAGAAACATGGTTACCAATTACATACAAAATAATCAAATTGATGCATCATTCCCTTTAAATCCGATCAATTTTAATTTTTTACCTTCCCCTGTTGTGGCCTCACATGCAGAGTGTACTTTCTCCTCCATGCACTTGTACCAAAGTAAGATGTAGTGTAGTCTGTAGTTGAGCAAGTGCTTGGGTATTTGTAGAACCTACCCTAACTGCAGCTGGTTTCTTAAGAGCATTTGTTAACATTTTGAGTCTGATAGTCCTTATATTAGTTAGCAGTGTTTTGTCTCTAATCCGTGAGCCCTAATATGAGTTTTGCGACATTTAAGAAATTAGAGATACTAGTGGTAAATGGTGAGGTCCTTGCAACATTGATGGCCCTTTGTTCACTACATTTGGTACTCAACAAACAACATTTGCCATGAGACTGTTTTGAAGTGAACAAAGAGCTATGATATGTAGTTCATGAACTGGGTTCACTTATTCATACCACCTGTAGTGGTGAGTTCTAGTAATGATTATTTTGTTAATGTTCCATGCAAGAGGGAAATTTTCTGATGTGATAACCTCAACAGAGTGGCAGCTTATTGGGAGTTATAACCACTGTTGTCCCTGAATCCAATTAGAGGCTCTCGGATTGATAAAAATGACTACTTTTAGAATGTATTTAATCCAAAGCAACAAACTTACAAAATGATTCTATACGACTGTCTTTTAATAAACATTGTAATATGGAAAGCAAGAGTAGAAACTAAACTCTTACAGTTATAAGTGTTAGGCCCAGCTATAGGATTAATGTTATACTGGCAAACAAGTTAAGGTTCGGTAAGTAAATAAAAATGTAAGGAAAATTTGTGTACAAGCAAAAATTCATGAAATTTTGCAAACATATTTTTCACTTTAGCATAGAAGTTTAAACATGTAATAACTGAACAAACTACATACACAAAAAGCTCGATTGCAATCATGAGCAAGACTGCTTAGATGAAAAACTGATGAAGGGACAAGTAGAAAGGAAAATACACAAGCAAATAGCCAAGGACTCAAACCCACAATCTTGAATGGTGAAAAGAGTACTTTTAAACAATAAGATTTTGTATGAGTGGAGGGGAACTGGTCTCCAAAAGCTAACCATATGCTGACTGAAAGATTGTCTTTCCAATGTAGATTCAAACAAACAGTTGTAAAAACAGAAAATGCAAAAATGGTATTGGGTTAAACTGGTGTGTACTTGTATTTTGGTTATTCAATGTTCATTTTCTACAGCATTAGGTTCATTGTGACAGACTCTTCCCCAGCAAAAGTATTAGTCAATCATTCAATGCACCCATCTAAATGGTATGGTATGAATATTTGATATTCAATAAAACCTTCATAATTCAATATGCAATAATACCAACTAACATTTAACTCAGTTTGAAACTGACATAGTTAGATGTATAGTAAATGTCAATATTTGTATTGTTAAATTTGAACTTCCAGCAGCATAGGGAAATAAAATCCCCTTTCAAGAATGCTAACATTGTTTAAGGCTGGCAACTGATTTGAACTGATTGACCTCAGTTAAATAAATTAATTACTTTTGAGCCTCTGTGTGTTTCTGATGTGCCCTAAACATCATACAACCCTCTATCTTCCTAACCTGTGACTGAAAAAATGTGTTAATCTGTGTTGGGCATTTTTATTTCCTAGAATGCATAGATATACAATTATGATAATTCTACCATATGGAGAGAAGGATTTTCTTTCATATCACGTATCACAGACAAAGATATTTACCTAAAAATCTGGCTACAGTGAATTTCCAATCTAATGCTTTGCAACCTAAAGTTGTTTCCCAAATTTAATATTTTTCCCAGTTGTGGCAAATCTCTCATATAAAATTTACATTTAACAAATACTTTCTTGTGGATCTAATGTTACACATGAACACTCCCCAATGAAGAAGACAAATTGTTTTAAAAAGGCAGAAAGACAAAGGAATTTGCCAACTTTTATCTAAATAGTTCCTATCTCCCTCAACAATCCACCACACTCTTATATTCCACCCTAACAATAAAGACTTCATAACTTTAAAAAAAATGATATATTTCTTTTACACACACACACATACACACAAGATTAATTAACTGTACTTTGCATTTCTTTACATTCAACCAACATTGATTCTGCACAAACATTCACATGTAACTTTTGAAAAATCATAATTTTACAAATATCTGGCTAGTTTTGGTGAAAAAAACAGCAACATTGGATCAGAAATTCACTGTAAATATATTTTAGTATAACTTACCAACAGTGGCCGAATTGCAGGCTGAAGAATATCTGAAAACGATTCTATCAACCTTGCTTTCTGCAAGGGCTCCATCCCCTTTGATATGATATCTAACACACAGTCCATGGAAGCATCTCTGAGAGACTTATCTGACAAATACTTGATCATCTCTGCCACGAAGTTATCATTTGCCACTAAATTTATATCTATCCATGATATATATGCACCAACAACAGAGAGACACAAGACAACAACAGAGGGTGATTTTTCATGATATAGTCTCTGAAAGAAAGAAAAAAAATATGCAAAAAATAACACAACATTCACATATTCAATTTTTTAATGAGCCTAAACAAATGTATGGTATCAGCTCACATCTCTGATATCTGATATCTAGGGGCATGCATATTTCGTTTTTGACAAAAAAACGAAATTTGAAAAAACACGTTGTAGTGTTAATTTTTCATGTTTTTGAAAGGTGTGAGATGCATTTTGTGACCATGTTTTGTCACGAAATAATGCGAAATGAACTGCAAAAAGCGAAATTAACTCTTAAACACGAAATTCAGGGTTTATTCACCGACGCGACACCTAATGAGGTCTGAATTATCCTGAGAGTTATGCAATTCCCGGAAAATGGACTAATTCTGCTGTTAATATTGGAGAAGCAAAAATGGACTCCTTTACACAGAAATAAACTTAATACTCTGATAACTACATAAATGTGCTATTAGAAGTGAAATGTTAATTCTGTGGAATAAGTGTAGTTTTTAAATCAAATTTAGGATTATATTCACAATTTTAAAACCAAAATGTATTTTTATATACCACTTTTCATCCGATTTTTCACCGCTATAACACCGATATTTTATTTTATTTACCGCTTTTGAACCCAAAATTGACTCCGTTTTTGTACCGAAATTTTGCTTTTTTATTTACCAAAAATATGTGCCTCTACTGATATCTGATTTAATAACTACTTAGATTATCACTTCATTTCTCTCAAGAAAGAGAGAAACAGAGTAGAAACCATTTCAACGTTCACAAATCTTGTGATATATGAAAACTGTGAAAAACTGTTATCAAGATTTAGGGGGGATTTGCCACTAGGTTATCATAGGCTATAGCCTAGGGTCGCAAGTCCAAGGTGGGGGACAAAAATGAGCTGCTGAAGGGCGGAAGTGACAAAGACCATTGATTATTAAAATTCCTTAACTGATTCGAGCACAAGCTAATGGACTATGTAAATATTTTCAGAGGGTAGAAACAGTCATTTTGGTTATATTTTGGAGTGTGTTCAACATACAAATGAGGTGTTGCAAAATGAAACTGCTACCTTAATCGACATACATTTGTATAATTTACTCAATAATTATGTCAAAGGTCTTAGGGAAAGATTTGAATTTTATGGGGGAAAAAAGGATGGAACTACTGGTATCTCAGATATAGTGTTATCAACTACACAAACAAAGGCAAAGAAAACAAAGAGTAAAAAAAGAGGAGTGTCATGAAGAATTTGATGGAAAATCAGACACAAAAATACATTTCTAGCAATAGTTGCAGAACTGGAAGAGCAGTCGAATACCATCTTTAGTTTTCCTCGATAATTTAAAAACTCTTTCTTCAGAAGACATAAGAAAAATGGTGAAAAAAATTGTGGATAAATATCCGGACGTAGCATATGATCTGATTGAAGAACATGTGCACTTTCAAGGATTTTTAAGGAGTATACACTTGACTGAAGCAAATTATGGAGTGAATTCGGCTGGTGACTATTTAAAACGTATTTGTGAAAAACATTTAACAATACTTGTCCCAAATCTTGACATTCTGAGAATTTTTGTGAGTATTTTACCATCAATTGCCAGTGGAGAGCAGTTGTTTAATGTTCTAAAAAGAATTAAAACTGCCCTCAGAAATTCAGCATCGAATAGTAGACTTTCTACTTTGACATCCTTCACAACAAATGCTGATATCCTGCAAGAAATTGACTTGGGAGTCTGTCATTCATCAGTTTGCTGCCACGAAAGCAAGAAAGAAACAGTTTTACGTGGGTGTTATCTTGTTGAATCTAAGTGTATTGTTTTATAAAAGTTTTATGAATATTTTTAATCAAATGCTCTATAATTTAAAGTTTACAAGTAATATTAATACAGCATGCAATTAGTAGAAGTGAAGTACTATGAAAACAAAACTGTTAATAATAGTAATAATAATAAAATTTTGGCAGGGCCCAAATTTTATAAATCATCCCCTGTCAAGAGTACCAGCAATGGCATCGGTGTGGCATAGTGGCTCAGCCTTCTATGCAAATAAAAACAGCAAAAATCCTTTCAAAATCATGATATAGAATATCACTAGTATTCCAATAAATATATTGGACAGAACTTGGTTCAGCTCTATATTTTCTCCTCGTCAGTCAGTCCGTACACAGTGGAACCTTGATTTTTTTTTTTCAGGAGAACAAGCTGAAAAAACTTCAAATGCAGGAAAATGTAAAATCAAGGAAAATTGCTTAATGGTTTGCTACCTTGGGACCATTATGATTGAATGTATTATGCAGGAAAATGTAAAATTGAGGATCATAAAATTCACTGTATTTGTTTTTAGTATGGTTGATTCTCTTTACACTAACATGCTTATCTGACTAATCTGATCATACTTTTTTGATTATGAAAGAAATAATGCTTGCAAACACAGATATAAAAAATGTATCATCATCAGTTCTGAAACATTAAACACAAATCAACTTACCAGAATTTGGTACCAAGATTCAACCATTTCCTGCATAAACGTTTCGCGCATAGCATTCTTAATGACAGAATTTCTTCTACATTCTAGTTCAGTCCTGTGGAGATCTTTATCAGCAACCTGGAAATGAAGAAATTAAATTAACCACTTCAAGTAGTAATTTGCAAATGAAAACCTTTTTCCTGATTAGTCTATTTCCAAGAAAATACAGTCAAAAATGATTCGTATATGGTATGGGCTAAAACTAAAAATATAGAATTTGACAAAAATAACACCAAAGGCATGACAGAAGTAAGAGCCCCTGTATCCCTACAATAAGTTCTTGGATGTCAGAAATTTTAGTGCCAGTGTAAATGCTATGCTTGTAGACACAGAAGAAAAATTCTAAGGGTGTTATGAATTGGGAGGGGTATAGAAACCGTACACAGCATCTGTGTAGACTAGGAAACTCTTAACACTTCTAATGAGGAGATCCATCCAACTAGAATGCAACAGTTGATAGCAAACAGGCTCACTGCAGCACTGCAAATTGTTGAAGCATATGCAGATATGAATTTTCTTGGATTGGCAAGTCCTCAAAGAAAAACAAGGCAATGAAATTAGGGCTCACCAGCACACACAATGCAGATACTTTATTAGTATTGTGGATGCGCTTGACAAAGATGTGAAGATTTACTGGCCTGCAAATTCATGTCCATTTATGTTTCCATGTGTGTGAGTGGCCTGGCCAGAGAAAGCAACATGTTGATAGCAGTCTTCTAGACTTGTCAAGCTGAATTTGTAGCAGGAATTGCACTTTATAAGTGAGTGTGTTTGGAAAGAATGAAGAACAAGGAAGTGTGTCAGCACAAGCTGGAATGCAGAGTGGTGTGAGGGGACCAATCATAGTCTATGATGCACCACATCATGAACATGCCATTTCCAGCATTGTAAAACATGCAGTGCTCATTTTCAATAAGAAAACGTATGTTGAGGAGTATTGCAACACAACTTACACAGAATATATGATTGTGACAGTACACAAAGGGGGGTTAATGACTTGTTTATATTGACCCATTTCTCTCCAATATCATCAAAATTTCAATTCTTGCTGATCTCACAATTCTGTTTTAGTTCCAAGCACTTTTTCGAACACAGTGAGATTTGTTTACCTAGTGACAGAAGGGGAATTGCCAGCAGGAGCAAATGAGGCCAGTGCAGTGCAGCTTGTAGATAGTGACATGTCATTCATGCAAAGCAGCTGATGATACCGATGCAGGGGTGCAACTTTTTAATCTCATGTCATTTATCATTTTAATAACTTTTTATTCTAGTCTTTCCTTAATGTAATTTCTGGACAGCCCTGAGGAAGTAAGTGGCAACCTATACAAAATGTCGGAATTAGAAGAGGACATATAACCCTCCCATAACTAGAAACTCATGCTTTGATTAATATTTGCAAGCTGTGGATGGAACCTTTAAGAAATCACTTGCTAAAGCTGGCGGATAGTAATGTACTCAAGTTTCTCCAGGGACATCACAGTTTTACAAATCCTTCAGTCTGCCAAAACTGGGCCTTATGAATAGACCTTCTAAAGTGGGGTGCAAGCATGAAACTGGCATTTATCCCATGCCTCATTGGTGTTACATAATCAAATTTTACGCACAATACACATCAGTTGCACAATATAATTTGTCTACAAATGCCACCACATGGTTAAATTGATTTCATTGCATCAAAATGGACATTTATCTTTGTGTAGTAAATTATGGTAATGATTTGAAGTGTGTGTCTCAACCAGAACACCCTATGTACCAAAAAATATATATCACCAATTTTCACACATTCACAAATATATCTTCTGAAAGTCATATTTTCAGTTTAACTTTTTCCCAAATCTAACATTATTTTATTTATTGTTATTATTTTTTGGTCAGTCTCATCAAATGTTAGATCAGAACTACACTCTATTTGAAAGACAAAATAATTTCCTTTTAATTCAAATTGAATGTAACTGCTTATTCATCAGATTTTACATTACCATAATCAAATCACAGATTTAAATTATATATTTGAAAATACTATGACCCACACAAACAACAAAAACTTACTTCACAATCAATTGCCAGCAAAATTCTTAGATAAAGATCAACATCATCTTCTGCTTCCGCAAGACTTTTCAACATGTCACTGAAGAATGTGGGCCACGTCGCTGGATATTCTCTCACAAAAACCAAAGAATAAATTTGGGCAATTTTGTTTCGGACATATGTCGGGCAATTTCGTAACCTCTGAAATAAATTAACAATGTGAATCACTGAAGTTATAAATACAACAAATGAATAAAACTAAAGATTACATACAGATTGTTTTCCAAGTTCTCTTATTGCAGAAACAAATGTTCTTTTTGGCATGGGTAAGTTACTCAAACATCTATAATAGAGTTAAAATAAACAATTTAACAAGGTTGCTATTTAATCTCATGAGGAAAGGCACCTTCTTGCATTAATATGTTGTATAACATTTTGTAACCCATATAAACTTTCTTCTTTTCTATTAGGATGGTATTTCTGATTTGCTATTATAAATTCAACCATATAAATTTGTTATATGTAATGGTCCAAAGCTCTGAATTTATTGAGACAAAAATATCACTGAAAATGATTTGAGGGGTACAGCTCATTATGTGATTTCACTGTATTAGTGGGGGCCATAATTGTTGAAGTAAAACATTATTTAACTTTAGACTACAGAAAAATAATACAATATAAATTGTGAGTGTTACCATCCTTGTTGAAATCACCTCAACCAGGATTACAAAGTTGTGTGTACACCAGACAGTTTCCTGTAAAATATTACAGGAAACTATTACACTGATAGTATTTCACTCATGGAATGTTTACCATGGGAATTTTGCTGTGTATGTGCATTTTCGAAGTTAATATTCCATTCATATCGTATCAATCCATAAGATTGTATTTTATTTTAAAAGCCTCCCTGAATGCTTCATGTTGACCAGGGCATTCACTTGTTTATCTCAGTTGTCTCAACCTCTGAGGCATGTAAACAATGCACAGTGTTGTGCTATGCAAACCTCCTGAGGTATTCAGGAAACAGGTAGTTTCTTCTGCCTATGGAGTCAGTGGTTTGCATAGTGGCAATTAAAAACACGATTCGGCATGGAGGAAGGGCTCCATGGCCTGGGTAATATAGAGGTGAGACAAGCTGAGAGGGGACTGACTTTGGATTGGAATTGAGGAGAGAGAAGAGGTTAGGAGAGGAGTGGAGTAAAAGTGAGACGACGTGCTGGTCAACCTATAGAGAAGCCAACAGAGGACTTAGTTTATTTTTATTCATCGTATTTATCTTCATTTGTCAGATAGACAGGTAACTATCCTAAACCCAGCTATGATTCAGGTTCAAAGGTTTATAAAACCCAATGAGTGACCATTGCCTTTTCTAGTTGTTAAGTTCCTGAATCTTACTTGTACCCTTCGTACTGCCAAGTGTTAACTCGTCATGTTAATGACGAGTGCTCTCATCATAGAGGATGAATGATGAATAGCTTACATCACCCAGCAATTAATTGCGAAGTGACTGGTTCTGATCCCATCATTCTATAGAATGACACGATACTATGGGAATGAGACACGCGGTAATAGATAATTAAGGCACTAACGTTTTCCGCGAAGCTGTTTTACATTATTTTCTATTAATATTGCCAACGAGGATGGTGGCAGTGGCTACCGAAATTGATAGAAAATAATGTAAAACAGCTTCGCGGAAAACGTGAGTACGTTAATTATTAATATTCCAATGATAGTGTTCCAAAGTTCTACTTGCAAACATGTATCTCAATTATTAATGAGATACATGCTTCTCTTCCATCACTTCCAACACCTCTCACATTGGCAGTAAATGCAATGAAAGATTAAAATTATGGCTGAGGCCATACCACTTTGAACTAATACCTACACAGATACTGATGCTTGACACTTGCAACAATTAACAATTGTTTAAAATACTGATTAATATTAGTGGGTGAATATTCCACCCCAATTATAAGCATCAATTTTACCAGAGTTTTGGTTTAAAATACAGTGGAACTCCAGATTTTACATTTTCACACATTATATATTCAATCTTGATGGTCCCAACTTATCAGAATGATATAAGTTATTCTAGATTTTACATTTTCCTGCATTATAAGTTATTTTCAGCTTGGGCCACTGAATATGAAAACTACCTGTTGCATTATCACAAAATACAGCTCTTTCACATAATATTGGTACAAAATCAATAGAAACTTAGAATTTGGTATAATTTCCAGAAAAATTAGACTCCAGAAAAGTGTCATGTGGCTCCCATCCTGAGAGGCTAGCCAATGTCAGTCAAACATTAATTTTAAAAATTCACATGTTACTGCTTCAACTACTGACAATTATTTTGGTGACAAATACTATGGCAATTAACAAAAAGTAGTATGTTGCATAACACATTATGAGCACTACTTTACTCCTGTACTCTGATAGTTGATACTGATTTTGATACTATTACTGATGATTCTAAACCAGGGTTTATAATTATTATTTTTTTTTTTTGTAGGACCTACATACTACTAAAGCAATTTCTCACACCATATTTACACTAATGATAATCCAAGACAGGACGTATGTATTATCTGCACTGAGGCAGGTCACATAAAAATCCTTGATTGGCTGGATGTGACCCATGGACTGTAGTTTGGGTACCCCATGCCATAAACCATGTTTGCATACACAGACTATTACCAATCTCACCTTACAAAAGTCATTAAAATGAAAGAAAATTAAGATAGTACTGTCAATTAAAAAGAAAAGATTAAATATTAAATACAACTGCAAATTAAATTACTTAAATTCTATTACCTGCGATCCTATAAATTTAATCAGAAATTCTCGGATAAATGTCTGCTCAGTAAGTGGGGCATGAGCATATTTATTTTTTATGTAGTGTTCAAGAACTTGAAAGCACAGAAACTTTGCTCTATCGTCCATGCCCATATTTTCTAAGGCTTGGAGGCAAATCCTGTGTCCATGAGGATTGTTCTTTAGGGACTCGAAGTAGCGGTTCATCTGCAAGATAATTTTTACAATTAAAATGCATGTATATAATATGCATGTGTGTGGGTGTGTGCAAGTTTATGGAAAGAACAACAAAATAATGAACTTTCAGAAGCAGATTAGAAATCCCAACCCCTACCACATCTCATTCCCCAAGTGACATGGAAAGAGTGGGTGTAACTGAGGAATGGTGCGAGCCCATAAGCAGACTCAATAAATGTGAACACACAAAATCGCATGCTAGTGTGTTTGACAAAGTATGCTACCTTGGAAAATATAACAAGCGACACTAGCTCCACTGCTTTCATACCAGGGTTTCAAATACAGTGGTGGATCTAATTACCAAAATGTTCATTATTGATTAGTAAAATGCAATTGTTTTCCCTAAGTATGTCATGTGATAATTACACTTTCACAGCTATTCACACTTTGACAATATTTATAAAGTGTTTGAGTTATATAGGAATAAATTTGTGTGGGGGTGCTGTCTTAACAGTTCAGAGCAAGTATGTTGCAGTACTCAGGCAAATTTGAAGACTAACAGGACTGTGAATGGTAATTCCCCAACCCCCTAAAAATATGCCACATAAATAAATAAATCATTTCAGCTGCAGTATATTTTTTTGTTAAATGTGAGGTTTTACATTTGTGCAAGAATCCACATGTAATAACAAAATGTAGGTACTTAGGTATTTATATTATTTAATGTCACATTCCTGACACTGCTCATGACAATGAGGAGATATTATTGCACGATAGGAGGCATAACACTTGAATTTGAATTTTATTTTCTTCCGTTGACCCTTGATTAAAAGGGCATGGAAAACGCCAAGATACATAATGAAATAATAACTAGTTAAGTGCATAATAACAAAAAAGAAGAAACATTGTGTAGTACATTACATCACTACACCAAAGTAAAAATTAAAAAATACACTTCATTACACTACAATAAAAATAAAAACACATTATCATTGTTGCATGATTGAAATAAGAATACAATTAAAATACATATTTTTTAGTACATTGTATTGTCTTGTTCCATGAATTCTCTGATACTGTAGAGAGCTCTCTCTGTCAAATATTTTTTGTATTTGTTTATCTTTTGGAGATATCAGTTTTATGTCATGAGGCAGCTGGTTGTAGAATATTTTCCTTCATTCATTGGTGATTGTTTTGAGATATTGAGTCTGTGTTGGTTCTGGTAATAATTATCTTTCCCCCTTGTATTGTGGTTGTGTAATTGGATATTTTTAGTCATGCTTCATACCATAGATGCAGAAACAGCATAGGGTGCATCTGCAAAGACCAACTAGGCTGGCCAATTTGCCACCAGCATTGCCAAAGCATACTGCACCCCCTGACGATAGGGTCAGTGACCTCTGCACTCAGGACATTTCCCTTTGCTATTGCTCTTTGGATTGAAAATAGAATATGCAAGTGATATGGAAGGGTTGTTTCTAGCTGTGTTCTAGGAGTTTTTTTTTTTAATGGAAGAATTTAAAGTTCAGATATGAATGCTTGATTAATTGACTCAAACTCTTTGGGTGTGTCAAATTTGCACCTGCCACATTGTACAGAGCCCAAGCCCTTACTGTAACTAAAATCAACATCTGTCTCTTCAGGACTAAAATATCCTTACCTAGGTCAAAACCTGAGGCTGTAAAGGGGCACTCAGCACATATGTTGACAACTCTACAGAGGATTAGATAACAGTTTAGTATATTGGAAGCACATTTCTTCATTTTTACAGAAGAAACTACTTACGGAAATGAGTTTGTCTAAGTTTTACAACGTTCGTCGAGGTATTTTCTTTCATCGTGGAATATATTTGAACGGGAAATCATATATTTTTCAAGAGAAATATCTCACAGATGCACAATTGCCATTGTTTTCATTTGCCTCCTGTACGTAAACTGGATGCAGCGTACGTTTCATGATGTAAACCCCTGTCAGTGTTTCCAACCCCCTTTTTTTTTCACTATGCTTGTCTAACCTAACCTTATCGGAAATTGTTCATGGGGCTATCCATCAGCTACCGTGCAGAATGGTTCATGGGGCTATCCGTCAGCTACCCGGGCTATCCGTCCATAATGTACAATTTCCACCGATGATAGGTATTTTTTGGTGAAGAAGGTTGGAAACACTGCATACCCAAAACATGAGTCAAGATGTGGCCGCCATATTGTGTATTACAGAAGCAAAGAAAGGAATAAAAACAATCACTTTGTATGTTAAAAATTGTGTTTGATTTCATGTAAAAAGCATAATAGCATCTTGAACTATGTTCCACAATACACAATTGGTAAGTACGAACCATGTGAAACACAAAATATCTGATTTTAATGTGTTTCCGATATACTAAACTGTTACCGAGGTTTATACTACGGCCCAGATGCCAGAGCCTCATTGACCTTGCAACACTGCAGTTATCAGGTGTACTATGTGGAAGTGAGGTTGACTTTTGGTTGCCTTCCATGGTGGCCACTCTAGGACCATGATAAAATTCAAGTATAATTCCTGGTGTTCAAGGTTAACATTCCAGAAATTCAAGGGTACAAACTAGAGCTGAGCCGATACTGATGTATCATAAAATATTTATGAGGAACTTTTCCATTCATCAAATGGACGTACCATCATTCTTTCAGTTATTAAATAAATATTCAATTTTTTACTTCTTTGACATTGATTTCCTTGCCATGACAGTTGTTTTTACACAAATTTTAGAAGTCTTAACTACACGTAAACTAGATGATGAATATTTGCTGTTTTATATCGGATTTTATAGCATTTTTTTTTACTATTTATGTAACAACAATATTTTTAGTCAAGAAATAAAGAACAAAATAGGTATTAACATTGTCTTTCCTTCGTTTTTTAGTCTGTGGTTAGATACAACAATACTCCATACGCATCGGAGAAATTAAGTACTAATTAATTAATTTATGTATTATTTACGAATAAACCTATAATTATATTAACGTATTAAATAGAAACACTTTTATTATTAAATTTCTGAGATACTTGGCTTAGACTGGCTCCCCAAATAGATTTCTAGATATGTGCCTAGTGATGTGATGAGTTAGTATGACTCGGTAACTAGCCTTTTGTTATTTTATACTGGAATTATACAAGTATCAGAAATCGCCACCCACAAACACGTACATTCAAATATATTCAATATAAAGGGTCTGTGCTATTCCAAAATCCTAATTAAATTACATTAAATGATATATATATTTTTGGCACATTTAATTTAAGGTGCGGAGTCTACATTTGCCATGTCACATACTCAAGGCTCTAAATACGAGGTTTGGCTGGAAAAAAACCCGGACTGCTGCTATGAAATCTTTTATTCGGCATTTTGTACAACAGGAACATTATCTCCTTCAAAGTACTCCCCTGCACGATCTGTACACCGCTCCATACGAATTTTCCATTGCTGGAAGCAGTGTTGCCAGTCATTTTCGGAGATCATGTTCATTACATCCGTCGCTTTTCTTTGCACTGCTTCTACTGTCTCAAATCTGGTTCCTTTTAGGGCGGACTTCACTCTGGGGAATAAAAAGAAGTCACAGGGAGCAAGGTCCGGCGAATACAGCGGATGTTCTAACACTGGGATGCCATATTTAGCCAAAAATGTCTTCACTGACAGGGCCGTATGGACAGGAGCATTGTCTTGGTGCAGAATCCATGACTTCCGTTGCCACAAATCAGGTCGTCGTCTTCTTACTCGCTCACGAAGGGTTTTCAGCACATTAATGTAATGATGTTGGTTTACAGTTTGACCCTCGGGTACCCAATGAACGTACACAATGCCTCGAATGTCGAAAAAGACTATCATCATGGCTTTGAATTTGGACTTGCTCATGCGAGCTTTCTTGTGACGTGGCGAACTCGGGGTCTTCCAATGCATTGATTGGCGCTTTGTGGCAGGGTCGTACGTGAAAAACCATGATTATCACAGGTTATCACTCTCTCTAAGAATGTAGGGTCTGTTTCAATGTTCTTCAAAGTGTCCGTACAAATGTTCACTCGAGCTTCCTTCTGTTCCAATGACAAGTTCCTTGGCACAAGTTTTGAACACACTTTACTCATGTTCAAATTCTCGTGTAAAATTCATCGAACACTTTCTTTGTCTATTCCTGTGATTTCAGCAACTGCTCTAATGGTCAATCAATGATCTTTTCAAATCACATCACTCACTTTTTGAATGTTTGTTTCCGTTTTCGACGTGCATGGTCGTCCTGAACGTGGGTTGTCTTGGATCATTTCCTGTCCTCCTTTAAACCATTTAAACCATTCAAACACTTGTGTGCGTGATAAACATTCATCCCCGTACACAGATTTTAATATGTCGTACACTTCTGTTACGGATTTCCCCAAATTGTAAAAGAACTTCATATTGACACGCTGTTCCATTTTAATACTCAGCATTTTTCCGACGGAGCACAGACGCATGTTCTGCTTTGTCCAAGTGCCACAGCAAAACTGAGAAGCCTGCACCCAGGGCAATTAGTCATTCTGTAGGCAGGGTATGGTAGTATAGAATCATGCATTGCTCAACCTTCGCGCATTCGTTGTTTGCCAATAGCAACATCAATCCAGTTTTTTTCTAGCCAAACCTCGTACATTTACAAACACAAGTCCCAAATGATAAGAAATATACTAATCTGCGAAAGATAGTTAATTGTAAAGAATATTTAAACTCGAATTTAACTAATCAAATGCAAGATATCTTACCATAATCCTCCACCTGTCAGATAGATTGTTCTGCAAAGGACATTAGCAAAGTAAATTCTGTTTTATGTTCAACACAGCTTTCCTTTCCTTCCTCGATAAAAATTAAAGTTGTCAAAAACTTGGGCAATTATAAATATGGAAAAATTCAATGGGATTTTGATTAACAAAAGTTGCAATATTTCATGTCTATGGAGACAAATTCATGCAGAATTCACGGTGAGTAGCCAATGCCTTCTGTGAACACCCCAGATATGAAGGAGATGCGGGTGAATGTATAAATTTCCAGCAGTTGAAGTTGCTGAGCAGATACTGGTCAATGATAGTTATTACTAGGATTGCTTACAGTTTCGAGAATGTCAGGCTACTGATATAATAAAAATTAAAAAAATTACCCATTCATGATCCGCAGTGTCACCTTGTGCCCCAACATTACTGAACAACTCCTCCATTTCTACGAGAACTGCAATTAAAAGAAGATAACTGTTAATAAAATATGGTTCATATTTTCAGAATTACTAAATGGTAGCAGCTTAATTTGTACAATTTCCCATTTTCATAAATGCCAGCAAAAAATATTTTCCACATTAAGAAAATAGAATCACATGTATATATCACAGCAACATGGGTTCAAGATATTATTTTAAAGCTGAGAGTCCTAAAATAATGTAACTATGAAAGCATGTGCTAGGTGAGTTTCACACGGCCAGTGTCTATTCCGCATGTCTCTGAAATCTTCAAACATTTTTGTGATGTAATGAAAAATACACAATAACTCACTTCACAGTAAAAGGGGGACCAAATTCAGAAATCCTTTTTGCACCCCACACACATGACCTAGATGGCAGAAGCAGTCCATAACTAAGACAAAAAAACAAATGGCTGGTAACAAGAAAAGAATCATATAAGTATAACAAAAGATAAAAAAAAACATTCTAAAGTATGCTAAGACATAAATAGAAATTGAACCATGTAAAAAATGCCTGTGTACCATGATTAATTGGAATTAAACAATTGGAACTTCAGCCTAATACTTTTTCATGTTCTGCCATAGAAGAGCAAAATCTTTCATAATTCCTTCATGTGCTTAACGTGTGTGTTACATAACCAGTTTGAAGAACCAAGACTGAATAAGATATTGATAACATGCACAATGTGAAGTGTATACAAGTGTGGGCAACGAAAAATGTAAAACTAACTTCATTTGGGCAATGATAAAATTAATATATGTACATGGGGGCTTGAGCCCACACAATGTTAATGATGCTGGGGCAGAGCCCCTCAAATAATTTTGCTTAAGAGGATCTAATGTATTATTTTGCTTCTCTTGTAAAGTTTACTCTGTATTGTGCCACATGAACTTCACTTTAAATACACATTTGAAATGTTCTAGACCATCAACTTTGGGGGGGGGGGGGGCAGAGACCGCTAAACCATCAACTTTGGGGGGGGGGGGCTATGACTGGAGACAGCAAAACACATGACTTATTACTATATACTAAGTATATAATTATGAGTATTGTTAACATTTTTACTAAAAAGAGTTTCAAAATAACGAGGTGATATGACAATTATACCAGTATGTTGTTTAGTGAATTCTGAACAATTTGAGGTCGTAAACACAACTTTTTGGCAATATTGATATGTACAATATTTGGTTGGGGCGTTACCCCCACACCCCCTATATGATTTCATGGCATGGTCTTAAGCACAGGGGAGCACTTTACCTTTTTTAAAATTATTTTTTTTTACGATATTTAGTTATTCTCAAAATCTCTTCCTCTCATCCAAAGAATAAGGGGAAAATAATTCTAAAGTCTTCGAGTTTATTTAACACTGGCTTGCAGTAAAGTACGCAAGGAAAGCTTATGAAAAGTGTGTATTGCGAAAGTGGGAACGGCTATGATCAAATGCGTTATTGCTAAAGCACGGCATGCTATGTGATTTTTTTATTATTGCAAAATTAAATTTAAAAAGTAAAATATTGTAGTAAGAACAAAAAAGTAAAACTATTTTCCTGCGATCTGTGTTAGCTTTTATGTAAATAACTAAATAAAACTGTTAAATATTGTAAATATTCCTTAGTTTTATGGGTACGTCAACACTAAGGTTATTTGTACCTGTCATATGTCCTTTCTTTACAAGTCTGTTGCGGACATTAACCCTCCATAACACACGCGTCGGCACTCTGCCGCCTTTTCTAAAATTTTAAATTATTCTCCTTATCAGTGCAAGAATGGTCTGGAAAGCACTAGGAAACTTATATACACTATTCCCATGAAAACACAGAGGCGTTCCAACCTTTTTTCTGTCGTTTTTCAGTTGTTTGCATGCCTCAAAAGTGACCGGTCCCCTTTAGGCGGCACTCAACAAGATTTTGACTCAGAATTTTGGAACAAATTGCTCCTTTCTAAGCCCATATAAGTTGTATGATTTCAATTAGTTTTGAAAAATATGTTGAACGTTTTTGAAAACTACGTTGAAAATTTTGTGAATGAGGAGTTCATTTTTTAGTTCCTTTATTATATGGCAAAATTTTAATTACACGTATTTTGGGAATAATATTTTGGTGCATTTGCTTCAAGAGTCTAAGCGTGTACTTCTGTGTCATTTCCTCTAATGTTTTTAGTTTATATAGTTTTAGTTTAGCTAATAAAAATGTCCGAAATGGACTGTTTGCGTTTATATATATATCGTCTGATTTCCAGTAAGCACTAGGGTAATTCAACATCAATTTGCATCAATAGTTCATCTAAATAAAGTTGGTTTTGATAGGGTGGCACTGAGTGTCGTGCATGGGACATTTGTGCTACTATGAAGGCATGGATGACGGAGGGTTAAAACACACCCATGCACTCACCGGGACTCGAACCCGAGACCTCCGGATCAAAGCGAGTTGAGTCGACCACCCAACACGCTCGGCTACCGAGGCCGGCATAAAACTGTTAGGTTGGCCTCTTAATGCTACTTTTCAATAAAAATGCTAATTGTTATCTAAAAAAACAAAAACAAATGAGCAGACACAAAACACACAAAAAGACATTTTCTAAACGTTTTTCATGTTACATTTAATTTGCATGAGGAATAAAATAGCTGCTAAAAAACTGCTATACGATTACGTAATTTTTATTATTAAAAAAGGGAGTGAGTGAGTCATTCATTCATTTATTTCAGTGATCAGAGCCCTACACCAATAATTTTGACAAGTCGGTGCCCCTGTATATGTATAAATTAGGGATGGGCCGATACTGATAAAAGTACAGATATAAAATTTGCCGATACCGATAACCGATATTCTACTGATCCGATATAAAGTTACAAATGGTCCTTGAACATGAAATGTTCGTTGATCTCCATAATAAATGTGTGTTTTGAGGTGACAGCAGTGCAAAAGAAGTTGAATATTTAGACAATTACTTTTTTAGAAAGTAGGGCATCGAGATTATCCATAAAAATTACAACAAAATGGCAGAATTTTGCACTAAATTATAAGATATTTATCGATATATAGGATCTGTAAAATAATCGGTAATTTCACCGATAAACCAATATGCCTATATCAGCCGATACTGATAAGACTACTGCTTAATCAGTCCCATCCCTAATATAAATGTATAATCTGTGCGAGTCAGGAACGTTGGGAAAGTTTTTTTTTATTCCTGTCTAGATTGTTTCTAAGGCTACATAAAGGTTGCTGAGACTGGAAACATGCATATATTCCATAACAAAGATTTCTGTAGTAGGTAACATGAAATCATTCATTTTCTAAAATTTTGTCATGGTACAGTCATTTTTTCATGGTCCAATTTATATTTATTTTGATTTGCTTTATTTTACTTTGCTTTTGTGCCACTTTTGGCTAATTGCAAAGATGGGGATGAGTGATGATATGATGAAATTGATAAATGGACACACTCAAATATCCATGCTGCTCAGTCCAGGATTTGAACCTGGGACTCCTGGTGTCATAGCACGATGTGCTAACAACTCTGTCACGGGGGCCAGCTAAGAGCATTGAGAGTACTGGCAAATATTCATTCGTTTGACCCTTGTTTGAACAAGAGTTTGGTTGCCAGAAAATATTTTTGGTTATTCCAAACTATTTCCGTTGTGAAGAGTTAACAGTATTTTCTGTTGAAAGTTGGTTTTCTAAAAGGGGCCCTGAAGAAAATCAAAGGGTGCATAAGGGACCCCTGGGTCCCCCATGTTCTCGATCATGATGTGATCACAACCATGTGGACAAGACCAGAAAAATTCACCCACATCAAGAATCGAACCAGTCAAGACAGCCTGCAGACTTCTCTCTTTACATTTTTAATAAAAGTAATACCCCTAAGCAGTAGTATCCCCATTTTTTTCTATTTTCTCAAGTTTCACACACATCAATTTTCTCTGTATTCTCATTGGGACAAACATCCATGTCCGAACCAGGATTCGAACCCAGGACCCCTGGCATTGCATGCAGTGTTCTGTGCTAACCATTCTGCCATGGAAGTCAACTAGACCACCACAGCTCTCAAGTATTAGTATAGTATTGCAATGCAACCCTGGAAACTGATCACAGATCTATTAACTTTTACGCCATCCACGAAGAGTAGAATCAAACTGTTGGCCAAATATTTTAGAACATAGTATATTAAATACGGAGAAACTAGTACTCACTTTTATCCAACGAGGGTGGTGGCAGTGGCCACTGAAATTAATCGATAAAGAAAAATCAGCTTTGCGGATAAAAGTGAGTACTAGTTTCTCCGTATTTATATACTACCACGTCTCTCTTTTCCCAATTATGAAAAGTATTTTAGTTAGTTTAATCATTTGTCCCACACTGTGGCTGTGTGGTCTCACTGGGTAACAATTAAAATGTTTCTCATTGTATTTTAATTGTTTCTGAATCAGTTTTTCACACTGATTTCAAATATGTAATTACTTCTTTGTCGAATATGGACCAATTCAAAGTTATAATGATTTTCTTATATTTTGTATCGTTTCAGACTAAATCAATAGGCATGGTTTCCAGAGGTAGTTGTAAAAACTCGCCCGATTCCTTCCGTTATTGCTCCCAAGCAGAAGAAGCATTGCATAACACCTGGCACCAATATTAAAATATCTTTATATATTAATAAAAATATATATAAATCCTAAATTACTTACGACCAGTATACTGGCACCAAGTATTACACAGCGTATAATGCTTACTTTGGAGTGCCGATGGGTGACAAATCATGGACTCCTCATGTCATCTGTAGTTACTGTAAATCAACTTTGGAAGGATGGCTATGCGGATGTTGGAAAAGCATGCCTTTTGCAGTTCCCAGAATTTGGAGAGAGCCAACGAACCACCATGACAATTGCTACTTTGTGTGGTCGATTTGTCATCATTGAAGTATTGAAAACATCGAAGTAGAATCCAGTACCCAGATATCCCATCGTCAATTGCATCTGTCCCACATGGGCCAGATTTGCCTATTCTGGAACCACTTGCCTCTTACACAGAAGACTCAGCATCACCAACAGTGACCCTGACAGTGACTATGATGATTCCAGCAAGAAATCTCATTTTCCAACTCAAGAGGAACTCTATTACCTGATGGAACAATTTTAAAAAAATATTTTTTTCTGTCCAGTTACTTTACCATGTTGTTACTTGAAAACAGTCATTATTTTAATTTTAGTGGCTGTAGGTTTCGAGTGGCAGCCATATTTGTTTTCAAAGATCCGCCATTTGGTGGTCGTAAGGGGTTACCGAATCTGAAATATCTCAGCCCCTAATTATCCTATCGATGTGGAACAAAAACAAAAATGATCAGCAAACTGTAAGCTACAAGACTGTGTATTAGCCACTGTTATATATGAATTATGAAAGGGTGAAATTTACGTTTGAAAAAGTAGGTCATTGACGCTAAAAGTCCTGATTTTAGCAGATAATATTTGCAAGAAGGGAAATGGTCACGAAGTTTGCAACAGTTCTTTAATTCAAAGACATTTTTTGCAATTATATTTTATTATTTCATTTTGAGCATAATCTGAAAAGAATGAAGAAAATTCTGTTGTGCTACTCTATTCAATGTTGATGTTATTTTGTTTGTTATTTGTTACTATAGTGACTGTAGAAATTGGTTAATATACTAATGTGTTAATTAACATTTGAAAAGTTATTTTTAATTAAAATATTGCAACTAACTGCTCCACACTGGGGACAGTTGCAATAAATTGGCGACCTAGAGCCAGGATTCGAAAATTGTGAGTTGATAAGAACTGAACTGATAATGCAATAATGAAGAAAAGAGAAGTGCCTTACGTCCTTCGAAGTAGCATGTGTCTTCAACTGGATCTCAGTGATGTTGCTGAAGTAAGCAACGAAGAGGATAATTCTGGTAAGCAAATGGAGGATTTACTCTGTTGCAAGGACAGATTTTCTGACACTCGCATGATTAAATGCACGTCATGCAAGAAATGGGAACATGTAAATTGGAGAGGTCTTACAGTTATTCACTGGGTAAAATATTCAGCTCTATGAAAGAAGACTATTACTGTAAGACATGCAATCCAGAATTCAATCCATTCACTCTAAAATCATACTTGGATACGGTGAATCCCAATATTGACCAAATTTTATCTGCTTTTCACTTGAGTTTGGCCCAACATGAGAATAGGTTGCAAGACAAGTTGCTCCAGAATACCGAAATGCTGGAGAATAGGTTACTTCAGAACATTGAAGCTTTGGAGAATAGGTTACAAGATAGACTTGATCAGAACACTGAAGCTTTGGAGAATAGGTTACAAGATAGACTTGATCAGAACACTGAAATGCTGCGTGATAGTTTACAAACAAACTGTGAAGTTTGGGGCACAAAATTGGTTAGGTTGGAGCAAAGTACTGAAAAACTGAACGAAGGGCTCCCACAATTAGAAAATAAGTTGCAGCAAGTTTCTGATTCTTGTCAATCAGCTAATAGGTTACTAAATGAACGTATAAATGATGAAGTAACTTTATTAAATTCGAAAGTCAGTGATCTTGAATCAAAACTAGACCATCATGATGATGTGTTAAAACAACACTTATCAAACCAGTTGTGCCAATATGAAACTTCTATAAGTACACTACAAACAAATATGAATACTAAGCAGGTAAAGTTGCAAGAATTTGATTCTATGCTTAAGGATTTAAATGAGAAATGCATTAACTTAGAGCAAAGCGATGTTATTTGTACTAGTATGGTTAGAGACGTTTTACAACCAGATAAAAAATTAAGTAATGTTGATGCACTTACTAATGAACATAGGCACATAGCATGCCAAACTGATACAAGATTAAATTCTAAAATAAAGCATGTTGTTTTTAGTGAACGCAATAAATGCGAAACATTTCATACAGGTTCTTCTGGCTATGATACATCTGATGCTGAAGTGAATTCTGCAAAGGAGAATGTAACCAAATTGTGCAAGGGCAAATCTGCTCACAATAAAAGTAGAAATAAATTTGGTGAAGCTTCCACTTCACAGGGCAAGAATACATATGCATTGCGGCATTGTGTTTTAGATAATACTGAATTTACTAATAGCAATCCTACTAGTGACAAAATCCATTGTCATGTTCATTAAATAACCATTCATGTCTTTCTTCCTTGAACAGCTCTTTACTGTATGATAACAAGCATGTACATACTTGTGATATTGAAAATAATGCACCTAGTTCTTTATGTGCTACAGACACATCAAAGCAAATTTGTTCTACATCTAACAGAAATTCCATACCTTCTAGAACTTATGTTGCTTGTGATAATAAAGACAATTTCACAGGTCTTGAAACTTCAGTATGTGGTTGCCAACGTCAAAGTACATGTCATTCCTTGATCAGTTTCCTGATGACTTACATGTAAATCATAGTCCTTGTACTAGAACAAACTGTACTTATAACCCGATGAGGCTGAATAATGATTCTACATGGAATTCTTATAATCAGTCTGATAAATGCTCTAATAGATTTACACGAGTTAGTGAACTCAGTCAATTGCAACGTTTTGGAGGAGATGTTTCAAAACAGTCTGCTAGAGAATTTATCAAACAACTAACTACAATGTTTAACTTAATTGGTGTTCCTTCCAAGTATAAATTATGTATAATTCGTAAGTGTTTTTATAATGTAGGCGCTTACTGGTTCAACAGTGAAAAGAAGAATTTCACTTCTTATGAGGACTTTGTACAGAAATTTCTAGACCAATTTGCTTCTAATGAATTATTAGAAAGTCAGTTCACATTGTTACGATCTAGAAAATACAACCCAGCTTCAGGTTTATCATTGGAAGCATATGCTTTAAAAACGTACTCTGCTTATTGTAACCTTGTGGAAACTCCAAACAAAGTTGATGTAATACGAATGATTTTGAAACAGCTACCTGAGTCAATTTCAAAGAATGTGGGCTGTCATAACATTATAGACCTTAAGCAACTGATGCAGAAATTAAGGACTATTGATTTGTATTTGAGTGATAAGAATAAAAGTTTATCCCGGTGATAATACAGATTCTGATGACAGGGCTAATAAGAAGAGAAGTTTTGACAGACCAAAATACTTCGTCAGGCAAGTAAATGTTGAGAGAAATTCTTATGATTCTACAACACAGACTGAAAATGCAGGAATCAATGTAAATAATTGCCCATCTCCCAGAAGATTTGAATGCAATCCCTCAAGAAGGCAGTTTGTAAGGTCTGAAAGAACTAATAATAACGTGAATAATTCTAACTTCAGACGTGAAGATTATCCATCCAGATCTAATAATAATGGAAGTGCTGGTGTTAGAAGAAATGCAAATGTTGATGAACAATCATCTTATATTAGTGGTCAGTATACACTTAATTGTAATACTAATCAGAATAGCGACAGTGTTTGTAATAATTCTCGTAATTCGATAAATTACTCGGATGCTAGAACGGATAATCCTGTTTCATCTGAAAGGTTAGATGTGTTTATTTGAACAGTGAGTTGATCATCGCTGTTACAAGAAAGCTCATTGTTTCTTATTATCGTGTGTAAAACACCATGAATTTATTGTATTTGATCTGTTTATTTATGTTCTGTTGATCATCATATTGTCTTTTATGGAAGAACTTATGTTTGGCTTCTCCTCTCACAAGCCATGTCTTTTATTCGTCTGACATTTCAATAAAAGCGGAAAACGACAAGATGAAAATATACAAAGTGTCTCGCTGGAAGAACTATAAGAAGGAATATATGTAATGTAGGATAAAATGAATGTAATATGGTATACCATTATAATGAAGGACTTCATTTGCACATATAGCTTCAAAGGGAAGAAGTGCACTCGTGAAGAATATAACCCTTTAAATGGATATAAGATGGTTATGAAATAGAAATAGTAATAGTAATGACATTGCAGTAAAGAAGAAATCTACTGAAGATGGCTGTAAAGAAGATGTGAAAAGAATGAGATTGCTGCCAAAGAAGTAGCAGAAGAAGAAGTGATGATGATACATTGAAGATGTTACGTTTGAAAAATATACGTATTTCTACATCAAAGTATGATGTCAACGTTTTCAACCGGAGGAGGAGGCTATTGCAACAGTTCTTTAATTCAAAGACATTTTTTGCAATTATATTTTATTATTTCGTTTTGAGCATAATCTGAAAAGAATGAAGAAAATTCTGTTGCGCTACTCTATTCAATGTTGATGTTATTTTGTTTGTTATTTGTTACTATAGTGACTGTAGAAATGGGTTAATATACTAATGTGTTAATTAACATTTGAAAAGTTATTTTTATTTAAAATATTGCAACTAACTGCTCCACACTGGGGACAGTTGCAAGTTGAGCTTTACTGGATAAAGAGCTCTGAATTAGATGTGCTCATTCACCAAGTTTCAACCCTTAGACATGCTCCCCTTTTTTCTAGAAATGATTAAAAAGTTAGAAAAGTGAAAAAAGGGAGACCTGATAAAAATATACAATCCCTCCCTATAGCAGAGTTTGGTATGAATATATTATGTACCAAAAATTAGGATTTTCAGATTTCATTATAAGTACCTTTCATATTAACACAAAGTTATACCTACAAATAAGCATATGCAGAAGTACGGATAAATGAGAGTTTACTGTATACACATCATAAATCAATTGACAGTGGAGGAATAACGCACAAAGGGGTTTATTGTCAGATCAGACAGATGCTGCAATCCAGAGTTGGAAAACAAAATGACACCTGTAGAAAAAAGTGTCTGGGAAGAATTTTCTGATGTTGTGCATAACTTACTAGGTAACAACAGGAGCCCACATTACAGTGAACTGATCCAGAATTTACTGGATACATTTCATACCTTAGGTTGCCGAATGTCAATAAAGTTGCATTACCTGCACTCACATTTGGATTTTTTTAGACCAAATTTGGGCGATGTGAGTGAAGAACATGGAGAACGATTCCATCAAGATATGCAGAACATGGAATCGCGGTATCAAGGCAGATGGGACACAGCCATGATGGGGAACTACGTGTGGGGCTTGGTGAGGGATAGTCCCCAGCAACACAAAAGGAAAATATGATCACATCTGCATTTCTAACATACTAAGATACTTGATTGCCAAGTCAGTGTTGTGGTAACTATTCGTATATTATATTCTGTCAGACAATATCCAAATTACATAGATCGATCATTGTTATTACGTTATTGGACAATTTTCTTTGTGATACTATATACACTTAATATACAGTGCGTCCATTTCGATCTGCAGCCGAGAGATCGGGAGAAACATGGCGGGCGGCGCTGACGGAGATGCCGACATTTGAGGCCTGTAATGCCCGCTTATTTTTGTGGACATCTTGCAAAACGAGCACTAACCTGTGTTATAACATGCAAAAGCTCTTCTGTAATTCTTCCAAGTTCCACCCTTATATACACAAATAAATACGCTTTAGAAATTATATTAAGAGCCACAGATAATACTCTGTAAAACATTTTAATCATAGTTTTGACCAGTAACGTCCTGCTTAAGTTTATATCCTTGAAAGAGTTTTGTGTCGATGGGGATCGTTTGGAGGTTTCGAATGTGCAACACTGTATCAAGATTACACTGCAGATGAACCGTTAAAAGCTAATGGTGTTCGTGAGCTTCCTTGCAATCCGAAATCTCCTAGCTCAAGTTTTTTGTTCCTTCGCGACTACAGAGCTGTGAATATAGTGGCAGGCAGATGTAAACCAAGAGCGTGTTAATTTCGTACAGTGCGTAAGAGTGTTATTCTTGGTTACTTGCCGTTACTTGTTTGTGTTATTGCAGTGTGTATGTGTGTTGTGTCAGTCAGACGATTGGAATGCCAGCCGCAAGGTTCACGTTAGAACAAAGAATTTTTATGTATGACACTTACGTGAAAAGAGACTCGTGTCGAGACGTATGTAGGCAATTAGTACAGAAATTCCCAGGCGTTTCACCTCCACATAGAGATACGGTTAGACATCTTGTCCTTAAATTACGAGAAACTGGATCGTTAAATTTTAAAACACCTAAGCAAAAACGACGGATTCTAACCGAAGCAAAACTCGATGAAATTGGTGCAGCGTTAGAACGTTCTCCAAACAAACCTCTACGCCGTGTTTCACAGGAGATGAGCGTGTCAAAATCATCAGCACATACAGCCACTAAGCTACTAAAATTAAAACTGTACAGAGTTTCTATAGTGCAAGAATTACGGCCCCCTGACAACGTAAGTAGAGTAAATTTCTGTAATTGGGTTTTGCAGAATATTGTAGATGGTATTGTTGATCCACAGTTAATAATTTTTTCGGATGAGGCATGGTTTCACTTGCGTGGTCATGTTTGTTCACAGAACAATAGATACTGGAGCACTGAAAATCCCCGAATAATACACGAAGTTCCGTTACACGATGCAAAAATTGGTGTGTGGTGTGCTGTAAGTGCCAAAAGAATAATAGGGCCTATATTTTTTGAAGACACAATAAATTTAGAGAGGTACCGCACACAAATGCTCGCGCCGTTTTTTCAGTTGTTATCAGATAATGAGAGACAATATGGGTATTTTCAACAAGATTCGGCCACAGCCCATACCGCCGCTGATTCTTTGGACGCTATAAGGGAGGTGTTTGATGACAGAATAATTTCAAGAGGTTTATGGCCTTCACGTTCGCCAGATCTTACCGTATGTGACTATTATTTGTGGGGAAGCTTGAAAAATAGAGTCTACCGAAATAACCCTCATAGCATCGACGAACTAAAAGACAATATAAGGGCAGAACTAGGAAGAATTACGGAAGAAGAACTTTTGCGTGTGAATCAAAATTTCATCAAACGATGCCAGGAATGTGTGAATGTAGGTGGACATCACTTTGAACAACTCTTATAACACAGGTTAGTGCTAGTTTTGCAATATTTATATAAATGTCTGCATATGTCCATAAAAATATGCAGGCATTACAGGCCGCAAATGTCGGCACCTCCGTCAGCACCGCCCGCCACGTTTCTCCCGATCTCTCGGCTGCAGATCGAAATGGATGCACGGTATATGCAAATTACTCAAACATATTTGGTTAATTTTTCATATAACTATCAGTGGGTGTGAATTATATAGGAAACATAAAAAAACTTTGGAGAAACAACAAGTTGATGAAAATTTGTTGCCCAGTATGTCTAAGGCATTATGCTTTGGGCTCTGGCTAGGGGACACATGCAGGTTCGAGTCTCCTGGGAGAAACGTAACAGCTTTTCTTCTGAGATTTCAGATTGTGTATGAGACTGGTGAACACTCACCATCATAATTGAATTTGTGTTTTAAGTCCACTTTGTGCACAGTAAGGCTAATCGGGACTGGACCTACAGTTTAAAGTGGAATCCGAACCACTATGTGCCTCAACCGGGTATCGAACCCGGGACCCCTTGATTACAAGGCAACGACACTACCGCTGCACCATCATAATTAAATTGGGGAGCTACGAATAAGTAGCGTAGCCTGGTCATGAAAACCTACGATGACTGAGGGTTCATCGCGCTGACCACACATCACCCCATAACTGATTGGATATCTCCCACCTCAGAGTAGGATCAGATGGGAGTGCGACTAGCAGTCGGTAGGTAGGCCTGGGCCCTCAATGGTCTGTTGCACCACGGGTTATTTTTTTTTTTAGTTTAATGATTTCAAAGGTGTGAGGTGAGACCTTGATTGTCAATTCTTAACTATGTTGACGGAAAATATTAAATAGTTTTTGATTCAGTGAACTAAAACAATACATATTAAATGTCCCAATAAATTAATACCAGGAAACAATGTATTTCATCTTAAATATATATATATATATATATATATATATATATATATATATATATATATATATATATATATATATATATATATAAACATAACCTGAAGAAACTGAAAAACCCAGGCAAAATGCCAACCCTGATTAGTGGCTAGCCCTTATTTTCCATCTTTCCCACCTTTTTGACAGTCTTTCTAAAAAAAATACTAGGCCAAGGGGCAGGGGGGAGGTGTTACGACCCCTGCCAACACCCACTTGGGCACGCAACTACCTTATGTTCATCACGATCCTCATCGATATCAATCTTTGTGCCATAGCCCCACCACACCAAAAAGACCTGTCTAGAACATTGGGGTATGCAAGGAGTTTTTTTCAAGCAAAGTAGACACCAGAAGCCTGTCGGGACTGCAAAGTCCCAGATGATGTTATGCTTATGAAACAACTTTCCGATCATATATGGCCAAAATTATTTTATAACCATATTTATATGAGCTAAGAAGAAGATATAAAAAAATCTGGGGTACTTAGTTATTCTAACACCAAATTTTCATAAATCTAAGACCACTGCACTTTTATGTGGTCAATATGGCTGTATTACTGACGCTCAAGTCTTAAGAAATTGTTTACTGCTCCCTTGCATATACTCCAGCAGTGCCTGCCATTTGTTGAGAGTATTTATCACTACAATTTACAGGGACGCATAAGTTCTGCTGGGTCGGAAACCAACTAACTGTATTGTGTGGCAAGCGTGCGCATGATGTGGGACTTTTTAAACTGGACATGCACATGAGCAATGACCTGCCGTGGCATGTTACACGGATGTGTGCATTCTTTAGTTGTTGGCGTGTGTAAACTCATGTTGCTTTGCATTTATCTTCATGAAGGCAGCAAAAACTTTTTTTGTGCACACTATGGAGTTGGGAAAATAACACAAAGTGTTTTAATATGGAAAGCTGCTGCTAATATGTCATGTGACATAAATGTGAAGGAATAATACATTCCTAAATGCTTTCATTCTTAGGTTAGGAATGTCAGGATTAGGACTGAGTATTTAAATTACTTCCATCAATACTTCCAACACCAGATCATGTGATTTCTGGTCTTCAACACTTTCTGCTATTCTCACCACCTGGTGAAAGTTGTCGTGGCGAAGAAAAAATAAATGCATAGAACCAGGGTGGTTGCAGTGGTATACCATGCACAACATTTCAGTCTCCTATATTTTGTAATAAACTGTAAGTTAGATATAGAACATTTCAGTCTGCTATGTTTGAAATGTCAAAGTAATACAGCTGAAAGTATATTAAATAAATTGAAAACTCCATAGTTATTCCTACTATACACATATTTCTGGTCAGGTACTTTTTCAAAAGAATTCACTTTGCAACAAAAATGTCTATCAGTCATATTACACTCCAAGTACTGTATATGTATCATATAATTCGAATTTTGTCCATTACTGGGGGCCATCGACCCACTGTACCCCCTCGAGAATTACGTGGACTTTTTTTTAATCAACAGATTTCAATGTTTTACGTAACATAAAAGTGGTTTCAGCATTAGGAAACCACAAATAATGGAGATATTTGATCGCGAAGTATAACCCGCATAAGCACAAGAAACTCCTATTCCAGACTACTATCGTTCATTTCTCCCGTAAAATATTCCCAAACAGCAGCAAAACTAACACTCCTGGCGTATCCTGACATTACTATGACTCCAAATTTTAACTATGTTTGCCTAACCTAACCGTGCATGGTTCATGGGGCTATCTGTGAATGGTTTGTGGGGCTACCCATGCATGATGTCAACGCCAAATTTTAACTGCAGATTCGTGATTACGAGGCCTAAATTACTGACTATGCAAAAAATGAAAGAAATTGGGGAACTGTCCGGTATTGTAAAATCATGACACAATCATTTCCAATACCAACGAGAATATATAATTTTAAAAAGTACTAACCTTAAAACAATGCACTTTCTGCTATGTGGTTGCCTGGCCGAAGAGTGCCACAATACTGAAGATATCGATATGCTCCCCAACATGCATTTTCAATGAATAGCACTTCCCACACTAAAAACGCATGCCCACCTTGCAAACAAAGGTAACAGTTCCGTATATCGGAGACACATTTCTTCATTTTCACAAAAGAAACTACAGCATGAGTTTAGAATACCGGACCACTCTCCAATTTCTATAAAATTTCGCCTACTTACTAATTTTGGTGTCCTGATGACGTATCTGTAGTTCATTGTCACACGAAATTTGAACCTTCCTTAAAGTAATGAGCACTGTTTGGACTCGAAAAATGTTTTTGATGTTGAAAAAAACAACTTGAAAAAGGTACCAGTTAGATATAGTGAAAACACATTTAACTCTTTTATTTCCGAATTATTTACATTTGTAATTACCTTATATGCATAGCGGAACATTTTGCAACTTGGGATTATGTTTTTTTTACTGAAAAAAGCGTAATTTTTCACATTACAAATATTTATTGGTCGTTGCTAATTCGCTTTCCTTACACACAATATGGCGGGCACATCTTGACTCACGTTGTCTATCGTCAGCTGATATGTAGTTTCCAAACTTATGAACAGAAAAATGCCACACAAACTATTCACAAAAGGTTTTTCAGCAAAAATTGATCCACAAACCATTCAGTTCACTTGTTAGGCAAACATAGAAAATAAAATTGGGAAAAAAAGACCGCTCACACGTCATCTTGTAAAACTACAGCGTGGTTGCTACACTAACACTTATTAACCGAAAAATGATGGTTTTTAGGCTAACATTGATCCACAAACTATTCACGGAAGGTTAGGTTAGGTTCAGTTATGTTAGGCAAACATAGAAAATTAAACTGAAAATAAAACCACTCGCACGTCATCTGGTAAAACTACCGCGTGGTTGCTACAATGACAGGGGGTTACATATTCGAACGTATGGAACATTTGATTCATGTAATCGACGGTAATGGTAGAACGAGCTATCGTGCAACAAAGATACATTAATGTCGAAAATGACATATACCGGCCGAATAAGTTGCACGAATGGAAATAACACTATTCCCAGCTCCCAAAAGTCCACAGGAACTCAATTCTGTAAGTACTTTCCCATCATTTCTCCTGTAAATTTGATTAAATGTGTTTTCACTATATCTAACTGTTACCCTTGAAAATTACCTTACGCACTTCTCATGGACAAGATACTCTCCATCGACAAGCGACAGTAAATATCATAGAAGCGTGGGAATGAATGTAGAAGTAAATCGGAACCTTAGTAGAATGCATTTAGGGACTTTGGAACGAGTTTACAATACCGGACCACTCTCAAATTTCTATGAAATTTCACCTACTCACTTGTGAACTTCTAATCACGAATCTGCATGAATAATTGGCGGTTGAGTATAGAAATAGAGAAAAAAAGAAACTAAATAAACTATGTTTTCTTAATGTAAAGTAATCTTAGCATAAGAACAGTAGCTCCACGGAACACACAAATTTCCCCGAATGGGTGTCACTTATCGCACAACACTTTAGCAACATAGTGTTCTGACATCATGGAAGAGTGCCTTTTCATGTTAGGCAAGACAAGGTATTAGCCAAAATATTAATTTTTCTTTGTAGTTATGCTAATGGAACCTAACCTAACCTCGTAGGCATTCCTCGTCTGACGTCAATATTCAAGGTAGCAAGATTGTTGTGCATAAAGGAAGACCATTAACGAATTGTGAAAGAAAGATGGTTCCGAATTGCTGTGTATGGACAATGACAGTGTTAAATCGCAAGGTTATTTTAAAAGTTCTACACGTAAATGTACAATTTTAACAAGTGACCGCGAAATATGAACTACAGATGCGTCATCAGGACACCGAAATTAGTAAGTAGGCGAAATTATATAAAAATTGGAAAGTGGTCCGGTATTGTAAACTCATGCCGGGACTCTATGTTAATGCTAAGGGAACCTAACCACGAAAGCATATATTGAACAAAACCTTAAGTAATGGCTAAAACTCCGCAGTATGTGTTAACAGACGTACATCGAAATCGAACCATGTAAAAAATTGCATTCGTAGCATGATAAAATCGCAATAAAACAAAAGGAACTTGGGCCGACAATTTTCTTACTGCTCGTTCCGATACGGGTCACGACATTGCACTTAAACAACTTCCGACTTTCATATCAATTTTACTGATATCCCAATCTGTGCAATTTATGGGTAAATTTTCCTGGCAAAACTACGTAGAAGAATAGTTTCACGAGTTTCAAAAATAACAAGTCTGCAGTTGATATTCCTATTATCACGTGGGTTACACGCTAGGCTTAAACAGGGTTTTTCTAATATACACTGTTATAGCTTTAAAACATTCGAGCAAATCGTTACATGCACTTATATCCACAAGGAAACCTTGAAAAAATATACCTAATTGATACAGATGCCTAAAAGAAACATGAAAGAGTCATTGCATATAAAGTATGAAGTATTTCGTATTCCATCGTGTCTCTTCAAATTTTGTAGCCTTCATGGAAACCATCGTGTTCGTTGCGAGATTAATCAGACTACCATTGCCAAATAATTTGACAACTACCAGTCAGGGTAAAGATTAAAATACATAAATGGGAAAAAATAATATTAATAACTACCATTTACCAAAATGTGTACTTTTGTAGGTTTGTTCTAATGAAATTATGCTTTGTTTTGATCATCGATTCACAAATAGCAAACGCGCTTCCGCAGTAACTTGTTCAACCTTCTTCTTCTTCTTCTTCTCCCTTTTTCTGGCCCCCACCGCCTTTGCAGTCTCCGGCCAAAGTTGCTTTTAGTGTTGATATCATTCCTATGATTAAAGTAGCAAATGTTCAAAGTGATGACCGTTCTCTTCGATGCATTTCAAAACGCAGTGTCTGAAGCTCCACACTGTCCCAAAATGTCAGGAGTGATAGAGGCACAAGCATCAATAATTCGTTGCCGCATGTTTTCTGGCGTTGTTGGAACTTCGTGGTAGCACCTTTCTTTAAGTAGTCCACAAAGGCAGAAATCAGGCGATGTGAGATCGGCTGAACGAGCTGGCCAAGAAACGGGTCCTCCACGTCCTATCCATCGACCAGGAAACTTTGTGTCCAACATGGCTCGAGCCTGAATAGAGTAGTGAGCTGGACAACCATCGATACCGCATGTGGCAGCGCTGGTGTAGTGGCATTCTTCTAACAGCCCTGGCAGAATATTTACCAAAAACTCTGTGTACTTTCGTCCATTTAATGTGCCTTCAATGAAATATGATCCAATCAATCGGCTTCCAATTATTCCACACCAAACATTTACACTCCAAGGTCTTTGGTGTTCAACTTCTCGAATCCAATGCGGATTTTCAACAGACCAATAATGCATATTGTGTCTGTTGATATGACCATGGTTGGTGAATGACGATTCGTCAGAGAATAACACCGATGAAAAGAATTGTTCATTCATTTGCATCGGTTGCAGCGCCCAATTGCACAAATTCAAACGATTTTGAAAGCCTTCGCCATGAAGTTCCTGGTGCAAAGACATACGGTACGGATGGAACTTGAAACTTCTCAGAATTCGCAGAGTACTGGGTTTGGAAATCCAGGAACCTAGGGATATTTGCCTTGTGCTGATGTGGGAATTGTAAGCAACAGCATTAATTACGGCCTCTTCATTTCTAACAGTTTTCATCCTGGTCTTAGATTTTGGATGAATAGTGGCAGTTTCTGTGAATTGTTTCACTATGCGGTAGAAGGTTGCAATGCCCGGAGTATCTCGGTCCTCGAGTCTTCGAATTGAAACCAAAGAGTTGAAACAAATTAATATTATTTATTGTTACACAAAAACATAAGGGCCTCCCCCATGGCGCAGTGGTAGCGTCATTGCCTTGTAATCAAGGGGTCCCGGGTTCGATACCCGGTGGAGGCACAAGTGGTTCGGATCCCACTTTAAACTGTAGGTCCAGTCCCGATTAGCCTTAGTGAAGAAATAACGTAAGAAAATCGGATAGTTTTTCACGAAACATGTTAACAATTTACTACAGGAAAGTCGATATAGTTAGTCTTTTCACTGATATACGATAGAAATCAGTATTTGTTTCCTAACTGCTGTCACAGTAACAAACAAGACCATTCTGCGATCAGTTTTCACCACGTAAGCGCTAAAAGCGCCTATGTTACGAACAGTTACGGCACCAGCCTAAAATAAGTAAGGGGGGAGGCTACAGATTTCGAAGTCAAATTCTCGGGGATCTAACTAATATTGGCTAAAACGTAATAGTTTACTTCTGTGTAATTTTACCATAGCATCTCAACATACCAGTCAAACACTGAGATGCTATGTTGCATGCTATATTAGATGTGCTTCAAAGATTGATTCTCCTGCACGGAATCACGTTTGGCCACTATGGGGATTCTGCAAAAATTGTTTTCTAACCTTAAAAAAATATAATTATTTAACAGGACTGCGAGTAATAAAGTTGCCCAAGCGTGCTGATCTTCGCACCTTATTGCAATGATTACTTGATTGGATTTGTATTAAGGTTCATTATATTCACATGGCTAATCAGGACGAGAGCTACAGCTTCTAGTGGAATTTAATTATTTTTGAAGTACACTTTATGCACAGATAGGTTAATCGGGACTGGGACTACAGTTTAAAGTGGAATCCGAACCACTTAATGAAATGTTACCTCCACCAGGGATCGTACCTAGGATCCCTTGATATCAACGCAGCAATTTTATTGCTAAGACTATAGGGGCTGGGAGCCCAAATTTAATCTTTCCAATGCATAGCATTTAGGAATTAGGTAGTTTGTGTACTCTTTGATTCTTCAACTTCGTATTTCTCCTTCTCGAATATTTGCAGCGATAAGGATAGGAAGGCTTTGTGTTGCTGGAGTCATAAACCTTCGGGTTTAAGAATGCTGGAGAGTTAGTTAAGAATAGATATAACATTGAGACCAATAAGAGAACTTCGCTAACACTCAATTGTCAGTACTCCAATGAGAAACTGCCGGACCCTGTGGCCTAGTGGTTAGCACATCGCGCTGCAACGCCAAGGGTCCTGGGTTCGAATCCCGCTCGGGCTTGGTTGTTTGTGAATGTCCTTTCATCAATTTCATCATTTCATCACTCATTCCCATCTTCGCAAATTAGCCAAGAGTCACAAGATTCGAAGGAAAATAAGCTAAATCAACCAATCATTCAATCAAATCCAATGAGAAACTAACAAACAGATATTGAACGTTTTTCACACCTGTTAGACCTATTCCGAAATATAGTGATACGATTTACAGAGGAGCCGGCCCCGTGGTGCAGGGGTTAGCACATCGTGATATGATGTCAGGGGTCCCAGGTTCGAATCCCGGCCTGGGCATGGATGTTTGTGAGTGTCCATTCATCAATTTCAACTCATCCCCATCTTCGCAAATTAGCAAAAAGTGGTACAAAAGCGAAGTAAAATAAAGCAAATCATTCAATCAATCAACTATTTACATAGGCTAATAATTACACCGCTCTGCAATTTGAAATATTTTTTTTTGATGTTTTGGTTTCGAATGTCGTTTCCCCTAATTTTGGGGCGCTGATTCCAAATATGTAAGCAGTTTTCTTCTATCACGTCCAGATTGTTGAAAAAAAAAATGAAAACAAAATTTGCATATTGAACCATTACCGACATATATTTATACCCTTCTACAAGATCATTGCCATGCTTAAAAACGTGGTGTATATTATAATTATGTAATTGCAAACACAATGTACGTACAGTTCACAAGAACTACCAACAAGTGATATTATTTACAGTGACCTCACTTATTTTACAGGCAGGAATTTTCGTCTTTTTGAACTTCTTCCATATGCATGAGAAGTATTTTCCCTTTTCAGGGACCAACAGTAGTCTGCCATCATGTTCACAGTCCAACCACCATGGTACCTTCTTTTCATGTCTTTAAAATACCGATGGAAACGTTCACCCTGTTCCTCGCTGTAAAATCCAAATCAGGTATCTGGAAAATAGTCAATGTGAGCATGTAAGAAGTGTAACTTCAAACTCATGTTACAACCTAGTTTTCTCAAATTTTCCAACATGGTGTTCACAATGGTTTTGTAAGCTGGAATCCTTCTGTTTCCTAGGAAGTTTTTTACATCTTTGTAGCTCTCCCAGGCTTGCTTTTCCGTTTGGCTCATTGTATCCTCAAAATTGGGGTCACACATTAATTTCCTGATCTGAGGTCCAGTACAAAAACACCTGCTTTCAGCTTATCTAGGGTCATTCTCTGATAAGCACAACATATGTACCTAAAACACCCACTGTCCTTATCTAGGGCACGTACAAACTGGCTCAAACCCAATTTAATGTGTAGAGGAGGGAGAAGAACTTTTGTGGGTTCCACAATGAGCACATGCATAACATTCTTTGTTCCGGGTATCAAGGGTCCTCTGGTTGGCCACTGCCGCCTTTGCCAGTGATTTTGTCTGTCTCGACTATCCCACTCGCACAGGAAACAGGGCATTTTTGTGTATCCCATTTGTAGTCCCAGTAAAAGGTTGATAACTTTGAAGTCACCACATACAACCCACCCATACTCGGAACTTCACACACTGCAATAGAAACTGCAAACTTCATATGATTATTTCAAAGTAATAGAATAAGCAACTGGTACAGATTCGCGAACATTGCCATTGTGGAGTAACGCACCTTGCAGCCTGGTTACAGAAGAATCTATGAAAAGCCTTCATTCAGAAGTACATCCTTTACACCAAGCCACGTTACAAGTTTCGGTATGTCATTGCAGAAGATCATAGACCTTTCTTCTGAAAATAAAAAAAATATTTCTTGTTCCCGGGATATGTAACATGAAATGTTAGTGCCAGGTAACAATAAATGTCTGTCTTCCAGTACAGAAGCTAACAGTTCAGAACTTTCCTTTGGTAACGCAAGATCACGTACCAAGTCATTCAGTGCGGTCTGACTAAATAAGTGTGGGGTATTATCACTTGTACTGATCCACTGATGTCCGTTGTATCGCTTACAACTTCCTTTCGAGGCGATGTACAGCTTGAAGATGGACGAGAAGGAATAGGTAGACTTTCGTCATGTTTGATTGGTGTCATTGCAGATCGCAAATGTGGATACACTATGTCACTTTTGTTCTTGGCACTAAAACCTTGCACTTGAACTTGACAAAAATAACAGTCATCCGTATGGTTTAATTGTTCCCTCCATACCATTGGCAGAGCGAAATAGAATTTCTATCTTTGTCTGTTCATCCAGAACCTCAAACCTTCAACACAAGTCTTACATACTTTCTGGGGTACCCATGGTTTATTTTCATCGCCAAGCACAAGTCCAAAATACGCAAGGTAGGCTTCTTTGACGAATGGCGTTATCTTTAGTCTTTGTTTACACATGTACTTCCCACATATGTAACAGAAAGTGTTTGGGTCGTTTTTGAAGCCACGTGAAGACATTGTTGTCCGAATATACACAATTTGTCACTTCATGCAACCGTTCAGCACTAGCACACTCAAACTGAAAAACAAAAAAACAGTTGAATTAGTGTCGCCAGACCAAATACAAAGGTGTAATCACAATTTAACTCTAAATACTCTCCATGCCCTCCTATGGTATATAAACGGGACTTTTATGAAACACAAATTCCTGATTTTCTCGAAAACCTGACGTGATAGGAAAAAACGGATTGCACCCTTTAACTCAGCGTGAAAATTCCATTTAGGAACACTCATTCATTTGAAAACCTCATTTTTGCTGCAGAGCAGTGTTATAATTGTACACATTTAGCTGTATATGCCATCAACAATCAAATAACAATTTCACAGCCACTGAATACGTCCACCTACCTGGCAGGCAGCAGACTCCGTAGCAAGGTTGGCGACTCATGATTGGTCAATTACTTAGTATCAAATTATCAGTGGCACCTTGGTTTTAGAACACATCGTAATAAAGTAATTGCGATCTAACCGAACTAAAAAATGTATTGAACAATGGAATTTTTATAGTGGAAAATGTAAACTTTACTTTTTAAATTTTCGGTCGAAATGCGCCTACCGTACTACAAAAATCTAGGGGGCTACAGGGAAGCCTGAGACCTAATTTGGGGTGACTTCAGCTCCCTAGCCCCCTGTAGCGCCGTCCCTGGTTACGAAGGCTTCATTTTTTCACGTGTTTCCTAAAAAAAAAATACTAAATTTTCTTACGTTATTTCTTAATGAACCCCTCATCTGTAAGCAATTGGTAAAATATCTGTGTATTCACCAGAATCTAATCTTTGTACTGATGTGCGACACATCTCACTATTTCGCTTGCTAACAGCTGTCACTGTAACAAAAGCTTTCTCTCTCCGATACGTTTTCAATGCGAAAGGATAGGAGCACGTGGATTGAAGGTTTGTTTGGAAACATACATCCGGGACACTGGCTCTGGTGACGTCACCGCTTAACCAGTCCATAGTATCAAACTTTTTTCTGTGCAATTTTTCGATTGGATGCATTCTGCATGCGATATTCCATACTATCATTATAAATGGACCACCCGGTATATTATTTAATGAGTCGTTCTTTGTTTCCTCATTTCAAAATTTGTAGGATGTAAATGTCACAAACCATGGCTTAAGAAGAAAATATCGAAGAACGGACACAAAAAGTCGGTGTTTGATACAGGGGGGAAGGGGGTTCACTAAATCACAATCCTGTCTTGGGGCCCAAAATATCTACCTACAAGTTCTTCGACACAATCGGTTTCAACATCAACAAATCTTAAAAGGATAGTTATTTGGCCCATAAGTGTGCTATCTTTGGTGTAATCAATTGATACAACTAATTTTGACTTTGTTGCACATGAATTGTACAGTTAATTTTGAATTTTACAACTTAGATGATAATAATAATTGTGAATCTCATTTTGTTGTTACGTCTTAATGTTCTTGTATTATTAAATATTTGACGCAGTGACGTAACAAAATCGTAAAGTACGCGTCCGCAAGAAACAAATTTGGGTCCCTCAAATACAGTCAGTTTCTTCCAGGAAATTTATGTAATTACTTAGAATGGCTGGTTGTGGCTACACTTACATTAATAATTATACAAATCGATGCTCTAACTCTGAATTTTTACATATTACAACATATCTTTCTTTGACGTTTATGATTTCAAAAAAAGAAAAGACAAATACTTATCCGCTCCCCCGCCCCTCTTAACAGCTGGGTGGAAAAAGATCATAATTTTAATTTATATTTTTTTTTATTTAAATCGATATTTTTTTATTTTTAAACACACGCTTAAAATTGCTTGCGTGTTTTTTGGCACCGTACAAAATAGACATATTTTTTATATAGAAAGGCTTTTTCTGATAAACGGCCCTGTAAATTATTTGAATAGTTCGATTAAAGCAAATAACAAATTACATGTAAATATGCATTTCTCTGTTTCTGGTACTGAATATAATGAACTTAATATGAAAATGTTTGTTGAGTGTGTTAATGAAACTACATGTATTATAATTTCAGTAACTTTCTTCCACTGAAAATAAAATATTCTGGATGTACTCTATAATTCTAACTTCAAATATTTTTTACAGCCTTTGTAGCAGAATTTTAATGTTTTTTAATGATAGTTAGCCAAATATTTATTTACAGTTTAATGATGACACTATTTACGGTTTAACATGATTAGTATTTTGCATATTATTATATTTAAAAAAATGTGCTATTTTTGCTTATAAAAATTATGGAATTTTAAATCAAGGGAAATTTAAGTGTATCATTCAGATGACATATTACTTTCGTATGAGCTTCACCCCATCAGTACATATATTTTGTTTCCTTTATTTCCTTTCTTAGAGCATAATAAACACCATTAAATGATTACGAGATTAATGTTGTTGCACAAAAAGTGATTCTGATGTCTACAAATTTATTGTGTACATTATTCTGTAATTTTATTTAAAGTGATTTCAATAAGTGATTTTTAAAATAGAATTCCCCAATTTAAATCTTGATTTAAATTAAACCACCTTGCTTAACAGAAAGCTGGCTGGCTTCTGGGCAGCGAATGACACTTTTACTTCACAACATTAGATCTTGCCCTTTCATGTTCAAAAATGAGATTACTGAGTCCGCTAAATTTGGGCTGAATCATACCATTCTACACTACCTTCCAGAAGTTCTTCCTAAGTTTCAATTTTGAGAAAGATAGTTAATTTTCCGTGGTTGTTACTTGAAGAGTAGGAAACAAACAGAAGGCGGTACAGGATACAGAGAACACTGGAAGCTGGTGTAGAGCTATCAAGGAGAAGAAACTTTGCCAAAGCACTATGATTTTAGATTTAAGCACATTCCTGAAACGTAAAATTGATCAGGAAATTCGGAAGATAAATCATCTTCGTGCCCATTACAGAGGGCAATAGCTGCATCTGAAGTTGTAGGAAGGAAGGAAGGAAGAACTGCTAATATTATCCATGCCCTTCTTCTTGAAAACAAGGGAAGTATTTAAGTGCCCAATACCTTGCTCCGTGGCAGTTTGAGGTGCTTTATCATTAACATATTAAAATCGGGTAGGCTATGCAAGGTCACGAGACAGAAGAAAAGACAAGACAAAGCGCTTTTTATTGAAGAAAATAATAAATGGATAAAAATGTCCAAGCAATTTTTGCGTTAATGTTTCACATGAGAAATGAGAATTATTTTGACTTTTTCGGGGCTCCTTAGGCTTAGAGCTCCCACCCGCCTCTGATTTGACGTATTCATTCATATTATAACGTTAACGTTCGTAGTTATTGATAGGTTCACATTTAAACATTTCAGGGTTCGAGGGGTGCATGGCCCCCATGACCCCCTCCCAACCTGGGTACTGGCCTCACGTAAACAGTGGGAGAGAAATTTTGGAGAATCTTTCTATTAAATTTATTATTTAAATCCACCTTATGCTCAGATAGGTTTATTGACAATCGTGAACTCTTCGTTTAATAGATAATATTTAGTTATAAACGAAGGGAGAACGTTGTTCTAATTTCCTTTCTTGCTCTTTTGAGAGAATATATACTTCTACAAAGCAATCGCTTTCGGAAACGGTGAAAAAAAAATGACTTGGTTTTCAAAGGCAGACAAGCTTGGTAGCGTAGCTTGCCTGCGTTCAAAGTTACTCACTCACGCTATTCAAGGCTATTTCTTATCTTCACCCAGCATGTTACATGACCAGAGTCGAATTTTAAAGAGAGTCTCTGAAGAATGATAGATTTCATGTTGGGCACTAGCTCAACGTGCAATTGTTTAAGTGATAATTCCTGACAAACAAGAAACCTTATTGAATAAGTATTGGGATAGTAATACGTGTATCCGCTCCTTTTTAACAATGTAAGCTCGAACACAATCTGTATTCCATTTGTTTATATTGGCAACTTGGTCAACCGGAGGTTATTATATGGAACTATTTCGTAGATGTTCATGTAACAGTTATAAAAATACAAATAAAATATATTCACAAGCTTAGATATACTAACAACGAAGAAATAAATTCAGAGTTAAATTTCAAATGCACGTGTATAGAGTAATTCTAGAAGTACGGAGCTATATCAGAGTATTGAACTTCTTTTTGCATGATAACGTTTACAATATTGACGCGACAGAATAATTGAGAAGTGTTGTTCCAAGCGAAACAAAGGGCGTAGTGTATTGGTTAGAGTTCTTGAAAGCATTGATTGCGGTCCCAGGTTCGATCCTCCATACTACGTACATACTTTTTTTAAATCCCCTTCTATTAAACAAGAGCATGGTAACATTATTTGTAATAGCAGTGTATAGTGGCTACATTGTTCTGCATATGGAATTTATAAAAAAAATGAACAAATATATGAATTGACCCACGTTCAAAGGGATATTTTCATGTATAAGATCGTGAATTATGATACTCTAACGATAATTATGTACTGCTTCAAAGACATTGACAAATATTAATGAAATAACTATTTATATTTGTGGCAATTCAGGACATACTAATTTTACCCCTTTTCCCACTCGAGTTCAATGCAAGGATACCTCCGCAAATATTGAATGAAAAATTCTCATCATGTGCAATTCTCCATTAAATGTTTTCGCCTCGTCGTACTACCTTCGTTTTCTTTGTTACAAACAAGTATTGTTTGCACATTACATGTAGGAGGAGAGTTGCATCTACATTTCACATTGGTCAGCTCCTTCTACTTACTTTCAGGCGCGAAAGCTTGTAGGGTAGTGTTTACCGTTCAGGAACTGTCAATCTGATGGTCGTAGGTTCAAACCCTTCCGGTGGCGGAAAATTTTCGTAAGTTTTAGACCTAGCCCATTGTGTTCATTGTTCACGCCGTGTGAAACGGAATGATTCAGTTTGGAATTAACGATAGGGGATAGGGGAAATATTAAATTACAAAATCTCCATTTCAAGGAACCGAGAAGTGGACAAAAATTGGAGAATTCTTATAAGTATTAAAATTACATTCATGTTTTTAGTGGTATAATCGCAGGTAAAATGAAAGATCTTACATGGAAGAATTTACCTTGCTCTGAACTAAGCCAAAAGGCATTTCGCACCGATCTAATACATTCTCCAATACATTTCAAAATGTTATTGAATGTTTCATTTCGATAATTTGACCAATGCATCAATTCTTGACGCTGATACGATATTTTTTTAAACTAATTCTTCTCTTCTCCATCTCCTTCTTTTCTCCCCTCCTTCTGCTCTGCTTTTATCTCATATCGCCTTCCCTACTTTTCTTGCATCTTATCTCCATCCCACTTATCTCCACTCCTCGTATCTCCTTTCCTGTCTCAGATTTCCGACTCCACTGCACTCTTCTCCTCTTCTTTTCGTTCTTCTCTTTTTCTCTCCTTTACTCTACTCTCCACTCCCCTCTTCTCTCATCTCGTTTTCCTCCTCTTTTCTCTTCTTTGCTCCATTTTCCTCATCTCTCTCCTAGAATCTTCTTCCATTCTCCTCACTACATCTCCTCTCCTCGTCTATCCTCTCTTTATTCTCTCCGCTACTTTTCCTCTTCTCCTTTCGCTTTCTCTTTCTCCTCTCCTTTGTCACCTCTCGTTTTCTCTCACCTCTTTTCCTTTCTGTAGACTCATCAGCGATGAAAAACCAGAAAACCTATTTTTTTCTTTGAGAAAGAATTTTGTCACTTGCGATATAATAGTGGTATTTTTAATAATTTTGTACAATAAAACTTGTTTTTATTTTTTCGCGTATTTTATAAATATTATTGTGCATGTGGCAACCCTGAAATTGAGCCTAACTCTACACGCAACCTACCAACGCCTTGTGTAAATTGGGTTGCCTAGTTTAAAATGTCGTTGTCCTAAAACTTTTGAGAGACACTGTACACTTCGCAACATCTTATTTGACCGCCCCGAAAGAATTCTAAGTCCCGAATGCGTAAACTTAGCAACATTGCACTTCGGTTCCAAGTGAGAGTATCCAACTTTGAGTAGGTCCTTCCGTGCTGGGCAGAGCGGTAGAGAAGGGTTAAGAATATTCAGAGCATTAGACTCCCAGGGTTCATTCTTCTCCGCTGCCACTCCAACCAGGCACTGGGAAAGGGTAGCTGCCATTTACTATTATTGTTCTAAGTCGACAATGAAAATAAATAGCTGTGAATTTATACGATAATCTATTCTATATAATGAAATGAAAAAAATAATAATAATAATAAAAAAGGTACAACTCTCCCACCCATTTGTTTACATAAAATAAAACCCCATTGGCCAAGAAAAAAAATGAAATAGCTATTTGAATTTTTGAGTTTAGTTCAGTTCGTGCACGTTCCAGATTCAACTAGATAAATTGGAGGTCCACACGCTTAGCTTCACATTTCCTCTGTCCGTGAGGGTCTAGGAGACGATCGTCTAGGGGCGATCGTAGGAAGTGCCACTGCCACTACTGCAGTCGGGCTTCACTTACGTGTCTGGATCAGCTATCCTAAATTGTTCTGGTGGTATGAGCTCATCTCCCCTCGGCGTAGCACAACTCAATGGAAGATGAGTCCTCCCATCCACTGTACTCGTGTTTCATCCACTTCACCACAAGACACAAAGGACAACGAAAGTTCTTCTCCTTCCCTCACTTAACACAATTTCACAATCATCCTCTCGTCAGATCTAAAAACACACTGTCTCGGAAAAACCTACGTTTCCCTCTTCCCACAAAATTTCTTTTTTTTTTAAAAAAAAAGGGGAAGAAATAGCCAATCAGTTCTTCAGTTCTATCGCGCTTTGGCTCCTCTGTCCTCCCTTGGACCAATGGTCACCCGTCTTTCATGGTTCCATTTAACATTTTGCACAAAAAGAAGAAAAAAAAGTCACTTCTTGGAGACCCCTCTTTTCACAACACACACAACTGCCAACTCGTGTCCTTATTTACCCCTAACTCAGTTCCTGTACAAATTATTTGTTGAAGCTATTGCACTCTATTATTCCATGTATAATAACTCATCACGCCTGTGCAATGGATAGAGGATCCGATTATTAATTATTTGAACAAAATTACGACAATGTAAAGTTTAGTTAATTATATAGGGGTTTGGTTATACTGGATCCTGGGGTGTCGCTGGAATGCAGGAGTTGGGGTAGCCGTACGGCCTCTCTGTCTTCTGGGGTGACAAAGAAAAAGACAAGAACGGTCGACTAAGAAAAACGAAGAGAAAAAAAATGATGGACTTGCCAACAAGGAAAGACAATATGAAAAATTAAAAGCATAATACTACTAATAATAACAAAATAAAGGTGCGCAGTACATTCCACTAGACGAAAAACGCTGCGGTGATAGGTTTTCAATTTAACAATTTCCATGAACTTAGATAGTACAAACCGCTATTATAATACACAATCAAACAGAAATAATAAATTGGAAAAAGAACCTTGAAGGATATTTACGATTCTGCTTGCTCGACTTGAAATTTGGGGGGTTTGAAACACTGAATAGAGTTTTTCTCCACCTGGAGGAAATTGCCATCAAGTTTGTGCAGAAAGAAGCAAATTTGTGAGGAATTTATGCGACATTTTATTTACAATACCTTGCATAATATCGAACAGTTCTCAAAAACATATGTTTTGCACGACATGTCGAGAAAATGTGCTTGAAACACAGGAAGGTGGGAGTCTTCATAAACGTCAACATGTTTCTAAGGGTATAATGTCATTAAGTTAACGTAGAGAAGTTGGTTACGTGCTGTTGTCCTTATTTTTCATCAAGCGTGAAAGGTCGCGGGTTGAAATCTACACCCTCTCCTATTTCATTTTTTGTTTTTGTTTGCTGAACAGATACAGTTGATATTAGATTATTTAAAAAAATGAATCCGATGCACACTTCAGGGACGTCCCTTCTGCGCACATTTCCCCTTAGTAGTTGGAGATTTCCAGAATTTAAAGTTAAAACTTTTCTTTTTAGTTATTGTTCATATGTCGTGTTAACACACACATCATGATTAATTCACAAATCACATATATGTATTCAGGATGCAAAATGTAATGTTATTTATGATTGTAGGCGTTGATGCATTATTTACCGCTTCCAAGTGAATTGCTTTTGTTGCAAGACACACGAAAAGAGCGACGTATTCTTTGGTGATTTTTGAAGACCTGAGTTGGCAACTCTTGATTGAAAATGGGCCGCAGTAATCTACACCTGCATTTGCAAATACTCGGCCTGGGTTGACGCGAGGGGCTGGCAAACTACCCATGAGTTGACTTGCTATCAACTGTTTTTCCTTAAAACTTTGATTGCACTTAAATACAATTTTTCTAATTAAGTCCCGCTCTCGTACAATCCAGAAACGTTGCTGTAATACAGCAAGAAGAAATTGTGAGTTGAGCAATCAAGCCGGTTCAACGCCCGAAAATGGGGCTCCGTGGGGCTCGCCTTAATGGATTTCTCTCGTAAGGCATGAGCCCCATTTTCTTGCAGTGTTGCCAGCCCTCTTGCTTGAAAAAATCACCAAGGTTTTTGTTTTTGGGTCTAACCTAACCTAAAGCAAGGAGCTGGCAACACTGCTTGAGGCTTATCTTGCAGCGTTGCCAACATCTTACTCGAAAAATCACCAAGGTTTTTATTTTGGTCTAACCTAACCTAAAGCAAGGAGCTGGCAATACTGCTTGAGGTCTGCCTTACAGTGCATAAAGCAATTTGCCAACCTACTGGTACTTTTGCCATAGCTTTTTTACAAAAAAAGAGAGAGAGGAGAAAAAGAGAGAGAGGGAAGAGTTAAACAACCGACAGTATTACCAACACCTACCTACAGCCCTTTTTTTTACTTGGCAAGGGCTACCTTGCTTGAGGCTTAGCCAATTTATATACTGGCGTAACATACACACACTGGGCAAGAAGAACCGGCAACAAATATATACTGCCGTAAAAGAGAGAGAGGGATGGATGGATGGATGGCAACACAGTATGTGTGTGCGTGTGTGTGTATAATATGTAGTATTATTAACTAGATTGTGTTGGCAACCCACCTGCAACTAAAAAAGATAGAGATATGCCAATGTTGCTGTAAGATAAAGAGGGAGAGACCTATCGTGACCTTTGTAAACCTCTCTCGGGGGAAACACGATGTGCTATACACACGTGCGCGCGCTGGCGCTTCTCATTATTTTCGTATTGTGAGGCAAACAAACAAATAAATAATTGTTTTTTTTTTTTAGGATTCCTGGCCCCTATAACCTCGCCAGGGTGCGTGGTGCCCAACCAAAAAAAAGTAAAAGGTTTTCTAATGGCTGCGGTTCTAGATTACCGCACCTCTGTAGGGTTTCACGTGTTTTTTTTTTCCCCAAACTTCCATGAAACCCTACAGAGGACCTCCGTAATGCATGCAACGTGTACTAACGACTCTAGTGTTATTTTGATGTTGTAATATTTTTGGATATAGAGTTTTATTGTGAGATATAGATAAAAATAATTATGTTTATTATAATATTTTTTTGATGAAGATGGAGAATGTATGTGTGTGTGTTACAAATAAAGTTGCATGCTTATTTTTTTAGTGTGTTTGTATGTGTATGTGTTTTTTGATGTTCGACAGCATCTGAAACGATAAAAAAAGAATTTTATTGTTAATTTTCTCATGTAAAAAACAACAACAACAAAATTTTTGTGCAAAAATTTCTGATTGTCTCGTGCTATAGTGCAAAAACTGATGAGAAAAAAAGATATTGTAACTGATAACTGATGAAATTGATATTGTAACTGATCTTGAACTAGTGAAATTTTCGTATTGTGCTATTGTAACTGATTGTGCTAGTACAAAAAATTTCTTATTTGTGCAAGAAAAAATATTAAAAACTTGTTAAAACTGCTCTGTGACCCTCTCGTTCTTCACGTCATGGACGAAGGACTTCTCTGCAATCAGGATGACGCTGCACACGGTGTCCTCGGGCAAGGCTTCGTGGAACTCACAGACGACCTTGATGTTGGTTCGATCGTTGACCACCACCTGCTTCCTCTTTGTGGTATTGATGACGAACATGGGTCTGCGGGTTTTGAATTCGCTGGGCGTGTAGTACATGTCCATGCTTCCCTCGGTCACGCGTTTGAAAGAAGTGTAAGCTTCGTAAAGTTTGAGGTAATCGTCTTTGGTCATGTCGAGGTTGTAATTCTCGCGCGGGAAGACTTCGTTGCGTCCACTCTTCAGATAAACGTTCTTGATCTTACAGTCGTCGAACTTGCTGGAATCTTTTTCCTGGTTGTTATCGCGCCCGGTCTGAAAGAGCACTACGACGAAATCTGGCATGTCGAACTGTATGTTGTTGAACTGTGTCGTCACGTCGAATTCCATGTGACTTCCCGACGCCATCTTCTGCACGCACTGGTAACCGTGAAAGTGAATCGGTACCTGCGGACTCTTCAAGATCTCCGCTTTGTACTTGAGGGCGTAGTTTGTTTCGTATTCCACGATCGGCATTCTCAATTCCATGCTCCGGATGACGCACTTGGCCGCTTCAGGTAATGTGTTGGCTATCGGCGTGCCGTCGGCGTTCAAGTTGGTGTATCGCATCAGTGCGTCGTTGTCGTTGGCCGCTCTTCGAAACGTGACGCGCAATCCTCCCTTCCACACGATCTCCTTGTAGTCCGAGAAGAATCCCGGCAGCAGACGCATGGGAAAGAGCACCGTGTGATTTCTAGTCGATATTTTGGTCCCTGCTTCGAATCCTCCCGCCTGGTAGTATGCTGCGTCCGTTTTGGATAATTTCAAAGTTCCCACTGCCGTCGACGTGATGCCTGGATAGTCTATTCTGTCTATGACGGTGTTGTGTTTCCTCACCTCCACCTGCGAAAACAGGTGAGGCACGAAGTTGTCCACGAGTATCAAATTTGCATTGGGCGGAAACGCGTCTCCGCTTTCCTTCTTCACCACGTCGAATTGAAGGTAGAGGTCCGCTCTGTGAGGATGAACGAACCCATCACCTACGTCCACGTCGTATTCGATCTCCCTGTTCGCTTCGTTGAGATTGGCGAACGTGCGACGGTTGGGAGGGAAAGATTGCAATTCGTAACTTTCGATTTGCTCCATTTTCACTATGCGTGTTATTTATTATACGTTGATCTCCACGATGGCAGTGGTCGTTGCACCTGCGAAATCCACCACGTCTCCTTTCTCGTTTTTCACCACCAACTCTATGTCGTCTATGCGGTTGCGGCATACTGGAAAATAGATCGGCGAAGAGGGTGTGTAGATGATCGGTTCCATGAATTCGGAACTGGGTTTGAACGTAGCTATGATTCCTGTCTGCTTGTGACTTCCTAACAATCCGTCCGAGGATTTCGTGATCATGCCTTCCGCCACGTTGCAGTGAACGTTTAGAGTCTCTATGGCTAGAAATTTAGGAATATTGGTTGCCGTATGTTTGATGCCAGCTTCGAGTTTGGTGTCGTTCTCGAAACCTAAAAGTTCTCCCATGGTGCCCAGGTCCACGGTCTCCGTCGCCGACACGATTTCCACTCTGTGCGTGACCGAATTTTGAGAAAGGTACGTGCCTTTGGGTAACTGAGCTTGCAAAGTGGAAAGATTGTATTGGCCTGGCGTGACGACGATGTGTTCGCTTCCGACACTAATTTTGTTGTTGTGCTGCGTGACGTTAGGTATGAGGTACATGCTGTAGAATGCACGCAGAGCTACGGATTTAGGATAGACGATGTCGTCGTGCAGCGTGAGTTTCAAGATCGAAGATTCGCTCGTGAGATGGAACACGCCCATCGTGTTTAAGATTCCACAATGCTTTCTGAAAATGTTCCACCGACGGGTTATTTATTTTAGACATGTATGCGAGAACGGAAAGGCATAGGTGGCCGCAGTTAACATCGGTGAAACCCTGGATGCGTTTGTCATTGTAGTAGAGGTTGGCAACACTGAGATACTTCACCAACCTGGCAGGTGGTGTGCCACCGAACGAATCGAAAACAAATGCATTGTTATCGTCAATTTTGAGGTAGCATATCCAATGTGTACCAGGATTTTTGTAACTGTCCAGGTTGACCACGCCATACTCCTTTTTCTTCACAGCAGAGGGTAGAGAATCGGACATGAAAACACCCCTGAAGTTTTTTATTCCCAACAGTTCGATCAGAGATTCAATATCGAAGTTGGACAGGGCTTCTTTTTTTTATATATTTCTTCAAAGCATCGAGGTTGCTTTTTTGTTTTTTGGTTATACCTTTCCCCTTCTTCTCCATAGCCAGGTTGTGACGTTTCTGTTCTTCCAATTCTGCCTTGTTCTTCTTCGAGTCGATGACGGTTTTCGCGATGGCGGCACTTCCGCCGGCCAAACTTCCAACAGCCCCCAATGCTGCCAGGATGGCTGGGATGCTGAATATGAAACCTCCGATCTTTTGCTGTTTTCGCGAACGCTGCAAGCGTCTCAATTGAGGTGTGCTGAGAAGTAATTTCATTCCGTGTCCTTTCGTCAAGCAAGAACGTTTCTTCTCGCGTTGTTTCTTGGTGAGTAACCCATCGAGGGCACCTAGATTTTTCAGATTGGAGTATGGTATCTGGTACACGACACCCTTGGGCTTCATGTTGATGCTCTATATGTTATCTTCACGGTATGTTATTTATATATATGTTTTGAGATTTTTTTTTGTTTTGTGTAATTTTTTTCGGTATGTTATTTATATATAAATGTTCTGAGATTTTTTTTTGTTCTGTGTAATTTTTTTTCAAGAATATACTCCGCGCAGAGCTGTTACACAAATTCTATTACGTGCTTTGTTTTCTTACCAAGAAGTTCCTTTGTACCCTTGTACACGATTCGAGTTTTGTTCTCGATTAAAATAGCTAGCTTCTCGTCGGATAACATGTTAGCGTATCGATCTGGTAAAAATAGACTGTATTGTGCGTTGAGCAACAGACGCGCCTTGGGACCATACTGGGTAGAAACAATTGAACCGGAAGTTATGGTGTAAGGTTTGTCCACTTCCAATTCCTGAATTTTTACATATTCGACTGATGAATTTAGCATTTGTTTTAATGCTTGGGCGTCTAGTGATTGTTTACTCATTTTTTTATAAGATGGCAAACACAACTGGAGTTTTTTTTTTTTTACGTAGTGTTATTTATATACCGAAGAAATTTTTTTCACGGTTCGAGAAATTTTTTTATTTCTACACACCCCATCCAAATTTTTGTTTCGTGTTCATGGCGATGGTGGTGCCCAGTGCTGCAATTCTTTCTCCCAGCGAAGCGTCTCTGCTGACGAATCTTTCGAAAGCTGCGTGCTCTAACTTTCTGTCTGCTTCGTGACGTGCATCCAGATCGGTGCGAGTGGTGTTGTAGGCGATGTCGTGATCTTTGCATGCGGCGTCCAACGGATTCACACCCTTGTCTCCTCTCTTCAATCTTTTCTCGAGTTTGGTACCCGGTCCGCAGTACTGGTAGCCGGGTAAATGCATCTCGAAAGGTAACTTGTTGATGATGTCGTTCACGAGTCCCTTTCCTTCGGCAACGTTCCAGAATCTCGGAGGCAGCGTGTTGATAATTTTAATGAGGTAACCTATGCCCTTGTCGTCGTTCACGATGAAGTTGGAAAGTTTCGTGCTGATCATGTCCACAATTCCTACCTTCTCGTTGTAGAAATTACGATTGCCAGCATTCTCCTCTCCTGCAATAACCAACAATCGGTCTATGAGCTTGCGCACGTCGTCCACCCACACAAACTCTTTGGGCAGGGTGTTGTAGAGTTTGACGCCGCTGCCTGTTTTCACCTGGTTCCAAATCGGTTTGATGAGATTTCTGTACTTCTCGCCGCTGCTCGATTTCACCCTATTCTGCGAGGCGTCGTTGTTCTGGTACAAGGCATCCGTCATGATCAAAATTTCCTTGTAACTCTGGTAATCTTCGTCGGTGTAATCTTTCGGCTGCTTTTTGGCAACGAGTTCCCACAGTCCCACCGTACCCGGATACCTGTTCCAACTTTCCTTCTCGCCTAAATTAACTTTAATGTCGTTGCCTTCGAAGCTCACCTTCGATTTTCCAATCTTCCAAACCACACCGCCGCCTTCGTTGCTCTCCATGCTCGGATACAATCCGAACACTTCATCCTTGTCGAATTTCCCCGTGCTCAGGTAGTCTCGTGCCAAAGGTCCCAACTCGATCTTATCCAAAGACAACGGCGTGCTACCTATGGCTCGACGTCGTGCCGGTACGTCCTTCAGTTCGAACGGCGTCGAAGGAATGCTCGAAATGGGCGTGGGTACGGTGTAACTTTTAGCTGCAAGTGGTACGAGTTCGTTGATCAAATTTTTATTTTGTTCCGTGACGCCTTTAATTTCTTTACCTAGATCGCTGATGGCGTCGATCACAGGTTGATCTTGACGTTTCTTCTCTTCGTAGAATCCGCGATTCTCGGATTTCCAACCTTTGAAGCGTTTCGCGAGGTAATCGCGAAGCTTGAGATTTTCGTCTTCGATTTTTCGTTTCGTCATAGCGTTATTTATACATGTCGTTTCTCACAACGTTGCAACGTTTAGAAAGTCGTTGATTTTGTTTCTGTATTTTCCGTCGTTGGGTTTCCTCGTCATGTCGATCGTCGCGAATCCGAAATCGTCACTGTTCCAACAGTGGGAGCAGCAGCGTTCCGAAAATTGATTGTAGTTCATGTCTCCGCCTACGTAGTCATCGTACGCGTGCTTGAGGTTGGTGTGATCTTGACGAAACAAACATATGAAATTAGCGTTGTCGCGTACTAACTGTTTTGGAATTTTGGAAAACGTTTGAGCTAGGAAGAAGCAATCTATTCCTTTGTGACGACCTTGCGTGAAAAAATTGCGAATTTCATTTTGATTTTCCAGGATGACATCGTCGAACACAACGACTGAATTTTCACGACAATCGTCGAGTGGCTTTATTTCCGAAGAGAACGTTGCAATGTCCAGACCATCGTACAGTTTCATCAGTTGCTGGTATTTGGATTGCTCCAAACTTTTCGAGAACATGTACAGGTGCCTGTTCTTCCAATCTAACCAATTCGGTGCGAGGAGAAAATTGTCCACGAGCAGTGTTGTTTTCCCACACCCCGAAGGACCTACGATCAGACAGCGGATGCTGTCGGGAAGCAACTCGCCGTTCTTTTTTTTTGTTTGACTTTCCGAATCCGGTAGACGCTTCACCACGTTCCACGTACTCACAAGATCACTTCGTTCGCGTCGATCCAACTCTTTTCCGGAAGTCCCAGCCATTTGACAAACAGTTTGTCGCCTTTCCTACGCAATACTTTCTCGATGAGGTACGTGTTGGGATGTTTTGTTTTAGAGAGTTCCTCTTCGTAAAATCTTCCTTTCAAAATCTCGCCGCTACTATCTTTTATTATATACGTGTGTCGGTTTCCGGGTAAAACTCGAACCACCGTAAAAAGTTCCGTGCTCCAATTTTTTGTGAACCCCTTCTCGAAGGTGCGTTTGAATTTGCTGATCCTCACCTGGTCTCCAATTTTGAATTTTGATTTCTTGGTAGTCGTGGGAGTGTACTTTGGACAGTAAACTGTAGAAATTAAACGCTGCTCGTCAGATTTCGTAACGTCAGCTGGCTTCATGCCTATCGTTCTGTGTACTGTATCATTATAGGTGTCGACGAGTTCCGGCAGTATGTCGACCCATTTGTAATTTCCTCGAAGCGTGAATCGTTTCCACATGTGTGTTTTCAAGGTTCGATTAAATCTTTCCACGATGCTGGCTTTGATGTGACTGAAGGTTGAATAATGTCGAATGTCATGTTTTTGAATAAACTTTTGGAATACGGCATTGTAAAATTCTTTACCGTTGTCTGTTTGCAAAAACCGTGGTTGTCTGTCGCTTTCGCGAAAAATTGTCTTGAATGCTTCTGTGACGCATGTTCCTGTTTTGGCTTTCAAAGGTAGAGCCCATGCGAATTTCGAAAACGTGTCTATGACGGTGAGGAGGTACTTGTTGCCCTTGTTCAATTTATGCACATTTTTTAGATTGCCGCTACTCATCTCCACGAGGTCACTTTGCCAGAGGTCATCGATTCGCTTGGTTACCACAGCTAAACGTTCGTAGTTGCGGCGTGCAGGTTTATGCAATTCTTCGACGATGGCTTGCCTAGACATTTTTTAGAGATTACGTTTGAAGAGAAGCACAAGCGTGATGGGATTCAAAGAGGGTGGCACCTCACCAGTGTTTTGAATGATCAGCTTATCGCCGGCGCTCACGTCAAAAACGGTGAGATCTTCGTCTTCGTGTATTTCATATATGTTGCGCGTTTCGTTCCAACGTGCCAGAGGAATGTTTCCTGCTTTCTGGACACCACGATTCGATATCAAGGTCATGGTAGGAACGCTAGCTTTTCTGCCGTGAGACCAGTACGAAAATTCATTTATCTGAATCGTGCCATCGAGGAGAAACTTGTAGTACGGATGATAAGGATGTAACATGTACAGTTTGTTACCTTCGACGAACGTGGAGATTTTCTGTTGATTGGGTACGCTGTTGATTTCGATGGCTTGCAGAGAATGCAGTTTAGCGAATTTAGTATCGACGCTAACGAGGTTGCTGTGAAGCTGTCCCAGTGTATTTTGTACGGGCAACAAATGTTCGACGATGGTATTTGTTACTGTAGAAAATGACGGTTTGATTTTCACTTCCACGTTCAACTGCTTGAAGTTTTCGTTGAGTTCTTGTAATTTGGCACCGAAAGAGGCCAGCGTCGATTCCTGCGTGGATTCCAGCACTCCAACTTGATCTCTGATGTTGACGACGATACTCTGAAGGTTCTCGACTTGATTCAATTTTGAACTTTTCTCGGTAAGATCGTTCACGATGCTTCGCATCTCGGTAAACTGTGTGTGAAGGTCGGCGACGCTCTGCGAAGTGGGCAGCGTCGACACCAGCGAAGCAAGTTCGTCTCGAATCTGTTCCACGTTCGCTGTTTCCGTTTCTAGTCGTTTCAGCATACGTGATATGCTCCTTTTCAAAGCGTGTAATTCTTTTGAGGTGGGGAGATTGGCCACCCTACTCTCGAGATCGCTCAATGAACTTTTGACGTCGCTCGAATCGGATAGTGCCGTCACCGCCGTTTTCAATTTTTCCAAATCTTCGCTCGAAGGTACGCTCGTCCGTAACGATTCCAAGTCACCCTGTATGTTGTCTAGTACGTGATGAAAATGAGCAAGGTTCGATTCGACGTTCAAATTTTCTAAATATTCGATCTTCTGCTGAACTGTGCTCAACGTGTCTTGTATGCTCGTCAACGCACTTGCTTCAGCGTGAATATTTTTAATTTCTTCGTTGATCAACTCCAGAGACGCCTGAAGCGTAGCGATGGTGGTTTGAATGTGTTCGAAATCTTGATAAGCCTCCAATTGAATTTTTATGTTCGCGACGCTTTTGCCGATGACCTGTAGTTCGTCTGACGATGGTAGGTTCGTCATGGTATCTTCCAAAGTTTGTAACTTGGATTTAATTTCTTCCAACGTGCCGGCGAATTCTTCTTGTAATTTGGAAACAACAACATGCAAGCGTTCTACATCAATATCCTTCACGACGGTTTGAAGTTCAGAGAAGTTCTTTTCGATTGCCGAAGTTCGTTCTTCGATTTCGAGTTTCAATTTTTCCAAATCTTCATTTTTCGATTGAAATTGCTGCAATTTGGCCAAATCATTTTGAAGCTTATCCACGCTCAACTGTATATTTTGAACGTTGTCGTAAGAAGGTACGTCGACATAATTTTTTATGAGCGTTTTCAGTTCGGAATCGATTTTCAGAATGGGGTCGAGACATTGCGTTTGGAGCGTAGCGATCTCCGACTCTAAACTTTTGTTTAAGGTCTCCTGCAAAGCGATCAAATCGCTCCTCAACTTTTTAATTCTGACGTCCAACATGAGAATCTCTTCTGCGTGGTCTACACGCTTGGTGTTGCCGAAAATATCGTTAGGCATTTTGGTTAACGGTTATTTATAATAGGATAGACGATTCGTAATTCAACGAAGAGAGGAATGAGTTTGTCGTAATCTCCTAGGAGTTCCACGTAAAGATAATCTCCTGCAGAAACATCGTACGTAATGTTAGAAAGCATCTTGTCGTGCTTGATTCGAAAAATGTTCTTGCCGGTAGATATTTTGATTTCGCCTACGTTTTCCGGATTCACGATGATTTGAAGTTTTCCATCGATCGGAATTTCGTAAAAATGTAAATTGTTGTTGAAGACGTAAAACATCTTGCCCACATCGTCATCCAATTTCGTCCAAATGCTGTTAAGATGAACAATCAGTAGACCGTTGAGTTTAGTTAACATGGAAGGTAGAAATTCATGATCTGTCGTCGCGCGGTGTACAGTCTCCATGTTGGTTTGTTTTCGGAAACCAAAGAGATTCATAGGTATGCTGGTTATTTAAGAATACGGTCAAAGTTTTTTTTGTAATGACAGTCAGTGTTTTTTTTTTTTGTAATGACTAACAAAATAATTTTTTTGTTTTTTTTTGTTTTTTTTGTTTTGTTTTATGAATCTTCTGTTGAAGATGGGCATATGTTGCAGGTTTTGCTTTCTGCTAAGCGATAGTGCCCCCACGGCAGTGTGTGGATTCCGCATTGGAGAACGCACCTCTTGTCGTCGTTGGGATCCAGGGCAATCTTCCTCACTTTGTTGGTGGTCAACACATGGTCGACGCTCTGGATGCGCTGTTCTGCTCTTAGAACCGACGACCTGGTCTTGAGGCAATCCACGAAGTCCTCGAATGTGAGATGCTCCCGAACCACCTGTCTGCCGACACCCTTGGCCTTCTTGGTAACGCTACCCTCGGCTTTGATGGTATAGGCCTTGGCGCGAAGACCTGCAAACTCAAGAATCACGTCTCCGTCCTTCTCATCTTTGAGTTTGCCAGGCACCTTCTTGTTGCGGACCAGGATATCGTACTGGTTCGGCTGGGGATAGCCCGAGGTGTCGAAGAGGTTAACCAAAGATGGAACTGTGGCTATATCCCCATATGCGTCGGCTGAGCGAACGTGGTACACCAAGCTGTCCGTGTCCGTGTAGAGAAGCGAGATGTTGTGGCCGTAGTGTGAACGTAATATGTCGTAGTACGTCTCGAACATGTGGAGCTTGCTCAGATCCAGAACCGTGGCTCCAACATAGATGGGCTTGGTGAGTTTCACCACACCTTGCTTCATGTGAATCAGAGCCAGCTGCTCGTTATAGATTGTTCGAGACTTGAACAATGGACTTGCGACAAGCTGACGACATCGCTCTTTCCTCGTCACCAATTTTATGTCCACGCGATTCCGTACATTCTCCATGGTTTTGCCAAACACCGCATTATTCATAAGCTTGAAGAAATCCTTATCAAGCTCGGACGTGGCTGCTGTACGATGTTCGGTGTTGAGCTCGATGTATGGGCGCAACCACGGAGAATGCTCGAACTTGAGGATGTGGTGAACTGCGTGGACTGTGACCCCTCGCTGCATCAACCACCGGAGATTCTGGTAGTGCAGGATGTAATTCTTCTTGGGTTCGAAATCCATGACGAGCTTCTTCTGGTTGGAATCGGGTGGACACTTGAACTCGGGTGCAGGGGGAAGATCGCAGAACAAATCCTGCAGCTTCTCGGAGAACTCAAGGTCCACCTCGGCGAAGAACCCATGTTCCGAATCGTCGAAGCTTTCGATGTCGAATTTGGAAGGATCGGCCCACTCGAACCCTCTAAAGGGGAGTGGCTGCATCATGGAGTGCCCGTACAAGTTATTCACGTCCGTGTGCATGATGTAGCTCGACGGTTGGGTGGAGTCGTAGCCAGTAGCCATGTGATGGTTGTTGGCGCGTGCGTGCCGTTGCGACACCTGGACCATTCCACCCCGCACGGCGCGTTCCACAAACAGCACCATGTCTACGTCCGAAAGAAGCTCCAGCTTGATTTTCGTCACCAGAAACATGGCTGACCACGCCAGTCCGGGGAGACTATAGAAGTAGGCGGGATCCAGGTGGTAGATGTTCATTGCGGTCGCCCGGAACGTCTGGAACACGTCGGCGAGAAGTGTCACATCAAGTCTGAGGTAGGCATCGTGGTAGTCTCCGAGAGTTCGACAACCTAGCTCGCGCCACATGGACTGGGCATGGTGGTATTCTTCGTTGGTGATGTTCGAGCCTCGTAGCTTACTGTAGAACTTCGCCTGGGGAGGTAGCGACGTCTCCGCGAACTTGGCAGGGTCTGTGACGTATTCGTAGGGGTAGACCCCCTTACGCCTGAAGAGACCGGCGTCCAAGTTCGGAAAATTTGCAGAGGTAATGAGCATTTGCTCGTTGCTAAGCTTCCCCGCGAGAGCATCGAGGCTGGCCGGGAGGAACCTCAGGGAGTCGAGGAAGCGAAGCTCGATGCTCCTGCTTTTTGAGTTGGGGATCGGCACCCACTTGCTGACGCTAATATAACGCTCCTCGTTTTGTGAAAGGACATTGATTCTTGCATTGTCGTATCCAAGATGCTTGATCAGGTGGTGAAAGTCGTACCCCGAGCCATTGTGAAAAAACACAGGGATGAAGCGCGGGTCCCGGGCCAAGCAGTTGCAGTCGTTGCACCAAGGACCAACGTACCTACCGTTAAAGTGATCGTGGTGATGGACTTTACGGTTGTTGATGCTAAACTCACAGGTGCACACAGGACAGGTAGTAGCCTCCTCGTGTCTACGTTGATCGTCGGGGGACAGTGGGAGCATAGACTTGGGGGTCAACAATACCTTCCCTATCTCGATGGCTTCCACAACCATCCTCTCGAGGAAGTGTTTGGCTGCGTCGGGACCACGGTACACGTAGGGCTTGGGGGTGATGTGCTGGTCTCGTCGCACCACAACGTAGGCATAACTCGAGGCCTCGTGGAGTTGGTAAGGGGTGGTGGAAGAAACTTCGGGATCGGGATCGCAAGTAGACAGGGGTTTGAGGAAGGCCTCGAAATCCGCGATGATGATAGCAGGGTGTTTCACCGTGGCACCGTGCATGTGGAAACGCTCCACGGTGCCAGGTTCGGGCAAGTCTGCCACCCCCGGTTCGTTGGCATTGTAGTAGAGCTTGTGGTTAGCGAGCTTGTCGGCAGCGATGTTGGGACCTCTGATGTGTTGGTAACTGCGTTGATCTTGTCCGTCGAACATTGACAAGCACCTGCGACAAACTTCTTTGTGGTGTTCGTGTTTGCTTGTTTGGCTCGAAACAAGCCGAGAGAGCGAGCGAATGAGGGTGTAATGGTGATGGGTCTCGTCCTTGATGAGCAGAAGATGAATTTCCTGCACACCATCGTCGTCTACGTCACTCACCCGGATAGGGTACACCACATTTTCGTCGGTGAGGCCATAAACGTTGATGGCCAACCGAGGGTTGCGTGTACGGGTCTCGAACTTGCGAATGTCCGAAAGCGCCACCGGGTAGTCGATCCCAGCCATCGCATCTTCCAGCTCTGGCTCGTAGGGTAGGTAGTGGTTAACTCGGTGTGGATGGTTTTTCCAGTGGACAGGGTGCAATGCTGCAAGCACACACCATATGAAGCACTTGGCGTCACTGTTCTGAATGTTCAGGACAGCCTTCTTTTCCACAATCGCTTCTGGTAAGGGGATGTAGCTGGAGGCGGAGAGAGGCACAAACTTGCAAAGTTTGACGCGCAGTTCGTGAGGCTCCCCACACAGCGAACCCCCCGAGCCCTTGGCTTGATGTTCCTCCTGCTTTGCCACCAGCTCCTCGACAAACTTGTTGTAGATGACCTCTAGGTTTTCGACATCCGCCAGATGCAGCGTCTTCGCCTTGGTGTTGTGGCAGAAGCTGTAAATTTCATCAGACTGCTTCTTGTACCAGCAACGAAGCGATGCGTAGAATTTGGTGGAGTGCGTAGCCAGTGCATCGCTGAGGATGGAAATAATTTGGGCTTGCACGTTCTCCAAAAAGCTACGCACGTCGCATGAGCCCTCCGAAGTAAGGGGAAAGTCCTCTAACAAACGCTGGAAAGCAGACTGGTTCGCTTTAGCCACAGTCTTGATGCGCTTGGCGGATGGTGGCGAGTCGGCTTCCGCTTTCCTCTTGGTTGAGCTGGTCGACGGTTGAGCCCCAGATGTACTTTTGCTTAAACAAGTAAGCTTATGCTTCTTGGCATATGCAATTGTAATGTGTTTATTGCATCCGGAACACAGTTCGGTGGCAGCCAAATGCTTGCCTGGCACGCAGGTGCGACAATGTCTTGCAAAATGTTTGCTTGATATAGTTTTTTTGCACACAGGGCAACTTTTCATGGAGCGCATTTTTTCGGGGTATGTTTATTTATATATGGGTGGTGTTGCCTTCCTCAAATATGTGCTTTAATCAACTCTATAAAAAAATAAAAAAAATATATAAGAAAAATATAATTGTAGATAGAAAAAAAACACAATAAATATTGTATGCATGTGTAATTCTATTTAGTTTATTTTTGTTAGACACAAATTTTCTTCAGATTTTATTGCCCATTAGTATATTTTTCCACCAATCTAGTAGAGGTATGAAACTATGAAAATATTCTTGTTTATATATATTCTATTATTTTGGCTGATATAATAGCAAATATATATATATAGCTATTTTGAAATTCTAAAACTTTCAGGTATACTTATTTTTACATGCAAACCTACATCATAAAAAAATTACACAATCGTATTTTTTTCCATACACACATTTTTTATTTTCAGAAAAACAAAATTATTTTCGATCTTTATTTTTTAAATCAAGCAATAAACATTATTTGTGTTTATAGTATTTGTCGGGCAATAGCAGATAAAACAAGAATAGGTTTTCTACGACCCATAGTTTACGAGTTACAAAACAACTTAGAAATTACATCTTGAAATTTAAATTTAAAATAACTCGAAAACAGTAAGCACTAATCATTATGTTTCCAATAGGTTGTAGAGTGCATTCAATTTTTTATCAAATGTCATTAAAATTTTCGAAATAGGGTAAAAACTAAGCCAGCAAATCAAGTTTCTCAAAAAATAAAAAAATTGTTTATATTTTCGAAACTTGAGGGGGTGGAATCGATTTTATTTGCTAGTCGAATAGTTTTCGTCAAATCCTATCCAACAAACCTAAAATCATCATCCTAGGTCAATTAGGAGACAAGAAAATCAATGTCTTGGAAAACATCTTAAGACAAATGTCTTAAGAAAATTTTCTTGACAGACCGGAAGTAACATCTTGACAGACCGGAAGTCGACTTTCTTAAAGATTAAGACAAATATCTTAAGATGTTTTTCCAAGACATTGATTTTCTTGGTTCCTATGGGACCTAGAACCACGCAACTTTGGATTATGTATATACCGTTGTTTTTTCCTACATATTTACTAGGGTTCGATAGTGCTGTGGTTGTGTTGTTGCCTTGTAATCAAGAGGTCCTAGGTTCAAACCCGATAAAAGTATATAGTGGTTCGGATCCTACTTTAAAAAAAACTGTAGGCCTAGTCCCGATTAGCCTTACTGTGCATAAAATAGACTTAAAACAACAAATCCAACCCAGAATATCAACAAATTCAAAAAATAGAGTTTCCCCCTGTACACTTGTATAATTGTAAACTCCAAGTTTGATACCCGACGGAGGTGGTTCGGATCCCACTGTAGGTCCAGTTTCGATTAGCCTTACTGTGCATAAAATAGACTTAAAAACAACAAAATCCAATCCAGAGTATCAACAAATTCAAAAAAATAGAGTTCCCCCTGTACACTTGTATAATTTTAAACTCCAAGTTCGATACCCGGCAGAGGTGGTTCGGATTCCGCTGTAGGCCCAGTTTCGATTAGCCTTACTATGCATAAAATAGACTTAAAACAACAAAATCCAATCGAGAGTATCAACAAATTCAAAAAAATAAAGTTTCCCCTGTACACTTGTATAATTGTAAACTCCAAGTTCGATACCCAGTGGAAGTGGTTCGGATCCCACTGTAGACCCAGTTTCGATTAGCCTTACTATGCATAAAATAGACTTAAAACAACAAATCCAACCCAGTGTACACGCGTCAATACTATCCACTAGAAGTAAACTAACATGATCATAATCATTGCCCCCTCTCCCTCCGATTGTTACCTCGCTTTTATGTTATTTGCGATGAAGAATAGTTTTTTTCAAGCACATGTTATATATGCTCATATTTTTTTGTTTAGCGTAATTTCGTTGTTTAATCAAAACAACACTTTCTGTTCACTAACGCCGCTCGCAATTATTATTAACACACACACATGCAAAAAAATAACAAAAAACAAAACTTACCTACAAAAAACTACTAGCAATTTAACACGCACAAAACAGTAGTATAATTGCATAAATTTTAGTTTTATAGCTGGTCAAGCAACTTGTGTGCGTATAACTTATGCTGATATGGTACTCACCTGACAGACCAAACTAATTCGGTTTCTATTACACTTGATATTACACTTGGTATAGCGTACACTTTTATGCGACTATCCAGTAGCAATACTCGACTGCAACTGATGTGCGCAGGGTTTCTAATAGAAACTTATACCTGTCGGTAGCTAAAATTCCAAGGTTGGTTCGAATTACGTGTGCATGGCCTTTGACGATAAATAATAACAAAAAAAACAACACACCCGTCCATCATGATTTGGATCGCAGCCTTTGGAATTTTCTGCATTGTAGTCGTCATAATATGGGTCACCTTGGCATACTATAGAAAATCCAGCAAGAAGAATAACAAAAAAGCAGACAAAAGCCCTGGCGTGTATCACGCCCCCCCGATTCACCGGATGTCGATCAATACCCGAGCATTCCTGGCGCGCCCGGCGGCGGAACCAACACAATACCGCCGAGGCCACCCGTACAAAGACCGACCGGAACTGGGCCGAGCAGACCTTCGGGTGGGAACAATAACGCGGGAGACAATCAGACGCCATCGCCTCACTGGCGTGCCCGGCGGCGGAACCAACACAATACCGCCGAGGCCACCCGTACAAAGACCGACCGGAACTGGGCCGAGCAGACCTTCGGGTGGGAACAATAACGCGGGAGACAATCAGACGCCACCGCATCACGTTCCCACGCTAACTCCTCCAGTTACCAGCAGCACTCTGCCAAATAACCAAAATACTACAACAACAATTAACCCACCCACTATTGCCGGCACCACCACTACCATACAAAAAAAACACGTGAAACTCTACAGAGGTGTGGTTATCTACAACCGCAGCCGTTAGAAAACCTTTTTACTTTTTTTTTTGGTTGGGCACCACGCACCCTGGCGAGGTTGTAGGGGCCAGGCATCCTAAAAAAACAACAATTATTTATTTGTTTGTTTGCCTCACAATACGAAAATAATGAGAAGCGCCAGCACGCGCACGTGTGTATAGCACATCGTGTTCCCCCCCCCCCGAGAGAGGTTTACAAAGGCCCGATATACATTGGCGCCCGGGACTTGGAAATAATGCGTATTCGCTCACCACTGTTGCCAGCTCTAGGTCACTCTCTTTTCATCTTACAGCAACATTGGCATCTCTCTATCTTTTTTTAGTTGCAGGTGGGTTGCCAACACAATCTAGTTAATAATACTACATATTATACACACACACGCACACACATACTGTGTTGCCATCCATCCATCCATCCCTCTCTCTCTTTTACGGCAGTATATATTTGTTGCCGGTTCTTCTTGCCCAGTGTGTGTATGTTACGCCAGTATATAAATTGGCTAAGCCTCAAGCAAGGTAGCCCTTGCCAAGTAAAAAAAAGGGCTGTAGGTAGGTGTTGGTAATACTGTCGGTTGTTTAACTCTTCCCTCTCTCTCTTTTTCTCCTCTCTCTCTTTTTTTGTAAAAAAGCTATGGCAAAAGTACCAGTAGGTTGGCAAATTGCTTTATGCACTGTAAGGCAGACCTCAAGCAGTATTGCCAGCTCCTTGCTTTAGGTTAGGTTAGACCAAAATAAAAACCTTGGTGATTTTTCGAGTAAGATGTTGGCAACGCTGCAAGATAAGCCTCAAGCAGTGTTGCCAGCTCCTTGCTTTAGGTTAGGTTAGACCCAAAAACAAAAACCTTGGTGATTTTTTCAAGCAAGAGGGCTGGCAACACTGCAAGAAAATGGGGCTCATGCCTTACGAGAGAAATCCATTAAGGCGAGCCCCACGGAGCCCCATTTTCGGGCGTTGAACCGGCTTGATTGCTCTACTATTGTGGTCCCGCTCCCGCATGTAAATGTTTCAAATGTTCATGTTTCACGATGAGCTCTGTAAGTTTACGTTCACGAGGTAACAGAATGGGATGTTTCTTGTCAATTGTCACTCTCAGAATTCCCTCCTGGTCTAGGAAAGGAGTCAAACTGAGTAATGGGTTGTTCGAAGGCAAAGGATTCCCTTCTTTTAAATGCTTCATTTCTGTAGGGAATGCTGTAATTTGTGCTTGTTTCACTAACTCAATCAACGTGTGATTAAGTTCCCGTGCCGAGAGGTGTCCAAACTGACGTTCATTAACACTTCGCTTGGTGTTAAGCATAAATCTGAAGCACCAAGCCACTACTCGTTGAAGCTTTGATAAGGTTGAATACTTGTTTACTAATAACTCCTACACCTCGACAGAAGACTGTAATAGGGATGGCCAAACGGATCCGGATCCGAAAAATCCGGATCCATTCAGATCCGGATCCGGATCCAAAAGTTACGGATCTGGATCCGGATCCGAGAGTTTCGTATCTCAATCCCATTATAATATTACCACACCTTAAAAGGTATTATGATCTTCGATTACAAAGAAATTCTTCATTAGTTAGTCCTACAATAATTTTTTTCAAGTGTTGTTCCTAAAATACTTCGCTACGCATCGGCTAACACACTCATGCACAAAAATAATCTTGTTTAACATAAAATGTCAGAGGTGATTTTGTAAATGCCATTGAAACGAATATGTATTCATTCGAATGTATTGGAAATGAAAACACACATTCCATTCCAGGATGAAACCTTTAACACATATAACAAGATAGAAATGTTATACATAAATTATAAAATTGTTCTACAGTTACAGTTTTTCAAATTAAAATAAAACATTATAATATATGCAGTGTTATATAATTACAAAGTGTAAGACTAACAAGGGAGGATATCTAAGTGTCCCTCTTCGATTTCCGTGACACTTGGCAGGCGTATAGAGGGCCCAAAGGAAGATATACGTGTTTTTTTTTTGTTTCAGCTAAAAAAAAACGGTTTTACAGGGCGAAACCCACTCAATTGTCAAGATGAGGACAAATTGAAGTGAGGATCTGACCTCTGTGTCCCCCTCCGATTTCCATGATACTTGGCAGGTGTGTGTATAAACGGGCACGAATGAAGAAATACGTGTTTTTTTTTGTTTCGGCTAAAAAACTATTTTAGGGGGCAAAACCGCCTCAAATGTCAATATGCGGACAAATTGAAGTGAGGATCTGACAGATCCCTGTGTCTCTCCGATTTCCATGAAACTTGGCAGTATAGTGGGGCCCAAAGGAAGAAATACGTGTTTTTTTGTTTCAGCTAAAAAAAACGCTTTTACAGGGCAAAACCAACTCAATTGTGAAGATGAGGACAAATTGAAGTGGGGATCTGACCCCTGTGTCCCTCTCCGATTTCCATGAAACTTGGCAGGTGTGTGTATAAACGAGCCCAAATTAAGAAATACGTGTTTTTTGTTTCGGCTAAAAATCTGTTCTAGGAGGCAACTTTCCCCCTCAAATGTCAAGATGAGGACAAATTGAAGTGGGGATCTGACCCCTGTGTTCCCCTCCGATTTCCATGAAATTTGACAGGTGTATAGAGAGGCCCTATGCCCCCTGTTTCTTCCTATGCCATATTTACGTGGTTTCGGGGTCAGATCCCCACTTCAATTTCTCCTCATCTTGACATTTGAGGGGGGGGGCTCTATACACCTGCAAGTTTCATGGAAATCGGAGGGGGAGACTTAGACCTCCCTTGTAAGTGTATTAATTAATTACAAATCGCGCACACGCTATATATATATATATATATATATTAGTAGGTAACAATATGTTATAAGCACATTCTTACTTTCCAAAGAATCGCATGTGGGATGGCAAAACGGATCCGGATGCGAAAGTACCGGATCCGGGTCCGAAATTTCCGGATCCGGATCCTTAGAATCCGGAACCAACCGGATCCGGATTTTGGATCCGCCAGGATCCGGATCTGGCCATCCCTAGACTGTAACACGAGAAGACCCTTTTTCTCTCTCTCTCAACCTCAGCTGTTCCTGCTGCGTTGACCGTGCGTGTAGGATTGAAGGACTGATTACGTAACCACTGTGGGCCGAACAACCAAATATCACGTTCGAGCAGGGTTGAAGGAGAAATTTCCCTTATTGCCAAATCGGCTGGATTCTGTTCGCTGCACACGTGGCACCGATTCTCTGCAAGGAGAATGTCTTCTATGTTAGCGACTCTGTTGGCAATAAATGTACGCCAATTAGAAGGAGAAGAATTTATCCAACGCAACACTATTGTAGAGTCAGTGAATGCAAACATATTTGTAATGTTCAGATGAAGAGCTTCCTTTAATGTCTGCAGCAAACGTGTGATTAACACTGCAGCACAGAGTTCGAGTCTCGGGAGAGTCACTTGCTTCAGAGGCGAGACTCTCGTTTTGCTTGCTATGAGATGCACTTCTACACTGCCGTCGTTGTATGTAGAACGTAAATAGACTGTGGCCGCATAGGCCCGCTCGGAACCATGGTTCTAAGACTAGTAGGTTGGCTCATCCGGCGGACGACTTTCGTCCCTTCCAGCGCATTACGTCATCTGGTGAGCAAATGTCGCAGCCAGCGGGTAGAAAACACATAGCAGGGGTTCTTTTTCATTGAATGAAGTTTTCTGGGGAAGGTTTAAAACCTTATTTACTGCTTAAAAGGACCGCTATTTCTTTGTGCACAAAGTCAGTAAAAGTAGGAATGAATAGAGCGTAGGGGAGGAGCATACGGAAGAAAACCTGTAGCTAATTTAGTCGCTTCTTCCTCTGTACCTCAAGTTAACACATGTTGCATTGATCCTTGTAAGTGTTTGGACAATGTAATAATATTTTCGCATTTTCACCATGGCTGTTGCTTTTGTCTTCTATATTTCGCAAAGGCAAGTAACAGAAATGCTTTACCCGGTATTCGAATTTTGTAACTCACTACACACTACTTGCGTTTACTAAATGATATATTGTCTGATGATACGTAAATTTAAAATGAAGCCTACATATTTAAATTCCTAAAATGTAACGTGTTAAACACATTCTAAGATCCTTCAGTGTCATTGTAATAATTTCAGTTAATTTAATATACCAATATCAGTGTTTGTGAAAAGTAGTAAAAAATAGGTTAAATAAAGTACATAGGGAGGTAGTCACGGTAGTCATCCAAGATACAGTTCGTCGGGTAGAAATAGTATCAAAGAAACAACAAAAATCTAGAATATTTTTTTAATGGAAGAATCAAGAATATAAATATAAAATTTTATATAGTGTTTTTTTTTTCTTTTTTGTAAATGATATTTCCAAAACGCCAAATGTTTAGTTACATTATTTATAATGTAAGTTTGTACTGCATTTTTTTTTAGTTCAACACACATTTTATAAAGTACACAAACAACATTACAGCACCACACGTACAAGCACAAGGGCTGACGTAATCCTTCTTAACATAGAATCAAACCCATAAGATCAGTGGCGCAGGAACTGGGGGGGGGGGTTTACAGGAGTACATTGTACCCCTCTAAATTTTTGAAGGGGTACTGTACCCCCTAAATGGATTCTAGTTGTACCCCTTGTACCCCCTCAGATACAAGATGTTACTGTTAAAAGAACCTAGTTTTTTCTAATTGCTCAATATAAAAAGTGTAAATTGTAAGCATTATTTTCCTTACCACAGGAATTCAATCCGTTGTAAACTTATTCTACATGTACTACATTGTTCTTGCTACTACAGTTAGTTCATTGATCTGTGTGTTTGGAAATCTTTTTAAGGAGATGAAAATTATTTAAAATGTGTGTGGAACGATGGAATGAGCTAAAGTTTACTTTCAGCAAATCACGCTGCAGACGAATTCCCTTCGTATGAGGGGAGTACATGTTTTGTAAACAAGTGATCGCGTCGATTCGAAGATATAAACTGCATCAGAAGAATATATGACTGACCTTCTTTCATTTTGAATTTTTCAAATGGAATTTTCCGAAACGAAATACTTCCACAATTCCTGCCTCGTCTTGTTTTCGAGACGCGACACGACAGACCAATTTCGGGGGTACAATATACCTCACCGATTATTTTTATAACTTCGTCAGAGGGTGTTCGGAAAACTGTACTTAAACCTATATATTAAGAGATTTTTGTCTCATCTCGATATCATTCCTAGTTGAAATGGATCAGCGATATTTCCTAGACATTAAAACAGAGTGCGATTTGTGATTTTATCAGAAGAAGACATTACCTATGAATTAGATATGCTTAGAATTGGACATAAATTGCTTAAAATCTAATTTTGATATTGAATGCAACACAAACACAACACCATTTCAAGTTTAATTCTAAAGTCAAACTGTAAGAAAATTACATTATTCAGTTGAATGCACGAAATTAATGAGACACTGCAGGTTCGATGATTTGCCAGTTGGCTTGTCAAGGACACTGTAATGCTTGCTACTTGATCCATCTTGTTGCAAATTTTTCTGCATTAAAACAATGCACTGGGAGTCTACAAGTATTGAAAGAAAAAGCAGGTTTATAACTTCTAAATGATTTCTCTAATCAGTAAAGTTAAGGTTCATGGCACTGACCCCGCTTTCACACTCAGCTGTAGATATTGGTACAATTTGGATTGGATTCACAAAGTCTTTGAGTGAGGTGGGAATGTATATTGAATTTTCTTTGTAGATGCGAAAATATTCGACTGGTGACGCGTACATGCTTTCGCTTACATTAAAGTTCACTTTTTGATATAAAGGAGGAATTAACATGTCACCATAAAACACACATATGTATCTGTATTTAATACGACTACACCCGAAAATAAACCTAGCTTTTTAAACCGGCTCTTCATATTGTCCACTAACCATTGAAAAAAATATTTCGAGCGTATGGTTTTCCTCTAAGTTTGCTTGCTCTGAGATATGAAGGATTTCGGTTTAGCATATGCAATGATAGTACTTTCAGCGTTTGAAGAACAACATAAGGTACAGCTAATTACATTACAAATAATTACTATGTCAAATGTTTTACAAATACTTCAAAGTTAGATCTGTTGCGAGTTGATCGGGAATCATCTCGATTCAGTAAAGTAAAGTAAAGTGTTCCCCTGTGCATAGCACCACGCCATGAAGGCGTATAGGGGGTGTGGGGGTAACGCCCCGCACTTTCTTGATCCGGTCGTGAGTGGGGGTGATGTGATCAGCATCACGCCCCTGACCGCCTTTACCCCCCAGGGTTTCCGCCAGGTACCCATGTTATTCGACGCTGGGTAGGCGCCGGGGCCGCTTCCACCGTTGGAAAAGTTCCCGGATTTGAACCGGCCGGGGATCGAACCCGGGACCTTGAGCATGGTAGTCAGACGCGTTACCGACTGAGCCACCGCGGCCACATCTCGATTCAGTATTTTTTTAAAAAAAGGCAAGGCAACGCTATAGCTGTCATCAAGCGTTCGAAAAGTGTTGTTAACATACGTCAAAGTTTTCGTATTTGATAGAAAAGTACTTGTAAAACACCTTCTAGAAGTCTGAGAAAATACCGAATACATGGCTTCTAAAGGGCACTGCATACGGCACATATCTGTCATAAATTAGTTTAATGATATTTTATATATAGCTATGGGGTTCTAAAAGTACGATATATTTAAAAATATGATTTTCATATTCAGTGGGTGGGAAATGTTTATTCCTGATTTGGGATGAATCAAGTTAGAGGAGGGAGAATGCTCCTCACCCCCTTTATGTAGCAACCTGCATTAAAATGAATACATGTAACTTTGCTCGCAATTTTCATATTACAAACTCCTGATTTTCCATCCCATTAAATTCAAAATGAGCTCAGAATAAGCTCCAGAACTTTATATGTTTTGGAATTGTTATCTGGTCTTGAAACCTGTTTTGAAATAGTCATAAATTGTAAAAGCTAAATAATAATAAATAAATAAATAAAAATTATTTAGGCAAATTTTGCATTAAAAAAAACTATATTCGCGTCTAAAATGGAATTCCCCATGCTCCACATTTTACGTAGGTATACATATATGTGTGAAGTACACACGCTTCTACGAAGCCAAATCCACTGTTTTCGTACATTTTCATCTCTCGGAAATCTAAAATACCTAACAGTCTTACGGTTGTAGTTATTACATCGGAACACAGCACAAGCCATTTTGAAGAAAACTCTCACTAAAGAAAGAAACGTCTATTTGTTAGCGAGAGACAAAGATTCACTGCCAGATGTAGCAGGCGAAATCTCGAGTTGCTCACCAGTTGACGTCACAGCGGTCCCGGGGAACCCCCGGCGATGCGCATAAGCCTACCATGTCTCTTAGTATCATGCTCGGAACTGTCCGTAAAGCCTACGAGTTCGCATGTTAGCGGGTTTGAAGACACGATGCAACTTATGCAACTCCGCCCGAAAACTTCGCCATGCATTTTCTAGTTCTGGTGGAAGTACATCGTCCCAGTGAAGTTTAGCTTGCCAAAGTGTTTGCATGAAGATCTTTGCTTTGACAGTTACTGGAGATATCCACCCGAGGGGGTTAAATATTTTCGCGATGTCTGATAACAGTATGCGCTTGGTCAATTGCTCATGAGTTGCGAGTTGAGTCACTGATACTGCGAATTCGTCACTCGCTGGATGTTATTCGATACCGAGTGCCTTTATACGTTCATTTATGCTCACATCCAATGGAAAGTTCGTTTCTCGCAAATGTACAGGGATTTCATTCAATACTTCTGAATTGTTCGGTCAACGTTTTGGTTGAAGCTGCACAATGCCGAGAAGAGGGTGCTTGTTCTGCAATAAATTGCAAGAACAATGAGAGAAGAAAATATGAACATGGAATATATCCGCTTCCCAAAAGACCCAGGAAGATAGGTTTCCTTCACATTTCCTTCTATTTTTGGAAAATGGTACAGATCATTATTCTAATGACAAATATTTTCATTGTAATATGAAGAAATTCTGTTGTGGTCAAAATGAGCTACAAAATTGTAACTATATATATTTTTCATTTCCTAGTGACTCATAGAAACATAAAAAGCACGAGCGTAGCGAGCAAAAGCAAATTACCAAATTCTAGGTTAAAATTGATAATTTAGACCGACTTATTGGTGTAAATTTTGAATTCCACGGGAAAAATTTACCCTTTTGGCTCTCCCTGCGGATGCCCTTTGGAGGGGGGGGGGGAGCGAGACAGTATCTGTAATAGCGGATAAAAATCTGTAAGCATCCATACATAATTATATTTAATGGTTAAAATTGTAATGAAAAATTAAGATTTGCCTGCCAGAAAACGAAATACGCAAATATGAAACTACCACACAAGTAGAAATTACATAAGAAATAGTAGATATAATATAGCCTACGAGATAATTAAAACCATGAAGCGAGAGATAAAAATGCTTGTATAAAATTCGAAGCTTGTTCCTGTATGAGTTTGCTTTCGTTCAGTGACTGGTGCAAACCAAGTATATTCCTCATTAATTTCATTCCGTGTATTAAAAGTTAGAATGTCAACTACTTTTTAAAATGTGTCTTTTTCCTAATAAATGTAAACAAACTAATATAAGAAATTACAGGCATGCTTTCAATTTAACAATTAATAAGAACAAAACATTCATGGACATCAGCAGGACTTTTATTTTGTTGGGAGAGAGGGGTATATATGAGGCATATTCCTCCACAACAGTGTCGCCCCCTGAAAGAAACACCCCTTTTAATAATATACACAAACGACTGTGACTGGAAAAAAAAAGGATGTGTGTGAACTGATTTGATTGATTTGGTGTCTAAAGTCCACTTTATTCACAGTAAGACTAATAGGGACTAGACCTACAGTTTAAAGTGGGATCCGAACCACTATGTACCTCCACCGGATATCGAACCAGAGACCCCTTGATTAGAAGGCAACGACGCTACCACTGCACCATCGGAGAGGTCTGAATGTGTGTGAAATACGTACGTTTTGGTTGACCTTCATTTTCCAGGGTTGGAGGCAAAGCCCCCCTCCCACGTGCCCAGCCGTCCGTGCATCTAGGAAAACTTTATTTAAAATTTTATACTCTAAACATTTGCTTCAATGATATTTTGAATTACAATCTTAGATTATAAATTCATTTGAAAAATATAAAATCCGGTAGCCATTTTGAAAAATTTTCAGAAATAAGTTGCCATATTTTCAGAAGGAATGAAAAAGCCATCAATTTTATCTCTGGGTAAGTTAGATCTTATAAGTTCATTATAAAAATACTTGTGTTGGTGTTGCCCTCTTGATGATAATTGAAATTTTAGTAAGCCAAGTTTTCGGTCCCAAAAAATCAGATAATAATACAATTTTATTAATTTAATTGTCTACTAAATATAAGTGTGATATGTTGAAATATTTGTTTCTGGAATCCTTATTACTTGGTTATCATTGTTGTGAAATTTCAAAAAGATTGAATAATTTGTAAGGGAGATAGAATTATTTTTCCAATACAGTGCAGCTCACTTGAAGGCTTTGAGAATAGAAGGAAGGATGAATCACTGAAAGTCTGAGAAACTATAGAAATTAAACCAGACCAGTTACAGAAAAAAATATGTAGTTTCTCGCCACCATGAAAGGATTCATCAAAATCTGAGAGCATAGGTTCCACAACCTCTTCTTTTTTTTGGTTGAACTGACATGGAATGACATGACTTATATTATCATAGGGCAAATATGTAAACTTTTTAGTGCCTCGTTCTATGCAATGAGTACAGGCAAAGGATTGTGACTCTCTATCATCTCCAATAAGCTCATGTTTATATACGTATAGTAACTGTAAATCTTGGAGAGATGTAGAATTAAAGGAAGGAACTAAATACCAAAACTTCCAAGTGTGTACATAAAGAATGTACGTATTTTCCTGGTCAATAGGGGTGGAGGTAAAACCTACCACTAGAGCATGGTTTCTCAAAATATGGTATGCAGTACTGGTAAAATAAGTAAGTACTCAGAAAGTAAATACTCGGTTGAGGATGGCGTTGAGAGCGAAAATTCAAATATGAAATCAATTAAGACCAAATCGTATAATTTCACATTCTATTGCCACTTGAAGTTCTTGGAGAGACATATATTTCCTTTCCTGGAGTGTCTACATGTGTGCTAGAAAGATTTCCGTAGGTAACAGGAAATAAAAACAATCTTAAAATACGCACATCTGAAAGACAAAGAACGAAAATAAAAGTATTCGAGTGATAAACATTCAACGTAATTTATATGATTTGTTACCGCTGCCGCATAAAGTAGGAGCTGTATGTGAGTGATTAATGTTACGGATTGGATGCGTGTTTGAGCTCCACGCCCCCACGCGTAATGGAGTATTTTTTTTTAACTGCCATCAAAATGATGACGGTACGGCATATCGTTGTGCCCACCTTTTAGTACATCGCGCTCCGAAGCCTGAGTCCACGCATGGGTGTTCCTTGTTAGTGTCCCTTTCATCATATCATCACTCATCTTCATCTTTGCGATTAGCCAAAGTTGCAGAAAAGAGAAGGAAAATAAACAAAATAAATCAAAAGGCATATCATTGCGTACTGCCAGAAAAAATATTGATTATTATTACTAGTATTGCATCAAAAATAAATACATAAACACACTATCTATCATCCTGTCCTTTCAAGAAATAGGGTTTTCATTTTCATCTTAAATGCAATGCTGAGACGATCGATGCACCTTTATCAATTTCATCATATCATCTTTCATTCTCATATTTGCGATCAGCTAAATCATTAGGAATTCCCGAAGCTTGTGTGAAACAGGTTTTTTCTTCGAATCACAGCCCACCTTCGATTCCTCCATTTTCAATTATGCTGTTGTTTTTCCAGTGTAATTCTCTGGTTCTGACTGAAAAATGGGTTTGGAGTGTCCCAAAATTGCCTGTTCGACCTTTACGTTCCCCCATTTGATAAGGTTTTAATCCTCCTTGACAGGAGTTCAAACCTGGGACCTCCAGCTTCGTAGCGCGTTACGCTCACCACTCTCCACCCAGCAACCGATTTAGTGGGGATCATTTCACTGGAACCCGAGAGTAACGAAACTCAAAATAAAACACATACACGAATTGTACTCGTTTTGTACCGAAATGTACCACAAAAATTTCGTTTTGTACCAAGTTCCTTATACCAGATATCGTATACCAAAATACCGGGTTCCAATGAAATTTTATTTTCGAAATTCGAAAATTGAAGTTCTGATACTGCCATCGAATAGTACTCGATTTGTACCGAAACCTACCACAAAAATTTCGTTTTGTACCAAGTTCCTTATACCAGATATCGTATACCAAAATACCGGGTTCCAGTGAAATTTTATTTTCGAAATTCGAAAATTGAGGTTCTGATACTGCCATCGAATAGTACTCGATTTGTACCGAAACCTACCACAAAAATTTCGTTTTGTACCAAGTTCCTTATACCAGATATCGTATACCAAAATACCGGGTTCCACTGAAATGGTATTTTAGAAATTCGAAAATTGAATTTCTGATACTGCCATCGAATAGTACTCGTTTTGTACCGAAATGTACCACAAAAATTTCGTTTTGTACCAAAATCCTTATGCCAGATATCGTATACCAAAATACCGGGTTCCAGTGAAACGATAAAACCCCGACAATCGAATTACGACGTTTTTATGATGTCATCGAATTGTACTCGTTTTGTACCGAAATGTACCACAAAAATTTCATTTTGTACCAACATCCTTATACCAGATATCGTATACCAAAATACCGGGTTCCAGTGAAATGGTATTTTCGAAATTCGAAAATTGAAGTTCTGATACTGCCATCGAATAGTACTCGTTTTGTACCGAAATGTACCACAAAAATTTCGTTTTGTACCAAAATCCTTATGCCAGATATCGTATACCAAAATACCGGGTTCCAGTGAAATTTTATTTTCGAAATTCGAAAATTTAAGTTCTGATACTGCCATAGAATAGTACTCGATTTGTACCGAAACCTACCACAAAAATTTCGTTTTGTACCAAAATCTTTATGCCAGATATATATACCAAAATACCTGGTTCCAGTGAAATGCTATTTTCGAAATTCGAAAATTGAGGTTCTGATATTGCTGGCGAATAGTACTCGTTTTGTACCGAAATGTACCACAAAAATTTTGTTTTGTACCAAAATCGTATACCACAAAATGTACCACAAAAATTTCGGTTTGTACCAAAATCCTTATACCAGATATCGTATACCAAAATACCGGGTTCCAGTGAAATGGTATTTCCGAAATTCGAAAATTGAGGTTTTGATACTGCCATCGTATAGTACTCGTTTTGTACCGAAATGTACCACAAAAAATTAGTTTTGTACCAAAATCCTTATACCAGATATCGTATACCAAATACCGGGTTCCAGTGAAATGGTATTTCCGAAATTCGAAAATTGAGATTTGATACTGCCATCGTATAGAGTAAGGTGGGGCAAGACTGCGCAGTTTGAGTTCATAATTTTATATTCAAGCTATGAAACTACAGACACACATGAAAAATGCAATACACATTGCACTATCCTTTGTTAACTCACAGTAAATTTTCGAAAGCTGAATGAAAAATATTTCTGCATGACACAATTACAAAACCGTGACCATGAAAATGCGTAGTCTTACCAGCACCGCGGGGTAAGACTGCGATCAAGTTCGGGTAAGAATGCGCACTTTCTACACAGAGTCACATTTGTATAAAAAGAAACACAAATCACTTAAAAAAGTTCTTCTATCATATGGGATACATTTCTCGTGGCATTCTCACAGTAGACACAGTGAATCCCGTCCTGCACTTGGGTTAGGAATCGCTAACACAAATCACAAATAAAGGTTCCTGTTTCATACGAGGAGCAATTTTCATGCCACCACTCGTCACATGTGGAACACTGGATCCAATCCTCTACTGGAGGATCTCTGTACTTATCATTACAACCTGGGCAATTGTACTGTTTGTTCTGGCGTTTTCTGCTTGCTACATCTTCTTCAACAACGATGTTCCGTTTCTGTTTCCCCTGAACTTTCTACTTATTCTTCTCAGCCAACGAGGCTTCCAAGTTGACTTTGAATGGAGATCCAGTTACCACCTGAGACTGCCTTCCCTTTCGTCGGCGGTGCTGAAAATGCTCTGCACGTAGAAGTGGTTATATCTGGTTAACGGAAATGTGCCCGTATGATCCAGTATTGTTAACCCAACTTGTTGAAGTCTGCTCACCTGGAGTTTCAGCTGATGCATGAGCCTCATTTGCCTGCTGTGGCACGTCATTGGTGGATGGTCCAGTATTGTTAATCCCACTTGTTGAAGACTGCTCACCTGGAGTTGGAGCTGATACATTTGTCACAGTAGAGGGAAGAAACTCGTCCTCAGTGAAGATGTCTTGATTGAAAGGGCATAATACAGTCACTTCAAAGCCCTTCATGGTATTCCCAACTGTAGCTGCCTTCCCATATGCCTTTGTAAAAATGGATGCCACTTAGAAAACTGTGATTGGGCGACCCGGATGGTTACTCATCCATTTATCACACTCAGATGAATAAAACGACTTCAGTGGACCAAAAAATGATCTATCTCAAGGCTGGTCCTTGCAAGCCACACACTTGCACCTGCAAGCCACACACTTGTGGGGTAAAACTGCGCACGTGCGCAGTCGTGTCCCGTGCTGCATTCCTGAACAAATCACGTGATGCTGTCCAGCCATTGCACAAAGCATTGGAAACTAATACGCAGGTGGACTCGGCATTAACACAGCTTTTCTATCCATCAACATCGTAATATTATATACATTCACAGTGACGTAGTACTCAAAACACGTAGTACCAAAATAAATAGCAAACACCCTCAAAATCTTTTTCACTTACCTCTCTCAGCACAACGAATTTCAAACGTATCTTCACCACTGTCCACCGCTAGCTACCATCTTGGACGAAGTAACGGTGGGGCAGTGGTGCCAACTGTGTGTGATTTTCACCTCGAAAAACCGGTGCGCAGTCTTACCCGCCGCGCAGTCTTACCCCACCTTACTCTAGTACTCGTTTTGTACCGAAATGTACCACAAAAATTTCGTTTTCTACCAAGTTCCTTATACCAGATATCGTATACCAAAATACCGGGTTCCAGTGAAACGATAAAACCCCGACAATCGAATTTCGACAAATGAATTTCGTTTTGTTTATTTCTTGATTTTTTTGTAAATTGATGGTTTAGATGTAATTCGAGTGGCAGTCCTCATTGTTCTGATGCCCCATCTTTCTTCCTATGCCCGGTAATAGGCTTTTATGCTTGTTTTTGTAATACAAGTCATTATTCCCCTTGCTCACTTAACGCTCACAACAATGAAAGCCCCGTGGCGGAGTGGTTAGCACATCGCGCTACGACGCCAGGGTCCTGGGTTGGAATGCCGACCTGGGCATGGATGTTTGTGTATGTCCATTCATCAATTTCATTATACCATCATCACTCATCCCCATCTTCGCAAATTAACCAAAAGTGGCACAAAAAGCGAAGTGAAATAAACCAAATCAATCAAGCAACAATAATTAAAAAATGAACTAAAAGAAAAATATAACAATAAAACAACAACCACAACGCAACAGGAGTAAATCGAGGAACTAACGAAAACGCAGAACGCTGTGATAGAAACATTTTTTCATCCTCGGAATAAGTTGTCTTTCCCTTTCTACCCTCATATTCCCTTTCCCCCTTCGTTGGACACCCCGCGCTGGACAAGAAATAGATGTGAATCCCAGTTTCTACCGAGTGTCCAGCAATGCCAACCTCCCAATCAGCAAAAGTGTGCTGATTAAACTCTTAAATTTTGCTAAATGTAACTAAATTGTGCTCGGACGACTTAGGCCTTAAGTTCATTTTATGCATCTATTTTGGGGAGAGTTGTGATGTGAACATGCGTTGTTGATTAGTTAAACAATATTGGTGATTTCCCCCCATTAAATTAAATACAATGGTTTAACCAATATAATTGGTTCAATATAACGCTTGAAAAGTTTGAGAAAATTCGACGACTAAGAAATGAGGCGGCTTGTTTTATCTGTGACCCCAATTTTCTACCAATTTCCTTCAATAAAATGTTCCTCCTGAACTTAGTAAGGAAGGATAAAGAAAAGATGAAAAGAAGATGGTGAACAGATGTGGCTAGATCGGCATGCTACGTTTTGTTTGAAACAAATAAGATCTGCAATTTTTTATTTTATTTATTTTTTATTTTCAAAATATATTCATCTGAATTCCATTTATCTGTCTCCCAGGAACGCATGTTTGTAGATAATGCTATATTTTACCATTATGCCAAACCCTGGGTGCTAGTTACCAACAAAGTTCAAATTGTACTACGTTTAGCATAATTATGCTTGGGTTGGCATTACTGCGTGAGGCCGGGCTCACTGTGTCCATTTCGAACGAACGCGCCCCTAAAATTATGATTTCCAGCATGAATCACATAGAATGTTATGGGACCAGCTGAGGCCCTCTGAGAAGTTGCTCGACATGCGACGGTAGAACCCCTGGCAGGGATGGAAATTTGTGGAAATTATCGTAAGGCCTAGAATTTTAGTTTTCTTAAGGCGTCGTTTAATGGAATTGTAAGTAATAAAATAATCCGTAATAGCCAAATATATTAGGGTAGGCCGGCCTCCGGGCCTCTTATGACGCTTCGCCACTTGTCGTAGGGAGGTAATATATTTTAATCTTAATCCTCATTAGATGGGATACAAAAGAGAATCTATTTAGTTTTTCGATACCGTCTGTGGTTTTGCGGTAATTTAAAAATAATCTTAAAAAATTGAAAATTTTGTAGTACTTTTCAAAGTTTTTGCCTTATAATTTTTGAACAAAGTAAATAACAATAAAAGGTTTCGAATAAAAGTTGTACCCTAATTTATAAGCTTTAAAACTATATACATTTTAATGAAGAGTACACCATAAAATGTATCCTCCGAATGTAGGATAGTACCACAGTCCGGCGTTTAAGTCCGGAATCATTGACTTCTTAATAACAAGAAAAAAAAAAAATAGTATAATTAATTGTTGTACGTACCACTTACGTACATACAGATGGGGGACAAAATAATACAAACACCTGTGAAATTAGAGAAAATCTTTATTAATATGGGGTTGGACCATCCTTTGACTGAAGTACACTTTGTATATGACGTGGGATGGATGGATAGAGGTCATGCACAATGTTTAAGGGAATATGGAGCCATTCTTCCTCCATAGCAGCCTCCAATTTCGAAAGTGTGGCTGGAGGCGGACTTTGAGCACACAGTTTGGACTCCAAATATCTCCACAAATGTTCTATAATGTTAAAGTCAGGAGACTCGGGGGGGGGGGGGGGGGGCATTCAAGATGTCTTACTTCGTCATGTTCTTCGAACCATGTTTGGACAGACCCAGAAGTGTGGATAGGAGTGTTGTCGTCTTGAATAAGCGGCCGCTCCCCAGGAAATAGTCTGAACAAAAGGATTGAGATGATCCCCCAGAATGCTCCGATAGTGATTGGCGTTGATCTTCTCATGCAGAAAAACAAGTGGTCTCACACCGTGCCAAGATATCGCACCCCATACCATAATGGACCCACCTCCATGTTTCACAGTCTGCAAGAGGCAGTCAGGATGTAACACATCTCGGGGCGTTCTCCACACATAAACGTGCCCGGTGGTCTGTGAATGTTGATTCATCAGACCAGATGACTTGTTGCCACTGCTGTGGGGACCAACTTCTGCGAGCTCTGCACCATTGGCGTTGCTTGACAGCATTACATGATGTCCCCAACAGCTTAGGAATTGCCACTCTGCAATGAATGTTTGCAGCATGGAGTTTCCTTTTGACAGTTTTGTTTGAAATGGGGTCCTGGAGATGCCTGTTCATTTCAGATGTTATCTCGGATAACGATTGCTTGTATTTTTGGGCCACTATGCACTTCAACACCCTCCTATCCCGAGCAGCAAGTTTGTCTATCGTCCACTGTTGTGCTTTGAAGATGCCATCTTACATTGTGTTGTGTATGCTGTCATAACGGCTGATACTGTGCTCTTGCACACCCCTCAAGGTTTGCGGTTTCCATCACCGTGGCTTCAGCTGAACGTGCTCCAAGAATCATGCCTCTTTGGAACTCTGTCAGGTCTGACATTGCAGCATCTCTTGAGAGCGTATGATAGACGAATACACCACCAATGACTGCTGTTGACAGACTAATACCTTCCCCTTCACGGCCACTAGGTGGCAGACTTCAGTGCCAGGTGGTGCTGCAGTACTGCCGGTGTAAAATGTGGTATACTTTTTCACAGGTGTTCGTATTATTTTGTCCCTCATCTGTATACTTAATATATGTTCAGTTGAGTAGCCTATCGCCATCTGCATTCTGACGGCCATCATCTTGAAAAGAGTCCGCCATATTGGATATTTTTGATTTGATAGAGCTATCTCTGGAACGGTGGCACATATCAACTTCCGTTGTTTTGTTCTTTTCAGAAATATTCCAAACAGTGCAAATTATCGTAATATATCAGTAGCCCTAAATGTTTTTTTTCGAAAAATAAAAATTGTAGTTTTGTAGAAAAACTCACTACTATTTATAATACTTTATGTGAATAACGGCAAGTTGAAAGTCTTAATAATTCTCGAACTAAACAATAGTATTTTATATCTTGTAAGGTTACGAGATGTTTATTATGTAGAAGACTTTAGACGAACTGAACACTTAACATACGATTTTGTATCTTTATAAATTTTCCTAAATAATATTTTTAAAGGAAATACAATTTATGAACAATCTAATTTGATTTCTGAAAGTTGGAGTTATTGATATTTATCTAGCATTAAATCGTTTTATTATTTGAAAGAAAAACACTCTATTAATTGTCATTGATGATACGAAAATACTGAAATTTGTTTTACAAAATATTTTGATATGAATTTCTCATTACATCGGTTCCCTTTTTGATCAGGTCTTCAATTTAAATCCTACTTTTGGAGCAAGGCCACGCATAACGGCAGAGAAGGGGAGAAAGCGAAGCGAAAGGACGGAGCAAAGCAGTGCACGCTGATGCAAACAGCTGGTAAATGCAGTCCATTTCCCCCCTCCACGCAATTCCGTTTTTCGCAAGTTTTCATTGGTCGAACCCTCTCGAGTTACTACTTGCGCAGAGACTTGCCTTCGTTCCTTCGCTTGCTCCATAGATTCCAGGGACAGAATATAGTACCTCGTGCTTGGTTATAATGGTCTTGAGCGTGAAAAACGAACTGGGGATTTCACAGAGATTTGAGGTATAAAGATTGGTTTATTTCATGAAGGTGAAGAGTGTGAGGTTCAAATTAAATTCAAAATCAAATTCAACGTGGAGCCTCCCAATATGATGTCTCTCTTATCGTCTCCATTTAGTTGTAGTCAGCCTAGAACCAATGAATCCAGTTCGATATTTTAAATATTTTGTTGATCGCATTCAATAATTGGAACTGTTCTGGTTTCAGATTTACTGCTTTTACATAACATGTCAACACCAGGCTTCTTTTTTTGCTTTCAAGATCTTAACTCATCCGATCTTGAAGGCTGAAATGTTCTGAGCTTAAGTCACTCACTCACTCTCTAACATTCTTAAACCCGGAAGTTTATGGCTGCAGCAACACAAGCCTTCAATCTGTCCCTATCCTGGGCAAGATCAATCTTTCCCATCCTTACCGATTTCTTACAGGTCTCTTACACTCAGGTTTCTCAACAGGAAACTTTTCTTTCCTCTCCCACTCGTGCCACATGGTCTGCCACCTAAATCTTCTTCATTTAATTATTCTAATAACATCTGGACATGAATGCATATTATTCAGCTCTAAATTATGTAACCTTCTCCACTCAATTGTCTCCTCATTCCTTTTAGGTCCAAATATTGTTCTAAAGGTTTTATTTTCAAAGACTCTTAATTTATGTTCCTCTTTTAATGTAAGGGACCAAGTTTAACATCCATTATACCACAGGCAATCTTACTGTTTTGATTATTTTAACTTTTAGTATCTTAAATATTATACGAGAGAATAAAAATTTGTGAAGAGAATAGTGTTCTGAGCTTAAGGCTTTCCGGAAATGTATAGTTATTGGGAAACATCCCTATCTAGGGTACTCGTTTTGACGGTTAGAATGGGCTATTTTGATCCACTTTTGTCCACATGAGAATGTTAGAATAATAAAATTTCTGTATCAGGAAAGAACCTCCAGCACTTACAACCATAGGGCTGTTATCTTTGTTGTAAGTGGCCTTGTTGTTAACCCTAACCTTCTGATTTCTAATGAAGAATTTATTTCAATCTATTTCTAGAAATCAAATTCGGTTGTATATAAATTGTATTTCTCTTTAAAATGTTATTAAATATAAATATTTAAATATAAAAATCGTATGTTAGGAGTTCAGTTCGTCCAAAGTCTTCTACATAACAAACATCTCGTAACCTTACAAGATATAAAATACTATTGTTTAGTTCGAGAATTATTAAGACTTTCAACTTGCCGTTATTCACATAAAGTATTATAAATAGTAGTGAGTTTTTCTACAAAACTACAATTTTTATTTTTCGAAAAGAAACATTTAGGGCTACTGATATATTACGATAATTTGCACTATTTGTAATATTTCTGAAAAGAACAAATCAACGGAAGTTGATATGTGCCATCTTTCCAGAGATAGCTCTATCAAATCAAAAATATCCAATACGGCGGACTCTTTTCAAAATGGCTGCCGTCAGAACGCAAGTGGCGATAGGCTACTCGACTGAACATATATTAAGCGGTACAACAACAACTAATTCTACCAATTTTTTTTCGTTATTAGTAAAAAGTCAATGATTCCGGACTTTACCGCCGGTCTGTGATAATCACTTGTTTTGGTACTATCCTCAATTCGGAGACACATTTTATGGTGCACTCTTCATTAAAATTCATAAAAATTACGGTCGCGGTGGCTCAGTCGGTAACGCGTCTAACTACCATGCTTGCTCAAGGTCCCGGGTTCGATCCCCGGCCGGTTCAAATCCGGGAACTTTTCTAACGATGGAAGCGGCCCCGGCGCCCACCCAGCGTCGAATAACATGGGTACCTGGGGGAAACCCTGGGGGGTAAAGGCGGTCAGGGGCGTGATGCTGATCACATCACCCCCACTCATGACCGGATCAAGAAAGTGCGGGGCGTTACCCCCACACCCCCTATACGCCTTTATGGCGTGGTGCTAAGCACAGGGGAGAATTTTACTCTTCATTAAAATGTATATCGCTTTAAAGCTTATAAAGTAGGGTGCAACTTTTATTCGAAACTATTTATTGTTATTTACTTTCTTCAAAAGTTGTAAGGCAAAGACTTTGAAAAGTACTAGAAAATTTTCACTCTTTTAAGATTATTTTTAAATTACGGCAAAACCCCCGAAAAACTAATCACATTTCTTTTGGTAACTCATCTAGTGAGGATTAAGACTAAAAAACGATGACCTGCCTACAACGATTGGACGATTGGTTAGGGAGATATTGGCCAATAACTGAGAGTCTGCGAAATTGATTTTTTTGGGGAGGGGTTTGCTGGAAGGAAACATCACAAACATTGGAATTTTACACTACCAATAGTGGTCTAAGAACTGAACAAAATTCAGCTTTTATGGAATTATTCTCAACATTGGCCTTTTTTGTCTTTCATTAACTGGGCTATACTGCCCTGAAATATCTTGTGGGACAATACCATATGTTTTTTTTATTGTTTTCTCACAAACGGTATTTTTGGAAATAAACGATTCAATTGCACTACTGTCTTTCTGATGGATTCCACCGATTTATTTTCCAGTATAATCACAGTATAATCCTCTGTGGGGCAGGAGCTTGGGTTATTCTGTCCATAGATGTTTGTGTAGGCCCTTTACAACAATGTAAAAATGAAGCGCATATATGCTTTAGCCACTACATAAAATACCAATGAAATTTCAGTAGGTTTCTATGAAAATTTGCCAAATTCACCAGAAACGTTTTTCATCTTTCTTCCCTGCTTGTAAATAGGCTTTCTGTAGTGTACAATAATGGTTGTCTTCCTTCAGTCCTAACATTCTGCGTTTTGTATGACGATATGGTATTTGTAAGTCATAGTGTAACATGACACTGTAAACGACATGAGTATTTTCTGTTGAATTAACAAAACACTTTATGGTAACTAAACGGAAGAAAATAATAGCATTTACTAAATTTGCTAATTTTGAATAAATTCTTTGGTAACGATAAGCAAAAAGCAAATATGCACTATACTAAAGAGCATTTAGTACTGGTGAATAATTATGCCATTTATTTATCACCTGTTTAAACAAATGTTTGGTTTGATTGATAGGTTGATTTGCTTCATTTTACTTCGCTTCTTGTGCCACTTTTGGATAATTTGCGAAGATGGGATGAGTGATCATGTGATGAAATTGACGAATGGATACTTAAAAACATCCATGCCCAGGCCGGGATTCGATCCCGGGACCCATGGCGTCGAAGCCGATGTGCTTCTTCTTTTCTTCTTTTATTACGTCATGTTTTAACACATATTCCACTTTGGTAAGGACACTTTTGCTAATTGACATTTGCCCCAAATAATTAATCTGATATTCCTGACTGAATGGTCTTTCTTCTCTCATTCTGAGTCTCACTTCACTCAAATACATTATTTATTCAAGTAGATTTAGTATTCATTTGGGATATTAGTTAATGTTTCTTTCATTTCTTGTAATATTCCTTCGCTTACAAACGTTGAAAGAATTAAAAATATCAACATGCGCAAAACTGAAGGTTGAAATTCAACATTTGCTCAAATTGAGGATCGAAACAGTTTTCATGTTGTGTAAAGTTTTAATTGTTATGTCCTACCTAATAGAGGTAGGAGCCCCAGTGGTCTAATCGGTAGGATGTCTGACCGCTATGCGGGAGACCTGGGTTCGATTCCCGGGGTGATCTAAGGTCGGAATTTTTCCGACCTTGTCCCTCCATAAAGAGGCTGTGGGGCTCACACAGCCTCAAATCAATGGGTGCGTGGGGGCAACCCTGGAGGGTAAAATTGGCCGGAGCGTGGTGCTGATCACATCACTTCCGAAATGGCCGAGATCGAGAATGTGTGGAGTCCTAACCCCACATCTCCTAAATGTGCCTTCATGGAACGGTGCTTTCTGCACGGGTAACTTCACCTTTACCTAATAGAGGTAAACTAAGATTGTTTTTTTTTTTTTAACAATGAAACCAGCTGTGTAAAATTTGAACTTTTAATTCTTTTTTAAATTTCCTAGTACTTGGAAAATAGAAAAATGACTTGAAGCTGTGGTTCTAGGTTAATTCTTTAACCAGGTTTTCATAATTATTCCTTTCCATTCTTAAATAAAATTCCAGTGCTTCAAGTTATCAATGAGAAATAAGAAAACAAACTATAAAATCATAATTCATAATCTTGCCATCAAGGCAAATTCCGGCGTGGCTAAAGTTCTTCCTTTGTGAGTGTCCAGAAATTGCATCTAACGAGACCACAATTCTAAGAAGAAGAGGATTTCTTTTACGAATTGGCAACTTTAAAAGAAAAAACAAAATAGCAGAAATTTTCTTTCCATTTACAATTTGAGATGCTGAGTGTAAGTAATTTAAAATAAGTGGTGACCTGCAATAGTTAAATCATTTTTGGAATCCATTGTTTACAAGGAACTGTTTCACTAACTTATCACATAAATGCAACTTAACCCAGTCCATCTCTCAAAATTTCCTTGTAAGGTGCATTTTATTTAAGATTTTCACATAACAAAGAGAACAATGTAAACGACATATTAACAAATAAGGATTTTTATTCTATCAAAGCTTGATTCAATACAATCAAATTACAATCCGAATTTGCGTTATTCTTAGTCTTTCCCCATGCCGTAGTCCTTATCGAAAAATACCGGCTTGCTTGGAATATCACTGGTAAATAGAGAAAAAAAATATATTAAAATAAGCTTTTAAAAGGTTGATGATTGCTTGCTTCATTTGTTTTATTTTACTCACTTTTTGTGCCACTTTTTGGCTAATTTGCGAAGATGGAGATGAGTTTGATGAAATTGATGAATGGACACTCACAAACATTCATGCCCAGGCCGGGATTCGAACCCGGAACCCCTGGCGATGTAACGCGATGTGCTAATCATCTTTTAAAAGGGTGGTGGGGGTAAACCAATGAAAAAGTTCACTAAAATTCTGAACACGATTCACTATCAAAAATGACGCAATCTTGCCAGCATTTAGCATGACAAAAGTAAATCAGTACAGATGTTATATATAGAGTTTACATCTTTCATTTTGTTTCATTGTTATTTACCACTTTCTTTGTTAACACACAACTAAACTCTTATTGTATGAGGGCCTCCCCGATGGCGCAGTGGTATCATTGTCGCCTTGTAATCAATGGGCCCCGGGTTCGATACCCGGTGGAGGCACCATAGTGGTTCGGATCCAACTTTAAACTGTAGATCCAGTCCCGATTAGCCTTAATGTGCAAAAAGTGGACTTAGAACATCAAATCAATCAATCTTATTGTATGACAATTTGAGAGCATTGAATTATAATGTAGATGAGAGTTTTGTTATCACACCATTCTTAAATCAAAATTTGTATCATTATTTTTTTATCTGAAGTTACTAAACCATTCATCAGTATTTTTGTTAGTTTTAGAGTCCAGTTAAATTAAGATCACGTTTCCTTTCAAATGTTGTATGTTCGCATATCTTCAGCCTACATAGGCTAAATCCAGAGAGGCTTTCCGAATTCAAGCACTATTCTACAGAGACGCCAACTTCACATAAATATTGGGGAGAAGAGGCTACGGTTGAGAAATATTTTTCTCATGTATAATGTATGTACTTTTGAGGAAATTTTGGGGGCAGATGGTGTTTTGCCCCCCCCCCAATCCATAAGTCGACGCCTATGCTATACCAAAATATATTTTAGTGAAAAGTTAGTATTGTGCTATACAGTGTAGAAAAACTGTGTGCGTTATTTGGAGAGATTGCATAGTTGTTTGTAATGCGATACTTAATCGATTTTATACTCTATCGTGCATACTATTTTGTACCTTTTTTAATATTTGTATTTTCTTTCTTCAAATTTTCCCATTCACAAACAAATTAACAAATTGATAATTTTTTCAAGCAAGCACAAACACATTACAGAAAATTATAAATAACTATTTACCCTATGATATGGACTTTGTAATTAGGTATGTACCTGTTGAGTTAAATAAATAAAATAAAAATTAATAAAAACTAAAAATATTTTATGTTAAAGTTGTGATTTGTATTTAAATTCCTAATAAAATACTGGGAGAGAATTTACATTCTAAACATACGCAGAAAGTGCTCAATTGTGGGAGCTATAACGTAGATCATGAATTAGAGAGATTATTCTGTGTTCAAATATATGCAGGGTGGCGTAAGAAGAACGCATGCTTTTGGAATAAGTGTAACGTCGTTGATTTTCAAGATACAAACGTTTTATTAACACCAAAACCATCGATATGAAATGCAGTTTGGATTGGTATACATCGATGGTTTAAATATGGAAAGATGACGTCATTGTTGCTGCACACATCAGGAGCCTCTCCTCAAAGTTCCGCATTGCCCTTGCCAACATTTCGTCTGGCACAGCTGTAATTCCTTCACGAATGGCAACTTTCAGCTCGTCGACTGAACGAGGTTTTCGACTTGAGGTAACTCCGCAGAGAGAAGTCGCAGACAGGCAAATCTGGGGAGCGTTGGGGCCAAGAAACGTAAGATTACGTGATGGGGATAGCAACAATGACGTCATCTTTCCGACATCATCTTCCATACTTAAATCATCACTGTATTCCTATCCAAACTGCATTTCTTAGCGATGGTTTTGGTGTTAATAAAACGTTTGTATCTTGAAATTCAACGACGCTACACTTATTCCAAAAAAATGCATTATTCTTGCGCCATCCTGTACATTTGAGCATAGGATATGTAACACAGGGGTAGAGAAAGGTTCGTTTAATATATTTGTGGAGCACGCATTCATACAAAACTTCCATTGACTGTAAGTACAAAGGTTCATCTTACAAGAAATGATGAAAATGAATAATGGTGGGGTAATTTTCCAGACTTCTCAGAATCAAAGTTTCGTTTGATACGATGAAAGGGGGTATAAATGCGCAGTGTGTTTGAGAAATGGATACACTATTCTCGTATGCTGTACTTTCGTAAGCTTATGAAAAAGACAGGGAAGGAGATGGAAAGACGATCATCTTCCCTTAAGGAACAAAGGGAAGCACTTTTAAGGAAATTGATGAAGTACTTACTACAAAGGAAGGAATCCTTAAGAAAGAACCTAACTATGCGGAAACTTGATTAATGTTGACGCAAGTCATTGTGAGAAGAGAAGGCGAATCTAAATGAGAAAGAAATGGAAAGGAAAAAATAAAGTGAAATATGCATTAGGGCAATGCCTGGAGAAAATCCTCTTGCTTTCGAATAGCTTAAAAATCACTAACTTTCTGAGCGAAAAAAGTTTTAAATTTATGCATGTGGACGATCGTTTTCTTCTTCTACTCGAACGAAACGAAATACCGTTCATTCAGTAACATATACAAACGAGAGAATAGGATTTTTTAAAACCCGGTTTCCAGTCATTACGAATCTCTAATGGGGTAGCATATTATGGATGGATTGTAAATTGTATTATAAAATTATCCATGGATTGTAAAATCCTACATAAATTTAAAAATGAAATCAGTTTGTAAACATACTAGGAATGTATTTCAGTAATCGCTTGTTTCTTCCCAAATGATTGTGTTAACTTTTTGCTTCATGTGTCGCGTGTGTGGAGAAAAAATACAATAATGCCAAACTAAAACTATTTGCATAAATTTCCTATCTTTAAACATTATTCAGTATTATTCAGTATTATTCACTATCATTACATCATATACGTAACATCTTCAAAAGGAAAGAAAAGTATTTATGTTGCAAACATATGTAGTAAATAGTAGACGTTATTGAAGCAATAAATTTAGATATATGAGAATTTTTTAAAGTATAAAACTGTCATATTAAACATTCAGTAAACCAAAGATTTGTGATTTTCATAGCTATTACATGTAAATGTGATGCTATAAGATAAATTTGTTCAATGGGTATACAAGTATCTAAGTAAAAAAAACAACATTGTAATTGACCTTTAAAAAAATTACAGTGTAAGGAATATACGGATTGTGTAGCAGCCAAAAGGATAGTATATGTAACAGCTAATGATTGTGTTGGGTAATTGAAGGATCCAGTTTCTTTTCATTTTTGAATGCATTGTTGCACTTTATGATTAAAAATTGCAAAATTCTAAGCGCAAATTGTGAATCAAAACTAAGGCCATGGGCTTATTTTAGAGCCATCCCCGCTAAAATTCAACATGCTGCTTATTTATGAAGTTCTACCATGCTCATTTAGAAACTCATGTGAAATGTGATATTATTCATAAATTCGTTTGTAAACATAAAATACACTGATTAAGGATATGTGTGTGTGAGAGAGAGAGAGAAAGAAAGAGAAATATTGTTTACAGAGATAATATTCGAATTACTGTAGTTGATGAAAATACAGAAAATTAATTACAGCATTATGGGGCATCCATATTGCCTGAAGGAACTTCGAGACTCTGTAGGGCCGATCGGAATTCGACGAGAGCAGTTTACTGAAAAATTAAAAAAAAAAAATCAATAATGTGGATAGTACATATATTTCGATGACATTACTTTGGCATTGCTTTTGGTAATATGTACAGTGTACTACTGCTATATGGAGTATAGTTTATGTGTATATCATTTTACATGCCACTACTGCATAGAATTGTAATCCTGTTGTATGTTTTTGCTGTCATATTTATCACATTTAATAAGACTAATTCTACATAAATATAGTACTATTTATATATTTTAGCAGAATTTCTTTGTATTGTATTGACAGTTATATTTGTATCGCTGAATAATTAAATTTTGAGAAAAAATTATATTTAACATTATTCACAAATGAATGTCCTACATTCCGCAACAAGAAAGAAAAAACGTTATACCTACCTGATGGCCAAGGCTTAGATATGAATGACGTTCCTGTGGAGAACGTAGGTATATTACAATACTCCTCTGTAACACCACATAAACCTGAAATGGCATTTCCTTTTCAAAATGTTCATGACCAGAGAGTGAAGTTAAATTTGATGAAATGAATAATGTTTTTATATTAAGGAAAATTTTGAATGTTCATAATTTAAATTTCTGCGATTATAATTTTATGTACTACATAGGATTAGAACTTACTGCATACCTGCATTATTGTAATTATCGCACATTGGAGAAAAAGCAAATTTGTTTATTTGCGAGCTATTCGTGAAGACTATTAATATTTATTTAAATCTTTAGATTCAAAAATTAAGACATTGTTTCCAACAAACACTAATATAAATATTTAACCTGGACACAAGCACCCTGTTTCAAATGCGATTTGTAAATAGGACTTCCTGACTTCTGCACTGACCACTACAGTGTGGAAGTTGCATATTTGTATTGGATAATGAGGTAACTATATATGTATGACAATTTAATAAAGTACGTCAAATTGAACAAGCATTATGTCCTGAAGTTCTGTCTCACTTCTGTTTACGTGTTTAATAGAATCTCGTCTATGAAGCATATCATCATTAGACATATGTATATAATTTTTGAACTTTTTTAAAACAGATAGGACATGAATTTAAATTGATACAATACGACCTGCATTTTTTAAATTTACTTACAGTTTGTAGTATAATTTCAATAAATATGCCACAAAATTATATTTCAAATGCAGCAATACATCAAAGCAAATAGTAATTGGTAAATTGGAATTTGAGTACCATTCTCTGTTATTAAATTACAAAAATAATTTTACCCAGACAGTACAACATTTATAATCCAATACCATGCATAACATTGTAATTTAGTTCTTTTATTAATACTAAACATAATTAATTGATTGAGTTTATTTGTTTGCAACTTTTTTGTGGGGAAATCCTGAAAGCAGAGTATTTAAACGTAAGAATTTTCATACTTATGTGCAATATTACAAAGCAAGCAAAACTATTGTATGTACCTGATGGTGAATTTTGATGTGCTGGATCACATAAGTTGTCTAGTAGAGTCTCTCCAAAAATACTTTTTTCGCAATTCAGTGAGTTTCCATCAAATGAGGACAAATAAATTAAAAAGTAACCAATTTTGACCTTTGTAACATTTTTCATTAGAAGGTAATGTTTTACATGCTATACAGTATATTTTATATATTTTGTTGTGTTACACTTCGTAACTAATATGAATACGTCCCTCTTTGGTGTGCCTTGACGTGGGGCATAAGAATTTCTTCAGCTTTGTAGGGTAAGAGTACTTCTCCCTGAGAAATATACTTTCCCCTTTAAACTTTCTTCAAGTGGGAAGTATAAATTAATAAGGAATTAAGTAATGAATCAGAGAGGAGAGAGAGGAGTTCGGCACATTTAAGATCAAGATAATAGGCTACTACATGTTTTCTTAATTAACAAACAAAATCATCTTACAAACCTGCCGGTGAGCATTTACAATTGACTATGGGACATGCAGGTTTCTTCTGTCATTGTAGGACCGGCAGAAATATATATATATATATATATATATATATATATATATATATATATATATATATATATGTATATATTAAAATTCAGAAGTCTTTCATCAAATACAAAGAGGGAATATTAATAGTACTTTATGTAACGCTACCCACAATTACATACAGGAATTTTCTTTCAGTAACATGAATAGTTAAGTTATAAAATATTACATATTTTACAGCATATTTTCTGTATTTTATGTTGTGTGTATCTAGAAAGAAATAAACACTTTACATACCTGCTGATGAACTTGGGCGTGTTCGTGTAGAACAGGCAGGCTTCTTCTGATACGAAGGCTTCTCCTGGCATGAAGGTTTCTGCTGGCATGCAGGTTTCTTCTGATACGCAGGCTTCTTCTGACACGTAGGTATCTCCTGGCATGAAGGTTTCTGCTGGCATGCAGGTTTCATCTGGCATGTAGGTGTCTTCTGACATGTGGGTTTCTTCTGCCTTTTAGGGTCAGTAGCAGTTTCGAATGCATGGTTCTCTACAAAAATATATCTTTTTTGAAGTTCAGAAATCTTTCATCAAATACAAATATTAACAATATCACATGTACTGACACATACAGGAATTTTCTTTGTGTAACATCCGTAATTAAGTTATAAACTAATACATTTATGAATAATATTTTGTGTACATTGTTATGTTATGTATGCATAAAAAATGAAAGCAAAATCATATACCTGATGATGAAAATCGTTGTGTTCCTACCGGGTATGTTGGTTCCACCTGCGGTGTAAGGTCTGTTGTCTTTATAGGTGAAGTACCTAATGAAAGATAGAATATATACGAGGCGGATCCAGAAAGTAAGTTTCCCGAATGGCCAGCAGATGGCAGGCCATGCGTTGCGACAGGTGAGTGCGCATGCGTGAGAGATGCATGACGTGGCAATCGTATGCAACAGGCAGCACTCCCTGACAACTCACAGTAGCACCGTAGTAGTGGTTGAAGATGGTGGCTCTTATTCCAACTCCCGCCGACTGTGAGGTTTGGTCGGTGATAAAGTTTTTGAACGCACAAGGCATTGCACCGATCGCAATGTGGTACCATGATGGCAGCAACGAATTTCTGGACCGGATCATCACAGGCGATGAAACGTGGGTCACACACTTTACCCCAGAAACCAGGCAGCAGTCTATGCATTTGCGTCACAGTGGATCTCCATGCAAGTCGAAATTCAAGCAGACTGTGTCGGCGCGGAAAGTGCTGTGCACAACGTTGTGGGACAAACAGGGCATTCTGCTCATCGAGTTCTTGACCAGAGCTGAGACGGTGAACGCTGAACGATACTGTGAAACACTACGGAAGTTGTGACAGGCCATTCAGAACAAGTTACGCGGGATGCTAAGTACTGGCGTTGTAATGCTGCACGATAACGCTCTGCCACATACGGCTCAGCGCACATCAGATCTTCTGCAGGAGTTTCCGCTGGGAGGTGTTTGGCCATCCACCCTATATCCCGGATGTCGCTCTCAGTGATTACCATATTTTCTTACATCTCAAGAAATTCCTGTCCGGTCAGCATTTGCAAAGTGACAAGGAGGTGAAGACGGCTGTCACACACTGGCTCCGATCCCAGCGGCAGACTTCTACGATACAGTAACGATCAACAAAAGTTGATCCCACAGTACGACAAATGTCTCAATTCCGGTGGGATTGCAATTGTGTTTATTTCTGTAGACGGCCCCAGGGAAACTTACTTTCTGGACGGGATTCGTGTATGTGTGTGTGTGTGTGTGTGTGTGTGTGTGTGTGTATATATATATATATATATATATATATATAATATAGACACACACACACACCACACATACTATATATATAATATTACATCAAATCAGAAGGGCAAGTAATTGTAATCCTGAAATTCTGCATACTTTGCATTTATAATTTACATAGTATTCATGTAACACAGCATTTTACATTATTGGATAGTTTCTACATCTTTTCTTTCTGTGTTGTTATTGTACAATGGGACGCGCAAGTGTGATCGGTACAAGTTTCATGGGTGCGCTTCTCCAAAAATTTGTTTTCTAAATCAGAAATTCTTCATCAAATGGAAAAAAGGAGGAAGTGTATATACACAGGAAATTTTACAAATACATATGTGTGTGAAGTATTGTGAAGTAGATTTGATGTTTTGCAGGATTTAAATGATGATGAAAATATAAATGAAACAGACGTAAATAAGAATTGGGAGCACTTACGTAATGCAATAGAATCAGCAGCTAAAGAAAGTATAGGATACCATAAACCGAGAAAAAGTAAGCCATGGTTTGATAATGAATGTCATAATCTAATAGAAATAAGAAATCAGGCTAGACTTAGGTGGTTAAATAACTCTGATGATACAAATCTAAACAATTATAATAGAATAAAGCGAGAAGTTAACCGCACGTTTAGAAGTAAAAAAAGAGATTACTTGAAAAGCAAAATTAACGAAATTGAAACAAACAGCAAAAATAAAAATATCAGAGATTTATATAAAGGTGTAAATGAGTTTAGAAAGGGGTGGCAACCTAAAGTAAACTTGATAAAAGATAAAGACGGTGATTTTCTAGCTGACCAAGCGATATTCTAAATAGATTGAAGAACTACTTTAATGGCCTTTTAAATGTCCACGTATGAGATAAATCAGAAGTAAATGAAGTCCACACAGCAGAACCTTTAGTTCCACAACCTAACTTGACTGAAGTTAAAGATGCTATTAAAAGGCTAAAGAATAACAAAGCACCTGGCATTGATTTAATACCAGCTGAGTTAATTAAATATGGTGGAAATTCATTAATATGTCAAATTCATAAATTAATTTGTTTAATATGGAATAAAGAAGAAATCCCTCAACAGTGGAAAGAATACATAATTGTTCCTGTGTTTAAAAAAGGTGATAAAATGAACTTTAATAATTACCGTGGAATTTCTCTACTCTCAACAACATACAAAATTTTGTCTAACATTCTTTTAACAAGACTCACCCCATATGCTAATGAAATTATAGGTGATTATCAATGTGGATTTAAACATAACAGATCAACTACAGATCAAATTTTTCACATCAGACAGACACTTGAAAAAAAGTGGGAATATAATCAAAATGTCCATCAGCTATTCATTGATTTCAAAAAAGCATATGATTCGGTCAAAAGAGATAAATTATATAATATATTAGTAGAGTTTGGAATACCTAAGAAGCTTGTTAGTATGATAAAAATATGCACCATTGAAACAGAAAGTAAAATTCGTGTGGATATTAATATGTCTGACAAATTTACCATCCATGATGGGTTAAAACAAGGAGATGCATTATCTCCATTGCTCTTTAATTTTGCTTTAGAATATGCTGTTAGGAAGGTAAAAGAAACTAAAGAAGGACTAAAATTAAATGGTGTGACTCAGTTGTTAGCATATGCAGATGATGTAGACTTACTAGGGGATGATGTGAATACAATTAAGAATAATTCTAAAATATTTTTCAAAATTGCTAAAGAGATAGGTTTGGAAGTTAACAAAGAGAAAACTAAATATATGCTTACAGGCCGAAACCAAGTGTTAGGTAATAATCAAAATCTAATTATTGATAACAACCAGTTTCCAAATTCAAATACTTAGGAGTAATATTAACAAATGAAAATTATATTAAAGAGGAAATAAAAGTAGGCTTAATTCAGGAAATGCATGTTACTTCTCTCTTCATAAACATTTGTCTTCTCGTTTAATATGTAAGAAACTAAAAGTTAAAATATACAAAACATTAATTTTGCCTGTAGTGTTATATGGATGTGAAACTTGGTCCCTTACATTGGAAGAGGAACATAAATTGAGAGTATTTGAAAATAAGATCCTTAGGAAAATCTTTGGACCTAAAAGGGATGAGGAGACAGGTGAGTGGAGAAGGTTACATAATTTAGAACTACATAATTTGTATTCATATCCAGATATTATTAGAATAATTAAATCAAGAGGACTTAGGTAAGCAGGCCATGTGGCACGAATGGGAGAGGAAAGAGGAGTTTACAGGATTCTTGTTGGGAAACCTGATGGTAAGAGACCTGTAGGAAGGCCAAGACGAAGATGGAGGGACAACGTTGAGATGGACCTAAGGGAAATTGGTAGGGATGGAAAAGAGTATATAGAACTTGCTCAAGATAGGGAAAGATGGAAGGCCTGTGTTGCTGCAGCCATGAACCTTCGGGTTTAAGAAAGCTAGAGAGTTAGTTAGTTAGTTAGTGTGAAGTATTGCATGTTGTGTAGCATATTTAATATAGAGTAAGTGTGACATTTACTAAACAGAATATAAAAATTATTAATATATTCTAAAAAATCAAATGTGTATTAAGACAAAATGTTGATTGGACATATTTTACAGCTGTGAGAGTTAAAGCTCATAAATTGTAGGCCTGAAATAAAGATTATGGTATGCAATTAAGAAGCTCAGAACTCTCAAATTAGTGGAAAACATGGTATTAAAATATCTGAATGTTTTATAGTAAATTAAAGAAATCGAATCCATACCAAGAAACATTCTGTGTCCTTGTTTTTTGTAATCATTCGTGCACTTCCCAAATTATAGTTAACTGTACATATTCTCAGTCACATTCACACTTTGTTGAATGTGTCAAAACTTTGATTGTATTTCATTTAACTCTTGTTTCACTTACCTCCACTTCCGACAGTGTACATCACAGTATAATCTTCTGATGCAAATGGGAATTCTTTTACCAGAAATTCTTCATTTCTGCCAAAATGACCTCTTTCACGCCAGTCAGTCGACATTCCAACAGATGGTGCTACTACAGAGAAAATAGGAGAGATAAAAAAATAAAAATAAAAATAGAAGTTTTTTGAAATTTTCCGATAGCATATTGTGAAACTTAAACGTAACAATGAAATGTTGTTGTAGCACATAAAAGTTATTCTTTAAAATACTTTCCATTATAGCATAAAATATAAAAGAGTGTACAAATACTGTAATTTTGTTTGTCTGCTTGCATGCAGACAAGTGCAACGTTCACTGGACGAAAATGAATAAAAAATATTGTTTTGAGAATAGACAAGAATTGTTTACACAAGATGATTTCACTGTAATGAATTCCCATACTATTATATGAATACTTACGCAATTATTCAAAACCAACTATATGGATACTGAATATGGCAAGAATGGAGAGAAATAATGCATATATTTGGTCGCGCGGATCTCAATTGTGATCCATCGAATATTATCATTTTTACCTATTATTTGTCAAATTTTATCTGGTTTATAGCGGGAATGTCATTTTTGATGTATTCTGTTTCACTTAGCAAAACAATTATAAGTAAGATGCGGATTTATAGGCACTAAAAACCTATCAAATATGCAGGCAGATAGGCACCAAAAATTATGAAAATTGGCACTTAAAAAGGTGCTATAAACTACGAAGAGGCACTTAAAAGGCACCCTAAAATAGAAAAATACATTAAAATATGCAATGAACGAACTTATCTTCATTTTTTTCTTGCAATGCACAGTTATACTGTATTAACACGTCAGTTAATAGTGCACAAACGATTAACAAACTATTAGTACTATTTTGATCGAAATGCACACTTTCGGGGAACTGTTTATTAAAGTAATTCTCACAAAGAGAACTTGTGCTAAAAATTGTGCCAATTTTAACAAATGCTCCAGTTGCGTCCACAATTTATCACAAGTGATAAAGAAACAGTTTGCACCATATTAACAGAAAGAAATATTTAATACGATGTTCGAATTTTTTTTTTAAGAAATTAACTTGTGTTACCCATTGTACTAATTGCAAACAAATGTTTCACAAACAATGGACAATAGATGGAATCAAATCCTTATTTGCAGGTAACACAACCTGGTTAATTTAAAACACTTGCATTTTTCTTGCACGAGGTGTGTTTCACCTACGCCACAAACTGCTGAATTGTGGCTTCAAGGAGCCACGGTGGAAGCCAGTTATTGCAAATATACGGAATTCAAGAATGCGGACAGGTTGGAGGGAGAATTGAACCTTGTTTGCGATGGTACATACATTGTGCAGTATTTTGTGTTTCAAACAGACGCTCAAGATATTTCCTTGTACACGACAAACAAAATTAGCCGAAAACATGGCGGCTATGCGCATCGTGACGTCACATGAAACCCAACTATATGAGCTCCGTGTATGCACACGGAATTTTGGAATAAATAACATCGTTTGACTTAGCGTCAGTGCTCGAAGTGAGGGGAATGCGGGAGGATGCCATCCCCGCAGGTTTCTCATTGTCACCATGTTAAGCAATAGAAACATCCCCCCCTCCAGCTAAAAACAAGGGTCGAGCAAACATCTCCCCCAGCTAACATTTTCCACTTCAAGTGCTGCTTTAATGCTCTATATGCAACATAAGGCCACTAAACTAAGTTTTTCACATAACTTAGCATTGTTGAATTGAGAAATGAGATAATATAAGATGAAGGCTCGTCACAGTGTGCAATGTTCACCATTTATTCTTGTTCCCTAATAAAATCATGACAGAAGAAAAAATAACATTTTCAGAGGAGTCTGAAATCTCGTCAGCAGTTGAGAGTTTTGAACAAGGCCATTATAATAAAACCACATATGTACATACATTTCCCATGTTGGAAACAAATATTTATTTGTAAAGCAATTTAACAGTTAAAGGTATCTACTTCACACATCCTTTACGGGAAATTAGTTTTCCGCCAGTGGGGTCGATCTCTTTGGCGGAGTAGTTAGTATAGCACGGCTACGACGCAAGAGGTCCCGGATTAAACTCCCAGCCTCGGCATGCGTGTTCTTTGTGAGTGTCCCTTCATCAATTTCATATCGTTTATCCTCATTGTTGCAATTAGCCAAAATAAGAGAAAAGGGATAAATAACAAAAACCAAATTTCCTGCCAGTGGTAAAACAAGCTTCTGCAGCAATCCATTTTTTAAAATAATACGCTTCTGGACGCTTTGTGCTTTGGCATTTTTAAACATCTAAATATGATATCTCCACAGATAACTAGCCCCCCCCCATTGGTGCAGTGGTAGCGTCGTTACCTTGTAATCAAGGGGTCCCGGGTTCGATACCCGGTGGAGTTACATAGTGGTTCGGATTCCACTTTAAACTGTAGGTCCAGTCCCAATTAGCCTCACTGTGCATAAAGTGGACTTAAAACATCAAATCAATCAATCAATCCACAGATAACCATATACTTCTTTACACACACACACACACAACTGATTGACACCTAACAGTTGGGCTGAAAAGTTCGTAGGCTGACTCATAGATGGCGTTACTAGAATTAAATCCATGTGATTTTTACTTAGTACTAACCTTCAAAAGATACGTGTATAAATTTCACAGCTGCCGGATAATTAGTTCGTGAGATATAGCATTGTGAGTGAAGCAGCTTTTGTTATTGTGAAAAAATGGATAAAAAAGAATTTCGTGTGTTAATAAAGCATTGCTTTTTGGCGAAAAAAAATACTGTTGAAGCCAAGGCTTGGCTTGATAAACGTTATTCGGACTCTGCACCAGGAAAATCAACCTTTGAGAAGTGGTTTGCTAAATTTAAACGAGGCGAAATGAGCATCGAAGACGATGCACGCAGTGGACGCCCCAAAGAGGCTGTTACCGACGAAAACATCAAAAAAGTCCACAAAATAATTTTAAATGATCGTAAAGTGAAGTTGATCGAGATAGCTGAGACTTTAAAAATATCAAAGGAACGTGTTGGACATATTGTGCATGAATATTTGAACATGCGAAAGCTGTGTGCAAAATGGGTGCCGCGCGTGCTCACAATCGATCAAAAGCAACAACGTTTTGATGATTCGGAGCAATGTTTAGCGATATTCAACCGTAATAAAATTGCTTCCCCATCCACCATATTCTCCAGATCTGGCCCCCAGTGACTTTTTCCTGTTTGCAGACCTTAAAAGAATGCTCGCTGGAAAGAAATTTAGCACTGATGAAGAGGTAATCGCCGAAACTGAGGCCTATTTTGAGGCTATAAAAATGGCATCGAAAAATTGTATGACCGCTATAATCGTTGTATCGCCCTCGAAGGCAACTATATTGAATAATAAAATCGAATTTTCTCAAAAAAATTTTTTTTACTATGTTAGCCTACGAACTTTTCAGCCCAATTGTTACAAGCTTACAGGTGGAAAAAAGAAGGGGTGTGTTGGCTTCGTTTTGTCCAAGTATGAGTCACCAACAGGTTGTCCAGTTTGCTTACCCCGACATTTAGTATTTCCAGAGATCTCACACCCCTTGAGACCCTCAAATGTGGCGAATACCAGAATTCAGTCGGTTCAACATAAACAAAGGCTTCAGTGTAGGGAGAGCCAAAGTCGCGTAAAAAGCAGCTGAAGTTAACCAAAATTGCAGAATAGGCACTTTTAGGCACAATTAAGCAAAATAGGCGCTAACCCTCAAAAAAGCATTTATAGGCACTATAAGAATGCATTTTCTGACTAGAAACACCATGAAACTAACTTTAAATATTAAAGCCTATGTTTTACTACAATGGAATAAAAAAAGGCAAATATGCAAAAATCCGCACCCTACTTATAAGTTACATTTATTATTTTCTTTTAACACAACATTCACAAACACGTTTCTTGTGGTATGGAGACACCCATTTCATACATTTCCCTATAACAGAACAGATTTTTAAACAAATATGTACACACACACACACAGATATATATATATATATATATATATATATATAGTTACCTATTCTCCCGTCAGTGGTCGCGCAGATCACTATTGTGTTCCACTGAAATGTGAGCTTTACATGTGAACAATGGATCTTTTTCAAATAAGTGCTGAACAGAGTTCCTGGACTGTTCCAGCAAGGCACACTGGAAGCAAAGGTCAACAGTGTTGCCAAACGGCAGAAGCATGAAAATGTAAACGAGTGGATCACTATTGGGTCAATCCATATGAAGTCATACAACATGGTTGCTTGTCCACTTTTTTTTTAAAAAAAAAATTTTTGTGTGGTGTGAGCCTCATATGTTGACAGTTTAGAACCACTGTTATTTTATTTCTACTATCACCGATTTGAAGATGGCGGACATTTTTTTTATCCATTCGTAAGCAACAGCGGGAACTTTTTTTATCTCAGCTCTGGTAAGTCCTACGTCAATGAGACAAAATCTGTGATGTTAAGCATATTATAGGCTACACTTATATTTGTGTGAAATTTTCTAAATATTATTCCTTCATAATACATTTTAAGGTCAACATTGTGTATTTTAATCGCTCAAAATGACATTTTCGGACATTTTTTTTGGAGGGGAAGGGCAGTTTGTTTGATACTTGAATTTTTTTGTGCAAGTATCAGTGTACCAATAGAGTATGTCAAAATTATTTGAAGCTTAAGATTTTAATATTTTTTTCTACAGGGTCATAAACATGTACTTTTTGTAAAAAAAAAATCCAAGTTCAACTCTGGTGGGCAGTTGTTTAAAAATCTGAAATTTGTACACAATACAGTACTCCATGACAAGTAACTTCAGTAAAAGTTTGAGTTTGAGATTCAGTTGGTTTAAGAGATACAAAACTAGTGAAAAATTCAATATTTTGCGTTAAATATGGTATGCCTAATTTAATTTCTTATTAACATCTTGTGTTAAAATTCTGCAAACTGTAATTTGGAATGTCAATCAACAGCACTACAATCCTGAAATGGCTCTGCAATAAAGTATATATACGAGGGCGTGCTGAAAAGTAAAACTCCCTATGTTTTGATTTTCTTTTGTTACCTTGTAAACGCATTTTGGATTTTAAGTACCTATTTTCTTACATCAGAGCAAATTATTGATAACAGAAAGTATTATAATTATTTTCTAATGTTACCTCGTTGCCAGTCTATTTTTCTTGCATGTGTATCGCTGCTTGTAACCCTCTGAAGAAAAGTAAAATATCCCAGCAGAAGCATCATTAATGTTAGAAACGTCTTCTTGTTTCCTGAAACAATCACATAAGTTTAAGTACAATATGTACCATTCAGTATGTAACGATTATATTAAAAGATCATTGCCGATGGCAGTGATTTATCCACACACACCAAAAATACCCCTAATACCCTCCCAAAAAAATCCTCAAGACCCAAATCACAAAGGACCAATTTATGATAATTTGGCTGTAAATTTAACTTTACACCTCCCTAAATACGAAATTACACTCCCTCAGATGAGAAATTATGGATAAACCCCTGGTGTACAGACACATCAATTAACATTGCAATTCTGCCGCCTGTACACCATTCATGGATATACATCTCGGTAGATTGAACAGTAATGACAAGGAGATATATACGAGATACAGATTGTCGGGCGTGGTGTATCGTGTTCTTCATCTTTTGCTCCCTTCCCTGGTCTCATGCAGCCCCCACCATCAGCACATACTCACTCAGAACTCTCTATACTATTAGCAACCTTTTAAGGTGGCAGAAAAGTGCATTGAACTTAAGATTCAACAATAAGGATATCCCTTCTTTAAAAATGACAGCTTGAAATCAACTCGGTTTACAAGATAGAGCATCCCCCTAATAGAAAAATAACATTTTTCAAGGTCGTACAATACAAATTTTAATTATATTTATTAATATATTAATAGATGATGTGGAGAGAGACATCAGAACACTGGGCATAAGTAGATAGACAGGAATGGACCGGTATTGTTGAGAGGGATAAGGCTACACAACCAAGGTCGTAACGCTATAGGACGAAGAAGAATATGTTAATATATATGTTAATATATATTTAATATATTTTAATATATTTAATTAATTAGTTCCTTGCGTAAATAGGAACAACACTAATTAATTTTCTTGCTAGTTTTGTTCAGCGCTTTAGTGCACACCCTACCTGGAAAGGAATGTTCCAGATAAACAACTTTCTAATAATCTTGTGTCTGGAGGGGAGTGATTTTTGTGTATATATATCTTCCTGTTTTGTACCTTGTTTCATTTGCACTTGGTACAGAGTCTGAAGAAGACCTTGCTAGAAGGTTGAAACGTTTCGTGTAGTTTATGTTTTAAAATTAAATCAATTTCTTCCTTGGTCAGCATATTGAGTTTTTCATATCATGGAAACAAGGTTTAATGGTGTTATAATTGGACATTTTATTTTTGACATACGTGAATTGTGTTTATTACATATAGGTAATAAACTATTTAAAAGAGAAATTATAATACATTTGTTCCACAGAGGGAGATAATTTATTGAGAAAGATTGCCTGGAAGATTGGAGAGTGCAATGGTGTTGGTAGAGCGTTCGTTAGCACGCAAAGCTTTCATCAACGAATCGTAGTTTTGACCTCAAGAAAAGCAAAAGTTATTTCTTTTTTCCTATGCGTGAAGAAGCGTGTAATATCGACCTCCCCGTTTGATCATTAGTTTTTTCCCCCTTAAAAATCCCTCTACCTGTATTTCTCGTAGAGATACATGTATTATAGAAGAGGAAAAGGTATTTTCTCGAGAAGTACCTTAGCTACAGATCTTCACTCTCCTCCCCTACCTGTTTGCACTACGTTTCTGTTCAACCCCCTTACGAAAGATCATAATAAGTCTAACTGAAACACAAATAGATTTTAAAAAATCATATTTTAATGACAATGATATATTCTTTCCAGAAAACATGTCCGTGTACTGAAAAGATGTTGATTACAACCATTGATCTGTGGTATTTTAAAAACGCTGAGGTTAGACATGAGCAAAATGTGACATGGACCTCCTGGGACCACTTTCTGTGTCGCTTTAACCTTTTTCTTTTACATTTCGTAGCCCAAATTTAGCACGTTAACTGCCACGTAAGTTGTATTTAACTCACGGTAGTTTTACGCCCGGGGACTCGTGAAGCCTAGTTAAGTCACAATTCTATTTTTTTGGGAGCCTCTTGGTGCACAGGCAACTCGCGCTACAATGCTACAACATACATATTACGTGAAGAATGGCCCCGTGGACCAACTTTTGCAGATGGTTTGTGAAAATCTTATTTCGTGATGCTGTTATTGATACAATTAATGCAAACAATTTAAAAAGCGTGGGACAAATTCATAGATGTAAATCAGCTTCCCTTATATTTATTTTTGCCTTTAAATTTAACTTAAATCTGACAAGTAAAGAAACAAACAAACAAAAAAAATCGCTCATGAACTGTTTTCAAGTTTTCCCCGTTGTGCGTTTGGCCATGCATTTATGCTGGCCAGTTCTTTCAACGATATCGATACAATAGTATACGGCAGAGTCATGCTACAAAAAACAAAAGACTCAATGTTCAGAGTAGAACAATTACAATGCTCAGAGAAAAACAATAACAATACTCAGAAAGAAACAATAAATATGCTGTGAGACAAATACCTAGGTATCTCTTTTATCTCACGTGGAGTGCAGCGTAATAATTGATTCTAGCGCCGCCTGAGTTGCACATGACTCACGCACATAAAATAATAAAAAATAAAAAATGTTCATCTAATCATCAAGAAACATATTGATTTCAACGTTTTGATTATATCCTCGTATTAAAACATCAGGGCCACAGGGACGGGAACATGTTAAACCGTGTCAAAATCAACCATTCTGCAACTGTCAACATAATTTTTGGTAAGTTTAATAATAAGTTCGATATGGGTGGATGTTGACGTCTTTCTATCACGCACACAAGTGTTATAAACTTTTACGATAAATAACAGGAATGAAGTGGTAACCTTCTTTGTAACTTTTCTTCTAATGGTTCCAGTAATGGTCAAAACTGGAATATTGTAAGCTGACCTCCGTGGCGAAGTGGTTAGCACAGAGCATAATAACGGCCTGGGCACAGTTGTTCTTTTTAAGTGTCCCTTCAACATATCATATCATCCTCATTAACACGATTAACCAAAAGTGGCAGAAAAGCAAAGTAAAATAAACCAAGTCAATCAATCAATCAGTGAAATATTGTAGGCAAATGATTAGGGAATCAGTTTTCATGGTTTATATTTAAAAACTTTGAGGTTAAACATTGTGAAAGTAGCTGATGAGAAATAATGAACAATAGATGAAACAAAGTCCGTCGGGCTATATTGGAGCATAACAACAACATCCTAGCTTAAAACAACAATTTTTTGTAATAGTATCTTCCAGTTCTTTTCTTAAATTTTGAACCAGGACTAGGATCATTCTATTTGAAGAGAAGATTGTAAAGTACAATTTTACTTTGATTGATTGATTTTGTATTTTACTTCGCCTTTCTGACACTTTTGGCTAATTGTGAAATTACTTTGATTCGAAGTTACTCTGCATCACAAAATATTTCAAGTACTAACCTCGCTCAACACTTAAGATATTACTTGAGATATTGTACTACAGTTAGAAATTTTATTGCATCTCGACTTTTGAAGCTATTTTTACATAACAGAAATTGCACTAATTTTCTAGGTTTTCCACGTTTTTAATAACTATGTTATTCATAACAACTGTATCTGCATACCTTCGATTTTATAAGTGTAATTTCTATGGAAAGTATTATTTGTACTAACTTAAGTTTTCTCTCCAGCACCTCGCTCTCTCTCTCCAGCGCCTCGCTCTCTCTCTCCGTATTGCCACCCTTGCCCTTCCATGTCTTCGGTTAGGCATCACGCTGCAAATAAAAATTAAATAGCTGAAGTCACACGTGATTTGCATTCCCATGAATGGATCCAAGGTAATATACAGGGTGTTTCCGTGACCTTGATTCAAACTTGCTGGGTGGATGGAGACTGACCCAAGTACCCAATATGAGATTAGGAACGCCGGTCCGGAAACGCACCATTAAAAAGTTATGAGCCTAAACTATTTAGGGCTGTGTCTGTATCAAATCTACAAGCCGCATCTTTCAGTTGTCTTATTCCACTCTCATAAGAAGCCCCAAATAGTTTTGGCTCATAACTTTCTTAATGGTGCATTTCCAGACCGGTGTTCCTAATCTCATATTGGCACTTGGGTCAGTCTCCATCCTCCCAGCAAGTTTGAATCAAGGTCTCAGAAACAACCTGTGTAAATAAAAATGAAGTTATATATTTCTTGTTTATAATTTCAACGAATAATAGAGAATATAATTCATAACAACTGAATGTGTATACCTTTGTTACATTGTCACGGAACATTTTTGATCGAACATCTTTTGATCACTGATGCATAGTGATCTATATGCTCCTTCACAGTAATCTGTAATCGAAACTCGCTAATTTTCGTTGATACAAAAGTAGATTTTGAACTGCACTTGACACTCAGATGACTCTATTGATCTTTGTTGCAGACGGCTTTAATGAACTTCAACGATCCCTTTACATGATAGTGTTTTGTCAGTTCTGTGTTGTTCAACCTAAATTTGTTGAAGAACAGAAATGCATTCACATTGTTGTCGACCACTTCAGCAACTTCAGTAATCTTTGATCTTCTCTGGCGCACAACGGAGAGGTTGATCATTGCATACCCTTTTGCATTTAACTATGTACTCGGATACAATGTTTATCGGGTGCACGCTAGAAGTGCAGAATTCGATTCGTGTAGCCCTCGGACACTAGTTGCTGCTTTGATCCCTGATGCGCAGCGGTATTTGTGATCTCTGCTTGACCCCTTTACACGCACTTCAGCGGGAATTAGATTCAAATTCTCCTCCACCACTCCAAGTAGATACGGATTATTATCTGATGCACAGGTGATAAGGTCTAACTTCTACATATGTAACGATACAAACTCAGTTCTTGTCTCCATGCTCCATTCCAAGAATATATGGAGCAAGGCCGCGTATAAGGAGCAAGCGAGTGGATGGAGCGAAGAAGTAAACGGTGATGCACTTAGCTGGTATACTCTATCCCCGGAATCTGTGGAAAAAGGCTACGCATATCTGTAGAAAAGGGGAGACTGAGAGTTGGAGAGCGAAGCAGTGCGCTCTTCTACAAATGGCTGGTTGGCACACTCACTTCCCCTCTCGCGAGTTCATTGGCAGAGACCTCTCGAATCACTACCTGCGCAGAGACTTGCTTTAGTTCGCTCGCTCCAGAGATACCTGGGATAGAGTGTAGCTGGTATACTCTGTCGCGGGTATCTGGAGTAAGTAAACGATTGATTTGATTGATTGATTTGCTTTATTTTACTTCGCTTTTTGTGCCACTTTTGGCTAATTTGCTAAGATGGGAATGAGTGATGACATAATGAAATTGATGAATAGACACTCACAACATCATGCCCATGCAGGTATACGAACCCGGGATCCCTGGCGTCGTAGCACGATATGCTAACAACTCCCGTCACGAGGGCTGGCAGTAAGTGAACGAAGACAAGTCTCTGCACAAGTAGTGACTCGAGACGGTTCCACCAATGAACACGTGAGAGGGAACGGGATTGCGTGGAAGGGGGAAAGCTACTGCAGTTAACAGCCTTCGCAGCAGCGTGTACTGCTTTGCTCTGTCCACTCGATTTCCCCCCTTCTCTGCCGCTATGCGCGGCCTTCCTGCACAGATTCAGGGAATAGAGTATAGCCACAATGCTTTCCCACCTCCACGCAATCCCTTTCCCTCGCACGTGTTAGAGCCGTCTCGCGTCATTACTTGCGCAGATACTTGTTTTCGTTCTCTCTCTCCAGAGGTTCGCGGGACAGAGTATACATTAAAGTAAAAGGGGCAAGAGTATAGAGGTTTAGATATTTGAAAACTACCTTTGGATCTCTTGTGCACAGTGGCGTGAGTGTTCCTTCATTGACTCCATGACCTTGTCTGTTAAACCACACGCACTGTAGGTCGCGCACACATTAAACGCGATTAGATTTTTTGATTTCATTTTGAGTGTTGGTTTTGAGTCCACTTCATGCACAGAAAGACTAATTGTAACTGGGCCTACAGTTGAAAGTGGGATCCGAACCACTACATGGCTTCACCAGGTATCGAACTCGGGATCCCTTTATTGCAATACGGCGACGTTACCACTACGTAATCAGGAAGAGCCAACTAAATGCCCTTTTAAACCAAAATATGGATTTTTGTACTGTGTTTTGTTTTGTTGCCTCCAAACTATTTTTTATGGTGCCATCACTTCTCCAGCAGACAATTCGAACACAGCGGAAACTTCGTCCAGGTAACTTCACACTTTCTAGGGAAAACAGAGAAGCTAGCAAACATCGTAAGTTGTAGAACATACAGTAAATAATAATAATAATAATAATAATAATAATAATAATAACATGATATCAACATAATGTAATGAATTTGTTCTTACAGTTGAACTTACTGGTTTGTTGCTAGCACTTCTTCAGACACCACACACGTCACCACTGAAGCACCACCTTGCCACACCACAAGTGACCAGTGTCAATAAGTAATTAGTTTGTTAGCGACAGAAATGACGTATTCCACATAATAGGTGACCAATCACAATGCAGGGTTGAAGATTACGAAGCTTGCAAGAAGACACTACATGTCTTATGTCAGACAATGGTAATCGCTAAGTAGATAAGGAAGGGTTGGAATGTAAGGAAAGAAATTTCCATTGTCTTCACATTCCACACCAGTTACATATCACCCCTAAAGACACCACATACTCCGTATTCTTCCCGTCTTCTACGAAATTCTTGCATTGTGTAAAATATCCTGTTTACAATTTGACCTTTGCATTGCAAGACAAGAATGAAGTAACATGTCTGGTATTTTGGCAGTGGTCGAAATGGAAAAAAAAATGCATATTCACCTTGGTGCAAGAGTGCGTTTAGTGATGGACACCCGATCTCGCCACCGAAGGTCTCAGGTTCGAGCTCTGGTGTGGGTATGGGTGTTCCTTTGTGAGTGTCTCTTCATCTAATCCGGGGTGTAAGGGGTGCTCCTTCCACGTAGTGCACCCAGTAGTCAACCTCACTTCCACGTAGGACACCCTGGACTGCAGACTAACGAGGCTCTGGCGACTGGCCACATGGCCAGTATAATTCTGTGTCGTCCTGTGTTTTGTCCTTATTTGTGCTGAGCGCCCTTTTTAGCCTCAGCTTTTATCCGAGGTAAGGAAATTTTAGTTTTCAGAGACTCTTTTATTTTTGTTACGATAAGGGGCTGGACCCCGTATAGTGTGACGGGTGCAAAATAGCCTCAGTGCTGACGCACCCAAAAAATTTTAATTCACATTCAAATTCTTCATCTAATCCTTCATCTTCATCATCGTGATTAGGCTAAAGAAGCAGACAGGCTACGTAAAAAATAAAATATATGTATATATACAAATAAAAAGGGCCGACCTCCGTGGCGGAGTGGTTACCACAACACGCTACCACGTCAGGGGTTCCAGGTTCGAATCCTGGCTTAGGTTGGGTGTTCCTTGTGAGTGTCCATTCATCCATTTCATCATATCATCACTCATCTTCATCTTCGCGATTTGCCAAAAGTGGCAGAAAAGCAAAGTAAAACAAATTGAATCAATCAAATAAAAGGAAAATCAAGAATCAAAGCCCAGTTTAACCATAATCTGTTCCATATTCCCATCAGAGAACATTCTGGGGCCCGAGTTGTTACTCTCTTTCATGGTCTGGTCGGGAGGTCACTGGCTGAATTCTGCCGTATGCCCTCCTCATTCTCGTGTTGACGTTTTTTCCCCCCTTAGATACTCGGCGCACATTACGGGATGGTGCATTAAAAACAACTAATGGAAGAAGGTAAATCTGAAACTTAATTCTATATTTATGCTGCAATCACACAAAATCTAGTATTTGATGACACAGAATAATATTTTATGAAATTATCCTTCGTCTCTCGACTTCACTTTTAGTATGAGCGGTTCCGGATTCGACTTCCGGTGAGAGTTCAAACTATCATCGTGAAGCCCCTCTTTGCTCAGTAAAATTACCAGATTACCTGTTCGATCAGCTTGTTCACAAAAATATTCTTCGGACTTATTTTGTTCTCCTAAATTAGAGACCTGTATAACGGGATATAGATGGAAGAGAAATTAATTCCACACACCAAATGGGATTGCGTACCAAACGTCTGCAATTTCCTGATAGTTTCGGAATTTTTCTGGAAAATGCTCAGAAAATTCCTGACATTTCGCAAATTCTATAATCTTACATGTAATTTCTGCCCGAAGCAGTTGTTTGTGAACTTGTAGCACTAATATTACCATTCATTATAAGTTCCCGATATTGAAGAATTAAGCATTCCTCGAGTTCTAATTTTTTTGACAATTGAAATTTCCCAACTGCTCGATAATTCCGAGAGTCGATAAATCATTCCAAAAGTTTAGATGGGAATGGGAAACATTCTTTCCGAATTGTTCCTGTTGGAGATATAACAGCATCTGGGTTAACTTCAGCTATTACTTCTACCCCCTCTGCATTATTTAGTGAAAAAATGTTGTTCATGGATATGATGGTGCTGATGAATGCGTGGTATATTTAAGGAGGTGAAATTGATAATTTGAGAGAAGTGTCCAACAGCAATCTTTGTGCATTGTTCAGTACATATAAGTATTATAACTCTAGCTGTTGCCAATTCATGTAAAAATTATGCGATAAGACACTGTCAAATCAGTTATATTTTTTTCCTCGAGTCTTCTCAAAGGAATTCTGTTTTTAAAAACGCAGTGCAAGAAAGCCATAGAAACACCATAACATTCTCAAGTTGTTTGACACAAGATGGATAGAAAAGTATTATTACTAAGTAGCATGACTTGTGAATTGTTTTCACTAATTGTAGAAACATTACATATTTTACTATTCATCAGTACAAGATAAATATTTCAGCAAGCCCTTCACTTTGTTCAGTGTATATCCTGTGGGGTGTTTGAAACATCTTCACTTGTTCTAACCAATTTTTTTCATGCAATGCAACATTATTTTCGGCACCTCAAAAGATGGACTGTTGAGTATTGTAAAAATATCAGTATTCTAATAGAGATATTAAAAAACCTAAGAGAGAGTTCTGAGAACTTTAATGAAATTTATTCCAAAGCAGAGAAACTACTTAGAAACTATGATGAAGAAATGAAGAGACCTAGAACACCCAGCCACAAAGAGGTGAAGCAATGCACCAGATGAGAACAGAAAAAAACATTACAAGGTAAACGTCTATCGTCTGTTTTTGGACCATTTGGTGGTAGAAATGAACTCGCGTTTCTCTGAACACACTCAACACATTGCAAAATTGCAACAACTTCTTCCAAAAATGTTAAATGGCTATTCTTCATTCATTGAAACAGTGTGTCAAATTGTTGGATGGCCAGGTTGATAACTTTTACATTTTCAAACCTGTATGACAAATGTGGCAAAATAAGTGGTAAATAGTAATTGAAAAGACATGTCCAGGATCGGCATTATAGGCAGTAGAAAATTGTTAGAAGCTCTTTTACCCAAATATTCACAAATCGTTGGTGATCTTGGCTACACTGCCAGTTTCAACTGCCACAATCTTTTGGAAATGACTCTGTTAGGGAAAAACGATTCCACCTCAGCCATGCTCATTCCCGAGGTGTGTGGCGTTGCACCGTCTTGTTGGTACCATCCGAGTGTCAGTTCCTGATCGTCTAAATGGTTCAAAAACTCTCGGAAAAGGTCAATGTAAACTTCACTTGTCACAGTAGATTATAAAAAATAGGCCTAATTATGACAAAGTCGCATCAAGCTTACGCTTCACTGAAACATGGCGACTCGCTGAACCTGCCTGTTGACCCACTTCTTCAGTCTTTACGACGTACAGTGTTGCTACGTTAACTTTCTCATGTACTGAACTGCAATCTGTCCAAATTTGATACATTTCGGTGAAATACTTACCCAATGACGTGACAATTTAAGGGTTCCCTTTCGAGTGGGACACCCTGTAGAAATATTAAAGTAACACCGATGATGTTATTTTCACTTTTGTAGCAAGAAGAAAAAATACTAATTCTAATATTGTAATTCTTTTTTAAAGTGAAGCTGGGAATAACTTTTTAAAATCATTATCTACTCATTTTATATAGAAAAGTTGGAAGTTTGTAGATAGACCTAATTTAGTAAAGTTGTGGCCTTTCATGTGGTGGCAGATTGGGTTTTGATATCTTGATCATACCTAGGCCTGCTATACGTCCCGGATTTTCCCAGACAATCCCGGAATGGTATCATTTGTCCTGGTGTCCCGAATAGTTTCTTCGGGGTGCACAAATGCCATGGAGTCGGGTGGGAAAGAAGGAATGATAGACTATACTTTCCTGAACTTTATTTATATTTAAATGCGTGGACGTGATTTTAAAATGCCGATTTTACAAAACAATCTAACTGTACATTGAACCGCTGCATCTCGATAATACAAGAGCTACCGAGTTACAAGAAGGTACTGTAAAGATATTTGATTTCTCGATGCTAGCAGCGCTGAATTTCAGTAAAGTTTATCTTCTTCTTTTTTTACTGTAAACAGTCAGTGCTTGGTGCTCATTTGTTCAGTCCGCCGCTTTCAAATAAAGTTTCGTACATTTGTGAGTTACTTTGAGTTACTGTTTTAAGTCCACTTTATGCACAGTAAGGCTAATCGGGACTGGACCTACAGTTTAAAGTGGGATCCGAACCACTTGTGCCTCCACCGGGTATGGAACCCGGGACACCTTGATTACAAGGCAATGACGCTACCACTGCGCCATGGGGGAGGCCCGTACATTTGTGAGATAGCAGCTTAGTTCATTATAGCACCGAAAAGGAATTGCAAGGTTAATGATATACTTCGAAATGGATTTCTGTCTTTTATTAAGAAGTGTGAGGAATATGGAATATGATAATGGGACTGTACAAATGTACATAATAATTACGTTGTACAGTCACGGACAGTTCTGGGTTATAATGATTTCATTGCAAGTCAACGGGGTTGTTACACCCCTGAAGTGTCCGTCATTGTACATATATGCAACTTTGTCAGGTCCAGCCTCTTCCCTCGCTCCCTAACAAGTTTCTGGTCAGCAGTGTCCCGGGTTTTCACTTATGAAATGCAGGAACGCTAATCATACCAAAAGTTGACCCCCCCCCCACCTTACAAGCCCATGAAAACACCCTAACTTCCAAAAGTTAAAAATATAATATCTATATACTTACTTACTTACTTTTCCTTTGTGGGGTCTTTAGCCATCTTCTAAACATTTTCCTTTCTTGGGCCATTCTCCTAACTTCCAATACGGTCGTCCCTCTTTTGGTAACTATCTTTGACAGTTATTGTTCCCATTTTATTCTAGCTCTTCCTTTTCCTCTTCTGTCTTCAGACCTTGCATCTAGTATCTGCTTTGGTTTTCTCTCTTTTCCATTCTAGCAACATGAACATACCATCCCAATTTCCTTCTCTCTATTATCTCTTCACTTGATTCTATTTGTAGCTGTTCTCTAATTTTAGTGTTTCTGACTCTATCTCGTCTCGTTTTTTTCTGCTACTCTTCTGAGGTATTTCATCTCTGTTGCTCTTAATCTATGTTTATATTTATATTGGAGCTTTCTAACCCATAAAGCAATTTTGGTGTTGTAAATCCCTAATTTAATCTCCTTTTTTCCAACTATTGTGTTGCTCATTTGGTAATATTTTTGCTTTGCTTTTACAACTCTGCTATTTATTTCTTCTTCTTTTTTATTATTTATTTGTTATTATTTTCCCCACATATTCAGCTCTGTCAATTTGTTCTAAGTGTTCACCTTGACGTTTTACTTATGTCCTTCCTTCATTTTCTTGTTTTGAGATTTTTAGATATGCATTGCTTTACTTTTCTTTGGATTCACTACTATTCCTCTGTCTCGTATTGGGTTGTCCCATTATACTACTGCCTATTGAAGTTCCTATTTAGTTGATGCTATGCTGTATTACCTGAATATAGGAGTGACTACATAAATTTCAATTTCCTATACTCTTAAGAAAAAAATAATTAGACATAGAAGTTTATTTGTAATTATTCAAAATGTCGAGCGGAGAATGATTAATTTTTATTCCCTCAGAATACAACCCTTTCTATTCTTTCAGAAACACACACTTCTTCCCTCTCTTCCTCTCATACACTTCTACTCCCTCCTCTCTCTTTCTCTTGTATACACTCACTCACATTCCTTCCCCTTTATTTCTCTTCTGTCTCCTTTCCCTTCTCTCCGGTTACTTCCTAATCTAAGAAATATTGTACTCTGCAGCAGATTGGATGATTTTAGGAACAACGAGAAAGATTTCAGTTGGGTGAAATCATTGTTTCTATCAGGCCCGTACCCGGGATTTTTGAGGGGGGTAGATCTGTAACCCCCCCCCCCCGCACACACACACATCACACACACACACATACTTATATACACAGTATACACATACGGGGAGAGAGTGTAGAGAAATTACTGGAGACATATTTCTTTCAAGTCATTGATGCAATATAATATTTTGTTGACTTCTGCATCTTTGGAGACACTTTTCATCCACGCTATAGTGTTTTGCTCATTTCGATGCTACGTATTCTTTAAGAACGAAATTTTGTAACCTCTATGTATACAACCACGTGACAAATATTCGCAGTTGACACTGACATTTATTTCTGTCAGAGGGCGAAAAAAAATGTTGCATGATAAGGATAGACTACAGGAATACTGTGGATTGTAAATATCCCTTACAAACTTAAGAATTGATTTTTTAATGCAAGCAAATCAAATAGTTTCACATATGTGTGTGGGATAATAGATGACGGATAGCACCCATTTCGCAAAATCAAAGTTTTTGACTTCTCCAGGTATTTTTTAATAAATTTCAAGACTACTGTATAATGATATAACATGTTAATAAGTAAGAGTTATATTTCAAGTTTGCAAGTTAATCAGTTGAATCAAGTTTGTTGAGCATTTTTTGAAACAAATGAAAGATAAAATAAAATAACGTTTTTATATTTAATATTATCTCCAAAGGAATATTGTTGGGAAGAGAAAGCGAAATTCGGTTGCAATCCTGGTAGGCAAAAGTAATTTAATTCCCCTGACTTTTCCAGGTTTTGAATACTATTTAAAAAAGAAAAACTTTGTTTTCAGTTGCCTTCTCAGTAGTAGCCTAGTTTTCCTGACTTCTCCAGGTACTCCAGGATTTTCAGGTCGGTGGGACCCCTATAAGTGATTTCTCTAAAGGGAACGATTAAAATAAATGACTCCACCCTGACAGTGTCTCTGCTGGCATAATGTTATTTTCATGGTATATTTTTGCTTCTAGAAACTTATTCGACAGTAAATAAATGGCAGTGGCAACCAAGAAGCTATTAAACGGGGCTGGATGCATATAGGATAAAAAATACCAGTTTCAACGGCTCGTAGCATCGAATTTGTTCACTTTGATGTCCTCTACACACTGTGCAAGTTGTTGGTCTTGTACAGTGTCTCTCAAAAGTTTTAGGACACCGACATTTTAAACTAGGCAACCCAATTTACACAAGGCGTTGGTGGGTTGCGTGTAGAGTTAGGCCCTATTTCATGGTTGCCACATGCACAATAGATATTTATGAAATACGCGAAAGAAATAAATAACAAGTATTATTGTATAAAATTATTAAAAATATAACTATTATATCGCAAATGACAAAATTCTTTCTGAAATAAAAAAGTAGGTTTTCTAGTATGTCATCGCTGATGAGTTTACAGAGAGGAAAAGAGGAGAGAGGAAACCAAAGGTGACAAAGGAGAGGAGAGAGAGAGAAAGCGAAAGGAGAAGAGGAAAAGTAGAGAAGAGAAGAAAGGATAGACGAGGAGAGGAGAAAGAGAAAGCGAAAGGAGAATAGAAAAATAGAGAAGAGATGAAAGAGAGAATAGACGAGGAGAGGAGAAACAGAAAACGAAAGGAGAAGAGGAAAAGTACAGGAGAGAATAAATAGACGATAGACGAGGAGAAGAAAAAGAGAAAGCGAAAGGAGAAGAGGAAAAGTAGAGAAGAGAAGAAAGGATAGACGAGGAGAGGAAAAATAGAAAGAAAAAGGAGAAGAGGAAAAATATAGCAGAGATGAGAAGAAAGGATAGACGAGGAGACGAGAAAGAGAAAGTGAAAGGAGAAGAGGAAAAGTAGAGATGAGAAGAAAGAATAGACGAGGAGACGAGAAAGAGAAAGTGAAAGGAGAAGAGGAAAAGTAAAGGATAGGAAAAAGAGGATAGACGAGGAGAGGAGAAAGAGAAAGCGAAAGGACAAGAAATAGAGGAGAGAAGAAAGAGAGGATAGACGAGGAGAGGGGAAAGAGAAAACGAAAGGAGAAGAGGAAAAGTAGAGGATAATAAATAGAGGATAGACGAGAAAAGGAGAAAGAGAAAGTGAAAGGAGAAGAGGAAAAGTAGAGAAGAGAAGAAAGGATAGACGAGGAGAGGAGAAAGAGAAAGCGAAAGAAGAAGAGGAAAAGTAGAGGATAGGAAAAATAGGATAGACGAGGAGAGGAGAAAGAGAAAGTGAAAGGAGAAGAGGAAAAGTAGAGGAGAGAAGAGAAGAAAGGATAGACGAGGAGAGGAGAAAGAGAAAGCGTAAGGAGAAGAAATAGAGGAGAGAAGAAAGATAGGATAGACGAGGAGAGGGGAAAGAGAAAACGAAAAAAGAAGAGGAAAAATAGAGGATAGGAAATAGAGGATAGACGAGAAGACGAGAAAGAGAAAGTGAAACGAAAAGAGGAAAAGTAGAGAAGAGAAGAAAGGATAGACGAGGAAAGGAGAAAGAGAAAGCGAAAGGAGAAGAGGAAGAGTATAGAAGAGAAGATAGGATAGACGAGGAGAGGAGAAAGAGGAAGCGAAAGGAGAAGAGGAAAAGTAGAGGAGAGAAGAGAAGAAAAGATAGCCAAGGAGAGGAGAAAGAGAAAGCGCAAGGATTAGAGGAAAATAGAGGAGAGAAGAAAGAGAGGATAGGCGAGGAGAGGAGAAAAAGGAAGTGAAAGGTGAAGAGAAAAAATTGAGAGGAGAAGAAAGGATAGACGAGAAGGGGAGAAAGAGAAAAGCGAGAGAAGGAGAGAAGAAAGAGAGGATATACGCGGAAATGAGAAAGAGAAAGCGAAAGGAGAACAGGAAAAATAGAGGAGAGAAGAATGAGAGGTTAGACGAGGAAAGGAGAAAGCGAAAGGAGAAGAGGAGGATTAGAGGAGAGAAGAAAGAGAAAATGGACGAGGAGAGGGGAAAGAGAAAGCGAAAGGAGAAGAGGAAAAGTAGAGAAGAGAAGAAAGAATAGACGAGAGGAGGAGAAGTAATGAGAAGAAAGGAAAGAGATTCGAGGCGAAATGAGGAAAATGGAGCAAAGAAGAGAAGAGAGGAGGAAAACAAGATGAGAGGATGGGAGGAGACGAGAAGGGGGAGTGGAGAATAGAGTAAAAGAGAGAAAAAGAGAATAATGAAGAGAGGAGGAGAAGAGTGCAGTGAAGTCGGAAATCAAAGAATTATCCATTTTTTCTCCACTTCTCAGTTCGTTGGAATGGAGATTTTGTTCCTTTAATGTTTCATCGTTAACTCCAAACACAATCAATCCGTTTCACATGGCGTGGACAATGAACACAATGGGATATGTCTAAAACTTACGAAAATTTTCTGCCACCGTAGGGGTTTGAACCTACGACTATCAGGTTGACAATCCTGAACGCTAACCAATACCCTACAAACTATCGGTACTGTCGGTCATGCTTAAAAGGCATAGAAGGAACTGACCAATGTGAAGTGTAGATGCAACTCACCTCCTGCATGTATTATGTAAAGAACGTACACATACTTGATTATCATGAAGAAAACAAAGGTACTTGTAGTACTAATCGACGTAAACATTTAATGTAAATTTGCACATGGTGAAAACAAATCTTTGATATTTGTGCAAGTAGTCTTGCAGTTCACTCGAGTATCATGATATTTTCTGTCACCACGCAAAAACGTTCCAACATTTTCACTTAACTGAAATGAATGTTTTATTCAGAAGTTATACTCGAATTATGGGATGTTTCATTTTGGTCTCTCTCTTTGCATCAACATGTTGTTTGTTATTTTGAAAGGGCTACTTACTCTATGTGGTCACGTAGTCTCCAAGTAATGAACATATGTAGTAAATCATATTTCGCATGTTTTCCATTTTGAGCTACTAAATTCTCGAAAGTACATTATTCCATTTCTTATGTAAGAGCATTTCACCTTCTGAAATTCTCATTCTCAGGAAACTTGCTCTGATTGTTACAGATCAACATATACGTGTGTATTGTTTTCATCTGAGTATGTGTATCTCTCACATTTAGAATGTTACCCATAAGGAACAAAGGATCCTTTATAATTTAAATCGTGTGGACAATCTCGAAATATTTTTTCTTGGTTAGAATCTGTGCATAATTAGGGAATTTTGATCAACGTCTATTGGGACTTTATGTAATTATCGAGAAAGCTACATAGGCATATGTGTCTTAGCAGATGTGATTAAGAAAAAAAACTGTACTTGAATCGAACGTGGAAAGTTTACAAAAAAAAAGTTTGTCTACTTTACATTCATTTTCTTTGTATTATCTAAAATGTCTTGTCTTCAATTTTCTAAAAAAAAAAACAAGAAACGTTCGAACACGGGACTGATGTTGTCAAAGCGCGCTGTTCTAAGCACCGCACCAAGGAGGCTGACAGGAATTTCGTTTGAATAATTGTTACCGTAACCACTACACGACAGGAAAGGTGAGGAACTGGTACTTTAATCATGTGTTGAAACAGAAGTTTTAATACAAAATACTAACTAACTTATGAAGGACTTTATCAGCAACATTTTAGACGTAAATACCTCACGTCGGTTCCATTATATTATCTGGATCACTTATCTAACAAAATTATATTTGGACTTGATTCATTCTGTGGAAAATCTACTGACTAGCGTTGTTTCATGGGTTGTTGTATGCATGAGGTCATACTGTTAGGTGTATTTGCAGATGAGTTGATATACATATACGTTATGAGCATCAACATCTTGCGTCGTGGAAGAATAATTGGTATGTGGCATGCTGGAATGTCGCCTACAGCAATTGCTGACTATCTTGGAATGTCCAGAAATACAGTCAACATATGGATTCGTCGATTTTAAGAGGAAGGCGAGGAAGGTTTACTGACGAGGCCTAGATCTGGAAGACCTCAATGCACTTCCGCAGAGGAGAACGATCAAATATTACAAGCAACCGAACGAAACCCCTTTCAGTCGGCTGCTTCCATCCAGAGAACCCTTCAATTAGAGTGTTCGACGAACACCGTCCGCAGACGTTTGCGCAGAGGTGGCAGGCACTTCAGAAGAGCCGCAAATAAGGTATGTAGAGATGTATTAACGGCTTGACGTTACGAGCATTATATTAGTGGCAATAGATACTACAAAATCAACTGCACTCTAAGATGTTTTGGAGCAGTTTTCTTGTATTTTAATAATACTGCTAATTTGTACTTGAACGGAAGCAAACGTGGCAAATTGGTTCAGAATAGTACCCATAATTTTGAAAGGTAATATTCTATCCAATTATTTCCTATAACCACAACCGTCTACCACGTTGAGAGTGTAACACACATTCTTTAAAGAACCTCTTGCAGGCTGCGATGGGACAGTAGCTTTTTCGTGCACATAAGAATCACACTTACACTCGTGAGTGAAGTATGCATTGTTGTTTTGTTTATTTTTACCCTTTTAATATTCTGATCAATTCAATTTCTTCGACATAAGTAATAAGAGAATTAATAATAATAATAATAATAATAATAACCCATGGCTCGACAGCCCTCGAAAGGGCCTGGGTCTATCTCCCGACTGCCAGTCTCCCTCCCACGATCCTACCTAGAGGTGTGGAGATCTTCAACAGGTAATGGGGTGACGTGGGGTCAGCACGTCGAATCCCCAGCCGTTATAGGAGGTTTTCGAGACCAAGTTACGCTACTCACTCGTAGCTCCACAATTTGAGTTGCCACCGCGGCCCTATACACAGGCCGAGAACCCAGAACCGAGGAGGAACTCGAACCCATGCCGTCCCACAGTCTGAGAATAAGCTAACAAATTTCTACTAAAAAAAAAGACAATTTATTTGCAGTGCGCTTCATCAGAATTATGCACTAGGTTTAATTGAAAACATGTATCATAGTAAATTATATTACCAGCTTCTTCAAAAACATAACAGCAAGCATTAAGCACGCTTGAGACTCATGATCTAAGAATATAGAATTCATCTCCCCTATGTAAGTTAGTAGACTTTGGTGTTTCACATCATTTCTCCACAAAATTTCGGAATACTCATAGAATTTCTATCTGTATTATATTGTAAGAACGTAAAGCTATAACTGTAGAAGTTAACAATTATTTAAGTGTTTTGTCGTTTGAATAATTGAAATCTTTGTTTTACAGGACGCCATGACGGAGCAGCATATGGTTCAAAGATTGACCTTTGCCAGGCAATATGTCAACCAACACCAGGAATTCTGGGACGTCACTATCTTCACCAACGAAAAAGTTTTTTTCATCGAATAACGTGTATGTATGGCGACCACCCAACGCAAGATACAATGAACCGTATGTGGCTCAAAATCGACAGCAAGGACGTCTGAATGTGTGCGTTTGGGGATGGATGTCCAGGACAGGAGTTGGCGAGTTGGTGGAAGTTTCTCCGAGGATGAATTCAGAAGAATACATATCTATTTTGGAAGATTGCTTACTACCATCGGTGAAAACACTCTACCCTGCGAATGAGATGCCAAGAATAACTCTAGTGCAAGACAACAACAGTGTGCATAAATCACGAAGAACGACAATGTGGCTGGAGGACCATCCCGAAATATCTGTTGTAGAGTGGCCTGCAAAATCGCCAGATCTGAATCCCATCGAAACTTTATGGGCAACGATGGTGCGCGAATTGGATGTGCGAAACGAACGTTCAAAGCCCGCACCGTTGCAGCACGTGTTCGAAGTGTGGGAAGGTATTAGAAACAGACCACGAATGTGTGCAAACCTTGTTCAATCCATGTCAAGACGTCTCCAAGAGGTCATTGAAAATGAAGGATGGTGGACACACTACTGAAGTATATAAAATCAAAATATCACGTGTATGCATCTTCGTCAAAGAAACATACATATATTTTCAATATCGAAGTAGTAATGAAAGGAGTGAGAAAGAGTCAATTTATTTTATGATACTGCATTGAAAAGGTTACATTTTATTATTTGTTTTTTAAGGTTTTTAAGTATCTTTTAAAATTGAAAATATCCTTCATTTTATACCACAGCTGTAAGAAATACTAGACTGTGGTTCAATTATTTAGGCTATATCGTTTTCACTGAGATCATTAGAAGTTGAAAATAATCTCAAAACACACATTTCATCTTACTTTTTCCTTTGTTGCTAAAAAATATGAAGAAATATTAACGCATTGAAAAAAGATTTTGTTTGGATGAAATTTGTAAATAAGTGATTTACAATATTTCAAAAAATTATTTTCTTAAACTGAAGGAGCACCATATTACACTTTAGATCTGAATTTTGTGACCGTTCTAGTGCAACATAATTATTGTAATATCAGTTAATAATATTAGTCTGTTCTTCCGATCCACTTTGAAAGCTAGGTTATTACTTTTTTCAAAAGTTCATTCCGTAGCAATATAATTACAATCACATAATGGGACTACAAATACACGTATTATGTCTTCTGACAGCCAATAGACATGGCTTAGAAATTCAAACGAAATACGCACTGCACGAAGGACTGATTTCTAATGAATTTCAGATCATTTCCTTGCAAGTGCGCATGTATATAGTGAATGCACAAAATGAGTAAACAAAATGCGAAATCAAGATCCTTTCCAACATATTTTACAAATAGGTTGATAAATTATCAAACCTAGAATTGAAAGCACAACCAGAATGGAAACACACATGCACGCACCCCATCTTGAATCCTACGCATATTACGTGCCAACGAAACCCGCAAGCATGTGATTTGACATTTAAAAATATATATATATGCACGACGCAGGACTCGAACTCGCGCCCTTGATTTCGTTGGAAAGAAATCCACCGCTCGTCACTCACAGCCAGAAAGACCGCGTACACCCAAAAGCTCTATTATTCTGGTTTGAAACATTTGCACCGCCAGAAACAAAGAAATCGCACTAAACTGATGTTGTAACTTTGAATGGGGAGGGGTGAAGGAAACCAATAGTTTTCGTGAAAAGTATTGTGCATAATTTACAATGATGTTACCAGATTTAAAAAAAGGAATGTGAATGGCAATAAACGTGCATTCTGGTTGGGGGTGTTGAAGGAGACATTTAATACCAAGGTATGCTGTTCGTATGCATGAATGCTCTATTTCAAGTACCGTTTTATATATAATTATTACATATAAATTGTGATAAGCCGTACTGTATAATGTTAAAAAATGACGAGATTTGGTATTTTGGCATAAATATTACGTATGAGTGTGGATGTTTTACATGTGACCATGATCTGTTTTCAAGTAAAAAAAGCTGTTTCTGTTGTTATAGAATGAAAATCCACACGCAGGTCTCATGCTAGAAGGCCAGTATTGAAACGTCCAGTTCTTATCAGGGAACCCGTGGCCACAAGCAGAAGCCTGAATAGGCTTAGAAATTAATTTAATATCTTTTATTCCATTAATTTCTACACCAAATAATCAACGAAATACAGAAGCATCACTTAAATACTTCCTAATTCAAGCATTAGCATCATCAATAATTTTGGCCGCAGCATTAATTATAATTAATGCTGTAAATTTCAACATACAGATCCAACTCTTAACTATAGCTTTATTAATAAAAATAGGAGCTGCTCCATTTCACATTTGAATACCAGAAGTTATAGAAGGAATAACATGAATTAACTGCTTAGTAATAACAACTATTCAAAAAATTGCTCCATCAATATTGCTTAGTTACGTAATTGACAATTTAAATATAATTCTAATTTTAACAATTAGAACATCAGCAATTATTGGAGCAATTGGAGGGTTAAATCAAACCTCGTTACGAAAAATTATAGCCTTTTCATCAATTAACCACATATCATGAATTATTCTAAGAATAACATCAGAAGATAATACCTGATTAATGTACTTACTACTATACGTCCTTATAACCACATCTACCATTATGTTATTTTCAATAAACAAAACATACTACGTCCATCAACTGTTTATACTAAAACTTCCCCCCATTAAAAAAATATCCTTATTTATATCAATATTATCTCTTGGTGGACTACCACCTCTACTAGGGTTTTTACCAAAATGAATAGTTATTATCCAAACAACCAACCTTAAGCAATTAATTATAGTTATAATCCTAATTAGTATATCATTATTAACCCTATATTATTACTTACGAACCTCACTTACATCAATTTTAATAAATTATAAAACTAATATATGAAATATTATTAACAACAAGCCATTAAATTTAAAAGAACAAGTATTATCAGTAGTTACAATTTTTCTCTCAGTATGTGGGCTACCTATAATTCAACCAATTTACATATCTCTATAAAATCTTTATAAGGTCTTAAGTTAATTTTAAACTAATGACCTTCAAAGTCATAAATAAGGGGTACTCTTTAGGCCTTAATACATACAACGTATCACCCTGAAATTGCAGTTCAAAATTATTATTCTTAACTATAAAGCCAAAATTTAATGAGAGAGCTTAAAACTCATAAATAAATTTACAGTTTATCACCTATAACTTCAGTCATCTCATTCTTGCAACGATGATTATTTTCTACTAACCATAAAGATATTGGTACAATATATTTAATTTTCGGAGTATGATCAGGAATAGTTGGAACATCATTAACCCTTTACCTGCCAATGTTCCCAATTGGGAACATCAACTAATTTTCAATTTCAACCATACTGAAACAATTTTTTTTATAATTTTCTTGTTTTATCTATTAATTTAGGGTGTATATTTACTATTAACAAAATTTAATTAATATTTTCATTATTATCGTCTGGATATTATACTATGAAATTACACCAAAATTGCTAAAATTGCATTCATAATATTATATATATTTTATTTACACCCAAATCAATTACTTTTTCCTTCTTCGTACATAATCGGGCAGAACATAATGCAAGTATTACACGAAATGCATTAGAATGGGTTTTTCATTTATTTCTATTAGTCTGGACCTAAGTTTATTATCATGTTCCCAAATGGGAACATTGGCGTTTTGCATGAACAATGGTTACAGACAACAAATAACTCGCACAAAAAACTGAAGAGAAATTTTATTTTCTCACAGTTGTGAGGTTAGATTGTTTTGTACCTTGGTCAACATTGGAACAAAAATCATGATTATTGTTGGCTACAAGTACATTTGAAATAATTGTTTTACATTATTTGTATAACAAAGATCCCGGCGTGTTTTGTGCCACCTTCTGTTAGCTGCTTCTGTTGATTCATGCCGTCTCGTTGTTATAAAATTCAGTCTTTCAACAACATTTGTACGAACAACATGGCATCGAATTGTTTCCTACCATTGGAAGCAGCTTTTCAGCATTTGAATGAAATTTTAGATGACGATACTGAAGACATTGGAGATGTAGTGGATATTTGTCAGTTGCCTCCAGAAGAAACTGCAGATCTTAGCGATGACGAAAAAATTGATGACAACGTTTTGGAAGAAGTGGTTCCTTCAGATGTGTGTGGTGAATTGGTTGTCACAACTAACGTGGAACAATCTACTCCGGAGTCTCTTCAGCCAACCACATCAAGAAAGGCTAAAGGGACATCAAGTAAACAGGTAGGACATCCTTCGTGGAAGAAATCTATGGTTATAGAAAACAATTCGCTCCATTGCGATGATTCATTTCAGTGCTTATCCGAAAAACACCCAGAATTACTGCCACTGGAACCTATTGAGTTTTTTCATAAAATTTTACCACAGACATACTTCGAACATCTATCTTCAATGACATGCCTATATGCAGCTCAAAAGCGCAAAATTGTGTCGTTCACCAACAGGGACGGCGACAGGGGTGGGCACGGGTGGGCAAGCGCCCACCCAAAAATTCCTGTGCCCACCCGATTGCCCACCCAATCAAATTCACTAAGTACATATACTTAGAGATATGTGAATGTTGCAATAAATAAGTGTATTCTGGTGTTCATTACATGTATATTTTACTCATGAATATTATCTATACTAGAAATGTTCACATATCATCATCCCATAAAAAGCTGTCTTAACTTTGTCATTAGAAAGCAAAAGGAATTACTAGAGATCTTGAAACAAGAAAACTGTGACCAATTGAATACTTCTATGATTAGAAGCAGCTAGTGGGCTTAGGAGGCGCAAAATTATGTAGGATATGGTCAAAATGAGATCAGGGTTTAGGGTGAACTTGAGGGCTGCAGCTCCGGGCCTTCACTGGGGAAAAAACTGCTTTGAAAAGTACCACATAAAGAAAAAATTAGGTACTTCGGATGTGATGAAAAATGTAGAAATACGTATAACTAACCACCTCATGTAGCTTGGCGAAAAGTTATAACTGAAACTGTGGAGGGGATTGGGGTGGGGTCTTGGTGTTGGAAGCTCCGGCTCTTCACATATATAAATCCCGGCCTGCGTATGATTAAATTAATCTCTAAATAAACAAATAAAAACCTCAGCGTTGCTTCCTCCAGCAACACAATAAATTATTTCGACTTTTTAATTAGGTCTACATTGAAATTCCAGAAGTGTCTCTTTCTTTTTTTTCATTACAATTTTTATATTTATATTTATATTTGACATATCTGTCATTTTCAAATATCTACATGGCATTCAAAATAACAACTTTGTATGCGTTCTACTAAAAAAATACTAATAAGAAGCAATCACAATAACCACTACAATTACGAGGTATATTAATTTTGATGTAACAGTTATGTGGGTTTGGAAAAAGCAACAGAATTATTGAATTGATAATGGGAGGCTAATTCTATTTAGAAATCTTACTTCCACACATAATTTTGCCTATCAGTTACGTAATCATGCGATTTTCTTCTGATTAACTTACGTAGAATTAAAAGAAGAAGGTGTTGGAAGGAAAGCTTTGTTTTGAGGGCGTCAGTGAACTAATCAATCACGATGAGAATGGGTTAAACTTTAGAAGCATCAGATGTTCAGCCGAAAAAGTCAACAGAATCTGTAGATGCAGATGAAGTAAAGAAAAAAGGTGTCACGAAGTAACCATTAGAAAATTTTGTTTGTTTTTTAAATCCACTTTTATGCTCAGATAGGCTTATCGGGACTGAACATACAGTTTAAAGTGGAGTCCGAACCAGTGTGCATTGTGCTTCCACCAGGGGAGGGGGCAGTAGAAACCAGAACCTCTTCATTATAAGGCGACAACGTTATGCCATTCGAGAAAAAATATACAGAAAGAACTCACAGGGAACGTGTTATATTATCACCATAAAAGATGCGTTCATTTAAGAGGGTGTATTGCCAGAAACAAATATTTGAGACTTTCGGAAAACAACGTTATTGTTCACGGATTTAGCTGCCTTGATCCAACAATGAAACAATGTGAAATTGAAACTACCACCTCAACTTTGAAGGGGTATGAACTATAATGAAACTCCACTTTTGGAAGAGTAAGTAGTTGCTGATTCGACAGTTTGTTCTACGTGAAGTCACTTTTCTGCTATTTTGGCTAATGGCGACGATGAAGTTCAATGGTGATTAGATGAAAGTGACGAAGGCCGGGGGGGGGGGGGACAAATACATGCAAACACTGAAAATACAACCCCCCACAAATTATTGTTTTGACTTTGGTTCCAGGCGCCAGAGACTCGTTCGCCTGCAAGATTAAAGTTTCCAGGGTATGCAGGATAGAGGTTGACATTTGAGTGCTTTCGGAAAGATCACGCCATACAACCAAAGTCGTCTGTGAAAAAGAGATGAATTATCGGGTATGGGGATCAAATTCGATTAATTCCTTGTGAGCAAAATCACATTCTACAAAATGTAATCTATTTGTTACCTCAGTGCATGTGTTCATCTAACCATACGTGTGTTACTTCTCCCGCATGAGTAACGAACACTTACTTCAGAAAACGAATTACAACTTAGCTAACAGATTTTTCAATGTTACTTGATTATTACTTTTGGGCGATATTTTGTCAAAATAGCCTTTCATAAGCCTGGGGATACTTTATGCAGAATGAACAAAGAATTGTTTTTTCCCGTGTGTGTGTGTGTGTGTGTGTGTGTGTTTTTACATTCCCAATAAGACATTAATTTTAATCCAAATATACAGTCAGTAGCGGCGATTTGGAGGAGCGAGGGGGGGAGTCCCCCGCCACATTTTCCCACTTGTTATACCCGCACTATGGCCTCTTAATGCTAAGACTTTTCTACCAAAAAAGTAAACTTTCCTTGCCCCCAAGTTTTGGCACCCGATAGCAGTTACTGCAAACATTCAGATACAAGGTTTTTACAACTGACAAATGTAAGCCAAGAAAAGTGACCATTAACCCCCAAGTTTCAGTCAAAAACTCATATGACGAAAATAATATGATCAGGAACATGCATATAAATTACGAAAAAGTAATTTAATCCTTTACCTTTGTCTACCATCACAATTTCTATCACTGTCGCCTAATATATAAAGTGGAGTAGGTATAAGCCTTGTATTTTTGCACTTGAAGGACAAAATGTGATTTAACCAATTCACATTAATTTCACTACATTGACATGAAGGAATGAATGTGATTAGAATGTATGGCTGCACACACACAGACACTTCCTTGAAATACATAATTGTGTCCATCGGAGACAAAGAAGGGGAACAAGATGTGAGAATAGGTTAGAAAAGAACGAGGGAAGACACCAAACACACATACATGTGATGTGTGTGTGCATGGCAGTTAAGAGAAACATTTGAAGAATGGAACTAGAGAAAATGAAAAAGATGGAAAGGGAAAAAAGTGGAAAATCGGGAGTGTAAGAGAAAAGGGGATACATATGTCTGTATGTCGTACGTGTCTTACACTCACTTACACTTACATGGCCTTACATTTATACCTGCCCACCCTAATCTATCAATATACAGATTTGCCCACCCGGTCAAAAATTTCTGGCGCCGCCCCTGTTCACCAAACATGAGATAGCTCAGTTCTTTGGTTTGCTTCTAATCAGCGGTTATCACAATGTTCCAAGAGAAGATATGTACTGGTCAACAGCAGATGTGACTGTACCAATTGTCCCAAGTGCGATACCCAGGCAGAAGTTTCAGGATATAAAGAAATATTTCCACGTTATGGACAATACTCAATTGTAACAAGGGGATAAACTTGGAAAAATTTCACCATTATATGATGAGCTAAACAACAATCTTTAGCAATATGGAAATTTCATAAACAACTCAGCATCGACGAATCAATGGTTCCCTATTATGGGCATCATTCTTGCAAGATGTTCATAAAGGGAAAACCGATTCGTTTCGGATTCAAAATCTGGACTCTTAGTTCAAGTGATGGATAACCTTATGTTATGAACATCTATCAAGGAAAGGAAGAAGATGAATCTAACTCTTCACTTTGGACTAGAGTGGTGACAGCCTTATTGAATGATGTCCCTAATCCTCTGCAAGTTGAAGTTTTCTTTGATAATTTCTTTACCTCATACACATTGCTGAAAGAGCTGAAAATAAAGGGGTTCAAAGCAATAGGTACAGTATGAGAAGGAAGGACTGGTAGATGTCCCTTGGGTCACACAAATGAAATGAAGAAAAAGAAAAGAGGAGAGTTTTACTTTCGATGTGATGGTGATATTTACATGTGTAGATGGAATGATAATTCCGTAGTCACCTTGGCATCCAACTACCAGACACACTTGCCATTAGGAACAGCAAAGCGGTACTCTCGCCAATCAAAGAAAAGGATTGATGTCCCTGAACCTCACTTAGTACGAAAGTACAATAAAGGAATGGGGGGCGTCGATGTCTTCGACCATATACTGTCCAGCTACAGACCTCAGCTGCGAGGGAAAAAATGGTGGCGGAATTTATTTTCCAATGCTTTGATTGTGGCAGTTGTTGCAGCCTGGAATTTTCTTTTCATTTTCAAATGTGTAAACTACATATATTTAAAATTTGGTATTGCTACATTTTCAATAAAACAAATCCTTTTCTCCTTGAGTAAAATTGCACAATGATGTTTTCTCATTTTTATACAATTATGTTATACTATTATGTATTTGTATTAGTATTTTGTATTTAGAAGGTTGTAATGTTGTCTCATTCTCTGTAAGCTTATATGTAATATTTCTGTACATTTACTATGCTACTATCTAATCGGAAAAGATGCTGGTCCAGTTGAATTATAATTAGAAACTCTGTAATAATACTTCACATGAAACGCCAATGTTCCCAATTGGGAACACTCCAGTTTACATATAGAGAAAATAAAAAATAACAATATTTTTTAATAATTCTCTTTAATGTACACCAAAGAGACAAAAATTAATGAAAAACTCATTAATTTCAAATCCAAAGAGAATTCGGCGTGTAAAAGGTTAAGTATCTTAATCCGTATAGAATTAGGCCAACCAGGAAGTTTAATTGGAGATGATCAAATCTACAATGTAATTGTAACTGCACACGCATTTATTATAATTTTTTTCATAGTAATACCTATTATAATTGGTGGATTTGGAAATTGATTAGTCCCTCTAATAATTGGAGCCCCAGACATAGCCTTCCCACGATTAAATAATATAAGATTTTGATTACTACCCCCGTCATTAACTCTACTATTATCAGGAAGAATTGTAGAAAGTGGTGCAGGAACTGGTTGAACGGTATATCCTCCCCTATCTGCAGGAATTGCACATGCTGGAGCCTCTGTAGATTTATCAATTTTTTCATTACACTTAGCAGGAGTATCCTCTATTCTAGGGGCAGTAAATTTTATTACAACAGTAATTAATATACGAACTATAGGCATATCTATAGAACGAGTACCATTATTCGTATGATCAGTAGTAATTACCGCAGTTCTACTATTATTATCACTACCAGTTCTAGCAGGAGCAATTACAATACTATTAACAGATCGAAATTTAAATACCTCATTTTTTGATCCATCCGGTGGTAGAGACCCAATCTTATATCAACACCTATTCTGATTCTTTGGACACCCAGAAGTATATATTCTAATTCTACCGGGATTTGGAATAATTTCACATATTGTAACTCAAGAAAGAGGTAAAAAAGAAACATTTGGAGTTCTTGGAATAATTTATGCAATAATAGCAATTGGGTTCCTAGGATTTATTGTATGAGCACATCATATATTTACTGTAGGAATAGATGTTGATACTCGAGCATACTTTACTGCAGCTACAATAATTATCGCCGTGCCAACAGGAATTAAGGTATTCAGATGAATTGCAACACTACATGGAACACAAATTAATTACTCCCCGTCAATATTATGAGCATTAGGATTTATTTTCTTATTTACAATAGGGGGATTAACAGGGGTAGTATTAGCAAATTCATCACTAGACATTGTACTGCATGATACATACTATGTTGTAGCACATTTTCATTATGTATTATCTATAGGAGCAGTATTTGCTATTATAGCAGGACTAGTACATTGATTTCCACTATTTACAGGAATAATAATAAATCCAGATTGATTAAAAATCCAATTCATCTCAATGTTTATCGGAGTAAACTTAACATTTTTCCCACAACATTTTCTAGGATTAAGAGGGATACCACGACGATATTCGGATTATCCAGATGCATATACAATATGAAATATTGTTTCAAGATTAGGATCAATCCTATCATTTACAGCAGTAATTATTATAATTTTTATTACCTGAGAAGGTATGACAAGTGCCCGACCAACATTATTTAATCTACAACAAGCATCATCAATTGAATGATATCAAATATCACCTCCTTCTGAACATACATATTCAGAACTTCCAATACTACTTACTAACAACTAATTTTTAAGGTGGCAGAGAAGTGCATTGAATTTAAGCTTCAAATATAAGGGATACCTCTTACTTAAAAGTGGCAACCTGAAATCAAGTAGGATTACAAGATAGATCCTCCCCGCTAATAGAACAAATAATATTTTTCCATGACCACACAATATTAATTTTAATTATAATTACAGTATTAGTAGGATACTTAATAGCGTCATTATTTAATAACAAATTAACAAATCGAATACTTTTAGAAGGACAAACATTAGAAACAATATGAACAATTATACCAGCAATTACACTAGTTTTTATTGCCCTACCCTCTCTACGTTTATTATATTTACTAGATGAAATTAATCAACCTTCATTAACCCTTAAAACTATTGGGCATCAATGATACTGAAGTTATGAATACTCCGATTTTATAAAGGCAGAATTTGATTCATACATATCCCCAACAAATGAAATATTTATAGACTCGTTTCGATTATTAGATGTAGATAATCGAACAGTACTACCAATTAACATAGATATCCGAGTACTAACTACATCTGCAGATGTATTACACTCATGAGCTATACCATCTATAGGAATTAAAATAGATGCCACCCCAGGACGACTTAACCAAGCAGGAGTAAATATTAGTCGAATCGGCCTATTTTTCGGACAATGTTCAGAAATTTGTGGTTCTAATCATAGATTCATACCAATTATTGTTGAAACTACAACTCACAAATCTTTTATTAATTGATTAATAAAAATTATACAAGAATCATTAGATGACTGAAAAGTAAGTAATGGTCTCTTAAACCACAAAATAGTAATATAACAACTACTTCTAATGAAAAGAGTTAGTTAATATATAACATAGGAATGTCAAACCTAAATTATCTTTATAGATACTTTTTTATTCCACAAATATACCCATTAAATTGAATTATTCTATTTATAATATTTATACTAATTTATTTTCTATTTATAATCGTCAACTATTATAATTATAATAAACTATTAAATAATAACAATTTTAAAATAGAAAATAAACCAAAAACTAAATACTGAAAATGATAACAAGACTATTCTCATCATTTGACCCAACATCATCAATTATAAATATATCACTAAATTGAGTAAGAACATTCCTGGGACTACTAGTAGTCCCAGCCCCATTTTGATTAATACAATCACGAACCTCTATATTATATAACATAATAATAGTAAAGCTACACGAAGAATTTAAAACATTCTTAGGAATAATTAATCACCAGGGAAGAACCCTAATATTTATTAGTATATTTTCAATAATCTTATTTAATAATTCAATAGGATTACTACCCTATGTATTTACTAGATCAAGCCACTTAGTATTTACCCTAACCCTAGCCCTACCAATATGACTATCATTTATGCTATTTGGGTGAATTAATAACACAAAACATATACTAGCACACCTAGTACCAGAAGGTGTGCCAGCACTATTAATGCCAATTATAGTAGGTATTGAAATAATTAGAAATCTAATTCGTCCAATAACCTTATCAGTGCGACTAGCAGCAAACATAATAGTCGGACATTTAATAATATCAATAATTGGAAATACAGGAACAATATTAGAAATTATTGGACTTTCAATATTAATTTTAGCACAAATTATATTAATTATTATAGAAACAGCCGTAGCATTTATCCAATCTTATGTATTTGCCTTATTAATTGCTATTTATTCTAGAGAATCAAAATAACTAATGTCAGCAAATCAAAACCACCCATATCACCTAGTAGATCAAAGCCCATGACCAGCAACAGGGGCTATTAGAGCAATAATATTAACAACAGGGATAATTAGATGATTTCACCAACAAAATATAATTTTATTTTCAATAGGAATAACAACTATACTTCTTACAATAATTCAATGATGACGAGATATTTCACGAGAAGGAACATATCAAGGATTACATACAAATCAAGTTATAATGGGACTACGCTGAGGTATAATTCTATTTATTATTTCAGAGGTATTATTTTTTGTTTCATTCTTTTGAGCATTTTTCCATAGAAGATTATCCCCAACAATTGAACTAGGAATATTATGACCACCAAGGGGAATTACTCCATTTAACCCAATACAAGTACCTTTATTAAATACAGCAATTTTACTAGCTTCAGGAGTAACAGTAACATGAGCCCACCATGGGCTATTAGAAAAAAACCACTCACATACAACACAAGCCCTTATATTAACATTAATATTAGGAATATATTTTACTATTCTTCAAGCATATGAATACTATGAATCTCCGTTCACTATCGCTGATGCAGTGTATGGATCCACATTCTTTATAGCAACAGGATTTCACGGGCTACATGTTATTATTGGATCAACATTCTTAGGGGTATGCTTAGCTCGACACATCTTATGCCATTTTTCACCAACACATCACTTCGGATTTGAAGCAGCAGCATGATATTGACATTTTGTAGATGTAGTATGATTATTCCTTTATATTTCAATTTACTGATGAGGTAGATAATTTACTTAGTATATTTAAAGTACGCTTAACTTCCAATTAAAGAGATTATAATAAAATAAAGTAAATAATTAATATAATCATAAGTACCTCATTATTAATTATAATAATCACCTCAATTGTAATAATATTATCCACATTACTATCAAAAAAAAATAATTATAGACCGAGAAAAAAGATCACCATTTGAGTGTGGATTTGATCCAAAATCCTCAGCACGAATTCCATTCTCTATAAAATTCTTCCTAATTGCAGTAATTTTTCTAATTTTTGATGTAGAAATTGTATTACTATTACCGATAACAGTTATTATTACTAATTCAAAACTAATATATTGAATATGTGTTAGACTCTTATTCCTATTAATTTTACTTTTAGGTTTATATCATGAATGAACCCAAGGATCACTAGAATGAGCATGCTAGAGTAATAGTTAATAATAATATTTGAGTTGCATTCAAAAGGTATTGAATATTCAATTTACTTTATTGAGCAAGAAGCAAAAGCAATCAGCTTCGACCTGAATAAATTGGTGTATATTACCCTTGCTTACTTGACTGAAGCCAAAGGAAGGCGGCATATTAATGTTAATAATAAAATTAGGATTATCTCCTCAGTTAAGGGGTATATTATTAAGTGGGGGCTGCTAACTTCCATCTTTAGTGGTGAAATTCCATTAATACTCTCACATTATTTCTTTAGTATAAAATTACATTATCTTTTCATGATAAAGTTGGACTTTAAATAAGTTCAAGAAGTGCCTACAGAATTATTTTATTCTTCCTAATAGCTTCAATATTATGCTTTATCTTATAAGCTATATAAACACACATAAATTATTAATAAAATTACTATTAAAAATGAAAATATAAAATAAATATTAAAATAGTTAGAATGTATTAATTGAACATTTAAAGAACCACTCCTTATATATTTATATACTCCCTGTCCCCCCATAAGTTCTCTTCATCCATAATCAATAGCCTTAATATATAAACCCCCAGTAATAAATGAACTACCAATTAATCCACCAGAGGATAAATAAGGTAAAAATCATATTCCTCCTAATAAATAATATATTATTTTATTATTAAAAAATGGATAAATTTCGAACAAGAAAGATGTAATATTATACCCAATTCACCCCCCCAATAAAATACACATAATTGCCCCTATCTTCAAACTAAGTGGAATAATAATAACAAAAACAGAAGGAAAAACTATTCATATTAACCCAGAACCACCTACAATAGATAAAAATAATAGACCTAATATACCTTTAAATATACCTCATCCCCCGTCATCTGAAAAGATGACATTAGTTATCTTGCTGACATTAGTTATTTTGATTCTCTAGAATAAATAGCAATTAATAAGGCAAATACATAAGATTGGATAAATGCTACGGCTGTTTCTATAATAATTAATATAATTTGTGCTAAAATTAATATTGAAAGTCCAATAATTTCTAATATTGTTCCTGTATTTCCAATTATTGATATTATTAAATGTCCGACTATTATGTTTGCTGCTAGTCGCACTGATAAGGTTATTGGACGAATTAGATTTCTAATTATTTCAATACCTACTATAATTGGCATTAATAGTGCTGGCACACCTTCTGGTACTAGGTGTGCTAGTATATGTTTTGTGTTATTAATTCACCCAAATAGCATAAATGATAGTCATATTGGTAGGGCTAGGGTTAGGGTAAATACTAAGTGGCTTGATCTAGTAAATACATAGGGTAGTAATCCTATTGAATTATTAAATAAGATTATTGAAAATATACTAATAAATATTAGGGTTCTTCCCTGGTGATTAATTATTCCTAAGAATGTTTTAAATTCTTCGTGTAGCTTTACTATTATTATGTTATATAATATAGAGGTTCGTGATTGTATTAATCAAAATGGGGCTGGGACTACTAGTAGTCCCAGGAATGTTCTTACTCAATTTAGTGATATATTTATAATTGATGATGTTGGGTCAAATGATGAGAATAGTCTTGTTATCATTTTCAGTATTTAGTTTTTGGTTTATTTTCTATTTTAAAATTGTTATTATTTAATAGTTTATTATAATTATAATAGTTGACGATTATAAATAGAAAATAAATTAGTATAAATATTATAAATAGAATAATTCAATTTAATGGGTATATTTGTGGAATAAAAAAGTATCTATAAAGATAATTTAGGTTTGACATTCCTATGTTATATATTAACTAACTCTTTTCATTAGAAGTAGTTGTTATATTACTATTTTGTGGTTTAAGAGACCATTACTTACTTTTCAGTCATCTAATGATTCTTGTATAATTTTTATTAATCAATTAATAAAAGATTTGTGAGTTGTAGTTTCAACAATAATTGGTATGAATCTATGATTAGAACCACAAATTTCTGAACATTGTCCGAAAAATAGGCCGATTCGACTAATATTTACTCCTGCTTGGTTAAGTCGTCCTGGGGTGGCATCTATTTTAATTCCTATAGATGGTATAGCTCATGAGTGTAATACATCTGCAGATGTAGTTAGTACTCGGATATCTATGTTAATTGGTAGTACTGTTCGATTATCTACATCTAATAATCGAAACGAGTCTATAAATATTTCATTTGTTGGGGATATGTATGAATCAAATTCTGCCTTTATAAAATCGGAGTATTCATAACTTCAGTATCATTGATGCCCAATAGTTTTAAGGGTTAATGAAGGTTGATTAATTTCATCTAGTAAATATAATAAACGTAGAGAGGGTAGGGCAATAAAAACTAGTGTAATTGCTGGTATAATTGTTCATATTGTTTCTAATGTTTGTCCTTCTAAAAGTATTCGATTTGTTAATTTGTTATTAAATAATGACGCTATTAAGTATCCTACTAATACTGTAATTATAATTAAAATTAATATTGTGTGGTCATGGAAAAATATTATTTGTTCTATTAGCGGGGAGGATCTATCTTGTAATCCTACTTGATTTCAGGTTGCCACTTTTAAGTAAGAGGTATCCCTTATATTTGAAGCTTAAATTCAATGCACTTCTCTGCCACCTTAAAAATTAGTTGTTAGTAAGTAGTATTGGAAGTTCTGAATATGTATGTTCAGAAGGAGGTGATATTTGATATCATTCAATTGATGATGCTTGTTGTAGATTAAATAATGTTGGTCGGGCACTTGTCATACCTTCTCAGGTAATAAAAATTATAATAATTACTGCTGTAAATGATAGGATTGATCCTAATCTTGAAACAATATTTCATATTGTATATGCATCTGGATAATCCGAATATCGTCGTGGTATCCCTCTTAATCCTAGAAAATGTTGTGGGAAAAATGTTAAGTTTACTCCGATAAACATTGAGATGAATTGGATTTTTAATCAATCTGGATTTATTATTATTCCTGTAAATAGTGGAAATCAATGTACTAGTCCTGCTATAATAGCAAATACTGCTCCTATAGATAATACATAATGAAAATGTGCTACAACATAGTATGTATCATGCAGTACAATGTCTAGTGATGAATTTGCTAATACTACCCCTGTTAATCCCCCTATTGTAAATAAGAAAATAAATCCTAATGCTCATAATATTGACGGGGAGTAATTAATTTGTGTTCCATGTAGTGTTGCAATTCATCTGAATACCTTAATTCCTGTTGGCACGGCGATAATTATTGTAGCTGCAGTAAAGTATGCTCGAGTATCAACATCTATTCCTACAGTAAATATATGATGTGCTCATACAATAAATCCTAGGAACCCAATTGCTATTATTGCATAAATTATTCCAAGAACTCCAAATGTTTCTTTTTTACCTCTTTCTTGAGTTACAATATGTGAAATTATTCCAAATCCCGGTAGAATTAGAATATATACTTCTGGGTGTCCAAAGAATCAGAATAGGTGTTGATATAAGATTGGGTCTCCACCACCGGATGGATCAAAAAATGAGGTATTTAAATTTCGATCTGTTAATAGTATTGTAATTGCTCCTGCTAGAACTGGTAGTGATAATAATAGTAGAACTGCGGTAATTACTACTGATCATACGAATAATGGTACTCGTTCTATAGATATGCCTATAGTTCGTATATTAATTACTGTTGTAATAAAATTTACTGCCCCTAGAATAGAGGATACTCCTGCTAAGTGTAATGAAAAAATTGATAAATCTACAGAGGCTCCAGCATGTGCAATTCCTGCAGATAGGGGAGGATATACCGTTCAACCAGTTCCTGCACCACTTTCTACAATTCTTCCTGATAATAGTAGAGTTAATGACGGGGGTAGTAATCAAAATCTTATATTATTTAATCGTGGGAAGGCTATGTCTGGGGCTCCAATTATTAGAGGGACTAATCAATTTCCAAATCCACCAATTATAATAGGTATTACTATGAAAAAAATTATAATAAATGCGTGTGCAGTTACAATTACATTGTAGATTTGATCATCTCCAATTAAACTTCCTGGTTGGCCTAATTCTATACGGATTAAGATACTTAATGATGTTCCAACTATTCCTGATCATACTCCGAAAATTAAATATATTGTACCAATATCTTTATGGTTAGTAGAAAATAATCATCGTTGCAAGAATGAGATGACTGAAGTTATAGGTGATAAACTGTAAATTTATTTATCAGTTTTAAGCTCTCTCATTAAATTTTGGACCTTCAATTTAAAGTGGGCTCCCAATCAATATGCCTCCGCCGGATATTGAATGCGGAACACCTTGATTACAAAGCGATGACGTTACCACTACGCTATCGAGGAGGTACCCGGTATTGCAGTGATTATTATGATTGCTTCTTATTAATTAAATATTAAAATTACTTTGCTTACCACACGATATGTTATGTGAAGATAGCAGTTCTCTAAAAATTGTGAGAAAAGAACACGTAAAATTACTCATGTCTTTCCCAGTATTCCGGTTTACAATATAATACAATAAGGTCGAAAATGCGAAGAAGATATTTTTATTTGGTTTTTAGTAGATTATTTTAATCGTAACCATGCCCAGTCCTTAAGATAAAAAATGTTAGTTGAGGGGGAGGGGTGTTTAGCGGGATGCTCCTATTGTTTAATATGGGGACGATCAGGCAGCTTTTGGGATGCAAAAATTTTGCTATGGGGGGGGGGGCACTCTCCGTATCTCCCCTCACTTCGAGCACTGCCCATGTCCGGATTCATGTATGTGAGAACCTGAGTCGTGAGGGGCCCGTTATGCACAGTTTCTGTTATTACTTTAGGCCAAGTTATGTCAGATTGTTAATTATACTATTTTATGTATGTGTACTACATTCCAAGTATACCTTTTCTTGCATTATGTGGGCCTTATCAAAACAAACACCTGCGTTACAGCTTACTAAAACTATTGTTTGCTCCCAATCACAAAATTGTTCATTACACCACAACTTTTGTTTCAAGAACACTTGTCATTCCTTTTTGCAAACAGAGTGAAGGAAGTTGAAGCAAAAGCTCCGTCATAGGACAGCAACATTTGTTACATGATAATTTGTGAACATTTCTAGTATCGATAATATTCAAAAGTAAAAAAATATATATAGATGAAGTGAGGACCAGACTTATTTATTGAAATATTCACATTTTACCAGGGGCCTCCCCTATGGCGCAGTGGTAGCGTCGTTACCTTGTAATCACGATACCTGGTGGACGCACATAGTGGTTCGGATCCCGCTTTAAACTGTAGGTCCAGTCCCAATTAGCCTTTGTGTGTTATAAAGTGGACTTAAAACACCAACTCAATAAATCAATTGCATTTTACAAGAGCGCAAATATTTATTGAATTTGTTTGGATGGTCAGACGGGTAGGCAGGAGAAGTATTGGGTAGGTGGCTGCCCACCTGCGATGACCCTTGTCGCCGTCCCTGAGTGTGTGTGTGTTGGTGTGTGTGTGTGGGGGGGGGGGGTGAGTGAGCGCCAACAGCCCTAGGCAGGACACCACCGCAGGCCGTTACACCAGCCAGGTATGTGTTCCCAGGGATTACATAATAAAAAAAGGTAAAGTGCTCCCCTGTGCTTAGCACCACGCCATGAAAGCGTATATTGGGTGTAGGGGTAACGCCCCACACTTTCTTGATCCGGTCGTGAGTGGGGGTGATGTGATCAGCATCACGCCCCTGACCGCCTTTACCCCCCAGGGTTTCCCCCAGGTACCCATGCTATTCGACGCTGGGTGGGCGCCGGGGCCGCTTCCAACCTTAGAAAAGTTCCCGGATTTGAACCGGCCGGGGATCGAACCCGGGACCTTTAGCATGGTAGTCAGACGCGTTACCGACTTTTTTTTTAAAAAAAAAGTAATACCCCTATTCGGCAGTATCCCCGTCATTCATACATTTTTCACAATCTTTCACACATATCATATTTCACTGTATTCACATTGGTTCTCATTATTCGGACAAATACAAACATCCAAGCCCGGGCGGGATTCGAACCCGGGACCCCTAGCATTGCAGCGCGATGAGCTAACCACTCTTTCTTTTTTTTAAGGAAATACCCCCTGCACGGAGGTATCTCCCACCATTTACATTTTTTTCTCATTTTTACACTTTTCATTTGTTACAGTTTCTCAGTTTCTTATCTGGACAAACACAAATACCCATGCCTTACCCGGGACTCGAACCCGGAACCACTCGGCCACAGGGTCCGGCAGACTGAGCCACCGCGGCCACACGGGATTACATAATATAGTCCAATAAATTAATTAAGAAAGGGTTTCGGCGTAGTGTTCTTTGGCGGTGCTAATTAAGATGGTCATTCAACAAGGGCTGTCCTAGTTAGCATCGCACAAGAACACTTTGTACTTAGAATAGGCGCTTTGTATACAGTATAAACGTCTGCCTGTCATTTTGCGTGCCCGGTGTTTATGCTTGAACGTAGAACAGCGAAATTCAGTTCAAACGTGGACAAGCATGTGGTGGCTGTAGCATGTGACATGTGCAGCCATCTGGTGAGAGATAAGGGAACTACAGAAATATTTGTTTCCATGCACAAAGTGGTATCGGCGGAAATTGTACAATTTCGATCAGTGAGGTATACACATCCTCACGTCTCGACTTTCGCCCTCACCCTCACTGATCGACTTCGCACTCACCCTCACACACCCTCACCCTGACGGATGGACTTCGCCCTCACCCTCACGGCTTGCCCTCACACGCCCTGACCCTCACCAGTCTTCGGAGGGTGAGGTCTGCACTCAGGAGGGTCGCCCTCCGAAAAGTGTTGGCGATGTTTGAAGAAATCACTGAGTCTTTCCTTTACCACATGCATTTCATACATGAATATGGCACGAAATTGAACTTATGCATGTAAAGGAAGTTAATAAAGAAAGCAACATAGGCGTGCGCACGGGGGGGATAGGGGGGCAAGCAAGATATTTTTCCATAGGGTATATTACCCTGATAATAGTGCTGCCCCTCGAAAACACCACTTGAATTTGAAATTATCGCAACTTGCGCCCCCCATTACATAATAATAAATGTAAATTACTACGACTGAAATCAAATTATACGTGTGAAATATATACTTTTAGGTTGATATTCGTTTTCGAAGAGGGAGGTGTGGTCATCCTTGCCCCCGCCCCCCTACAAGACGTTCCATGCCCCTACATTATTATACTTTCACCTAGAAACTTAGTGTAGAGGAATCTTCTGACTGTTATTAAATTATTTGATTGGAGAAAATGAAGTATTTCAAGCCGATGAAAATTTAAAGCAACTAAGGTGAAAGAGGGTGCAGTGGCACAACCACAAGGGGGCAGAGGAGAATTGTCATATCCGAACCTTGGACGGAAATTAATTCTAGAGGGGCAAACATTGAAGTAAGATTTGATTTTGATTTAGTTTATTTTACTTCGCGTTTGTGCCTCTTGGCTAATTTGCGAAGATGGGGATGAGTGATGAAATTGATGAATGAACATTCACAAACAACCAAGCCCGAGCGTGATTCGAACCCGGGACTCTTAGCGTCGCAGCGCGATGTGCTAACCACTCGGCCACAGGGTCCGACATTGAAGTAAAAGAAAGCAAGCAGAACAAAAGGATACTCAAAATGGAATTAGTTTTCACGTCTTTCTTGCATCATTTCTTCCAGACGGCCAGGAGCACCTGCAGGAGAGCAATTGACCCCTCGACTTCGAATTTTATACAAACAAAAATACATTTCGTAAAATTTCCTTCCTCGCTTCGCTCGCATTATATGCTTTACTTACAGTCTTGTCAAGTTCATAGCCATAGCTAAGGGGCGGCGAGAGTTGTCCCTGGACGCCGAACAATGTGAATGACAAAAATTGTAAAAGAGAATGCCATGGCGTCCCGTGATATTTTTGCGCCATATTAAATCAATACTGTTTTCAATTTGCAAAAATTTGGATCGAAAAATGTTCTTGCTCGCTTCGCTCGCAATTTGTTTTCTGTAATGCATTGTGAATTGCCTTACCAGAGAGAAGTAAGAACAATTAAGTACTTCAGAGAGTTGCTGATGTAACACTTTCGTTTGGAGGAAAAGGAGCGCGCACATTTCAGAGACAATTTATATCATTTTTGCTGTTGGTTTGTTATGGGGAGGATGAATTGATTATTTTTATGTGTTTAAATAATATGTTATATTTGTGTATATATACACACACACCCGCACACGCACATATACTCATCAATGCAATAAAACTCATCAATCCAATAAAACTGAAACAGTGAGATAATATGAGGGTTTCCCCCCCCCCGACTGAACTTTCAAGGCTTTGCCCCCCCCCCTAATCAGAGGGTCTGCGCACGCCTATGGAAAGCAATATGGTTTCAAAATGAGTAGCATTTTGAACTAAGATTATTTGAGTTATACAATAAATAGCCGGAAATATATTTTTTTACAGAATCTATTATTCGAATGGAATACAACACATGATAATTATTCAACGTAGTCCCCCTCAATTTCAATGCACCTGCGCCAGCGCTCCACAAGCCTCCCAATTCCACGTGCAAAGAATTATTTTGGACATGTGCGTAACCAGTCATGCACTGTTGTCTGCACTTCCTCATCATCCTCGAACCTTGAGCCACTAAGAGCGTCTTTAAGTGGGCCAAATATGTGATAATCTGAAGGTGCCAGATCCGGGGAATACGGGGGATGGGGTAAGCAGATGAACTTTAGGTCATTGATGGTAGCTAATGTGACTCTAGCAGTGTGTGGTCTCGCGTTGTCATGCAGTAACAGGACGCCACTGGACACCAGACCACGTCGCTTCTTCAAAATTGCTGGTTTCAAATTTTCACGCATGCGTATGTCACACTGTTTACATTTTGACCTCTAGGCATGTAATGTTCAAGAATTGTTCTCTTATGATCCCAAAACAAAGTCAACATGACCTTACCAGCACTTCTTTCAGCTCGCACCTTCTTGGGTCTTGGAGATGAAGAATGTCGCCACTCCATTGTAGCCTGATTTCGTTCAGGTTCGTAAAAATGTACCCAACTTTCATCTCCCGTGACAATACGGTGAAGAAATGCCTCCCCGTCAGCCTCGTACTGTCGCAAGAGATCCCCGCACACATCCATTCGCCTGTCTTTCATTTCTTGTGTCAAATGTTTTGGAACCCACCTCGCACACACTTTCTTCAACAACAGTACGTCATGAACAATATGGTGGGCTGATCCGACACTGACGTTCATCTTTGATGCAATCTCACTCACCGTGATACGCCTGTTTTCCCGTATCAACTCGTCAACTCTCGCAATGTTGTTCTCCGTGACTGCAGAGACAGAGCGTCCTGGACGTGGCGAATCTTGAACACTTGTTACACCCTGTTTGAACTTCTCTGCCCACTCGTACACTTGTGTTCGACTCAAACAGCTTTCATCATATTGCACTGCCATCCGACGGTGAATTTCGATTGGTTTCAACCCTTCAGCTAACAGAAATCGAATGACACTTCGCTGCTCCAACTTGGTGCAAACCTGCAAGAGTGGCGCCATCTGGTTTAACTGATTCCCAGCACCCCCGTTCGCTAGGAAGGCGTGCCAGGCCCATCTGTTCAGTGACGGTCTAGCAGAGATAGATCAATCAATCTCACATTTCGATTTATATTCAAATCACAATATTTATTGTCTTGTTAAAACCACAGTTCATATGCAACACTTTCTTTTCCACGAGCTTCTCGTCCATCGGTGCGATCTGCGGGCAAAGCTGGCTGGATACCCTAGCTCGCTCTTCTTCCGCCTGACCAGTTTCCAGGTAGAAACGGCCGCCCGAAGGAAAAAGGAAGATTTCTACCTCTACCTCCCTTGCCCCCCGCTGAAATGGTTGAAAGCCCAGGCTTTCAGGTCCCCCAGTCTATCTCCTATAGGACAGATAGGGGATTGGTTTCTCATAGATTTTTTTGTAAATCCTCTAAAGAACTCAGGTTAAAATTTTCTGCAGTACTTACAGGTTCTCTGTATTTACACAACCTTTCACACGTTGCGAAACGCCCTCCCTTGCCCGGGAAAACAAAAGCTACCACTACCTAGATAGATAGATATCCGCTTGACCAGTTCCTGCGTGATCACCTCACCGGAAGTACGGATGGTCTCCCGGAGGCGGTCTTCCGTCACTTGCATCTCGGTGCTGATGGCCTCTATCTTGCTTCGTGTGGCTTCAATTCCGCTTCGCGTGGCTTCCATCTTGGCTTCCAGCGAGGCTTCAATTCCGCTTCGCGTGGCTTCCATCTTGGCTTCCAGCAAGACTTCAATTCCGCTTCGCGTGGCTTCCATCTTGGCTTCCATTCGTAGTAGCATCTCGATGATCTGCTGGGAGTTGGTATCACTGAGGCTAGCTGTTTCACTGGTCTGTCCTGCTCCTCCCAGGGATCCCTGTGGCGCGCTGATCTCACTGGCCTGCTCCCCGCTGTTCGGCGAACTTTTTCCTTCACGTGGACCTAACGGGACATCGCATCGGGGACAAACTTGCCAACTGTGCCGATGTTTTCATTTTCCTGGAACTCCTCGCCGCAGACATCACAAATCACCCTTACGTCACTCATGTTTAGGTTCTCGATGTGGCGGTTGCGCAATCTCATGAAATCAAATATTCAACCCTCGGCACTGTTCTCTCGGTCGATTCTCAATGCTCGCTGACAAGCGTAAACGTAAGCGCTCACAATATATACCAATATATATATAAACAATTCACAAACGAAAAGAGGAAAAGGGCGGTCGGTTCCCCCTTTGCCAGTACTCGACTCAACGCCTAATGCCATATGCCAAACAAAAATTTTAAATGCCTAACGCCTTAAGTAGCTGCCCTACTGCCTTAACAAAATAAACGCCTAATATCGACTAACGCGGTCCAATAATATACCACTTCACGTAAAAAATAAAACAAAAAAAATCTCACAATGAAACAGTTACATGACACCAAAATACGCCTGACGTAGCCCTTACAAAAAATGACATATACACCTGCACTGAGGGTGCTTTCAATTTACCTACCGGTCCCTGTGTTCGAGGCCCCACAAATGCGAAACGCCCTCCCTTGCCCGGGGAAATAAAAGCTACCACTACCTAGATAGAGGCGGCAAAATCTCCCTCGGGCAAGTGAAATAGCGTAACGGTCCAGGTTGAGTTCGTGTATAGGGACCGGTGACCAACAGTGCATGGCGATTAGCCATATCGAACAAAAAAAAAAACATATACTTTCAATTACCACCTCTTTACCTGTAGCCGAGAAGCGGCTAGCTGCACACCTGAAAATCACGGTTAGCGACATGCGTACGAAATGATATAGCCCAAAATTAACATGAAAAATAAAAAGTATATTCTATTCATAACCAACAAAATCAATTTAGTACAGGTCCCCACTCTTGCATTCAACACACATTCTCTCACAGACTCTCTCTACGGGGTCATCAACAAAAATGATACAAAAATGCACAGGTTTTTGACCACAAGCCCTAATTATTGCATTCGCATTTACATCTACCTTGACTTTTGTCTAATCAGGTCATTTGTGAATTTTGCTCCAGTGCTACTTCATCTCACTAGCCAGCCCTTACTTAAGTTCACCTTTAAAAACAATTAGGTCGGTGCGGTGACAGTACATTATTTGTCCAGCATAAACAAAAGACGTCTCAACAGCAATTACGCTCATGTGGGCGGACGTTTTCCTTTTACTTGACCTCACGTGGTTCTAATCATAACAATAACCTCCGTTGAGCGACGCAAACATATGCTCTCTAGCAGGCGGGACTTCAACACTTCGCCGCGACGAGCAATTCATATTACCAGGCAAATACTTTAACAAATAATCACATACACGACCTGACGTAGCTAGCAGCAACACAGCGCTGACACGTAAAAATGAACAAACCTCCAACAGATTTACTCTAGTAGTACGCACTTTAAACAAATACAAAAGGAGCACAAACAACAGCGAATTTAAGATTTCATTTTCATTTTCTTTTTTCCTGTTTCCAGTATTTCCATGTCATAGACCATCACTAAACACACCTTTTGTTGCCTTCAAACATCAACAGTGTTGCCACTGTACCTCATATTTTTTTTTAAATCACCCATTTGGACCGGTACGCCTTTACGAGGCATTTCAGGATTGGCTATACGCGAAAACGATCGGTTTTCTTCTCTGAACTATAGATGGCGAAATAGTCCACCTACCCAAGGTGGAAATTGACGTCCAAATTTCAGTACGAATGTTTGACATGCAATTTTCCATGCTTTGTGGAAAAATAAATTTACACTTTCACTTACATTTGGCAACACTGCATGAACAACACTGCACCCCGTTTGTTGTTTCTATGTTTAAAGATATCTACTTGGACAGGGCTAACATTTGGTGTATGACTTATGTATGTACAGGTTTCGGTTACAAAGTAACGCCACTCTTAATTCCTAGTTGCGCCGTTCGTGGGACACCCTGTAGTAGTCACATCGGACAACACAATTAGGCATGATATACGAAAAATACAAACACTGCACAATATATGGCATACCTGTAACTTCTGTGAACAAATCAGTTTTAGAACCTGATAAACATAACCACACTGCGTTACATAATATTAGAAAACAGTACGGTCTATGTCAGTGTTTAGAAGTTGTGATAGTCTCTGCCATAAACCTAATAGAACTCATTACTAGTCTATTGACAAAATCCACACACATAGCATTCTTTCTCTGATCCAGCACACTCCACGTGGGCCCATAAACGACACAACATACACATAATCCACTGTTCACCATGAACATCGTTTGAAAATTTCCCATCACAGAACATACAGATGGCATCAGAGTCCTGTAGTTCGTGATCGCCATTACTGCTGAAATTAGAGCTATATGAATCAATCATCCCTAATGCTCATAACGTCATCTTCCTCCTCGGAATCTGTTGATTGCTGATCGACGTACTTCATTTTCTTTTTCTTGTTTTTTTGCTGCCGCAAGAGAAGTCTGCACAGATTTCTCTACTTCCGTAGGACTAATCATTTGCCCCAATTGAAGTTTCTTCTTTGTTGACTTAGCAGGTTCCTTATTTAGTGAAATTTCCAATGTGTTTTTGTATGGGGAAGATGTAAGAACAGCTGAGGAACCAGCCTTCCTTCCACGACGTCCAGCACTTTTCACAATTTTGGGAATGCGAGAGATGTTCCATGGTGTTACCCTCGTAGTTGAAGGTCCTACCTCATCCGTTTCTTTCTGGGATTAAACGTTGATGTCTGTAGTCAAATCTTCAGCAGAAGCCTCCATCTCGGCATTTATGAATTCTTCATCGGCAAAAATGTTGGGGTTGAGAGGATAAATCCCTGTTACCTTAAATCCATTCACAGCAATTACCCCTGTTTGAACTTTTAAGTACGCATTCCCAAATAGTTCTGCAATATCAAAGTTGTTTAGGGGCGTGAATTGATTCTCATCCAGAGGCGGATTTCTTCACTATATCTTGTTTTCAGTGGACTCATAAAACTCCTATCTAAAGGTTGAAGTTTATGCGACGCATGTGGAGGAAGGCATACAATGCAAACATGATTCTCTCTTGCCAATAGCAACACCTCACCTCAAGATTTCTAGAATGGCTGTAATGGCCATCTAATATTAACAGTACAGGAGATTGAGCAGAGGGCTTCGTGTATTGGAGTATATGCCTGAACCAATCCGTGAAAATATGTGCCTGAATCCCCCCAGATGGGTGACATGCAGCAATGGTTCCTGGGAGGACACCTCTCAATAGTTGAGAATTCATGTTCTTCCTAGGGAAGATCATCATGGGTGGTACATAAATGCCACTCCTCCGATGTCAACACTCTACTGCCCTTGTTCAATGCTCTGTAGTATTTCCGTAAATACTCAGGGTCTGTCTCTTTGTCGACATACAACCGTCCGATCACTAGAGCTTTGGCCAGACATATCTTCTCACCCCTGGACTCGCTCTTCACAGTCACCACACTTTTTTTCACCTTTGCATATCGTTCGTGTTGTTCGCGAGAGTTCAGTTTCCGCGTTCCATACCCAACAGGCATAGCAATCACGGACACACGCAGCTGCAGCAGGTCCGTCCACAATAATGTGGTGTTCGATTGTAGCACCCGGGCCACCACAGTCCACAGCAAGTCCGACCTCAATTGGTCGATCCTCCGTAGGGACAAGCCGATCGGTCGAACCGACTCGTCAGATCTGTTCTCCAACACCACACCAACTTTGTCCGATGGCTTGTGTCGATTCACAATATCATTCAGTACGGCGTCCAAACCCTCGTGCACCCACGTCATAGCGTCTGTCTTCTCATCCGGTGGTCTAAATGTAAACGTCATCGTAGTGCACGTAGCGTTATACTTTTTCACTCGACGAACGTCCAGCCCGACCCTGTGGCCGAGTGGTTAGCACATCGCGATGCGACGCCAAGGGTCCCGGGTTCGAATCAAGGTCGGGCTTGGTTGTTTGTGAATGTCCATTCATCAATTTCATCATTTCATCACTCATCCACATCTTCGCAAATTAGCCAAGAGGCACAAAACGCGAAGTAAAATAAACTAAATCAAATCAAATCAAAAATCAAATCGACGAACGTCCATTTCTTTGATGTCCACATATTTCGTGTGGGGAATCTCTCCCGGACCACGCACCATTTCCTCGTCTTCTACCCGACGATCTTCTTGAAACATGTCATCTCTGCTAGACGATGTTCCGGCTCCCTCCTTATTTCCATCCAAAATACACACTTCCGACCTCAAACGTTCCAACAAATCATGGCGTCGACATGGTTCACCTCGACCCATCATTCGGATAATCTCATTCAGGATCATTCTCTTCCTCTCCGCTACTCCACCTTCTCCCCTTTCATATTGCTCCAGCAGTATCGCAGGCGCTCCATACGAGTATGTCGCACTCGATGTAAAAAATACCGTAGTGTTAGCACTTGTAGTCTTCCCAACAGCAGCAACAGACACACAACCGCTCACAGCGATCGACACTCCCTTATATTCTATTCCGGACGTGCGCATGCGCTCGCGCATTTTATTGGCATACTCTCCAACCAACCAGACCATTCTCGGAATCCGTGCTTTAGCGTGGGATATCAACTACGTAAGCATTCCCACGACTCTTCGACCCTAGCTGCAGGTGCAAAATTGACACATCATCGATCTCACACTTTTAGAACACCTGCATGTGGCAACCAGATGCGATATTCGGACCCCGTGGGAAGAACGTGACTCAACTCAAAACATACACTCTGACATTGCACAACATCTAGATCAAAAATGCTGAGTCGTATTTCCGTGGGAACCAACGAATGTGGAACGTATCTCATCTCTACCTTCTTGCGCAACCGACACCTACAGTTCTCGGAATTTGATATGGTTCACGGAATCCGTGGGAAAAATATCAAGTCGTACGTGCCTTAGCGTGGGAAATAAACTACGTACGCATTCCCACGACTTTTCGACCCTAGCTGCAGGTGCAAAGTTAACACGTCAGCGATTCCACCCTTTCGAACACCTGCATGTGGCAACCGGATGCGATCTTCGTACCCCATGGGAAGAAACACCTGACTACTCCCTTTCATAGCAATCGATCAATAACCCTAGTTGGAAACTACATTGTTTACCTGTATCAGCCCCAAACCGACACATAAACAAATAAATAAACATTACCTGACCACTCCCTTTCTTAACAATTAATACATCAACCAACAACATTTCATCAATCGATGACGTCATAGCGTGGGGAATAACCTCATTATTGTCCCACCGAGTACTCGGGAGCGTGGGAAAATATTCGATGACGTCATAGCGTGGGGAGAAAGCTCATTATTTTCCCCCGGTGTCGACAAAAATGTTGACTAGGTGGGATATAACTACTTTCCTGCTTCCCGCGTGGAGGGTGTTGTTGCATTCGGTAACTTTGCGAATCAGGTACATGTTGTAGAAAGCCACGATCCCCAAGGACTCTTGTTGCAGAGTGCTCCTGATTACATCGTAATGCAGTTTCAGTTTGAGGATGGAAGTCTCGCTGGATAAGTGCAGGACTAACATTTTATTTTTCTATCGCTATTGTTTTATCAAATCCGTGGCTCTCTGAAACATTTCCAACGATGTCGAGTTGCCGCCGCTGTCGGTTAGTTGCGAGAGAATGACCAGCATGACGACGCAGATACGACCACAGACCACTTCGTCGAAGCCCTGCATCATTTCGTCGTTGTAAAATATTTCGGTCGTCAGGTAGCCCGCAAGAGCGAGAGGCGGAACGCCACCAAAGAAATCAAAGACGAAAGCGTTTCCGTCCTCTCCAATAAAATAACATACCCAGTGGGTTCCCGGGTTGAGAGAATTATCCAAGTTGAGCACTCCGCTTTCGCCGCCGCTCCGAGGTCCGTCTTTCAGCAATGTATCGGATATGAACGCGCCTCTAAAGTTTATCACGTTGACAGTAGCGAAGCGTAGTCTTACGAAGGAGGCAAGCAATGTTTCAGTACAACAAAACATGTAGTACAACGACATGCCGAGGGGAAAGATTCAAGGTTTATAGCCTCATTTACCCAGTCGCTGGATTTGTCAAAATATCGTAAAAAAGTGACTGTACTAAAAATAAACCATATGATCCGCAAACGTCACATTTACTTTTTTAAAAAAATCCAGGTAACGTTATTCATATGATATTAAACGTTTTGCATATGCGAACTTTCCGCATACGACTAAAGGGAGACGGAATTTCTTACTTACTTATTAGTACCTTTATTTGTTCATTATTATTTAATATGGTCGAACGGTGACCAAACCGATTTAGATAAAAAAAAAATGGGAATCATTTGTTTATTTTACGCTGCATGATGTAATTTAGTATTTTTGGGCACCCTAAAAACCGCATTGGAGTAATTCAAACACTAAATAAAAAGTTAAACACAAACAATAAAAAATTCATTTCAAAGCAAAGAAACACATGCATAGACGATGTACTCACCACAATAAATTTCAAACTCTTGGTGTTGGTCGACCCCCTTCCACGATTTTCATTTTAACACTTATCTCTCTCGAGCTAAACGAAGCAATTTTCAATTGCTCAATAATACACCCGCACTTCACATCAACCGTTCCTAAATACGCGTTCATTCCGATAAATTCACAGCACAAAACACGAAGCAACAAACACTCACACTATCCCACGCGCTTTCCACAACTGCAAATTCAAGCATCCACACAAGATCACTTTGAAAATCTCTGAAACAACAGAAAGTGATACCAACCTATTTCCTTAATTTTATCCGTCACAAAGGAAAGATATATCAGTTTGGAGATAAAAATTACGCGGAGGAATCAGAATCATTTCAGCAGAACGAGTATGTACATTAATATTTAAGTAATAAAGTGTCATTCAATGGCGTGCCCGGGGCGAAGGGGGTTGGATGGTAGACATAACCCCCTTTTGGCCCAGTATATCTAAGAAAAAACGTCAAAGGAAGGAAAAGATGACAAAATGGGGACCGTAAAAAGACCCTGGGAACACCACTTGCGTCATAATAATAGAACTTAAAACATATTCTGGCCTCCCCGATGGCGCAGTGGTAGTGTCATCGCCTTGTAATCAAGGGGTTCCGGGTTCGATACCCGGTGGAGGCACAAGTGTTTCAGATCCCATTTTAAACTGTAGGTCCAGTCCCGATTAGCCTTACTGTGCATAAAGTGGACTTAAAACAACAAATCAATCAATCAATCATTAAAACATATTCTTGTGCTCATAATATGCAGAATGTATACGATTTACTTCTATGCCATGTACAAATATCAGTAGATAGTTCTTTCTCAGATAGCTTTATTTTCACCCCAAGTTTTATTCAAAAGCAGTCAATTTATTGATTGTAAAATTTGTGAAAGAGCTCACTTGAATTACTGCGTAAATAATTTGGCAGTTGCATACACTGGTAGCGGTCAACACTTCTGGCGTAATTTGAGCTGGACCGACCAGGAAGCAGGGTGCAGGACCAAGGTCCGTCCAATCTTCCCTCCCTCCCTGAGAAAACTCTTCAGAAATGCAGAAATTCCACTGCCCCAACTCCCAATGTCAACTTTTTTTTTACCCGTTTTACATTTCGCGAAATCTAAAATAATTTGTAATATAATATGATATATATGGAATTTAGAACAGTGATAATAACTTCTTTTAGTTATTTTATGACTAACAATTATTATTATTATATTTGCGATCTTGTTTACGTCTTCATGAAGACAAATATTCGTTACTAGTTTTTGCTGGCAACGTACCCATAGATGAATCCTTCTGCTTTCGGTTGAACTCGGCTATTTTCGGGAATCACGCAAGCTCGGAAAGCACAGCTTTTTGTAGAAACTTTGTGGACGGGTTCCACCAGAATTTCACGCTTCGCCATGTGACTCCTTCGGAGGCCTTATTTTCCCGCAGAACGGCTGCAAGCATTGAGGCTGGTGCTTGCTACAGAGCTGCTGGGGAAGTTTGCGGCCGCATTTTTTCCCGAAATTGAGTGCGATGGAAACTAAATACGGTTAGAACATTAAGTACATTAAATGATATTCGAATTATGCAAGCAGTGCTTGCATTGCTTGTACTATATCTTCGCCTCTGCACGTTGAACAATTCGGGTAGAGAGTCAATATCTTGGTTTGAAAAGGGCACTTTTTTAAGGTTGAATTTCTTCAACGCCGAGGCAGTTTGGTTCTTCGTTCATTTTCTCTTCAATCCGGAACCTATAGTGTTGTTGTTGTTCGTCTAGCTTTCCATGGCAAGGTTGTGTCTTCTTTGCTCTTCGAGCTCTTATACGTTTTTCTTCGGTTCGATCATGGTTTTGGCATTCGCGGCACTGCCACCTGCGAGACTTCCCACGGCTCCGAGAGCCGCGAGTATCGCGGGAATGCTGAAAATGAAAACTCCCTGCTTTCTTTGAGTCTTCGATTTTTCCAACTTGCTCAGCTGCGGCCGGCTGAACAAAAGTTTCATCCCGTGACCTTTCTTTAAACATTTCATTTTCTTATCGCGTTGTTTCTTCGTGAGTATATATCTATGCCCGGCATGTTTTTTAGTTCCGAATAGGGAACTTGATACACGACGCCTTTTGGTTGCATGGTTAAGAAGTAAAGCTATTTAATATAATATCTACTATTATTATTTACGAATTGCCTACCTTCTTCAGTAGATCCATCTATGAACTGGCTTCTTCAGGTTTTCTTCAAGCGCCCCCCCCCCTGTCCCAAAGTCAACATTGAACGTAGGACGTAGGAAACAAAAAAAGTGAAGGTGAAAAGGACTGTAGGAAGCAAAAAGGATGCAGTAATATGATACAGAAGTGTTTGCGTGCATATTTCGGTGCTATGTACAAAGTAGGATTGTGAATTATTTTGGGCAAATATCATAAGTCTTGCAGTTCCCTTCGATCGGAGAATAGCCCCAGGGAACGGTGTATATCCCGCAATTTATCGCAATTCTATGTTGCTGCATGTTGAAAATACTTTCCTTCGGAAAGTTGGGAACTAAGTTTATTTCTGTGTGGGCTACGTTTCTTCCCTTCCCAGCCAGGGAGGGACCAGGAATGCGAGAAGTGACAAATGAGCCCTGTATCACTTCGACTGGACACGGCCCGTCGCCACTGAACTAATTTAGGTAACATGTGGCAGAAACTGGAGGATCCAGAGAATGACCAGGAGATGCTGTTCCCACGGTTTGGTCAAAACAACGCCGGACAATCTCATTGGGCCAGGGGGACACGTGATTCACCAAAAGCTACAGTTTTTGGGAAATAGTTTTGAAGAGAGCACAGTGTGCGACGAGGTTCGAAAAAGGACGTTAACCGCCAGGATTTGTTACGGACAGCATGCGTTAAGAACACGAGAGTGCGCCAGTAACTTATACGGTAGAGTGTGTGCGAGAGAGTCCGAACCCCGGACAGTGAGGTACCTTTAAGTTGTACAAGCGTGTGTGGCGATAAATGCCAATTAGAGAGAAGTTTCTGTTTACATGTGTAACAAGTGTATCCTTTTTCTTGTGTAAGTATGTTAGGTTTATGTCCTTATTAATTAAATATGTTAAAAATCTATATTTGTTTCTCTCATGTACAAGAAGTCGAAATTAAGTATCTGATGATTGGTAATTGCAACGGGTAAGCAAGACCAGGTAACGTTAGATCGAGCTCTTGGCTCATAAATTCCCCTAGCTTCCCTGGCCGAATCCTGGAACGGACCTTTAATATATTAGTAACCCACCAAATCTGTTGTAAATTTAAAATGTTTCTCTTGTTGTATTTCAGATCCAATGCTACTCTGTTCAATTTTACGGTCTTCACATCATGGTCCTTGCTCTGTATTCTGTTTTCGGTCTTCATGACGGACCGTTTAGTCTTGAGGCATGCTACGTAGTCGTCAATCGTCAGTTTTCGCTGAACTGTGCTTTTTCCAACACCCTTAGATTTCTTGACGACGGTATCATCTGTCCTGATGCAATACACCTTCGATCGAAGGCCAACAAACTCCCTGATGACTTCACCGTTCATCTCGTCCTTCATCAACCCGGGCACTTTCTTGTTTCTGGCTTGAATGCCGTGTACGTTTGGCTGCGGATATCCTGAAGTGTCGAAATGTTCTTTCAATGCCTCTTCCATGTCTTTGTAAGGATCCTCCTTCATTACATAGACAAAGCTGTCCATGTCCATGTACGCTATCTGGATGTTTTCATTATATCTTGGTTTCATAACATTGTAATGAAACTGGTACATCTTCATTTTCGACAACTCCAAGATGGCGGCACCAACGTAAGTCGGTTTGTTAAATGTAATGTTATGTTTGTTTAGATGTAACAATGTTAGATTTTCAGAGAAATTATCAGATACTTAATTTCTACTTCTTGTACATGAGGGAAACAAATATAGATTTTTAACATATTTAATTAATAATTACATAAACCTAACCCACTTCTTGCATTTCTTCGCATCGGAGACTATCTTGATATATTGGTATTTTTTAACGTTTTCCAGGGACTTTCCATAGATGGCGTTGCTCATCAGCTTGTATACATCTTTGTCAAGGTCGGATGTCGCTGCCTGTCGCCTTTTGGTGTTCTTGTCAATGTATGGCTCTAGACATTCAATTTGGAGGAATGACAAAACTCTGTGCACTTTGATGATCACAAGACCCTCCTCGAGATAAAATTTCAGAAGTTTGCAGTGTACCACGTATCGTTCCTTTGGCTCCAATGTCAGAAGCAATTTAGCTTGATTGAAGTTGGGGGGACATTTCGTTCGGGTGCCAATGGAAGATCGGAATGCCATGTGTGTAATTTCGTTGGGTAGTCCAGGTGCACCTCTGTGAAGAATCCTTCACTTCCTTCAAAATCATCATTTTTAAGGCGATTTTCCAGAGCTTCCTTTGTCATGTCGGTTTCGCACCGAAAATTTCCACGTGGCAGCTTCTGTGTCATGGCGTAACCGTACAAGTTGTTAGCATCCAGATACATGATGTAGGTTGTTTCTAAATTCGAACTGTACTCGTCGGTCATATAATTATTGTTGGCTTTGGCATGGCGCAAGGAGCATTGAACTATACCTCCCCTGATGATATTTTCTATGAAAAGCTGCATGTCGCATTGTTCTTCACTGAAGAGAGGTAATTGAACGTTAGAGGATTTCAACATGGCATCCCACGTCATGGCTGGTAGGCTCACAAAGTGAGCGGGGCCGCTCTTGTGCTCTTTGGTTGCTGTTTGACGAAATGCTTGGAGCACCTTGAAGAGACGCAACACATCGAGATCCAGTTATCGATCGTGGAAATCGCCCAGAGTACGGCATCCGAATTCTTTCCACATACTCTCGGCGTGCGCATAATCTTTCGTAGAGCAATCCGAATCTGTCAACGTTAAACTGAAAGCTTCTCTTGGTGGGAGTTGCGTTTCATCAAACTTTGCGGCGCCGTCGACATACTCGTAGGGGTACACACCTTTTCTACGGATGAGGTCCAATGGTATGTACATCGGGAAAAAGACCTGTGGTGACTTCCAGTCGGTCCAACTTGGCAACGCATTTGTCCACGCTCGGCTGCAGAAAGCGGAAAGAGTCAAAGAATCGCATCTCGACTTCTCTTCATTCAGGTCCTTACCTGCAGCGCGCATGGAACAACTATCTCCGCAGGGAATTTTTTCCTTCTTCTTGTCGTCCGAAACATGATAACCCAGCGAAACATCCGCCCACTTGCTGATCGTTATGTACTTCTTCTCGTTCACAGCAATCACCTGGATACGCATTCTTTCGTAGCCAAGCTCTTTGCCGAAATAGTGAAGATCGTAATTGCTAAGGCCGTGAAGAAATATCGGCACGAACGTGACCGTTGTTATCTGCAAGTTGCAGTCTCAGCAAAATACACCAATATAATGTTCAGTTATATGATTGTGGTGCTTTACTTTTCTCACGAATCTATGATCAAATTTTTGGTTGCCATTTTGACAGTTATTTGCCCGCCAATAATAAAATTCTTCTTCTTTCGTGATGATTATATATTTTTCCCTGAACAGAACCGTCCCCCATTCTTTTACCTCTTGCGCCAGCGATGGAAGGAATCGCTTACCGGCTCCTTCGATCCAATGCATGTACTAGTACGCGTAACTGCAGGGTTCGTGCTCCTGGTTAACGGTAGTTGAGGACTTCGACGGATCGGGATCGCAGATGGCCATCGGCTTCAGGAAGGCCTCGAAGTCGGCTGCGATTACCACAGGGGCCTCCAGCAGGGCCTTGTGCTTCCTGAACTTGTGGACACCTACCGGGAACACATACCTTGAAGGTTTATGATGCCTGCATTCTCTGAGGTGTTCTTTCAACCTGTCCTTGGCTGGTTTTTTACCTTGTTCGCCGAAATATATCAAGGAACGATGACAGATTTCAATGTGAGCTTCGCGTTTCGTCACTTCACTTCTGATCAGCCTCGAAACATTTTGAATGAGGCAGTAATGATAATCTTTCTCATTTTTGATCAGCAACAAGTTTTCATCAACGTCGCTGATGCGAAGTCAATTTTCCCTCAAGATGATATGCGTATACATTAACAGCAATTTGGATTTCGTTCTTCTCGTTGTAAGCTTTCTCAAATTTTTTGATGTCGCACAGTTCCACGGGGAATTTCACATCTTGGAAATACTCGTTGAATTCATTTTCGTATAGCTCGTAGGTTGCCACACGGTTTGCATTGTTTTCCTTTGGGTGTAAATGGGCAAGGATGCACAATTTAAAACACTGTGTGTCGTTATTTTGTATGTTCAGAACAGCATTTTTCTTCTTAAATTCGTCAGGGAGGTCGACGTACGTAGAGCCAGATAGCGGATTATATTTGCTGACGTAAATGTTGAGGGTGTGCACAGTGTTGCAAACGCTCCAACCCGAACCCTTCTCTTGAAACTCTTCTTGTTTCCTGGTGAGCTCATCCACCAACTTGTGGTAGTGCTCTTCTATTGTTCTCTTTAGCTTTCCAGCAGAAGTTGGTTCCAGGGCCAGGTTGAATTTGAAGAGGCCTCCGTCGAAGTGGAGTTCAAAATTCCAACCACTTCTTCCTTTTTATTCTTCAGGAAAATATTAACGCAACAGCAGGGTTGGCATGTTTAAAACAAAAGTGTTTAGAACACTTTGTTTTAAACGTTTAAAACACACGGCTTTGTTTTTTTACAAATATTTTAAACGTTTAAAACAATGTGTTTTAAACATGTTTTTCTAACAAGTGTTTAAAACACATTTTGCTGGTAGATATTTTATAGTCTGTGATAATTTTTTTGTTAGGCAACCATGTTATTCATTGAATCTGTGTCAATTAATCCGTGCTCTACAGGTCTCACTTATCGCACACCACTTGAGCTACCTTATGTTCTGACGTCTCGGGAGAAAGCTTTTTAATTTTAGGATGCCTATGGTAAGCCTGCATCACACGGAACTGGATATCAAATAGGTATGCCCTAGTTGGCGCTGGACTGGCTACCAATTTGCTAGTTTTCGCCTCACACGATACTTATCAGCGTACTTGTCGATAGACTTTTATTCCCAAACGAGCGTCCCGAAAAGTTTCCGACTTTTTGAGAATTTTTCCCCTCCCGAATGTCGGGATTTGAAGAATTTCCCGTCCCGACCCAAAAAATTCTGTCCCTCACACCCCTAACCTCCAGTATGGTAAACCTTATCTTTGTCGCCACTGTACTCATAAAAATGAGTTGTTGTTTTTTTCTCTTTAACGACTTTAACCATAATTTACTGGGAAAAGGTTGAATTTGTTTTGTTTAAAACATGTTTTTTTACTCATGTTTAAAACTATGTTTAATACAAAAAAACATGTTTTAAACAAAAAAAAACAGTTTGTCTTGTTCTTTTTTTAAAAAAAAAAACACAAATTTTGCCAACCCTGCGCCACAGGGTGAATGACTCTGCAGACCAGGGTTGGCATGTTTAAAACAAAAGTGTTTAAAACACTTTGTTTTAAACGTTTAAAACACAAGGCTTTGTTTTTTTACAAATGTTTTAAACGTTTAAAACAATGTGTTTTAAACATGTTTTTTTTACAAGTGTTTAAAACACATTTTGGAGGTAGATATTTTATAGTCTGTGATAATTTTTTTGTTTGGCAACCCTTTTTTTCATTGAATCTGTGTCAATTAATCAGTGCTTTACCGGTATCACTTATCGCACAACACTTGAGCAACCTTATGTTCTGACGTCACGGGAGAAAGCTTTTAAATTAAGGCTAAATGCCTATGTAGTTAGGTTAGGCAGGCTAGCTATGTATGCACAAGGTAGCAAAACTGTTGTGCGACAAGAAAGACCCGCGCTAAACTGTAGAAATCGAAACTTCTCAGTTCTTTGTTTCCTACCGTTCTGTAAGTTTCAGACTGGTGGAAGCTGGAAACTAATATCTGAATACACAATGCGTGATTTTGATCATGACGTGATTTTTATTTCTATTGCGATACGATTCATTGGTTTATATAACTGAATGAAGCGCAGATGGTTACTTTTGGTAACATAATTTTGTACTTGGAAAGATAAATTGATCTGGAGAATCTATTATGACACTGCAGGTTGTTTTCTGCTATATAAACTGTTCAGGCAGCAGGAAATATTTCACCCTGATTTTTCCAGGACGAGGATAGTAATTCTATAATATTTAGTTTCTTGAAATTTAGATGAATATAAATCCTAACCTACTTCAGTAGAGGCGGAAAAAGGGGGGCTATTACCCACAACTTTTGTCCATGCAGTAGAGGTGTGCGGGATCCCGAAAAGTCGGGACCGGGATCGGGAAAGAAAATTTCCGTCCCGATCCCGACTTCCGAAAATGACTTCCCGACTTTTCGGGATCCCAAGCAGTCTGGAAATTCAGAATGGTCATATTAAAACCGTCAATTCTAGAAGTTGTCTGCATTGTAAATGTCTGGAACTTATCGGAAATTGTTAGGTTTTGTACCAGAAGTGCAAAAAACAAGCACTTAAGATGGAAATTACGTGTAGAATTCGAGATTTCAAGAGCTTTGGGAAATTTCGAACACATCCCGTCCCGAAAATTTCCGGAATGTCGGGATTTAAAGAATTTCCCGTCCCGACCCAAAAAATTCTGTCCCGCACACCCCTACCCTCTAGTATGGTAAACCTTATCTCCAAAGGGAAATAAACTGTCCTTGTCGCCACGGTACTCATAAAAAAGAGTATTTTCTTTATTTAACGACTTTAACTATAATTTACTGGGAAAAGGTTGACTTTGTTTTGTTTAAAACATGTTTAAAACATGTTTTTTTAACTCATGTTTAAAACTATGTTTAAAACAAAAAAACATGTTTTAAACAAAAAAAACAGTTTGTTTTGTTCTTTTTAAAAAAAACACAAATTTTGCCAACCCTGTTTGAAACCCATTTTTAGTAAAAATTTTAACAATACTCATAATTACATACTTAGTATATACTAGTAATAAATCATGCGTTTTGCTGTCTCTGGTCATAGCCTCCCCAATGTTGATGGTCTAGCGGTTTCAGTCCCCCAAAGTTGATGGTCTAGAAAATTTTAAATGTGTATTAAAAGTTAAGTTCATGTGGCACAATTCAGAGTAAACTTTACAAGAGAAGCAAAATAATACATTAGATCCTCTTAATTATTTGGGAGGATCTGCTCCCACATTGTTAATATTGGAGGGCTCGAGCCCCCCAAGCCCCATGGAGTCTGCGTCTATGCCTGCAGTAGAGGTGTGCGGGATCCCGAAAAAGTCGGGACCGGGATCGGGAAAGAAAATTTCCGTCCCGATCCCGACTTCCGGAAATGACTTCCCGACTTTTTGGGATCCCAAGCAGTCTGGAAATTCCGAATGGTCATTTTAAATCGTCGTCAATTCTAGAGGTTCTCTGCATTGTGGTTTTGTACCAGAAGTGCAAAAACAAGCACAAGATGGAAATTACGGGTAGAATTCGAGATTTCAAGAGCTTTGGGAAATTTCGAACACATCCCGTCCCGACAATTTTCCGACTTTTTCGGGAAATTGAGAATTTTCCCCGTCCCTAATGTCGGGATTTAAAGAATTTCCCGTCCCGACCCAAAAAATTCTGTCCCGCACACCCCTACCCTGCAGTATCTCCTTATACCTTATATATATACCTTATCTCCAAAGGTAATAAACTGTCCTTGTCTCCATTGTACTCATAAAAATGAGTATTTTTTCTCTTTAACGACTTTAAGTATAATTTACTGGGAAAAGGTTGAATTTGTTTTGTTTAAAACATGTTTAAAACATGTTTTTTTAACTCATGTTTAAAACTATGTTTAAAACAAAAAAAACATGTTTTAAACAAAAAAAAACAGTTTGTTTTGTTCTTTTTAAAAAAAACACAAATTTTGCCAACCCTGCTGCAGACTGTAGTCTGCCAACATTTTCCTGAAGGCCGTTCTCTTCGGTTTCAAGTCATCCCCTTGTTCTGAAATCTTTATTTTCTTTTGGACAGGTGTTTGGCTTGAATTCGGTTCGGGAAACTTTCGCTTTTGCACGCCGCGGTGTTTTTGGTGTCTGGCAAAGTTCTTTTGCGCCATCAGCTTGCTCGGAAATTGTGCCCTCATATTGTGGCAACACTGGTGGAAGCAACATTTTTAGAAGAAGAAGAAGAAGGTTGTGAGCAAGAGGTAGTCTGTTGTTCTTTTTCCACGCTGCTTTTACTTCTTCTAGAACAGAGCCAAAATGAAGGCGAAGGGAACAGTAAGTATTTCATTTTATAATGCAGTATTTTGTTTCATTATTGTAAAAGAAATATATATACTATGCATTTCGTAAAATAATGAAAGGTCACTAAGTTGTAATATTCTTGTTGGAATAATCGTAGTTGATGGTACCATGTGGCTGTGAGGTCCCGAGATTGTGTTTTTCTATATATAATTATGAAAAATAAAACTCTTCTGTGAAATTACAATGAAAATATCACTGTTACATTTACCCATGCGTGTTGAACTGGTACATTATTTGCTAGCCGAGAAGCTAATTTTAATATACTCGAATGCATTGTGCACGTGTTAACGCTGTTTTTTTGACTGGTTTTTATTACGAAATGCATAGTATATGTATTTCTAGACCACGTTCAAACCATTATCAAAATGTTTATCCACTATCTGATGAACTAAATATAAAACAATCTAAATAATATATTTCATCTGAATAAATCGTGCAGTTGTAAACTTTATTTCGGCATCAAGGACGCTTTTAGGTAGGGCTATGGTGGCAAATTTTTTTCCAACATAAATACATTTCGTTTTTCAAATCCAAGCAATGCCCAATACTTTATGGAAGGTTCTAACTTCGTGTGACTTTGATTTCCTAAATTCTTCGATAATTTATCATTCTGCTAGGATAACTTGAAAGAAAAATCTGAAAACATTCTGAACCTTTACAGATTGGAGTGGTAGCCTAGATAGATATAAAATTAACCATTCTGGGTTTCAACATGTTTCATATTTCCTTTATTACTAGAAGTTTTTTGTTTTTTTTTTGTTTTTGCATTTACATCTTTTTACAATTTCAGAGCATATTTATGCAATATGTAAATAATTGGGATTCCTGTAGTCTGTAAAAAATCATATTATACTGATGATGATAATAGGGTAGGTTATTGAAAATTAAGCTTCTATAGTGTGATAAGTATTACAAGTGCCATAGGAGGCTGAGGAAGGGACTTAGCATGCCCAAGTTCCAATTGTGTATTTCCAATTTGGCAACAGTTCCAATTGTTAGGATATTTTTCAAATTCTTCTGGCAGAACAACTAATTATCGTAGAATTTTGGCAATCTGTGTCACACAATTTGAACCTTCCTTTAAGTAATGAGCCCTGTTTGGATTTCTAGAAATTGTTATTTATGTTACCGTACACAAGCATGCTCCTATACCGCATTTGTTAGAACCTGTCCCATTTCCCGCGCTAGCGATCGCTCGACAGTTTCGGTGCCAATGAGAAACAAGGAAAAAATCGTCTGCTGGGCAGCGAGGAGCAAATGGAAGCCAGAAGAGAGGCGCTTACATTGACGCTGTTGCGACGTTGCGTATTTTAATTGGCTGCCTGGCTTTGACTTTCCCCAGCACCGAGAAAAGCCAGCGATCAGCTAGCGCGGGACCGGGACAGGTTGTAACAAATGCGGTATAATATGGTCAAGGCATTCTCCATTGATAGAAGGTAGAATTCAAACTTTTGTCTATGATCAGTAGTAGGGACTTTATTATAATGCTAAGAGAACTAAACCTGACCTGCCTACCCTACCCACAAAAGCATTTAGGGTTATTATTAAAATGCTAATGGTACTAAACCTGACCCACCTAACCTAACTATGAAAACACGCATTAGGAAGTAATAGACCAGTGTCAAGGAAACTTGCAGTAAGAAATCGCTAAAAGTCCGCAGTATGTGCTAGCAGGCGTAAATAGAGATCAAAACATGTAAAAATTGCACACAGCATGATGAAATCAAAATCAAACAAAAGAAACTTGAGCCTCCAATTTCATCATGGATCGATTTAAGTCTGTTAACACATACTTGAGAGTTTTAGCGATTACTTACTGCTTGAGCGTTTCTATATACTCGAATATGATACTTCGGTAAATTTCTTATCTCTGGATAACTGATTTCTTCAAATTTACAGGAATGCAGTTTCTTTATACTTGTGGAAGTGCAGGGAAGTGTGTGATGACGTAATCCTAGTCAGTTTCCAAACACGTGTTTTTGTAACTGAAGAAGGTACATTTCAGCAAATGGTTTGTGGGGCTATGCATATTTTTTTTCTAAACCTATTTTTAACTATTGTAACCTATATGTGACCCTACGTAATCTAACCTTACCGGAAATGGTTCGTGGGGCTATGCGTCAATGGTTTGTTGGGCTACATCGGTATTTTTGGGTGCAGTGGGGTGCCGAGTATGGTAGGGAAACTGTGACCGCCATTTTGAGTTACCAAAGGCAAAAATAAAGTAAGAAACTTACTCAATATGTCGCAAATAGGGCTTATTTCCGTGAATTAAGTGAAATTCCACCTTCAGCAATGCGTACGTAAGTACGAATATTGAAATTAAATGAACTAGCAAATTTCAGCTGTTTTCCGGAGATAAGAAATTTACCGATACTTCTCTTGCAACCAGCCATTTGTTTACTGTCATCTTGGTTATGGACTACTGCTGCCATCTAGGTCATGTGCGTGGTGAGTCATGTTTGGGGCTCATAGTATTTTGTATGGAAGTTGAATGAATAAGATTTTTGAAATGTGTTTGTTATTGTGGATGAATTTCTTCCTTACATATATCATTCTGCCTTTCAGTTGAAAGAATACGAGGTTATTGGCCGCAAGTTGCCAACTCCAAAGGAGCCAACCACTCCACTGTACAAGATGACTATATTTGCCCATGATTCAATAGTTGCCAAGTCAAGGTTTTGGTATTTTCTTCGTCAGCTGAAAAAGTTCAAGAAAAGTACTGGTGAAATTGTGGCACTGAAACAGGTAAGTTGAGATTTACATTTATTTCTACCTTATTTGTGCTATGTATCATATGTTCAATACATAGATTGTATTTTAAATTCTAAGGGTCCTGGGTTCAACCTCCATTGGAGACAAATTTCCCAGTGGTTTGGATCCTGCTTTCAACTGTAGGCAGACTCCCGATTAGCCTATAGGTGTGTTTCACCTACGTCACAAACTGATGCATTGTGGGATCAAGCAGCCATGATTGAGGCCGGTTCTTGTAAACATACAGAATTCAAGCGGGCGGCTGGATATTTCAACCTTGTTATGATGGTACTGTGTAGTTTTTGGTTTAACAGAAACTCACGTTTATCCTAAAAAAATTCCGAGAAAGTGCGCTTCAGTACATGGGATTCGATAATTATTGATGAGAAGATACCACAGTGTCGCCTGTTGGTTAAAATAAATCGTGCCAACATTAATTAACAAAGCCAACATACAGAGTAATGAAATGCAGTGGACATTTCCTCTTGGGTAATTTTGTATGCCACCTTTGTCTGTAACTTTTAGTACAAGTGGTTCGAACTGGTGTGCTTAATCATACTTGCAATAGTGTTTCCTTGTTTTTTGGTATATAAAAATTGCGGAGCAATTTTACAATAACGGGAATTTCTCCATTTTGTTTGAAATTCGGCATACTCGCTAAATTAGGGCTCCTAATCACGAATCGGAAGTTAAAATTTGGTGCTCACGTGTCAGAGAGTCCGTCATCGCAACTGACAATGCACAATTGCTCATTATTTATTGCAAGATTTTCCGTTTCGAATACTTAAAAAACGAAATATATATATTCCTAATATTACTACGACCCTAAAATTTAACTAGGTTACCTAACCTAACCACGTGCCAATGGTTCGTGGGGCTAGCCATAATTCAGGAATTTCTATAAGTGAGCGCCAAATTTTAAGTGCAGATTCGTGATTAGGAGACCCAAATTAGTAAGTATCCGAAATTTCAAACAAATTGGTGAAATTTTCTGTATTGTTAAATTATACCAAAATTGCTGATACTTCTGACAAGTTTGACGATAAAAGTGAAACTCGCAAGGAACACCCATGCTCAGGCTTCGATTCAAACCCGGGACCTCTGGTATCGTAGCATGCTGTTAGTCACTCTGGCATGGAGGCCGGGATATCCCAAATTGTTAAGGCAGGGAGTGACTGTTTTCAAGCACCTCAACATTTTAAATTACAGTGCTTCAACAAACCTTAAAAGAAACACATGTGAACTACAGTTCAGCAAAGGTTTAGGTGAACATATGAAAAATTACCAATATTCCCAGATGACACTACATTTTAATTAATTTTATGCAATGTTACCAACATTTTACACAGTACTAATGAATTTACAGTTGGTGCAGGTGTAACGACTGCTACGTGGTGGGTATTTCCTTGCAGACGACAAGCAACTTTGCCGCAAACATGGCGGCGGTGTGAATCCTGTTGTCACATGAAACCCACCAATATATGCATAAAGTCAACTGAAAACTGATATTTTAGTAACTTGTATTGTAACATTACCATTAAAATTAATTGTGCAATGCCATATTTCATGTAATGTACATGTTGTTATGGTACATTTGAATTATGCTTGCCTTTTTTTGCAAAATTCACACGGAGAAATTGTAATAGTCCGTGTTTTGTGTGTAATACTACTTTTGCATAAGTTTGCAGAGAATTTCATAAATTGGGAAAATAAAATTGTATCGATCTAGCATGTGCAGCCAGTGTTTACACAACCAAATACTGGAGATAGTTTGCTGCAGAGAAAATTGGGGGGTGCCTATTGTAGAGATTGCCAAACTACTATTGTTGGTATATTAAAAGTGTTGTGATGTAGTGAAATTATTCTTTTTAATAATGGTGGACCAATGGAGAAAGTTGTGTGAATCTTACACCACCTTTCAGGCAAGGAACACCACCTTAGCCACCCTCCCTCTGTACGGTTTAATAGAGGATCAGTGGCAAAGGTGATTGACAACTCTGATCGGATCTTCCTTTATCTGTGTGTACTACACCCCAAGATTTGTGGTTGTGGTTTTTCCTTGGGTTGGGTAAACTGATGTGTAATGGATTCTTAAGTTTATGCAAGATCTGTAATTTCAGAAAATTTTAGAATTTCTCTTACTAGTTGAGTATTAGTAGTGTTAGTGTTAATTGAGTGTTAGTAGGTAATATGTTCCGTTCTGGATCAGAGGAATCCCCTATTTTTCCTTTCCTTTCGAAAATGTGATATTCCCATGGTTTTTGAGACCCTAACATCTCGAAACTGATTTTTTAAAGCTGCAAAGAACATTTCATGTTTTAAAAAAGTAAGTTTTTTAGGCATTTTTCATGATCATGTTCGAAAACAAGCATTTTCCTAGCTGTGACCTGACCCTCTCTCCTATTTTGGCATTTTGTGACTTTTTTGTTGCGACCATCCCGAAGTTGAGGCAAGCGACAAAACTAATTTTCTAAAAAAAGTTGTTTTTTGTTAAAATATACAATATGCCTATGAACGTATTTAAGAAGCATAACATTCTTCAGCCAGTGGAAACTTCAGTGAACATGGATGTGATAGGAGAAATGCGTCAACTGAATGGTTTGATCATTGTGCATTTGAACAGCATCTGGCAGCAAGTAGGTGACAATACAGGTATGAAATTGTATGTATTTAATAACAATGAAAATTACTACAAATTTCCTGTCTGAGGAAAGCTGCAAATCAGTGTGTCTTCTTCGGATGCAGCGATCATCCACGTGGGCTGAAGTTCGTACAGAAACAAACATTCTGACATAATTCTAACACCACATACAACGTGGAAGAAGGTGAATTCTTGTTTGCTTAAATGATTGGTGAATATAACAAACCCCTTCCTCTTTTCATCGAATTGCAAATTGTTTATTCTCTTGTGATTCTCGCATAAGTACATAGAAATACCCAACTATCACAATGCTTCATGACATCTTCGGAAATACATGGCATCAAGAGATGTCAGACAACAGTGGCGAACTCATCAGATTGGACGAACATGTGAGGAAACTTCGCATGGATTTGTCAACTTTGCAGAATACATTAAATTCGAGTATACAGAATGAGATTACCAACCTTCAATTTCAATTGATTGCCCCTATATTGAAAATTGATGCCGAACTTAAATCTTTATTACAGAATTGTTAATTTAGCTTCTATAGAAAGCATGGAAGATAGTCAATTGAGTGTAGGCTCGCTACAGAGCAAAGTACTGAAACTGCAGTAACTTCAAGATATCGAACAATTGCAACTTCATTTCAAGAGCAAACTTCTATCATATAGATTAACTTGACAGAACTCCAAAATTTGATGCAATATATTAAAAATGATTTTAATGTCGAACAGATGAATAATGCTATCGCTAATTTGCAAAGGAACTTGAATCTTACCAAAAGAGCACTCTGACGTTACAAAATAATCAAGGAAAAACTTCAAATGAAAAGCTTTCATAGTACTCTCGCAGAAATTAAAAATAAATTACAAATTTTAGAAGACACCATTACCAACTTACCCTCCTCTGAAGAATTGAAAATAATCAGTAAGTGTGTTGCAAATGTAAAACTGCGATTGGAGAAGTTCGAGGATTTCTGACTAGTCCAAGCAATGACTTCAATCAGCTTTGGAGTCAACGAATGATGAAAATATTCACGCTTTGATCGAAATCATCCAAGATCAGTCAATCTCTGTTGACGAGTATTCAAGAAACATTAAGTACTGTTCAGAAAAGATAGTTTATTTAGAAAATTTGAGTGTGGAAACAAATCTCTCATTTTCATCATTTTTAGATAATATACAACCTGATCTTGAGACTTTGCAATCATCTGTCCCATCCCAAGATGATTTAGCACAATTAAAAGCAGCAGTGTTGGCATTATCAGAGGCTAGCGATGTAGAAAGTATCAAATCTTCTTGACCACACTAAAGACTACAGTAGCTAGTCCTCATACTTCCCAAGAACTACATACTATCGTGAAGATATTGAAATGGAATTGACAAGTAAAGATTATAGTCTCCAATCTGTAAGTTGCGCACACTCTTCATTTAGTTGTGAATGATGCTCTGAACCAGCAACGAAGCTCCACACTTTAAGCATATATAATTTCCCCCCCTCCCCCCTTAATAAGTATCAATTTAATTTTGAATTGCTTCTGTGTGTGTGCAATATTGGTTTCATCGTTTCGAAATCTGAAGTTGCTGCGGCATGTTGATAAACAGAGCTCGAAAAATCGCGGTCACCATGGCGACTAAAAATTTCTACCTAGCGACTGATCTCTTGTAATATGTACGAAATTTTGATGATTCTAAGTTCAAATTGCAGTAGAGCGTAAGTTAGCAAATGATTTTTTTCTTTTATCAACGTTGTGAACATTCAATAGTGTCAGTAACAATTTCTTCCCCTTTGTCCCCCAACACCTCATTTCCTGCTATCTCAAATAATTTAACGATGTGTAATACTGTGATGCTCAGCATCTTGTACAGTAGAGTCAAAAGTCTCGCAACACAAACTTTGGAAATGTATATCATGAAAACCGTAACCAGGTTTTCTGCATTGTAAAGCCTCATCCATTGAGATTTTTCAATGTTTAAAAAATTCAGTTCACTCCATACAAAAAATTCTATAAATTAAAAACAGACTGATAGCAGCATTCAATTTTTGTTCCCAAAAATGAACTTTTGAGTAAGAAAAATATGTAAGATGATTGAAGGGTCATAATTAGACATTTGTTGACTGATGCCATGTCAGTCTGTCATTTGCGACAAATATTGGTCATGTGCAACATTTGATGAATTTTTGACTGGTGATGTTATCGGTTGAGTGGAAAGTGCCATTTTTGGGACATATCTCCGTATATGGCAACACTAGCAGCTTGAAATATTGCCAACAGTTGCATGCAACATGTGTGTAAGTATTGGCTATATATTTACGTGAAAAATCGTAAATCAAGATTTTGTGCTGAAATAGGACTCTCGAGAGAATCCTAGGCTACCCCTGGTTACATTGAATTCTCTTTGCTCACTGTGCCTGTTTTTTTATTGATTCAGAATGGCATATTCATTGGAGCAGTGTGTGTGCATTGTTGAAGAGTATTCTAGTACTCATTCTTACACTCACGTGCAAGGGGTTTTCCAATAAAAATGCCCTGCTTCTGCAGTACCTCACAAAGCAACTGTTTTACGTTTTACAACCAGTCAAACACCAACAAATGATCCCACAAATTGTTTGAGTTTGTATTTATTGTTGAAAATCCGTTCTCAGATGTTCTCAGCAAATTAACAATGTTTTTTTAAAAATAATGTAATTGCTTTTATTACATTAGATGCGGGAAAGTCTTATAAGTGCAATGTATGGTTACTCAAAATATATACTATTGGTACACAGGTACTTGCACAAAAAAAAATCGTGTCAAACAAACTGCCTTCCCCCTAAAAAAAATGTCATTAATGTCATTTTGAGCGATTAAAATACACAATTTTGACCTTAAAATTTATTATGAAGGAATAATATTTAGAAAATTATACAGAAATATAATTAGCCTATAATGTCTCATTGTCGTAGGACTTACCAGAGCTGAGAAAAAAAGTTGCCGCTGATGCTTGTGAATGGAGAAAATGACTCGCACCATGATAAAAAAAATGCCCGCCATCTTCAAATTGGTGATAGTAAAAATAAAATAACAGTGGTTCTGAACTGTCAACATATGAGGCTCTCACACACAAAAAATAAACTTTTTTTAAAAAATGGTCAAGCAACAATGTTGTAAGACTTCATATGGATTGACCCAAATGAGAATTAGTGGGTCCCCCTGATCCAGAACAGAACATATTACCTACTAGTGTTGTCTCATGATTAGACAGGTTGATAACAATAAATTTTGTGTTACAGTGAGTTAGTTTTTGTAGGCCTATCAGCTCACCAAAAAATTATCAAAACGCTTGTAGTTACTTAAGTGCCAATGGATGGCATGGAAGGATGTATTAGACAAGCTCACATAGTGGTGGTGGTGGTCTTTTTTTTTAAACTCTTGGTGAGTGGGATTAGTTATGCATGAGACTGAGAACAATATTATTGGCAAATTATTATTACTTCTCGAAAGATTGGTCCAGTTCCTTTGGTACTTATATTTTTTGGCCACAAATTAAACTTTTCCTCTCTCCATGCATTTGACAACAAAAATAGAGGATCTCCCATTTCACTTGAAAAATTTCACATTTTTCTTCTATAGTCCTTTGTTACTTCCACAAGCCTTGGGCAGTGACATGGTTGTCTGAGATTTTGCCAGAAACTGGCTTTCCTTTGATTCATAATCAAGAAACTGATGCATTTGTGGCGAAAAGTTTCCTTCTCCCCAGCCAGCAAGATATTTTTGTACTTCAGAAGTAACATGTCAATCAGCTTACTTAGTCAACACCACACTTACCACTTAATGGAATGCAAGAATGAACCTGTGTAAGGGCAATTGGTCAATGGGGTGAAGTTTGGATGAGTCTAGACATGTTTCATGAGAAAAGGAATAACTGGATAATTACATATGTAAGGTTATGTAGGGCCAAGGTGGGCCACATTAAGGTATGCTGCATGCCGAGTGTTTGATGTGCCTGCATAAAAACATGCTTGACTTCATATAATGCAATATTTTTACAGCATTATTCTACACTTCCATCTTTTTTCCAGGTGGCAGAGAAGAGCCCCCTCAAAATAAAGAACTTTGGTGTATGGCTGAGATACGACTCACGATCTGGAACTCACAATATGTACCGTGAATATCGTGACATGAGTGTGTCTGGTGCTGTAACCCAGTGCTACAGAGACATGGGCGCCAGGCACAGAGCAAGGGCTCATTCTATTCAGGTAAGGTATTTGCTGTTAACCCATTACCTGCAGCAATCTATATATTGACTCTAATTAAGAGTGGTCCTTTTTTTGCAGAGCATCTATATAGAGAGTTTCAAAATTAATGGTTGTATTGAGTCAAGTCATTTTTTAAAAACCCTACTTTTATTAGTCTATATGGATTATTAGCAATCAAACAATTCATTGTTGATGCTTTGTTGGTTACTGAAAATATATTTTTGTAATATGGACCACTTTTAGGCAGGCTTGTTAAAGGTCCAGGAACCCATAAATTGTAATGGGTTCTATTGGGTTCCACTGCAGGACCGGACCCTTTTTTCTCGCACAATTTAAATTCGGTCAGAGTTGTGTATTGTTTCATTGTAAAAAGGTACGTAGACTGTATTTTAATTGTTCCTGAAAAAAGGTTCCTGAACTGTATTTAAATTGATCCGGAAAAAGGTTCCTGGACGGAACTGAAATGCTTTAAAAATGAAAATGTTAATGGCGGCGGTGGCTCAGTCGGTAATGCGTCTGACTACCATGCTCAAGGTCCCGGGTTCGATCCCCACCCGGTTCAAATATGTGAACTTTTCTAATGTTGGAAGCGGCCCCAGTGCCCACCCAGCATCAAATGCCATGCGTACCTGGGGGAAACCCTGGGGGGTAAAGGTGGTCAGGGGTGTGATGCTGATCACATCACCCCCACTCGCGACTGGATCAAGAAAGTGTGGGGCGTTACCCCCACACCCCCTATATGCCTTCATGGCGTGACCAAGCACAGGGGAGCACTTTATCTTTTTACCTTTTTTTATACTGTCTAGAACTCATTTACATTTACTATTTTTCTCTTCCAGTCAGGGATTGAATTTATTTACAATTCGTAGACCAGGATTGACCGATTAAAAGTTGCCTTCTAAAAATGTCCGTGAGGACGTTTATACTGGAATGTCACACCGCGTTTGTAGAAACTGTATTGCAGGAAATAATCATAATGCTGTTGTTCTCTCGTGGGCCATGTTCAAAAACTCCCTTGTCGAAGAGTTACTGTACATTGTTCATAACGCAATGGACTATATTAGTGTGGCGTCACATTGAGTTCAAACAAATCCGTCACGTGTTGCTCTGGCATCCGATCGCACCTGGATTAGTCTTTTATGCTCACAAGGGCTCAGGAGTAAAACATGATATGTGACATTTTGATCATTATTAAGTTTATTAAGAAAAAGGGTTATTAGAAGCTATATTGTAAATAAATTGTTTTTGTGTTGTTTACCAATTTCAGAAGCATTCAATGAATCCAATGCAAAATGCATAATATGGCCATTATATGCGAAAAAACTAATAGAAATGGCTTTGGGATCAAGCCATCTAAGTTACTGTGACTGAGCTGCTATTGCACTACATCTGCATGAGGATGTTTAAACTTATGGAGTTGGACTCTATTTTCTGTACGCCTCCCTGATGGCGCAGTGGTAGCATCGTCACCTTGTAATCAAGGGGTCCGAGGTTCGAAACCCGGTGGAGGCACATAGGGGTTCGGATCCCACTTTGAACTGTAGGTCCAGTCCCGATTAGCCTGACTGTGCATAAAATGGACTTAAAACACCAACTCAATCAATCAATCTATTTTCTGTCTTTGTATTAAAGAATACTTGCATAATGGGTTTGTTTTTTTACACATATAGATCATACGAGTGGAGATAGTTTCAGCATCTAAGTGCAGAAGACCATATGTGAAGCAGTTCCATGATTCGAAGATCCGCTTCCCCTTACCAGCAAGGAACCAACAAAAGAGAACATGGCCTGCATTCAGTATGAAGAGACCAAGAACATATTTCCTGTAATGACATGAAATGTCTGGGAAAAAGGGTTTGTGAATATTGAAACCTGAAATAAAAAGGTATTTGAATATTTAATATGTGTGTTAATTGATTTAGTTTATTTTACTTTGCATTTTGTGCCTCTTGACTAATTTGCAAAGATGGGGATGAGTGATGAAATTGATGAATGGACATTCACAAACAACCAAGCCCGAGTCTAATATTGAAAACCAGAGGCAAAACCAGGAAGCAGTCCTAAATTTCTTCATCATGATCATATTTGTAGACTTTCAGTGCGAAAATAATCAATTTCCATTTTCAGTGTATGTAATGTGTGACATAGTGAATGGCTTGTTTCAAACTATATAAAAAAAGACATGACCAGGTCCTGCGAGAGTGGCTTTTTCTTTGTGTGGTGTGTGGTCAGCACATAAAAACAGTTCCAGCACTGCTGTTTATTGTCTTTTGAGACCAGAGCCCACTTTTTTCCAAGGAGCCTTCTACTAGTCATCACGATGCTGGATCAATGCCAAAAATGTTGGGAGCTTTTGCTGGGGATTGACTCACCAAAAGCAAGAACACTAACCATTTGACTAATCAGGGACCCCTGGTTTCAAACTCAACCACCAGAAATGAATGTTCAGTGAAACTTCAATTTTGTTGTTTTAGGGAACCCAGGTGAGAAATTAAAATGCAGGAAAATGTAAAATTATGGAAATTTTACAACATTTTGGTATGTTGGAACCATCACGAATGAATGTAGGTCTCTGGAACTTAAAACTGGGTTCTACTCTATATTGGTTGCCTTTAACTGGGATATGAGGATAAAATGATGAAAGCTTCATATACAACCAATGGCAATTATAATAGGAAAATTGAACTTTAAAAACGTTGAAGAAATAAAAACATTTGGGATTGCCTTCTACCTGCCTCCTCATTTCTGAAAGTACTTCTTTTGTCATTAGCTTTAATTTTATAGTTTCAACTCTTTACTTGGCAGAAATTGTAGACTTTTTCAGTTGGATCTGTTTTAAAGGGTGGCGACAAACCTGGAAAACTGTTGTTTTTTTTTTTTTTGGTGGTGCAATGAATGTGCCAGGTGTTTGCTCTGAAAGATGTCATTATAAAGTGCTGCATGGGAGGCTCTTTTTATGCACACCACCACAACTGTTCCAGAAACCAGTGATGGCAGGAGGGAAGGGAAAGAGAAATTTCCAGAGGGGGCAGAAAAATTTGATAAGCATCTACATGGAAAATGTTTTCTTGTCTATATTGAAGTAGTAAAGGGACAAAACTGAACAGATAGAGAGGGTGGGGGGGTGGCATCGTCCGATGGTTGTTGGACATCATGGTGCAGCATTTTGTCTGACATTCTGAAGGAACAGGGAAACAAATATAGGTGCTATGCAACCCGGCAACTTGTTAAATGTCGTGGTACAGCATTTATAGAATGAACATTTTAGGCTCCCTTGATGCATATGATTTTTGTTGGATATTGCCTTCCAACTAATGTAGAACTTCGGCAAAGTGTCTCGCTACAACATGAAACAAAAATTGCATGCATAAAGAAAGCCTTGGTACAGTCATGGACACTTCTGGGTGTCTAAAACCACGGAAAGATTATGCAATGACAAAAAGAAAGAGGAAGCATGGATAAAGAAGGTAGGTATAAAAAATGGGTATACAATACTCGATATGGTAAAGGTGGCCAAGAAAGCTAAGAAAAGAATTAGGAGGGAACGCTCCCACAGCATTAAAGAGGAAAAGAGAGACTCATTTTGTCTGAATCCCCTATCGGAAAGGTGTCGCCGAAAGAATTGAAAGAAACAGAGGATATGGTGTAAAACGTGGGATGAAAGTGCCTCGGAACATCAAAAAGCATTTCACAGGATATAAAAAAGGGGGAGGGGATAGGCATGATAACCCAGAAGGGCAAAAGGGAGTTTATAAGATTGGATGGGAATGGGGGAAGGAATACGTGGGACAGACTGGGAGAAGCATGTGCGTCAGGTGGGGTGAACATGATAAGGATATAAAGGAGGGGATACCCAAAATAGGACTATCAGAGCACATATTAGTTAGTGGACATAAGATCGCAACAAGGGAAGTTATCAGGAAAGTGAACAACAAATTGGATAGAAATGTTTTATGAAACAGCCTGTATATGCACAGATAATTGGAATAAACTTAATAGAGACAACGGGAATTTGGAAGACGGGTGGATTGCATTTTTCAAAAAATGGGATAAAGCCGTAAATATTAACGCCAAGATGGGTTTCCATTTACATCAGAGGTCAAGAGGGCTGCCGAGGTGGAAATTGAGTTCACCTTGGACTGGTGACGCACCAGTTTCAAGAGGGAAAAAACTACGGAGGGGAAGGGAGCTTCCTTCTCGGTGTTGAGCATAAGCTGCACATTCGCTTCTCCCGATCACTGGCCAGGTGGCTTGTAACAGCCGCTTAGGAAGTTTCCTTTAGTCTTTTCCATAGGTGTTTTATACCATAACCTTTTACCTGTATCCTCAACTAACACTTTCTTAACGTGACACCATGTCAGGTGCCTTAAGAATACTCATCAACCTGAAGGAGGCAGTCTTTGACTTCTGAAATGGTGTTTCGTTCGACATTTCATACTCACACACGTAAGTAATTGATCTTTTTAACGATTTCTCTTTATTCAGCAGTGAGTAATATGCACATCACAATATGTTATCCTAGTTTATCTGATGTGATGCAACATTTCATTGAACAAACCTTTTGGCTCTTTTTGTGCATGTGATTTTTGTTAGATGTTGCAGTCCAAAGACATCCAACAAAACGTCAAACATACAAGTTTGATACTTGTCATTCTGTGACATCTAACAAAAATCACATGCATTCCTGTATTATGAATCCGATGTTGGATGTTTCAGTGTGACATTTTTGTTACGACATCCAACAAAAATCACATGCATAAATGGAGCCTTTGTCTGCTGCACCACTGCAAATATGCTGCTGGAATTTTATTACTCTTCTGGTTCACTTAACCTTATTTAATGTAGTAAAGCGTGCAAAAGTTTTCATCATCCAGGCATAATACTGGTTTTGCACAAGTTAACATAAGTTTACAATGGCATTGAACTGTTGTTCAATGTCAAGAAGAGTCATAAAAACACATCAGGATATATATGTTCAATAATATCATGAAAAAGTGAAACCGAAATCTGCATTGGTAAATGTTATAAAAATTTGACAAGTGCATGCTCCCAGCCTCAAGTTATCTGCAATACTCATATTGCAATATACGTCCCTCTGTCCTGTCTGTCTTAACTCATGCTAGATGGGTATTACTCTGTCACTAAGTGAAAATTTCCAATATCATGAAATAAAATACTAATAAATAGGGATGTACCGAAGCCGATTACCGATGTTCGAATATCGGCCGAAATTGACACATCGGCTTCGGCATCGGCATCGGCAAAAGTCCGATATTTAAACCGGTACCGATTATACTTGAGTTTTACCTTGAAATAAGTTTTATATTTTAATTTTGTAAGATTTATTGAAAATTAGGTTAAATTGAGTTAAATCCGAGACTGTGCTTATAATGTTCACATAAAAAACAGAAAACCAACTAAAGTACAGTACCGGTGATGAACGTATTCACAAACACATACCGACTTGTTTCTTCTTTCCATTTTATTATGATTAATGCGTTTTAGGTTGGACAATCAGCAAATGCTAAGCCAAATTATATTTGCACCAACAACTAAAATATATTTATCATTATTTGAATGATATAATCTAATTTTAACATACATTGCAACAGCACGTACGCCGTAAGACGAAAAAGGTTAATACACAGGTTATAAAATGAAGTATGAACCTGTGTATGCAACCAGTGTTACTAACTCGAGTCAAGTTGTCATTCGTGCCAGATAAAGAGTAATATCGGCCCTCTTCTTGGTGTGTGCGGGATCCCGGAAAGTTGGGATCGGGAAAAAAATTTCCCTTCCGATATCGACTTGGGGAAATGGCTTCCTGACTTTTCGGGATCCCGAGCAGTCGGAAAATACCGAAAGGTCGTTTTACAAATTCGTGAATTCTCGACATATTCGGCATTGAAAATGTCTGGAACTTATCGGAAGTTGTTTGTTTTTAATTATTCCAGATATGCAAAAATAATCACTTAAGGTGAAAATGACGTGTAGAATTCGAGATTTCCCGAGGTTCACAAAATTTCGTACATTTTCCCACTTAGTCAGGAAATTGCGAATTTTTCTCGTCCCGACCAAAAAAAAAAAAAAATTGTCCGGCACGCCCCTACTCCCCTACTATTCTCACACGCTTCATGTGATCCCTAATCAGCATTCAGTTGTGTGATTCCGAAAAATCTGTTCAGGGACTTCGGGAAATAATTTCCCAATATTTCGGGATCCCGAAGTGTCAGAAATTGTCCAATAATCGAATTAAAAGGGGCTAATTCTCGATGCTTTCTTCACTTTGACTATCGGATGTGAGGGATAGAAATGTTTTGATCGGAATGGCACTAGGACTTTTTTTTAATCCTGACGTTTGGGATGGGAAAAATTTACAAGTTCCTGGCCAAGTTAGGATATTTTCAGTACGAGAAATGTTCAATTTTTCCCAACACTAGTAGTGCTGCAAAAACTCATGTTTTTAAAGTTGAATCTTACAGAATTGAACTTATTACTAAGAACAGGAAGTCCTTTGACTCATAACAACTGCTTTTGTACTAATGCTAAATCTCTGAAAATACATATGTATGTGTATAATGTGCAAATATAAGTGTTTAAAGGAAATTTATTTTTGTCATTCTCAAAATAACATTCCATTTTCGTTAAATAGTCTTATGTATCGGAATCGGTTAAATATCGGCATCGGTATCGGTTCCAAAAATAATCGGTGAGTACATCGGCATCGGCAAATTTTCAGCTTCGTCACATCCCTACTAATAAATATGTAAATATTTTAATATGATTACTTGAATAAGTCCTAAAAGCACAAAAGTCTCTTAAGTAATTGAGGTTTCTCTGCCAGGCCTGACAAATTTTAACTTTTCATCTACTGATTTGTACGAGGGCCATCCAGAAAGTAAGTTGCAATTAGTAGGACTTTGATTTTTTTGCAAACGCGATAACAGTGAAAAAGTTTAGTTGCTGCGAAATAGTGTTTAAGAATGTGCAGTGATGTGTGGACACATTTTTCACCCATTCGAAATAGCAAAATAATATAAATTAGGGATGGGACCGATTAATCGGTACTCTATCGGTATCGGCCGATATAGGCATATCGGTGTATCGGTTTATCGGTAAAATTACCGATTATTTTACCGATCCGATATATCGATAAATATCTTATAATTTAGTGCAAAATTCTGCCGTTTTGTTGTAATTTTTATGGATAATTTCCATGCTCTTCTTTCTAAAAAGTAAATGTCTAAATATTTAGCTTCTCTTGCACTGCAGTCACCTCAAAACACACAGTTATTAAGGAGATCAATGAACATTTCAGGTTCTTCAAGGACCATTTCTAATTTTATATCGGATCGGTAGAATATCGGTTATCGGTATCGGTAAATTTTATATCGGTACTTTATCGGTATCGGCCAAAATTTCATATCGGCCCATCCCTAATATAAATTATTAAAAAAAGTTCTTCAATACCACAAAATCCAATATTCTTATCTTTTGTATTCTTAAAGAAACAAAATAGACATTTTTCCAAGAGAAAACAACAAAATGCATGTTAGACAACTTCTGTCAGAACAATTTACATCACAGCAAAGTGGCAGAATTCTGACATGATTGAGTGCGTAACTACCATCAACAGGAGCTGCATCATCAGTATTTGTCCCACGAGGAGTGCTTTGAATTACCGAGCTAAGTAGTGGAATTTTGGTGAAGACCTAGTGCTCACCTACTGCCACAGTGGAGTCATATTATTCGCATTTGTCGAACAAGAAATGTTGGAAAATAACTTCCTCGAAAATCTGTTCCAACATGTCGCAAATTTCATGAAAATACATATGGAAGTATAAGTTTTGGTATATGTGGCAGGAAAATTTTATAAAATAAAATGCGAATTTTGGTAAACTTGACAATGCCAATTTTTGGTGTCATAATATATATGTGTATGTCATGTGAGATTGATTGATTTAAAATTTTTGGGTGTGTGCATTTTGCACCCTTCAGTATATACAGGATATATATATAATGCCTTTATCTAAAATGCTTACCTTAAAATTATAAAGGAGGTATGGACAAAGAACTTCCAAGGTATCAAACTTTCATGCATAGGCCATGTGACCTACAATTTAAAACAGTAGTTTAAAAACACCATGAAGGTATAATTTTAGGTAAATTTGGCAGAAAATGAGATAAAACTGAATTTTGGGAAAAATAACATCAAATAGTAAACCCATTTGCAAAAAAATTACAAAATTCACGTCCCTACTGATTAAGCACAAACAAAACAATAATATCAGTGGTAATGTAAAGCATTAGTTAGTTCTGACGCCTGACCTTATTTTGGCATAATCACCACTGTTGTTCTGGCATTTGTCTAGTCTGCCTACATTTTGTATGCCCATGGCATTGACAGCAATGACTGGAACTATCTGTACCACAGTGTAGCTGCCAAAACTTTGTCCTGCCATGAACCTCTTCAGCTGAACAAGGGAGATGAAAGTACATGCTAAACCAGAGCTGTACAGGGAGTGGTCCAAGATCTCTCACTTGAAGTAATGCAACAGTGTCTGCACCATCGTCGGATCATACTATCGCTCATGATGTCGTTATGGTCTCAACATAGAAAATAGTTCAGAAATGTCCTTGATGTAGAAAGTATTTTTTAAAACTTACTCGATTTTATATTTTCCCACATTTCAAATTTTCCTCAGCTTGGTTCCATGAAAACACAAAATCGAGATTCTACTGTATTCATAAAATGTTGCAGTGCAGCTATCCATCTCAGTTCTGAGAGTAGATATACTCACTAACCAAAACTATATTTACGATCCAGTCAAAGAACTGGTGGACATGGTACAGCCAAGGGCAAAGGTAGGCAAATTGTCCCATCACTATTTTCATTCTACGTTATGTGTCTTGAGGAATAGGTTTGTTGATTCAAAGCAGATATTGTCCTACATGTTAAGGTTTTTATTTCTATTCGCATATTGTGGAAAAAAGAATGAAAATGGTGGACAATTTTCCTACCCTTTCTTTTGCCATTGGGTGTACAAGCAAAGTATTATTAAGAGAGAATGATATTCAAATGGTAGATGATTTGATACATTTCTATTTTGGTTATTTCACATCACTTTTTGTGCCTCTTTGGGTAATTCTAATGATAGGAATGATGAATTGATGGAAAGTATGATGGGTAGGGACACAAATGTATTCTGAATGATAAATGGATACCTAAAAACAAACTTTTTCTTTTTTTGTTGCTGTAAATTTTTAAGTCATGTTATGTATATAGATAGATTGGATGAATTTTATTATGGCAAGAAATTTGCTTGTAGTAGAGACCTATTAAACAAGGTTTCGAAGGGCAGCAAGGTTTGTTTATATTTTACACATGATTCGTTCTCATATCTTATCTTGCCATGCAGGTGTGTTATTAGCAGAGCCACATATTTATGGTGAATAAAAGATGAAAATTTCGGTACAAAAACTCAGCACATTTTGGGATAAAAAGCAGTATATAAAATGGTGCATAAAACCCTAAATTAATTTAAAAACTACTTATGCAAAATTAACTTTTCCCTTCTAACGGCACATTTACATAGTTGTCAGGAGTATCAAGTTTATTCCTGTGTAGAGGAGCCCACTTTTGCCTCTGAAAATATTTACAGCAAAATCAATAAATTTTCCATGATTAGGAAACTCTTAAAGATAATTCAGACTTCAAAAAAGTCTGTAAATAAATTCTAGATTTCATGTTAATCACTTATCTCACATTTTGCAGTTCATTTTGTGACAAAACAAGGTAGGAAAATGCACTTAACAGAAGCGTGAAATATAAACATTACAGTGTTATATTTCATAGTTTCTGTTTCCGTCAAAAACAAAGTATGCATGCTTCTAGTTATTAGGAACTTGGGCACAGCAAATGAAAAGCAGAGCAGGTAAGAAAGTGTGTAGCAGCTCTTGCAAGAGAGATTGGAGTGGATTGGGACGGAAGTGCTACTCAACATTCATATGGTACAAATGTGCAATAGAAACATGTAGCCTTGTTTATGCATATTTCTGATCGAATTTGGTAATATTTTGCAAAACAATGTTCATTTTGCAGAAAATTAATTTTGTGTCACTTTGTAAATAAAGTTTGTGTAATTACATCAGTTTTTCACATTTTACATTTTTGCTCACGATCAAAATTCAATGTCATGGGACACATCCATGTGTTAACCAAGGTTCAAATCTGGCAGCCATGACTTTGTAGTGCATTTTGCTGATCATTCTACCATGGAGGTTAGCACTCTCTATAATGAGGAACAAAGATTCACAATTGTGGAAATAACCATCTGGGGAAGGGTATTATTGTTGCCATCCCTGGAATATGAACACGCATGATTTAATTTCCATCACTGTAATTTGAGTTTATCATAAAGGACCATTAAAAGTATGTCTCGTGGATAAAGTGAGATACTGTCTTTTATTCTCCAAACATGAATAAAGGAATACTGATACCGATCATTGATTGAACGTAATAAATTCAAACTAACACAGTGTTCCGGAGGGATTGTAAAAGGATAGTTTCTTCCAAATTACATCAGAATACAAATTCAGCTACGATCATCAGCATTGCTTGTTTGCAATAATAACAGCCTGGAACCTTTTAATTGATGCTATTATGTTATTCTTGTTTTTATCCTTGAAATTTTCTTGCTAGATAATAAATGCCACCACACTAAAGGGGAAAAAAAAATCGTGGATTCAATTTGCAGAATGAATTTGAAACACTTCAGTTCATGAGCAGTGCACTACTAGGTGTAACTAGGTGAGATTAAACCTCTTATGTAAACCCTATAGCGCTACAGCCCAATAATGGGCCAAGGCTTACCTACAGACTGCTGGCCTCCCTCCCACATGGGCCACCAAGGGGGCGTGGAGATCTGCAGTCAGACTAGGGGGACGGGTGGTCAGCCCGACTGACCCCAGTCATTGTAGGACTTCACGACCGGAAGTGAAGTAAAAGTGCCAACAGATAAGGGCCCCAGGTTTATTATTGTGTATGCCGGTGGTGAAAGTGGATTTGTGGAGGGGGCGAAGTTAGTGTTCCTTTCAAAAACAACTTCTGAGGACTATCATGGGGAGATGAACACTAACAATTTTATGTTGTGGTTCGAAGAACAGTGTCTTCCCAATTTGGCCCCAAACTTTGTTATTGTGTGTGACAGTGCTCCGTACCACAAGAAGTTAGTGGAAAAAACCCAACATCAAACAACAGTAAGGATGAAATGAAGTCGTGGCTGACATCTCACTGTATTCCGCATGCAGAAGGTTTGCTGAAAGCCGAATTATATGAAATAATTAAAATAAACATCTAGCAGTGCTAACATTAAATTGAAAATTGGTAGTTTGCGCCGCGATCCTTGCTGCTTGTACTCTTACTCGTGCCATGGTTCCTTTCATAGTAGTTGGCAACACTGACTTAGCAGGGAGTGACGTCATTGCCAGGTTTTTCCTTCCCGGCTGTAGTTTCATGAGGAATAAAAAAAATATATATATTTTCACATTTACCAAAGCAGATATGATATGAGGGAAATAAGTAATGCCTATAGTGATAAAATACCAATAAAATATTTACTGATAATGATAATCAATAACATTTGATATAAAATTGCTACTTCCATGAGTAACGCAAAATTTGAATTCACCTCTTCCTGCAATAACTTTTTGCTTTTATCTTACCTTGGTTGTTAACACAACCATGGAATACCCTTCATATTCACCAAAAACTCAATATGGCGACCAAGGCAGAAATTTATTTTATTTTAAAACAGCTAAATATTTCGTTTCAAGATTTTGTATTTGGTACAGTCTCTAAAGAAGATCTTGCTAGAAGGTTGAAACAACGTTTAGCTTATGTTTTAAAATAAATTTCTGCCTTGGTCAGCATATTGAGTTTTTGGTTATCATGGAAACAAGGCTTAATGGTGTTATCTTTATATTCATAAAAATAGTGACAAATGTCAGAATTTTGCACTAACTAAAGTTTACTTATAGAAATATTGGATTGTTAAAATTATCAGCAACTTTAGCAATAGACCAATATGTCCATGAAATACAGATTAAACAGAACCAATATTGAACCCAGGACCCCTTGATTATGACAAGGTGATGATGTTACAACTGTAGCATCGGGGAGGCTCATTGTATGTTGTAAGACAGCCATGTCAAACTCATTTCGTAAGTCGGGCCGCATAACGATAACCTTAAAACTCTCCGGGCCACACATCTCGAACATCAACCCCTTGAAGTCTAAAATTAATCTAGAAACTTACAAAATTATCAAAAAATATTCAGTGAACATGTGTGTAACAGTTAACAACACAAAAAAGCTTCCCCTCTCACTCTTGTTGAGAGAGATGGCTGTTACATTACTCAGTGGCGTAGTGATAAGAAGTCACCTTGTAATTACCCGGTGGAGGCACATATTCATTCAGATCCCACTTTCAACTGTAGGTCTAGTCCTGATTAGCCTATCTGTGCATAAAGTATAGTTGAAAACAACATCAATATTCAATAGAAATACATCATACTCCCAAGAAATAAATTAACAACTAACAATAAACAAGCAAAGAATACAGTTTGTGACAGCTTCAAATTACAAACCAGTGTTTTTTTTTCTGGTGAAAAGTAAAGGTGCACCATACCAGCACCTTCTTACAGGTGAGAATAAAACTATCATTTATGAACATACCAAAATATTTTGAGTAGTTGAAATGATGAACGCAATAACAATCACGATCGAAGTTGAAGGGTACCGGTACCTGTTTACGCAGATAAAAAGCAATGCTTAAAATCATTGTGGTATTTGAAGGATTACCAGTTGAGGGGAATCAAGTGATTACCCTTGCAGTATCGGTTGGTTCTTGGTTAGTTACTACTAACAATTAACAACTGGAGGGGATGCAAAAAACATAACCCCCCTTCAAATACCACTGTTCTTAGAACTGAATGATTATGAAAAATGTATAATGGAAAAATAATTAATTATAATAATCTTTATGTATTTTATTGAAATAAAATTAAACTGAAATATCTTTTCATAGTCAGTGATACCATTTTACACATTTGTTTTGATTATAAATTGGTTGAAATTGTGCAAACCTTTGTGGCAAGAAACAGTTTAGTTTCATTACCCAAAGATTTCACACCTTTTTTTTAGAAACCAGTTTCTCGATGTCCACATTTTGTTTTTTGAGAGCAGGAGACTCTTAACCCATCCGCTTACCATTTAAATGCAAATTTTTTTGCCATGAAATACCATTTAAATTTGGCTATCTCCCGTGAAGGTTGCACACCAAGACAAGATGTCAAATATTGTTTAAACTATCCAAGCAATTTACGTGAAAATTTTATATATTGAAGTGGAAGTATAGTAATAAGTATGCACATATGCAGTTTACTTGAAAGATAATTAGAAACTCACCTAATAAATTTGATCACACACATCATTGCATTCCATTTCCATTCCTCAACCTTTTATATTTTTCCTGCCACAGCCACCTCTTCCTCACTTTCACTACATTCTTCAATTTCACTAACATAAAATGAACCCCCGTGTTCATCTCCCTTTCCAAAATCCACATTTTCCTTTTCATCGCTATCGAAAAGCAACTTATCAATCGCAGAATCATCTACAACATTCTTATGCAACATGTTTGCAAGACGTAACAAATGAAGGTTTGTTTACATGAGAAATTACTGAACAAAACATGCTTCAATGGTATGAAAAACTTAGCAGCACAAACATACACGTCATAGATTTGAAAGATCATACAACCTCTGCCATCTATTGAATGATGAACATGATCTACATGATGAAAATCGGGAACCCGTCGATTCGACGACTAGGTATGGGAAGCGAACGTCCAGTCAGGCCGTCGATTCGACGACTAGGTAAGCGGATGGGTTAATGCAGACAACAGATGTTTGTCAGTCATTCTTGATCATTGGGCTGTATTGCTAATCTTCATGATTGAGAACAATTGTTCGCAAAGGTAAGTGCTACACAACATCACTAAAATTCCAGCATCAAAATGACTGCTGTGGGAGATATAAGAAAAACAGTAGGATTGTCGGTACCAAACGCAAGTGCTATCGTGAAGAACGATGGCGGTTGAAGTTCTGTGCTAATAGTACTGGCAGATACACAAGTAGGACACTTGATATATGAAGTGCATATCACTGGCAAACACAGCTCTGTGCTGTGCGTGTTCTTCCTATGGCATATTTACGTGGTTTCGGGTCAGATCCCCACTTCAATTTCTCCTCATTCTGCATTCTTCAATAGTTCTTTTCTTACTACCGCAAGGCTTAGACAGCGACATGGTTGTTTGAAACATTAACAGAAACTGACTTTTCTTTGAGAAAAACCCTTCCCATAGGTGACAGAACCCTCCCCCAGCCAGCAAGATATTTCAGAAGCAACCTGTCAATCAACTTCCTTCATTGACATCACAGCTACCCCTTCATGGAATGCAAGAATGTAAGCGGGTAGGGAAAATAGGTCAATCTGGTGTAGGTCGGATAATCGAGGCTTGTTTCTTGAGAAAAGGAAAAGCGGGATAGCTACAAATATACAAATAGTCCTGCATGCATTTCATTTTCATGGGGCCAGGGCAGGCCACATACAGCCCGCGAGTTTGACATGGCTGTTGTAAGAAAGTATGCAACTGAACATATGAAAGCTCCTCATAGCATCACTTAAGAAAGCTAGTAGTATACCAACCAAAAATACATTTCATATCTGGACTGCAGGTCCTAAATGGAACCACTTTATATGTAGAAAAAAGTACACTCAAATGCTCTTGCCCCTGAATAGAAATTGCAAGTCATTTAGGTGATTTCTCCCCATGTGAAAATTCAGCTTTTCTTTTCAATAAATACAGCCAACAGCAAAGACAATAGGCAAATTGTGCATTGCTATTTTTATTCTACATCCTCTGTTGTAAGGAATGGAATTCTGTTGGTACAAAGCAGATGTAGTCTTCTGCTTAATGACCTTTTTATTTGAATTCATGATCATCACATTGTGGAAAAAAGACTGGACAATTTGCCTATTGCTGTTACTATTGGGTGTACTACTTGAATTCATAGTCCTGTCTAGTGTGCTACACTTTTTGACACCAGGTGTAGTGCAGGTACATCCCAATGTCAGGCTGGTGCAAGGACATTGCATTCGACGGATTTCACATTTTACACAAAAATAGCTGTATAAATTCAACAACTACTTTTCTGCTGCTTTAAACGTACATTTCATTATTTAGCACACACCAAATACACTATGTGACACCAAATCGATGTTGCACTTCATAACCAACTAGGCACAAGAGTGCAAAAAGTGCAGAAAACTACATGGGGCTCGTGTTTTGGCCATGCTTTGCAAAATATTTGACACAAATTTGATTTTCACAATAATTTACTTTATTTAAAATAAATATTTAACAAATCAAAATTCATAAAAAATCATTATTGCTTGCAACATGTGTAAAAAAGTTTCTTATTACAATATTACAAAAAATATGATGCACTAAATTTTAGCTGTAATTTCTAGTGAGAGGGTGTTCTGCAAAATAACCACCAGCTGAAAATATTTTCTCAGCAATGATCTTGTAGTTCTGGTCAGAGGTATCGAATGGTCCCATTTCAAGTTCTTTAACATTGTTTTTCACTCTGTTGTGTGCATCACTGCAAAATGTGGATGCAAGGATCATCTGAAAAATAAAATTCATTGCTAGAACTTTATCACATCTCTGAAATGCAATGAACAATGTACAGTAGACTGAGTTTAAATATACATCAAGTAAATAATATTTATTTGATTCTCCATCATGTTAAAAAAATTAAAAGAGCCTACATATAATGAACAGTTTACAGAGTATATGCTCCCTACTACGTGGAAAATGTTTCACATTTCTGGCTATGTAAGAATAAATATAATTGAATGAATTGGTCTACCATAGTCAGCCACAATTCTTCCAGTCTGGGCATTCAGTATTATAATGTGACTAAATTACATTGCCTACTAGATGACTGTGATGCTGCTGTGTGAAGGATTTAGTAATTAGCATGATGTAACTAATCCTGAATTAGGTACATGTGTGAGACAGTTTGTAAACAAATGTCCAATGGACATTGTGCAGGTCATGTTTAACTTTGTCAATCGAGTGGTATCATTGCATTCAATGCATTTGTATTATGCATATATTGTATAAGAGAAGTTACATTGTACCAGAGAAGCAATAGCATGCACAAAACTACACACCTAGGATCATTTCAATGTAGGGTAGGAGTCTCATATGCAACCCTGCCATTGTGTATTTTGTTTCAGGTCCCTATATCTGAAAATTAAAACTTCAAATACCAGCTCCTAAACAGTAGAACTTTGTGATTTACCATGCACAATTTACATATTAGGACGTTGACGTTCCTTCAATGCATCTTTATTTGTACAAGACTTCATGCTTTAAAATTAAATATTCCTTGAGAACTATATTAAACATGACATGTCCAATTTATTGCATTTGTGGCATGGAAAATTTCATACTGCTTGTAATAGGAAGTTGGAAGTGAATTGTGAAATGCTGCTCAATTAGGAGACATATAATGTAGAAGTACGTGTTCAAGTTTATGCAGGATTTTATATTCACACATGCTGCAACATAGTATGGGGATTACATGCCACTTTAAAGAACATGGCATGCAATATAAAAATGACGTCATTCTGTAGAGGAGAAATTTATTTTTATATTCTGCTTCCTTGTTCTGTTATTACTGCTTTTTCAACTACATGTTATTTATCTGCATCCATTACGTTGGCAGTATATTACTTTCCACAAGTCTACTATTCTTGCTACCCTGTTGTTTTCTATCTGAACTGCTTCAACATTTCAGGAAAATGTGTAGTTTAAATGCTACTCATAACACAAGTGCTCCATTATGCCCTTATGCTTGGGCAACTTTTCCAAATTGTGGTCAAATTCATTTCTACTCTCTTCATATAAAGCATCTACATTCAAGGTCTCATTCCTGCATTTCAACATGACGACAGTGAATGTTATTTTTATTTAAATAATTTGGGGGGAGGGGGCTTGTGAAGCATAATTTGAGACTTGGAATTCTCATTTTCAGGTTCGTAATATTCACGATTAAAATTACAGCCAGAGAACTACGAACAAAAGACGCACGCCAAGCAACAGCGCAGCAAGTTCCAACGAGGATGGTGGCAGTGGCCACTGAAATTAATCGAAAAAGAAGAAAAAACAGCTTCGCGGATAAAAGTGAGTACTAGTTTCTCCGTATTTAAAATTACAACTTGAGAGCCAGTGTCACTTCGAATATAGCCGCTGCATGTGTGTTTACGCTCTGTCAAACAGTGCTGTATCATCTGATGATTTGAAAATAAAGCAATTGATCTGTACTTGCAAAGCTGGAGCAGAAGAAAAATGCAAACTTATTGTTGCCACTTCATATTAATAATAATATTCACAAATTGATGACCGGGTTATCTACACTGGGGAAGGATGCCATACTGAACAAAACAGTGATATTAACATGACTCTTTCTTTTTCTGGTTACATTTAAGACATTCTCAAACTATTTTCATCTTCGTACTTAATCAACTTGCATTTATCTCATACAGAATACATTATTAATCTGGAAGCCTTGAGCAAGACGCCTCATGACTTTTTGAAAAAAGAAAAAAAAACTTGTTTTATTTATAAAGTACAATTTAAAACTTTACTAGCCTGGCAATACATAATATTCTTTCAAAAGATGAAATGAGTAGACTCGTGCATTCTTCATGATTTTCTTGCTGCCACATTTCAGTATCATCTCTCATGCTCGACTTATGTCAATCAAGTCGGTTTCCTCTGATTTATTTACAAATTTTACTTTGTTGATTCCTTGGGGTGGAAACATGATAACTTGTCACATGTTCTGACCCATAAAATGATTTAGAGCCAAAAACTGAAGAGTAGACAGTACTTTTTTTTCATCTTCCCCATGCTTTGAATGACTTCAATGCAGCATAGTGTCCTACATGCAGTAGTTTCCAGAAATCTCACCAGATGGCATATCATATAATTTAAATCTCGAATTGATTTCCATGTTAAGTTATCTTGAGCCCTGAGTGTTAGTTTACCCTATGTACTGTAAATATATAATGTCATGTTTTGATGCAAGGATGCTTGAGAGAACTGGACTCATTTTTGACGGTATTTGTCACATCGTATGGGCAATTCCAATTTCACTATCCTATTTATTTTGCATCTTCATCACACTCTATTTGAGAGAGTTTTTGGATTTTGAGTTGTGCCGTATTCCTGTCTTGCTACCTGCACTTTTCCTTTGTTTTTAGTACAGGATCTATACTTGATGTGGGTTCGACTTACGCTAGGCAATGCACTGCATGTATATGATTGTTTTAAAACCAAAATGACTTAAGTGCCAAGTTTTCAAATATACAAATTCGAAGATGAATTGATAGTCCTACCTTACATGTACAGTCTTTGAGTCACAATTTGATTTGATTTGATTTTTTTCTTTAGCATCATTTTTCTGCCACTTTCACGATGATGAGGATGAGTGATGATATGATGAAGGAACACTCAAAAAGAACACCGATGCCCAGGTTGGGATTTGAACCCGGTAGCATGTAGCAAGTGGTGCTACCATTCCAAAAGTCAAATTAACTTCCAATGGAATCATTACAACCCAGAAGTGTCCACGACTGTACAATCAACATACACAAAACTTTTAGAACTCTGATGCACTAGGTGGCAAAAAAAATCTTTTTCACACCTCGTATTGATAATTAGAAATACCAGAATTTTGGCACAGGCCAAACTGTACTAGGGTGGGTTGAAAATAAAAATAAAATATACAAGTATCTACTGTAATAACAAATTTTGAAAACTGTTAAACAAAAAATGCTCTTGTGGCACACCTTAATGATGAACTAATGCAGTGAAATTTTGCACATGTACTTTTGAGGTATGACTAACTTTTATTTCTGTATTACAGGTTCATTTTATTTAAAAAGTGATTTTCAGCCCACCATAATGTATATAATATAAACAATGAATTGTAACATTTGTAACTAAACTTTAGAAAATGGATAGTAGGAAACTATACTTTAGAAAATGGGCAGTTGGAACTCTTGTGTTAATCTGATTCTTAATACTTGAAATGACACTATAATCGACTTCTTGTTAATTTAGCAAGAAACGTGCCATTACAGTAATTTAAACTATTTTATTTGTAATTACCTCTTCATGTGAATTCTTTAGGCCTATGCAGTATGAACGGGATGACCTTGATAACACAGCTGTCATTGCATATACATCTATAACTATGTCGGCTAATCTTTTCAACTCCATTTGGAAATCCATCACATTTCGACCATTTCTTGCCAACAGAATCTCTACAGCATACTGTAATCGAAGTACACTATATTCCAACAAATCAGATGCGTTCTATAAAGAAAGAATAAATGTAATTAGTTACTGTAAACAGCTAAATTGTTCTAATAGGTGTCAAAAATCTACTTTATATTTTAAGATGGCCTTTACAAATTTTGAATTTTTATCACAACCTTTTACATAACTTGGACAACTACCCAAAAATGAGACAAAATTTAATTTTGAGTTCAAGTGTTCTCAAATAGAGATTTGAAAATTTCAAGTTTAAAAAAATAATATATCACAAACTTTTGCCATGTTATTTAGTGTCACTTTTTTGCCACTTTTGGTAATCACAAAGATGAGAATGAGTGATGATATGATGAAACTGATGAAGGAAGACTCACAAAGAATACCCATGCCCAGGCCAGGATTTGAACTTGGGACACCTGGTTTTGTAGCACACTCTGATAACAATTCCACCACAGAGCTCAGTGCCAAATTTTGATGAAAATTGTCACAAAAATCCTAACAACATACTGTTTAGTTTTCCTAAAGGTTAAAAAAAGTGTAAAATAAAATACTGGTGAGCACCACATGTATCTTCTGCCTACTATAAATACAGGGTGTCGACTGGCCCCATGGCCAATATAATTTTATTTGTGTTGTCCTATGTTTTTTCCTTGAGTGCTTCTTTACAGCCTCAGCTTTTGACGAAAGTCAGAATATTTTATGATTTTAGTTATGCAACGTTAGAGTTGTTATGTGGAACGATAAGGGGCTGAACCCCGTATAATGTGACGGGTGCAAAATAGCCTTAGTGCTGACGCACCCAAAATTTTAAATTCAAATTCAAATTAAAAAAAATACAGGGTGTCCTTTTTGTAACTGACAGTTTTTAAATAGTTATTACATTTTGACAAACCAAGCAAATTTTCATACATGTATAACTACGGTCCTCCATTCATATTGGGGGTTAGGCATAGAGCTGACAACTCTGCACTGTAAAAAGACATGTCAAGAAACAGCAATAAGAGGCCATGGTGAAAGGCCTGTGTTGCTGCAGCCATGAACCTTTGGGTTTAAGAAGGCTACAGAGTTAGTTAGTTAGTATAACTAGTGGTGGTGGCGCTAGTGTTGCTCAAACAAAAATTGCATTGGTACAGGAATTCTAAGGTCCACTGTTCACAAAGTCATGCACAAAAGGATACATTTGTATGCATACAAGGTGCCATTGCTGGTTGCACCAAATTAAGCCAGATGACAAACCAAAAAGACATTCATTTGCCATTGACATTCTGCAGAAGATTGACGTTACCCCTCTGAGCTTTTTTCTTTGGGGGTACATTGAAGACATGATGTATTCTGGTTAAAAGAAAGATGATCTACAAGAACTGCAAGACCGTATTCGGAATGCTCATGCTCCTGTAACCCATCAGATGCTAAAGAGCACGTGGAGGGAGATTGAATACAGGCTGGACATTCTCCATGCAACAAACCAAGCTCATGTAGAGCTATACTGAGCTATACAAAAACTGTAACTTCTTCCAATAAAACTTGATGAGTTTGCCTTCAAAATGTATGTTTTTGTTTCTAGCTACTCCTTACCATATTAAAATAACACTTTTAAAAACTGTCAGTCCCACTCTGGACACCCTGTATGTAAGGTGGTCACATTGACTGGTATCAGGTGAACTTTTATACTGGCATACATGGCAAACATCAGCAGAACAAACAACATCATGTAAGTGTGGGTGGTCACACTGCTGCAAAGCTACTACCCTGGTATGCAGTGTTGACACTTTTCTCCACCCAACCAAAAGTAACAGAGCAAGTACTTAAGCACAATACAGAGGCAAGATGAGGTTAAATAACACACATGTCTTTAGTATAATTCACTATACATGAGCATACCTTTAATGATGGATGTAAGTACCCATCAATACCAAGGTTTAACTTGGGTGTATCCTTAGTTTGTCGTCTCCTTTCCATAAATTTTGAGATAATAAATCCTGGGTTAGATAATGGATTTCTCAACTTCTTGACAGTTTCACTTAATTCACCCCCAGCATGCTGAAGTCCTGTAAATGGCACAGTTGTAATTTGAAAAAGTTACTATGGTTACATATTAATTCATATTTTCAATAAATTAAAAATACAAAACTTTTGTTACATGAAATGAGTATCTATTTTGTGCAACGACGTTTTGGAAACAACTGTTTCCATCTTCAGGTTCTATTCTCGGCTATCCGAGAAAATACGAATTAATATATATAAAGTGAGTAAGTCGCACATATCGTGAATTATGAATACTATGGTTACATTTATAATTTATGGCACCTGGCTGGCCACACAAGATATTTATTTATAGTAGCGATTGCAGGAAACTCAAATCGCAGTGTTCACCATTATTATTGCATAGACATGGATCCTTCTAGGCAAGAGACCACTCACTACTAAACATATTCATCAGTGCATTTCAAGACAATATAAACACACAGGTGGAAGCATTGGGTGGTTGCACAAGTAGTGAGTGCATATACTGTATGCCCAAGTGGTGGCAGTACCAGTTTTGAATACTTCCTGCACATAAGGCATGTTGCCAAGTGTTAATGTGCAGGAACAAATGAGGGACAGGGTCACAGCAGTGGCGGCTTGTGGTCTGCACTTCAGTCTCGCATCCAGAAGTGTTATACCACCCCTGTGAAATACTCTCGCCCGTTTTTGCATACATAATGATGCTTAATATACTGGCAACCCAAGTTTTGATCACCTTTCACTGAAAATGAGGCTATGAATTATATCTCATGATTTTTTTAACACTGATTTTTTTACAAAATATCAAATATTTCGGAAATTATCCACCCAATCACGAGAAGAGTGATGTTATTGTGCAATATGTAATTCAACATTTGATAACCTGACAATTTCACTCAAAACGTAGAAATACGGATCTACAATATCAATACTATTGTCGATTTACAAAATATTTTTTTGAAAACTTTCTCCCCCACTCTGCTGATATTAATGAACAAGGAGAATAATAACAATGGTGTACACCAAAGAAGCCGATCCAACTACCACATGGAGGAAATCAGTTGTAATCTATCTAGCTGTTGTTTATATCTAATGACAGACTGATCAAATCAAGAGAATAATAAATGTTAAAGAAGCAAATAGCAGTAATCACTAAGTTCACACTGCTCTGCTTCATAATCGTACTTCAGAATTTTACTTCTCTTTCGCCATATCCATATATTACTGCAGTTGCTACAGGCTTTGTAGCTAACTTTCCTCCAAAAATTCAATAACGTTAATGTTAAAAATTAAGTCTGCTTGTGCTACCTACAGTTTCTCTATTCATCATGAAATCAAACACTTTACACTGAAACAGGAAATTACCTTTTGGCAGCGTTAAAACAATTTTATAATGCAGTAACAGCCACACAATGCAAAACAGCTGACTATTTGATGCACGCTCCCTCCCCGCGGGTTGATAATTCGGCTACTGCGCCACAGAGACAGTTTATTTTAGCCAAGATGCACTAAGCAAAGGCATGCTTAGAACACCAGTTTTGGTTTCAGTTGCCCTCTCCTCCTTTTCTTTCCCTGTTATGCTCGGGACAATATACCATCGAAATTTCCCTTTCATAAAAAAAAATCCCTCAATTTGCGATGATGTATGGGTTGCATCAACTCAATTAAATGGGTTTGCAACACTACATTTGCTAGCACACAGATCGCTGCATTCTCAGCCTTCCTAAATGATGCAACCTTCCCTCACACGGCACTCAAGCCAAAAGACCCAATCAGCATCCTCTATGTGACTGCTGTAACAGCATCATAGGGAGTGAAACTACCATTGTGTTCAAGGCCCGATCGCTGCTCAGTCTACATGGGTTGGTATCACTGATCGCAGGCTTCTCCACCATCCCTCTTGGTGGAGCGGCGTGGGAACACTTGATGTTTCGAAGGAGATAGAGTAAAATAAATAAGTATAATAATAATGATTTGCATTACAGATTTATTTGGGTGTGCACGTGTGAATGTACGAATAGGCAGAAGCCGTTACTGAGTCATAGGCGGTCGGTCAGTAACATGTGGAGGTGCCCCAGGATATAAACATCCCCAAGGGGCCCATTTCCCAACATTGGAGGAGGTTCAACAAGGACAAGGTTGGAACATTCAATGATGATCAGGTAGTGGATGTCCACATGTCAAAGTAACTTAGAAAAACTGGCACTAAACACTTGGTGTTTGAGATGAAACACAACAGGGGAGCCTCGTAAATGGCCTCGTGTAGTAACAGACAGTTGTATCGTTTCATACAGTAGGCTCTCATGGTGCACACCCTTCACTGCAATCTAGAGAGAGTTGGTTGGTGTGGACTAGAATCATGTTGGGTACTACTACACAACTCTGCATGTTTGTCAGTGGTACCATTCAGGCAGACAAAACAGGATGTACACCAATGTCTCTGACTTTGCTTATCGGGTCCTCCTGGTGGATAAGAGGACATTTGGCACACAGTTTGGCCAGCCTTTTTGCAGACACAAATCCCATCGTTTTTGCCTGAAGCATTTCAGAACTCCAAACAGCCTTGGACAGGGTGGCCCTACTGCATAACAAAAGAGTCTGTATCACCAGACAGCAGTGATATGATGGGAAAGTGTGCCAGGCATTAGCAATAAGATGGCATCTGGCATAAAGATGTTACTTGTTTCGAATCAGGGCTGCCACTGGTCTTGGATTGTGTTTCTAATCTTTGAAGGTGCTATTGCATGTGCCTGGCAGGTTTGGTAGTGGCTGGATGCCTTGAAAAATCCAATCCTGTGAATTCCTTAACTTCTGAGCAATGTTGTTACCAGTGGCGCAGGAACGGGGGGGAACAGGGGTACATTGTACCCCCGCAAATTTTTGAAGGGGGGTACTGTACCCCCCTAAATCCGTAAATCGAGTTGTACCCCCCTTTGGTAATTTGACAGCAGACGGAAGGTGCTGCTGTTAAAATGACCTATTATCAATTCGCCCAATAAAAAATGTATTATTGTTTATAAATTTTAAGCATTATAGTCCTTACCACAGAAATTCAAAACATTTAATTGTAAACTTATTATACTACATTGTGCTTGCTACTAGTTAGTTCATTGACCTAAGTTCTTGGAAACCTCTTTAACGAGATGAAAATTGTTTAAAATGTGTGTGGAACGATGGAATCAGATTGACTCTCAGAAAACCACGCTGCAGACGATTGCTGCTTTGCGTAAGGGGGGGGTACACATTTCTAAAGCAGTGGTCGCGTCGATTCGAAGATAAGATACAAATCTTCATCAGAAGAGTATATGAATGACCCCATTTTCTTTTGAATATTTATAATGGAATTTTCCGAAACGGAACACTTACACGAAAGAGACGAGACACGACAGACCAACTGGGGGGGGGGGGGTTACAATGCACTCCTGTACCTCACCCATATTTTTCATAAATTTGTAAGATGGTGTTGGGAAAACTATACTTAAACCTATATATTAAGATATATTTTTTTAAAAAAAATAGTGCCGATTAGCCTATCTGAGAATGAGGTGAATTTGGAATAAGTTTTCATAACTTCAGAGTGGAAACCGAAAGAAAAATAAGCACAAACAAGAACAAGAAGGACCTCACCACACAGGATACAAGATGAGACTGTGACAATTCTCGACTCATCGCATCGCGATACCATTCCTAGGTGAAATGAAATATTTCCTAGACATTTAAACAGGGTGCAATTTGCGATTTTATCAGAGGGGGGACTATTTTTTACCTATGTATTAGGTATACTTATAATTGGACATAAATTGCTTAAAATCTTATTGTGATATCGAATGCAACACAAACACAACGCCATTTTATGTTAAACTCTAAAGTCAAATTGTAAGAAAATTACATTAGTCAGATGAATGCACGAGATAAATGAGACTCACTGCAGGTTCTATTGGTAGATTTTGGATTGGATTTACAAGGTCTCTGGGAGTAAGATGGGAATATTTGATTGATTGATTTGGTTTATTTTACTTCGCATTTCTGTCACTTTTGGCTAATTGCGAAGATGAGGATGAGTGATGATGATATGATGAAATTGATGGACACTCAAAAATAAAAGCCCGACCCTGTGGCCGAGTGGTTAGCACATCGCGCTGCGACGCCAAGGGTCCCGGGTTTGAATCCCGGTCGGGCTTGGTTGTTTGTGAATGTCCATTCATCAATTTCAACATTTCATCACTCATCCCCATCTTCGCAAATTAGCCAAGAGGCACAAAACGCGAAGTAAAATAAACTAAATCAATCAATCAAACAAAAATAACACCCATGGGCAGGCCAGGATTCGAACGTGGGAACTCAGGCGTCATAGCGAGCTATGCTAACCCCTCCGCCACGGAGTACGGCGAGGTGGGAATGTGTTTTGGATTTTCTTTGTAGATGCGAAAATCTTTAACAGTGACGCGCACATGCTTCTGCTTAAATTAAAGTTTACATTTTCACATAAACGAGAAATTGACATCTCATCCTAACACACACGCATGTATCTGCATTTAATACCACTACATACGAAAATAAACCTTGGCCGGTTCTTCACATTGTCCACCAAAAATTGAAAAGAAATAATAAACTTTTGAGGGTATGGATTTCCTTGCTACTTCTGAGAGCTGAAGGATTTCGGTTTTGTAAATGAACCGAATGATATTACTTTCAGTACTTGAAGAGCGTCATTAGGTACAGCTAATTATATTACAAATAAATGATTTGTCATATTTTTCACAAATATTTCAAAGTTAGACTTCTTACGAGTTGATTGGGAACCATCTGAACTCATTTTTTTCTTCTTTAATACAACACCCTATAGATGTCTGAGAAAATACCAAATACATGGCTTCTAAAAGGCATTGGATATGGTACACACCTGCCATAAATTGTTTAAAGATATTTTTATGCGTAGCTATGGGACTTTTAAAATTAGAAAGAACGGAACTGAAGTGGAACTCTATATAATGTAGTTTCTATATCCAGTGGGTGGGAGATGATTATTCCTGGTTGGGGTGGCTCAAGATCCCCCTCACTCATGATTTTCCATTCCGTGAAATCCAAATAAGCCTAGAATGAGGTCCAGAGCTTAGCCTTATATGTTTCAGAATTGTTATCTGATTTTAAAATCTGTTTTTTCTTTTAAACTTAAATTCTAACAAAAACAATGAAAAATATTTATGCATATTTTTTATGCATATTTTGCATTAAATAACAGGACATTCGTGTGTGCTGTTCTAAACAAGAATATTTCTCATGGCTTCACATTATACCAGTAGCGGCTCGTGCCTAAAATAACAGGTGAAGAAGTATATTTATAGGCAATGAAAACAAATAGTAAGTGCCAGTGCCCCCCCCCCCCCAATTTAAAACGCCTTTTTTGTCTTCATCCGTCCATCTGGAAAATGGTGTCTGCAACAAATTACACACTAAGTCATTTACTGGGTTCATTGTAGAAACCACAGCTCAACACATGAACACAACACACGATAGGAAACGCGAAACACACACGCGGAACAAGATCTCGCGAGAACGCGAAGATTTTGCCACAAGCACTGGATGCGATGTTTTCTCCGACGAGAGAACTGATTCACGTAGAGGGCGACACCATGTTCAAGGCCAACGCTAGGTGACGTCACCGTTGCCATGACAACCGGCTAAGTCTTCCGCAACCTAGCGGTGTTTGCTCTTGGGTTGGGACGAACTCAATACGTGTGTAGCGCCGAGCGGCGTGTTATTTGAGTATTATCGTGTGCGTTCTGCTGGGAAATAGTTTAATTTAATAAGCAAATGAAAAATGTCAATATTAATTTGAAAATTAGGTGAAAACATCTGCACTTGTTGCACTTGGCCAGCCGCCACTGCATTATACCTATGTATCAAGGACGTTTTTGTGGGGGTCCAGGGGGTCCGGACCCCTTCCCCCAAAAGACTTACCAAGTAGTAAAATTAATTTATCAAAATATAATTGTTTAGCATTTGTTATACTCAATTTTCGTCAATGCCAATACCATGCTTGAACAGCGTAACAATTAAAAGTTAGGGTGCGGCAGAAATATATCCCGGATTTCATTTGTGAATAACAAAGCAATGATAGATGTTATGCAAAATTTATTGCACAGTTGGAAAGAACAAGGTTTACCATTTTATTGCACATTTGCAAAGAACAAAATGTTCCAATTATTTTTTACAAAATTGCCACAAGTCACCATTTTGGGTGACATAGTTGACTTTGTTTTAAAATGATATTGTCCAAATGCCGATCTGCACGGTGTACGCATTTCTGAAGTCTCGCCCTGAAGTTCTGCATTACCCTCCTAGTCATGTCTGGTCGGTATTGCCGCTCTTTCCTCTCTGATACCATCTTTCAGATCATTGGCTGTCCTCGGCCTTCCTTGGTAAACTTTAGCCTGCAGGTACTCCCACAGAAAGAAGTCGCAGGGTGCGAGCTCGGGGGAACGAGTTGGCCATGGAAGGTGACTTAAAAGTGAGATCAGACGCCCTGGAAACATTTCACGTAGCACGTTCATCGATACGCGTGCTGTGGCACCATCCTATTGGAACCACACAGCCAATTTGCCACGTTCGTTCAATTGCTGCTGCAGGAAGTTGCGTAACATCCATGCATTACGGTCAGACGTTACATTAACTGCGTGCCGTCTTCCTCATGGAGTTGTCTCGGTACATATGGGAAACAAAATGGTAATCCTTGTTCTTTCCAACTGTGAAATAAAATTTTGCATGACATCTATCGTTGCTTTGTTATTCACGAATGAAATCCGTGAGTTATTTCTGCTGCACCCTGTATACTCGATGGTTTTATCCGCTGAACTTATTGGAAGGCAAGGAATTTGGCTCATACGGCTTTGAAGGATTCCAAAGATTTATGCACACTACTAATGATAATATCCATAAAATATTAATCAGGAACTTTACTTTTCGTTAATTGGATCTAACTTCTTTTTTGTTATTCAATAAATATTCAATTCTTTTTCTATCTGACATTAAATTCCTTGCCAGGGCAGTTGTTTTTGTGCAAATCTTGGCGATCTTAACTACACGTAAGCTAGATAATGAATACTTGCTGTTATATTTCTATTCTTTTACTATCTTTTACCTATTCATGTAATAATAACAATACAATCTTAATTAATGTACATATTTAATTAATTAATATATTAATTTAATTGAATATAATTATCCTAATTATTATTATTGCGACACTTGATTCGACATATATATATGGGAGGCTGAATTTTGTACCCCCCCCCCCCAAATGAAAAACGTTCCTGCGCCACTGGTTGTTACTAGGGATGGGACAGATTAATTGGTACTCTATTGTAAACCAATTTTTCAGTAAAATTACCAATCCAATATATCTATAAATATCTTATAATTTAGTGCAAAATTCTACCATTTTGTTACAATTTTTATGGATAATCTCAATGCCCTACATTTATGAAAGTAAATGTCTAAATATGCAACTTCTTTTGCAGTGCAGTCACATTGAAACACACATTTATTAAGGTCAATGAGCCATTTAAGTCTTCAAGGACCATTTGGAATATTATATCGGATCGGTAAAATATCAGTTATTGGTATTGGTAAATTGGTCTGTACTTTATCGGTATCGGCCCATCCCAAGTTCTTACTTATTCTGAGATATGAAATATGGTTATTGACTACATGCATATGTTGTTTGTGATAAGATTAACAATCTTGATGATGTTCTGTCAAAGTTCACCATGAGCAGCATCAAATTTGATATGAGAAATTCTTTAGCAAGCAACACAGAATTCTTGTTTTCTACATGTGACAAAGTTGTTCCAGATTCATTTTATAGCAGCATACAACCATGTTCACTGTACACTTGATGTTCATAAATTATCTTTCATATGTACGATGATGTTCTTTCACTTGCATATTGGTGTCAAGATTGATTTGAGCCCACAGGAACAAAATATATAGCACTAATAAGGTAACACTGGAAATAAAATAATCTTACATACCCATTAAAGCAATAAACAAACGAAGTATTTCATTTGTGCCTTCGAATATCATCATGATTCTACTATCTCTTAGACAGCGTTCAATAGGACAATCTCTCATGTACCCCATCCCACCAAATATCTGCAGTATTTCACTTGTAGCATTCCAACATGCTTCTGAACTAAAAACCTGCAAAATGAATAACAAAATACACATCAAGAACATGACCTCTCATATAAAGTTCTTATTGAATGAACTTAAAAACGAACTTATTGATGTGTACCAATGCCGATTCTCTTATAGATTCCCACTGGTAGTGAGTGATACTTGAAAATTGCAACAAGCAGTTCAGAGTATTTACAAATTGTTTCACATAAGCCTGTGTAATCCTAGACATGATATTTTATCTAAAATGGTGTACTAATATTGATGTCCTCTTTTTTTTTTTTTTCTGGTAGAACATTTTGACATCCTATACCATATTTAAATTAACTGAAGAAGATATCTCTGTGTGTGGTGTCAAAAGGTTCCAATAGAAGAAAACATATTTTTAATATTTTGGTTCCGTTTCAGATACGCAATGTTACAGCCCCATTTTCTAGACCTTTAGATTTTACATGAATCACAATGGGAGTGAAATAAGAGTACATGGATTGAATTAATAATAATAAAATTTCCAAACACAAGAGTAAAATTTCAAACATCTTCAATCAAGTTCAACACAACAAGCAAGTTTTGTTTATCTGACAGCTTTTGCAAGGTAGAAGAGAGGGTAGGAAGAAGCCTAGCAGATACACTTAGTGTTGTTCAGTCGACTTAAAATGCACCTAGAAGAAAGTTCTAACTATGGCCTTGTAATGACAGCACTTTGTTTGCTGCCATCCTTCCACCTTTCTATTTTATCCTTTTAGCTGTTTACCTTTTGGCCAATGAAGTGAGCTTTTTAATGCTTGAACCCTCCGTTACTACGAGATGCCAGAGTGTCTATCAGTAACGATAACTTCTGAAACAAGGTAGCTCTGGTATTCCCCATCCCTGTACCTTTCTGGTATGAGCAAATGATTATTCAGAATGAGTTACGACATTTTTTGCGGTGAGAAGTTATTAGTGATATTGTCTGCACAGAGTCTCTCAGATGCCACGCGAGTACTTGTGTTACAAAATCGTACAAACAACATATGTTATAAAACATGAGTTCTAGAAACAACAAGGCTAACAATGTGTTTTATCCAACTAAAAATATAAGTTTTTGTTGTGTACTGCTCAGGTTTTGTATTTTAGAACACTCAATGCATATTTGTTGCATTTGTGCCCAAAACAAATAATGTGTTTTATTCAACTAAAAATGTAAGTTTTTGTTGTGTATTGCTAGTTTTTTTATTAAATATGTAGGTTTTCTATTTTTTTAATAAATATATGAGTATGAAATACAATTGGGTTCATGCTTCGATTCATCTGAACCACAATAATCCTCAAAAAGAAATATGCTTCAACGCAGGTCATCATGCAAGTCTGTCAGACGCCATGCGAACATCAGAGTTAGGAATATTGGTACGAGCAAGGGAGGGTTAAATGTCATGGAAAACACAAAGAAGACCTAGAAAACAGGGCTAAAATGTTGAGTATCAGAAATAAAGCTACAAGTATGTACTTTTAAAATATTTTTCTTATTGTGAAACTGTGATTGTGTGGAAAGTGTTAAATAAGACATCACAATAAGTATACACCATTACAGGCGAAATATGCAAACTGCACTTAGATAAATGTTTGTCATGTTTTATTAGACATATTATTTCTTACCGGAAAAATTGACATGATATAAAGCAGTCACACATACATATTGGATTGGATTGAGTTGGTGTTTCAAGTCCACTTTATGCACAGTAAGGCTAATCAGGACTGGACCTACAGTTTAAAGTGGGATCTGAACCACTACGTGCCTCCACCGGGTATCGAACTCACACATACATATATTTGCCTTGCAAGTTTTTAAAATTTAAAAATCAACAGAACAAATTTTACCTTAACTACTGCTGCTTCCACTGAACAATCAGGACTTTCAACACTATCTAATATCCCAGCCGTGAGATATGCCATACTTTCCATTGCATATGTTGAACAAGCCATTTTCGCAAACTTTTCTTGGATGAGTTCAAAATCCTTCAACTGTTTACCAAATTGTTTTCGGTTGACGGCATGTTCTACTGCCATTTGCATCAAATACTTCAATACACCTGTGAACAATAATCAATAAATATAGAGGCTATTCTGTTACAGTAAGCAGAACTATATTTTTTACCTTCATTGAACATTTCATTATCAAAAGGAAGTAGAGATATACATTGATTTTACATTTTTATGGTCCTGTGGATTTTAAAGAGGGAAAAGAAAGACCAAGAGTTTGGAGGAGAAGATGGTTTGAGTTGCTCTTTGTTATTTAGCATTGCTTTTCTGCCACTTTTGGCTAAAGATGAAGAGGAAGTGATGATATCATGGAATTGATGAAGGGGACACTAACAAAGAACAGGCTGGGACTCGAACTTGAGATGCTGGCATCGTAGCATGCTGTACTAACTACTCTACCATGCAGGTGAGCTAGAGAAGAGGATGGCAGAGATGTAGCTCAATTGCATGCAACTCATAATTAAGAAAGAAAATTGATACAAAATAAGAAAATAACAACATTATCAATTGCAAGAGGGAATTTGATGCATTATCAGTTTTCCTGATATAATGTGCTGGAAAGTTACTGTACTAAGAATATTAAGGGGAAGGGGTAGCCTTCTCAACCTTCCTTCCACATTGTACACCCTGGACAGCATTTTGCAGACTAAAGATGCTTTGTCATCTGGACTCATAGTCAGTATAATCCTGTGCAATTTGTGCTGTCCATGTTTGTGATTGTCCTTTCATCCATTTCGCCTCATCTTCACAATTAGCCAAATTGGCAGAAAAGCAAAGTAAAATAAAATAAATAAATCAATCAGCTTAAGTAAGTAAACATTTCATGAACACATACATTTCATAAGAAACACAAAAATTCAGATTTATGTCTTTGTAGGCTTGCTAAAGAGAGGTACTCATTTCTATGGACTGTATTGTTGTCTAGATCAGAAACCAACAATGTGTAAGAGAGGTAGGGAAATACTACAAGCATTTGAGATGTGGGTTTGGCAGAGTGGAAAGACCTGAGTAGCCCATGAAAAGCTAAAAATTTGAAAGGAACAAGTACCTGAAACATTTTAGAAAATAAACCAACAGAGCCTGTTTTGCAAGAGGTGAAAGGAAACTGGGAATGGCAGGAAAGCTATGTGGAAGGAAGTGAGCACTACTCACTTGATGGGAATAAAGGGATACAAAATATTGAAGATGAAGATATAAATTAATGAAAACTTAACACTAGAGTACCACATGATTACAACAAAATAACAAAGTGGAATAACAGGTCTTGTAATGCATTTAATGTAAAATCCAGTAACATAAAACTGATCTTTAAAATATATATGTATTTTCATTGCATTTATAACTACCACACAATGGAACACCATTACCTAGAAGTACAAAAATTTGAAGAACATAAATCATTCAGAACATGTAGCAGCATATATACAGTGGAAACTCAGATTTACGTTTTTCAGGGAACCAAGTTGAAAGAACTTAAAATGCAGGAAATGTAAAATCCTGGAAAATTTTATAGCATTTGCCTCTATTGGGGCCATGAAGATTGAATATATAATGCAGGAATATGTAAAACCAGGGAACATAAAATCAGGGTTCCACTGTAAATGTATGTATCTGTATATCTGTATGTGTGTGTGTCCATCCATCTGTCCCTTCTTAACTGCATAAAGTACAAAAAATGTAAACACTACTTCCTACAAATAAAAGGTAAACAACTTACCTGCTCCTGAACTTCCCATGCTAAATCTGCCACTATTAAGTATATTCATAGCAACTTTAAATCCACCACCAACTTCTCCAAGAACGTTTTCAACTGGAACTGGAGTGTTTTCAAAATAGACCTTAAGAAAAAAGGGAGAATTTGTTACAAAAAAGTTTTACTTTAAGAATTTGTTATTAGGTGGCAATGCAAGAGATGTTACATTTTCAATAATGTTAATACTTCCCTTACAAAATGGAATTGTATACTAATCAATGATTTCTCTAACCTATGGCAGATCTATATATAGGATCTCTTAAAAGTGGTCTTTTTTTGCAGAGCATCTATACATAAGACAGTATTTCTAAATTAACAGTTGTTGCATTGTGGTAAGTCATTTTTATAGACACCACTTTTTGTGCTTTCAATTGTCTACATGGGCAAACAATTCATTGTTGATGGATTGTCGGTTCCTGAGAAATATATATTTTTTGCAATGAGTATTTTCCTACAATTTACAATTTGCGGCAGAGTCTACATTTAGATTGCTTTCCTAGCTTCATTATGCAGATGATCTATATAAGTGTAGTTAAGTGCTCCCCTGTGCTTTGCACCACGCCATGAAGGCATATAAGGGGTGTGGCATTAGGGCCCCACACTTTCTTGATCTTGGCCGGGCTGGGGGTGATGTGATCAGCACCATGCCCCAGATGATCTATATACAGATGATTTATTTTCGGAAGTACTGCCCTTCAACATCACTGCAGAGAAGGGGTTCATGGAATTTTGTACTGAAAAATGATTTCTTTAAAACAAACTGTTATACACTGGTCAAAAAAATTAGGGGAGCAAGCAAGAAATCCCAAAACCAAAGTTGGTAAGTCAAAAGTAGCAATGTATTTTGATTAGGTGAGTATGTCCTCAACCAGTACAATACATGTCTATTGAGTCATTAGCACAACAGAGTTCTAGGGGTGATTTCTGCAAGGTACTGCACAAAATCAGGAGAACAGCACGGTGATAAGACAACAGAAATGGACAGATACGCAACAGATCCATACCTCTAATAAGGCGTGTGGTCGCCATGAACTACTATGACAGCTGCACATCTGTTTTGCATGGAACCAATAAGGTTATCAACAACAGCCTGCGGGATATTCACCCATTCCTCCAGAAGGGCCATTTCCAACTGTTGCAGAGTTGTAGGCGGCGCTGGCCGAGCAGCAATGCGTCTTCTGAGTGTGTCCCACACATGTTCAATGGGATTCAAGTCTGGGGAGGATGCTGGCCATACCATTCGTTCGATACCCTCATCCCGTAGCATGGCGTCAACCAGACGTGCTCCATCACTGATATCTGCAGCCATTGGGACAACATAAGGCCTGAGGATCTCATCCCGGTATCGTAAGGCTGTCAAAGTACCGTTCCGGATAATGTGCAGGGGGGTACGTCGACCAACACTGATCCCTGCCCATACCATTAAGCCACCGCCACCATACTGAGACACTTCACGCACATGTGCGGGATAATTGCAAGTCCCACGTTCCCTCCAGATGAGAATGTGTCGATTATCTGACTGGAGACTGAAACGCGACTCATCCGACAAGAGAACTGAACTCCACTCTCCATGTCCCCACTCACGATGTTCCACAGCCCACTGTCTGCGGGCCCTACGGTGTTGGGCATTCAGAGGGACACACACCATTGGTCTTCCTGTATAAAGACCCCTTTCCCGCAGGCGATTTCATACAGTTTGGCCTGAGACTCTTCGTCCTGTTGCCAAAACAAGGCCGCGTTGCAAGTCAGTTGCAGTTTGCTGCCTATTCCTGCAAGCCGACAATGCTAAGTACCGGTCTTCCCTAACTCTTGTTGACCGTGAGCGACCTTGCCCAGGCCTCCTTCGTACTGTACCTGTCTGTTGAAATCGTGTCCACAACCTGGAAATGACAGTGCGTGACACACCAAGGGCTGCAGCCACCTCACGTTGTGTTTGCCCTGCTTCCATCCTCCCAATGGCTCTCCATGCACTAGATTCCCCTAAATCGTGTTGTTCTGTCATCGTTCCTATTCAACACTACTCAACTGAATCCCACCTGCACTTACGGTCTGCCAGCACCACACAAACTGTGTTCCCAAGTGACCTCGTGATTGCTCCTCATATCACAAATTCTGCCACGTGCCTTATGGTGTCACTAGAGAGCTCTTCATGCTGATGATTCATCACAGATGAATTGTACTGGTTGAGGACACACTCACTTCATCAACATACATTGCTACTTTTGACTTTCCAACTTTGGTTTTGGGATTTCTTGCTTGCTCCCCTAATTGTTTTGACCAGTGTATATCGAGAGCACTGCATAAATTAACATCAGAGCAGTTTCAGTACTAGCCTTTGAAAGGTGAACAATGAATGGCTTGAAAAGAACTGATAAACTTTGGAATCTTTGTGAAAGAATAGGTTTGCTTTCAGAATTGAAGAGGGTGCTCACTATCAGAAGAAAAATATACCATAATTATAAAATTTAATCATCCAAGGGGAATATATGATACACAGATTATTTAATGGTGAGCCTTACCAAAATATGAAAAAGGAACTTTGAGTTTAAGTTCACCTTATGCACAGATAGGCTAATCAGGACTGGAATAACAGTTGAAAAGTGGGATCCAAACCACCATATGCTTCAAACCAGGTGTTGATGCAGGAACCCCTTCATTACATCCCATTGGGGATGCCCCGAAACTTTATTTGACATTTGCTACTAAACAATATGAACTTACCTCAGACGTATTTGATCCTCTTATTCCAAGTTTATCTTCTGACTTGCCACTTGTGACACCTCCAAAATCTCTCTCCACAATGAAGGCTGTCACTTTATCTACCTTGTTTCCCAAATTATCTTCCACCTATGCAAAAAAGCAGAATATCAAACATTTTCCTAACAGTTTATTCTTTTACAGTAAAAAAAAGGTATAAAAAACTTACGTGAGCGAGTATAATTGATTCTTTCATTCTGTATGGTAATATGGGCACACTGTTCTTTTAGAATTATCTCTTAGCCTCATGGCATTTTTATCTTCATGTAATTTTAAATTCCATATCCAAACACCCCCTTTTACCTAATCCTGGATTTTTTACATATATGACGAAGTATTTTATGTACTGAAAAGAGACCTGAAGAAGCGGAGTGTAGCTTCGCGAAACGTCGTCTGCAACCATTATGCTCACTCACGTAAGTTTTTTATACCTTTTTTTTTTACTGTAAAATAATATATTTAGTGAGTAAACGCACAGATTTCCAAAATGTACATTTTCCTAACAGAAAAAGAATTACAAATATTTAAACAAACAAATTGTAATTGTTACAATATTTATCTGTATAAGCAGGAATCTAAGTGTATTGGCACCAGTATTGTTTCTACGATGTTTCAACTACACACAAAAAAATTAGTTCCTTTAGTTAAAGGCCACTTTATGCTCAGTTTAAAGTGGCATCCTAACCACTGCGCAATATGCCTCCACCGGGAATTGAACAAGAGACTCCATGATTACAAGATGACAATGTTACCACTATGGTATCAAGGAGGCCCTTAAAAAAACAATACATACAATGATCAATCTGCGTATGATTCAAGTAATCAGTTCTTCAGCAGTAGGCAAATTACAGAGTCAGTCTTCCAGAAAACACCACTAATATCCTGCATGGATGTTGCTCTTAAAGCAAATTTAAAGTGACAAATTTTATAATAGTAAATGAAAGGAAGGAAGGCCACCAAATTCAAATACTCACTTCTGTTTTTGCAAAAACAGTGAAGAAATTTGCCCATCCGCCATTAGATATCCATATTTTGCTGCCATTAAGTATCCAGGTTTTTCCATCTTCAGAAAGTTTTGCACGTGCCTGTATAGATGCTGCATCAGATCCACTACTTGGCTCTGTTAAGCAGAATGCAGCAATCCACTCTCCTGATGCTAATCGTGGAAGATATTTCTCCTTTTGCTGCTCATTGCCTGCTATAAACAAGCCCTCAAAAAAGAAAATGAATAATAAATACATTACTTCAAACAGCAAGAAGTAAAATAGCTACAAAACATAACAAACAAAAAAATAAATAAATCTAAATTTACACTGTAACTAATGAGATAAATTGTGCATTCATTTAATATTTGGTGCACACAGCAGATGCTCAATTCTAAAAATCTGGATATGTCACATCTAAGTTCATCTTTTTCACAAAATCTTTATGATTGAATATCGTATGTTCTGATATTACACATTTAATTAAACGAATAAGCTAATTCACTCAAACAACTGTACCTAGGTATAACTGTACTCACAATTGGAAAATATTTAAACACAACCATGGACAGATACAAAGTGTTTATACATATATTAAGGCTTGCATATCATTATCTATTTCTAACATTTCTTTCATATTTCATATGCAAGTGGAATGTTACCTGTATCTGTGACACAGCCAGACATGGGTTCAAAAGATGTAAAAATTTTAACAATATCTATGAAATTTCATTGTTGTGATCATTTTTTACTTTTGTCTCATTCTTATTACATTAAAAAGTGAATAATTTAAAATATATAACCTTGAATTTCCATTTTTCTTAGGTTTATTTTTATTAATTTTGTGATAAAATTGTGTGTATACATGAAAACAATTTAAACACACATTACATATAAAAGTTAGCAAGCACAAAGTATACACATAATTTACTTAATATGTAACACAAAACATGATGTGTCTAGCTGACTTACTTTAAATCCTATTGCTTGATGTGCTGCTAAAGTAACAGCTATCGAACCATCACGAGAAGTAACTTCTCCAATTCTAGCATACTCAGTTGCACTAAGGTCAAGCCCTCCATATTTTGTTGGTACTTGCTGGCCAAAGAGACCCATCTCTTTGAGTGATTTTAAAGTCTCCTCTGGTATTTTCCCTGTCTCATCTATAGTTTTTGAATCCACTGCAAGTCAAAGATATGAATATGTGAGAATGTTGGAATTAACAGTAAGAATGCAAATTCAAGCAGAAATGCACATATATTAAAAAAAAAAACAAGTTCATAAATTGTTCTTCTGTATCCAAGGTCAATTTTTGTTATTCACATTGCTATTAGTTATTTCATGTCCTGTGTTGAGGTTATAATCTTGGCAAAATATGACAAATAAACTTATTAATAATAATGTTTAAATGATAGGTTTTGCCTCAGAAAAATATATTTATTTTTCAAAACTAGAGTACACGAATGTAACTTAAAAATTCATAAAAGTATTGACAAAGTAAGAGAATAGTACTATATATATATATATATATATATATATATATATATATATATATATTACAGTCTGTAAGTATTAATAGAAATACTGAATTGGTAAAATGTTCAGAATTTAACCTCAAACCAAATCTGGCCTATTCATATTGTGTGTGTGTGGCGGTGGTGGTGGTGGGGGGGGGGTGATACAAGGAAATGAAAGAACCAAGTGAACAGAGAATATCAAAATTTGAGGAAACCAGTAACACTAGCCAGACGAAACAAAACAGTTGAAAATTTCATGGACTAGCCTCATTTTCATCAGAGAACAAAAGATTACATCAGATGACTGTACCCAAAGGCATGGTATTACTACAAACAAGCATCAGACAATATGGTTCTTGCACCAGTGACAAGACTGACTAGGTGCATGAGTGAGGGTTGGTGGATAGATGTCAGCTGAGTATTGGAATAAGTGAAGAGGAAGCCATTAGGTCATTGAGTGGCTAGGTTGAGTTCATGGGCTATGTGTACATGATTGGTTTGGTCTTCACAAGTTGGAACAGAGCCCAAATTTACTGCAAATTGCAGCTAGTAATGGATTGGAGGGCAGAATTTTTCCCAAGTCAGACCCTCACCCTGTTCTGGTGGTTGTGTGAAGTCTTTCTCAATGTACAAAAATTTCCTGACAGTAAACCGAAAGATTTGAACCCATCAACATATAAAAGTGCAATGAAATTCAGTACAAATTACTTGAAATGTATGGAGAAACCAGTACCAGGGCTGTGCTGATATCCATACTGATACAAATTTTCTCTACAATTCTCACTGATACCAATGTTTGAAAATACTGATTAATATTAGTGGGTCCAATATTTCACTCCAATCACAAGCTACAAAAATACCTGTTATGTAATTACAAAATAAAAAAATTTTCAAATAATATTAGCAAATAAATTTTGTGGACCAAAATGTCGGAAAAGTATTGGCTGGTATTGGTAAATAAAATCTAACTGAAATTTCCGATACTGATGGCATCGGTATCAGCTCAGTCTTAACCAGTACCATGGATGAGCAAAGGCATGAGTAAACACTGGTGAGTGTAAATGTGGCTGATGTATAACTAAATTTGTCACAGAACTATCATTTAATGTTTAAAATGAAAAATTATGTAAAAAAGGTGCACCTCGATAGTAAAAAGTTCACACTTAATATGACTAATAGTCAGTGGCGGATTACCAAATAAGCCCACTAGGCACGTGCCTAGGGGCGGCAACTCTTGGGGGCGGCAAATCTTTTTTCCAGAATATCAAGAATAATAAAAAGTGTCTTACGTACACAGTGACAATTTAGACCTATGAAACCAATGTTTCAAATCAACGGTTTGCAACACTTTGGCTTCATATGAAAGAAACCTTGATGAAATCAAGAAATGTTTTGTCTGCTCTGCCTCCTTCAGGCGCCAATCAATTTGTTTTTAACCCTTGCTGTGGCTTTTATCGCTTATAATAACAATGCAAGCCACCCAGCCTTTGTTGGTTTGTTTTTGTAAATAAGTACATACCCCTCGATCTTCCACTAAGCGTTTGTTAATGGCCAGGCAGGAAAGAAGACTGATTGTTTGAAACTCGCATCTGTAACAATGCCAGTCTTAAAAAAAAATAAACACATAAACACTGCTGATAAGTGAGTGAGTGAGTGCAACTAGTTTTTGTCTTACTGTATTCTCTGGCTGGTGCATTCAGTTTAATTTGTCGCTAGTGCGTTTGCGATTTGGTGTTTTTTTTTTTTGTTTTTTTTTATGCAGCAGGCAGCATGAAGTGAACAAAGTTAAGTGGGGCGGCTTATCGTAAACTTGCAAACGAAAAGTGTGCAAGAGAAGCAACCTTACAGAAAAAGCTTGGTACAGTGGACACGTTTTTTAGGAGAAAGGAACAAGTGATTTCCGAAAGCAGTTAAAAAATTGAAGTGGAAGCGGCTACATCGAGTGAACTCTGCAAAATGCAAAATGTCGAAAATATTGTGGGTTTAGTGGAGGAAGAAAGTGCACCTGAGGCAGTGTCCCCTCAGTTCGTAGGAGTTCCTGATTGTGACAGTGAGAGTTCAAATTTCGTTAGTGACGATCCTGCCGAGTGATGTCTGAATGAGTCTACAATTGACATTCTTCTAAGACGTGGAATTAATCAGAATGCTGAAAACGATTTTTCTAAGATTTTAAAGTAATAGTGTTTTTTGTGTACTGCTGTAGCAAACTGTTCAGCTGAACGTTCGTTTTCTGCCCTAAAAAGACTGAAGACTTATCTCCGTTCAACCATGTGTAATAAAAGACTGAACGCGTTATCTATTCTCTACATCGAAGCAGACATCTTGACTGATGGACACATTAACTTTGAAGAACTTATACAGGAGTTTGCAGCAACCAAAGTGAGGCGGAAGCGGCTTCATTTATGACTGGTGAATTTAATTTCTCAATACATTACATAATTTTAGGTATAGCACATACAGAAAATGAATAGTTTGTTATTGATTTTTATCCTTTGTTTTTTATTTCAGTATGTTCACTAATTTTTATATTAGCCTGTAAAATTACTGCAAATAAGTTACTACTTTTCTTTTGAGAAGGGCGCATATTAAGTTTGTGCCTAGGGGCGGCGAGGAAGCTTAATCCGCCACTGCTAATAGTACTGTGAGATTATCTAGAAGCTCTACACCAAAACAGATCACCTTAGAGAGCTGAAAAAATTCAATGAAAAAAAACATATAAAAAATTATTGTATCAAATTTAGTGAGGTAGGATGTGTTAAGACAGTACACAACAGTATCATCAATATGCATTTCTTTGTATAGCTTATTTCTAGTTAAGTCATTATTTACATAGAAAAGCATGATATTCTGCAAAACAAGCTAACTATAAGATACAGAGACTAACATGAAGCTTCCAAAGCATAAAAAAAGGTTGTTAGTGATAGCTGAAGTAAAGCTCTTGAATATGTAATTAATATTTTTAATCATCCACTTTTAAGTGGCGTTGGGGGTCATAACCCTCCCCCATCCCTACTTTGGCCCAGTATTCCTAAAAAAAAAGAACATCAAAGGCACAAAAATGTGACCAAAGGAGGGGCACACCACTAAAAAAAATTTTGAATTGTCGCAACAGTAAGGTCAGCTGTGTGTGGGCGGGAGTTGTCATGAATAAGCAGAATTCCAGACCGTAACATTGCTCTTCGCCGGTTTTGGATGGCAAGCCGCAGATTCGACAGTGTTTGGTTGGTTGGTGTTTTAAGTCCACTTTATGCACAGTAAGGCTAATCGGGACTGGACCTACAGTTTAAAGTGGGATCCGAACCACTTGTGCCTCCACTGGGTATCGAACTCGACAGTGTTTGGCAATACACATCTGCTGTGATGGTTCATCCCAGTTCCAGGAATTCCACGAGGATTACACCTTTTTGGTCCCAAAACACGGTTGCTATGATTTTGCGATGTGATGGTCTTTGCTTGAATTTCTTCAGTTTTGGTGAACCGGAGTGACACCATTGCATGGATTTGTGCTTCGACTCACCAGTGATGTACGATATCCAGGTTTCGTCTCCAGTCACTATGTGATAAAACAAGTCATCCCCATCCTTCTCCCAACGGGCCAAAAAATCACATGCTGATTGCATTCCTTCAACTTTGTGAGTGTTCGTCAATATTTTTGGCACCCACCTCACACACAGTTTGCGGTAACCCAGATTGTCCATTACAATTCGGTGCAATGTTTTATCAGACACTTCAGGAAAGTCCTTGCATAGATCAGTAATGGTGAAATGGCGATTGGATCGCACTTTCTCAACACATTGCACAAGGTCGTCCGTCTGAACACTAGGCCTGCGCTCCACTTGTCATCATGAACAGTTGAACGTCCTTCCCGAAAAGCACGGCACCATTGTCTTACCTTTCCTTCACTCATTACTGTTGGTCCGTAAATGGCACACAATTCCTGATGAATGTCAGCTGCACTCAGTCCTTTTGCATTGAGAAATCTAATCACCGACCTAACCTCGCATTTGGCAGGATTTTCTATTACAGCAGCCATTTCAACTTCCTGCTACTCACACGTACAGACCTCCACACTAAGAAATATACCTCTGTTGCAGACACAGAATACTAAAGCATGCTTCCGTGCATGCACAGCTTTGTCAGTGTTGTCAGTCCCAAGTAAAAAATTATCGGCCCTTTTTTTTACTTGTGCCTCGTACTTATGTAGAGATATAGTGAAACCACAGGCAAAAGAGCCTGCGCAGACCCGTGACTTCTGTGCATCCTACTCCCACATGAAGGGGAGGGGCAAAGTGGAGTATGCTTCCATATGGCCAGAGTTGAATGGATGAAGGGAAAGGTGCACGAAGGATTTTGGCCGAAGATTCTTTTCCTTGTGGTCGCTCTACATGAAAATGTGATGTAATGGAAAGAAATGCCAACATATTCCCACCCTAAGCAGCTGTCTTGATCATTTGAAGGGTAAGCTTTCCACCATCACTGAATAGTGGACAGACATTGATGACCATCGGCATCTAGTGCACATATATCGCTGAGACCAAGGGTGATAGAAGCAGGGATAGACAGAGAACCCAGAAACATTTATTATGTGCAGGGTGAATCTTTAACAGGCTAATATTGCTGACACTGATAATACAGGGTTCAAATTTAGAATGTCACTGCATGACAACCTATGGGCTGAGCGATGAATATTGTTTGCAATATTCAGTGGGGAAGAATGGTCCTAAGATGGCCAGCAATGTTTAAATACAATAGATATTGTACATTGAATACCTTTGCATTCCTGAAAGGAGGTGGGGATGTATAAATTATAAAAGTATATAGTCTAATTGGCAAAATTCTCATTAGGTGGAAAAACGATTTATGATTCATTAAGGGAGATTTCACATCAAAGCAACATGAGAATTTCACACTGAAACGATACTTGTTTCTCTGCTCAGTTAGCATGATAGCTTTCCTTTCCAGTCTGGATAAATCAAAGACAAACACTAGAGCAGTGGTTCTCAACTTTTGAGACTTTGGCCCAGTAAATTATTTCTTTAAAAGTCAATGCCCGAATCCCAAGAATTTTCCTCGTACATACCTTTCAGTATTACAAATTTTATACAATGAATTAACATTTGTCCTTGAAATTAAATACTGATAAATAAATTCTGGCAAAATCATCAAGAGTAATACATTGATTGCTTCTAGGCTTGTTGACAAATATAAAAATATGGATGGTGTAGCAGTAACGTTGATGCATTGTAATCAATTGATTATGGGTTCAATATCTGGTGGAGGCACATAGTAGTGGTGATCCCCCTTTAAACTGTAGGTCCAGTCTTGATTAGTCTATTTGTGCATAAAGTGGACTTTAAAAAACAAACACAATGTTGACATGATGTTCAAGGCAAATTTTAACCGATAACTGAACACAAACTTGATGAAGCCAAAAGAACGTCGTGTTTAAATTTTGAAACATTGTACATATTGGTACTTTATTTTATCAACAAATTAGAGATTCAAAAATGAAATAAGGCCTCCGGTTGGGCTCTCTCTCTCTCTTCTAGAGATAAAATATAGCTCATAGGGGTGAAGCATATGTGAACAACAAACTAAGGTGACACGATGAATGAATGAACGGTATTGAGAAATCGACCCAGTACAAGCAGCATGTGCAGCGCAGCTTGTCGTGTCATTTCATTTCAAAAGGTTCAATTTATTACTGAGAGTTTGCTTCCAAAAGACATGTGTCGCTTGTCGCTTCAGTGTGAATTCTTCCTAAAAGACAATAATATTAAAAACAAAAGCATATCCCCCCCAACAGCCATATCCCCCTTTCAAAATTCCCAGTGGCATTACTGACATATAAAAATGCTTGCTATAACTTACAGTTTCTTCTCGTGGCTAAAATATTAACTGGTCCTTTTGGTAGATACATAAACATTACCTTACACTTCAAAACAACCAAACTACAGTAGCAGAAATCAGATATTATTCTGATGATCTATCACAATAGAAAAATAATACCACTTAGCAGATTAAATTATGTGAATTAACTAATTTGTGTTAATTAATTAATTGGTAGGGATGGGAAAGAGTATATAGATCTTGCTGAAGATAGGGAAAGATGGAAGGCCTGTGTTGCTGCAGCCATAAACCTTCGGGTTTAAGAAGGCTAGAGAGTTACATATGTCCACATATTATTAGAATAATTAAATCAAGAAGACTTAGGTGGGCACGAATGGGAGAGGAAAGAGGAGTTCACAGGATTCTTGTTGGGAACCCTGATGGTAACAGACCTGTAGGAAGGCCAAGACAAAGATGGAGGGATAACGTTGAGATGGACCTAAAGGAAATCGGTAGGGATGGAAAAGAGTATATAGATCTTGCTCAAGATAGGGACAGATGGAAGGCCTGTGTTGCTGCAGCCATGAACCTTCGGGTTTAAGAAGGCTAGAGAGTTAGCTAGTTAGTTTTTTAGTTAGTTAGTAGTTCGAGCTTAGTAAGACATAGGGTTTAACTTGTGTGTTAATATTTGCAGACGTCAGAAGACAGTTTCATTGCTTTCTTCATCTCTAAATTACATGTACAGGGTGTAGCAATGAAGAAGGCAATTTTGCAACATTGGATATAGCTAGTTGTTGCACCAGAGGTAATACATGACTACCACCATGTTGCAGCCTCTGCTTCACCATTCAGCTATAATAGTCATGGAATGGGGCACATTTGCTGTAAAAGCATATTACAAAAACAACAATAGTTACATGTCTGCACAGTGTGCATTTTGGGAACATTTTAATATTCCACACCTTCTGCTCATGCCATCAAATATGGATCAAGAAATTCAAGAAAACTGGTTCTACATTGAAGAAAAATGAAAATTTCCTGTGCCCATGCTGCACACTGTCAGGGTATGTGGAACAAAATGGAGGCTATCATAGGAATGTTATTTTTCAAATAAATCAAAATGTATGGATTTCATTTGTATTTCTTCTTCAATGAAGAAAGTAGCTTATTAATTATGTATGTTTTGGTACGTATTATGAATTATTTTGTCTTAAGCATGGAGTATTTAAAATAGCCAAATCATTGCCGCACTCTGTAAAAGGCTAAGTTTGGGTAGTGTTGGGGCTTGAATTTTAATGCAGATCAACCTTTGCTATGTAATGCACCAGGTGCACTGGTTTTCCTGTAGTGGCAAAGTGCTTCCTACCAGGGTGGGAAATTCCGGGGGAATCCCCCCCACCAAACTTTTAAGGCGGGGAGAGCTTTTGTTCTAACAACAAAAATAAACAATTAATTTGGTATCCGAATATATTTTACTGGAATACTATCGAAAACATACAGAAAGAACAGACAACAAAGGACATCTCTGACACAGAACCCAGCAATTCCCTTGTCCATTTCTCATCATCTTTCATCAGCAAAGTATATAATATATTAAATTATTAAAACCTGTAATAGCATTTGGATGTGAATTTTATGTAGGAAACTATTATTTTCTTAATATGTCTTAATTTTTGCCCCTCTCCCCTTTATCACACACATCATTTGCAATTGAATTCTGAATGAAGGGCAGTATATAATGTAATATATAGTATATTTATAATATAATTTAATTGATATTTGATTATAAGTGACACATATTTATATATATAAAGAATGAGAAAGGAAACACTCACCAGACAGTGAAAAAATTAGAATTTTCAGACTATCGCTGCATCTTCGGTGTAAGAAAAAAAAACGGAACCGGAAGTTGGAGGTTTGGCAGAGTTGCCAGGGCCCTTTTGGCCCTCCTTCCCTTTAACCATTATATACAGGGGATGGACAAAAATATGGAAACACCTGCATAAATGCACATTACCTTTATTAATATCGAGTAGGACCACCTTTGGCACGCATAACGGCATGCAGTCGACGTGGGGTGGACAAATACAGGTCGTGTATGGTTGTCAAAGGGATGTTGTAGCATTCTTCCTCCAAAGCAGCTGCAAGTTGTTGTAGAGATGATGGTGGTGGGTAGTGAGCTCGCACCTTGGTCTCCAAAACCAACCACAGGGGCTCAATAATATTGAAGTCTGGCGATTGTGGAGGTCATGGCAGATGTGACACTTCATCTTCGTGCTCATCAAACCAGTCCTGGACGATGTGAGCTGCATGAACAGGGGCTCTCATCTTGAAACACGGCATCACCATCTGGGAACAAAGTTTGCACCATGGGATGCAGCTGGTCACTCAAAATGGTTACGTAGTTCACGGGCAGTGACATGTCCATGCAAGGTCATGATAGGTCCGGCAGAATACCAGGAGATGGCTGCCCAAATCATCACCGAACCATCACCATGCTTCACTCTCGGTAACAGACAGTCTGTATCGTACACTTGTGCTAGTGTTCTCCACACGTACATTCGGCCCAGCAGTTGGAAACAATGTAAAGGATGAATCATCCGACCAGATTACAGTCTTCAACTGCTCCATTGTCCAGTTTTTATGGGCATTGCACCACTGTATTCATCTAGCAGCATGGTCAACAGTCACGAGTGGTTTGGGAATTGCAGATCTGCCATGAATACCCTGCTTGTGGAGTTCTCTTCTGACTGTGTTGATGCTAACAGGGTTTGTAAGCTGTATTCAGCTCAGCAGTGACTTTTGGAGCCGTGGTGATCTTCTGCTTGGTCACAATCCTACCCAATGTGAGTCTGTCTCTGTCGTGCAACACACACTTGCGTCCACGCTGGTGCTTCACTGATGCGGTTTTTCCGGAAGTCTCGTAGGCAGTCATGATCTTCGAGACTGTGCCTCTTGATACACCAAACATTTCCGCTACTTTCGTCATGGAAGCTCCCACCATACGCGCACCCACAATTTGCCCTCTTTGAAACTCTGTCAGCTCAGACATGATTCACGATAACCTGCACGGACCGATCGCTGAACTGTAACTGGCCCATCTGTCAGGTTGACCAGGGTGTATACCTCGCAGGAAGTGCCAGTGACTACAGTGCCACCTACCATTCAGATGCAAATCGTGTTTGAAATGGCTACCTGTTTTATACCAGGTGTTTCCATATTTTTGTCCATCCCCTGCATATATATTGTGTGTGTGTGTGTGTGTCTGCTCCTTCCCCTCACCAATCTGCAGTGATTTTGCACCCTGCAGTTCCAACTGAGCTACTGAGGGAGCGTGGGGATGTAAATTTTCATAAAGGCAACATTGGTGACCCTTCCCATTTCACAATCACAGAAAGGTTTTCCAATGTAGAAGGAACAGTTCAGCTGCTATCAGTTGTGTACAATGACGAAATTCACATGGTGGCCTGTTACTTGTGCACACACACAAAAAAAAAGATAACCCTGCAATTTACTGCACATTCAATAAAGTGAGTAATACAATGAACAATTATCAAAACAATAAAGCATTTAACAAACTTTATTTTGAAAGTATTGAGAAATATTTATGGAAAATGAAGAGAGAATACTATGAGGGTTAAAGGATAGGAACAATAAGATATGGAAACAAAGATTTAACAGTGATTTTCTAGGATTAAAAAATTAAATCACAGGGTGGTCAAATACACTGTTTCAGAAAGGAAACTAATAACAATGTAAGAAACATTTACATTGCAAGCAGTTCAAAGGCACATTAAAGATCACCCATACAGTGCATCACATGGTCAACTTGGCCATGGAGTGATGCCGGACGGGGGGAGTGCATCTGCTGACATATAGACCCAAAGCTTTATGCTGACTTTGGCACTGGATGCCTCAGTGCTTCAGCATCCAGATCGCTGTTGTCCAGTTTGTACATGTTTGTGAAGTGTTAAGGTGCTAACAAGTGTTTTGTTTTAGTTTATGCATTACTGGTGCTTTTCTACAGTTTTTTAATATATTTTTTTACAATTTTTATGAATGACTCTTATGTCATTACAAATTATTGTAGGGAAGGAAGTTAGAAGGCATGTTGCAGCAAAATTCCCAGAAACTCCTGTTCCAAACAGAGACAGTTTTCAAAAACTTGTGAAGAATTGAAAGAAAATACCAGGAGAGAAATTGAAGCAATTTCAGAAGAGGAATTGATACGTGTTAGCGAAAATTTCCCAAAAAGATGTTGGGAAAATAAATGTATATTTATTTGTATATATCTTTGGAACTAAGAGAGAGAGAGCAATGGTACATGGTATGTTTTCTCCAGCTTGGAAGGGGCTACACGATGATGTAAGCGGTGTCACGGCAAAGTCGAGTCCAGTGTGAAACTAAATGCGAAAAAGGACATACTGCTCATCAGAACTCGGCGAACAAGTGCAGTGCTTTGAAAATAACGGATTCTCTCCACTTGAAACGCTAACCTCTGAGCCACCGAGTCGGTTACCTTTTCACACAAGGATCCAATGTTAAGAATTCACACAGTAAGGATAGTCTAACAGTCAGCATCTTGGTGCAAGCAGAGGCAAACCACGATTGCAACTGGAGGTTGCAGGGATGCAAAAGGGTTAAGATTCGGAAGGTTGAATGTATGTCAATACACTAACATGAGAAAAGACAAGTGTGGCAATAAGCATGCCAGGTTGACCAATATGTCATGGGTTCAAGTCATGAAATGGGTGATCCATGCATGTGTATATATATAGCACTTGCAAACTTTGGCCAGAAGGACAAGGTCTCCAAGAAGCTCATTTATGTCAAGCCGAAGCAATTGATTTCCATTATGTTTTGGCAGGAAACTCGGAAAAGGAATGACATGTGATCAAAATGTGAGAAAAACAAACATAAAGGGTGAGTTTTTAATGAAAATTAAAAAATAAAAAAGGCTCTAAATCCTAGTCAAAGCAAGTTCAACAATGGCAGAAAATGTCCCATTGTTGATGAAAAAGGAAAGATAAAGACACATAATGTGATCAAAATTAAAGAGAAACATTGCAGGAGGGCTCAGATTTGTAGGGAAAAATGAACGAAAAAGGCTCAAAAATGCTCGGCCCTCAGAACCCGAGTCCACTGTTCACAACTGGGCATGCAGTAAAAATCTCGAATAACTCGCTCGAAAATGAACACAGAAACAATTCACAATCACGTGCAAACTGGACACCAGCTATCTGGATACTACTAATGTGTCCAGTGCCAAAGTCAGCGCAAAGCTTGTTACCTTGCCCCCATGTCAGGGCAACAGTGCTTTTTTTCCTTATTTAAATATTTTATCAATATGTTAATTAATTAGGTAATCAAGTGTATAAACATATTTATGTGTGATTAGTGTAAATCAATTTATTATGCATTTTTTTTAGGTTCGTATTATTAAATGTATAAATACCATGTAGCTCTCTGTTCTTTCTTCGTGTTTCGTACGTTCAAAAGAAAGGTGGGCAGTTTAGCTGTTAAAGATTAAAAATTTGAAATAAGGGCCGTTGGCAACAGACGCCAACAAAACGTATATAAACTCCAAGATGAGAGTGGAGGAGGTCGGCTGTTGGAACTGAGACTTAGAAGGGAGAGGCTGTTTTTGCTTCGGTCAGCTAGAACCGGAGGACAGGTCTCCTGAAAAGGATGCTGTCAGAGATTGGATTGCCGAGCAAGCTAGTGCCTTGGTGTCCAGTTTACAGGTGAAAAGGTAGTTTGTACTGGATGTTATTTTGAAGTAATTATGGTGAGCCGGGCAGCCTAGTGCCTTGTCACCATGGTGTGTTGAGAAATGTACACATCGGGCGACCTCACACATGTTAAGACGTTTCTTGGAGTAACGGAAGTCTACCTTGTGACAAGCATACTCCCGATGTAATTCATGAAATGTAAAGCATCCAGGTACAGTGTCTCTCAAAAGTTTTAGGACAACGACATTTTAAACCAGGCAACCCAATTTACAGAAGGCGTTGGTGGGTTGCGTGTAGAGTTAGGCTCAATTTCAGGGTTGCCACATGCACAATAGATATTTATAAAATACGCGAAAGAAATATAAACAATTATTATTGTATAAAATTATTAAAAATATCACTATTATATCGCAAATGACAAAATTCTTTCTGAAAGAAAAAAATAGGTTTTCTAGTATTTCATCGCTGATGAGTCTACAGTAAGGAAAAGAGGTGAGAGGAAACGAAGGAGAGGAGAAAGAGAAAGCGAAAGGAGAAGAGGAAAAGTAGAGGAGAGAAGAAAGAGAGGATAGACGAGGAGAGGAGATGTAGTGAGGAGAATGGAAAAAGATTCGAGGAGAGATGAGGAAAAAAGAACAAAGAAGAGAAAAGAGGAGGAAAACGAGAGGAGAGGAGAGGAGAGGGGGAGACGAGAAGAGGGAAGTGGAGAGTAGAGTAAAGGAGAGAAAAAGAGAGGAAGAAAAAAGAGAGTGCAGTGGAGTCGGAAATCTAAGACAGGAAAGGAGATAAGAGGAGTGGAGAAGAGTGGGATGGAGATAAGATGCGAGAAAAGTAGGGAAGGCGATATGAGATAAAAGCAGAACAGAAAGAGGGAAGAGAAGAAGGAGAAAAAACTGGAGAGAAGAGGTAGTTACAGAAAATATCGTCTGAGCGTCAAGAATGGATGCATTGGTCAAATTATCGACATGAAATATCCAATAACATTTTGAAATGTATTGGAGAATATATTAGATCGGTGCGAAATGCCTTTTGGCTGAGTTCAGAGCAAATTAAAATCTTCCATGTAAGATCTTTGATTTTACCTGCGATTACACCACTAAAAAAATGAACGTAATTTTTAATATTTATAAGAATTATTCAATATTTCTCTACTTCTCGGTTCGTTGAAATTGAGATTTTGTAATTCAATCATTCCCCTCCCCCCATCGTTAATTCCAAACTGAATCATTCCGTTTCACACGGCGTGGACAATGAACACAATGAGATATGTCTAAAACTTACGAAAATTTTCTGCCACCGGAAGGGTTTGAACCTACGTCCATCAGATTGACAATCCTGAACGGTAGCCACTACCCTACAAGCTTTCGTTCCTTAAACCATTTAGAAGAACCGCTACACCACGCCTTTACCTTCGAATTAAACAACAATTTTTTTTAAAATATTCTGTCCCTTTAATATTGTATATGTCGTTTGGTATACGCGTAGTTGAATTTTGACTTTAATTTTGATTTCCTTTCTTGTAGTATAACCGATAACTTCGAGAAATAATTTTCGAAGTGATTAAAGCGAGAATATTGGTAGTTGTGAAAATGCCAGTTATTTCTTCTAACTTATTATTGTGATTAGACATTACTAATGGAAAATATCTAGAGGCTTGAACATTACAGGACGATGTTCTTTTCCTGTGATACTGTAACAGACAAGATGCTTGTTTACTGATGCAAGTATTGTGTCCAGAACAGTCTTATGAAATGTATTTGCTGTTGCGTAAGGTAACACGAAATAATTACACCGTGTGCGAACTACCAAATCTGTGCAACGTTATACGTAAACAGGAGGAAAATTTTATTCATAAAATCATGTCACATTTGACAGTATTAGTCAAGAGAGACTCGTGGGACACTGTGTTAAGGTGCTGGACTATATCCTTCCAATTTTTCTTCCTCGAAGAACAACAATTTCTAAGGAAGAGCAACAGTGATGATCTTTCTTATTTCTTTTAAATGCTTACACTTTCCTTTAATTGGGTTAAAAATAAATAAGAATATTGCTTGTATTTCCTGTCATTGACGTAGACCAGAGAAAGAGACAGACCGACAGATATTACAAAATAGTTCAAATAGTGCGAGCGCCATTAAAAAGTCATGATAATTCTATGTTGCGTACTTAGAATTATTCATACAATAAAGAACATGTCTAATTATGAGTTAACAAAAAAAAACAATAATATAGAGACATTTTCGCATCACGATTGCAGTTCGAAAAAGTCGGGACAGGGATTGAAAGTAACGCACTGTCCTGACTAAATCGGTGAATCGGGCGTCTGCTAGCCTTGCATCAATGATTAAATTTAAAAAAAACCACCCAATATTGCAGCTTGAAGACTTTTGCGCAAGAAACAGATTCATTTATGCAAGAGCAAAATTGAAATGTTTACACATTTCAAAAATCGACGATGTTATTTTCGTATTTATTTATTTATAGGTTCACATTTAAATATTTTAGGGTTCGAGGGGGTAGCATGGCCCACATGGCCACTCCCCTGGGTACTGACCTTACGTAGACAGTGGAAGAGAAATTTTGGAGAATCTTTCTATTAAATTTAGTATTTACATTCACCTTATGCTCAGATAGATTAAACCGTTTATTGACAATCGTGAACTTTTCGTTTAATAGATACTATTTGGTTTTAGACGACGGGAGAACATTGGTCGAATTTCCTTTCTTGCTCTTTTGAGAGAATATATATTTCTACAATAGCAATCGTGTTCGGAAACCGTGAAAAAAATGACTTGGTTTTCAAAGGCAGACAAGCTTGGTAGTCTAGCTTGCTCGCGATCAATGTGACTCACTCACGCTATTCAAGGCCGCTTCTTATCGCAAAACACTGTGGTTCGATGCACAGTGTCTGCACCCAGCACGTTACAAGTGACCAGAGTCGAATTTTAAAGAGAATCTGAAGAATGGTAGATTTCATCAGAGGCGGCTAGGTAGGCACCAGCTCAACATGCAATAGTTTAAGTGATAATTCCTGACAAACAAAAAACCGTATTGAATTATTATTGGGATAGTAATACGTGTATCCGCTCCTTTTTAACAATGTAAGCTCGAAGACAATCTGTATTCCATTTATTTATATTGGCAACTTGGTCAACCGGAGGTTATTTTATCGCCTTCGATGATCGAATTGTCTTTTGTTTACCCAGGAACATGCCCCATAGGAGATTTCCGAGACCGGGCTACGCTACTCACTCGTAGCTCCCCAATTTCTTCACGATGGTGGGTTTCTACCGGTCCCATACACAGGCCGAGAACCTAGAGAGTGAGCATAGGCGGACTCGAATTCATGCCGTCCTGCAGTCGGAGTCCAAAGCACAGCTCCTTTGACCGCACGGTCACGGAGGAGAACTTTTCTTATCTTACCTTTGGCTAATCGCGACGATGAGGATGAATTATGAATAGAAAAATAAAGAAGGTCACGCACAAAGTAGAGGACGATCTTCAACCTCTTGGGATGACGAGTTCAAGCCCTAAATATGAGGATTTCAACCTTAGACGACCTCAATTTCAAAATTATAAACAAAATGCCTACTTACACTAAACTTCTCATCAAGGCCAAAATAGTTTGTAACTGTGAAACTACCCCTGAATACAAATTGACATTTTTTATCCATGTGAGTAAGAATTCAATGTGTGGCATACAGAGATAGATGAGAAACCTTTTGAGAAACAATTAACTGTATTCTGTCCCAGCATCTCTGGAGCAAAGCCACGCATAGCGGAAGAGAAGTGGGGAGAGGGGATCAAGTGGACAGAGCGAATCAGTGCACGCTGCTGGGAAGGCTGGTAACTGCAGTGGTTTTCCTCCCTCCACGCAATCCCATTCCTCTCACGTGTTCATAGCTGCTCAGATACTTTTTTTTCGTTCACCTGCTCCAGAGATAAGTGGGACAGAGTGTAGTTCGCATACATGTAGCAAGTAAAGAAACTTATCCCAGAATGAAAATTCCACGTAGTTTTAAAACGTTTGTTTAAGCAATGAATGAATGCCAAAATCTAATGGTCGAAAATTAATTTCAAGACATTTCATATCTATTCACCATATTCCAAGTTATAAGGAACTATTTCGTAAATGTTCATGAAACCGTTATAAAATTACAAATAAAATATATTCACAAGCTTAGATATACTAATACGAAGAAAGAACTTCAGAGTTAAATTTCAAATGCATGTGTATAAAGTAATTCTAGAAGTACAGAGCTATATCTGAGTATTTAACTTCTTTTTTGCAGATAACGTTACAATATTGAGGCGACAGAATAATTAGGAACTGTAGCTCCAAGAAAACAAAGGGCGTAGTGTATTGGTAAGAGTTCGTGAAAGCATCGCGGTCCCACGTTCGATCCTCCATACTAGATGTTCCTTAAAAAAGAATCCCTTCCATTAAACAAGAGCATGGTAACATCATTTGTAATAGCAGTATATAGTCGCTACATTGTTCTGCATATGAAATTTATATAAAAAAATAAACATATAAATGAATTGACACACGTTCAACGGGATATTATTATATATAAGATCGTGAATTATGATACTCTAACGGTAATTGTGTACTGCTTCAAAGACATTGACAAATATTAATGAAATAACTATTTATATGTGTGGCAATTCAGGACATGCTTTTCCCACTTAATTTCAATGCAAGGATACCTCCGCAAATATCCAATGAAAAGTTCTCACCATGTGCAATTCTCCATTAAATGTTTTCGCCGAGTCTTACTACTTTCGTTTTCTTTGTTACAAACAATACTTGTTTGCACGTTACATGCAGGAGAGTTACATCTACATTTCACATTGGTCAGCTCCTTTTACCTTGCTTAAGGAGCGAAAGCTTGTAGGGTAGTGGCTACCGTTCAGGATTGTCAATCTGATGGGCGTAGGTTCAAACCCTTCCGGTGGCAGAAAATTTTCGTAAGTTTTAGACATATCCCATTGCGTTCATTGTCCACGCCGTGTGAAACGGAATGATTCAATTTGGAATTAACGATGGGGGAAGGGAAATATTGAATTACAAAATCTCAATTTCAACGAACCGAGAAGTAGAGAAAAATTGAATAATTCTTATAAATATTAAAAATTACGTTCATTTTTTTAGTGGTGTAATCGCAGGTAAAATCAAAGATCTTACATGGAAGATTTTAATTTGCTCTGAACTCAGCCAAAAGGCATTTCGCACCGATCTAATATATTCTCCAATACATTTCAAAATGTTATTGGATATTTCATGTCGATAATTTGACCAATGCATCCATTCTTGACGCTCAGACGATATTTTCTGCAACTACCTCTTCTCTCCAGTTCCTTCTCCTTCTTCTCTCCCCTCTTTCTGTTCTGCTTTTATCTCATATCGCCTTCCCTACTTTTCTCGCATCTTATCTCCATCCCACTCTTCTCCACTCCTCTTATCTCCTTTCCTGTCTTAGATTTCCGACTCCACTGCACTCTCTTTTTTCTTCCTCTCTTTTTCTCTCCTTTACTCTACTCTCCACTTCCCTCTTCTCGTCTCCCCCTCTCCTCTCCTCTCCTCTCGTTTTCCTCCTCTTTTCTCTTCTTTGTTCTTTTTTCCTCATCTCTCCTCGAATCTTTTTCCATTCTCCTCACTACATCTCCTCTCCTCGTCTATCCTCTCTTTCTTCTCTCCTCTACTTTTCCTCTTCTCCTTTCGCTTTCCCTTTCTCCTCTCCTTCGTTTCCTCTCACCTCTTTTCCTTACTGTAGACTCATCAGCGATGAAATACTAGAAAACCTATTTTTTTCTTTCAGAAAGAATTTTGTCATTTGCGATATAATAGTGATATTTTTAATAATTTTATACAATAATAATTGTTTATATTTCTTTCGCGTATTTTATAAATATCTATTGTGCATGTGGCAACCCTGAAATTGAGCCTAACTCTGCACGCAACCCACCAACGCCTTGTGTAAATTGGGTTGCCTAGTTTAAAATGTCGTTGTCCTAAAACTTTTGAGAGACACTGTACAAACAATAGAGATTTCCAACTTCCAAATTAGAGTTTTGGCCCGATAAATTAGAGAAATGAATGTTCGGATAAGACTCGTATATACTTAAAATTTTACGTTAATTAAACTATAGAAAATATCCAAAAATTCAGTTTGTAATTTCACAAATGCTGGACAAGGTCATTTATCCCCTATAGCAATAAGGTTTTGCAAAGGTTTTCCGTTGTCTCTTGTAGTTAATTATATAATTATGTTGACTTGTAGCAACCCACGTGCATTGTCGTACAAAGAAAGATACCCCTAGACAAATCAGAGCCGAGTACGAAGTGCACAGAACCTCGAGTGTGGAGGTAAAGTGTGTGTGTGGGGGGGGGGGGCATGCGAGTAACAAGCTGAGAGTAAGTGAAAGTCTAAATGGTGGCAGTCAAGCTGGGGCCAAGTTTTCCGTAAGATACACTGCATAAAATGTGAATAAAAAATACTTCATAATTGAATATATAAGAAATAAGAACCCAAGCAATACATTTTGCAACAACCAGCAAATTTAAAAAAAGCGTAGATACAATTTGAATTTACCTTCAAATATCATCAATAATAATGGCTTTCAAGGTCAAACAACATTGGAGATGGTACACATATGACTTCAATTGGCCAGACCCTATAATTGACATGCGGTGTTTCACACTGGTGCATTTGAAGTAATTATACGGTAAGCATTGTGGTGGCACTATCGGCAAGTAGATGAGCATCTCTTCTTTAGACAGTCTGTAGAAACAATGCAACACTGGTGGGTCATATTCCTAAATGAGACTTAAATTGAAATTACATACCACATTTCTTGCTCAAATAGAAACCTATGACTGTCACACTAGAAGTACCGTATACTACATTGCAATCTTGGCTGTGTAAAAAAATAGATAAAGGTAAAGTTCCCCGTGCACTTTGCACCATGCCAGGAGGCATATATAGGAGGATGTAGGTGTAAGGCCCAACACATTCTATTGACCTCTGCCATTTTGAAGGTGATGTGATCAGCACCATGCTCTGGTCACCTTTACCCCCAGGTACCCATTTAATTGAGGCTGGGTGAGTCACTTTATGCAGGGACAAGGTCGGAAAAATCACACGCCCTGGAAATCAAACCCTGGTCTCCCATGTGGCAGTCAGACACCCCACTGACTACACCACAGCACCTTACATATTAAAATAGAGGGTGCCTGTAATTTCCCTGGGGCTAAGATTCTAACATTACTATTTTGGGAAAATCAGATCACTGTCATAAAATGGATAACTTAACATTCTATTAACTTGCTTTCAGTTAAGACATTCAGTTTTAATAAAATTGAAAATTTACTTATGTTTAAGAACTGACCTGCTTACCTAATTGGGTACTACTTCCGTATAATGGAAACACCTAGAAATCATTTCTTTCACACTTTTTTACATTGCTAGCCTACAATTCTACATTGCTGAACATTTCTTTAGGTGTAATAATGAATTTCTAATGAAAATAATGTCTATTTTTTTTAAAATTTATGAGTACTCACTATTTTTCCTTTCTCCGGTTCTGTAACACACAATGTGGCGATAGCATACTGGTTCATCGTGCATTGTGGCAGTGTTTTGTCGATTTGGAGTGTACATGCAGTGTTTCCAACCTTCTTCACCGAAAAATACCTAATTTCGTAGCCAGATTTGAAATTATGCTAATACCTCGTTAGCCTCACAAACCATTGGCGTTAGCCCCACAGACCATTGGCGTTAGCCCCACAAACCTTTGACGTTAGCCCACAAACCTTTGATGTTAGCCCCACAAACCATTCACGTTAACCCCACAAACCATTCACGTTAGCCCCACAAACCATTCACGTTAGCCCCACAAACCATTTCCAGTAAGGTTAGGCAAGCATAGTTTGAATTTTCGAAAAATAAAAAATCGTTCAACAAAAAAGTGTGATTGGAAACACTGACAGGGGGGTTACGTCATGAAACGCATGGACCATCCTTGACGTATAGAAGCAAATGGAAGCAACAGGGATTGCGTGTCGGAGAGATATTTTTATAGGGAAAAAAATATTTCACGCTAAAAAATATTACACGGCGAAAGAAAACACATTGAGGAACTTCAACGATGATACAGAAAGTGATTTCCGTAAGTAGTTTCTTCTGTAAAAATGAAGAAATCCATTTCCACTATATGGAAGTGTTACCCCTAATTCACAGGTAATTTCCAGATGCTGGAAAGCACTAATATCAGATTCAGATACAATGACAAGAATACAGGCAATCGGGGTGGCTACAAACAAGCAGAAATGAAATTCCCTGACTTTTCCAGGTTTTCCAGGACAAAATTTACATTTTTCCCTAACAGTTACAAACTAAACTAAATCGATGTTTTTGCAAATGGAAATAATAAACTCATACAGATCCATGTATGGTTGTGTTAAGTACCAATATTATCTTCTATGAAATTGACTTTTTTTCTCTATTCTCTGTGATATTAATTCAAACTGCAAAATAGTGAATTTGGAAAATTATTAAAATTCACAAGCTAAAGAAGGATTACGGAATTCTGTCATATGCAGTAAGTTTAAAATAAAATACTTGATTATTTTTAAAGTTACGACTGAATGAGATAAGAGTGAAGAGTGATTGACTAAGAAATAAAGTCACTTAACATTTAATGAACTAATGACAAATCTTTTCTTTTTTCCAAGTGATCTGATAAAATATACTCTACAGAAGAGAAAATAGCCATTGTTTGTGCTCATCTGCGTGGAATGACGTATGAACAGGTGCGGACGGACTTCACTCGGAAATTCAGAAAACCAGGCCCCACCAGGCTGGCTATTAAGGACCTGGTCAACAAATTCAAGTGAATAGGTACTGTTGAGGATGAAGAACGTCCTGGTAGGCCAGCCATAACACCACAAATTGTGGAAAATGTACAGGACGCGATCACACATAGGCCCACCGCATCGACCACGCGACTCAGTATCCATAATCCCAGCATCCACCAACTGTGGCTCATAGTACGGTGGAGTGGGCACACCAAGCTTCTTACTATGCACCAACAGGATTGGGCACCACCCCATCTTGCCATCATCGTTTGTGATCACCTAAATAAAGTTTTCACCAATTGATGGATTGTTCGTGTCTCGCAATGAGGAGTTACCCCTCCCCCTCGATCTGACCCCATTAGATTTTTACATTTGAGGGTTTATCAAGTCTAAGGTGTACGGGGTGAGGATTCACAGCATAGCCCAGTTGAAACAATGCATTACGGCCGCAGTTGCTGAGATTACACCAGCTATGTTGAAGAAGGTGTTTTGGGCTGTGGTGGATTGTTGGCATAAGTGCCTAGACTTGAGGGGTGGTTACATTGAGTTATACTGATTTTGTGTCCTACTGTGATATATGTTTCAGTACATATTGTATTTTGCACCATAAATCCTGTTCATGCAGAAATTTTAAGTGACTTTATAGACACCCTGTACAATTTGTAATTTATCATCTCCTTATACATTCTCGGTATTATATGTTGATATTTCCACTGAGGTTTGGAACCCTCTGCTTGCAAGAACCATGAGTGCGGACTCATTTTTCCATGCATAAAGCTACTTCTCTCTTCTCTGTAAAGCAAATAACTTAACTCTTGCATATACGGGAAACAATTGAATCGAACAAAATAAAGTGTCTTAGTTCCTTATATTATCAATGGGATTTCTGCTTCAGTACAATATATCCAAGTGAAGTACTGTGAAACTGACAACATGCAGTTATACCATCAATGCTGACGAAAAGGGTATTTAGGTATTAGAAATGTAACGCAAGGAATTTATATAATTGCATTGTATAGGTACCTGATTTAGCTAACCACACATTAAAACAGGAACACTCTAATAATAAAAGCGTCTGAAAGTTAATATACGAGGGGCATCCTGAGAAAAGCTCCAATCGTGCCTATACGCAGCACTAGTGGTCAGAGAGCGACACACACACACATGCAGGCAGGCAGGAAGAAGTGACATGTAGTTGTAATCTGGTACAGTTGCAATGCAGCCATTTTAGGACAGTTCTAGGTTAAAGATTGCACCAGCAATCGTGTGAGGTGTGCAGACCGGACGTCGTGAGTGATAGTATGGTCAGACGATGGTGCAGACAATTCACGGAAGGCCAATCGAATGTGCACAACCCCATACAGCTGAGTACCCATGGGACCTTTGCATCACTTCAGGTGAGAGATCTGACAGCTACACTGCAGTACAGATAGTTCCAGTCTTTGCTGTCAGACACATATGCCATGGGCATACAAAATTTAGTGCCATGCTCAGGCGCGTGCCCAGGATTTTCGTAAGGGGGGAGTTATGAATCCAACACATTTTCCAGTTCACAGGTCAAATTTCTTGTAATAAATTAGATAATTAATATACTTGGATTTTACCCCAAGGAACGCAATCAATGTATTTGCCATGGATGCTTCATGTTTTTATTGCATCATATAAAAGCACCTGCTTGAATATTTCCAAATTATTAATATTTTATATTTAATTGCTCAAATCTAATTTTCAAACAAAAAATATGTACACTCAACATTGTAACAACATTAAAGAGATTAAGACTACTTGATGTCTTAAAGACAGTAATAAATAAGGTACCACAGTTCAACAATTTAAATTCTGAAATTTAGGCATCGAGGTTTCTGTGCGAATTCTGACAATATGTCGTCACAAGTAACTTTTATATCCCGGTGAATGTTCAGAGCAGCTAACCCATTTAATCTTTCTTCGCAAATGGTATTTCGAAGATAGGTCTTCAACCGCCTCAAAGTTGAGAATGATTTCTCATTTGATGTTGTTGTTACCGGGATTGTACATAATATGCGCAAACGTGTGTTTACCCAGGGAAATATTACTTCACTGCATATATCAATTGCTTCAAGAGCATTTACTGGACGTCTTTGCATTGCTGCAAGATGATGATACCACAGTTTCATTTCAGTGTGAGCGTCGTCGCCTTGTAATCAAGGTGTTCCGGGTTCAATACCCGGTGGAGGCTAATAGTGGTTCGGATCTCACTTTAAACTTTAGGCCCAGTCCCAATTAGCCTTACTGTGCATAAAGTGGATTTAAATATCAATTCAATCAACATTGTACTTGTTGTGGAGATGGTTTTGCTAAATATTGTGTACATTTTTGGCATTGTATTATTATATTATTGGTCAAAACGTTTGTTTGACAGTCGATAAACAAATACGAACCCCTTCAGTAATTAACATTTTCTACTACAGTGTCATTAATGTGTTATATTCATTTTCATATGGAGAGGAATTTTGTGGAACTGCGAAACCAACTGCTGAAGGGGCCACTCCCCCCTTCCCCTCCGAAGCCCAGTACCACACCACAGGATCTGTCACTGAGCCCGACAAAATCTTGCCAGACAGTGCTCAAAATAGAAATTCGTAGCCGAAAAGGGAGGGGATATTTGATCGATTTTGGAAATACGAGGGGGTACATCCTTGTATGGATCAACATGGAGACAATACAGTAGGTGGAGGATGCTCAATATGAAAATTATTCTAATTGGGGGTATGATTTGTCAAACTTTCTTAACTGGAGGCAGCATCCCCTACTTCGACCACTGATGCCAGAAAAGATGCTTTCAGAAAATGAATTTATTACTGCACACATATATTACTTATTGTATTTGTTGCGTTTGTATAAGAGAAATATACAGAAAATTTGTAAGGAATATTTACAGTTAATAGGATGCCTATCTAGTCTATCCCATTTTATCCCTTTCCTACAAAATAATAAAACTGTCCATGGCAACCGTGATTTTATAATGTGGTTGCATACATATATAGTAGCACCAAGCTTTCTGGGACCTCGTAAAATACGTGAACCACAGGCTTCCCCGTGGCTTTAACTAGCGACACTAGTGCCACTGCTCCGACGCCAGGGTTTCAAATGCCTTGGTGGATCTATAAGATAGGTAATATCGTTTTTCGAGGGTTCGTGAACAAAACAAAAAGTAAATGATTTTAAAGTCCATTTTATATTCAGATACGTTAATCGGGACTGGACTTAAAGTTTAAATCGGGATATGTACCACTGTGCAATGCACCTTCACAGGGGATCAAACCCAGGACCTCTTTGATTACACCACCATCAGTGAGGCCCCTGAAATCATTGAGGAAACTTGTTCATCTTCATGTTCTCTCGCCCTGCGAAAGTTCATTGGTGATATAGGGTGACATCCTACACACGTCTTCGAGACATACACACGCGGGCAACCCCCTTCCCTGCACACACACGATTGTATGCTTACAGCACATGCTGTGCCCTCCCAGAAAAACAATTCTAAATCTGCCTATTGATATGTCTGCTATCAAATAATGAACGTCACTTACCTCGACAGTTCCTTGACATAATTTTGCAACAAGGTTTGCAATATCTTCTGTTATGCCTTCTTGTTGAATATCAAGAGTCTGAAAGTTCGCACGTTTCACTCTCGCAATTCGGATGGAATTCCTCTGAACTTAAATCGACCTTTTCTGACGTTCTATTTGTGGAAGGTGAAGCTTCAACTTCCATTTTTTGTTTCTTTTAGGAATAATCTAATACGTATTTCTCCTCTTTTCTCTATCCATCTTTAGTTCCACGTCAAAAATCTATTACACACGCAGAAACGTAACACACAACACGACCACTTCGACTTGCTACCTTGCAGACTGCAACTCGCAACAACCCCAGTGAACACCAAGACTTCGGACAAAGATACCGGGCGGTCGAATGTCTGAACCATGCATCCAGCTTGGTCCAGCTCAAATTACGTCACCAGTGTTGACAGCAACCAGTAGTGTTGGCAACTGATAAATTATTTACGCACAAATTCAAGTGAGATCTTTCACACATGTTACAAGAAAATTCAATAAACTGAAGGCTGCAAATTGGTTGAGAAAAAAATATCTAATTTGTAAAGAGCACAAGAGTAAAACATATATTATTTTGGCATATTAATTGCTTTTATTTTGTTTATGAAACTGACTGGGCCAGTTGGGCTATATAACACATCCTTCACCCCTCCCTTCCTCCCAGCATGCTATTGTACAAAACATCGCTTGCCTCCTTCGTAAAACCATGCTTTGCTACTGCCTGCAACAATTATTATTATTATTATAATTATTAATATTTTGAAATAAATATGCATCCAGGTGCAATATAAGATTTTGACTTACTTTGCCTACTAATTGTAGTGATTCAAATCTCACAGAACTTTGCTCTGCTGGCATAAATGGTATAAGAAGGGGAAAGAAAGAAAAGGGAAGTTAGCAGCACTGTCGTAACAGGAAAGGGAGGGTCATTCTCCTAAGTGGGTCATCGTGGGTGAAAGAAAGGGGAGGAGGGATTCCTTCAGTTCGCATTCCAAGGGTTACGGCTCTTTTCTTGACCATACTGAGAAGGAAATTCTCCTTCCTTTTCAGTGACTAAGGAATGAATGAATGCTTGTGCATTGCTGTAACTCAACTCCAATATTATCAAAAGTAATTGAAGCAGCAATACATTTCTCATTGCCAAATGTAAACATTTCACAATATTGGCAATTTATGAAATAAAATGTATTTCTGCTTTGAATTTTTTAAAATGACGAAACCAATTGGGGGGGTTAACCCCCACCAACCCCCCCTGGGCATGCCACTGGCCATGCTACAACAAATGCCAGAATAACGGTGGTGAATATGCCGAAAATTTGATTAGGACTCACTGTTACTAATGCAATAAATTACAACTGATATTCTTAAAACCAATACGTTGCTGACCAAGGCAGTTTATTAAGATAAAACACTTAACACGTAACGTTCGTGTTAAGTGTTTTATCTTAATAAACTGCCTTGGTCAGCAACGTATTGGTTTTAATATGGAAAAAACAAGGCTTAATTATATTACAACTGATATTCTTGTTTTATTTATGCCTAATCAGTAGGAACCTTGATATTTTGTTATTTTTTTAAATTGGTGTATTTTTTTTTTACTATACGGTGTTATTTTTCTCAAAATTTACATTTTCATTTTAGCACATTTTCTGGCAAATATCTGAAATTATACCTTCATGGTGTTTTTAAACTACTGTTTCAAATTGGAAGTCACATGGCTTTCGCCTCTTGGTGAGAGTTTGATATCTTGAAAGTTATTTTGGGAAAGTTTTTTTCCATGCCCCTTTTTTTAATTTTAAGGTAAGGCTTTTAGATAATGGAATTTTCCTCGTATATACTGAAGGGTGCATAATGACCATAAGTGGCAACGCACCCAAAAAATTAAAATCAATCAATCTCACGTGACAGATACCGATATATTATGGCACCAAAAATTGGCATTTTCTTTTTTGACTTGTTAGTGTTACATTTCCCAAAATTCGCGTTTTTGTTTTAGAACATTTATCTGCCAAATATAGCAAAACTTAATACTCCATTGTGCTTTTAAACTATTATTTTAAATTGTAGGTCACATGGTCTACACATTTTCGTGACAGTCTGATATGTTGGAACAGATTTTTGAGGAAGTAAACGTAAAGTGCTCCCCTGCACTTTTCCATGAAGGTGTATAGTAGGGGTGTGGAGTTAGGGCCCCACACTTTCTTGATCACGGCTGAAGGTGGGGGTAATGTGATCAGCACCATGCTCCTGACTACTTTTATCCCTCAAAGTTTCCTCAAGGTACCAGCTTCATATGATGTTGGGTGGGTGCCGGAGCAATTTGAATAGGTGGAAAACATCCCGGTTCTCCCCCGCAGGGATCGACTCCAGGTCTCTTGCATAGTAATCAAGATGCCCTAACGACTGAGCTCCATTATTACTCGCTCGACAAATGCCGATGGTGTGCACTTAGCTTGGTTATTCAAAACATATCTCATGCGACAAATACGAAGATGTGGCTCCCGTGTGACGGTAGATATGCACTCGATCTCCTGTTAGAACCCTGACACTTTGCTCTGTGATGCAAATGGTTTTGATAGAAGTTGAAAGAATCGTGGGAAATAGATGATTTAATGTGGCTGTCGGAATTATTCCATGTACATATAACTCTATAGTTTACTCTTGAGTAAAATGTTTCAAATGGGCAAAAAAAGTGTCCAGACATCACTGCCCATTCCTAAACATAACTTCGCAGCAATTACCATTTTGCACGGTTTTGGCGTTTGCTAAAAATCAATGTCCCTACTAATCGGAAATTACTTTCTGGCCACCCCTCATATAAATCACTAGATGGAAAGTGAAAATTTAGCAGGGCTGGCAGAGAAAAGTCAATTCTTGAAGAAAGTGATTTGCTTTTATGATTGAATGATTCGAGTAAATATGATATTAAAATATTTACGTATTTATTATTAGTATTTTATTTCATAATATTGGACATTAACCTTACTCAGTGAGAGATTAATGACCATCTCACACGAGTTTAAACAGACAGGACACAGAGTGGCATTAATTTCATTGCAATAATAGTGTTGCAGTAAATTTGAGGTTGGGAGCATGCACTTGCCAATTTTTATAACATTCACCAATGCAGATTTATGATTCAGTTTTTCGTGATAGTATTCAATATACAGGGTGGGAAATAACCTTTTGCTAGGGGTCCACAGTAAAAAGTAACAACAATTAAGAAATGATGGTAATACCAAATGTTTACTACGACAATTGTGGTTACAAAAACAAAATTAAAAGTTAGTATGTCCGCCGTTTGCTTCTCTCACAGCACGAAGACGATCAGGGTAGGAGCTCAGGAGATTCGCAAACAGTCCGTATTACATTCCATGTCACGGAGGACTTGTTCCAGATGTGCAAGGAGTGTTGGCCGGGAATAGCAGTCCGGTCCGCGTTCCGCTATCATCAAGGACTCAACTGCGTCCTTCAGAACAGCCCCAAAGTGCTCCGCTGCATTTATGTCCGGTGATGCACCCGGCCATTCAGAACTGCTGAAGAAGTCAATGCCACTTCGCCGAAGAAGGTCTTGGTTTTAGCATTTGCCTTGAAGCAAGGTGCTATGTCGTGAACTAACTTTTAATTTTGTTTTTGTAACCACAATTGTCGTAGTAAACATTTGGTATTACCATAATTTCTTAATTGTTGTTACTTTTTCCTGCAGACCCCTAGCAAAAGGTTATTTCCCACCCTGTATATCCCATTTGGTTGGATTCTTCTTGATATCTAAGAATAGTGCAATGTCATTGTAAACGTATGTTAACTTGTGCAAAACCAGTAACATGTCAGGATGATGAAAGGAAACCTTTGTAAGCACTGCTACATTAAATAAGGTGAAGTGAGCCAGAAGAGTAATAAAATTCCAGCAGCATATTTGCAGTCTAAGGCTCTTCTTGTTTATGCATGCAATTTTTGTTTGATGTTGCAGTCCATGCAATTTCTGTCGCATGTTGTAGTGAGATACTTTGTCGGGTGGCGATATTCGACAAAAATCGTATGTATCAATGGAACCTATTTGTTTCTATGTTCCTTTAGTTTGCCCAACAAAATGCCTTACTATGACATCTGACAACTATCGGACGGCGCCACCCACTCTTATCCTCTCCATCTGTTGACTACTCCCATATGGACAAGAAAAAATTATAATTCAATGAAATTTTCATGTAATATTCAGAGGCTTAACCTTTACTCCCCCAGTTTTTGTGTTCATTTTTCATTGAAATTTGCTGGTCGCACCCCCAACCCCCCCCCCCTTTCCTTGGTTCGGCGTTCTGAATTTGAACACGGTTACTATTTTTCGTAGAAAAACAGTTTCACATTTTGGCTTATTATTCAACTTGTATGGCACCCAAGAACATGAAAAATGTTTCATTCTCTTTGGAAACGTCCATTCTTGGAGAGAATACTAAAGTTTGCACCTTCTCCCCAAAATAGTGGGAGAAGAGAAGGCAAACTCCACATTTTTTTTTTTTTTTTGAAATTCGGAGGTCACGCCCCCCAAACCCCCCTTCCTCGGTTCTACATTCTGAATTGTACACGGTTCCATGTTCTGATGTTTTAGCTGCAAAACAAAACTTATCCGAAGTAGATTGCTCCCATAGTGCCAGAGTTATAACAATTCTCCTCCAAAAATGCAAATTACCTATTTTTCGTAAAAAATAATAATCATATTTTGGCGCATTATTCAACTTGTATGGCACCCAAGAACATGAAACATGTTTCATTCTCTTGAGAAATGTCCATTCTTTGAAAAGAATACTAAAGTTCTCGCCTTCTCACCAAAATGGTGGGAGTAGAGGAGGCAAACTCCACATTTTTGTTTTTTTCCATTGAAATTCGAGGGTCACGCCACCCAAAAACCCCCTTCCTCGGTTCGGCGTTCTGAATTGTACACGGTTGCATGCTCTGATGTTTAAGCTGAAAAACAAAACTTATCCGAAGTAGATTGCTCCTATAGTGCCCGAGTTATAACAATTTTCCTCCAAAAATGCAAATTACCTATTTTTCATAAAAAAAATCACATTTTGGCTTATTATTCAACTTGTATGGCACCCAAGAACATGAAACATGTTTCACTCTCTTGAGAAATGTCCATTCTTTGAAACGAATACTAAAGTTCGCACCTTCTCCCCAAAATAGTGGGAGAAGAGGGGGAAAACTTCATATTTTTGTTTTATTCCATTGAAATTCTGGTGTCGTGCCCCCCAAACCCCCCTTCCTCGGTTCGGCATTCTGAGTTGTACACGGTTGCATGCACTGATGTTTTAGCTGCAAAACAAAACTTATCCAAAGTAGATTGCTCTCATAGTGCCAGAGTTATAACAATTTTCCTGTAAAGAGTGTTGGAATTTAAAATTCCTGCCGAGAAGCCCGGGCGAGAGAAACTTTTCTCTCTCTCTCCTCCTGTCATCACTGGTTTCTGGCACCATGGTTGTGTTGCACATAAAAGGGGCCTAAAAGTTGAGGCCGACACTTACGAACGACATTTCCTGTTCCCCTGCAGAGTTACATAACGATATCTTTAACTCAATAAATAAAAAAAAAGGTCAATGAAGACGAAATTTCCTGACATTTCCCTTTTTTTTAACACCTCAAATTCCCTGACTTTTCCCTGTTTTCCAGGTCTGTCGCCACCCTGGGCAATAGAAATGCTGGTGAAAGACGGTGAAAGCCTTTCACTGGACCAATGAAAATTGTAGAGAGCCTAAAGTGAAAATTGTAAATAGCCTAAAGTGATCAAAACCACAATCCATTTGCCTTTACCTCTTCAAAGGTTGCCCCAGTTGCCTATTTATGTGAGGCTTGGTGAGCACCAGAGTTGCTTATGCACGGATATTACAGAAAAATTCCTACCTAAAATGACCAATGCTAAGAGCCTTAACCTGATCCAACTAACATAACAAAAGCATTTGGCAACATAATGCTCCTTTGCATCCGACATGGGTGAAGTAGATGTCAGCAGCAGTTCATACCCAAGACAACAGTAACCAGAAGTAAACAAAGAATCATATAGGGGTATGTGAAAGGGAAAAATCATGCTCCAGAAAACACACAGTAAGTGATCTCTAAGACACTAAAATATATGTTAACAGACATCATTAGAAATCGAGCCATGTAAAAAATGCCTCTGTACCATGATAAATTCAGAATTAAACATCCAGTGTCAGAAATTTGCCTCTTTTTACTTGTGAATGAGAAAGCATCTAATGGAGTTTAAAAGATTTGGACATATTTATTTTGAATATCCTGGGCACACCACTGTCTGGAGATACTTTTACTATTATCTTCTCACAAACCCTAACAGATTTTGGCAGAATTTACAACTATGCCAAAGTGCCAACACGTTTCAAGTCATGAAGTCATTCTTGTTTGAGACAGTAGTGCGTGCAGGTGTGTAGAATCGCGATTATGGGAAGAAATGAAATGTCCAGGGAACGGGACAAATTTCATAAATTTCAATCACAATTCCAGAAGGTTATAAAAAAAAAAGGAAAGAATGGGCAAAGCATTTTTAAAAAGTCAGTAAGGTACCTTCGAAAAATTGTTACAGCCTCTAAATACAGTTTGCTTCAAATTCTGCCACGATCAATAAACATAAACGGAAATAAAGACGAATCCTGGGGTTTAGCATTAGTGTTGGTGGTGGTGATATAGTCAAAGCCTTGAGTGCCATTGGCGGTGGTATCTAAAATTTTTCTCTTCTGTGAGCCAGGTGGCAAATGTAGAAACAAATTGAGAGGAATAGTGTATTTCATTTTCTGCACCAGATGATAGATTAGCTCTGCTTCTAGACTCAAGCAAGTGACCGTCAATTTTAAACAATAAATTTGCAGTATATATATCTCCATACACAAAGGATATTTTGTTCTAGGACTTAAAGTGCAGAAACAAGGTCTCAATCAGCAAGTGTCATTAGTTGTTTGCTTTGATGTCACCTGCCTCTACAGGGTGTCAAATCTTAGATTTCATTGGTGGTAAAAGGGGATACCACGAACACACACACGGGTAAAATAGGTAATAATTACATAATACTAATAACCATGTTTGTTTTAGCATATAGTTTTACAAAAAAACAAATGATATGGATATTTTCACTTTTCATAACACAGGGGTCTCTGGGGTCTCTCTGATATAGTTCCCACAGGGCCTCGCATTCCCTAATGGCAGCCCTGATGAAACTCAAAGGAGTATATGCATTTCAAAATGAATTGGGGAAATACACCGGAACGACTTGAGATGACCGGACCCCTCTCCGATTTTCTTCATATTTGGCATACTCACTAATTGAGGCCTCCTAATCATGAATCTGAAGTTAAAATTTGTCGGAAACATCTAGAAATTGCAAAATAATTGCGCTAGCTAGCCCCACGAACCATTTTGGTAAAAGTTTACTATCCGTCGGACACCTATAAATTCTGAGTTTCGTCAATTTTTGACATTTTTACTTACCGGTCTGCTTCGCGGAACATTCCGTGAATGGTTTTTGGGAATATCCATCCCGGAATCAGTGCGAAATTTAAACAAAAAAATTATTTTCGTTTGAAATTTTTGACTCAAATTTCCCACCGATTCCGGGCTCCGCCCCTGGGGTAATTGACTTACCGCCCCCAACCGCTAACGCAGCCCCGCCTCCGCTCCGGCTTTTTCTGTAGGCTCCCTGTTAAAGGCATGTTAGAAATTGGCCAGAGTCACCTGCCCCCAAATGAGCCCCAAACTTTTAAATTTGAAGAAATCAGTTTCCAGGATACGGAAAACTTACCTGAATTTCACACAAAACACCTTCCCGATGTTAGACAATACTACAGGAACTTATTACGGTAAGTAGTTCCTTCTGTAGAAATGAAGAAATCTGTCCGACGGATAGTAAACTAGTACCACCATTTTTTTGGAATGGAAACAGTAGATTTACGCGAATTTTTTTGTTTCACAAGCAAATATGTATATTCCTGATACTACCACGACACCAAATTTTAACTATGTTTGCCTAACCTAACCACACACCAATGGTTCGTGGGGCTAGCATCAATGGTTCGCAATTATTTGCAATTTCTAGATCCTGATACTACCAAGACATGAAATTTTAACTATGTTTGCCTAACCTAACCGAAACTAACCTAAGCACACGCCAATGGTTCATGGGGCTAGCGTCAATGGTTCGCAATTTCTAGACGTTTCCGACAAATTTTAACTTCAGATTCGTGATTAGGAGGCCTCAATTAGTGACTATGTCAAATATGAAGAAAATCGGAGAGGGGTCCGGTCATCTCAAGTCATACAAATTCTGGAAACAGGTTTGGCTCGTTTATTAGAATCACAGTAGTGTCGGTATTTAGTACAAGGCTGTATAAACACACGCACAAAGTATCTCACCTTTTTCGTCAAAAAATTTTTCAATTGTCCGTATCATTTCCTCTAGTGTCTCTAGTCTGTCCTTATTCAATACTTCTGGGTAAGTCAAGACCTCATAACCAAACTTCCCAAGAAATAGGTTTTTAACGAATGGTGGTCTGACTGGTTTCTTGTCTTCTATCCCTTCAGTACGTGTAGCGAGTTGAACTGTACTTTCATTGCAGCATTGAATATTAAATAGTGATCTAAATTTTAAAGCCTTTCCTGTAAACCTCAAACTATAAATTGAACGATTCATTTTGTCCTCAATATGAAATACACAATCCAAGTGTTCAATTGCTGTTAAATTTCTCTATGTATGGTGCAACTTTGCACTTATTTACAAGTCATGCTTGCTGCCAGATGCTAGACACACACAAACAGTGTTGCCACAATATGAGGGCACAATTTTCCTTTCCAAAGAACAAAATTTCCCTTTTTGGAGATGACCTTAAAATTTCCCTGCAATTGTGGTATTTTCCATCGAAATTCCCTTTTTCCCTTTTGGCTAAAATTTCGGTCCGAATTTCCCTACAAAAGGGAAATTTCTTTCATGTGGCAACACTGCACACAAACAGTACCCGCAGTGTTGCCAAAACAAAGGGAGAAAAATTTGGAGCGAATTTACAATATAGAGAAAGTCTCCAATTTTGTTAATTTTCGGTATACTAACTAATTTTGACCTCCTAATCACGAATCTGTTGAAAAAAACCGGGGGTCACGTCTGAAAATTTGAAAAAAAGCTGATTGAATTTTTTATATATATATATAGGTGTATATGCGTAGTTTTACGAACAAAAATGTAATATCCTGTCATTGTGTCTTACCACGCCATTGTTTTACAAGAAAATGATTTATGATGTTCAATTCTAGTACGATCCCTATTTATTCGATGAATTTAGGGGTGAAATGAGTGCTAATGGAACCTAACCTAACAGGCCTAACCTAACCTCGTGTGAATGGTTCGTGGGGCTACCCGTGGATGGTTTTTGGGGCTAACGTCAATGGTTTGTGGGGCTACCCGTGGATGTTTTTGGGGCTAACGTCAATGGTTTGTGGGGCTACCCGTGGATGGTTTTTGTTAACGAACAATTTTTCATCAAATGTACAATTTCCAGACGTGACCCCCGGTTTTTTACAACAGATTAGTGATTAGGAGGCCAAAATTAGTTAGTATACCGAAAATTAACGAAATTGGAGACTTTCTCTATATTGTACATTCTAGCCAAAAATTTTATTTGACTATGATCTCACCTACTGAATTTCTCTGCACAGATAGAAATTTCGTTTCATGTGGCAACACTGAGCGCTTGAAAAATATATATTCTGTGCAAATTATCTGTGGGTCTCACTTATCGCACAACATCTAAGCAACCTTGTGTTCTGACGTCACTAAAAACTTTTTAATTTTAGGATAAGTGCCTACATTGCTAGGTTAGGCTAGCTAGGTTTAGTTCTCTTAACCTAAATAATAATTTTTCATTGTATTCATGCTAATGGAATCTAACCTAACAGGCCTAACTTCAACTCGTACGCTTTCCTCATCTGACGTCAGAACACAAGGTTGCAGAAGGGAAGTGAAACAAGGCAGACCCAATTATTTGTGGTGCTGCAAAGGTATTTGTGCGTGTATTTAATTATCGCATACCGCACATCAAATTCATAGCCGAGAAAATATGAGATATTTCTCCTGAAGATGATGACCAAAATAACTCTCTAACTTTTGGCCTTTGTGTGTAAACTAGATGATTGAGAATAATCTGTAGGCGAATCAAGGAAACCATAAATCATTAACTTACAGTTTGTTTTATGATCCGGGACTAATTGACTAATCGACTGTGTCGATAATTCGGTTTCAACATATTTAAGTGATGTTAAATTCTCAAAACCAAAAAAGATGTTTCGTCCTTTGCATAAGTTTCACAATAACCCACGTAATATTTTGAATGAAGTAAGTCAACGTCTTTCTTTTCCAGGGAAGTATCAGATATATATATATAACACATCTTCCGAATTATATAAAGTTGCTTAAATTGGAAACGGTCATATCGGTACCAGTTAATTAGTCGGAGATACATTCAACTCGTTTTTTTTTCAAATAAAAATCATTTATACTTATCTCATATGCATAGCAGAACATTTTTCAACCTGGGGATCACTTTTTTTCCATGAAAAACATGTTATTTGTAACATTATAATTCTTTATTTGTCGTTGCTAATTCGGCGGCCAAATCTTGACTCACGTTGTCTGTCGTCAGCTGATGTGCAGTGTTTCCAAACGTATGAACCTATAAATGCCGCACAAGCTATTCACAAAACGTTTTGAATCGAAAATTGTTCCACAAACCATTCACGGAAGGTTAGGTTAGGAAAATTTAGAAAAATAAATTTCAACAAAAAAAATTAACTTTCACTACACTTAAATGTATTGCATGCTATGAACCTATAAATGCCACACAAGCTATTCACAAAACGTTTTTATTCGAAAATTGTTCCACAAACCTTTCACGTAAGGTAAGGTTAGGTTCAGTTAGGTTAGGAAAATTTAGAAAAATAAATTTCAACAAAAAAAAATATAGCATCTTGTCAAACTACCGCGTGGTTGCTACACTGACAGGGGGTTACATAACCGAACGCATGGAACATTTGATTCATGTAGTCGACGACAATGGTGGCACGAGCTATCGTGCAACGGAGATGCATGAATGACGAAAAATACCTTACTTACAGGCCAAATAAGTTGCACCATTCAAAAAAACTATTTCCCCGGCTTCAGAATGTCTACAAGAATGCAATTCCGTAAGTGCTTTCTCGTCTTTTTTCCTGTAAATTTGAAGAAATCCATCTCCGGCTTATCTAATCGTTACCGTCATATCTTGTAATTTTGGAGAGAGCCATTTAACTCATCACAGGCAAATTATAGAAACTTGTTACCACTTACTTTGTGAGAGAAGTGCTAAACCATGATGAATCATGAAATCAAATTGCAAAACTCACCACTAGTCAGCAATGGCTACAAGGAAAACCTAATACCTTGTTGAAGAAAGTATGAAAATATATACATCCATTACCATGAGAGTTACTAGGCTACATCAGAGTAATGCCGCTTTGTACTAAATACACACGTATCGTTTATAACAATCTCTCCAATTAAAAATAATTAAGAATTATCCATTTTTTTGCAGCCATGTAAATTGGTAGACCTAATGTGTCCACTTACTCTCAATGGGATCGTTACAGCCCAGAAGTGTCCATAGCGGCACAAGCTCAAATTGTTTAATTCTGAATTAATCATGGTACACAGGCATTTCTTACGTTGTTCGATTTCTGTTGATGTCTGTGAACACACATTTTAAAGTCTTAGTGACTATACTTACTGCATGTTTTTTGGATGAGTAGCTGTTAGTTTACTGTTGTCTTGGATATGGCCTGTTTCTGCAATGTACTTCAGATGCATGGGGTGTGAAGAGGTATTTCGTTGCTAAATACTGTCGTCGTCGGGTTAGGCAGGTCAGGTTTAAGACTTAGCATTAATAAAATATCCCTAAATCCTTTTGTTGTTAAGTTTAGAGTGCTTAGCATGAAGGTAATACCCCTAAATGTTTTAAGCACCTGATAACATAATATCTGATCTCGAGCACAATACCTCTTTCAAGCCTTGATTGAAAATCCACAAAAACTTGTATCCGAGTCGACTGGAAGCCAAGAACACTTGCTACATTTCAGATCGTAAGTTCTCCAGTACTTAATGAACTTTTATCTGTGCTAATTTGTTCTCCAAGCTTCGAACTTACTCCTACGATTGTTTCCAGTATTCTAAAGCTCTTCCTAATACTCTACTGAACATTCATTTTGATATAATTCGAAATATTGACAAAATAATGCATAGGCTTTCAAAGGATGAGAAGAGAGGATTAGAATTTCTTCTCTAGGTGTAAGGCTTTTTTGTCAAGATCCTGAAATTTTATCTTGTTCATATCTTTTTGAGACAAACATTATGTGATATGGTATAACTTAACAATACAGGGAATTTATCCAATTTGTTTGAAATTTGTGATACTTACTAATTTGGGCCTCGTAATCACGAATCTGCACTTTAAAATTTGGTGCTCACGTATAAATTTGGGGACAGGTGAATCCGGCCAATTTCTAACATGCCTTTAACAGGGACTCTATAGAGAATGCCTTGGAGCCGGAGCATAGCAGAGCTGAGGCTGGGCCGAGTTAGCAGTTGGGGGTGGTAAGTCAATTACCCCAGGGGCGGAGCCTGGAATCGGTGGGAAATTTGGACTCAAAAATTTCAAACGGCAATATCTGACCTTCAGTCGGCTATAAATTGGTAAATAGTTCTTTCCGCCCTCCAGATGTATGTTCTTCACCATTAGCATTACATAATGTTCACAAAAAAAAAAGTCCGAAATTGAGGGTGTAGAAATAAGAACTTAATTTAGATTTTTTCCGTGTGTGAGCGCCGAATTTTAACTGTAGATTCGTGATTAGGGGTCCAAAATTAGTGAGTATGCCAAATTTGAAACAAAATGGAGAAATTCCCGGTATTGTAAAATCGCTCCAAATTATACGATCTCTCTGACATCAATTCCCCCTTACTCTCCACCAAATCAATCCCCAAAAATTCTTGGCATGGGGTGTCTAGCATTATTCATGAGCATGCAATGATATTTATGGTTAGGCAAGTGATTGGATAGGATTCCATTTGACACAAACGTGTAAATAATAAGAATTTGCTGCTGATACATGCAGTTTGAACATGCCATACAAAGTAGCTTATCGACCCTTACGGTTGTGTAGTGGTTATGCCTGTTGGATTATGTAGAAGTTGCCCTCTTTACTAGCCAATTTAAATATATATGTTGAATGTAGTATTCTAAGTGGAGAGTGCCATCCCCTCAGAACCCCCTTCCCAAGGCTTGAACAAACACTTAGCACTTCGAGCACAAAAACTATTATGAATTCAACTGCGAAAATGATTTTATTGATTGTTCTATCACTTCAGAAATTTAATATGAAGGAGATATTTAATTTATTCATGTGAATTGTAGGTTTACAACAAATTACATAAAAAATTTCTATCATCTGCTTGAGTTTCAATCAGAGATGAATACGAGTGTCTCTTCTTGATTGTAGGAAGTTACTATTTTTTTTCACTGCAAAAAGTTGTATTTTGTCAAAGATTGAAGCATAAAGCTGTTTGTAAATGATCAAATAACTCATGAGCAAGTCATTGAATTGAACGCTTAAAATGAAATGGCATCAGAGACCATGTCATTTTTCTCATTGGATGCAAGGTTAGGTCCAAGAATTTCTATTTAGGAACACTTCTAAATAACTTAATCCAAGTCTGTCGACCAATCTGAGCACATGCTATCGAAATTGGTTATCGAAAAAAGAAGCATCGAGGTACAGAATCCTGTTTATTTCTATTCTGTGGTGAAGTGAAAGCATCAGAGCAACATGTGGGGAATTGAAGTGTAAACACATGTTTGTGACTTACGAGAAAGGAAAGGAGAAGTGGTGGAACGTTCTGTATTTATTTAATCTTGATTATACGAAAGAAGAATAATGAATATTTTTACAGCAGTGAGTAATGTGATAATAAAATATGTTCGACATGATGACAACCAACTGAAGAACATAATATTTTGTGTTGATCTTAAATTGAAGTTTAGGTAAACACAATGAAAAACAACTATCTGTGGAAATGAAATTTTTACAAAATTCTTTTGTTGTGTTCACATTTTTTTCTGGTATGTTTGGTTACATTTAAGCTATTAATACCGAGAAAATACATCAACATCACTCTTCTTTCACATTTCTAATATGCCCTACTTTTTCCTTTGGAAAATTAAATTACAATTATTATGTTTGTTATGGCTAATCGCTAGTCTATTTATTTCTTTTCAAGCCATATACACACTGCCATGTTTTAGTAAAATGTGGATTTGTCCAATTTCAGATCATTGAAGATAAATGAATTGTATAGAGTAGAGTTTATAACTGTTGCACACACTGGCAGTCACAATTCTCATGAAGACAAGAGTACTTTTTTCAGCATGTTTCAGCTGGACAGAGCCCTGTGTCAACTTACCATGGAACAGGCTTCAAGTATAGACAGGGACACACACACAGAGAATTACAATACATCTTTCCTAGACATAGAACGAGTGCAGTCAAAAAGGAAGCATGAAAACATTCTATGTGAAGTGTAATCATGGCTTCAGATTATAAAAACACTTTATCCTTTCATAGAATATGCAGAAAGCAACAAATACACAAACTATTCTGTGAGAACTAGAAAATCTATGCAAGTGGTGCTTGCCCCCACCTACTTAGTGCAAGATACTGGCATTATTATAACAAAATAAGAAAACCTTAGGAGGAGGCTTGCCACATTACCTTTAATATGTGTGTGTGTGCAGAACTCTCTCATGAAGATTCAATGGTACAATACACCAGTTTTCTTATTACTCTATTCTTCTCTTATCATCCTGTCTCCCCTTATGTGATAGTGCATGATGAAAGTGCCACTTTGAGGGCCAATTGGGTTGGCTTACAACCTACCTCTGAAGTTCCAGAGTCTAACTCCTGAGCTGCATATGTGTGTTCTTGTATAAGTGTTATTTCATCAATTTCATATACACTGCTCAAAATAATTAGGGGATCAGGCAAAAATAAGTAATGGATCAGACCAGATATGTTGTCAGCGCCTGTATGAGCTACAATCAGCTGCTAAAGCCCCATAAACGAAGGTTCCAGTGCCTTAAATATGATGTAACCTTTGCAATGGTGATATCAAAGGGTAGAGGGGAGGAGTGTGTGCGTGCTGGTGTTGTATGCTAGTCGTCTCTGGTTAGCGATACCGTTCAGTTGGGGAAGCCAAAGGTTCAGGTGAGAAAGGCAATGCCACACCAACGTGATTTACCGGAAGCTATGGCTTGGGGAGCCATATGAAGGATTGAAGCTCGGCAGTCAGAATCCCAGGTAGCACATGCCATTGGAGTGTCGCAAAGTGTAATTTCCAGACTATGGAATCGTTTTGAAACAGCAGGAAGTGTTCGCAGAAGACAAGGCCAAGGCCGTCCACGAGCAACAATATCCAGGAACAGGGGGCAGAATGCAACGCTACTGCAATGTGCCTGGCAAACAGCAACGGGATGCAGAGTGTCATCGCAAACTGTCCGGAATCGTCTTCATGAGGGTGGCCTCTATGCACGTAGGCCCATGGAGTATGTTCCATTAACGTTACAACACCGTAGAGCTCGTAGAAACTAGGCGGAGGAACATCGTGGTTGGGGACATGCCGAATGGAGGTCCGTTCTGTTCTCTGATGAGTCGCGATTCAGTGTGGAACCTGACAATTGACGTGCTCTCATCTGGAGGGAACGCGGAACACGAAACAACCCAGCTTTTGTGCATGAACGCTCCCTATATGGTGGCGGTGGACTGACGGTGTGGGCAGGAATCAGTATTGGTGGATATTCGGACCTGCACATCATCCGCGATGGCACCTTGACAACTCGAAGGTATAGAGACGAGATCCTCCGACCTTATGTCGTGCCATTGGTGATCCTTTCCGTTTCATGGATGATAATGCTCGTCCACACCGAGCTGGGTTTGTGGTCGACATGCTGGACCAGGAGGGTATCGAGCATCTCCAGACTTAAATCCAGTCGAGCACATCTGGGATGCACTAGGCCGACAAGTTGCAGCACGATCAACACCTCCCACAACTTGGGCAGAGCTGGAAATTGCCCTTCTGGCAGAGTGGTGATGTATCCCCCAACAGCTCATTGATTCCATGCCACGCAGGTGTGCAGCAATATTGGCCGTTAGGGGAGACCATACACCGTACTAGAGGAGAGTTGCTGTAGTGTTTGTGTCTGTTTTTGTGCTTTTTTGTGTGCTGTCCTACTGATGCTCTAACTGTCATATCAAGTCACATGTCATTAATGTCATTAACATCAGGTATGATGGCAGCTTATCTTAAAGTAAAAAAAAAGGTAAAGTGTTCCCCTGTGCTTAGCACCATGCCATGAAGGCGTGTAGGGGGTGTGGGGGTAACGCCCCACACTTTCTTGATCCGGTCGTGAGTGGGGGTGATGTGATCAGCATCACGCCCCTGACCACCTTTACCCCCCAGGGTTTCCCCCAGGTACCCATGTTATTCGACGCTGGGTGGGCGCTTCCATCGTTAGAAAAGTTCCCGGATTTGAACCGGCCGGGGATCGAACCCGGGACCTTTAGCATGGTAGTCAGACGCGTTACCGACTGAGCCACCGCGGCAGCATATCTTGCTGTAACTAATCTCAGAATGAAATAAAGGCTCTGGTATTAGTATGCCTACATGAGTTTTGATATCTGGTCTGATCCCCTAATTATTTTGAGCAGTGTAGCTAGTCACCTTTCATCCTCATTGTCATAATAAGCCAATAGGGTTATGTTTGGTCTGTGTACTGTGTTGCTAATAGATCTTACAGTTATTTTTATTTTAGTAGTTTGAGATGGTCTCATTTCTTTTTGGAAAATTTTGCAGGAGATGTTCTATAGAAAACTAGAAGAAGCAAACAGAAAATCTCGTTTTGTAGTAATATTCTGTTATGCATACCCAAATCCATTATGTGGTGAACTATACCCCACAGTGCAGGTAAGAAGAGAATAGAAAGTTTACTGAAACTAGATCAACTAAATTAAAACTTTGCATACTTTATTATGTTATAATTCTGCCAAAACTTTGGAACTTACATATTTTCTGCTCTATGCTATTATTATGCTCTGATATAGTAGAAGTGTCATCTAGAGCCTGGAAGTTTGACAAAATATCCCCACCCTGCTGCATTTATTGATAATATTTTTTCTGATACACATTTTTTATTTTACTTATTTTGTATCCTACTGCCCATTTTTAATCTTAATACCTTTATGGCCATTTTCAATTAAATTTTAGAATTTTTGTAAAAAATTTGTATGTGACTTATGTTTCTTTTAAAAATGTTATTTATTAGCATTTATTTTTATTTGGTTTATGTGAATAATTTTTCCTTGTATATTGGACTTGCCCATCTTTCAACACTGTTGAAGGAGAAAAGTGTGAGAAGAGAGTGGTTCATATCCAGTTAGAATATTGCTTTTGGGTTTGCATTTTCTTGTACGTACGTGACTGACAGCTGATAACCTGCTGCAAATGACCTCTTCACGTTCAACTTCAGTGCCAACACATTGTTGACAAACAACAATATACATAGACACCTGCGGCCCTTTGCCTGGATTTTTAGAAATCCATCTTTAGTTTGGACCTACACTTTGGAGAGAAAGAATTGTGTGTTGTCATCATGCTGAAATTTTGTGAGACATTAAAACAACTTACATGGTTATGTGCAAGAATATATCTCAGCATGTAGCAACAGAAAACATAAATCTGTGACTGCTAAAACAATAGGACAGAAGAAGATATCCCTAATTTTGACAGTGGCCACTTCATCCAGCAGGCAATATCAGTTTTCTCTTAAAATCTGCGAAGCTTTCATGGAAGCAGGAATTCCTGAAACTGGAAAACAAGCAGTGCTGGCTGCTTAATATGTGCTGCAGCACATTATTCAATTTGCTAAAATGAAAAGAAAGGAAAGGACAAATTTCATGTATTTAAGAAGTTCAATAAAGCATTGAACTGAATGTGGAACATTTCATGTTAAGAGGCTTAAAAATTTGCAGTGTGCTATGTATTTTCCGCATGCTGTTAAGCTTTAATGAATACTAGGCTATTGGCTTCATATTATGTTTTTTTCCACCTCGCGGTGCATATGGATACACCCCATCATGCCCCTAATTTCTTACAGGGGAAATAGGGTCTCGGCTTGGGAATATGATCTGCTAGCATGATGGTAAGTGTTGTAATTTTGCATGAACCTTCGCTTCTTATCTCGGTCAGAATAACATCTTATAATGTTCTCAAGCTTTCCGTAGATTATTAGTGTACATTTGTGTAATGTTTGCAATGTGTAATATGTAAAGAGTTTGAACATGACTTGACAATATCGCTGAGCCTTTACTCTATTTTTGTGGTAATACCTTGTTGGTCAATCCCTGCCTGACCTTCATCTTCTGACATAAGCATGGGTAGCTTTACAAATTGTGTTGTTCCATTCCAACTGGCTTCAGATTCAGACCTGAAAGTTTTTCATGAAGTTCATTATCAGGCACATGGCATAAAGCAGTCATTTTGCATTGTTCCATGTATCGGCATACGTGGTGTTGGGGGGAGTTGATGGGGCTACACCCCCTCTCAAAAATTTGAGAATATCAATACTTTCAAATGGAAGCAGTAAAGAACTAGGCAATTTAAATGCAGACTCCCCTTAAAATCACCTCCAATTACCATGTTTGTCTTTGAACAGCTTTTAAAATGAAGGTTAAAAGCGGTGATTGCAAAATACATTGTAGTTTATTCCACCCCTACCTAGAAGGCAGCTATGTGATACTGACTTTTACATTTCCAGTCCCTCCGAAAAAAAAAAAATCCTGGGGGAGGGCGTCATTGTAAATGCAAGAAAGAACCTGTAATGTCCTTGAAATGTCATGAGTCGCCACTGAAAACAACCCACTGAGGACATCCCTAGAGAAATACACTAAAGAAGAGATGCCATTGGAAACTACCAAAGGTGGTTTGATTTAAATCGCAATGTAAATCAAGATTTAAATCAGGTGATTTTTTTTAATTACTAATTTAAATCACTAAAAGAAATAATTCATACAATAAAGGAATTTGTAGATATTGGAATCACTTTTGGCGAAAGTGCATTATCCCATAGTCATTGAATGGTGTTTATTAGGCTCTAAGAAAGGAAACAAACTATATGTACTGATGGGGTGAAGCTCATATGAAAGGAAATGTAATATGTAAACTGTAAACACTAAGTTTTACTTGATTTAAAATTCAATAATTCTTGTAGGCAAAAGGAGCAAACATTTTGTGTAATGTACAAAATACTAATGATGTGAAACTGAAACCATAAATTGGGTCATTATCATTAAGCTGTAAGTAAACATGGCAGCTGATATTTTGCAAACTATCATTTGAAAAATCACCAAGATTTATCTACAAAAGTATTTTAAGTTACAATTATGTAGTATGTTTTATTTTCATTGAAGCAAAGTTATGAAATGATTACAGTTTCATTATCACACTCAACAAAAATGGCCATAATACATAAATCAAACTGTTCAAATATTTTACAGATCCATTTACCAGAAATAGCCTTTCTATGAAAAAGAAAGCACGTACATCTATATGTATGGTGCTAAAAAAGCATATTTTAAGTGTTTTTTCTTTTAAAAAATCTGATTTAATTTTTTTAAAAACCATCAAAAATTAGTTTTTAAATAAAAATACATTAATTTCATCCACTCTGGAAAACATATTTAAGTGTCTGCTACAAAGAAGCTCTGCAAATAATTCATGGCGAAGATGGTGGAAAGAATATATGGATTTTAATAGAAGAAACTACTGATGCTATGGAATGCTTAGCCAATGTGATAATTGGAACAATGGAACCAATATTTATGAGTCCTTGTCATTTCTTCTCACCATGGAACAACTAGAGGAAGCCAATGGTTCATGGATGGCTCACTTATCTCAAATTTCCAGCTTCTGCTCTGGCCAGAACATCACAATGATGTGTTACTTTTCATCAGTGATGCAGCTCCTTGCATGAATAAGGCAACCACAGCATTGAAAGTACTCTTCCCAAACATGCTTCATATCTAGGGTGACCGGACACACAAAAGGAGGACAAAGTCATGAAAAAGAGGACGTCACAAAAAATGGCAACACATTTTCCATTACTCATAATTTAATCAATATAAAGAAAATCTTACCAACATTATGATCACAGATACTTTTCAGGTGATCTATTTCAATAATTTCCTCTTACATTTAAGCAAAGAAAGCAATCTCCTAATCTGTTACTTTACAAAGGACAAAGAATATCTACAATTTGAAGCACAGAATATTACTCCTTTTCTAATTCTTGGATATTAGAATGAAATCTCCCCACAAGTTAATACAAATGTAACAAGTAAGATTTGCTTTAACTTATTTCCAAAAAACAAATTAAAATTTTTAGGTAATTTAGATTGAGTAGAGAAATATGATTTTAATGGCACGAACATTCCTAGTACTCTTTCAACAGCAGGGGAAAAGTGACAGCCACCTTACACTTTACCTCATATTCGTTTCTTCCATCCTATCCTTTAAAACCTGAATATTTTCTTGTAAGATCATTGTTGAATTTACACTTTTGCTTCGTTATTTCATGAAAGTAAATATTACTTAACAATCAAAATTCTCACTACGCGTTTCTGTATCAGGGATGTATAACTCGAATAGGAGTGGCAGAGTGATTAGCACACTGCGCCACAATTCCAGCGATCCTGAATTGAAGTCCCGGCCTGGTCATGAGTGTTCTTTCAGAGTATCTCTTCATCAAAATCATCATAACATTGCTCATACCCATCTTTGCGATTAGCCAAAAGTGGCAGAAAAGCGAAGTAAAATAAACCCAATCAATCAAAAAGGAACTGCACAGAGTACATGCATTCCAGCAGTCTCCGAGGGCGAAGCAATGAGTTTGAGTAATACTAATGACTAGGGTGCAGAATTTTGCCTGATTTGCCATTTTTATGCCTTTGTAGTAAAACATAGAGCCTAAAGTTTAAGGTTCGTTTCATGGTGTTTCTAGTCCAAAAACACATTTTTATAGTGCCTATAATTGCCTATTTTGAGGGTTAGTGCCTATTTTGCTTAATGGTGTCAAAAAATGTATATTCTGCAATTTTTGCATCCTTCAGCTTTCTTTATGTGCCTTTGGCTTTCCCCACATTGAAAGATGTAAGGCTTTGTTGATGTTGTACTGACTGAAATCTGGAATTCGCCAGATTTGATGGTCTCAATTGGAACATTGTTTTAATATTTATTTTTTTTTGTTACAATGGTACAAATTGTTTTGTTTTTTTTATCATTTGTTCAAATTCGCACAGTCGTTAGCACAAGCTCTTTTTGTGAGAATTACTTTAACTGACGGTTCCCGCAAATGTGAATTTTGATCAAAAGAAAAACCGTTTGTTAACCGCTGGTGCACTTTTATGTATAAACTGAAGTGCTAACACTGTATAACTGTGCATTGTAAGAAGAAAATTTAAATAAGTTCACATTAATTTTTTTTATTTTATGGTGCCTTTTTAAGTGGCTATTTTCATCATTTTGGTGCCTATTTGATTGCCGAGGTTTTTAGTGCCTATAAATCCACCCCCTACTAATGACTCAGTCGGGAAAGTGATTGTGTTCAGTTCCCAGATGCTAGGTGAACATTGTTTGAATATTAACGTGCCCCAAGTCATAGGCTATGCCTTGAATGATGATCATTATGTGTGGATTGTCAATGCAGCACATTTGCTATGATCAATTCTATACTCTTTCCAAAAAGGGAGGACATTTAGCGATTTCTAAAAAATCCACCCGGACGCCGGACACACCCCTAAAAAGGAGGACATGTCCGGATAAAAGAGGATGTGTGGTCACCCTATTCATATCACATTTGTAGGCCACATGATGCACAGACTTGCCAAAGAAGTAGGAGTATTCCACTCGGTGGCAAATTGATTTCAAACACAAAGAAAATTTTTGTGAAATCTCCCTCTCAATCCCGAATCTTTCAGGAAGTTCCTCCTGAGCTTAGTCTACCTCCACAGCCAGTCTTGACCGATGGGAAACCTGGATATTAGCCTATGTATATAATGCTAACAATCTTGAAAAACAGTGAAGTGAATGAAGCTCTACCAGAAAAGAAAGCAGCTTCAATTCATGAAGTGAAAAAACTCTTTGTTCAGAACTGAAGAGTAAACTTTCATTTATATTGGCACATTATGGCCAATGGAAAATGGAATGAAACTCTTACAGCATCCATGAAAGTCTTTGAGGAATCTTGCAGCAGTTGATGAAAGTGCCAGGAGAAAAGTGGTTTTCTCTTGCAGAAAAGTGCGAATGTGAACTTGGAAAAATTTGAAACAATTTGTAATAGGAAAAATTTGAAACAATTTGTAATATTCTTTTCTTGACAATATGAATCCAGCAACAATATCCTGTTTTGTGTATGCTCTAATTACTTCTGTTGAAGTAGAGAGATAATTTTTTTTATGAAAGCATTCTTTCTGAAAGTTGCAAACTAAAAATAAAAATAAAACACCCAGTGGTTATGTGCAATCAAGACAACACAGGAAAGTGAAATGCTATTTCCATGTAGATTTTAATGTTTTGAATGAAACTATAGATATAAGTGAAGTGCAATTTGCCACTTTTTTCAGTTTATTGTGCCTATTTTTTTGCATTTGGTGGCTATTTTTTACATTATAAATACCTTTTTGCCTGCTCATTTTAACTAAAATAAATGCCTGAACTTCCTGGCTCTAGTCATCACTTTCAACTACCTGGGTATATTGGTTGTATTGTATTGTAAGTAATGTTAGCTTTTATAACATTATAAAAGCTAACAAAAACATCCTTACCTCAGGTCATTCCACATCAAATCATACAGAAAAAGTAAAAAAATGTAACACACCACCTCTGATATTCTTCAAATTTGCTACATCTGTTCCTCAAATAGTCCATACAAAAATGCAAATTTTTAATATTCTTGAACATTTGGTTTAGGAAATACAGGGGTGTAAAGTTTGCCAGAACACTCGTCTGACAAAAAAGTTGGAATCATGCATTCATTATTTCAAGATCTCATTGCTCAGCCGTTAGAATTTGTTGAAAATTTGCAGTTGTCTTAAGAATAAGTGAACTTGCTTTGAAACATAAAATCCTATGAAACAAACTCTCCATGAATACTCCTTTGAGCTGCTGCTGCTATAAAAAAAATGCTTGGTTTGAAAATAGTTTTTTACTATGAGCCCACCTTTGAGAATGGATGGAAAGTGCTAAGGTGACATCTTAATATATGTATATTAACAAGACCAAAATCCAAAGGAGAAATGTTGAAATACAAAACTACACTTTCCTAGCCCCCCTCCCCACACACACACACTGTGACAAGCGAAGACTGGAACGAAGTTCCCAAAGTAGCACTAAATTTTTGGATTGTATCTTTGTTTGAATTACCTGTGTTGTATTATTTCTCTCCTTTTTTATTAAATGAATGACTTTGGTTGGTACAATTGATTGCTTGATTTAGTTTATTTTACTTTGTTTTTTGCCACTTTTGGCTAATCACAAAGATGGAAGTGCATGAAGGGACAATCACAAACATATAGGGACAACACAATACAAGCCCTGCAGAGGATTATTACTGGCTGTGAGTTCAGATGTCAGTGTCTTGCTAGTATGCAAAGTACAATCCAAGGATGCTGACATATGTGTCTCTTGAGAAAGGAGTTACCCCTTACACCCCTTTAGTTGGTATAAACAAGACAAGTGGCATCAAAGTCAGCCTTAGTGTAAATTTTGAATGCTCGTGTATGTGTGTGATTTTCTGCAGCTGCACCCGGTCATTGAGATGCAGTAGCCAAGTGCAGACACATTCTTTGTGGCATTAGCACATGTACATGAAATTCCTTTTCAGACTTCCAAATTAGCTATGAAATCCAGTGGATTGATACAGCAGTCATGAGTCAAACAGTGGTGTTTGATTGACACAGACACTTATGGAATGGACATGTGAGAATATACAATGATCCTCTCATACAGACCACCCTTCAACCACACTCACTGGTGACAGTGTTTCTTAAATCAATGGTTCGATTTGGTCAAATAATTGGTGGATCATAGATGAGGGAATGTGATGTGTGGAAGTCTGCCAGGATCTTCAAGAGACTGTCATGAATGTTTCAAACTGCATGTTTGGCTATTTTCAACCTATTTCATATTTGTGTGTGTGTGCTGCTTGTGTTCATCTATTCTCTTGTCCAGGTTCTCTTATGTAAGCTTGCCTACATTCACATGGTATGGTGTATGTTGTATATGCAGCTATCTGAGCATAAAGTGGACTTACAACAAACTAACAAACTTTGACAGCTTTCTGCAACTGTCTGTTACTGTACCAGACTTTAGCAATTACAACTCTTTTGCACACACACATATATACAGTGAAACTCCTATTTTGCATTTTATTTCACACTTTGTACATTCTTTTACCATGGTCCCTTGAAAAGTATACAACTGAGGCTTGTCTGCATATATAATGTAAACAAAGAACATTTAAGTTGAATCTAAATTGGCATTTTATGTATGAACTGCATATTGCAAAACATTCTATTTCTTTTCAGATTCTGGTAGATAAATATCCTCAGGTCATGTTTCTTCTTCTCAATGTTGACCTTTTTCCTGACTTGGCCATGTTGTTTGGATTTGAACTCATACCAGCATTTATCTTTATAAAGAACAAGGTTATGGTAAGGATTTTGGGTTCTACAATTTTGGATGTTTTTAAATTTTAAAAAAACAAACACAGATGGCAACCACAAAATGTGCCAAGTATGTAATATTGACACAAACATGGTGTGGCATGGTAAAGGAGGTGAAATAATTGCATGGGAAGTTCTCTGTTTCCTTGTTGCTCTTTTTTAGTTGTTGTTGTCCTGATTAATTACAAAGGGCCTCTGCCTTCATTAACACAGGTTTTGGTATCCAGGATGGAGATGGTAGTGCCTCACTGCTTTGTTTTATTCTGTCATATGGTTGGGCTGGAGGCTGTTGAGTGCCAGGCTAACACAGCTGCTTGGTGTAGTGTGGTTCAGCACACCACCCCTAACCCAGTAAACATGAACCACATCATATCAAGCAGCACAACCTGGCACTCAATATTCTCCAGCACTACCAGATGATGGAAATCTGAAATATTGCTAACCTGAAGAAAGCAAAGTTACCATCTCCATCCTAGATGCCAAAATCTGTGTTAATGAAGGCAGCGGTCCTTTGTAATTAACCAGAACAACAACTACAAAAAGAAGGAGCAATGTAGAAATACAGAAAGTACAATGCAAACACATTTATGTAGTTTTCCATATTTTTAGTATGTTCTAAAAGCACAACTTATGCATCATTTCTTTCGTACATCTAATAAATGTAAACCAGATAGTTTGTTTTCATGAAATTGCAAAATGTTATGTTTTCATCATGTACAATCAAATCATAGCATGTCAGATTGACAATGGAAAGTCGTATTAATCTTTGTGGTAACTAATCTGATATCACCAACTGCATAGTGGTTTGGATCCCACTATAGGTGCAGTTCCAATTAGTCTGTATGTGCAGTAAGTTAACTTAAAAACGAACTATGGTAACTAAGCATTTTGAAAGCTTGCTACTCAGAAAGTTTGCAGTTCGGCTGATAATGTACATAACAGTCAAAATTAAGACATTGACTACCCACACAATCAGACAACCTGTTGGCCATTTGATTTGACTTATGAATGTTGAAAAGTAGCCATTAATTCCAAAATAGTATATCAATATTTGAATAAAATAAAATATTACGCACCACTGCAAAGTATGTTTTTAAATGTAATTTTTGAAATAAATCATCAACTTTTTGCAATGGAACAATCCTTTAATGTACTTCAATAGTCAATTTCTACATAAGAACCAAAAAAGTGTAATTGAGATTTTCTTCTCCTTGTACACTTTGGAAGGACTTTCCATGTGAAGCTTTTTGAGAAACTGGTTGGTTGATGCACTTGCTTAGTTTGTTAATGACAACAGAATGCAAGATGGTGGAATGCTTCCATGACCTTCATTTAAGGTATTATCACAGTATTACTTTCAGAGAAAATCTAGGTATGTGAGCAGGCATGTGCACATTTGTGCTGACTTCAGTGATTTGTTATAGCAGATCAACAAGTCTATGTAGGTATACATATGTTGGGATGGATTAAGAAACTAAATAATTTGAAATTTCACTGCTCAAATTCTTGAAAATGTTCCAATTTAAGAATAAACATAGCAAAAACATTCAAGTCGGCATTATCCAGGACTTGCCATGAGGAAGTGTCTGCATGTTGAGTCGTGACCATGTCCTCCCAATCAGCTCTATTTTGGGCACTTTTATTAGCTATGACAGTTTAATGCTGTCCAGCTTTATAGTTCGTTTGTGTTTCAAACTCTGGTAATTTGTCCCTAGGCATAAGGGTACCTCTTCATTTTTGCCTCGCCTATCTTTTGTATTGCTCTTGTAGATTCTATCATAAGGTAAATACATCCCTCAAATTCTTGTGCACCACAGGAAGATTCAGTGAAATTTGCAGCAGAGTGAGATTGCTCCTCAATGAAGATTTTGTCTGTTAGTTCATCAACAGAGTCTGAGTCAGCCAAGGACCCATCCATTGTGTGTAGCACAGGAATTAGGCCTTACCTGCTACTTCTTTGACACCCCCAATGCTGTTTGAGCAGTCCACTGGAGAACTTTCGGAGTGTGGATTGTGTCAGGATGGCCAATACACATTTTGTGTCGTACAATTAAGCTGTAGGGGAGGTGATTGTATCTTCTCTTCAATTGCATGCACCACAGATGGTCAACCACTTCAAATATCATCATGTATATTTCCGCATCCTTCATTTTCATGCCATTGAATCACTCCTGGCATATTCTCTATACACTTCCCAAAGTTGACAGTAAATTTCAACCAGTTTGATGTTCCTCACATTCAAGTAATGGATTACAGAAACACACACCACAATGCATAAAGGCTGTTTGCATGTCTGCAAGTGGCATCCATTCCTTGCTTACCATTGTGACCACAGCATTACATCAGCAATATATTTGCAAACTGGAGTTGTTTTGTGAATCTCTTTCATGTAATGTAGGATTGCTTACACAAAGTAACTTGAAAGTCATTGTGATGAGATTTAAGACTAAAGTGACGAGCAAGATGGGCCCCCTTCAGTCTAAAGCGTAACATTCACTGTATATTCGCAAACATCAGACCAAGGCAACACAACACATAGTATTGAGAAAAATGACACAGTCTGAGGCAGGGTTGTTAAAGGTCCACAAACCCATAAATTCTAATGGGTTCTATTGGGTTCCGCTGCATGACCGGCACCTTTTTTCTCGCACAATTTAAATTCGGTCCAAGTTGCGTATTGTTACATTGAAAAAAGGTGCCTGGATCGTATTTTAATTGTTTCTGAAAAAAGGTTCATGGACCGTATTTAAATTGATGCAGGAAAAAAAGGTTCCTGGACCAAATTGAAATTCTTCTGTAAAAAAGGTTCCTGGACCGAATTTGAATTTATCCAGAAAAAAGGTTCCTGGACCGTATTTAAATTGATCCAGAAAAAAGATTCCTGGACAGAATTGAAATGATTTAAATATGAAAAGATTATACACTGTCTAGAACTCATTTACGTTTGCTGATTTTCTCTCCCAGTCCGGGATTGAATTTATTTGCAATTACAGACCAGGCTTGACCGATTAAAAGTTGCCTTCTAAACATGTCTGCGAGTACGTTTTACATTAGAATGTTACACTGCGGTTGTAGAAAACATAGCACAGGGAATAAATCAAAACTCTGTTGTCCTCTCATGGGCCAGATTCAAAACTCCCTTGTCAAAGAGTTACTGTACATAATGCAATGGACTATATGGCGTCACATTGAGTTCAAACAAACCCATCACGTGTTCCTCCGGCAACCAATCCAGGAATTGCAGCCAATAGGAGCCGTCGATGAGGTAACATGAGGCTGCTGTGTTCCCAGCAGATATTACAACAGGGAACGGCAGTGCTGCTACAACCAAGTGAAGGAACGTGCACGAGAGAATGGGGCTACTTATGTGGAGAGTGGTAACGTGACTGCAGCATTTGCTTTCTCCCATTTCTACCTTGTACCTTAGATTCCCGAGACAGCCAGCACCTGGATTAGTCTTTCATGCTCACAAGTGGATAATTGTTTATCGCCAGGTCCATATTTGATCCAAGTTGCATATTGTTTCATTTCAATATGGAACTTGGACCCTATTTAAACTGATTCGGAAAAAAAGGTTCCTGGACCGAATTTAAATTGGTTGGGAAAAAATTTCCCGGACGTATATAAATTCATCTGGAAAAAAGGTTCGTGGACCGTATTTAAATTCATTCAGAAGAAAGGTTCATGGACTGTATTTAAATTGATCCTGGAATAAAGGTTCCTGGATGATATTTAAATTGATGGGGAAAAAAGATTCCTGGACCGAATTGAAATACTTTACAGATAAAAAGGTTCTTTACGGTCCAGAACCCATTTACGCTTGCGGATTTTCTCTCCTTGACTGGAATTGAATTTATTTAAAATTCCTTGACCTTTAACAACCCTGGTCTGAGGGACTGTATATGCAAGTGATACATGCAGTCTTGTTGTATCACTTCTGTTCAAAAGGTTTAATTGATTACTGAGGGTTTTCTTCCAAGCAACATGTGTCACTTCAGTGTGAAAGCTTCTTTAGAGTCGAAGTGACTAAGTGAAATTTTTAACTCATCCTTTTTTAACTAAAGGACAACATAATTATACTATTAAAATTAAAATTTTGATTTATTTCATTTTTCAATCCACCCTAATATGAACATTCCTGAATGAAAACATGGTACAAGATAACATTTTTTTTAATTTTTTTTTATGTATGCATGTTACAGTATAATCAATAAACTTGTTTTATTTACAGTTGGGACAATATGTAGGTTCTTGCCAATTTGCTCTCAGACACACTCTCCGTGAATGTTTAAAAAGATACAAGAAAGATTGCCCTACAACTCCTGTTCTCTTTTGAGAATTCAAGAATTTAGTTGAGAGTTCATGGAGCTGTCAGTAATTTCAATACAACATGTATTATTGTTATTTTGTGCTGATATTTCTCATGGATACAATTTCCATCAGTATCCCACATCAAATTAATAATGAAGCTGTCATTAATATCAATGCAACATGTATTATTATTTATTTTGTGCTGATATTTTTCAGAGATAAAATTTTCATCAGTATCCTGTATCAAATTCAAAAATAAAAACTACGATTTATTTACTTTCTTTTTTTTTAACACCCTGGAGATACATAAAACAGAGAACACAGCATGAAAATTGACCTAGGAGTCATTCCATGCCAAATCAACACAGATATGTGCAATTTTTAACCTGACCATCTCCGATTTTCATGAAATTTGGGGAGTTGAAACTATGCATAGAACTTAGTAACTATGAAAATTTTTAGTCTCGTGCGTCTTGTAATTGTTAAATTATTCAAGGTCAAAGTTTGCAGAAATTGCCTTTTTTGAGCCCGCTTAGCTATACTAAATGTGCTGTTACTCCGCCCCTATTTCGCCTAGGAAGCTCAAATAAAGCTTATTGTACAGGGAATTGAACAAGCTTTCCAGTGATATATAACAAGCCTACCTTTGGATAAAAATATAATTTTGTCACGTGACCTTGACTTTTGACCTTGAATATCTCAAAACATGTCATCACCAAATATCGTGAAAAAAATATATTTGGTCCCCCATACCATACTCTAAAACATACCAAAAAATCATTCTGGGACTGCAATGGGATCGGAAGATACAAAATAATATGTGTAACTATGTGACTGATAAAAGCCCCATTACATGAACTATGAAGAGTCAAATGTCCCTTAACACCCTCTACAAAATGTGAAGGAGTTATCCTGGGTATAATTGGTCATAAAAGAAATAGGTTAGGCACAGGGAGATCCCTAGCCGTGTGTGTCAAGCGCAGATCCGGCATATTGTTGACCGCCATATTGAATTCAACGCAAAAATTTCAAAGGAAAGGGGGTTGTGTGATATATCAAATCAGGCTAGAATTTCATGAGAAATGAAGTGACGAAGGATTTTCCAACATATATTTAACCAGCAAAAATTTATTACTGCATGCTTGTAACCATTTTCTCCTTTTCGAGGTGTTAAAAACAAAGCATTGGAATGCTCCTAACGTGTTAGGAACTCATCAAGATCACGCTGACATCTTGGGAGAGAAAGAAGTATACGCACCATTGCATATGATTTTAATCAGCTACATTCACCAAATAGTTGAATAGTGAAGAATATTGGGAAAAGTATCTCAAACAATTACGTGACACTTCCTTTGGAATGAAAAATTCTTCAGTGACGAGACAAATTTTTATGTTCACGGTGAAGTTAATAAAAATAATATGCAATACCTGTGATTTGCTCAGTCGAATGGTTGTTGCTGGTAAGCTAATTATGTGGTATAATGTATGGCAAACGGAAATGGTTGGTCCATATTCAACAACGGAACTTTAAATGGTGAGGGCTTCTTGGATTTGTTAAGTGAACAGGTTTTTTCACCCTTGCTTACGGGATATGGCACTTTTTGAGAGTTTTGAAACAGGACAGATTGTGACCACACTATGTAGACATTTTCGCAATTTCTTCATGGTAATTTTCTAGGTAGATTGAGGTGCAGATGGGGATCTATTAAAAGGCCTGCACATTCCCCAAATCTAACATCTTAGGAGGACTTTTACCTTCAGAAACATTTGAAGAGAATGGTGCATGCACTAAAAGTCCTGATATTGACCATCTGAGAGAAGGCATAGTTGCTGCTTGCGATGTTGTTGCACATGCTACATTACCAAATGTTCTATGCGAGTGTGAGAGACGTCAACGAGTGTGCTCACAGGAACATTGACAACATTATAATGTGCATATATCATAAGTGAAAGATATGTGTATAATTTTTTGCTGGCGTAAGATACATTGGAAAATCCTTCGTCACTTCATTTTTCGTGAAATTCTAGCCTCATTTGATATATCACATAACCCCCTTTCCTTTGAAATGTTTGCGTTGAATTCAATATGGCGGTCAACAATATGCCGGACCTGCGCTTGACACACACGGCTAGAAATCTCCCTGTGCCTAACCTATTTCTTTTATGACCAATTATACCCAGGATAACTCCTTCACATTTTGTACGGGGTGTTAAGGGACATTTGACTCTTCATAGTTCATGTAATGGGGCTTTTATCAGTCGCATAGTTACACATATTATTTTGTATCTTCTGATCCCATTGCAGTCCCAGAATGATTTTTTGGTATGTTTTAGAGTATGGTATGAGGGACCAAATATATTTTTTTAACATTTTTGGTGATGACATGTTTTGAGATATTCAAGGTCAAAAGTCAAGGTCACGTGACAAAATTATATTTTTATCCAAAGGTAGGCTTGTTATATATCACTGGAAAGCTTGTTCAATTCCCTGTACAATAAGCTTTATTTGAGCTTCCTAGGCAAAATAGGGGCGGAGTTACAGCACATTTAGTATAGCTAAGCGGGCTCAAAAAGGGCAATTTATGCTAACTTTGACCTTGAATAATTTAACAATTACAAGACGCACGAAACTAAAAATTTTCATAGTTACTAAGTTCCATGCATAGTTTCAATTCCCCAAATTTCATGAAAATCGGAGATGGTCAGGTCAAAGGCTGTGTTGATTTCGCATGGAATGACTCCTATGTAACCAGAATACAAAATGGAAAAGGGTCAAAGACTGTCATGGATATATCTTTTGGGGAGAAGAGATCTAAATGAAGAAAAAATATTATGATTCAGAAAAGGAGGTCCAACTTATGAGTAAGTTGGAAGTAGGCTGCAGGCAGTAGTGTAGCGGTCACCCCCACAACCCCAGCAATGCAGGGGGGGGGGAGCAATGTTCTCTCTCTGTGCTCTTGAAATTTTATATAATTCCAGAAATTCAACAGTGTGTGTTGCTTACTTAAAATGGATGTACGAAACAGAAATTTGGTTCCCAGTAACATATTACATGACGACATCTGTGATAAGAAGCAGTGGTGTATTATCTCAACCAGAGCGGGCCGGGCAACATGGGTCTCCTCCAAAATGCAGAATTAACTTACTTGCCCACAAGTGGCAATCGACAGGAACATTCTCTCATCTCATACCTTTATAGGTACGCAGTTTAGTGAATTACAGTTATGAATCCAGTAGAAAGATTCAGTTGCTCAACCAGTCTATGCCTTTTTGCTACACAATACCTAAACAAACTTGAAAATTCATGACCTTTTTTTTAGCAGTAAGTAATGTTAGTTTTACAAGTGATATTTAAAATGTAACTTCCCACAAAATATTTTCAAAGGAGCCCCTATAGTCTCAATATGAAATTGAGATAAGATCTGAGATAAATTTCCCATATTGTCCACACGTGTTAAGTCTTACTTCAAAGAGGACCAAAAACTCAGGAGGTGGAGCCCAGGGACAATTATCCCTTTGCCTTTAGGTTCAGTAGCCCCTATTCCACCATGCAGGGTAAACAGACTATTCAGTTTTCTGAGTGAAAATTCCTAGCTGCGAATCTGGTTGCTTGAGTTAGGTTTGAGTTTTTGTTTTAACTCCACTTTATGCACATGCTAATCAGGACTGAACCTATAGTTTAAAGTGGGATTCGAACCACTATGTGCCTCCACCGGGTATCGAATCCAGGACCCCTTGATTACAAAGTGAAGACACTACCACTGCACCATCGGGGAAGCCCTGTTCAAGTTAGGGGATCGAAGGAAGGATCATTATATGGATCAATGTGAAGACAATGCAGTAGGTGGAGGAGGATGCATATGCAAATTATTATTCTAGCTGAAAGATAGCATCCCCTTGCGTACCTTAACCCCATTCCTCTCACCTACACTCTTCGGGCACTGGTGATCCATTAATAAAACAGTTCTTGTTTCATGAAAAAGTCTTAAGAAATATCAGTGGTTCATCAAAAAGAAATGGCATCATTAAAATTAAGAATAATAATGTTGAAGTCCACTAACACCAAAATAAAACACCATGCCAGTGTGGCAACAAACTTTAGGGGGGGGGGGCTCAACGCTTCCAATCGGCATTTCATTGAGTGACAAATTTTAAGTGAATTAGAGTCCCATTGCTGCTTTATTATCTATCTCTCAAGACTCGAGTCCGCTGCTATTTCTTCGTAGCAGATTGCAATTGACCTTATAATGTTAGATCACCATTGACAATCTAGAGGTCTGTTTCAACCCCCATAACTGAAATGATATGTTTGCTTGAGTACATAACTCACTATTAGTAGTCTATTAGAAGTGTAATGTGAGGGACTCTTCCTTCGAATTGTGTCCTGGCACAGCCAGGGGACAGTAGCGGCTCGTGCCTAAAATAACAGGTGAAGAAGTATATTTATAGGCAATGAAAACAAATAGTAAGTGCCAGTGCCCCCCCCCCAATTTAAAACGTCTTTTTTGTCTTCATCCGTCCATCTGGAAAATGGTGTCTGCAACAAATTACACACTAAGTCATTTACTGGGTTCATTGTAGAAACCACAGCTCAACACATGAACACAACACACGATAGGAAACGCGAAACACACACGCGGAACAAGATCTCGCGAGAACGCGAAGATTTTGCCACAAGCACTGGATGCGATGTTTTCTCCGACGAGAGAACTGCTTCATCTAGAAGGCGACACCCGTTCAAGGCCAACGCTAGGTGACGTCACCGTTGCCATGACAACCGGCTAAGTTTTCCGCAACCTAGCGGTGTTTGCTCTTGGGTTGGGACGAACTCAATACTTGCGTAGCGCCGAGCGGCGTGTTATTTGAGTATTATCGTGTGCGTTCTGCTGGGAAATAGTTTAATTTAACAAGCAAATTAAAAATGTCAATATTAATTTGAAAATTAGGTGAAAACATCTGCACTTGTTGCACTTGGCCAGCCGCCACTGCCAGGGGATAGCTTTTGGGGATGAAGCTGCATCCACCTCAAAGCCCAAGAAAGTAGTGTTTACTATCCTTTAAACAATTTCCCCAAACTGTATTTTTTTAAATATGTGTATTGTGTGTAACCTAATTTTATAAAAAATGTTTCGAACAAAAAATACAAAGGATCAGGAACAAAATATTTGGCAGTGTGAGGCTTCGCTCCTTCTCCACCAAAAAAGAATCCTAGCTGTGACACTGAGTTAAATTAAGAGAAAATATTTCTAATTTCTTCTTCCAGTTAGGCCTCCCTGATGGCGCAGTAGTAGCATCGTTGCCTTGTAATCAAGGGGTCCTTGGTTCAATACCAGTGGAGGCACATAGTTGTTTGGATCCCACTCTAAACTATAGGTCCAGTCCCGATAGCCTTACTGTGCATAAAGTGGACTTAAAACACCAACTCAATCAATCGATCAAATCTTCTTCCAGTTATTTATCAGAGATTCAGACCATCCTGATTTAGTTTTGAGAAACTACTACACTGATGTATATTCTAACTTGAGGACATAAAATGGGAACGTAAAGTATTTGCGGTAAAAGTTAATTTATTTTACAACGGGGGGGAGGGGTACCTAAATATTGTGTGTCTGTCCCACTATGGCATCATCTCGATTTTTTTTCTTTTTTTTTTCCTAAGAGGGCCCCCAAAATTTTGTTGCAGGGGGTTCCCCAGAGAACTGCGCTATGCCACTGGCTGCAGGTAGAGGTGAATTTACCTATGTGCACACAAAATCGTGTTGCAAAATAATACTATAAATGCCACTTTTAAAATTATTCTTTATTCTTGTTTTGACATTTCATCCTGGTTTCCCAAACCAGGTTTCAAACTTACGCTACCAAGATACACACACATTTTAATATACAGCGAGCAGGCTAAGATTTTTATATATGTGAAGGCCAATTGCTAATATCATTGTGAGGCCCTCTATAACTTCAGTTATGTCAAATGGTTGCTTGTATTTTAAAAAAGTATTTTACAAACATTCAATATATATATATATCATATATCAGTTATGTCAAATGGTTGCTTGTATTTAAAAAAAAGTATTTTACAAACATTCAATATATATATACGTATATATATATATATATATATATATATATATATATATATATATATACTTAATTTTGTAGCCTTTTAAAGCAATATTCCTCGATGGTGGTCCCTTTTGCAGACCCAGGGCTGTAGCTGCCCAATCAGTGCTCCTAGGGAACTAGGAAGAAATGTCACAACAAGAATGAAAAGTCAATTTGAAAGTAACATTCATTGTATTATCTTGTAATACACAACAGCTGTGTGAACTTTTGAGAACAACATAATATCCTTCCCTTTTTAATGCCATGTCAAATCACTCAAGACGAACATTACATTGCTGTCATCTGTGAGTTTATTTATCCTGAAAGAAACACTACATACACATTATTAGCGAGTTATAACTTCCTTTTCACTACTGAGAGCACGAGCGGCTGGAGCTATGCCCCATTGACAAACACACATGCGCGTTCGAGGTGCGCGAGTTTCAGTACTGTATATTTTAGCCCATACCGTATTACCAAGGTATGAACACCCCCCCCCCCCGTTTTTTTTTACACCTCATAGTTACTGAGAAACAGTAGGCTAAAATTTCGTAATTTTGTTTGGATTGGTCAGTGTCAGGGCCATGATAGGTAGTAGTCTGTAGTTCTTAACAGATAATGTCATACAAATAATCTGATTTGTGTGTGCAAAACTGAATGTTTGATGGCACTGGCTATAAATGGGCACACTCATCTTTGGCGCAAGAAGTCCAGAGTTCGATTCACAGCTGTAGCTACAAAATTTCTGTAACCTAACATCATGAGGAACATTGATGACCTATTTAAGAGCAGTATGATAGCAGACTCCAGTCTTAAAAACCACATGGGACTGAACATGCTGACCACACATCACCGAATGAAAAACCACCTTGCAGGTTTTGGCCCTCAAAGGGCTATTGTACCATCACATCACATTTGTATCCCTTACGTTAATTGCAATGGTGAGGATGAATGATGAACTGGTGCAATGCATGATGGGACAAACATGGTGGTAAATCCATGGCTTAACAGTAGGGGTGTGCGGGACAATTTTTTTGGTCGGGATGTGAATATTTTTTAATCCCGACATTCGGGACGGGAAAAAGTTGCCATTTCCTGACAAAGTCGGAAAATTTTCGGGACGGGAAATGTTCGAAATTTCCCGAAGCTCTGAAAATCTCGATTTCTACACGTCATTTTCAACTTAAGTGATTGCTTTTGCATTTCTGTAATAAAAACAATTTCCAATAAGTTCCAGACACTTGCAATGCAGAAAACGTGCAGAATTAACAACTTCTTAAAATGAACATTTGGTATTTCCCGACTGGTCGGGAAAAGTCGGGATCGGGACAGGAATTTTTTTCCCAAATTTTCGGCATCCCGCACACCCACTTAACAGTGTTTTGAATCTGGAGCCTCTGGCTTCATAGAACATTCTTATTAAGTGGTGGCACATGAATAAACTCCATAGTATGGCTTTATCAAAAATAAGTGGCTCAGTCGGTAACGCGTCTGACTACCATGCTAAAGGTCCCGGGTTCGATCCCCGGCCGGTTCAAATCCGGGAACTTTTCTAACGGTGGAAGCGGCCCCGGCGCCCACCCAGTGTCGAATAACATGGGTACCTGGGGGAAACCCTGGGGGGTAAAGGCGGTCAGGGGCGTGATGCTGATCACATCACCCCCACTCACGACCGGATCAAGAAAGTGTGGGGCGTTACCCCCACACCCCCTATACGCCTTCATGGCGTGGTGCTATGCACAGGGGAGTACTTTACCTTTTTTTTTACAAAGATAAAGCTGTATGTTGTACATTGCTCCATACCACATAGGCGAGATGTCTACTGATTCTCTTTCTCTGACAGATTGGAGATATGATTTGCACCACTCTCCAGCAACCTTTACCCCTAATGGTTGTCCCCAAGCATCTATTTATGAAAGGCTGTGTGTGTCCCAGATCAACTTATACAGGAACATTGCACATGAGGTCCATCCTGAGAGTGGAACCCTGGCTCATATTATAGACATTTCACAAGAATTGTAAGGAATTGGGTCCATTCTGAAAGTCGCATGAGTTTAATGCGTTAAATGAGTTATGGTAACTGGCGGTCCCATAAGTGCTTCCACAAGTTTCATTATGCTGTCCCAAAAGTCTCATTCCATGCGTCTTGTGAAAGAACGAGATTCACCAAACACACGGGCCAGAAGGTTGGTTTGTTCAGTGAGAATCGTCTGCTGCTTGAAGACAACGTGCGTGCATGATGGCTTCAAACTGCACTAGTTCGGAAAATGTATTATAATTTTAACAGCGAGCGATATGAAGCAACATGCTCAAGATGAGTGTGCCTTAACTCTTCTTACAATGTGGTTGATGAGTAACAGTGTTTGCAGCAGAGTTTATTTCTGCCAGAAGAACATGCCTTCACTGGACGCCATGTGGAACATTTTTATAAACAAGACTCTGTGCCTGCGCTTTCGTCTAGAGCGTCCCATAAGTCTGAAAAATTAACTGATTTCACCAGGTTCACGAGGCCAGTTACTTTCGTTCGTTTCGTTAAGAATTTCGGAACGCACCCACACATTGATTAAAAAAAATGACGTTATATAGTGACCTTCAAAAGACTCAAACACATGTACATAATATTTTAAGCTCCACGACTTCATTGGGAATGACATCAATGTCATGGTGAATATGGTCGATCAATCAATTGTTTCCAGAGGAAGACATGCTGGTAATTTTTCCCTTTCGCTTTTACAGAAGCTATATGATCATGGATTCCTCTCGAGGCATCAAACCTTGCTTCACACTAGCTGACAATCAACAATTGGCTGCCAAATCTACACACAACAGCGAGCCAGTGGCGCAACCACAGGGCGGGGGTGCCCCCCAACCTTCGACGGAAGTCTTATCTAGAGGGAGCAAACATTGATAGTTAAGGACACCTGCAGGGGAGTCGGAGGAGAATTGCCCCCTTCGATTTCAAATGTTATGCAAATAACAGCACATTTTGTAAAATTTTCTTGCTCGCTTCACTCGCAGCTCCTCCTTTTTCTCAGTTTCGTCAAGTTCAAAGCTGTAGCAAGGAGGCAGCTCGAGTCAGCCATGGGCGCCGAATGATCTAATTAAAAAAAACCGTTGTGAAAGAGAGAATGCCTTGGCACTCCGTGATATTATTTGTGCCCTATTAGGGGCAAATAGGAGGGGGGCAATGGGGGTGCAAACAAGGGCACCTGCAAGGGGCCGCAGAGGAGAAATTGCCCCCTTCGATTTCAAATTTTATACAAATTATAAAATACATTTCATAAAATTTTCTTGTTCGCTTCCCTCGCAAAGCCCACTTTTCTCGGTTTCGTCAAGTTCAGACCCTTAGCTATGGGGCAGTAGGAGTCGGCCATGGATGCCGAGCGATCTAAATGAAGAAAGTTGTGTAAGGAAGAATGCTATTCCGTCCAGTGAAATTATTTCTGCCCTATTAAATCAATATTGTTTCAAATTGCAAAAGTTGGATCTAAAAATTTTCTGTGATGTGATACAGAGGCGTGGCGTGCATGTAACAAGTGTTACCGCAGGTAATAGCAATATGTAAAGAAATTAAAAAGCTTTTTTTCTCAATAAAATAACAACATTTTTAACTACGTTAACCGACAGAGTTGCAGTTGAGTGTATAGACGGTGTTAAAGGCGGAGCTACTGCGGAGCATGCGCACTCGTCTGGTCCCCCTCGAACATCCGGTTACGCTTAGGATGCTATGGACGTTAATACGAAAGGGCAAAGTGGTGATTCTTTTACAAGGAAATAGGGTGTCGGCTGTGTAGCATATGGTTACACAGTTCGATCGGGAAGAAATTTATTGAGTCAAGTATCACTTCGTAGGTTTCTGAAGGACGTAGAGAGACGAAACCTGTTGATACAAGCAGAACGAGAAAGGACTGGTACCCAGAAAGAATTTTTACGACTTGCATTTTGTTACAAGCATGTTGATCGTTTATCTGCGTATTGTGTTGTGGTGAAAAGCACGCCTCTTAGTGAGGTTTCAAACCGAAGCGACACGCAACAGCAGTAGTTCGTACCGAAGTGACAAGCGACACAGGCCCATTTAGTCTATAAATAAGGATTTCCCATGAGCGGTAAATGAAGTCTCAGGCGGCACAATACACGCCATTGGGAATCTGAGCGACACGTGCAGCTTGTAGTGTCGCTTCGTTTCGAAAAATTTCATTGATCACTGAGGATTCACTTTATGTTAAGTGGCACGGAGATTAACACCGAAGCGACAAGCAACAGCCCCTTTACTCTAAAGGAAACAATTCATCTTGCATACGAGTACAACAGAGCGAGGCGACACGATGTATGGTACTGAGAAAACAACAGTCCAGTCCAAGCGACACGGAAGGAAGCTTTCAGACTGCAGCGATACGTGTCTCTTGGAAATCAATATTAAAAAAACAATACCTTCCGAACGACAAATTGCAGGTGTCGCTTGTCGCTTGGACTGGGCCGCTTTATCAATACCGTGCATTGTGTTGCCCCGGCCTGTTATTTGCGCAAGCGTGACTTGTGAATGGTTTGCTTTAGATCGAATGCTTCTGTGCGAAAGCCCGATATCGCTTGTCGCTTCAATCTGAAAACTCCCTTGTTGCTTGAAGTAAATTCGTGCAAGTGAAAGTGGCATGCCATATCATAGGTTTTCCTCAGGCGGAAAGGCGACGTTGAAAGCACATATATTTACTAGCATTTGTTATGTGTCATTACTTCTGCTGATTTGTTGGCAAAGATTCATTTTAGCATACTTTATAATATAATAATAGCACTTGTTTTATAGAATTATCTTTCTCTCACTTTTCCATTTACAAAATAATTCAATATATTTAAACGTTCGTCGTGCGTGTACGTGAGATACTTGTATGTGCGAAGATTCTGTAGTACGTAGTGTGCTATACAACTGGTGGCCACAAAGACACGTCATATTTTAATAATCTGCTCTGCAGTTGATCATCCGACGGAATCTAGACGTCCACTCCTTCATAGTAGAAGTTTAACAAATACCTTTCTTGACTATCGTCGCATAACTGATGAAAACAAGTGCTCATTTCTTACTTCGTATGCTGGTGAATCTGCACTGGCAACAACGGGGACTGGCCTAAACCGAAAGTTCCGGGGGGACCGGGCAAGACCTCACCAATGTTTATGTTTACGTTTTTAACACGGTGTATATTGCAGAGGACATTTTTTTCTACAGCCGACAAGAGCGAAGAGGCAGGCCGTTCCGTTACCCTCAAGAGGTAACAAGAGGAAAGGGCGCGAATGCAAGTTAACAGCGGGGAAAGACTTAGAGGCAAGTGTGCTAGGGGGTTATTCATATGCCTGTTTAGGGGCCCAGTTGTCGCTGATGCCTACCGGATCAGTAAGTGTTGTCATAGAAAAGTTATGGAATAGAAGTGGAAGCTACATTTAAACCTCGCTGCGCTTTGAAATTGCATTGCCATCGGTGGCCAGTAGATGGCGCGGCCGTCTTCTTTTGCTGCTCGCAGTAAATAGGGGGGGAGATTCATTGTCCCACTGGAGTGTCCTTCACCACAGAAAGGACAGGGGTGGGTTGTGAAACAGGTTTTCTGAAAACGAGGGGGAATATATGTCTTTTTCTGATTTCATGCAGTTCGTGAATTTACGGAATGAGGACTTTGCCAGGCAGCTACATACCCTACCATGGCGCGAAATCATTGAAGATTGATTTTTTTTCAGGGGGGGGCGCAAGAAGATTGTGGTCTACACAGACATACACAAACTATACATATATATTATGTATGTGCATGAAACTTTTCAAATTTTCTACCAAGCATCTGAGAAGAAAGAGCCTATATGATTAATATTTATAATGTTATTAAATATAAATTTAAATTACTAAACATGTAAAAATACATTAGTATTTAATACATATAAGGGAATTTATTTGATATTTTTTATGTATCAGATATTTATAACTGCCTTCTCGATTGCGCCGTGAATACGTTTTCGCCTTGCAATCAAGGAGTCCCGGGTTCGATACCTGGTGGACAGGCACGTATCCAAGGAGGGGGCTTAGGGGGCTCGAGCCCCCCCGAAAGTTTTCAGTTTACCCTAGATAAAATGAGGTTTTTGGTTCCTTGTGGTGTGAAATAAAATAAAATAAGGATAATTTAAGAAGATAATTAATTATGGAAGAAAGACGGAGAATGTTCTGTAACTATATTATTGATAATAGCTCGTATCCAAGTTGGGAATCAGGGGGATCGAGCCTCCTTCCCCAGGAAATTTTCAGTTTACACTAGATAAAATTAGGTTTTTGGCTTCTTGAATAATGTGACAATTATTTAAGGAGAGAAATAATTATCGAGGCAAGACGGGGAATGTTCTATAACCCTGTTAATAGCGCGTATCCAAGGTGGGGATCATGGGCTCGAGTCCCCTTCCCAGGAAATTTTTTAGTTTACACTAGATAAAATTAGGCTATTGGCTTTTTGGATTATGTGACGATAATTTGAGGAGAAAAATAATTATCGAGGCAAGACTGAGAACGTTCTATAACATTGTTATTGTTAATAGCACGTATCCAAGATGGGGATCAGCGGGCTCGAGCCCCCGTCAGTAAAATTTTTCACATTTCGTTAGGTTATTGGAGATTTAATAATATGATGATAATTTAAGAGTAATAATTATAGAGGCAAGACGGAGAATGTTCTATAACCTTATTATTGTTAATATCATGTATCCAAGGTGGGGATCAGAGGGCTCGAGCCGGCCCTTAAGGAAATTTTTCAGTTTACACTGCATAAAATTATGTTTTTGTCTTCTTGAATAATGTGACGATTCAAGGAGATACATAATTATAAAGACAAGACGGAGAATGTTCTATAACCCTGTTATTGTCAATTGCATGTATCCAAGGTGGGGATCAGGGTACTTGAGCCCCCCTCCCACACACATACACACAAACAGGAAATGTTCAGTTTACACTACATAAAATTATGTTTTTGTATTCTTGAATACTGTGACGATAATTGAAGGAGATTCTTAATTATAAAGACGGAGAATGTTCTATATAACCCTTTTGTTGATAATATTGCACGTAAACCATTCTTGTGCTTTTGGTGTTGTCGCAGCAAACTTTTTGGAAGCTGCACAACAAAGGTAGCGCAACTAGTAGGACGATTCGTTGTAATTTTTAATCTCTGGAAAGCACGAGAGGGAACGTTCTTGAATAAGAGGAGTCGAACTACTGGCCATATTAACGAATCGTTTTATCTGCGGAACGTTCTAGAATATAATGAGGATATAAATATGCGGCTTCAATTTACCAGTTGATTTGTACAACAGAATCGGTTAATGAGACTTCAGAATTTCCAGAGTATGGCAATTCATACAGTCGATTAGTGATCTGTGAGTGTCCATTGCTTGCTTTGTAAGATCTAGTGATTCGAAAATAAAAAAGACTGAATATCGTAAAGTAACGAAGTCTACTAGTTCGGGTCCAAAGCTGAAGACATTGACGACAGCGGAACTTTCGGAGCCTCAGTGTAGTGCAGCTAGTTCAGGTCGAGGGCCGAAGAGATCGAAGGTGTCTCTCTCTCTAAAGCGAATATTTCAGAGGTTTATTAAAACAGAAATATGCTTCACAGATCAACTGAAAATCAAAGTTTTGAGTGATGATTTAGTTGTGCCCGAACAAAATTTCATGTATGCAGTCCGAGAATTTCATGGCATAAAAGAAATAAATTTGTTTAAGCCTACTGGGTTCACACACACACAAATACTTAACTACCATGAAGGGACAGCCGAAAATTTCATGAATGTCGAGAAGAGAAACAAGAAGATGTTGCCTATGTAGTTATTTTAAGGGAAATTGCAGGCTCTACCAGTACCCGAATCAGGGCTCTGGCACACCATGCCATTGCTCTACCAACTGATCCACGAGCCACCCTTGACTTCGACTGAGCTTGCGCTAAAATGTATAGGCTACATAGTACATGTTCTGTGTATGTCAAATTGTAAGATGTTACCTGTTTTATTAACAAGCACAGAAAATAAAGGAGAAAGAAGAAAACTGATGGGCATTCCCACCGGTTGAGGAGACATTTTTCTTCGGTGGTCAACACGAGCTGCTGCTCGTGGCCTATTGATGGAGTTTTCACACTGTGTTGCCCGAGGATTTCACAAGTCGAACGTTGGTTTGTGAGGCCTTTTGTGTCGCTACGGTGTGAAACGTTTTGTTCATTGGCTCATTCCATACGTCATGTATCGCGTATCACTTCGGTCTGAAATCTACTCAAGTCGTGAAGATCCAAGTCACAAGGATGGAAAATTAGGGCTTTGTTAAGGTTAGGTACGAAAGCAGGCGAAAGCACTCTAAAGGATAAAATCCAAACCTGCAGGAAGACTTTACTTAAGTCTCGAATACGAAATGATAAAAACTTCTGGTGAGTTGATTTTTAAAAAAATGTGTCCGAGATAAAGAATGGCGTTCCCAGGATTATCGGTAGGGAGAAGGGTTACGAATACTATTTTTGGTAGTCAGTCCTCATTTTGCCATCCTTTCCTGTCTTTGAAGTTTTTTTTTTTGTTTTGTTTTAAGGAATACTGGATCAAATGGGGTTATGACCCCACCAATGCTCCCTTCGGCACGTCAATAGAAATAAATAAGTAAGCATTTGATCATATTGGGAGACGAAACATTAGATGTGTTGGGAACGGAAGGTTTTTTAGAGGCCTGAATATGAACAATTTAGTGGGGTTCAGCTTTTATAAGAGCTGCAAACATGGGAGGACAAGACACAGTAGTGGTGTTCAGGCTCGAACCAGAGAGTAATATTCGAGAACTGTCTGCGTCCAACTCGCAGCCCACAGTTTCAATCTTGCATTGTCGAGTGGATTGTCCATCCCGTGCATGTGTAACGGCTTCTTAAAAACACTCAGGCACCATAGATGTGTTGATGCCTGATGAGAAGAACTGGACAAACACACACACTCAGATGGTACTGGTACACAATGTTAATGCATGGAAAGAGGGGAGTCGAGTGGTAAAAAACGTTCCGATTTCACGTTGATTAAAATGGCAGCCTTAAACAGTGGCAACCATTTACTGGATAGTTGCTCCCCATTTTTTTGCCTCTTATTCCTAGGCCTTGTCTACCAAGAGAAAGTAAACTTTCCTTGCACCCCCCCCCCCCGTTTTGGAACCCAATCGCCACCACAGGCCTTAAACATACAATTGTGAGGTTCTATCTATATATCTTAAAGAGATGATGTTCAGCCCCCCCCGAAAGGAATTCCTGGATACGTGCCTGCTGGTGGAGGCACATAGTGATTCGGATCCCACTTTAAACTATCGTTTGATTGACTTGTTATTGATTTTTAGTTTTGGTTATTATGTATAGGTTTTCTACCTACCTGTGGGTGATCGCGGCGATAGGGTTGAAATAAAACATTATCTCTTATGCCTTTAGAATCGGTTTGGATGGAAGGGGGAAGGGTGCGTGGTATTCGCATTAACACAAGGTTAGTCGAGCAACTGTGCAGAATAAGGTTGACTAACAATGGCAGTGAGCCTAAAGTATCCAAAGTAAACATATATTGCTTAAATATGTCTGCATTATACAGTGACTCAACTACAGGGGGGACAGGGGCTAATGTGAGCAATTACCCCTTCGATTTCAAATTTTATGCAAATAAAAATTCATTTTGTAAAATTTTCTTCCTTGTTTCGCTCGCATTATCTGCTATTCTTGTTTTCATCAAGTTCAGAGGGGCGGCGGGAGCCAGCCATTGGGCACGAATGATCTAAAAAAAGTTGTAAAAGAGAGAATGCCATACCGTCCAGGGAAATTAATTGCGCACTAATAAATCAATATTGTTTTCAATTGCACAAATTGGATCTAAAAATTTTTGAGGTATCTATCTGCATTTTACGGACCTTCTCATCGGACTAAAATGTATGATATAAAGTAATCCCCTCACATTAGCCTTCTAATACTAATAGTAACTAATGTATTCAACAATGTGCTCATTTCTGTTTTGGGGGTTGAACTGGACCTCTAGATTTCTAGTGTTAACCCAGCATCACAAGTTCAATTGAAATCTAGTAGAAGGAAATATGGCGGAACTCCAGCCTTGAAAGACGGGTAATAGGGCGGTGATGGGACTTCATTCACTGAAAATTCGTCACTCAATGAAAGTCGATCGGAAAGACTGAATTCCGAAAAGGATTTCAATTTTAATAATAGTGGACATTATTAATAATAATTTCAACAATAGCATTTCTTTTCGATATATTTCATGAAACAAGACCTTTTTATATTAATAATAGATCATCAGTGTGGAGAAGGAGTGCAGAGGGGTGCTTTTCCCCCAGTTATGTACATTTCCATTAACCATCGCCTCCTGCTAGGATAATTTGCATAAGCATCCCCCACTTCTTCATTGTCTCCATGCTGATCTACACAAAGACCCTCCTCGACCAAGAGGCCTCCCTGATGGCGCAGTGGTAGCGTCGTCGCCTTGTAATCAAGGGGTCCCGGGTTCGATACCCGGTGGAGGCACAAGTGGTTCGGATCCCACTTTAAACTGTAGGTCCAGTCCCGATTACTGTGCATAAAGTGGACTTAAAACACCAAATCAATCCAATCCTCCTCGACCAAGCATACCAGCTATAGGAGTATCCACTTCGAGCACTGTAGATCATAAAATAAAAACACACTGGAAAGAAGGAAATGTCCACAGAATTTCAATATGGAAGAAAAATGAACTTCACAAAATGCCCACCAATTAATGGTAACATTTAACCCATACGCTGTGAACCCTTAGGGCAAAGGGATAATTCGACTCCACATCAAACTGAGTTTTGGGACCACTTTGAAGTAACATGGAACAGGTGTAAACTATTTTAGAGTTTTTTTCAGCTCTTATTTGAATATAAAAAGGCTTAGAGCCATCTTGAAAATATTTGATGTGAAGTTACATTCAAATACCACACGTAAAATTAAAATTAGTGATAAAACTTCATGATTTATCAAATTTAATTCTTTATATTGTGCAGCAACAAAGCAACGACTGGTTGAGTAACTGGATCTTTTTATACTGGATTCATGCAAGAAATAATAAGTTATGTCAGCGTTTCGTTAAAAAACGCAACAAAAGTTTTTTAGTGCCTAAAAACCTTTTTTGCTTGTTAGAACCTATTTTAGGTTACACTGTGACCTGTGCAATACAAAGTGGTCTGATCTGTGTGGTCTTGCTCACTTTGGCGTCACTTCCATGCTTTGTGGCATTCACGCCTTGCAAACTAACATTTCAGCATTGAAGTTTGTACCACTCACTATATTTTTGTTGTAAGATTTTCAGAATATAAGATGATCTTCACAGACAAAATTGCGGAGTTTTTGTGGATAACATGAAAACAGATTGGTGCCTAACTATACGGCGATGAGTGGATTTTAATAGCAAATTTCCAATGTTGAGTTCTGCCATCGCCGTAGGGTTAGGCAACACACATAACGTTATGCAAGATAGTGCATATTTCAGGATATATGTGTCCCATTTTCATTGCCGGTGACTATACCTAATCAGCAGTATTCAGAAATTTTGAACTATTTTAAGTTTTTTTTTTTAACCTACTTCAGGATTTTTCGAGTCTAACTTAAGATTTTTAGGACCTATTTCAGGATTTTTAGCAGTGACGTGCACTGAGGAGTAGCTAGTCTAGCAGAGATAGATCAATCAATCTCAAATCTCTAATTATTTTCAAATCACAATATTTATTGTTTTGTTGAAGCCACAGTTTATATGCAATACTTTTTTCACGCGCTTCTCGTCCCTCGGTGCGTTCAGCGGCTTAGCTCGCTCTTTTTCCGCCTCACAGTTCCAGGTAGAAACGGGTTTTCGAAAGGGAAGATTTCTGCCTCTACCTCCCTTGCCCCCTCGCCCCCGCTGCAATGGTTGAAAGCCTGTGCTTTCAGGTCCTCCAGTCTATCTCCTATAGGACAGATAGGGGATTGGTTTCCCTTCGATTTCTTTGAAGTCCTCTAAAGAACTAAGGGGAATTTTTCCTGCAGTACTTCTGTCTTCTGTATTTACACTACTTTTTACACGTTGTACAATATGTATGTATACTATGGGATGTGCTTTTATCATTTATGCAATTGGAATTGTGCAGACAAAATTTTATGCTTTTTTTTAAAATATGGAATATATAATGGTTAAATAACAAATATGTGCTCACACTCTCTCTTGATCTCGTTTTAGTAGTGTTTTATTAAAATATACAAATCTCTTGGCCTCCAATAAAAAAATGGATAAGCTAAACAATCATAAATACGGATTTATTTATTTGGGAAAGTGAACGCTCGTTCTAATTCTTGTTGTTGGTTTATTTTACTTCGCTTTTCTGTCACATTTGGTTATAGCGAAAATGAGGATGAGTGATGATATAATGAAATTGATGAAGGGACCTCGCAAAGAACAATTCAGGCCGGGATTCGTGACGAGCGTGCATTCTTGTTCTTATGTGTTGTACTCTGCCTGCAGTGGATAATGAGAAAATTAGAAATGAAAAATGTATCCCAGAACTCAAAAAGCCAAATGAATATCATTGAAGAAAGTAGAAAAATGGTTTGTTTAAAGTTGTGTTTTGTTACCCATCGCTTTTTCTAGCTGTATAGATTTAATCGGAATAAGTAGCTAAGAGCTTGGAAAGTCGTGAGGGACAATCATAAACAGAGAATTCTAGGCTCCTGATTTCACAGTACCCTGCAGATGCACTGGGAGGAAATTATTTGTATTTTCTTCTCTCTTCCATTGCTTTTCCTAATTTCTGCCATGACGATGAACGTTGATTAAATTAAACGAGTGAAGAGTGGTTGCAAATAAACACTCATGCACAGGCCAGGGCTCGAGCCCGGATCCTTCAGTAACGAGATCGTGAGAAATTATGGAAATCAAGCAATGCAAAATTTTTTTAAAAAAGAAAGATGGTATTTCTAAAATTCAACTGAAAATTACTACTCAGGAAAAATGCAGTTTGCTTTACCGATACCCACGTATCCGAATGGTTAGCGCCTTCCTCACATGTTTTGTTGTCGGCCGACCGGATCTGTACCCGATGGAGGCCTATAGTGGTTCGTATCCCACATTAAACTATAGGTCTAGTCCCGATTAGCCTTTCTGTGTGTAAAGTGGACTTAAAACGTCAAATCAACCATCAAATCAACCAACCGTGGGGGAGTGGTTACCACAGCGCGCTACAACACCAGGAGTTCCTGGTTCGAACCCCTACCTGGACATGGGTGTCATTAATTTTGTCGCATCATCTTCGCGATTAAACAAATGTATAAAAAAGCGAATCAAATCAAATCATTGATTGATTGATTGTTTGATTTAGTTTATTTTACTTCGCTTTCCGCCATATTTGGCTAATTGCGAAGACGATATGATAAAATTGATGAAGGGCAAGGGACACACAAAGATCACCCATTGCCAAGCCAAGATTCAAACCCGGCATCTCTGGCTCAGTAGTCAAATCAAATCGTTTTTGATTTTCGAAAGTGGGTGGAAGTTATGTGTACAATTTTTTGTAGTCATTCCTAACTTTGCAATTTTTCCTGTATTTGACGTTCTTCTTTTAGGAATACCGGGCCCTAAAAAGGGGGGGGGATTATGACCCGTTGGGCACGCCACTCATTGCTACCCCAAGTGTCGACGTCACTGCACGTCACTGATTTTTAGAACCTATTTTAGGTTTTTTCGAACCTATTTTAGGATTTTTCGAGCCTAACTTAAGATTTTTAGGACCTATTTCAGGATTTTTAGAATCTAAAAATCCGAGGTCTAGTTATGAGATATGGGATTTTTCCTATAGATGTCCACCTGCGAGCAAGGAAGTTAATTCTGCATTTCGGAGGGGACACATATGTTCAGTTAGCAGGGCCCCTTTGGCCGAACCAGAACGCCCCTGCTTATTATCGAAGATGTCGTATCATATGTTACTGGAAACCAGATTTCTGTCTTGTAAATTAAATTATTTCATAAGCGACACTTCCTGTTGAATTTCTAAGCTATATAAAATTTCAGAAGCAGAGAGAGAGAAAGAATATTGCGGGGCTGGTTCTACACCTCGCCACACCCTGCATTGCCGGGCGGCCACTACGCCACTGTCTCTAATTATCATGATCAATTGAGCTTTCGTGGCTGCCTTCAGTAGCTGTTATGTCAATCTTCGCAGGTTTCAGATTCAAATCTTCTGTGGAAAAATAGCGACGCATTGGCTTCGAGGAGGAGAGGGGGGGGGGGGTAACCTTGAGTTAGGACTCACTCACTGTCGTAATGTTCCCAAGTTTACGACCGCAACCATTACCCCCCCCCCCCCCCGATGCCCAAACTGCTCGCGGATCTGATTCAGGTTTGGCCCGCTTTTGAAGGTCCTACAGGCATTTTCTTCCCCCAACTCTCGTGTTTACAATCCCGCCAGAGCCAGTTTCTCTGTGACGCAGGCCCGTAGCCAGGAATTTTTAGTAGGGGGGCGAAGTCAATCCTAGAGGGAGCAAATTTTTAATATATTGTGTTGCATTGGAAGATGCCCCCCTCCCCCTCCTCCAAAAGTGATAAGTAACAGGAAAAGGATGATATCTTGAAACTCCAACGAACAAAAAAAGTTCGAGCAACATCAAATAACAATATTTCGATAATGACATTTTCGGACTACCAAAGAATACAAAGATAAAGTTTAACATAAATAGGCTAATCGGGACTGGATCTACGTTACATTTACAGGTCAATAATGTTAATACACGATTAATATGTACCAACAGCTTTGGGCTTCTCTGCAGAACTGATTAAGGAAGACGTTTATAAATCGTGCTTCATAATGTTTTCCTCTAGTTTCCAGTATGCAAGATTTTTACGCACAAAGGAATCTAACGAGAATCCAACAACACCATTGTGTTGTGTTAGGCAAGAAAAATAGAAGTAATTAAATAATAATGGTTACATATTATCTACACTTTGATGAATTGTTTAAACATTTACATTTTTTTTAGGCCTACTTGCTAAAACATTAAAATGGGTCCCTTAGTCCACCATGGATTCTATTTGCTTCAAATGAAAGACTCTTGCATCACTTCAGACAATCTTTGCCTACGTTAACCATTTTGCAAAATATTGTGTTGACACCTGACAAACCAATAGGAATCCCTTGATTGATCAGCGACTTCTTGGATTACACTGTCATCATTAATATTTCATATTTTTATCAAGTTTTATCGAGGGAAATGCTGTATCCTCTTTACATTTTGAAAAATACCTTCCTTAATGACTATGGTACGAAACCGAAAGATATAAGGGGCCTCCTTCGCTTTACCCCATTTCCGCGGCACGAAGTCTCTGAGCAGCTTATCGTCACCACTTTTTGAGCAGAAGAGTACAAACCCCAAATATCAGGGATTTTTATTCTGATACTAATTTTTACCAGTCACACAATGGCTTAAGATATATGAATAAAATTAGGAGAATCCACTACATAGCAGAAGAGTTGACATAATTATTTGTCAAAAAATTAGGTTGTGCCTGAGGTAGGTTTAACAGACAACTTCTGCTACAGACACAATTTATTATTATAAATATAAGAAAATAAATAGAATGTAATTTGAGAGATTTTCAATCGTATTTATTTCACTGCAGCTTTTTTCTACTTGTCATTTTCTTGAACCTATATTCATAAGGTGCCGCCTGATAACATCGACAACTTTCACAGTGTGTGCAGGACATCAATGCAAGCAACTTTTCTCAGTCACTATTTGCGCCTCTAATTCAACTTTCGATGTTACAAGGAATCAAAATAGGCATCTTCTGTCCTTAATGAATGCAATCCCATTGTAAGCTTCGTAGTTGCAAATGTCATTTATTTTTACTGCCGTTTAAAATTCTGAGAGCAATATATAACATGCTATTGAAACGATATCATGCAAACAGTCAGGGTTAAAACTTAACTTTTCCTTTATAAAATGGATATCATAACACACACCTATGTTGCTTACCATATTTGATGCGTTTGCATAGAGAAATGATTCATAAGATTTGAAATTGATATTTACACTCCATAAGATGCTTAGTGTAACCCAATCGAACTACAAATTTTATCGCTTTCTAACCGAAATAATAATTGTGAAACACTATCACATTTTCATCGTGTTTGATAATAATTTGAGCCAGTAAGCTGTCCTACATCTTTCATTAGCCGACCTACATGGTAGGATGGTTACATAACGCGCTGCGAAGCCAGGGGTTCCAGGTTCGAGCCTGGGCATGAGTCTTCTTTGTGAGCAGAGGCGAAACCACAATTTTTTATCTGGAGAGGGGGGTCAAGTACCAGGACAAACGTGCTAATAATAATAATAGTAATATAGTGGTGGTAATGGTAGTAATAATAGTAGCATTACAAGACGTTATTATCGTCGTAAATCATGCAAAAGGGGATAGAAGTCGGTGTTAAAGCATTTGTGTTTGAACAAATTATTTGAAATATTTTTCCAACACGTTCAATTTCATATTAGCTAATAATGGAAAACAAGCACACAAACCGTATTTTTCAAGGACAGAATAATTACGAACATTATTATTTTGTACATATGACAAGAATAACTTTCATGTATACAACATATATTTTAAACATATGTAACATAGAGGGACATAAAATAAGAAAACACATATGCAACATGTTAACGCTAAATTGTGTACGTATTCAAAGTTTCCTTAATATATATATAAAATTTAAATACATTACATGGTCAATTCATCCGCCAAATTGTCTCTCAAATGTGAACGCTCCATTTCCTCAAAAGAATTGTTCATGCATTTAAGCAGCAACAGTCTGAAGTATATATATCTGGCCTTACCTCTCTCTCGGGTAATTTAGAATGCATTACAGAAAATAATCATATTGGGATCGAAGCGAGCAGGAAAATCTTTAGTATCAAATATTTGCAAACTGAAAACAATATTTATTTAATAGGGCGCAACAAATTTCACGGCGAACATGGCATTCTCTTTAACATTTTTTTATTTAGATCGTTTTGGCTCCCAGGGCTGACTCCCGCCGTCCCCTAGCTATAGCTCTGAACGTGGGACTATAAGAATAGTAGATATCGAAAATTTTACGAAATGTACTTTTATTTGTAAACAAAAATTGAAATCGAGGGAGCAATTACCCCTCTTTGTCCCCTGCAAGTGCCCTTGGCCGTCTGGAGGAAAATAGCAAGAAACACTTGAAAACTAATTCCAACTTGAGTATCCATTTTGTTCTACTATACTTAGATTCTGCTAGTCATGTTTCTTTACTTCAATGTTTGCCCCCTCCCAGATTGGACTTCCGTTCAAGATTGGGGGGGACAATGCCCCTACCCCCTGTGGTTGCAGCACTGTTTGTGAGTGTCTCTTCATCAATTTCACGTCACTCCCTCTCTCTATCACATGAATCGCTATTACCAAAAGGTAGACTTGGGAAACAAAAAATGATGCTGTTCAAACTTCTTAGCAACACATCCAAGAAAAACGTCCAAATACATTAGGCACTTTTAATACAAGACTACTCAAAATATCACAACTATTCTACATACAGAAAATTGATAAATCATTTCCCGAAGTTTGAATCTGGAAGAGATTTTATTCCCCAAATCCTGATCCGACATTATACGGAATCCCACACACCTTCATAAATCACAAAATCAATAAATGTCTTTGTTATGTTGCTAGAGTAATACAGGATCAAATTGTAAAGATTAGTGAGAATTCCAGGTAGATATGTATTCTGTATTTTTTACAGGGGGGGGGGCAGTTGCCCCTCTGCTCCGTATAGCTACAGGCCTGCTGTGACGTCACCTACGTAGGTGAAACTTCTTCCGAGGGTCGCCATTTCAGCAACGAAAACATGTTGATTTGAAGAAGATTTATGTCAGGCTCACACAAAGCATTTGTGGGGGGGGGGGGGCAGATTCGAAAGTGTTGAATGCTCAATTGATTGAATTAGGTTATTTACGTCGTTTTCTGCCACTTTGGCTAATCACGGCGATGAGGATGAGTGATGATATGATGAAATTTATATGAGAAAGCTTATGAAAAGTCTGTATTGCGAAAGCGGGAACGGCTATGATCAAGGGCATTATTGCTAAAGCATGGCGTGCTATGTATTTATTTATTATTGCAAAATTAAATTTAAAAAGTAAAATATTGTAGCAAGAACAAAAAAGTAAAACTATTTGCCTCCGATTTGTGTTAGCATTTATGTAAATAATTAAATAAAACTGTTAAATATTGTAAATATTCGCTATTTTTATGGGTACGTCAACACTAAGGTTCTTTGCACCCGTCACATGTCCTTTCTTTACAAGTCTGTTGCGGACATTAAAACACACCCATGCCCTCGCCGGGACTCGAATCCGACACCTCCGGATCAAAGCGAGTTGAGCCGACCACCCAACACGCTCGGCTACCGAGGCCGGCATAAAACTGGCCTCTTAATTTAAATACATAGCCTACTTTTAAATAAAAATGTTAACTGTTATCTAAAAAACAAATGAGCAGACACACGTTTTTCATGTTACATTTCATTTGCATGAGGAATATAATAGCTGCTTAAATCTGCTATACGAAGACGTAATTTTTATTTTTTAAAAAGGGAGGGAGTGAGTCATTCATTCATTTATTTCAGTGATCAGAGCCACCCCAATAATTTTGACAAGTCGGCGCCCCTGGGCACCCAGGGCACGGTGTCATATGCACGGGAAAATTTACATTACCTCTACCTATGGAACTCACCAGAATACATGTTGCTAAATTCCACTGAGTCTATTTTTGCGTTCAAAAGTAAATTTTAAAAAATTGCAACGCATTAATCACTTCTAGGCTATTCAGAAAGCACTTCATCAACATTATTTACTGATGTAGATGTAGATTCAGTACCACTTGAGAGTTCACAAGGGGATACGTAATCAATACCGGGAAGAACGTTCGCAATAACGACGACCCAATGCGACGAGGCAAGGAATTTTCACAATTCTGGCAAGAGTCACCGCGTGACTTTTTTGTGGGGGCGGGGAGCGGGAATGCAAAATTGGATTTTGCGGTGGCGGTAGCTTACATGGTTTAGACATATCAAAAGTTCTCAAACGACACTGTAAAGATTTGTGATAAACCTCCAATACCGCTCTCCAAATTTTCCATTATATAATCAAAGCTCAAGAATGGGTTTAAACTAGGGATGGCCAAACGGATCCGGATCCGAAAAATCCGGATCCATTCGGATCCGGATCCAAAAGTTACGGATCTGAATCCGGATCCGGGTCTGAAAGTTTCGGATCTGGATCCGGATCCGAAAGTTCCGGATCTGGATCCGGATCCGAGGGTTTCGTATCTCAATCCCATTATAATATTACCACACCTTAAAAGGTATTATGATCTTCGATTACAAAGAAATTTTTCATTAGTCCTACAAGAATTCTTTTCAAGTGTTGTTCCTAAAATACTTTGCTACGCATCGGCTAACACACTCGTGCAGAAAAATAATCTTACTTGTTTAACATAAAATGTCAGAGGTGATTTTGTAAATGCCATTGAAACGAATATGTATTCATTCGAATGTATTGGAAATGAAAACACACATAAATGTGAGACATTCCATTCCAGGATGAAACCTTTAACACATATAACAAGATAGAAATGTTATACAAAAATTATACAATTGTTCTACAGTTACAGTTTTACAAATTAAAATAAAACATTATAATATCTGCAGTGTTATATAATTACGAAGTGTAAGACTAACAAGGGAGGTTATCTAGGTGTCCCCCTCCGATTTCCATGAAACTAAACTAAGAATCACGAACCTTCCGACCCTCTGTAAACAACCGTCTCACTTCGAGTAACGTATCACTCCGCGTCAGCTGTTCATGGATGGCGCGGTCATCATATGCTGTTGTTCACTCGCATTTCACCCGAATACGTTACATGAAAAGAAAACGTATTCCTATGTTTTATGACATCCCTACACATTGAAGCAAAATAAATTTTCGAAGTGAGATTAAATACGTGTTCTTGTTGAAGCTTGAAGTACAGGTATGAACATATTTTCGACTTCAAAAAATTCATTTATCTTAAACTGGGTTAACGGGTCCCTCCTCCCTCCCTTTTCTCTCAGTATGACGGGGCCAAAGTAAAACTAAGAGAGCGAGAGTCGATTCAGTAAATTCAAGCCTTTTCTTTTCCTTGCTACCCCTTCCACCAAGCTATTGCCCAACATTGTTGACATGCAGAGAATTGTTTCTCTCCTTTGTCCAACAATGTCCCGCCAGTTTTAGCAGAAACTAGACAAAGATAAGCCGAAACATAAAAAATAGATTGTTTATCTCCATTCATTTCTCTTTCTTGAGCACTGAAAAAAAAGCGACAATAAGAACTCACATTATTTATGCAAGGGAAAAATATTTACTTACTTTAATCCGATGGGAGAGGTTCGATGCCTGTCAGATCTACATCACAACTAGCTTCCGATTCACTTTCTCCGTCATTAACTTGGATAATGAATATTTCCAAATCTAAATCGTGTCAGGTTGTCCACTTCACACAATTTCCGCTCTTCGGTTTCAATGACATGCCGCACTGCGTCAGCCCAGTTACGCACCGAAATCTGAGACATGGCAATCTCAGTCAGTCTCTTGACCTCGTCCAACTTGAAGGTCTTGTTGTTGCGCGCAACTTACCCTTTGACCTGAGCCCATATCATTTCAATGGGATTCAGGTTGCAATGGTAAGGTGGTAGACGCAACACGGTGTGCCCGGCTCTCTTCGCCATTTCGTTGACAACGTATTTGTCATAGCTTGGCTTCATACGCGAAACGTGATCCAAAAGTTCCGCCTTGAGCACGTCAGCTGGAAGTACAACGCCTTTTTCGCTCAGCCAAGCTAATATGTCAGCCTTCTTCCAAGCAGTGGTTGGCAACTTTTCACATTTCACACTGTGATAGGGAGCATTATCCAGCACAATAACACTGTTCGGGTCAAGTTTTGGCAGAACAGATGAAAACCACTGCTCAAAAACATCACCGTTCATTTCTTCGTGGTAGTCACCTGTAGTCTTGGACACAAAAATTAGCTGTGCACCGTCCACGAACCCACTTCCACTTCCAACATGAACAATGATGAGCCTCTTGCCTTTTCCTGACGGTTGCTTCATTCCGGTTGACAGTCCTTCGAGAAAAGCTTTCTTCCTGGAGGTGACAGTGCTATCGTGCCACGCCTTGCTCACAGTGTGTCCTGCGTTTACCCACGTCTCATCCAAGTAATAAATGTTCTTACCTTGCTTTCGCAGTTCCCTTATGGACCGGAGGTATTTTCGTCGCCAAAAAACAATATCGTCCCTGTCGATGAGTGCTGTCTGCCGACTTCGCTTCCCATAAACGAACCCAACGTCCAACAAGAGGCGCTTTAACGTGGACGCGCTAAAATCGGGGAGATCCTCATCGTTATTAACATCCGCCAATACCTTCCGCACGGTGGGTAGTTCTTGATTAAAAAAATAGGAATGCACTTTGCGCCGTATTGCGCTTATTTCAAAATCTGTGTACTTGTTCACACGAGCAACAACGTTGTGTTTCTTCCCGGGAGTCACAATTTCACCGGTCGTTTTCCGTTCTTTCAACGCACCGAAAACAGAAGACGCTGACACACCACTGCACTCGGACACCAACTTCACCACCTCCTTCACTGTTTTTTCAGGATGCCACCGACAGAATGTTGCATAAACGTTCAGAACAATCTGCTTCTCGCCACTTTTCAACGGCTGTCCTTGCCGATGTTTCTGAAAGAAACTCGGAGAACACGGAGACCTTCCTGCACGCATGGAAGTCGCCATATTTGAAACTGGCGCTACTTTCTTGCCGCTCACGTGATCAGTTGTAATTTATTCAATCATCACGTATTATTATTATAAGCAGAAACCTTTAATGAAAAGCTATTTTAAAATTCATATTTCGGGATAATTTACATATTTTTCTAGCATTGGCAAGCTTTTTTAAAACGGACTATATGCGGCGGAAGAAATCCGCTATTAGGTTGTTGCCAACCCCAATATCTTCGCACTAAGTCGGTGAAGAAACTGAAGTGGTGTGGCAAATGTCGGCACATGATAATTTGATTTCACGATGTCAGTGAGGGTGCTGTGGGGTGAAGGGGCACAGATGCGCTGACCATAGCAGAGGTGTGCACCATCGATTGCGACCCTCATGACTGCAGACCTCATAAACACCCTCACACTTTGTAAGACTTGTGGGGGTGAGGGAGGGCAATGGCAGACCGTGAGGTTGAGATGAGGGCAAGACGCGAGAGGGGTATGGGTGGAGGTTGATTGAAAATGAACACCTTCGCTCTAGAAAGAAGAAAAACATGGTAATTTTTTTTTAAAAAAAATAAAAACCCTGCAAATATGCATTTTATATGTAGGGTGCAATAAAATGTGACTGCCTCTTACCGTCCTCTTCCCCCACTTTTCTTTCCAGTGACAATGCTTCATTGAGATGCCGTTTTAGTCTCCCTCGGCGTTTTTGCTGCTTAACCCAGAATTTTAGATAGAGCTGAAAAGGTCATACGAGTGTTTTGGGATAGCATAACTTTAGAGACGTTGAAGAAAACTCTGGAGCATGTTGTAATGTGTGACATTGAGGTGTAGATCACCCACACTGTGACACGCACTTTATGTCATTAGTTACCGAGACGATGAATACGATTCAAGAACTTAGTTAATCAAATTAAATCTATCAGCTTACTTATGTGCAATAGTAATAATAAATCATGCTTTCAAACCCCAATGAATTTAATCAATAAAAAGCTGTTTTAAAAACGTCATTTATCTGAATGTGTCATCGAATTCCCTAGCAAAGGTTAATTTTAGCATAAGACGACAGAAGAAGAATCATTTGGTACTGAACTGTCACATCCGGTAGGGGATAAGATCATGGACGTCCGTAGGATTTTTTCCAGGGAGGGGCAAGGAAGGTATTTTTTCCAGGGGGGAGGGCAAACAAGGCACATTTTCCCCAAGGGCAATAATTAACACACATTATTGTGGCTGAAACTAAATTGTATGTAAAAAATATATAATTTTGGTTGGATTTCATTTTCCAGGGGGGCCATAGCCCCCTTGCCCCCCCCTTCCGGACGCCCATGGATAAAATATACATTTTGTTCTTTATTTTTTACATTTAAGACTTTATCTTCCACATTTGGGTAGTCGTCTCTATTTGCACTCAGCCACCGAGCAGCCAAGTTGTATATTTAATTGTTCTTTTTAAGCTATGTATCAAATTAACTCCCAACAAGTGATAGGGCCTCCTTAAGAGAAACATTGCTATAACGCGTCCGTTGACAAATAGAACGTCTCTGCATCTTGTAGGCTACGTAGATAATTTTATTGTCATAAGTTGGCAACACTGTTATGATACACGTGCTTTTGTTTACAGAAGGTCTTAAGTTCTATGATTCTCACTTTAGGCAGGCGTATAGTGGGGCCCAAATGAAGAAATACGTATTTTTTTTTTTCGGCTAAAAATCTGTTCTAGGAGGCAACCTCCCCTCAAATGTCAAGATGAGGACAAATTGAAGTGGGGATATGACCCCTGTGTTCCCCTCCGATTTCCATGAAACGTGGTAGGTGTATAGAGGTTCCCAAAGGAAGAAATACGTGTTTTTTGTTTCAGCTAAAAACTGTTTTAGGGGGCAAAATCCCCTCAAATGTCAATTGATTGATTTATTTTTTTATTTTACTTCAAGTTTTGTGCCTCTTGGCTTTTTTGCGAAGATGGGGATGAGTGATGATATGATGAAAGTGATGAATGGACATTCACAAACAACCGTGCCCGAGCGGGATTCGAACCCGGGGCGCCTGAGGTTGCAGCGCGATTTGCTAACCACTCAGCCACAGGGTCCGGCCCTCAAATGTCAAGATGAGGACAAATTGACGTGGGGATCATCTGACCCGTGTGTTCCCCTCCGATTTCCATGAAATTTGGCAGGTGTATAGAGAGGCCCTATGCACCCTGTTTCTTCCTATGTCATATTTACGTGGTTTCAGGGTCAGATCCCCACTTCAATTTCTCCTCATCTTGACATTTGAGGGGGGGTGCCTCTATACACCTGCCAAGTTTCATGGAAATCGGAGGGAGAAACTTAGACCTCCCTTGTAAGTGTATTAATTAATTACAAATCGCGCACGCGCGCACACACACTATATATATGTGTATGTATGTATATTATATATATATGTGTAAGGTGTTTTTGTCAATAAACATATAAAGTGTATAAACGAGAGATCAAGAGTTAATATACTACATAGGTTGTAGTCTGTGCAAAGCTGCACTATCGATGTTCTACTGTTTTGGTTCTCGAATATTTTTTTTGTAGCACTTGTGTTCGTCCGAGTGAGAAGCACAATAAAACTTCTCGGAATAAACTGTACGTGTTCTTTTATTAAACCAACATAGGTTATGGGCCCAGAACACCCAGAACACGTCTAATGCAGTTGTAATAAGGAAAACGAGAAAGTGCGGCTGTTCATGTTTGAATACGGACTGTGAAAATGGAGTCTGTGAAATCGACTATACAGAAGTTAAATAACAGGAACTATCAAACGTGGAAGTACAAATTGGAGTTACTACTTCTAAAGGAAGAATTGTTGGATGTAGTGACGGGTGTGCAGCCAAAAGAACCGGACGAGGAATGGAAGAAAAAAGACGGAAAAGCTAGGGCCACCATTGGACTTTTGCTGGAAGATGATCAACTCGTTCATGTAAGAAAGCAGGAAACAGCGAAAGGATATTGGGATTCTTTGAAACGGTATCATGAAAAATCAAGTCTCACAACTAAAGTGTATTTATTGAAGAAATTGTGCCGCTTACAGCTTAGTGAAAATGGCGACATGGAGCAGCACATTAATGCAATGTTGGATATTGTGGATCAACTTGCAGCTTTTGGTGAAAATTTAGCGGAACATTTGCAAGTAGCAATGTTGTTGTGTAGCCTGCCGGACAGTTACGAGACGCTAATTACTGCACTGGAGACGAGACCGGAAGAAGACCTAACTTTAGAAATGGTGAAAGGGAAGCTCATACATGAATATAAGAGAAGAAAGGAAGCCAAAACTGACAGTGGTGTTTATTCAGAAAGTGCTCTTAAAGTGAAATCCGATAATGTGAAAAGTGTCTGTTTTTTTTGTAAAAAGCCAGGTCACTTTAAACGTGATTGTTTTAAGTACAAGGCACATAAAAGGAAAATTGTGTATAAAGCAAACCAGGTGAGTAATGTTGAAGAAAGTGAAAAAAGAGATGATGAAAGTGGTTCTGATTGTGATAATGTTCATTTTCTGTGTTTGTATGTAAAAAACAAATTTAAAAGAAAACCTAAAGTAATCAGGACCGATAATGGAGGAGAGTATATGTCATTACAATTGAAAGATTTCTTCAAAAGGGAAGGAATAGAACATCAAACTACAGTACCATATACCCCACAACAGAACGGCGTTGCGGAAAGGAAAAACAGAAGCTTAGTTGAAATGGCTCGTTGCATGATAATTGATGCTGGCATGCACAAGAAGTACTGGGGTGAAGCTATAAATACAGCAAATTACTTACAGAACAGGTTACCCACAAAGATATTGGAGACTACTCCATATGAAAAATGGTACGGAAAGCAACCATACATGGGTCATGTGAAAGTGTTTGGCAGTGTTGGATATGCTATGATTCTAAGTCATCGACACAAGATGGACGTTAAAGGAAAGAAACTTGTCTTAGTTGGATATGAAGGATATAAAGGATATAGGTTACTAGATATGACATCTGATAAGATTTACATAAGCAGAGACTGTAAATTTATTGAAAACTCAAGTCATGTAATTTCAACTTTGAAACCTATCCAAAAATCTGAATCTAATCATAATACTGATTGTGAATTATCCGTGGACATTCTTGGAGAGGAACCAGAAATGCATTCACATTTTGGTAAAAAGGAAGTGAAGAGTGATTCAGAACTAATTTGTGATTCAAAAACTGATGAACATACAGATATCAAAGTAAAGAAAAGGACACCAGATGTTATCAGAAAATCTACTCGTACAACAAAAGGACAATTACCAGCTAGATATCTACAAAAGGTCATTGTGGAAAGAAAGTTACCAACATCTTTTGAAGAGGCAGTTACAGGACCTGATAATAATAAATGGGAGATGGCAATGAATGAAGAAATGAACTCATTAAAAGAAAATAAAACTTGGGAACTAGTTCAACCAGTAAATGGAAGAAATGTAATTGGTAGTAAATGGGTGTATACCATTAAAGAAGATGCACAAGGAAAAGTTACTCGTTACAAAGCCAGACTAGTTGCTCAAGGATATTCACAAATCTATGGTGATGATTACGATCTAGTGTTTGCACCAGTTGGAAAACAAGCAACATTCAGAATTCTTTTAACAGTTGCAGGACAAATGAATATGGCAGTCAAGCATTTTGATGTAAAGACAGCATTTTTGTATGGTGATTTAGATGAAGAAATATACATGAAACAACCTGAGGGATATCATCAACCTGGAAAAGAAGAATATGTATGCAGATTGAAGAAAAGCATATATGGGTTAAAACAAGCCGCAAGATCATGGTATAATAAAATTGATGAATTTTTGGTTAACAATAATTTCAAAAGAGGTGAGGCAGATCCGTGTCTTTATACAAAATCAGTTGATGGGAATATGATCTATATTCTAATGTATGTAGATGATCTTGTGATTGCATGTACAAATGTTGATTTAATTAATGATGTAGCAGTGTTAATGTCAAAGAAATTTCAGATTAATTGTCTTGGTGATATTAATTGTTATCTGGGAATTCAAGTTGAGAGAAGTAAGGATGGAATTTTTGCTCTTCATCAAAGTAATTACATAGGAAAGTTAATCAAACAATTTGGATTGGAAGATGCAAAGTCATCAAAAATTCCAATGGATCCTGGATACATTAAATATGCAGAAACTTCTGAACCATTACCAAGTAATGAGCAATACAGACAAGCTATTGGAGCATTATTGTACATAAGTATAAATACTAGACCAGACATATCGGCAAGTGTGTCAATTTTGAGTCAAAAGGTCAGTTGTCCTACTAAAGCTGATTGGATTGAAGTTAAAAGAATTTTTCGTTATTTAAAGGGAACTCAATCATATAAGTTAAAATTAGGAAACACATTTGAATTTGAAAATGATTATTTGTTAGGTTACGCAGATGCTGATTGGGCTGGGGATGTGTCAACTAGAAAATCAAACAGTGGTTATGTATTTATGTATAAGGGAGGTATGATAAGCTGGGCTTGTAGAAAACAATCTTATGTTTCATTATCTTCCACTGAAGCTGAGTATGTGGCAATTGCAGAAGCATGTAAGGAAGCAAAATGGATAAAATATGTGTTAAATGATATGGATAAAAAATGTGATTATCCAATTATCATAAATGAAGATAATCAAAGTTGTATCAAACTAATTAAAAATGAAAGGGTTAGTTTGAGAACTAAACATATTGATGTAAAATATCATTTTGTTCGTGATCTGTATTATAAAGGTGAAGTAACATTTAAGTACTGTGCTTCAGACGACATGATTGCAGATACATTAACAAAACCACAAACAGGTATAAAGTTAAGAAGGAATTGTAACTTAATGAATATGATGAGTGAGTAATTATGATGATACACACTTTATTATTCATTGAAAAAAAAGGGGGGTTACATGTAAGGTATTTTTGTCAATAAACATATAAAGTGTATAAACGAGAGATCAAGAGTTAATATACTACATAGGTTGTAGTCTGTGCAAAGCTGCACTATCGATGTTCTACTGTTTTGGTTCTCGAATATTTTTTTTGTAGCACTTGTGTTCGTCCGAGTGAGAAGCACAATAAAACTTCTCGGAATAAACTGTACGTGTTCTTTTATTAAACCAACAATATGTATATTAGCAGGTAACAATATGTTATAAGCACATTCTTACTTTCCAAAGAAGCGCATGTGGGATGGCAAAACGGATCCGGATCCGGATCCAAAAGAACCAACCGGATCCGGATCTGGCCATCCCTAGTTTAAACTCGGTACACTCAGTACACTCCACTGATGTTTTTATTTCTATACGCTTCCACGTGAACACATCACAGGAAGGCAAGTTATTCAAGCCGATGTGACGATGACGTCACAGAATTTTCAGACCGCGAGGGTTGACAAAATCCCATTCATTCTCTTTGCAAAAGGGGATGAGGCCTTGCTCGAAAAAGGTTTTATATCCCTGCAAAAGGAGACCTTCAGGCAGTGGGCAGAGAACACAACGTAACTTGACTGCGGGACAGAAGGGATGCCTTCTTGCGAGGCATAGAGGACCAGTCGTCCTTGAGCGAGGGAAGGTTGGGGGAGACACGGATCCATTGACCATAGTTTGATGTCGTGCGTCAACGATTTCTTTAAAAACAACCCGCAAACTCCGTGCTGTGACTTCCTGCGTGATGTAGGCTTTGTCTTGGTTGGGACCAGAGGCGCAAACACGAATTTTTGTCTGGGGGGAGGCAAGTACCAGGATAATCGTACCAATAATAATAATAATAATGTTAATAAAATAATGTTAATAATAATGTTGCTAATAATGTTATTGTAACATTATTATTATTATTATTATTGATTTACTTTATTTTACTTCTCTTCTTGTGCCGATCACCACTACTAGTTAGCAGTCTTAAAAATATTCCCGAATCAAACGATAGTATTATATATATTGTAATATTGGGCAATGTTTGTTAGAAGTTTTAATTTAAATTTTAGATTAACTGAATACTTAAGAAGAAATGATGCCTCTCGCTCAGGGTTGGCAAAATTTGTTTTTTTTTAAAAGATCAAAACAAACTGTTTTTTTTGTTTAAAACATGTTTTTTTTGTTTTAAACATAGTTTTAAACATGAGTTTTAAAAAACAAGTTTTAAACATGTGTTTTAAACAAAAGAAAGTCAACTTTTCCCAGTAAATTATAGTTAAAGTCGTTAAAGAAAAAAATAGGGGTGTGCGGAATCCCGAAGAGTCGGGACCGGGATCTGGAAAAAAATTTCCCGACTTTTCGGGTTCCCGAGCAGTTAGTTTTTGTACCAGAAGTGCAAAACAAGTACTTAAGATGAAAATTACGTGTAGAATTCGAGATTTTTAGAGCTTCGGGAAATTTCGATCATTTCCCGTCCCGAAAATTTCCTGACTTTGTCGGGAAATGGCAAATATTTCCCGTCCCGAATGTCGGGATTTAAAAAAAATTTCCTGTCCCGATCCCGTCCCGACCAAAAACATTCTGTCTCGCACACCTATAGAAAAAATACTCATTTTTATGAATCTATATTACTGAAGTACAGTGGCTGCAAGGACAGTTTATATCCCTTTGCAGATAAGGTTTACCATACTGTAGGATAGGGGTGTGCGGGACAGAATTTTTAGGTCGGGACGGGAAATTCTTTAAATCCCGACATTCGGGACGGGATATGTTCGAAATTTCCCGAAGCTCTTGTAATCGCGAATTCTACACGTAATTTTCATCTTAAGTGTTTGTTTTTGCACTTCTGGAACAAAAACTAACAATTTCCGATACGTTCCAGACATACATTTACATTGAAGAAAATGTTCAGAATTGGCGACTTTTTAAAATGACCATTCTGTATTTCCCTACTGCTTGGGACCTCAAAAAGTGGGGATTCGGACGGGAATTTCTTTTCCCGATCCCGGTGCCGACTCTTCGGGATCCCGCACACCTCTACTGAGGGACAAAAGTAGGGAGTAATACCCCCATTTTCCGCCACTGCTGAAGTAGATTAGGATTCTTATTCATCTAAATCTCAAGAAACTAAATATTATAGAATTACTATCTTCGTCGTGGAAAAATCAGTGTGAAATAGTTCCTGCTGCCTGAACAGTTTATATAGGAGAAAACAACCTGCAGTGTCATAATAGATTCTCCAGATCAATTTATCTATCCAAAGTACAAAATTGTGTTACCAAAAGTAAGCGTCTGCGCTTTATTCAGTTATACAAACGAATGAATCCTATCGCAAGAGAAAAAAGTCACATCATCATCAAAATCACGCATTGTGTATTCAGATACTTCCACCAGTCTCAAACTTACAGGACGGTACGAAACAAAGAACTGAGAAGTTTCCATTTCTACAGTAAAGTACGGGCCCTTCTTGTCGCAAAACAGTTTTTCTACCTTGTGCATACATAGCTAGCCTGCCTAACCAACGTAGCCCGTGATGTCAGAACATAAGGTTGGTCAAGTGTTGTGCGATAAGTGAGACCCGTAAAGCACGGATTAATTGACACTGATTCAATGAAAAGACAGGGTTGCCAAACAAAAAAATTATCACAGACTATAAAATATCAAGTACCAAAATGTGTTTTAAACACTTCTAAAAAAACATGTTTAAAACACATTGTTTTAAACGTTTAAAACGTTTGTAAAAAACAAAGCCGTGTGTTTTAAACGTTTAAAACAAAGTGTTTTAAACACTTTTGTTTTAAACATGCCAACCCTGCTCTCGCTCGAGCGCGTTCGTCTCCCGAGTTTTCCCCGTTTACTTCTGAAAGAAGTAATCAATTCCACTTCTCCGTAACTATTGGACTTATGACCTTCAAATTTTTATGGGACACTTTTCAAAGGTTTATTTCATAATCCATTCATTCAAATTTTCATTCTCACAAATGGTTTGATATTTGGTTTTATTTACATTAAATTTGGCAATGTTCATTCCAAATGCCATAAACAGGCGAAGTTCCTTTACACGGAACGGGGTCTTTCCCGGCGGTTGGAGTTTTTCCCCCCTCATTTCGGCAGGACCGCGAAGGAAGGGAGGGGTGCTGCTAATGGCCCGCCTGCTTTTGACCACGGAATGCTTGAACCTCCTTTCAGTGTGTTTTACGAAGCAACGGGAGTTTGTGTTATTTGTAACAAGTGCCAAACCTTCGTTGGAAGAGTAAACCTTCAAGAAATGGAAGATCGAAGAGAGAAAAGGCGCAGAACACCATATTCAAAGGTTCCAAAGAATAAATCTCGGCAGGGTGCTCTTCTTCGGAATTAATGGAAAAACCACAATTCATCTCTTTTCATTTAGATCGTTCGGCGCCCAAGGCAGACTCTCGCCACCCCCAGCTACGGTTCGGAACTTGATAATACTAAGAAAATCAGGTACTGCTAGCGAAGCGAGGAAGAAAATTTTACGAAAAGTATTTTTATTTACATAAAATTTCACAATATTTTTTATTAGCTTTATTTTTACTTCAACTTCTGTTCACTTTTTGGCTAATTTGCGAAGACGGCGATGAGTGATTATATGATGAAATTGATGAATGGACACTCACAAACATCCATGCCCAGGCCGGGAACCCGAGACCCCTGGCGTTGGAGCGCAATGTGCTAACCACTCCGCCACGGGAGCCGGCTGAGTTCACAATTAAAATTGTTTGCATGTGCGGGTAAAAACAAATATTTAATTTCGATTTTGTGGTTTGATTGAATTGGTTTATTTTATTTGCTTTTCTGCCACTTTTAGCTAATCGTGAAGATGAGGATGATTGATGTTCTGATGAACCGACACTCACAAAGAACAACCATGCAAAGCCCTGGCTTCGAACCTTGCATCCCTGGCATTGTTGCGCACAGTGCTAACCACAGCGTCATGTAGGTCGGCGATTTGGTGTATTAAAAATAAACAGAGAATCCTTGTGTATTAAATCATTCTTAAGCGAAGTGATAGCAAGGGACACCAGATCACCAAAAATAAAAAAAAATAAAGACAAAATGAAATAAAAATAAAGAATACGGCTTCGGTAGTCTACTCGGTAGGGCGTCTGACTGCCACGTGGGAGACACAGTTTCGATTCTGGAGGTGGGCCTTGTCCTCTCATAAAGCGGCTCTGAGGCTCACCTAGCCTCTAATCAATGTGTATCTGGGGGCAACCCTTGGGATAAAGGCGGCCGGATCGTGGTGCTGATCACATGACCGAGACCGAGAATGTGTGGGGCCCTACCTCACATCCCCTAAATGTGTGTTATGGCACGGTGAACTTTGCTTTACCTTACCTGTGAAAGTAATGACGTCCTATACAGAAATTTATCCACGCACCCCTAACGACTACAAAATTTCTCAACTCTCACCAAAAATTTTTCACTGAAGTCAAATTTATGATTATTTCGGCTCTAAATTTACCCTTACACTTCTGTAAAATTCTAGGTTGACCCCTGGTCATATAAAATCAGTATCGTTCGGCTTGCAATTGCAAAACAGTGATAGACTTTTTGCTAGCTTCCTAGTAATACAAACTTTCTAGTAGAACCATATCAAATTCTTACTTATTATACTTAGAAAATATTTCTACTTAGTAAGAACTTTTCTCCCGAAAATTTTGGCCAGGGTATGAGGTCGGAGGCCACTCACCATCGTGAGCAAATTGGGGAGCTACGAAAGATTAGTGTAATCAGGTCGTGGAAACCTATAACAACAACTGAGCGTTCGTCGTGCTAATCACACGTCATCCCGTAACTGGTAGCATGACAGAGGCGGAACCACGAATTTTTAAATTTTTTGTCTGGGGGCGGGGCAAGTACCATAATAAACGTACCAATAATAATAATAATGTTATTATTATTGATTTTCTTTATTTTACTTTGCTTCTTGTGTCACTTTTGACTTATTTGCGAAGATGGGGATGAATGATATGATGAAATTGATGAATTGACACTCAAGCCGGGATTCGAACCCGGGACCAACATTATTATTATTATTATTATTGGTAGTAGTAGTAGTAGTAGCGGTAGTAGTAGTAGTAGTATCAAAGACGTTATTACCCTCGTAAATTATGCAAAAATGGGTAGAAGTTGGTGCTAAAGTACAGTAGAGCGTCGATTATCCGAAGTAATTGGGGGGGCATGGGTGTTCGGAAAACTGGTTTGTTCGGATAATCGAACTGTACATGTTTATTTGCCAAAAAGAAGTACTGTACAGTAAATTTATTCATAAAAACAGGCATCTCTCTAAGTATTACAAAGTAACGTACAAAGGCAACTTTAGTAGGAATATATAGTATGTGGTACAGTTTATTAAACAAAAATATGTACATATTACATACGCATTTTGCATGAACAATACACACAGTACACAAAATTAATGTTTAAAAAAATCCTTTATTTTGGTCAGCAGCGCCTTATGAAGGCCCCATTAGAAGCAATGTTCCGCCAGCGGTGGCTCTGTGCGGCGACTACTGTGGGAAACTTGGTTTGGGAGTGAGGGGGATGATGGACGGTAGGGTGGGAGAGTAACAGGTGCGAGCGAGTACACAGTTCGGTTAAGCGGTCGTTCGGTTGACCGACGTTCGGATAATCGACGCTCTACTGTATTTGTTTTCGATCACACGATCTAAATTATTTTTCAACACGTTCAATTTCACATTAATAATGGAAAACAAGTACTCAAACTATTTTTGAAAGATAGTAATGCTTGATAAATGCATTCCAAATATAATTCCCTTTTACATTAACATGTATAACTCATGCACGATATATGTTTCGCACATATGCAACACTAAATTGTGTACGTATTCAAAGTTTCTTTAATGCATATTATATACAATATAATATATTATTTAAATACATTACACAATAAATTCACCCATCTCACAATAAACCAACAGCAAAAATTACATAAATTGTGCACGCTCCTTTTCCTCAACAATTGCTCATACATTTAAAACAAAATCAATTAATAAAAGTGTTACTCTCTCTCTGGTAATTTACAATGCATTACAGAAAACAACCTGCGAGCAAGAATATTTTAGATCCATTTTTTTTAATTTAATAGGGGGCAAATAATTTCACGGGACGCCAACGCATTCTCTCTTTTACAACTTTTTAGCCTCCCCGATGGCGTAGTGGTAACGTCGTCACCTTTTGATGGAGTCCCGGGCTCGATAGCCGGCGGAGGCACATGACAGTGCTTCGGATCCCACTTTAAACTGTATGTCCAGTCCCTATTAGCCTTTCTGTGCATAAAGTGGACTTAAAACCACAATTCATCTCTTTTCATTTAGATCGTTCGGCGCCCAAGGCTGACTTTCGCCATTCCCAGATATGTTTCGGGACTTGATAATACTAAGAAAAGCAGGTACTGCAAGCGAAGCGAGGAAGAAAATTTTACGAAAAGCATTTTTATTTACATAAAATTTGAAGTTGTGGGCGGTAATTGCCCCTTGCAGATGCACTTGGCCGTCAATGTTCCCCCCCCAGAACTCATTTCCGTCCAAGGGTGGGGTGGGGGGCAATGCCCCCCTGTAGTTGCGCCACTGTTGCATGATCTCCCTCTGCTGAGGCATGTGGGAGTGATGCCGGCAGTATCTTGACCTGCTTGGACCTTTGCGCCATGGGTTATAATTATAATTATTGTTTACACGGAGAGAGAAATTGTATTGTATACGCTTCATCATCCTCATAGTCGCGATTAAGCTAAGAATTATAAAAGCAACGAAAATAATAAATACAGTCAGTTTATGTGAATTATAAGACTGTGTTTTCCATAAAGACCTCGTATGCTTTCTTTCAATTTTCTTTACCTTGAAACTTTTTCCCATCAAAGTTGATCTAACGGTGAGGTGAATATAAGTGTAATAAACTTAAATATATTGCTCTTTATATCATTAGATTAAGAAAGACGAGATGGAGGAATAAAAATATGAAACTGGGAGGAAAAGGATCCATTATGGTACCGTCTTTGAATTTATCCGGAGTGATTAAGTACAAACTGATACACGTACCTATATTTTCTACATTTAATGGACAGCCTCAGTGGCCAAATGATTTGAGTTATCGACTCAAAATCTCACCGCCGAAGATTCCAGGTTCGAACTTCGCCCTGGGTAATGTACACGTTTTCTTGAAAATTCTATTAATGTTTGAATTAGTAAGATTTTCGGACAGATTTCATTAGTGTATATCCCACGACATATATTGATCGCTGATCATATAAATTAGAAACTATCTGTTGAAAATATAAATTACAAATTTGCGCTGTCTGGATGTCGTTCAATTTGTCTTTCGAACATGGATTCGTATAAAGTGTACGCAATTGAGGCTTTTCAAATCTCATTTCACAGTGGATGTTTTTTATGTGGAAGCAATTCTGTGAAGACTGAACTAAATATAATCTAAAAACTAATTTCTGACATAAGCACAGAAATAAGCATAATATTTCTAATGACGCCTTCTTTGACGAGATCCCAAGAGAAGAAATGGAGGACCTCTTCAACCTGGACATTAACGATAGGTTAATTATCATCTCTTAAACATGTAATTCAATTTCTGTAACAGTGCATTAATTATTATAATAGGCCCGAACCCGAAGTGACATTGGAACATGCTCTTCACAGGAATATTAGAAAATGGAATCCAAGAAGTTAAATGAAGATAGAAGTGTTTTAGTGTTCCAAGGTAAAAACCTGCAATTTTGTGACTGTCTTCGTTTGGATATCACTTTAATTCATTCCTGAATTAACAAACTTACGGACAGAAAACGGCAGCAAAAGTTTCACTAGAATAACTTACAAAAAAAGAAGCTCAGTTGTAATAAAATAAGCCAACTATTTTTTTCAGCGAGTTTGCAGATTCAAAATAAAATACCAGGCTGTTCCAGAAGACCTGCACCATACTAGAACGAAAACGAAACACAGAATATCAGAAACAAAGACAGACTTTATTCAGCAAAGTACAGGCCTCCATGTTCAATTACCTTCACCCACCTCTGCGACAACAGTTCAATCTGATGGCAATACCAGGTGGCAGGTTTAGAATTGAAAAACTCACGACAGGCAGAATTTACCTCATCATATGAACTGAAGCGCCGACCACACAGAAAATGAGAGAGAGCGAAACAAACCGTAATCCGATGGTGCAACTTCCAGACTATAGGCGGGATGAGGTAACAACTCAAATCCGTCAAGCTCAGCTAGTGTGTTGGTCACTCTTCGAGACCGGTGACTCGGAGCATTGTCATTTTGCAGCAGTAACCTCTTCCTCCTCGTTAATGCCGGGTATTTCCCGTCCAGAATGGCATACGCTCGGCGTAATTGTTCAGAATACATTTCACCTGTTACAGCATGGTCTTCTGGAACAAACTCATAATGGACAATCCCGTCAATATTCCACCACACACTCAGCATGAGCTTTTTCCCAAATCTGTTCTGTTTCACATGGGAGATGGCCTCCTGCCTTCTTTTCACCCACTGTTTACGTGTATCGGGGTTTTCAGAAACACATACTTCTCGTCTCCTGTCACAATTCTCCTCCAAAAACGAATATCATGCGGGTTTTGTAGCAATGTCTGGCAAATTGCAACTCTGCGCTGGGCCTGCACCTCTGTCAGCTCGTGTGGACTTTGTCGAGACTGTTTATTGGTGTAATCCATGTCATGCAAGCGAAGTTTTACTGTCGATTTGGATGCCCCAACCACCCTGGCTAACACGTGTGCTGGATTGTGGTGTAGCATGCACAGCATCCTGCAGAGACTCGTTAATGTCCATCGGAGGTCACCCCGTGCGGGCCTTGTCCGCGAAGCGTAGATCACCCGAAGAGAATTTTTTAAACCAACTGGAAGCTGTCCATCGATTCACCACTTCTTCGTTCTCCACACGACAAATTTCCTCCGCTGCCGCTTTTGCTGTTAGACATTTTTTCCATAAAAAAAAAGCTAGCACTGCACGAAGTGCAATTTGGTCCTCACTCATCGTGCCCACTTTAATTTCAAAGGAACACTCGCTACACATGCTGCGCGTGCCTTCACTTGATCCCACGAACCTGTCCTCTATGCCTGCCAACAGCCTTTCACCGGTGGCGCCACCTACCCTCGCAAACTTCATCTCGTAGGGCTCAGTGTGCTGATGGTGCAGGTCTTCTGGGACAGCCTGGTATTAGTGTTGAACTAGTGTTTATTGACTAAATTATATATTTTACGCATGTACATATTTGTTGTGTGTATATGATAGGACAGGGTTTCGCCGATAAGCTGTCATTCTTCTGCTGGCTTCCTGCTTAATTGACTTCTATAGTGAGTACAGTTTTAATTAAAATTATTGATTTGATTTGCTTTCTTTTACTTCGCTTTTTGTGCCATTTTTGTCTAATTTGCGAGGATGGTGATGAGGAATGATATGATGAAATTGATAAATGGACACTCACAAACATCCATGCCCAGGCCGGAATTCGAGCCCAGGACCCCTGTCGTCGTAGCGCGATGTGCTAAGCACTCCGCCACGGGGGCCGGCAGTTTTAATTACACAATTAAAATCAATCAATTTAATAAAACAATAATCAATTTTATACGGAATAATATTATATATTTTTTATCAGAAAGGGGTTTGTCAATAATAATGAACAGAAATTAATTTAATGATGATGGCTTGAGGAACTTATATGCTATAATATTGCATTGCTCCAGTGATTGGTAACTAATTTAAATTTATATTTGTCAGTCTTTATGATTATACCACACTTTCCAATTGTTAGTATAAACTATAAAAAAATGAAAAGTATTTACGAATAAATTTGTTGGGATTGGACATCGTCCTACAAAATAAAAAAATACTAGGCCGAGGTCTTGAAAAGGTTGAGAACCACTGGGATAGAGTAACCAACCTACCATCTGCTCTGTGTTCCTATGGACACAAGCAAGTGGAGAATAGAAGCTGCTGCGAATTTTGTCACCCTGCCCCTGCCCATGGCTATGGTAAAAGGCCGAGGCTATTTATTCTGGAGGAGGCAGTTCACTCCCCCCTCCCCTCTCTCTCAATCCCTCCCATCGGGCGAAACACTAGAAACCACTGCCAGCTCGGTCACGTCGATTCTCGAAACCTGTTTTGTTTACCCTCGGAATCGGAAAGTGAGAAGCCGACCATTTAGTGAGGCAATTGTACGCTGTTACCAAACTCAATATAATTAAAATCAAGTATGAAATCATTATTGCTACAGAGAATTTGAGTGAATAGATTATGAAATAAACCTTTAAAAAGTGTCCCATAAAAATACGAAGGTCGTAAGTCCAATAGTTACCGAGGAGTGGAATTGATTACTTCTTTTACAAATAAACGGGGAAAACTCGTCTTTCTAGGAAAGGGAGAGGGAGACGGTCGCGCTCAGGCAAGGGGCATGATTTCCTCTTAAAATACTATTTTTATATTTATAAAGTTACTGGACAAATGACAGTTATACAAAATTTTATTGCTTGAGACCTCAATTCGAGATGTTGGAATGAGCTCTAATTTATATGACTGAAAATGTAAGAACATAACCATCAACAAAATTTTCAATATGCAGTTATTCTCACAAAATACTTTGAAAATGAGTATTTCACAAAATAATCGTTTATTTTTTAAAAATAGATTTATTGATTTAGTGTGAAAGTTTATACTATTTGGAGCACTTCTGAGAAAACCAGACATTCATAGGCGTCACCGTTCCCGAGAAATATCAAACCAAAATAAATCTAATACGGTGAACTATTTTGAACATGGGAGGCATCGGCACGCACATAGCGATTGGCTCCTCGACTGAAAATTCCTTAAATGGCATAACAATTATACTACCAAGTCTCTTGCTTTTATCAAAAAGTGTAACAATTCGTCAATCATTAGGGACTTAGCCGCTGGACAGTGATCAAGATGGTGGGTACGAGTCCTCTATTTGGAGACACATCTTATGGCGATTCTTTGATTAAATACATTAAAACTTATATCAGTTTAACGCTTATAAATTAGGCTATAATTTTTATTCCAAATAATTTTCTGTCGCATAATTTATTTGATAGTTACAATCGAGAAAATTCTAAAAGTACAGGAAGACTTGTCTCTATTTTACAGGGGAAGACAAGACTTGTCTTTATTTTAAAAGATGATTTCTTACATAACGTGAAAACCACTTACATTCGTATCATTGCCTATCCTTCCAATTTTCATTTATTTCGAATTGAAATAAATGAATATCCCACATCTATCACCACGTGGGATCGTACTACGGGTAATGTAGCTCATTCATCATTCATCACCCAAACTATTGGCATACTCGCTGTTCATGGCAAACCTGATGGTAAGGTGCAAGTGGTACTGACTAAACACATACGTGTGGCTAGGGTTAGCACTTAGCAGATCGCTGTAAGGGAAATGTAGGACATGCTATCCCAAAATGTAGGTAGGACACAAAACATTCTCAATAAATAATAGATATTTCTATAGAACACTTTAGAAAGTAGTTGAAAAGTGACACTTTTCAGTTTTTAAAAAATTAATTCTTAATGAATTTTTAAATGCAAAATTTCAAAACTTGCAATCATACTAATCAATGCACCTCTCACTACATGATTTAAGCGGTACTTCTCAGAGGAGACAATCTTTATCAAAATTTCAGGTTTAGCCAAACTATATTTATGTTAGAGTGGACAGTCAAACTCTTTGAAATTATAGGGACCAGTATCAAACAAACATTTTACAGACTTCATGAAAAAATAATTTCTCTCGTGAGTCTGTTGTGCTGATGGTAATGAAAGTACTCTCTCAACATTTGAATTATGACCTATAATGGCAAACAAATATTCAGCAGTTACCGTAATTGAAAATGGTTCGAGAAGTTTCATCTTGAGTAGTGTCCAGGGTGTCTACCAAAATAACACATCCAGAATTCTTGACTTTTTCTGGACTTTTCTATACCTTTTTCCGTTTTTCTTAATGTCTATTTATTCGACCGCTACTTAGGTAAAGTTGAAAATTATTAATTAAGAAAATAAATATTTATTTAATGAAAACCCCTACTAAAGAGCCTGAACTGTGTTTGGCAGATAAGCGAGGCTTTGGCGTCTACTCATGTGGGGCTTGTGTCGGTTGTCCCTATATGTTTGTGACTGTCTCTTCATCCATCTTATCTTACCACCATTCATCCTCATCTTCGCGATTAGCCAAAGGGACAGAAAAAAGTGAAGTAAAATAAACTAAATCAACCAATCAGTCATTATGATAGCAAAACTTCTTGACCACAAGAATAATTTATTGCCTTTTTATTGACTTCTTGACCTACTTGTTAATATATTTACTTTTTCTTGACTACCATGACTTTCTTGACTGGCAGACACCATGAATAATTTTGTTACCTATACCCCTGCTTTACAATCAAATTGTATTGAATATTGAATCAGAATGGGCAAGACCTTGTTCCATCAGTATAAACCCTAAGGCAAGAAATTCTGCTCAGGCATTGAACAGTGACGTTATCAGAAAGTGGTCCCAAAACTTTGTTCATTAAGTGCTTCCGTTTTCCTGTTTGTTTAATAGCAGGACAAACTTTTTTGGGGGGGGGCAATGACTCATGGCCGCGTTCACCGACTCCGATTATTTCGAAGTTCAGATGAACGAGATCAATTTTAATCCACAATAAATGAACTTGGTTTAAGGATTTGCATTGCACCAACGAAAAACGACGTTCAGGAGATTCCGTTCAACTGATCCGAGATTAATTTGTAAGGCTATACCTGATTGGTTGGCTAACACAAATCACAACCAAGAACTCCATAGAGTAATGTGATGTGGTAAAGTATCAACATGTAGGAGGAGAAGATAATTCGGGCTGCAAACTTCTCTGAATTTGAGAGATGTACTAATCAACCTTGTCAATATGTACAAGGATGTAGTGGAGTGTAAAGAAATAATGATATTAAAAAAGAACTGACGGCACAACACAAAGGAGAAGGAGAAAGCATGGAACCTTCTTCTACGGGACTTTAATGCCTTACGAAATACATTCGATTTTGAGAGAACAGTGTACGCTGAACCTCGCCCGCAATAAAGATATATTATTATTATTATTTCTATTATTACTGTACTGTAGTAACTATTTGAATCTTTCATTTCTTAATTCTTATATATTTATATTGTCGTGTCGTGTAAATAGCCAGTAACATGTATTTTCGTAAATTTATACAATCATATTTCCAACAGCATGTAGCAATAGCGTAAACATTGCTGTGTTCTAATTTACCTTGCGCGTAATATATGACATTTATATATGTTTTGTGTTCTGGGATAGAAAGTACAGTATTTATAAATATTACAACTTTGCACCACAGAACCACAAATTATTATTATTATTATTTTAACAGTTTTTAGTTTACATAGTTCTCGAATTATTAGCATTGTACATCCAACATCTCTAGCGTTTGCACGCCCTCGATATCACTTTCCGCTCTTTTTATATTAAAAAACAACTGCCTGCAGTCGAAGCGTCAGTATCGTGAACCAGGATCACACACCAAAACAGTCTCGAATGGCCGATCAGAAGGTAAACAAGTGTTGAACCGTCTTCGTGCAATGGAATTTTCCAGTGATCCTTTCCCGATCCGAGTTTAAAATTTGATCTTCGTTCGTGCACACGGACATCAATGACTGAAGCAAAATAAATTTCACTATTGAGTTTGGAAGCGTAGTCCATAGACTTGTAACTAGCATGATTTCTTTCTGTTACCTATTTTCCTAATTAATATTTTGTGACGCTCAAAATGTAGGACTTTTATGATATTTTTTAAATTCCTCCCGGACGCCGGACATAAGGCTAAAATGTAGGACATGTCCGGGAAAAACCGGACGTCTGGTAACCCTACGTGTGGCAAGACACACCACTTGAGTTTTAAACCCCCAAAGACTGGATCAACATGGCTTATTGGAAAGGGTATACTTGTCTCTGCACTACTGAAGATATGCGATGAGAGGTTACGCTCGAGACTATACAAAGAGTCTGACTTGCGACTCGCCTCGACACGGTCTTCCCAAGGCGTCCTCTTATCTCTCTTCGTAATCCTCGTACTCGCTCCTCGATTGACTGACTTAGAACTGACCACTGACCTCTCTCCTTCCAGACATTTATTCCAATCGAATTAGTTATCTGTAGACTCTTCCTTGATTGCGATCGTTTACACCTGTTTGCAACGACGGCGATCAAGGAAGCTCGGCAATGTCTAACAAGACATTCATTCCTTAGATGGTTCTAGCAATTTCCTGATTTGGAAAGTGATGGCTAAATGTCTGGGATTTTAGAGTTCGTTGTACGTTACATTTAAAAGATTCTACAGATCGTTACGATGCCCCTCTCCGGAAAATAATTCCTTTGAATTCGTCTTTATATGTGATCCAATCTTATAGGGGTATCGTTCATTACCAAAACATAAAATCCTACAGATCGTTACGCATTATTGAACAACGAAACATTACCTTTTCTTCAGTCTATCTAATGAGGATCAAAAGTTTAATAGAAAAATAACTGCTTAGATATAAGCCAGTAACTAAGAGTCTGTGAATCCGATGCTTGAGGGGAAGCACAGGGGAGAAGGACGTGAACTTTTGAGATTTTTTTCTTCTAGTAGAGGTCTAACAACTGACCAAAATCCATCTTTTACGGAATCATTCCCAACATTCGTCGTTTTCAACTTTTTTTTTTTGGCTAACACAGAAGTTTTCACAACACTCCCACATCTCGTCCCCATGAACGCGGCTAAAAATATGAAAACAGTAACGTATAAATTAGCAATAACAGCACAAAATAAAGGCAATTATCAAGAGGAATATCATCTGTCCCTGAACAGTACGTATGTATATCCTCTAGCGCGACACAAATGAAAAGTCTCATTATAGCTCAGTTCATTGCTGATGCAGGACAAATTTCAAATTCATTTTTCTCTCTTACATAAAGAAAAAACCTCGATAAAACTTTATTAGTATGAAGAGGTAGGATGGTAGTTAAAAATATTCAAAAATGAGAAAAATCGATGGGGGGATGTTTTGAGCTGTTCAAACTTGAAATTTGAACATTTGAACAGTGTGTTCAAATTTTACAAAGTTTCAACATTTTATCATCTCATAATATGCAACCGTTTTCCCCTTTACAACGAGCTCAAGAACGCTTCTGTATCTTCGTTCGTTCCCGAGATATACTTAATTGAAAAGAGCATGATGCTCAAAACTGACATTTTGAACAACCCTCATATAATTCGTAATAATCATATTTCAGCAAAATCCTTTCACAGGTTTTGGAGCAAAGCAAAGCTGTGTCCGAAATATCATCAACATCGTGACTATGAGGGTCAACTCCTGCCTGATTTGACATGGAATGAATGACCCGACCCATATTTATATATATAATGTCATTAAATGTCTCAAATTATTTTATAATATATACAATATATTATATCGACTGTCTTTCATTCAAAATGTATAATTGCAAATAGATGAACAATGATGTGCATAAGGGAGGAGGGATAAAAAATAAGATATATTAAGATGATAATAGTTTCATGTATAAAATTCACATATAAATGCTATTACGTGTTTTATTAATATATCTATGTACTTCGTGGTTGCTAACGAAAGACGATGAGAAATGGAGAAGAAGTAACAAGTCGGTCCAATTTCTGTGTTCTGGGGATTGCTGGGTTTAGTGTCCTTAGAGGTGAGGCTCTTTGTTGTCCGTTCTTTTTGTATGTTCTCGATATTATTCCAGTCATGTATATTCGAATCTCAAACTAATTGTTTATATTTGTTGTTAAAACAAAAACTCTTCCCACCTTGGAAGAATTTTTGTGGGGGGAGGGGGGGAATTTCAAGACAAGATCGTTGGTGGGAGGAATTCCCCCGTCCCCCCGGGATTCCGCACCCTGGTTTGGAACATTTATGTTACATATTATGCTGTTCATTAAATCACATTTTTGTAATCTGTAATTTTAAGGCAGTATATTGTTTGAAATAAAATATGCCAAACCATTTCAAAGGTAGAATTACAAGTATTGTCAACTGACCCCGAACATATCGTCAACTCACTCCACATACAGGTTGAATTGACAATTGTCACTCTTCAAAAAAAAAAAATAAAAAAAAAAAATAACAAAATAAAAAAGCAATAATTTTACAAGTTTTTTGGAGCATGGTGAATTAAAAATTTGTAGTGGTTGAGGAAAATACAAATATTGCTCGTAGGATTTCATCAATAGTATATCTTAATTTTTAAAAGCTGCAAAAATTTAAACATAAAAACATGGTCAAGTACGATTTGATGTTGCTCTTAAAGTAGGGTGACCATAATATTTTGACCCAAAGGTCACTTTACTCCCTCCTGAAAAATTGGTTAGGCCTAATTAGCTATACAATTATTGTCATTAACGTATTATTATTCTTATTTATAGTAACCGCTGTAGCTCAGTCGGTGGTCGGCCTCCGTGGAGGAGTGGTTAGCATAGTGGTCCCGGGTTCGAATCCCGGCTAGGACTTGGATGTTTGTGTTGTCCGTAAATTTAGAAAACCGAGAATATAGAGAAAAACTGATATGTACGAATGTTGAGAAAATGTGTGTGAATGACGGGGGATACCACCGAATAGGGGAATTTCTTTATTTTATATATAAAAAAGTCGGTATGGCGTCTGACTACCATGCGAGAGGCCCGGGTTCGATCCCCGGCTGAGAGAACCGGGACTATTTCCACCTGTTTATGCGGCTCCGGCGCTCGCCCAGTGTTGTATAAAGTGGATACCTGGAGGAAACTCTGGGAGGTAAATGCGGCCAGGGGCGTGGTGCTGATCACATCACTCCAAGCTTCGGCCGAGATACGCCTTCATGGCGTGGTGCAAAGCACAGGGGAGCACTTTACCTTTTTTATTATTTATTATAGTATGGATCACATAAATGATACATCATGAACAATATCTATGTAAAATATGATCTCTCGTTGTCAAGAGCTATTAATTTTTATAATCTCGGTATGACTACTATGCCAGAAGTATTTTGCAGAAGGACCAATCTTCTTGAGAACAACTTTATTCTTTACTAACCGTTAATAAAGCTCCCCGAAAAAGTTGCACCACATATTAATATCTAACACAAAACGCGGGATTTGACATTTGAATTTCCGCCAAGACACAGAAAGTCATTCTTTTTAAGAATCTCTCAAATTTAGACTTGGTTTTCAAGATAATTCCTAGACTTTTAAAAAACGGGACAAATAGTGTTTCTTGTATAATATCGACGGGACAACTGGGACACGCCTATGAAACGGGACTCTCCCGGTCAAAACGAGACGAATGGTCACCCTATCTTAAAGAAACGATTTTATTTCGAGCAAAGTGAAACAAAAATTATTTGAATTTCACGCTATTCAGTTCATTTTCATTTCTTGTGCGGCAAGGCCGAGTAAAGATTGTTGCAGTCAAGAAATGATTGTTGCGCCGGTGCATGGAATTCGCCGCCCCCCGTTTGTACTTCAGTTATGAGCTATTATTTTTTTCTTTTTGCTCAGGCCAATCGGGACAAGACCTACAGTTTAAAGTGGGATCCGAACCACTTGTAGCTCCACCGAGTATCGAACCCGGAACCCCTTGATTACAAGGCGACGACGCTACCACTGAGCCATCGGGGAGGCCCACACACTGTACTCGTTATTTCAAAAGTGGTAATGAAAATTTCCACAAGCGAAGTTGAAATATTTTTTAAAAAAAAGTTTTTTGAGAACTGAATTTGAAAATTCAGGCGCCAGTTGAAAATGCCTACATTTTACATTCCCAATTTCGCCTTCAAACAAACACTCAAAGAATCTGTTAATTGCATAGGAACGGCAACCTTACTTTCGAGTAAAAGATTCCGAAGAACTTTGCGGTGGCGGAAACGCATCACCCATCCCATCTCTTCACCCCACCCCTAACAGCGGTGCTTGGAAGGGAACCAGCGAAAAAGAAAGCCCTTGCCATTGGTAACAGCCTTGATGGGATACAAGAGATCTGACCAATAAGGACGTTTGAAACCCACGTGACTGTCACCGAAAAAGCTCTCCCCCCAATTTGTGCTGGAAACAGCAAAAGAAGACGGCCGCGCCATCTACTGGCCACCGATGGAAATGCAATTTCAAAGCGCAGCGAGGTTTAAATGTGGGATAATCCTCTACTCCCTAACTCCTCTATGGTGTTGTCACATTGGATTTCCAGAAAAGAGCTAAATCCCGCCTAAAACGGGGATACTATTTCTCTGAAGCAACAAGATTTGATTTTTTGATTTGATTTAGTTTATTTTACTTCGCGTTTTGTGCCTCTTGGCTAATTTGCGAAGATGGGGATGAGTGATGAAATGATGAAATTGATGAATGGACATTCACAAACAACCAAGCCCGACCGGGATTCGAACCCGGGACCCTTGGCGTCGCAGCGCGATGTGCTAACCACTCGGCCACAGGGTCGGGCTGAAGCAACAAGAGCTAGACTACAAAGCCAAAGCTGAATTTAACTACAACTGAGGCCGTTTACGTAATAGACGAAAAGATAAGTACTTGATGCGATTCGTGGTTTGGACAAACCTTGCTCCAAAAAACTAAGTTGGCAACAGTACAGGCGCGTATATTCTAGGCTACCTAGGCTATCGCCGAAGCCCATATTAAAATACAGGAAATAATCGACTAGCAAATTTAACCGATGCTTCACTCTCAACTTACGACCAAGGGGGAAAGCGCTAGTGTAAGGTCGTCTTTATTTATCGCCAGGCTTCTTCGTCTGAGGATAAAGTCTTTGAACCAGCAGGCGGTCCTTTCAACCTATGACGTATTTGTGCTGGCAGGGACGACCTTGGTGGTCCCTGGTGCTGGCTTCCAAACCCAAGCGCTGGAGAGTGAAGACTTCGCTGCATCCTGGCGATATTGTAGTGTTGCCAACAATGGAAATACGAAATTCGCTAGATCGCTGGAAAAGAAATTATAGGCGGGGGTGTCAATGCAAATTATTCAAGCTAGGGGATGCCTCATGAAAATTACATCACCTCCCCCCCCTCCATCCCTTCGAGCATTGCCCGTCTCTCTTCCAGTTCCATGAATTTCGTCACATACAAGCATTATAAATCCGCCAAATTTAGTGATTTTCGCCTGAAGGTGGCACTCTGCTTCTCCATGAAATTCGACTGTGGTCGCAGCCGATCGCAGCTATATGGGACATTCTGATGACGTCAGCCATGTTGCCATCCTGTTTACTTCTGTTTCAAGCAACCCCCCTCCCACCTCCCCCCGCTGTCAAAATGTCAAAACCTTCGCCCTCGCGGTGGGAGTTTCGGCCCGAGTCATCCCAATGAAATACGTTTGGCAACATAAACAATCCATGTTGTCATAGCAACCATTCACGCACGTGTTTTCAACCACGCGGGTCGGTGGTAGTTTCCGCAAAAGGAAGGGATATATGGTCAAACTTGTTGTGTCCGAGATCCGAGTTCTTTGTGTCGCCCGCGTATCGTGTTCATGGATGGGAATCCTTTTTTAAAAAAAAATCAGTGATCGAGGCCCTTTTGTTGTGCTGTGTTTTTGACATGTGTTGTGTTGTTCTGTGTTTTTGTTCCGTGGGCGTGTGAAAATGGATTTAATCACCGAACTTGTCTCAAAGACGCCATTCTCACGGCTTCCTTACGAGGATAGGATGCAAATAATAGACAGGTAGGCCTCTTCCACCTCTTCCGGACCTTACAGTCGTGCAGAAAGACAAAAATAAGGTATATATTAGGCGTTTTCACGAGACCAGCTGCCAAAAATATCTTTGGTTGACTGAGTCGAGTGCACTTAATAAATTGTATTGCTGGGCATGTTTGCTTTTTTCTACCGACAAAAGTCCTTAGAATACAACAGGATTTAGTAATTTAAACTATTTGGTAACTGCTTGCCATAAACACCAAAAATCCCTTAGTCATATACGTGCGTTCAGTAACTTACAGACATTCGGTTCTCAAAGAATTGATCATTCCTTGAATTTGCAAAAGAAGATTGCTGACAGTTTGCATAATGAAAAAGTGAAGGAAAACAGAATTATTATAAGAAGATTAATTGATGCAATAGCATTTCTGTGGAAGCAAGAATGTGCATTTAGGGGCCACAATGAGCAACACAGGGACAAGTGCTGCTTAGCAATTTAGCTATAATGTCTATTGAGATAGGGGTTCTAATCAACATCAGAAATTCATGTGAGGACACATTCTTCGATAAAGTGACAAAAAAAATTCACGGAAAAGGAGGGAAGAATGGAGTTTATCTTCAAGTAAGGTAAGAAGTTAATTATTATTTCATACTCGCATGTAGGTCCTACATATTGCATGTTATAGACCGCTCCTCTTTATAAATAAGCATGAAATAGTTTATGTCCATTGCCTACTATTGTTGTTTTTAATGGCAAGATTTCGATGTAAACAAAAAAAATCCAAAATGAATGAGGAAGAGCCAGTGGCGTGCCCAGGATTTTCAAAAGGGAGGGGTTATGTATACTTTTTCTTGATAGTTAGCCTTCAATTTGTCATATTTTCCTAACTTTGACGTTCTTTTTTTAAGAATACTGGAACAAATGGGGGGGTTATAACCCCCACCAACCCCCCCCTTGGGCACGCCACTGGGAAGAGCCCCCCCCTCTTTTTTGCCGGATCCATTTTCATTTAAAATTGAAACACTACTATATTTGGAGATAGCCCTGATCTTGGTCTCAGCATACGCCACTGCAACAGTAGTACGTACACCGGTGACCAGACGTCCTCTTTTATCCGGAAATGTCCTCCTTTTTAGGTGTCTGTCCGGCGTCCGGTCGGATTTTTTAGAAATCGGTAAATGTCCTCCTTTTTTTGGAAAGAGTATAGAATCGACCGTAACAAATGTGCTCCACAGGGAATGTTTCCACACATAACGATCATCACATCACTTGGGGCGCGTTAAGTATTCGAGCAATGCTCACCTGGCATAGGAGCTGAACACGATCACTTTCCCGACTGAGTCATTAGTAAGGGTGTGTGGGATCCAGAAAAATCGGTACCGGGATCGGTTTAAAAAATCTACAGTCCCGATCCCGACTTCCAGAAATGATTTCCAGACTTTTCGGGATTCCGAGCAGTCCGGAACTTCCAAATGGTAATTTTTAAAAGTGGTTAATTCTTGATGTTTTCAGCATTGTGTCTTGACACTTCTCGGAAATTGTTAGCTTTTATATATAAAAAAAAAAAAAAACCTTAAGACAAAATTAAGTGTATAATTCGTGATTTCCACAGCATTGGAGTTTTTTCCCCGTCCAGAAAATTTCCTGACCTCATCGGGAATTTGCGAATTTTTTCCCGTCCCGAACGTCGGGATTTAAAACAATTTTCCGTCCCGACCAAACAAAGTTCTGTCCCGCACTGCCTAGTCATTTGTACGTATTATTATTCTAACTCGTTGCTTCGCAATCTGAAACTTGTGAAACACATGTAATCTGAGCAATTCCTTTTCGGTTGATCGATATGATTTATTTTAATTCGCTTTTCTCACACTTTGGGCTAATCGCGAAGATGAGGATGAGCGATGATATGATGATTTTGATGAAGGAAGACTCACAAAGAACACCCATGCCCAGGCTGAGATTCGAACCCGGGACCTCTGGGACCCACCGCCAGAGGTTGGGGGGTTCATTTTCGAGTCATACATACGCGATACAGAAGCGTGTAGTGAGAATTTTGATTATTATGTCATATTCATTTTTATGAGATAACGAACCGAAACTGTAAATTCATCAATGATGTTGCAAGAAAATATCCAGTTTTTAAGGAATTGAAGAATCGATTATGAGGTAAAGTGTAAGGTGGCTGTCAGTATCCCCTGCTGTTGAAAGAAATGTTTGTGGCATTAAAATCATATTTCTTGACCCAATCTAAACTACCTAAAATGTAAATTAGGTTCTTGGAAATATGTTTAAGCGAAGCTTACGTGTTACATTTGCATTCACGTATGGGGATATTGCATTCTAATATCCAAGAATTGGAAAAAGAATAAAATTCTGTTCTTCAAAGTATAGATATTTTAGTTATGATTGTCATGTGTTAAATAATAGATTTGGAGATTGTTTTTGTTGCTGAAAGGCAAGGGGAAATTTCAAATTATTGAAAAATTCATCAGAATTATATGTCAGCAAATTGTTGGTACTTTATTTATTAATGAAATTATGAGTAATGGCAAATGAGTTGCAATTTTTTGCGGTGTCCTCTTTTTTATGACTTTGTCCTTTTTCACCATGCTCTGTCCTCTTTTTTGAATGTATGTGTCTGATCACCCTAACCCTTCCACCGCTGGAGAGGGGGAATTCTGTCGTCTGCTCACCGCACAAACGTCAAACTGACCCGAGAAATATGTGGTTCTTCTTCCCCTTTCCACCTCTTTGCAAAGAAACAGAGATGGTTGACAAGGCTCGACTACTATTCACTGGATTTTCGCGGTAACTCTCTCATGAGTGGTAGTTCTTTCTAGGAGTGATTGTGGCTAAATCATTGAGCGGATTGATAAAAAAAAAAGAACGAAATCAACAAAAATCCAGATCAAAGGCATGTTTTTTGGGGGGGTAGGGTGGAGATGATAACGTCTGATGGCCTGGTAACACTTTTGAAAAAGTCACGCCACGGCACTGGTATTTAAATAATATGTATTGTATAGGGCAGTGTCTGCTGCCACGTTCTTTTTTTGGTGGAACCTAAAAATAGATGCGCGTGGCAGCAGACTCGGTCTTTGTCTTATCGTGATTTCATCATGCTATGTATGCAATTACGTCTGTAACACATACTGTGAAGTTGTAGCGATTACTTTCACATAAGTGTTTTAAGATTAGGTCCCTTAGCATTCTTCTAATTATAAACCTAAATGTTCTCGTAGTTAGGTTAGGTTCCGTTAGCATTAAAATGATATCGCTAAATGCTATCTAAAGAAAAAGGTTCTAAATTACCTGTACATTCATTCCCACTAATCAAAAATTTGCATTTTTCTCGTCTTCATCTGTTCTTAAGATTTGTAACATCCTTTTAGCAGACGAATTACGTGGCAGGAGCAAATTTGACGCTTATTCTTACTGCTGACACGTGCGTGGCAGCTAGTGTTGCCCACGAGACGAGACTTTGGCCTGTCTCGTCTCGTGGAAATGCTGTCTCGTCTCGAAAATATTCGTTTGTCTCGGGACACATGATCAATCTCGTCTCGTCTCGAAATGTTTAAAGCCTGTCCCGTCTCGTCCCGTAAAGGCGGTCAGGGCCGTGATGCTGATCACATCACCCCCACTCACGACCGTATCAAGACAGTGTTGGGCGTTACCCCCACATCCCTATGCGCCTTCATGGCGTGGTGCTATGCACAGGGGAGCACTTTACCTTTTTTATCAATAATAATAATAATAATTTCGTCTTTATTGAGAGGGCGTGGGGAAACAACAGGGAGTGTTACCACCTACAATGGTTTGCCATACCGACCTTTCTGGAATAAGAAGTAACAATTTCCGAGAAATTTCTTACACTTAAAATGCAGAGAACGTTGAGAATTAACCACTTTTTGTAATTATCATTTGGAAGTTCCCGAATGTTTGGGAAACAGGAAAGACGGGAAATCATTTCCCGAAGTAGGGATCGGGACGGAAATTTATTTTAAGATCCCAGTACCGATTTCGGGATCCCGTACACCCCTTCCCCTCACAATCAACCATAAAAGAAAATACTAGTAACGGTGTTAATGATAAGAAATTATATTCATATTTCCAAACTTTCACATTTCACAGACTATATCTCGAAGAAAATGAATGTTTTGTTCCCATCATTCATTGCATAGTAGTAGTTGGCAGCATGACGTCATGCAATGGATGAAGTGAAATGTTGTGTAGATTGACGTGGCAGAAGGGTGAAATAGTCTTTACTTTGTGAATAGAAGGCTTATTACATAGAAAGTGAAGGAAAGAGAAAAGTGTAGGATATTTAAAAGAGACAAGCCATGGGTTTGACAATTTCAAGTGTTTTGACTCGTCTTTTTGGAAAGAAACAAATGCGAATTCTCATGGGTAAGTTAGCGAACAGTATAATCGGCAAGTGAATGTTTTGCCAAATTTACTAAATTACTCCGTCTTCAGCGGCTTTTCAAGTAAGGAACAACCACTTTCTGACTCGCACGAGTGATATTTTTTTCTTCACCGATATATGCATACATTTATCAGAAAACCAGTGGAAAGTGTCGTCAATGTGAATGCATTGACTATCATTGAATCAAAAGTAAACATAATTCACTTTAGTGGAGTTATAGCTCGAATATATGATCGAAATTTTGTATTCGTATCCAGACATTATTTTAGCGAAGTTTCGCTTGTATCCGTTCGATTAATATTTCTAGTGAATAAACGACGAGCACATGAACTACTTTCTTCTGGGATCACTTATCGCCATAACACCCATTTATCAAGTACAACACTAACAATTTGCATCCTTTTTTTTTTCATCGAAAACATTACCACACGATCAACTCTGTAGTATCTTTAAATTCAAAAAACCGCCTCCAAGGGGGTGGGGGTGAGAGTGACAATTCCTAAGATATGTCGACTCATCATCTCGCCATTCTGGATTCCAGTTTTGTTTGTTCTTCCCATGTTACATTACAGAGACTGGAATTATGTCCCTTCTAACATTATGGCTGTATCATAACTGACTTTTTCTGTTGAACTACCACCACATTGCACATTTGTTTGTAGCAACAACATTCTTGGTTTACAGTCTTCTCAGAGACAGATTCAGACAGGCATGCTTAAGACCAGGTGTTAAATGATCAGGTGGTGGAAGCTATTATGTGTTTTATTTTAATGTGTGCGGTTTTAGAATAGATATCTGGTGGGACCGCACTTGTCTGTGGTGACCAGCGTATGGCAGGAGTGCAACGTTGTACAGTTAGGAAACTGCCACACACAAGTTGAACTCTGTGTTTTGTATTTTTCTTCTGCTCAAGACGTTTTCATAAAAGTTGTCATTTTAAGGTTCATCATGATGGTGCAAGACTTCAGATTCGTGATTATGAGTCATCAATTAGTCAGTATGCCAAATATTAAAGAAATCTGGATAGAACGGAACAGAAACTTACTTTCAATGTTTTCCAGATGCCATTTCCACAAAATCCAATGCGGGATACAATGTTGCCAAACTATAGTCCGCACTCGACATGCTCCTCTCCCTCGCGATTGTCACTGTCACTTTCTTCTTCTTCCTTAAGCTCATTTGCAAGTAAGGGATTGTATAACTGTCCTGCCAGGCGAAAAAATTCTATGGTAGTGTCTGTTCCCAACTGATGACACCTTTTCAGGAGTATTTTGCCAGGTACCCGGGGAAAAAAAAAAAATTCCACGCATATTTGTCTTTTGTCAAGTTTAGAATATACCCTCGCGGACACACTCATGTCCCCTCCTTTGGCAAAACTCCGAAATCACCAAGTTTCTCAATTAATGCCCATCCTTCATCCTCCACACTCCACCTATACATTTGGACAACATTAACAAACTTTCCACTCCTCTCTGCAGCCATTGTCAAACGATCCTTCTTCTCCAAGTAAGAAAGCAATAGTGTGGCAACACTGTAGAATCTGTGGCGTAGCTCATTCCGAGCATCACATGTGCATGTCATCAAACATGGCCTCCAACCTTCTATGTGAAGAATCATCGCGGTAATGTAGAAGCAAATTTTACCAGTTCTACGCTTTCCAGAAAACTATCCGGAGCATGTTAACATCGAGGCACTTCATGCGGACAACATATATAGTAAGTATGAGCAGTACTATAAAAATCTGAGAGCGGTCCAGTCAGGAAAATTGATTCGCTTATTTTCAAAGTTCTAGACGTTTCCGACAAATTTTAACCTCAGGCCTCAATTAGTAACTATGTCAAATATAAAGAAAATGAGAGGGGTCCGGTCATCTCAAGTCATACCGATTTGACCCAAGTTTTGATTCTTTGATCCAGTATCATTATTGCACACAACTGAAATTGTCCAAGGGGTTAAATTCTGGAACAACATACTGATTGGGTATAATGTTTTTAACCCTGCATTAGGCACATCATTTTCTGTAACATACATATCCACGTGGGGTACACCTGTCCCCCAACCCTTTAACTATCTTTATGGGTATGAAATACGCTGTGAATTATACTGCGAATGCATGCATAACGTTCTTTCTTTGCCTTTCTTCTGAGATCTGTAAGTGATGCAAGTCTGATGCTTGGGAGACAGCGTGTGCTGAAATACATAACAACCGAAGCAGTGCCATGTTAACTTTCGGTCACTTTCTCACTAACACACAACTACATGTTCTTCCCTTCCTCACTAACCCACTTCTGTATAAAATCTGAATCTGCTGTGTGCTCTTGTCTTTCTATGCTTTTGATATTTTTCTTGTTGCATATTTAGTCCTCCAAGCATGTGACTGATGTCAACTTTATAATATTACGTGGCTTAGAAGTGCAACAGAACAACATAGCTTAACTTAAAACAAAGATAAAGAAAGAACATTCAGCTACACAAAAACATCCGTTGTTCACGTTGTGCAGTATGGTTCACATTGCTGCAATCTCGCATTGAATATCGAAGGGGGACACTGGTACACTTGGGGACATTGTGTACCTTCCATGGAGTTGTATTGAGTCTACTATTGCCCCCACACTTGGAACAAACAAACTTGCCTTAGTTCTAGGCACTTGAATCTTTATGCATATGGAAGCCTTTTAAATGTTAACACCTGGAAAGGAAAATTTGTGTTCAGGTTTTATACTATCCGCTACTGGCATCTTCATGTGATGCACATGAATTTCCCATGCATAAGAACTTACACATGTGTGAATGTATAATTACCAGGTCTTCTGCACAGAACATTTTTCTACCCCATATACTTCCAAGCCCAAGTTCAGATTCCATCATGATACACAGGCATTTTGTTCATTGTTTGATTTCTATTTGTGTCTGTTAACACATACCATATAGTTTTAGCGATTACTTACTGCATGTTTGCTTGAGAATTATTTTTCACTTCCATATACTCTTATAACATTCTTCTCTTGAAAACAGCAATTTGTTTACTGATGAACTGCTGCTGCCATCTAGGTTACATGTGTGTGTGGCGAAGAGGTCTTGCTTGTAGTTAGGTTAGGCAAGTCAGGTTTACGGCTATTAGTATTCAAATAATATCTCTAAATGCTTTCGTGGTTAGGTTGGGCTGCCAGGTTTTGGGGTCTTGGTATTAGTGATTTCCCTAAATGCTTTCAACATCTTATGTTGAAACCTGTTTGAACCTCGTGTCGGCAGTAGTCCATGGAATGCCTTGTCTATTGGAAGAAGGGATTTTTGAGTTTTACATCTTTTTTTTGCCAATAAATACTACTTTTTGGAACTGCAAATGTTAATTACGTTCAGAAATTTCAAATTTTCTTTTATTGCCTTCGTAAATCATCAAATTTACTGTGATACTTTCTCTTTCTTCTATGAATGAAAAATGCCTTGTTGATATGGGAAGCACGGGTGGTTGCAAAAGGTAGCTTTTGTCTTTTTTTCACCAAGGTTCAAATTTATTGTAACAACCATTTCTACAATTATTCGTCTTTCTCCTATGAAACTTTGAAATAAATCAAACCTTACCAAACCATTACCTATATGTATCCAAGCAAGCAAACATTTCATGACTATAGGGCCTTCCCGATGGCGCAGTGGTAGCGTCGTTGCCTTGTAATCAAGGTGACACCCGTTGGAGGCACATAGTGGTTTTGATCCCACTTTGTAGGTCCAGTCCCGATTAGCTTTAACGTGCATAATGTGGACTTAAAACACTCAATCAATCAATTTAATGACTATTACTGCCATCTCTTAAAACACTTCATGTACTCGGCAATGTGTTACAGAAGGTTGATCCGTCTGTGTGTGTCCGCTTTTGACGTCTCACCTACTTTAGGAAAAACCATGGGACCACCAAGCGGTTGCCCTCAATGTGAGCACCATGGGTCCTGACAATACCCTGCACCATAACTTCCATTGTAGGAGGCTCCGTTGAAGTACAAGAACAGGAATCTTGAGCCACTCCTCCTGGCAGGCTTTCCAGAGGCAACGGACAGTGGTGACACGACGAGATGCAAGTGCTCTTTTCAATAGTCCAAACCCGCAAAAATCCATGGGACTGGCATCAGGTGTCTTCACTGGTATGTTCTGGAAGGGAATAGCCTGGATGCCGGTGTCTGCCGCCATTTGTTGCAGAAATCTCTGTACAGAATGAGATGTATGTGATGAGACCTTATCCATATGCACATGGTCCTGATTTATTGCATTTCCATACAAACTGGGCAGATCGTCTGTATAAAGTGGTGTGAGGATATGTTGCTGATAAAAATGTGGAGTTGATTTTGCAGATTTTAGGAACGTGCCGAAACGTTAACTTGCCTTCTTCATAGCAGTATCCCGCGACAACCAGAAATCCCTTTGTGAATCTTGCTCTGCACTGACGGATGAAGTCAGGACGGGTTTTTGCATCTCGTGGGGTGTACCTTACGGCTCGAATTTTGCCACAATCTGATAGATAAATCCATGCTTCATAGAGTGTGGTAACAAACTTCCACTTTTCCCCAGATAGATGGTGTTTGTAGAGGCTCCTGCAGTGAGTCTTTCTCTCCCTCTGATAGGCTGCAGTGAGGAAGTGTCCACGACTTTTAAACACCATCCAGAACATTAATTTGTCACGTAGGTTGCTGTTCACAGTTGACTGTGCCACGTGCACTCGTCTTACCATCACACGTTGCGTAGGAGGGTTTTCCTGTAGGGCCATTAGGCGCAACTTCTGAGCTACAGGTTAAATCCAATGCACATCCATTTTCCCTCTGCACTGCTCTGCACTGACGGATGAAGTCAGGACGGGTTTTTGCATCTCGTGGGGTGTACCTTACGGCTCGAATTTTGCCACAATCTGATAGATAAATCCATGCTTCATAGAGTGTGGTAACAAACTTCCACTTTTCCCCAGATAGATGGTGTTTGTAGAGGCTCCTGCAGTGAGTCTTTCTCTCCCTCTGATAGGCTGCAGTGAGGAAGTGTCCACGACTTTTAAACACCATCCAGAACATTAATTTGTCACGTAGGTTGCTGTTCACAGTTGACTGTGCCACGTGCACTCGTCTTACCATCACACGTTGCGTAGGAGGGTTTTCCTGTAGGGCCATTAGGCGCAACTTCTGAGCTACAGGTTAAATCCAATGCACATCCATTTTCCCCGCACTGTTTTTGAATCTGTGTCACGGAAAACGTGGCGTGGAAAAGTGTTACGACGTAGCCTTCCCAAAACTGGTGCACATTGGGAGCCATGATGCACACACCCTCGAACTTGTCATGATACAAGAGGCCTTTGGCTTTCTCCTTCTGTTTGAATCATTCAGATCGGTCGATTCTTTGAGCAGGGTTGAAGGTTTAAAATTGGACACACATAGACGGATCAACCTTCTGTATATGATTACTAATTTTAATTTTCCATAATTCATTTAAGTTTGTTCCTAAGCATTATAATTATGCGTCTTCATCATAAGATGTTAATATTTGTACTTTTGCATAAGTTAGAGTGAATATCCTGATACCCCTTGAAATTGAATTTGTTTTATTACTGAATTAACATTCATGCCCCTCTCTCCTCAGATTCAAAATTGTGGATCAACTCCTGAGTTAGAGTTGTTATCATGCTAGCATCGATTGTGTTGTGTCTCCACTTTTTATCCCATGACTGTGTATTCAATGTAATATAAGACCCCTCCCAAAATCAAAATTGTCCCATCCCCTTATAATTGTCTCTGCAGCTCTGTGCATAACTTGGCTTAAAGTTATAACTGAAATTGTGGGGGGGTCTTATGATGATGATAGCTCCATGCATCCACATATGTAAATCCAGGCCTGAATAAGTGCTGCTTTCAGTCATAATTAACTTCTGGTCATCATTTGGACTTCAACATAAAACTTTTTCCAAGAGTTTTTCCCTGTCTTCCATGTGAGCTTGTTGCAATTAACTGGTTTTTAGTCATTGTGTGAATGTGTTAGTTTGGTATTATTTGTTTCAAGTGGTAAGCCAAACTAATAGCTTTGAGATTGGTTGAAAGACTGCAGCGTATCACACATTGGGCATGCATGCAGTCATTGGAATGTTTAGATAGTACATAGATCATGGTGAGAATATATGAAATTGAGTCTACTTTATGCTCTGATAGGCTAATTGGAACTGGACATAGGTTTCAAAATAGGATCTGTATAATATGAAATTAATCATGTATCAGGAATATAAATATTTAAGGCACAATATGCTTTTAACACATTTCAGATGGGCAATAGGCATAGCCCACCCTTTATTATAGATTCATATTGTTAATGAAGGACTGGCTATATAACACTGAATCTCTTGTGCATGTGTATTGCAATCACCTCTTTCAAATTCCAGCACTCATATCTAAGTACATTGCACTTTTGTTTATGTTGAAAAATATAGATGCATATAACATAGTGGAAATCCTGCACAAGAATTCCACTTTGAATTTTGAAGTTAGTGACAATTTCAATTCTGAAGATGAAATGGTGCATTTAGAATTTTGGTTATTTTTCAATATCTTTTCTTATAATGTCATAATACTTTCTTTCAAAAAATTGTTACAGAAAGACTTCTTATATGTGGGGGAAAAACATATATAAAATAAACATTTATATCTGTGGAAAGATGAAGTTTTGTAAATTTCAGAAAGGTTTGGTAAATACTGATTTTTAAAAAGAAATTACAGTCTGTCTGCATGCAAAATCACAATATCTTCAGGTCAGTCCTGTAAGTGTTAATTAAATCTCAACTATTACCTGTAGTATTTATATTAATATAACAGTCAGTGTTAATGAAAACCACTCCTTTTCGTGCATGGGAATTGTCTGCTTGTCCCAATCACTCTGAGTAAACTTAACATATGCAGTGGGTCATGAAACCTTTGTTTTTTGTACAGTGCAATCATGTTGTCCTTATTATTTTGTACATAATTCAGTACAGTTTTATAATACTTTCCTTCCCTTACAGTTGGATTAGATGCAGCAGGGAAAACAACCATTTTGTACAAACTCAAATTGGGTGAAATTGTGACAACTATACCCACTATCGGTAAGTTTGACTAAAATTAGCACTGACATGTAAAAAATTTATTACTAAGGTATGCTGATGTTTTTGTAAAGGCAGTTGTCGAAATATAGTGAAATGTTCAATGTGAAAAATACCTAACTTGCTGTAAAGTTACATTTTAGAGAAACATTTTAACTTGTGACCTGCAATTTTAAAAATATATGTTTACCTGTGCTGTAAAGAATTTTTTTGTGGACATGTTAGAATTTATTCATAGTATTTATATTGCAACATCAGTAGAAAATTTTGTTTACACATATATCTTATATATTTACTACATATGAAAATAATTTACGAATTAAAAGATTGATTGATTGATTTAGTTTATTTTACTTCACGTTTTGTGCCTCTTGGCTAATTTGCGAAGATGGGGATGAGTGATGAAATGATGAAATTGATGAATGGACATTCACAAACAACCAAGCCCGACCGGGATTCGAACCCAGGACCCTTGGCGGCGCAGCACGATGTGCTAACCACTCGGCCACAGGTTCGGGCTCGAATTAAAAGAAATGATCTTGATCATGTGGTGGCTTTCATGGCCACTATCCCCCACCCCTGTCTGATATATCACCTTGTGGAGCTAACTTACCAGTACTGAAAAACAGGGAAGTACCATAAAATGAAACCCTATTTGTAAACTTTTTGTTATGAAAACTCATTTGCTTTTTCTGTATATTTAGTACTTTCTGTTATCTGTTACGTACATATGTGTGTGTGTGTGTATGGCATATTCTTCATGTGTTTTTCTTCTTTCTTTTGTATTTTAAGGTTTTTAGTTTTTATATATTTTGCAAACAGTTATGTATTGTAATCAATTTATAAAATGTCAACTAGAGATTGTTAAGTGGAAGAAAAGGCTTGTGCCTTAACTTCACCATCCAAAACAAGGAATAAATAAATATATACTTGGCCATGAGCCAACATGTTGAAATTAAAAGGTCCTCAAAAAAATTTCAAATCTTCTTCAGAGGAAGACGTTTGGTCTTGGTAAGTGTGAAGACTCCAAAAGCAGGTTTATTAAAATACTAAATTAATTAAATGAGAAGAGGGGATGTATTACACCACATGTTCTCCATCTCATCCACAGGAGAGATGATGTGAATGACATCATGCTCCAGGTGTCTTTACTCCCCTCCCTTTTTGTGTCACCTCCCAGATACACATTGCTAAGGGTGTGCCTCAGAGCAGCTTTTGAAAGGACATTAATAGATATATTTATTCCAAAGATCATCCATCCCCAAATCAAACCTGGGTCTCCATCATGATGGTAACCACTGGACCGGTGCATTCAGAGAAGGATGTGTAATCTGTACGATGCTAAAGTAACACGTGTTAAATAACATTAATATATATGATTAAAAAATCAATGAAAAACATAAAATCCTAATCTCCAGAAAGAACTGAGTACTATCGCATTGGGTCCTGATACATCCAACCCATCAGTATCATATTATAGTCATTGTAACTGTTACTGCTGTTCAATGTTTCAAATTTGAGTTTTTGTAACGGATTCTAAATCATAATAAGAAAGCATTATTTTTAATAAGTGATCCAAATTCTAGTACCATTCTCCCGGGGGGGGGGGGGATGAGTAGTACCATGTCTGGTTTCATAAGACTTGATCTGTCATTTACATATAATCATTACAATGTTAAGAGTAGTGTTTCGAAAAACATGTGTGGTGTTACCATATAATTACCCTGAATGTGTGTGTAGCAATGAATATAGAATATTGCTTGCAGAATGTTGTTTTGTCGTATCCCCACTTTCCATCTGAAATGAGTTGATGACTTTATCGTGTTTCATACATGTTAATGTGTCACGTTCCGAAGTATCTGCATGTCGAGTGGTGTGAATATCAACAATAATAAAATGTTTGCACAATTCTTTTTTGGGTATTCAATATCCATATATGTCAAACTTCAATCAGCTCTCCTGAAAAGTTCGTGCAGATGAACATATGACAACACAGTATTCAGCCAGCAATATAAACTTGTATGTGTTGGAGTTGTTGGATTAAGAAAAATCTGTTACTAGCTTGACCACCAAGAGCAGGAAATAGAATCAGTTTTGTAGAGTGTAGTATTTTACTTTAATATTGCTTATACATATTATGTAGTAATGCAAAGTTAATTTTATTTTATAGGATTCAATGTGGAAACTGTCGAGTACAAAAACATATGTTTCACTGTCTGGGATGTTGGAGGCCAAGACAAAATCAGGCCCTTATGGCGCCATTACTTTCAAAATACTCAAGGTCTAATTTTTGTGGTAGATTCAAACGACAGGGAAAGAATTGGTGAAGCAGAAAAGGAACTGCAGAATATGGTAATTCAGTGTGTTCATATGTTTGGTCTTGAAGTGAGAATAAGTAGGGCTGCAATAATTTAAATTAGGATTGGCCCATAATATGTATTATCATTACTGGAAATTGTTGATTTCAATTTAATCACTGAAATTGTGTAAGGATTTTTTTGAGGTTATTTATTTCAAATTTTTTGTCTTCATTCAATGTTTCAAACAAACATACATTGGCCACCTTCAGGAAGCAACAGACAATTCTTCATATAAAATTACATGCTTATGAAAAGGTTAAAATGTTCAAGTTAAAGAGGAAGAAAATGATGAAACTAGAGCATGGTGTGTCAGGGTCATTTGGAGTGAACGGAATTTAATAGCATGTAATTGTGTCTGAAAAAATTCCTGCTGTTACCTGATAAAGACCAATTTATTTGCTTGAAATGTTGGATGAAGAAAAAACCCACCACAATAAGGTAAGTTTTTCAAATTATTTTTTTACATATTGCTGTATTTTTTTTCTTTAATTTGTTACTTTTTTGGTACTTGGCTAATTGTGATAATGGTATGTTGAATACTTGAAGTTGGTGGGCACTCCCAGACTTGAACCTGGAACCTTTGGTAGGGAGATTGTGGGTTCTGAGGGACTTCTTTTCTATTTATTTATTAATGCTGAAATGTGCAAGTTTTCAATTCATATTTGTAAAACTTTAATTACAGTGTTTGATTGACTGATTAATTTTATCTCTTTTACTTCACTTTTCCTCCACTTTTGGCTAATCACAATGATGAGGATCAGGTGAAATAGATGAATTGACAAACACACGTGGACAGCACACAGATATACTGACTTCAAGTCCACATACCACAGGCACATTGGTCTGCAAATGCTATGTAGAAGAGGTGTTGTAGTTGGGTGTCTTTACAAAGGGTCACACCTTATTCCCTACAGTGTTCAAAATTAAATATGAATGTGACAGTTATCAAATAAGATCCAGCTGAGTAATTAATCTATGTTGTTTTGAGCTTGTTAAATGCAATCAATGTAGAAAATGCTTTCACTCCTGGCTGAGAGCTTGCACTTGAAAACATCCCATACCAAGAGGTTCACAGGCAGGAGAGGTTAGTGTCTGCCGAAGGTTTGTTTAAGATCATTTATTCAAAATTTTATGGCATCCCTAATTATGTCTCTCTCTGTATTATATATATATGATTCTTTTCTAAAGAACTTTAGTAATACTTGATGTGAATGTTTTAAGATTTCATAATCACTTTGACAGATTTATGAAGTTATTTGCTGATGGTTATGTTATATTTACATATATGCCAAGATGTAGACATGTTGCATATTTCGGTTGGAACATGTACAGGCAACACATTGAAATATCACTACTGGAAAAATCTTCATCCAGTGAGGAATTGAAGTGCATATCAGGTATACATAGTGTACCTGTGAAATGATAAGGACAATATAAATTAATAAATTTTTCCTATTTTTAGTTGCAGGAGGACGAACTTAGGGAAGCAGTATTGCTTGTATTTGCCAATAAACAGGATCTTCCAAATGCAATGAGTGCAGCTGAATTAACTGATAAACTTGGTCTCAATAATCTTCGCAATCGTCATGTAAGATTATTTTCTTCACATATAACTTTAGTGTATTAATCACTTTGAAATTGATTTCTTAGAGCAGTAATGTGACTAATAAAAACTGGGAAGCTAGAATATCATGGGACTACAGGAATTAAATTTATGGAGGATTGAGCCAGTACCATATTATTTGCATGTATTCAAAAATTAATTGGTTATTAATTTAATTTAAGAACCTGTACATTTGAAACAACTTACCTAATATCATTCATTGATCCTGGCTTGATTTACTTCTTGTGTTGGCTGTGCTTGACAAAACTAGGATTGTTCTTTTATTATTATGTAGTTTTAAGTCTGCTTGATGCACATATAAGCTAATTGAAACTTGGTTGATAGTTTAAAGTGGGATTGAAACCACTGTGTGCCTCCACCAGGTATTGAACCTGGAACCCTTTTATTACAAGGCAATGATGTTAACACTACTCCATCAGGTGGGGTTGTTGTTAGGAAGAAGAAATTAACTGAGGAAACAGTTGCAATGTCAGAATGATGTGGTTTAGTAGTTGCATTGTATATTTTTACACATTCCACAATTTTATGAATAGTGTGTTTGTATTAAGTACTCTGAATTTTTTGGGAGGTTCATGTATGTATGTCAGTGTGTTACACCAACCACTTTTTGCAATTAATCCATAACCTTCATTCACAGAAATCATGTCAACAAAAAACCTAAACAACACAGTCTCAGCACTGATTTCCTCACCTTATTAGCCCCACCATTTTCTCCACAGTTGTGGCATAACCACAGGCACTTTACATGCTGACCAGTTTCTGGACAGGCTTGAACAAGTTTCTAGACTCCCAACCCAGGAAACCACTTCCTTGGCTTGGTTCATTAATGGCATTTTCCTCTTCTGGAAACATGGTGAGCTCTCCCTCCCATGCTGGTTCCACTCAGCCAAGGTAGCTTCCATAACCATCTTAATATGAACTCATATTGTTTGGATTGTATTATCTGGAGACTATCAACAGTTGCAGTAGCCACCCTTACCAATGCTACATTTACCCTACACAGTTGCACCTTGATTTTACGTTTTTCAATGGACCAAGCTGAAAAAACCTTTAGACCGCTGAGCGGGTTTTCCTAAAGTAACCCCTGTGTCGCCGAGGCCTTTCCCCGCAAATTTTAAATTTCTACACTTATTTCAGATAAAACATAACTCTTAAGACTGTTGGACCAATCTACTTCGGGTAACTTTTGTTTGGAAGCTAGAAGCATAGCGCATGCAACCATGCCCCAGATTTTCATGAAAAAAAATCAACTTGGCCCCCTCTGTTTCCACTGTTATGGGAACAGGATGTAAACTTTGGCCTTTTCATAGAATGGACTTCTGGCAACAAAATGAAACTTCTTTCATGCTCCTGGCTGTCATACAAGTTGAATTATGAGGCAATGTGTGGAACTTCTTTTTTACAAAAAAAATGCTAATTTGTATAGTGCACAAGAAATTATTATAACTCCTACACAATTCAACATATGTACCTCGGACAACTTTTGTTTGGAAGCTAAAACATCAGTGCATGCAACTCATGCTAATTGATAATGCCCAAGTAAGAATGACAGGGGGGGGCACAACCCCCAAATTTCCATGGAAGAAAAATCTGGACTTTGCCCCCTCTTTCCCCACTTTTATGGGAAAAGGATGCGAAGTTTAGCATTACTTTAGCAACAAAATGAAACTCATGTTCCTGGCTATTATACAAGGTGAAATATGAGGCAATATGTGAAACTGCTTTTTTACAACAAAAAAAAAAATACTAATTTGCATATTGCACATGAAATTATTCTAACTCCTAGACTATTCGACCTATGTACCTCAGAATGCTAAAGATGGGGTGTGGGCTTTAACTTTGCTTTCCTTTGTGGCATTGTTGAGTTTGTGCTGTCAAGTGCGACACATTTTAGCTGCTATTTTTAGCCTCGCTTCTGGCAAAGCCAAAAGAGGCCTTCTAGTCTATTGCACACAGTTGTTTGGAAGTTTCATGTCCTGCGCCAGAAGGAAAACAAGCCCATAAACTGTACATGTTTAGCGTTCCCTTGCCAAAGCACGCTTCCAAACCAAACCGTGACCTTGATGTGTTGCCAGGGGCAAGTTTTCATTCACAAGGTGGCTGTAAACCCTTGGAGGAGGTTTTGTCAGTGTTTCCAGCCTGACATAAAACTTGCAACATGCTAAAAGCATGTTTGAGCTGCATGTTACATATATGTAACACATTACGACAACACCCTTATTTTCTGTGTTGCATATATGCAACAGAATATGAGTAAAGGTTACAATATGGGAAAATGTAAAATCGAGGGAAATTTTGCTATGTTTGGACCATCAAGTTTTGAATATGTTTGGGAAAATGTGATATAGGGGTTCCACTGTACTTTCTCTTATTTAAAGTGGACACTTATATATCTATTAAAATATATATTATTAATTTAGTTTGCAGCACTGAGCTATTTTATACAGTATCTCAAATGTCAGTAATATATTTTTCCTTACAGTGGTATATTCAAGCGACTTGTGCAACACAAGGTCATGGATTGTATGAAGGCCTTGATTGGCTCTCCAATGAACTAGCTAAGAAGTAACAAAGGGGAATGCAAAACATACTGAAAGAGTCCTATGTGTTACTTCTTACTCTAAGGCCATCTTGTATGTGGATGTGTATATGCGTGAGTGCAAGGCAAGGATAAATCTGGAGCACATTAAGTGTATAACTACGAATATTGTATGTTTTGGGATTAGACCTTTTCACACTCTTTTTATGAAGCACAGGATACAGAAATATGAGTGAAGTATGCTCGGTTGAAGTGATAATCATGTTTATGCAAGATGAGAATTGTAGAGATGAATTCAACAGTGCCTGGCAAAACTTTGTCTAGTTAAAATATTAATTCATTGATATGTTTTGTCATACACTGACAGTTTCGAGTGAACGTCATTATTTAAACACACAATGCCTTGTAGATGACTATAAACTTTATTTGGGTACATGTGCTTGATTTATTAATTATTATTATTATTGTCTGTTTTATTTGAATTGTTTTAAGTAAACAGAACATTCCTTCAACACCTTGAGTTTTCTTGATAATTTAGTTGGATGTTGACTTCTAGATACTCTATGTACACAGTTCTTCATTTATGAAATAAACTCAAAAGATGTTTATAATTCATTTGTAATTCCTGACAATATAATTTGTTTTTCTGCAGTCATATCAATTGTAAATGCCAAGTGTCTTAATTTTTAGTTCCAATTGCAATTTGTGCATAAAATACCAGGAATTTTCAAGCCAGACCTGGACTTTAATTTCGGGTACATAAACAAGAATTACTGATGGTAAAGTGGCAAGTGTCTTCTATCTCCACTAGGAGGCTTGCATCATGATGGCGAGTTATTAAAAATGAAGGACATATTTGAGACAATGAAGTTTATTGGGAGTGATGGCAAAGAAGTTGCAGAGATTTACAGAAGATTTCAAGCACAGTAGAATGAGACATTCGTGCATATCAAACCATTGGGACAATGGAAATGTTTTTCAAATAGGCTTATTATCACAATTCTCTGAATGTTAGTGACAATGGTTCTTTATTAGCATGCAATGATAATTGGACATTATACATTCTAGTGGTTTTACCTATGCTTAGGCTCACTTTAGACAAAAGCATTTTCTTAACATTTCTGCAACGATTGAATTTTACCATGTAAAATAAATAAATCTTGTAGCATTTTTATGCCTTGGCATAGATAGAATAGATCCTAGTTTCCTTAGCATTTCTCATAGAAGTGAGCTCTAGGTCACGAATGCAGAAGTTAAGGTACGTTTTCCTAGAACTGTCATCCATTGAATTTGGCGAAAGATGCAGCTAGGAAAACACATTCGACTGAAACAATAGATCTGTCAAGGCCAATTGTCATGGTGCATGGCCACAGTTGCCTGCCACGGAAAACATACCTTAATGGTGGCCTGGTAAGATGTAAACAATGTATCGCTTCACATTTTTAAAAGCCAATAACAGAGAGGAATAATGTTTCCCATAAAAAAAGGTGTTAGGTATTCATCAGTAGCACTGCTAAAATACAGTGGAACCCTGAATTTATATTTTCTTGCATTGTCCCATGATACATAAAATTGGGGTTCATATTTTACATACATTTAGTGTACAGTACTTATATGGAAAATAAATTAGTTTGTTGTAAACACTGGCTGATGGATAGAAATATCTCAATATATAGGTGAGATTGATGGTTACTTCATATTACAAAAAGGTATAGTTTGTTGTTTACACAATATCATCAATTACCATGTCATGGTCTCCCAGAACAGGGAGGTACAGCAAAGTAGCAAGACACTTTTCCTAGAAAATAAAAAAAAACAAGGAGACAAACTATACATTCCTTAGAAGTGTATAGTTGACTATCCATGTAAAGTTTTGTGTATACCTTGGTGCAAGCTTGAGAAAGTTCTGGAAAACCAGGACAAAACGTCACAGGAAAAAAAAACTTGCAGCTTTAGAGAAAGCACCTCTTCAGGTACATATTTATTTTTTGCTGGTGGTGGAGATTTTACTACAAATCCAGTAAGTACACTAACAAAGTACTAATGTTATGCAAGATGAGGAACTAAAGAGGGGAGTAGAGGGGAATTAAAGCGCCTGGCAAAACTTTTTCTAGTTAAAATATTAATTGATATGTTCTGTCCTACACTGACAGTTTTGTGTGAATGTCATTATTTAAACACACAATGCCTTGTAGATGCACAGTGGAGTAGTTGGTTAGTACACCTGGTTTGTAGTAGTTGCAGGTCTGCCCAAGGTTCAATCCCCACCACTGGCAAAAATAAATTTGTTCACCTGAAGACGAACACTGATCATCCCAGCTATTGTACCCGCAAGCACACAACAGCTGTTCATACCAATTTTCAGCATGGAAAGTTCCTGTAACTGAATAAGACAAGAACTTGCAGCAGTCACGAATCCTGCTAACGAAAAAAAAATCCTAGTTTGACCACCAATGGCATTCTCCCCATGTTTGATTGAATTGGTGTTTTAAGTCCACTTTATGCACAGTAAGGCTAATCGGGACTGGACCTACAGTTTAAAGTGGGATCCGAACCACTATGTGCCTCCACCGGGTATCGAACCCAGGACCCCTTGATTACAAGGCGACACTGCGCCATCGGGGAGGCCATGTTGGGCATGCTCTGCTGAGCTCGACCCTGCCCTTTGAATTATGATGTCACAAATATTTCAATGTGTTAATGCTAAGAGCCCTTAACCTAACAACAAATGAATTTGACCCAGACACCAGGAAAACTTAGGGTGGGGCTTGTGTTGGATAAAGTGTGCGATTGGTAGAGCCACATATTTATGGTGAATAAATGATCCAAGATTTCTGTGGAAAAACTTGGCATATTTTGGGATCAAAAGCAGTATACAAATTGACATATTTCAGTGTTAAAATAGTGAATAAAAACCTAAATTTGATTTAAAAACTAATTGACATTCTACTTCTAATAGCACATTTATATAGTTTTAAATTTATTCCTGTGTAAAGGAGTCTAAAGTGAGAATCATGGAACTTAAGACATTCTGTAAACAAAAGCACATGTAACCTAACAGTGTTGCAAACTTACGAGAAAAAATAATCCACATAGCCTACAAGGTGTAAAAACATTCCATTTGTCAACAGATGCGGAATAAGCAGTTATCACTGATGACCTGTTGAAAGTTATTGAATGTACGTAAAAAAAAAAAAAAAAAAAAAAAATAATAAAGAAATCTACATCTTGCCTGGTGGCAGACTTTCAAACTCATCACCGAAGTTCCCTGGCTCGAATCCCGGCATGGGTGTTATTTGTGAGTGTCCCTTCATCAATTTCATGTGAGGATCACTCATTCTCGTCGTCGGGATTAGCCAAAAGTGGAAGAAAAGCAACGCTAAATTTAAAAAAAATACAAAATTTACATCTTATCCCCCAGGAGTAAGACTGTTCCTTACCAAAGGATTAATTTTCTCTCATATTTTACTAAAAAAAAAACTTGTTAGAAGAATGTGACACATTAAGATAAATTAAGTTTTGAAACCGGGGTTTCTTCATTACATTTATTTGATGTTTGAAAGTGTTATGATTTATTATTATAGATAATGAAAGTAAGCTAATACATATGATTTGGTTGACTAAATTAATAATTATTAATTAGATAAAAATAATGGAAATAACTCATTTGGTTTGATTGATTTGCTTTATTTTACTTCCCCTTTTGTGCCACTTATGGCTAATTTGCGAAGATGGGGATGAATAATGATGATATGATGAAATCGATGAATGGACATTCACAAACATCCATGCCCAGGCCACAATTCGAACCCGGGACCCCTGGCATCATAGCGCAATGTGCTAACCACACCGTCACGGGGCGGCTAACTAATATCACCTATCCCTCATAGCGGCTAACTAATATCACCTATCCCTCATAGTCTCGTAACTAATGACAAATGTGTGTGTCACAACGTGGTCGATCTACACCTCAATGTCGCACAGTTCAGTATCCTCCAGTGTGTACTTCAACATCTCTGAAGTTATTTCATCATTTTAGTTTAGTTCTTCGACTGAGGAAGACCCTGATACAGGGTTGAAACGTTACCTGTTAAGTGTTTTTATCTTAATAAACTGCCTTGGTCAGTTACTTAGTGTTTTTAATATGGAAACAAGGCTTAATTATATTACAATGGCGACTTCCATGCATGCAGGAAGGTCTCCTGTGTTTTCAGAGTAGTCTTTCGGAAATACAGCCGTTTGAAAAGTGGTAAGAAACCGGTTGTTCTTAACGTTTATGTGATGATGTGTCGGTGCTATCCTGAGCAAGCAGTGAAGTTGGTGTCCAAGTGTAATTGTGTGTCTGCGTCTTTGTGTTTTTTTGATCTGGTGAAAGAAAGGAAAACGACCAGTCAAGTTGTGAGTCCCACGAGAAAAACACGTTGCTCGTATGAACTAGTACACCGAGTTTGAGATAAGCACAATACAACGTGAGGTGCTTTCGTATTCTTTCAATCAAAGAGCCGTCCTGTCCACTGTGGGGAAGATGTTGATAGTGATGATTGATGACGATCTCCCCAATTTTAGCAGTCAATGTTAAATCGCCTCTTGTGCCACGTTGAGTTCCTTTTTGGGAAGCAAATTTGACAGACAGGATGATGTCTAGCGCCGAAAATGCCTCAAGTTAAAAAAGGAACTGCTGAATCAAGTTAAGAAAATACATTACTTGTATGAGACGTGCGTAAATAATGTGCTTATTATCTTCTTGTTTTCTAGTGCACTCTAGTGCACGAGAAACCGAGAGAAAGATAAACAATCTCTTTTTATTCCCCGGCTTACCTTTGTTTAGCTTCTTCTAAAACTGGCGGTATATTTGTTGCACAAAGGAGAAAACAATACTCTACATGTCAACAATGTTGGGCAATAATTTGGTGGAAGAGGAAGCAACAAAACCAAAAGGCTTGAATTTATTGTAACGAATCTCTCTCTCTCTCTTCTATAACTTTGGTGCTGTATACTGAGAGAGGAGGGGGGAAGGGGGATCTGTTAACCCAGTGTCAGATAAATCGGGCTTTTCGCGTAGAAAAATATGTTCATTCTTGAACAAGAACACATATTTAATCACTTGTAGAAAATTTATTATACTTCAATGTGTAGATTATCAGTTAAAGTAAGAATACGTTTTTCCATGTTACGTAAAATTAAAGGTTGCGAGTGAGCGGCATTTGATGGCCGCACCATTCACGAACAGCTGGCACAGAGTGATACGTTACTCGAAGTGAGACGGTTGTTTACAGAGGGTCGGAAGGTTCGTGATTCTTACTTTAGTTTTGCTTCTGAAATAGTTACAGCAGAATTAATCAATTTTCCGTGATTTGCATAACTCTCAGGATAATTCAGACCTCTGGTGTAAATAAAAAAAAATTATGTCAGTAAATAAATCCTAAATTTCGTGTTTAAGAGTTTATTTATTTCACATTTCATGTTTTTGTAAAAAATGAAATCTGCATCCCCCTAGTGATCAGTTATATCAACAATATACTGCCAACTAGGGATGTGCAGAAGCAGATTACCAATGTATGAAAATATATACTTAAATCTATACCGATACTAGTTTTTTTACCTTCTAATAAGTTTTATATTCTAATTGTGTAAGATTTCTTGAAAATTAGGTTATGGATCTTCATCACTGTGGAGTCTTTGTGATACATTTATTGCAAACACTCATTCAGAGGATCAACCTAGCTCAAAATCAAATAGAACAGTACATTGCTGAACTAACTATTCCACATGACCAGAATCTGTTGTATTGGAAATTTAAAAAGTGCATATCCAAATCTGAAGCAAGTGGTGAGAAATACTTAAGCATACCTGCTGCATCAGTATTCAGTGTTGCTGGACACATTTGCAGTAAGACAAGTAGGTTACTTCCAGAAGTGCTTCAAAAACTCTTCCTTCTGAAGTTTAATCTGTCAGCATTAAATTAACAATATTAGAACAAGAATTCATTTTGCATTTCAAGGAACTGCTTTTGTACTAATGTTAATTGATTGATTTGACGTTATAAGTCCACTTTATGTACAGAAAGGCTAATCGGGACTGGACCTACAGTTTAAAGTATCCGAACCACTATATGCCTCCACCATTGTTACCCGTGCGCCATCGGGGAGGCCCTTTACCAATGTTAAATCTCTTGAGAATATATATACATAGCATTCCTTGACATTCGCTATGAGACTCGGTGGCAAATGAATAAAAATAAAAATCGCAGGCTGACAAATCGGGGGACCTAGAGGGCCATAATCCTCTACTAAGAACCCTGCCCTCAAAAATTTCCCTTTATCAAATTCAATGTTTCATCTGCTGTATGGGCAGTTGCTGAATCCTGCTGGAATCGTGCACTATTGTCACACTGTAGGGCTTAAATTTAAAAATTTTAGCGGCTCTAAATGCTGTGGTTTTTGAAACACCCGTTTCTTGTGAGAGGTGGCAGATAGATTTTCTTTGTCCTATCTCAGAGTTTTTCCTCAGTAAGTACACGAGGGTTTTTCTTTCCACTTTTATTCAGAACTGTACCCTGTTACTCTAAACTTTTTTTACGAGGTTTAATATAGTGGCCCTATGTGGAATGGGAACACCAGGAAACTTCGTTCCAAAACGTCATCACACTTCTCCACAATTCCTCTTTCCAAAATAACACTCAACGAGATAAATCCTTTGTTGTAATGTAAACTTTTGTGGTGCCATATTAAGCCACAATCTTCAACACACGGACACAACACAACTTCCCAGGGAAGATTATACTGGCGTCAGTCTGCAACGTAAACAGAAAGGGAAAGAGAGCAAAAAAAAACTAGACTGTAGCATGCGACTGTCGCGGACCCCGTTCACCGGCAAAGACAATCGCTGATGCTGGGCCGCTTGCCTCCGAGTCTCATAGCAAATGTCAGGGAATGCTCTGTATATATAAATTATATAATATGCAATAGAAATGTACATAGCAATTTTTTTTTGTCATGCTAAATATAACATTCCATTTCTGTTAAATAATCTATGTATCGGAAACAGTTAAATATCAGCATCGGTATCGGTTCCAAAAATTATTGGTGAGTAAATTTTCAGCTTCCTCATATCATTCCTGCCTACCATACAACATGCATACTACAAGAACACTGCTGGGATGTTGCTCCCCCTTTTTTGTCTCAACTTTTCTCGGTTATAACCAACATTTTTGGAGGGGGGGACCTTTAGTGCACTCTTTTTAGAGTAGAATTTCGGCAGTCTGCACAAAGTGAAGAAGCCTGTCCAATTGTAAATAAAGGGCGGTGCTGACGGAGAAGCCGACATTTGCGGCCTGTAATGCCCGCTTATTTTTATTGACATATGCAGACATTTATATAAATATTGCAAAACGATCACTAACCTGTGTTATAACACGCAAAAGTTCTTCTGTAATTCATCCAAGTTCTGCTCTTATATACACAAATAAATACGCTATAGAAACGATGTTAAGAGCCACAGATAAAAAAGCATTTTAATCATGGTTTTGATCAGTAACGTCCTGCTTAAGTTTATATCCTTGAAAGAGTTTTGTGGCGATGGGAATCGTTTGGAGGTTTCGAATGTGCAACACTGTATCAGGATTACACTGCAGACGAAACAGATAAAAGTGAATGGTTTTCGTGAGCTTCCTCGCAATCCAAAATATCCGAGCTCGAGTTTTTTGTTCCTTCGTGACTAGATGAAGACAGAGTTGTAAATATAGTGGCGAGCAATGTAAACCAAGAGCGTGTTAATTTCGTACTGTGCGCAAGAGTGTTATTCTTGGTTACTTGCAGTTACTTGTTTGTGTTATTGTAGTGTGTATGTGTGACGTGTCAGTGAGACGATTGGAATGCCAGCCGCAAGATTCACGTTAGAACAAAGATTTTTTATGTATGACACGTACCTACGTGAAAACAAACTCGTGTAGAGACGTGTGTAGGTAATTTGTACAGAAATTCCCATGCGTTTCAACTCCACACAGAGATACGATTAGATATCTTGTCCTTAAATTACGAGAAACTGTATCGTTAAATTTTAAAACACCTAAGCAAAAACGACGGATTCTAACCGAAGCAAAACTCGATGATATTGGTGCAGCGTTAGAACGTTCTCCAAACAAACCTCTACGCCGTGTTTCACAAGAGGTGGGCGTGTCAAAATCATCGGCACATACAGTCACTAAGCTACTAAAATTAAAACCATACTCTTATAGCACAGGTTAGTGCTCGTTTTGCAATATTTATATAAATGTCTGCATATGTCCATAAAAATAAGCGGGCATTTCAGGCCGCAAATGTCGGCATCTCCGTCAGTGCCGCCCGCCACGCTTCTCCCGATCTCTCGGCTGCAGATCGAAATGGACGCACGGTATATATCAAACTTGACACACAGAAAAAGTGACATATACAGGAAAGGAATGCAGAGTAATGCTTGCAAAAGTAGGCATTTTTTAAAATGTAAAGTGACTATTTCAAGATATTTTTTTTTTCAAGGCTACAATTAATTTTTACTGCAATTGTCTCTTTAATTACAAAGTTATGGTCTCTGTGTTTTCATTCAATCTATTACTTCATAATGCAATAAATCAAAATGGTGATTAAATGCAGTATCACATTAGTATTAAACAATTTTCAGTTCAAGGAATAAAGTAACTATGGTGGTCCATGTTAGGGCATCTGATCCCTGGGTAGGTGATCTCGGGAGGGAATTTTTCAGACTTATTTCTACGTAAGGTGGATCTGAGGCTCACCCAATCTCTAATACAAGGGGGCAAAGGCAACCAGAGCCTAGCACTAATCCCTCCACCTTCACAATGGTCAACATCATGAATGTGCAGAGCTCCTACTTCCACATGCATATGTCTGTCTTAATTACTTGTCACAATTGGGAAGGACAAGGCTTTACTTTTCTACCTATAGTTATGTAATGAAAAAATAAATTGATACACTTGTTAAGAATATATTGATCACTTTTAGTCATATCACTTATCTGTGAAGAAACACAGACTACAATTCTGTCTTCATTGAATACTTCATCTGCATTGCTGTGAGAAGATATAAGATGACCTATTACTTTGCAGTCAATTATGTTGTTTAACTTCAAGTAATGTTTTATCTAGTTTTGGTCCGTATGTCAACAATTTTGTGTATCTCTTTAACAAAAGTTCCCAGTAACATAAGACATCCTTATTTTGCAATTGCTTCCACACAACTTCAAATCCACGCTCAGCAATAGTACGCACCAATTCATCATTTTCTTGAGCAAACATCAGAAGTTGTCTGAAAAATAAAATATCAAAATAAACATAACATGACACATTAAGAAACAATAATGCTAAAGGAAGTAATCCACCTTCAACTTCTGATTGCATATATTTCTATAAATAGGGATGGGAAAGAATTATTTGGGGCACTTGAAAATGATTGAGACTCACCTGATTAGGAGTAGAAAGACACATGTTGGAAACCTGACATTTTCAGATGTGATCGATGTACTCTGTCTCTAGCTTCATTCATTGACACTATAGTCATGGAAGCTGCAGAGAAGCTTGGCAAAACCAATCTTTAAAGGTGGTGCTACAGCACAGCACTTGTGGATAGCCTCTTGTAGGGTACTGGCAAATGGGGCAAAATCTAGTGAATATGGATGATGTTGCAAGACTGTACCCCCATTTGATGTAGTGCTGTGCTCTTATGTCATCTGCCTGCACTCCCGTCTGCTGTTCCTACTACAACTACTACCAAGGAATGGCAGACAATGTGAGTGCAGGTAGACACACAACAGCACACCTAACAGCATTTGACAAACAACAGTGCAACAAGTTCTATTGAGAATGGTGGCAGTGGCCACCAAAATCAATAGAACAATACTGAAAACCAATTCTGTGGAGAAGCGAGTACATCAACTCTCTTCACATAACTTCCATTCATTGAAAGAAAATGAAGTTGAAGCAGGACAAAGGAATAAGAAGCAAGCTTTTCTGTTGGGCAGTTTTCAATACAGAGTAGATACCTTAGATTTATTACATAGCACGCTCACCTTATATCTTCTTTGGTTGCACTAGTTGGAACTGGAATGTAGTGAACCCACGGCACTATTAATGGATAAAAGAATTCAACCCATTCATCACCAACATGGAAGACCAGAGACTGGCACAAGAACAGATGTTTAAAGCGAAACGATGCCGCTACACCACGAAAATTAAATAGATATTTATATTGGCAGTGTTCCTCAAAAGAAACTTCTTCTGCAGGAGGGGCATTTAGAGTATCCTGAAAATACAGATAATGTTAATTAACATCACACATACACACTTAGTTACAATATAAAACAAAGTTAAGTGCCACTAACATAAAAAGTGTATGTATGTATAATGTGCTTACTGATAACAAACAGATACAGTACTAAGCTGTGTGAACTCTCAACTCTCTATGAATTTTCTTGTTTCTCTTCTGAGGTATTTAAATCTGAATTTATCTAAAACATCAATCCATGTCTGACCAAACTTTGACACCTAGTGACAAAGAAAGAGTCATCATCAGAAACAACAAAATTGGCTGTTTTTAAGATACAATAAACTACCTTCTAATGAACTTGTTCAAGGACAGAAGTTGCAATGAGTAGATGCAAAAATCATGTCAAAGCAAAAACATGCCATCCATTCCATGATAGTGGTGTTGTGCCTAGCCTACACAAATGGCACGAAGACAGAATTATAGTTATGGTTAATTACCTTATAACAGGCTGGCTAACCAGAAATTTCCTTACATTACTACGCACTATACTAAAGCTAAATCATAAGTAATCTACAAGTCACTGAGGTCCTTCTCCGTCGGTGTGCAGTCTAAGGTGCTGTGCTTTGGATTCCGACTGCGGGACAGCATAGGTTGGAGTCCACCTGGGTTCAATCGCTGGGTTCTCATCCTGTGTATAGAACCAGTGGCATCATGAGGAAACTGGGGAGCTACAAGTGAGTAGCGTAACCCAGTCTCGAAAATCTCCTATAATGTCACGCCCAATACCAGTTGAAGATCTCCACCTCTAGGTAGGATTGTGGGAGGGAGACTGGCAGTAAGGAGATCGGCCTAGGCCCTTCAAGGGCTGTTGAGCCATGGGTTATTATTTTTTTCAAGTCACTGAGAATAACTGCATTACAAAGAAAATGGCATTAAAAAAAAAAAAAGGCCTGTACATACGTATTTGCTTCAAAACTCAATACAAATCATGAAACTTACTGCTTCTGATTTCCATGCCTGATTCTTTGTATATTGAGCATCAACCAACTCTGGCTGTTCACGAGAAAGAAGTACCAATGGGTCTCTCTCACTACTGGTGCGTGATCCACGGAAAAAAGCTTGGGCTTTCTTCTTTTCCCAAGGATAAATTTTAGCTTGTTTGGACAGTGATTTACGGTGTTGATCCCACCTACCCAGTCCTTTTGGATATAATTTAATAGCAGGACCACCTTCCCAGAATGCCCACGCTGGATACATTATGTCTGCATATTCAGGGCTCTAAAATGGAAAACAAATACACCACATCAATATATATAATTAATCACAGTTCTTAATGTGACAGATGTTTACATTTTACAATCATGAGCATATTTCTTATATTGTGTTAGCTACTTAGTAAAGCGGTTCTGGGGCTACCCAGCCTCAAATCAATGGGTACCTGGGGGATTAAGGTGGCCAAAGCATGGTGCTGATCCCATCCCCTCCAAAATGGCCAAGATCAAGAATGTGTGGGGCCCTACCCCCACATCCCCTAAATGTGACTTCATGGCATGGTGCTATATGCATGGGGAACTTTACTTACTACATGTAACTGCAGACAAAAATGCAGGGTATGTTTAACACTACCTTCAAGAATTTGAAATATAGTATAATTCTATTCCACACTACACTACAATGTCTGTTGATATGTCCACACATATTATCTATCATGTTGCTACCTTTGTTATACTGTCTATGCAAAGATGTAGACTACTGTTGTCTATATGAGCACACATATGTCCTGTGTCATTCATTCATTTTTGGATGAATCTGTATTGTTCCCAAGCAAAATAACTTTACTGAAAATGTATAATACCATTAACCTAGTGTGAATATATCTCATGATTTCCATGTTATTAACATGCCTTTGACTTTCCCTACATTGTACAGTGGGATCCATGAGTATTTCCGTGCAAATTGTCCATGACTATTTTCATTAATTTTTCTTTTACATCCTATGTGATTTTAAGCGATGGATTTTTATGTATGCTGGTACAGAAGTTGTCAACAGCTTGATTTGAATTTTCTTTTAATTCTTGAAGTTTGTGTTGGGTCAAATAAAGTTCACGAACATGGTGATGGACAATTTGCACGGTAATACTCATAGATCCCACTGTACATGCAAGTCTTGGTTTGTATTGAAGTGACTGCAAAATGGTATTTGCCACATTTGAGTCACAAGGGATGTCAGATATTTGGAAATTCCAAATATTGCTTAATCAGGGTAAGCAAACTGGACAACTAGTTGGCGAATCATACTCGGTCAAAACAATGACAACCTCTTCCCCCCCTCTTTGCTTGTTTTGTCCAGCTGAAAGCTCATTCGCATTGTTGTGTGTGTGAAAGGGAGTAAGGTAGTTATCTGTGAAGATATCATGTGGTTAAAAATGCCAAAGAAAAAGGTGACCAAAAGTGTTAATATTAATTGAACAATTGATTGCTGCGGAAGTTTGTTTTACCATTGATGGAAAAGTAATTTTCTATCAAGCTTGCATGAAGGATTAAGTGTTAAATTACTTACAAAATAATATTCCTTTCTACATGGGAAAGTTTTTACATAATGCCTTGTTCAAAACTACCAGCTGCTGACGTGATTTCTGGTTACTCCAAAAAATGTTTCCCAGACAGGGTTATTTTTCTACCTCTCACGTTTTTTGAAAACAAGGATAAATGGTGAACAATGAACACTGTGACAAGCCATCATCTTACATTACCTCAGTTCCGAATACAACAATGCTAAGATATGGGGAAAACCTAGTTGAGTGGCCTTGTGCTGTATACACTAAGTCAAATGATGTTATTTATTCTAAAGTTTTATGTTTATGCATAGATAAAAAAAGCCAAATATTCACACAAAAATAAAATAATGTAAACGATTGAAATTAACCAGGTTATATTGTTTTGTCTTCCGTACAAATGAGGATTTGATTCAAACTATTGTCAATTGTTTGTGAAACATTTGTGTGCAAATATCACAAGTTTATATCTCAGAGAAATTTTAATTGGAACATCTTTTAAAATTATTTTTTGGTTAAAATAGTACAAATTGTTCACCAACAACAACTGTACATACAACTGGGGCATTTGTTCGAATGACACAATGGTTAGCATATTGCGAACAATTTTTATAACTTTTATGTATGAACTGTAATGTGAAATGATAAATTGTAATACTGATGCATTGTAATTCATCCAGTGCAAGCCTCAGCTACTGGACAGGTCACAGGTGGTGGATGGTGATGCTGCAAATCAGGGGAAACCCAAATAAGCAGTCCTGGACGGAGGCAGCAAGGCTATCAGGGTGTGGGAGGGTGTCCAGTGGCATGGACACACATACCCTTGTATCATGGCGAATAAACACTGCCATAAAAGTGTTTGCCCCCACTGTCTTGTGGGCCTGGAGGGATCCAGAAAGGCTAAGGGAGTTGGAATCCTTACAGAAAAACAAGGGTAAACCTGAGAACCCACAGGTGGCAGCCCCACCACCAGGTGTAGGCTGTGACAGGCCCGATTAGCCAACAGCCGAAAACATTAAAAAATCGAGAAAAAAGAGCCATGTCAAAACAACAAGGACCTCAACCTTACATTTTTTGATTAATTTGAAATTTGGTATACTGGAACAGCCACGGGATTTTTGGTTACCAATTAGGGTTGTACCAGTGTACATCCTGAACGGTGCATGCTACGTTGAAAATGCAAGCACTTTAGATTGAAAGTCGCCTACTTCCACCAACTTTCTTTTTTCGCTATGTGCACTAATAATGAAGTTGCCTATGGAACCAGACTTTTGAGTCACCCTGTATTTCTAATAAACAGGAATTTATACATCATATTCATTTACGTTAATTCAAACAATGTTGTATTTGATTTCTGTTAAAACTTTTCCTTTTGAATATTAGGAATTTGTCTATCCAAATCTGTTATCATCCATTACCTAACCTACCAAACCCAACCCTAACCTAACCTAACCTAAATCTAACATAACTCCAGATCCCTTGGGGTCCCATTTTTAAATTTTGTATACTTATTGAGTAATAGTGTATGTACAGCATGCATTTTTTTGGTAAAAAGAAAAAGTTAAAAGACCCCTTTTTTGAGAAAATGGCTACCAAAGTTTTATTTACACCACCTTAACTTGTTTGTTTTTTTATGCTGGAATAGGAATTATAGATCTTGTGTGAAAGAGCCCTTCAAGACCTTTCCAACACCATCTGAATCACTTCTATAGGTGCCCTGGTTACCGAAATATTACAATTTAAAGTTAACAAGCAGTTGGAAAAAATGGTCAAAATTGTACAGTTTGCAACACTGTAATTTCGGAAATACAAAAGTTATGAATCTGCAAAGTTGCATATTTCCCTACCTCAAGTGGCCCTTTCAGTATGCCATATTTCAAATGAATCAAAATATGTGAGATTGAAATGTGCCTCTTCACTTGTTGATTTCACATGGAATGCCCCAGAAGCAAGCCGGACTGTAAATTGGAGACAACGCAGGCTATGAATAGGGACAATGAATATTGGAACACTGAGAGGAAGGACTGAAGAAATTGTGGATCTAATGGAGAGAAGAGGAATCGACATCTTTGGAATGAGCAAAACGAAATGGAAAGGAAGAGGAGAAATGAAATTGAGGAAAGACTATAAACTTTACAGGGCAGGTACTGAAGAGGGCAGGAGAAGTGAGGTTGGATTTGTAGTCAGAAGTGGGATAAGTGAGGAAGTAGACAGGGTAAATGACAGAATAATAAAACTAAAAATGAATGCAAGAGGAAAGTAATAGAAATAATTCAAGTGTATGCCCCACAAACAGGATGTACAAGGGAGGAGAAAGAAGAATTTGAAGAAGACTTGGAAGAACATGTAGGAAAGGAATGGCAAATTGTGATGGGTGATTTTAATGCACAAGTGGGAAGAGACAGGAAAGGATATTACGGAAATACTTGGAGCAGATGTATGGGGACAGAGGAATGAGGAGGGAAGGAGGCTACTCGACTTTTGTAAGAGAAATGGATTGGCAGTAGGTAATAACTGGTTTAAGAAGAAATATGACAGCCATAAAATTACAAGATACAGTTGGAATAATGAACTAGTCTGTAATAGATTATATATTGGGAAACACGAAGTAAAGAAGATAATGAACAACATTAAAGTAATACCCAGTGAGAACTTTAAGACAGTGACCACAGGCTACTAGTAGATGTAAGGAGATGGAAAATAAAAGATAGAAGGAGTGGAGTGTGGAAACTGAAGGATAAGATGATAAAGGAGAAATATCAAGAAATATTGCATACCAAAGTGCCAAGAGATGAACCCAAAGGAGTAGAAACAGAATGAATAAGATTTAAAACAGAATTAGTAGAGGCAGCCGAAAAGATACACTCATTGCCAAAAAAAATTAAGAACCCTGGAGGAAACGTCCAATTTGGACGTCATTTCTTACACGTGTGTGCCTTCGGTGGATATGCAAATGATTACAGTTGCAATGATATGTAACGTTTAAAATGGTCACCAGAGGGCATTAGATGTGACACCACGTGATAGTGTTATCAGGCCTGATAGCATTCATAAGGCCTGTGTGGAGCATCAGACAGTCAGTCGACCCCAGAAGGGAAGGTCATCAACACAGAGAATGCCTCGTAGATGCATGAGACAGCATTACCAGCACTTGAGGGACTTCAGAAGGGACCGCATTGTGAGTCTACATAAGGCCAGTTGGTCGTATCGTGCAATTGGCAGGCATCTCGGGCATTCAGATGTCACAGTGCTCCAATGTTGGCACCAATGGGTATGTGAGGTCACCCACACACATCGTGAAGGTTCTGGTCGACCAAGACTGACCACACCAAGGTAAGATCACAGTATGGTGCGCCAAGCATTATGCAGCCCCATCACATCTGCATTTGCTATACGGACAAATGTACAGGACTCTCTACAACATCCATGTCATCCCACACCATTGATCATAGACTGGCAGCAGCCTGACTACGGATTCACAGTCCCATTCGGAGGCTGCCGCTAACATCAGAGCACAAACACAGGGTGGCATGGATTGCTGACAAGTGGCATCGCATCATGTTCAGTGATGAACCTCAGTTCTGCATTACCATGGATGATCACCGTATGCGAGTATGGCAGCACCGTGGGGAGAGGACACATCCTGCCAATGTTGTCGAGACACACACCAGCATTACCCCCTGGTGACATCATGGTGTGAGGAGCCATAGGGTTTGACTTCAGATCACCTCTGGTAGTGGTTCGGGGGACTTTGACGGCACAGCTGTATGTCACGGACATCTTTCGTCCTCATGTATTAACCCGTATGAGACGGTATCCTGGTACAGTCTTTCAGCAAGACAACGATCGTCCACACACGGCACATGTATCTACGGACTGCCTGCATGATGTTGGGGTACTCACATGGCCAGCAAGATCCTCTGATCTGTCTCCGATAGAACATGAGTGGGATCAGCTCGGACATCAACTCCAACCTAGTGCCGATCTGCAGGATATAGAGGACCAGTTGCAACAGCTGTGGGACGACTTACCTCAGGAGAGGACACAATAGTTCTACGACTCCATTCCAAACCGAATCGACACATGTATCAAGGCCTGAGGGGGTGCCACATCCTACTGACATGGGGTCAGCAGTATGCCCGTAGTGCACACTCTGTTCTCCATTTGATCTGATATTGTAATCATTGCAAGACAGTCACATAACCTCCCAATAAGTGCAGTTTCACTTCATTCCCACTACTCCTGCTAGGTGTTTTTTTTTGTCAATGAGTGTATGTGGAAGGACAAGCAGGAAAAGAAAGAAAACACCATGGTGGAATGAAAGAACTAGAGAGGCAGTGAAAAACAAAAATGATAAAAAGATATCAACTTACTAACTGTTGATATAAAATTAAACTAATTCTTTGCATTGTTAAGGTTAATCCATCTATAGCATTGTGAGGACATGAAAACTGTTGTTTCAATGTAAGAACATTTTAGTTTAGCAACATAATATATTGTAACCAAATATGAGATAAAATATCATTTAACTGCATTTAAGACCTTTTAAAATTAACCACATTTCCCTGCAATTTGCCTCACTTTGCATTGTTACAATTTCTAAATTTTTACTGTATTATAGAGTATTTCACTGTAAAAAAAATATTTTTTGCAGTTTTGCATCTAAACATAACTAAAAAAATATGGATATATGAAGATTGATGGATCTCTGAAAACAGAATGAGGCATTCTACAAATTTCATATTTGGTGCAACAATACTACTAGTAGATGTGTCTGTTGAAAAAAATTGAGCCATGAGAATTAATTCTGTCCTTTGATAAGACTTTGAGACTTCAAAAACAAGCCTCCTCCTGCAGTTAGTACCCAACTGGGTACCATTTCTCCTAGAAAAAACTTTTCCCCAACATATAGGGTCTACAGCTACATTAACAATTAATGTTGAAGGTTGAATGGCATTTTTCAAACTTACCTTACTGAAAGAAAAGATAGGCAACAGTTCTCCGAAATTTTTATGAACCTGAGGCCAGTCCCTTGGGTTTAAAATGAACTCTGTGTCTGGTAATTTGTCAACAATTTTCAGCAAAAAATGTTCTACTCCAGCACATCTTGCAGGAAACATGCAGTCTTTTGTTCTGTATAGTCTGTGGTTAATTATTTGGTACTTGGTTCCCCTGAAATATAGCACGTAAAATTAAACCAAATACTCCTATAAATCTCAACTTTAATTTCATTGATTGAGTTGGTGTTTTAAGTCCACTTTGCACAGTAAGGCTAATCGGGACTGGACCAAAAAGTGGGATCCAAACCACTATGTGCCTCCACCAGGTATCGAACCCGGGACCCCTCAATTACAAGGCGATGACGCCACCACTGCGCCATCGAGGAGGTCCATAAATCTCCACTTTAAAAGTTATAATATATTGTAAAATAAAAGACATACAACATATAGTAGATGTGTATTTTGAACTTGAAGTATTCATTTGTACCCACTCAGACTTCCACACTAAATGCTCAAAATATAACACACAAAATCTGATGATAAAAAAAAATGCATCATCCTTTTAAGCTATAATTTCCTATAAATGACCATGATGACTATCACTGCTCCAGGCTGGCATTTTCCTACTACAGGCCATGGGTATTATTGTCAGTAGTGTACAATACTAGTAGCTGAGATTATCTGGAAGTCTTTATTACCTAGGTCATAGTCAACCATAAGATTAAGATGCTTTTTTCTTCAATCTAAAAATGTGAAAAGGGTGTACTTACAAGTGGTTCATTTCAAATTCAAGGAAAGAATGATTGATTGATTGATTTAGTTTATTTTACTTCACTTTTCTGCCAATTTTGGCTAATTACGAAGATAAGGATGAATGGTGATAAGATGATAAAGATGAAGGGACAATCACAAACACGTATGGATACACACAACAAAGTCCCACAGAGGATTATACTTGCCATGGGTCGATGGCAGAACCTCACTTGTCTGCAAAATGCAGTCCAGGGTGTACTATGTGGAAGAGAGATTGGCAATTAGGTGTCTTCGGAAAGGGCAACCCTTACACCCCAATTCACGGAAAGAAGAAGTGGAATTCAATCTCTAGTAAATACATCCTTTTCACAATTTTAGATGTATCTTGTTTATGTTAACATCTGAAAGTACGCAAACATAAAATAATAAATAATCCTGTGCGTAACAGTCCATGAAGGGCCTTGGCTTATCTACCAACTGCCGGTCTCCCTCCCATGCTTTCCTTCGTCACCTCTTAAGCATGGAGATCTTCAACCAGTATTGGAATAGCCAGGTGGTCAACCCAATGTATCCCCAGCCATTATAGTAGATCTCCGTGATCAGATTACATTTACTCTATCGAAACTTCCAAATTTCATCACGATGGTGGGTTGCCAACGGCCCTATACATAGGCCGAAAATTCCCGGAGACTGAACCCGGGATCGAACCCATACCATCCCGCAGCCGCTGTCCAAAGCAAGGTACCTTAGACCACACGGCAACGGAGGAGGACATGCAAACATAAAAGAAAGTGACAAATATAAGATGAATGTTTTTCTTTAACTCCAAAGAAACAAAATGATTGAGTTGCATGGAGTTCATAAAGATACTGTGAGGGAACACACCCCACTCCTAAGCAATAATAGATGCCAATAATCACTTGAATGAAAATACACTTGTACATGCCTCACTTGAAACTTAATTCGTGGTAACAGAATATAATTTTCAAACTTCAATAACGTCTGAACTATCATGTAGATAGGGAAATAAATTCTCACAGGCAGATAATTTGAAATATCTATTACATCTCATTTTAATGTCTATAACTTTTCTGTGGTTTAAAATGAGGAAAAGAGGGTTTAATCTTTCAGGTGTAGCTGTGCCACTATAATGGGAATTAGAAATTTAGAAGTCCAAAATTCACTTGAATACATTTGTTAATGTTAATTATGGATTTAGGATTAGGGTGCATATGAATTTCAACTGCAAATATGAAGTCAGAAATACCACTACAATATTTCTCCCCTTCTCTTACAGAACTCTTCGAATATGAAGATCAAATGAATTAACCTTCTTCAGAAAATTAAATTCATGATTCCCAAACACAAAACAACACTACATGCAAATTCTTTCATAGGCACAGCAATAAAAGAATGGAATGAAGTACCTCCCACCACTTACCTCAGGGGAGCTCCACCCTGCAACACAAAAATTAAAACCTGAAAATCACTTACTGTCCAAACAATAGTACCTGCCTTTGCCTTTGTTGGAATTGACAGGACTGACATATTTGATTTAGTTGTAACTCTGTAATAATAGTGCATTAATTGTGATTTTATATTTAACTCTCTATTATCAATACATTAATTGTTTGTATACATATGTTTTATTTTTCTATATTTTAACTTTTCTACCGTGGCAGTGATATTCACAAACTGTAATGTAAAGTGTCACTTGTAATATGTTTTTGACAAGGGTATATTCTATTGTTTACATCAGTACTTACTTTTCCTTGGCAGCATAGATTAACTTTTCACTTATTCCTGAAGCAAAAGAAGACAAATCCCTCTCAATTACATCTGCATAGCAAGTACAGTTGTTGTAGTTGCAGGGTTGATATTGTAGAATTGCAAGCTTAAGTTTACTTCTGTACAGCTCCCATTTGTTTTCTCCTGCAATAGAAATAATTATTGCAATTAAAATTATACCAATCAAAGGATTATGTGGTGATAAGTATGACGCTTCATGAACATCACTTCCCTGGCCCCCATGGCATCACGCTACTATGCCAGGGGTCTCGGGTTCGAATCCCAGCCTGAGCATGGATGTTTGTGGGTGTCCATTCATCAATTTCATATCATCACTCACCCCCATTTTCTCAAATTAGCCAAAAATGGCACAAAACGTGAAGTAAAATAAAGCAAATCAATATACAATGTACAACCTTAGTGACAATGAAGTTCAACCAGTCACAAATATAGGAGTGCGTTGTGAAAGAAGGAGAACGCATGCATATGCTGAACATATTTTATTCAGCAGGCTACATGGAACAAAGGAAAACATAAATTTCTGCTGCAATGCAGCAATGTATGGTGTCCACACAAAATAAAACATTTTCGTCCATCTACACGTGACACGACCACTGTTAGAGAGGATCCTGTTTACCATGGTGTGACGCCGCCCCGTCGGCGAATAACTGTGGCAATGCATCGGGGCATGCTGCGGACGAGTCGTTCAAGGTATTCCACATCGATGCGGTGCCATTCCTCCTGCAGGCAGGCGATAAGAGCAGCCACTGTCGTGGGTCCCCTCTGTTGCACACGTCGCTTAAGAACACGCCACACATTCTCAATGGGCGAGAGGTCGGGACTCGATGGTGGTCATGGCAGAGTTCGCACGTGATGGCGAGTCAACCATTCTCTTGTCAGCCGCACTGTATGAGGCCTGGCATTGTCGTGTTGAAAGATGAGACGCCGCCTGTGGAACAGGTGCCTTCGCACTGTGGGAAGATGCCGCTCCAGTATGCGTGTATAGGCGTGTGCATTCACAATGCCCTCACATACGTGTAGTGGGCCAACCCCAGATGCCGTCATGCATCCCCATACCATCACTGACGCAGGTTTCTGTACCCGACGTGCATAACATTTTGCTTCATTCTGTTCCACCTTCCGACAAATGACTGTTTTCCATATTTTCCCGTACACAACATTGAAAATGGATTCGTCCGTCCACAAAACCCTGTTCCACTTCCGAAATGTCCATCCCCGGTACATTCGTGCCCACCGTAGTCGATTGCCTTTGTTCAACATGGAAAGGAAGGGTTTACGTTTCGCCTTGTACACTCGGTAACCGCATCGCTGTAGGTAACGGCGAATGGTTCTGGTTGACACTTCAATGTGAAAGCGTTCTCGAGTCCACAGTCGTAATTCGGCCACAGAAACATGATGGTTGGTCTGGATATAGTGCCTAAATATCCGTAGGTCATGCACGCTCAGCAGGCGTTTTCGACCGGGGGCCTTACCTGGCTCTGTAGTACCTGTATTTTGGTGGTGTTTGATGATGCAGTGGACGGTTGACTTGGGTAAGTTCAGTTAGCACCCTATTTCCCGTTCACTGAGTCCATCCCGTTGCAACTCCACCACTCTTCTCCTCACGGTGTTGTCAATAGGTTTGCCCCTGGCCATGCTGATGATGCACTGCGGTTCCTCGGTGCACAGCACGTGCTTATATATGGCGGACTCCCTTATCGTGTCAGTGACGTCATGCTTCTGTCGAATGCGCCACTATCTGGAATTTTCCGTATGGGTCTGGTGCCTGGTCAAAGTTCAATGTCACGCGTATAGTTCCCAGTTTTCGTTCTTTACGTGACCTTGGGTGCAACATGCTGGGATCACGATTCTTGCCTGCTCACACGCCTCCTCTTACACACATGCGTCATTCCACCGCCTATGCCTCTGTGCATTTAATCACGTATTCCTTTCTGGTCGAACTTCATTGTCACCAAGGTTGTACATCACTTCACAAACATATATACTATTCAGAAAGTGGTAGATTAACAACTTTCTCTCTCTGGGTTGGGGGTCACAGGTTTTTAATTGGTTGATTGACTGTTTATTTTACTCTATTTTTCTTCCAATTTTTCGTTAATCTCAAAGATGGGGATGAGTGATGATTAGGATTGAGCGGATACTGATGAAATACTTGACTTGAAGAAAGTAGTCTATGGGCCAAGTGGCCAAAATCACGAATTTAATAATAATCATAATAATTGATATTAGTATTGTTATTATTATTAACAATAATAATAGTTGTTTTTGTAGTTGTAGTATTAACTAGCCATTAATTTTGTTTAATTGTTACCGATGTTCATGGAAGAATGTTATTGATTGATGAAATTAAAATCTTGTATGCATCAGCAATTAGGCTATTTTCACCCGTCATTTTATAAGAGGCCAAGCCCCCTATAATGTATAAAAAATCACCATGCGTGTCTCTAAAATCTCCTTACCCAGGGTAAAAACCGAGGCAGTACTGGAGCACTCAGCACATCTCGTATTCCTATGAGCAATATACAGGAGACCGACCATACATACCACCATACAAAGGTAGCCTCCCCGATGGCTTAGTGTAACGTCGTTGCCTTGTGATCAAGAGGACCCGGGTTCGATACCCTGTGGAGGCACAAAGTGGTTCAGATCCAACTTTAAACTAGGTCCACTCCGGATTTTCCTATCTGTGTATAAAGTGTACTTAAAAATAAAATCTCATATCACACAACACTACAAAGGATTGTGCTGGCCATAGGTTCAGATGCCAGGGCCTCGTTGGTCTCCAAGACTGCAGTTGCTGAGGTGAAGTACGTGGAAATGAGGTTAACATTTGGGAGTGTTCAGAAGAACATCATAACATACGTGTATACTCGTTATTAGTTATTACAGCCAAAATATCTGCCTTCAAGAAAGTAAAAATCTGTAAAAACAGAAGACGGACCATAGAAGTTATATTATATGTGGGGGAAATGCATTCACCAAAAGACATAGACAGTTTTGTACAGTGCTGCCGTGAGCAGAAATTTTGATTGAGAAAAAAGATGCATGATTTTTCGGTTGAAAAATTTCATCGCATGTGTCGAGCCAATTTTTCTAATATCAAGTCCTTAAGAAGACTAGAAGCAGATGCTTCATCCTCCCATTTGTTCTCTGAAAGTCCTTGCTCAATAAAGCAAGAAATGTACAATTTGCACATGTGACGAACACGATAGTAGGTATTTTTTGGTGAAGAAGGTTGGAAACACTGCATAACCACAATGTTAGTCAAGCTATGTCCGCCATATTCTGTGTTACAGAAGTGAAGAAAGGAATATAAAAAAATACTCTCTATGTGAAAAATTGTGTTTGTTTTCTTGTAAAAAGCATAATGGCACCTTGAACTATGTTCCGCAATACACAATTGGTAAGTACGGACCATGCGAAACCCAAAATATCCGATTTTAATGTGTCTCCGATATACGGAACTCTTACCAAAATTTTTGTTGGACTTCCAAACACAAGTCAGAGCATCTAAATGACACCAATTCATACGACATTATGAATGGGTTTAATTCAAACTGCTGACATTTTTTAAATAACTCTAACATACACATATTTTTTCAGCACCTGTATCAATATATTCCTCCCATTACATCTCGCATAAGCATATATGAAAGCTCTATGCTATTTGCAACCTGTTGATCCCACTCTCAAAAAACAGACAAACAATAATCTCTCTTTTCTCTTTTTCCTCAGTTGACTGCAAAACATCAAACTTCTGTTTCTTGAGCAGAGTTTCTTTGTTCTTGTTTTACAACAATCTTCCTCCCTTACAGATCTACTCGAAACCTGTTGGAAAATACATTATTTCTTTCGTTATACTAAGCAAAGGGTCAAAAGGGTTTCATTGCAACATTTTGTTTACAATTCCAGTTTCGAAGTCAGCTGTTTTCCCTTCTCCTACCATTCCTCATTCAAGGCAAGGCACCAAATGTTTGCGGATTTCTATGCCATGCTTGGAACAGGGTGAGGTGAGAGAGAGATTATCGAAATTTCCCTAACTAAAAAAAAATACCTCAATTTGTAATGATGTGTGGGTTGCTCTCAACTCTGTCACATGGCAAGGAATGGGTAAAACTACATGATGAAGAGGGAGTCAGTGCATGCCTGTAGGTACATGATCTCAATTTTTTGTGCGAAACAAGTCTGAAAGTCTACTGATCCAAGCCGTAAGAGCCTTTCTGCTTTCTTAACTCACCACTGAAAACAGCACCAGGAGGTGGTTCACTTTGAAAAGTTGTGAATGCGAAAGGAGAAACACTGAGGTAAGGAATTAAATGGAAGGTGATGTGGCCTGGTAACATTTGATGTTTTGAAGAAATGATATTCAATGAATAAATACAATAAAAATTAATTGCATTACATATTTATTTGTGTGTGCAAATAGGCAGCAGTTGCTACTGTCACAAAGTATTATTTACTGGAGAAATTATGATTTGAAAAGTAACTCTTGCAAGCTTCCATGCTTTGCAGCAAACAGTCATTTTTGGTTTCTGGTCATCTTGGACATGGAGTTTTCATACATTTTCCTGCATGGTCCAAGTTTCTTTTGTTTCATTGAGATTTCATCATGCTATGAATGCAATTTTTACATGGTTCAATTTAGATGTACGTCTGTTAACACATACTGTGAAGTTTTAGCGATTACTTAAAGTTTTGTTCAATCTATGCTTTCGTGGTTAGGGTAGGCAGGTTAGGTTTGGTTCCCTTAGCATTAAAATAAAGTCCCTAAATGCATTCTACTAGGGTTCCAATTTACCTCTACATTCATTCCCACGCTTCTACGATATTTACTATCGCTTGTCGACAGAGAATCATTTGTCCATGAAAAGTGCGCTTGCTTGCGTAAGGAAATTTTCAAGTTTTTTTTTTTTTTCAACATGTATAACTTTTTTCGGGTCGAAACAGTGCTCATTAGGAAGATTCAAATTTCGTGTGACAATGATTTCCAAAATTCTACGATAATTAGTCTTTGTGCAAGGAGAAATCATAAAACATTCGGAACCGTTACAAAATGTATGGAAGAAAACCGTTCTGGAGACAAGAAGCAGTAAATAATCATTGAGACACTGAAATATGTCTAAACAGATATAAATAGAAATTGTGTCATGTAAAAAATGTCTGTGTACCATGATTAATTCGGAATTAAACAATCAGAACTTGGACCCACAGACATTCAGAAATAAACAGGCAGTGGCCGTGGACTAGTATGGCAGGTTTTTTCTTTTTAAAAAACACTGCATCAAGTGATTTTTTTTAAAACGTTGTCCATGAGCAATTAGGTTTTAGAAGTTATCGTATGTCAATAAAACTACTAACGGTACTAATTTACTATTCCACAAACAGATTTCTTCATTTTTACACAAGAAACTACTTACGGTAATAACTTCCTGTAGCATTGTCTAACATCTGGAAGGTGTTTCTGTCATTTGGGAATGCATCATTGTGGAAATTCATGTTTTTTGTTGAAAGTTAATTCTCTGACGGACAATAGCCTTTGGCGCATATACCTTCGTAGATGATCACGTGTCATGCTTGTGTTTGTTGATGTTCATTGGGATGCAGTGTGGGCCCAAGTCCATTTTGTTTTATTGTGATTTCATCATGCTATGAATGCAATTTTTACATGCCTTGATTTGGATGTACGTCTGTTAACATAGACTGCGGAGTTTTAGCGATTACTTAAGGTTTTGTTCAAAATATGCTTTCGTGGTTAGGTTAGGTTCTCATAGCATTAAAATAAAGTACCTAAATGCATTCTACTAAGGTTCCGGTTTACTTCTACATTCATTCCCACACTTCTGCAATATTTACTGTTGCTTGTCGACGAAGAATATCTTGTCCATTAGAAGTGCGTAAGGTAATGTTCAAGTTGTTTTTCAACATAAATAACTTTTTTCGAGTCCTAACAGTGCTCATTACTTTGAGGAAGGTTCAAATTTCGTGTTACAATAAATTCCAAAATTCTACAAGAATTAGTCTTTTGCTAGGAGAAATCATTAAACAATCGGAACCGTTACCTGCAGTGTTTCCAACCAAAAATACAAATAATGACATGTCATGGATGCGTGGTGAAATTCATACCAGGAGCCCGTCATACCATTGACGGATAGCCCCACGAACCATTTCCGACAAGGTTAGGTTACGTTAGGCAAGCATAGTTAAAATTTTGGGTAAATTTCTCGTATCGGACAAACGGATTTCTTCAAATTTACAGGAGAAATTACTTACCGAATGCAGTTTCCTTATACTTGTGGAAGTTCGGGGAAGTGTTTTCTTTCATCGTTCATTGAATTTTGCCGGTAAATCATCTATTTTTCGATATAAATGTGTGACCGATGCACGAAAGCTCTTGCATCCATTTACTTCCAGGTGGATGTAGCCTGTGTGTGATGACGTAATCCTGGTCAATGTTTCCAAACATGTGTTTTTTAACTGAAGAAGGTACGTTTCCGCAAATGGTTTGTGGGGCTATGTGTCAATGGTTTGTGTGGCTATGTGTCAATGGTTCGTGGGGCTATGCGTCAATGGTTCATGGGGTTATGCGAGATTGGTGTGTGGGGTTACGCATATTTTTTTTGAAACCAATTTTTAACTATTGTAACCTATACGTGACCCTACCTAACCTAACCTTACCAGAAATGGTTCGTGGGGCTATGCATCAATGGTTTGTGGGGCTACATAGGTAATTTTGGGTGCAGTGGGGTGGAAACACTGCATGCCGAGTACGGTAGTGAAACTGTGACCGTCATTTTGAGTGTTGCCAAAGGCAAAAAGAAACGAAGGAAACTTACTCGATATGTCGCAAATATAGCTTATTTCCGTGAAACAAGCAAAATGCCACCTTCAGCAATGTTTCTCAATGCAGAATACGTAAGTACGAATATTCAAATTAAATAAACTAGCAAATTTCAGCCGTTTGTCCGATACGAGAAATTTACCAAATTTTGTTCGTAAAACAATGCGGTGGTGAAATTCATACCGAGAGTCCCACAAACCATTTCTGGCAAGGTTAGGTTAGGCAAGCATAGTTAAAATTTTGTTCATAAAGCAATGCGGAAAAAAAAAAACATCAGCTTTCTTCACGAGTGTTTTTTTTGGGTTACGAAGGTTGGAAACACTGGATACCGAATGAAAATCGACAAAACACAAGCACGACGCGCGATTATCTACCAAGGTGTACGCGCCATACTGCGTCATACGCAAGCGAGACAACGCACATAAAGAAGTACTCGTAACGTGAAAAATTGAAATTACTTTCATCCAAAAAAAACGTGAATATACCTTAAAGAATGTTCCGCGACGCAGATAGGTAAGTACGAATCTTAAAAGTGACGAAACGAAGAAGTTACCGGTGTTTGTGGAATAGTACATTTTTACCCTGCTAAAATATATGGTCAGTGGATCTTCATTGTACAAAGCACATAAATTAAGAATTTTTAAATTCTACTGAGGATTAGTGTAAAGTACAGAAATAAAAATTAATGTTACCTTCTGAATATTTAGACCCTTCATGATCAGAATATTCACATTTTTCATCGTTAACACTGCAGAAATTGTTTGACGTCACGAACAGAAAATGGAACGAAAGGAAAGAGACAGTCAGCAGGAAACCTTTATATTTTCCCATTTTTGACAATAAAAATCCATTTCTGTCATTCGCTTTTCCCACTCATACATACACTCAACACAGACTCACTCATTTGCACATATTTTATGCTCTTCTTCTTCTTCTTCTGTTCCTCTGTTTGGCCTTTCTTGTTTTGGCAAACTTCTGGCCAATTTATTTGTCTTGTGTTTTTCAACCCCTGTTGCGACCCCACGCTTCTGATCGGCAATTGTTCTCTCAATTAAATACATCGCCCGCTGAATAAAGAAAATGTATTATTATTATTATTATTATTACATTAAATTGCAAGTTTAATATCATCAATGATGTCTGAACATGATAGTTGAATAATCAGTGCTCTAAGAGTAAGACTTTTGAAAAGACAATTTTCAATAACTAGGGGTGTGCAGGACAGAATTTTCTGGGACGAAATAGGGAAATTTTCGAAATTTCCCGAAGCTCTGAAGATCTCGAATTCTACACGTCATCGGGTGCGTTCCGAAAGTCTTAACGAAACGAACGCATTAAACGAAAATAACTGGGCTCGTGAATCTGGTGAAATCATGGGCCCGTTCCGTAAGTAGCACGAGTGGGACAGTAAGTTATGGTAACTGACTGTCCCATAAGTGCTTCCGTGCGTTTCGTGAGGTTCATTATGCTGTCCCAAAAGTCGCATTCCGTGCGTTTCGTGCAAGAACGAAATTCACCAAACGCACGGGCCAGGAGGCTGGTTTGTTCCGTGAGAATCGTCTGCTCCTTGCAGACAAAGCGCGTTCAAACTGCACTAGTTCGGAAAATGTATTATGATTTTAACAGAGACCGATATGAAGCAACATTTTACAAGATGAGTATATCTTGACCGTTCTTAGAATGTAATTAAAATGAGTATCAGTGTCCACCGTAGAGTTTATTTTTGCCATAAGGACATTCCTTCCGCTGACGCCATGCAGAAACTTTCTCTAAAGAAAACGCTGTGTCCCATAAGTCTGTAAAATAACGGGTTTCACCAGATTCACGAGCCCAGTTATTTTCGTGGAATGCGTTCGTTTCGTTAAGACTTTCGGAACGCACCCTATAACTCGTTTAACGCGTTGAACTCGTGCGACTTTCGGAACGGGCCCATTTTCACTTTAAGCGATTTCATTAAGCGATGCATTTCTGGAATAAAAACTAACAATTTCCGATAAGTTCCAGAAATTTACAATGCAGAAAACGTCGAGAATTAACGCCTTTTTAAAATTACCATTCGGTATTTCCCACCTGCTCTGGATCCCGAAAAGTCGGGATCGGGAGGGGAATTTTATTTTTCTCGATCCCGGTCCCGACTTTTCTGGATCCCGCACACCCCTATCAACATCAGAAAAGATATCTGAACTCAAAGAAGCCTTAAAATTTAGCCCGACCCTGTGGCCGAGTGGTTAGCACATCGCGCTGCGACGCCAAGGGTCCCGGGTTCGAATCCTGGTCGGGCTTGGTTGTTTGTGAATGTCCATTCATCAATTTCATCATTTCATCACTCATCCCCATCTTCGCAAATTAGCCAAGAGGCACAAAACGCGAAGTAAAATAAACTAAATCAAATCAAATCAAACCTTAAAATTTACATAGCACTTTTTTAAGTTACTTGCAATTTTCACAATTTAAGTGATTTATTTTTGAGAATCCGGTCAAGAATAATGCCTAATAATTCCGCGCGACTGTACTTTTATTTTTATAGTTGTTTTTAATAAATGACTTTTTTTCCAAGTGATATAATACGTAGCTAGTAAATATGCTCCTTTGTTTTATATAGACACATTCGTCAAGAATAGTTATTACATAAAATGTTTTTTCATGTCTCATTTGCAACTTCTAGGGTTATCTTATTTACAGATATATTGTAATTTTAAAATTGTTGTTACCAAGAAAAAGAAGGACGAAAATACGAAGGGAGATTATCTGCTTAATACAATGAACACATACGTTAATATTAAATTATCGGATAGGGCATAATGTCAGTCCTAGTGTATAATAATATATATCATGTAGTTACGCACTTACTACATTTTCCCTTTATAATGTTGGGAGTTTCTTCGATTCCTACCCGCCGTTGAAATACACCATTCTATGATTACACATGCTCGCAATCAGAAAAAGAGAAAAGCATAGTGTAAAAATCTACATTTTTGTAGTATCGACGACCCATGCCAGCTAGAGACGACCCAAATGACGTCAGTTAGCTCGTTTTCGCAACCATTCCGTTGCACTTTAATATATTAATTCGTAGGTTCAGGAGAATGTAATTTTCGGAAACTTATGACTAGCTACATTATCTTAAAGCTTTGCTAAACCCTTTTTTATTATCGATTTACACGAGAAATTCTTACCTTCATTGAAAATAACTTTTGAATAGCCATTCCATCGAGCTCCAATCTAAAGTTTAGGGCAACCAAATGACGAACGAAATTATTTAGGGACGCAACGGGGGTGGCGCCGCCGCCGGAAACGTTTGGCAATGAACAGCCCCATTTTGTTCGAGTTTCGAGCTAATTAAGACAGGATTTGGATTTTACTTCTACGCCGCGGAGACAGATTACCTTAGTCCAAGAGGGGTGCTCGCCGGACGGAAATTTTTTGGTAGCTGCGGGATTCTTTTTTCTTTCAAGCCCGACATTCGGGACGGAAAAATACGCCATTCCCGGCGAGAATAGTTGTGTTCGTTATCCATCATTTGGTTGCCCTAAGCGTTTGATTTGAGCGCCATTCACAGAAATGAAGTATGACTTGTCTAATCGATAAAAAAAGGCGTATATTGTAAAATTTCTTGATAAGTAGCAACCGATCATTTGAAATGTCCCTACTCTTCGGGATCCCAAAGTGGGAATATCATTTCCCGAATTCGACATTAGGACGGGTAATTATTTTTTGATTCCTCTACCCACTTTTCAGAATCCTCCAAACCCAGTGATGTCCCGTAGACTATAAGTTTACGTCTACATGCGTTGTCTACACGTAATCTACGCGTAGATTTCATTAGCTTGAAGTTTACATAGACTACGTAGACAATCTAAAGTGCATTAAAAATTAATTTTCAAGGGTTTCATGAAGGAAAGTGACATTTTCAACTATATTGGTTCCTAACGAACTGAAAATAATCCTATTTACAACAAAAATTATCTTCTCTTCTATTATCAACTATGGAAAAAGATAAATAGTATGCAAAAGAAGCAACAGATGGCAGTCGTGAGGCAAAATTAGTCTTTTTCCCATAAAACACTAGAATATTTCCCATCTTAGGTTATTTCCTAGGTGAGAAATTGTTGGAATTTGGAAGGGAGTGTATGAAAAGTTCTCCTCACACATCAGCAACTGATACGCAGTATAATTTTGTTTTACTTCCACGGCGCCCTTTGCTAAGTTATCACCTTTCGCCATGTTGTTTACATAGATTACGTCATCTACGTGTATAAAAGAGTCTACGTGTAGAATATAGACTATCGTTGTTTACGCGTAGACGCACATCACTGTCCAAACCCCTCGCCCATCGCAAAACATCGCGTCTTCCTTATCGCACAACACTGGAGCAACCTTGTGTTCTGATGTCGCGAGCATAGACCTGCGCACGGGGGGCAAGGGGCAGTTGCCCTCCCTAATCATGGACGGCTGCAGATTCTTTTCCACGGAGGGACGAGCAAGGTATTTTTCCATGGGGCATATTCCCCTATAATAGTGTTGCCTCCTAAAAAAAAAACCACATGAATTTGAAATTATCGCAACCCCACATTTGCATTACAATAATTAATGTCTATTACTATGACTGAAATAAAATTATACGTGTAATATATATATATATATATATATATATAGACCGCGGTCTACCAGTTATCCAAATATTCGTATAGTGGTGTTTTATTTGACTGTATCTTTCGGATCTACATATCTATGTGAGTCAGCGTTCTCTACAATGAATGCGATAAAATCAAAGGAGAGGAATCGATTAACTGATGATCACTTGATTTCCTGCTTGAGAGTAGGAGTAACGTTATATGACTTGCAACATGATAAACTCATTGGCGGAATGCAGTGTCAACAGCGGTGTAGTGGTAAAATAAATAGAACCAGGGCGATCCTTCCCTTCGTTGTTTTCTCATAATATGCATCTTCGTGTCACTAACGCGCATCTTTCACTGCACAGTGAGTATTTTCGTATTCACTGCACAGTATTTCATATATTGAATAAATATTATCGTAACCTTCCAATTTCTCCCATAATGCAGCAAATGCCGAATTCCAATTTGGTTTATAAAAATACAAGAACATTTTGATATGCAACTTGCATATTAATAATGGACATTTCCACTCAATTTTTTTTACAACAATTTTAAAAACTACACCCTGGAAAAATGACCCCTGCAAGTTCTCGCGTTTCTGTGCGTCCAGTTTAAGGCAGAAACGAGACTTCCAAAGTTGCGAGGCTAGCGTTGCGCTGAAAACACGCCGCCGCCATGTTCCTACGTCACTCCTTAGGGAGAGCTCGTTTGTCGTCTGCTTCGAGCGTCCAGTTCCGGATGGGTAGCCCATGGTGAGCGAACACGTGCAGCAGTTTTACAAATCTGTACCGATTTAAATAATGGAAGAAGGAGCGATAGGAGAAAGGAAAGCTATGCTTTGTAATGATCATTCTTCTATGAAATATCCGTGCTGCTCACGTGCAAGATGAATGAAAGGGTTCAGCTACGTGTGTGTTCTCAGGCCATGCGAAAAATATTGCTTATAAAATTGGTTGCTGACCAGACACTCAAAAATATTTTTTAAACTTATATTTATCGATAATTACCGTAACCTATGTAGTGCAAAATTGGAATTTTCACATTCTTCACTTTATTTATAAAGCCTATTTAACTTTCTTTTCCATAAAGCAATTTCAGTTTGTGTTCCATTTCTGTTGCGCAAATTATGATCAACTATTTTTGTGCAGATAAGAGAAAATACACTGAGAAGATTACATTAGTTGCACAATACATATCTATACTTAGTTTATGTATAATTATTACAAGGAAATAATGTGTATAACCATGAACGTATTTAAGGGGGATTCAACGGGTCCAACCCCTCTCTTTTTTTGGTTCACTAAAATTACCAGTTTCCTTGTTCTATCCGCTTGTTCATAAAAAATCCTTCGGACTTATTTCATTCTCTTAAATTAGGGACGTATAGGATGGGAAGGAAATTTCGTAATTCCACTCACCAGATGGGACTGCAGACCAATATCTGCAATTTCCTGATAGTTTCGGAATTTCTGCGATAAGAAACTGCATTGAGACTATCAAATCAGTTATTTTTTCCCCTCGAATCATATTAAAGAAATTTGGTTCTTAAAAACGTAGTGACACAAGATGAACAGAAAAGTATCAATACTTCGTGACTACAAACACACAACTTTGTCGGGTCAAACATCCCCTCCCCCCTGCCCCCCAAACAAGCTTCCGGCCATCAGTGTCCTGGATTTTCACTTACGAAATAAAGCAACCCTAATCATACCAAAAGTTGATCCATCCCTCCCCAACGTGAACTATATATACGCCCATGTGTATAACAATATCCCATACTGAAATGGTACGATATAATTATTTTGAATTTTGTACTGCGAAAAAAGCCGCCTCATCTCGTTACCCCGAACGCATTAATTGGTTGGTTCACAACTTCACCACTAATGATCCTATCGAGACGAGACATGACAACCTTGGTCTCGTTCTCGTTGAGAGTTGTAAATGTCTGTCTCGTGTTTATTTGTAAATGTCTCATTGACAGTCTCGTCTCAATTTATAAACATCCGTCTCGGTTTGGGAGGGCAATTCTCGTTCTCGTCTCAAGTCTAGAAAAATATAGAATTAACAACGTATGCAGAGGCTTATCATTATAAATACAAAGAAAACCTTTCTTAATATTTTTTTATTATTAATTATTATTTTCTTTTGACTCCTTGTTTCGACGGTACAGCCCTCGAAAACTAAATATTATCCTGCTTATATATGCAAACCAAACTGCAGATTCAGAATTACCAGGAATGAACTGGCGTTGTAATTATTATACACAAAATTCATGATTTATCTGAGGAAGTCGCATGTTCCAGGTTTGACTCTCGACCTGGGCATGACTGTTTCCTTGTGAGTGACATTTCATTGAACTGGAAATTGTTACATGGGAGGATGTTTGCTCGAGACTTTGGGGACAGCTAGGGGGATGCTTATATTGTTAATGTTAGTGTTGCTCATGAGACGAGGCATGTTCCGTCTCGTCTCATAAAAGGAGATGGGACAAGTGAATGTTTTCGAAATGAGATGGGACAGAAGAAAAAGTTCGTCTCTTATCATGGCAGGTTGGGTGATACTTAGATTGTGCAGTTGGTGGTAGTGTGTGTGTGTATGGGGGGGGGTGTACTCCTGCACCCCGACTTCGAATACAGCTTGTAGTTATTCATCTTCATTGTAGCGATTAGCCAAAAGTGGGAAGAAATGTGATGTTAGAGATGATAATTAATAAATAAATTATATTAAATTAAGCATGCGTTCTCATCGTTGCGGTTAAACAAAGTGAACGGAAAAGCGACGTAAAAGTAGGCTAAATACAAAAATTTGCAATATATATATTAACTGAAGAAAACTGTCATTTACTGCAGGAAATTTAAAAACTCACCGTACCTTTTTATACCGTATCACCTCTTATATTGCAGAAATTGGCGTGTAAACCAGTGCTCTAAACGTATTATCTTAAAATTTGCGAAGAAAATATTATGACGAAAATAATTGTAATTCCAGAAAAGGCATTCCTATAACATTAAGTTCTTGCCAGTCAGAACCAACCTATGTATTCGCAATGAACAAGGCTGTTCACGTATTCAGCCATTGACTGTTACAAGGTTTGCTTTGTCACCCTAATGGGAAAACCCTCTATCGAGTGGCTAAATTATAGTAAATACTGCTATACTGCTAGGGCATAATTCATCTCCAAGAAATGAAGCACAGATTTTGCACTGGAAGTTGCAAGATACTTGTTTTACACAGTAACAAGTGAGTTTGCTGTCGCTTCCGCGGCTCATGCTAAGTTGACGGGACGAGCAGAAGCTATGCCTGCACGCATTACTATGTGATGACGTATGAGGACATTGTGTCTGTGGAGAGGACGTTTTCAAATCCGTGACGTAGGAGGTAGATTTCAGCGGTGTTTGAAGGCGTGTTTCTCGAGAACCGAAACAAATATCGCCGAGATATTTTGCACATCTCATGTTTGTGTCATTATCTGTAAAATGAATGGATTTAAAACGTTTTTCATGTCAAAGTGGAAATGTCCATTTAAAAAATGCGAAATAGAGGATAAATCAAAGGTTAAAGTAATAATTGTATCAGCGAAAAAACAAGAACAATATATTTAAAGCTATATATGTAAACCTCATATTTTCTTATTTAATAAACGTGTGAGAGAAAATTTATTATCTTCGGAACTTAACTTCAATTAACTTCTTCATTTCAGATGATATGTGTTTAATTATTTCGGTACTACTAACCGCACATCAAGCCCATTTTACCTTTGCAAAATGATTAGATCCTTATGATTAGAACCCGGAAGTTCAGGCATTTATTTTCGTTAAAATAGGCAGGCGAAAAGGCATTTATAATGTGGAAAATTGGCACTATAAATGAAAAAAAGGTATATTTGGAAGTCACTTACTTTATCTATAATTTCTGGCAAAATGTTAAAATCTACATTGGGAAGAGCATTTCAATTTTCTCCGTCTTGATTGCACATAACTACAAGGTGTTTTTTAAAGTTCTCAACATTCATTGATGGTCGTCTGTCAGAGAGAATGTTTTCATTAAAAAAATGATCTTTCTACTTCGACAGAAGTTATTGCAGCATACATAAAACAAGCTAATGTAGCTGGACTCATTTCGGTAACAGCATTTTCATCTTTTACAATATCACAAATTGTTTTCAATTGTTTCAAGTCCTCATTTGCACTCACTACCCGTTTGCACTTTTCCGCAACAGATGACCCCTTTTCTCCTGGCACTTCCATTTTGCTGCATAGATTCCTAGAAGATTTTCATGGATGGTATAAGAGTCTCACCTCTTTACTCTAGCTTTGTAATTGTCTCTGGCAATGCACCATAATGTGCAAAAATAAACGACAGTTCATTCTTCAGTTCGGAATAGCACAGCAGTTTTTTCACTTCACGAATTGAAGCCGCTTCATTTTCTAAAGGAGCATCGATCACCTCACTGATTTTTTTCAAGGTTGTTAGCATAATATCCAAGTTCCCCATCTCGTCAAGACTGGTTGCGGAGGTAAACTAAGTTCAGGCGCAACTTCCTGAAATTTTCGGGCTCGAGAGGGAGATTTCAGAAATATCTTCTTTGTGTTCGAAATCAACCTTTCCATTTCTGGGTGCAACACTCTAACTTCTTAGGCGATTCTGTGCATTGCGTGGGCTACACATGTGATATGAAGCATGTTCGGGAAGACAATTTTCAATGCTATGGCAGCCATATTCATATAAGGAGCTGCATCACTGATAAAAAGTAACACGTCATCATGATGTACACAATCTGGCTAGAGCAGAAGTTGGGTATTTGAATATAACTGAGCTATTGACGAACAATTGGCTCTCTCTAGTTGTTCTGACGTGAGAAGAAATGACGAGCATTCTCCACATGTTGGTGCCATATTTCCTAAGATGATGTTGGCTATGTAGCGTTCCATAGCGTCAGTACTTTCATCTATTGAAATCCAGATCTTCTTTCCACCAACTTCAGCACGAGATCTTTGCAGAGCTTCTTCGTAGCAGACGCTTAAATATGTTTTCCGCAGACTAGATTCCGACGGCACCGTTTCTTTAGTGTATTTCTCCAGGAATTTCCTCAGTGACTTGTTTTCCACTTTCCAGAAAGGTATTCCTGCTTCCCTGAAAGCTTTGCACAGTTCAAGAGAAAACTGAGTAAGATTGCCTGTTGGATGAAGTGCCCACTGTTGAAATTAGGGATATCTTCTTCTGTACGATAATTTTAGCAGCTGCAGATTTATATTTTGCTGTTGACACATGCTGAGATATAAAGTATTTTTTCTCATGGTTGATTGTTTTTTCACATATCTTGCAGAGAAGAATAGTACCGTCTGTCGAAAATGTGCTTTCACCAAATTCACGCACGTAACAATGGGTGCGTTCCGAAAGTCTTAACGAAACGAACGCATTCAACGAAAATAACTGGGCTCGTGAACTTGGTGAAACCAGTTATTTTACAGACTTATGGGACACGCTAGGCGAAAGCGCAGGCGCAGCGTTTTGTTTAGAGAAAGTTTCCGCATGGCGTCAGCGGAAGGAATGTCCTTATGGCAAAAATAAACTCTATTATGGCCACTGTTACTCATTTTAATCACATTCTAAGAACAGTCAAGGCATACTTATCTTGTGCATGTTGCTTCATATCGCTTTCTGTTAAAATTATAATACATTTTCCGAACTAGTGCAGTTTGAATCCATCAGCACGCGCTTTGTCTGCAAGAAGCAGACGATTTTCACGGAACAAACCAGCATCCTGGCCCGTGCGTTTGGTGAATCTCGTTCTTGCACGAAACGCACGGAATGCGACTTTTGGGACAGCATAATGAAACTCACGAAACGCACGGAAGCACTTATGGAACGGCCAGTTACCATAACTCGTTTAACGCGTTAAACTCGTGCGACTTTCGGAACGGGCCCTATGTAACTTACCACTTAATGGCACACTAAATTTTGGCATGATGACAACAAGACGATCCTTTCCCTCCAAAGTGCAGAACTAAACTAAAGATAGAGAACTTGATTGTGGAATCCATGCAAAGGCCCTTGGGCATTAGTGCTGTTTCTTGTCAATAACCTCCTGACACGGACGCTGGACGTGATGACGTAATTGTGCAGGTGTTCTGCAACAGGTTTTCAGCAGTCAATCATGTACAAGGAAATGTTAACGGAAAGGCAATATCCTAACTCAGCATGAAATACTTTTTTCTCACACTTTATCCTTCAGCAATGTTGAAACATGCATGAGTTCAATATTACTTAAATAAGGCGAAAATTATTCACATAATAAACGGAAGTAAAATAAATGCCAATATTTTTTGGGAGAAAAATAATTTATATACACATTTTTTTTAAAAAAAAAGAATGGTCAAATTTCATTGAAAAGGGCAAAAAAAAGGGCATTATAATTAAGAATAGGCAGTGGGGTCCCAAATAGGCAAAATAGGCAAAATGAAAAGGCTTCTAAAGCATTCGAAACAACATAAAAAACGTATATCCGGAAAAATTTTATCAATATATTCAGTAGACAACAAGAACCATTTTGCCAAACTTCCGGGATCTACTTATGATCAATGAATGGTCTATCATTCTTAGCTAAATAGTATGAAGTATTGAAGATTTTTTTTCTGTCGCATCAATCAAATGCTCCTCTTGTTTTAAAGTAGCATGTTCAAATTTCTGTTTTTTAGATGCAGCAAGAATTTGTGTTACCTTCTGATGTGCTACAGATAGCTGGTGGGCCGAAATTTTGGTTCTTAAAGACTTCAATGTTGTAGTTTATTCGTGCCATTAAATGAAACTTGACACTTGACCCATTCCTACTTATGATAATCCCTGACTTTTATCAGGCCCTAAATAACCTACGGAGCAACAATCATCACACCCTAAATACCCATTTCTAGCTACCAACCATGTATGTTTTTGCTTAGGCTCCAACCACTGTTGCTCAGACCTTATAGAGGGAAAATCAGAACATGAAACATTACATGTATTGGCTTCATGTTGGAATGTCGCTGTTGTTCGTGCCGTTTCTGAGGTTGTTGTTGCTGGTGTGATGCACTCGGCGAAGGATTAACACTATGTACAGCCAGTACTGCAGAATCACTACAATTGTCACTCACAGTTTTATTTTTTGTTTTTTGTACTTTTTGGAAATAATTTGTAACCTTTGTAACACCTTCTTTTCATTTAGAATAGAAAATCAGAGCACCATCGAAAAGACGTTTTAATCACCTCGAAACTCACAATGCAAATGCTAAAAACAAAAGAATAGACGCAAGTGAGAGTCAGCCACAAATTCTCCCTTTTTTATGCTTCATCGTAATATCGCAACTAAAATTCATTGTTGAGAGCGAAAATGCTGGCGGCGTCGGTCTTAACTTCCATTGTCGACACAATGCAGCCAGCTGATTTATTCTTTCGCCAAAATAACGGTTGCTTTACTGGCTATTCATAACAGAGTAGGTGTATTTTATTATATCAGTTAATATGTTTTCGATATAGGCCTACACAGTGGCAGCGATTGGGTTCTAAAACCGGGGGGGGGGGGGGGGCAAGGTGCCAAAACTGGGGGGGCAAAGACAGTATATTCCCCTTTGTATATAAAGTTTTGCATAGTACGGGGGCCAAAATGGGCGAAAAGTTGGGATCAACCGTCCCCTCGCTCCCCAAATCGCCGCTACTGGGCCTACATATATTTTAAGGAAGACTTTTAAAGTAAAAAATAGTTGTTACAAAAATAAATAACCAGGGCGGTCACAGGGGTTAAAAAAAGTACCGGGGCGGCGTCGTGTCCCGTCCTGGCACCACTACACCCCTGAGTGTCAAGTGTCTGGAAACAAGTGAAATGACTGCTGAAAAGTACAAAATAGTTGTGTAATTTTTTTTACTGATGCCCAGCAACAAGTGAAATACTTTTGTTCAAATGAGTGTTTATGAAAGAATAAAATTGTAGTAATTATGTTTATGTTTTTTTTTTAACCTTCTCATTAAAAGGATGAAAAGATGCTAATGATGAACTGGGGAGATACGGCCTAAAACAGGTTCCAGGCACACAGTGCTGAAGCCAAAACTTATTTAATAAATAAATAAGTAAATACATACATAAAATAATATAATCAATGTCAATTTTATGGTCCTTTTTTAGGCTCTCGTTGTTAGGTCTAATAAGATAAGTAGACCGCCAGTGATTCTTGAAATGTAAATTAGCCCTCAAACCAAAAAAGGGTGGCCACCGCTGATATATAGATTGACATTCGTTTTCCAAGGGGGGTGGCCATCCTTGCACCCCTCTTCCAGACGTCCATGCCCATATATTAATAGTTTCACATAGAAATTTAGTGTAGAGGAATCTATCTTATCGCCGTTATTAAACGATATTATACTCTCAAAGATTAATTTATTGACTTGCTTTATTTTACTTCGCATTTTATCACTTTTGGCTAATTTGCGAACATAGTGATGAGTGATGATATGATGAAATTGGAGTGTCCATTCCCAAGCCGGTATTCGAAACCCTGATCCCTGGGGTCTTAGTGCGATGCGCTAACCACTCCGCCACGGAGGCTAGCTGGTTTGGTTTGGTGTTTTAAGTCCACTTTGCACAGTAAGGCTAATCGGGACTGGACCTACCGTTTAAAGTGGGATCCAAACCACTGTGCCATGTGCCTCCACCGGGAATCGAATCTGGGACCCCTTGATTACAAGGCGACGACGCTACCACTGCGCCATCAGGGAGGCCCACGGGGGAAAGTGGCGCAACCACAGGGACAGGGGTCATTACCCCCAACCTTGGACGGAAATCAATTCTAGGGGGGAGGCAAGGGGAGCAAACATTGAAGTAAAAGGAAGCAAGACTAGCAGAATCTAAGAGTAGGAGGGCAAAAAGATGGAATTAGTTTTTACACATTCCTTGCATTATTTCTTCCAGATGGCCAAGAGAGGGGGGGCAAGAGGGGCAATTGCCCACCTAGATTTGAAATTTTATATATATCAAAATGCAATTTGTAAAATTTTCTTACAGTTTGGTCAAGTTCAGAGCCGCAGTCAGGGGAGTTGGCCCTGGGCGCCGAACGATCTAAATAAAAAACAAAAATGTAATAGAATATGCCGCCCTATTTTTGCACCCTATTAAATCAATATTGTGTTTCCAAAAATGTGGATCTAAATATTTTCTTGCTCGCTTCGGTCGCAATTTCATTGTTTTCTGTAATGCATTGTAAATTACGAGCGAGAGAAGTAAGAACATCTAACTAAGTACTTCAGACTGTTGCTGCTAAACAGTTTTGTCTTAATACATGAACAATTGTTTGGAGGAAAAGGAGCGCCCACATTTCAGAGACAATTTATATCATTTTTGCTGTTGGTTTGTTATGGGGCGGATGAATTGATTATGGAATATATATGCACACACTCACACATTCATCAATGCAATAAAACTAAATGAGGTATTTCTTTCTTTCTTTCCCGACTGTACTTTCATCAAGTCTTTTGCCCCCTAATCGGAGAGTCTACGCACGCATATGGTCAAGAGAGAATTTTAGGCTAAATGCCTCAGTTGTTAGGTCAGCTAGCTAGCTATAGTTCTCTTAGCATAAATAAAAAAAAACAGTGTATTTATGCTAATAGAACCAAACCTAACAGACGCCTAACAACGTAGGCATACCTCACCTGACGTCAGAACTAAAGGTTGCTCGAGTGTTGTTCGATAAGGGCAACCCGTAGACATCAACTTTTGTAACGTTACCAGTGATGCCATCTGTTGTTAACATAGTAGAAAGTATTTTGTCATACGATAATTTGGGAGGAAACCAATAGTTTGTTGGAGGAAGGTGCGGCGGGCTGTAATTTAATTGGTTTGGTGGGGAGTTTCAAAGATACAGCATGGATTCCGCTCAGGTAAAGAGAATAGAGTTATTATCCTCATGTTTGAGGAACACTATTAAAAGCAACGTTAGGTGCAGGTACATGTTGGGTTTAATGGATATTATTGATTACAGCCTATGCCTCCTTGTAGCACATTCGTTAATGTTATAAGCTCTTATCTGTTCGATGATATATATTCACTAAGCGCTATGTAAAGAATCTGGACGGGCATGAATTTAAAATTGTATCTTCGAAGAAAATAACATTGTGGTAACACACTGCTCAAACTTATGCTGAATAAAATGTTCCAATTTGGATATTTTCTGAGTGAGAAGTGTATATGTCACAGTAATGACCTTTTATGTTATAACTTGTAAAAGTATGTGCTCGAGAACGCCCCCTCGTAATTCACCTTCATAACTGTTTTATTCTTACCATGTCTAGTCACAAAATATCCCTCAGTTATACCCAAACCCTCAGTAAGTACCCTCCCCCCCTCCAACTTAACATCTTCCATTTTAAACACTGATTATATCTGACATTATAGCATAATAAAGTACTTTAGCAACAATATTAAGTACAATTTAATTCAAAACTTCTCCAGTGGAATCTGAAATTATTCAGAGAAATAGGTGTGAATTGAAAGTTGACATTTTTTTGTGTCCCTTGCAGTGACCGCCAACCTGAGAAGTGAGGGGGCTGCAGATTCCGGCTTCAAATTTTTGGGGGTCAACTAATACTGACAAAATGCTATTTACTTAATACTTCACTATGGTAAAATGGTAACACTTTACTATACCGGAGACTGATTTCTTCAAATTTACAGGGGAAAGTACTTACACAAATCATTTCCTGTAGTGTTGTTGATGTTCGGGAATGTAGTTTTGATCCATTTTAATGCGAATGCATGTGGTTTTCTATGAAAATCTATTTCCGACGTGCTATTGCTGCTGCCGCCATTTGCTTTCTGCACGAGAGCACAATACGCTCTCGTATTGTCCGTATATGCTAAATTGAACGAGAGGAGTGCTAATGGAACCCAACCTAACAGGCCTAACTTAACCTAGTAGGCATACCTCGTCCCCGTGATGGTTCGTGTGGCTATCGTGAATTTTTGGGCTTACGTCAATGGTTTTTGTGGCTACCCGTGGATGGTTTGTTGGAAATAAGGATCAACAGTAAGTACTCGTTGATGTAAGAAATAGACATTATTTTCGTTAGAAATTCATTATTTCACCTAAAGAAATGTTCCGCAATGCAGAATAGTACGTTAGCAATGTAAAAAATTGCGAAATAAATCATTGATAGGTGTCTCCGGTATAGTAAAGTAGTACCAGTAAAATTTTACCATGACATATTTTAGTCATACCGATAGGTGAATATTTATGTAAGATGTTGCATTCTGTTCCTTCATATACAATACTTTTAGCCACGAATCTTTTATGTCAAATTATATACAATAATTACATTTTTCTTTTCGTAAGCCACCATTTAGTGGAATCATATCACAGACATATTATTCATATTAACAGTACAAAATACACCATAAAAACTACACTCACTATCAACTCTCTGGACATACGTATAAATAATGCATGTAGTGTGATTACTTTTTTGGCTGAAATGAGATTATGGAACCACAGCAAGAAACTATACAATAAGATAAGTCTGTTTTATGGGCAGCTAGTTTATATCCAAAGATTTTGCAAGCCTTTTCTCAATAGAACACTCAACCTCTCATTACCAATCTGATTATGAAGGTAACACTTGATGTGCTGCAAACTGCAAAATGTTCTTTCACATCCAACTGTTAATGGGGTATGCACATTACAATAACACAAGCGTATACAGTTTGTGGAAGGCAATTTTGAACGCTTCAACCATTGCAAGCAGCTGCTGATGGGTCCTTGTTTCGAGTATCTTTTCTGCCTCGTAGAGTGGCACAAGCCTCTAAATCGGGCTCCGAACTGTCCCAGTCACAACAGTAGTGAGTTTTTGTATACTGCAGGAAAATGGCACTTTCTGAATTTATACACCTAACTCCTTATAACACATCACTGTTCTTGGTAATTAGAAATTAGGAGATCAAGAACTGAAAGATAGTTCCTAACTTCACATGTAGCTCTTTTTGCTTTCCCATGCTGGAATTCTGCACGCAAATGAAGTTGTCCACTAAGACGATACTGCAGAAATGATAATTAATTTGCACGGAGACTAATCGGGAAAAGACCTATAGCCTAAAGCTGACCCAGTTAATGAAATGTGTCTCCATCAAGAATTGAATTAAGGACCACGTGATTACTAGGCAGCAGTCTTACTATTAGACAATACTCTATCCCGGACACTCTAGAGCAAGGCTGCACATAATGGTAGAGAAGGGGTGAAAGCTAATTGGTGGAGCGGCACAGTACAAGGTGCTGCACAAGCTGGTAACTACAGCCTTTTCCCCATCCACCAATCCTGCTTCCTCACACTTGTTCATTGCTCGAGCCCTCTCGAGTGATTATACTTGCGCAATGGCTTGCTTTTGTTCGCTTGCTCCAGAGAGTATACCGAGAGGGGGAGAGCCAATTTTAATCTTTCGAATTCTTAGCATTCCAGAATTGGGTAGTTTGTGTATTATTTGATTCATTACAGTCATTTTTCTCTTTCGGATATTTGCAATGGAAACAAATAGGAGAACTAGAATGAGAAACTAAAAAACAGAATGAAACTTGATGGTTATTTAGATGATGAATATCCTCCTACTTACAAAAAAATATTTTTTTCACATCTGGTAGACCTATTCCAAAAAGTAATGATGGGATTTATATTGGTTAGTAGCTGTATAAATTCTTCGTCACTGGCATCAGGGGTCCTGGGTTAGAATCCCAACCTGGGCATCCGTTCTTCATCAATTTCATTATATCATCACTCTTCGCAAGTAGCTAGAAGTGGTAGAAAAGCAAAATAAAATATTTCAGTCAATCAATCTTAGTCACCGTTTGAACCTCCAACAACTAACGAACAATCTCTCATCCACTGAATACATCCACCTACCAGGCAGACATCAAAGTATCATGTTTCGCGAATCATGACTACCCAATTACTTAGTATCAAAGGATTCAGACAGATCTCGTCCTACGATTGTAGAACACTTCGTAATAAAGTAATTTTGCAATCTTACTAAAGTTGAAAATGTACTTGAACATTGTAATGGGCTTTCCCTAATAGAAGTTTTATAATGGAAAATAATATGTAAGAGAACTTTCAGTTTTTTTTTTGTTTTCGGTCAAAATGGATCTTTTTTGTACTGTAAAAAAAGTAGGGAAACATACAAAGTGGGTGTTTATGATACCCACTGGTGCTGTAGATGAAGCTTCTGATACTGAGGAGCAGGCACGTATCCAGAAATTCTTTTCGGGGTGGGGGCTAAACATCATTTTTTTTACAGGGGCATAGATAGATCCTAGCAAGGTTTAAGGTTGATGGTGGCGATTCAGTCCCAAAACGGTGGGGGGGAGGAGGCAAGAAAAGTTTACTTTCTCTTGGTAGACAAAGGTTAGCATTAAAAAGCCATAGTGTGGGGCCAAAAATGGAGAGCAACTGTCTCCTAAATCTGCCACTGTTTAAGCTGCTGTTTTTTTCTTCTTTCAGAACGTGATATCGTTACATTTTGTATCACGTGACTCCTCTGTTGCAATGTACGAACGTTGTGTTTGTGCCGAAACGATCTCAGTATGTATATGTGTGACGGTTTCACGAAGCTGTTATGCAATGGACAATCCATTCGAATGTGTTCTCCCAGGTTTGGATATGATCCTTTATGGTATTGTCGCCTGCCTTCGAAACTTAACCTTCACAAAAATCCTAATTTTCTATCCTTGTGACTTGGATGTTCAAGATTTAGGAAGAATTCAGACCGAAGGCACACACATGTCGTTTGCAATGAGTGACCCAATCAACAGAAACTTTTCACACCGTAGCGGCACGACAGGCTGCACAAGCCTGTGTTCGATTTGTGAAATCCTCAAGCGACACGTATAGCTTGTAGCTTCGGTGTGAAACCTGGTGGGTCAATCTCACTGTCACCTTGAAACGGCAGCTCTTGTTGACCACAGAAGAAAATTATCTTGTCAACCGGTGGGAATGTCCCTTAGTTTTATTCTATCTCCTTTTTCTGTGCTTGTTAATTAAACAGGCAACATCTTACGGTTGGGCATACACAAGAGATGTGCCATGCAGAAATTTTAGCGGAAAATGCTGACTCCACCAGGCATACCGTGCCATTGCTCAACAGCGACAGCAAAAGATCAAGCGAAGCCAAGGGTGACTCGGTAGCTCACTTGGTAGAACAAAGAATGGCACGGTATAAGCTATGCCAGAGACCCTGGTTTTGGAGTCATGGTCGAGCTTGCTTTTTCCCGCTAAAATTTCCAGATATGCAAACATCTTCTTGCTTTCTCTTCTCGACATTCATAAAATTTTCGGCCTTCATGGCTGCCCCTTTGTGGTAGTTAGTGTTAGATTGTTTTTCCAAAACAGTTGACTTAAAAGTCCTTTTTTAACGCACGAAACTCTCGGACTGCATACACGAAACTTGGTCCGGTCACTCAAAACTAAGATTTTCAGTCGATCTGTGCAGCTTATTTCCTTTCTTTTTTTTTTTTTTTTAAAAAAAAAATGATGTTCCAATGCCCATTACTGCTCAAATATTTACTTTAGAGACCTTCGATCTCTTCGGCTCATGGCCTGAAACTAGCAGCACTTCACTGTCGGCAATGTCTTCAGCTTTGGACCCGAACTTGTACTAATAGTGGTAGACTTCAGCAATTTCTAGGAAAGTGTGTCACTAGTCCTCTTCCCCCCTCCTCCCCCCTGAATCTCTACATATATTGACATATAAAACTGTCAATGGATACTGACTGATTACTAATCGACTGTCACACTTACTCGTGAAGTCTTATTGAATTATTCTGTTGTGACCAACTTTGAAATTGAATCCGCATATTTATATCCATATTATACTCTGGAATGTTCCGCACTTTTTTTTGTAGTAATGCAACGAATTGCCCGACTCATGGCCCTACCTTTAACAGTGCTTTGTTGTGCAACTTCCAAATGCTGACAAATCTTTAAATAATGCTAAACTTCATTGTGACAACACCGAAAGAGCAAGAAAAGTTTACATACAATACTATCAATAACAGGCTTATCCTTCAGGGTTCTAGAACATTCTCCGCCTTTCCTCGATAATTATATTTCTCCTTAAATTATAATCACAATATTTTATTTCACACACACAAGCCAAAAACGTCATTTTATCTAGTGTAAATTGAAAAATTTTGGAGGGGGCTCGAGCCCCCTGAGCCCCCCCTCTGGATACGTGCCTACTGATGAGTGAATTATTTACATCCACATCATCCATCACCCTCATTTGTTTATCCCTCCCAACCAGATCTTCTAATAGTGCCTTTAGTGAGCATTTTAACAAATGTTTCTCCATGTACAGCAATTGGCAGAATATACACAATTACTAATGCTGAAACAGACTTGGCAAATGACTAGGGTGATCAGACACACACATTCCGAAAAGAGGACAGAGCATGGTGAAAAAGGAGGACAAAGTCATAAAAAAAGAGCACAACGCAAAAATATGGCGACTAATTTGCCATTAGTCATAATTTCATTAATAAATAAAGTACCAACACTTTGCTGACATATAATTCTGAAGATTTTTTCAATAATTTGAAATTTCCTCTTGCCTTTAAGCAATCTCCTAATCTATTATTTAACACATGACAATCATAACTAAGTTATCTATACTTTGAAGTACAGAATTTTACTCTTTTTCCAATTCTTACATATTAGAAAGCAATATACCCATAAGTGAATGCAAATGTAACAAGTAAGCTTCGTTTAAACGTATTTCCAAGAACCTAATGTATGATGATAATGGGCCCAAGTTCTGATCGTTTAATTCAGATTTCATCACAGTGCACAGGCATTTTTTCATTAGCATTTTAGAGTTTTAACGATTACTTACTGCTTGTGTGCCTGATAATGAGTTTTCACTTCCATATACTCCTATATGTTTCTTCGGCCCAAGTTCCTTTTGTTTTATTGCCATTTCATCATGCTACGAATGTAATTTTTACATGGTTTAATTTTGATTTACGTCTGTTAACACATACTGCAGAGTTTTAGCAGTTACTTTAGATTTTGTTCTATATATTCTTTCGTGGTTAGGTTAGGCAGGACAGGTTTGGTTCCCTTAGCATTAAAATAAAGTCCCTAAATGCATTCTACTAAGGTTCCGATTTACTATATTCATTCCAACTAAACTCTGTGGCACAATAGCCCTTGAATCTAATCTAACCTGGGACCTCTAGCACCAAAGACGAGAGCGCTAACCACTTGGCTATGCGGGAGTCCTTCGTTCTCACTAGTCTACGATACTTACTTACTGTTGCTTGTCCATGGCAAGCACGCATGCTCGCGTAAGGTAATTTTAAAGGTTTTTTTTTTCAACATAACTTTTTCGAAATTCAAACGGTGGTCATTACTTTAAGGATGGTTCAAATTTCATGTGACAGCAATTTCCAAAAATTTACGATAAGTAGTCTTTCTGCTAGGAGAATTTGAAAAAATTGTAAAACAATCGGAACCATTACCGTTTCTTCCCTTTCTGTCTTTGTTATTGGTGGACTGCTTTTGCATCTAGGTCATGTGTGTGGTGCGAAGGGCTTTAGGTTTAGAGCTCTTAGTATTCAAATAACATCTCTAATGATTTTGTGGTTAGGTTTGCTACCTCTATTTGGGTGCAAATCCTTAATAATATACCATGGCTAAAATATCTTCAGGGTAGGGTTCTTGTCAGACAGTAAGCCTTCCAAAGGAAAGGGTTAAACGATTATATTATATATTTCTTGGTACATTAGTAAGACATAATTAATAACTCTCCGATTTAAATATTTACATCATTTTTCTTCTTTCACAGATTCTTATTCTTTCATATAAATTCACACTAATAAACTTTCATATAAGCATATATTTCTATTCTTCTATGTTATCCATGACTTCATTTCCTTCCTTATCAAAGGATAATCTTTTTTCTCTTGATGTCCTTTCTATTCTTCTTTTTGGACTTTGTTCTCTATGTAATCTCCAAATTGCGGATCGCTTATTTCACCAGTTTTTGCCCCTTCATATACATATTTTCCAAGTTCGATTCTCGTAAACTTGTAACACCACGCTTTTTCTAGAGGGCTATGAGTTCGAGCTGAAGAATTAAATGTTTTTGCCGCTGATTTCAGCTCCTTCTCAACTGAGGAAATTCTTTAACCTAATCTCCTCCCCTGGGGAATCGGCTAGAACATGGCGCCACTGGTAAATAAAAGAAAGTGTAGACTTGGTGCCAAAGCGACTGAAACGCGCAACCAAAAGTGCTGTGGTTTGCAACTGGAAAGTGCCACCACTGGTGTGATCAAAACTTCCACAATGGGGTTCATAAACTATCTAACAGATTATAATTCTGTTCACAAGCAGACACAAATTTATATCAGCACTTTCACTTCTTTAAATTCCATATTTATTTACATATGAGTATATGTTTTATTTTTTTAGCATTTTTATTAATTCATCATCTTTGTCTTTTCTTTATTATATTATGCCTTATTCTATTATTTTTCATCTTCTTTATTGATTATTTAGACTATCATTTGTATAGATTATAACAGTCTTTTACCTTGCACACCTTGTGCTGCCATCTCTGATTCACCTTATCAACTATTTACAACCATTGTTCCTATTAGGTACGTAACAGGTTAGGTGGGCCAGTTTTAGGGCTCTTAGCATTACAGTGATTTCCCTAAATGTTTTCAACATCTCATCACGTTGGTGCTAGTCTCAGGCACAAAACCCCTCTGAGCCTCATGTCTTTTTTGGAACTAAAAAGTGTGCTAATTACTTTCAGAAAGCTTCAAATTTACTTTCGCAATCATTTCCACTATTGTGCAATGCTTTCTTTTTCTTTGAACAAATACTGCCTTTTTGATGGAAAGTGCAGATGCTTGCATGAGGTGCTTTTTACATCTTTTTTTCACTGATAAATTTGCACTTTTCTGAACTCCAAACAGTAGTAATTATTTTCACCAAGGTGCAAGTTTATTGTACATTTCTACAATTCTGCAATATCTCCATCTTTCTTCTATGAAACTTTGAAGAATTATTAATCATTCGGAACAGTTACCTGATAATGTATATCTCTGATCACAACTTGGGTCATTTTTTTTCCTGGTGTTCCTATCATAATACACCACTCGGTGTCGGGATCAAACAGGGGTGTGTGGCGTTAGCTCATAGCCACTCGCTTGGCCTTTATCTTCATCTGTCGAAAGGTATCTAGATAAAAGTTAATCTATACAACTCTTAAATGAATGGCAACACATAAATTAGGTTAAGTGACCTTAAGACTGCGTTAGCATTAGAGAGGAAGAGAACTACCTGTCTCGTGTTCGAAGAGATGATCAATAACTGTTCCAAAGTTGAGTATTACACACATACACACTCCAAATTGTCTCTTAACTTCTCCTGAACTTCTAGCCCGGTACTCCTATCTCCATTTCCCCATGACTCTCCAAAACTTACGTTCACCTTTCAAGCCAAAAACAGACTGTCCAGATCAAGACCTAACTTGCATCCTCCAAAAACCGGACTACTCCTACTTTTCTTCTCCTCCCTCCATTTTTACCTCTCCTGTAGCTGGAAATTCATTTTGCTGAAGTAAACGCATTCTTTCGTATTTCCTGCCTTCTATAAGTGTAACTCATGAGTGAGGTACACTATGCTATACTGTTAAGTATAAGTACTGAAATGGGATTCTTTTTACACATCACTAATGGAGGAGTATTGTTAAAATTTGTGATGCTGGTCAAGTTTGAATGGTCATATATAAGATGATGAGAAAGTACCATAAGCCATGGCAAACGCAGAAATCACTAAGAGGAACTGGAAGTTGCTAAATGACATTTCCATTGGAAATGGAAGTGACTAGCACCATCAAACTGCTTGGACGAAAATTAACAGCTCCAAAATGGACAATTAATAGGATCTGCCCTGATAAGGCTAGCAATTTGTCCATGACCAAAGTTTAACTCGTAAAAATGATTGTATAAAAGTAAAGTTTTGTATTACATTTTGTGTAGTAGGTGGTAGTACTGCATTACGTTGTGCACATTCAAGAATTTGGGAAGTTTAAAAACAAGATGATGTAATGTAAACAAACTAAACATGTATTACACTTTTCTTCATTATGACGTCATTGGAGATTGTTATGCATTTCATTTCTCTCAATTTAGGTTCTTGACTAACTTGTGATAACCCATGGATAACAAAAGAATTCCATGATGGTAACTTGCAGAGAAGAGAAGTTATGATTGCTTCGTTTTGTTATTATATTTGTGATATATTGTGTGTTATGCATTATGACAAACATAATATAGAGAAAAAAAACTAGGAACTGGATATTCGTGCTCCACATACACATATCTCTGCACAAAAGTTTTACGTGAATTATTGACTATTATTGAGTATTGTGTGCGATGACCCTAGCTTAAAATTTTAGTGTACAGTGAGAAAATAATGTTTCTTGTACCCTTATCCTGTGTCCTGCAGAAGAAAATAGCTATTTCCCTTTGCTAAATGAAATTCTAGACAGGTTTACAGAATTTTCAAATAAAGAACAAATTCTTACTGTGAGATGTGCAAGGGTATGTTATGGCAAATTAAATCCATAACATGTTCCTTGTCAACCTTACAAATTCTTACAATTTGACATTGTGGCTATGTTCTTCGTCTCTTTTGCATTTGAATTTTCATTGTAACTCCACAGTACAATATTTCTTCCAAAATTACACTCTGGTTCTGGGTAGGCTGCTATTTACAGTGCAAGGAAAATATAATCCTGTCTAATTTTTGTTTATCACGTGGATTGGAATCGTTAAAATCCAGTTTTAAGTAAAAAAAATTATAAAAGCTATTAACTCCCTGAGCCATTGAGGTTCTTCCCACATTTGAAAATACATGGTGAGCTACCAAGTTAGGATTGATTTTTATGGCCTTTTGTTGGTTTATAGGATGATAATAACAATACAATAAAAATATCATATTTAATCTGTAACATACACAAGATGTATCGACTTTAAGACATGTCAATTCTTTTTGCATAAAACTCTATTACATCAGAAAACTTGCTGCCTAATCATTGTCATCTTGCTTCTTAACATGGTAACGAGAAGGATGTCAGTCACTTTCATACACAATTTTTGTTAGGTTGGGTGAATAGGTTTTCACAGCCATTCAAATGTACTTGTCAAGATGTGTCAGTCTGTTTCTGAACCTGTTTTTAATCACCATGTTCAAAGAATAAGCCCTATACAAGTAAGTAGAGCTGAACAATGCCTTTACTTGTAGTGCGACTCCAAACCAAAAGAGGATAGTTTGATTGGACACAAAATGCTAAATTTAAATTGCACATGAACTTGAAATGAGAGATTTCAATGACTAATCACTTCGAAAAGTTATGAGCACCATTTCCGGTGCAGGATCATCTTGTTCAAAATGTTACATGACACATGTTGAAAACTCCCTTTGTGGGTGCCCTTGATGACCATATGAAACCATAGTTTATGGTGTAATAAATTACTTCACACAATAAATTTCTGTAAACATGTAATTTTTTTAAGTCTATGGGAACTTACTTTCTGAATCGCCCTTGTATGTATACATACAGGGTGAGTCATAAGTCTCCATACAAATGGTGAAAACGGTGACTCATGTTTATTTTTTCCTTTTCAGGCAGATGAACCAATGAAAAAGAGATGCCACTAATGAAGGAGGAACGGATTGACATCATTCTGTTGGCTGGGACTGGTACCACCCGTCATGTAGCACGTACATTCAATGAACCCACAGAACGCAGATAACCCATGACACCGTTTGCCAAACTTATCAAGAAATTCAGAAGGACAGCTCTGGAAGATTTTTTTGATAAGTTTGGCCACGGTGTCATGGGTTATCTGTGTTTTGTGGGTTGTATTGAATGTACGTGCTACATGACGGGTGGTACCGCTCCCAGCCAACAGAATGATGTCAATCCGTTCTTCCTTCGTTAGTGGCATCTCTTTTTCATTGGTTCATTTGCCTGAAAAGGAAAAAATAAAACATTAGTCACCGTTTTCACCATTTGTATGGAGACTTATGACTCACCCTGTACATACATACACCCTTTGCACTGGTCATCATTTTTGAGAAGTGTGTTTTTAGAAAGCAGTAATAAATATCCTTCAATATATTAGAACCATTTTTGGTCTCATGTTGAAATATATCGTATCATGAAAAAATAAGTTGCTTTTTTAAAATAAAAACAGTTGTTCTGCAGTTTTGCACCCTTTGCTTAATTGTACACCTTCTGCCATTTATCTCTTTTGTTGGTATAGTAATTTTATACTGTAATTCAGAACATTTGGAACAGTAAATTATAATGTAACTTTAAATGTGTGTATTTGTGTATAATTTTCAAGTATATATATATATATTACTCAGATTATTTTCTTTTTATAGCTGTCAGGAAATGTGCAATATGAAAATGATATTCAGGTAGGAGCTATCAGGAGTAACTATTAATTTCTTTATTGGTTAAAAGGAGAGTTTAGAAAATTTCTGATATAAGGAAAAAGGGAACAGCCAAAACTGCAATGTGATCCATGGATCCTAATCAGAAAATTTAATATGAATCATTGGTTTAGATTGAAAAAAATAATGTTGAATTATGATAATTTATATTTTTTTGAAGGAGTATTTGATCAGACAGTGTATACCATTTTATTGTTAAGTTCATATATCCTTTGTGGTGGATTACAAAATTTTACAATATATATATTTTGAAGTGGCTTTTACGCTTTTGATGATGTTCCATGCTAGGTTCCCAGAACATTTTCAAGATATATGCAACCTTATATGACCATAGTCATTGTGCATAATTATATTACTATTTCAGTGTTTGCTCTCTCCATGTTCCAGCCATTTTCCTCCTGCTGGAACTGGCATCCTCTTCTTCCTCGCGCGATCTGGCAAAATGAAGTCCTGCATTTTTATGTGTAGTTTCTTAAATAGGCCACTTGAGATAACTAATATTCCATCAAATTGGTAACTTAACTCTTTTGCTGATGGAATTTGGCATGCTGATTTAGCTTTCGCTGCGTAGTTTTTTGGGGATATTTTCAGAATTGCATAAATTTGTAAAAGAGTATTCCAAAGTACAGATATGGATACTAGCACTATCATTTGACGAAGGACCATAGCCGAGAGTACTTTTGGGTGTTAGATTTTCATTGTTATTGAAATGGGTGGATACAGTTTCGAGCCCAAGGGGTAGGGGGTTGTAGGGACCATAACCCTTTCTTTTGGTTCAGTATTCCTAAACAAATAATGTCAAAGGCAGGGAAAAATGACAAAATGTGAGCTCATTAGAAAAAGAAAAAAAAATTTACTTAAATCATGGGCATGTCACTGAGTGGATAAATAATCCTTTTGAACAATAATTATCTCAGGACATAAATTGATGAAAATTTGGATGTAGCACAACGCCCGTATTTTTTACCAAGGTACACTTCAGGGTCAAAGTCATGTTCTTCCTCTTCTCTAGCACTAATTATGTCCAGTCCGCTAAATTCACAGTCCGAAATATCATCCAGTAACTCTGTTACCTCCTTGGTATTAGTGTGTATCAAGAACTTTGTGTGCTGCCATTGTTGTTTACATATGGTGGTACATGTTTTTCATATATTCAGAACCAAAGCAAGCTATTTCTTTGGAAAACAGTTCAAATGCCAAGATGCTAGATGGCAGCAATGCCTTCACTTGACTTCAGCAGCGATGAGAATATTTGAAATTGACTGCAGTCACTTTCAGCAGCGAAAGAGTTAATGTTTTTTTCAGGCCAAAAGAAAATAAAAATCATATATGTATCTGTAGTTGTTTAAGATGTAAATAAGCCATTATAATATTATTAGTATGGGTTATTTTACTTGCATCAACTAGCAGATAGCCTAATACCATCACAGGTCTTTCAGTCCACAAAATTATCTGCATCTGTAGTTTTGTGATCAGTGCAGCCAGATGTATTGAAACTCTAGAACATTCATTCATATTTTATTTTATTATTGATACATATTTGATATGTACCTCTACCTTGAATATATGTAAGATGGAAAAAGTGTTAATTAGTGTGTTCATATGTACGTGCATATGTGCACATCTGACACATTTACACTTTATTATGCTATTTTTAAATGATGTTATCTAAGATGAATTGTTACAAATTAGTATAAGATCATGTTCTGTACAATTGTCTGTACTAACTAGACATGTTTTTACTAACTAATGTTAATGAAAAATGTTATTTGTAACTTTTCTTTTCGCAGCCAATGCCCACTCAATATGACACTGGAATGGTAATACCTATTACTACATAATTAGATGCATTTCATTTAAATTTGGCAAATGCTAGAAATGCTTGAAAATAGTGCTAGATGCTATTTTTGCATGATATTGCACTTTCAGTGTCAAAAGTTTTCCAATTATTGAAAGCATGTGAAACTGTGAAAAGAGGTCCTTTTGTGTTTAGATAATGCATATCAAATGCAATGCATTACCATTAGAGTTGGAAGTGGTCGGGAAAAAATGGCTTTTTTGGGGGGAAAACAGTTTTTTTCTGTGCCTTTTTGGTTGGCCCTTTTTCAGCTTTTTTCACAAAAGTGTCTCAATGAAAATACAGAAGTTGGCAGTATTTTTCCTGTTCCATGGTTTTCGTTTATCTCCCTACTGTAAAATAGACACTCGTTTCTAAATATAAAATACAATTTACAATATGAAATTCATAGCTAGACATAAACAGTGTTTTCAAGAAAGCTGGCTTTTTTGAATGGGTGGTTCTTTCCGAGTGTTATCTTCATATTTCGGTAGGCTTATTAAATATATCAATGTAGTATAAACATATTTACATAACTAGAGTAGTTTTGTATGTGTTTTTAATGGAACCTTATAGTATGATATGATTTTCAATGTTTGAATTTGTTATACGAACACGTACATGAAGCAAAAAAGAAAATACTGCTCTACCTTTTGAAAATCTAGTATCAAATCTCTTTACATTAAATTTTGTATTTAGTAAAATATATTTGTATTCTGGCTTTCCAGTACATCATGTATAATTTGGTTAAATGGCCACTAAACCAGGGCACGGAGCAACTAGTGATGTATTTTGGCTGTTTGTTGCAGTGGTTCTCAACCTTTGTGAGACCACAGCCCAGTAAATTTATTTCTTACAAGTCAATGCCCTGATCCCAACAATTTCACTCATAAATACATTTCTGATCTTTAAAGTTTATATGGAAATTAATGTGCACCCTTAATTAATATTAATATATCAACTATGGTATAATCATAGTTCAATTATGTTTAGACTTTCTGTCAAGTATAAAAGTCAATGCCCTGATCCCAACAATTTCACTCATAAATACATTTCTGATCTTTAAAGTTTATATGGAAATTAATATGCACCCTTAATTAATATTAATATATCAACTATGGTATAATCATAGTTCAATTATGTTTAGACTTTCTGTCAAGTATAAAAGTCAATGCCCTGATCCCAACAATTTCACTCATAAATACATTTCTGATCTTTAAAGTTTATATGGAAATTAATATGCACCCTTAATTAATATTAATATATCAACTATGGTATAATCATAGTTCAATTATGTATAGACTTTCTGTCAAGTATAAAATTAGATTTAAATTAGTCGTCAACCCCTGGGTGCAACTGACCTTTTGCAGACCGGCGGTTGAAAAACACTGGCACTAAAACTGAAGCAGATGCAAATAAGATGCCGCAAATGGCAAAAATAAATGTATTTAAGAAATCTGGAGTGGACCTACAGTTTGAAATGAGATCTGAAGCATTCTGCCTGCACTGAGGATTGAACCTCAGACCACTTCTTATTACATTACTTTATGCCACTCCAGAGGCCCATTCATGATTATGAGAGGAACCTTCTATCAAAACGCCAGCATTTTTTCCGACAGTACTTGCAATTTGTTTTGTGTAATTTACAGGCTAAATTAAATCTTAATCTCTGATGAAGTAACTAACAATCTTGTTAAGTATAGAGAACATTCAGACCGAAGCTACACATTACAGTGGGAGTGTAACATTGATGTGGCAAGCAACATGGGCCCTTCAGTCTAAAAGCAAGCATTCACACATGCACAAACAAGACCGAGGCAACAGGATGTGTGCCACTGAAGGAGCTTTCAGACTGAAGTCACAGATGACAAGCGACACAGTCTCCTTCAGTATAAAGCAAAGCATTCACCGTGCATGCAAGAACAACAGACTGCACACCATCGAGAAAACAGTATAGTCTGGGCAACATGCAAGTGACAGGTTTTGCTCATTGTCGCATTTCAGTTCAAAGGGTTGAATTGATTACTGATGGTCTGTTCCAAGTGACATGTGTCACTTGTTGCTTCGGTCTGAAAGTTCCCTGAGAAAACTGTACGGACCAAGTGACAAGCGACACTTGCAGCTTATGTTGTTTCGGTTCGAAAGATTGCATTTACTTGTAAAGGTTGGTTTCCAAGAGACACGTGTTGCTTCCATCTGAAAGCTCCATTAAACAGGATATATACACACATTCATGTAATATGTATACTTCTGCATGTGTGTTGTGAAGAGTATTTTTAATTGTCCCGAAACATCGAATATTTTGATGTTAACATATGTTTCATATTTTATGACATCAACATTTAAATTAAGACACAAACATGTAAAAGCTGTTTTAAGTCAATTTCATGGTCAGATGTGCTCACCAGGACTACATGTTCAGTTTTAACCCTAGCTTACCCATGCTATACGAGAAATTTACATACCGAGGGCGGCTCACAGGCCACACTTTGTTTTATCACTGAATTTCAAGAAACCATTTTTTAATTGAATGACTGCTTCCTTTGCTGATTATGTATGTGCAGTTATTTATTAATCATAATAATTACAAAAATTACTATCATTAATATAAAATAATAACCAATGATTGCTTGAGTGTGTCGCATATATTTTATCATTCACTAAAACTCAGAATTTCCATAATAATTTTTATTATTTTTTTTAGTTTGCAGAAGAGTAGTTGTTTATTAAATATGATAATTACAATAATTACCATCATAACCAACCAATTGTACACTGTCACTGGCATGAGTGTCTCGAATGAGACACATTCATAGATGGCACCTAATATGCCCGCCAAGTGTATTTTGCCTCCTAATTAAATTACATTTATCTTTTTATAAAGAAAAGTAATTAAGAAATATTGGGAACATTCAAGGAAATGAATGTAGTTTATTGACAGGCCCTCCCCAGTAAGCTAGGGTTAAAATTGTATCTGAACCACTATGCAATATGTGTCCACTGGAATTGGCCAATATCTGTCTCTTGACTGCTACATCATGTAAATTTATTTTTGCTAGTTGTAAAATATTTGACTACAAACCTGTAAACTCATAACAGTAACTTCAAGTGAAATAGGTTAGCTGTAGTTGGTAAAAAGGCAAAATTTCCATTTTTTCCTTAAAAAAAGCTGGCTTTTTATCGAGAAAAAAAACAGTTGATTCAAAAAAGCCTGCTTTTTTGCAAAACTAAATAACCATTAAGTAAATAATAGAGATGGAACGATATGAAATTTTTGCCTACATAAAATTTACTGTTCATGTAACCAGGTTACCACAATGGGTTTAGCTTTGAAAAGGGAGCTTTATAATTAGATATTTACTTTACAAAACCAAAGTTTATAAATTGTATGATCACTGACACTTCTGGGCCGATAATTTTTTAAGCTGGGTTGGCAACACTGATGAAGTTGAGCATGTGCAGAAGCATGCCCTAGTATTTTGTACTTGCAACAGAGATAGAATCGTTAGAGTGGGATTGTGTACATCGAGTAGCAGTAAGTAAGGTGTGAGTAAGGTGAAATGGCTGCCATAATACAAAATCCCACCAAATGTGAAGTGAGATCTGTCATTCGATTTCTGAACGCCAAAGGACAGAAAGCAGCTGACATCCATCAGGAATTGTGTGCCATTTATGAACCGACAGTGATGAGTGAAGGGAAAATCAGGCAATGGTGCAGAGTTTCGGGAAGGGCATTCAAATGTCCACGACCATGAGCGTAGCGGAAGGCCTAGTGTTCAGATGGAGGATCTGGTGGAACGCATTAATGAGAAAGTGCGTTCCAATCGCCGGTTCACAATTTCTGAACTAGCCAAAGAGTTTCCAGAAGTGTCTGCGAAAACAGTTCATCAAATTGTGACTGACAACCTGGGGTATCACAAACTGTGTGCGAGATGGGTACCAAAATTGCTGACAGATGCTCACAAAGAGCAAAGAAGGACAGCTGCACGTGATTTTTTGGCCCACTGGGGGAAGGATGGGGATGACCTCTTTTTGCACATAGTGATGGGGGATGAAACATGGATATCATACGCCACTGGGGAGTTGAAGCAGCAGTCAATGCAATGGCGGCACTCTGGTTCTCCTAAAGCGAAGAAATTCAAACAAACACCATCAGTTCACAAAATCATGCCAACTGTGTATTGAGACCAAAAGGGTGTCATTTTAATGGAATTCTTGGAATCAGGACAAACAATTACAGCAGAGGTGTATTGCGAAACACTGAATAATCTGCTACGTGCCATCCAAAATCGGTCAAGAGGAATACTACTCTCTGGAATTTTTCTCATCCATGACAACGCCCGCCCACACACAGCTGCTCGTACTGTTGAGACAATTCAAAGATTTTGATGGGAACTATTCAATGATCCCCTTACAGCCCCTGCCTTGCCCCCAGCGATTTCTTTATTTTTCTTCACCTGAAAAAGTGGCTTGCATCGAAGCTTTTCAAGGACAGCGACATGCTCAAGATATCAGTTCTGGACTGGCTGCACTCTCAGGAGGCAGATTTTTATGCAGAGGGTATACAGAATATCAGAAGAAATGTCTGGAGGTTAATGTTGACTATGTTGAAAAATAGCCAAGGTATGTACTTGTTTATCAATCAACAATAAATTTCTTCTCCTATCATTTTCTTGATTTTTAAAAAGTATCTGCCCTTTCATGGGAATCACCCAGAAGTGTCCATGAAAGTACTTTTATATTCATAAAAAAGACATAATTTTGCACTAAATTCCACTCTGTTTATAGTAGATACACTAATTTGCCTACATTGGCCAATACTGATACAGTACCTAATACTCTGCCCCATACCTAGTAAATGATAATTTAGAATTATTGGTAATCTAATTTGTTATAAATTTGTATTTATAACAAATTGTATACTACTGTATGTTAATGAGGTGAGACCTGGAAAGCTTCCAAGCTTTTGAGAACTACAATACTATTATGCCCAAGCTAAATTTTTCTAGGAAGAATTACCATCCCTTCCATTTCATTGCAAATAGTAGTAAAGAGACAGAATGGTTTAAACAATAAAATAAATTAGTCTATAAGTAATGACAATTTATCTGTGAAAACCTGAAATTGCAGTTGAATTTTGTCTTATCACTCGAGCAGTCACTCTGGTATAACTTATTTATTTTGGAGTGGTGTGATCTTAATGTTTTCAATCTTTTCCTTTCATATTTTATGGGTGACCCAGCCCACATTCAATTTTAACGAGTTTCTGGAAGTGTGCTATTGATCGGTGTCAGAGATCATTAATGTATGTATGTGTGCATGTGTAACATTTATTACTATTGCTAAACCAATGCTGATACTCTCACAGATTCTTACCAATACCGAAAATAGAAATACAGATGCTTGAAAATTATAATAATGAAAAGTTGTTCAAAATATAGATTAATATTAATATATAAGTACTCCTTTCTAATTATATGCATCAATTTACCAAGATTTTTGCTTTAAAATATTTGAGAATTACATGAGAATGTTATATTATCAGACAATTCAGTTTTTTTTTTCACACAAAACTGGTGCAAAATAAAAAAGAAGCTTCGAATTTTGCATGATTTCAAGGATAATTACACTTCGCAAAAGTGTCACACCCCTCACAACATTTTTGTAGAGTCCATGAAAGACTGGGGGTGTAAGGGGTGATCCTCCCACATAGTACACCCAATTATCAACCTCACTTCCACATAGTGCACCCTGGACTGCATTTTGCAGACTAACGAGGCCCTGGCGTCTTGACCTACAGCCAGTATAATCTTTGTAGGACTGTTTGTGTTGTCCTAGTCAGAATGTTTTAATATTTTAGTTAACAACATTACAGTTATTTTTGTTATGGTAAGGGGCTGGACACCGTATAACATGACAGGTGCAAAATAGCCTTTATGTGCTGACACACCCAAGAATTTAGATTCAAATTCAAATCCATGAAAAGTATTGGCAGGTATCTGTAAATAAATTCCAATTGATACTTTGATACTGGTATCGGCCAATACAGGTACATTGGTATCAGCTCAGCCCTATTTATTACTCTTCATGACATTGTGCTTAATAGGACATTGAGAGCATGTAAGGGTGACTTCTCAGGTTGGCGCAGGCTAATGAAGCTCTGGCACATGGGCCACTGCCAGTATGATCCTCCATGAGATTAGTCTTATGTATCTTGTCCATCTTATCTTATGAATTGCCTTTCATCTCTTCTCATATCATCTAATCACCATTCTCATCATCGCCATTAGCCAAAAGTGGCAGAAATGAAAAAAAAAAGTATATATACAAACAGCAGGACATAGAATTTTACTCTTGTTGTTGAACTGTTTCTTGTTTTTCATTGTTACAAATTTCAGAAATCCTTCACATAGCTGTTATTCTCTGGAAGAAAGTGTCTTCATGCAGATTTTGCATGGGCTATTTCTGGACCGCTCTTCAATATTTGTTTCCCACTGTAGTTGGGTCTAATGTCAGATTGGATACAAATATATTTTGCCACTCATCTTTGTTTCTATTCCATCAAGAGTGTCAAAAATATTGGTTAGAAGTCTTGGAATGAAAAGCTTGGTACACTGACATTGGAAATCTGGAGCTAGAATACAATATTTACCTTGCATAATTGACAGGCTGTCCATAGACATCTGGGAAGAGGGACAATCCCTTTTCCCATGGTAAATAGATATCCAAACATTCCTTAAAAATGACAAAACATTTGTAAAATGTCCAAACAAATGCCTTTATATAACCAATTATTTCACGATGCACATTCAAGCAATATTTAAATTATTTTTTTAAAAAAATGATGCATTATCATCAAATTCCTTGCTCTAGTTATAATAGGATTTGTACAGTCATCTCAGAAACATGAGAATTTTAAATTGAAATATTTTTTTTGAGGGACAACTTTTTTAAAAAATAATAATTAAAAAGTCGTTCTGCTTGCCCTATTTCTTTCAATATCCATGCCTATGGTTAATAGAAAATATTACCTTACCAAAATAAAATGAGCACAAAATATTAGTGCCACCCAGAAGTAATTGCATCAGTTGTAATCACAGTAAACACTTCTTCATTCATATCCTACTGCAATTAATATTTTATTCTTAACTGCATGCTTTGAAAAATTTTGCTCCTTTAGCTTACTACATTTTCACATTATTATTAGTAATAATATTTTCTTATGTTAAAATGGATTTAGAGACATTAATATGAAATCTAATGGTCTAGAGATTTATTCCAAACTAGGGGAGCCTTTTTGTGCTGAAAAGAAAACACCGAAGCATAAAAATACTATCTAAATTTTGTGTATTTTATTTGTGTTGAAAAACCTTGTATTGTATTTTTTTTAGCTAGAGTGAAGGAAGAGAAAATATACCTGGTCATTGAAAAGCAATACCATAATATTTGTCTTTGTCTGGTTAATATGATTTTAGCCTTTTGCATGTGTATTGCTGTTTATTCTGCAGCTAGAAATCTTCTCTTCCTGTTCTGGTTCCCTCCTTCCCATTCTCTGCATTGATCCTTATACCAGGAACATTTCTCTGAACAAATCTAGAGTAGTTTTTCCTCCCCTCCCATCATCCCATGATCATCACCCTCCTGCCAACAGATGCAACTCACCTGAGTTGCAAAACATGCACAATCCTAATCACCTCCCGAACCCTACAGATTTGAACCTGGTATGAAGTCAATTATTGCATTTCATATCTTAAGAAATTTCATGTAAATTAACTATATGTAAAGAATTCCAGTAATTTGCAGGAAACTTCAAGTGTATATCTTAGAAGTAACCAAAAGATGCAAGGCAGGGTACAAGTTAGCAGTGTATGCTTTGCCTTGAGGAATTCTTGCATGAGTTACAATGTATTTTCTTTAATATGGTTTTATCACCAAATTTGAGTGGTTGCTGTACCATTATTAAGTTTCTGCATTTGTTATTTTTGCAGCTTCTTTTGTTGTAATTTGGCTGCCCTCTTTGTGAGCTTTGGCTGCTGTGCATGTATGGTGAATAACTTATATAAAAGTGAAAATCTATCTGTTTATGCATGTATTGATAAATTGTGTTACAATATTAGAAGGTGCTTTTAGAATTTGCTTTGCATTGTTGACTACATGGCGGAGTGGGATGCATAGGTGTTAGCAAGCAAATTTTCCATCACCATGTTTGTCTTTGTTTTATATGATGAAAACTTCAGTAATTGAAACAAAATGCCAAACAAGCTGCTGATGACGTCTGCACCAGCATATGTAAAAATCCAGTCCTTAAAACCATGTAGGATGCAAGAGAAAAATTAATGAAAATAGTCATGGACAATTTACAAAGCAATATTTGTGCATCCCATTGTACATAAAATTTATAGATCTTTTGTAGGAATAAATTGAAACAAACAAAAAGAAACAAAACTGTTTGTTCATGTGAACTGTCTCAGTTTCATAGTTTACTATATCGAATGGTTCTACAGTATGAATCCAAATTCTTGCAGCCTGAACTTAGATTAATAAGAAAATGAAAACCATAGATATTTTTTTTTTAATCATAAAACATCTATTCCATTTGGATGTTTTATTAAATTCCTTACATGTCATAGGCAGTGATTTATCCACACATGGCCCTCACCGATGGCACAGTGGTGGCATCATCACCTTGTAATCAAGGGGTCCCAGGTTTGATACCCTGTGGAGGCACATAGTGTTTCGGATCCCACTTTAATCTGTAAGTCCAGTTCCTATTAGCCTTTCTGTGCATAAAGTAGACTTAAAACAACAATTCGTTCATTATCCACACACAAACACACCTTATTTTTAAAGGCCCAATTATGATCATTTTAGCACTAAATTTACACTTACACTCCCTTGATGGAAAATTTTGGTTAAACTTCTGAATACAGTGACGCCTGAGAGTTGGTTGGTATGGACTATGCATTAATTGCCTGGGATTCACTGAAATCACACGTTGTTTTTTACAATTTTCATACAGCACAAAATATAATTTATGAAATACCACTTGTAAAATATATCTACAATATAACACTTTTATCTTAACTAAAAAATCACTTGCACACCAAAGAAATTTCAGCACAATATGCAGGCTTGACCAGGACTCCAACCTGTATCTCTGGCATACCATGCCATTTCTCTACCTGGTTTTGCTTGATTTTTCACTTCTGCTGTTTTTACCTGTTTTGAAATTGTCTTTTGTTACTGCTGCTGCAATGGGATCTGTTGCCTTTGAAGCAATGTTTACATCGACAGTGCCTAGTGTCTCTGGCCTAGAGCTGTATATAACCTTATAATTAGGCACACACAGTTGATGTACTACATTGAAATCAGGCAAAACCAGAGCTGGCTTGGTAACTCAGTTGGTAGAGAAATGGTACAGGATGTCAGAGAACCATGTTTGAGTAGGACTGTGCGATATTTCGATACATCGATATAGAGTTGTTATTTTTAAAATATCGAAGCGTCAATATCATAAAAATATCAACATTCAATATCAATATTATCGATATGTCTGTATCGCCATTCTTAAATTTGTCGACAATCCATATTTACACAAAGGTAAAGGTAAAGTGTTCCCCTGTGCATAGCACCACGCCATGAAGGCGTATAGGGGGTGTGGGGGTAACGCCCCACACTTTCTTGATCCGGTCGTGAGTGGGGGTGATGTGATCAGCATCACGCCCCTGACCGCCTTTACCCCCCAGGGTTTCCCCCAGGTACCCATGTTATTCAACGCACAAAAACATTTTTTATTTATCTAGTTTTTTTTGTTTTGCTGGGTGGGAGGAAGAAAGGGAAAGAAATTTTGTTTGTGTAACTATCAATTTCTAGCAATTACTTCATACATACTCAACTGCAATTCAGCACACTTAATACATCACTGGATATTTTTCAATAACTGGTAAAGCTCACCAAAAACTAATATCAGTCACATTGGGTTCTTGCATAAGATCATTTCTTTCTTTGCTTTTGTTTACTGGAAGTATTTCCATCTTTTAAAAGAAGAAGCATACACATCCATGTGTAGTTAATTTGCTCTTATATTTCTTTTGTTTTGTAATTTCTAATTTCACCTTTTTATAGCTGCTACCCTTTGTGTGTGTGTGTGTGTGTGCTACACTGGTGTAATTAATCTGAGACATTTTGTAGAATGTAGAATGGAATGCAATTATGTATTGAAGCACACGTGGCAACACTAAAATTGAGAATGGTAAATTTATCTCGTGATGCTGTAAGTAGTATTAAATGTGCCTGCCTGCCTGCCTGCTCTGTATAGGCTATACCCCTGGATTGTCTGTTTGCATGTATTTCACCATATACAATTATATTCTTTCTGTGTGCCATCCTGTCCTGTTGCCATGGCAGGTATTCTCAGTGTGTAATTTGTTTTTCTACATGCACAAATCAATAAAAAGGTATATACGGAATATATCTTAGTGGTGTAATTTTGAAGTGTGATGCAGTACTGTTATTTACAACAAACTAACTGCCTGATGTGTTTTTACGTGTGCGAATGGAGATTATGTGCAAAGCTTGAAAATGTTGTTGTACCAGAATAAAATCTGAGCTGGAAGTATGGAAAATGTAAAAATTTGTTCGGATGTGTACAAATTTGTGTTTTGTTATAATCATTAATTTTGCAAGTATGAAATTGCTGAAAAGCATATTTTCTCCTGAGCTTCATCATACAGAATGTAGATTTAACTTAAAAATTAATATAAAACTGATTGGTCTGATGTGTTTAATTCAAGACTTTGATAATTGTAGAGATCTCATGTTTAATGGGTGTTTGAATTTTTATAATGATTTTGAAGATTAGATAAATGAACAATAAAATATCAGGTATAATCAGTTAGTGGAAGGATAGTAATGCTTGAAGCAAGTATGTTGTGTAGTGTATGCTTAATGCAGATTAATATCCCATGTAACCTTAGGGCTTTGTTAATATAATTTTTCGAACTTCTTTTGTTCTCTTTTGTACTTTCAAGCAGCGTCCAATTCAAGGAAATGGATCTCCATATCAAGTATGCTGATGTGCACTTGTAGTGATTAAGTGTAGTTTAAGCAGATAGTTTTAGCTTGTCTTCTTTTTTTTTTTGCTCATGGTCACCCCTTTTTTTGTCTCTGAAGTATAAACTATAAATTAGGGATCAGCTGATACCCATAGCAATGCTAATACAGGGTGTCTACCAGTCAAGAAAATGTCAAGTAATCAACAGGTAGGTCAAGAAAAAGTCCAAGAAATTATGCTTCTGGTCAAGAATTTTTGCTGTTTTACAGTATAGTGAACATACATTGTACTAGGATTTCATAAAATTGAATATTTGGAAATCAAAAATTGTATTGAGTTGTGATTAACATTTGGTCACTTTGTTACTTTAAGAATTTTATTCTTGTAAACTTGAAGTTATGGAAAATTATTAAAGTAATGTGTCCATTTCCCATCCAGGATGAAGTCTGAAGCATTAATTATATCTATTTTCTTAATTTTGCAACTATACCTAAGTAGAGAGCGATTAAATTAATGTTAAGAAAAGGGGAAAGAGGTCAAGAAAAACTAAATAAAGGTTAAAAAAAAAGGGCAATAATTTTGGCTTTGTTATTTTGGTAGACACCCTGTAATACTCTTACCAATTCACACCAATACTGATGCTGGAAAATTGTAAGAATTAAAATTTGTGCATAATATTGAGTAATATTAGTGTGTAAGTATTCCATTCCAATTACATGCATCACTTTCCTAAGAGTTTTGCTTTAAAATAAGAATTACATCAGATTTTTAAATTACATGTTGTGTAATCACAAATCCAGTTTTTTATTTCCTATTTTGTATTATTTATGTATTTTGAATGATTTTAATTGTATGTTGGTCCCATCTGTAAATGTAATATAATAATCCACCCTTCTTGTGGAAATATATTTAATTAGTCAACTGTACAGTGTTATTTGTAATTTTGAATATTATTACACTTCCTTGAGAACATTGTGTTTGTGTGTGTGTATGTATGTATGTGTGCATGGAGCCTCTGTAATCTAATTAGTATTCCATCTGACTGCAATGAAGGTGACCCAGGTTCAGTTCCTTGGGTGGAATATTTCCAACATTGTATCTGCATAAAATAGCTCTGGGATTCACCAAGTCTCCAATAGGTGGACATCAGACAAGGAGGAGGAGCATTTCAGATATGTTTAGAAAACCTTTTACATACAAAGTGGTCCACATATAATAAACAATATAAACACCTCAAGAAATACGCATTGTATGAACAAATGTACTGTTTGAAAATATAATGCCTGAAGGGGGCTGTAAGATGACATTACCGGTTAGTTGTAGATGGCTTTTAGCCATGGCAGAGTGGTTAGTACATCGTGCTACAATGCCAAGGGTCCAGGGTTCGAATTCCATCCTGGGCATGGATGTTTGTGAGTGTCCATTCAACAATTTCATCACATCATCACTCATCCCCATCTTCGAAAATTAGCCAAAAGTGGCACATGAGGCAAAGTAAAATAAAGCAAATCAATCAATCAATTGTAGATGGCTTTACTGGCAGTGAAACTAATATGTAATTTCATTTTTCAGAATGGGAACCCCCTCCCCTATTTTATTACAGAATCAAATCCTATGCAAGAAAAATATGAACCTTTAAATTGGAACACTTAATAAATTGCAAATACTGCAACAAACAAATGAGCTCTCAATTTTCGTGAAAAAAAAAATGAAATTTGAAAGTAGTTTTGTTGTCAAGTCTTATTGTGAATACTTCACACTTAATGCAAAGGCATAATTTTAAATTGTGCTATTTTAGTTTCTTTCATGCAACTGTCTACTTTTGTAATCATGTAGTAACTTCATATTAATGTTCCATCACATGCCACCTTGTAGCTTTGTTGTTAGATTTTCAGTTTCATGTAAGGAACATAAATAGATACAAAGCGCTTCCCTCCCTGATGCCATAGTGGTAACATGATCACCTTGTAATCAAGGGGTCCCCGGTTCAAAACCCGGTGGAGTCACATTGCATATTGGTTTGGATCCAACTCTAAACTGTAGATCCAGTCCTGATTAGCCTATCTGTGCTTAAAGTGCACTCAAAACAACAATTCATTCACATAAGTGGATACAATTATTTCAACGAATGCGTGATCTGTTGAAACAATCCTGAGGCAACTCTGGGAATTTGAGTGTATTTTCTGATACATTTCTCTTCTTTCCTTTGGCTACCTCTTTTGTGAAATATTTAATGGAGATTTTCCAACCTGATGGATGGGGTGTGAAGGACCTGTTTGCTGGACCTTGGACATCCCCAGATTTTTGTCTCTAGGGTTTACTTTAAAAAAATGCTATCAGTAGCTTCCTACCACACCTGAAGATATGAGACAAATGTATTTGTGATACTTTCCCTTCCACCAGTTCCCAAATTTTGTGTTATCATTGAATTGGGGTTTCAAAAATTTCATGCAAAATGTATTGAAATCATTGGAAACACTTTGAACATCTCATTGAAGTATAATTATTCATTATGTTGGTATTTACTTTGACTTGTCAAATAACTAATATTTATTTAAATTTTTGTTACTGTCTTGTGTTGTTTCACTTTTGTTCTTTTTTGTTTCTAATAAAACATGATCATTCTAAAGAGAACACTGAAATTGATTAATTCATGACATTCATGTTCCTCAATGAGAATTCTACTGATTTACAACATTGTGTAAATGTTGAAGAAAAGGCTATGTGGTGCTTGGCTGCACTTTGGTGGAAACTTGAGCTCAAGTTTAGCTCTAAATTCATTTATTAGTTTTGAATTGAACTAAATTGGCACCATCTGTGATGAAGCAGATATTATTATTTCATATGTCTTTTCAAACTGAATCTCTTTTGTCAGAAACATTTAGTTTATATGATGCATATTAATACTATATTTGACATGGGGTATACAAGTGGAGCAGTGGTACTTCAATCACTTATAACTACTGAGAAATGCACATTCCTTCTAAAATGTTCCAACTAAAAGTTTCCTCATTTTTTGCATAGCAAAAACAAACAAAAACAAAATGTGTGTAATTTTTGTTCTGCAACAAAAAAGGGGACTCCCATTTGATAAAATGAAATTAGTATTAGTTTCACAGTCAGTAACACCACAACCGCTAGTGCCAGCATTATATTTTTCATTGTAACTGGACCACCTTGTATACTATTTGTTTCCAATAAAATTCTAAATAGAGTAATAACTTGTGTCTCTTTTTCCTCTAGGCCATCAAGACAGCAATGACAGTCAATTTTTCAGCTTTCCGAGAACCTAGAGGTGTTATGAGGATTATTCAGTTTGTAAGTACCACAATAAAACTATGTTTATTGAATGATGGTGTGTCAAAACAATGAATTCTATTAATTATTGAACATCAATAAAGTTGAATTTTGTTATTTTTTTACGGACATGAAGAATTATCTACAGTAAAACATTATTCTAAACAGCTGCAATGGAATATTCAATAATGCTAGAACATAAATATTCAAGAAGTCCTTTTTAGACACAATTTTATTATGGATATCCAGACTTCAATTGGTTGATATCTTTGTTATGATACTTGGACAACTTTATAAATAATTTTAAGGATTTTATACTGTAACGTGGATAAGTTGAATTTTCTGAAATTCTTGAATGTTACTTCTATATATATATTTTTTTCCTTTCATGCATGTGACATTTGGTGCATGTTGCAAAGTATCATGCTGCAAGTTCTGAAGAAACATGGTTCCTTTCATTCACATGAGCCTCCCCGATGGCACAGTGGTAGAGTCGCCACCTTGTAATTCAAGGGGTCCTGGGTTCGATATTCAGTGGAGGTATATAGTGGTTCGGATCAAACTTTAAACTGTAGGTCAAGTCCCAATTAGCCTTACTGTGTGTGCATAAAGTGGACTTAAAACACCAACTCAACTCAACTTTTATTCACATGACTCAAAGTTTCTGTTACTGCGATTCAAGAGAGTCATAGTTTTCTTAAGTACTGTTCTGTAAATTTTATAAAACCTTCTAACTTTCAGTTTCCATGGGGAGAGAAGTAAACCTTTCACTCGACCCTTCTTTTATTATGTTCTTATGGGAACAAAAGGAAAGATGTCGTCTGTGCCACTCTTCCTGTCCTGTCAGTGAAGGAAGAAAGGCCCCCCAAAGTAACCTAGCTTTGTGAATGGCTTCTAAACTGCATGCTTTATGGCTGTGGTTTCTTGTGATATGGGGAGAGGTTCCAAGCAGTAAGGTCACTAAAGAGTATAGATATTTATTTTGCTAGATTCACTTTAACAAGAGAGCTACTAATCATACAATACATTCATTACAGGATTCACACTGCCATGAAAAACCTTCAAAAGTCAGGAAGAATTGAGTATTTTGTTACTTGCAAGGATTTAGGAATGAAAATTAATGCCACTCCCCTCCCCCCCACAACCCCTGAGCCAGTTTCTTGATGGGAGATATTGTATATAAAAATATTTTAATTTTGTTAATTTATCTTGAACAGTGTTGAATAAATTTTATTTTCTTGAAGGGTTAAACTTGGTTATTAGCTTCTTAAGTCATCAAAATCAAAGAATGACCTGGAAAACCCAGAAAATTGAGGGAATTTGTTTGTCAAATTAAGTGAAATCTGTCAAATTACACACATTAATGAATTCTCAGAACTTGTAATGAAAACTTTGTAATTAATTCAAACATTTACAATGTGTTAGAATTATACATATCTCTGTGTGTTCCTTGTGCACAAAGAACATGGAAAGCACTGTCTGTCAGGAAAGGATGGGGGGGGGGGGTTTGAACTGCCCTCACCCGTGCAAATTACCATCCTTTATTTCAAATTATAAACAAGCAGAAATCTTATTATTTTTATTGTTAATAACATAAATAAGACGTAAGCAAGTTACTAAAGTTATATCTGCGAAACTTACTTGTAAATGTTCTATTAATTTCAGTGGCTTATATTATCAACCGCGTTGATTATTCCCCTTAACATGAATTTTGGACCTTCGTTTGTGAAGGAGCTACGGGAATAAGAAAGGAACGAACGCAAACGGTTGGTTCGACATATGGGCATTAGTTTCCTCAAAACATGTGACGTCTTCCCAAAGTTCATTCAGTGGAAAGTGCCAGTGAACAGCTATAAAATGAAAAACGTCTTGTACAATGCTCAACATCGAGCTCTTACAGCCGTCATTGCAGACAAACACACAGAAAATTGACAACTGGCGCAGGTGTGCGATAAACAAAGAACCTACCTCATATCAATGCTACCTCCCACAAGATGGGAACACATCAGCAAAAATATAGAATACATGCTACATACAGTAAAAAAAGAAAAAAACAGGACTCTCACAAACATGCTACACCACATCAGAGGAAAGTGGCCAAGTGAAAGTGTGAACAACCCAAATGATGGACAAGTGAACAACGTCAACTTGACAAACCTCAATGTTCCACAATCCTTCAAAAAATCTTCTCGTTTTAGATGAAAAATTCAATGTGCTAACCAGTGAATCCCCCACCCTAGAAATCATATGTGCAGCAGAAAAAGTGGCATGTTTGCACTCAACCCGCAACACTCCAGAGAGTATACAGACAGAGACAGCAGGCATTTCGCAGAAAGTGGCCCTAAACAAGCCATCCAAATCCCACCCAACCCACAAAAAAAGCAGGTCAGTGCTAACAGACTTCAAATCTTGGCTGGAAGCCAACAACTGTTGAAGAATGAAATCAGATATAACAAACCAGTAATGTGATCATGTACCTAGTCTGGCCATAAACACTGTTACACACTATTTTGTGAATAAATTGAATATGGTTTCAGATTTTTAAATGTTCTTTTAGTATGTTACACTTACATATATTACACACAAATAGCACCAATCAGTTTTCAAAATATACACTCTTTGCTGTCACACAGGCTCGAAGTCTCCCTGGCCTGGCATCTATTGCAGCACGAATGGTCTTGATGGGAAAGTCCACACCTGCTGCTATCAAGGAGCACTTTTAACTTTCAATTATAGGGTGCCTTGTCTTGCAGACAGTCCCCTCTAGCTCTGGGCAGAGTTTGTAGTCCAAGGTACTGAGATCATTGCTATCAGATAGCCAATCAAAAGTGGAGATGAAATCAAGTACACTGGTCTCCAGTCACCATCGAGTCATCCTTCCCTTATGAGATGGGGCACAATATTTCTTGAACATCCGGGATTCATTGTGAAACATTGTTTGGTTCAACAGTGTCACGAGAGGGTCCAGGACACTTTCCACATACACTTTCAAACTGTTTTTAAGCCCTTTTCTAAAAAATGAGGCCTGGTGGAACTCTCATAGCTCACCCCCCACCAAACCATGACTGAGAAGGGCTGGTGGCATCTCTGATTTTTGGGAACTCTCTCACAAACTTCTCGAGAGTTTGAAGCATCCACCCTTTCATTTTGGCCGTTAAAACTTCATTCAGTGGTGAACAATTTCTTATCAGTGAAGAGAATCCTGCAATGCCCACCATTGGCAATGTACCACTGCGGGAGCCACCTCAATTTCAGTTCCCTCTGCTTCTTCACTTGTGTCGTCAGGAAATTTCCAGTACTCCACCGGTAAGCCTGAATTCCAAGGTCTTCATTAAGTGCCCTGAACATTGATTGTTATGAAATGTTCAACTCTTGTGCCATTATCACTTGCTTCCAGAAGAGATTTTGGCAGATGTGAGCCAGCACTGCTTTAACAGCCGCCACTGTTCATACGGTGTGAAGTCGACCAACTCTTGGGTGATCTTTCATGCTACCAGTATCAGTGAATCTCTGGATTGTCTGATACACAAACCTTTTGCTGATCTTCTGGATTTTTAGGGGCTTGAAAATCTCAGTGAGTGACTTCCCAACCATATGCAGAGCAATTACGGCTACTCTATTTTCATATTCACCCCACTCCATGCTAAGCACAAGAAGATACATGCTTGCTCTTTCACAGCTGAACACACAATGGTCAGGAGTGAACTTCAGCACAAGCATGGTTCATGAGCCTGACTACTGGATGTACAGTCCAAGCTGAAAGTTTGTAACAGTATTTATGACCAGACTAGGTATAAACGTGACTACTCCTGTAAAATGTATGATAAACTAATTAGTGATTCATACAAGACTATTGACAGGGACCCAACTGAAAAGTGCAAATGCATAATTAAGCATGCAGTTGAAAGTTGTGTAATTCTCAACCAGCAAGACTGCAAACTTATCCTCAACACCCACCCATCACTCGCCATAGCCAAAATCATCGCAGGGTTCAACCAACCAACAGTCCACCTCACAAGGTGGCTAAAATAGAAAATCTCTGAACACAACCACAAATTGACATACATTTTCCGAAACAGCACAGATGCCAAAGAACTAATAACCTCAATAGTGCAAGCCAACCATGCCAAAATCGCTAGCATCGATATAGTTGACATGTATAACTCCATCTCAATCGACCTAGCCCTCACCTCAGTGGAAAGATGGCTTGCTGCCAATAAGGTCTCACCAGTGGAAGTGTCTGAGGTATCCAAGTTATTGGAAATCTGCCTTAGGCACAACTATTTTCAGTGTGAAGACAAGTATTTCATACAAACAGAAGGATTAGTCATGGGCAACCCCTTATCCGCTTCCATAACCAACATTGTTATACACCTAGCCAAAAAAGATATCCTTCACTCACGAGAACTCCGATACATACGAAATGGCAGATATGCAGACAACACTATTGTCATTTACAAAAAGGAAGATGAAATGCAGGGTGATCTGTTTGGGTATGGATAAAATAAAATTGATGTGAAATTTTTTTGGTCAAATGTAATTACCTGAAATATTGTATACAAAAGACTGAAAGGTGGGAGTTTTTATTTTTATACACTACTAACAGTTTGGTACAGTTTTCAGTTTTATACATGGCCTCCATTGCAAACTCTGCACAACTCATAACAGTGATTCAATTTATTCCACATTTGGTGTAACATCTCTGGGGTGATTCTGTCGAAAGCCTGTTAGATTTTGAGTTTCAAATCATCAATGTCTATTGGTTTCTGTGAATAGAGTGTGTCTGGAACGAAACCCCAGATGAAGAAGTCTGGACGGGTTAAATCTGGGGAGTGGTAGGCCAAGCAATTGGTCCCCCACGGCCACACCAACGATGATTGAAATGTTGGTCAACAAAATCACGAACCACTTGTGCCCAGTGAGGGGGTTCACCATCTAATTGAAACACAATGTTCAAGTTGTTGTCTTGTTGTTGGAGTTGGGGCAGTAGAAACAACTGCAACATGTCTAAGTAAGGAATATGACATATTGTGTTCTCAGAAAAGATAAATGGTCCATACACTAATTGCGACTCACTGCACACCACACGTTAACTTTTGGACTTGCCCTTGCATATTTTTTAAGCACTGAACCAGTTTCTTAAAATGTTCTATACCACAACAATATGGAATCATATTTCGGTACTTTATGCACACCATACTGACTACGAAATTCCCATTTGACTTGTGTAACACTCTCACACTTAGCATACTAAAGGACACATTTAGCCCGTTGCTGGTTCGTAAACGCCATTTTAACAATAACGAATCAGTTCAGACTTCATTGTTGCCAACACACTACAGCCCAGTCTAATGGTAAGAAATGACCACCCCTCCTGCCCTGTGCAGCATTTGTCTTGAACCAGCCCGACCGCCCTGCATAGAGGAGAGAGTTTACGCACCCATCAGTACCCAGCCTGGTTCAAGAACGGGCAGGCTGTCGATGACTCAATACAATTCTTTATGATAATAGCCGCTATTGGAGGAAAGACTGTGTTTATGATGACACTATTTATTATTTTGTTCAGTCTTATCACCTGTGAATGATCCGAGGCATAGCTGGCGCAAGAGGGAGGGGTGTCCGTAAGATTGAAATGCATAACCGCGTTGTCGCCTTGTAATCAAGGTATCCCGGGTTCGATTTCCAGTGTAGGCACATAGTGGTTCGAATCCCACTTTAAACTGTAGGTCCAGTCCCGATTAGCCTTGCTGTGCATAAAGTGGATTTCAAACACCAAACCAATCCAATGAAATGCATAACCCCAGAAATTCAACAGGTAGTGTTGAATGTATGAAAATTTTGATTTGAGATGTGTTATTATTTGCAGTAATGTTACACGTAAGGAGCACGTTGAAAAAATAAATTACAGGTGTAGAAGTCCTTTATAAATATAAATTTCTAGATTTCCCCCCTCTCCAACACACATACTGCTTTAATTTTCTGGCAGTACGTATAGTACTGGAATCTTCTTGTCAACCTGATGGTAAACAAATTAGGTTAAGAATTCCAAACTTAAGATAATGTATGATTATACTGTAGTGTGTTCAGCAGCCCTGATTAACTTGACATGATCTTCATAGAAGTTCATTCTCTCTGTGTTCTTATGAAGAGTACCGAAATTATTTCATGGAGGAAAATTTATTATGTGCACACACATGTTTGTGCATGTACATGCAGCCATCGCCCACTTTTATAATTTTTTTTCTTTACAATAAGGGGAACTCCAGGTTTCTCTTTATTGCACTGCTTGAATTTTGATTTTTTTGTTCCTGCAACGAACCTGTACCATTCCTATATATTTAATAATCAATCCCTTTTAATAATTAATGCAGTAAAGTACAATTACATGTGTGACCTCTCCCGATATACCTACAGTTTCCAGGATGGGCGTGAACCTCCTCTTCCCCTTCTCTCAATTCCACCCATGTTATATATATATGTTTTTATAACGAAGATTTTTACAGTGCATGACTTAAGTACAAACCATAAAATTTTCAACCCATAATATTCAGCACTATGGACTATTTCAAGAAAAGACTGTCACACCTGCAGGTGAGCACGTACTCTTCTTACAAATGGTGTGGTGTGTGTACAGTGGCGTGCCCAGGGGGAGGTGGTCTTGGTGGCTGTCATAACCCCTTTCGTTTGGTCCAAGATTCCTAAAAAAAGATCGTCAAAGACACGAAGAGGTCTGACTACTAAAAAAAAATATATGTATCCCCTTTCAAAAATCCTGGGCACGCCACTGTCTGTGTACAGTGAACCAGTCATCTGCCCAAGAATACCCACGTTACGATCCAAAAGAACCACGAATACCCGTTCCAGCGCAGACGTGACTCGCTGCTCCAGCCCGCAATGTGATGCACGTGGATCACTCCCAGCAAGCAACCGTAGTGTTGCTGCTAGCCCATTTTTATCCAAGCTGCGCGGTGCATGGAGACCTGGGTCCCGAGAACTGCCACAGCGATTGAGTGGATCCTGGATTACGGAGCGAGTCATGCCCGCCCATGCAGATGTCTATTACAAACATTGGACTTCAAAATGGATACACATGACATCAGCTCTCTACATGGTGAAGCAAAGCTGAAACGAAAGTACGACAACCTAACCAACACCACCCTGAAACAGTATTACATCAAACTCACACACAAACCAGTGAACAAAATAGCCAGTGCCCTAAGTAAATACAAGATATCTTTCCTTGCACCACTAGACAACCGAGGTGTATATGATGCCCAGTGTGTGTGCAACTCGCATTACATTGGCAGATCCATCAACGAGCATATACAACAACACTTAATAGATGCAAAAAATCCCAATCCACTACCGGACTAGCAAGGCACCTCAAGTTTAACAAAAACAGGATCCAAAAAGTTTGTTAGGCATACATCGCACACCCTAATCGACACAAAAATCAAAAAGATGCATGCAATTATGCACTTTCAGCATGAGCTGAATATCAACAGTGGTCAGGCACATCATGTTTGGCTCCTGTTATTACAACAACTCAAACCCATCACGTGCAGCAGATGAAATGGCTACACCAGCACCCTAGTGGTAAGCGAGGAAACAACAGGGACCAGAAGTCAACCCAACAGTAAAGCATCGAGTTCCCAAGTAAATGGTGGCAGAGGCCACCGAAATTAATAGAACATTTACAAGTAAGTTTAGCGGATATAACTTTAGTGACTCGCTTACGTCTTATATTATCAACCACATTGTTTATTCCCCTTAATAATGAAATATCTGAAGTTTGGGACTTGATTTTCTTGTGCTTGTGCAAATCTGCAATAGAAAGTGAAGATTATAATTCATGTATATGTGAATGTAAATGTTTGTTTTGCTCTTTATTTTTCCAGATTTTCTCAATTTGTGCATTTGCAACAATAACTGGCTATTCAAATATCATTCAACTTGAAGTGTGTTCAGATCGTCAGATAGTTTCAGTGCAGTTTGAATATCCTTTCAGGTAAGGCATTTTAGAAGTTAAATATTTCAAATATAGTATAATATAATTTTAAAGCTCATATGTAGGAACATGTTTTTACTATTTGAAAATTAAATAAATCATCCTTGTCCTTTGAAAAATCATGATCTCTTCCAGATACTTATGTAGGAAATTTCAAAATTGTGTGCAATAAAATGTAATAATTCAACAATGAAAAATTTGAATTTCATCATGATTGATTCTCTGTAACTAATATCAGGCAAATCAAATAATCAGTCTGAAGGTAAGAAACATAAGTGAATGTCCAAACACTGATGGTACTGATGATTAATGAATAATGAAACACTCATTCCTTCAAATTTATTAATTTTTATTCACCTAATTGTAGATATTTTTAAATATTAGGGAGGCAACCTAGTATCTATAAATGACTGTAAATGCCTGTTACATACATAATAAATTGTGATCTCTGTGTTTAATCTACCCTAATCAAATTGGTGTATTTACAGTATAGTCATATAATATTGAGTTGTATAATGTGTAACTGTCATGCTTCAAGTTTTGTTTTGGTATTCAGAATATTTTAGTTCTTTCTTATTTATTCTGAGATATTTTACATAATGAAAAAATATTGAAAATGAGCCTAATGCCTTCATTCCTTGTTTTTTAAGGCCAGGAACAGCAAGTACTGAGGAGGGACAGAATTTTGTTAGAAACCCATGTAATAAAAATTTCACCTTTCAACTACCATATTGGCACTTATGTCATGAAGAGACATAGACACCAGTTGTATTTTATTAATTAATTAGAATTCTTAGAAATTCTTTATTCATGGGCAAAGTTCAGCCTGTGGCTACTCTACCACTTGTGTTTGCCTTCTTGAATTTAAAGCTTGTGATAACAATTATAGGCATACACATGACATTTTGTCATATCATAGCTGAAAGCTTAGAGAGTTCACAGGTAATCAAATCAGAAGTTTCTCACTTGTGTTTACACCTCCTTTTTCTGATAAATGACAATGTATTACAGATAATCCCATCATTTCAATATATTTCTTGGGTCTTGTTTCTGGTGACATGCTGGGCAGATCATGTATACTTCCTCACTATTATTGCAAATGAAAATACAATAAAATAACTACTGCTGTTTATAGAAGTGATACACTTGTAGATACTGTTCACTGTGATATATTTACATATTGTAAAAATATTACTAAATACCGCATGTATTAACACTATTATTAGAACAATTGTCAAGAATTGGGAACAACTCTGGTAATTTCTTTTTTCTTTTTACAGTTTAGACAAACTATCTAAATCATGGGTATGCAATACTACAGAGTATACAGCACACTTTTATGGTGATTTTTCCTCAGATGCACAGTTCTTTGTTGCTACAGGAGTTCTTTCTTTCCTCTATTGCATTGGGATCATCGTGCTGTACATTTTATTTGATGCACTGTATCAGAATAATAACCTTGTGCCATTAGCTGTAAGTATTAATAAATTATTTATCATGAGTAGAATATTTGTATGTTTAATGTTTTTTATGATAATTATTGTTAGTAGTAAAACTAAATTTGAGTCTGTGCCCTTGACAGTTAGTTAGAAATGAAGAATTAAATATTTTGAAGAAAATATTGAGAGAATAAATATGTGTGTATTTTTGTACAAATACTTGCGCATTTTCAATATGGTCTTTGGCCATGTATTGTGTGCTCACATGTTGAGATGCATTGCATCCTTCTAAATCATATTTGATTTAATTTTAATTTTTGTTATTTAGTGTCACTTTTCTGCCATGTTTGGCTAATCACGACTATCTAAATCATTTTGATGAGGAGTCACAAAAATGGCAACACAAGGGAAATCAATCTTTCCATATTGGTGCATTTAAAATGATTTTATGTCCCCAGAATTTAAAAAATTTACTTAGTAAATATCAATGAATGTTTTTTTGTTAACTTGAAAGAAAGAAAACAAAGTGGAGAGGATGATACTTGAATTCTACATATTTGGAAATTTGATTTATTTTCATCATGATCAACTAAGAAGTTGCAATATGCACAATCAGAGATGATGTGTATATTTACATGATGTTGAAACACAATGATACATGTTTTCAAAAGATTGGGGAAAAAATTTGCCGCGCCAGAGAATTGAACCTTCAGATTAGCAAACTGGCCTTATACCATTTGGCTGACACATTCACCCTTTTTGCGAAGGAATCATTTCTTAGCATCTGCTAAACCAAATGAAGTGCACACTGCCACTGACTGATTTCATATACATATATCTTGTTTTTTCATTGCAGGGATTAGAGAATGGAACAAACTGGCTGCACCATTTACTAACATTATTTGTGATCATAGTGTTAAGAAAGAACTAAAGAACATATTATTGTCCCACCAACAACATTAACCTACACCAATTTTAATTATTACATCTGTTCTTATACGTCATGCAATGCATATCTATCACCTCCCACCAGGGGTTCCCATCCCCCCCCCCCAAGGCCTATGTTGCACTCCCCCCCCAAAGGTAGAACATTCCCCCACTCCATTTCTACCGAATTATTTACTCACATTATTTTGGTCAGACAAAATTTGCAGAACAATATAATACAGACATATTTAAGCAACATATCTTTACTTTAGGCTCACTTTCATGTTTGCTGACATAAAACATACAAAACTGCTCAGGCCCGCTGCCATTGTTAGCATACTGAACCTTATTCTTAACAGTTTGCCTGCATGACTAACCTTGTACTAATGCGAACAGCACGTCCCCTTTCTTCTAAACCGATTCTAAAAGCATAAGAGGTGGTGTTTCATTTCAACCCCATCACCATGATCACTCGCAGGTAGGTAGAAAAGCTGTACACAATAACTGTAACTAAAAATCAATAACAAGTCAATCAAAGAAACGATCCCCCCCATTTTTGTGTGAAGATATATAGAATTGGTATAAATTTTTGTCCCCCCCCAAAAAAAAAATTTCCATGATGCAGGTGCATCATAAATCTTCTCTGTGGGCACCCCTGTCTCCCACAATATACTACTAATGACTTATTGCATAACTTTGTTTCACAGCTTAAATACTACTCAATTCAAGGCATTATTCTATCATTGTACGTGATATTTATATTATCTTTACTGTATTAGCATGATAATTATGTTTTTTCTTTGTTTTTAATCGATTCATATCTGTGACAAGGGTTGGTTGTAAGAATGGCCCGTGTGGCTGAAACATGCTTTCTTAAATAAAGACCAATTATATTCCACCCTTACTTTACCTTGACTGTCACCCTTCCCATGCTGATCACCTTGTGTCACACAGATCTTCACATTTTTTCTTGCCAACAGTATTTTTCCTTTGTTGTCATGGGTAGAATCCATCCTTGAAGCGCTAACCACCATTTATAAAATTCTTGTTTCAGCTGGTAACAGTTCATTGATGTTGAAATGTTATACGTAATATTATGAGATCCTTGTTTTGTTGTAGGACTTCGTACTTACTGTTGTATTTGCTGTGTTCTGGTTGTCTGGAAGTGCTGCTTGGGCAAATGGTTTAACAGGTCTTAAACAAGCTACCAACCCACTTGACCTTAAAGAAGCAAATAGGGTGTGCCGGTCACATATTTGTCAGAGTGTCACTATTGGGAGTTTCTCTGATCTATACATATCTGTGGTAAGTTTTACTTGTTCTTTTCTCATTTCAAGACTAAAACCAGTCCTTTATATCAAAATTCTCTCCAAATGTCTCTCCACTGAGGGGTGGCAACCAGTGCTTGAAGTGGAAATTCATATCTGGGTTATGCGTAGTGGAATTTGAGGATAGGTTGGAAGTGGCAGCAAATAGTGCATCATTTCTTGAAAACTATGTGCATATCAAGGTATGGCATACTAGAATGACAAAACGATATATTTCTTGTTAATATTTTAGCAAATACATTTTGAAAATTTCTATTTTTCCCATCCAAAAATTATATTTCATAAATTACGAATGGGTATTACTCTTCAACCACCAATTTTTGCTGATATGTTTTACTTTTACATGTAATAATGAAAACAAAGAAACTTGTTCACCATGTTTGGCAATTAGGGGTCCAGCAAAAGACATGCATTGAAAGTTACATTTTTTAAAATGCTGCCTATTTTCCAGGCTTTTTTTTCCCCAAAATTGAGGGACAGGGATTACCACGTTCTCAAAAAGTGGTGTTTTGTTTCCATGTAAATTTGATCCATCCAGCTTCCATAGGGCTGATTCTAGAAGCAATTTTCCTGAAGATGGCAAAACTGCTTTTCTTATACATTCTTGTTATTTTTCGCCCCAAGGTGTATCTGCCTATTTTCAACACAAGTTGGAAAAGCATACACCTGAAAAGTTCTTGACCAGAGAAGCTAGCAGGAGGGAGAAGCTCATACATTAAAGATTAACTGAGGAGATAGCATCCCCCCACTTTGAGCACTGGTGGCAACATATTAAAAACTGGGAATATGAGAGACCAGTAAAATATCAAGGAAGGGAGAAATTTTGTATTTAAGTAATAAAAATTCTCCCTCTTCCACAATGATCTTGGTCAATTTATATTAGATTACAACATTAATTTCTTGTGAGTTTTATTCTGGTGTTGAAAAACGTACTTAAAGTATGTTGAATTGCACATCAGACTTTCATGTGGAACAGTGAGTAAATTGTGTAGAATAGATTAACCTCAACTTTTAAATTTGACACATGAACACACACAAGGTAAAACAAATTGAAAAACCAGAAGCAATGATCAGAATATATATGTCCACTGGCTGCTATATCATGAGAATTTGAAACTTCTAAGCCCAAAACTGGACAGCTAAAAAACAAAAAAGAAAAGAAAAAAAAGGGGGTTTGGACACACATGGTAAAAATGGCAAATTTTCTTTTTCTTTTAAAAAAGCAGCTTTTTCCAACTTTTAAAAAATTGAAGAGAATACTACTGTATACAATCAAGTTTAAACATGTATATCATGCTTTTTACTCTGATATCATGTAATGGTTGCAAGTTACAATAATGTTGATGTGAACATTTTTTTTATCAAGCCCGTCATTACAAATTAAGTGGATATATATTAACTATGTTGATCTGTGCTTTCCATACATTCTAATTCACTTGCCACAGTGTATTATTTAGTACATTTATTGCTTATTGATGGTTGCTTTAGTTCTAGTTACCTTTTCCTCTTCACAGTTCCACTTTCTTCGTATATGCATGGTGAAGACATTATGTAAGCTTTTTTATCATTGCAGATTTTTGGCTTCCTTAATTTCTTTTTGTGGGCATCCGATCTGTGGTTTCTATACAAGGAAACCTCTTGGTTCAAGTTACGCCAGGCTCCGAATGACATGGATGGGAAAGCATAATTTTTTTTGTGCACAGCATATTCTGGGGATCTAATGATGTCAATTAAGCATGCGGCTGCGTGCTACCAAAGAAAAGCTTGATATATTCGTGAAGTCGGTTAGCGGTAGGATTTTTGTGTTGGTATGTGAATTGTTGTAGAATACTAGCAACTGAGTACTACATTCATTGTGACCACCTCAATTTGATCTGTGAAGCTTGTGATAATGTTTAGGTTAAATCTGTTGTGCAAACATTCATTTCTGTTATTGATTGTATTGTGGCTTTTACAGAAGATTAATAGTTAGGCCTGGGATATACTGCCATAGTAATAAAACCTCACTATATAGAGTAACAACAAATGCACAATTTTCTCATTTTTTTGTAAATATTTACTGGAATATTCTTGTTCACATAGATAGTAGTAGATGTGAGTAACTGGTGTTGGTGTTCGACTTCATAGATCAGAATCTGAAAATTGTCAAATGCTCACCAAAATTGAATATTTTCAGCATGTTTGTAATTTGTTGCTGATATAATGACTGCACACTCAATGGTTTCTTACAATATGTACTTTGTGAATACCTTTTATTATAAGTTGATGTATAAAAGTTGTTATTACCATTTTTATGTTTAGTACTTAATCAGCTGCAGCTTGTGCAAGACTACTTTTTATGAGACTGAGTTGAAGTTAACCATGTTAAGGCAAGAAGCCATTGTATGTATAATATGCTTACGTTGTACATATACTGTAGTAAAAATCAAGTCATGTAATTTTCTGGTTAAAGAGAATATTAAATTTTCAGCAGAAAATTTGGTTGGTGTCAATAATGTTGGAAAAAGTTGATGACTTGCAGTCTCATCACACACATAAAGAAATTGCTCGTAAAGAGTATTTGCTATTTACCAAATAGACTAAGTTTATGTCTGTACATATTCCCAAGTTCTGTGAATTTTTAAAGAAATTGTTTGTGGGTGCTCAAAAGCAATGATACACACCAGTATTATGTATGCAGGAAGTTCAGCTTCTAAGCTAGGCCAGTGTTCATTATTTCCAGTTTTATATGAAATATGTCAAAATGTAGTTACTCTCTGTTTACGTCATTCCCTCACATGAAAGACCTTGATGCTCAATTTATAGTTAAAAGTTCACATTGCAACAGCATTGGCAAGCATTGCTTAAATGTGTGTTACAGATTTTTGGTTCTATACCCACATTTGCCAGTAGTATTTGTAATTGTTGAAATTGATAAAGAAAGCATGAGGAAATTTGATATCATTATCATTGGAATGAGGACTGAAAATTTTCAAGTTGATAATTTAGTATTGCCATTTTTGTCCCGTGCAGGCTTGTGCTCTTTTCTTACATATAAGTATATGGTTATAATAATATACTGGTTATTTCATGGTTCAATACTTCAGTTAATGTAGCTAGATTGCAATACTTCTATCTGGCTGTAATACATATAAAACATAACATTTTCAGATTTACAGCAGTTAATAATTCATTTGAATTATGTATAAAACTTTCATAAATGTGGAACAAAAATGGGCTTTTCAGCTCAAATCCTTCAACAAAAAGATTTAAAAATCAATTTCAGTATGGAGGAAAATATGTTGTGTGTGTCTCTCTCTCTGTGTGTGTATGGGTACGTGTGTGTGTGTGTGTGTGTGTGTACATCAAGATTTCTGAAGTGAGTAGACACTTAGCCAGGTGCAAGTAACATTTGTATTGGAAAACTTTTTTTAAATTACCAAATGTAATTTTTCTTTAACCAAATAAGAAATAATTGAATCAGTTGAAAAATTAACCAAATTGTACAACAAATTCAATATATTTGTTTGTCACTTCACTAATAGGAAGACATGACAAACAAAATATAAGCTTAATATTTTTTTTATGTATCAGCACGTTTCATTTGTGTATTTACATTTTGTTCAGGCTTATGTTCCAAGAAATATGAATGATATTCTAGCAAAGATAGGAATAGAATGTGACCAAATACTGTTGAAAGTATATAATGAAATATATTGTATTTTTACGTATTTGTTGTGGTTAATGAAAGGAAACTTCATATATGTATATATATATCACCATATTAGTGTTACATTAAATAAAACTTACTTTTCTTGAAGTACAAATACACTTGTATATATATATATATATGTGTAACACTTTTTATGGTTATGAATTTTAATGGATTTGGTATCATTTATGAATATATGAAGTGGACATAGTACAAATGCGAACCAGGATATTTTTTGTGTACATTTAATGAGTGATTCAAATTGTATTTTAATAATATGAAATTATGACAACGCAGTGGTACTATCAAGAGAAGAATATTGAAAAATTTTGTTATCTTCCATATATGTGAAGATAAGAAATAAGACTTGTGATTTCGTATAAAATATTTAACTATTTTTGTAACAGTCTTATGTTAATTTGTGAATAACAGTATATATTATTCATACAATGAATTGTTCTTAATGGAACAATAAGTACGGTATTTGGTTGTGCACTCATTACAAATCCTGTATATATTATGGGAATGGCATTTATGTTTCAGGAAATGAAAAATGCAGTGGAAAATTAACCCTGTTTCTGTGTGGCCACCAAAATTAATAGAACTTTCGTAAATTTAGTTTTGTGGATAAGCAAGTACTGTATTCCAGTGTGTTAAATAGCATTTACTTGTTGAAAAGCAGAGTAATATCAAGGTATTTATTTACAAATTATATCAAAATCTAGTTCAAAATTTTGTACAATCTTGATCCAACCTTTGAATTCATTTTTGTTACGAAAGAGTTGGAACTCAGGTTAATTGACAGCTAATCCATAAAATGCATGAGATCGTATGTGATTTTTTTTTTTTTTTTTTTTGCTACTTGATGCTGTATAATATATTGCCCTTTTTGTGAAATAGAAAAGATGAAGCATACCTAGAGTGAAAAAAAAACATTGAAACTCTATGTAATGTAGATGAAGATGAAAGCAGTATTAGGTTGTTAATCAAACACTGCTTAGTTACTACAGATGGGAGTAGGATCAGGTGCCTAACATGGCAAGGGATTTTGTTGCAAAATTTTAGCCATCAAATATCTTTGGTAAGACTTGCCAGAAATTCAAACTCCTTATTGATATTATAGGTGACTTTGCTGTGTACCTCAGAGTTTTCTAGATCATAGAACCATACTTTTTACCTCTCCAGATATGTTTTCTATTTTGTTATGAAAATGGAGTAACATATGGTGATAGAAGTACTTTAGTTATTGTATTCTTGTTACTTTGCATGTGATTTAAATCAGTGTAAACCTAATAATATGCTATCTTCTGTGGAATAGTATAAGGGATCCCAGGTTCAATACCCGGTGGAGGTACAGCCACCTGCAATAAAAATGGGACACCTAGATCATGAAATGCATTGTGTGTGTTGTCTAACCCTGCAGCTATAGCAGAACTTCCTATTGAGAAGCTGCTATTGAAATTCACTCCTCACCTCCTCACTGTAGAAATAGGTAACAAACATAAGACATTGCAAGGAAGCCAGTATTTCAGGATATCAGTGTCCCATTTTTATTGCTGGTGACTGTACATAGTGGTTTCTATCTCTTTAAACTGTAGGTTCAGTCCCAATTCGCCTATTGGTGCATGAAGTGGATTTAAACCTAATTCAAAATGTAGTGACCTCTTATGTCTGTACCATAGGGCATGTGAGGTAGTACTTTCCACCTACTTCAGCAATCTGTCTTCACCTTTTCTTCACGTGCTTGGTGCAGAAAGAGAAGCACATCTCTTACAAAATCAAGTCTGTTACTGAGCTTTTTTCTATGCAACTTTTTGAGAATTTTATGGTAAAACTCTTCTGCAAACAACTTGTCCAACACTGTACTCTTCAATGTCATGATGACACCAAAATGTCCATATGAGAGTGTTATTTGCTTTACCTCTGATTCTACCCATTTGCATTTTTACAACCATGAGAAGGTGAACTTCTCATCCCTGACTTCAGGTTGTTTATGTTCACATGTCTTTCATGGAACTGAGTAAAAGAAAGACCAGCAGAAAACTAGTGTACTGTTTGACTGTGAACATGTGTTGAATTTCTGCTATGTAAAGTTTTGTTCATGCTCTAAAGCTTAAGTTATGTAAAAAAGTACAACACTTGTCAATCAATAATGCTATGTGCTGTCACACTAATGAAGCAAGGTGCAACTTCAGGTCTTAAACTACAGCATTGTTGATATTGTCATCTACTCTGCATTATATTTGAAATGACATCTGTATAATGTAAATCAAGAAAGGCAATAGGGTGCAATCACCAGACAAGTAGGAATTATTCAATATAATTTAGTACTTCTGCATCTCCAGTAATAAAACTATATAGAGAAGTCTTCAATGTAAGCACAAAATATATTATATTTGTGCAATCTGTTTACTTCCTTGGGTTTTGTGTTATGCAATGTGATCGATCACAATTAGCTTCTTGGAACATCACAGCAATCTTAAATTTTCAAAAATCTCTTGATTGTTAGAGAAGTAGCTTAATTGTAATAGAAAAATATGATCCAAGTTTATATAAGTGTTCGTAAATTGCTTTGTAGATGAACTCGTGCTTGTGCACATTTGTATGCAAAACTAGTTTGGAGTGCTTTTTGTAAAACAATTGATGTAACTGCAAAAGAGAGACGAGAGAAAAACCTTGTAACCAAATAAGTTTACCTTGTATTTTCATAAAATAAAGTTCCAGCAACTAATTCCATGCTTGTTTTGCCAAGCATCAAAATTAATTTTTCATATTCCTATAAACTTTTCCCCAACCAATAAATTTTGAATGGAGTTAAGAAAAAATATGCATAAGTTTGTTAGCAATCTGCATTGATTCAATATTTTCCCTGTTTGTTATATTGTGGAAACTAGAATTTTGCTTCTAATTCTGGTGACATTTTATGCTAAACGATAATACTTTGTAAATAAAAACAAGTATGCATGATGTAAATAAAGTGGTCTTATACTTTCAAGACTGCCAGTTTCCATAGCAGAGTTGTTTAGTGGAGCCATGAGACATACATTTGCATTTTGAATAAATCATGGTTGGTTGTGCTTGTTTATTCCTTCATGCATTTCACCAATTTATTTTTCATCCTCATCACAATTCACCTTAAAATAACAAAAAATACAAGTGAAAGATATTTTCAGTAGAAAATCACTAACAAAAAGGCTTATAACCATTGGCCAAATTGGCGGGTGTGAGAAAGTGGAGCTTTAAGTGAAAACTCATTTAAGCTTGATCAGTGGACTGAGGCTGAAAAAATTAAAAAGTGGAAATGATGTGTAAATTTTTATAACTATTTTCCTAATCTACATTTCAGCAATCCTTATTTTTTATGTTTTTAATTTTGGAAACCACCTCTACATTCAAGTTTCTTGTTACATTTTTGCATAACTGTTACCAAAAGTATCAAACAATTTATTTACACCATATTGCTATTTTTATTTACTTTTCTGTTTCATCTTGTAGTTGTAAGGATGAAATTCTACTTAACGCCATTTCAGAGGTGGTTCTCAGATTCAGGTGTGGATGTTGGTAAATAATGGTGAATAATTTTCATATGTTTTTTACCACCTATGCAATGTCAGAAGATTCTTACCAGAAGTAAAATTTCAGTTTCTAAAGTTCTGATCATGCCTGCATATAGCCATATTTAATTTCTTGGAAATTTGTAGACCAGAAGAGACTGCACTTGTTACAGAGTGGATAGTGGAGAAAGTTTTTAAGTAACTTTTGTACATTTAGTAACATAAATGTGCATGTGTATTCAAAGCAAATTAAGAAATGTTGCAAACTAGAATTTTGCAGATGAAACTGTAGCATTATTCTAACAGAGCAATTCCTGATAGGTTATAATTGCAATAAAGTACATATTAAGTTTAGAATGCAATGATTGCATATAGTGTATTTTAATATGTTGTCTTACATCACTTGTTTGTAGCATTTTGAAAGTTGATATTGCCTCAGAAAATGCAATAAATGGTTGCTCTATATTTTCTGTTGCTTTGTTAATACGTCATAGTTGATCTTTGCAAAAATGAGTCTCGTAAAACTGTCAATATCCTTTCCCCTTGTCCCCTATTTCATTAATTCTTTGCAAACGTCAGATTGCTTTTGGAGAAAGTGTGGTATGGCAATCAGAATTCAGAGGAAGTATTTAACAACCTGAAAATAAAGTAGGTTCAAAATTTTGTTTTCAGTATATCGACATGTGGTGTGCCAATATGTTATTGATAAGCATATAAATGGATTTATCTTACTTTTTAACAAATGAAGCCAAGTTACTTTGTTAAAATTAACCTCTGTGTAATTTTGTGGCTTAAATTCTGTACTGTTGGTGAGCTTTCAGACCAAAGTGATGCTTATTGCTTCGAAATGAGCCTACAGAAAGAAATGCAAACTTTCATATCAGTGTGACATGTCACTCAGACTGGGTAATTTTCTCCACAGCCTGCATTGTGTTGTCATGGTCTGTTAGTTGCACATACTGAGTGAATGCTTTTTTACAAACTGGAGGGGCCCATGTTGCTTGTCACTTCAGTATGGAATCCCCACGCCAAGTGTTGCGTGGATAAATACAATTAGTGTGTGTGAAAATGTAGGACAATATGCTTATCATTTCATTTGTCAAGTACATGAATGTAGCTGAATTTCCATTGTTATGATAGATAAATATAATTTTAATTGAAATATGTAATGAGAGATGCATTTACTACTGTAATCAATGACTGTTTTATACACAACATCCACCTCAGTATTAAAAAATTAATATCACAGTAAAAAATAATAATTTACAATATACAAATGGCGATGTTCAACATTAATGCATTGTGTAATTATCAAATTGAGCAAAGCAATATGTACACTAAAATGCCACTTTTATAGATAACATCAGAAATTACTGAATAGAGAGCTCGTTGCAAATTTTTGGCTGGCTGTTATCATAGGAAGATCTGTATACATGAACTGGATAGTTCAGAAAGCTCCCACTTTCCTTCTATTTATGATTTAGCATGCTACAAAGTTATGGATCCTGGGGCCTCCCCGTTGGCACAGTGGTAGCGTCATTGCCTTGTAATTGACGGGTCCCGGGTTCGATACACAGTGGAGGAACATAGTGGTTCAGATCCCACTTTAAACTGTAGGTCCAGTCCCGATTAGCCTTACTGTGCACAGTGGACTTAAAACACCAAATCAAACCAATCAAAATCAAGTTATGGATCCTGACTTTGGCACTGTGTGTTTACCTTCATATGACTCGTGAATTAATCATTCATCACTCTTATTGTTAACATGAACAATTACTGAAATTCGATATGACCAGATCTAAAAGAACCACCACTCCCACATACCTTGATATCAGATTATGTGTGACACTATAATGACGAAGGATCAAAAAGTTGGGTAACAAATTTTCTACCTTGTAGAATTGAAATATTGATTTGTTGAACTGTGTTCTGTGTGTCTTAAAAATATACTTAGATGATCCATAACCCACTGAAAACACATCGATAGATACAGGGTTACTGCATTTTATGATTTGAAAAAGAAGACGTCGTATTTTGTTCAGTTTTTGAAAGCAACTGCTGCTGTTTTTTTTAACCCTAGAACACTATCGTGTTCCAATATTACAGTGTAACTAGCCTTACATAAATTTTACGTACATGAAGGAATCTATTTTTAGCACAACCTCTACATCATGAAAACAAAATGACGATTCTTTGTGAACATTATTTTGTTTATTTTCCTTATACTGTAATTTTCTTCTTCATTTTAAAATGTTTAAACATAGGATATTTTAAGAGAATGTCTTGATTGACAAGCCCGTATGTACGCACATTAAGAATGAAGACAAAAAGTTTGAGCATTGAAAAACAAACAATAATAGTATTCATAACGCTGTAAATAAAGAACAAATGTAATTTTAAAGTCTTACAAGAAAATAGTGCATGCTTCTAAACTTTTGTTTTCAAAGTCTAATTATCCAAATCAAATTTACGAATGTCAAAATTACGTGAAAGATTTTTCTCGTTTTACTAGAGCTACCTAAAATTGACGTACAGTGCACAACATAACAAACTAAATCAAGACGATCAGCGCTTGCACCCTCCTTACCACAGTGCTGCCTTATGGCTGACAGACTGCTCAAGGCACTGCTAGGTGGAGGGGAGAGATTTGAGCACAAAACCTATTGTTAAGTTCATCTACAAAATTACATATTTTTTTTTTGACAAATTTTGTTTTCTAATATAACAATACAACAACAAAGCATGCTAAATCAACTGGACGCTACATGACACCGTGTTCAAATGAATGTAGTTCATCCAAGATTATACACAATTGTTTGTGTAGATTTCTGATATCAACATAGCAGTTGCTAGTGATTGTGTTTTAGTATTGATTTTGGCAATAATTGGTATTTGCACACAAACTAGTGACATCTAGTGAGCAGGTTGTGACTTGCTATGCTTATTTTGAATGTTATAAATTTCTTATTTGCAGATAGCCTGAACATTTTTACTGTGAAATAGAAATTCTGCCCGGGCCCCCTTTTTATTAACTAAAATGAGGACTTATGATAACCCTGGGTGGATGATGTGTTGATGCTAACTTATCTCTCATTTTGTCCCTGAATCACTCATTTCTCAGCTATTATGTATGTGTGTATTTTATTCCATAATATCGTTTTTTTTATTGTTGTTTTTTACCTGTTTAAACTAATCACAATGTAGTGATGAAAAAAATAAAACGAAACACCCATGCCCTAGCCTGAATACATGTAGCATCACGTCAGTTATTATTGTGCAGCTAGCCCCAGTAGACAGAAAATTGCCATTTGAACACCTTAGTCAGTGAGAATAGTTGGTGGCACAGTATCATGAATGTCTGAGCATGTATGAACTTAACTCAGGAAAACGGAAAGATATGAATAATGCACAGAAAAGTATGTGTCTCAATATGAGTGCTGGAAATAATTTTAGGGAAGGAAGGGACCATAATTTATTGTAAGATTATTAGAATTTATTTACATCTCAGATTTTTGCCATAGTTACCACCAGAATCTGTGAATGTGATCTCATCCAGAACTGTATAGAGCAGGGCTTCCCAAACTATGGCTCTCAGGCCACATCTGACATGCCTTAGTACTTATTAAACTTATAATTTTATTTTGAAGCTTTATCTTTGGTGTAAGTAAGATGTAAGATGGCCTTTGACCAATCATTCAATCGGCTTCATTGGCCCTCCATATGAAAAAGTTACCCCTGGTATAGAGTGAAAACTTAAGGCTAGATATCATCATTGTGAGTGACATTGGTAAGCAAGGTAACTATTCTTTGGTTTAATTTGTAAAAAGCATCACTGTAAGGTTGTCTGGGAACGGTATTGTAACAGATTTGAAATGTAGAAGTGGAATTATATCAGGACATAGAACTTAATCACTAAGATGAGTATCTGTAAATATATTTTTTTAACAGTAATGCATTCTATGAAGCAAATTTTAATGAATTTAGTTGATTCAGTTTGTGATTTGTTCTTTTATGTGGTTCAAGAAGGATTGCCTTGTTTTTGTGTTTAATGTAACAATTGTAATTTGGCCTATCTAAAATTGTCTTTTACAAGCTCTTAGCATAAGGCAGTCAATATAAAAATATTCAAGAGTAATGCATTTAGCCAAACTGGGTTTCATTTAGCAATTTAAAATCAATTCTTTGTATTCTTTCCTCCAACTGTTTCACATAAATGTGTGTGTAAGACTGTAAAGAAGCTATGACTATTTCATTCATCCCAAGTAACTGTAACCTAAGCCCTCATCATATAGATTACCAAAATCTCATAATGAATAAGAATACAAGGGGTGGGGACTGAAACACATGCTGAAAGTTCTTAATAAGGTGTGTTAAATTGTAGCAGATTTCATGTAAAAAAAAAGTCCTGTAGTTGGCACTGAAATGCACTCTCTGTTTATAAACTTCATTATTATTATTATTATTTTTTGTAGATTTTTGAAGAGAAAGAAGTTGAACATATTCAAATATTGTATTTCAACATGATTAACTAAAGTGTATGTTGAAGTCAGTTGAGAGTTCAATTCATGCAATTAATAGTTTTTGAGAAAATTATACCTTGAAATGTGTACTTGAGATTATTAGACTATATTGTTTGTAATTCACATTGAGCTTTAATAAAGATGGAACAGACACCTTATTAAAATTGCAGTGTTAAAACGGGACAAGATCAATGTCATATGGAATCAAATTCTCACTGTCTTATACATATGTGCTTCACTAGAGCTATATTCATAATGTACACTTAGATATGGCTTTCTATATAATTTATTTCAGTTTCTATTTTAAGATGCAAATTAATACTTCAATATGTTGAAATAGACTGATACAAGTTTCATTGAAGAGACTGTATTAGAAGTACATAATTTCTGTATCACATGGCTGCAGGATTTGAGGATTTGGACAACCTAATTAATCAAGAACTGTCAATGCTTTGATAGCATTTTGAAAGAAAAAGTCCCTCAAGTTTTATTGGTAGCATTAATGGAATTAAATGTAGTAGTTATGATGCTAGTAATTTTAATGTTTTGCTATTTTATTTGCCCTTTTTTAAGCTGTTATAAAGAAAATGATACATGATTCTAAACATTGAGTAGATATGCAAAATACAGCTACCAAATATTGTTCTAAAATATAAATAGTGTACTAGTGTGCTGTTCCACTAGTTGCAGATTTTGTGGCATTTAATTACACTTTATATAAGTATCTGTACAAGCACAAAAAACACCATAATAAAAGTTCACTCATAATACCTATCTTAATTATAATTTGTACCTTATATGGTATATGCCTTGCACATGGAAACTACAGATGAGGAAGCAGGGAGGGTGTGAGAGTGCTGCAATATATATGTTTATTTACCATTCTTATAATCTAGCAACATTATACATGTAATCTCTTGGCCTAATTTGATATATAGTAGCCTTTTTTCCTATATTCAAGTTCAAAGATGAGAACAGCATGCACAATCCTTGAAATTATGAATCTAGAGTAGTATCATTTCTTCATTGATGCTTCATATTAGGCGTGGCACCAATCAAGGCTGAAACTACTATTACAAACTAAATGCAAAATTTGCTTCCTTACTGGGAAGTTCAGACTATCTTAGTTATCAGGTTGTTTAGAGGCAACCTTTGTCAAAATAGCAACAGTTCCAAAACTTTGTTCAGTTAAGCATTGAAGAATTTCTGTTCTATTGGATTGAGAAGGTTTGTACATTTTTATGGAGAAGATTGGAATTGCTTTCGTGGTACATTTTTGAAAAGAACAATTATATGGAGAAGGTTTGTACCTTATTATGAGGAAGATGGGGGATTTGCTTTTGTGGTGCATTTTTTAAGAAGAATAATAATTAGGGAATTTCATTTCTAAATTCCTCATGAATAAGGTACATAAATACTATTGTTTTTAAGTGAAGGAAATTTATATATGTGAAATCCAAAATTATAAAATTAAGATTTTTTTAAAAAACATAATTACACAGTCATTTTAATTTTTGTATTTTATATGGAAGAAATACAGGTGAGGATGTATGGTCCAAATGAACACTTACCAAAAACAACTTGCTTTTAGTTTTCCTTGTTCATTTCTCATTTGAGGATGCAGCAATGCTGGGACTAATTTGGTGAGTGTTCCATTTCCTTCCTGCTTTTGTTTAGCACTTCCTTCTCTTTCTTTCATTGCAGGTAAAGGACGTGAGGGCTATTCACCCCCTCTCACAGCTTATGCTTATCACACACATCAGCAGTGCCCAAAATATGTATAAGGCAAAACAACCCTCATATTCACAAGAGCATCAAATTAGCTTTTCATGAATTTGTCATTTCATCTTGAGTTTCACATACAGAAATGTTTTGAATGATCTTATCTGCATTGTAGGTGCCAGTTTGTGTTTTTAGTTTATCTTGTAGTGAATATCATGTATCTGCACAATGAACTGTGAACAGTGTATCTGAGTCTTGTATGAGCTCATTTAAAGTTTCAAGTAGGTAGTGGTAGCATGTCAAATTGTCCCCACATTCAATTATAATATATGCATACTGTACCTGAGCTTTATAGAAATACACCTCACTTTTTCTTAAATGTGTGTTTTCAAATAAAATGTACATCAATCAAGTGACCAGAAAATTTCTAGTGCCAAATGATCTCATATCTCTTGACGAAGAGATTAATATCTCAAATGTGTGTATACCTTCTACATGTAAAAGAGCTACTTTTTAATAAAGCTTGTGTAATCTTAAAATTGTATTTTAATTCAGAATCATAAGGAATTTGTTTATTTTGTTTCAAAAGTCATATTTGATGCAGACACTTTTTAAGTACAACAGACATATTGCAAAAACCTTTTGACTTATTATTTTTAAAAGATCACAACGTTCAGCAGGACTACACCATTCAGTATTACACAAGATCTGTTTAGTTGTTTAGTATGTTTTATTATTATTATTAAAGTTATCAATTTTTGCTTATTGCAACATTTGAAGCAAATTAAGACAAAAATATATATATATATAACTTGTGGTGCAACAGCCCATGAGGGCCAAGGCCTACCTACCAACTGCCAAGGTGGGAAATCATCCAACCAGTTATGGGGCGACATGTGGTCAGCACAATGAACTCCCAGTTGGTGGTGTAGGTTTCCATTACCGGGTTATGCTACTCATTCATAGCTCCCCAATTTCCTCATGATGGTTGGCCACTGGTCCCATACACAGACCAAAATCTCAGGAGGAGAAAAGTTATTACGCTTCCTCCACATGCCCTGTAGCCAGAGCCCAAAACATGATGCCTTAGACCGCATGGCCACGGTGCGGTACAGTGATAGGACATTGAAAATTCAAATTGGGCCCACCAAATACTCATGTCTGTCAAGCAAAATGTGTTTCAAATAAATACACTTTTTGTTTTAAAAAATTGGTCTGACTAAAGGTTTTGTGTGTAGACTTAGATTCTGCAATGAAAAAAATGTGGTTGCTATTTGAAAAATTGAAGTTGATACCAGTTTCACACAGTAATACCAGTATATTTTTCATATAGAACATTTTTCCATGTGATGTGTATTTTTTTTTAGATATTTATATTTTTCATTATAAATGGACCATGCTGTATATGCACGAATGACTTTCCCCCACATTCTTTATTACCTGGAGACACTCCACATTAGATATATATAACCACGCGAATTGCACAGGAACATCTGATGCTCCATGATATAGCATACTGCAATGCACTTTATGAAATTTCACTATGCTATTATCATACTCCACTTTCTCTACTCCTTATGTTATACATACTGACATTGCCTCCAAACCATCCAGACAGTGATTGCTTTGTGATGCAATATAGAATCTCTTCCATATATTTACCCACATTGGTACCCATACTGCACCAACTATTCAATCTCGCAGGATAAATGGTTGTTTGATTAAAAAAACATTGATTTATGTACTACTTTCTGCTTCAAATTTATTGGTTAATTGTTCATTTTCTCAACACACTGTTCATCATCTTCTTTTAGACCAACAATCCTGGATATCAAAAATATGTTTACCATATATCACTTCCCTTACAGAGGGCATAACACTCTCCTAGGTCTAGTCAGACAAAAAAAAATACCATGGGGTGTGATTTATTTAATAGATATGTTTTGAATGAGAGCAGTTGTCAAGCCCCTTCTTTGATTCATAAGTTTGATATAACATTGTTGTATTTCATACAAATATGTCATAATAATAATAACGGAAAAGTTCTGTATTTTGTATCCCATGTTGTTTTTTTTATAATGACTGATCTCATCATCATCCTTCATTGTTTCCTGCCTCTGGCTGGGTCAGCCTAGAAGTCAAGCCTCTTCATTTTTTTCTGGTCTTCCACCACTCCTCTCTTTCCATGGTGTGCCAATCTTGTCCTCTTCTCCTAACGTTCTCCACTATCTGATCTTTCCACTGACATCTTGGTCTCCCCTTTGGCCTTGCTCACACTCATTGTGCATTGTAAGCTCTTACTGGTTGTCTTTCTGCACCCATCCTCTTCATGTGTCCGAACCATCTCATCTGTGCCTGATCTATCCTGTCCTGAAGCTTCACCACCCCCACTGTCTGTTGGATCTCCTCATTCCTTATTCTATCCCTTTTAGTTCCCGATATACAAAAAAAGGTAAAGTGCTCCCCTGTGCTGTGCACCATGCCATGAAACACCCCAAATATACCCCTTCAGAATTTCATCTCCACTGGCCTCATCTTTCTTTTGTCTCTCTCTGACATTGTACAAGACTCTGCCACATACATAATTATTGGTACATACTACATAGTATGTATTATATATTACCTTCTTACATTTCATAGGTACATCCCTGTTCCATATTAATTTTCAAATGCTTTGATAAGAGTCCACGACTCATTTGTCCTCTTCTGTTTACCTCTTCATCTATTCTTCCACTTCTCTCAATTATGCTTCCTAGATATTTGAAACTCTCCACTACCCCCAACTCTTCTGTGTCCACCTTTATTCTTGGTACATTTCTGGCTCTGTTTCTTGTTGTTAATAGCACCTCACTCTTTTCTGCACTGAATTTAATTCCTGCTCTTCTAATTTCCACATTCCAACTATCAAGCTTTATGTACTACTACTCCCCTGTTTCTCCATATTACTAAGTTATCAGTGAACAACAGGGCCTTCATCTCTTCCTCTCCTGCCTTCTTCCCCACCTCTTCGTTAACTGCATCCATTGTAATTATGAAGAGCAGTGGGGAAAGAGCACTTCCCTGTCCATTACTTATACTGAACCACCCTGGTCTTCCCACTGGTGTCTTCACACAGCTCTGGTTGGCCTTGTATGTGCTCTGCACTCTACGTGTCATCTCTTCCTCTACTCCTTTCTCTCTTAGAGCCTTCCAAATCTTTGTTCTGTCCATGCCTTTTCTATATCTAGGAATGCCATAATCAAACCGTTTCCATACTCATAGTGCCTTTCCTGTAATTGCCTTATGGTGAACACCAGATCTACTGTTGATCTGCGTCTTCTAAATCCTTATTGTACCTCTCTCATCTTCCACTCTGTTACTTCCCTTATTCTTTTCTCGAATATTTTCTCATATACCTTTGCTGAGTGGCACATTTAGTGTTATTCCTCTGTAGATTTTACATTCCTTTCTGTCCCCCTTCTTGAATATGGGAACTATTACAGTAAGAATCACGAACCTTCCGACCCTCTGTAAACAACCGTCTCACTTCGAGTAACGTATCACTCCGCGCCAGCTGTTCGTGAATGGTTTCGGCCATCATATGCTGCTCACTCGCAACCTTTAATTTTACGTAACATGGAAAAACGTATTCTTATTTTAACTGATAATCTACACATTGAAGTATAATAAATTTTCTGCAAGTGATTAAATACGTGTTCTTGTTCAAGAATGAACTTATTTTTCTACGCCAAAAGTCCCATTTTTCTGACACTGGGTAAACAGATCCCCCTTCCCCCCCTTTTCTCTCAGTATGACAGCGCCAAAGTTATAAAAGAGAGAGAGATTCGTTTCAGTAAATTCAAGCCTTTTGGTTTTATTGCTTCCTCTTCCACCAAATTATTGCCCAACATTGTTGACATGTAGAGTATTGTTTTCTCCTTTGTGCAACAAATATACCGCCAGTTTTAGCAGAAGCTAAACAAAGATAAGCCGGGGAATAAAAAGAGATTGTTTATCTCTCTCTCGGTTGCACTAGAAAACAAGAAAACTATAATATGCACGTCTCATGCAAGTAATGTATTTTCTTACCTTGATTCGGCAGTTCCTTTTTGAACTTGAGGCATTTTTGGCGCTCGACATCATCCTGTCAGAGTACGGTCTGTCAAATTTGCTTCCCAAAAAGGAACTCAACGTGGCACAAGAGGCAATTTAACGTTGACTACTAAAATTGGGAGATCGTCATCAATCATCACTATCAACATCTTCCCCACAGTGGACAGGATGGCTCTTTGATTTAAAAAATACGAAAGCACCTTGCGTTGTATTGCACTTATCTCAAAATCGGTGTACTTGTTTATACGAGCAACAACGTGTTGTTTTTTTTCACGGGACTCGCAACTTGACTGGTCGTTTTCCTTTCTTTCACCACACCGAAAACACAAAGACGCAGACACACAATTACACTTGGACACCAACTTCACTGCTTGCTCAGGATAGCACCGACACAACGTCACATAAACGTTAAGAACAACCTGCTTCTTGCCACTTTACAAACGGCTGTATTTCCGAAAGACTACTCTGAAAACATGGGGAGACCTTCCTGCACGCATGGAAGTTGCCATGTTCGAAACTGGTGCTATTTTCTTGCTGTTCACGTGATCGATTGTAATTTATACAATAATCACGTATTATTATTATAAACAGAAACCTTTAATGAAAATATATTTTAAAATGTATAATCCAATGTAACTTACACATTTTTATTCCATTAGCATACCTTCATAGAACGGACTACATGATGCGGAAGAAATCCCTTATTAGGCTGTTGCCAACCTCAACACTTCTCACTAAGTCAAGTACAGAAACGTAAGTGGAATGTCGAATGTCGGCATATGATAGTGTGATTTCACATTGTCAGTGACGATCCTCCGGGAAGGGGGAGGGGGTGGGATGCAGGAGTCGATCTATAATCCAGAGGTGTTCACCATTCGGATGGTGACATCCTCACACTCCGGAATACTTTGCGGGTAGGGGAGGGCAGGCCGTAGGGTGAGGGAGGTTGATGTAAAATGAACACCTCTCAACAAGAGAGAAGAAAAATGTGACAATATTTAAAAATTCACCCCCAAATATGCATTTTATTTTATATGTAGCGTACAATAATATGTGACTGCCTCAAAATATTTCTGTATTCTACAGTCTTCTTTCCCCACTTTTATGATTCTCTAAGTTGCCGTTTTAGTTTCCCTTTGTGTCTTTGCTGCATAATCCAGCATTTTTGAACGGAATGAAAAGGACATACGACTGTGTTTTTGGATGAAGTAACTTTAGAGATGTTGAAATACACTCTGGAGGATACTGGAATGTGTGTCATTGAGGTGTAGATCGACCATGTTGTGACACGCACATTTGTCCATTAGTTACGAGACGATGAGGGATAGGTGATATTTGAATTCCAAATTAGTTAGCCGCCCCCGTGACGGAGTGGTGGTTAGCACATCGTGCTACGATGCCAGGCATCCTGGGTTCGAATCGTGGCATTCATCGATTTCATCATATCATCATCATTCATCCGCAAATTAGCCATAAGTGGCACAAGAGGGGAAGTAAAATAAAGCAAATCAATCAAACCAAATGAGTTATTTCCATTATTTTTATCTAATTAATAATTATTAATTTAGTCAATCAAATCATATGTATTAGCTTACTTTCATTATCTATAATAATAAATCATAACACTTTCAAACATCAAATAAATTTAATGAAGAAACCCCGGTTTCAAAACGTAATTTACCTCAATGTGTCACATTCTTCTAGCAAGGTTTTTTTTAGTAAAATATGAGAGAAAATTAATCCTTTGGTACGGAACCGTCTTACTCCTGGGGGATAAGATGTAAATTTTGTATTTTAAATTTAGCGTTGCTTTTCTTCCACTTTTGGCTAATACCGACGATGAGAATGAGTGAACGTCAGATGAAATTGATGAAACACCCATGCTGGGATTCGAGCCAGGGAACTTCGGTGATTAGTCTGAAAGTCGGCCACCAGGCAAGATGTACATTTTTTTTATTATTATTATTCATTCAATAACTTTCAACAGGTCATCAGTGATACACTGCTTATTCCGCATCTGTTGACAAGTGGAATGTTTTTACACCTTGTAGGCTATGTGGATTATTTTTTTTCATAAGTTTGCAACACTGTTAGGGTACACGCACGTGCTTTTGTTTACAGAAGGTCTTAAGTTCCATGATTCTCACTTTAGTCCTTTTGTCCAATCTCTTGGCACTTATCTCTCTTGCCAGACTGTTTTCAACACTCTATGCAGCCACTGCACACCAATCACTCCTGCTCCCAGTATCATTTCCACTGGCACTTCATCTACTCCAGGTGTTCTACCTCTCTCCATTTTTTTCAGTGCTTCCTCCACTTCTTTCCATGTGAGATTCATTTTTCCTTCCTTTTTTTCACATTAAGCAATTTCTCAACATTCTCCTTATTTCATCATCCTCTTCTAGAATGTTTCCCCTTACAGCTGTCTCCTCTTTCTCTTCTCCTTTCTCTCACTAATCCATACAATACTTTCTTGTTTCCATCTACATCTTCTTCTAGCACTTTGGCCCATTCTTCCATCCACTTTCTTCTTTCCTCCTTTACTACTGTTCTTGCCTTTTCTTCTTTTCCATGTACTCTTTTCGTGCATTTTGTCATTTAACTTTAAACCATTTTCTAAATGCACCATTTTTGTTTCTCACTCCTCTCTAGTTCTTTCATTCCACCATGATGTTTCTTTCTTCTATCTTTTCTTGCTTGTCCTTCCACATACCTTTTCAGCTACCTCTACTAATTCTGTTTTAAATCTTATCCATTCTGTTTCTACTCCTTTGGGTTCATCTTTTGGCACTTTAGTTTGCAATATTTTTTGATACTTCTTTTTTATCATCTTATCTTTTATGTTCCATCTCCTCATATCTCCTACTAGTAGCCTGTGGTCACTGTCTCAGTTCTCACTGGGTATTACTTTAATGTTGTTCATTATCTTCTTTACCTCCTTGTTTACCAATATATAATCATCTATTACAGACTTTTGCTTATTATTCCAACTGTATCTTGTAATTTTATGACTGTCATATTTCTTCTTAAACCAATTATTACCTACTAACAGTTCATTTCTCTTACAAAAGTCCAGTAGCTGCCTTTCCTCCTCATTCCTCTGTCCCCATCCATCTGCTCCAAGTATTTTCGTATATCCTTTCCTGTCTCTTCCCACTTGTGCATTAAAATCACCCATCACAATTTGCCATTCCTTTCCTACATGTTCTTCCAAGTCTTCTTCAAATTCTTCTTTCTTCTTTGTACATCCTGTTTGTGGGGCATATACTTGAATTATTTCTATTATTTCCCTCTTGCATTCATTTTTAGTTTTATTATTCTGTCATTTACCCTTTCTACTTCCTCACTTATTTCCACTTCTGACCATAAATCCAACCCCACTTCTGCCCTCTTCAGTACCTGCCCAGTACAGTTGATAGTCTTTCCTCAATTTCATTTCTCCTCTTCCTTTCCATGTCATTTCACTCATCCCAAAGATGTCGAGTCCTCTTCTCTCCATTAGATTCACAATTTCTTCAGTCCTTCCTGTTAGTGTTCCAATATTCAATGTTCCTATCCGTAGCCTGTGTCATCCCCAATTTTCAGTCTGGCTTGCTTCTTTCTTTTCGCAAATTTTTGTATGTTTTCGGCTGTCGGCTAATTGGGCCTGTCACCGCCTACACCTGGTTTGTGGGGCTGCCACCTGTGGGTTCTCAGGTACTCCCTTGTTTTTCTGTTGGGGTTCGAACACCCTTAGCCTTTCTGGATCCCTCCAGGCCCATAAGGCAGTGGGGGCAAATACTTTTATGGTGTGCACCATGGCAATGCAGTCTAAGGTGCAAGCTTTTGAGCTCCAGCTATGGGACGTGTGTAGGTTCAAGTCTCTTGGGGGGAAGCATAACAACTTTTCTCCTGAGATTTCGGCCTTTGTATGTCACCGGCGGCCACCCACCCGGTTGTGGAAACCTACATCAACGACTGAGGGTTTGTCATGCTGAACATACATCACCCTGTAACTGATTGGATGATCTCCCACTTCTGGTGGGTGTGAGGCCAGCATTCAGCATTTAACATTTTATAAAAGTAGGAAATACTTGGGTTGGAAATTTAATAGTGGCAACTATTAATTTACAAGTAATACAAAAGAGATACCTCTGTGAAACTTTTGTAGAGTCCTGTTCTGTTGATGGTTTGAATGGAGTGGTCTATTGCCTGAAGAATCTGTGGAACAGTTCGGAAGCTTCATCTTTGGGATCAAATCAAAGTCACAGGGGCTGGTAGAGCATCTGCCAGCCCATCGAGCTAACAAATCAGCCACAGGTTGTGCTACAAGCGCCCGAGCATTGTCGTGCAAAATTATGGGAGGATTCAGCAGATAGTGTCCCCTCGTCTTTCGCAATGCAGATCACAGGTTATGTTCCAAAAATGAACAGTAATACTTCGCATTGACAGTCTGTCCTGGAAGTACAGCGAGAATCACCAGAACTTTCACATTAGTGGGGTTCTGACTACACAACTTTAGACTGCCAACTCCAACGATACTCTATTCCTCTCATCACTGCGCATGCACCTAGTGTTGGAAGGAAGAGTCTGTTCATTGGGAGGTAGCATAGTGCCTTTCTTGTAATTGCCTTATGGTGAATATCAGATCTACTGTTGATCTGCTTCTTCTAAATCCATACTGTTCCTCTCTCATGTTCATCTCTGTTACTTCCCTTATTTTTTTCTCTAATATTTTCGCAAGAGGGCCTCCCTGATGGTGCAGTGGTAGCGTCGTCACCTTTGTAATCAAGGGGTCCTGGGTTTGATACCGAGTGGAGGCACATAGTGTTTCGGATTCCACTTTAAACTGTAGGTCCACTCCCGATTGAGTGGCACATTAGTGTTATCATTTTTACATTCCTTTCTGTTCCCTTCTTAAATATGGAAACTATTAGTCCCTTTATCCTATCTCTTGGCACTTCTCTCTCTTGCCACACTGTTTTCATCACTCTGTACAGCTACTGCACACCAATTACTCCTGCTCCTAGTATTAGCCTGGTGCAAATTCTCAGAAATGTGGCTGTAAAAAGTGTAGGAAGCATTTTTGAGGAAAAGCGGACAAACAACATTTTCTGAATGTAATTGATGTGCTGATTCTGAATATTTTGTTTGCCACTCTCGATTTTGATGTTATGTGCTTCAAATCGCTAAAAAACAAAATGGCGGCCATACGAAATGAGCTCCAAATAATTTTTGAAGGAGCAGAAACAAAATAGTGATCTTGGTGTCAAACATTATGTTTTTGGGTATTCTGAATCCAAATATTATGTTTTCTAATCTGAAATTTTAAGCTATGTGCTCCAAATCGCTAAAAAACAAAATGGCGGCCATACGAAATGAGCTCCAAATAACTTTTGAAGGAGCAGAAAGAAAATAGTGATCTTTGTGTCAAACATTATGTTTTTGGGTATGCTGAATCCAAATATTATGTTCTCTAATCTGAAATTTTAAGCTATGTGCTCCAAATCGCTAAAAAACAAAATGGCGGCCATACGAAATGAGCTCCAAATAACTTTTGAAGGAACAGAAAGAAAATAGTGATCTTGGTATCAAACATTATGTTTTTGGGTAGTTTTCTAATCTGACATTTTGAAAAGTGTTGTAGTTTTTTCCCTCTTTTCTAAACAAAAGAACCACAAAAATGACTAAACCTTTTTTATTTTTTTATTTTAACTTTATTTCAGAATGATAGAAACATAGAACCATGGATCCACTTATAAATTTGAAAAGACCTGCACCTGTGAGCCATCATCTTAAGATGTTTCTTATCACTTCCTCCAGAACATTGCCACAAACAAAGGATTTAGCTACTTCATATATTCAAGGTAGTAAGTGGCAAGGAAACCATTTTAAAAACTGACAGGAATATTCTCCAGCGCCTCGCAACTGCCTATGAGGCAGGTAGTAATGTGGATCTAAATCGCATTTTGTGTCATGAACTAATGTCAATTCCAATCTCCCTTGCCAACACAAACGGAAGTCTGAGAACAGGAAACAAAGCCATTCTAGCTGATGTGATGACCAAGGATGTAATTTGTCCACCTGATATATCAATTCCGTCTGCGTCATGCCTTAAAATAGATGGTCAAACATTAGTTGTTGCACTTGGAAAGCCTGCAGGAGTTTTTAAACTTTGGTCAACTGGCATATGTATTTCTTAACCTTGTTTTTTCTATGGGAAGAAGCTTTAAGAGGATTGATGTCACCTTTGATCGGTATAACGAAACTTCAATCAAGGCTGGAACAAGGGATAGGTTCTTGAAACATGCTCACTTAGTAAGGAGAGTAATAGAAAATTGATCCGTGCCAATCCCCAACAAATTCAGTGACTTTCTTGCTAACTCAGAGAATAAAAAAGATTTGGCCTGTTTTCTCTCTAATCATTTGATCCACAATGCTCCTGAAGACAAAATATTTGTGGTTTCCGGTGGATTTCACAAGGGAGGATGACGTACGGACAAACAATCGTGATTTGTCTATTGAAGGATTGCAGGTAAACTACGAAGAGGCGGACACGCGCATTGTCCTTCACTGTCTTCATTCTGGCGCTGATAACATTGTTGTCTAAGCACGTGATGCAGATGTATTAGTGCAATTGGTAGCGTTATTTCACAAGATTAGATGTACGAAATTGTGGTTGCAAGCAGGAACATAAAAAAAAAAGAAAATTCCAGCACATGAAGTCAGGCAGAAGCTTTCATTTACAGATCCTGTCTTCGAAACTCTCATCCCATTCCATGCCATTACAGGATGCGACACAGTATCCTACATTGCTGGGATCAGTAAGAAGACAGCATGGAAAATATTTAACACTAATAATAATGATCTACTAAATCTTGGTGTTGACGAATTGAAACAAGAAACAGCACACAAGGCAGAGAAGTTCATATGCAAGTTGTATGGTGTACCGGAGGCAAGCAGCTGTGCCAGAGTAAAGCTGTTCAGCAAAGGAAAAACACCACAAGCACTGCCCCCCCCCCTACCGATTCTCTACGGTTACATGTACAACGGGCCCACTATCAAGACATGGTGTGAACGCAGTCGGTCATACCAAAACCTGTGTTACCACCACCTACTATCTTGGGATGGAAAATGGTTGATGGACATCTCATAACAAAACTTCAATCGCTGCCACCAATTCCACAACCCTGCTACTACATTGTCATCTTTGGATGTTTGGGTGGTTGTATATCTGCTACATGTTCCTACAGGAAAGGCCAGCTTATATGTACTGCAGCTTGCAAATGTGCAGATACTGGCACTAAGGAGTGCATGAATATCCGTGACTAGAAAAATGTTATACTATTCTTGTAGGCAAAATAAGGTTGAATAAGGATAACGTGCGGATTTATCATACACTGATACTGTTAACATTTCAATATGGTCTTATGCTTTGAATAATATTAGTATTTTGCATCTTTACTTTAGCAATGTTCTATGCTTTCTTTTTGTATTAAAAACCTACTGTTAAGTGTGGGGCGTTACCCCCGCACCCCCTATACGCCTTCATGGCGTGGTGCTATGCGCAGGGGAACCTTTTACCTTTTACACTTTTTATTACTAGTTCAAAAGTATGGATATGAAACATTGCATGGATGCACGTAGCCGCCATTTTGCTTTTTAGCAATTTGGAACAAACAGCTTAAACTTTCAGATTAGAAAACATAATATTTGGATTCAGCATATCCAAAAACATAATGTATGACACCAAGATCACTATTTTGTTTCTGCTCCTTCAAAAGTTAATAGGAACTCGTTTCGTATGGCCGCCATTTTGTTTTTTTAGCGATTTGGAGCACATAGCTTAAAATTTCAGATTAGGAAACATAATATTTGGATTCAGAATACCCAAAAACATAATGTTTGACACCAAGATCACTATTTTGTTTCTGCTCCTTCAAAAGTTAATAGGAACTCATTTCGTATGGCCGCCATTTTGTTTTTTAGCAATTTGAAACATATAACACCAAAATCGAGAGTGGCAAACAAAATATTCGTAATCAGCACATCAAATACATTCAGAAAATGTTGTTTGCCCGCTTTTCCTCAAAAATGCTTCCTACAGTCAGAATTTTCGAAAATTGTCCCAGTCTAGTATCATTTTCACTGGCACTTCATCTATTCCAGGTACTCTACCTCTCTTCTATTCAGAGTTAAATATCTCCTTTTGAAACTGTAAGAACTAGCTGATTGTAATACGTGCATTGACTGCATTGCTCAAAGTGTGTAATACCATCTTCCTCATCTAGGATAATTTGCACTAAGCACTCCACCCTTTCCACTAGAAGGGAGGAGGGAGAGACAGAATGACATGTTGGGTATCAAAAAGTCTCAAAATTTCAAAAGTAAGAAAGTTTTATATGTGGTAATAATTAATTATTATTTAAATTCAAAATATTATTTCTAAAACTTGGGGATTCAGCCACTTTTCTTGAGGAAGGGTGTACCCCTCTCTATTTATTTTGTCATTGCCCCTACCTATTTCTAAGGCTTGAAGAAACACACGCACTTAAAAATTTCCAATTTGACCACTGTTTGAATCAACACTATTAGAAATTCAACTGCGATAATATATAAACGTATTTACCTTTGTGACCTCTTGGCACACTATCTGAATAAAATATTTTATTTATACCCCTGAACTACAATTGCAGAAACAAGTCACACTAAAATATTTTTTGGAAAAAAAACAAAAACGACAACTTAATAATTGTGTATTCTTCAAAATCTATTAATTAACCTTATTTTCATATTAATGGAGTATACTGATAACAATTTACATCTACCCTTCAGTGTGACAGTATATATTTAGTGTAGAATAAAAAATACTACAAATTTTAAGTACTTTTCAATAGTATTGTAACAAAAGATAGTATTTGTAAGTTTTATTTTTTTCTTAAACAAATCTGTTTTAAAAACACTCAACCGTTCTTCTATTGTCGTTTTCACATCATGAAGGCACAATGGCTCTTATGGAGAAACCGTGCGGTTTTGCTATTTAAGGTGTGCTAGCTCTTATCTCCGGTCGGGATTACCGTGCTTGCTTCCTTTCACAATAAACGTGTATGTATTGTATATTGTTACAGTTATTGTTACATTTGTTATAGTTGTTAGTTTTTCATTATTATTATTGTTGTTATTATTAACCGGAGTTAACAAAGTATGGGGAGACTCTTATGAAATGCAAGCATAATTCATCTATTTCATAAAGTAACATTCATTTATCTAATGTGTTAATACAGTAATACAGTTTTTAACGCAAATGTTATATAATAAGTGCTACCTTAATCGGACAGTGGTTCAACAACCTCCATCGGTGAGTCTTCGGACTGTTCACTGCTGCTGTCATCAGAACTTGTCTCATCACTGCCGGAAGAACTGTTCTTTAACCTAATGATTAGAGGTTCGATGTCATCCTGCAGTTTATCCGCTTTCCACATATTATTTTCAACCCCTTCGACGTGCCTACAGTAATTACACCATTGCTCCTGGGTGACTGATTCAAATGCGCTGTCTATCAAACGTTCCATTTCCTTCACCTTAAAACTAATGTTATGTCGTCCAACATGTCCTTTTATCTGACTCCATACCATTTCAATTGGATTAATTTCACAATGTTATGGAGGCAACCTACAAACAACTGCCCCATGCTCTTCTGCAATGGACTCCACAATATTAATATTGAATCTCCCTCGCACAGAATTTACAATATTGAGTAATTCTCTTTTAAGAGAATCGTCAGAATAGGGTACATTTTTTGACGTTAGCCATGCCTTACTATCTTCCTTACAGTTTTTTGAGGTGAGAATACTTTCTTTTTTCCTACAGTGATGGGATGCATTGTCCATAACAATTACTGTTCCTGGTTCAGTGTTAGGTAATAGTTGATCTTTGAACCACTGTTCAAACCTAACACTGTCCATTTCGTCATGGCAGTTGGCAGAATTTATTTTGCTACAAGTACTTGTTTCGCTCCCTGTACAAACCCCATCTTACCAACAGCGTGCAAACCAAACCGTGGTCCCCGAACAGTAGGGTCTTTCAGACTTGTAGACAACCCAGCCAGAAAAGCATCCTTGGGTGTTGCTGTTGTTTTGTCCTTCCAAACTTTAGACACAGTATGCTCTACATTTACCCAACTCTCATCTAAGTAAACAATGTTCTGTCCCTCATTCCTAAATTGTCTCATTTTTCGTAAATATGAATGTCGCCAAAGTACTATAATATCGTTTCTTTCAATCAATAAAGCCTTATTTCCTCGCTTTTCGAATTCAAAGCTCATTTCTTGCAGCAAACGGTAGAAAGTCGAATATGTAAAATTTAGCCATCTTTATCGTCGTTAACTTCCATCATCACAGACTGGATTGTTGCGGGAACATTTCTAAACAGAAATGCATGAAATTTGCATCTTATGGCACTGCGAATGAAATCATTATATTTCACTTCCCTGCTGGATTTGTATTTTAGTCCAGTTACTCTTTTTTTCCAGGGTGTAACGATTGAGCCTTTCTTACTTTCATTTCTTAATCTATAGAATGTACGGCTACTGACCCCAGCCACCTTACAAAGTTAACTAACAATGAACGATTGCTATGTCCAGGGTTCTTTTCATTTAAATATTCGAACATTCTTAAAATAGTTTTTCTCTCCCCACTTCTAATTCTCCCACCCTTTTTCCCTTCGATCCATTGTGATGACTGAAGACTTACGGATTAGGATGCTATTAATCACTTCATGAACCACTTGTAAAATCACCGAAATGTCGACACACAACACTTCACCAGACCACCAAGAGTGTTAAAACGTCACAACTGTTGGGCACGTACGAACACATAACACCTGAGTATGACTAAGACACGCCAGTGCGTCGCCTTACTTCGCACGCTTGAAAACAAACTGCATTTACAGGAAGTAATGCCTCTGGGGACCTTTGATTGAAGACAAAAAATAATTTCATTATTATCTTTACAACTTTGTCGCTGTGAGTTTTTACGTAGACTTGTAAAACAAAATTTGGCCAGAGACGACATTTTCCACTACGCCACAGGGACGTCGTTAGGGGGGGCCTGGGGGGGCTTTGGCCCCGGCAGTTGTAACTCTGGCCCCCGCAAACAAAATTTTGATCGATTAAAAATTATCCTAAATTAATACTACATATTATTTTCTGGTAAATTTGTAGCAGAGTTGGAAACACTGTTCCGAAGAAAATCTTTGGAAGCAAATGTAGGACAGCAAAATTCCACCCTTTCCTTGCTTACCAGATTATAACCAAGGTCATAAAATCTGCCTGCTTAGAGGTTATTACCCTTGTCCTAAGTTCCTGGAAACCAGAGATCCGACCCTTTTGTTGCAAATGACCCTTCCAGTACATATGGAATCAAAGACTCCGCCGTGGCCGAGCGGTCAACAGTAGGTGGTCGAGCGACATAGGCTATGGAGAGAGTTCTCCAGTACTGGCATTGTTCTGAGATTTAAAATTGCTCTATGCTTCAGCTTCAGAGCCACAGATTAGCTTTGTGTTCTTGCTTGCGAGGAAGGTCTGCTATCGGGTTCCTACGGTCACTGTATTTGTTCGTGTGTGGGAAGAGTTCTAGCGTTGTTGTGCATTTCCATCTTGAATGGATAAATTATTCAAAACCGGATATTTTAAAACTATCTCAAAACATGTGGAAGATGACGGCAATGAAGAGGGTGTTGGTCCAAGTTCTGACGTTCCAAAGTTAGACAAAACAAGTGAATGTACTAATGTGAAAACAATTACTGATCTTGGGGTAGATAATCCTAGGCAACCACTTTTGCAAAACTATCCAAATACTACGTTCGGAAAGCGAAAGCGGTCATTTCAAAAACACTGGTTTGCATCTGCGCCGTGGCTAGAATATAGTGTGGAACTTGACGCATGCTTTTGTTTTCCATGCCGTAAATTTGGCACAGATTCAGGATATGCAGAACCAAATTTCAGGAAAATAGGGATGCGCAACTGGAAGAAAGCATGTGAAAAAATCAAGGAACACAAAGGAACGTCATACCATCTAAAATGCATGGAACTGTGGGCGAATTACAAAGTGAGTACCAATTAGTTTTGTAAAACAATTATATATATATATATATATATATATATATATATATATATATATATATGTGTGTGTGTGTGTGTGTGTGTGTGTGTGTGTGTGTGTGTGTGTGTATGTTCGTAGATTAAATTTAAAAAATGAAATATGTGTATGTCTGTATCCAGTGTTCAAATTGAAAAAATGGTGAGGGAAAAATTTCACAGCTTCCCTATTCTAATTTTGAGAATTGTACCTGATAGAAAGCCAGTGACGTGCACTGAGGAGTAGCTAGTCTAGCAGAGATAGATCAATCAATCTCACATCTCGAATTATATTCAAATCACAATATTTATTGTCTTGTTAAAGCCACCACAGCTCATACGCAACACTGTCTTTTCCACGCGCTTCTCGTCCATCGGTGTTCTCCGCGGGCAAAGCTGGCCGGATACCCTAGCTCGCTCTTCTTCCGCCAGACCAGTTTTCAGGTAGAAACGGCCGGCCCAAGGAAAACGAAGATTTCTACCTCTACCTCTCTTGTCCCCTCGCCCCCCGCTGCAATGGTTGAAAGCCCAGGCTTTCAGGTCCCCCAGTCTATCTCCTATAGGACAGATAGGGGATTGGTTTCTCATAGATTTTTTGTAAATCCTCTAAAGAACTCAGGGTAAAATTTTCTGCAGTACTTATGTTCTCTGTATTTACACAACCTTTTACACGTTGTACAATATGTGCGTATGTATAATATGGGATGTAGTTTTATTATTTATGAAATGGGAACGTGTTATGTGCAGACAATGATGTTATGCTTTCTTCATTTTTTTCTTTTACAAATATGGAATATATAATGATTAAATTACAAATATATGCTCAGGCTCTCTCTGATTCTCGTTTTAGTAGTGTTTTATTTAAATATACTACTCTTGGTCTCTAACAGTCATAAATACGGATGTATTTATTTGGGCAAGAGAACGCGTGTTCATATTGTTGTTGGTTTGGTTTATTTTACTTCGCTTTTCTGCCACATTTGGTTATCGCGAAAATGAGGATTGAGTGATAATATGATGAAATTGGTTAAGGGACCTCATATGAACAATCCAGGCCAGGATTCGAACCCGTGATGAGTGCGCATTCTTGTCCTATGTGTTGCAGTGAATAATGAAATAATTTGGAATAAAAAATGTATCTCAGAACTCAAAAAGTCAAATGAATATCATTGAAGAAACTACAAAAAAGTGTGTTGTGTTTTGTTACCTGTCACCAAATCAACCAAGCGTGGGGGAGTGGTTATCATAGCGCGCTACGACACCAGGATTTCCGGGTTCGAACCCCGACCCAGGCATGGGCGTTCCCTGTGCTCGTCTCTTCATCAATTTCATCGTATCTTCGCAATTAACCAAATGTGACAAAAAAGCGACGCTAAGTAACAAAAATGAAATCAAATCATTGATTGATTGCTCAATTTGGTTCATTTTACTTCGCTTTTCCGCCACCTTTGGTACAACAAAATAGATGAAGAAACACACACAAAGAACACAAATGGCCAATCCGAGATTCGAACCCAGGATCTCTGGCTTAGAGTCAAATCAATAGTTTTTTACTTTCGAATGTGGGTGGGGGTTACGTGTACTTTTTTCTGGTACTCATTCATAATTTTGCAATATTTTCCTGTTATTGACATTCTTCTTTTTTGTAGGAATACTGGCCCTAAAGGGAGGAGGGGTGTGACCCACACCAACCCCCCCCCCTTGAGCACGCCACTGACTGCTACCCCAAGTGTCGACGTCACCGCACGTCACTGTAGAAAGCCAACTGCGTTGGGCAGAAATTTCTCTAGGGGAGGGGTTTCAAGAATCCCGTATCTAAAACATACGGACTGATTTATATAAATTTCTTGGGTTCAAAGTAAATAACACAAATTTTCCAATTAGTGTTCAAGGTTTCAGTAATCACTGATCTCGTCTCAGTGGACTTTTATTTAATATCAGAATTATTTTTCTTAGAGGAAGGCTAATTAATCAGGAAATATTTTCTCATTAAATATATATTGTAATTTGCAAACCAACAACAGTATTAATTTTAATGTAAAATTTAGTTCAGAAACTGACAATATATATGTTGATATTAATGTAACATTTACTTGAAATTGAAACAAATGATTGCGTCAAATTCTGAGCAATGGCAAAATATGATCTAGAATATACTTATGAGGGTAAATTCTTTACATGGTCAGGAGTTAAATTAAAAACTCCCCCCCCCCCATTTTAATTCGAACACTGGATGTACTTTGATTTTCGTCCAAGATATGCAACGGTGATACAAGAAATTAATGAATGGACAGTAACAAAAGACACGCCTGCCTGTCCAGGGGAGGACATCGCGTAGTGGTAATGTCGTCACCATATAATTCAATATATATCCTTGGTTCGATATCTAGTGGACGCACTTAGTGGTTCGGATCAAACTTTAAACTGTACGTCCAGTCCCGATTGGCCTCCTATTTGTGCATGAAGAGGACATAGAACATTTGGGGACAAAATCGTAATTCGGGAGCTAACGTGCTCAGCCACTGAGGCGGCTAAAATTCAATAGGTTTCCATTTTGGCTATTTTACCTTTTTTCCTACCTCGTAGGTTAATTTTTACGACAAGTCGATGTGGATTGATGAATGATGGACGGATGGAAAAGTGATGGGAGCATAGACAAACAGAATGAGTCACCAATGGCTGGTGGAGGTTTGAACATGGGATCTCTGATTTCGTAGCTCTTTACGCTTACCACTCCGCCACGAACACTGGAATAAATTAAATAAGTAATGCCATGGTTTAGAATGAATGTCGGAGAGAGTGGAAGCCTAGCTAATAACATGTACACTAATGCATTGTTGGCATTGCTAGCAGATGTTAACGGTCTACCGATACCTCGCAGAACGGATAAAAAAATTTTACCTATATTTGCATTGTTTTAAAAAATATATACAGCACTGACGAACGAAGGAACAAAGCTAATCTCCACTGTCTAGAGCAGGGGTTCCCAAATATTTTCGTTTCACGGCGCCCTTCGTGTTTCAAGATTTTTCCACAGCGCCTACGTCATGAATGTAGGCCTATCTAGTACTTGCTTTGATTGACTGAATTGATGTTTTAAGTCCATGCATAGTAAGGCTAATTGGGACTGGACCTACAGTTTAAAGTGGGATCCGAACCACTATGTGACTCCACCGGGTAACGAACCCGGGACCCCTTAATTACAAGGTGGCGAACTCTAACACTACGCCACCGGGGAGGCCCTATCTAACACTTGTAACGCTCTGTTAGTGTGCTTACGTTGCTTGCCTTAAGTTAAAAAATAAACATATTTAAAATTCAGAAACATTTTTTATGTAACAAGTACAAAATAAGAACATGTATTTGGAACAATCATATCGATGACTGAATTTCATTGAAAATATTGGAACATCACGCGGCGGCCCCGTAAGCCTACCAGGGCGCCGCGGCGCACACTTTGGGAACCACTGGTCTAGAGATTACAATTTCTGTAAAACTGAGTCCTAGGTTTGAATCCTGAAGGAGATATTATTTTCTTTCATTATTACAATAACTTGTCATCGTAATCAATAATAGTTTAAAGTCCATTTTATGCTCAAATATATTAATTGGAACTGGATTTATAATGTCAACTGGACTCCGACCCATTGTGTAATGTGCCTCCATCGGGACTTGAACCTGGCACTCTTTGGTTATAAGGGAACGTGGTAAACCACACCTGGGAGGCCCGCCGTGGTGAACGTGTCGTTATAAGAAATATGCAATATAAAGCAAAAATGTGAATTTATTCTTGAGAATGTTAAAAAACAACAAGAAAAACCAGAATATTTGAGTCGCTAATAATATTCTGCATATTACATATAATTGTGATGGCCGGTTGCGAGTTTTCCTTCATTAATTGCCATTCATAATCGTCAACATTGCGATTAACTAAAGTAACAAAAAAGCGGTACAACATTTGAAAAATAAAATATACATAGAATAAAAGTAAATGGCAATTAATGAAGGAAAACTCACAAATTAACTGAAAAGAAAGGTAATAACAAGTTGATATTTACTACCTACTTTTGGGCTTTTTGAAGTTGTCATTTTTGGCGCCAATTTACCTGTCTATTTAGCATGGTTTGTGGCTATTATAAACGCGCTCCCTACTGATAACACGAACTGAGACAGAAATAAACAAAGTGTGAAAATACCTAAGTCAGTGTTTTCATGACACTTGTACAAACCACCAACGTCGTTTTGCGATAATGCAGGGTGCAAGTTTAGAGGTGCACAATTTTCGAAAGAAAAGTGGCACGCGTCCTATTTTTCCTATTACATCTCGAGGCATTGGTGTACACATGGGGGAGCTGATGAGGCTACAACTCTCCCGAAACTTTGAGAAAAACAAAATTTTGAAATGAAATCTGTAAAGAACTCGGGGAAAAAAACAAATTGGTAAGTGCAACCCCCACACCCCCTAAAATGACCCTAGATACCATTTTTCTCTTTGAACAACTTTAAAAAGGAATCCCAAAAGTGGTAATTACCAAATATTTTATATTGTCTCTCTCCACCTCCCCTCCGAAAGAAAATCCTGCGTACGTTTGTGTCTGGAGGAGAGTTACAAATCACTCGCGTAATGTAAAGTGCTGCTTGCGCTGGAATACTGCTAGAATTTAAATTTGAAAATAATTTCAATGTTAAAGGCGTCATCATTATTACTATTATTAATATGATTTTGTAACGTCCTATTATTGTTATCATTACGTTCCTGCCTAAATTCGCAGCCAGAAATACGATTGATTGATTGAGTTATTGTTTTAAGTCCACTTTATGGGGACTGGACCTACAGTTTAAAGTGGGGTCCGAACCACTATGTGCCTCCACAGGGTATCGAACCCGGGACCCCTTAATTACAAGGCAACGACGCTACCACTGCGCCATCGAGGAGGCCCAGAAATACGAATAAAACGCGATCTTCTATCTTCAGGAAAGCAACGTCTTGACAAGGCACAAGGCGGTCCTAAGACCAGCACAAAGCTTGAATGGAGACAATACAACAAGCTTGTTCAACAAATGTTGGCGCGAAGGTTGCGGACAACCAAAGGCGGCACTGCCTCCCAAATACTCTCTGAATGCCTGTCATAAAATATTCCTGCGAGAGGACAGTCGTCACCTGTCGAACCTGACAAATTGCAAGGAGCGGTCTTTCTTGCTTTAAGGGAACAAGGAAAAGATGGAGAAGATAAAGGGAAGGAAATGACAATCAAATGGTAGAGAAGACTTATCCCTGGGTTGTACCCCTGCTGTTTGAGAGCACAGTTTCTGAAAGGCAATACGCAAATATGGTTAAATTTTCCCTTCCCCAGTAAATCTTTGTTTCCGATTCATTTTGTTCATTCTGCTAGATTTTGCTTCTATCCAGGGTGCCAAGTACCAGAACGGTCCAATGACCTCGGTAAACTCGAGCAAGGAATAACTTGAGAGAGGAGGCAGGAGGGCTTTGGGGGAGGGAGGCGGGGCAGATGCAAGAGGACGAAGAAAATGTACCAGTTTACTTACATGATGACTCGTGAAAGTAAAATTGTTATTGCTTGCTTGAAAGAATGAATCGTTGTACTGATTTTTGCATGTCTCAGCAGAGAGGAATTTTCAAAAACATCTCTCCTCTGAAAGTGCTAAGCAGATTTCGTAAATTCTGAAAAATGAATATGTGTAAGATTTCATCTGTAGGTTTGTTTGTTTGATTTGTTGTCTTCACTTTATGCACAGAAAGGCTAATCAGGACTGGACCTACAATTTAAAGTGGGATCCGAACCACTGTGCCATTATCTCCACCGGATATCGAACCCGGGACCCCTTGATTACAAGGCGACGACCTTACCACTACACCATCGGCGAGGCCCTTTCACCTGTAGGTTTCGAAGAATCCTCATGTTGGTTGCATTTGTAGCTGTGTTGAAAATAAATGTAGTAGTTTTGTCTTTCCGGAAACTTAATATCAAATATCTTGACAGACAATAATGCAATCCACAGGAGGATTCTCCAGAATAGCTAAATAGGAAAAATCCTGCACAGAATAATTTATCAGATGTCAAGAAATCAGCTTAGCACTTCCACAGTAGTTTCGATAAAAAGAAGAAGTTGTCATTGAGACAGGCAGAAAGTAAAATACATTAAGAAAACTGTAAAGTAATAGTTTAACAGTAGTACTTTCATAAATTGATTTGCTTCCTGAAAATTCTTGAACTCTAATGTTTATTTGACCTCCAGTATTCACATATATATTATATACACTTCGTAGTAGTTTTATATACCAATGCACTATATATGTAGCAATATTATAATGTAATATAATGTACATATAAAACATTATATATATATGTGTGTGTGTGTGTGTGTGTGGGTGTGGGTGTGGGTGTGGGTGTGCGTGCGCGCATCACATAGAGTTGTTTAACTTTACTGTCTGGTAACATTTGCATAGGAACAAATTTTAGATTTGGCCCCCCCGAACTGATCAACCTAGCTACGTCCCTGCTACGCCAATAAAAAATCCGCAAATTTTATTCGACAATTTATTTTTTTAAGGACATATTTTTAAAAATATTGCGAAATTTTTAGCACCACCATCACCAGTGATAACTGCATAGTAGTGTCGATTTTTTCCCTGAACAATTCCTCTGCTTTTACAGCATGATTTAACATTTTGAATAGAAAAGATGTTCAAAATTTGGTTTCAATGAAAACTTGCATTTTAATTATTTTAAAATAATATGAAATAAAGTTCACAATTTTCATCCTCGCTATTGTGTTCTACATAAAATTTTCTACGTTACTGTAATATTTTTTCTACTTCACGTAAATTTCAAAATCGACATATTTGGCAATAGCGCACTTTTTTTCCTATAAGAAAAGCATTGTCCATAAGAGCCATTGTGCCTTCACGATGTGAAAACCACTATAGCTAACTATACAAAGGTAAACACATTTTCAGTGTATAACTTTTCAGTTCAGATGAAAAAAATTGAAATTTTCATGAGGTTTTTGAATGTCTATGTGTGTTTCATTGGTCTATGAACTTTCAAGAGACGATCTCCTGCATGCCATGGTCCTTGCAGATCCCTTGAAAGAACTCAGATCAAGATGCCATCAAGTTTTTGTCTTTGATCCTTGTTAGATGTAACACTGACGTTTTTGAGGTTGATGTTGTGACTTCACTTCTTACTGCTGTGGGCCTCTAGAAGCCATCCTTGTGATTACTGAATCTACAATCGATTCTTGGTTCAAGCAAGCCATTCTCGCTATTACGAGAATAGAAGTAAGGATATAAAGGTTATGCAAATGCCAAGGTGGGCTCTTTACCGACTCCAGGCGATTGGTACTACAACCAGTGCTTGAAGTGGAATATGTTTGCTGTAGGGATATTTGGACAGGTCTCACAGTTAACTGAGGAGAGGGATGTTCGTATGGTTTAATGGTGACAATGAGAATTGAGAAAACTTTGCTTGGTGGGGGATACCATTTCCCCTCACTGTAATCACTGACTAGAACACTACATACACAATACTGTATCTTAAATATAATGATAACCCGAGGCACAACAGCCCTTCAGGGGCAGGGCCTACCTACCGACTGTCGACCTCACCCCCCACATGCCTCAGCAGAGCGATGGTGGATTAAAGAGGGGGCGACTACTCCCTCCAAGACCCTTGAGGGGGTGTCATGGGCGACTTCCACCAAGGACTTTTTATATTTTTTCATATCTACCCGATGGGCGACAGACTTATTTTATTTCTTCAATAATATGCACGGCTGAAATGCAATAAGGCAAATATTGTGGTATTTTACAAAGAACTATCGTTATGGAGGAGCAGAAAGCTAAACGGCGAGTGACTAAAATAGGGCAATGAATAATAAGGGAGCAGTGAGACACAGGTGGGGGGGGGGGCGAACAAAGATAGGGGCGACGAAAGATATGACACGATGGGTAAGTAACAGGGAGGCGAACAAGACGAAGGATGGAGGCGGCGAAAGGTATGAGGCGATGAGAGACAGGAGGCGAACAGAGATAAGAATGAGGAAAGAAAGGACGTGACGAATGATAAGGGGGGCGAACAAAGATAAGATTGAAGAAGAATGGGGGCGACGAAAGGTATGAGCGATGCGAGACAGGGGGCGAACAAAGATAAAAATGACGAAAGATGGGATGGGGCTTATGATAAGAGGGCAACAAGAGACAGGGGCAAACAAAGATAACGATGGCGGTGCGATGAAAGATAGGAGCCGACGAAAGAATAGAGGGGGGCCAACAAAGGTAAGGGTGACGAAGGAAGGGGGAAGGTCGATGAAAGATAAACACAAAATGAACTTAAGGTGAAGGACTGGTATAATATTACTGGGGTGGATCAAAGGGGTCGTGAGGTGACCGCCCCTTCACAGGGGATCTAGAAAGTATTCCCGCCACCTCTGTCTCCTCACTGTGGAAAGGCCGTAGATAGGGAAAGAGAGCAGCTGACATGTGTACCCCAGCGCCACTAGGGTGATGATGAAAAATTTAGGCGAACTTCAACTATCAATCTCAGTAGCTTGCTGCAAGGGCGAATTAAAGGCTTGAGGGGCGATCAATCTTCTCCTGCACCCCACAAGGGTTTTTTTTTTAGTTATTGTTAAATTTACAAAGGTGGAATGAAATATATATTGTGGCATTTTATGACATACCCAAGAGCTAAAAATTAGCAGCCGTAGGAGGTGATACAGCAGTGCTTTTCTTGTGTTAAACTGCTCCACTATTCCCGACAGTCACATCTATTGCAATCAAAAATCAATTTGTTGTGATTTTTGATAAATCTATTACAGTCTATATTTTATTGAAGTTAAACAACTTATAATTATTGGTGTGCTCAGCAAATGTTGTAGGGGTGTAAGGCGCCCAATAGTCAACCTCACTTCCACATAGTACACCCTGGACTGAAGACTAACGAGGCTCTAGCGACTGGCACTATGGCCAGTATAATTTTGTGTGTGTTGTCCTGTGTTTTGTCCTTATTTGTGCTGAGTGCCCCTTTACAGCATCAGCTTTTAACGAAAGTCAGAAGATTTTAATATTTTATGATTTTAGTTATGCAACGTTCGAGTTGTTATGTGTAACGTTAAGGGGCTGGTCCCCGTATAATGTGACGGGTGCAAAATAGCCTTAGTGCTGACGCACCCAAAATTTTAAATTCAAATCAAATCAAGCAAATGTTGTAGTATTTTATACAGTACTATAGAAACCGGAGGTGCAAGCGATGCCTCAAGCTTTGGGGTCGCGGACCCCCATCCAACTTTTTTTTTAAAAAAATAGAATGAATATTTCTTTATTTTTTGTTCTACAGTTAAGAAAAGAATGATGCATCACTTATTAAGTTACACAGGCTTGTACTAAACTTATATGCAGCAGGACGCAGCAAGATTGAATAGAGACTTTTCGCGCCTTTAAGGGGGTTCTAAAGCCATGTTAAAGCATAGGCCCAAATTTCAATGGATGAGCGTACAACTAACATAGATTCGGTAAGGAAGAAATTTTCCGATATAAAAGATTGTTTTATTCACTAGAACATGTGAACCTTATAAGTTTGTTACGATTAATGATATTTAAGTAAATAACAGAAAATAAAAGGTCTCCATCATGTTCAAACTTCTGCGTACAGATGGCGCTGCCGCTGAAGTGGTAGTTTTGTCAATACCGCTGCATTTTTTTCTTTTATGACTAGTATGGAATATTTCGTGGTGAAACAAAGATCACATGTTTTTCCCGCAAGCATCTGAAATACTATGTGAAAAAATGAAAACATTTCGTACCTTCTGAGAGTAGTTCTTATCATTAAAATTTTTGAAGTGTCGTTTCGTCGCAATATACTCCGTGGTGCAGATTTTAGCCAACACTGTTGCCGAGATTTCACTCCGTGTTTTCTAACGATATGATCAATGCAAGTGCTTTGAAATTGTGAAAGTTAAACCAAGTTACCAGAGAATAACGAATCCAGTAAATGTTGGAAGAAGGAAACATCGGAAAAAACTGAAAGGTAAGTCTTATATTTAAATGCATGTTGCTTAATCCATCAAAAGCAAAACGTTTGCAATATACCTTCCGATATAATTTCTGTGAGAATATCGCTTCGACGTGTCTACATTTTCAACTCAGCACGCATTTTTCCCTTACAAACGAAATTGATAAATATTTGCGTATTGTAAAATCAGAAGAAAATGTTATTTTAAATTAGGCATAATTAAGATATTACAGTTTTGTGATTATTACTAGAACATGAAATACCTTGATATAGATTATATTCTGGCATTAAATCGATATTGCACAAAATGCTCTACTATCGTTCCTGTGAGATGAAATTATTTTCGTATTTCCCTGGTGCTATTGAAAAGTACGTACTTACATCGGAATTTGTATTACAAATCTGTCGTTCATTACAGTTTCATTTTACCCTTGTACATGGTTGGAACGAGTCGTTTCTGGCCTGTTTTGAACAAGATTTTTCTCCTTTATACAGTATGTAACATTGTTATTCGCACTCATAGAATTTCCGAGGAAAAAATGTCATATCTACTAGTAAATATAATCATTTTCATATGTACCTGGAAATTAATGTTAATGAAGGTTTCACCAACAAATGTCAATAAAAATGTATGTTCAAAGTGTATAAACAGAGTATATAATTTGTGTGAAAAGAGAAAAACACGCTGTTTCATGCAACATTGTTATTCGTACAGGCAAGAGTTTCAATCTTCCTCGCATACAGCGCCACCGCTATTCGGGCGATTTCATGCAGTTTGCAACTTCGTAACAAGTTTGAACATGCATGTGCGCTCCCCGTCAAGCGGAATGCTGGCGTAGGTATTGCTGTAGGCCTATCGTCTATCTATCAGCGTGTTCGAAATGGGCAAGGTGAAGGAACTTAGTTCCGATCTGAAGGATGTTATTATAAATTTGGCCCTTAGAGGTTATCCGTTAAGAAAAATTGGACAAACAGTCAATAAATCACACTCCACAGTTCAATACATAGTAAACAAATTTAGAGAGGAAGGTTCAACACAGAATGTGCCGAGAAAACTAAAAGAGAGACGGTTGAATAAATGCGATGAACGCTTTATTTTAAAAAGAGTGCGAGAAAACCCCCGACTAAGTGTTCCTCACTTACGACCGTTAGTAGAAAATGTTGCTATAGATCGACCACAAGGAAAAAAACCTTGGGACGAAAAGTCCCGGCGCAGCTTTCCCTTCTTCCCTCCACCTCGGGCCATAAGGAAGCATGGTCCACTATCCCCCTCCCCTACTTGCGGGGGTACGGTGCACAGGAGTCAAGGGTCTGCGCAGGTTGTTTTGCTCGTGGTTCCACTATAGCAAGATGATGTCCAATCAAACTGCCCGATGTGCCTTGTGGAAGCATGGATATCATGGCAGAATACCACGAAAGAGGCCGTATGTAAATAAGGTGAATCGCAGGAATAGACTTTCATTCGCGAAAGAGCACATCTACAAGGACCAGGAATTTTGGGATAGTGTCATAAGGTCAGACGAGTCCAAGATTAATATATAGATGTCAGATGGGATAAATAGGGTCTGGAGAAAATCAAATAAAGACAATGATCACATTAACACAGTTCCAACAGTTAAACACGGTGGTGGTGGTGGTCATTAATGATTTGGGGCTGTATATCGTCCAAAGGTGTTGTTGGTACCATCCACTTTACTAATGGTATCATCAATGCATATGTCTATTTGGACATATTGAAGAACAATGTAAAGCAGAGTGCCCAAAAAATGGACATGCCGCCTATCTACAAATTCCAACAAGACAATGACAGTAAGCATAAGGCGCGAGTTAACATGAATTGGCTAATATAGAATGTGCCCAAACTACTACAAACACCAGCTCAAAGTCCAGACTTAAATCCCATTGAGTATTTATGGACAATTTTTGAAGAGGTGAGTCCATAAAGCAGGCGTCAAGTCCAAACAAAAGTTGAAAACTGTTGTGCAAGCCGAGTGGAATAAAATAAGCTCTGAAACATGTCGAAAACTGGTTAATTCTATGAAGAACAGGTGTCAAGCAGTAACTAAAGTCAAAGAATAGGCATCAAAGTATTAGAACTGTCAGTCAATTTGCTCTGAATATACTTTTTTCTTTTATATTATTAAGTGTATGAATAGAAAAGTTGTATAAAAAATGGCATGTTTCTCTTTCAGTTTCATTTAATTTATTATTGTCATTGGTTATACAGAATTTGGGTAAGATTTTATGTTCCTAATGATATTAGTTATTGAATTGTAAGGAAACAGTTTCAAAAGAGTGTATTTCCTTTCAGATATTAAAGCATTTTCTTTGAAAATCCGTGTGTACGAATAAGAATGTTACATACTGTATATACATATATAGTTCGCAAGTGTTAAATGCATTAAGTAGGTTAAGCTAAGTTAGGTTGGATTGGAATAGATTTAATGTGAGATCCCCGAATTTTGTGCAAGTTCTGGACAACGTTCTGTTATCTTCTTTCACAGAATCTGGTCAGAAAACCGGTTTTGTAAGCTGTATAAAACTCTTCCGTTTTCTCGTTCTTTCATAATTTTGAACGCCTTGTAATGGTAGTGCAGCATTTCCAATAAGTTCAAGCTTTATGTATTTAAAGTGTAAAAGTACACCCTAACAGCTAAAAGAGTAAAGACCTAACAGTCTACCTAACAATAGTTTCCGTGTTTACTGAGAATTTACAAATTAGTATAGATTAGGGAAGTTTACTAGTTTACATATTTTACAAGTGCAAAGCCAATCATTTATTTGTGGGTAAGATTGATTGATTTTCAGAGAAATCATAATCTGTCCTGATTATGTTACGAATATTTTATTACTGAAGTCCAAGTCATATTTAACATGCACTGTAAAGATATATCTGAATCTGAGCTGATATAGTGAATCAAACCTTTAATAATTTTGTTATAACAGGACCACTACGTTAACAATTATGGTGTAGTTTAGATCAATTATATTCACATCCACTTACACAATATCTCTAAGTTGTTTTAATTTTATTATTAACTCAACTTGTCTCAGGTTGTAACAATGTAATGAAAATGTTTTTTTTTCATCTTTGTTAAGTTCATAGTCTCATATACCATATTAACAATATTTTTATTTCCTCCTTTTGCAGATGAACATTTGAGAATCCATTTGATATGTCTTCTAAGAATACCTTGAAATTTGTAAAAAGGACAACTGATGTGACAAACAATGGCAACCCAATACCGTGGAAGTTTGTGGATATGCTTCTATGGAATCAAATTCGTCTTTGTGGATTGTTTGACCTGTACACAATTTGCAGATACATGGTTGAATGGTAATGGTTTACAAGATATCAAGAGTCCGAAATATACTCAAGAAATTATGTTGCAAGACTTCTTAATATCTGGTTGCAAGTAGTCAGCAATTGGGAACGGTATATTAGAGAAACTGAAAATAATGGGAATGGTATAACGTGTGTGTCTTGTCTGTCAAGTTATAGCACACATTCCTTGAAATTTTCGTTAGTTCCAATTTTTAAGGGTATGTCCCCATCATTGCTTTCTGAATGGGATGATGATTACAAGACAGCAAGAAGCATACATATCTATGAAAGAACGACATAATGTTTAGCAGGATGAGCAAGAAGGAGAATGAAGTTACATTGAAACAAAAATGTTAATGTGAATTTATACGTATATCCGAATATATAGTTTTTGTAGTCGTTTCATGCAATGATTTTTCAATTATTTGAATTTTATTCTAATGGTAATTATTACCATATTGTATCTCAGAAAACTTTTCTTACAATTCTTATCTGAGTAATGCTGAACTCTAAGATATCAACAGCGTTTGGAAAGTTACTTTTCAAAAGTAATTCAAAGTTAATCACTTGAGAAATTAATTCAGTTATAATTACTGTTGCTTTAAAAAGTATCTAATTTAGTTACTATTACAATAATTGTAATTATTACTTTATTCTAGATTAGTTGTATCTTTTAAGACATGGTTCAGAACATGAAATGCAAGCGCACTATTAATTTCATCACAGATGACCACCAACAACTTGGCATTAAGTTTCATATATAATTATAACTGCTGGTCTCCGTGTTGGAGTGGTTAGAACAGCGAGTTAGGACGCTAGGAGTCTCGAATCCAGGCATGCATATTCTGCATAAGTTTCATCATATTATCATCTTTGCGATTAGACAAAAATGGCAGAAAAGCGTATTAAAATAAACTAAATCAATCAACCATATAATTATAACTAAGTTAATATATTTTATATGTAAATACAGAGACAATAAAATCCACATCTTTTACTTAAAGATGAAAAAATAATATTTTATTGTATTTTTGTTGAACAAACAATATATTATTCAGAATTACTGTTGAACTGTGGTATACCAATGAGAATTGTTGAATATTATATAGCCTTATGTCGAAATTATTCTAATTAAAATACGCTTGGGAGAGATACATTCTGGTTCTTGGCAATAAATAAGATTGTACTCATGGTATCACGATTTCAGTCCATTGTTTCAGGCGAGGATATGATTCAACAAATAGTAAAAATGGAGAAAAAGAAAATTCCTTTCTATGCGAAAAAAATAGTAATTGTACACTTCTGTTCAGATCAATTGGTACATACTTCAACTGTTCGACCCTATAGTGACATTTTATGTGAACAGGAGTGTACAACTAACTTTCAATTTAGTTACTAGTTTGGTGGAAAAATAACAGAATTTCAGGTACTAATTTCATAAACTAAGTAGTTTACAGTTACTGTTACACGAAAATGTTACTGTTACTTCCAAAGACAGCTGCAGAACAAACCAGTATAATTCGTGAAGAACTGTGAAACAGAACTTTGGACATTGTGCGGAGGCAACTTGTGTAAAATTGTACTTAAGTATTATGAAATGAACAAATAATCACTCTGCTTCTCGTTTACCTTTATTCCCGGTTTTCAAATAAAACCTCCCCTATGGCGTAGTGGTAACGTCGTCGCCTTGTACTCAAGAGGTTCGACACATGGTAGAGGTGCATTACACAGTGATTCGGATCCCACTTTAAACTATAGGTCCAGTCCTGATTAGCCTATCTGTGCATAAAAAGGACTTAAAACATCAATTCAAGGTTATCAAATAAATAATTTTTTTATAGTATAGTAATTTGAGCTTTAATTTGCAACAATGAAGGGCGTCAGCCCGTTGCCAAGACACACGAAACACCGGCTCGGTCCCCTCGACAGACAAAGACCGGGTGTCGCTGCCTACCAAATATCTTTCTGTTATAAATATATAAATGCCACGACTACGCTCAGTTCCTGCGGGGCATGAGACCCCGCATCCCAAAGTTCGGGTAAAGGTCTGCTTTTGAATAATAATATAATTAAAATTAAATTTATGCTTACTTATCTAAGACTCCAAAATAAGGTAACCATTCTCATGCTTGAACCTCCATCGTGATCGCACCCGCACCCCACTGACCAGCGAAATCAGCATAATCGAATCTGACGTCCTTTGGATTGATAAAGCCTCCGCCTCACTAACCAGTGACGGCGGGACACCTCACCAAACCCAAAGGATGCCAGTTAATTTATACTTATGAGACAAATTTACTGTAAGGAAATACCAATTAACGATTATAAATTTATTTACAAATCCAAACATTAGTTAGGTTGAAAGAAAAATATACAATCTTCTGATCAAGAGAAAACTACAATGCCAAAATTAAATTTTTGTTCAAAAATGACTTCCGTAACATAGACTGAAACTTGCTTTCGAGTAAACATACAATCCAGAGAGCTCTCTCTTATATATATATATTGTCCATATCCCATCATAGAACTAACCCAGCTTAACTCGGTTTCAATAAACAGGTGACAAATTATTCAGTAATGATCGACAAAATTTCTAGGAAACAAAACAAAAGAAAACTTGCATAACATCTTTCCGTAAATATCTATTCGTGCTTCTGTCATATTTTCACATCTGCATTATGTTCTCTAGAACTCATGAGGTATACTACCCTCTTCAGGGCCAACCTCGAATAACATTCATAACAAAATATAAGGGGAGCCTTTCTCTACCCAATATCAAAGCCATATCTCGGCCACAAATTACAAATGTCCACGTGGAATTCCTTAACATAATAGGGGACTCTATGTCTACCCTTTTTGGCTACTCACATTGCAAAAGCAAAACAATAGACTTTTACATTAAACGAATTTCTATAAAAACATATACTCGACCGGTCACCTATTATAACTGTTTCAAAATTACATCTAAATAAAACCTAAATAAGAGAAACCAATAAACTTTCCTTAACGTTCCGGATACTCAGACTTTAAATAAGAGAAACCAATAAACGTTCCGGATATTCAGACTTTAAAACGGACATGAAACTATATAAGCTATCAGATTTAAAAGACATCCTCTGACCAGAGGTATGATCTCGGATTTAAGTATCAAAGAATCAAATTTATTTAATTGAACCTCCTGACCAGGAGAATTCAGAATGATTTAGAATAAAAATTAACTCGACGAGAAGGATGTATATCTTGAATTTATATCGGAGTCACACTGACCAGTGACAACTCCGACAGAATTTAAGAATCAAAATTTTAAATTACTGATTAAATGTTTATAAATGAATCAAATTATTTATAAGCCTGCCAAAATCCCCTTTAAGGATCATGCTGACCAGCACAAATCCTGAAAGGTGGCTTACGGAAAACCTCGGACATTGTGGAAGGGAGAGCTGACCAGCCACTCCCCACACAACGCCCGTATTCTCCCAGCCCTGGACCTCGACAAGCGATTTAATCACCTAACGATTCCGGAATCTACTGCTATACTGATTATTTTGCCAGCGAGACGGCTGGTATTTATACTTGCGGGATTGCGCAATTCTATTCCCCAACAAAAGATTTGGACAAACTGAAAAGTTATTTTTAGCATCCAACAATTACCCCTTCCAAAAAGGCATATCGAGAAACACAATGCAAGCTAAACTTATTTACAAACCCGCGCAGCGCCGAACGAAAAAGAACCCATTGTTGTTAAAAAAGAAAAATAATGCAAGCTTCAACTTGCTTCGCGTTCTTTTTCGCTTGGCAGAAACTGCGTTACAATTTTAACAAAGATAAAATATACATTCAAAAGATTAGAACTACAAAATAATTTATACGAGGGCTATCGAAAAGTAATTTGAATAATAAAGAAATTTACCAAAATTTATCAATCGTTACAAATTTCCATTGTAACACTGTTAAGCCTTGTTTCCATGTTAATAAAACATTAAAATGTGACCAAGGAAAACTTTTATAGTATAAAAAAATATGCATAAAAACGTAACGTTTCCGCCCTCAATTGTGAATATTCGCCTGAAGAAGACCCTGGAAACATTACGTTTTTATGTATATATTTTTTTATACTATAAAAGTATAAAAAGTCATGATTTTAATGTTTTTTTAAATTTCCATCTTCAGTTTTCTTCCAATATTGCGAATAAGAACTTTTGCAGGTTTTAATATACCCGAAAATATTATAAACTAAAATATTATTTGGTCTTATCGTCATCCTGAGAAAATGGAACACTTTTTTGTATCAATTGGAATTCTGCAAGAAAAATACATTAAGAAACTGAAATTTACGGCCTTGTGGAAAAATTAACATTACTTACTTTTAAGCATTTTTCAACAATGTTTATAATTGAAAAAATTGAAAATGTGTTTTATCTTTAATTTCATTTTACTAATACAGGGTGCGGAAAATGGCGTTTCAACAATGAAAGCACGGTGCGTTGCGTTCTACCCAAGAATATTTTGAACGATCACTCCATACAGAGGAAAAGAACTTCGCTGGAGCAAACGAACGAAAACAAGTCTCTGCGCAAGTAGTGACACGAGATGGCTCTACCAATGAACACGTGAGAGGGAGCGGGATTGCGTGGAACGGGTGAAAGCGGCTGTAGTTACCAGCTTTCGCAGCATCGTGTACTGCTTCGCTCTGCCCACTCGATCCCCCCCCTTCCTCTGCCGCTATGTGCAGCCTTGCTGCAGCAGAGATAGTCGGGACAGAGCATAAAGTCTCCAATCAATGGTACAAAGTACTGTCATACAAAATGAAGTGTACAGTCAACGCAGGCACGTATCCAGAAATTCCTTTCGAGGGTGGCTGAACAATATATTTTTAAGGGGTATAGATATAAACTCTCAAGTGTATGTTTAAGGTCAGTGGTGCCTTTTGGCATTAAGAGGCCATAGTGCGGAGGCAAAAAAATGGGAAGGCAACTGTCCCCTAAATAGTAGCCACCGTTTAAGGCTGCCATTTTTATCACAACGTGTTTGTCCGTTTCTTCTCATCAGGCATCAAAACATCTTTGGTGTCTGAGTGTTTTCACGAAGCTGTTACACAATGGATGGACAATCCACTCGACAATGCGAGATTCAAACTGTGGGCTGCGAACTGGACGCACACAGTTTTCGAATATTTCTCCCTGATTCGAGCCTGAACACCACTAATGTGTCTTGTCTTCCCATGTTTGCATCTCTTATACAAGCTGAAACCTACCAAATTGTGCATATTGTGAGCACTCGCAAGTGTTCGAAATTGTCCGTCACAGATTCCGCAGTCTTGTCAAAGGAAGTCTTCTCGAATACAGCTGGGTCGAGAAACAATTAATGCACAGTGAAAAGCCTTCCGTTCCAAACACATCTAATGTTTCATCTTACAATATGATAAAATGCTCACTCATTTATCTCCAGTGGCGTGCCCAAGGGAGTGAGTGTTGGGGGGGGGGGTCATAACCCTCCTTTGGCCCAGTATTTTTAAAAAAATGAAGGTCAAAAGCAGAGAAAGATGGTAAAATGAAGACTGACTACCGAAAAGAGTATACGTACTCCCCCCCTTCGAAAATCCTGGGTATGCCAGTATAGTAACGGCACGATATACCAGAGACCCTGGTTCGGGTCCTGGCAGAGCCTGAAAATTCCGATAAAATATCTACATATGCAACATCTTCCTGCTTTCTCTTCTTGACATTCATACAATTTTCGGCTGTCCCTTTGTAGTAGTTAAGTGTTTGAGTGTTTGTCAAACCCAGTTGGCTTAAAAAAAAGTCATTTTTATCCCATGAAAGTCTCGGACTGCATACACGAAATTTGGCCCGGGCACAAATAAAATTACAGTTGATCTGTGCAACTTTATTTATGTCTTAATAAACCGCCCCAATATCCGGTACTCGTGAAATGTTCACTTTAGAGACCTTCGATCTCTTCGGCTCATGCCCCGAACTAGAACTACACTGAGGCTCCTAGTCGGTAATATCTTCAACTTTGGACACGAACTGGAACTAGAAGTAGACTTCCGTAGTTTACAGGAAATTGCGTCCCTAGTCCTCTTCATTTTCGAATTACAAACAGATTCTGTTGTACTGATCAACCGGGAAATTGAAGCCGGGTATTTACTTATGTCTTCATTATATTCTAGAATGTTCCGCAGATAAAACCTTTCGTTAATGTTACCAGTAGTTCGACTCCACTTCTTATTTAAGAATGTTTCCTTTTCCGCTTCCCAAAGAATAAATAATACAAAGAATCGTCCTACTCTTGGCAGGCTTTGTTGTGCAGCTTCTAAATGATGACAAATCTTTACACTTAACTACTCGCTGCGACAACAACAATGAAAGCGCAATAAAAGTTTACGTGCAATATTGTCAACAAAAGGGTTATAGAACATTCTCCTTCTTGCCTCGATAATTACACTCCTTAAATTATCGTCACATTATTCAAGAAGCCAAAAAACTAATTTATCCAGTGTAAACTGATAGATTTCCTGCGGGAGCTCGACCCCCAGATCTCCACCTTGGATACGTGCTATTATTAATAACAGGGTTATAGAACATTCTCCCTCTTGCCTCGATAATTATTTCTCTCCATCGTCACATTATTCAAGAAGCCAAAAACCTAATTTTATCAAGTGTAAACTGAAAGATTTCCCTGGGGAGGGGCTCGACCTCCCTGATCCCCATCTTGGGTACATGATATTATCAATAAAAAGGTTATAGAACATTTTCTGTCTTGCCTAGATAATTATTACTCTCCTCAAATTATCGTCACATTATTCAAGAAGCCAAAAACCTACTTTATCTAGTGTAAACTGAAATATTTCCTAAGGGTGGGCTCGACCCCCCTTACCGCCACCTTGGATACGTGCTATTATCAATTACAGGGTTATAGAAAAAATTACCTTGCCTCGATAATTATTTCTCTTCTTAAATTTTCGTCACGTTATTTTATTTCGCACACACAGACCCATTTTATCTAGTGTAAACCGAAAACTTTCGGGGGGGGGGGGGCTCGATGTCCCCCTTGGATACGTGCCTTAGTCAACGCAGCATTTGCTTCAAACGAATTCACAAAATGTTTTCAATTATTTCAATTACTGTCCTCACTTGGCCCGTTTCGTGTTTGAATTAACTACACTTATAATTGTATTTTCTTCTCTGCGTTCTAAATATTAAGATAAATACTGAATATAATACAATGGATTTTATATTAATATTTAACTACACTTATTATTGCATTTTCTTCTCTGCGTTCTAAATATTAAAAAAAAATACTTAATATAAAACAACTGATTTTATATTAATATTTCGACTATTACTACCTTCCACTGATGATATATTGCTTATTTCTCTAATAAGAACATATAACTAAAATCTCATGATTATCAATTTCCCTGATTTACTACTATTTCTTTTTAATCCACTAACTCACCTCTAACCAACATGGCTTCATCTCACATCGAGTACCCTTATCGACCAACCTGTATGTATCTGCCTTGATTACGCGGAGATCTGGCAACATGGCCCTCGGTTGCCATGGCAAACGGTGCTGCCATCTGTTATCGAAAAATTACCACAAAATTGCCTTTAGTACAGCCCAAAATCGTTTCTTTGTCCTGCGGTGCTCCTTTATTTATCAAAAAACGGACTTCATAAGTGTACCAGCGACGTTAGTTCTAATCTCATACACCCAATACTTTCAGATACTATACAATGGAAGGTATCACAAACAGTGGCGTGCCCGGATTTTCGAAAGGTGGTGTACGTTCTTTCTTAAAAATACTGGGACAAAGGGGGGGGGGGAGGTTATGAGTCCCATCAACTTCCTTTTGGCACGTTTCTGATCACAAAACTGGAGACCATTCGCGACGTCACTACTTTCATCCTGAAACACAACTATTACACTTTTTTTTTTTTTCAGAATTTATTTACTACGTGTTTGATTTTCCTCACTTTACCCGTAACTGTGGCCTCTGCAGAATGCGAACTTTCGAAACTTCAGCCAATTGTATTATCTGCGGAATAGTGCTCCTCGGGAAAGATAAACAAACATATCCGTTTTGAACAATGAACACAGGCAAACGGAACGACTAAACGTTGAACACGCTTTTAAACACTTTGCTCATGCCAGAGCACGCAAGCGAATGTTTTAGTTTTTCAAATACTTATTTTACGCTGAATTTAATATAGTTACTTATTTCTTGTATCTTGATTGTTCGATATGTGTTAAATACACATTCATTACTTTACTTGCTTCGATGTAAAATGCAAACTTCTTTCAGTAAACATCAGCCATACGATGTGGATTTTCTGACTTGAAAGCATTATAAGCATGCAATTCATAATTGTAACTTCCCTCATAGCGCAAGAAATCCTATGACTGGGGAGGGGTGGCCCACGAACATGACACACGGTTGGATCTCCAGAGTTTAACTTACGACAGTGCTTTTATGACATATATGGTAGGATCGTAGTTTGTGAGGGAAGTGTGCTGGGCGCCGAAAGTTCGGGAGGGATGGGTGCCGGATCTACAAGCCGCAAAACCCCGTAGGCCCGTATTCATAGTCGTTTCTCAAGAAAGGAAAGCGTCTTGAGACCTCTCTTAAGACGCCATACTGTTTCATAAACGTATCTCAAGATACTAGCCAAGAGACGGTTTACTTCACCATCTTGGATAAGAACAGTCTGTGCCAAGAGACACTTTTGGCGTTTCATAGTTCTCTCTCAAGATCCATCTTAACATTCGCTGTTTCATAGACGTGCCTTGGCAGCGTAAGAGCGACATTTTGTCTCTTAAGATCCTGTATTCGCCAAGAGAACGAAACAGGTATCTTGAGATAGAGAAAGTGTTCTTGAACGAGGAAAAATGGAGGTTGTATTTACGAACAATGAAGAGGAGAATGACGATTTTGAAGATTTTTTTAATTTTGTCGTACAAGAAGGAATCTTTCCCGTCCGAAACGGTACATTCGGGATTTCACCAACCCGTTTGAATGGTGGGACGAAATCGAATTTAAAAAACGATACAAGTTTAATAAAACCATTGTGATGGATGTGATCGTGCCCACATTACTAGAGTCCTTGCAAAAATCATCAATGCGAGGTTTGCCTATTCCACCGCATTTGCAACTTCTGGCCTGCCTGCGCTTTTATGCGACTGCTTCGTATCAGGTACGTAACTAGTATTTTTATTTGGTTGAACTCCTGTAAGCAGGTGGTGAGACTAGCAGATTATTTTCTCCAGCAATTTTTGAAATTAAATGCCTCTGATATTATAGTTCACAGTTTTTCCAGGCTTGTATGTTGCACTAACGCATAACATGAAGAATAAATATGTAGGTAACAGTTTCATACATCGGAGACACATTTTCTTCAATTTTACACAAGAAACTACTTATGGAAATGAGTTTCTCCAAGGTTTACAACGTTCGTCGAGGTATTTTCTTTCATCGTGGAATATATTTGACCGGGAAATCATGTACTGTATTTTTCAAGAGAATATCTCATCGACGCAAAATTTCCATTGCTTTCATTTGATTGACCTACGACAACCCGATGCTGCGTACGATTGATGACGTAAGCCTCTGTCAGTGTTTCAGCCCCCCCCCCTTTTATTTACTATGCTTGCCAAACCTAACCTAACCTTATCGGAAATGGTTTGTGGGGCTATCGGTCAGCTACCGTGCATAATGGTTCGTGGGGCTATACGTGAATGATTCGTGGGGCTATCCATGTATGGTTCGTGGGGCTATCTATCAGCTTACTTACTTAGCCGATCCTCTTCTACCTTGCGGTGTTGAGGTTTCCCAGAGGGTCTTCCATCGGATTCTGTCTCGGGCCAGCTCCTTTGCTCTCCTCCACTCTCCTCCTCTAGCCTCTACAGCTGCCTTCACATCTTCTTCCCATGTTCTTCTGGGTTTCCCGCGTGGTCTTGCTCCTTGCATCTTTGCATTCAAGGCTTGTTTAGCTATTCTGGAGTCTTCCATTCTTTGTATGTGCCCAAACCATCGTAACTGGTTCTGTTCGATTCTCTCAAGCACTGGTAATACGCCCAGGCTAGCTCTAATGGTCTGATTCCTAATTTTGTCTCTTCTTGTTTTCCCTTCTATTTTGCGGAGAAATCTCATTTCTGAAGCCTGTATTTTACTCCTATGTTTATTTGTCAATGTCCAGGTTTCACTACCATAAAGTAATGTAGGTAAATATATCACTTTATACACACGGATTTTCGTATTTTTGGTCACTAATGGATTATTTAGGAAATTTCTCTTTAGCGCATTAAAGAGTCTCCCTGAGGCTTGGGATCGAGCTATAATTTCACCATCTATTCTACCATCTTGCTGCACTATAACCCCGAGGTATTTAAAATCTGTAGTCTGTTCTAATGTCGTTCCATTATTCAAAGCAATCTGATGTATATTTGGATGTCGTGCCATCATCATGGTCTGAGTCTTTTTATCATTTATCTTCATACCCCTCTTTTTTAACTCTTTTTCTCAGATTCTCACGTTCTTTTGTAAATTACTTTCGGAATCTCCCAATATTAATATGTCATCGGCGAAGGCACAATGGTTTATATATATTGGTTTTAAAAACCTATACCCCAGCTTGAATTTCTGTACCTTCCCATTGCATGATTTAATAACATCATCCATTAAGGTGATAAAGAGGAGTGGGCTAAGGATACATCCTTGTTTAAGTCCTACTATAGTCTCAAATTCTTGAGACTCTGCATTGCAGGTGCGGACATAGTTTCTACATTTCTTATACAGACTCTGCGTTGCTGTAATTAATTGATTGCTAACCTTTCTTTGTTTTAGTATTTTCCATATTTCATCCCTCGGAATGGTGTCAAAGGCTTTCTCTAGATCTATGGAAGCCATATGTGCCTCTTTTCCATATCTCATCAGTTTTTCACTGATCTGTCTGATGGTAAATATGAGGTCTTGTGTGCTTCTTCCTGGTCGGAATCCGCACTGTGCCTCGTCTAGCTGTGGCTCTACCACTGTCCTTATTCTATCTTCTAGTATCCTCGCATATACTTTCCCCGGCACACTCAATAGCGATATCCCACGATGGTTTTTGCAGTCTCTATTATCTCCTTTTTTAAATATTGGCACAATGACACTACACTCCCATTCAGCTGGTATCTTCTTTGCTTTCCAAATTAGATTAATAATCTTGAGTAGTATGTCTTGACCACTTTTGCCCATGAATTTAAGCATCTCAGGTGCTATCTGGTCATGTCCTGCCGCTTTGCCTAGTTTCATTTTCTTTAGTGCTCTTTTTAGCTCCTCCATAGTTATTTCTTCTTCAGTTTCTCCCTCCTCTTGGTGTTGCTGTTTTTCTTCCTCAGTCTGTTCTTTCTCCTTTTCTCCAATTTCCATATTTCCTCCAAGCAGTTCTTGGAAATATTCTTTCCACCGCTCCATAATGTCATTTTCACTTCGGAGGAGGTTACCACTTTTATCTTTTATGAACTTAAGAGGACATTGCTTCTCTGTTCGCATCGATTTTAATACTTTGTAGAACAGCTTTTGGTTATTTTGTAGGTTTCCTTCCATTGCTTCTCCAAATTTTTCCCATGACTGTTGTTTTGCATCTTTCACTATATTCTTCACTACTAATCTTTGATGTTTATAAGCTTCATAGTCACTTAAATGTTTTGTGAGTAGGTATTTTTTCCACCGTTGCTTCTTTTCCTTTACCATTTCTTTTATCTCTTCCGTCCACCATGCTGTTCTTCTCTGTTGTTGCTTTCCGCTGGACTTTCCGCAGATTTCGGCCGCTGCTCCTAAGATTGCCTCTTTATATAAACTCCATATTTCTTCCAGTTTATCTTCTCTCATAGTGGGCCATTCCAATGTTTCCACCCTTTGTTTCACAGCCTCTTGATAGTCTTTTTGTCTTGCCTCTTCTCTCAATTTATATACCTTTATTCTTTCTTTAGGTTTCCTTTTGTTATCACCAGGGTCATTGGTCTTGATATTAACATGTAACTGCATAATTACTAAATAGTGGTCACTTCCAATCTCGTAACCTCTATATGCTCTTGCATCTAAGATAAATCTCCACTGTTTCCTCTGTGTCAATATGTAGTCAATAATAGATTTTTCCTTTCGGCTGGGGACTTCTCTTGTATATCTATGTGTTTCTTTATGTGGGAACATTGTGTTCGTAATTACAAAATCATTTCCTGCACACATATCTAGTAATCTTCTCCCATTATTATTCTGGTGCGTCTCGCCGTATTTCCCTAACAGCCCTTCCATTCCTTCTATGTTATTTCCAACTCTGCCATTAAAGTCACCTAATACAAAGACAGCTCCCATGGTGTCATCCACTGTCCTCTGCAGCTCTTCGTAAAATCTATCTTTCTCTTCTGCTATATCATCTTCATTTGGTGTATATATAGCAATAAAAGTAGTGTCTTCATTTATGCTACTGTTAAAGGTTAAAGTTACCAAGATTATTCTTTCATTGATGAATTTAAGCATTTAACATAATGTCTGTAGGCCTCGGAGATTACTATAGCCACTCCTCCTTTTGCTCTCTGTTCTTTGCCTACGCCTGAATGAAACATTAGGAACCTTTCACCACTATTTGGTTCTATTATTTGTTCATATCCATTTCCTTTTTTCTTGGTCTCTGTCACCGCCAATATATTCAATTTTGCTCTCACCATTTCCGTCATTAATTCAAACTCCTTTCCAGCAAGTCCACGTACATTCCAGGTTGCCACTCTCATTATCCTTTTCCCTCTCTTGGTCGTCAACAGTTTAATCAGTCCGGTTTCTCCTCTGTAGTTTCTTTTAATAATTTCATCTCGGACACTCGGGTTATCAGCCCTAGTTCCAAAGCCTTGTGGGAGGGGCCGCCTCCCTTATAGCCCTCGGCCTGCTAGATTTTCTTTTAGGGTTTCTTCCCTTAGCCTTTGAGGTTTCTCCCTCTCACTGCAAGGCAGCAGTTTGCCTCGGTCCGGGACTGCTTATTCGGGTTTCCCCTTATTCGCAGCTAACCCCCATATCTGGGGGCCATTCGCTATCCGCCACCTGCGACCCGCCCAGTAGCTGAGGCTCGCCCTGGGATCTATCAGCTACCCGTGCATAATGTATAATTCCCACCGGTGACGAACACGATAGTAGCTATTTTTTTGGTGCAGAAGGTTGAAACACTGCATACCCACAACTTGAGTCAAGATGTGCCCGCCATATTGTGTGTTCCGGAAGTGAAGAAAGGCATAATAAAAAAGCACTCAGAATGTGAAAAATTGCGTTTGTTTTCGTGTAAAAAGCATAATGGCACCTTGAACTATGCCATAGTAGAGGATTTATAAAAAATAAACGTAGCTACTCAGGGGTACAGAAACGAATACAATATGTACAGGTAAAGTTAAAGTTCCCTATGCCATGAAGGCACATTTAGGGAATGGGGGGGTAGGTCCCCACATATTTTCGATGTCGGCCATCTTGGAGGTGATATGTGATCAGCACCACGCTGCGGCCGCCTTTACCCCCCGATACCATTTGATTTGAGGCTGGGTTGGCCCTAGAGCAGCTTTATGAGGGGACAAAGTCGAAAAAATTCCGACCTTAGATCACCCACCCCAGATTTCCCGCGTGGCAGTCAGAGTGACGTGTGGTCAAAACGGGGAACCCCCTGTCAACCTATTTCTAATCTGTGACCCAGTCGTTGTTGTAGGTTTATTATAACTTGGTTATGCTACTCGTAGCTCCCCAATTTCCTCACATACCATATGGCCACGGTGTGGGACTTCTTAAACATAACACAAGCAAATAAAAGCAGCTACTAAAAAATAATGGAAATGTGGTAAAATACGCTGAAAGAAATTGGTGCAATTGTTTTTTGTTTTTTTTTCATTGTTCCTGGTATCGGACAGGGCCTCCTAAGACGCCTCCCCTCCTCGCGCTTTATGCCCTGCGGGGACGTATTTGAGAAACTTGCCGGCCTCCGTGGCTACGACGCCAGGAGCCCCGGGTTCGAACCCCGGCCTGGGCATGGCTATTCTTTATGAGTGTCCATTCATCACTCATCCTCATCTTCAAGAATAGCCAAAAGTGGTAGAAATGCGAAGTAAAATAAACCAAATCAATCAATTTTATATACAGTGCAAGGAGGTGCTCGAAGTGGGGGTGAATGCATGCAGATGCCATTCCCCAGTTAACAAAATGACATAAATAGATTCTCTGAATGGTGTAAGCGATGGAAACTGACCACAAACCCTTCGAAATGCTCTTACATAACAATTTCATTGAAGCAAGACATTCTTGAAGGTAATTATACACTCACCGACATCACTCTAACAAAAGAAGCACAACACCGAGATCTAGGTATCCTCATAGATTCTGAACTAACTATCGATAATCACATATCAACCATCACAAAAAAGGCAATGCGTATGCTAGGCTTACTTTACAGATTCACCGAAATCCATAACCCGAAAGCACTTTCCATTTACTTCAAACCTTTTGTGTCCCCCATTCTAGAATACTGTTCACCCATCTGGAACATGGCTGCCCCTTCTCATACCTCCATGATCGACAATGTTCTCAGTTTTTTCCTCTCCATCGTTCGTTATAGAGTGCCGGCCCTGTGACACCTACCTAAGAGAGATCTGCTTATAAACTTAAACATAAATACTCCAGAATCACGAAGATACGTTGCAGATATGAAATTACTACATAAGATAATTAATACAAACCTATGATGCAGTATCCCACTCCACGAACTCTCCCTCAGAGTGCCTAGACACAAAACACGGAGCAAGGAAACTTTCCACACTGCAACTCCAAGACTCTCACTCATTCAACGTTCACTATTTCATAGGCTACCAAATCAGTTCAATGTCATCTCAAACCAAACCGATATATTCAGTTCATATCCATCTTTTATCACCAACATAGAAAAAATTGTATATAAGTAATGCTTTTGTGAAACACATCTGTTTATCTTGGAAATGTCTCGACTTGTTTATGTTTATATTTATATTTGTTTATTTTATTTTATTTTATCTTGTTTCGTGTGTTCATTTTAACATTAGTGTACTGTTTTACTGTTGTTTCTTTCCGGTTTAAAATGGCTTCTGCTGTACTGGAAATGTCAATAAATAAATAAATAAATAAACTTTGTTCATAAAGCATAATTTGCGTCAGAATTCTCACACACCTACCCATTGTTTCCATGTACCCAGGGATGGTCGCAGGTGGATTTGTGGACGCAGGCTGCATCCACCCAACTTTTGTGGGGAATTTTTGTGATGGAAATTTGACTTAATAAACACATTGAACGGAAGTCGATTTACCAGGGACGACGACACGGGTGGGCGGCCGCCCACCCAAAAATTTATCTGCCCACCCGAAAAAATTAAATAAATATTTACACTCCAGGAAAGTGTGAATATTTCAATAAATAAGCATATTCTGGTCTCCACTCCATCTGTATTTTTACTTTTGAAACAAATTAATTTAAACTTTTTTTCAACTTCCTTAACTCTGTTATTCGAAAGCGAAAAGAGCACTCAAAACAAAGTCGTGATCTAATGAACAATTTTGTGATTCGGAGCAAGCAACAAATTTAATAGACTCTAGCCAAGGCGCAAAATTATACGGATATTATAAGGGCCGGATTTAGAGTGGACTTGTAGCTCTGGTCCTCCATCTGAAAAAGGGCCTCTTCCGCTTGGTCAAAATGCTTTAAAAAGGGCCACATAATGAAAGAAATGGGATATTTGGAATGTTGTAAACATATACAGGGTGCTCGGAAATTCCCCTTACAAACTCCTAGGGCTAGTAGAGGGGACTGAGTAGACAATATTTGGAATAGCAACCCATGTCCGGAAACGTACCGTTTCCGTGCTACAACCATGACAATGTGTCGCATGTGCCTGTGTTGGTATACAACCGGGTAGGCAGTACAGACGTCAGAAGATCACCTGATAACCTAAAGTGACATCATTTATTACAACCATGTCAAATGAGGTGTTACGTAAGGTACAAAAGTGAATGACGTGTGACTCAGTCCATAATATAAACAAATTTATTTGGTAACAATGCCAAGGGAACAAAAAAGAAACGTACTATTCATTGATCAACACCTGTGTCGACAGTGGAACGCAACAATTTGTAGACGTCACGTGCCATCAGGTGATCTTCTGACGTCATGTACTGCCTACCCGGTTGCATACCAACACAAGCACATCCGACACATTGTCATGGTTGTAGCACGCAAACGGTACGTTTCCGGACATGGGTAGCTATTCCAAATATTGTCTACTCAGTCCCCTCTACTTGCCCTAGGAGTTTGTAAGGGGAATTTCCGAGCACCCTGTATATAAAAATAGTATAACTAACAATCTGACATAACTTGGCTTCAGAAACTGTGTACACCGAGCCTCTTACTACCCAGGCCTCCACCACAGATAAACGTACCAATAGTAAGGCCATAGGTACGTTTTGTTGATTTAAGGAATTTTGTGGATTTGGTCAATGCACCTATTGAAACGTTTGTAAATATGTAAATAGAAAGAGCATATAATTAACAGAAGTAGTCCTCCGAGATAATGCTTTGGTGAATTAACTCTCTGAGCTAAAGTACTGCAATTGAAGACTAAAATGGGTAAACGCTGTAAGTGCCACAATAATTCAAACACCGTTTTCCACGTTAAACTGAGAAATGTGCCATGCTTTATAATGTACTAAACGTGAAAAGTGGCTGGTAGCCCTCTAAGTAGTTCAAAGGGCGTGTAAAGAGGTCACTAGTGTGAACGTTCTTACGGGCTGATGTGCGGAACGATGCGATTTTCCAACACTTTCGCTTTTTTGACACTTACAACGTTTACCACTTTTAGTCCTCAATTACCTGTAGTATATTCATTTTATGTACTTGTGTATTGGAATCTAAACGAACATAGGGTCATATATAAATGTTGTATGTATGACCCTTTCCGAATTTCCGGCGTTACTGTTAATCTGCTCTCGAGACACCCAGGGAGAGGTGTGGAAAGAGAGAGATTGGATGAATGAAGGGAAGTAATCCAGGGCAGGAATAAGGAAGGATATTGGGGGGCATTACACAGGGAACTCGTCTGGGATGTATCTTGTAAAAATAGTCGTCAGGTCTATGTGTTGTAAAGTTTTCACAGGGTGCAATGACAAGATGCCGCCGCATGATTATTTGCAGGAGTTGCAAAATTACAGTGCGTCCATTTCGATTTTCAGCCGAGAGATCGGGAGAAGCGTGGCGAGCGGCGCTGACGGAGATGCCGACATTTGCGGCCTGTAATGCCCGCTTATTTTTATGGACATATCCAGACATTTATATAAATATTGCAAAACGAGCCCTAACCTGTGTTATAATTCATCATCTGTAATTCATCCAAGTTCTGCCCTTATATACACAAAAAAATACACTTTAGAAACGATGTTAAGAGCCACAGGTAATAAACATTTTAATCATAGTTTTGACCAGTAACGTCCTGCTTAAGTTTATATCCTTGAAAGAGTTTTGTGTCGATGGGGATCGTTTGGAGGTTTCGAATGTGCAACACTGTATCAAGATTACGCTGCAGACGAAACCGTTAAAAGTCAATGGTTTCCGTGAGCTTCCTTGCAATCCGAAATCTCCGAGCTCGAGTCTTTTGTTCTTTCGCGACTAGATTAAGACAGAGCTGTGAATATAGTGACGAGCAGATGTAAACCAAGAGCGTGTTAATTTCGTACTGTGCGCAAGAGTATTATTCTTGGTTACTTGCAGTTACTTGTTTGTGTTATTGCAGTGTGTATGTGTGTTGCGTCAGTTATCGCTTGAAGACAAATTCGTCTCTTACTCAAAATCAGGCCACGAACCTCATCCACTTTTTCCAGAGTTGACACTGACCTCCCATACCTTTCACCATCTTCTGTGGAAAAATCACCACGCTTAAAGTTTGAGCACCATTTCTTCACAGTGGAGCGTGAAGGGCAATGTACCCCCAATGTGTCTAGCATGCATCCATGGATTTCCTTCGGCGACTTCTGTTACAGGAAAAATAACTTAATGACACCTCGCAACTCCTTCTTGGTAAATTCCACATTTGGCTGCACCATGCTTCAATCAATGGCCTGTAAAGGAAAAACCGTTAGTGATACGATCATCCCAGCTGGCACTTAAACTTCCAAAAGATCAATGGTTCAAATGCAATGCATGATTTCAGGATGACATGTGCGGAAGGGGGTCAGACCGAGAACTTATCAGCCCCCCCCCCCACCTCGTAGAACAAAGAATGTTTATACGTGAAAACAGACTCGTGTCGAGACGTGTGTAGGCAATTTGTACAGAAATTCCCAGGCGTTTCACCTCCACATAGAGATACGGTTAGACATCTTGTCCTTAAATTACGAGAAACTGGATCGTTAAATTGTAAAACACCTAAGCAAAAACGACGGATTCTAACCGAAGCAAAATTCGATGAAATTGGTGCAGCGTTAGAACGTTCTCCAAAGAAACCTCTACGCCGTGTTTCACAGGGGACAGGCGTGTCTAAATCATCAGCACATACAGCCACTAAGCTACTAAAATTAAAACCGTACAGTTTCTATAGTGCAAGAATTACGGCCCCCTGACAACGTAAGTAGAGTAAATTTCTGTAATTGGCTTTTGCAGAATATTTTAGATGGTATTGTTGATCCACAGTTAATATTTTTTTTTGGATGAGGCAAGGTTTCACTTGCGTGGTCATGTTTGTTCACAGAACAATAGATACTGGAGCTCTGAAAATCCCCGAATCAGGCACGTATCCAGGAATTCCTTTCGGGGGGGGCTCAACACCATTTTTAAGGGGTATAGTAAGAACCTCACAATTGTATATTTTAGACCAGTGGTGGCAATTGGGTTCCAAAATAGGGGGGGGGGGAGGGCGGTGCAAGGAAAGTTTATTTTCTCTTTCTCTTGGTAGACAAGGCTTAACATTAAGAGGCCATAATGTTGAGGGGAAAAAATGGGGATCAACTATCAACTATCGTCGCCACTGTAAGGATGTCATTTTAATCAGAACGTGAAATCGGAACATTTTGTACCACTCTCGACTCCTCTGTTTCCATGCATTAACATTGTGTGCCGGAACCAACTCAGTATGTGTTTGTTCATTTCTTCTCATCAGGCATAAAAACTTTTATGGTGTTTTTACGAAGCTGTTACACATGCACGGGATGGACAATCCACTCGACAACGCAAGATTCAAATTGTGGGCTGCGAACTGGACGCAGACAGCTCTCGAATATTTCTCTCTGATTCGAGCCTGAATACCACTAACGTGTCTTGTCCTTCCATGTTTGCAGCTCTTATAAAAGCCGAAACCCACCAAATTGTTCAGATTCAGGCCTTAGCACTCACAAGTGTTCAAAAATGCCTGTCACAGCTTCCGATGTCTTGTCATCTTCTCGAATACGACTGGATCACGAAACAATTAATGCACAGTGAAAACCCTTCCGTTCCCAACACATCTAATGTTTCGTCTCCCAGTATCATCAAATGCTTACTCATTTATCTCCAGTGACGTGACGTGGTGAGGTCATAACCCCATTTGACCCAGTATTCCTTTTTTTAACATAAAAGAAGAACGTCAAAGACAGGAAAAAATGACAAAATCAGGACTGACCACCAAAAATAGTAGGTATGAGTAACCCCTCTCCCTTCCGAAAATCCTGGGCACGCCACTCTTTATCTCGGACACATTTTTAAAAATCAACTCACCAGAAGTTTTATCATTCCATATTGGAGATTGAAGTAAGATGCGTTCTTCCTGCAGGTTTGGATATGATCCTTTAGGGTGCTGCCTTCACACCTAACCTTTACAAGACCCTAATTTTCCATCCTTGTGACTTGGATTTTCAAGACTTAGGAAGGTTTCAGACCGAAGGACACGCGATACATGTCGATTGGAATGGGCCAATCAACAGCAACGTTTCACACCGTAGCGACACAAAAGGCCGCACAAACCTAATTTTTGACTTGTGAAATCCTCAGGCGACACGGTGTGTAATCTCCCGTAGTAGGCCACTGTCATTGTCATGTCGATGTATATAGTAGCTCTTGTTGACCACAGAAGAAAAAAAATATATAGTAGCTCTTGTTGACCACAGAAGAAAATATTTCTCCTCAACCGGTTGGAATGCTCCTCAGTCTTCTTCTCTCTCCTATATTTTCTGTGCTTGTACACTATGCAGGCAACACCTTACGATTTGATATACACAGGACATTTACTATGTACACATTTTAACGAAAAATCAGTTGAAGTCAAGGATGGCTAGGTGACTCAGTTTATAACGGTCAAATATTGAGTGACAAGTAATTAATCTAATTGCCCGTTAGTAGGAATGAATTGCAATTGGTAATATTAATATCCGTCGCGAATACAGGTGTCTAGCGAACTGCCTTAGCCAGCACTAGCTTGCTCAACCACAGTTTTCCGCCCGAATTCGGATTTACATGCATTCTTATGGGAATAACAAGAAAAATGCAACTTCTAAACCAATGGACCGAATTGGATGAGACTTTCACCAGCGGAAGACCACATCTTGAAAGTACTGATTCCAAGATTTGAGCCTAATCAGAACAGAACTACGGGAGTTATGAATTATTAAAGATTCATCGCCGGATTGAAAGGGAGAAGCTACCCTGCCGAGTTGTCTTTGGTTTTCGTGACTGAATACAAAAGAGGAAGAGTTAGCCTAATCTCTGCGCGAGGAGCTGCTGCCAGAGGTTAAGGACCTGAGTGAGCATTGGCCAAGATAGGAGGACAACGGTCAAAGCACCAGAAACAATAAACAAGCACCTGATCATAGAGGGTAGCGCGTCACTACGTTCAAATCTGGAATAAAAGGGATGATTTGGAACAGTTTGCCACAGTTTTGCCTACAATCGCCACCGGAGTGTGAGCTACGTGCGACCGAGCTGCGAGTTGCAAGCAGACTCGAGGTCTGGATTTGTTTTCCTCGAGTGAGTGTTTCAGAGCCATGGAGTAGAGCAGAATATAGAACCAGGGGGTCGTCCTCCCCTTGCCGTCAACGCATCCGTGCACATACGTGTAGTTATGTGAGAATAACGCCAGACACGTCCACCCGTGTCAATCGCCCGAAACAACGTCCAAAGTAGTGAAAGTTAATAACAATTGATATCCATGTGAAACCGCGAATGGCTCATCGCGTGTGTTCGTCTCATCGCCTAAGTCACGTATCTGTACTTACGAGTGACCGCGAAGAACTGACCTATTATTGCGCAAGTTGTCGTATGGAGTCGACAGTGAACGAGTGAAGCCAGGATCCGATGAGGCCAGATGGAGCTGCCGACTGATCCACTTTCGCCAACCAGGATAACCGCGAAGTGCAACACTGGAGTGCAGATGTCTTCCAGAACTGTAGGACCACTTTCACCCAACCCAGGTCAGAGGGAATGCAGCGAAGGTAAGATCCAAACATGTGCGTGTGTGAGAAAGATGACGACTATCTACCGCGAATCTGCGTGAATCAAATCATTGCTTAACTTAAATCAGTGCTATGGCAACCCTAGACATCTGTTTTCCGGCGGAGTAATCAAATGTTAAAGATGAGAGTTTATGTTAGCCGCAAACGATAGTTCATGAATATATTTATACCTTCAGAAAAGATAGAAGGGGTTCGCACAAGGAACAATTATTCACTTTATACTTAAAATCCTAAAAGATAAATTGTAAAAGGCAATGTAGCCAAGACATAGCAAGAGTATGGTCAAAGTAGTAAATAATCTAACCTTTGTATTTGTCATATTGTCGCAATATGCCATAGAATGAGAGAATGAATGTGAGATCGAGTGAAAGAGGGCAAGATGTAATGTGTATTTATCTGTGCTTTAATATATGTGTATATTCAGAAACACCGTAGTCTTATGTAACGTCATTTCAGGTATTTAAAATCAAATCCTCCTAGGTTTATTCTTGGTAACTCCGACTGTTAGGCACTTATCCTGACCGTATTATATTTCATGTAATGTTTAATTCGCCCAGCAGGTGAGGCGAGAGATTCTTCGTTGTTGCGTTGCTAAGCTCAGTTCAGTTGAGTTAATTGAGTTAATTAGTTATTTATTAAATTAGCAGCCCGTGACAAAATATGGCGCCCGAACAAGCGACGAGTAGGCAAATAGAATATGTAGGCATATAAAAGTTGCCCGAACAAGCGGCGAGTAGGCAAATAAAAAAAGTAGGCAAGTAAAAATGTTGCCCGAACAAGCGACGAGTAGGCAAATAAATATGTAGGCATATAAAAGTTGCCCGAACAAGCAACGATTAGGCAAATAAAATAAGTAGGCAAGTAAAATAGTACGCCGAATAATCGACGAGTATGTGAATAGACAAGTAGGGGTGTAAAAAGTAGGCCCAAATAATCGACGAATAGGCAAATAGAAGAGTAGGCAAATAGGAAGCAAATAGGAATTAGGCTCGTAGAACGATGTTACAGGCAGGCTAGTAAGGATCCTGGAGGTCACGAGTATTCTAATTAGTTGCTTATCTACTCAATGTGAATTTTATTAAGTTTGATTGTAATGGTTAACAATCAGTTATGTCTATTACCCAAGGGGATTTAATACTTGTTGTTAAAGAGAGTTTTCAGCCTACGAATGTCTACGACAGGGTACCAGAATTTAACGCTAAGGGGGAACTAAGATTTTTTTGTTGAAAATTAAATAATTGCAACCTGTAACTGAAAATCCTGATAAGAATCTATAAAGACGTGTTCATTTAAAGTATTAATGTGTAATTTGTACGGTGATTTTAATTAACTGAATATGCAATCGATGTGTAGCTAGAACCATTTTGTGTGTTTTTTATGGTGTAATAGTGAAATACTTTGTTGCGACTATAGCATTTTTCCATAACAGAATTATTAGAGGATTTTATTATTTTATTAACAATGGGCGTTATTAACTTCGGACGATAAAGGACAAAAGGACACGCGTTATGACACACGGAAGCAGGTGAGGGGTGCGATCCCCGGGATCTGAAACCAGAAACCAGGAAAAGAATTTTGATATCTTTTCCTTCGGCGATAGCAAGCCAGCCGCGAGAAGAAGAAGAAGAAGAAGGGAGAGAGGCAAGCAAAGGACTGCTCGGCTCCGCCAGAGATTAACGAACAATACCATGGACCGCCTAGGGGTTGAGAATTCTACAGATACAGGCGTTTCGTCAGCCGGCAACGTTGATAAGGATCTAGGGAAAGATCAGTCGGTAACAGGGTTGCCAGTTCCAGAAAATATGGACGTACAGGCCATGTTCTCTCAGCTAATCAGCTATATCCAAGCTAGAGATGAAGAAAGAGATCAGAAGACTAAGAGAGAAGAAGAAGAAAGGCGGAAGATAGAGGCTGCCGAAAGGAGAGAAAGAGAAGAAAGATTGGACCGCCGTTTCCAAGTGCTGCTATCCAAAATTGACCAAATGAAGGATTTCCAAATCACGCAACGGAGAAGAAACGAGGACGAAGAGATTCGCCGATTGGAGGCAACGTCCAGGGATGTGAACCCAACTCCTTTGCTCGTCGCAGCAGACGTGACCAACCAGCTGACCTGTCAATCAGCACCAACTTCCTTGGATCGCCAAGCAGCGCGTGACGTCATCGGCCGGAGCGGGAGCTCGCCGAGCTTGAACGCTTTCGCCCAGCAGGAGACACGCAGTGTGTCCAACCCGGAGTTGAGTACTCGAGGAATCTTCTCAAAAGTCGGCCTAGATCATTTTCAAACGTACAACCCCGATCACGACGAGGCTTTACCGTCAATGTTCATAAGGGACTTCAAGGAAGATTGTTTGTTGTACGGTGTCGATAGCCCAGACTGCTTGAGGCTAATGCGAAAATTACTCAAAGGGAGTGCAAGGATCTGGCTCGAGCAGCGTAATCCACAATTTAATAGCTTTGAAGAGTTTGAACGAGCATTTCTACAACAGTTTCAAGGTCGCCAGCTAGTAGAACGAAAAATCACTTTACTTAGAAATCGCAGGTTTGATGAGAGCCAGAAAATCACCTATAAACAATTCTTTTGGCAGCGAGTGAGTGATTTCCACGCCCTGAAGCCCGGAATTGAGCCAGTTGAGATGTTAGCCGCAATACGCGCAATGTTTCCGCATTATGTGCAACGTCAGCTAACCGGAGACGCACTTTCCAACCTGGACACGATGTCGATGATTCTTTGCGATTTGGACGCGCTGGCGCAAGAGAAACGAGCATCCTGGGAAAACAAGAATCAGAGAAGAAAGTTTGGAGATTTTGATGAAGGAAGGCAAGGGGGATTCCCGAAAGTAAACTTGGCAACAAACTATAGTCGGAAACAGAACTCTGGGAGGAACAATAGAGAAGCTTATCCCCAGCGAGGCCAGTACAGCAATCACCGCCCACAACAACAACACTTCCGAGACGATAGGGATGGAGAAAACGCGAGATGGCAACACTGCCGGGGTCAAAACAACCCGAGTCAAGATGAGAGGAATCGTGCTGTGAATGCGGTTAGAACAGTCGTGTCCCCACAGACTGGTGCTAATTTACTCGATTGGAATAGACCGTCTACTAGCCGTAACTTGGACCCACTCTCCCCGGATTACGAACCCGGACGAAGTAGACTGAGGCAAGAACAGCGATGTCTGGAGCAGACAACCGATATTCAAGGCCCGACGGGAGACTAGAAGACTCCTTTGCCAGTCCGGCTCATGTCAAAGGAGACACTGAAGAAAATATTGCACTAGAGCCACCCCAATTGTAAAGTAAACAATAGGAGATTAGAGATTATTTTTTTTATTAAAAGGCAAAAAATGTAGACCTTTCTTATAATTAATGCAAGAAGTATGCAAACATATGTGTGAGGGAACAAATTGCAAACCAAACATTTACTCATATCTTATTTAGCTTATTATTCAGTATTCACATTATTATGTATAAAACTACAGGGTGTATCCAAAGTTAGTAGGTATGTGGTAATATACGTTGAGATTTTGATGTCAAAATGTACTTTATATTGTATTCTTGTATACGTTATCATATTCGTTTATATTTTCATAATTATAGTACAATTGCAGAAAGTATAACTTCATTCTAATGTTGAGGTAAAAGTTATACAGTCCAGGGTTCGAGTCCCTATTCAGACGCCTATGTGTGCGATCACTAACAAATATCATTAATATGTGGTATGAATTTTTTCCTGTCACTCGCAAGTTCGTTCTGAAAAAAATTCATAATTAAAAGGAGGGGAATGTTATAACGGTCAAATATTGAGTGACAAGTAATTAATCTAATTGCCCGTTAGTAGGAATGAATTGCAATTGGTAATATTAATATCCGTCGCGAATACAGGTGTCTAGCGAACTGCCTTAGCCAGCACTAGCTTGCTCAACCACAGTTTTCCGCCCGAATTCGGATTTACATGCATTCTTATGGGAATAACAAGAAAAATGCAACTTCTAAACCAATGGACCGAATTGGATGAGATTTTCACCAGCGGAAGACCACATCTTGAAAGTACTGATTCCAAGATTTGAGCCTAATCAGAACAGAACTACGGGAGTTATGAATTATTAAAGATTCATCGCCGGATTGAAAGGGAGAAGCTACCCTGCCGAGTTGTCTTTGGTTTTCGTGACTGAATACAAAAGAGGAAGAGTTAGCCTAATCTCTGCGCGAGGAGCTGCTGCCAGAGGTTAAGGACCTGAGTGAGCATTGGCCAAGATAGGAGGACAACGGTCAAAGCACCAGAAACAATAAACAAGCACCTGATCATAGAGGGTAGCGCGTCACTACGTTCAAATCTGGAATAAAAGGGATGATTTGGAACAGTTTGCCACAGTTTTGCCTACAATCGCCACCGGAGTGTGAGCTACGTGCGACCGAGCTGCGAGTTGCAAGCAGACTCGAGGTCTGGATTTGTTTTCCTCGAGTGAGTGTTTCAGAGCCATGGAGTAGAGCAGAATATAGAACCAGGGGGTCGTCCTCCCCTTGCCGTCAACGCATCCGTGCACATACGTGTAGTTATGTGAGAATAACGCCAGACACGTCCACCCGTGTCAATCGCCCGAAACAACGTCCAAAGTAGTGAAAGTTAATAACAATTGATATCCATGTGAAACCGCGAATGGCTCATCGCGTGTGTTCGTCTCATCGCCTAAGTCACGTATCTGTACTTACGAGTGACCGCGAAGAACTGACCTATTATTGCGCAAGTTGTCGTATGGAGTCGACAGTGAACGAGTGAAGCCAGGATCCGATGAGGCCAGATGGAGCTGCCGACTGATCCACTTTCGCCAACCAGGATAACCGCGAAGTGCAACACTGGAGTGCAGATGTCTTCCAGAACTGTAGGACCACTTTCACCCAACCCAGGTCAGAGGGAATGCAGCGAAGGTAAGATCCAAACATGTGCGTGTGTGAGAAAGATGACGACTATCTACCGCGAATCTGCGTGAATCAAATCATTGCTTAACTTAAATCAGTGCTATGGCAACCCTAGACATCTGTTTTCCGGCGGAGTAATCAAATGTTAAAGATGAGAGTTTATGTTAGCCGCAAACGATAGTTCATGAATATATTTATACCTTCAGAAAAGATAGAAGGGGTTCGCACAAGGAACAATTATTCACTTTATACTTAAAATCCTAAAAGATAAATTGTAAAAGGCAATGTAGCCAAGACATAGCAAGAGTATGGTCAAAGTAGTAAATAATCTAACCTTTGTATTTGTCATATTGTCGCAATATGCCATAGAATGAGAGAATGAATGTGAGATCGAGTGAAAGAGGGCAAGATGTAATGTGTATTTATCTGTGCTTTAATATATGTGTATATTCAGAAACACCGTAGTCTTATGTAACGTCATTTCAGGTATTTAAAATCAAATCCTCCTAGGTTTATTCTTGGTAACTCCGACTGTTAGGCACTTATCCTGACCGTATTATATTTCATGTAATGTTTAATTCGCCCAGCAGGTGAGGCGAGAGATTCTTCGTTGTTGCGTTGCTAAGCTCAGTTCAGTTGAGTTAATTGAGTTAATTAGTTATTTATTAAATTAGCAGCCCGTGACAAGTTGGTAGTGCCCTGATTCGGGTCCTGGTAGAGCCTGCAATTTCCGCCTAAAAATGTCTACATATGCAACATCTTCTTGCTTTCTCTTCTCGACATTCATAAAAGTTTCGGCTGTCTCTTTATGGTAGTTAAGTGTTTGAATGTGTTTCGAACCCAGTAAGCTTAAACAAAGTTTTCTTTTTATACTATGAAATTCTCGGACTGCATATACGAAATTTAGTTCTGGCAAAACTAAATCATCACTCAAAACTTTGATTTTCAGTTGATCTATGCAGCTTATTTCTGTTTTAATAAACCACCCCAATATCCGGTACTGCTGAAATATTCACGAGAGAGAGAGAGAGACAGAGAGAGAGAGAGAGAGAGAGAGAGAGAGGAGAGAGAAGAGAGAGAGAGAGAGAGAGAAGAGAGAGAGAGAGAGAGAGAGAGGCCTTGATCTCTTCTGCCCTCGACCCGAAGTAGCACTACACTGAGGCCCCGGAAGTTCTGCTGTTGTCAATGTCTTAATTTTTGAATCACTATATAAAGCAACCAGAGGACGCTGACTGATCACTAATTGACTGTATGAATTGTCACACTTACCTCTGAAATCTCATTAACCGATTCTTTGTACAGATCAACCGAAAAATTGAATCCGCGTATTTATATCCTCATTATATTCTAGAACGTTACGCAAATAAAACGATTCGTTAATATTGCCAGTAGTTGACTCCTTCTCTCATTCAAGAACGTGCCCTCTCCCGCCTTCCAGAGATTAGAAATTACAATGAATCGCCCTACGTGTGGCGCTACCTTTGCTGTGCAGCTTCCAAATGCTGATAAGTCTCTACATAGTACTCAAGTGCGCTGCGACAACACCGAAAGCGCAAGAAAAACTTACGTGCAATATTATCAACAACAGGGTTATAGAACATTCTCCGTCTTGTCTCGATAATTGTCTATCTCCTTAAATCATCGTCACATTATTCCAAAAGCCAAAAACCTAATTTTATCTAGTGTAAAATAAAAAAAAATCCTTGGGGGGGGCTCGACCCACCTTGGATACGTGCTATTAACAATAACAGAGTTATAGAACATTTCGTCTTGTCTCGATAATTATTTCTCTCCTTAAATTATTTTCACATTATTCAAGAAGCCAAAAACCTAATTTTATCTAACGTTAACTGAAAAATTTCCTGGGGAGAGGGTCGAACCCCCTGTGCCCCATCTTGGATACGTGCTATTATCAATAACAGGGTTACGGAACATTCTCCGTCTTGCCTCTATAATTATTTCTCTCCTTAAATTATTGTCACATTATTTTATTTCACACCACAATAAACAAAAAAAACTCATTTTATCTAGTGTAAACCTAAAACTTTCGGGGGGGGGGGCTCGAGCCCCCTAAGCCCCCCCTCTGGATACGTGCCTGCCCCGAATAATACACGAAGTTCAGTTACATGATGCAAAAATTGGTGTGTGGTGTGCTGTAAGTGCAAAAAGAATAATAGGGCCTATATTTTTTGAAGTCACAATAAATTCAGAGAGGTACCGCACACAAATACTCGCGCCGTTTTTTCAGTTGTTATCAGATAATGAGAGACAATATGGGTATTTTCAACAAGATTCGGCCACAGCCCATACCGCCGCTGATTCTTTGGACGCTATAATGGAGGTGTTTGATGACAGAATAATTTCTAGAGGTTTATGGCCTTCACGTTCGCCAGATCTTACCGTATGTGACTTTTATTTGTGGGGAACCTTAAAAAATAGAGCCTACCGAAATAACCCTCATAGCATCGACGAACTAAAAGACAATATAAGGGCAGACTTGGAAGAATTACGGAAGAAGAACTTTTGCGTGTGTGTCAAAATTTCATCAAGCGATGTCAGGAATGTGTGAATGTAGGTGGACATCACTTTGAACAACTCTTACAACACAGGTTAGTGCTCGTTTTGCAATATTTATATAAATGTCTGCATATGTCCATAAAAATAAGCGGGAATTACGGGCCGCAAATGTCGGCATCTCCGTCAGCGCCGCCCGCCACGCTTCTCCCGATCTCTCGGCTGAACATGGAAATGGACGCACGGTATAAGGAAATTGTGGAAATTTCGGAGAAGATCCTTCCTTCTTCACTCAGGCATCCCGCATGTGATTGGTATAGATTTCCATTCCACGCCCATTTGATTTCAAAAGCTTTGAAAATGCGTTTATGGAAGAGTATTATTCAGAACAAGAACGAAATAGAAAGACTGATTCAGAATAGATTTCAAATTATGGTGAACCTTTAGTTCTGTATATTCGTCGTATGAAGAAGCTGTATTCTATGAGACAAAAGGAAACGCAAGAATGTGAAATTATTGAACATATATTGTCACATTCTCATCCTAGCTTCGGAAGACATTTGTATGGAATGCAATTTCACACATTGAAAGACTTGGGATCACAAGCCGTGGAATTAAAAGAAAATATATATATATATATATATATATATATATATATATATATATATATATATATATATATTCAGAACTCCTTCATTTTTCGCCACTCGCTAGAGAAACAGAGTTAGTTTATTTAGAAGTTGATAAGACTGAAGCCCTGACTTCAAGGAGGAGGCACTTGGCCTTTCCGCCACAAGTTAAAAGCGTGGCGGGGGTGAATGGCATTTACCGTTAGATTCTGTAATTCAACCTCTAGCAACCGTAGGGCAACAGAAGGGCATTCTTGTTGCAACCGTTGGACAAGAGAGGGCAAATAAAAATTGTGCGAAAATAACCTGTTGGGCTTGTGGTCAAGACGGACATACAATCCAATTTTGTAAACAGAATAATAAAATAACCCAGCCTACAACAGAATTAGATCAGCAGGGTTCCCCAAGTAAAGGTTCTCTCATCCGATAGAGAAAACCGAAGGAACAAGCGCTGTTTTATGAATGGGAAGAGCAGCTCTTAGCGAGATTTTGAACCCCTGATCTCCTATAAGATAAACAACAAGCCCTTTATATTATTTGCCGACACAGGCGCGTCTCTCTCGACGCTAAGTTTAAAACAACCAAGTTATTAGGGATGGTAATAAATTATTGAAGACGAAAAATGGAACATAGCTATCATTAGTTGTAGGCAGCGTTACATAAGAGGGTGAGATGTATGCTACCGTTTTTATTAATGACATGAAATTCAGGCATAAATTTATCGTTCTTGAGAATTGCTTCCGAGACTTACTCGTTCGAATGGATATTTTTTTTTTAGGTAGGATGGGATTATTTTGCATATTCAGGAGAACGGTTGGCCATTCAAGGATAGCGACGTTGTTTACACCTTCTCGGAGCGTGCATGGAAACGACAATTCACCCTTACTGTTATGGAGAGAAATAACACAGTACAGACAAAGAATAACTCGTCATATCACTCGCGCCTGGAAAAATGCAACACGCATGCAAAAGAGTATAGCGGGAGGATACAGGCCAATTAGTGGATTCCAAAAATCCCGAAGTTCAGGAGATTGCAAGCGTAAGTGCATTATACACTTTCAAATCTCGAAAGAGGAGACGGTGAAATGGAATAGTAAAGGAAAGCAAATTTCCCCTAAAACATTAAATTTCTGCGGATGGGAAGGACAATGCATTATCATTGTTGCCTTTTGGTATAGAGGACGATGAAAAGTATGAAGTACTTGACCTTGATATGCCACAAAAAAGCTTCATCGCTTGTTTCAGAGCAAATTAGAGACACTTTGTTGTTTCATAAAATGAAGCAACTGAAACGAGAACATTTCTCTGGGAATAGGAAATATATATAACGAGAAAATTGCTAGGTTACAAATCAGTCGCATTTGGATGAGATGGGAGTCTTGCGCAGAAGGATAGACTAGAAGCAAGTTTGTAAGGTAACAGTCAAAATATGGGTCTCGTTGAGTTTAAGATCTCAAATATTGATGTCACATAATAATTCTGAATTTGCAGGACACTGTGGGAAGCAGAAAAAACTGTCAAAAATCAGAGGAAGATATTCCTGGCTTGGAATGACACGAGATGTCGTCACTCAGTACTTGAAAAGTTGCGTTCCTTGTACCGTTTCTAGCAAATGGGGGAGGAAGGAAGTGAGACCGAAATGTGAGAAGACCAGCTCAACATTACGCCAGGTGTACCAGAATGACGAGAAAGAGATCAAACGTAAGCCATGTAAATTTCGCATTGAGGACAAGGTGTGGCTGAAAGAGCACCGTATTTGTGACATATTGCTTGGCGTTAGTGGTGAACTTGCACCGAAATATTCAGGTCCTTATTTATTGTCTGAACGGATTGGGAAAATGTCTTCAGAGCAAAGAATGAAAATGATTGTCCAATTCTAGAGTGTTATTCAGACCAATTGCCCTGTCATAAACCACCAGCTCTTATCTGTGAGGTGGAGGTACTGCGGACTGCTCAGGGGAGCCACGCGACAGCTCCTAAACACGGTTCGGAAGACAACGTTGACTCGTTGAGCCGTGTAGCCAGAGATACAAGCTGTCACAATACGCGCTGACCACCGATTTTCTATTGTCAATAAAGAAATGCGATTGTCCCCTGGCCAATCCCATTTCTTTTCAGGGGGAGGTGGCATGTCACGAGCCGGAAATAAAATGCTGTGTAATCAAAAACGCCAGCAGTCCCCGGGTGACGAGAGGTCGCCGGAGGAGTCTTGGTCGAGGGAGCGAAGCGCGAAGTGTGTTGCGAGTGACAGTGTTAAGTCGGTCCATTTAAAAGGTTTGGGCGAACCCACTGAGGACACCTTCAATGGACCGATAGAGCGCCACGTCGTGACTCAACCGAGGAACCTCGAAGGAAATCAGGTACAGTGGTGACACTTTGGGTTTATTATTGTCAGTGTTTAGATATCTTGCTGGCTCGTGCGTGATCTCCCCCCCCTCTCACTTGTGCGATTCTATTAAATGTTGGTAAAGAGCAATGAGAGTAATTTATTCCATTCTTCATACACACATCCTCTTGCAGCCAAGCAGTTTACGCCGGCGAACGGCCTAAACGTAACATGGTGGAGGTGCGGGGCAACGTCTTCTCCACCTTTTCTCTTCATATTTCTTCAATTCATATAACTTCTTACATATAAACGGCAATATTACCAATCTAATTATTATATGACAGCATGTTAACTTCTAAATTTTTATCGTGCAGATGTGTCCCAGCTATCGATGAAGCGAACTGAGAGCGCTGCATCGTTAAAAACCGACCAAACTCTCACACAGAAACACATTTTTTTTTACTGATACGACACACAACTCACACGATTTGGACAGAAATACCAAATCAAGTTCCTACCTCTTATTGTTACATCTGCCATTTTTATGACACATATTTACATTAACTGGTATTACATATTTGATACTCTCACTCCATTTATTTTTTCTGAAGACTTTTCATTGTGTTTTGCTATAATCGAATGCATACTATGTATCTAATCTTATTATTTACACCCTGATTAAATTTACCATTTGCTCCTGTTCACGCTCAAAATTTTATTTTATGACAAACTAAACACTGATAGTAATCATCATTTGCTGTGTCATCACTAATGTACCTTCTCATAGATATAAGGTGAAGTCTTTTCTCCAGAGTACATCCAGAAGTCATCCATAAGTGGCAAGCAGATTTCGCATCGAATTAATATTGTTCCTGAACTTTTCTTGCGAACATATTTTGTCTACAATCAACTTATTTGTGTATTATTTTCAACATTTGAGACCTACTAACTTATCTTCGGTTCAGTGTTACCAGTGATATATTTATTCAAGTGTTTTCACAGTGTCACGTACATGTACGTCGTGCGATGACATGCCGCTGAGACTACCTTAATTCCCAATTTTGGTTCCATCCGCTTCGGAATACATGACAGAAAAGTGTTACACTTCAATTAGTGTATTATTATTTGTTACGTTCTACAGTGCACTACATAGGCTACTTGCCTACTGCCCTACGACGAATCATGTTATATACGGTGTGTAATCATTTATTCAGGGACTGGTCTTTGTACATATTTAATCATATCTTAATATTTTTTGTCAATAAAGAAATGTGATTGTCCCCTGGCCAATCCCATTTCTTTTCAGGGGGAGGTGGCATGTCACGAGCCGGAAATAAAATGCTGTGTAATCAAAAACGCCAGCAGTCCCCGGGTGACGAGAGGTCGCCGGGGGAGTCTTGGTCGAGGGAGCGAAGCGCGAAGTGTGTTGCGAGTGACAGTGTTAAGTCGGTCCATTTAAAAGGTTTGGGCGAACCCACTGAGGACACCTTCAATGGACCGATAGAGCGCCACGTCGTGACTCAACCGAGGAACCTCGAAGGAAATCAGGTACAGTGGTGTCACTTTGGGTTTATTATTGTCAGTGTTTAGATATCTTGCTGGCTCGTGCGTGATCTCCCCCCCCCCTCTCACTTGTGCGATTCTATTAAATATTGGTAAAGAACAATGAGAGTAATTTATTCCATTCTTCATACACACATCCTCTTGCAGCCAAGCAGTTTACGCCGGCGAACGGCCTAAACGTAACACAAGCTGCCACAATACGCGCTGACCACCGATTTTCTATTTTCTTTTGATTGATTTGCTTTATTTTACTTCGCTTGTTGTGCCACTTTTGGATAATTTGCGAAGATGGAGATGAGTGATAATATGCTGAAATTGATGAATGGACACTCACAAACATCCATGCCCAGGCCAGGATTCGAACCCGGAACCCCTGGTGTAGTAGTATTTTCTTTTGTATAAGAGATTAACTTACCCCATTTTCCTCCTTTACACAACACAGTTATCTTATATAGTGTTTGAAAGTCGTCAATAAGTAAGCGACAGTTGCGGATTTTAGTTTGAGGTTCGAACTCCTGACTCCGTCGTGAGTCGAACCAGGGACTCAGTCGGGAGTTAAAGCAGGGACTCGGTGGAGAGTCGAACCAGAGACTCGGCGGAGAATCAAACCAAGGGCCAGAGAATACCGACTTCAGGGAAGATGCTTCCAGGAAGCCTTCATACCAGGGAGGATAATGCAATCAGTGGCGGACTTCAAAACGAAGAGGAAGCTTGGTGGATCTGTGAGCAATGTGAAAAGTGAGAATGAACTAGTGACATTTTTTTTCACAGTTGATTGTTTGTGTTGGCAGATCGGATTGATCTTTACTGTTTTTTCGGTATTGCATTAATTAATAGCTGGCCAGCTACAAGGTGAAGGGTTAATTAATGTTTTCTTACAAGTATTTATATATGTTATTGTATGTATGTATATGTACTGGACATTAGGGGTGTAAGGGGCGGCCCTTTCACGTAGTGCACCCAATTGTCAACCTCACTTCCACGTAGTACACCCTGAACTGCATTTTGCAGACTATCGAGGCTCTGGCGCTAGTGTTATTCAGACCAGTTGCCCTGTCATAAACCACCAGCTTTTATCTGTGAGGTGGAGGGACTGCAGACTGCTCAGGGGAAGCACGCGACAGCTCCTAAACACGGTTCGGATGACAACGTTGACTCGTTGAACCGTCTAGCCAGAGATACTAGCTGTCACAATACGCGATGACCACCGATTTTCTATTTTCTTTTGATTGATTGATTGATTTATTTGGTTAATTTTATTTCCCTTTTATGCCATTTTTGGCTAATTGCGAAGATGGGGATGAGTGATGATATGATGAAGTTGATGAAAGGATGCTCACAAACACCCATGCCCAGGCCGGGATTCGAACCCGGGACCCTTAGCGTCGTAGCGCGCTGTGCTAACCACTTCACGGCGCAGGGAATTGTTGGTCGAACAGTTGGCAATATCTGTTGCTGTAGCTACTGTTTCAGCTACATTATATATCTGCAAGTCATTGTTAAAAATTTAAGTATTGTGTTTGTAGCTTGTGTTTATATACCTTGTCTGTCAAAATCAACTAAGTTAGCTTCTGCTACACAGGCCCGTAGCCAGAATTGATCTCCGGGGGGGGGGGGGGCTCACGGGTTATGAGGGGGAGGGCTTTGAAAATCAACTCCACTTTTCAAAAGTTTAACAGTGTTAAATAAAGGTAAATTATTTGTGTGCGGGGGAGGGGGGTCATTAAGTTACATAAAGTTTAGAAATATCACACAAATACTACATTTTTTCTGCATCTTTTAAAATATCACTTGAAGTGTTCATTGGCCGCTACTGATATCATCCCTTACTACAAACTCCATACTACATTTTATGATACAGATATCACACAACAAAAAGGGGCAATATTCAATCATATTGCCTAGCGTACATTCTACTTCCCGGCAGAAACAATAAAACTCTTCTTCGTTCCCAAAGCTTGGGAGTTGTGTTAACCTTTGACGAAGATGCGGAGGGAATTTGCATAATGACATGAAAGTCACAGATTTCTGTATAAATGGGAGGTTGCAACAGAGGCAACGAAGGTACAGATAAAGAAGCTTCGCTGTGAAGGAACTTTCTGAAGTCTAGAGAAGAGAATCTCCTAAATACTTGCCGCTACTAGACTTCATATAAATAAGATGAACGAATGTAATAGTTGCTGTTCATGCTCCCTGAATTTATCCTTCACCAAAGGTGTGAGCAAAATAATATCGGCTGTCTACATATTCACTCTTCACTGCAAACAAATTACACAAAATAGTTTTACCTAATGTCAAGGGGGCTGACCTCAATGCCAGGGGGGCTTACGGTAGTTCCAGGGAGGTTCAGCCCCCCCTGGCTACGGGCCTGCTGCTACATCTGTGAAGAGTACACATTTGCAAGCCATGAGAGGAGGATTCAATCTATCAAAATAAGTCCTACAAACATTACATTGGAAAGGTCATTGGAGTCCAGAATAAGGAGTAAAGGTAAAGTTCCCCTGTGCACTTTGCACCATGCCATTAGGGATCTATATGGGGATGTGGGAGTAGGGCCCCACACATTCTATTGATCTCGGCCATGTTCGAGGTGATGTGATCAACATCACGCTCCAGCCAAGGATAAGGAGTGGGCACCACATATTTGTTGTACAATGTGTAATGTTAAATAGATTAATTGATGGAAAGAAAAAAATCCATGTTGTTTGCTATACCTACGATATGGAGACAACCAAAACACATGTCACCTATTGTTATTTTTGTTTGACGAATACCCATGGATTTACAAACAGGAAACCTAAAAGATGCATAGCTTATCCTACCTTCTGCAATAAGACTCTAAAAGTCTTCCTTTGAGACAAACAAATGAAATCGACAATAAGAGTACAGAAGGTAGCAATGAAGAATTTTCATCATCTCCACAAGAAAATGTCCCTGTGTCAGGCCACAAGTGAACCAACTCACTATTTTTTAATTCAAGCAGATCTAAATGATTTAGCCCATGACTTAGGCTTATGTAAACAAAACGCAGGTTACATGAATACAATCTTCTTCACCCAAGTACAAATGTTACTGCTTAGACAAAGTGAAAAGTTTGTGTTGACTATTTTGCAAATTGACCACACACCGACTGGTTGCAATAATGTTAGTAGTTTAATGAATGCTTTGGACTTCACTAGATATGATCCACAGGAAGGGAGAACTTTTGTAGATGGAAAACCATTCTGAAAGGGGTTCTGTTGTATATTGCCAATGTAATACCTCCTGTCCAGTCACTTATGCCAGTTGGGCTATAGAAACCTATGAGATATTAGATTTTTTTTTTTTACAAAATTTTCTAAATATAATGTTCAATAACGTTCATAAGTGGAGGATATTTGGCTCCTTCATCATAGTTGCAATGGTATTGGGGATGCAACAGGGCTACACAAAATATTCCTGCTTCCTCTACGAGTGGTGTAGCCATGACAGAAAGAACAAAAATACACAAAAAGGAATTGGTCTCAAGTTAGTGCACCTTAATTTATTCATAACTTATTTATTGGGACGTGGCTTCTAAAATCAGACGACTACCGCCCGGTTGATTTAATATACTTGACGTATTCGTTCAAATTGTAACATTTAACTACGGTAGAATTTAAAGTCGGACAAAAACCTAATGTTATATTACCCACAAAAATTAGCCTTTCCATATATTTTTGATTGATTTGTTTTATTTTACTTCGCATTTGTGCCACTTTTGGCTAATTTGCGAAGATGGGGATGAGTGATGAAATTGATGAATGAACACTAATAAACATCCATGCCAATTTGCGTCAATGTGTCATGTGAGAAACATGCTTAGACCAGGCGGGGACCCACGGGGCGCGATAGGGGCGAACGCCCCTCCCAACTGCTATTTTTTATATATTATTGATTGATTGAGTTGGCGTTTTACGTAAACTTTATGTAGAATAAAGCTCATCGACACTGGACCTACAGTTTAAAGTGGGATCCGAACCACTATGTGCCCCCAACGGGTATCGAACCCGGGAACTTGGTTGTATTATTGGTCCTACAGTTTCAATTTCTATATGTATTGTGAATTAATATGCCTCCAAAGGGGGTCGAACCCGAGACCCCTTGAGTTATTGTTTTCTTTCTTTCTTTACTTTACTCTTCATATCTGACCGTAAGTTTATTGTGGCAATGGAATGAATTATGAAAACAACTTATGGATAATAATAACCATTTATTCCCGCCCTGAACCCCTATTTTTGCAAAACTATACTCCAATCTATGGAACATGGAGGTCAACTTGGTTTCTGTTTACAATGCGATATATTGTTCATATAAAACAGTGTAAGTGTAGGTTAGATTTGATCCTCGGTAAGGTGAGGTACCCGACTGAAATTCTCCCCTTCATATGTATCTTCTGGATCAGTCACTGGCTCAGACTTCGGGTCCACCCGAGTGATGACGCCAGAGGGTGCGGGCGTCCCCAGTCAGACACTGTACCCTCCCGCCCCCCCCCCAACTGAAGTAAATGAAATATCGAATAATAAGATAGTTCATTTCTAAGAGTATGACGATTTTTTACTATTTCTAAGTGGTGTATTCTGCATGATATCACTTTTCCTGCTTATAATACCAACTTGACTAACAAATATTAATTTGTTTTAGTATATATATATATATATATATATATATATATATATATATATATATATATATGTGTGTGTGTGTGTGTGTGTGTGTGTGTGTGTGTGTTTGTAACTTTCGTTCAAGATTCGAGCGCCGACCTGCATTTCTCATTCATTTATGTCCTGTAATCGTCGCGATTAAACTAAGTTTTAACCAGTTTTAAGAACTGGAAAAAAGCGTTGAATGGGATGGTTTTAAAACATCACGAACATTCTGAGGACCACAAAACATCATCTGTAGTATGGGCAAATTATCCTAATCGTGGGTCGTTAGTGACAACACTCTTTAGTAAAATATATTCAAAGGTGATTCAAGATTTGGTTGGTTGGTTGATTTGGTGTTTTTAGTCCACTTTGTGCACATTAAGGCTAATCGAGACTGGACCTACAGTTTAAAGTGCCTCCACCGGGTATCAAACTCGGGACCGAAAGTGATCCAAAAAAGCCGACACTACATGTCAGTTGTTGTGCGTGCATCGCGGTTTCATACTATTCAGGGACTTGATTTTCGAGATGATGAGTCTGAGGCAAACCTTACCAAAGGGAATTTCTTCTAAACTCTTGAAGTTTATTTCAAAATGAGGGGATATTATTCGGAAATGTATTGAACTTGAACCTTAAAATGCAAATTACACTCAAAATTATATTTAAAACAAATTAATCTGTGTAATGTCCACACTTATTCTCAGCAAAATAAGCCAGAAAGTGGAAGAGGCGAAAGTATTCGCACTGATGTCAGATGAAACAAAATACATTGCGAGATAGGAACAAGAAAGATATTTGTATCGCGGGCAGGTAAAAGAACGCTTTTTAGGATTTGCCACTCTTCAATCATTAGAAGCAGGTTCGCTGTTTCTCGTACATATCAAAATCGAAGAACTTCTTCCCAAGAGGACGTGCATGTAATTGAACCGGTGAGACCAAGAAGGGAAAGATTCCACTTTTTGAACAAAATGGGCTGAATACTTTGAATACATATCAGAGCTACAATAAAGGTTTTAAAAACAAAGCACTTATGGAATATTGTTACTATGATTATATGAATAAGTTTGTAATTGTAAGTTTCTTCATCCGGCTTTTAGTTTTGGTTGCTATGAGTTTTTTTTTTTTATTTCCCGAAAGTAAGGTCGAGTGGAATCTTTCCCTTCTTGGTCTCACCGAATCAATTGTTTAGCACAACCATACGTTGGAGGTAGAGCGAGAGGTGCACCAGGGTCAGAATATTTCTTGAATTATGAGATAACTGTAACTTTTTTCAGATTTTTATTCCTGTGATAACATTTACCTGAAAGATGAAATGCAGATTTTGCTCAAAACTCTTCAGCGTTACGAAGATGGAACAAAAGTACTCCACTTAATGGATTTAGATTTCTTCGAAATCCTAGAAAAGTATAAATTGGCATTCACAAGGCTCACACTCTAGTTGTATTCTCTCCAATGGCAGCATGTGAAAGAACTTTTCGTGTTTGAAACCTTTGAAATGCTTTGCTCGAAACAGGATTCCGGATGCCAGCTGCCTCATTTTGCTGTCCTTGCTATTGAGAAGAAATGTCAAGTCCTGAACGTACCGAAGGTGGACGATGTGTTCTCCAAAGTACATACAGCAGAATTCTCCTACAGGAGAATTGCACTTCACTAAGTGACTTTCGTTGTTTCTAATACTTAAGAAGATTAACTTCTTCCAACGTCATGTTTATTTTGCAAGAAAATTAAACTCTTCGGACTTTTTTTCGTCATTTATATGTCTTATTGCCTTATAACTTAAATATTTATATCAGTAGTTTCATTTCAAGAAATACGATAAATTACAAAATTATAAATGTCTTCCAGTACTGAAATAGGCCACTAGAAACAACGCAACTTGCGGCAGTTCCCATGAATAAAGAAATAATTAATGCCTTTATTAAAGCGAATCATATGGAGATAAACTCATAATCAAGAAGTTAATTTAGGCAGTAAACGTCCACTCTGAATAAAGGTCAATCACAAAACACCATAATGAATATAGCTAGTAATAATAATAATTATTATTATTATTATATATTTATATATAGTGTTTTCGGGCGTTTCAAGGCGACTGCCCCCCAACAATATTTGTCGCCCCCCTTCCGGCTCCCAGTCATTTTTCCCTGGACCACAAACAGAAGACGAGAGTGTTTTATATAATAATAATAATCACAATAAATATATACATTTAAAACATGGTGATAAAGCATAGACTTATATTCTAAATGTCTTTCTTAAGAATGACATTTTAAGCATACCAATCCTACGTACCTTGTATTACATTTGGCTCCAATATGGCTCCCGTTTTAAAAAGATTTTGTAAATGGCACTTCAGGGAGAGTAGGAATTGGTGTCAAGACTAACATAGCATGCAATATGGTGGAAGTAAAACAGAAGTTGTTCGTTGTTTACGAAATGAAGCCGAATCTTGATGGTAAAAGATTATTGTAGATGGTCTTTGTACTTTCTGAGGATATATCAGTTTTCAATGTATATTGTCGAAAACAGCATTAAGTAATTTCTCTGACTGAAGATGTGAAATATGTCTTTATGATTGGAAACTTTTCTCTACCTTTCATGTTTTGATTACAAGGAGTCATTATTGTTGTTGAATTTTGCTCGTAGGCTGTTTATGAAATTTATGGACAACGATTTTGAATTTCACGATGAGCTCGGAAGAATTTGAGTTCAGGACACCACCTGAAGCTCCTGTTTTTGAACCAACAGACGAAGAATTTGAAGATCCTTTGGCTTACATCAACAAGATTCGCCCGATTGCAGAGCAGGCTGGAATATGCAAGATAAGACCACCAGCGGTAAGATAATATAACATATACAAGATATTCATACGTACGTTGTAGTATAAGTTGTAGTAATGTTTGTTTTGTTTATACAATGAAGTTTCATGTTGATTTCAGGGGTTTGCCTGGGAACGTGCAATATGGATATTTCAAAATGGCTGCCTTGTGCGGTGGTCTTAAATAATCTGAGTAATAGGTTTTCAGACTTTTATAGGGCATATTTAGAGCCGGATGTACAACTGTATTTTCTTTTTGGGGAGAAGATATGTGGAAAAGAGTTTGGAAACTGTAAAGGTCAAGGAACTTGCGATATTTATTCTAATATTCCCATACGTCATTATGGCATCAAACAACAAAGGACAGCCATGCTAGTGCAAGGAAAATATAGGGATATGTTCTGAGTGCTGTAAGAATGGCACAAACGTTGCTTCTATAAAGTGCATTGCAATAAAATTTCATTCTCTTCCTTTGTATGATACACATTTTGTGTATTTTCTTCAGTTGGTGCTAATTTTAAAATTTGAGATTTTCGCAGTGTGGATTGTTCAGCTTAACATGCGTTTTTTAAATCGCCAACTGCGAAGTGGTATAAAAGTCTGATCTCTGAATGATCACATTACTAATCCTCACTTTCCATAGCTAATGCTGGTAATTTTTCACAGAATTAAGGTAGCACTCATTGTTTTCTTGGCCCAAGTTCCTTTTGTTTTATTGCGATTTCAGCATGCTACGAATGCAATTTTTACATGGTACAATTTAGATGTACGTCTATTAACATATACTGCAGAGTTTTAGCGATTACTTAAGATTTTGTTCAATATATACTTTTGTGGTTAGGTTAGGCAGGTTAGGTTTGCTCCCCTTAGCATTAAAATAAAGTCCCTAAATGCATTCTACTAAGGTTCCAATTTACTTCTACATTCATTCCTACTCTTCTACGATATTTACTATCGCTTATCGACTGAGAATCATTTGTCCATGAGAAGTGCGCCTGCTTGCGTAAGGAAATTTTCAAGTTTTTTTTTTTTCAACATAAATAACTTTTTCGAGTCCAAACAGTGCTCATTACTTTAAGGAAGGTTCAAATTTCGTGTGACAATGATTTCCAAAATTCTACGATAATTAGTCTTTGTGCTAGGAGAAATCATAAAACAATCGGAACCGTTACCGTTTTCTTTTACGGAGTGACTATTTTCACCAGGTGGTGAAGCTAGCTTTTGAGCTATTTTCACCAGATTTTAAACTGTGCATGGTCTACTACATGCATGTGATCTGTGCATCCTTTAGTTGTTGATGGGTATAAAGTTTATATCGGCGTGCATTTATTTTTGTATGGACGACAAGTAACTGGGAAAAATACCGCAAGGTGTTTAATATGAACTGGTGCTGGTAATGTCACAAGGAGTATGAAGGGTTATTACATTCCTAAATGCTTTAAATGTTAGGTTAGGCAGGTCAGATTTATAGCTGTTAGCATTAAAAGTATTACTGTAAATACTTCTCAACACCTGATCATGTAATTTGTGGTCTTCAGCACTTTGCTATTCTCACTACCTGGGAACAGTAGCAGTCGCACCAAATTTTAATTTAAATTAACTTCTTAGCAGTAACTTAAGTAATACTGAATTTGTTTTAAGTCCACTTTATGAACAGTAAGCCTAGTTGGGACTGGACCTACAATTTAAGGTGGGATCCGAACCACTATGTGCCTCCACTGGGTATTGAACTCGGGGGACCCCTTGATTACAAGATGACAACATTGCTACTACATTGTTGGGAAGACCCCCAACACTGCCAATGAATGTAATATAATACAATGTTATGTCTAGGTAATTACTTTTGCTGCTGAAAATAGCACCATAAGCTGTTCTCTCGGCACCTGGTGAAAATAGCCTTATATGCTATTCTCACCCCCCTGGTGAAAATAGTTGCAGTCTTTCTTTTATCTTGAGCTAAATTATCACCGTTTTTCTGTTTAGGATAATAATGATGATGCGGATGGTTGATGAAATATATGATTGGATAAACTCCCTGGTCCTAGCTGGGACTTGAGCTCCGAACTTTCGAAGATGGTGGTGATGTGCCCTTAACCCTCCACACCCCCACGAGAAATAAACATTTTTGCATGGTTTATGCAGATTTTGTGCCATGCGAACAATTTATGTTGTTTTTAGATGACAGATATGTATTGTAGTGGAGTAATGAGAGTTTTTTGGTGGTACTATTTATTGCATCATTTCCATCATTGCAATCTCCTTTTTATTGAATGCCGTATATCATCATCTACGTAAGCGTAAAATGCTTTCGTAGTTAAGCCAAATGTAATTGCGTTTATTTTTTTAGTTGACAGACATTGTTGTTTTATGTACTATAAAAGTGGGGTAAAAATCTGATATTCCCCGGACACCTATAACTTCTTTGTTTTGTCAATTTTTGACATTTGTACTTAACTATCTGATTCGCGGAACATTCTTTAAGGTCTATTCACGTTTTTCGTCCCGGAATCAGTGGGACATTTAAACTAAAAAAAATTTTTGTTTGAAATGTTTGAGTCCAGATTTCCTTCCGATTCCGGGCTCCACCCCTGGAGTAATTGACCTACCACCCCCAACCGCTAATGCGGCCCCGCCTCCACTCCTCTTCGGCTACCCGGCTTTATCTATAGAGTCCCTGTTAAAGGCATGTTAGAAATTGGCCGGAGTCACCTGCCCCCAAATGAGCTCCAAACTTTTAAATTTGAAGAAATCTGTTACTTAACACAAAACACCTTCCAGATGTTAGACAATGCTACAGGAACTTATTACCGTAAGTAGTTTCTTCTGTAAAAATAAAGAAATCCGTCCGGGAATATCAGATTAGTACCAAAAGTGGTTCTAGGATATGGAAAACACAAATAACGGGAATATTTGATCCCAAAGTATCTCCCACATAAGTAAAACAAACTCCTATTTCAGACTTTCACTTTTTTTTCATAAAAATTCCCAAACAGCAGCAAAAGTAACATTCCTATCCTAACAACTATTCCCAATATGAACAAAAATATAAAAAAAGTGAAGTGAAAAAGTAAAGTGCTCCCCTGTGCTTAGCACCACACCATGAAGGTGTATAGGGGTGTGAGGGTAACGCCCCACACTTTCTTGATCCGGTCGTGAGTGGGGGTGATGTGATCAGCATCACACCACTGTTACCCCCCAGGGTTTCCCCCAGGTATCCATCTCATTCGATGCTGGGTGGGTGCTGGGGCCGCTTCCAATGTTAGAAAAGTTACCAGATTTTAACCGGCCAAGGATCGAACCCAGGACCTTTAGCATGGTAGTCGGATGCGTTACCGACTGAGCCACCGTGGCCACTTCCATACGCGGAACAAAAATATATAATTTTTAATAGTATTTACCGGAGATGGGACTAAGGGCCACTTTAGATGAAAGAATTTTCTTTCGCATTTTTCTTAACATTTGTGCCATGACCAAAATGCTACCGTGTGAAGTGAAAAATGTTATGGCATTTATCAAGGATAGAACCCGTCCTATTTCTGCAGCATTTTTCGTAGCATAACCAATCAGAAGCGACCTCTAGATCACAAGTGCAGGTGTAATGGCTGCCGAGTGAGATGTAAACAATGTATCACTTCACATTTTTAAAAGCCGATAACTATTCAATCGAGAGGAATAACATTTCGTATAAAACATTATTAGATACAAAACAATAGCACTGTTTAAATACATACTTTATGTTTACTGTACATGTGTGGAAGAATATTTTAGTTGTTTCAAATGTAAACACCGTGCATTCAGCATAGATGGTTCAACTTGATGTGCCTTTCATGCTGTACAATGGTACCATGATAACTCGAACTTGAGGGGGGAAATTTTTTTTGAGGTATCAAGGATTTTGACTTCCCAATGTTAGTTATTGAGGGACAGAATCGCCGACTTCGAGTTATAGAGGTCTAAAGTATACTACACTTAGACTTATTGAGGTCCATGGGACTAAAACTTCGAGTTATTTAGGTGATTAGAATATAACCTTTAGATGGCCGATCAGGTTTACGAAAGTAACCCCGTTCTGGGCCAGGCTTCTCGGTGGGAATTTTAAATTCGAACACTCTTCGGAAGAAAAATGTTATGACTCTGGCACTATGGGAGCAATCTACTTCGGATAACTTTTGTTTTATAGCTAAAACATCAGCGCATGCAACCGTGTACAATTCAGAATGCCGGGCCGAGGGTGGTGAGGGGGGGGGCAGCACCCCCAAATTTCAATGGATAAAAACTAAAATGTGGAGTTTGCCCCCTCTTCTCCTGCTATTTTGGGGAGAGGGTGCGAACTTTAGTATTCTTTTCAAAGAATGGACGTTTCCAAAGAGAATGAAACATGTTTCATGTTCCTGGGTGCCATACAAGTTGAATAATAAGCCAAAATGTGAAACTCTATTTTTTTACGAAAAATAGGTAATTTGCATATTGCTCAAAAAATTGTTATAACTCTGGCACTATGGGAGCAATCTACTTCGGATAAGTCTTGTTTTGCAGCTAAGACATCAGAGCATGCAACTGTGTACAATTCAGAATGCCGAACTGAGGGGGGGATTGGAAAACTGCCCAGGTTACGGTTCTGATTGTTCTATATTTTTTTTAAAAAAAATTCTCTAGCAGAAAGACTAATTATCATACAATTTTGGCAATCATTGTCACACAAAATTTGAACCTTCCATAAGGCAATGGGCGCTGTTTGGATTTCAAAAGAAGTTATTTATGTTGAAAAAACAACTTAGAAATTACCTTACATAAGCATGCATGCTTCCCATGGATAATTTATTTTCCGCTGACAAGGGACTGTTTCTTTTGTAGACTAGTGAGAATTAATGTAGAAGTAAATTGGAACCTTAGTAGTATGCATTTAGGGATTTTTTTAATGCTAAGAAAACCAAACTTGGCCTGCCTAACCTAACTACGAAAGCATATATTGAACAAAATCTTAAGTAATCGCTAAAACTCTGCAGTATGTGTTAACAAAAGTAAATCTAAATCAAACCATGTTAAATTTGTATTCGTAATATGATGAAATCGCAATAAAACAAAAGGAACTTGGGCCACTGCCCAACATCCATTTTGGTTCACAAGCACTTGCCACACTACAGACTTTCAGTGGGTGAACAGCCTTGAAAATATTGTGAGTTAAAGAGACTGAAGCATTACAACAGTGCATTTTGAAAACAACATAATAGTTCTGAATGTTTGATGACTTGTAGTAAGTTTTGTAGGAGTGTTAGGAAGTGCTGTGGAATACTGACATTACTGTGGAAGGAAGTACAAAGCTTGGATAAACTACTTTGCACATTTAAAATGTTTCACTCCAGTATTGTATACTGGAAAAATTATGATTTGAAAACTAGCTTACACAAATATCTGTAGGTGCTGGTGACCTAGTTTACACCCAAAAGAAAGTGGAAAATTTTGCATGGTTTATGAAGATTGTCTCATATGAATGTCTCATAATTTTTAGCTTGAGGAGATGCATTCTAACCAAGAAATTAGTGATTTTATGCAGTATCAGTTATTATGTCATAAGATTTTTCTTCTTTTGTGCATATAGAATGAAATTTGCTTTTGAAAAACTGGTGCAGAATATGAGGAATTAAACACACACGCTGCTCACACATCGGTGCTAAATATTTTGCTTATTGGTGGTTTCCGCATCTGGGAATAATTTTCAGGGTTTGTAAAACATGTGCCACTTGATACATTTCACTACTGCAAACACTTACCAGGAAGTGCACATGTTTTTGTTAACAATGATTTCCTTACATATGTGGTAGATTTATTTGGCAAGAAGGTATTGCTAGTTTTTTGTTGTTATGTTGGATGTTGATAGTAACCATTTGTTTTGGTTTATTGGTTTGATGCTGGTATTAATTTTATGTTAATCTTCAAATTTTTGTCTATTCGTGTATGTAGAACAAAGTTTGCATTTAAATAATGGTGAAAGACTGCCGGGATGTGAGGAATTGGACGTATGTGGCTAGTGACACTTCAGGACTAAATATCTCACTGATTTGTGGTTTCCACATCCTGAAATAAATTTCAGGCTTTGTGAAACATCGAAACCTGTGCATTAAGAAAAGAAGTCAAAATTTTTGAGGTCGAACAGTTACTGTCCTCCATCTCAGCTTCCGAATGAACACCTGTTAGTATATGGTTGCCTCAGACATGCAGTTCTGGCAGATTTTCATGCGAGGCTCGAAGGGAGTTTTTCTGCTTGATACAAAATTTTATGTGAATAAGTGTATTGGCAGCATTTATGCTAATTATTTTAATGCTTAGAGCCCTAAACACGACCTGCTAACCTAAAAATGAAAGCATTTATGGATGTAATACCCATTCGCACCCCACACATGTGAAGTAGATAGCAATAGCAGTACATATCCTAGACGGCGGTAAATGAATGGCTGCTGAAAAGAGAAAAGGAATCATGCAGGAGTATATGGAAGCGAAGAATTGTTCTCCAGAGAACATGCAGCAAGTATTCACTAAGACACTGAAGTATGTATTAACTGGCAAAAATTGAACCATGTAAATATGCATGTGTAGCAGTGTAGAGTGACTAGCCATGTAAGGTTGTAGGTTTATCTTGGTGTAAGCTTGAAATAGTTCTGGGAAACTGGGAAGAAACATCGCAGGAAAAAGAAAAACCCCTATCGGATATTAGACAATTGGAATTTGCCTCTTTAAAAAATGCTTTCAAAAATGATTTGATGAAGGTGAGGAGGTACAGTTACGTACCAATTGTGCATTTATTTCAATATCGCCCGGATGGGCACTTCTACTAAAAAAAACCTGGGTGTATCAAGAGGATGAATTTCTCTCCATTGCAACCGGAAGTGTTTGTTTTAATGTTTATTATTAAGCTGGACACTATATTTGAAAAATATATCCCATGTATTCCTTGTGGGCAATCAACTTCAACATCAAGTTACGGATAATCAAATGGAAGTTTCTACTTTTCCACTTGTCAATTACTTCTTCAAACTGCCCTCTTCCCATTGATATCATTTTCTATTTCATTGGAAGTTTGATATTCGCAAGATAACAAATCAAATATTACTCCCATATGCCCAATGTATTTCTCCTTGCCTCCTGGCAGTGTTGCCAAACCTGGTGTGCATAAAAGAGCTAAATTTCACCTTAAATGGAGTTAAAACTGACTTTCAAGGAGCTAGATTTACGAAGTGCTTCCTAGAGTAATGTTATTTGTCAAAGGGCTGGGTCACTGCTATTACCGTTAACTCTAAATTGATGACAATTTATTCTTAGTTTCCACCATCTAGATCTAATGGCATCACCCATCTCATGGTCGTATGAAATCGAAAATAAAGGAGTCCCTGATAACAATATTATGCATATTTTACGTCAACACAGCTCTATAAAAAAGGAGTTGGGGATATAAGAGGGGGGTGGTGTGACACAGCCAATATAACAATATCACATCACATGCAAAATGTATAATCGTGGCAAAAGTTGGTCTATGTGGGTCGGAACCAGTGATTGTATCATAGTAAGGCACGGGGGCGAGCACCCCACTTCACAGCCAAACGAGTGCACGAAAGAGCCAGATCTGGCTCCAAGAGAGCTAAGTTGGCAACACTGACACTGAAGGAATAGCCTGGTGGAGACTGTCCCACATGCCCTTAACACAGATGCTATGACTTGAGTCACAAGTATGGTACACCAAGTGCCCTTCTTGAATATTTCAGTTTTTACCCCAGATATACACTAGCGGCAGAAAGTTTAGACTCACCTATGAAATTTATTGTTTAAATGAAAATAAAATGCTATTAGTTGAAACCAACCATCATAGTGCATATATTTGAACTTGTATGGGTATGTTACACACCAACCTACATATAACATTGTATAGAAGACACTAATTTTTCACAAAAAGTTTAAAATGTTTAAAAAAAAAAAGAGGCATCAAAATGCATTTTCATCACACTGCCTGTTCAAAAGAGTAAATGCCTAAATAGTATCAGAAATTCACAACTTACGTGAGTTGTGATTTTTTGATACTATTTAGGTATTTACTCTTTCATATTCGATAGTGAGTAACACACACTTCATCATTATGTTACTGCCTGTTCATCAATGTGCCCTCCCCTTGATTTGATGACACCTTTACATATGCATGGCATTCCTGCTGTGAGTTTTTCTAATGTCTCTGTTTTCATACCTTCCCAGGCTTCCAGTAGACACTGCCACAGCTCCTCCACAGAGCTTGGGGTCCTTGCTTTTGCCTTCCTGTCAAGTTCCTTCCACAATAGCTCAATTGGTGACAAATCAGGTGATTGGGAAAGCCAAATCATTGACTGCAATGCTCTTTCGGCTTCCTTTCCTGCGGCATATTGCTTACACAATTTTGATGTGTTTTTAGGATCATTATTCTGTTGTAGAACAAATCCTCGACCAATGAATCTTGTCCCAGATGGTACAGCATTGCGTGAAAGAATACAGTGATACTGGTTCTGTTCCATTGTTCCTTGCACTCTCACTAAATCACCAACCATATTTTTACCAAAACATCCCCATACCATGACACTTCCTCCTCCATGCTTCACTGTTGGAATAATACAAGCTTCCAAAACTTTCTCCAAGGCGGCAACAAATGTCGGTGGTTAGAACCAAATTTTTCATATTTTGATTCATCCTTCCAAAGTACTTGTTTCTATTTTTCGATGGTCCAGTTAGCATGATCTTTGGCCCACTCCAGCCTTTTACGCTTGTGTACGGCTTTCAACAGTGGTTTACGAACTGCTACTGGACCAAATAATCCAGCCGCATGCACACAACTTTTCACTGTTGTAACAGACACTGGTTGCTATCTTGTTTTATTTATTTCTGTGCATATGTCCACTGCCGAATGCATTCTGTCAGTCTTACTGAGGATGAGAATGTGGTTGTCCTCAACGATAGACATCTTCCTTCGATGCCCACAGCGTGGCTGATCCTCATGACTGCCAGTTTCCTTTCTTCATATAACTGCTCTACGGACACTGCATTCGGAAATGTTTGTTTTGCTATTTGTCGGTTTGACCATCCAATGTCCTTATGCACATTCCTTGGCCCTAATTTCGTGGTTTATATTAGCCTTTTCCCCTATAGTTGCTGGTAAATGTGAACTTGTTCCCACCTTTACGTCCAATTGAACACTAATACTTCACAAGGTTCAAATACAAATAGCACAACAAAAGCAGGTACTGTAGGTTAAGATTACCACAATCACTTCTGGTGTAAGTACCAGTACCACTGACCCCACAATAACTCGTCAGTAGGCTGATGCAACCACTCACAATCAGTAATATCATTGCAACGTTGAAGATTAACATAGCGAGAATGTATTAAAAGACTGTGAGAACTTGTTCAGAGCATACCGATAACAGAGGAAAAAGTGTATAGAAGAGGACTGCACACTGATATTACATAAGCATCATTCGATAAATAGATTAAAATTTCCAAAACATATCAAAACAGCTTTAAAAACATTCTATAAATATCAGTAGTGAAATTCCAGCACAGTAGTGTCACCTGTTGTCACATTTTATACTTTACTTCAGTGAATTACAAATTTTTACAGGTGAGTCTAAACTTTCTACCGCTAGTGTACATAAGACTGAGAACTTGTTCAGAGCATACCGATAACAGAGGAAAAATTTTATAGAAGAGGACTGCACACTGATATTACATAAGCATCATTCGATAAATAGATTAAAATTTCCAAGACACATCAAAACAGCTTTAAAAACATTCTATAAATATCAGTAGTGAAATTCCAGCACAGTAGTGTCACCTGTTGTCACATTTTATACTTTACTTCAGTGAATTACAAATTTTTACAGGTGAGTCTAAACTTTCTGCCGCTAGTGTACATACATCACTTTTGAATGCCAAACTTTCAATTAAAGAGTTACGGTGGCTAGAATGTATTCTGAAATTGATGTTTCTTGTAAGATTGTTAAAATTTAGATTAAGAGTCAAGCCAAGCTTTTTTCCAGTGCGGGGACCTGCCTTTATGGCAGTGACTCAATGTTGCAGCATTTACTATAAAGAAATTTGCAGTCAAACAATTTATTGTGAATCTTCGTCTGAAGAAGACCCTGTTAGAGGGTGGAAATATTACATTTTGAGTATATATTTTTTATACAATAAATTTTGCCTTGGTCAGCATTATAATGTTTTATCAAACAACTGATTAGGCCTACCACTGCCTGCCTCTTTTTGCAACAAGTGGCAACTTTCAAATCCCTCCTTCCCAAAGCAGCCATCTAGGAAATATGATTTTGTCAACATAACTGTGGCGCACTGTGAATGGGCACCAGGGGTTAGCTTGGTTCAGGTGTAATTCACAAGATACTTTAAGTCAGTTAACCCTGGATTCTGCAACTACCACTGAAAGACAGGCATGGGAAAGTGAACGTTCAACTTGACATCATTCATATTGACTTTTACTGCTCAGTTATATTTCAGAAGAGAGACTGATCATTTTCAGAGAAAGACTTTGAACCTAACAGCCTAACCTAACAAAAGCATGAGGCCCAAGTCCTTATAGTTGAATTCTGACCTAATCATTCTACAAATGTATTTCTACACTGATTTATATTTATCTGGTAACTCATACTTCATAGTCTTTGTGATTACTTACTGCATGTATTCAAGAGAACTATATTTTCCTTGTGTATACTCCTGTATGATTCTTTGTGAGCAGCCATTTGTAAAGAATTAAGGAGTTCTTTCAATAAAATGACAACGTTGTTAAATATGTTAACCAACAACGTTGCCATCTAGTAGATATTGCAGAGGACATTTTTTCTGCAGCTGACAGAAGTGCAAAGGGAGGCCGTTCTGCTACCCTGAAGAGGTAACAAGAGGAGAGGGTGCCAATGCAAGGGAAGAGTGGGGAAAGTCTTTGGGGCAAAGTGTGCTATTGGGTTATTCATGTGCCTGTTAAGGAGCCCAGTTACCGGTTAGGCCTACCGGGTCAGGCAAGTGTTGTGACATTGGATTGGCAGAAAAGAGCTAAATCCCACCTAAAATGTGGATACTGCAAAGCCAAGACTGGATTTAACTACAACTGAGTCCAGTTAGACGAAAAGATAATTCCTTGGTGTGATTCTTGATTTGGACAAGCTATACAAAATACTAAGTTGGCAACAGTAGTACGTACAGCTGGGCTTCCTTTCCACATTTACTGGAGGAGCGGAGCTCTGTCGTCTGTTCACCACACAAACGTCAAACTGACAGAAGAAAAGTTTAGTTCTTCTTCCCCTTTGCACCTCATTGCAAAGAAATAAAGACAGATGAAGAATTGACAAGGGTCCACCTCCACCAGTATTCATTGGATTTTCGCAGTAACTGTTTCATGAGTGGTAGTTCTTTCTAGGAGTGTTTGTGGCTAAATCACTGTGTGGATTGCAAAAGAAGAATGAAATTAACCAAAATGTAGATCAAAGACATGTTTATTTTTTCTGGGGGGATGATTTATAGCAGGCATAATTGTTGTACTGATGGCCTTTAACACTTTTGAAAAAGCGATGCCACAGCATCCTGGATATGAACTGCTGCTGCCATCTACTTTACTTTGTGTGGGTTTCAAAGGGGTATTATGTCTGGAAATGCTTTTGTTGCTAGGTTAGACAGGTTAAGTTTCGGACTTGTAGCATTAATAAAATATCCCTGAATGCTTTCATTCTTAGATTAGATGAGTCAACATCTGATCATGCAATATCTGGTCTGAAGCATGAAACCTCCTTCAAGTGAAAATTTGCCTGAACTGCCTGTCGCACTGTAATCTAGCTGCAAAGTGTAGATGCTCGCATAAACTACTTTTTGAATCATAACTTCTCCGGTATATAATACTTTGTGAAGCATTTAGTTTCTCCAACATTCACTAACATTTCCATTATTCTACAGCACTTCCTAATACTCCTACAAAATTTGCAAAAAATTATTGAAAATTACTTAGGATGAAGTAAAGAAACAATAATATCAATGCAACTTGGCGACACCACATGCACTGTTGCTACCTGACTCAACAGCGATGTGTATTGAACCATGGAATATGTAGGCTGTCACTACTCTGTTGAATATTAATCTATGTAAAATCTGTTTCACAGTTTGAGTTTACGGTGATAATGGGCAGCTGCAAAGAGCTGCTAAACAAGACCATTGTAGTCATATTTGTAGGACTACCCAGTTCTAAGAGAAATTGTTTCACAAAATTGATAAGAACTTTTTTTTTTTTTGCAGATTAAGAAAATCTGAAAATTAAGAATTTTATTTAAAACCTTTCTACTTGCACCGTATTTGAATTTCATCACAATCGGACCACATGTTTTTAATTTATAGAATTTCAGACAGAGCGATTGTCTGAAAAAACAAAAAAAAACAGCACTTTTTTGTTTTCACAATGATAAGAAATTAAAGGCTATACTAAAAGAAATGGATTTACACAGATTTGAATAAGCTAAATTTTGATGTAACTAGTTTTTATGTAGAACAATTGATTGCTCTAAATTTGCTTCTCGCTGATTGTGAAATTAAACAATATACCCTAGTAAAGTAAATTTCAAGAAAAATACATGACATCTCAAACAGTAAATAACAAAGATACACAATAATACTATTTGTTCATTTCAAAAATGGAAAAATATTTGTCATTGTTCACCTTGTTGTGTATGCTTTGTTCTTCTTTATTATTATTGTGGGAAACAGGATTTCCTCCCGTCTTTGAATCTTGCGACATATTTTCACTTGCAGAACTTTTTTTTAGAAAATATTTGTTAGTGCAACCATTGTATGAACAATGAAGTTAGTAATAAGGTGTGTTTTATGCAGCGTATATCATTACACTTGTAGGTTTAATTGTATCTTCTGCAAATATCCTGAATAAGGAAACGAACTGCCAAAGTACTAAGTGAGTTGGGTGTACAACAAGTGAACTATGTTCAAGTCTGCTGATCGGAGAAAATTTGCTGGTTAACTTTGACTTGAGATCACTGGGACTTAATCTTAGTTCAACTTTTACAACACAGAATCTGAGTTCAGCATGACTGCAGGTCAATTTTACTGGCTAATCGAGAATCAAATGTTCTAGACAATTGGCCCATAACATAGTCATGTAAATATTTAGGGGTGTGAATATGGTTAGAGCCCCAAGGCCCAGGTTCCAGTTGTGCAATTCCGATATTGTCACGCACATGTTTTATACACAAATGAAGTTGCTTGTGTGCGTGTGTAAGCACATAATGAGTGGGTTTTCTGTTTACTTACTGTTTTTTTTTGTGAGCATAGATTAATTTTTCATTCTGCTCCTACATGATTACTGTGTTGTTATTTATTCATTTTAAGTAAGATTTTGTTGCCTAATATTTTCACATCTCCTGCATGCGTATACAACGTTTCCCATGCAGAAAGAATATTTCAGATGGTGACAACTCAGGAGTGTGGCCTACTTTTCACAACATTTACTTGCAAATTATTAATTTCTGCATCTTTAAAACACACACACTTCAGTTTTTCCAAACTTAAACTTATTTCTACAACCAAGTATTCCAAACATTTTCCTCACCCTGCTGCAAACATTGCATACATTGTTTTTCACAGAACCTGATCAGCTTCTAATCTAAAGCCCCTATCACACGGAACTGGATTTCTAGTTGGAATGCCCTAGTTGGCGATGAACTGACTTTCTGGGTAGTAATCATGGCCGCCTGGCTGACTGCTTGACTGGTTTTGAGGAATAGGACATGTTCTAATTGCTACTAACTTCTTCGACTAGATTCTGTGGAACAGCCAATCAGAGCAAAGTTTGGCCATGTGAAGATATTCTGTGAGTTTGGAAAGTAGCCTTTTTTTGTCTGTGGCTTCCGAGTGCATACAACACGAAAGGCATGTTTACAATTGAAAAAGCTAAAATATTCTTCCATACGTGTATAGTAAACGTTGTAAAGTATGTATTTTATCAGCGCCGTTCTTCTCTACCTAAAACCATTTAATGCGATGCGATATTCCTCTCGGTTGGATAGTTATTGTATTTTAAAAGTGTGAAGTGATTCGTTGTTTACATCTCGCGCGGCCGCCATTATGGGAACGAAAGACTATCGACAAGTACGGTATAACAAGTACCGTGTGAAGCGAAAACTAGCAAATGGGTAGCCAGTCCAGCGTCAACTAGGGCATTCCTACTAGAAATCAAGTTCCGTGTGATAGGGGCTTAACTTACCTAACCCACTTACAGAAGGATATGGGTAGTTGGATTTTGATGACAACAAATGCCATAACCAAGCTTTTTGGGGTGTGATTGACAACCCATTAAGCGCAGAAATGGTAATGACTTCCCTCCCTTTTTGTTATCTAAAATAAAGTGGTCATTAATCTACCACTTACTGAATGCCACAGGTAGTTCAATTAACCTTTTAAGTCCCGAGGCCATTTTCACAAGTAAGCCTATCGGTCCCGAGCCGATTTTGAGCAAAATGCAGAGTTTCAATTAAATGAGTGTAGATCGGAGACTAATTGCCCTAGAGAGATGAGTGATATACCATTGTACGCGGAATAAACCAAAGATTCAGACTATATGAAATTTATGCAAATTTGGCGTATATGTGGCAGGGGGAGGGGGCTAACTCTCAAAATTCCAAAATTCTGAAGAAAAAAAATTGGTTCCCCCACCCACCCCCCAAGAAAAAAGTATATGACAGTGTCGACATGCACATGGAAATGATCGCTGACATGTAAGGAACACAAAAATATTTGCATTATTATCATATGACCAATGTAACTTGAGTTGTAGCCCCAAAAGGAATGGTCGGCATGCCACTGATTGAAGCTTCAAAATGCAGCGGTACCTTGAAATGACTATAGCTCAGAAACTAAATGCCCTAGAGATATGAAAGATATACCGTTGTACGCAGAGTGAATCACAGATTCAGACGATATATAATTTATGCACATTCGGCGTATATATTTAGGGGGAAAGGGGAAAAATTCCCTGAAAATACTTTTTCTTTTAAAAAATGGGGTTTTGCCCCCCCCCCCCACCCGCCCGAAAAAAAGAATATGAAAAGTTCAAAATGCACATAGAAATTATCGCTGGCATGTAAGAAACAGAAAAATATTTGCATCATTGTTGTATGACCAATGTAACTTGAGTTGTACCCCCAAAAGGAATGGTCGGGACGCCACTGATTCAAGCTTCAAAATGCAGCGGTACCTTGAAATGACTATAGCTCAGAAACTAAATGCCCTAGAGATATGAAAGATATTCCGTTGTACGCAGAATGAATCACAGATTCAGACGATACATAATTTATGCACATTCGGCGTACATATGGAGGGGGTAGGGAGGAAATCCCCTCAAAACTACTTTTCTTAAAAAAATGGCCCCCCCGAAAAAATGTCAAAATGCACAAAATGCAAAATTTATGCAAATTTGGCGTAGATATGGAGGGAGAAGGGAGAAAACCCCCAAAAATTATTTAAAAAATTGTCACCACGCAAAAAATGTCCTCGCACAACATTCACGGACGAAAAGCTAGAACGCAGTGAAAATGAGTGCTGATACTTACAGCTGCTTGAAATTCTATTTTTAGACAATCAGAGTAACCCCTGTCGCAACTTGTGCTAAAAAAACAAGGTTTTCTGCAGCGTGCTTCGAAATTCCATTCTCACAACGCAGATTCAACAACCAGTCTTCCCCCTCCCCCTGCTTGCACCCTCACAGAAAACTTTCATTTTGACATCGGATACTGATAAACAAGCTTCCTTCGAATGCAGTTAACAGGTGGGAGTGAAAAAAAAAAAAAAAAAAAGCATTGCTTTAGAACAACAAAGCCAGTCTTCATTTGTCGGCAAAAATTTGACCTTGAAAAGAGACACAAAAAAGAAGTACCTTTTCCCGCCTTTTCCACTCCATTTTCATGAAGACAAAAAAAATGCAAAAAGACATTTCTGTTAAATACATGTGTTAGGAACAATATTAAAAAAATTGAAATTCTAGCCAAAAGTAGAAAAGTTATAACGTAAAACTACGACCTTGACACAGGCAGTGGCGAAGCGTAGATTTCCTAGCAGGGTAGGCACAAAAGTGCGATAATTTCCATTAGTTGCTTAAATATGTAAAAAGAAAGGGAGGGGGGCTATGTCATGGAGAGTGGTTCAATGTCTCTCCAGACCGCTTCTTTACTTGCCTGTGGCACGACGTTTTCAAAAGTGTTGTTACCGGCCATCAATACGATAATTATGTCTTAGACGTTCTCCTCACGCCCACCAGATGTCATCGATAGATTTTGTTCATTAAGTTTTTTTTTATTTGTATTTTTTCAACCCCTGATTTATGCACACACCTCCAGAAAGAACTACCAATCATGGGACATCGCGAAAATCCAACGTATAGTGCTCCTCAAGCCCTATCGTCAATTCTATTTTCTAAATGTATTTATTTATTTTGCAATTGAGGTGAAAAGGGCTAGAAGAACCCCATAATTTTCGGGTCAGTCTGACGTTTCTGCCGTGAGCAGACGACAGAATTCCGCACTTTCAGCGACTGTCAGTTTGGTATGTTCTACTGCTGCCAACTTAGTTTTTTTAGAAAGACTTCCTCGCACTGACCAAAACACCATTGTTATATGTTGTCTAACTAAAGGAATGGTTGTAGTTAATTCCGGTCTTGGCTTTCTAGATAAATGAATTTCTGACACCTGTATGTGCAAGTAAACATAATTTAAGTTTTGAATATTTTCGTCTCATTTGTTCTGCTCTATGTTAATCGTGACGATGAGAATGTATGGAGAATGAATTAAAGATGATCAGGAAACATTGGCATGACCACAATTAGGTCACCTGGCTTCGTAACGTGTTAGGATGACCACCACGGGGCTTTAAAGAAAAAAACATAAGTAAAGGTGACCTCTCTCATTCACTGTGTGTACTTCGCATCCTAGTTTGTTCTACCCCTTGTGTTAGTAGACACCTTTACGTGATAATAGAACATAGGATCCTTGTTTGGGACCCGGCAACACGACAGGTTACTATGTAACATATAAACAGGTTATAATAAATGTAGATGCTTGGGAGAATAGAATCCCAATTTCTGGCGCAATTCAGCTCTTTTCTGCCAATCCAAAGTGACAACACTGGCCTGTTCCGCCAGACCTGAAACAGACATGGCCTCCGCAATAACCCCATAACACTCTTTGTCCTAAACCCAAAGAAAGTCTTCCCTTACATTGTACTCTCATTGACCGCCCTCTTCTATTGTTATCCCTTCAGGGTAAACGAAACTGCCTACCTCTTCGCTTGTGTCGGCTGCATAAAAAAATGTCTGCTTGCAATATCTATTCGACGACAGTGTTAACGCATTAAATAACGTTTCAACAATTTTTAATTATTTTTAAATTTTGCTGTCACTTGCCACTGCTACTCGCAAAGGAAAATAGAGTTGAAAACATTTTAGAAGAAGGAAATATGAAAGACCAAAAGTGGGTCCTACCTTACCGATGATTACATCTTCACTCAATTAAGAACTCAATTGTTCTTGTTGTTTTTGCATTTTAGTCCAGCACTTTCTTGCATAAATCTCATCGCTGCACACGATACGAATCACAAACAAAGCTCTACCGCCACGAACCTCGCGCTCCGAGCCACGCTACCTTGTAGCGTCCTGAGCAGGAGACAAGTTTTCACAGAGAGGGAAGAAGCGAGGGGAATCCCCGTTCACGATAAAAATAAATTATTATATTTCCAGTGAAAGGAAAACTACTTTGTAAATATAAGGCGTAACTAGCATATTAATTTACATAATTTGGTATGAAGACTTACTTTACACATATAAGTTCTTTAGACTTTCTGTTTACGCTACGGTGTTGGGTGAATCGACAAGACCATCAGCACTCTGACAAGAAAATGAAGTCAGAACTACACCTACTCCGTAATTTTCAATTTCACTTACACTTGTCGATGAAAGAAGGAAAACCTAAGTTTCGTACAAAATATGGAGAATGTACAATGAAATAGAAATATCTCTGCACGAACACAGGCTAATGTTTACAAAAAATGCCGGTACACCACAAATTTCCAACCCTGGCAGAAATGCAGTGTTGCTGATATTCTGTTCGTTCTAGTAGGTAACACCGCGAGGCCGGCCTCAGGAGCACATTATAAGCATACGTACAGTACTCGTAAGATTAGGCTTCCCGCATATACGACCGTATGACAGAATGTCAAGAGAAGAGGCCCCAGCAAATGTGCCTCACTCCGTGGAAAGTTCGTATACTGGACAGGGTTAGAATTTTTTTGTAATTATCATAAATGAAAATTCCAAACTTTTCATGATTTATGATTCATACATGAATTTTGCCACCAAATGAAATTCTATAATCCTTCCAAAAGTCTCAATACATGTGCTTGCAGTTGTTATAAGAGTTTTCATTAAACCACTTCTGTTAATTACTATAATTTAGTGACGGTTTGTTGTTGTCAGGATTAGGGTTGGGTATTCATGCATTGAAGTCCAGAAATTTTAAGTTAACAGTAAGGGTGGTTTAGAAATGGGACAAGTATCCATCATATCAGTAATTTTGAGATGAGACCGAGACTCTTGGTCTCAATCGAGACTTAGGTATGTTGATATTTGGCAGCACACTATGGCCACCACAGTAAACGAAAGAAAATTATTAAATAGCACTATTGTGTTTCTACAACTGTGCAAAGTCATATTGACAATTGTTGTAAACTTCTTGGGGGGGGGGGGTAAATAAATATTATAGCTCTATGAGCAAACAATGTATCAGTGTTACTGAATACAGCCTCCCCCCAAAAAGGATGCATTAACTATCTAGAAAAATTTTTCAAGTCATCCAAATGTGTCAATAAATCATCTAATAAGGGAAGATATTTGTAATTATGGAAGCACATTTTATAACATTTATTCAGAATTTGTTAAATGTTCACGTAACCTTTGTTGCAGTTCTGCACAATAGAAAGGATAATTGGCCCTTGTTGTGAAATTGCAACATGTTAGGTGCTATTTCCAGGGTCCATTGTCTTTTCCTAGGTGTTTAACTCATTAAAAAAAATTGTAAAAGGGGTTAAAAGATAAAGTTGGAGATTGGCAGTAAATTGAACAGTGCTTGTTTAATGAGAAATCCTGGGTAAACCTTTCTACAGGTGGGCATGATGTCCATCTAAACAACGCTGGGTCAGTTCTTGTCTGCTTATGCCTGTTTTGGTATCTTTAATTCTTCCTTTCTCCTGGCAAACCCAGTGAAATAGTAATTTTATGCTTGGAAACATATGAAATGAGATAAAACATACTGATAGCTTATTTACAGCACAACATGTACAGGAAAAAATTATCCTTAATATGTTCAAATTTAGTTCATGTATATATTTTAAAAAATAAGATTATAAAAAGATGTTTGATCTTTTCAGCGATGGCAACCACCATTTGCAGTTGATGTTGACAAGTTCAAATTTACACCCAGAGTACAACGTTTGAATGAACTGGAGGTGAGTCAGTGTGCAAAGTAGATAGTTTCTATGTGTGCAATAATGGATTACTTGTTGACCTTGTGTAACTGACTCAATGAAATGGAACCTGATTGTGTAAACACAATACTTTTGTGAATTTGAATTGTAGTTTTCCTGGCAATGTGATTCAAACAGGTGTTCTCGGGTTACCAGCCAGGTTAAATCAGCATTAGCTGCCAACGTTTCGAGTGCATACATTGCTCTCATCTTCAGTGATGGATTCCTGATACATTGAGCAATGTATGCGCTCGAAACGTTGGAAGCTAACGTCGATTTAACCTGGCTGGTAAACCGAAAACACCTGTTCGGACAATACTTTCGATTTAATGTGACAAAAAGTTTGCAATGTGGACAGGATGAGAACATGTAACATTTACACAAGCCACTTGTATCCTTCTCAGCATCCTTCTTCACAACCCATTCAGGACAGTCAAGGCAAAGTTCCCCAGATTTACACAAATTAGGCATATTTTATTGTGTTATTTAAGTGTGTACCAATCTGCACTGTAAAGAAATGTAAAATAGAATGTGTTTTGGGATCAAAGACATTTGGGGGAAGGGAAGGACAAACTGATACACCCTCCACATACACTACTTGATTTAAGAAGCCTTTGGTTAAATTAACTTTTAGCAAGCAGAGCCTTGCATGACTGGAAAGTCTCTGTGGACAGGTCCTTTTCAAGCATGTGCTTTTCAAACTTACCGTGAAGTACAAAAAAGACTCGTAGCTCTAGAATTAATTGCCATAGAGAGATGAAATCAGTTTTGCTTTTTCTTAAAGACTGAGCTTTTAGCGGAGTTAAAATTAATATTTTGTGCCTCCCAATAATGAATGTTTAAAGGAAGAATAAGAACGAAGTGAATGAAAAATCTAGTATGTAGCAGTTGTAGTCACAGACACTTCTGTGTTGTAGGGATACAATTGACTTTCAATAGAATTGTTAGAACCCAGAAGTGTCTGTGATTGTACATTCCTGCAACCTTGCCAAGTTTTGTATAAAGCAGACTGATACTTCATGGGGAAAAACAATAGTTTAAAAGAGCAACAGTATTGTTAGCTTATGAAAAGAATTTCTGGAATTTCACTTCTAGTGTCGTCCCTATGGATGCTGGATAAACCAAATTTTGAGTGAAGCATGACAAAAGCCCACTCTTTGAGGATGTGTGATGCCCCTTCCCCAACTTTGAAAAAAAAAATTTGGAAATTACAGTCATCAGAAATGTTATGTAATTTTGGAAAGTATCAAACTTTGGGTCTTTGCCCTTAGTTCCTCTCAGACCCTTAATTGTTACACAAATCTTGCTTTTTACTCATTATTGCATGCAAATTTGAAATTTTTGATAAAAATGCAGTCGTTTATGAGTTGGCCTTTTTTTCTAAAATCTTATCCCATAATGTTACAAGGGTAACAAAGTATTTTTTCAATCTCCACTTGTTAATAATAGTATCAATGGATATATAGTTTTGTAATTCGATTATGCCATACCTTCATATGTATACTAATGAACATAAATGACAGAACTGAAATGTCGCATGTAGTTTTCAAGAAATGAACACTAATTGATTCCTCATGGTGCTGGTCATGACTAGGGAGCGGAAGTTGATGACCTAAAAAATCTAGGTATATGACGTATAGAATGTCCTAAAAAATGGGGAAAATGATGTAAAAATACAAAAAATGACCATAAAATTTATTACTTTCAGGTTAAAAATCGAAATGAAAAGGAAATTAAGCAAAATGCTGTACTGTGAAACATTTCTCGGCACTCACCTTTCTCACAAAGCTTGCAAAATAAGACACTGCCATCTGTCCTGAACATGGCATCGCCATATTCACTACGAGTTGGTTCCTAGGTTTTACTTTAGGCATGTTCTGTACGTGACACATGACTTACAACTGAAATGGGTGTTGTGGTGATTGACCTGTCGTCTGAGGAGCCCCCCTCCCCCCACTTGAAAATCGTGGAATTCTCCAGAAAAACTTCCCCGCAGGTTTCACCGCCTGGAAGCGGTATGACCTGTCGCCTGGGCAGTCTACTTCCCATCCCCCCTCCCTGCTTAAACATCACATCTTTCTCCAGAAAAATTTCCTTGCGGGTTTCACCGTCTGGCCAGGGTATTTCCAGCCTCTCCTTATCTGATTTTAAATCTGAGTTTGCTCCAGACAGGCACCTGGTTTCCCCCGACACCACAAAGACTGTCACACTTCAGCATTTCTTTTGCTCGTAAATTGCAGTCCTGCGAGATATATATAGGCGTATATTCACTTTGGTGAAAAGACTCAAGAATATTACCAAAATGAAAGAAGTGACAAAATATGACGAAACAATACACCGAATATTGCGAAAAATGACGGAAAAATGACCATAATCAGGGAAAATGACCTAAAAATTGGCAAAAAATGCACTTCAAAATTACCTTTTTTGGGTTCTAGACGAAGTGTAATATTGTGTATATTTAATGGGCATCATGTCCGAGATGTCAGGAAAATTATGATATTTCATCAACTTCCGTTCCCTAATCATGACCATCCGTCCTCAACGGAAATACCTGCATGGTTGACATATCGATCATCCATCTGCTAAAGGTTAAAATAGAAGTCTTATCATGGCAAATATTTTTTCTCGCTGAAGCATTGACTTGTTTCACTTCAAAACATCAGAATCTATTTTTACATCAGATTACTATTAGATTATGTTCAGTGGGATTTTACCATGATCCCCTGAAAAATATAAAATTAAGGTTCCACTGTATTTTAATGACATAATTTTATCCATTTCATATTTCTATAAATAGTCTGTAATTGAGTGCACAAATGTTCCTTTCTTGTTGGTCATAACATAAAAGTTTCAGCCTTTACCTTGGTTTTGTGAACACTCATATAACTTTAATATGAAATTCTTTTTCTAAGCCAAAATCAGTCATATGGTTATTCAAGTAATAATGAGATTGTAATTTTAAAAATTAAGATTGTGGTTGATTGTGTACACGTGTTGATTTATATCCTCATTATACCCACATCAAACTTGTAGGTCTGTTTAGGCTTGTAGAGGCAGAAATAACTCAATGCTAAATCTGGTGACTAAGACTGATGTGGAAGAAGTCCCAATTTCAGGTTTTGTAGTGGTTTCCATAGGTTTTCCTGCAGGAACCCATTTTTTGTTTGGGATGGATTTTTTTGTTGCCCTCATTGGGCGGTGTAATATAATATACATAGATTAATTATCAGCATTGATAGTTTGTCTGGCAAAAGGATATTTTCACATAATGTGCACTTTTAGTTACTGTTATGCACCAACCACCTTTGATTTTGTTGATCTTCACAATGTTTTGTGTTGATTCAAGGTGATGTTTGTTTTCCATATGTTATGGTCCACTTTGAACTCTGCGATTCAAACACCTGAGAATGTGTGTTTCTTCACAAAACTGTCTCAGAAGTCTGGTTAAAGTGTCCTTGTACACATCACTTCTGTGAGAAATTTGATGATAATGCATTGTGCAACTGTTTAATTTGACCTGCTGCAAGATTGTAATGGAAAGTTACATTGAACACTGTATGGACAACGAAGTTAGTAACAAGGTGTGTTTTATACAGAGTATATTGATAAACTTGTAGGCTTAATTGCATCTTCTGCAAATATGCTGTATAAAGAAACAAACTGCCGGACTACTAAACGAGATGAGTGTACTCAGTGGTCGGAAGTAGCATGCTACTTGTAGTTTCACTACACAAAATTTGTAGCTGTAGCAAAGCTACAAAATTCCTGTAGTTGTAGCGAACAGCTGCATTTTTCTCACCATTTTGAGGTAAATTTTGAATGTGACAACAGCGTCAAAAAAAAAATTGACAATAACGCTTTCTTTTGCAGGAGGTTCATGAAGATAAAGGGCTTGTGTGATTCCAATGTATGCAAAAATGCTAATTCAAATCAATTAAACGGTATATATGTAAATATTTAATTTGAGGCACTGAGTTTACATTCGCCATTTCACATACTCAGATTCAGAATACACCTACAAAAGCAAGTCACAAATGTTACGGTATATACGAAGCTGTGAATAATTTTAATTGTATATGAATTTCAAACTCTAAATTTACCAAATCAATGTCAATATATATATCTTGCAATAATATTCCGTCTGTTCTACAAAGTAAGTAGATGGATTGAGAGAATTCTGTTTTATTTTCCTTCCTTGATAAAATTAAAATCTAAACTGTGAAAAACTTGTCTAAGGGCATTTATAATAAAAGTTGCAATTTTTCACGTCTACAGAGAAAAATTTACGCAGAATTCCTGGAGCCAATAATGCATGCATAATTCCCGGAATTCAAGGAATTCCCGCTGAGTAGCCTCCCTGTACACTGACAAAACAATAGTGCCAGCAACCAGTGGCTCATTGATCATCGTTTATACAGTCACGGACACTGCCGGCTTATAATGAATACATTAACTTTCAATGGAATCGTTACAAGCCGGCAGTGTCCGTGACTGTACAAAGAATATCACCAGCAAGAAATTATTGTTACAAGAATGATAAGAGTTCTGATTGATTGATTGATTTGCTTTATTTTACTTCATTTTTTGTGCCACTTTTGGTTAATTTGCGAAGATGGGAATGAATTATGATATGGTGAAATTGATGAATGGACACTTACAAACATCCATGCCCAGGCCAGGATTTGAACCCAGGATCCCTGGCATTGTAGCATGATGTGCTAACCACTCTGCCACGGGGGCTGGCGATAGTTTCTGGAATTTCAGTTATTTTTGTGTTAATATTTGTTCACATATTTTAAAATTACAATACGTTTAGAACACTCTGGTTTACACATCAGTTTCCTCAATATATTTTGTCATATTGTAAATAGTATGTACAAGGTATTGACTTTCCTGCAAAAGTTACAATTTTCTTTAGTTAATACACAATATATATATTTATATATGTATTTTTCCTACTTTTGCATGGCTTTTCTGTAACTTTTGCCTAATCATGGCAATGAGGATGAATGGTTTATTTAGTTATTCTCTTATCTATAGTCCCTTTCTGCCACTTTTGGCTAATTTTGAGACTGAGGAAGAATGATGATGAGTGTGGGGAATGGAGGAGCGGGAGGATCTGATCCAAACCACTATGTACCTCAGCCAGGTATCTAACCTGGGGCCCTTTGTTTACAAGGCGATACAATTCCCACTGTGTCTTCAGGGAAGCATTCCCAACGTGAAAACTTACGTAACAGTTTCTCATTTATACCATTAGAACCATCCCCCAGCTATCCCCAAGGTTCGAGTAAATATCCCCCCCCCCCCAAACTAACATTCCGTATAAATGCTAAGATGATAAAATTGATAAATATCATATTTTTTTCCCCATTTTGCACAACACATTATAGTTAATCTTGATACATACAATAAATTCCAATTAATTTTAGAAAGTACTCTGTCACAGAAATATTTTTGATGTGATAATGAGAACAACATGCACACGTGTAAGACCTTGTTTTCATTAATATTTCCATGAGCAACAGGAATATTTAATAAGAGAGATGATCATTATAGAGCATAGTTTACGCTCCAATAGGCTATGTATTTTTCGTTCAAAATGCTGCTTTCATTTAAGTCTATTAAAAATGATTTTTTTTTATTTCTGTATAGTTGTAATCATTAATTTGCATAACACCCTTATTGCAATATTCATGTGTCAAATTGGAACTGATATGCCACTTACATGCGTACTTTATTCTCAAGCACTGTAGTAAAAATAAGTAACTGTAAATGTAGCGTTCTGATCACTGAGTGTACTAACAGATATGAGGAAAATCATGATCGGAAATATTTGTATTTCAATGACCTTCTACTACAGTGAAGATAAGAAGAAGTTGTAAGATATTGTCAGTATTGATATTTAATCAGATATATGGATGGGTATAGCAGATAAATATTTTGTGACAATGCAAGCGTATTTTATTAGTAATTTTTTCTTCTTCCTTTTTAGGCAAAAACCAGGATCAAACTTAATTTTTTGGACCAAATTGCTAAATTTTGGGAATTGCAAGGTTCCTCTCTGAAAATACCAGTATATAATCAGAAGGTTGTGGATCTATACACCTTGCATAAAGCAGTTGAGGAAGAAGGTAAAGTTGGTTTTTGAGATTTTCTTTTGTTCTCGTAAGAAATTACATGTGTTAGCTGGGACAATAAAAATTGCAACACTGAGGGATTAACACATGTTATTTCCTATTACAAATGCTCAAATTTACACCATTGCTCATAATGTTAGACCTGCACTGCACTGCACTGCACATTGCAACAGATTAAACACTGAAATGTTAATTTAACCACAGAAAACATGATTCTAAATGTTGAGTACACACATTGTAGTTATAAATTTGAGAGATGTGTTTGTCAAAATAAGTCATGTTTCAGAAGGAACTACAGTGGTAAACGTAAACGTTGTAATATTGTTGAGAACCAGTTAAAGCTATAACACTTTAGTCAAATGAGTGCCACTCATTTTTCCACTAGAATTATGTTTGCCCTCTTTTACGTAGTTTTTACAAACAGAATCAGAATTTAAAGGGGAGAGGAGGGAATAGCATGGAATTTTGTTCAGTATCGAATTTATGGGAGAAGTAAGACACAACTGTTCAATGAGTTTAAGACATTTTACAAAATACATACATTTTGGAGCTTTTCTTTGGGGAGAAAGAAAGCACCATGCATGGATGCATTATTTTATTTGTTCATTTCATCTATTCATCATTATCCTCATTGACGCAATTAACCTGAGAGGTAGAAAAAGTTATGTAAAATTTCTGAAATAGAAAGAGAGTGTCACTTACTTGGATGTCCATACAACCACAAAGTCTTTAGTATACATGTTACATGGGCTAAATGTGGTAAAATATTGTGTGAAAATATTTGTATTGTCATATTGCTCTTTTTAATCTTGCGACTGATTAATTTCAAAGGTTCATTGTCTTCAGTATCTTAGGTTGTGGCATCTGAGACAGAGTTGAAATTAAGCCACTGCATTGTTTAGATAGGTGGGGTGCAATTCTGACTTCAACTGTTTGGTAACTTGAAGGGGATGCTTAGTAGTGGGCTGTGCCATTCTACTTGGTACACCTTGGTTTGTTCCTATTTGATCGAGGTTGTTGAGTTTTGCGGCAGATGTGCTTTTTCTCTTGCTGTCTCTTTTAGAGTACAGGCTGCCAAAAGGGTTGGGGTTATCCAGTGGTTTGAAATTAATCAGTTCCAAGACTAAGAAGAGTGGTACAGAAACAAGGAAATTGGACACTTGGCATCGTGTACTCTGAATGATCTGAGACAGAGTTAAAGCAGACCCACCACAAAAGTGGCCCCAACCAAGTATGCATGAACTGCAATTCATCTACCATCATGCACACCAGACATGTCCCAGACCAGTGACGAAGGCAGGGGGGTCAGACACTTTGCCTTCCTGTCTTCCCCCTCCCCCCCCAACTGAAGTTAATGAAATATCAAATAATAAGAGAGTTCATTTCTAAGAGTATGACAATTTTCACCTTTTCTAAGTGGTGTATTCTACATGATATCACTTTTCCTGCTTATAATACCAACTTGAAATATATATATGTGTGTGACTTTTGTTCAAGATTCAAGTAGTGGTGGATGGTTTAAAACATCACAAACATGCTAAGGACCACAAAATATCATCTGTAGTATGGGCAAATTATTCTAATCGTGGGTCATTAGTGACAATGCTTGATACCCAGTGGAGGCACATAGTGGTTCAGATCACACTTCAAACTGTAGGTCCAGTCTCGATTAGCCATACTGTGCATAAAGTGGACTTAAAACACAAAATTCAATCAATTAAACCATACAACTAGTCCCGATTAGCCTATCTGTTATAAAGTAAACTAAACAAACTACAACATTTTACTGATCAAATACCCAATTCTACCATATTGTTGTTTTTATAAACATCTAGGTATACTTCTGTAAATTAAATTTCTAAATATGCATTCCTTCTGTAAGGTAAAGTCATGGCAGTCACCTTGTAAGTTACGTTACTTAGGAGATGAACTTAGGATGTTTTTCATGAACATTTTTCAGCTTTTATTGGACCAGTATTGTCACACTTGATGTGGTTATTTTTTATTGGTATATATTTTTTATCATTGTATCCGTAGTGTTACGAAAGGTATCAAGAAGAAAAATATATAGCAAGTGCTTGTCATAAATCATAATATAATAAGCACTTGACCATGGTGTTATTTCTGGAAAGAATTGTTAAGTGCATATGAAATGTGTTAAGTACCAAATTTCCATCAGCATTTTTATCTTTTTTAATTGCAACACAAAACTGGAATTTTCCTGCTTGATATAATTTGAATGTTCATAATAGAATGGAAACTTGTGCATGTTGTAGGAATGAATTAACTTACAAATATTTCCCCTTCTTTTTTTTCAGGTGGCATGGTTAATGTCAATTTAAGCAGAAAATGGAACAAAGAGGTAATAAGGAGAATGGGATATCCTGAAGCAAAGCAGGCTGGCACTTACTTAAAGCACTTTTATGAAAAGATCCTCTATCCATATGATGTCTTCCAGGCCCAGAAGAAGCTTAAGCAATTTGTAAGTTTTGTTCGCTCTGCTACACTTCCGAGTTGTAGCAGCCCCATTGTCTTTCTGTGGGATCATTACAAACCAGAAGTGTCCATGACTAACCATTAAAGCTAGTAGTATGGCGAAGCAGCACAATTATGGTTTTTGATGTACTCTTGATAAGTTTTGGAACTGCTTCTTATGTCAGTATTTCATCAGTTTTGGTATACATGATTATCAAATACAACCACAATGGCATTCCTAGTATTCCATCTATAAATACTATAATGTTGGTGTTATGCATGGAGCATTTACATATATGAGGTTTTGTGTTAGTGTTTTTTGATGTTCCTACATTTTATGTCATTCCACTTAATACATTCAGCCCTCCAAGTCTCAGTAAAGGCCATGTTAATTAATAGGACATTTACATAATCTTATCTTTGCTGCAACTCCCATTTTCTGCTTGTTCTTTTTCACAGGCTATGCCAGTGTCATAAAATTTGTCTGATGTTAACTACTTCTTTTCTTCCTCCTCTGGCTCTTTCCAAAACATCATTTTTCTTGAAAATGGGATTTGCACATTTTCCTTAAAAATTTTATTGATGATAAAAATGGGAAACTAGAGCCCAACTTGTTTGTTCAACTTTTGAATTACTTACACACAATTGTTCAAAAGGGCATAAAATGCATAAGAACTGATCTTCTCCTCCCTTTGCCTTTAATTTTCCCTGCTTTACTGTCCATTTATATTGTCTGGGGGCTGCTACTTGCACCTGTGTGTCAGCTGCAAAACTCACTTTCTGATATATGCTTCTAAAGGTTGCCACACATGGTCATTCCTGGCTTGATGCCAGTCTTGTCAGTTGTACTGTTCATGAAATTCAAGCCAGGAATGAAGGATCAAACATGTTTAATTTTTGTCGTCGTTCACTGAGTAAATGTCTAAACATGCAGTTTCCTTTGCATTACAATCAACTGGTAACACATTTATTAAGGTCAATGAACCATTCAGGTTCCTGAAGGACCATTTGTAATTTTATATTGGGTCAGTAGAATATCAGTTATCAATATTGGTAAATTTTATATTGGTACTTTATTGGTCCATCCCCAAGTAATTTGATTGATTTCCATTATTTCCCTCCACTATGGTACTATTTATTCTTGTTTATAATATTTTTTGCTTCCAATCTGATCTTTTAAATATATTGTGATCATCTTTGTGGATGTGGTAATTTGGACCACAAAGAATAAAGTGAAATAATTTCTGTAGCAAGGTGGATCTAAACATGCCGCAATTACACTGGTGTCCAAAACTTAAGCACAAAACATGCATACCCATCTTACTCGTACATAGGAGTTTGAAGCAAAGATAGTTTTGTTCAAAGAAGAAGCATATTATTACAGAACACACTATTTTACATAATCATGAATCATCTGATGCGACACTGGTTCTTCAGCATCCAACAACAGCCTATGGGCATATGTCCAGAATTACATAAACAATCACTATCTGTGGTGAACTACAGGTGAATCAGTATGTGGTATTCCCTCCTCTGACAGATATATACAATTGACATCGGAGCTGCATACTCAGAACAATATTATTAATACTTTAGCTGCCATGTGTACTGCCAGCGGTACAAGCATATACTTTACTAGCAAACCAGGAGAGCTTGGTGAGCCCAGGAGTTGCTTTATGTGGGCTCAAGGTCAGAAAATTTCCGACCTTAGATCACCCACCTCTGGAATCGAAGACTGGTCTCCCGCATGGCAGTAAAATGCCATACCAACTCTTTTGGGTAAGAGGAATACCCCTATGTGGTAGTAACTCCTGTTTTCACGTATTTCTCAAGTTTCACACAAATTTTCTCTAAATTCTCTGGATTCTCAGTGGGCCAAACATAAATATCAATGTCTGAAATGGGATTCAAACCCAGACTCCTGACATTGTAGCACACTGTGCTAACCACTCCGCCACGGATGTCGATGACGAATAGACTACAGCGGTTATCTTCTAAGAAAAATAGACAAATAATTCATTTATGGAAAAATATTTTAGCTAGAACTAAAGGAAACCACAATCAATAATCATGAAAATATAATAAATGAAAGTAATAATATAAATATTGGGCTTGTAGAACAAAAATACTATTCCCAGCAGGCCACACCGAATTTATGTACAGAACCTTACAAAACATGAGAAATTCACATTTAATGGCCACTTAACTGCCAGGGAGTCAACTGGCCTCCTGGGAATACATACACTTGAACCGCTGGCAGTACAACTGTGCGTATTATAGACAATTCACTAAATTGCCCATGGCAGCTAAATTGTTAAGGAGATCCTGCGGCAAAGTGTTCCACTCCTCTTGGAGGGCTCTTCGGAGCTCCAGCAGCATTGCTGGTTGAGGTCTCCTCTCCACAACACATGTTCCTAAAGCATCCCACTCATGTTTCATTGGGTTGATGGATATCATCTTCCTCAAGGAGGTCGGCCACAAACCCTGTATGATGGGGACGAGCATTTTCATCCATAAAGATGAAATCTGGACCTACAGCTCCACGGAACAGGTGAACATTATGGAGGATGACATCATTGCAATACCTTTCATCTGTCATTGACCATTATGCCAGCCCAGACCATGATTGCCCCGAAATAATTTTCTCCCTTTCCACAATATTTTCTTGTTTGTACCATGTCCCAGGTACATGCCAGATGTACTGATGTCCACAATCGTCAGACTGAATTGACTTTCATCTGTGAATAGATCTCTACCCCATTCTTCACCCATCCAAGTACAGTGCTCTCGACACCATTGCAAATAAGCCTGTTTGTGGGCCAGTTTCAAAGATACACATTTAACCTTTAGACTGCCGAATGGGTTTTCCGAAAGTAACCCGTGTGTCGCCAGGGGCCTTTGCCCATGAATTTTAAATTTCTACACTTATTTCAGATAAAATGTTATAACTCTTAGACTATTGGACTAATCTACTTTGGGTAACTTTTGTTTGGAAGCTAGAAGCATAGTGCATGTAACCATGCTCAATTCGGAATACCAAAGGTGGTAGGGGGGTTTGGAAGCTCGAGCCCCCAAATATTCATGAAAAAAATCTGGACTTGCCCCCCCCCCCCTCTGTTCCCACTGTTATGGGAAAAGGACATAAACTTTGGTGTTGTTTTCATAGAATGGACTTCTGGCAACAAAATGAAACATGTTTCATGCTCTTGGCTGTCATACAAGGTGAATTATGAGGCAATATGTGGAACTCTATTTTTTTACAAAAAAAAACTAATTTGCATAGTGTGTATGAAATTATTATAACTCATATAGACTATTCAACCTATCTGCTTCAGCTAACTTTTGTTTGGAAGCTAAAACATCATGGCATGCAATCCATGCTAATTGATACCATCCAAGTGAGAATGACTGGGTGTGGGGGTCCCAACTCCCAAATTTCCATGAAAAAAAATCTGTACTTTGTCCCCTCTTTCCCCACTTTATGGGAAAAGGACATGAAGTTTAGCAATATTTTCGTAGAATGGATGTTTGGCAACTAAATGAAACTTGTCTCATGTTCCTGGCTATCATACAAGGTGAAATATGAGACAATATGTGGAACTCTTGAGTTTTTACAAAAAAAAAAAATGAAAATGCTAATTTGTATAGTGCACAACAAATTATTATAACTCCTACACTATTCAATGTATGTACCTCGGACAACTTTTGTCGGGAAGCTGAAACATCAGGGCATGCAACCCATGCTAATTGATAATGCCCAAGTGAGAATGACAGGGGGTGGGGGCCCACCCCCAAATTTCCATGAAAAAGATCTGTACTTTGCCCCTTCTTTCCTCACTTTTATGGGAAAATGATGCAAAATTAGCATTATTTACATAGAATGGATCTTTGGCGATGAAATGAAACTTGTGTCATGTTCCTGGCTATCATACAAGGTGAAATATGAGGCAATATGTGAAACTCTGCTTTTTATTACAAAAAATTCTAATTGCATATTGCACATGAAATTATTCTAACTCCTAGACTACTACCGTGGACAACGACTTTTGTTTGGAAGCTAAAACACCAGGGCATTGCAACCCATATACAATTCAGAGTGCTCAAGATGGGGTGTGCTCTTCAACTTTCCTTTCCTTTGTGGCATTGTTGAGTTGAGTTGTGCTGTCACGTGTGACACATTTTAGCTTCTATTTGTAGCCTCTCTTCGGGAAAAGCAAAAAGACGCCTTCTAGTCTATTGCACACAGCTCTTTGGATGCTTCAGACAAAAGCTACGGTCAGATCTTATCACCTACAAGTCATTTCATGTCCTGCGCCATAAGGAAAACAAGCCCATAAACTGTACATGTTTAGCGTTCTCTTGCCAAAGCATGCTTCCAAACAAACCGTGACCTTGATGTGTTGCCAGGGGCAAGTTTTCATTCACAAGGCGGCTGTAAACCCTTGGAGAAGGTTTCGGCAGAGTTTCCAGCCTCACATAAGAGTTACAACATGGTAAAAGCATGTTTAAGCTGCGTGTTGCACATATGTAACACATTACGACGACACCCTTATTTTCTGTGTTGCACATATGCAACAGAATATGAGTCAAGGTTAACAGGTTTGCATGCATACAGCCCTACCTCATTCAACCGTCTTGCTATGGTTTGACACGATACACTTGTCCCTGTAGTGGCAAACAGGTCATTAGACAACTGACCAGCTTGACTTTGAGTATTATGTTTTGCACATAACACCACACAAGGGTGTTATCTTCTTTGGGCAACCTCCCCTGTACATCTAGGGGCATGTCCAGTTATCCAGTACTTTGTCCACAATCGTGATACAATGCTGTGATCAATTCCTTATTCATTAGTGGTACTGGGCACATTTTGCCCTTCTTCCAATTTTCCGACAATCCAATCACGATCAAACTCGCTTAGATGATGTCTTTGAACAACGTGCACGATAAGAGTAAGTACACAAACTCAAGAGTCCACAACACCTCACTAATCCAATGAAACCACAGCTTGTATTCTCTCGCTACGGCTTTCAATGTTGCACTTGCTGATGTTACTGACCAACTGACAGGTTTTAATGGGCCCTTCATGGACAGGATAGGTAGATAAGCTCTTAGACCATCCAGTTGATCATGTGTTTATGCCACGTCTTAGTGGCACGTACGTTAGAAAAGTCACTTTCGTGCTTAAGTTTTGGACATCAGTGTACATGTAGAAATTTTTTTTGGTAATTTACTCAGAAAGTAACACTTCCAGGTTGTGTTGTTCCATTGCTCAGGAATGAACTAGATGTGGTTCTTTGTATTTGCGACAGATTTTTATATTCTATAATTTATCTGCTTTTGGTCATAATTATGTCATTCTCAGTGGCTGGGAAGTATAGGGACCCTTTCTAATTGTAGGGTGAAGCTAAAGAAGAAAAAAGTCCAGTAAAGGAAGAAGTGAAAAGTCCAACAAAAGGATTAAAGAGAGGAAGGAAAACACAGGTATGGAGATTTTTTTTTGTTCAGATTGTAATGTATTTTTTAAAGTAGAATGTAGTGTCATTTAGCTGATGGCTGCCATGTAAGAGATTGCAAAAGGAGAGTTTTGTGATTCTGTGTGGCAGTCTGAGGTATTTTCTAAGCCGAGGAAGAAAGGAAGAAGAGCTGCATACAGTTGCTGCCCTTCCCGGATTTTATATTTTCCTGCTGCATTTTAAGTTCTTTCATCTTGTGAACCCCAGAAAAATGTACAATTTGGAATTCCATTGCATTCATGTGTCAGAGGAAAATTTTGGTTCACAATTTTGTACAGAAGTGTGCCACTTTAAGATTAATGTGTAGATAATGAATTTGAATATGGTTCAAGGACTTGAGAAAAATTGAATCGATATTCAGAAAATGTGCAAGTATTAGCTTTCCGGTATCTATGTACAATAGTAAAATGATAAGTTTTTTTACAAGATTCATGATGAGCTCGAGCCGACCTCTGTTGCAAGAGTGATTAGCACAGCGCATTATGATGCCAGAGGGCCTTCGCATCGGCATTCTTTGCGAGTGTCCCTTCATCAGTTTCATCATAATCATATCATCACTCATCCTCATCATGATGATTAGCCAAAAGTAACAGAAATGATATGCAGAATAAAATCCAACATGATGAGTTTGCTGAAGAAAAATTATAATACTGTTCAGTGTGTTGTAAACACATTTATTTAGATTCTATGCTACACTCGGGTTTTGCCTGGTAACGCAAAGTGTAAATAAACAGGTACAAATGGGCAAGGATTATATGAAGTTTCAAAATCACAACACTATAAAATGTCATTTAAAGGTTGTCCTTGTGGATTCGAAATTAGGACCGCTGGTTACTCAGTACGCGAAATGTCATTTTGTTACATTATATGTAGTTTAATAGCAGATAGAAATTATTCTCTGTCAAACCATAGAGACTTGCTGTAGATATTTGTAAATTAAAGCCATAGGTTCTTGGTTCAAACACTCATATATTGCAGGTGCATGTTGAGAAATTTAGAGATGGGCCGATATGAAATTTTGGCCGATATTTATAAAGTACCAATATAAAATTTACTGATCCGATATAAAATTCCAAATGGTCCTTGAAGTCCTGACCTCCTTAATAAATGTGTGTTTCAAAGTTACTGCAGTGCAGTGCATTTACTTTTTTAAAAAGTAGGTCATGGAGATTATTCATAAAAATAATAATAAAATGGCAGAATTTTGAACTAAATTATAAGATATTTATAGATATATCAGATAGGTAAGATAATTGGTAATTTTATTGATAAATGGTAATTTTACTGATAAACCAATTCACCAATATGCCTATATCGGCTGATACCGATTTATCTGTCCCATCCGTAGAGAAATTTGAAATGTTCAAATTGTCCCATTTTATTAGTATGAATAATGGATTTATACTAAAAACTTTAAATTGCCCTTTTGTATCAGAGTATAATAATGAAAAAGTATTGAATTTGAAACTGAAATATAATACAATCAATATAAAGGAGGGTTAATTGATCAGGGTGATCACGTTTCACTAAATTCTCTGTTTTCTACAATTACTAATGTAGCATGTGACTTGCAGCATGAGGCAAATGATTAAAAATTTGGTAATCCATAACTAATTGACTATTCCAAGTTTAGTGATAGGTAGCTAAAATTGTATTGCTATCCATACCAAGAGAAAAGTTATTACTCCACTGCAGGTTCAATGTCAAAGTTATAATTGATACCAAATAATCTTTGTCTTCACAGTAACAGAATTACAACCACTGGCGGTAATTGTTGAATGCATGTGAGCGTTACAAATCCTTGGATGTATATTTACAATATTTTCTGTTTGTAAAGGGCTGAGCCAATACTACTTTGAACTAATACCAATTCTGATTCTTGAACATTGCAACAATAAAAGTTCTGAATATTGATATTATCCTGCACCTTGGCTGTGCGGTCTAAGGCATGGAATGCATGCAGGTTCAAGTCTCCTGTTAGAAGTGTAAGAATTTCTCCTGAGGCCTGTGTGTGGGATGGGTGGTCGGTCACCTACCATCATGAGGAAATAGGGGAGCTGTGAATGAGTAGTGTAACCCAGTCATGGAAATCTACAACAATGATTGGGGGTGGGGGTGTTGTAGTGTTGACCACACGTCACCCCATACCTGGTTGGATGATTTCTCACCTTGTCAGTTGGGAGTAAGGCTGGCAGTCAGTAGGTAGGTCCTGGCCCTCATGGGCTGTTGCACCATGGGTTAGTATTATTATTAATATGTAGGTATTCCATTGCTGTATACCACATCAATTTACTAGAGTTTTGGTTGAAAATGTTTAAAGAATTGCATCAGAATGTTGAACTAGATGCCATTTAATCATAAACTCAGTTTTTTCACACAATATTGGTACAAGATGAATCAAGATTTCAAATTTGATATAATTTCTGGGATAATTAGATGCCGTGAAACTGGTACATAACATTTTTTGCAGAGCCTGCAAAATACCTAGACTCCAAAAAATATTTGCTATTGGCTGGTATCAGCAAGTACAAAAAATATTTGCTATTGGCTGGTATCAGCAAGTAAATCAGCTGATACTTTCTGGTAAGAATACTGCTGATATTGGCTGATACCGACACATCAGCATCTGTATTGGCTCAGCCCTAGTTTGTTAATTTATAATTTAAAAAGTTATCAAAGCATTTGCGCTCCCATGTAGCCAAATGGTTAACACTCTTCACCTCTGGTGCAAGCAGTCCCAGGTTCGATTCCTAGTGGCAGTTTCATGGTGTGAACCCAGCATCGTGTGGACAATTGGGAGATACATGAAGAGAGGAAGTAACAGACTCTGGTTTTGAAAGCCAGGAAACAGCAGGGATGAGACTTGATGTACTGACCATGAGAAACTCAATGAAAAGCTGCTTAGCAGGCCTTTGCTCTCAAAGGGCTGTTGCACCACAGAGTTCAATTTATTGCTGCATTGTATTCATTTTAAAATAAATTTGAGATTTGTATCATTGTATTAAACTGATTTATTACTTATATTTGCATTTAACAATCACATGTGACTAAGATCAGAAGCAACATCTTTTCGGTACAGCGGAAACATCACCGGAGTCTTAACATGATACCAGATTATTAGAGGCATGCAAATTTTGTTTTGATGAAAACACGAAATATAAAATAACATGCTGAAATGTTCATTTTTCATGTTTCTGAAAGGTGTGAGGTGCATTTTCCTACCCTATTTTGTCACAAAATAATGCGAAATGAACTACAAAAAGCGAAATAGACTCTTAAACACGAAATTTACCATTTATATACCGACGCGACACTTTCTGAAGTCTGAAGTATCCTGTGGGTTATGCAATTCACGAAAAATTGATTAAATGTGCTGTAAATATTTGAGAAGCAAAAATGGACCCCTTTACACAGGAATAAACTTAATACTCCGGTAACTACTTAAAAGTGCTATTAGAAGGGATATGTTTATTTTGTGTAATAAGTACAGTTTATAAATCAAATTTAGGATTATATTCACAATTTTAAAACCAAAATATCATTTTATATAGCACTTTTGATGTGATTATTCACTGCTATAACACCGAAATTTTATTTTATTTACCGCTTTTGAACCTGAAATCGACTCTGTTTTTGTACCGAAATTTATGTGCCTCTACAGATTGTACATTCCTATTTTCTCTATATGGTCTCGGTCTCTTCACAATTACCAAAAGAGTATCAAGGTTGGATATTACAATAACTGTTTCATGTGTTGTATATACATTTTGCAAAGCATTATATGCAACATCATTGAAGAACACGCCTTAAATTTTATGCGTGTGCATTTTTTCAATTTCATTCAGACCATAAAATATCACTTTTTATCCCAAAGTTAAAAACTGATAATTACAGAGAAACTTAGTTCTCACGTTTCCTGCAGAGCTGTTTTTAGTTTGTTCTATGAAATTTGGTGGTCACTGAAATTTATAGAACAAACTAAAAACACCTTTGTGGAAAATGTGAGCGCTAAGTTTCTCTAATTATGTACTACCACATGTCTCAATTTTAAAAATATGAATTAAAACTGATCACATGAACAGCGAGCAAATATTGACAGTTTTCTAGTATGGTGATTTCCATGTGTTCATGTTTTGGATAGTCTCTTTGGGACATATCAAGGACAATGCTAAAAAATGTGGTGATGTGTTTGTGTACGGCTCATATTTTATTTCGACAAGATTAATTTACAATGTCCATTGCCTTCATCATTGTAAGCATTATACCTATGATAATGAAGGCAGTGAACCTTCAAAATAATTAAGAGTAGTAGCATGGGAACATGAAACGTTGCATATTTTATCCTCATTGCGCTGTTTTAGAAATTTGTGATCAACATATCATCTTGTCTGCTGTAAATAAAGAACGGTTGATTTGAATTTGCAAAGGTTTGTTGTCAAAGTAAGAGAAGGAGGCTGCAAACCAGAAGACAACAACAATGAAGACTTGAAAGGTATTGAGTTGCTTCCATTGCATTAAAGTAAGTGTTTCATTTTCACTCAAGTCTGCACTTTCTAATCATCTTCCTTCCAGTCTCTGGCCAGGTCAGTATTAGAAGTGAAGCCTCTCCCTTTTGTTCTGATCTTCCACCACTCCTCTCTTTGTACTGTGTTCTAATCCTGTCCTCTTTCTATGCTCTCCACTAACTTTCCACTGACATCATGGCTTTGCCTTTTCTCACACTGCTTGTGCAGCGTAAGTATTCACTGACAGTCTTTGGCCATACCATCTCATCTGTGCCAGATCTATTCTTTTGCTTGTGTCAAATATTTTTTAAAGATGAGCCTGCATGTGATTCAAATATAAATATGGGTTAAAATATATGCTTGCTCACGAAGATGGCACCAGGGACAGGAGAGAGTAGCCAACCCAAAATTCCTGTCTTCTCCAACAAATAAAAAAATTAAAAAATGACCTTTAAGGAATATGATTTCAGGTCTGATCTTTGCAAATATTTTTCTTTTGAATGCTGTGAATAATGTCCACAAATTCTTATTGCACATACATACTTTGTTTTCATGCTTGTACGAATGTTCGGACATGCAACTGATTATATATAACTGCAATTATAGTGCAGAGGTTAAATGCAAAATTATTTGGATATTGAACATTTCCAGATCCATTCATTTGGTGAAAACTGAGACAGGAAACAGTTTTTGTCTGTCTTTTTCAATTTGCAAAACTAAAAGTGCCATAATGTTTAAAATTAACAGTTGCAAGTTGCAAAATGTGCTTTATCCTACTTTGTTTTTTGCAACATTATTTTTTTAAGATCTATTTTTTGATGCAGGATCATTGAGTGTGTTGTTCTCTTAAGTGCATAATGGGCACTTTTATTTGTGACTAGTTGCAGAACAAGTTCATGCAACTGTCCAGAAATATCACATATTGGGATGTTATGGATCAGAAATTGGAAATGCTATGTTAAAAAAAAAAAAAAAAAAAATCAGTTTTTCAATAGACATGGCAAAGTGAAAATGAAGAGGTACCTCAGATAATTTCTGATGGTATTAATTTTATTCACATTTGATCCTGTAATGTGCAGAACATGTATTTTTTTCAGATTCTTTTTGTAACAAAATCAAGGGAAAACCATTTAGGCCATGCTACCAAGATGGCCACCATCTTTGAGTCAACATTGTTTTCTTAAATAGAAAGGTGGTCTTGCGAGTATATCAGAGTGGGCTAAAAATTCATGAGAAACCCAATGAGGGTGTTCAGTTTTTCATTCTCATGTAATTGGTCACTTCATGGACCATGAACAAAAAGAAATAATGATACTGTTTAGTGATGAAGCAAAAATCTTCATCACCAATACTGGTTGCACACAAACTGTCACTGCCTACTGGCTTGTAGGCTCAGCTAAAGTGATGGTATGGTGTGTGGGTAACTGCATTGTGGGACAATTTTTTATGGACAGTTTGTTGACTGTAGAAGGTTATCCAAGTTTGTTAAATGAAAAATTTTGGATATCGCTCCACTGCATTATTTTCAGGTATGAAATTTGCCTGCATATTGATAGGTCAGAGAAGTACAGTGGAATGCCCACTGGATTTTTATCTGGTGGTCACTCAAGACACTTGTGCATGCTGTGTAGATTCGAGACTGATAATCTGAAACCGTGACCATAGATCCACCAATTCATCTAAACCCTGGCACAGGGGCAGTGGCGCTAGTGTCGCTAGTTAAAGTTACGAGGAAGCCTGTAGTTTGCATATTTTCCGAGGTTTCAGAAAGCTTGTGTGAGCATTCAGCCAGAAGTGTTGGTATGGTTTCATTCAAACATGGTGGCCAACACTTCAAAAATTATCTGCATGACCTTTCTGTTTAGTCCAGACATTTGCATTGTTATGAGGTAAAATGATGGTTCATGAATGACCAATTACAAGAGAATTTATGATAAAATTGAACATACCATCATGTTTGTTGTGAAATTCCAGCCTATTTTGATATTATCGCGCCAAAGCCATGAATGTGCTAAATCTTACTTTTGAGATAAAAGCATTTTAATATTTATTTAATATCCTGAAATAATAATAAAAAAACAAAAAGGTTTCACAGTTGGATAAATGTTGTCATTGGTGAAATGTGTACTACCTAATTATGGCTATTTGTAGGCCATATAAGTTAGTGTAGGAATCTTATCAACAGAAAGTAGTCCGAAGCTGCACTAGGTGAAAAAGTCCACATTTGCACTTTCATGGTTTTGGCATAATATCACATGACCACCTTTCCATTTAAGAAAATGAGGTTGACTCCTAGATGGTGGCCATCTTGGTAGAATAGCCTAGATGATTTTCTTCCTCACCCATGTCATATGTCGGGACATTGGATTGGTGTGGGTCACACAATACTTGTGCAAAATGAATAACAAATTACAAATTTTGCATAATTTTTGGGATGATTAGACTGCAAAAGTGTCATGCAGCATTTCTGCAAACCCCACAAAATACCCAGGCTCAAAAAAGGATCAGCCAGCATCAGTGAATAAATTCGAACTGATACTTTATGCTCGAATGTATTGGCTCAACTTTAATTGAAATTTTAACATTTCTGTATATGCTCTTGGGAGAAACCATCTGCAAATACACTCTCTCTCAATTGATGTGCATTTATATATCTTTCTAGGCAGTGGATGGAAGTGTAGATGAACAGGCAAGGATTGAAATATTATACACACCACATGGTATACCTTCAAGGCAAGCAATTAAAGGTACACAGAAGAAACGTGGAAGAGCATCTTGCCAAGCATCAAAACTACTAAGTGATACCACAATGAGACTTAAACGGAGTCAAGTAAGTTTGATATTACTGTGGAATATTGCATTTGAAGCAATAATTTTAAGAAATGGCTTATTGACTCTGTACATGTATATTTGAAGTGATAGTAATGTTACTCATGGTGTAAAATTATGAATTCTCTAGTTTTTTTTTTAAATTTATTACAAACCACAATCCACTCTTTTTTAGAGTGGAAGATAATTATTAGCCAGTCATTCTTATTTTGAATCAATTACTTTTAATTATGCTTCTTCTACATTGAGTATATTTCTTGAGCTTTTTCCATGACTGAAAATTTTATCGGATACTAACCTACCACTTGGCAATCACTTGCCTGTCATGTTCATGTTATGCCTGGTATAGAAGAACAACAATCCAGCAGTCCTACAGAAATATGTATGAAATTCTTCAGTATGGCCTGTAATAATAATAACAAATCCATTGTATATTATAGTTTATATTTTATGCACAGTTACTTGTTTTGTGCTTCAGATATCAAAATTGAAGTCTGCAGTCGATATAAAAACTACAAAAGGAACTAAGCAGAAGTGTTACATTAAGAATAGAGATGGTTAGAAGCCAAGACGCACAACACGAGAGGGATGGCAAACCATCAAGAGAAATTTGATTTACAAACGCACGTGCACACACAAATTTCAAAATTTTCTACCCAATAATACTGTTCTATTGCAAAAAAAACCTGCTAGTTTCACTTACAGTTTGCAAGGAAACATTATGATGTGATATTCATTCACATTTCAAGACATACCACCACGAGAATTACAGTCAATGGAAAGACATCAAATTCTGTTAGTTTTTGGTGTGCTGCATCTTATATTTATCATGATGTTCTAGGACAGGTAAGATCATGCTTACCATTGTTACCAGTGTTAAGATCTTCTACATGTAATATAAAATCCCATATATCAGCATCCTATGCCCTGGTGCAGGAGGCAAAAATTAGCAAAATGTAGGCTTCTCATTAACCTTTACTTGGATTTTGATACGAATTCATATCATCAAAAGTAAGGTCCAACTTGGATTTTGATACGTTTTCGTATCATTTTGCTGATTAGGAAATTAATGTGCTTTTTTGGACCTTGATACTTTTATGGAAACACTGACACAGGTTTAGAGCAAGCTTGGAAAAGTCACATGGATGAACCCCCCCCCCTCTTCCTCCCCTCTCCACAACACGTCCATGCCACTTTTCCGAGGCTTGCCTTGACAGCTGCGAAACAAAACACATTGAATTTTATGAGCAGACTTGGGTAAGCAGAGCTATCTTTTGTCATTGCCTTCCTGGGTGGTCTCTTCGACACCAATAATGAGTCTGAATGGTGGTTCTTAGCTTGAACCGAGGCTAAATATAGACCAAGCGAAGCCAAACTGCATGTGACACTTGACTGCAGGAAGGAAACAAATTTTCTGGGGATTTTTTGTCTGTCGGTGCAATTCTGTTGCATTGCAGAAAGGTCAGAACAAATACGGCTCGAGTCTCGTGGTGACAACAATCATTCTGTGTTTGTGCTACTTCCTTTGTGCCTTGTTTGTTTGGTGTGTTCTTGGGATAATTGACCTTGTATGACAGCTAGGAACATGAAACAAGTTTCATTCTCTTGGGAAACATCCATTCTTTGAAAAGAAGACTAAAGTTCGCATCCTCTTACCAAAATAGCAGGGGAAGATGGGGCAAACTCCAGATTTTTGTTTTTTTTCTCATTAAAATTTGGGGGTGCCGTCCGTCCCCCCCCCCCTTGGTTTGGGATTCTGAATTGTACATGGTTGCATGCCCTGATGTTTTAGCTGCAAAACAAAAGTTATCCGAAGTAGATTGCTCCCATAGTGCCAGAGTTATAGCAATTTTCTGAGCAATATGAAAATTAGCTATTATTGGTAAGAAAACAGAGTTCCACAGTTTGGCTCATTATTCAACTTTCTCTTGGGAAACGTTGATTCTTTGAAAAGAAAACTCAAGTAGAGGAAGAGTTTTTCATTGAAATTCGGGGGTTGCACCCCCCCCCCCAAAAAAAAAACACCCTCCGTTTGCCGTTCTTTTAACTGCAAAACAAAAGTTATCCGAAGTAGATTGCTCTCATAGTGCCCGAGTTCTTACAATTTTTCTCCAAAAAGTGTACAAATTTAAAATTCGCGTGGAAAAGCCTCTGCGAAACAGGGGTTACTTCCATAAAACCCGCCTGGCTGTCTAAAGGTTAAATTAATTTCTGGTACTGTATTGTTAACAGGGTCAATGCAGGTACTCTTCGTGGAGAGAGTACACAATGAATTAAGGACATTGTCCAGTGTTTAAGGAGAAATAAGAACTTGGGAACATTTTTCATGTCAAATTGAAGTTACATTTCCCATAAATGAGCTGGTTAGGTTAGAGCACTGCCATCAAATGCCATAGTCATACATTCAAGACATGGTAGAACCACAATTTTCTACGTCTTTTCAATCATTGAATATGTACCTCTGTTTTGATAGTATTATCTGTAATTCTTGTGGTTGTATGTCTTGAAATGTGAATGAATATCATATCATATATAATGTTTCCTTGCAAACTGTAAGTGCAACTAGCAGTTTTTTCGCAATAGAACAGTATTATTGGGTAGAAAATTTTGAAAGTCAAAAGTTATATTTAATCATTGGTCTACCAGATTGAAGTATTCTAGAGACACTGCATTAATACTAGTTTGCAGTATATGTTGCTCATTTTTGAGAGTTAAGAATGCATCCTCCATGTGTATGTGTGAGTTTGTAAATCAAATTTATCTTGATAGTTTGTCATCCCTCTTGTGTTGTTTGTGTCGTGGCTTCTAACCATCTCTATTCTTAATATAACACTTCTGCTTAGTTCCTTTTGTATAGGTTTTGTATTCGAAGCATTCTATGCTGGTGTCTTTAAGACACCTTTCATAATATCTGTAGCTTTTACCCCCATAAGTAACAAAATTAGACAAAATCAACCATGTGGACATCCACCACAAGCATTTTCAGATAACCTGCTGAAGCAGGCGATTGAAGCTGACTCTAGCAAAATGCCAGTGTGATAGCTGAGAGGCTGCATGTGCACTCTTTCACTGTGGTTCGACGTCTGGCAGTAACAGGCAGGAAGTTGGATATGTGGGAGCCCAATGACCTCTATCCAGTGAAGAAAGCATGTACAGTAAGTGTGCACCTCCTGTGCTGAGAAATAGTCTGGAACCGATTTTCCACCAATGATGAAAACTGGATCTGGTATGACAATCATTGCTGATTGATTCTGCTGGTGGTCATAGGTGCTGCCCAAAGTCTCCCCATCATCCTCAAGGTGGTTCTCCTTCTGTGGTGGTCAGCACCATACCTTCCTTCAGGCAAGATGAGAGCATGAATTTGGACTATTAATTGCTGCACCAACTTTACCAGAAGTATTCTTGGTGATCAGACACTGTATCCTTGTCTTGCATTATAATGCTCATCCCCATGTATCCACACAGCTAAACTATGCGAGTTTCTCACCTCCTGCATTCGCCACACCTGTTCCCAACTGATTTTCACCTCATTTGTCACTTGAACCACTTTCTGCCAGGTAGGCAGTTTCAGAACAACAGAGATGTGTGCTTGCAGAGGATGAGTTCTGGCATCACAGTTGTACCAGTTCCAGAATGGAATTCACGCTTTGACACAACATTGTCAGCAGTGCTTGGATGTCAAGGGAATAGATGTTTACTTATTGTGCAAACATGTTAAGTCACCTCCTGAACATTTTATCTGCACAAACCCAATATGTGCAACTGGAGATGGAAAAAGGATTGCAAGAGTCTTAATGAGAATAATTTGTGCTTACTGCAATAATGATTATTCATTGTTATTGGTTACCTTTTGCAACTCTCCAAAAATTTCTTCATACATACTTTACAGCATGTTGGGGAGGAGTGCTATGTTTTCATGTAAACAATGGAAAGAAAACTCTTATTAACATTTTGACAGTTGACATGGAATTGCTGAACTGTAGTTTTCTTCTTTACAGAAGATTTGAAATGGTGAAAGCTTCAAATAACATGGTGCATGTCACATTGTTGTCACAGCAAGAAAATGTTCAAATGCAATGATGACATATTGTCTGTGAATCTTTGTAGTTTTGTAGAAGATTTTCAGTTCCAAAGTGAATTTGATGGAATGCTACTTAGGCCTTCAATTATTAAAGAGAGTTTGAATCAACTAATTATGCAGTAGAAAAATTTCTTTGAAACACTGAAAACACACACAACCTACTGAGCTGTAGTGATTTCTTCTTTGCAGAGGAATATTAAAAATTTGGATGACTGTGAAAGAAGCGACAAGGACTACAAGCCTCATGGTATACCTGCTCGCCAGGCAATGTTACCACCACAAGAGAAAGTAGGAAGGAGAGCAAATAGAGTTGGGGTGGGTGGATTTAAATTTCCAAATTTTGCAATGTGCCTTCTTTTTGGTTTATGTAGCCTCTTTTACATCCACTGAGTGGAATTGGAAATATGCATTCCCATAAAGTTAGTACCAGAAGTAGGTCTCTGTTGCATGTGACGTCTTTGCTGTTTTATCTTTTTCATAAAAAAGAATAGAGAACTGAATTCAGGGATGAAGACATGAGTTGCGTAGTAGTGTGTATGGTTATAGCTAATGTGAAGTTGACCAATAGGATTACACAGCATTGCCATAAGTCTTTCCTGATAATTTATAGCATGTCAACTATAAGAGCTAGGAACATGTGGTTTGCAACAATATGTAATATAATGATGCAAGATTTTATTCCTGTTCAGTGCTGCCATCTATGCAAGAGAAAGTGAAACCCTATCGCCAGTTGAAGTGCATTGATTGTTTCAGATAGAGTATGGAGGAAAGGCACCTGATGTTGGTATAAAAAGTTGGTGTACAAAGCTTAGAGACAGGAAGTGTCACTGACCATTGTAGAAATGGTTGGCAGAGTCTAGGTTAGGTAAGTGTGAATGCTGTTCCTGCATAGCCCATGAAAATCATCCCATTATGTGTCACGTTGACTGGCTGTAGCAATGTCTACAGTGCTCAAAATTCTACATAAACTGTTGTTTATGTAGAACACACATGAAGTGCAAATTGCACACATTCAGTCTCCTCACCTATATGTAACCAACCATGTCTAGGATTGTTGGTGACACTTCCAGTCCCTCTAAACTTTGTACAGCAACCTTTTTTACTCTTAATGTTAGGTACATTTCATCCGTACTCTGAAACAATCTCTGCAATGTATCTGGTGGCAGGGTCTCATGAAACCACAGCACATATTGCACTTTCTCTTGCACAGCTACTGACTGCAGTGCTGCAAATGCAGATTAGAGATAGCAGCACTACAGGAATAAAAAAATTACACATTGTTATGTAGAGCCACAGTGGCCTAGTCAGTATGGATTCCCAAGGTGGATGATCGATGATCTAAGGTTGGAATTTTTCTGGCCTTGTCCCTGCATACAGTGGCTCTGGGCCTCATCCAACTTCAAAACAATGGGTTCCCGGGGAGCTGGGGAGGTGTGAAGACAGCTGGAGCATGGTGCTGATCACACCTCCAAAATGGCCAAGATCTAGAATGTGTGGGGCCTTACCCCCACATCCCCTAAAATGTGTCTTCATGGCACGGTGCTATATTCACCGGGAACTTTACTTTTTTACCTTATGTTATGTTTTTTTTGCAAACCACATGTTCCTAAATCTTCTACTTGACACACACTTTAAATTTTCTTTATCAGGGAATGACTTGATGACCATAGTGTATGTACTGAAACCATTTCTTATCACATATATGTTCACAGTAGATAGAAGTTATTCCATGTTAGAAGACAAATATTGAAGTTAATATGGACATCATTTTTTGAGTAACCCAGATTTCATCATGGATGAATGAATTTCTTGTCAAAATAATGGCTAGATATAATGATAGTTGATATTTTCATCCTAAGATTAAGTAAGGCTTACACAATCATGCTACAGGTATTTGTATCCTCATTCATAATAATAATGATAATAAGGGAATAATTTGCAATTTTCATCAGTTCACTTTTAAAAATAATATTTTTTCTTAATTTGTAATATTGTTTGTTGAGCCTGATTTAATAAAGTTGATAAATTCTGTAACATGCACTAATAGTGAGTAATTTGCAAATTGATGTAGAACTGAGTAGAAGTTGACGTGTTCCAAGAGTGATTGTTATTCTTATTTTAGCATAATCTAAGTTGAGATATCCTTTATAGAAAATTAATTTGTCTTGCCTGTGTTAGAAACAGGGTAGAAAGCTTCCCATCATCACAACATGTCACAAAAAGCCACAATAGATAGTGGATATTTGGGGGATATTTGATCCCCATCATCAGGACAAGCAAAAAGGAGAAGTGGGTGGAAAAGCATTGTTATCCAGTCTCGTAGCCAGAAAGTGAAGATGTTGACAGAGATCTTGTAGATGACATTGTGGTCACTGCTTCCCTGTGGTGATGGCCAGATGTACAGACTTTTCCATAGATATCCATTTCTACGTTTTTGTACTTTATTTTTACAGTTGAATACCACAGAAAATAAAGATTTCCAATATTATTATTGTTAAGTTGCTTTTCGTTTTAAAATTCCTGGTTCCATGTTTTATGTTTCTCACTAATTGAATTCTGGCAGCAGCTATTAAGTATAGCTTATTGTCAGGTAAGTTATATTTTCTTCCTATTATGTGCTTCACAAACGTGGTTAGTTTTTTCTTAATGTTCATGTTTCATTCTCATGATCCATTTTAATTGGCCAATTTACCCTGTCCATTGTAATTTCTGTGGCATGTGCACAGTTCAGAAAATGATTTTTGTAATATTTAAAATTCGAGATGGTATTGTGAATTTTTGTGCCAGTTTTGTAGGCTGGCATGACTTTTTGCCAATTTTTCCAAAATTTATTTTACGTAAGGAATGGCAATCCCCTTTTGTTTTACATCCAGCTAAAATTTTGTCCTGTATTTTTTTTTCTTTTTGCAACTTGACACATTTGGTGAATACCTTCAGATTTGTAGCAATTTATCTCTGGCTAGATATTTTGTAAGAGTAATCTCCAAGTTAAAATCTTCCCACTTTACAAAGTTAATCTAGTTGTTTTTGCATATTCAAATGTTTAGGTATTTTATGAATAAATTTGTTTCCAATGGTAGGTTTTGTGTTTTTTGGCTTGAAATGATTGTAATTGCAGACGAATAGGACTAAAAAGGAATTCATAGTATTTTCTCACTTTGAAGCAAAGCTACAATGGTAATGATTATATATGGACAAAAAATACTCTGTATTTCATGAGAAGCAATTTTCAGATATCTGAAAATTTGTGTATTTAAGAGGACTGTGCTGACTCGGAAGACAATGTTCCATAGCCATGAACTTTGCACAGTGAACATGGGTGGCAAACTATGTATTATGATCCCCCAAAGTTTTTCATATCTTGAAAAAAATATTTTGGATCCACCCAAGTAGTGGTGGAATGAGGTCATGGAATCCATTTGCTGTAATTCTTGTTTATGCCTTTACAGCCTAATATAAATGTTGCTGTTCCTTTAATTTGTTCATATTCTGATACTATTATTTTGTATTTTCAGATGGTTGATCTCTCTCAGTCGGATGAAAATAAGGAATTAAGGAGGTTGCAATTCTTTGGTGCTGGTCCTAAAATGGCAGGTTACACTAAATCTGAAAATAAAAGGAAAACTAGAAACAAAAAAGTGAAATATGATTACGACCCTGTAAGTTGCAAGTTTACATTCAATTAACATTATCAAGTAGTAGCTAATTTGTGTGTGTGTGTGTGTAGCAGCAAGATTTTTAATTATTAGCTTCTCCACTTGAAAGATTAATTAATAATGAACATGTGATTTTTATTTTAGGTTAGAAATGGGACACCTAAATATTGTGCGTTCATTATATTAATTCCTCTACTGTGAAGGTCATGTAAAATGTCATCTTATGAAATTAAATTACATTTTTCCAGTGATACTTTGCAAGAAACATGCTTGTGTTTTATGTGGAAGTTAACATCGTTAATATTTTAGCATATTCAGTTAATTTTGTTTTCTGCTCAAGAAGACATGAAAGTCATCAATCATTCACCACCACTTTCCATTTTATTGAGAGATTTTATTTTTGAATGCTCTAGAACATATAATTAGTACATCATAAAAAAAATATTAGAATTTGTTGTAATCTGCTGCAATGTTATGTATTTCTTTTAATAAAATAAAACATGTTCAGAACATGAACTTTTCCCTTGCAGTTAGCCAAATATGTGTGTCACAACTGTGGGCGTGGAGATGTAGAAGAATCAATGTTGTTATGTGATGGTTGTGATGACAGTTACCACACATTTTGCTTAATGCCTCCCCTTTCAGAAGTTCCTAAAGGTAAGTGCCAAATACTACTTTAGTTAATTGCACTTCAAATACATATTAGGTTTATAGCTTTTGATTGTGATCTGTTAAAATTTAGGAAGGTCACCTGCATTTGGGAAATAAAGAAATGCTTTGTACTGGCAGTAATGTCTTTATTCTTCATGTTAACTGATTCACCACCATATTAGGTACCAGTTGTCACAATATTGCAGACAGAAATAGTGATGTGAGAAAGCCAACTTTTGATATGTGAATCCTGTCCAGGAATGACATGTTAGAACTGCTAACGGAACTGCTAAAAATTCAATATTTCAATTAATTTCAGTACTTATTTTCTTACCTGTAAAAGATTTTACATTAATACAGAAACAGCTAGTCATATATACAAGATGGAAATAAAGGGCATGAGTTATGAAAGCATTCCAGTAAAACAGATGCAACACTACATTAATGCTTTTCATTAGAGAGGAATACATAAGAGAATTGTCTTCTAGGATGAAATGTTTAAAGTAAGAAGTTGAGTATTGGAATCCATTTAAGTATGAGATTTTGTATCATTTCCAATATTCCATTTTCAGCTGATACTCAAATATTGGAAATTGGTTTCACCACCTTTATACATGTATTTGAACAGAGTTTATAACATTTTGAATGCCTACTGACAACCAATACTGTTTACCAATTCCCATCTACACTGATGCTTGACCATTGTAAGAATTTAAAAGCACTTAGAAATATTCATACATTTTAATTAGGGAAGAGCCAATACCACTTTGAAACCTGAACTTGAATTTTGCAACAAATCAAAAATGTTCAGAATATTTATGAATATTAAGTATTCCATTGCAATTATACCACACTTGTTTACCAGATTTTTCTTGAAATTTTCAAATAATTATTGCATGTGACATAAATTGAATATGAAATAGCTGTCAACTAATTATGAAACTCACTTTGGCCACATGATATTGGTGGAGACTTAGCCATTCCATGGCTCCGCCATTAAAGGATTACTGCCTAGCTGCTACTTGCCTTCTTACAGTATTTGGACTCCCAGGATGTCATAATACACAAACAAGCAAAACTTGTCACCTCAGTGGGCAGAACAATTGATTATTTTTTATTTAATCTCAACATTGATGATTATATATGTGTATGCAAATGCAAAAAATGTATTTAAGTGTAACTTGTTAAAAAGTATTCAAGGTATTTTGTAAGTGCAAAATTAAATAAGATTGTTAAATTTAAAGTGCAAAATTAAATAAGATTGTTAGTTTTCCATATTTAGCCTTTCTGCTACTATGTGATGTATCCGATTTCCCTTAAAAAACAAGTGAACAATTTTTTTACAGGTGATTGGAGATGTCCTCGATGTGTTGCCCAGGAGGTGGATAAACCCATGGAAGCATTTGGTTTTGAGCAAGCAAAGCGTGAATACAGTTTACATCAGTTTGGTGAAATGGCCGATCAGTTCAAATCTGACTACTTCAACATGCCTGTACATGTAAGTAAATAAAATGCACATTTGTTTTACTTGTGATCTGGTACTAATTAAATGAAGAGAAACAAATAGTACACACAACTCTTCCTGTTCTAAATTATATATTAATTACTGTGAACTAAGTATGAAATTGTCAGGATTGCTAATTAAGAATGTACGATTTTTGTATGTTGTGTATGTTCATGCAAAGAGGACTGATTTTTACTTGCAGCATTTACCAATTTTAGTCTTCAGTTCACACTAATATAGAAAGTTTGAATGTAATGAAAATGACAATGTTTGTTAACTCTGCATCACATGGATCATGACACCCTTGACACTTGAACATCATTTCTTTTGTGCAGTTTGTTTCCCTGTTTTCTACAGATCCCAACCAGACCAGTAGTTGCCAAGTGGTTATACAATAGAACATTCTTTCAATTTACATTTTTTTCTGCCCAATACAAGGCTTGTACGTGTTTGGATAGGATCATCCATTTTATGAAATTTACATTACACCTAAGTTCCAAGCATACTCACAATTGTACCAAGTATCTGGCACACATGACAGCACCAACCACAGCTTCCAAAAACAGAATTTTTAATTTAGACCTGTACATTGAAGAATGGCTTACAGAGATGTCATTTAATCAATTTTCTTGCATTTGCAGGTCTAAATAGATTCTTCTGTTCTTTTAATATTTCCATGTTATAATATGAACAATATTATTTGACCTATACAGTACTAGATAAATTAATTTGAGAAATGTATGTAAACAAAAATCAGTTTATTTTGAACCTCACTGATTTCATGTCAAGATGCCTACTGGACAAATGACCCTGTCCTAAAATTATCTTGCTCATTTCACTAATAAACACGCTTTCAAAAGTTAAGCACGCGATTGTAAAATCAACAAAAATGTAAAAGTAAAGCTTTGATTAACACAAAATTGCACATGAAGGTAGCAAATGTGTTTATGCATTAAAGAAAACAGTATTGTGTACAAAGATGGAAAAATATATTTACTTTTTGTAAGTTATATGATGTCACATTTGGGTCATTAACGTAATGATGTTTAAAGACAAACAAACAAAACAAAACTAACAGTAATATGGTATGTGACCACAACAGAACTTACATTAATATGGTATGTGACCACCTTGGACCTTCACACAAACTTTACAATGATTTTCCATGCTTTCAATGTGGTGATCAACCATTGCAAATGTGAGCAATGGCCATTCCTCCATTAGGGCAGTTTCCAACACTCTGAGACTGGCTGGAGGAGGTAAACGTGCAGAGACAGCATGCCCGAGGGCATCACAAAGGTTTTCAATGGGATTAAGGTTGGGAGAATATGCTGGCCACTCCATATGAGAAATGCCCTCACTTTCCAGGTACTCGTCAATGATGTTGGCTCGATGGGGATGAGCATTATCATCCATAAGGAGGAAATCAGGACCAACTGCTGCAGCATAGTCTCTCAAAATGAGGTCTAGGACTTCATCCTGATACTGCGCAGTCGTCACAGATCCACCTTTAAAGTTGTGCATCTCAGTGCAATATTCCATTGAAATTTCAGCCCACAGCATGACGCTGCCACCTCTGAATGCATGATGTTCGATGATGTTCTTGGCCTGATTGCATGTGCCTCATTCTCTCCAGACCCTTTCACGCTTATCATCCGATTCCAGGGCAAATGTGAACTCATCCATGAACAGGATGTTGTACCAATCTGAGACAGTCCAATTAATATGTTGACAACACCACTTTAATCTTGGCCCTCTTGCTTGGATGGTTAGTGCAACACAAACACATGGTACTTGAGCATACAATCCCTTCATGTGGACCCTTCGGTGCACAGTACTAGCAGATATTGTCTTACCACGTGCCGCTGCCACCATGGATGTAACAGTTGTGGAGGTTCTGCTTGGCTACTATAGCAATATATCGATCATCAGAGGGAGCGGTAACCTTGGACAACCGGGCACAGGTCTCTGGACAACTGTTTGACTTGTATGGAATTGTTTCCATAATCGAGAAATTACCGAGTGATCAATGCCAAAGAAAATGGAGACATCTTTGATTGACGGTCCTGCTTTAATGCGTCCCAACACCACGCCAGTGCTCACTATATGTTATTTGTCTTCTTTCAGCCATAGAAACACTAATATTATCAAAAATAATCCTACAAAAGTTATAAACACTTCATATCAGCTTTTAAATGCATCTGAAACCCTTCAGAATGCTGGCATCTTGAATGAAAGTGTGATGATTCTTGCATGTAATCCTCACTTTTATGCTATTTCAAGAGCACAGATTAAGCACCTAGGTACAGATGATTCACACACTACTTACAAAAAGGAAGCTACACATAAAAACTGACATCTACGTCCAAAGCTATTTTCAACCACTCAAATTCACATACGCTTTCGAAAATTTGCATTGCGAGCTTAACTTTTGGAAGGCAGTGTGTATTTATATGTAATATGTAAGTCTTGAAGGTTTGCTGGTGACAAATGATGAATAGGTTCTCTCAGGCTATTGACCAGGTGAGTTCTGGAAGGATTTTCATGCGTTTGAGTGCTAATGAGATAGACGATAGTTGATAACTCTTGAAAGCTTGGAAATCCTTCCAGAACTCACCTGATCGATAGCTTGAGAGAATCTATTCTTCTTATGCCATGTCATTCATTTTCATAGAATTAGCTTTACCCTGTAGTAGTAATCAAGCCGCAGTCGAAATTACCATTGATCCAACCTGCATTCAGTGCCCCATTTTGTGCTTTAGCACTAATCTTGAAACCATATGAAATCATGGTAGGGTGATACAACCTTAATGTTTTGAAGAAGATTTAATTTATTCCTTATATTGCTCATATTTCTTCTGCCTAATTCACTGGCTGTCTAGTGAAAATCACTTTTCCCTTTGCTACACCTGCAATTGATGATAGTGTACAATGTTTATTCCCCCCCACATTTCTATGATAAATGTCAGGAAAGCTAGTGAATTATGAATTAAACTATAATGTCACTTATATATGATTCTGACATTTTATTTCCATGTGTATGTGAATAATGTGGATGTTTACATATTGCATATTATTTATTAGCTTGTGCCTACGAGACTGGTTGAAAAGGAGTTTTGGAGAATAGCTTCATCCATAGAAGAAGATGTCACTGTTGAGTATGGTGCAGATCTGCATACAATGGACCATGGTTCTGGGTTTCCTACAAAAAACTCAAGAAATTTGATGACTGTAGATGAGGTTGGTAATTTTTATGCTTCTCATCTTCATTTGAAAAAAAAATTTTTTTTATTCTTTCATGGTGTTTTAATAATAATTTTATGAACTGTCTTTATTGATTTTGTGAGACAATTAACTTAGTTTATAGAATGTGAAATTTGCTGCATAAACATAATATTGATTTCAACCTATTGATGATTTCATTGTTTAAGTGTTAACATCAATTATGCTGCAGTTAGTAAATTGTGTGTATGGCAAAAAAGTGCAGTGTGTTTTATAGGATGTTTTGAGGAATGCTCAGTTTTAATTTTTCTATTTGTGTGTGTGTGTGGGGGGGGGTTGCATGTGAATGCAATGGAAATATAGATCCTAACTGAAAAACAAACAAAGTATTACTGCTTGCACAAAATATAACTTATAATATACCATTATGTTAGGAAGTAATGTGTGTGTGATGAGATATGTTTATACAGCAAAATTATCCCTTGACAGAGCAGTCAGGTGTTCCAAAAATCTTTGATAATATTTTAAACTAATTGTTATTGTTTTTGGTGAAGTGATTAATGTGTCATTCCATATCAAATTGACCAATTTCAGAAAGGTTTCCAGTTTTGATGTGGATAAAATTTGGCATGAAGGTTCAATCATGTCTGGAAGGCTTGTATTCCAAATATTAAGTTCCTCCAAGGAATAGTTCCGGAGTTATAGTCTGTGGAAGAAGTTGGTGTGCAACAGAAAATGTGTTCCAAATATGAGAAATGAGGCTCAGAGGTAACTTCAGGTCTCAATAACTTTGGAACTATTGATCACAGTCTAGTGATATTTACACACAGACTATAACTCCAGAACTATTCCTCGGAGGAACCTAATATTTGGAATACAAGCCTTCCAGACATGATTGAACCTTCATGCTAAATTCCATCCAAATCAAATAATCATGACCTGGAGGCCCTGGTCGATCTGACGTGGAATGACCCTAATGTAAGATAACACCATGGAGGAGACCAATAGGTATGCAAAACAATGCATTTAAGTAGTAGTTTATTCTGTAGAGTTATTTTAGCACAAAAAAAAACAAGCAATGAAACAAGACTGGCTGATACTGATACATGCAAGATATGACCTCCATGCAAGGGCGCCGACTTTCCAAAATTTCTGTGGGTGCATATCAATGGCGGTTAGATCTGCAATTATCAAGTATTTTATACTTTAAACAACTTACATGAACAATGATTGCAAGATGCAATGATATTATCAACACGTTACTAAAAGAAAATACCACATTCATACAAATTAAAATGAAAAAACTTCATAAATGCAAATAATTTTAATTGTATTGCAGAAAGAACTATGCAAGGATTTTGTTGTGAACAGAAACTACAAAATGACTAATTTTATGTACCAAATAATAATAATAATAATAATGACATGTTAATTTTCAATATAAAACACATTCCTTCTTACGTCATTTGCACTTATGAATTTGTTTGCAATTTTGGTAATGTCAATATTTTTAGTCATTTCTTTATGAACTTGCAAAATTGCCAAATCATTCAATCTTTTTTGGGTCATTGTTGACCGCAAAAACGTTTTCAATCGTCTAAGTGCTGAAAATGACCGATTAGAAGTACAAGAAGTAACAGGTATAGTTAAAATCACCCGTACAAACTTCACAAATTCTGTGAGCATTTCACGCACACGACCACTGTTTTCTCTACTTAAAATATTTGTAATGTCTGACAAGTTGGCCACTTTTTCTTTGTTCGTTCTGCACACATCTAGAAACATGTCCCTGTGCAATGTTAACTTGTCTTTATCAGAGTCTGTCCCATAGAACTGCAGAGTTCGATCAGCACCAATTTGACCGATAGCAAAAGCTTCAAGTTGTGAAATAAGTTCCAAAACCTTTGTTTGAAATCTACGATTTAGCGAATCCACAGCCACATCAATTATTTCAAAAAATATTTGTCTGTACATTTCCTCCGGCGTTTGATACGTATAAGGATCACTACCTTCGTCGTAGCGTTCTAGCATCTTGCTTTTTCTAGGCAAAACTGGTTCATCAATGTTCAATTCCTTCCCTTTCCTCATGGTTTCATTCCACAACTCAAAAAATATATCCCTTTGTGAAGCTAAACTTGCAGACAAAGTTTCCACCAAAGTTTTGATTTCTCGGTATGACAATGATTTCTTCTGAAAAGAAGAATGAAGTTGTTCAATCCTGCCGAAAACTGAAATTAACATTTTCAGGAAAATAAGAAATCTAAATTGATGTAGGTTTGAAAAATATCCACTAGCCTTCCCACCGACTTCACTTTTTTCTTCTGACAGATCTTCCAAAAAATTTAAGAGAACGTCATAATTACTTTCCAACGATTGTAGTGATTTTACCCTCACACACCACCTTGTGGGACCGAATGGTCGCAAAGTCAGTCTGGGAATGTTTTTACAACACCATCTTCGTTGTCTTCTTGTAGCGATTGAAACACTGCTAGCCTCTTTGGCGAATGTCTTACAAATTATATTAATTCACGAAGAATCACCATTCGGTTTATTCTTTATTAGTGCTCAATATCGGCAAGTAGTTATTTTATAACAATTGTTGACGAATGGAGTGGGCGTATTGCAGTGTGTCACTTGTAAGGAAACATCAAAGCAAGCCGAGAAGACGGGATTCTATTCACAATACAGTACACTTCCATTGTTATTGTGGGGACTGCCTTTGACTTGGCCAGAGACAGGCAAGGAAGGGGGGAATGTGTTGCTTGGTTGTCTTTGCACAAACACATTTGACACAATATTGTTTTAGAGGTTAGAAATTTTAACTTCCATCTCAATGTTTAATTGCTTATTATTTTTTGATAATGGCAAGTGAGAAATATTTATTTTATTTTGTTTATATCAAACTAAAAATCTTGTGGGTGCGCCGCACCCACAAGATTATTTATGTGGGTGCTCGAGCCCCGGAGCACCCACGTAGTCGGCGCGCATGCCTCCATGGCAGAGTGGTTAACATAATATGCTATGCTGCTAGGGTCCTGGGTTTAAATCCCTGCCTGGGCAGAAGTTCTCTTTATGAGTGCCCATTTTACCATTTTTATTAGGGATGGGACTGATTAATCGGTACTCTATCGGTATTGGCCGATATAGGCGTATCGGTAAAATTACCGATTATTTTACCGATCCGATATATCGAAAAATATCTTATAATTTAGTGCAAAATTCTGCCATTTTGTTGTAATTTTTATGGACAATCTTGATGCCCTACTTTTTAGGAAAGTAATTGTCTAAATATTCAATTTTTTTGCGCTGCAGTCACCTCGAAACACACATTTGTTAAGGAGATCAAGGAACATTTTATGTTCTTCAAGTACCATGTCTAATTTTATATCGGTATCGGTAAATTTTATATCTGTACTTTATCGGTATCGGCCAAAATTTCATATCAGCCCATCCCTAATTTGTATCATATATCACCCATCCTCATTGTCGTGATTAGCCAAATGTGGCAGAAAAGCAAAAGTAAATAACAAAAATCAAATCAAATGATAAGTGCAAGAAAACACAATAAACTGGGAAATTCAAATAATCTCTGATATAGTAAGCAGGGAATTTATGTCCCAGCCTGAGGGATGAGCTTGCACTAAATTATAGGTTGTGACTGACAATTTACCAACAAATCAATATTGAATAATACTGATACCTTACCAAATGAGCAGCTCTGAAGTAAAACTTGATAACCCACATCCCATTCAAAATTGAGTCAACATTGGATGCAGTTGCTGCAGTGTTTCCAGTTTCTGCACAATAGTGAATGAAGTTCCTTCAGTAGCCGCTGATAGCCAGAAACACATGGGAACATCTGGGTAACCCATAAGCCACAATGTAATGGGCAAACTTTCACTTGCATTTTTTTCTGTTTTCTAGGGATGGGACCAATTGATCGGTACTCTATCGGTATTGGCAGATATAGGCATATCGGTTTATCGGTAAAAATACCAATTATTTTACCGATCTGATATAGCAAAAAAATCTTTAGTGCAAAATTCTGCCATTTTGTTGTAATTTTTATGGATAATCTCGATGCCCTACTTTCTAAAAGAGTAATTGTCTCAATATTCAACTTCTTTTGCACTGCAGTCACCTCGAAACACATTTATTAAGGAGATCAATGAAAATTTCATGTTCTACCATTTCTAATTTTCTATCGGATCGGTAGAATATCTGTATCGGTAAATTTTATATCAGTACTTTATCGGTATTGGCCAAAATTTCATATCTGCCCATCCCTACTGTTTTCATACTTTTGTGGGTTATTAAGTTTTACTCCTGAACTGCTCAATTAATCTGTGCCATTCATAATTATTTACTCTGTCTTCTTTTTTACTGTTGGCGAGTGATAGCAGCAGGTCAGTTAAATTAATTTGAATGATGATAATTTTAACTTATGGCAAATAATATATGGGAAACCCTGATTTTATGTTCCTGAATTTTTACATTTTCCTGCATAATAAGTTCATTAACCAGTCTCCCGAAAAACATGTAAATCACATAGTTGCACTTAATTTGTATTGCATCAAATAATGATTCATATTTTTTTCTTTTTGTGTTAAGTGACATTCTCCTTCTTTTCAATTTTTAGGAATATGCAGATTCACCATGGAACCTAAATAATCTTCCAATTCTCGAAGGTTCAGTGTTGGGCCACATCAATGCAGATATATCTGGAATGAAAGTACCATGGATGTATGTTGGCATGTGCTTTGCAACTTTCTGTTGGCACAATGAAGATCACTGGAGCTATTCAATTAACTATTTGCATTGGTAAGTATGAGTTCATATTTAGAGTTGATTTTAAGATGTACAGTGGTACATTTTATGTTCTTGGATTTTCCCCTTTACACCTTCAATCTTCATGGTCCCAACAGAAGCAAAAATATAAAATTTTCACCAATTTTACATTTTCCTGCATTTCTAGTTGTTTCACCTGGGTCCCTTGAAAAACATAAAATCAAGATTTTACTGTATTTCCCTTCTTCCTCAAGTAAAATTTCAGCCCGCCCATGCCTTGTGTAAATGCACTGAAATTTTAAGTTGAATCGATCAAAATTTGATCAATTTTCCACTTGTGTATTAGTTACATTTTTTATCAAGGGAAACCAAGTTTGTAATATAATATTTCAAACTCTTGTTAGGATAAAGGATATGATATGCTTAATTTATCTGCAGTGTATCTGTTTCAAGTTCAATGTATGCTTTTGCTAGTATGAAACTTAAATTAAGGTTAAATTGTATTTTACACTATATAAATAGGTTCAGACATATATTTATGATGAATAAAAGATCAAGATTCAGGATCAAAAGTGGCTATGTAGGCTGAAATATAGACTGCCTTGGTCAGCATGTGTAGTGTGTTTTTTCTGTCATGGAAACCAGGCTTAATCATGTTACCATAGTATGGATGAAGTGATGTGTGTATGGATGCATGAACGTCCACAGATCAGTAAAATGGTAAGAGAAGTGCAATATGACTTCACTCAAGATTTAACAGAGAGGCCCAACTGAGACTGACAATAATTTCACACCGGACATGCAGACAAATTATTTGTAACAAGAAAATTGTGCATTGGTAATTTTGTAAATTGTTCTGTAGGAGGTAACAAGACATTTGATCCCACTGTACAGGTGATGCTAGATTGTGTCCCCTGTGCAGTTGCAGCGTGACCAGAACTTCAGCTTTGGAAGCCACTCTTCAGTGTGATGTATGTAATAGGTTCCTGGGCACGATCATCTTTCTGCCTGGCAATCTGATTTTTTTGTGTGGCAAGCTGATATGTGTAATACAGCTGTAAAAGATTGCTGCATCCATTCATTTTTTAAAATTATTTGCATAAATATAAAAGTAAAATTGACGTACTCTCTTTATAAAGATGCAGTCTCTATAATTGAACACATCCGAGTCACCTAGTTACATTTGTTGATTTGAGAAGTGAAGATTTTATTCAGATTTTTGCATGAAAGAATTGCCACTATATATCTAATTTTAATTTACTATTGATTATTGGTATCTACAAGTTTCAAGTCTGCATAACTTTTGTGTTCCTAGTTCCTAAAAAGGTTCATTTTGGTACAACTCTAGCTTGAAATTTGTTGTGTACTATGTAAGTAAAATTCCGAACTAAATGTAACCTTTTTTTTTTTTTTTTCACTTTTTAAAGGGGTGAAGCAAAGACATGGTATGGGGTTCCAGGCTCCAAAGCAGAACTTTTTGAAAAGGCAATGAAGGAGGCTGCACCAGAGTTGTTTCATTCCCAACCAGATCTTCTCCATCAGTTGGTTACAGTAATGAACCCCAACATTCTCATGGATTCCTGTAAGAAGATATTCATTCTTATTTAAATTGTATTACCTGTAGTTTTGTGAATCATGTGCACTTCTTTGTATAACTTTGTAGAAGTGAACTTACACTAAATTTTAATTATTATTTGTGAAAACACTTCTAGGTGGTCCACTTGAATTTGTCTTATTTTTGTTCTGTTAAAAATAATCTTGCAGATATGGCAGTCCAGTAGGAAAGAAAGTAGAAAGGTAATAGTCAGGTTTCAACATTAATTATCTGAACTCCGTTCACGCTGTGTGTGTGGTGAGTGTAATTTAGTAAAATGTACAATAGTGCAAGAGAAAACATACCTATGAAGTTGGTATGTAGAAAGCAAATCAGCCTTTGTTCAATCAGCTTGGAATGCATTTTATCTAGGAGATACAGTAAAAAGGGGTCTGTGTTATACACCTATAAGGTGCAAATTGTTCAAGAATCAAGCTGGCCAACACACAGCAACCAAAGTGCAATCATGCACTATAGACATGCTTGAGCAAGCCTAGACTTAAGTTGAATATCATTTCCATATTGTTCATACCATCGAATGAGCTTGTGCAAGAACATACTTTTTTTTTTCAGATTTTTTTGAGTTATACTTTCTAATATAAAAATTGGGGTGGGATTGGGGGGGCTCAGGGGAAGTTTGAAAGGGCCACGTGTGTTCTACTTGACCAATATTGATAGACATTGTCTGCATACCTAATTTTTAAAAGTGTCTTCAGGAAATTTGCATAAATAGTAGATTAACCTTGATATCATCTCTTCCTTTTAGGTGTTCCAATATATAGGACTGATCAAGAAGCCGGTGAATTTGTGATAACATTTCCAAGAGCCTACCATTGTGGGTTCAACCAAGGCTACAACTTTGCAGAAGCTGTAAATTTTGCTCCACCAGATTGGGTAAGAAATTATTCCATTTTTGGGAAAATACAGACTACTGTAATTTGTATTTTCAACTGTAAGGATCTTCATGTGGAGTAAAGTTCAAAGTGTGCTTTAAATAAATAATTCCATTTTGTATGCAAAAGTTATAAAGGGATTGTTGTAGCAGCTATTGTAAATATAATAGTACATAAAAAAATATGAAAGTAATACCTAGTCCTTGAAAAGTTCATTCAGTATCAGAAAGATTATTCAACCGATTATTAAGTCAGAAGTAGAAGTTATCACATTCAGTGTACTACATGAAGGTTTTTCAATTGCATCTTGGATAGTTGTGCATATATAAATTGACTGTTTCACCCTTCCATTTTTGGTACCTCCTTTTGCAGCATCAGGTATTTATGACTAAATTCAAGCAAGGTACAAACAATCCGTCACAAAAAATAACACCCCTCTTAAGAATTGCATGTTTAGTGTGATACATAATGCACCACTGGAAACTGCAATTTTGAGGTGTAACTTGCTCATACTTGACCCTGGTTCATTGACCAGTAACCTTCAACAAATAATGATGGGGAAAGAAATGCTAACCACTGCTTCAACCCCAGTTTTGCACCTGGTACCATTATCACCCTGGATTCCAAGAAACCCTTTTTTTAATGATAGTCTCAAATAAAGGGTGCACCTATATATGTATAAATACGGCAAATCTGTCCTGCACTGCAGACTTAGCACCAAGTGCTTTTCATGTGTTCCTATATCTGAAATCCTTCCTTGCTGCCTGGCATTTCCATGATGTCAAAGAAGCCGTTAACATGCAATTTGCATCGCATGCATCATTCTAGGATGAAGGGATATAAAAATTGCCTCAACAGTGGTGGTAACTGTCAAAAAAGTAGTGTACAGTATGTGCATCAAATGACAATGTAAATGGTTTGCAAATATATTCTTATGATGGATTATTAAGAAATAATAATACAATATAACAATGTAATATTTTCAGCTTTCAGTGGGCAGAGAATGTGTTCTTCACTATTCTATGTTAAATAGATTCTGCGTTTTCTCACATGATGAATTAGTATGCACAATGGCATTAAATCCAGAAAAACTTACGCATTCTATAGCATCTGCTACGTACGATGACATGCTGAAAATGCTCATTAGTGAGAAGAAACTTAGGAAAGTTGTGTATGAGTGGGTAAGTAAGATTAATGAATCTTCATTAATTTTATGATTTAAGAGCATCCCATATTTTGTTAGCATCACTAATTGTCCGGGACACATGAATAGTAGTAGTCCTAGAGAAGAACCTTAAGCTACTGTACTAAATTTTACCTTTTTGTGTGGATAATCTGACTGAGTATATGTTAAAATTTTTAATCAAGACAATTCAATGCCAATGCCATATCTTCATTACTATGAGTGGTATAATGAGAGACGATGCATTATTTTCAGTAATACAGCTTAATATGGCTTCAAGTGGGTGGGGTATGGAAAAGCGTGACTTAAAATTCATGCCTGTGGTTGGGGAAGCATAGTTCCTAATTACATATATACTGATTTCTTTTCATGTGTTTAACATGCTTCTGTATCTGAATTTGTAACATTGCAGCGAACTTTATGTTCATAATCATGTATGTCTGTATTTTCTTGGATAAGAATATCAAGAAATTTTCTTAGTTATAAAGAGATATTTGGATAGAGAAGTATTGTTGTTAATAGACAGAAAAGTCATTGTTGATGGTTACGTCCAATGAATTTAATGTTCAACTTTGCAAACTAATTTAACAGGCAAACATTATTTAGTGTGATCTGTTTTCATGTGAATGTGTAAAATTGTCTGGGCTTCCAATGTTTAATCTGCATGACTGATGCTCAAATTTCTCTCCCATGAGAAAAGCCGTAAATGTAAGTACTGTGAAATCCCGATTTTATGTTCCGCAATATATGTTTTCCCGCTTAATACATTCATCCAGTCAGGCCCCGGCAAAAGGCCATGTTAAATAATAGGACGTTCACCTCGATCTTACGTTCACTTAACTCCAGTTTCTTGCTTTATACGTTCTCCGAGCAGTGACGATGTTTTAAAATTTGCCAGAAACCGCTTGACCATGCAACCTTGAACTTCCAAAAGTTAGGTTTTCCTGCTAGAGGATGGAGGGAAGAGGCATGGTTCCTGGGAGGGGGGGAGGTGCACTTCTAAAAGTAGCAACTAATTACCAGTTTACATAGTAAACTGAGATCTCACACAGTCAGATGCATAAACTGAACCTAATAGGCAGCAGTTAGAAGCAGTCATCCACCGTCCCTACCCTCGAAAGTTGGTCCCATTAATCCATCATGGACTTTCACAGCACATCTTGCTTTTTTTCCTTAGAAGTTCATTATCATACTTCTTTCCCATTAAATAATTTTTGACACAATATACCCCCTAAAAAGTCGATTGTGTAGTCCTTTCTTACTGACACTTGAGTTTCACCCCTCCCTTATGCTTTCCCACTTTTTACGTTTCTTATTTACAGGTCCCTGAAAAACGTAAAATCGGGGTTTCACTCTTTATAACTTTGATGATGATATCAGTTATCAAAGACTCAGTCCTTACTATACCTACCATATCACTATCTAAATAGAGTTGTATTAGAATGAAAAATATATTCTTGATCAGTACTTGGATATGTTAGTTTTGTTAAAGGAGCAATATTTGCAGAGACATAGAAATTGTAATCACCCCAAGTTACTTGACTAGTTTTCAGTTTGAATTTTCTTTCTAGGGTATAGTGAAATCTGCAAGAATCCCATTTGAAATTGTACCTGATGACGAACGTCAATGTGAAGTTTGCAAAACTACATGTTTCCTGTCAGCCGTTGCCTGCTCCAATTGCAATCCCAAACAAGTAGCATGTTTACGACATTGTAGTCAGTTGTGTAGCTGTCCTCCATCGTCTCTTATCATGAGGTAAGGCATATACTTTTTTTTATCACTTTCATCATTCTTATTAGTATTAGTCAAGAAAAGAAAATAAGTTATGCAAAATATTAAAATACAAATTCAACAAGATCAAATTGTAAAATCAATGAAAAAGGAAGGCTACTGGCCCTTCTTTAAAGTGTATAACCTAAACCCTACCAGTAGCTTACAGATAAATTTTTTTTGTGATTTGTGGATGCTTGGCTACATACTACAGGTGTTTGCAGCAGTCTTCAAAGCAACTTTTGCAATGTTGAATCATCATGCTCATTGCACTTCAGAATACAATGTGTCCCGCTAGGTATAGGCCCCATTGTTTTGACTATGAAAATATTACTCTTGCACATAAAACTATGTTGTTTTCTGGAAAACATAGCTTGGTCCAGATTCCTTTGTGTAGTTATTGGAGTATTATTATCATAAAGAAGTCCATTCTTCCATCCCAAAGTTTACTACAGAATTTATCAATGTTCCAGGCATTTTAGTAACCCACATGATAATTCTGAAAGTAAATAAAACTCCAAATTTCAGGTTTTTGTATTTTACACTTGATTTAGCATTTCATTGCAAAATGTGGTAGGAAAATGTATCTATGTGACTGTAGAAAACTTCTTACGTCACGTGCCAGCAACATATTTGTTAAAACACTAAAATAACACGCAAACAGCATGATAAAAAATGCTTAGGAGTTCTTCCAAGTTTTCGACCCCTTCACGGAGTCATCTTCAGGGCTGGTCAAGGAAAGACGGAGTAGACATGGAAGTGTTTATTATCATGCTGTTTGTGTGTTATTTTAGTGTTTTAATGAAAATGTACCTCATATCTTTCAAATACACCAAAATTGAACAATACAGTGTGAATCTCACAGATAGGGTTTCCATCAAAAACTAAATATGCATGTGTCTAGATAATAATGCAAACTCTTGGAAATTATTTTGTGTGCACATTTAACCTTAATCATTTCTTTAGGTACCGCTACACACTTGATGAACTACCAGCCATGTTGGAGGAAGTGAAATGTAGGGCAGAACTTTCAGATAGCTGGGCAACTAGAGTAAGGGAAGCATTGGAGAATGATCCAGATAGCAAATTGGGTAAGAACCAGCTCCGATTGTTGATTGATCACCATTCATTCATTGCATCTTAGTTATTAATGATGGATGTGCTAGTTGCTTGTGTTTCAGTCAGTCTGAGGAGTGATTGCTCTACCTATAACTAAATGAACCATCATGCTGCAAGGGGTAGCTGAATGTCAGTATGTAGCAAGAATACTCTGTGTGGGTCCATCAAGCATAGGGATTTTTCGTGTTCTTTGCCATTTGTGTCCAGTTATATTTTATTCCGTAGAATATAAGCATGTACCACAATGTTGGGATTTACTTAATTTGTCCGAGATTGAGAATATGTGGGGCCCTACCTACACATTTCCTAAAATGTGCCTTCATGGCATGGTGTTATAAGCATGAGGAGCTTCTTTACTTGCATTTGTGAAACTCACACTATGTGGCAAACAGTTATGGCATCCTATACTACACAGTAGTTTTGTCATTTCATTGAAATACTAATATTTTACAAAATGCAACATTTGTTAAGACATGGATAACTAGCAAAGATGCACTTTTGAAAATACAGTGGAACCTTGATTGCAAGGAACCAGTAGCATTCAATTTCCTGAATTCAACAAAAAAAATGTGTACCTGCACACTAATATGTGGCTATGCTGTTGCCATTACTGAACACACACCTGAAACACTGTTTCTGGAATATTTTTTCATGCATGTGCCTAATGATGCTGGATATCAGAAATGTCTGATAATGGAGGTTTTGATTTTCAGAGATAGCCATACATTACAAGGGGCTATGCCACATGCACCGGTAAGTTGTTATTTATTTTCTTACCAGGAAATTGTGTACACCAACACATACACACACTTCCAGAGATCAGTTGTAACTTTTTTGTTTGGTGTTGTCAGTTACATTTCTCATCCATCCTTGAACCTTTTTTATCACTCAAAGATATTTGAGTTTTTGTTGTTACTCATATGTTTCTTTGACACAGTTCTAATTTCTCACTACAATTTTTGCCGTTCTTAACACAAACTTGATATTAATGTGTTACATATTTTTTTATTAATCATTCTTCTGTCAAAAATCTCACACAACCTTATAGTTATGTGTGATGGTTATGAATATATTAGTTGAAATATGCTCAGACACAGCAGTTGAGGTGTTCCATACAGTGGGTAGGTAATGAGTAATTCAAATGTATGCGTATGCGTATGGTAGTCAGTCATAGGTAGCATTCATGATAATATCCTTGGTTGGCATTTGAATCTACTTCTATTCATGGAGAGAGTGAAGTTCTTACAGGTAAACTAGTAGAGGCAAGCTAGTAAGTGTAAATATAAATGCTGTTGGAGTTGTTTTTTTTTTTTAATTGCACTGTTGATTTGTGAAATAACTCTGTGATCTTCAATGTGTCTTTTTCAAGAGAGAGCATGCACATTCAAAACTAACCTTGCCTACTGGGGTTATAATTTTGCTTTCCATCTTGTAATATCAGGGATTGACAGTATGCTGGTGATATGAAATTGCATCATGCATTGGTTGTTCTATAATGCACACCATCACAGAAGATAAATTGTACACTGCATAATAAAGTGAAATATCTGAGCATGAAACTAGTGTTTGTATTTGGAGTTTTAGATGATGTGTACAGTCTGGAATGAAGTAATAACCAGATATTCATAAGACAAGACTTATTAATTAGAGCAAACAAACAATGATAGGATGAAACATGCTTTCTTTTGCAATTCGCACACACTGGTGCAGTCATTTGATACTAACAACTTTCTTTGAATATTGGTACATCCTAAATGAATAACCATGTTTCACTACTGATGCAAACATACTAATATAACAAACATAATAATTTTTTATTCTATTTTTCTAGAACTATCGGACCTGAAGGACTTGGTGGAAGAAGCAGAAAAGAGGAAGTATCCAAATGCTGAACTGATGAAGAATCTGAATAAAGTAATTGTGTTAGCTGAGAAGAGCATTCGAGTCTCAAAGGAGCTGGTCAGCACTAAAGTTCGAACAAGGTTAGCTCTTGTAATAGACATCCATATGAATTATGAATAAGAACTTTGTTTTTTCACAAACGCAATAACTCCCCCAAAATGTCAATTGTTGCAAGAAGGTGTTTACGGTGAATCACCTTGATTTTATGTTTTTTAGGGAATGAAGAGTAAAGAACATAAAATAATAAAACAGGACTTTTTTTTAAAAAAAAACATGTTTGAGTATTGAATTCAGAAAAATAATATGTATTTATGTGTGCATTATGAGAACTTTGGTTTTGACAGGAGAAACAGCAAAAAGGACTGTGGTCCTTTACCACATGTTTCCTCCATGATAATTAGAACACAACAAAATATCAGGCTTTATTTTCAGTGTTTATTTTAGAAATTGGTGGGCCACTAAAAGAATTATTTTTGTTTTAAGTCCACTTTATGCACAGAAAGGCTAATTGGGACTCAACTTACAGTTTTAAGTGGGATCCGAACCACTATGTGCCTCCACCTGGTATCGAACTTGGGACTCCTTGATTGACGTTACACTGTGCCATCAGGGAGGTCCTAATATAAAAAAAATCTTACAACTATTGATTGATAAAGTACCAATAACTAGGAGCTTTGATTTTTTGTTATTACTGACAGACAATATTACATTGGCACTTACATTTATTTAACCAGGGTAATGAATTATACCTTTATATTCATTAAAATATATCAAAATAAGTTTTTTAAAGTCTACTTTATGCATAGATAGGTTAATTGGGACTGGATTTATAGTTTAAAGTGGGATCCAAACCACTATGTGCTTCCTCCGGGTATCGAAACTGGGACCCTTTGATTACAAGGTGATGTATGACATTGACACTATGCCATCAGGAAGGCCTCGAAAATGACAGAATTTGGCACTGCGTTACAGGCTATTTTTATACATATTCACTATTAAGGAAGGGCTAAGAATTCTAAGCAAAAATGATGAAACAACATTTGTGGAAACCTTTATTTTCCTTGGCACACCACAGTAAAAGCAAAAAGTTACTTGAGATGTCATCATAAACAACCTGCACACAATGGCTGATAACTGGGAGAATCAGTTGAACATTAAGCAGATGCCGCTGAACTTCATTCCTCCCCCCAACCTGCAAGGTTTTTTACCTTGATGATCCTGAGAAAGTGTTGAAAGCTTGTAACTCAGGTTATAATTTGTTTTACGATGTGTCTTTTTAATTTTCTGGTGGTCTGATTTTACCAGGATTTATTTTTATACCAATACCTTCCTGGTGGAGGCAGTTGTTCAAGTTGCAATTGAAACTCTCAGACTAGTCCAGATAGGCCTCCTGAGTGTAAGTAAAGGTAGAGTTCCCCATGCCATGAAAGCATATGGGGGGAGCGGGATTTGGATGCAGGGCTCCACATATTCTTGATCTTGGCCTTTTTGTGTGTGATGTGATCAGCACCATGCTTTGGCTGCCTTCTCCCATCCTCCTCCTGGTTACCAGAGCCACTTTATGCAGGGACAAGGCAAGGAAAACTCAACCACCCCAGGAATCGAACCCGGGTCTCCCACATGGCAGTCAGATGCCATACAGACTAGACCACTGTGGCTCCTCCTGAATGTAAAGTAGAGTTAAAACTTTTGTTCAGGTATTGGTGTAGCCAGGAATGTAGTTACCTGTCTGTGAATCATAATATATTATTCAATTTCAACTGCTGCTAGGAATATCAGACTTATTTTTTCTTACTAGCAGTTCTTGGTAACACTTTACTATACCGGAGATGTATTTCTTCAAATTTACAGGAGAAAGTACTTACGCAAATCATTTTCTGTAGCGTTGTTGATGTTCGGGAATGTAGTTTTGATTCATTTTAATGCTAATGCATGTGGTTTTCTACGAAAATCTATTTCCGATGTGCTATTGCTGCTGCCGCCATTTGCTTTCTGCACGAGAGCACAATACGCGCTATTGCTGCTGCTACAAGATGACGTGTCGAGGATGCGTCGTGAAATTGTTGCCGGGTGTGAAGATAAAAAAAAGGTTAAAAAAAAAAAGGTTGGCCGCGGTGGCTCAGTCGGTAATGCGTCTGACTACCATGCTAAAGGCCGGGTGTGAAGATGCCATGGAATTTGTAATTCCGAGGTTGTCCGTATATGCTAAATTGAACGAAAGGAGTGCTAATGGAACCTAACCTAATAGGCCTAACCTAACCTAGTAGGCATACCTTGTCCCCGTGATGGTTCGTGGGGCTATCATATGTAAGAAATAGACATTATTTTAATTAGAAATCCATTCTTTCACCTAAAGAAATGTTCCACAATGCAGAATAGTACGTTAGCATTGTAAAAAATTGTGAAATAAATCATTGATAGGTGTCTCCGGTATAAATAAATCATTGATAGGTGTCTCCGGTATAGTAAAGTAGTACCCAGTTATTTGAAATAAAGAGCACAAAAGAAGCTTGTTTGTATTGTCTGTAGAAGTTGCAGGGTGAGTCACTTTGTCCCTCACCGTCAAATGCCAGGAAAAGCACAATTTCAAAGAACAGCAGCAAACAGCAAAGGTTTACAGTTCTTCCTTGCACTCATTCAACAACACAATGGGGGGAGGTGGTTTGTCATGCATTCCAGTTCTGATTGTGTTATGCAGTTGGCATCACTTTTGTTAGAAGCAGCTATGAAGTAATGATGTAAATGAGCCATTGTACTTGGATAATAAAAAGTAAATGTTACATGGTCCTGTTCCAGAGTATCCTGCTGCAATTTTGAAAGCTGTGAACATTAGAAAATAATTTTTAAAATCGCAAGGTAACCATGCCAAATTATTGTAAGACATTCCTAGATTAATTTAGAATATTAAGAATGTTTACCATCTTAAATTAAATCCACATTTTTTTTTGCAGACTGTGTTTCAGACCCCACATTAAAAAGTGCTTCTAAAATAGTATTTTCTTATCAGATCATATTCCTGTATATTATTTTTTAATTTGGACTTTGCTTTATTTACCGCAGGACACGAAATTGTGGAGATCCAAAATTGAAATTAACCCTTGAGGAGTTTCAGAAATTTGTGCAAGAAATGGATCAAGTTCCATGCAAAATTAAAGAAGCTGATGCAGTGAAAGAACTGTTGGCCAATGTAATGCAGTTCCAGGAGGCTGCGCAGGCATTGGTGGAACAAGAAGTGCCAGAATCGGAAGAAATATCAAAGTGCATAGAAAGAGGCTTGGCCATGGCTGTTGAAGTGCCCGTTGTCCATAATCTGAAGCAGGTAAAATACAGTGTGATCATTAAATTAATTTGTAGAACATACAATTTGTGTTCTATTTTGTCTTGTGGTCAATTAGAACTTTAGTTTTTTTCCTTTTGATACAGTATGATTCTTCTATGCACTTTGTAAAGGGGAAAGGGAAGAATATGCAAAGCTTACAATATTATTAACCTGATGCGTGCAGTTTTATAATATATTGTAGCGTGACATCGGGTATGGCACGGGATAGAGTCACGGTGGGATGTAGCTTAGTTAAAATAAGTAGGTTTTAGTTTGGGTCTCGCTGGACCACCTCTACCCTGAGTGGTGCGAATGAATGATTGTTGGGAGCCTAAGTCGTTGAACGTTACTCACCCCCTTGCTTGTTGTTCTGGCACTCAGCTTATGACGTCTTCGATGGTCGGATGGAGATGGGTGCCCACTGGAAAGATAGTTGGCAGGGACAAGAGGTGGCTGGCGATACGTCAACTTAATTGACAGAGCACTGATTCTCCGAACTCAGGCTGACTTTAGGCTAATGATTCTCTGTAGTCCGGACTGCTTGTTGCTGCCTCGTAAAGTCACTATTTTTCAACTGGCAGATGTTGTTGTCTCATTGATAGAGTTGCTGGTAATTGTGGAGATTGATTGATTATCTCCATGGGTTATTATACATGGAAATTATGCCGTGACGTGGTGGACTTTGCACCTCCAACTGTACACCTGGGGTATCCTTGGGTGCAGATGGAAAGTTACAGTGTAGGTGCACTCACTGCTGATGAGGGCCGTTTGCCTTGCTGACTGTGCAGAGCCAAGTGGAAAATTCTTGTTGCTTGTCTCTGCATCCATTGAGAGGATGAATGAGCGTTCAACTGGCGATCTTTAGGACGATGTTTTAGTAAAATTGATACTTCTACTTTCATGCTTCCAATTCCTTCATCAATATATGCAGGTTGGTGATATATGTGATTTTTGTCAGATATGAAGAGACAGTAGTGATATTTTCTTGGGAGGGGCTCGTTAGATAGGTTTACTTTACATGAATGAAAATATTGCTTTTAGATAATTTTCCTACTTACGACTCATGCTTAACAGAGTCAGTGGAATTCCTTTCATTGAATACCCCTTTTCAGAACACAAATGTTTTTTTTTTTAATATTACACCTTGCAATGTATTTGGACTAGAACTGTATTGGGTAATAGGAGCACTAGAATATTGGAATAATGTGCCTAGAAAAAATTGTTACTGCATCCTTCGTGTTTGAATTCTTTTCAGAAATTGCAGCAGGTCCAGTGGTTGGAACAAGTTCGAGACTTGAGAGAAGATTCACAACAAGTCACTGTAGAAGCTCTTCAAGGTTTCCTGAATTCAGGTGTCACCTTACCCCCACATTCCACCATTGAAAGTGTACTTGCAGAATTACAAAGTTTATTGACACAGATTGAGAGATGGGAAGAAAAGGCAAACAATTATTTGAATACCAAGTAAGTTTAAGTTCACAATTTGTAGTTTGAGATTGAGAGAGACTTATTGTCGAAATATACAGTGGAACCTCGATTTTACATTCCTGGATTTTACATTTTCCCACATTATACATTCAATCTTGATAGTCCCAACATAGCAAGATGTAAAATTTTCCTTGATTTTATGTTGTCCTGAATTTTAAGTGTTTTTCAGCTTGGTCCCTTGAAAAACGTAAAATCGAGGTTCCACTGTATTTCACTTCATTATATTTTGATTGTTGCTTTGATCTTGGTAGCCATGGTAATGCAATGGTAACTCCATTGATTTCCCCCTCACATCCATCTATATAGTGAATTTTTGATCTAATGTTTGGGATCCAGCATTTTTCCATATGTAACACACTTTTTAATAAACTGAAATAAAGTGTTCACATGTATGCAAAATGTTTTTTTATGATCTATGAATTTTGGTGGCCATTGCCAACATCCTCTCGGGAACTTGTGTTGTTGCTTAGTGAGCTACTATTATGTGTAGTTTTGCAGCATGCTGCTAGGATTTATTGTTGCTTGCTTGTCTGTGAAGTCATTGGCATCCTCTGCTGTTCCTTAGTGCCAACTGTTGCAGTAGAGGGACCCAGGTGTGGGGTACCTGTTCACTGTCTCAATGTTTAATTCATGTGGGAAGTACATAATGGCATATGTTTCCTTGATTTTTGTGTCAATCAGAAAATTAGTGTGTTACCTGTATATCTGATATAAACTTACCTGATTTGCGATTGTTGCATGTGATGTGTTTGGCAAGTTCAGTGGTGGGCTAGACTTTTTTTTCATCTGTTAGGTCCTGCTGAATTCTTTCATTAATGGATCTGCCAAATGTAATGTGCCATACACACTGCATTGTATGCACCTGGGTTATCAAGTTGGAGGGAGTATCTTTTATAGTTTGTCGTCCATTTTGGCAGTTGATTTTTCAGCTACATTAATGTGAGGACAGAGGTGGTTAGGTGGTTGGATGCAGTAGGATGACAGGAAGGAAAACCACTTTTCCTTAATGCTGGGTGTTGGCTGTGGCTGGCTAGGATTAGTGACCTACATTTCAGCCCTGCTACACCAAATGGATAGTTGGAAATCAGTTCAACCATGTTTTAGGCCTAATTCTGTAAGGGTGGCTATCTTTTCCCTCAGATCTTCTCTCTAGAGCAACAAGAGAAGGCTCTTTTGGAGAAGTTTAGCACACATCTTTTCTTTTAGGTGAGTGCTTGATGAAGGCATGAATGCATTGTTTACCTGCATCTGTTTTCCTGTACACTGTGCATGTGAATTTGTTGTGTTGTGTTGATGTGATGATGGTGAGGTCTAGGAAGTTATTTTTGCTTTGCTTTTCCAATTCTATTGAGATTTTGAGTCTGGCATAAATATTGCCAAGTGTGTCAATCAGGAAGTCAAGTTTTTTTTGTTTTTTTTTAAGTAGTATACTTCACATGGATTTTTCATTTCTCAAAGGAAGGTTGTATATAATGTTTTTATGTAATATGAAGGCAAATTGCAGCAACTTTTCTATTTTCAGACCGTATCAAACTTTGACAAAAGTTGAAGCCTTAATCAAGGAAGGAGAGAGCATTCCAGCATACCTACCAACAATGAACCCCTTGAGAGATGCTTTGAAGAAGGCCAAAGAATGGACAACTAAAGTTGAAAGCGTACAGGTAAATGATTGAGTTTTCTATTGTAGATTAGTCAATTTCACTTCCAACACAGGGTGGCTAATCACCGGGAATTCTGCATGAATTATTGGCTCCGGGAATTATGTGTGAATTCTACGTGAATTTTCCTCCGTAGACATGAAAAACTAAATTTTATTAATGCAAATCTCGTTCAATTTATGAATGCCGTTTTTTACTTTAGCTTTTATTTTTATCGAGGAAGGAAAATAAAGCTGCGTGGAAAATAAAACATTATCTCTGAATCTGTTTACTTTGTTAGTGTCCTTTGCAGAACTATCTATCTGAGAGACTAAGATTATTGCAAGATAAGATATCTTCAAGTTGATCAGTTAAACATGAGTTTGAAATTCTTATACAATTAACAATTTTTCGTAGATTACTATACTCCATGTATAATATTTGTGACTTGTGTTTGTAGATGTATTTCGAGTATGAGTATGTGAAATGGCAAATTTAAAACTCTGCACCTTAAATAAAATATTTTAAATATTTGGACTATAACGTTTAATTGAATTGAATTAGAATTTTTGGATACATTGAAATCACACAGACCTTTTATATTGTTACTACTATATAGGGGGAGGGGGGAGGTGATAATACTTAATGTTGAAATAGAAAAAGACATCTGCTTGTACCCTTGAATTATTAGAAAGTTTGCCTTGAAAATCTGGAATTATACTTGAATTTTATCATGGTTCTAGAGTGGCCACCCTGCAGCACCTGTTTCTTCTTACAGTGAAACCCCAATTTTACGTTCCCCGGTTTTACATTTTCCTGCATTATACATTCGATCTTCACAGTCCCAATAGAGCTAAATGCTAGAAATTTTTCCCCGCTTTTATATTTTCCCGTATTTTAAGTTCCTTCATCTTGGTCCCCTGAAAAATGTAAAATCGAGGTGCAGTGTTAATAGCATGTTGTAAATTTGAAGGATATTTATTAATTAAGGTCCATTTTGCCAAAAAAAAAACTGAATTTTTTGCGAGGCAGGCCATTCCCCAACTCCTGTTTTCACTTCTTCATCACTGCTGAAAGTCTTTCCACCTGCTGAGGAACTTTTTTTTAGATGCCAGACAAGGTGATAATCAATGGGTGCAAGGAATTTGGCATCTACTGCATGCACCAAATCGTCGCTGATTATAGATGGCTGACCTGAGTGCAGCTCATCATTCACATTCTGCTGCCCATGTTTGAACATTCTCACCCATTTCCACACTTTGCTATCACTCGTTGCATTGGGGCCATACACTTCACAAATCTGTTGACAAATTACTGCTGCTGCCAAGAACCGGATCACTGACTGTATCTCACAGTCATCAGGTTGCTCGATCATCTTAAACATTGCAATCACACAGTATGAAGTGCACACACTGAATGCAGGGAATCTGTGTGCTTGTGCAGTACTATGCCTGCATGGAATGCAAGACGTTATTGGCAAACGGGCCTTACTTAAAGAATGTGCCTCATATAACAGGGTAAAATAAAGTCTGGATTTGTAGCACTAACTAGCCATGCAAAAGAGACTGCAACAGGCATCAGTAGGGATTTTTTTATTTTCAATGTGTCAGAAAGATTCAATCTTGAATTCTCCTTTGGCATGTTGCATACAGCTTATTGTTTCACAGACAAAATAAAAACTCATGATATTAATCATGACTGGACATAACCTTTTCTACACAAGAAAATATTACTTGCAAGGACACATGATCACTATCTTCTGTACATCCCATTCTGATTAGCCATTTGAAAGATAGCATATCCGTGGTGTGGTCACACCATAGCAGCACCAAACAGATTAAAGGCATGGGAGATATATAAAGAAGCCATTCTTTCTTGTTCCACAGCCACCATTTTTCTGGCACCACATTTTGTCGGCGGTGTGAGGATGATCTTTCATAGCCACAGGAGGAATGGGTGGGTGCAGTCATCCTTAATGCAGTTCTTTTGAAGGTCACAAAAGTCTTGTAACCATTTGAAACTGAATTTTATAGCCAATAAACATGAAGCAAGGACTTTGGTGTATGCACTTTTGAAGAGATTTTTATTTGAAGGCATTTCTCAGAACATGTGGCAGGAATGCAAGGGACGAAACTGTCAACCAAGAGAGCAATGTTGCAACTTGTTTCTGTCTCCACACCATAAATCATTTCAATGAACAATTGGAAAGTTTGTGCAGAATCAAAAGAAATACCCCACCCTCTTTGCAACCTTCTTGTTAGTTGTTCACTGCTTTCATTTTCTGACACTCTCTTGGAAATAATTATTACAATAGAACCAACAACCAAAGTGCTTATATGACAAAAGCCTATGAATCCATTGACATGAATAAAATAGGCTTTTAGTGCAAAATCCAACCTCTAATAATCAGTCAATTGAAGATAATTTCTACATCTGTTTCTTTGATTTCTAAAATGCTGTTGATTTTCATTTGAATACTGCACAATCATTTTCAACTCAAGAAATTTTATTTATTCTACCTGTACTGAAATCTTTGCAATTTGAATTGTTATTTTACACTGTTTACCTTCTCTTACTAATTTTTCAAAGAAACTTAACACAAAAGAGCTTTGTTAATTTTATGCCCAGCAAATTGGCAGCTTTTTCACACCCTAATTTTATGTGTAGCAAACTGACAGCATTCTGACACCCATTCTAAGGAAGGCTCATCTTGCATGTATGTTTTATTTACCTTAAATAGAACTTTGTCACCATGTAACAATTGTTCACTAATACATATTGTAAATATACCTCTAACCCTTTCTTCTTAATGAGCTGTGGAGAAACATATGCATTCTTCTATATTTAAATAATACACTTCATATCAGAATATACAATAGGAAAATGTAGGGATGGGCCAATATGAAATTTTGGCTGATATAAAATTACTGATACCCGATATTCCAACAATCCGATATAAAATTACAAATTGTTCATTGACCTTATTAGTAGAGGCACATATTTTTGGTAAATAAAAAAGCAAAATTTTGGTACAAAAACGGTCAATTTCGGGTTCAAAAGTGGTATAAAAAAAAATTCGGTGTTATAGGGGTTAAAAAAACCGATCAAAAGCTGTATATAAAATGACATTTTTTTAAAAAAACATTGTGATCATAATCCAAAATGTGATTTAAAAACTTCACTTACTACACAAAATAAACATAATACCAGAGTATTAACTTTATTCCTGTATAAAGGGGTCCATTCTTGCTTCTCAAGTATTTACAGCAGAAGTAATGAATTGTCCATGAATTGCATAACTCTCAGGATAATTGAAACTTCAGAAAGTGCCACGTCGGTAAATAAAACTCTAAATTTCGTGTTTGAGAATATTTCACATTTTGCGGTTCATTTCGCATCATTTCGTGAGAAAAAAGGGTAGGAAAATGCTCCTCACACCTTTCAGAAACATTAAAAATTAACACTAGATTGTGTTAGTTCACATTTCGTGTTTACGTTAAAAAGTAAATATGCATACCACTACTTATTAGTAAATCTACGGTCTCAGATAAACCAAGCTTTTGCATATTCAGACATTTATTTTTTAAAAAAAAAGTACAGAATGGATGTCATATGTTTGTAGCCATAAAAATTGTAAAAAAATGCATAATATTGCACTGAATTGTAAGATATTTATAGATATATCTGATCGGTAAAATTATCTGTAATTGTACCATGAAACCGATACACCAATATGCCTATATCAGCCGATCCCGATTGACTACTGATTAATCTGTTCCATCCCTAGGAAAATGTAATAATTTTTAGTGATATGAAGAACTCCGTTCACTACAGAGCTTCAGATTCTCACATCTCTCAATGAAAATGTTACATACTTGAAGGGTACCATTTTTAAGTAAATGGAATGCTTAATTCATGCAAAGGTTAGATAGTTTGAATTGTGTAAGTTCATTAATAGTGGAATGACAGTAATAAATATTTGGAATTATTTTTGTCACAGGGTCCTCTTCACTAATTTTGAATTTCATTTTAGGATGTGTGTAGAGATGCTGATGTGTACCCATATGTTGATGAGTATGAAGCTGTAGCTGTGAAAGGAAGGGCGATTCCTGTACATCTTGATCTCTTGGTCCAACTTGAAAGTTGCATTTCCAGTTCAAAAACGTGGAAAGAAAAGACTGCTCGAACTTTTCTGAAGAAGAACTCGCATTGCACATTCTTAGAGGTTTGTGTGCTAGAATGATGATACCATGCATGTTATGTAATACTAGTTTTTTTCATATGCAGGAAAGTTATGCAAAATCATGTTGCTGTTTGTAATTGGAGAAGTTGCTGTATAAAGCGGGATCTGAACCACTATGTGCCTCCACTGGGTATCAAACCGAAGACAGAGAAGACATTTCACACTTGCATGTATAGTATTGTTGATTCGAGTGAAACATGTACAGTCACAAACATTTCTGGGTTTTAACAATCCCATGAACTTTCAATGGAATCGTTACAACCCAGAAGTGTCCACGATTGTACACCCCATTTATACCTTCCTGGATTTTACATATTTCCTCATTATACATGCAATCATAATGGTCCCAATAAGGCCACACATTATAATTTTTTTCTGAATTTTTACATTTTCATGCATTTTAGGTAGAACTGAGCTGATACCACTTTACAATTTGTTCAAAATATTGATTAATACTAGTGAGTGAGTATTTCACTCCAATTATAAGCATCAATTTCCCATGAGTTTTACTTTAAAATATTAAAAAATTACATCACGTAATTACAAAATACATTTTTTTCACATAATATTGTTCATACTATGGGAATGAGAGACGCGGTATTAGAAAATTAAGGTACTCACGTTTTCCGCGAAGCTGTATTACATTATTTTCTATTACTTTCGGTAGCCACTGCCACCATCCTCGTTGGAATTCGTTGTGTTGTTGCTTGAGACTTCACTCCCAAAGGACGCTCCTACCATGTATGTCATGAAATCACAGTTGTAACTAAAATGTTGATTTTGTCCCCCAACCATAGTATTTTTTGTGCTATGAGGAATTTGCATTACACCAGAAATGCGCCAAGCAACAACACAATGAATTCCAATGAGGATGGTGGCAGTGGCTACCAAAATTAATAGAAAATAATGTAATACAGCTTCACGGAAAACGTGAGTACCTTAATTATAATATTGTTGCAATGCTAAGCCCTAATTTCAAGTTTTTTCCATCTTGGTCCTGTAGAAAATTGTTAAATCAAGGTTTCACTGTATAGTTTAAAATATGGTTCTTTAAAATATGGTTCAGTATAGATGCAAAATGGATAAGTAGTCACCAATTGATATAAACTTGGCATATGCAAAAATGTATCTTGAAACATTTTACAATTTCCTTCTTTATCACCATTGCAGTATTTGGCAGTACTTAGATTTTTTAGCATGCTGCAACATTGAGCTACAAAACAAACTATAACACAAGATAACGAAGCTTTTATAAGTTGTCTGTATTTTAAAATACCGTATTTACTCATGTACAATGCGCACTTTTTTCCAAAATTTTCACCCCAAAAAAGGTGGTGCATATTATGCACGGAATAATTCAGACAGCTAACATGAAACCGTACAGGGTCATTCCATGATTTTGGGACACTTGCATTGATTTTTCATGTTTACGGAATCCTATCACGTTATATATCATTGTAAAGCTTAAATCCTGCAGTTTCTGAATATGGAAACAGTATTCCATTCAAGATAGCGACACTAATGTGAAATGCGGTTGAAATAAGTTAATCAAAAAATGAAGAAACGTTGTGATTTTTATGGTACTTTGGATGAAAGAAAACATAAGGAAAATGATAATAAAAATTAAAATGTATTACTGGCCAAAAAATGTGACATACATGGAGTGTGTAAATTCCTTAATGGAAGAAATCTTGTGCTGCTAACTGCTAGTTTGAAGGTCCTGAATGTGCCTCGTATAAATGTTACATTAGTCACAGAAAGAAAAAGTATATATTTTGAAAAAGAAGAAATGAGCAATTGAAAAGGTATGATGTCATTCACTCTTGATCAGCATAGGAACAGATTTACAACCTACAACTAAGAAAGCCATTTCTTGAAACTGGATTGTACTGCGCATTATATATGAGATATAATTTTTTGTCACTTTTACCCATCCAAAACCAGAGTGCACATTATACACGCACGCGCACTATACATGCGTAAATACGGTAGTAAAGATTGCTGGCTCCTACTTCATGCACCTGTGAAATTATATGAAAATTGTGAGATGCTTTTTCAAGAAGCATAATGTTGTAACAATACCTCTTTTTCTTTGTATGTAGGCTCTCTCACCAAGATTGGATGTTGGGCTAGACATCATGAAGTCAAAGAAGCGTCGAAATAAAGATGATTCTCTCCCCCAGCAAATATTTTCTGCTGCATCTGAAGGAAAAGATATACCATTAGATCCTGCTAAAGTTGTTGCTGCATTCAAGGTTACTATTGACACAAGTTAATAAAACAACAGGGTGTTTTAACTTAAATCTCCATTTTACTGGGGAGGGGGTGGGGCTTGTATTGCATTTTTAGGCTTCTATCTACTCAATGTTCCCTGTTAAGTAAAAATTCAGGATAAAATGAAAGAGATGATAAACCTTGGTTCATTGATGTAATTGAAGAATTTTTCATGTAATAAAGCTAGGAGAACACTGCTTTTGATATTTAATTAAAATATTTTTCTTTGAGGTCACAAAATAATTTCTTCTTTGGATCTTTTTACGACTGATTTTATAGCAGTGATAACTCAACTATTGTGTTCGGTAATTAGATTTATTGATTTTAAAAATACACAAATAAATTTAAGGAAATTTTGGGAATTCTGTGAATGTTACCAAACAGATGAGCTAGTATCTAGTTTAATTTAGGTGTGGAGTTCCATCATAACATCGTGTGCATTCTATAAAATTTTAAATAATTTAAAACTTTATTATTATTGATTAGGTTGCAGAGGATCGTGAAATGGAGGCTATGAGGTTGCTTCGTATCAAAAACCTGCAGAAGAGAGCAAAGGACATTGGAGATGCAAAGTATTGTTTGTGCCACAAAGGATGGTCTGGAGTGATGTTGCAGTGCGAATTGTGCAAAGATTGGTTTCATGGTGAGAATTTATTTTAAATATTAATTTTTAGTAACTTATCCAAGTTCTTCCTCATTACTTGTACAGGAAAACCTCGTTAATACGATATTGGTTAATACGAAGTACCCTTTAATCCGAAGTTCTTCCCATTCCCCAGCCGATAAGATAGGATTTATAATGTATTTCAGTACGGATAAATCGAAATACGGATAATTTTTAATACGAAGTTGTTTACAAGACCCTTCAGCAAAACTGGTTTCGCTTAATTCGAAGTAGACACCTGCGTAAGTCGACAAGAGAAGATCGAATGTGGAGAGAGCTTAGACGTTATTTTAACTTGACCTTGACATGTTTCCTTGTCGTAATAGCTGCTGACAACTCCAGGGAAGTAGCCCGAAATGCCAGCTGGACATTAACATTCTTTGTCAATGTCCATGGGAGGTCAAGCTCTTTCCCCGCTGAATGCACCACCTTCGAAATATTCACCAGTGCTAGATGAGAAATACGAGATAAGATCACACAAATGTTCCAAAATACAAGACGCGTGGCGCCTGGAAGTCTCACCCATCTGTCTAGCTCTAAGCTCGAGATACAGCAATTTAACGTGAGTGAGCAACTTTTGGCCTGGTAGCTGACAACTTCCAGTAACCACTTTCATTAAAAGCATGTTCTTTCCCGCAAAAGTTGATGTCGATCTTACGTATGTTGCAACTCCAGTTTCCCATTTCATAAGTTTCCCAACTGTGCCGGTCATAAAATTTGCCAAAACAGTGTTTTGTTGTCTGCGTGACTTCTCCCCTTTTGCTATCAGCAAAGGGATGGGGGGGTCCCTTGCTAATTGTTTCGGCCACAATTTTCTTGCTCGTGTGCGCACACTGGCTCCTTTCCTTTGGTGTCTAAAAAAAGCAAACAGTTCTGAATACCTTCCAAAACGAACAAAAACCGCATGATAAGTAAAAGAAAAGTGACCCCCTTCCTTCTCCTACAACAGCTCATTATCCGCCACTGGTGTGCATCGTAATGCGATAATTGCAGAATTCAGGTCCCTCTTTCTTGTTTGAATGCAGCTGTCTGGATAGGAAATATTGCCCGTTGCATGGTAAAAGGTAATACAAGGATCATTTTTTTTCACACTGCTGATAAAAGTTGGATCTTCGACAACTGCCTTATCTTTAAAATGCCCATGATTTATTTCCCTTCTGCCACCTGCTGCTCTAACTTCCAGCCGGTCTCATTGTGTTTAGGCTGCAGCTGGCGCCAGTGTTTAGTCTAGGAAAGCTCTCGCTTGCCGGTAACTGCAATGACTCATCCAGTTTCAAGGAATAAGCGTAATTGTTTTGAATCTCGCAAAGCCATATAATCCCCGCTTTTCTTCAGAACCATTAGCGTGCTGCTGTTAAAACAAAACAAACCGCAATGCTCAATGTAGGAATACGAGAGGAAAAGTTTTCGCCGAGCGAGTGTTTGACCTCCAGAATACTCCTGAAACCTACAATAAATTGTCGATTAATCTGAAAATACGCAAGTTTCGTAAAGCTTGTTTTTAGTTCATTTTATGCTGATGAGCTAAGCGGGATTAAATATACAGTTTAAAGTGGGATCCAAACCAGAGTGATTATCGAGTGCGCCGTGCAAACAGATCGCAAGTTGTGTGTTTACTTTTTCAGAGTGGATTACAATGCAAGTTGAGGAAGAGTTTGAACTGATCCCTGCAAAGGGGGTGGGCAATTATGAAGTTAACTGAAGCAAAGAATACGTGACTCTTTTTGCGATGTCTTTTTAACAGCCGAAATCTCCCGTCTCTTGCTTGCGCCAGTGACTACAGTGACTACCGTCAAGATTCTCCCGAGTTTCACTTCTTGCAGTAAACGAGATTGTTTTTCTTTCCCTAGGTCTCAATACAAACTGGTTTCTTATGAACTAAAATTGTAAGAATTTCGTGGAAGAGCAACGACTTTGCACAATTAAAAGAAAATACCGTTTCTTAAAAGACTTTTTGCCACAACATGCATTCCGTGCATAACCGGTTGTATAACTAGGCAGGATAAATGGTGTTAACCATCTCCTTGGAATTTTTGTGTCCGCGTTAAGCTCAGTGTTCTCATTTTGTGTAACATTTTTTACACTTTCTTTAAAACGTACAATATTATTATATAGTACATATAAAGCTTATTTTCTGAGCTACCACCAAGTATAAAACATCCTTTGTGGGGGTGAATTTATACTCTCTACTTTATTTACACCTGAAAACAGGCGCCATCTTGAAAAGTTTGGATAACTCGAATTCGTTTAATACGAAGTTGACATTTTTTGGTCCCTTGAACTTCGTATTAACGAGGTTTTCCTGTATTTCCTACGCAACTCGCTAGATCTGAAGGGGTATATAAGGAGTAAAAGGTATCGTGTCAAATCAGAAGTTTTCTACATTTCTTAGATTTAAATTTTGTTGTATATCTGATTTAACTCCTTACTAGAAATCTATACTGTTTACTGATATAAATCACATTGTAAATATGAGGATTATTATTTGTACTTCACATGATGCTTATGGATTGTGCAAGGATCAAAATTAAATTGTGTAACTCATTTGTTAGCATACACTGATGATGTTGAGATACTGGGGCATACCATTGTTGACAAACCTGGTGATAAGAGGAATGTAGGAACGCCAAGATGAAGTTGGAATAAGATGGGCATGAAGGAAATCTGTAGTGGATTGTTCTTTACAGGATAGGGACAGATGGCAGACTTCTGTTGTGGCAATGCGAGAGAGTTAGTTAGTTTTTAGGGTTTTATGTTAACAATCCATAACAACACTACTTATCAATGTTTTGTTGTGTAGTGCAGTAATGAATAGCATGTGAGCAGCCTCCCTGATGACATAGTGGTAATGTTGTCACCTTGTAATCAAGAGGTCTCAGGTTCAATACCCAGTGGAGTCACATAGTGGTTCAGATTCCACTTTAAACTGTAGGTCCAGTCCCAATTAGCCTATCTGTGCTTAAAGTGGACTTAAAAACTCCATCAGCTCCACCTAATGAATATGATGTCCAATAAACAAACTATATAACATTACTATGTTCTGCATGTGAGAATGAGATATTTACTCAGTTGTTACCTCAGTTGAATTTTCTGGTGATCAGTAGGAAGAGAACAAGTAACAGCAATTTGATGATAATGAAAAACACAAATTGTTATGTGATCTGATGAAATCAGTTTGTGATATTTAAAAACAAAATTATATTTAACATTTTCCCACATTCTGTACGCCTAACTTCTTCCATATTGTATCTTGTGTGTAACACTGCAAGAAGTAAATGTGAACTTGTGGAAATTTAAAATGTGCATTTTGTTGCTGAATAACTTAGTAGTTGGAGCAGTGACAGGGTGTGCCAGAGCTGAGTCTGTCCTGGTTGAACCTGCATTTTTGCTTGATATGTATGAGTGAACATCACCTGTATGACTAAAATTTAATGTGACATGCTGCTCTATGCTGGGTGACATGGCAACTATTGACAGCACCAGAATTTGAAAGGATGGAATAATTTGTTGTACTCGTGGATAAGACAGTTCTGTGCAGGTATAAAAGTGATTGCAAGAAAAGTACATAAATGACAAAGCTAGATTGGCTCAGTAGTTCAAGATATAGTATGCCAGTGGCTCATATGTGCAACTTGACCAAACTTGCATTAACATTTAGGATTCTTTCTATTTTGTCTTCTCTTCTGGAACCGCATGTATAATGTTGACCAACATTTTTTTTCACAGTTTATTACTATCTTCTGTTTTTTTGCCACTTTTCTACATGTGTGTAGTTAAAGCATGACAGTGAGAAAGATTGTAGGAGGCTTGCTTTTGAACCAATGATTCTGGATTTGTAATGTGCTTTAATGTAATATAAATGTTTGTGACTGTAATCTTATTTAACCATATTTTGTTTCCACAAGCTGGATAAATGTGCTCTCTTGTATGTTTTGTAGGTCTCTGCTTCCTTCACTGGGAATTTGTAAACTTGTTGAGGTAGAGGCTTATGAGTATGAGGGATATTGCTAATCTTGAATATTAATTAGGGATGGGGCAGATTAATCAGTACTCTATCGGTATCAGTCTATATAGGCATATCGGTGTATCAGTTTGTCAGTAAAATTAGATTATTTTACCGATCTGATACATCTATTAGGGATGGGTAGTCTATTGGTATCAGCCAATATAGGCATATTGGTTAATTGGTAAAATTACCGATTAGTTTACCGATCTATAAATATCTTATAGTTTAATGCAAAATTCTATGATTTTTATAATTTTTATGGATAATCTCCATGCCCTACTTTTTAAAAAAGTAAATGTGTAAATATTAGGGATGGGACGATATGAAATTTTGGCCGATACCGATAAAGTACCAGTACCGATAACCGATATTCTACCGATCCGATATAAAATTAGAAATGGTCCTGGAATAACCTGAAAGGTTCATTGACCTCCTTAAAAAATGTGTGTTTCGAAGTGACTGCAGTGCAAGAGAAATTGCATATTTAGACATTTACTTTTTAAAAAAGTAGGGCATGGAGATTATCCATAAAAATTACAACAAAAATGGCAGAATTTTGCACTAAACTATCAGATATTTATCAATATATTGGATCGGTAATTTTACCGATACACCGATATGCCTATATCGGCCAGTACCGATAGAGTACCGATTAATTGGTCCCATCCCTAGTAAATATACAACTTCTTTTGCATTGCAGTCACCTGGAAACAAACATGGTCATTGAACCATTCTGGTTCTTCATGTATCATTTGGGATTTTTTATTGGATTGGCAGAATTTCTGTATCTGTAAATTTTATATCTGTTCTTTATAGGTATTGGCCAACATTTCACATAGGCCCATCCCTAATATTAATGAAAATATCTTCTTGTTCACTTCAGCAAATTGTGTTCCACTACCAAAGACTGGCTCATCAAAAAGCAGGCAGAGTACTACTGGAGGACCACAGCAGATGACACCATCGTTGCTGAAGGATTTCAAATTTCTTTGTCCATGTTGCTTGCGAACAAGGAGGCCAAGGTTGGAAACCATACTCTCCATACTTGTCACATTGCACAAAATACCTGCCAGGTTGCAAGAAGGTGAAGCTTTGCAGTGCCTCACAGAAAGAGCCATGAATTGGCAGGTAAGTTAACTACTTATGCCGAACCTTTGAATTGTTAAAAAAACATTGTTCCTAAATTTGGCCTATTTCTTACTTCAGAAAACAGATTTATTTCCATGCTTGATATAAATCACAATTAACAATACAACTGTATGTATGTGTGGCCGCGGTGGCTCAGTCGGTAACGTATCTGACGACCATGCTAAAGGTCCCGGGTTCGATCCCCGGCCGGTTCAAATCTGGGAACTTTTCTAATGTTGGAAGCAGGCCTGGCGCCCACCCAGCATCGAATAACATAGGTAGAGTCCAGCGCAGATAATTCTGCCGTGCAATGCGCGACAGAACTAAAGAAGCAGTGTTGCTAATGGAGCAGATAGAAAAATCGCTGCGGTGCGCCGATGCACAGCTGTTACGTACAACAATAAAATTAGAGAATTCAGGTCTATCTAACGTTGAGTTTTAAACGTCATGCATTATACGAGGACTAGGATTAATATGTACTAACAAGTGACTATGTATGTAGCTACATACATATGGACTAAAAATTCGCAAAATATGAACTAACACATACGTAAAAATTACCAAAAATGCTGCAAAGAAGACTTCTTCATACGATTCCTTATTTGAGTGATTTCAAACAAAATAAAAAAATATATATATTATTTTTCATTGCATTAATGCACTGGTGGCGTTCTAACTTTTCACTCCCAAAACCCGTATACACTGGTATGGAACTGCAACGGCAGATAATAACATGGCAACGTGTTAAACCGCTACAATTGCACCATAACACTCCTCCTGAAGCAGTATTATTATTTCCTCTCTGAGATCGGCGACAGTCGGTTGCCTTTGTTGTACATTTACAAAGGATGCCGGCTTCCACAACAATAACAAGTACATATACTGCCACTAGACGATAAGCTGCGCGGCTTTTTCTTTTGTTATGAACCAGGGCCGGCGCTAGTCATTTTGCCTCCCTGGGAGGTGGCGGCAGATGCCGCTCTATTTCGACCCCCCCCCCCCCCCCCCGGTCATTACGCAGCAACGGAAAATTGAAAATCAATATATTCCTAACTAAAACATCAAAATATAAAATAAATAATGAGACTTCTTATGCTATTTCAATACTATTCAGCGCAAAAGAATATCTCGCTCGATCACAGTTTTCAATAGGCTTATTTTTTTCTTCTCTTCAAATTTTGCCGCTCTGGGCGATGGGACGGTTCGCCCTCCCCTTCCGCCGGCCCTGCTATGAACTTGGTCACCCATCAAAGCATGGCAATTTTAACACAGAAAACAATATGTATCGCATTAAGCAGCAAAAATGACAGCCTCCTCTATGCAATTTCTACAAGAACACGTGCCGGAGCCAGAGTTGAAATGATGTTGGAGCCACATAATTTATTTATTTTGAATAATTCCAAAATTATGAAATATGAACAATTTGTTGCTGCTGTTCGCTGCTCTCTTGCCAAAATGCTTTATTGGGATGCTAACACCATGACTGGCTTCCTCCTTCATGAACTCGTGCACGTTGCTTAGAATTTCCCGAGCTTGGCTATGCAAGGTTTTTGATTTCAACTTCGACAGAACTGGAGGCATTATGGAATTTAACGTTCATTAGCAAACACACACTTTTACATACACACACGCAATACACGCACACAACGTCAAACCGGTCAAATACTTAGTATAAAATAAAAATATGGTGCTTCCAATCCAACAAAACTCACCGCTACTTTACCTGCCTTTTCCCCTTCCGTGACAGAAATAGTGCTTCATTATTACAGTTGGCAACACTAGTTACTAGCTAGCCAATGAACATGCACTGCATAAAAGAAGCAAGCACTACGCCGTGCTATATTGCCACATTAGCGTCCCTACCGAACGGTGGGAACCGCGAGTGTGTCCAGGAATGGAATGACAATGTGGCAACAATAGCGAAGGTTTTCGAGCAGGGTAGAACACATAATGCTAAGAGAGAGGGAGACGAAACGAAAATTCGTTTCTACGCAACGGCAAATTTACGTGTGTGGCACTCTACCTGGGGGAAACCCTGGGGGGTAAAGGCAGTCAGGGGCGTGATGCTGATCACATCACCCCCACTCATGGCCGGATCAAGAAAGTGTGGGGCGTTACCCCCACACCCCCTATACGCCTTACATGGCGTGGTGCTAAGCCCAGGGGAGCACTTTACCTTTACCTTTTTTTTACTGTATGTACATGAAAGGGTATAAATATGCTGGAAGGGGGGTATAAATGTGCTGAATGATATTCCTGTGATCAGGGTTTTTGAACAGAAGCAGTAATTATGAGGACGTGATAGGTGTAAATTTGGCTACAGGAGACATTGAAATCTGCTAGCTGTGTACCCAAGCTGCAAATTAAGCCACATTTGTTATGTACCACAGGGAAAATGTTATGTTCTTGTTCTCCATACATCCTTATAATTATGGTACAAATTCATGTGCAATCATGTTGCAACTTCACTTTTCAAATCATTTTATTTTTTCATTTATTTGTTAATGCAAATTTTTCATATTTCTGTTTACCTTCATGTACCTATTTTACATAAGAACTTGTATTATTCCATCTTATTTCACTTTTCCCCTTTAATTAGTTAATTTTTCTCCACATCCCATTATATGCTTTATTGCTACTTGTGGTTGTAACAATGTTGTTGCCCAACCTTTATTCATTTTCTTTCATCCTTTGTTGCCATTCCTTAAATTTGTTGTATTGAAGATACTTATGCTTAATTGTGAAAAAATTAGTGTTCCTCAAAGGTGTAATGATCCTTGTATTAAAATGTCTTAAGGTGGGGGGGGGGGGATATTCTAATTAAATGTAACATATATGGGTTCATCATTCAAATGAAAGTTCAGTCCTTGCATTAAAGAAATATTCTACCACACATGCTACTTGTTACAGTATATTTACTCAAATTTTAAATGCAGTATGGGAAAATCAGAAATTTACCTTCAGTACTTGTTAACGTGATAAAAAATTTTCCATTCACAAAATATTGAGAAATAATTTTATGTATTGAATACACAGGATACAAACTTCCATTCATTTTGGTTTTTCTTTCTTTAAAGATTGCAGCTACTGCTCAATATTTTTCTGAATTTTTAGTTGAATTTAGAATGTAGAATTTTAATATTCTGTGAATTACGCAAAACTCCAACATTATTAATTCTGAGTTAGTGTCTAAAATCTCTTATGATGTATATACAGATAACATATCCATTCCCTTTATCTTAGATCCCAGTGAATATACTTATGAAAATTGACAGGTATTCACTGTGTATCTACATTATCATTGTAGATATATTTATACATGTCAACTTCCATGTTTCCAGGATAGAGCAAAAAAAGCTTTGGCTACAGAAGAAATTGCTAATGCTTTAGCAAAACTGTCTGTCATGTCCCAGAGGCTAGTGGAAGCTGCAGCGCGAGAGAAAACTGAAAAGATAATAAGTAGTGAACTCAAGAAGGCAGCAAGCAAACCAGAGTTGCATCGTCGTGTTCGTGCAATTTCTTCTCTAAGTGGAATTGCCAATGAAGATTCCTTAGGATCTCAGCCTAGTCCTCACCAACCAGTAAGTATACAATATACTAATTCTTCTAATAATGCAGTTACTTCTAATTTTCATAGGTTAGAAATGATGAATGAACAGGATTAGAGTAATCTGAAACTTTAGATCAGATATTGAAGTTTCCAGGAATCAGTTATTCATATTATGATAATGATAGCTTGTAATTTTTATTTTATTTTGGATGATTGGTTAGACTGTACTGGAAAAAAGATTCATTCGGAATGAGTTCAATAGAATCCTAATTTAACTAACATTCCTCAAAATTATTTGTTTCCAACCAACTCGCAGTGCATAAAGGACTTTTAGTTCAGAAAACCATTAACTTTTTAAAAAGTATAATGATCAAAATGACCTTGTGTGGTTTACCCCAAAGTTTCAAATATCAATTACCAAGGCTGATCCAATGCCAATGTATTGGTATCAGCTTGACTTGCAGTGAGCCAAATTATCCTGGAAATTATGCAAAATTGAAAATTTTCATTTACTTTGGGCTGGTATCATGTGAAAAATTGATTTTAGTGATTAAATAACATATATTGCAATATTCCAATGTAATTTCAATGCTTGTATGGAAGTTTAGCCAGACATTATTTTTTCTTAATCCCTTTCCATTCTAGTAGGCTCCAAATTTGCAACAGGAATTGGCAAATATTAGTTTCTATTGAAAGTTAAGTAATCTATATCTTCCATTGTTTTGAAAAAACGTTCTGCTTTACATATTTTTTTGTCTTTCTAGTCGGAAGCTTCCTTATGTGCAGATGGAGAATTTACTTCAGAAGGTGAAGTTGTTGGTCAAAGTGGTGACCCATGTGAATCATTCTCACAAGGATCTTTCAACAGGGATGAAGACGAGGAAGATTCTGTGCCATCTCTACTAAACTCGGTACCTTTAAGTGCGGATGATGAAGAAGCATCTTACACTGATCTTCATACTTCGTATAGTAATTCTGAACATGCATATTCCTCAGGTACAGTCATTGTTTAAAGTTTAATTTCTTTCATAGAATATGTTTTTTTTTACATAATAATAGCAAAAACATAAAGGAACTAACAATTATGACTTCAGGAATTGTTATGCAATATCGGAATTAGTACAAAGTTATTTTAGCTTAGTCTTATTAGCAGAACCCTTGTTTTACATTTTTCTGTCGCCCAAAGATGTGTGGAAACTTAAAGAAACAGGAAACCATGAAGGAAAGGTTGAAATTCAAATGTAGATTAGGAGTGATGACATAATCGATTTTGGAGAACATGTAATTTTTCAAACAAGAATTCTAACAAGAAGGGGTGAGGGTGTAATGTAGAATCCTGAAAGAACAACCAAGACGTGCAGTGATAATCAGTGTAAAGGTGAGGTGTTTTGGAGGAAGGAGGGTATCGCCTCTTTTACCTGCCACTTGGTATGGAATGTCAGACTTGTTGAGTATGGCCTGTAATGTAGCAATGTGTGAAAAATGAGATTGCTGCAAAAACAATAGGGAGATAAAAGGAGGCATGATAATCTTCTGGCAATTTTTGTTAACATCAACACAGCTTGGAAAAAGTACGATGCAGAAAATGTGAGTTATGCTGTACTTAAGATCAAGGTAAGCATCCTATTCTTTAACATTGCCTTTTCCTGGGGTCTGACTGACTGAATTTATTAACTGGGATAATGTATGATGTGGAAACTTAAGGTTCCATGGTACATGCAGCAAAGTTAACAGTTGCCAAAAAAGTAAAATTATATCCTGAGAATATTTGTTTCATGTACATTATAGCATCTAAGTCAGTTGCAAGTGGCGGAAGGAAACACAGTCGAAAATCACCTTTGGTACCTCGTCAGTTAGAACCTCCAGTGGTGGCCCTTACAGAGCGTGCAAGAGCAGAATTGGAAGAGCTTATGATGGAAGGTGACCTTCTGGAAGTAGGACTCGATGAGCCTTATCATATGTGGAGAATCTTGCAAGCTACAAAACCAAGACAAGAAGAGAAATTCTCTGATTTTGAGGTAAGTTCTGTATCTGTTTTCAGATGTAATTAATTCAATCACCACATATTGCTCGTGAAACAAGAAAGTTCAATGTTGTAAACAAGACTGATCTTTAGGGGACAAGGTACAATTTCCCATAATGTGCACTTGGGCAGAGCTGTATCAGCTGATATCAGTGGTATTAGTATCCTAAAGTATTGGTTACAATTTATGTACCGATACTGGCAGATACTTTTCTGGTATTTCATGGGATCCATAAAAATCCCACATGACACTTTCACGGAAATTAGTTATTCTGGAAATTATGCAAGATTCAAAGTTTCTTTCTATTTTGTATCAATTTTGTGTGAAAAACTGGATTTTGTGATTACATAACTTGTAGTTTTAATTATTGTATGTTTAAAGCAAAACTCTTGATAAATTGATGAGTGAAATACTAACAAACTAAAATTAATCAATATTTTGAGCAACTTTCAATTAGTATAATTTTGAAGCATTGGTATCTCTGAGATTATTGGCATTGGTATGGGTATCCTCTTGGCTCTAATGCACATTTTTTTCATTTGTCAAAATGCTCACAGTTATTAGAAAAAAAAGATGTCAAGTTGTAGGTTCTGGATTTGTCCTCACTCTGCAGTTGCAAGTGGATATTTTGGAAGTCAATTATTTATCTACATAAAGCTTATTGAAATATTGTTAATAAATGTGTTTCAACTCTCATGTGTTTCTTGTGGAGAATAATAGGGCCTCCCAATGGCACAGTGGTAGCGTCGTTGCTTTGTAATCAAGGGGTCCCAGGTTCAATACCCGGTGGAGGCACATAGTGGTTCGGATCCCACTCTAAACTGTAGGTCCTGTCTCGATTAGCCTTACTGTGCATAAAGTGGACTTACAACAACAAATCAATCAATCTTGTGGAGAATAAATTCATCATCTGTGTTGGTAATGTTCTGTCTTAAAGGTTAACTAATTTCAAATCGAGAATCTTGTAGGTTATAACTGTCATAATGCTTGTGGTTTTTCATGTTTTGACACAGTAAGCACTGACATATTTGTAAACACATAAAATGTACTTACTTTTCCTAACTTGTTTTTTAGGCACTGTCAATTTTAGTGCCCTCTGCCACCATCTATGGCCCAACGTTTTAACATAAGTTAAAAAATGGGGTAGTGGCAGAGGCTGCTGAACTTAGAGATCCTAAATGTGAGGTAAAAGTATGTATGCTTTATATGTTTCAGAAAATAAAGTGAAGGTTGTGTTCGTCCCAGTTGAGTAGGAAAATTTTCAATTTGCATACTTTTTTAAAAAATGTGAATGTAGTCAAGTGTTTGCTTTTTCATCATGCATTTGTGGTGAGCATAGAGGGTAGAGATGCTGGTCATAAATTACTACTGGTAAAATTACACTATTAGCATACAAAGTACTGTACATATCTGTCTAATATGCTGTTTAGTTTGCTCACTATCTTGTATGCAGAAATGAAATATACTTTCACTTCCTTTTTCTTTTTGCTGGATTTTCAATTTTTTCATTGCAATTGTGATCTTCTTCAAGAGAAATGAACATAATTAATCCATTAGTTGATAAGCGATTGATAATGAAGATATATTTGCCTATGCCAGTTTTCTTGACAAATTTTATCTCATTGATTAAGTATTGTTTCAGAGACAGTAGACAATTACTTCATGTTTTATCAATATCACGTCTTTCAAATAATTTTTATGTATTTTGTAATATTTATTACTTCTATTGTAATCTACAAAGTTTACTGTTGTCTTTCTCAATTGTAGTTTCTGTAAATGAAATAACAAACAAAATTATTAGAAGTTTTAGATAATTGTTTTGTAAAACAAGGGATTGTCTATTTTTTGCAGCAAGATATAGAGGCTGATGGCATTGGTTCAAAGTTAGCAGTTGATGGAGAGAAGAAGAAATCACGAAAAAGGAGAGGTGATGACCCAGAAGGGAAAAAGTTGAAGGTTAAGATTCGTGGATCTGGCGAGGATGATGCAAGTGGCAAGAAAATGAAGGATAGGAGGAAGAATGCTGATGTCAAGGATAATTTGAAGAAGGCACGCAAGGTATACTTCAATCCCCTGATATTTTAATATTTCTATTGTACTTTTCTTATTTTGTTATGTACACACACACACCATGCTGGCATGCACAATTAAACTTTGATTATGCAATTATGTATTTTTTAAGGGTCAGTGGTTATAAAACTTAGGATGTAGAAAATTAAGTGGAAAGGAAATGTAATGTGTTAATTTACATGGGAAAATGTAAATTGAGGGAATGTGAAACCATGGTTTCACAGTGTATAATTTTCCTTTTTTAATTTCTAATATTATTTGTTCCAATAAGTGGGAAAAGTTCATGTTTAGAAAAAGTGTTGTGGTAGAGAGTTTAGTTTATAGAGTGTGTGTGTGTGTGTTTTTGTTTGTGTTTGTTTGTTTTCTTAATGAGTCTAGTCGAGCAATACTTCAAAGTTGGCATGGCAAATGTGAAGGCTTGTAAGATAAGACAGTATTGTAGTTCTTATAGATTGTGTTAAAGGGTGGAAGGAAAGAGCTTATACTGAGGTGCATATTTGATGAACAAGGCACAAAACAATATGTGATGTGTGCAAGGCAAGCTCATAGTTTTTCTTTTTGCATTACAGATGAAGAAGAAACCTGAAGTTGCAAGAAGGAGAAGCTTATCTCGTGTCAGGAAAACTAGAGAAATGGAGTCGGATGATGATGAGGACTGCGCAGCTGATAAATGCCTGAGACCAACTGGTATGTAATGTTGATGGAGACAATAATAGTTATGACTATAAGTAGGATTTAGGATATCTACTGGTGCCCATCAAAGTTATGAACAAATATGAACCAAAACTGCTGTATTTCTAGTTGAATCTATGTTTTTCAGGGCTCTGTGGCTAAACAATATAAAATGTAAGAAAAACGTAAGATCGAGGAGAATTTGGTAACATTTTTCTTCCTTTGAAATAGGAAGGTAAAGTGTATTATGCAGGGAATTGTAAAATTTGTGAATATAATGTCAGTATGTATTAGGGCTAAGCTAATACTGATGTATCTACATCGGTGAGTAAGTTTGGAATGATACTCCCGAGTTTTGTGTATGTGTAAAAATGAAGGTGCACAATCCAGTGGTGACATAATCCAATATCAGATTAACTGTTTTTTTCTATATTTCTTTGTTTACTGTTCACCTTCAGTATTACCATAATTTCAAACAGGGAAATAAATGTATTGTTTTTCCCCCTAGGTAATGAAGTCAATTGGGTGCAGTGTGATGGAGGATGTGATCAGTGGTTTCACTTATATTGTGTTGGGTTGGGGAAGAATGATATCAGAGAAGATGAGGATTACATATGTGGGAAGTGTGGGAAGGTGAACCCAGCACAACTCGAGCCAGTATATGTAAGTATAGATACGTTTGTGGAGTATTTGTGGTAGTGTTTTTTGCATGATTTATAGTGTGGTTATAATATGCTCAAGAAGTGTTGTAAAGTACAGACGCTAAACAAAGATGCCATGGGAGAATGGGAATATCAGTAATTTCAACCAGAAAGATCAAATTTAAAGTACCTTATAAGTATTATTGTGGACAACAATTGTGAAACAAAAAGTCTGATGAACTATGAATTCTCAGCTGGAAATTGAAGCAATAAATGGTGCCACAGAAAGTATGTGAGAATTCTAAATTTGTGTGCTTGTCAAAGTTTTTGGCTTCTTTGTTTAGTGCATACACCTGTATACACTGTACTGTATGAGTGTGTGTAGTAAGCACTAACCTGTATTTATGTTTCTCCTTAGCCAGGCTACATAATTTTAAAACTTTTCTTGTCTTACGTAGCAATTTCAGAAAAGAATGCAGGCTTGTTGCAGTAGCACTGGCAGACATTTCCACACAGTGGCAGCAAAAAATCAGTTGAAACCAGGGCTGGTTCAGTAGCTCAGTTGGAAGAGCAGTGGTGCAGTATGCCAGAAACACCTGGGTTCAAGTCCTGGTTGAGCCTGAATTTTTCACTAAAATTTTTGCATAGTACATCTCCTGTGCATTCAAAATAATAAGGTTTACTTCTCTTGTTCCATGGATCATGAAACTATAGTTGTTCTTTTGGCATTGTATAATTTTAAATATGTACACACACATAACAGAGAACCACGAAAATGGTACAAGGAAACCTTTTAAGTGGAAGTTCAAAGGATGAAAGAAATTTTAAATGTAAACTAATTTTATATATTCAATGCTTTTGAATCCCTCATTTTCCAAATATAAATTAACAGCAACCTAACCAGGGGTCCCAGGTTCGAATCCTGGGCTGGGCATGGATGTTTGTGAGTGCCCATTCATCAATTTCATCGTACCATCACTCATCCTTATCGTCTCAAATTAGCCAAAAAGTGGCACAAAAAGTGAAGTAAAATAAAGCCAATGAATCAAGCAGCAACCTAAATGCTACTACTATGAAGAAATATTTAGGCTTATTAACTCATGAAATAGTTTTTTTTAAATAATATTTCAGGTTGTAGATTGAAACTTCAAATAAAATTTAATTTTTTTTCTTAGTGTTTTCGAGCTATGCATTTTTTAGTACTTTTTCATTTATCTTTAGGGTAGGATCATTTTGCTACATCAAAACTAAAGTTCCGAGCTTTCATTATCAATGGAAATATTCACAGCATTGCACAGTGATCCAGAATGTCAAAAAATCTGCAAAAATATAAATTTTCGCTTTTCGGTAAGGGGATAAAACATTACCACTTCCGTAAACAACTAAATGGTGCATGAAACTGTCATAATTTTTTTTCTCTAAATTTATTATTTGTTCTTCTTTTCGGGCCTCAAAGTGGCAGTTTGTGAAAATTGAATTTTCGGACTATATTTTGTACTTATTTTTAAAACTTGTAGCAATTATTTTTTTGCCGGACAATATAATTGTGCTAGGTAGATTCACATCTTCTCAGTAATGCACAGAAAAGGAATACATATTTGAATTACAATAAAATATAATGTTTTTATTTTTGACTTCAAAATACAAAAGTTATGAGTTAACGTAGCTTTTGCTGCTATTTCCCCGCAATGATTTCTAAAGCAAAGGATACTTTAAAGTAGGGGTGGGACTGATTAATCGGTGCTCTATCGGTATCGGCCGATATAGGCGTATCGGTTTATCGGTAAAATTACCGATTATTTTACCGATCCGATATATCGATAAATATCCGATAGTTTAGTGCAAAATTCTGCCATTTTGTTATAATTTTTATGGATAATCTCCATGGCCATCTTTCTAAAAAAGTAAATGTCTAAATATTAAACTTCTTTTGCACTGCAGTCACCACGAAACACACATTTATTAAGGAGATGAATGAACATTTCAGGTTCTTAAGGTCCATTTCTAATATTATATCGGATCGGTAGAATATCGTTTATCGGTATTGGTAAATTTTATATCGGTACTTTATCGGTATCGGCCAAAATTTCATATCTGCCCATCCCTACTTTAAAGTATTGTGAAAATGGCACGGGAGAAAAGTTTTGCTATTTTTGACAAATTTAGCTTATTTGTGAACGTGTGCTCCATTGTTAATGGGTCAGCTGGTAACCCTGAATCAAACGAGGTTACGTGTGCGTGTGCTAGGGGAATAGGTCAAGTCTGATTTTGCTATCAGCTGATGCTTAATACGTATAGAAGTAGTGCAGTGTAACAGAAATTTATACAAATGTCCCCAACAACCCCTAAGACCTCCCAAAACCTTCATCAACACCCTCCCTAAAATTTTCCCCAAAGACTTGGCTGTGTAAATTTTACCCAGAAGCAAAATTACTTTGTAAATCATGAGTTATAATTACATTAAAGCATTTTATTAACAATATCTTTATTGGTTAAACTAATTGTATTAATTTTGAACATCTTTTTTTACTTGACAATTGATAAAAATGAGAGAAAAGATCATGTTTAAATACCAAGCTGAAACGCAGGAGTGCACGTGTGGTTGAAATTTACACAGGCGATGTTTCTACGGCTCTGTGAGGGCAACTAACGAAGCCTCATAGCTGATTCAAGTCATGACATTCAAAACTGTTTATTGGAAAGGTACTGAGAAGGGTCGCCTCAGGCACACTCGGTAAAGATGAAAGAAATATTTCAAAATCATGTGGATCATTTTTACCCTTTCACGTGTCTTTGCGGGTTAATGGGGATGGTGTGTCATAGAAGTCAACGAAACATTATTCCTGAAAAATCTGATGAAGATAGAAATGATCAAATTAATCATTTGTTTCATTCGTGTTAGATTCTATAAATTTTTATAATATCTCTTAAGATTGTGTTAAGACCTTTAGTGTTGATGTGTCACGGTGCTGCAGCAAACTATTTTAAGGATATGAAAACTTGCTGAAAAGAAGATACTTTTCTTAAAAATAATTGAAGTTCACTTTTAAATAAATGGGGTGTTGGTAGTTGCTTTTTCTTCACTCTATGCAATCTCAAAAGCAGATTATCAGTTTTGAAGAACGTAGCGACAGATATAATAGGCGTTAAACTGAAGAGCTTCGACGGGAAAATACACCTAAAGAACTCGCATTCAAAACCAAAGTACATCTAAAGGAAGAAGGAAAGATATCGGAATTAGTGAATAAATATTATTTAATGCCTTAAAAGATACTAATTTATCTTGAAAGTGATTTGATAGGAAGTCTGTTTTCCTTGGTTTAAACATTTATTGCGCATAAATTCATTTTAACGATACTTCTCACATTTATTATTACTATTATTATTTTATTACTATCATTATAATCCTTATTTTTGTTATTAATTTATTTCTGGAAATGTATTTCGGTTTCCAAGTGTAGTGTCTAGTTTTACTGTGGTTCTAAGTGTGTATTGAAATAGGTCAAAATTATACTTTTTGTATAAAAATCAAAATAATCAATCTGATGTGAATTCTGTGGACCCACAATGTGAATTATTCCTTAAAATTGCTAATCTTACACGTTTGTATTGATTTAGGGGTCAAATAGAGTGTTCCTGATTTTTGCCGATTTTTTCCGCATTCCGAATCACTGTGCATTGCTGCCCTGATTTCCTTTGGGCAAAAAGAAAAAAAAAACATTAGCAGCAAATGAAAGAGAAAATGAAGTAATGTCATAGCTTCAGAAATGCCTAAAATCCCCAAAAACGTAATATCTTCCAAGTTCATCATTGATCACCAATCTATCTCTGTGATGCTACAAATTCAGCATATTTCAGGAATTCTCCCAAAATCTCAAAAACGCTCAATTTCTATATTTTATGTTGCAAAATTATGTTCTTATTTACAAACTTTATTTCTCCTTTTTTCTTGTACTATTAATTGTCACCAGTTGTGTGGCTAAATGTTGCAAGAAATCATATCTACTGATTTGAGAGTTCTCAGATTTTCAAAATGTTACAAGAAATGGTGATGATCACTTTATACAGTGGAACCTAGATTTTACTTTCCCAGATTTGACATTTTCCCTGCATTATAAACTCAGTCTTCATTGTCCCAATATAGCAAAATATTACAAAATTTTCCTCAATTATACATTTTCCCAAATTTTAAGTTTTTTTAGTTTGTTCCCCTGAAAAATGTAAAATCGAGGTTTCACTGTATTTAGTGCAGATTGACCAACATAGAAGTCCATCATTAATGTTATAAAATTTAAAATGTGAGTACAACATAAAATACAATGCCAACCCCAAGGACAATTTAGGACTCAAGTCACCTGGAGTTTACAGGATTGCTTGCAACTGTGATAATGCATTCATGCATTGGCAAACTGGCCAGAAATGTCAATGAAAGAAGAAATAAAGCTGAATATAACTGTCCATTATGTATTGGGTCATTGCACTTTTATCTGTAAATATCATATCAGTATATTTTCAGCTAAAATTTCAAATCTGTTTGTCCCTACAATTTATTTCACCAAAATGGTGTTTGTTCGTTCATCTGTTTCTTCACTTTTTAATGTTTGAATATTGCACCATTAATTTTATTTATTAACACAGTATCACATATAACAGGGCAGGCACAAAATTACTGTTTTTTATGTGTTTTGCACTTCAGATTACTATGTAGTGTTATGCCACTATGTGAAGTGGTATAGTGGTATGCCACCTCACATAAAGTGGCATACTCTTTTATCCTGTTAGGTGTGCCATTGGATCTAAACAAGAGTGTACATTTTAAATTGAATTTAATTTTAAAAATTATATTCCTAGATGCTTTATACTAACATGGTGTGCTGGCAGCCTTAAATGTAAAAGCATTGATTTAATCAATTTTAATTTATGGCCTATGCATTGTGCTTCCACTAATTTCTGGTTGATTCTCTATGTGTAAATTCATTAGCTATCATATTCACCTTTATATTTTTAGGCGTGCTTTACATTTTTGTTTATGGTTTATATTTACAGCTTTATATGAAATGGAGGCATTTATTTTAATTCATTTTTAATTTTGTTTTGTTATGTTGTACAGTATGTTTTAAGTACATTTTTCTTTTTTTTTCTTTCTTCTTTCTTCCAGAGAAGTATCATTGGGTCTTATAATTTGAGACCCAGAAGGTCACATATGTTTAATCTTTCCAGCCTCAAATGAAAAATGGAGGAAGATGTTTGAGTTAATTTTTCAGCAAGCTACAGTATTATTAACAGTATTATTTTTCCAGTTAATATAACTGATTTTTTTAGTAACACTACATTTTTGTTACAACTGGATTGTAAATGATGAATGTATCTAATTTAGTTCCAATAAGCAACAGTATTATTAGCTGTATTATTTTTCAAATTAATACACCAGTTCACTACAATACTAACATATTTTTATGATCGAGTTTGTGTGTACAATATAACACAAATTATATTGTTTCTTGACACAGCATCAGAAAAGTTAATAGGTGAAACTCTAGTCCAGATACTATCACATCAAACAGTAAATACATGCAATTTTTTCCTACCAACATTAGATAATCTCCCTATTTCTTCTGTAGTTTTTTGTAATCAATATGACCATGATATTATTTTCGTTCATTCCCTATCTTATAATATTCATACATTTTGCTGCGTATGTGTAACTGTCTTCTTGTCTCAGATCCTTAGGATTTGAATTGACACTCTCCACATGTAATACAGTTGCACACATGTTATTACATGTTTAATCAGGCATGTTTGCCTGCAAGTAACACTTCCATTTCAATACAAATAAAACAAGCATGAAATTTTTAGATAGCAGTGTTTCAGCCTTGCATACAAAGCTTTCATCAGGTTAATGAGTTTACAATGAGTTACAAGAAATGTTAATCATGCTTAAGTTGTTGCAGTTACTTTAACAGAGCTTTTTATTTTTTTATAAATCATATTCTTTGTGATCATATCAAATTTTCTGTATGACTACTAAGTATCATAACACTGCTATCATTGTTTTATTTTTTCTTATAGTTCCAACTATATTATTTGTCCACTGAAAGTTTAGTATGTTATTAGGCAGTTGAAAGTGTCTATTTTCCTAAACCTGTTAATTTTGAAAATTCTATACAATCATTAATTTATGCAAATATCTCCCCATTTAATATTTTTTTTGTTTATGTAAGCTTTGTAAGGAAAGCTGAAATATTGCTACATAGCACGTTTACGCTAGTATAATCTGTATTGAAATGAGTGTTAATAAGAAGCAGTGTGCATCGTTGAGAAAAATTACCATTTGTCTGTAACCACATTGAAGTATATATGAACATCCTGCTGATGACAAAGTTTAATGTAATTTTGAAAGCAATTTTATATAGCAAATTTGAAATGTGACTCCACCATTTTATTTTCATTTTGAATTACCTGGCTATTTTCAGACATATTACCCCAAATTACTACACTGTATAACTTGGAATAAAAGAAAACAGCAGGAAGGGCTGGGTCATAGTATTACTGCAACTTCAGTTTGTAAATGAAATATGGTGTCCAACACTGCAGAATGATGACCAGTTCAGAAATGAAGATGATAGTGGTACAGGAGGGAAGTATTTTAGCCAGAATTGTCATTGTTTGTAAGGGGAGGGGTTAGGAAGTGGAGGGTACAAGTCTGGAGGGAGGGGAACAACATTTTGGGGAATATTAGGGATGGGTTTCTGTAGGATCCTATGAAGACCGGGGGACTGTGTATGTAGACATGGCTCTCAGCATTTTCTTTGAGAGGGATACTAGGCAGATAATCGCTACCTGTAATTGATGGTTCAAGGTAGTATTATGGCTGTTTGTATGGCCAGTGAAGCCATTTTTGAAATTTCCTCTCCTTTCAAGAAACCGCTATGACATTCCAAATTTTGAAAAAATTACTTCTGCTTAGAATTCCTTTGATAACACCATTAAGCCTTGTTTCCATGATAACCAAAAACTCAATATGCTGACCAAGGCAGAATTTATTTTATTTTAAAACAAACTAAATGTTACGTTTCAACCTTCTAGCAAGGTCTTCTTCAGTCTCTGTACCAAATACAAATGAAATAAGGTACAAAACAGGAAGATACATATATACACAAAAATCACTCCCCTCCAAACACAAGATTATTAGAAAGTTGTTTATCTGGAACATTACTTTCCAGGTGTTCCAGTAGGTGGTCTTCTCCTGTCAACTGTTGTTTCACCTGACAGGTGATTTAGATAAACATTTCCTTTCACCTGGAATGTGGTTGGACTGCTTATCCTTTCTATCTTCATTCCTCTTCCTTCTTTTCTCCTCCTTCGCTCTTGTCCTTTCCACTCTTTCTAACACCTTCTTCCATTCTTTGTTTATCTTCAGTCCCCCATTCCAGTCCATTGTGTCTTCTTCCCCTTTCTTCTCTATTTCCTTGACCTCCTTCCATTTTCTCACCAGTACTCTATTCTCCCATCCTATCTGCTTAGCCTCATCTCATTCTATGTCATGTCCTGTTTCTCTCATGTCCCCTGCTTGATGCTTGGGAACATACTTTTCATGTCTAAGCCAAACATTGTCGTCCTCTTCCCATTCAACTTAAGTCCTTTTACGTGTTCCACCACTTGTTCACTGTTCCTCACTGCTCTGCTTTCTTGCTGTCTTACTAACACTTCAATAAATTTCTTTAATTTCTTTTCCAACGGTTCCAAAATATTGTTTCTGCAGTCCATTACTGGTCTCAACTTTATCTCCTCTTTGTGTATCTTTGGAAAGCCTTTCAAACTGGGCAGTCTTCCTGTCTCCTTTATGCACTTCTTGAATCATCTCCTCATACAGTCTTGTATGACCTTTTCTCTTATAGTTTGTTCTTTTGTTCCACAAATCTCGTCATATTAGTTCCCTTTTAGGTCTTCATACTTCCTCTCGTACCATTCTCTTTCCATCACCACAATGGCTCCTTCCTTATCTGCCTGCTCTACCACCACATCACTTCTTGTCTTGATTTTCTTCATCCCTTCCCTTTCTTTTTGACTCAACTTATCTACTTTTCCCTGCTTTTCCATTTCTTTCTTCAATATGGCTGCTGTTCTCATAATCTTGTATCTTTCTGGTTCTTCTTTTATATGGAGCACTGCTTCCTCAATGTCATATATATCTTCTTCATAGTCCACATTTCTTTCTTTTAACTTTAAAACCTCTTCCTAGTTTTGTAAAGACACAATGAACTGGAATGGGGACTAAGATAAATAAAGAATGGAAGAAGGTTTTAGAAAGAGTGGAAAAGACAAGAGTGTAGGTGGAGAAAAGAAGGAAGAGGAATGAAGAAAGAAAGGATAAGGAGTCCAACCATGTTCCAGATGAAGGAAAATGTTTTATCTAGATCACCTGTTGGGTGAAACAACAGTTGACAAAAGAAGAACACCTGGAAAGGAATGTTCCAGATAAACAACTTTCTAATAATCTTGTGTCTGGAGGGGAGTAATTTTTGTGTATATATACATATCTTACTGTTTTGTATCTTATTTCATTTGTTTTTAGTACAGTGTTTGAAGAAGACCTTGCTAGAAGGTTGAAACGTAACTTTTAGTTTGTTTTAAAATGAAATAAATTTTGCCTTGGTCAGCATATAGAGTTTTTAGAATCCCTTCTAAAACATTCATGTGGATCTTCATGTTGCTGTTGTCTTGATATTCCCAGTAGGTTTGTGTTTACAATGACCATTTTGCATCACAGGTATCTAGACAACAGTGAAAACAAATCACCTGATTACTCTAGAAAGAATTATAAGGTGTAATTTTTTAGATTTGGGATTATCATAGCGGTTTTTCGGCAGGAGAGGAAATTTTGAAAATGTTTTCTCTGATGTTGGCCAAAAGTCCAGCCAAGCCTCAAGTATGTATATATGTATATGGTTGTTGATTCTCAGATTGAGTTCTTTGGAGGTTCCACTCCAGTAAAAGTTGCTACAAATTTTGCAGTGTCAGATGTAGATGAGGTTTGTAGTGGGGGATGAAGTTTCCTGCAGCTGTGTGAATGGTTTTGAATGGGGGGAGGAAAACACTTTGCATCTGGGGCAGGGGGTGGTTTTAGGATGTTGGGACTAGTTGGAACCAAAATGTTCCTGAGGAAGGAGGGGGGGGGGGGGAATTTGGAGACACTGAGTTTTTTTTTTAGGTAAGAGGAGAAAGGAGTGTAGGGTGTTTGAGAGAGTGGTGAGATGATATTACATGACAAGATAGGGGAGGGTGTCAGGTTTTTTGTTTAGGATGTAGGTGGCAGCTTTAGCTAATTGTTTGGTTTGCAGCTAGAGGGGTAACCAGAGTAAAGCACAACTTGGGTGTAGTGTAGACAGGCTTTAGAGAGTTGGGTTGAGGCATCTTTCATCTATGAACCAAGGATGCAGTAATCCTGAGAAATCATTTCTCAATTTTATTCCTACATGTAGCAATACATTTCCTGTACCATTGTTAAACAAACTTGATCATAAATAGGATATACAGATACTACACTCTTCTTCTCACTAGCTGTCTTACATGTTTTTCTATTTTGTATGTACCTTCAACATTACTGTTCTTTTTATGGTGTACATACCTTCAACATTAGTGTTCTGTCTTAATTGTACATATCTTCAATATTACTATTCTTTGTAAAAGCACACACTTTCAGCCTTACCATTTCTTTCTACATATACATAACTTCAGTACTGCTATTCTTTCTTTTACATGTGCAGTTGACATAAAACATTGTTGTAGTTCATTCAAAAGAGAGGGAAACATTAATTAGTACCAGCCTAAATTGTAATCCAAATGTACATTATTAACTTGTACAATCTCGATGTAAATTTGTATGGAGTGAATAGGTACAAAAGGTTAATGTGGGTTCAGTTTTCCATTGATGAACTAACTGCAACAAATTTTTATTCCTTCTGTACATATCTTCAATATTACTATTCTTACTGGTGTGATTTATTATGAGTGTTGTGTGAGAGCTTAGGTTAAATATTTGAATTGATTTTTTCACTTGTGATTTATGAAGAAATTGATATTTTAACTAAAAGACTGAACTGTATGAGTAGAAAGCTATATGGTTGTTGGGAGGGAGGTGGGGGTGATGGGAGCATCTCTTACCCTTATGGTTTATGTATAAAAATATTTTTTTTTTTATTATTTATAAATTTGTATAAACTTTTTTACTCCCGATATTTCCGTCAATATATGTAGTGTTTGTCATTTATACTACATCTGGAGACATGGTCAAGTGAAGTATGTACTGCAGAATGAGTTTTGCCAAGTTCAAATTCTAGGAAAGGCATGAATGTGACTTTTCATCCAATTCATGTCTGTTTGGAGATGATATTTCGAAAAGCAGGCCATGGTAAAAAGAACTTTTTAAAATCACCTCCTTGCACCTCTTCCTCCCTTTCTTTCTCTATGAGGTCTATAGTTAATGGTATTAACATAGGTCATAGCTGTTACGTAGATATAGACTAGAAAACCACTGTAAATCCACTATTGATTAAATGAAGAATACATGATTGGTGAAAAGAAGTGTGTTGAGCATTTCTTCTTGTTTCTGTCTATTTTGATCTAGTTTTCTGGGCTCCAAGCAAGTAACATAGAATAAAATGAAAATTGAATTCATTCTGCAAATGTTTTTTCATGTTTTACCCTTTTTATTTAATAATTATTTGCTAATCATGTGCCATGGTACAAGTTTACACTTTCCCAAAATTATTAAAATTAGAATTTTAGCAATTTTAATCTTTGTTACTTGGTAAGAGCAAACTATTTTGACTCCCACGGTATCATGTTGCAGGTGACTGAACTTAATGTGCCATTGTTTTTTAATTTGTCCCTGCAATTTAGAGGCTAATTTTGTCTCCATTTTCATAGGAAGAAATCAGATAATTGTTACATCAATCTAAGTCAGTGATGACAAGTTCAGTCACATACAATGTGAATTTACAACTGATCGGTTTTTTTTATAAAGTCTATTTTTATGCATAGATAGGCTAATCCACATTGGACCTACAGTTTAAAGTGATATCTGAGCCACTATGTGTGTCTCCATCTCATATCGAACCCAGGACTCCTTGGTTACAGTGTGACAATGTTGCCACTAAGCCATCAGGGAGGTCCTATTATTATTAAACCATTGAAAAAACCTACCAAGAATGAATTTACAATATCTGTATGACTACAGAAGTTAGATGTTCTCAATATAAATCATCTTACTTACTAAAAGATCACCATCAGAAGAAAGCAAATTCAAAGTTAAATGGATTACTGCACAAAAGAGAAGGGATTTGCAAGAGAAATGCATTCTTTTCAATTCATTTTATTTTAGTTAACTTGTCAAAGTTGCATTAACATCATCCTTTGAAGATTTTTCCCACTCAGGAAATGCCTCACCTAACCTGAGGACATTTGTAATTAAAAATATACTTGTCTTCAGACAATTTAAAATTTCCATTTCAGAAAGATTATCCAGTACTCATTTGACATTTTGAATCTCAAATATTCTGAAATTTATCTTAATGTCACAACATTATAAGAAAGGCTTGAATAAGGCTATACCATTAACGATAAAGGCTGTTATTAGCAATTCAGATTTTGTACACTGGTTACAGGTATTTCTTACCAAAACTTGTTAGCACAATTTATTATAGTTCTGCTAATTAAGTATCTTTCTCGCCAATTTTCTCAGCCCATCTTCTGTGTTGTGTGTTGTCTTGTAGTGTAGTGTTTTCGTATATGTGTGTCTTTGTAGGAATATTGCTTAATATTTTTCTACTTTAAAATTTGTGCTAGTTGTAATAGGAATGTGTGTGATAATGTAACGGGAGTGAAAAGAGTGGGTTCATCACTAGGAAAAAGTTCATGGTGAAAAATTAACACTAATGGAGTTTTAGCATAAGAAACATCAACTTGTTCCAAGTGGGAATCCAATTCTGTTTTACTCTTACATGTTACATTACACCCATACAACAAAGAAACATCTTTGAACCTGTGATAGTTTGCTGGTATTGAACAGTATGGATAAGGTCATAATGTCATTGGATATGCTCGTCTTCAATAAGGGAAAACACAATTGTCTTACATTGTGGTATTTCAGTGCTTAATATTTCTCTTTCTGGTTTTACTATAAGAAAGGTTGTCTTTTGGAAACAGAACACAGTTTTAAAATATTTTTGGTAAAACCAAGCATTATTTTTAAAATAACTCTTCTTTTTTTTTTCAGCTTTATGTACTTACAGTGTACTTCTTTTTTTCTTGCCAGATTGGAATACTTTGCATGAACTTTCGTTATTCATTTGACATTTTAGTTCATATTTGTAGGTCATAACTAGGGCTAAACACAACAGTAGTTTGTTTCCCTTCAGCTAGAACCAGAAAACATTGTTTTTATTTTGCATTTTTTGGCTTTTAGGTCATTTTTCAGTATTTTTTTGCCATTTGTGTTGCATATTTTATATTTTTTTAGGTTTCTTTTTGCTCCTTCCCTGTTGCTTCATGAATTTTAAATGCATTTGATAGCATAACTTACATATTTAAATTTTCTAACATGGTCTTTTTAGCAAATATGCCATTAATCGAAAATATTCAGTGCAAAAGCACATTATTATTTTTAACTGAAATAATAAATTGTGGTAAATTTATTTTCCATCCAGCAAACGTAAAATACTTTGGATGAAGCCTAGTTTGAGGTTCCTTTTGCTGCCACCATTATTGCTTTAATTTGTGCTTTTAAAGTAAAATTAGTCAAAACATAAAAAAATATAATATGATGCATGCGAAACACAACTGTATTTTCGAAAGGAAATTACATTAGCACTTAATTGCTCTTTTCCCTTTGCTTTGGTAGTTTTAGCCACCAAAAAATGGTTTTATAGAATTATTTAACAATTCTCTTGTAGTTTATGAAATAAATGAAATCTTTCATTCTAAGAGCAAAAACTATTTTTAGGCCATTTTAAAAAAATGGTCATTTTTTAAATAATTTTAAGGTAATGTTTTAGATTTTTTTTACGTTGTGAACTTCCAAGCCCTAGTCATAACACTTTATTCCAGTAACTGAAGACATAAATTTATCTGAATTCTCACCGTTCAAGAAATATTGAGAAATATGTACTATAATTCTATATGTGTACAATGTTATGTGAAGTTGAAAGTACTGCTTTTTCTATATATAAGCTTAACTGATGTTGCTAACTTAATTTCACTTTCAGATATATGTACCTCTTTTGTGATAATGTTGTTCATCGTGTAATTTTAACATTTTCCAATCAATTAACTAACATTTGTGTGCTTAATGCTACTAACCTTGTCCATTATTTGCATGAGCTTTAAAATGAAGATGGTAAGATGGTATGTGTACTTATATTTTGTACTAGAATGATAGGATGGTATGTGTACTTGTATTTTGTGCTAGAATGAAATTACACTGCTTACAGAAAAACCGAATTAGGAGAAAATGTTTGGAACAGTAGGGGAGGAAGAGTCTGTGAGAACCTGAAATCATCACAGCAAGTGCTCATGAAGACAAAGCAGCTACCTTTCATCACACGTGCAGTGGTAGATTTCTGAACCACACAGCACAGATATCCAATGTAAAAGATTGCCATTGGAGCTTTTTATGCCTGGTGTACAGGCAACCAGCACAATGTTCAGAATTTTGAAGTCCCATGAAACAAATATTTTCTCTGTTGGTAGAATTATGCTCGATGGTACAGTGCCATACTGGATAAGCTGATGTACTTTCCTCACCATAGATTTTAGTTAGGGGTTGTGATAGTGAAACAAACCACCATAATGTATGTCCTGTGCAACGGCACTGTCATCAGATACATAATTTATTACCACATTGTACAGTTCATTTTCAGTTTGCCTGTCTTTGCTGGTAGGAGTCACAAGTTGAATACCTAATTCTCACAACGCAGATTGTGACAATCTTTCAGATCAGAGCTATCTCGATGCTAGGTTCTAGGGGTCATGGGTTTGAATCCCAGCCTGGGCATGGGTGTTCCTTGCAAGTGTCCCTTCATAAGTTTCATCACTCGTCCTCAGCTTCACGATTAGCAACAAGTGGCAGAAGAGCAAAGTAAAATAAAGCAATCAATCAATCAGTGTTAGGTAGCCACTTTACAGCTTTCTCTTGACAGCCTGAAGATGTGGAGTTAATTATCCCACAGCCTTTGAATTAATGAAGTACTGTTTCCATGATGGTGCATGCAGGCAAATTTCCATTGCTGAGAACTTCCTTTGTGCTACCCACCTAAACATTAAGAATCAAATGGCAAATTATACAAGTGCTCTTGTGGTGCAGTAGTTATGGGAACTACACTAGTGTGGGACAGGTGGCAAGTTTGGCAAATTATAAAAATGCCTCTATAACTTGCACGACAAAATTGTGCACAAAGGGAGACACTTTGATTTGCATGGTTCTCTAATTGTAACAACAGTTTCCCTATCAAAAATTCAGGCTGTGGACAGACCATTAGGGAGTGTGATTTGCATTAGTTAACATGAGTGTAGTTGTTCCAAAACATGTTCACCTAAATGTTTGAGCAGTGGGTAAATTATTCTAGAAAATGAACTATTATTCTGCTGCAATTTTCTTCTCTTTTAATTGATTGCATGAATTCTATTAGTTTCTTTTCATTACATGTTTCTTATGCTTTTGTAATACTTGATTTTTTAGGCAGATGATAAAATAGAAACTACTGGTTCAGTGGAGTTACGACCTGAACTAGATGCGCTATTACTTCTATCTGCAAGCGTACCTCAAGCACATAGTCTTGGTGTCAGACAGCAAGTAAGCACTTCACAAGACGTCATTTTGGGAGGTACTGACACAACTGATGATGACGATATAGTCGTCTTAGAGAATGGTATGTACCATTGCAATTCATAAGTACTACAAAGTACTTATTCTTTCTTCACTTGTGTGGTGTGATGGTAATTGTAACCAGGCAGTGGTACCAGAACCAGGATGGCATTGTGGGCTTGAACCTTTTGGGAAAACTTTGGGGGTGAGGTGTCTCCCCCCCCCCCACTTTTTTTAATGCTGTAAATATTTCAGTTACTGTTGTATTTATTTTCCAACACACATAATTGAGAAGTAAAATTAGTTCTGATATTTCCTAAATTTTTGGCCCACGCAATTTCTTGACTTTGATCAACATTTTGAATTCGGGTAAAATGTGAGAGAAAGGTCTGATTTATTCACCTGGAAACTTGGAACAAGAAGACGAAGTATGAGGCCCTGTGATGCAGTCTTTCTGCCATTGGTCAATCGATATACAGTAGTCAAGAGTCATCCTGCGACAGTGACACACTTTCTTTGGTGTTTGAACATGAACTATGTTCCCCTGCTGTTTTAAAGTCATCATTCATGTGAAAGGTGATGTCCTTGAAACAAATCCTCTTCGAAATTTCAGTATTTGGAGATAATCTCCCTTACCCTTTTCAAATTTAGAATGGGCAACTATCTCAGCAGGTAATCCACCAGAAAACAGGGATGTCTGTATTTGAGCAAGCATTTCATGGTTCTGTTCTGGAAGTGGGGGTTGGTGGACTTTGTTTTCCTTCTGTGCAAAGTTACAGAATTCAAAGTGCATATATTTTGATAGAAAATATTTCCAGAATACATACGTCGCAAGAAAATTGCATATCACGTTGCCTGATATCAACACACTGGTAAGTTCCAATTCTCACTTTGACTTGTATTTATGTTTATTTTAACTGCTTGAAAGCTCATGTCAGTCTGGTCTTGACTTGTGACTGAAATTCCTACACTTAAACCCTATCCTGAAAAACAGCCTTGGACCATATGTTGCCTCTTGATTAATACCATTGCGTGTCTTGTCTGTCAAGAAGGGGTCTATATTATAGGAATTTTAGCATGTTTTGATGATTCCATAACAATTTACATTTCCTCATAACTGACTGGACCAGAAAACTAACAAGTGCATTGTTGAAGTACCTAGTCAGACTTGCATAAGGTCAGTGGCATGTTCACAATGTTACATTAGTACTAGGTATTTTTGGGGGGCCAATTAGCATTTCATTGCCTCCACCTTTACCTTTGTTACCTGTTTCCTATAAAAACTCTTACCTCAGGGTCAGTAATGGTCCGGCGATTGGGTTCCAAAATGGGGTTTTCAAGAGCAGTTTACTTTCCCTTGTTAGATAAGGTTTAGCATAGTGTGGGGGTAACTATGCCCCCTAATAGCCCCCACTGCTCAGGGTTAATTTGTTTTATCAAGAAGAGAGCTATATTTGGTGGAGTTTTTTCAAAGGAACATGACTATATTTTAGGATGTACATCATATATATTTATATGTTTGTACATGTTCAATTTTCCAAGTGAAGTTTTGCATTAATTATCACTGACATATCATTCCAGAGATTTAAAAGTTCTGATAAATACTTTAAGAGTTCATCATCACTAGACAGTTTCAAGACTTGTTAATTAGTTCACACTGAAGTTCCTTTAGGCAGTCTTTAGCACTATAGGAATATGATGGGCGGTTCAGGATTGGGAAGTGCTCTCAATATTTCCTCCTCATTATTGTCTTCTAAGCATCCTATCTTTCCTTCACTATTTCCTATTTCTCTAATAGTATTTTTAATTCTCTAATTTGTTTGAGATTGGTCACTGATTATACATGCCACCAGGACTATGCGATGTCCACAGAAAGCAACGGTTGCTAATGCACCATCTCTGTGGTTTGTTCTTGCACACCCCAGAAGATTGCTTCCAAAATGTGTAGTATCTTCCTATGCTGTACAAATTCACTTGCTTTTTGGAACCCAGTTTCACAGTTGGCTCCCAACTACCTACTTAAGATTTTTATTGTGGAACACATCGACATATAACTGTTTCCCAAGTTCTGATTTCATTATAGAAATTTACTTACTGTTTATGAATTCCAAAAACAACAGGAAATGATTTCCTAGAGTTGCTGATCTCTGTGGCAGAGTGGTCAGTGAAATGGACTATGAAGCCAGAGGTCTCAGGTTTGAACACCTGATAAGGCATGGATGTGATGCTTTATCAGGCTCAGGATGGAATATTTTTCCTAATCCCAGTACCAAAGTGATTATTATTAACTCTATATTCTTTTAGACAAGATGATTTCAGCTTAGCATTTCGTTTAAGATAGGAAAAAGCTGGGAAAAGATAATTTCCTCAACTGCCAATGACTTGCTTTATATGCTCATGTGTATCCAGATTCTCTTGCAAGGAAATGCACAAATTGCAAATTATGCATTGTAAATACCATGTTGAGTGTTACATGAAAGATCTTGAGTTGTGGTCAAGGCATGGATATTTCATTTTCTCTTTCTTGTTCCAATTCACCACTTATCCTCTTAATCACAATTAACCTAGTGAGGAAGACAAGCAGAATAAAATACCTATAAATACAAATTCTTCATTTATCCTCACCACCATGATTAACCTCTGAAAGTAGAAAAGTGACATAATTGCAAATAAGACACACCCATACACATATGCATACATGCCCATAATATATCCTGATGTTCACATGTGTTAGAGACTCTCCACCTATAAATTACTGCTCTGTGTGATAAACCACAATTTCTTATGCACACAACAAATAGTTTTCTGAAATTGAATACTTGCTATTCCAAATTCCATGCATTCCATTCAATATTACCTATTTTTAAAAACTAAGATTAAAAAAAATGTAATACCAGAACATAACTTCTGAACAGAGTAGGTGCCCAGGTAATCTAAGAGTTAGTGCCCTTGCCTTTGATGTGGTTGGTCCTAGCATTGATTTCTGAAAGATATCAAAATTAATTGTCTTCACCTTGAATAATAAGGGCAATTGAAAAAAATATTGCAGCCACTTTGCCATGAATTTTGAACAAAAGCTAGTGTTTCTCAAAATGGTGGCCGATGGAGATTTAGTATCATCATCCCGCATGGTTTTCGACACTGTTACGATTGTACCATTGAAAAGGCACAAGAAAACAAATTAGTTCAGACCTTAAATACAATCACGTGTGGTAGCAAACTAAGGAAGAGAGAACTTCACAATATTTTATTGGGAGCAACTAAAGCCATTCCGAAGAGGAACACTGCTGGTAAGAAGCTGTAAGGCCTTAACAAGAGAATAGGTGAAACTTCATATTGAAGGTAGGTTGTATTTTAATACTTTTATTTACACTTTATTTATATAAATTATTTTCCCACTCCAGCATAGTATATTTATGTAACTTGGTTCAAATAGAATACTTCCTCCATTCCAAAATAATGTCATAGAAACTGGTTCAGTGTGTAGGATTATTGCATATGTGTGGACAATTTAGTGTTGTGCTGTGCTAATGTGTACAGTATTGAAAGGTGCAGATGTGATGTGTACTGTGGGGATTTCAAACCAAAATATTTATTCATGATAGTTGCTGTAAACGCGGTTTAAAATTACTTATTTGTATTTTCCTGATATTATGCTCGTATTCCCACATTTCCTTCCATATGAAAGGTGTAGAATTCATGATGGTTGCGGTAATAAATCTCATGTAAGCAAAATATTTATGTAACCAATTATGGGTGGGAATCAAGTGATCATCCACAATGGCATTCCAGTGGAAGCCAAGAAGCAACAACCGAGCCAAAGTTATGTAGAAAGTCTGAGGCACAAGAAGCTCTATCCTAATGAGGACTTGGCATCCACATAAAAGAGCAGATGTATACATACATGTTTTGGAATAATATAAATGAGAGGTGTATGTACTTTATTTTAGAATATGTTGCAGATGTACACTATATTTGAAAAAGAAACATAGATTATATTGTGCACCTTATTTTGCAATATGTAACATATCTGTACCATATATTGGAATTGAGGGTGTATTTTTTGGGTGTCTCACAACATACATTGATGCATTGCAAGGCAAATGGTAGCTTGTTACGAGACTCGCCAATCAGCATTGGAAAGTGTTGGTTGTATTTTATTTATCGATACTGGCTGATACTTTCCTCAACATTTTCGGGCTTTTTTGGAGTCTAATTATCCTGAAAGTTATGCAAAATTCAAATTTAATTTATTTTGTTCCAAGATTGTGTGAAAAACTATTTCGTGATCACATAATATTTTAATATTCTGATGTAATTCTTGAAAGTTTTGAAGCAAAACTCTTGTAAATTGACGCATGTAATTGAAGTGGGATACTTGCCCACTAATATTAATATTTTGAACAAACTTATAATTGTTACAATTTTCAGGCATTTTCGGGAAGAGTATCAGCATCAGTTCATGTTGGTATTGGCTCACAAGGTTGAGCCTGAGCGGCATACTGACAGTAATGAACAACAAAGTAATGAACAACAATTTTTCATGAACAGAGTTTTTGTTTTATTAAAGATAAACGTACTACACCATAATCTACAGACTTTTCAACAAAGTCTCCATTTCTTTGCACACATTTTCCCCACCTTTCGCGAAGTTTGAAAATACCCTTACGGTAGAACTCCGTCCCAGCTGCGTGCAGACATTGATGCTCTGCTTTCTATATGTCCTCCATTGTCTGGTAACATTGGCCTCGAAACTGTTCCTTCACAAAGTAGATTGTAGTCGGTGGGTACAATGTCGGGACAGTAGGGAGGGTGAGGCAGAAGTTCCCACCCCATTTTCCCAATTTCCTCCCTGGTGAACTGAGCAGAGTGTGGGCTTGCATTATCATGTTGATGGATGATTTTCTTTCCAGGACATTTATCCCGCAATGCAGGATGGAGCTTGTGAAGTGTTTGGATATAATGGCGAGCATTTATGGCTTTCCGAGGTTCAAGAAATTCTAGTAGAATGCACCCCTCTGCATCCCAGAAGACTGTGCCCATAACTTTGCCAGCAGATGACCTTTGCTTTCTTTTTTTTTTTTGCTAGTGACATGGAATGGTGCCATTCCATGCTCTGCCACTTTGTTTCTGGTTCATAATGATGGAACCAGCTTTCATAACTGGCCACAATACTCAATAAAACAATCATCGCCTTCATTGTGATATCTCTGAAGAAGTTTGCTGGCCCCCATGGAGGAGTGCTTAGCACATCACGCTACAATGCTAGGGGTCCCGGGTTCGAATCCTTGCCTGGGCATGGATGTTTGCGAGTGTCCATTCATCAATTTTTCATCATATCATCACTCATCCCCATCTTTGCAAATTAGCCAAAAAGTGGCACAAAAGGCAAAGTAAAGTAAAGCAAATCACTCACTCTCTCTTAAGAAGTTCTTGAGTGATGTTTTTTCGCTACACTTTGTGGTCTGCCGTCTGTGGGACCCAGCCGCAACAAATTTTTCGATAGCTTAAACTTGTAATCATTTCCTGCACTGCACTGTGTCCTTTCTCAAGTATTGCAGCAATTGTATCCACAGGGACTTGTCTGTTTTCTTTAATGATGTTTTCAACTCTTTCCATGTTGCGTTCCTTGGAGGCAGTTCATGGGCGACTGCTCCGATGCTGATCTTTGATGCTCATGTTTCCATCTTTAAAATGTTTACCCATCTTCTAACACTGCTAGCACCCATGCATACAACTCCTTGTGCAAACTGAAGTCTATTGTGAATTTCAGCAGCAGGAATTCCCTTTAACAAGGAATTCAATCACAGCATGTCAAAACGAAACATCACTCTCGGCCATTTTGAAACAACTGTGTGTGCTCACATGATCAAAGCTAATGATGTCACACTACCTTGATGCGTTCAGTAAAGTCTGTATTTTGTGATGATTTACTTAATGGATTCTGATTTTCGAAAAATTGTTGCTCATTACTTTCAGTATGTCCCTCATATGTTATCTGATCCATTAGAGATGAACATAGATACATGCCAAAAGTGTTAAGCGTGTGATGTGACATATTATGTTGCAATAGCATATGAAGAAAAACTAATTTTCTTTTTTTAAATTTCTCTTTCAGATAAATCTGCATGAATTACGAGGAATGAATGAAATGATGTAAGTTAAACTTTAGAAGATTGATTGAAATGAAATCATATAAGTTAAACTTTCGAAGATTGATTGAGATGGAATTTGTACATTTTTGTACATATACTTGTACAGAAGATAATGTAAATAACTTAATAAGTGACTAATACATGTGAAGACTGTTCATGTATGAAATTATTTTTATGTGTTTTTGTGAAAAATCGTTTTTATGTTGTTTTGTCGATACTTTAAAAATGAATTGTAGTGACAATGTATGCAATTTATTTTCATCAAAATCAGAAAGAAATAGCCAAATGTTTTTGTTAGATTATTTGTATTATTTTTGATCTCATTAAAATGTATTACCATAAATTTTGTGTCTACAATTTAGTGAAATAGTGAATTCACTAATGGTAAATTTTGATCTGAACCATTACACAGATGATCAGAGTGCGAAACACTGCACATATTATTTATGCTCATAATGCCTTGTGGTGAGGAGCTACCCAACCTAGCTATCCATCATGTAGCACTGTAAGGTCAGTTTTCTCAGCAACCACTAGAACCATCCAAAGCAAACCTTTTTAAACCATTCACCGAGCTTCACTTCAATCTATAATAAGAGTCCATGCAGCCATGCACTGTCCACTTTATGCGATGAGTGCACACACATTTATGGAAGAATGTGATGCACAACATGCACCAACTGGTTGAAAATAGCAGAGATGTGATGCCATTGAGTACCATTGAAATGCAACAGCCTCTATTGTTACAGTTCCTGGCCTCAAGAACTTTAGGAGTTGTAAGTTGGGTTACTTTTCTGTTTCAATAAAACAGATAGGCAAGAGTCAATTTGAAAACATCTGGTATCTGTAGTACACTGTCATCATTATTTGTAAAATGTTGATACTTACAAATCTTTATGGTTTGTATTGATTTTAGTGAGATTTAAAACTTTACGCAAAAGTGATATTCCTACTGTTTCTATATTCCTTTGATATTCAAAGTTATATTGTTCAAAAATAATACAAGTATTCCTTGAAAGAATGACTGAATATTACATAACAGTGTGTATGTACATGCAATAATGTGTATTGTGTGAAAATGTACCTGAAACTATAACAAAACATGAAGATATTTTTTTTTTTCAAAATATAGCACTACTAATACAGTATGACAATATGTTCCAATAGTAATAGACTGGCTTATTAAGAAAAATATACAATGGCGAATACACAAAAAGGAGGGATAATGTAGCACTGACAGACTATAAGATGATTGATTCGTGGATGGGAACTTCAAAGAGTATAAGCCCAGAATTTTTGCTAGGGTTGGATAGATCCATCAATCATTTTTAGCCTGCAAGTTCTGCATTATCCCTCACTGAAAGAACTATTGTGGATGAAATTGTGTTAATGTGTAGACAAGTATGCAGATTTGATTTTTAAATGGGCCTATATATTCTACTGGAGATGATATATTCTTTTAAAAAAACAAGTATGGAAAAGAGGAAGTGTACTAGTTGGAATATTGAATTATACCCAGGTCATACCCCTCCCATCTGAAACTTAAGCCCATTATGCTAGATGTCTTCCCATATTTGTTCTTGTCTTCGTCTTAGTGCCACAGAAAAGTAGCAATTCCCAAAGCTCTCATGGCCAGGAACTGTACCAACAGGTATCATTGGTTTCATAGATATTCACTGACATCTGCATCACTGAAACATTGGAATCTTTGTGCAAATTTTCAACCAGTCTATGCATATGGCATATCAAATTAGTGTTTTATAATTTTCTTGTGTGAAGTTCTGAACATGTGTATTTCTTTAATCCTAGCCATCTTAGTTTAAAATTGATTTGATATGAAAATAAATTTCAGTGTAGACTGAAACATAACCTAGTTGTTGCCGAGTAAATTTTGCTTTCAGGAGAGTGTTGCACAATTGAGCATTTCCTTGCCACATTTCATTATTATTCATGTATATGACATGCAAAATGCTATGCTTTTAGTCATTTATGTAACAATAGTTGGTCAGTGACTCTACTAAAATTTATCACGATATCTACAGTTATATTTATCAGTATGAAGGTGCCATTGTCAAGTAAATTATATTAAAGGTTGTGATGATAAGATGGTATGTATTTTTATATGGCAGCAACCTCTTTCAACATTTTTTGATTTATCCACTACTTATAATGAAAAGAAAATAGGAAAATCTGCTGAAATTCATCAAATTGGTTGAATTTCCCAATTTATACATGGCCTTGTAATAAGAAAATTCATGCTCTGTCAGATACTTGAACACTTGACTATCCCATCATAATTTATTCTACTCGTGGTGCACATAATTATCTTTGTTAAAATTCTGATAAGATTTGCGTGTGTGTGCATGTAACTTTCATGTTAAGAACTGACACATAGTTCAAAATGTATACACATCAAAACCATATATATTTTATACTTAAATTTTCCCATAGAAACCTATATATTTATATATAATGAGGATTCTCTAACCACGTAGATTAAACTATTGCTGAAAAATTGAGTTTGTGGTGCCTTCTTACAAAGGAAATTAAATATAATATTGAATATAAGGTGCATATAAAAAAGATTTTCAAATGAATTTAGGGGAAACACTTTGTTAATGCTGCAAGAATTTATCTACATTTTTTTTCCCCCGAAGTACTCCTACTCAAAGTATGTTCAGATAGACACAAAACCAAATATTCACTTTTCTTCACTAAAAGAAATGTCATTCTGTACTTGTGTTTGGATAATAAAGAAAACAGCACCATATTTTAAATTATTGTATAAAATTTTAATACTAGATACCTAGACACATTATTTTACTTACGTAAGAAGCATTTATTTCATTGTAGCAAATTTACAGCTGTTGCTAGACTCAAGCTCATTGTGTGTGTGCACATTTTAATGTTAAACTATTTTTGTTCCTTTTGTTGCACAGTTATGTAACATATTAAACATTTATTGCAAGTGATACAATACAGAGCTGTTTTCCTGGTATTTGCACCAAATATAGAGCTCTTTTCAGTGAGAAATTTGAAATTTCATACTTTCTGCAAAGAAAAAATATCTGAAACTGCTAATTGTAGCATTACAAGTCACGCATCATTTTGTTCAGTACGGATCATGCTATAAGTACTTGCTACTAGAGAACAAATTTGTTCAATCAGCTAGAAGAACAAGAGTAACAAATTCGATTTTTTTTAAATTTGGCCATCCCTCACAGAGTCCATGTCAGAAGGGAAGGGTTGAAAACTGTAGCACTGTCTTGATCTGAGTATGATTCAATATTGTACAAAGAATTGCATGCTTATTGTTTATACTTACAATGGAAAAAGTAATTTTGAATGTGAAGCAACAAACCTTGAATATCCAGAAAAAATTAGAAAAAAAAACATTCATAAATAAATTATCTCTGAGACTGTTGACAGCATAATTATGAGTCATTCAACATTTTGTTCATTAAAGACAAGGCTACAAGCACGTGCTACTAGAGAACAAATTTGCTCTATGAGGTAAAACAACAAGAGGAACAAATTAATACTTCTTTTTAAAAAAAAAAAAAAGAATTGAAATTTTGCTTTCCTCCATGGTAACCACACCAGGACAGGTGGCTTGATAATGATGCATTCTTATGGTGCTGTATATGTGCCACTCTTCCGAAAAGGGATGGGAAAAAAATGTATGTGAGGCAAGAGATCACAAGCAGAAGAAAAAAAATGAATGCATGCAGCATGTTGATTTTTAGTTGATAAGCTACCAAAATATGTCTGCAGGCTGGAAAAGATTGTCTGCAAGACTCATGTTGAGGCAGAGAATGGAAAAAAAGCATTGATGGTGTTAAAAATAGTCAAATAAAAAAATACTTATCTAACCTGCACCCCCCTTGCCAAACACATACACACAAAGACTGACAAATACCAGTGTTTGGAAGTAACTAGTTACGAGTAACCCAGTTACAAGTAACAGTTACTTTTTTGAAGAATTGTAACTAAATAGTTACTTCTAAAATCAAGTAACTGTAACAGTTTTCTTTTCAATAGAACTAATGTTTCAACAGTTACTTTATGACACTTAAATTGCTAACTTGGATATTTGTAAAGTGGAAGAAGAGCTAATTTTGCTACTCTTAAAGATTTTCGTCGGATCACCCAAGGCAAAATTTCAAGACTGACTGTAAGCATAGATGCCAGCTATCTGCTTGGCCCCCCTGTTGTTCAAAGAGCAGCGGGGGAGGAGGAAGGGGAGTGCATTTAATCCTTCCCAGGTCAAGGTGATTTCTATATTTGAAGATTCCTCACACCGATAATGCAATCTGCTTCAGGAAGTCGCCTGGGGGTAACAAACAGGTTCACTCGGTTGATAGCTTCAGAACGAGTCCTTTTATTTGATCAGTGATAGAGATAGAGAATGCAAATGCTTTGTTGCTGATTTTCTGTAGTGGTAAATAGCTACTGGTTGTAAACCAAAATACGCAAATGAACATATCAACACCTTTAAGTATGTCAACATGAATCTTAAATAGTCTTTTAATTATTTTGATTTCCTCTTTAAAGTTATGGTGTTCGCCTATGTGTGGTGAATGCTAGGTTATAGACTGAAGGGCCCTGTGTCACTTGTCACTTCAATCTAAAATCTCCCTTAACGGAGCATTCATACCGAAGAGACAGGCAACAAGGACACAGAAGTTTCACACCAAAACTACACAAAAAATATAAAATTCAATTTTATACACAACTAATTTATAATAAAACTAAGCAGTAATTGAATCCCTATCAAAATATATCAAATTGCACAATATCTGCGTGCACTCACCATGCGAATAACAAACCGAGGCAACAATGTATTCAGTCCAAGCATCATGCAAGTGACAATCAACACATGCCATGCAGCTTGTTGTGTCGCTTCAGTTCAAAAGACTGTGTTTATTTCTGAACATTGCTTTCCAAAAGATTGTCGCTTCGGTCTGAAAGTTCAATAAGTGAGCGATCTTTTTCATTACTGCTATAATTCTTTTAAGAACTTCTGTGCACTGTGAAAATGGATTGCTCTCTTTAAAATCTAAGCTTGCCGCTGGGGAGCAACAAAAACTATTGTTCTAAATGCATATTGTGAAGAAGAAAATAAAATATCCAGAACTGCAATTCTTAGCTTACTACACAAAGAGAAGTATATCCTGCTCTTACTATTGATAAATATCTCTTTCTATAATAAAAGCTTTATAAATTGATTCTGGGGAGTTAGACACACGAACTTTTAAAAGGATGAACAAATAATACATTTTTTAAAAAGCAAAGCCCACAATATTCTTCGAACAGTTGACAATATATTCTTAAACTGCACATTCTCTAACAATTTTTTTCACAAAAAACAGGAATCTGAATCAGTGTTTTATGAATGGCATTTGTATCTAGAGTATTATTACAAAATAAAATTAATAACCTTGAATAAATTGAAAAATGGTAAGTAACTATGGGTTTCGAAAGAGTATTAAGAAAATACTAGATATTCGTTCACTACTCTTTGTATGATACCCTTCGTTAGACGTATTAAACGCTGGTCTGGGTTTCCAAAGAAACTACTTTATTCCAAGTAAATTAATATTTGCAACTGTTTAAATATTTTTTTGTTTTTGTATTTGGAACTCAACCCCCCCCCCCCCATGAGAAATGATTGGTAATTTGTCTCTTTCATACAGTAATACCTTCTGCCTCCACTGAATAACATAAATATATGAAAACTTATATTATGTACCAACCAGAAGCATAAATAAAACAAATTTACGTCTTCATATGTTTATTTTATTCCAATTAATGATCACCAGTTGTATGTAATTGTTTGCAAGAAATTTCCAGCTGAAAGTAAATGTAAAAGTAACTTACAGTTACTTTTCAAGTGCCAGTAACTGTAACTGAGTTACTTTTTAAAATGAGTATGAGTAACTGTAACTAGTTACTATTTAGAAAGTAACCTTCCAAACACTGACAAATACTAATGACACAAACAGCAATACTCATGTAGCAATAAAAACATTTACCTCCAAACATTATCTCAACCAGTGTGTGTTCCAAAAGGAAAAATTGTAAGGGTTAAAAGGGAAAAAAATGTAAATATCGAATACAAAGCTATGATATATTTTTTGGAAATTATATCTGATTTTCTTTAATTGCCAGCATCTGCGGCAGAGTAGTTAGTGTACTGTGTTACTAAACCAGGAATCCTAGGTTGAATCCTTGGTAAGGATTGCATTGTCTTCATGTTGATCCATACAAGCCCTCAATTACCCCCCAAATCAACCCCCCCTGATACGAATTTCCTAGAGAAGAACAAAAGGTAAGTAGAAAACAAAGTGCACAATTCTTCAACCTTGCCACAAATAATTATTTGGAAATTCTTAGTAATCTATGAAACTATGTTCATGAATAATATACTAGGATTTTAATGCACAATAAAATACCAGAAAATTCTCTATAAAAATGCAATAATGCCCTAAACACCTTAAGTTATTTGCCACTTTTTTCACTAGGTGTGTGTGTTCCAGAGGGAAGGGTTTACCAGATTTCCTGGAATTAAAGTAGTAGTTCTGAAATGTTTGCACTGGCAAGTAACAAGTGGGTTGCTTTTTAAGAAAATAAACAAAAACAAAAAAATGTCCCTTTCTAATCATCATCCTTTTTTGCCGTTTCCTACCTTTGGCCCCTCATGAAAACATAAAAAAAACTGAGAATGTTTAGAAAATGGTTTAAAATGCCATGAAACCCCCCTAAAAGTGCAATAACCTGCAAAATCGACAAAAAAAGAGAATACCCTATCAAAAATGCTTTGATTAGCTCCTTTTGCTATGAAGCCCATGAACATCTAACTGAACAATGTATTTGGCTTTTAAAAAAAGACATAAGTGCATCAAAATCCTAGTATTCATGATTAACATTCAAAACTAGCCATGTTGGCTAGGTCTATGTAAAATATGTGATTTCCTTATTTTCTACACTAGAAGAATTTCTCGGGTATCTAAGTTGAGTAGAAGGGGTAAGGTGTGTGAGGAGCAGAGAATACATCACTTATAAATGCTGCATTAGAATATGTGTCTTAATTCCAGCATTTACTTGTGCATGTGATTTACCAATTTTCATTTTTTTAAAGGGGATGAACAGGTATGGAATTTTGCTCATACCAATAAAAAGTATCAGTGGCAGCCCCCGTGGCAGAGTGGTTAGCATATTGTGCTATAACGGCAGCGGCCCTGAGTTTGAATCCCAGCCTGGGCATGGTTGGTTGTGAGTGTCCATTCATCATATCATCACTCATCCACATTAGCCAAAAGTGGCACAAAGCAAAGTAAAATAAAGCAAATCAGTCAATCGATAAAGTATCAATATAACATTTTATCAACATAAGAATTGTGAATGTTTCATGAAGTACCTCATTTAACTCCTTAATACATTAAACTTATAGGTCTTGCGCCACAACTTGAGCTCTGGGGACAAAGTATTCAAGTTGACCGAGGAGGCAGTGACAACCCTCATAATGAGTTCTCCGCCCTTAAAAAGCAGTGTTTGCAACTGCACTAATTTCTTGCTATTATTAATATATGTTATCAGAATGCCTGTGATAACCAAGAGCATTTCTTAGCAAAGCTGTATATACACTACGTTCCTTTAATTGAAGAAAAAAAGAGTATATCGACCTTCTAACCTATTACGGCCATATTTGCTTTGTATGCAATGTTGCAAGCTCCTATTCCCCCCATTTCCTTCTCTCTCCTTTTCGTAATAGAAGTTATTGGGTTAAATGTCTGTCCACCCCTCTGACATCATCAATGTGTGTATAAATCTATTCTCGATATATATATTTCACTAAGGGCTCCAAATATTTTACTTGTAAACTGTGCTACGTCGATGGTTGCCATTAGAAGCCTCTCCTTCCTTTTCCACTTGGTGGTAAAGACTTTACAACGTCTTTGTCACACTGCCACGTTTTGGCACCATATGATGTTCGTTTATGTATGTTTCATCTAAATAGTACAAGGCTCTTCCAGTGTTTGGGCAATCATGAATATATCTAAAGAATAATATCTGGTTCCTCCATCAAAACCTCCTATTGGATTCAGTTCTTTGATAAAGAAAACAAAGATCAAGTAAATATTTCCATAATGTGACCCCAAATCGATCTTTTTTTCTCGCAACTTCTTTGATAGATGTAGGTACAGTATTGACCACAACGTAAGAATCTCTTACAAGCCTTCTAATAACCCCTTGTTACAGTTTGTGGTGGTGTGGTTAGCACAGTGTGCTTTGACGTCCTAGGTCCTGGGTTCGAATCCTGCCCTTCATCAGTTTCGTCTTATCAGTCATCCTGATCTTCGTGATTAGCCAAAAGTGGCAGAAAAGCGAAGTAAAATAAAATCAATCAATAAATTAATAACCCATTTATCCAAATTGGATTAATTGATTTGGTTTATTTTACTTCGCTTTCCTGCCACTTTTGGCTAATTGCGAAGATGACTATGAGTGACGATATTGATGAAGGGACAAGCATAAAAACACTACCATCTACAGGCTAGAATTCCAACCCGGGGCTCCTCGCATCATAGTGCTCTGTGCTAACCACTCCGCCACGGATATCGGCGAGTATCTTGGGAAACGAGGCTTCTCCCACATTTCTTGCATGGCTTCACAATGCAGAACCCCCTTTTTCCGAATTATGCAAATCTACATCTAAACTGAGTGACCAGTTAATTGTTTACATCTGTAGATAGCAACATTGGAACTTTGCTTCACCAGCCTGCCTTTTTCTGACAAAACCCATATGGCTCCCTCGGATTTCCACTTTCCCCAGAGCTCAAGTTGTCACGCAAGACATATAGTTGACTGCAATAGGTTTTGCCCTAGAAAATAAACTGTGTTTAGGCAGGGTACAGGAATTCTTTGTGTTCATAAATAACAGCAAAATGGCAGAAGTTTGCACTAAGTTGCAGGTTAGGCTATTTCTAGAACTTGAAACACTGAATTTCCTACATCAGTGGATACCAATAAAGTATTGATTATTCTGTCCCATCCCTAGTTTATTTTGTAGAAGATAAGGAATGTTTTGCAGGATTGCAAACCAAGTAGTTTCTACATTAGATTATTGTTTAATGGAATTTTTAAGTGGCCGTGGAAATTGCTGTACCTACATTCATAGGAGAGTAAAAAATTGACTGAAAAACAAAATAGTTCGTAACCACATTTACAATAATAAACATGAACTCCCAATGTTTAATGATGACTGAATATTGTGCAGTAGTTGTTATTCTCCATTTCTGTATATGTTATTTTAAGGATATCTTGGATGATCAGAGAGTGGATGCAACTACTTGCAAGTTTGAGTTATTCAACTTTGTGCTACTTCCATAGATAACATAATGGTAGTGCCGTTGCCTTGTAATCAAAGGGTCCCATGTTTGATACCCAGTGGAGGCACAAGTGGTTCGGATCCCACGTTAAAGTGTAGGTCCAATCCCGATTAAACCTCTAGTGCATGAAGCGGACTTAAAAAAAATGAACTCTTTTGAATGGGATACAAGTGTATGGTGGAGCCATCAGTTTTTTGCAGGTAGTATAGCCCAACACATTGCATTGCATTGCCCCTCCAACCTTTGACCGAAATGAGTTCTAGGGGGCAAGTGGGGGCAAACATCGATGGCCAAGTGTACCTGCAGGGGGCAATTACCGCCCACAACTTCAAATTTTATGCAAATAAAAATACTTCTCGTAAATTTTTCTTGCTCGCTTCACTCGCAATACCTGCTTTTCTTAGTCTCCTTTTTTTGTTATTCAATAAATATTCAATTCTTTTTCTATCTGACATTAAATTCCTTGCCAGAGCAGTTGATTTTGTGCAAATCTTGGCAATCTTAACTACACGTAGGCTAGATAATGAATATTTGCTGTTATATTTCTATTATTTTACTATCTTTTACCTATTCATGTAATAATAATAATACAATATTAATTAGTGTACATATTTAATTAAATAACATTAATTTAATTAAATATAATTATCCTAATTATTATTATTGCTACACTTGATTGGATATATACTATATATATATGGGAGGCTGAATTTTGTACCCCCCCAAATGAAAAACGTTCCTGCGCCACTGTGGAGCGCTATTCAATTGTTTTCAATTATGTTTGCCTGAGTGTGTACAGGAATGGAATGACAATATGGCAACTGTGGCGAAGGTTGGCGAGCAGCGTAGAACCTGTGATGCTAAGAGAGAGGGAGACGAAACAAAAATTGGTATCTGCGCAACAGCAAAGATATGTGTGATGCACTCTACAGTACCCCTGCTCTCTCCCAATTATTTGACAGGTGAACAAATTGAGAATTGAAAGTCTGGTGTTTCTGTATCTTCAATCACAGAAATTTATACGAGGTTGTGAAACTGCAAGGAGAGTGAGTTTATGCATACTTGAAAGTATATTCTCTTATCTCCTATTAATAGGAAACTTCATTCCAGTCACAACCCTCACCACCCTGAATTCCATAAAGTGTGTAAACAAGAAATGTAACATTTTTTGACATTCAGTATTTAAGTAAAGTGTGTGTGTGTGTGTGAGAGAGAGAGAGAGAAAGAGAGGGGATAGGACAATTATATTGTACAGTGACACAACAATATAATTTTAGTGGACTAATGACCACCTTAACCCCACCATCAACACCACACATATACACATTCTCTTTGTGGCATCCCCTATTTGTGGTACATTTTTTACTTCTTAATCTGATAAAATGCCTGTGCCACTCTTTTTTTTTATTATTTGTCTTGAAAATAGGTTTAAAAGTTACCTGGGTTTTTACTGTTTGTACAGTTTTGTTAATTTAGACTATATGTAACTGTTGCACAGGCATATTGGATGCAAAAATGAATAAGAGAAGGGTCTACAGTAGAAGTTTTTATTGTAATACTATTTGTTTACAGTATGTTAACCTTTACACAAAGGGAAGGAATACAGAATTTCAGTGGCAACTAGAATGAATGCTTGCAATGTAACTTTCAAAACTTAGCTAAGTGTTGCAGTTAATGTAATAATATTCTGATTTATAGAAAACTTTTGAAAATAATTTATAGTCTGTAAAATGTGCCATCAGGTTTGCGACTATAACCACATATGGTTTGGAATACATGGTGTGATCCAACTGCCATTCTAACATTATAAAGATTCTTCTTGTTGGTTCCTAGAGAAATCTTGATGGGATGACCAAGAACTGGAGGTGAACTCATAGGTTTTCCTTGCACGCGTAATTTCATTTCACAGCTGCAATATAAAAAACAATCCTTAGAGTATAGTGGAGTCATTCCATATGAAATCAACAGCCCACAACGTGACAATCTCAGATTTTCATGAAATTCGATGAGTTGGAACTATGCATGGAACTTGGTAACTGTGAAAATTTTGAGTCTCGCACATCTTGTAATTGGGGCATGCCATGTGAAATCAACCAGCCAAGAGGCATTTTCAACCTCTCATATTTTGATTCATTTGAAATTTGGCTTACTGGAAGGACCACCTGAGGTAAGAAAATATGCAACTTAGCAGATTCATATCTTTGGAATTTCCGAAATTACAGTGTTGCAAACCTCGATTTTAACCATTTTTTCCAACATCTTGTTAACTTCAAATTGCAATATTTCGGCAACCAGGGCACCTATAGAAGTGATTCGGACGTCATTGGAAAGGTCTTGAAGGGCTCTTTCACACAAGATATAGCATGCCTGTGCCAGGGTAATAAAACAATTGAAGGTGGTGTAACGAAAACTTTGGTAGCTATTTTCTCAAAAATGTGTCTTTTAATTTTTTCAAAAAATTGCATCATGAATACACTATTACTCAATAAGTATACAAAATTTTAAAATGGGACACCAATGGGATCCGGAGTTATGTTAGATTTAGGTTAGGGTATGATAGGTTAGGTAATGGATGATAACAGATTTTGATAGACAAATTCCTAATATTCAAAAGTAAAAGTCTAACAAAAATCAAATACAATATTGTTTGAATTAACGTACATGAATATGGTGTTTAATTTCCCATTTATTAGAAATACAGGGTGTCTCAAAAGTCTGGTTCCATAGGCAACTCCGTTATTAGTGCACAGAGCGAAAAATGAAAAGAGGGGCAAGTTAGTAGAAGTAGGGGAGTTTCAATCTAAGTGCTTGAATTTTGAACGTAGCATGCACCATTCAATATGTATGTTTGTAGCCCAAAATCCCAAATGCTTGGACCAGAAAACTGAATGTCATTACAATGCCATACAATTCTGGGTAAATTTAGAAATGATGATCATAATTGCCTCTTTGGGCGAGTTTCATACTATGATTATTTCAATTAATTTTAATATGTTTGTTCTCAAGGATTTTCTTAAAATGTTTATCTATCATATATAAATAACTGTTGACTAGAAAGTAATATTGTTCTATTGCTTTCATTAATATATTTATGTAGATCTCTACTACTAAATAGTAGTAGTAGAACTGGTGGTGATATTAGTAGTAATAGCAGCAGCATTAGTAGTGATGATAGTAGTAATTAAACTATAATAAAAGTGCTGGTATTGTGAATTTGGATAAACAGTTTTTGAAAAAAACCTACCTGTTGATGAAATCCACGTTACTCTACTGGTTTAGTCTTTTCTAGTGGTCTAGAGAGGGAAGGGGGGAATGCTCGTCACATGTTCATGTTTTTTACTTGTTTTAAGTTACCCTTTATTGTGTGATATTGCAATGTTATACAATATTCCGGGCCAAGCATGTGACTGTTTTGGTTACCAATTAGGGTTGTACCAGTGTACATCCTGAACGGTGCATGCTGCGTTGACAATTCAAGCACTTTAGATTGAAACCAGTGCCGGATCTACAAATCTTGGGGCCCTCCCGCAAAACATTACCAAAGGCCCCCCTCTACCTACCTTCACACACACACACACACATTTATATATATATATATATATATATATATATATATATATATATATATATATATAATGATTGATAGATATTACACATATATAATGTCTGTGTGTGTAATTCTTGATCTCATGTTGATGAATTCACATATGAGGGCCTGCAGGGTGATTCAAACGTCCGTTAACATCCCCTATAAAAAATAAAGGAGTTATGCTGGGTACAATTGATAGAAACAGGTTAGGCTTAGGGGGAACCACGTTCGGTAGCGTGCCCAGGATTTTCGAAAGGGAGGGGTTATATATACTTTTTCTTGGTAGTCAGCACTCATTTTGTCATATTTTCCTATCTTTGACGTTCTTTTTTTAGGAATACTAGGCCAAAAGGGGGGGGGTTATATCCCCAACCAAACCCCCCCCCCTTCCGCACGCCACTGACCACGTTGGTGTGTTCCAAGCAGATGTCCACCATATTAGTGGCGCCATATTGAATTCAACTCATTTTTTTTTAAATGGGAAGGGGGTGATGTGCATAGGCACCGATTTGTTAAGAGATTTGGGGGGGGGGGGTTAAAGATAAGTAGGTAAAGCATAAATACTGATTTCTTTCGGTTTGTGGGAAGAGAGGTAATTTACTTGAATTTATCTTTGAAAAATAGTAATTGCAATAACTGTATTTGACAACAAAACATATATATCAGGTTACATTGAACTTTATTAGCTGGACAAAAAAATCACTGCACTACTGTGAGTATGTAATTATACAACATAATGCATTACATGTAACTTTTGACTGAGAATTTATTATCATATTCTGTTTATAATACTTATTCTTACAATCCTTTATAGGAGTTCACACATATTTACATAAAAAGGAAGGCCAGAGATAAAATTTTCATCTGGGCGAGCGATTTTTGAAATTTCCGAAGGGAAACAAAGGAGCCTATTTTGCAATGCATTGGCTCATTCAAGAGCATGAAGACTGCAGTATTCCCATATTTCTTCCTCTATTCTCGCACATATTCATTCACAATATGCCATGCATTTTCATTAATTCATTGTCAGTTTGAAAGAGGAAATACTGAAATAGTAAACGCACAAGAAAGACACTCAAACTGACTGATAGTCCCACATTATTGATTCTGCCAATTTCAGAGCAGAATCCTGCGTAATTTCCCACATGTTGTGTGTGAAGTTTCTGTGTGCAAAAGTTATGTAATATGTTGGAAGATATGCATTGGTCCCCTTATAAGAAGGTTAAACAAGAACTGGATTGGCCCGAGCCCCTCTGCCCCTCCCTCCGGGTTTCGAAACCGGTGGTGATATGACATACATATATGACAATATTTTCTCATGAAATTGTAGTCTGATTTGATCTAAGGTCGGAATTTTTCCAGCTTTGTCCCCGCAAAAAGCTGATCCAGGGTCCACCCAGCATCAAATCAAATGGTACCCCTTGGGAGGGGGGGGTGTAAATGCGGCCGGAGCGTGGTGCTGATCACGAGGAGCGAGATTCTAAGAAATGTCTTAGCCCGCTCCGCTCCGGAGCGGAGCAGCGGGAATCGGAAAATTTCTCGCTCCGCTCCGGAGCGAGGAGCGAAATTTTAGAAAATGGTTCACTCTGCTCCAGAGCGGAGCGCTACCTTGACACGCTCCGCTCCGGATCGGAGCAGAGGAAGTCGGAAAATTTCTCGCTCTGCTCCGGAGCGAGGAGCGAAATTTTAGGGAACGGTTCACTCCGCTCCGGAGCGGAGCGATACCTTGTGCCGCTCCGGAGCGACTCCGGAGCGCTCCGAGGTTGGATAATACGAGTGTATACAGAAAACTAACGATCAAAGGTTCCCAGTACATTAGTAATTTTGTTTGTGGAATTTGTACGCCATTGAAAATCGCCCGTTATTGTTGTTATAAAAATCATTATTACTAAAGCTAACGCCACGGAAACAGTCCAGACAAGATTACGTCACTCACCTACAGTGTTGCCAATAAGCAAGGAATAACCCTTACACAATACACCAGGGAAGGCACAATGAACCGCATACGTACAACGCGCAATGTGTCAACTGTGAAGCGTAGAAGAAGTGTGGCAAACCTGGAGGGCCAGGGGTGTGGAGGAGGCAAGGGGAAGCTTCGATCTTCACTGGACTGTTTTCGTGAAGAGAGCGATATTATTATTATTATTATTACATTTTCATTATCACTTTTACTACTCTACTACTACTTCTGGGGACAATATATTTCAATAGCAGGTGTGCCAGCTGTGGTTTTATAAGTTGAGAGAATGGAACCACTCTCTCATTTCCTGCCACCAGGGATCGCGACTGAAACTCATTTCGGTTCAACTTCTGGTTCGGGCTAAGCACTTCGGCATATCGGCCCGACGTTACAGTCCACGGCGCGGTAGAAGTGAGTTATTCCGGAATATTGGTTCGAGCAGTGGCGTGGCGTGGATTTTTAAAAGTGTTACCGGTTATCAGTAGGACATTTAAGGGAGACTTGGGCGCCTCCCCACCTCATGCCCCCCCCCAAATGTCTTCCAAGTAGTTCATATAATATTAATCTGGTACGTATGCAATTCAATACGTAAAGTTATTAATCAGGAAAAAAAATGTTGACATAAGGACTAAAGTGAAATCGCAAACATTGGTTGTTGACACAATAAGACGTAATTTGATACTTACAGAAACATCGAAGGCTACTTATAGAGCAGATCAACCCGACTTTGAAAATAGTTATATGATGCTGGGATCCCGGGTTCGAAACCTAGCTTGGGCATGGGCGTTTGTGATGTCTATTCATCAATTTAATCATATCATCACTCATCCCCATCTTCGCAAATTAGCCAAAAGTGGCACAAGCGAAAAGAAAAAAGTAAAAGTGTTCCCCTGTGCATAGCACCACGCCATGAAGGCGTATAGGGGGTGTGGGGGTAACGCCCCACACTTTCTTCATCTGGTCGTGAGTGGGGGTGATGTGATCAGCATCACGCCCCTGACCGCCTTTACCCCCCAGGGTTTCCCCCAGGTACCCATGTTATTCGACGCTGGGTAGGCGCCGGGGCCGCTTCCACCGTTAGAAAAGTTCCCGGATTTGAACCGGCCGGGGATCGAACCCGGGACCTTTAGCATGGTAGTCAGACGCGTTACCGACTGAGCCACCGTGGCACAAGCGAAGCAAAATCAATCAAATCCAATCAAAAAACTTCTATGATGCTGTCATAAAGAGAAGTTTTTCATTTGAATTTGAATTTTTGGGTGCGTCATGGTCATGGTCCATGTTATCCACATCTGAATTCGACACGTTTTTTTTTTCACCCGAAAATAGAGTACATGGCCAACAAAAGAGTTTCGACAACTGCACACATCCACATAACCACGGATAGTCGTTATACCACGAAACATTGAAATGTCGGTCATATCCAGCAGACGACTTGGTTTTTAAATCGTTCAAAATAGGCTTTGGCCTCCCTTTCGCCACAATTTCGATTTTTTCTGCAAAATAACGAACCGAAAGATTGCTTCAAAATATCTTCTATCGCACGATTACACACACTGTCCAGATAGGATGAACCCGCCACCTCGGAACTCGGAGCAAGCTTCATTAATTAATTGACAATGCCCGAAAACAACATAAAGACGAAAGACACCAGTCACAAAATTCCCACTGCACAGTCCCTCCCACAAACCGTTGTTTACTTTTGTAACACGTGAAGCACCCTCCTTGCCCCCTCCCCTCTCAGCATCGGCCCTTCCCCAATATTTCCTTCGGAACCTGCAAGAAGTCCACTTCTATTAATGTTGCCATCTTAGTTCTTTTGAAACCAGATTTGCCCAAATCGCGAAACTTTTCGTTTCAAATAAGACGTATGTAGAGTAGATGTAGTCTTCATCTGTTTCCTAACTACTCCCACTCCCATGTTTCGCTAAATCCACTGAAATCTCATTTCTGATACCACTACTATTTCGTATATTTTACGTCCTTTGCTACCTTTAAGGCTTTCGCTTTATAGGATAATCGTGACGATGAGGATGCATGGTGAATTATTGAAATAAAATTATTATTTCTTTGTATGTAATTATTAATTTTTATAATTATGTAAGTAAAATAATAACAACGAACATTGAAATAACTATTTCTTGCTGAGGATTCGAACCTGCGACACCTGACACTTCAGAGCGTGCTAAGATAACAATCGGGAAATTATGTTTGTAAGTATTGTTTTCACCCAAAAACAGTTCTACCACCTCAAAAACATTGCTTCAATCCGAAATTATTGCATTCCTGCGACAACGTATGTCAATCTCAATCAGTATTATCAACAATTATCACAAATTCCTGTAACCGAAATAATATTATGTGTGTGAAATATAGAATTTTAGGTTGACATTTTTAGAAGGACAGCGGACCCCTTGACCATACCCATCCCTCTCCTCTCCTTCTCGCCCATGATGTCGAAGAAGGACAAAGAGGACTTTCATAATCGCTGATATTTAGTGTAAATACAAAATATCACTTGGTAGTTTGCTTTTGCCCCCGTGTGATTTGATTTTTTAAAATTTAGATTTGGCGATTTAAGTCCACTTCATGAACAGTAATGCTAATCGGGACAGTTTAAAGTTGGATCCGAACCACTTGTGCATCCAGCGGGTATCGAACCCGGAATCCCTTGATTATAAGGCGGCGACGCTACCACTGCGCCATCGTTCCCCAGTGTGACTGGACGCCTTCAGAGTAAGATAGACCCGATTAGGCGACTTAGCTCTTTTCTGTCAATTGAATATGGCAACACTGGTATGTTTCCGGTAAGTATCACCGGCAACTGCGCCGGCTAAACAGTCGTGCCATTAACCCGCCTCCTCCTCCCGCCGAAACAGTCTTTGCTGCGACGGAAAGTCTTCCTTGGGTGGGCTCAGGGCCCTTTCCTAATGTTGCCTGTTGAGGGTACCGGATCAGTCCTCCTCTTCGCTTTTGCCGGTGTCAGAAAAAATGTCAGTCTGCAATGTTTACTTTCAGAGGCCAGCATATTCTGCATTTTACCTACCCACTGCCCGCTTGCCGCGAGGACAGGTATACCTGCTCGCCTGCCCACGGCAACGAGTCGACTTGCGTCTTTACCCGGGTTCTTCGTCTTCCAGGCGCTCTGCGCTTACAAGGTAACTGGGCATTCAACAAGACCCGGGCGCCTGCAAAACCTGCTGGAAGGAAACAGCCCTCCGGCAGCGTGTCGCTCCAGGTGTTTCATCACCACGTGGACAGCTTCAGCCAGTGTTGCCTACTTACGTAGCTCGTAAATCCTACGAGGTCCTAGGAGGAGCTCTCTCCTCCAAGGAGAATTTATATACTTAGCGATTTCAGTTCAGCGTAAGCAGTTTTTATCTTATTGCCAGGAAATGCACGCAGTATTACAGCTTCATTTATTTAAATGAATGATCGAGCAAACAAAAATCTCCTCACTGAAAACTAATTGCTTTTCATTGCATGGTGCCTTAACCAGGCACGCAGTGGCGCAACCAGAGGAGGTAGGGTGCATTGCTCACAACCTTGGACGGAAATTAAGTCTAGCGGAAGGGTCAGGGTGGGGGTCAAACATTAAAGTACAAGAAAAAACAGACTAGCAGAATTTAAGAGTAGCAGGGCTAAAGGGTACTCAAGATGGAATTAATTTTCATATTTTTCTTGCATTTTCCTTCCAGACGGCCAAGGGCACCTGCAGAGGGGGAATGGAGGGGTAATTGCAACCCCTTGATTTCAAATTTTATGAAAGTAGAAATATATTATAAAATATTATCCAGTCTCATCAAGTTCAATGCCGTAGCAAAGGGGTAGCGGGAGTCGGCCCTGAGCGCCGAACGATCTAAGTGAGAAAAGTTTTAAAACAGAGAATGCTATGGCGGCCCGTGATATTATTTGCTATTAATGTTGGTTTGTTACGAGTTGGATGAATTGATTATGTAATACGTCGCTCCATGTGAAAAGAAAATATTGTAGATGGAAATTTTACATGCCATATGTCTGTACATTCGGAATGCATTTATCATGCACTTTCTTTCTTTCAAAAACAGTTTGTGTGCTTGTTTTCCATTATTAGCTAATGTGAAATTGACGTGTTGAAAAAAAATATTTCTAATCCTCTGTTTCAACACAAATGCGCGTGAGAACCGACTTCTACCCCCTTTTTGCGTGATTTATGAGGATTATAATGCCTTTCATGCTACTTTATTACTATTATTGTGATTGTTCTTGTTGGCACGTTTATCCAAGTACTTGGCCCTACCCCCCAAACGAGGGTAACGGCAATGGCCCTGGCTGGCTACGGCCCTGGTGTTCGCAGTAGAACAGTGTGTTGTTCGACTCGCGACCTCAGCGTCGAACGTGACATGTTTCAGTCCTGTCCTATATCACTATATATACGTATATTGGTTGTTTACGACATATACTTATGGATCCTGTGCCACGGCAAACCTATTTCAATGTGTGTGTGGGGGGGGGGTAGCAACATTCGTAAATCTCATTTCATTGGTGATGTGGCTTACGAAGCTTCGAGTTCCCTTTTTTAAGTAGTGAAAATCTATTGCAGTTGGCAACACTGCAGAACGGTGTGGGCCAGGTGCAGTTTCTACTCGAAGCAACTACGTCATGCAGAGGGAGGGGTCTGCAGTTGATGGAAAGAACGAACTGAGACCTACTAGGTATCGTAAGACTGCGGGTACCCGGCGGGTCTACAATGCCTGCCAGGAACGATCTGTGCAGGTGGGCATACAAGCTGCTCAAGCGAGGGTGTTGCGCAGGTTGCATGGCATTTCAGGAGCGATGTCTCGCGAACGGGTCTGCTCCAGGTCTTGTGCAGGCCTTTATTTACTTTACGACAATATTACCAGTTTATGTACAATGTATGTATAATATTTTAAGACGAGTTCTTCAATTCTTTATATTTTTGTGTTACCTGCGGTAACAGCGGCTACATGCACGCCACGCCTCTGGGTTCGAGTAACACTGGCGAAACTACTGCAGAGAATCCATTTGACCTTCCAAAGGCCAGGAGCACGCAGAGGAAAGGCGAAGCAACTTGTAGGGAGGAAGATGAAAGGCAAACAGGTGTTCATTCAAAACACTCGCTGGTGCACGATTGCCATATCTAACTTTCTTTTACGCTGGTTATGTATGATACTTTGAATGTAGCGAAAGGGAAATGTTTTAACTTTTCGATTTTTGAATGTATGAAGTTGAAAATCGGAATCATGCTTATTAATGTTACCGTAATCACGGCCAATTAGGAAACGTTTTAATTTGAAATACAGAGTTTTCATATCTAACTTTTTAAAAATCCTGACACTAGAAAGTTGAAAACCGGCTTAACCAAAAATGTAAGTTGCCATAATTTTATGAAGATATAAAGTCGAACATCGGAATGCTGTTTGTATACAGCCGAACAGGGGAATTTAAATAGTATGAAGTACAGGGTTGTCATATCGATTCTTTTTCCCAATTATAAAGGCAGGAAGTTAAAATAGGTATTTAATGGTTACATATTATACGTATACTACTGCAAAAATTACAAAATGTCTGGTTGCCATATCTAACATTTCAAGTTTATAAGCAGTAACCTGGAAATAACCTGGTGGTTATAAGAAAATTGAAAAAAAAATTGGAAAAACGACGAATGGAATGTTGCTATATTTAACTTTCTGAGTCTAGAAAGCCAGAAAACGTATACGTATATAAAAAAATTGTATTAAGTACGTTGTACACAGCAAACTGAAAGCAAGTTTTCAGTAACGAACAATGTGTAGTCAGCAGATAAGTCGAAACAAGATTTATAAACCTTAATAACCGTGATAAACACAAAATGTAATATTATCTACTTGGATAGGGACATGTCCTGAATTTTATGGTTTCATTTTGGAAAACAGGGCTGCGAGCAATACGTGCCTTCCTCACTGATGGCATTTGATTTGACTTTTGTTACTTAGCTTTGAATTTTTGGCTAATCGCGACGATGATAGTGAGAGAATTGATAAATGTGTACTGAAAAAAACAACAAAAAAAAGTAGCGCGCTGTACCCCGATAACATAGTGGTAACAACGTCGCCTTGTAATGAAGGGGCACTGGGATCGATACCCGGTGGAGGGACATAGTGGCTCGAATCCCACTTTAGGTAGGATTGAAACTGTAGGTCTATTCTCGATAGCGTAATGTTGAGTCTTAAATCCACCAAAAGTCCATAACAAAAGGCATTGTTTCAACGTATGTTGAATGTATAATTGCAATGTATATTGTGATAAATTAATCCTTAAGCAAATACACATTTGTAATTCTGTTTAACAATAAGAGACTTCACTTTCCTTTACATCTATTCAAAAGAGCATAACAATACAATTTGGAAATTAATTTCCAAATGAACAACCTCTTATTCATATATTTTATGTATGTGTGTGTGTTTTCTGAAATCTGGCAAAGTCCCAATAATGTATTCACTTCATAAGTGTCTATTACATAACAGAAAGCATCATTGGGTATTCAATGTCAGACGAATAACGAATTCCTTGGGAATATTTCTGCGAGTTCGTGGATGTGAGTTCAGATCTCAACGACAAATGGTGTTGGTTTGACCCGCGTTAATGTCATTGGTGTTTCCTTTGTGTTTGTGTCTCTATCACAGCATATTTCTTTTCCATAGTTTCGGTGTCCTATTTTTTACCGACTTACCTAGAATTTGTTTAAAATTACGGATCATGAGAAATATACGATTAAAGGCAAGGCAAAGGTAATAGTCCGGAAAAGACAAATTGAAACTTATACTTAGTTGAAAGGACAATTGGTCATTGTTGATTACAATTATAGAAATAACTTGATCGAAATACTTGGTTTTCTTTTACATACATGTTTGTAATTCTTTTTGTGCACCTTTCCATTCCTACTTGAACAAGTAGACTATAAATAAAAACTCGGCATGGTTTCCTTCAATTCATTATTACAGTATAAATCTTCCATGATTCTCGTAGCTTATGATGCATAGAATTAACAATTACGGATTTTTCTTTGTTGTTCTTGTATATTGATTTAACAAATCTAGTCACTTTATAATTCCATTAACCGAGACTGGTTGGAATGATTTCTCCATAGGCATGGACGTCCGGAAATGAAAGTCAATCAAGAAGTACATATTTCACGCATATAATTTCATTTCAGTCACAGTAATATATGTTAATTATTGCAAGAGCGTTGCAGGAACATGATAACTTCAAACTGTAGAATTTTTTTTAAAGGGGAGTAATACTATTTTGGGGAAATTCTGCCTCTTTCATTAAAAGAGAACAATCTAGCCAGAATTGGTGTAGCATAATTCTAATACAACTGGCAACACTGGATGTGTCTGGCAAAGGCGATGTCTCTACCATGTACGGATAAGTCGAACGCAACGTACAGCGCAGCGAACGAAGTTCTCAACCCCGACAGCACACACAAACAAGCCATGTACCAGTTTCACCCTCCTCCCCTCTTGAAACGGGCACAAGACCAATGCGCTAGCCGATTGCAATGAGTTACCAGCAAGGAACACGGAATACGGCACAAAACGAAGCTGTCTGTTGTATGGGGGAGGTGGGTCGGACAAATCCGCAAAGCAGAAAAACTGATTGCTTGAAATTATTCGTAACCCATTCAACACATAACATGCAAACTCTTATATCTAAGAGTCACTATACAAAATAGTACATTTCAATACAGAAATACTATTTACGTAATTCATATTTCAACTTACATCAAATGAACAATTTACGTACTATAGCTCTCTCTCTCTCTCTTTCTCTTGAGCCAAAACAACATTCTTGTATTGTTTTACCAATGTTTAATGTGCATGATTGATTGATTGATTTAGTTCATTTTACTTCTCTTCTTTGTCGCTTTTGGCTAATCGCGAAGATGGGGATGATCGATGTTATGATTAAATTGATGAACGATACACACAAAGATTGTACAGTCGCCTCACTTAGTACTCGGCAGTTTGTTTCTTTATACAGCATATTTGCAGAAGATACAATTCAACATACAAGTGTATAAAACAAACTTATTACTAACTTCGTTGAACCTGTACAAGCCCATGCCGGGATTTTAACCACCCCACGGATCCCTGACGTCATAGGGTGATGTGCTGTAGAGCGACCACAAACAAAAAACTTCGGCCAAAAGTCCCCGCGCACCTCCTCCTTCACCCATTCGACTAGGGCCATAAGGATGCATGATCCACTCTGTCCCTCCCCTCCAAACGGGGAGCTCTTTTCCATGTAGTTCTACTATAACCACTCCGTCACGGAAGTCGGCTTTAATGTGCACATTCCCATTATTCATAGTTGCATTACAGCATTCGTGTAAAAACAAACCCCTAACCGGATCGGAGCGTGCTGTCAAAAGCACCACGCTCCGGAGGGGAGTGCTGTTGTCTCAAGCTCCGCTCCGGATCGGAGTGTGCGTCTAAAAACTCTGAACCACTCCGCTCCGGAGCAGAGTACTGCTGTATCACGCTCCGCTCCGGATCGGAGCGTGTGTCTCAGAAAGCCGAACCACTCCGATCCGGAGCGGAGTGCTGTTGTATCACGCTCCGCTCCGGATCGGAGCGTACGTCTCAAAAAGCTGAACCACTCCGCTCCGGAGCAAGTGTGTTATATCACGCTCCGCTCCGGAGCGGAGCGTGTCTCTCAAGAAGTCGAACCACTCCGCTCCGGATCGGAGTGCTGTCGTACCACGCTCCGCTCCGGAGCGAGGAGCGGAGTAGAACTGACGCTTCGAAGTCACTCCGGAGCGCTCCTTTAGTACGCTCCGCACTCCGCTCCGAAACCCTGCTAATAATGGAGTTGCCTATGGAACCGGATTTTAATAGTCAATTTTCAATAACTTCTGCTACCACCGTGGAGTTATGCAGCACACATAATGCCTTGCAGGGAAGTGAGTATTTCAGGATCTAGGTGTCCTATTTTTATTGCCTGTGACTGTACATCTTGGTCATAAAATAACAGGTCCCACAAAAAGTCTCATCATTGTTTTGTAACTAAACTTGAACCTGGTTCTGTACTGCCGAGGGCAGTGCCATTGGCCCAAATGGGTTCTACTTGATGTTCTCTTTTGCACAAGTTCAAGTTGGGTAAAGGCAGCATGAAACATTCCTATTGTGTTCAGAGAGAATTCACTCTAAGAGATTGTAACACCCAGGTTTGATTTGTCAAGTTCCACAGCTGAGCTGAAACCTTGAAGACAAAATTGTTCAGGAAGACCACAAGAGGTGGATACATTCTAGCATCTAATGCTGACTGAGTCAGTCAGATCCTCATCAAATGTGTTTGGAGCTCTGAAGCTTGGGATATCGGAATCTGCTGCAAGACTTCATCTTATAAGATTGAAAAGGTGAGGAAACTGGTCAATCAAATAAAAACATTCAGATAATGTCCCGTTCACGTGAACCAAGTTGCACTGATGTCCAAAAAATATCCAAAAGCGATCCAAATAATGCCCAAATATGATCCATAGAATGTCCAAAAATGATCCACGGAATCTCCAAAAAGTATCCAAACATGATCCACAGAATCTCCAAAACGTATCCAAAAATGTTCTACAGAATGTCCAAAAAATATCCAGTGTGTGTGTAAATCATATTCTTCATGGACGTCCTATGGATATCCAAGATGGGATATCCTATGGATGTCTAATGGATATACATGGATCTGATCTGTACATTTGTGGATATCCCTTTGAGAATTGTGCTGCATGGAGAGGTTGGCTTGAAAGGTAGAGTCACTTCAAAGAAATACATACACATTTGAGTGACCAGATCCATCCCATTGTTTCCTACAGAAGACACATTTTACCATGATGACAATGACCCAGTTCATATTCCTGGAGATGTCTGATCATGGTGAAGATGAGATTTCATGACTTCTCTGGCCTTCACAGTTGATGGACCTCAATAGAACCCCTGAGGTTATTTTTGGAGAAGAGGATTCAAACCCTGTATCTGTCTCCAGCATTCCTGAATGAATTGGAACAGAATTTGCATGGAGTGGTGTAGGATTCCATTATCCACCATCCAGGACTTCAATTTGTCCATTCCAATGCAAATTTGGCCTGTATTGTATGCGCGGGGGCTCATACATGATATTAGGTCAGCCTCTGTGGCGGAATGGTTAGGGTGCTATGACGCCAGGAGTCCCAGGCTTGAATCCCGGCATGGGTGTTTGTGAGTGTCCATCATATCATCGCTCATCCACATCTTCGCGATTAGCCCAAAGTTGCAGAAAAGCGAAGTAAAATAAACCAAATCAATCAGTTTATTACCAGTTTTGTCCAAACCCTGCATATCTGGCCCACTCCATTCATACAAGGGACAGTCAAATAAAAACCTTAATTTGTTTTTATTTTTTATCTAGTACATTTCTACATGTAGAGTTGCACATGTTTGCTGCATTTTAGTATATATCCATTTGCTAATCCACATATATTGTCAAGTTCTGAGTTAGTGCCTGTATATCTTAGGAAGAAGAATCTTTGAGATGCATGCGCAGTCACTTACAACCCATTGTGAAGGTCTTTCCACCCATCTGCCTGCGAACTGAAGCCATTGTCGTACTACTCTCTCCATTCGTAAATTTGTTGGTGTGGTAATAATGCATAGAGATATTGAATTTTCATTTGCCAGAGTTCTGTAAGTTTTAGGCTTCCAAAGGGCAAGAAACCACTGGTGCATGTGTGTTAAGGAGGCACGATCTTTAGGAATGATGAAAATGGTGTAATGAAGCTCACTTTATCAGTGCCACACCCTTGAGACTGTTTTGTAAATAACAATTGATGCCTGATGTAAATTTGACATGTATACAGTCTGTCATACAATTTTAATCAGACGTTTAAGGTTGTCATTTGGCTCTCCCTCATATTTACATTATAAGGGCCTCCCCGATGGCGCAGTGGTAGGGTCATAGCCTTGTTATCAAGGGGTCCTGGGTTCGATACCCAGTGGAGGCAAAAGTGGTTCGGATCCCACTTTAAACTGTAGGTCCAGTCCCGATTAGCCTTACTGTGCACAAAGTGGACTTAAAAAACAAATCAATCAATCATATTTACATTAGTAAATCAAATTCACACATTTAATACATACTGAAGGTCATGGTTTGCAGTGTTCCAGCTGTAGTAGATTCCTTCAGGTTGGATAAAAACATCGTTGTGATGATCATAGCAGGAGTTGAGAATGAAATCCAAATGATCTTTAGGAGGAATGCGGTCACTGGGGTCAGATAATGATTGCTGCATGTCCTTCCAGCTGCCACGAATACTTCAAATCTTAGACAACCAGCTTAAGACATGTAAAAACAAATGCAAAACATGTTACAAGCAGAATGAAAGGAGTTGTTTTTTTTTAAAAAAAAAAAAATACTTAGTTTAAAACCCTTACTGGAGCTAGAATGACAGTAACATACATGGTAATGGAAATTTCTGGTGGAATCATGTAACCAGTCCTTTCAGGGTGGGGGTTTAGGGCCATATTTAGGATATGTGAAAATATTTTCGTACATATTACTTTGACGTGTATGTATGAATTTTATCAAAAAAATAAAGACTAGACCCGGACTCAAACCCAGGTTTCTGGCACACCATGCCATTGCTCTACCAACTTCTTTTTATTAAAGGAAAGCCCCTAGGGAGCATTTCTCCCCACATAAACCTCATATCAATTAAACTCAATTCTCTAGTTTTTCATTCAGGACAGCCAAACACAAACATCCTGCACTGGCGGTTTCAGGATTCGTGAACAAGGGGTACGATAAGCAAAACAGCGCCCCCCCCCATACTATTTTTTTTTCTAGCGATTTTATATGTAGTATCTGTATGACGATTTTTTATAAGCTTAATAATACAGTATAATTAACGTAAGGACCTTTTGGAATATACAGCACTAGTAAAAAGGATCCCATATTATACAGGCATATGTCTATATGCTTCTAACGAAACTATTATCATTTAATTATTAAATATTTAATAATTAAATAATATAATTAAAGCCCCTATATTGTTAATGTCTTTTGTATTTGTTATAATAAAACCTAGTACATGATACGAGGTATTACATACAACATTTTTCAATACGTGTTCCCAAAGACAAATGTTAACTTATGATCTATCATTGATTTCTGTCCTTTCAAAGATATTACCATTTACCTTACACTCTAAGCAGACGAAATCTACCTTTCTCTTGTGGCGCCGTTACCATAAGGTTTATTTAATTTTCCTCTATTTGTACTGAAATGTTTGTGCATGTTAAAAATACCAAGGTTAACAGTTGAGTTTACAAAAGAAGCCTACGAGGGCCGTACGATCTGTATCTATCAATGCAATGCGAAATATTAACATTTCTGCACACGTTTTGTTCAACAAACATCATCAATAATTCCTCGAGTCGATCTTGTGTCATGGTGGTTCTTATTTTTTGTTTCACCAAAGTCAGCTTCTAGAAACTTGTCTCTACGCTGGCTGTCGAAATTTACTCTGAATTGTGTTCTAGACCATCAACTTTGGGGACTGAAACCGCTAAACCATCAAATTTTGGGGGGGCTGTAACCGGAGACAGCAAAACACATGACTTATTATTACTATATACTAAGTATATAATTATGAGTGTTGTGAACATTTTTACTAAAAAGAGTTTCTTTTTTACGCGAACTGCAAATGTAACACTTGCACTCATTCAGGCCCGTAGCCAGAGTTTTATTTCGGGGAGGGGGCTAATCCCTTATCAGCAACCGACATCTAAAGGCGAAAGAGGGGGGGGGGGTAGAATTCCCTAAAATTAATTTCTCAGTATATTAGAACTTATTATACAAGAGGATTAATTCAGCTAATGAAGTAAAATTAATTAACACGATACACTATTTATTTTAGATATTTGTAGGGCGGTGCTTCAGCCCCCTCCCCCTCCCTCTGGCTACGTGCCTGCACTCATTACTGCTTCAAATGAATGACTTGAAACTTGTTGGCACATTAGCATAGTGGTAAAATCTGGCAAAATCGGTAAACACTCTTCTCTGGGAGATTTTTGAAAAAAATAAAAATAAAGGATCTCCGAAACTTTAGGTATTTCTATTTCAGTCGCGGATATATTTTACACAAAAGCGATTGATTTAGTTTATTTTACTTCGCGTTTTGTACCTCTTGGCTAATTTGCGAAGATGGGGATGAGTTATGAAATGATGAAATTGATGAATGGACATTCACAAACAACCAAGCCTGAGCGGGATTCGAACCCGGGGCCCTTGGCGTCGCAGTGCCATGTGCTAACCACTTTTTTTTTTTTAAGGAATACCCCTATGCGGTGGTATCCCCCGTTATTCACACTTTATCTCATAATTCATACATATCCAATTTTCTGTTATTCTCAGTTTTCTTGTTATGGACCCATGTCCTAGTCGGGATTCGAAACCGGGATCCCTGGCTTCGTAGCGCACTATGCTAACCACTCCGCCACGGAGGCCGACAGCCACTCGGCCACAGGAGCCGGCTACATAAAAGCGAATACGACCCAGAACAAGTTTCCCTGCCACGGAGGAAGCACGTAGGGGTTTATCCAAAATTTCCCACTGAAGAGGTGTAAGGGTAAACTTAGAGCCAAAATTACCATAAATATTGCCTTTTTGAAAATTATTTAGGTGGATTGGAGGTATGTGGATAAATCCTGGGTCCTGTGCGGTCTAAGGCACCTTGCTTTGGGTGGCGGCTGCGGGACGGCATGGGTTCGATCCCGGGTTCAGTCTCCGGGAATTTTCGGCCTGTGTATAGGGCCGGTGGCAACCCACCATCGTGAGGAAATTGGGGAGCTACGAGTGAGTGAGTGAGCGTAATCCGGTCGGGCCGACCACCCGTCCCCCTAGTCTGGCTGCAGATCTCCAAGCGCCCCCCCCCCCCCCATGGTGGTCCGCGTGCGAGGGAGGCCAGCAGTAGGTAGGTAAGCCACTGGGCCCAATATTGGGCTGTAGCTCTAGGGTTTAGGGGATAAATCCTGTGAAGCAGCACGCCCTCAAATTTCGGGTGTCAACTTCAACACAAAGAATCACGTGTACTCTCTCTCTCTCTCTCTCTCGGACAATAGTTTATGACGGAAGTCGATAGAAGGTTAAAGGTCCCAAAAAACAAATTCAACTTTGATTGCAGGAGCAGGAGCAGGTTTGAAATTGTATTGATTGATTTTTTCTATCTCCTATTCTAATGTGATCACCTTTGCACAAGCAAGGGCGTCCGCAGACGGGGTCAGAAGATATATGGAAAAAGTTCATGTAATTCGAATGGCGAAATTGTAGCGATAATTAATTACAAATAATATTGTTTTCTGTGATTTACAGGCTGTAAGTTACAGCATTTGACTGCCATGTCCAAGAAAATAACGAAAGAATGTTTTCACAAGAAATCATGTTGACTCTCATAACTAGGGGTGTACGGGAAAGTCAGGAACTGTCAATCAAAAAGTGATAGATGTTTATGGAAAGGAAACAAGAATCCAGTTTCTATTTATATAGTGGGCTCAGGTCCCAACTTGTCAACAACGCTAAAGTATTTTCAAGTCAATTTCAATTTTATGATTTGTACAATGATGATAAATAACAACAATAATAAAAGTAAAATACAAGTTTCTATGACTGAAGGGCAAGATGTGAAAAACAAAATCCTGCGGCGGCCTTATGCACAAGAATTGAATGTGAATAAAAGATTCATATGTGTGTGTGTGTGTGTAGCCTATATAATTGAATCTTTTATTCCCATTCAATTCTTGTGCATAAGGCCGCCCGCAGGATTTACATATATACACACATACATCCATTTATATACAATATAAGATATATATATATATATATATATGTGTGGGGGGGTGTTTCTTGAAAGCAACAAATAAAGCGCTTTTTATGTTTTATACATGTTTGAAAATTAAATTTGCACTTTTACGTATTACAGCAAGAATCTCTACATGCAGAAGGAAATTTACTTACACGTTTCATTTGCAAATTTCCATGTGGTAATGGAATACTTTCCAAGTATCGAGCTCCGTGTTCATTGAAAGCGAACAACTTGCTCTTCAACCAGCAGCTCTGATACGTTGGAGAGCGAGATCCCCTACCCTGTACGTCTGTCGCCAGAAGTTGTTTTGTCGAACATATCCATGGAAACGAGATAGGGCAGCGAATGAAGCTCGATTGTCGTGCTTGCAGAAATAACGAACATGCATCCCTTTAAATATTCGGGTAGTATTATTTATAAACGATCTGAAATTGTATGCATTTTTCTAGTTTCTTGAAACACTCGAAATGATCAATATGGGAAGATGGCGATAGGCAGTAGAAATCATTACATGCAAGAGCATTCAGAATTGTCCACATAACTATTGGAACGGGAGTATCAAATACGGTATTCTACTAAAGTGCTACATTTAATCCATAGCATATCAAGTTTTCTTGCCTATGAAACTTGTTCGTGCATTCATACTGTACTTTCCATGCGAAAATCAACAGCCAATGACAAATTTGATCAAATCAGCAAGAAATAAGCTTACTAAGATGACTGTTTGAGGAAAGACTCTATGAACGAAACCGACCGTAGGAAGGAAAATAGAATACATAGTATTATAATATGGAATATTATATAGAATATACCCTCTACGCGTACATATATGGATTAGACTGCATGTGAGTTTGTGATAGGCCTATACATACCTATTTTTTAAAAATAATATAAGAGAATTAATGAATTAGGGAAAGGAATTTTTCTACGGAATAAAAAAAATAGGATAGCGCATTAGTCCTTTTTCAAAAATTGTGCCCAACCTAGAATAATTGAACGATTTCTCTGGTATTATGCAGGGCTGGAAATGTGGGGTTCGCAAGGGGAGATATCACAAAGTATGAGAGCAACGAAATTGAACATTCATATTGAATTTTATGTTTCGTTCCCCATTTGACTTCTCTGGAATATAGAAAAAATGACTTACTATTTTCAATTCTTTCTTATATTTGAAATCCTTTTCCCTCTTTCTATTTTATTGCTTTCTCTTGATTTTCGCCTTCCTCTCTATGTCTCTGAATCTGTTTTCTTGCCTATTCTTTCCCTTGTTGATTATTTATTTTAATCATGTCGTTCTCCGTTTTCCGTCTCGCTTTTCTCCTTTATTCTTTTTCGCTTTCTCTCTCCCTCTCTCTCTCTCTCTCTTTCTCTCTTTTTCCTTCTCTTAAAACATTTCTTTTCCATGAACCGTAAACATGACGTCAGACTATTTTCATTATAAGCATGTTCCACTTGAGAATTCAATTTCAATTTCCCCATTGGAAATTTTTTGTTGGCATCGATGGTTACCCTGGTTACAGAAACCCATTTCCACCTTTGGTATTGTGTTTCTTAAACTAAGATAAACAACATACTAAAAATTCTTTAAAACAATTTCGGTGACGGATGGTTTAATATCGACATTTCTATTTTTATTATGTAGAGATACTTTTTGGATGAAATTAAAATTATGTTTTAAATGGCACAATAAAATCAAAGCTTCTGCCTTTTGGTAGCCGAGCGCACTGAGTGCTTGACTAACTCAGAGCTGAAGATATTGGGTTAGAGTCCCGGGGAAGGGAATTGTGTTTGTTCTTTCAGATAATCACCATTCAGTAAAGTCCGGACCTTATTTTTAAGGCATCCTCTCAGAAGGTTGTTCTGAAACTCGATCGATAGATTGATTTGATTTGATTTTACTTCGCCTTTCTGCCACTTTTGGCTAATCGCGAAGATGAGGATAAAGATGAAACTGGTGAACGGACAATCACAAACACACAAGGAGAGCACACAAGTTTCACGGAAGACCATACTGGCTGCAAGTCCAGACGCCAGAGCTGCTTAGTCTGCAAAATGCAGTCCAGGGTGTACTACGTAGAGGGAAGGTTGGCAGAAAGGTCCTCAGAAAGGGTCACTCCTTACACCCCGTTCTGAAACTTGAGTACAGTGATCAGAAACATGGCCGTATTTAGAGGGGGGGTTTCTAGGGTTCAAACCCCCCCCCCGAAACTTCTGACATGTTGGATTAATGGAAGTTCAGAAACCAAAATCTGTAACAAATTTTCAATTTTTTTGCCGAAGCATCACAAAAATACAAGGCTACAATGTTGAAACGATGGAGCTAGAATTTTCATACATTTGGAATTCTGAAACTTGAGTGAAACAGGATTTTTTCTCAGAATCGTAGCCCACCCGCGACCCCTCCATTATCACTTCTGCTGTCATCTTTCCAGTGTTGCTCCTGCGTCACAAGCAATATAGACTGAAGATTCCCTTATGATTGTCCCAAAATTCCCTTTAATTCCCTGCCCGAGAAAGTCGAAAATCCCCCTTGATAGGAGTTCAAACCTAGGATCTCCAGTTTCGTAGCGCGTTACGTTCGCGATTGAGGTTACAATCCATGCACCAGGCTAAGCTTTTAAAGAGAATAACTGGTTCCACACTTTTCAAAATTCCAAAAATTTAATTTTAAAGTCAAACAACAAAAACTTTATGACTAAAATTTCCATCCAACTTTTAAAGCTTTTCTCTTGAAGGTATCTAAAGTTTAATGGTAAAAAAAAAAAAAAAAAAGGTAAAGTGCTCCCCTGTGCATAGCACCACGCCATGAAGGCGTATAGGGGGTGTGGGGGTAACGCCCCACACTTTCCTGATCCGGTCGCGAGTGGGGTGATGTGATCAGCATCTCGCCCCTGACCGCCTTTACCCCCCAGGGTTTCCCCCAGGTACCCATGTTATTCGACGCTGGGTGGGCGCCGGGGCCGCTTCCATCGTTAGAAAAGTTCCCGGATTTGAACCGGCCGGAGATCGAACCCGGGACCTTTAGCATGGTAGTCAGACGCGTTACCGACTGAGCCACCGCTCACTGACGAAGTATAATAATTGTGCATTTCAGTACACACTGTATGAAACGTAAAAAAAAAAAAGAAACTTGTGCTGGTTATTCACTCATCTGCTGGATTGAGTTAGCCCCCTTAAGGATATAACAATAATATAATAATTATTATTATTTGTATTATTATTATGGAATAAAATTGTTTTATTATTATGAAATTTTAATTATTATTGTACAATTATTGTTATTATTTCTATTATTCAAATTTCTGGCGACGCCCATGGGAACAATTATGAATGACCCCCCCCCCCCGAAATTTTTTCCTGCCTACGGCCATGATCAGAAACACCATGAAAATGGCACTGATCATGGGCGTATCCAACGGAGGACAAGGGAGTAATTGCCCCCCTATCCTCTAGAAAACGGATGGTGAAAATTTTCATTCTGTTCAATGTGCTTTTCAAATAATTCAAAATAAAGCTGGAAAAGCGTTGTTTGTCCCCCTGGAATAGGAATTCTGGGAACATCCATGGCAATGCACAGGAATTATTCCGGAAGGGATTGACATGATTTACTGTTTTGTCGTTTGCAAGATATTTTTCATCTTTTGAATATCCGTCTTTTTTTTAAGGATTGCTGGGCCAATGAGGGACACCCACTCCCATCTGTCAAAACACTATCGGATCGTAGTGTGCAAGGGCCCTGCCCCCTCCCACCCCCGAGATATCTGGAAAGACTTCATATAATTGATATTTTGAAATTGCAAGGGGGAAACGGACGAGGGGTACCGTGAAAGACAGCAGATTAATTGCCATAGTACTGGGGATGCTTTATGAGAATTCTCTTAACTGGGGAAAAGCATCACTCCACCTTTCCTCCACTTTAAGCACTGCTGGGGCAGTGCTGAGGATGAAATCTGCGGGCGGCCTTGGTAGTATGTATGGTTTGATTGATTTTTTTAAAAGTCCACTTTATGCACAGTAAGGCTAATCGGGACCAGACCTACAGTTTAAAGTGGGATCCGAACCACTATGTGCCTCCATCTATATCGAACCCGGGACCCCTTGATTACAAGGCGACGACGCTACCACTGCACGATCGAGGAGGCCTGTAGTATGTATGGGTTTATCCAGAATTTTTCATCTGGAGTTGTGTTAAGATCGAATTTAGAGGATGAGGACGTCATGGACGTCAGCAGGATTTTTTCAAGGGGCCAAAGGAGGCATATCCCTGCCATAATAGTGTTGTCCCCTCATAAACCACTAATTGAGTTTGAAGTTATAATGTTTCTGTTACACCCTTGTAATAATTAATATAAATTACTGTGTCTAAAATAAAAGTATATGTGCGAAATATGTACTTTTAGATTGGCATTCATTTTCCAAGGGGACGTGGCCACCCTTGTCCCCCTACCGGATGTCCATGGGTGTAACGGAAAATTTAGAGCCAAAATGATCATAAATTGAGCTCTTGTGGGAAACTTCCGAGGAGTGTTGATGAAATTGGGAAGGGGGAGTTGGAAGTGTGTGGATAAAATCACTGACAGTATATCAGCGGAATATATCATCAATCAATCAATATATGAATCACCTGCGTTCGATACATGATTTCTGCTTTGCATACATCGCGTAATTCAAGGTGAAGTAGAAAAATAAGAAACTACGAAGGTCATGTTTCAGTGTAGGTAGATGACACGCCAGAGAGACGCGCTGACCTATGGCATCATGCAAGCCACCGTTCATGCTCGACTTTTCGCTGAGCGCACGTCCATCGAAACGGGTATTGATTTTTGTGCAGCCTCGGCTCTCGAAGGCCAAATACGTACTTGGTAACAGTTGCCCGTGTAATGCGTGTCAGATTTATACATGCTGCTGTACTCTTTGTCTAGATATAGTTCTGTTCGGCTTCGTAACATTCTGCTGAAGAATGTACAATTGCTGGAGCCTGCTTCAAACAAGCATAATTGCTTTCGCGTTCTTTTCGCTGGATAGTATTGGGAACTGCAGCTACAACTATGATAACATGAACTGTGGTAACGTAAGTAAATTGTATTTCTGAATCTATCACATCTTTTGAAATAGCATAAGTATGGTTGCATTGTTTTACATTTAGAATATTCGTACACCTTGTAAATAACGATTCAAGTGTAGAGTTTCTAATATTATGCATGCCTTGTTGCTGTAAACAGTACCATATTGTGCAGTTCTGATTTATTTAACAAATAATGTCGTTAGAAATCCTCTTGTTTCCGATTTTTTTTTAAAAAAAAAACTGTATACGTAATGATTTTGAGACATTATTTCAAACGGGAAATTTGATGCTGACAAATATATATCACTTTCAAGTTTATTTCTAACATTCTTCATGAACAGCTGTTCTTTTTAAAAATCTGTTACAATCAGCTGCGGATCCACGGGAAGGGCGACAGGGGCGATAGCCCCTTCCAATTGGATATATTATTATGCCTAATATTTTTGAAGACTCAAATGTTCTGTCTTTTTGTTTAACAGGTTCGAAAATATTTTTTAAACCATACTCTTATGCTAATAATAGGCTAATCGGAACTGGATATACAGGTTAAATTTGGATCCGAACCGCTGTGCAACGTGCCTCTAAAGGGGATCGAACCTTGACAAGAAGGTTTTTTTTTTTGTTATTTTTTTGTTATTCACTTGACTCCTCATATCTGATCGTTTACTTTACCGTAGCTATTGGAGGAATTATGATAACGACATAGAATAACAACCATCTATCCCAGCCCTGAATCCCTGTTTTGCAAAACAATAGCCTACCTCTACAACATGGAAGTTAGCTTGATTCCTGTTCACAGTACCATATATTGTTTGCATAAACCAGTGCAAGTGTATATTAGAATTGATTTTCGGTGAGGTGAGGTAACCGACTGAAATAACCCCTCCCGATTACTTTTGGATCCGCCAATGGTTACAATAAGGAAGTGAAATTATATTTTGTTGACAGGTACTCCAGAGTACAAAGAGAGGAATAGAGTACTACAAAAAATTACAATGAAATTGGTGCTGTTAGAATTTCAATGTTTTAGTGTACTAGCCAAAGCTTGGAGTAGGAATTCTTATCTGGGGAAATGTTTGCTCGAACCTTGTGAAAAGGGCTAGGGGTGGTATGGTTTTTGTCTGAATTAGGTTCTTTAACGTCACTTTTCTTCCACGTTTGGCTAATCGCGACAATGAGGATGAGTGACTATATGATGAAATTTATGATGAAGGGGCACTCACAAAGAACACGCATGCCCAGGTTGGGATTCGAACCCGGGGCGCCTGGCGTTGTAACGTCCTTCCCGATGGTCGTCGTCTTGCATGGGGTATAGGGTTCGATACCCGGTGGAAGACATAGTGGCTGGCATCCCACTTTAATCTGAAGGTTAGAACCCAATTAGTCTCTCAGTGCATAAAGTGGACTTAAAGTAAACTCAAAAAAGGAAAATGTTCCTAGCTGGGGGGGGGGGGGTAGCATCCCTTAATCTCCCACTTCGAGCACTGGCCATTTTAAGTAGTACTATTTACTTCCTATTTTTTCCCGTTTTCTCCTAGTTTTGTATTCTTTGTGTACATTTGTTAATGTGCAATGTTACTACTTTCCACTGTCTCGAAATAAGGTCTGAATCGGCTTCAACAGTAATAATGTAATGTGTTCTCATTTAATACTCAAATTAAACTGATACATTATGTTTTAACAGATAATTTTATGTTATTATGCAAAAATATTACTGAGGTTGATTATTTTTAACTTGAGAAACTATTTTATGTGTCATGAAAACGATCATCTCATTAGTATGCACTGCGTAAAAAATCATTTGTCAATATTGTCTATTCAAATATCTGCGTTACACATTCAACTTGTTGTCATTGAAATTCTTTGTTGTACATATTAGTCCGAATATTTTATGAACTCTACTGGACGGTGTACGAATAACTCTAGATTATACAATTGTGAGGAAAAATTCAGTTCGATATTGTTCTTGTGTGGCCTCTTGAACAATTCAGATAACAAATAAATAAAATACCTATAGATGTGAATATCCTCTCGCATGGGTTCACCTACATTTTAATTTCTTCACGCTTTGAATTGAACTCAACCTTTGTTGACGCTTTACGTCAGGTCTCTTTTCGACATATTTGGAAATGTTTTGGACTGAAACTGAACCACTGAGCACCAGTGAGAGCGCCAGAAAAAAGTGACGGCGGGGAAGGGGGACAGTTAATTAAAACGCTCGAAAACACTACATATATATAAAATACATAAATATATAATATTATTATTATTATTATTATTATTATTATATTTATATATGGAGTTTTGCGTTTGTCCTTTATTCAGTCAGAGTGGACGTTTACTGCCTAAATTTAGTTCTTGATTACGAGTTTATCTCCATATGATTCGTTTTAATAAAGGCATTAATTTTTCTTTATTCGTGGGAACTGTCGTAAGTTTGTTTGTAGTGGTCTAAAATAGTTTCCCCATTTATAATATTATAATTCATCGTCTTTCTTGAGATGAAACTACTGATATAAATATTCAAGTTATAAGATAATAATATAAATGACGAGAAAAATGTTTAGAAGAGTTTTATTTACTTGCAAAATAAACATGACGTTGGAAGAAATTAATTTTCTTAAGTATTAAAAAACAACGAAAGTCACTTGGTGTAGTGCAATTCTTCTGTAGGATAATTCTGCTATGTCTGCTTTGGAGAACACACTGACTATACCTTCGATACGTCCAAGACTTGACATTCCTTCATCTCAATAGCAAGGACAGCCAAATGAGGCAGTTGGCATCCAGCATCCTGTTTCGAGCAAGGCTTTTCAAAGGTTTCAAACACGAAAAAAATCTTTCACACACTGCATTGGAAACTGGGATTGTTACAGAGAATACAACTAGTGTGAACTTCGTGAAATGCCAATTTATACTTTCCTAGGACTACTTTCGTTCCATCTTCGTAACGCTGAAGAGTTTTGGGCCTTTCAGGGAAATTATATCACAGGAATAAAAATCTGAAAGAGGTTACAGTTTTCTCATAATTTAAGAAATATTCTGACCCTGGTGCACCTCTCACTCTACCAGACCAATGTTCGTATGTTTGTGCTACACATTTACAAGCATCTATCAAGTTCTTGGAAATATGTTCTTTGAATTTGATGTGCAAAGAGCGAATCTGCATCTAATGATTGAAGGGCGCAATCCTAAAAAAGCGTTATTTTACCTGCCTGCGATACAAATATCTGTCCTGTTGCTTTCTCACAATCTGACATCTGACATCAGTGCGAATACACTTTCGCTTCTTCCACTTCCTGGCTTATTATGCTGAGAATAAGTGTGGACATTAGGGGAACCTGTCCTAAAATGACATACGGTAAGGAAAAAATGCTCTAGCAAGTGTATTAATTGCAACTCTTTGTTTATTTTTTACATATTAAGAACTCAAAGCATTGCTTATTATATGGTACAGTTAAAAATAATATATATGTTATATGCTCTTTACAAAGTTTTTTTTGGAAAATGCAACAGTGTGTCATTTTACCTGAGGTACTTAGATAAAGTGACATACCAATTTATAACACGTAATTGAATCTTACATACCCATTCATATAACACGTAATTGAAACTTTTTACTTGCATAAATTGTAAGTAAATGTCGTTGATGTCTTTGGTACACCGCAGCACACTCATTGTGCGCCCACATTGAACTTTGTATGCACTTCCGTCATGTTTCCTTAGGTTTCGAATGACTGAATAAGTCGTTGCAATAGATGCATGGCGCATCGTCATCACTATCATGTAGCTCAGAATCAACATCTTCATTATCAGCAAACTGAAGTTTAATCTTGGCTTGTCGAGCTGCCCGTCTTGATTCTAAGAGTTTATTCTCTGCAACTTTTGTCTTCACTTCGGTGAAAAAAGGGCTACCTGTTAAGACTTGTGGTCCCTCATGCTTCCTTCTTCTGGAGAACCTGGCCTGGGATGTAGAGGGTAGTGGTGATATGTCGATTGGTCTGAGCAATGAGTGTGATGAAGTTGCAGTTACAGATGTGGTACCGCAAGGTGATGGCATTGTAGCTGGCTGAGGAATAGATTGTGCAATTTCGATTACAGTAGTCAAAGCTGGAGATGATTATGATTCGGCCGCAGTTTCAGGTGTATCAATTCCTGGCTGGGTCCCACCTTCAATATGCCCAGTCTCTTTTTCATAATCCTGATTAGACCTTTCAGTTGTTGCCGCTGCCATAAACATATGGTCTGGAAAGACATCAGGATTAAAGGGCCAGATGCCTGTTTCAGAGAATCCATGAATGGCTTTGCTGAAAGTGGCAGCTTTTCCATAAGCCAAAGAAAATAAACTGCCAACTTGGTACTGTGTTACTACCCTCCCGGGATGAGTTTTCAACCCTTTGCGGACTTCTTCATTGTAATATGTCTTCAACGGGCCAAAAAACGTTACATCCAAGAGTTGAAGTCGATGTGTGCATTTAGAGCACGTTGCATATTGTCCTTATGCCATGACTGTCTGTCAGTTTTTATTACGTACTTTCCAACCATTATTTCTGTAGCCTAAAATAATAATAGAAGATAACCTTTTCAGTCTGCTGTCCATAATATCTACAATAATTCAGTTGCAATAGTGATTTTATTAATAATTAGAGCTACTGTAGCCATTACTGGTATTATTTACACATTGAACAACTTTCAACACTTACATATTTTATGCCTTTGGCAATAATAGAATTAATATTAAATAATTACTCTGGTAAAATGACATACTATGTCATTTTATCCTAGTTAAGAGTATGTCATTTTACCCTCTGTCATAACCTCAAACAGGTGTGTTAATGCTCGAGTTTATGAATACTTGCAAGATTTTACAATGGGTTTATAATATGCACAATATAACTATTTCCTTACCTTATTTATACAAATGTTGGCCCGCTTATTGTATTTGTAGAAATCTGGCATCAAACAATGATCACCTCAAACTTTTACAACTCCGTATTTAAGGATTACGCTCCTGTTCCGAAATCCGTTACACAATGGCACCGCCACTCACACAGGTTCTTTGTTGTCTACTACAGTACACAATGAGAGACTGAAAAGTGTTCCTCCTTGCGGCAGTAACGAGAAACTCAAGGTATGTCATTTTATCTGAGTATGTCATTTTAGGACAGGTTCCCCTACGCAGATTAATTTGTTTTGAATTACCTTGAGAAATTCCCTCTGTTAAGGCTTGCCTCAGACTCATCATAATCTCGAAAATCAAGTCTCTGAATAGTAAGAAACCGCGATGCATCCACTAAAACTGACCTGTAGTGTCGGTTTTCTTGAATCACCTTTGAATGTTTTTCACTAATTAGCGTTGCCACTAACGAATCACTATCAGAATTATTTGCCCGTACTACAGATGATGTTTTGTTGTCCTCAGAATGTTTGTGATGTTTTAAAGCCATTCAAATTTAACGCGCTTTTCCAGTTCTTCACTGGTTAAAACTTAGGTTAATCACGACGATTACAGGACGACGATTACAGTGAATGCCCAGGACAGCGCTGGAATCTTGAACTAAACAAAATTAATTTTTGTTAGTCAAGTTGGTATTATAAGCAGGAAAAGTGATATTATGCAGAATACACCACTTAGAAAAGGTAAAAATCGTCATACTCTTAGAAATGAACTCTCTCATTATTCGATATTTCATTAACTTCAGTTGGGGGGGGGGGCGAAAGGGGGGCGAAGCGTGTGACTGGGGGGACGCCCGCCCCCCTCTGGCGTCGTCACTGCTGAGCACAGTAGCGTAAGATATTTAGTGTGTAGTCAAAGGAATAAAAAAAACTGGAAGCGCTTAAACAAATAAAGGAGAACTCATCACAAAAAAAGAAAGCAGAAGCGAGATAAATTTATCACCATCTTCCTGTGCAATTTCCGTCCAAGAGCTAAGGAAACGAGTTCATAGACGTTTTTAACCAAGCAGATGTATTATAAGCACCATGGAATGAATATACATGCCTTCAAACAAAGCAAACAAAAAAAATCGAAATATGAATCATTTAATTATAGCCACCAAGTTCAGTTTGTTTGTTTGGCAAGCGATTGGTAACAGTCACATTTTATTGTTGAATGAGGGGAGCCACACAACAGCGTTATTGTTTGTACTTATTAGCCGATAAAGTAATTGGACTCGGTCATGAGAAGAAGGACTATGCACACACAAATACGTATATTATTTACATACGATGCAACGTTGAATGTCAGCATATTCTTTTAAATCAGTGCCATAATCAGGATTCTAGAGTTGGGTGGGCGACTATTTTATTAGACGGGAGCCGACCTTCTTGGTGGAGTAGTTAGCATAAAGCGCTAAAACGCCAAGGTTCTCGGGTTCGAATCCTAGACTGGGCATGGGTTTTATTTGTGAGTGTCCATTCATCAACTTCGTCATATCATCATTCATCCTCATCGTCGCGATTAGCAAAAGGTGGCAGAAAGACGACGATAAAAACGAAACCCAATCAAATAGAAGAGTGGACAATTATGTCAGATATATATACACTGGTGTGCATCGATTTGTAATTTCCAGGATGGGCAACTGCTAACTCAGGGTGGTTTCATCATTCATTCTCGTCGTCACGATTAACTTAGAATGTAAAGGATTAAATTTAATTATGTAAATTTCTCATTTTTCTGAATTGTCTTATTGTATTTCACCTTTGTGCCACTTTCGGCTGCCCGCGACAATGAGGATGGCTGATGATCAGATGCATTTGATGAAGAGACACTCACAAAGAAATATTTATGTTCAGGTCAGGACTCAAATCTAGGCCCCACGATGATTTGGATAGGAATCATAGTCGGCGGAGCTGCCTCGTTTGCAGCCTGTTAATGTTTTAAGACGCAATAACAATTATTATAATCCAATAATACAATAGAACCGTTCTTGATCTCAACGTTTTATACCTTCTGCGGTGGCTGGTAGGAAATTTCTACTCCTGCATAACTAGCTTACACAAGGAATTTGGCAGTGCCAGTTGTGTTCTGTGGAATCTGTGAAAGTCAGGTGATTTTGTAGGCACCTTGGATTTAAATTAACTAACTAACTCTCTAGCCTTCTTAAACCCGAAGGTTCATGGCTGCAGCAACACAGGCCTTCCCTCTGTCCCTATCCTGAGCAAGATCTATATACTTTTTCCATCCCTACCAATTTCCTTTAGGTCCATCTCAACATTATCCCTCCATCTTCGTCTTGGTCTACCTACTGGTCTCTTACCATCAGGTTTCCCAACAAGAATCCTGTAAGCTCTTCCTTCCTCTCCAATTCGTGCCACATGGCGTGCCCACCTAAGTTTTCTTGATTTAATCATTCTAATAATATCTGGACATGAATACAAATTATGTACTTCTAAATTATGTAACCTTCTCCACTCACCTGTCTCTTCATCTCTTTTAGGCCGAAATATTTTCCTAAGGATTTAATCTTGGATTTAAACACATTCTAATACGAAGTACATTTGATTTTTTTTTTGTATAAAACGTTTAACAAAGCACGTGCAGTACAACACTTTAAACTCGATTTAATGAAATTGTTGAATCAAGTGACCGCCACCCCCTAGCCCGCTTTTTCTGTTTATCATTACAACTGTCCCGGGCAAAAACAATGAATCCTTTGTTAATTTGTTTACAATATTTTACTCCACCTATAGAAAAAAGGTGACCCCCCTTTGAAAAACAATTTTTACTTTGTTCAGACAAACTTTTCTAGCTGAAGCTACCAGATTTCTTATCATCGATGCTGAATTCACAAGATGCGTTTCGCCGGCCTTTGTGGCGGAGTGGTCAGCGTAATGCTACTAAGTCAGAGGTACCAGGTTCGAACCCCGGGATATCATTGTGTTTGTCACGTCATCCATTCCATCAGTCTGGCCTTCATCCTCATCGTCGCGATTAATCCAAGCTGTAGAAAAGCGACGTAAAATAACCTTTGTACGTTCGAGGTGAAACATTTTCTGCCTCACCACAATTTTTTTTCCTGGCGTCGTCACTGCTACACGCGTATTGATTATTTTTAACTTTGTTTATTAGTGTATTGATTGATTTGGTGTTTTAAGTCCACTTTATGCACAGTAAGGCTAATCGAGACGGGACCTACAGTTTAAAGTGGGATCCGAACCACTATGTGCGTCCACCGGGTATCGAACCCGGGACCCCTTGATTACAGGGCAACGACGCTACCACTGTGCCATCGGGGAGGCGTGATTAGTGTACAAATTTGAAGATTTGATCCAAAGATATTGTTGTTTTCAGTGTGTATTGCACCTTTATGGCTTTTCTTTTAGTGTTACATCGAGTAATCATGCAGAGTAGTAGCGGTGTTTCTCAGCCTTGTATGCTATGGCAGAGTGCAAGGGGAAACAAGCTCTTCCTTGTTCAGCCAGCAGTTGCAGGGTTAATGCCGTAACCTGTAGATCTGGCGCCACTTGCGTCTGGGTTTAGTGTGGAGAATCACATGTGCGTAGCGAGTCGTCGTGAGAGAACGATGTGATGTGATGTGTGAATGTGAAAAATCAGTAAACGGGGCACAATTTGCAGTGTTTTTTAAGTTTATTGTGACGAGAGTGTGACAATGACATCCAATATATTTGTTTTATCTTTGGCATGGCTTCTTATTAGTTTCGCTAGGAGCGTAAATCTGCAGGGAAATAGGCCGAAGTGTAACACGGTAAGTTATTTGTTCTCTCCATTCAAAAAAATAATCATATTATTAGATTTTCTTTGAACCGTATGTCGCTGTCTTAAATAGATTATGATTTTTTAATCATTCCAACTACAGAGATGTAGAGAGAATAAATATCTGCAAAAATTATAATTCCGGACCTCGTTCTATTTTACTGCCCCAAAATGTCAGTGTTTGTGCGCCGTGTTTTGGTAATGCATTTTGAGCACACGCACTCTTCTTTCCTAAGTGTAGGAGATACTTTCAAAAGCTACACCAGGAACTTGGATTCAGTATGGTAAACATGGGCGCCGACTTTGTTGGGGACTTTGCTCAATTAACAGTTTTTATTTTAAAGAGACAGAAATATACGTTTTTTTTTTAAAAAAAAAAAAAAAAGTTAGTAAACCTTTTCCGTGACGCATGTATTAGTTTAGTATATAATATCAATGTGGTAACAGGGCCTTGCCGATGGCGTAGTGGTAACACCGTCGTCTTGTAATCAAGGGCTTCCGGCTTCGATCCCCGGTAAAGGCACATTTTACAGTGGTTCCGATTTCACTTTAAACTGTAGGTCCAGTCCCGATTAGCGTATCAGAGCATAAAGTTGACTTGAAACAAACATTATCAATGTCACTGTCACATACGTGCCAGGGTTCGTACCTGAGACCTCTGGACCAGGGCCAATGGCGCAATACCCCCCCCCCCAAGCCAATGACGCAACCCTCAAAATCCAATGAAGCACCCCCCCCCCCCCCAAGTTCGTGTCATAATCCACATAAAGTATTTAATTAGGACAGCGTTATATATATAAAGTTTTAGTTTTAATGAACACTTCACTTGATACCCCCCCGTCCTGAGTTTTTCCTTTTCTTCAACTAACATGTCACTATTACATCAAATACTGCGTAGTGCAAAGTGGAGACTCGATGATCTGTTTTGCGTCTAGTATGAGCAAGGTTTATCATTAATCAGGGGATATGAGATGAATTGCCACATCAAACTACATAGTATGGATATAAAGATAACTCTAATACATTTAATGTAATAAAATGCATTATCATTTTTAATTGCTTAAATTTATATGAAATAACAATGTGCTGATAAGAGAAATATACTGTATTTGGAAATACAATATGTAATTACAATTATATGAATTTAAGTAAAGACATGTATTGACTTTATACTATTTATTTCTTGTGCTCATTCATTAAAACATGTACATATGAACAAATTGTACAATTGTTTTCCTAGTAAGAACTAAAAATTTAATATGTTGTAGAAAGAAACCAATAAATCGTATATATTGAACCACAGCTTACACAATATATTTTTATGACGACATAAGAAATCTTAAGTATCACGTGAATGGTAAGCTATATTACTCTTTTTGCTTTGTTTTCGATTACTCATTGAAAAAGAATATCATAAGTATGTAGAACGTTTGTGCCGTTTTCAAATTAATGTTTATTTACAAGACAGCATTGACAGATACTAAAACTTTAGTATGAAGATCTTAACAGAAGCTTTTGTCTCTGAATACTGGACCTTGCGAATTTATCTATTATTTCATCATTTGGAATTTGTGCAAGAATGTCGCTCTCACTACACAAAACAAGCAAACTTGACAATCATGAATCCCCTAAACTGGAACGCAACCTACCTTTAATCGAACATCGCCCCAAGACCGTGGCTGCATTCATTACCTCCTCATCGTTCATCATAATCCCCCCCCAAATAGTTTGGATGAATAGTAATAATAATTTGTTTATTTGAATAGGAACGACTTAAGACGACCAGACCCCTCTCCGATTTTCTTCACATTTGGCATACTCACTAATTGAGGCCTCCTAATCACGAATCTGAAGTTAAAAGTTGTCGGAAACGTCTGGAAATTCCAAAATAAGCGAAAATAAGGCGTTAGTTTTCGGAATGGAAACCGTCGATTTTCGCGAAATTTTTTGTTTCATATATTCCTGATACTATCACGACACCAAATTTTAACTATGTTTGCCTAACGTAACCCAAACTAACCTAACCACACGTCAATGGTTCGTGGGGCTAGCGTCAATGGTTCGCAATTATTTTGCAATTTCTAGACGTTTCCGACAAATTTTAACTTCCGATTCGTCATTAGCAGGCCTCAATTAGTAAGTATGCCAAATATGAAGAAAATCGAAGAGGGGTCCGGTCATCTTAAGTCATACCTTTGAATACAATACCATGTTAAACTGTCCATATTTTTAATAGTTCAGTTTTCGAAATAACGAAAAGCTAGCACATTGATTGGATAAGTGTAATAAGGTAAATCAGTTGTTCCCAAACTTTTTCGTTTCACGACGCCCTTAGTGTTTCAAGATTTTTCCGCGGCGCCCGAGTCAGAATGTAGGCCTATCCAACACTTGCAACGATCAGTTAGTGTGGTTAGGTTGCTTGCCTTAATTTAGAAAATAAACACGTATTTCAAATTCAGAAACTTTTTAAATGTAAAAGTACTAAAACCCTGTGTAGACTCACAAGTTGGTGTCATTTCAGTGAAACTATTGGAACATTTCGCGGCGCCCCTGTAAGTCATCCACGGCGCACACTTGGGGAACCACTGAGTTAAATTATATAAATATGGATTTAAACAGTGTTTGTGAATGGAGAATAAGATTTATAAAGTTTATAAACCCACAATTTGAGTATTTAACAGAAATTGTTACACAACTTAAGACAGAAAATTCAACCTGGGCAAACCAAATAACATGCTGCAGCCGTGTGATCCATTCAATTATTGTTTTACGAGACGTTACAGAACCTTAGCTAGAAATTCCTGCGCCAATGACGAGAATTTAATACGGTTCCTCCTTCAAAGAATTCGCCCCCTCTGCTTGGGGTAAATATTGTTATTTTAGTAATCCATAGCAATAAATACGTGCATTCTATCTTCAGTGCAAACGTCACTTGTTAAAGTAAAATTGTCCTGCGACGAGATTTTAGAAATGCGAAGGAATTTTATATTATTTATTTTTATTTTTCTGTCTTCTCGGGTAATGTGCAAGGCGTTACTGTATGAAGTACACTTAGTACAGCATAAAAGGAATCAATACTACAATAATACGGGTAATAGAACTACATCATCCAAATGATGCACCTGCTTTAAATTGAGCACAATACCAACACTATAAGCATTATCTTTTGAGAAGTGGTGTTATGAATGAACATCGAGAAAGTAGTTCATGTCTTGTAATGCAGCTATAGTATAAAACTTTAGTAAAATGCGAAAGACGCATTTCCGTAACACAGTATTGCGAGCAAGAACATTTTTACATCCATTTTTTTGAAGTCTTTCAAGAATATTAATTTAATGGGATGTCAATACTTTCTTATGATCAGGGTTTCGGAGCGGAGTGCGGAGCGTACTAAAGGAGCGCTCCGGAGCGACTTCGAAGCGTCATTTCTACTCCGCTCCTCGCTCCGGAGCGGAGCGTGGTACGACAGCACTCCGATCCGGAGCGGAGTGGTTCGACTTCTTGAGAGACACGCTCCGCTCCGGAGCGGAGTGGTTCGACCTTTTGAGTCGCACGCTCCGATCCGGAGCGGAGCGTGATACAACAGCACTCCGCTCCGGAGTAGGGATGGCCAGATCCGGATCCTAGCGGATCCGAAATCCGGATCCGGTTGGTTCCGGATCCTAAGGATCCGGATCCTAAGGATCCGGATCCTAAAATTTTTCGGATCCGGATCCGTGGATCCGGAATTTTCAGATCCGGATCCGGATCCGGTACTTTCGGATCCGGATCCGGTACTTTCGGATCCGGATCCAGAACTTTCGGATCCGGATCCGTGGATCCGGAATTTTCAGATCCGGATCCGGTATTTTCGGATCCGGATCCGGTATTTTCGGATCCGGATCCAGAACTTTCGGATCCGGATCCGGTATTTTCGGATCCGGATCCAGAACTTTCGGATCCGGATCCGGAATTTTCGGATCCGGATCCGTTTTGCCATACCACATGCGCTTCTTTGGAAAGTAAGAATGTGCTTATAAAACATATTGTTACCTGCTAATATACGTATATATCTATATAATATACATACACACATATATATATATATAGTGTGTGTGCGCGCGTGCGCGATTTGTAATTAATTAATACACTTACAAGGGAGGTCTAAGTCTCCCCCTCCGATTTCCATGAAACTTGCAGGGCCCAAATGAAGAAATACGTGTTTTTTTGTTTCGGCAAAAAATTTGTTCTAGGGGGCAACCACCTCTCAAATGTCAAGATGAGGACAAATTGAAGTGGGGATCTGACCACTGTGTTCCCCTCCGATTTCCATGAACGTGGCAGGTGTATAGTAGGGATGGCCAGATCCGGATCCTAGCGGATCCGAAATCCAGATACAGAACTTTTTTATTTTAATTTGTAGAACTGTAACTGTAGAACAATTGTATAATTTTTGTATAACATTTCTATCTTGTTATATGTGTTAAAGGTTTCATCCTGGAATGGGATGTCTCACATTTATGTGTGTTTTCATTCCCCCCCTCAAATGTCAAGATGAGGAGAAATTGAAGTGGGGATCTGACCCCGAAACCACGTAAATATGGCATAGGAAGAAACAGGGGGGATAGGGCCTCTCTATACACCTGTCAAATTTCATGAGAATCGGAGGGGGACACAGGGGTCAGATCCTTACTTCAATTTGTCCTCATCTTGACATTTGAGGGGATTTTGCCCCCTAAAACAGTTTTTAGCTGAAACAAAAAAACACGTAATTCTTCCTTTGGGTACCTCTATACACCTGCCACGTTTCATGGAAATCGGAGGGGAACACAGGGGTCAGATCCCCACTTCAATTTGTCCTCATCTTGACATTTGAGAGGAGGTTGCCACCTAGAACAAATTTTTTGCCGAAACAAAAAAACACGTATTTCTTCATTTGGGCCCCACTATACACCTGCCAAGATTCATGGAAATCGGAGGGGGACACATACGTCAAATGCCCACTTAAATTTGTCCTCATATTGACATTTGAGGGGGGGTTGCCCCCTCAAACAGTTTTTTAGCCGAAACAAAATAAAAAAGACGTATTTCTTCATTTGGGCCCGTTTATACACACACCTGCCAAGTGTCATGGAAATCGGAGGGGGATACTTAGATAACCTCCCTTGTTAGTCTTACACTTTGTAATTATTTAACACTGCATATATTATAATGTTTTATTTTAATTTGTAGAACTGTAACTGTAGAACAATTGTATAATTTTTGTATAACATTTCTATCTTGTTATATGTGTTAAAGGTTTCATCCTGGAATGGAATGTCTCACATTTATGTGTGTTTTCATTTCCAACATTCGAATGAATACATATTCGTTTCAATGGCATTTACAAAATCACCTCTGACATGTGTGCACGAGTGTGTTAGCCGATGCGTAGCAAAGTATTTTAGGAACAACACTTGAAAAAATTCTTGTAGGACTAACGAAAAATTTCTTTGTAATCGAAGTTCATAATACCTTTTAAGGTGTGGTAATATTATAATGGTATTGAGATACGAAACTCTCGGATCCGGATCCAGATCCGAATCTTTCGGACCCGGATCCAGATCCGAATCTTTCGGACTCTCGGATCCAGATCCGAAACTTTCAGACCCGGATCCGGATCCGCGGATCCGGAACTCTCGGATCCGGATCCAGATCCGGAACTTTCGGATCCGGATCCAGATCCGAAACTTTCGGATCCGGATCCGGAATTTTCGGATCCGGATCCGGACTCCGGAGCGGAGTGGTTCAGCTTTTTGAGAGACACGCTCCGCTCCGGAGCGGAGTGGTTCGACCTTTTGAGTCGCACGCTCCGATCCGGAGCGGAGCGTGATACAACAGCACTCCGCTCCGGAGCGGAGTGGTTCAGCTTTTTGAGACGTACGCTCCGATCCGGAGCGGAGCGTGATACAGCAGTACTCCGCTCCGGAGCGGAGTGGTTCAGATTTTTTAGACGCACGCTCCGATCCGGAGCGGAGCGTGAGGCAACAGCACTCCGCTCCGGAGCGTGGTGCTTTTGACAGCACGCTCCGATCCGTTTAGGAGGTTTTTTTACACGAATGCTGTAATGCAACTATGAATAATGGAATGGGCGCGTTAAAGCCGACTTCCGTGACGGAGTGGTTATAATGGGACCATATGGAAAAGAGCCTGCAGTCCTGTTTCCACGTACTCTAGTTGTTTGTCTGTATGATCGGCCCCGCTTGGAGGGGAGGGACAGAGTGGATCATGCTTCCTTATGGCCCTAGTCGAACGGGTGAAGGGGGAGGTGCGCGGGGACTTTTGACCGAAGCTTTTTTGTTTCTGGTCGCTCTACAGCACAGCACCCTATGACGTCAGGGATCCGTGGGGTATTTCAAATTTTGTATTGTGACTCTTAGATATAAGAGTTTGAATGTTATGTGTTGAATGGGTTACGAATAATTTCGAGCAATCAATTTTTTCTGCTTTAAGGATTTTTCCGACCCACCTCCCCCATACAACAGACAGCTTCGTTTTGTGCCGTATTCCGTGTTCCTTGCAGGTGACTCAGTGCAATCGGCTAGCTCATTGGTCTTGTGCCCGTTTCAAGAGGGGAGGAGGGTGAAACTGGTACATAACTTGTTTGTGTGTGCTTTCGGGGTTGAGAACTTCGTTCGCTGCGCTGTACGTTGCGTTCGACTTATCCGTACATGGTAGAGACATCGCCTTTGCCAGACAGATCAAGTGTTGCCAGTTGTATTAGAATTATGCTACACCAATTCTGGCTAGATTGTTCTCTTTTAAAAGTATTACTTGCGTGTGTTATTCTTCTCTTCACTGTCATAAAAAGAAGCCTTTAAAAGCTGTGTTCTCTTGTATCATTACATGCATATCATGTGTGCTTGTCAACGCTGATACATGGACGTCTTCAGGATTTTTTTCAGGAAGGGACAAGCAAGATATTTGTCCAAGGGAGGGGGACAGAATGAGGCAGAATTTCCCCAAAATAGTATTACTCCCATTAAAAATATTCTACAGTTTGAAGTTATCATGTTCCTGCAACGCCCTTGCAATAATTAACATATATTACTGTGACTAAAATGAAATTATATGCGTGAAATATGTACTTCTTGATTACCTTTAATTTCCGGGTAGCGTGGCCCCCTCCATTTCCGGACGTCCATGCGAATGGAGAAATCATTCCAACCAGTATCGTTTAATAGAATAATAAGGTGACTAGATTTGTTAAATCAATATAAAAGAACAAAAAAGAACGAAAAAAATCCGTAATTGTTAATTCTATGCATCATAAGCGAAGAGAATCATGGAAGATCTATACTGTAATAATGAATTGAAGGAAACCATGCCGAGTTTTTATTTATAGTCTACATATTTAAGTAGGAATGGAATGGTGCACAAAAGGAATTACAAATATGTATGTAAAAGAAAACCAAGTATTTCGATAAAGTTATTTCTATAATTGTAATCAACAATAACCAATTGTCCTTTCAACTAAGTATAAGTTTCAATTTGTTTTTTCCGGACTTTACCTTGCCTTTAATCGTACATTTCTCATGATCCATAATTTTAAACAAATTCTAGATAAGTCGGTAAAAAAATAGGACCCCGAAACTATGGAAAAGAATTATACTGTGATAGAGAAACAAACACAAAGGAAACACCAATGACATTAACGCGGGTCAAACCAACACCATTTGTCGTTGAGAGCTGAACTCAAATCCACGAACTCGCTGAAATATTCCTATGGAATTCATTATTCGTCTGATATTGAATACCCAATGATGGTTTCTGTTATGTAATAGACATTTATGAAGTGAATACATTATTAGAACTTTGCCAGATTTCAGAAAAAAAACACACACACACATACGTAAAAGATATGCATAAGAGGTTGTTCATTTGGAAATGAATTTCCGAGTTGTATTTTTATGATTTTGTGAATAGATTTAAAGGAAAGTGACATCTCTTATTGTTAAACAGAATTACAAATGTATATTTGCTTAAGGATTAATTTATCACAATATACATTGCAATTATACATTCAACATACGTTGAAACAATGCCTTTTTTTATTGACTTTTGGTGGATTTAAGACTCAACAATACGCTATCGAGAATAGACCTACAGTTTAAATCCTACCTAAAGTGGGATTCGAGCCACTATGTCCCTCCACTGGGTATCGATCCCAGTGCCCCTTCATTACAAGGAGACGTTGTTACCACTATGTTATCGGGGTACAGGGCGCTACTTTTTTTTTCAGTACACATTTATCAATTCTCTCAATCATCGTCGCGATTAGCCAAAATTCAAAGCTAAGTTACAAAAATTAAATCAAATGCCGTCAGTGAGGAAGGCACGTATTGCTCGCAGCCCTGTTTTTCAAAATGAAACCATAAAATTCAGGACATGACCCTATCCAAGTAGATAATATTACATTTTGTGTTTATCACGGTTATTAAGGTTTATACATCTTGTTTCGACTTATCTGCTGACTACACATTGTTCATTACTGAAAACTTGCTTTCAGTTTGCTGTGTACAACGTACTCAATACAAAAAATGTTAATTTTATACGTATACGTTTTCTGGCTTTCTAGACTCAGAAAGTTAAATATAGCAACATTCCATTCGTCGTCTTTCCAAAATTTTTCAATTTTCTTATAACCACCATGCCTATTTCCAGGTTACTGCTTACAAACTTGAAATGTTAGATATGGCAACCAGACATTTCGTAATTTTTGCAGTAGTATACGTATGTAACCATTAAATACCTATTTCAACTTCCTGCCTTTAAAATTGGGAAAAATAATCGATGACAACCCTGTATTTCATACTATTTAAATTCCCCTGTTCGGCTGTATACAAACAGCATTCCGATTTTCGACTTTATACCTTCATAAAAGTAAACCAAATGTGGCAACTTACATTTTTGGTTAAGCCGGTTTTCAACTTTCTAGTGTCAGAATTTTTAAAAAGTTAGATATGAAAACTCTGTATTTCAAATTAAAACGTTTCCTTATTGGCCGACGGTAACATTAATAAGCATGATTCCGATTTTCAACTTCATAAATTCAAAAATCGAAAAGTTAAAATTAGCAACCTGAATTTCCAATTACTTTAAACTTTTCCCTTTCGCTACATTCAAAGTATCATACATAACCAGCGTAAAAGAAAGTTAGATATGGCAATCATGCACCAGCGAGTGTTTTGCATGAACACCTATCTGCCTTTATCTTCCTCCGTACAAGTTGCTTCGCCTTTCCTCTGGCCTCTGCAGTAATTTCGCCAGTGTTACTCGGACCAATATTCCGGAATAACTCACTTCTCCCGCGGCATGGACTGTAACGTCGGGCCGATATGCTGAAGTGCTTAGCCCGAACCAGAAGTTGAACCGAAATGAGTTTCAGTCGCGATCCCTGGTGGCAGGAAATGAGAGAGTGGTTCCATTCTCTCAACTTATAAAACCACAGGTGGCACACCTGCTATTGAAATATATTGTCCCCAGAAGTAGTAGTAGAGTAGTAAAAGTGATAATGAAAATGTAATAATAATAATAATAATAATATCGCTCTCTTCACGAAAACAGTCCAGTGAAGATCGAAGCTTCCCCTTGCCCCCTCTACACCCCTGGCCCTCCAGGTTTGCCACACTTCTACGCTTCACAGTTGACACATTGCGCGTTGTACAGTCACGGACAGTACGTATGCGGTTGATTGTGCCTTCCCTGGTGTATTGTGTAAGGATCATTCCTTGCTTATTGGCAACACTGTAGGTGAGTGACGTAATCTTTTCTGGACTGTTTCCGTGGCGTTAGCTTTAGTAATAATCAGTTTTATAACAACAATAACGGGCGATTTTCAAATGCCGTACAAATTTCACAAACAAAATTACTAATGTACTCGGAACCTTTGATCGTTAGTTTTCTGTATACACTCGTATTATCCAACCTCGGAGCGCTCCGGAGTCGCTCCGGAGCGGAGTGGGCAAGTTCTTAGAATATCGCTCCTCGCTCCGGAGCGGAGCGTCACAAGGTATCGCTCCGCTCCGGAGCGGAGTGAACCGTTTCCTAAAATTACGTTCCTCGCTCCGGAGCGGAGCGAGAAATTTTCCAACTTCCTCTGCTCCGATCCGGAGCGGAGCGTGTCAAGATAGCGCTCCGCTCCGGAGCGGAGTGAACCATTTTCTAAAATTTCGCTCCTCGCTCCGGAGCGGAGCAAGAAATTTTCCGATTCCCGCTGCTCCGCTCCGGAGCGGAGCGGGATAAGACATCGCTCCGCTCCGGAGCGGAACGAACCATTTCTTAGAATCTCGCTCCTCGCTCCGGAGCGTTGGCAACAGTCGGAGCGTTGATCCGCTCCGCTCCGAAACCCTGCTTATGATCCCGCGATATTTGCTCTTTTCCCTAAATACAATATTCAAACTCTCCCCCACTACAGAAAGCCATTGACAATCTAAGATTCAACACTTTATTGATTGATTGATTGAGTTGGTGTTTTAAGTCCACTTTATGCACAGTAAGGCTAATCGGGACTGGACCTACAGTTTAAAGTGGGAACCGAACCACTGTGCCATGTGCCTCCACGGGGTATCGAACCTGGGACCCCTTGATTACATGGCGATTAACGCTTTATAAAGGGCATCATATTCCCCCCTTAAATGTAATACTCAATCCTCCCTCCCCCCAAAAAAAAATCCGTGCCAATTTTAGACTTACTGTTTATGTTGAAGAGAGGATATTGCCTTCTCCAAAACAAATAATTCTCAGTCACCAGAATTCTCGAAACAGTCTAGACAATAGTAATATACAAGAATTGGGAACCCCCTCAATTTAACGCTTAATCCCCCCTAACTAAAATACCTTCTATAATCTAAGATTTAACACTGCTATTCAAGAGTTGGATATTGCCCCCCCAAAACGTTTAATTCTCAATCCCCCCAGAATCCACGTGTTAATATGTAAGAGTTGGATACTTCCCTCCACCCCCTCCCGCTAATACATATTACCCTTTACATTTCCCTTGAAAGTCTACAAATTGCTATTTATATAACAGCAATGGTAACTTGTGTCCAATGCTATATTGTTCACTCAAATTTTCATCATAAAAATCTCCCCTCCCCAAAATTGGGTGAACGCAACGGGTGTCCACAAACCCACCTGTGAGCACCCCTGCCCCTAAGTACTTTCTTTTCTTCATCTAATAGGTTAAATATGGTGCATTTAAAGTGTAAAATTTTTAGATATATTTTTGAAATAAATGTTGAATTTTATGTTATTTGAAATGGTAAGAATCCCCCCCCCCAAAAAAAAAAAATTCGATGGCGCAGCTTGCGCCATAGTCCTGCCCTGTGGGCACACGTGCTCTGGACTCGTAGAGCGTTACACCAACCACTCCACCACGGAGGCCGGCGGATGAAAATCAGTGGTACTATTGCACCAATTCCTCATTCATGACTAAATTTTGAATACATATTAACTTGCAACCAAGCATACGTGTAGACCATCAAATATAAAGCAATGTGTGTCATAAAACGTCATATCCGTACTTATCGTTACAAGTTCGTTTGCAAATTATAAATTCGATATGGTAGCTAGTTCCACACTCTTAGAAACTTTCCAATCTCTAATTACATGTTGTAAACAAGATAATCTCTGGAGGAATTTATATCGATAGTTCCCCACCATTAAAAGCTGTATTTTTAAAAAGTTCATACTTTACTCTAGTTTAAGCACCTGGAACCTTTTTTTTTGTTTTGTTTTGTAGTGCATTACGCTAACAACTAGCCTGGACATCCATGCCTGCGTTATCCGTGTCGTTATGCGAGTACAAAGAACATACTTCTTTGCGACGGGTTCGAATCCTGAGTAATTGTTTACCACTAGTCGGCAGGCACAGCTTCTATTTTATTGCTCGGTTAATGTCGAAAATTAGGTAGCGTAAGTTAAGCGACTAAAAAATACAAATATAATGCACAGCAAGTTTAAAGAAAGTTCACTTTGTGTCTGGGCCAGAACCATTAAAATGACATTTAATCCGCGGGCTTCCCCGATGCTGTAGCTTTGTAATCAAGTGGTCCAGGGTTCGATACCGGGTGGGACACATAGTGGTTCGGATCCCACTTGAAACTTTAAATCAAGTCCCGATTAGCATATCTGTGCATAAAGTGGACTTGAACTCGATCAAATGCGTAACCCGTTCCTTCTCAAGGTTATCAAGAAGCCTCCGCACACATACAAATATTCTGGCAAAATTAACATCAATAACAATACGAAATACAGTTGGAAATACAGGCTTACAGTTGGATTCCGATGAAATGCAGTCTACCTGGGACGTACCAAGCACAGAAAAATAGCAATGGAGATTACTGGAAAATGTGTCGACGCTCCTTGTAACATAAGATCAATTAGTTTTATTGGTGTCAAGGTCATTCCGCTGAATGTTCCCACTCAAATGAATTCTAAAGCCAATCTTCGCGCTTTTCTACACCTTTCTCCCGATTCAATTAAATGCAACTCTCATTTCAACTTCAACAACTACAGTATGTAACATTGTTATTCGTACACATAGAATTTCCGAGGAAAAATGTCATATCTACCTAGTAAATATAATCATTTCCATATGTACCTGGAAATTAATGTTAATGAAGGTTTCACCAACAAATGTCAATAAAAATGTATGTTCAAAGTGTATAAACAGAGTATATAATTTGTGTAAAGAGAAAAGCACGCTGTTTCATGCAACATTGTTATTCGTACAGGCAAGAGTTTCAATCTTCCTCGCATACAGCGCCACCGCTATTCGGGCGATTTCGTGCAGTTTGCAACTTCGTAACAAGTTTGAACATGCAGGCGCGCTCCCCGTCAAGCGGAATGCTGGTATTGTTGTAGGCCTATCGTCTATCTATCAGCGTGTTCGAAATGGGCAAGGTGAAGGAACTTAGTTCCGATCTGAAGGATGTTATTATAAATTTGGCCCTTATAGGTTATTCGTTAAGAAAAATTGGACAAACAGTCAATAAATCACACTCCACAGTTCAATACATAGGGTGCGTTCCGAAAGTCTTAACGAGACGAACGCATTCAACGAAAATAACTGGGCTCGTGAATCTAGTGAAACCAGTTATTTTACGGACTTATGGGACACACTGTGCGAAAGCGCAGGCGCAGCGTTTTGTTTAGAGAAAGTTTCCGCATGGCGTCAGCGGAAGGAATGTTCTTATGGCAGAAATAAACTCTACTGTGGACACTGTTACTCATTTTAATCACATTCTAAGAACGGTCAAGGCATACTCATCTTGTGCATGTTGCTTCATATCGCTATCTGTTAAAATTATAATACATATTCCAAACTAGTGCAGTTTGAATCCATTAGCACGCGCTTTGTCTGGAAGGAGCAGACGATTTTCACGGAACAAACCAGCCTCCTGGCCCGTGCGTTTGGTGAATCTCGTTCTTGCACGAAACGCACGCAATGCGACTTTTGGGACAGCATAATGAAACTCACGAAACGCACGGAAGCACTTATGGAACGGCCAGTTACCATAACTCGTTTAACGCGTTAAACTCGTGTGACTTTCGGAACGGGCCCTATGTAAACAAATTTAGAGAGGAAGGTTCAACACAGAATGTGCCGAGAAAACAAAAAGAGAGACGGTTGAATAAACGTGATGAACGCTTTATTTTGAAAAGAGTGCGAGAAAACCCCCAAGTGTTCCTCAGTTACGACCGTTAGTAGAAAATGTTGCTGGCAAGATGATGTCCGATCAAACTGTCCGACGTGCCTTTGGAAGCATGGATATCATGGCAGAATACCACGAGAGAGGCCGTATGTAAATAAGGTGAATTGCAGGAATAGACTTTCATTCCCGAAAGAGCACATCCACAAGGACCAGGAATTTTGGGATATATACGGGTCAGATGGGATAAATAGGGTCTGGAGAAAATCAAATAAAGACAATGATCACATTAACACAGTTCCAACAGTTAAACATGGTGGTGGTGGTCATTAATGATTTGGGGCTGTATATCGTCCAAAGGTGTTGTTGGTACCATCCACTTTACTGATGGTATCATGGATGCATATGTCTATTTGGATATATTGAAGAACAATGTAAAGCAGAGTGCCCAAAAAATGGACATGCCGCCTATCTACAAATTCCAACAAGACAATGACAGTAATCATAAGGCGCGAGTTAACATGAATTGGCTAATATGGAATGTGCCCAAACTACTACAAACACCAGCTCAAAGTCCAGACTTAAATCCCATTGAGCATTTATGGACAATTTTGAAGAGGCGAGTCCATAAAGGAGGCGTCAAGTCCAAACAAGAGTTGAAAACTGTTGTGCAAGCCGAGTGGAATAAAACAAGCTCTGAAACATGTCGGAAACTGGTTAATTCTATGAAGAACAGGTGTCGAGCAGTAACTAAAGCCAAAGGATACGCATCAAAGTATTAGAACTGTCAGTCAATTTGCTCTGAATATACTTTTTTCTTTTATATTATTAAGTGTACGAATAGAAAAGTTGTACAAAAAATGGCATGTTTCTATTTGTTTCATTTTTATTATTGTCATTGGTTATACAGAATTTGGGTAAGATTTTATGTTCCTAATGATATTAGTTATTGAATTGTAAAGAAACAGTTTCAAAAGAGTGTAGGTATTTCCTTTCAGATATTAAAGCATTTTCTTTGAAAATCCGTGTGTACGAATAAGAATGTTACATACTGTATACATTTTTCCATTCACATATCTATTACACCATAACCTTTTTTCAAATGAAACAGTGTGTAAATTGAAGTCTCAAAACCTTGAAGGAATCGCATCCACACGTAACCAAATATATATTGCTATTGATTTTGTGCTGGAAATAGATCCAACCTTTTCATAACCGTATAATCAGTTTGTCTCTCATTCTGCTGGTAACATGTTATGCAGGCTCAACTCTTGCCATGCCAAAGATTCAGATTGTTTGTGATCTAAAAATCGGAACCTTCAAGTGACGTAATTGAAAACTATAATTGATTAATCAAATATTATTAACATGAAAGAAATTATCTTCGGACACAACCATGGGTTTCGTCAGAATTTTTCGTAGGGGGGTCAGGCCATTGATAAAATTTTATTATGAGAAATAATATCAATAATAATTATTACTACGGTTATATTTATTTTATTATTATTATCATCATATACATGGTGAGACTTTTCTACTCGATCCACCAGATCAGTGAATATCCAGTACAACTTTTTCCATTACTTTTTACATTTCATACAGTTAGTGTACTGAAGTTCGTACTTATTTTATTTTGTTATTAACTTTTGGACACCACTTTCAAGAAAAGTCTTCAAAAGTTAGGGGGAAATTTTATTCATAAAGTTTATATTGTGTGATCTCTTATATAAAACTCTAATTTTTGGAATTTTGGAAACTGTGAAACCATTCATTATTTGGATTAATGGTAGAAGAAGAAAATATAACCTGGTTCCTGTACAGTGGGATTCATGAATATTACCGTGCAAATTGTCCATGACTATTTTCATTAAATTTTATCTTACATCCTATGTGTTTTTAAGCGATTTATTTTTATGTATGCTGGTGCAGAAATTGTCAACAGCTTGTTTTGTGTTTTCTTTTAAATCTTGAAGCTCTTATTGGGTCAAGTAAAGTGCACGAACATGGTGATTGATAATTTGCACGGTAATACTCGTGGATCCCACTGTACATTACACTACCTAGGTAATTTATTTCTATCTAATGAAGTTTTTACTTTGGTTATTCTGTTCGAATACTAAATAAATTAACTTCATTTCTGTTAACAATAAAAATAACAAGATTTCTTTCTTTTTTGTGTAAATTGGAATGACTGGTGCCAAATTGCAGGGGGATCAACGGACCCGTTCGAACCCCCCCCCTTACCTTCCCGAAGCCTATGGACACAACTATACTGGCGCCTCCACCGGAAAAGTTTGGCACTGAGCGCCTCCCTTGTTTTATTGTTTTAGATGCCTTGCAGCGAAACCCGAGATCCTAGCTTTGAATCCTGGGTAAGACATTGATATTTCATTGTTTGGTCTTTAATTTTTTTAACCCATTCATCTTCATCGCTGCGATTAACACAAGTAGAAAAGCGATGTAAAGAAACCAAAAATAGGAATATGACCTGAGTATGGAAAGTTTCAATTCCTGTGCTTCTTGTCCAGACAAATGAAGGAAGAATAAAACATGACCAAACAGGGGTGCCCATCCCCCCCCAAGGCCAATGGTGCATCCCCCCCCAAATCATATCATGCGCCCCCACCCAAATCATATCATTCGCGCCCTCAAACCATATCGTAATCCCCACAAAGTATTTAATTACCAAAGTGTGTCTACCGAAAGTAACTTTTTCCTTAGCTTTACTGAACACTATACTTGATCTGCCCCTTCTCCTTAAACAGGAGCGCCCTCACTAAAGACCGCTCCTAAAATCATTCATCATAATCCCCCAAAATAGTTTGGATGAATACGTCTATTGATGTCTATTTGAATGAAATACCATGTTAAACTGTCCACATTTTTTAATTGTTCGATTTTCGAAAAAAACTTAATGCTAGCACATTGATTGGTTAAATGTAGTAAATTAAGATATGTAAATATGGCGCATATAAATAGTGTTTTTAAGTGGGTTTATAAAACTCACAATTTGAGTATTTAACACAAATTGTTACATAACTTAAGATAAAGATAGAAAATTCATCCTTGGCAAACCAAATAACATGCTCCAGCCGTATGACCGATTCAATTATTGTTGCACGAGACATTACAGAGCCCTGGCTAGAAATTCTTAAGCTCAGGGCGATAATATAATACGGTTCCTCTTTCAAAGAACTTCTCCCCCTCCCCCCGTTTTCTTGGGATAAATATAATTATTTTAGTAACCCATAACAATAATTGTGGAGATTTTATCTTCAATGCAAATTTAACTTGTTAAATAAAATTTTCCTGTGAAGTTGGAAATGCGGATTCGATATATTTTTGTTTCAAATTATGCACCTGCTTTAAATTAAGCAGAATACCAACACTAAGCATTATATATTTATGAAGCGATGTTATTAATGAATATCGAGAATATCGCTTATGTCTTGTAATGCATCTATAGTAGAAAACTTTACATTCCCCTCAGTAAAGCGCCAACACGCATCCTCGCAACGCATGAGTGGATATTGCCTACTCCAAAAAAAATAATTATCTTGTCTCCACACCAGAATTTCCGCAACAATAGTAATACACAAGAATTAAATACCCCCTCAATTTAATGATCAATCCCCCTCTAACTAAAATACACGCCACAATCTGAGATCTAGAGTTGGATACTGTCCCCCCAATGTTTAATTAAGAATCCCCCAGAACCCACGTGTCAATTAAGGCCTAATATTATGTAAGAGTTCGATAACCCCCTCCCTTCGATAATACCCTTAAACACTTTCTTTTCATCTAATGGATTAAATATGGTGCATTTAAGGTGTAAAATGTTTACATATATTTTGTAAAAATATATAAATGTTGCATTTTATATTATTTGAAGGGAAAAATCCCCCAAAAAATGGTGCAGCCTACGCCATAATCCCCCTCCCCTCCCCCGTGACCAACTTGAAGAGGAAGCTGATTAACTGTCACAGTTAAACCTGCTTCTGAGAAAGACAAGTTAAATGGACCACTTCTGACAAAAGTAAAGTTTTAGAACAAAGTTTTCCCTTGCAAAAGTAACTACAGAATATTTTAGTTAGTTTTTATTCTCTGCTTTTTTTTTTCATGATGTTCATAACCGCTTTTATTAAAATCATCGATTATCTTCATCACCAGCATACAGTTACGGTAGAATACCACTTTGAAACTTGTTTTCAGACTACGCCACTGGCCTTGTGTTCAGTTGGACACCCAGATAAGTCAATCGCTGTCTTCGGTTTCTTCCATTTTCGCCTGCTCGGGCCACCGACGTTCCCGGGGCAGTGTCAGATTTAGAAGTTGCAGTTGAGAGGGTCAAATTTCAGTCTGGTACCTTTCTTCACCGATAATCAATTCTGAGCAACACGTGTATTTTTTTTATTACAATATACTGCACCGTAAGCATGAACCAAAATAACTTCCATGCTTAACAAAAATAGATGGTTAATATTGTGTGTTGTTATCATAATTCCTCCCATTGTCACGGTAAACTGAACGATCAGATATGAGGAGTAAAGTCTTAAACAAAGAAAACAAAAACCTATCTCTCAACGGGTCTCGGGTTCGATCCCCTTTTGAGGCATATTGATTGCACAGTGGTTCGGATCCAAATTTATACTGTAGGTGCAGTTCCGATTAACCTGTCAGCATCGAGTGGTCTTAAATCAAACTTTAGAAATAAAATTTCGAGCCTGTTCAAGTTTTTGATAAAAGACAGATCAGTTGAGTTTTGAAAAATATTAGGCATAGTGATATATCGAAAAAAACAGCAGTTTGGAGGGGCTCCTATCGCCCCCTCCGTGGATCCTCGATTAACCAAAAGTAGCAGAAAAACGATGAAAAAATTAACGAAATGGAAACGTACCAATCCTTCTATATTTAATCAAGTCGGGTTCCCTTTCGATGTTCCCTGTTACCCAAGAAGAAATAAACTAAACCAAACTCGGGGCATCGTCTGTTGAGCGGATTTTCGTTTGGCGCATCGACTCCCAGCGCAGTTGCTATGTGGCTTTGTAGACAGGAATCCGCTACTGTTGCTGGGTCAACACCGAAATTTTGGCCTCTCTCGTTCGATCGAACTTGGGACGACTTGCACCGAAGGCGAGAGTGTTATCCATTCGGCTACCCGAGAGCCCAGATAGACAGACAATAGACGTAGAATAGTCCAAATGGAAATAACAATCCTGGTATGTACTTCGCATATGGAAGGGAGGCTTCATGGGAGGGACATTTACTGACTGTCAAATTGCACACAAGTAACTTCACTTACATTTAATTGAATTGTTGTTTTAAGTCCACTTTATGCACAGAAAGGCTAATCGGGACTGGACATACAGTTTAAAGTGGGATCTGCGCTATCTGCCTCCACCGGGTATCGAACCCGGGAACCCTTGATTACAAGGCAACAACGCTACCACTTCGCTATCGGGGAGGCCCTCTTACATTGTAATTAGCACTAAAACTCATATAATTATTATGAATTGCCTGGGAGCCGTGGTGATCCAACCGGATGGGCGTTCGACTGCCACACGGAAGACCCGGATTCGATTCCCTATGTGGGTGATCTAAGGTGGGAATTTTACTGTCTTTATCCCTGCATAAAGTGTCTCTAGGATTCACCCAGCGTCCCTTGAGGATTAAAGGCTGTCGAAGCGTGATGCTGATGCCCATCCCAAATGGCCGAGATTGTGAATGTATGGAGCGCTACCTCCACATTCCCTCATGTGCCTCCATCGCAGTGGCGTATCCTGGTTTTAACTAGTGGGTAATCTCCGACACTTGATTCATCCACCCACTCCTGAAGTCTCCCTGCAAATTTACCTCAACATCCATACAGGATTTATGAATATATGTGATAAAAATGTTACCTTATTGTTGCGACCACTGTCGAATAATTGTCGTGATTGCACTTGCAGTTAATCTACGTTTAGAATTTCAAATAATAAAACAAGAAAATATAATAAATCTATAAGAAAAAACCTGTAACAAAGAATATGAAAGGAATGCGGTAGTGAAATAAAAACCCTCAATATTAATTGAAGTCTAAAATTCAAGTTACCCCAGTGTCCAGTTACTCGTGCATTCCCGATTTTTGTTTGTATACATGGAAGTTTAAGTTCAAGACCTGTGTACAAGAGATGTTACTGGCCTACCTACATTAACTATTTCCCATTTCTCCGGAAAAGATCCCGTTCCAAATATTTTCACACGCAAATATTGTATTATATCCATTGCCTTTATCTTCAGTAAACACGGCACTAGCACGAATACTAAACCACTAACAACTAAACAAATATTACATTTTCGAATCGCTAATAGGAAGAACAGCACAAAGCCACCACAACACGCATTCAATTCCCTGCGCCAATCTTCTATTGTGGTTCCTTACTCCTTGACTCAGAATTAAATTCCCTATGGATGCTGAAAAATTCCCTTTCCCAGCTTTAAATTCCCTGCGATGCGCAAGGTTTTATAAGTTGGAATCATTGCTTTTTTTGTTTATATATTTTATTCATACATCTTTTATCTTTATGATCATTATTAATCTAAAGCGGGGGAAAAACAACTTAAATTAACTAATTTATGTGTACGTATATATATATAATTTATTTCTGATAGCTTTCCCTTTTAAAAATTATTCATTTCTGTGAAAGAAGTACTGGTTTTGAAGGCTACAAAGAAAGTAATCACGCATTTTAAAATACAAAAATGAAAAAAAGTAAGCATATAGTTTAATTACTTCATTAATCGATTGATTAAATTGTTATTTGACGTCGCTTTTCTGCCACTTTTGGTTAATCACTACGAGTGATGATATGACATTGATGAAGGGACATTTACCAAGAACACCCAGGCCGGTATTCGAACCCTGTAGCTCTGGCGTCGTAGGGAGCTGTGCTAACACTCCGCAACGGAGGTCGGTGTAATTTCTTGAATTTCTAGTTCAAATTTTAATTTATTTAATTACCTTCATTTTCAATATTAAAGTTTTTTTTCCTTTTACAATATCTGTTGAAATAGCAGAGATCAGTAAGACAGAAGCAAATGTAAAACGAGAATTAACATAGAATTGGTTCGCAAATGTTGTTCAGATTTCCCTGTTTCTCGCGCATTTTCAATGTATTTTCTCTACTTTCTTTTTCAGTACGCAATTTGTGAACCCAGAATTCTGTTTTTTTCCCGAGAAATTTCCCTGTCGTAAACAACACAGCTCCTACGATACAAAGGCCATCGGGGAAGAATGGCAGAAGAGGGGAGGGCGCCACTGCCAGCCGAGGGAACGGCAAAGGCTCTGGGGTGGAGAGTGCGACCGATGGACTCTCTCCAGAAGGAGCTTACCCTTGCCACGGAATAACCGCGCCTGAGAAGCAGTGTTTCCTTCCCCTCCCGTCAAGGGATTTAAAGGGAGCCGGTGGAATCTCACCCTGACGTCACCAGATTCCACCAGCTGGGGAAAAAGCCTCACGGACATTCCGCGGCAAACGGTTGAAAACATTTGCGAGCTGGAAGCAAAGAAATATGTGACAAAGATTGGTTCGGAAGAATATTGTGAAGAAATAAAAAAACAACTTTTTAAAAAATTATAGCCGGGTCATCTCCGATTACCTAGGTGACCCAGAGTATACGCCGCTGCTCCATCGCACGGTGTGATGAGCACACGGAACTTTACTAACCTTATGAACTGCTTGCTCATAATTCAAGGCTGTTCTGAAAAAAGTTAAAACATTCAATTTTACATTTGTGTTCATTATTTTAATACCAAACGCTAAAAACATGATATAAATGTTGGATCATAACTGTTTAGAATATTTACACATGCCCAATATAAAATTATACTTGACATATTTTCTTCAATTGATTCAGTGAGACAGGCAAGAGAAAATCGCAGCCTGTGACTTGCCTTTTCCCGAACACCCTAGAATTAGTGGTCCTTTTTTTTTTTTTATCAAGGAAGAAGTGACAAAAAGGGATAGATGGTGTATACGGAGAAACGCTAAACTGTGTTTAAGGTACAACGTTAAGTGATGATTTAAATACGTAGCTATATCGAAAGGAAAATTTAGAAATATTTTTAAAGACAACCGATGATCGTGTAAACCAAGTTTGGTGCTCCAAGACAGCCCTAATTTGAGAAAGGTTCTTTGATTGTCCTTGCACTAAAATCATGCAGACGAACATGTGCGTATCCCGAGTTGAAGCATGGAGGAAAGGAGCGAGGACATATTCCATGGGTCTTGATGTTTAAACCCTACAATAAATCAATTAACGCCGATTGATTTCTTCTCCCCCCGACATCTAAAAGTAACGTTATATTTTCAGTGACCATAAAGAAAACCCTGATTCGCTACAACCAAAATGGTGTCGTTAATTCGGACTAAACCAGGAAATGCCTCGAATGGCAGGAGGTAACACTTCCGTCATTTTCTGATTAACGCTTGTAAGAGTCGATAACAGGAGTTCCTATGTTGAAACTTCATTCCTTTCTTTATTTTGTTATATTCAGGATCATGTCTTAATTCGAAGAAAATGGAATTGCTCGTATAGCACATATGGTGCGTTCAGTTTGGCCCGGGGCCAAGATTGTGCGTGACTGCCGATGGCGAGGCATGCGTTACGTCCCGCTTATTTTTACGCACATATCTTTAGCATGCAGACAATTAATTTCCATAACGAGTACTAACCTGTGTTATAAGAGTTGTTCAAAGTGGTGTCCAACTGCATTCACACATTCGCGGCATCTTTTGATGAAATTTTGATTGACACGCAAAAAGTTCCTCTTGTACTTCTTGTAATTTCTGTTTCCCTTGATCTCAGAACGAGTTGCCTAACTGTTTCTCTATCTGAAGCTGCAACGCCAGGGAATTTATGTGAAAATTGCCCACAAGGGTCTCGACATGATTCGGCTTTCACGTAAGTGTCATACATAAAAAATCTTTGTTCTAAATTTCCGACTGGCATTCCAATGGTCCCACAATCTTATTAAACATACACTGGAATTACACAGAAAAACTAACTAACACTGAAAGTAAAGTATTATAAAATGCGGATTCTGTGTTATACGCCGGCTCGGCGGCCGAGCGCGGTAAGTTCCTCGGTTCGAGTCCCGGACTGGATATGGATGTTTCTTTTTAGTGTCCCTTCATCAATTTTATCTAATCGACACTCGTCCTTATCGTCGCGATTCTTCGTGGCGGAGTGGTTAGCACAGCGCGCTACGACGCCAAGGGTTTCGGATTCGAATCCCAGCCTGGGCATGGGTGATCTTTGTGAGTGTAATCTTTCGCGATAGATAGAGTGGCAAAAAAGTAATGTAAAATAAAAATGCTGTTACATAAAATGTAGATTAAAATGACAATCTTTCATCTATGCATGTATGGAAGAATGAATTATCATGCGTGATGCATTGCTTTGAATTTGGGTAGAGAAACTGGTTCTAAAATTATTATGATGGGTTAAAATAACATTGGGGAAGTCGGTTAAAATAACTGAACACATTGGGGAAGTCGCGAGTTCAAATTCCGAAACCGGCCATCTGGCTGAGCTCTGAGGTTTCGTCTCTGTTCACTCCAAGAGTCCAGGGAAGTGACGGAAAGCCGGATATCTTGGCGGTGGTCCACCGCCCCCATGTATTTTTCTTCATTGTTGTATCTCATCATTGCAGGACATCTAGTACAGCAACCAAATGAATTCTCACAAGAAAATCTACCTTTCAATATTTTTATTTTTAGTTACTTTGTAGAATTTCTACTTCTCTTGGTTCACGATGATGAGGATAAATGACCGAGTTCTCAGAGAATAGCAGTAGTGGAGGCAAAGTTTAAATCGGGGGTTTATACAGAATTTTCCATCAAGGAGGGGAGGGATGTCAAAGTAACCCTAAATTGTACATTTTTAAAAGCTTTTTAAGGGGTTGTCACTGTTTCGGACCTACTTTAGTTCCGTCTGTGCATATACATGGTAGATAGAATATGATAGAATTCTAAAGCAAACCATAACGTACTAGACTGCTTAAAGGTATTATTGTTGCCCAAGGTCCTGTACCAAATCATCTGCTATCAATTAACATTCTAGCATAAACATGCACTTGGACCAGATATTCAATAGAAGGAATCAGTGTGACGGCAGGTGGTCGACTGATACCCTATAATGAATAATGCATAGGGATACGTGAGGATGCGAAAACGTGAACTTAAGTTGTTTCAATAAAGTGGTGACCTTGTCGTTTGTATGATAGAAACTTCTGTTCTGACAGAGGGGGATAATAGAGGCTATATCCCTCTTCCTTTCCTGAGATTTTATAAAAATAATAGAAAGTACCTTTAGGGTATATCCCACAGCACACAAATATCCAGGAGACATCTAATGGATGTCTTCTGGATATTTGTGCCGAAATTTTGGACGTCCATATGATATCCAGGAATGTCCAGTAGACATCCATGGGATGTCCCCTGGATATCCATATATCCGTCCAGGGGACATCCATAGGATATCCAAGGAGGACGTATTTTGGACATTCTGTGGATCATTTTTGAACATGTTTTGGACATTCTGTGGATAATTTTTGGACATGTTTCGGACATGGGTTCACGTGATCGGGACATTATCTGGATGTTTTTATTTTATTGTGAATAAGGATATATTCTGGACTAAAATTTACCTAATCTGTACATCATGCTCATATTTTTCGTACATACTTTGGATACGAAAAGAACATTCCTAGACTACATTTACACATTTATCGAAGACCTCGGGTGCACATATGCTTGTAACAAGTACTCCACTCTCTCTACCACTCACCCATTTACTCACTCACTCAATCACTCACTCTCTCTCTCTCTCTCTCTCTCTCTCTCTCTCTCTCTCTCTCTCCTCTCTCTCTCTCACACACACACACACACACCCACACACACACAAGCACAGACGCACACAAATTCACACACGCATATCTACACATCCGAAAAATGCTTTTTATCCACAAACATATCAATCAATGATAAGCAGAGTATGCAGAGCTCATTTTCACTATCAAGGCTAAGCAAGTTAACTTCCTCAATGCAAACTGGCGTCTGGCATTGTGTTCGAGACACAAAGAATGCCTCGTGGGCGGTAAAGAAAGTTCACCTGGCCTGGCGCGCATGTGTGACACTCTGAAAACATGTGCAGAGCTGGATATCCAGGACTGGATGTCCATGGGATGTCCACAATATCCATGGATCTGATCTGGACATCGTGGATATCCATTGATGTCCCTTGGAGATTTATGTTGTGTGGGATGTTGAGTGGGAAAATTTGTCCACTTTAGATTCATATAGATTAATCAGTGCTTGGCCTACAAGCAGTGCTTGGGCACCCTGCAAGTAAAATATTGGGGGGCCCCACTTAGTGAATTGAAAATATAGAGATGATACCAGAGTGGGAAGAATGCACAATAGTTACCTAGCCACCCCCAGTTTTAAGATAAATTCACTTTTACCGCAAATACACTGCCTTCCCATTTTTTGCATCGACTTAGGATAGTAGTTTCTCAAAACTAAATCAGGGTGGTCTGAATCTTTGATAAATAACTGGAAGTAGAAATTAGAAATATTTTTTCTTACTTTAACACAGTGGCACAGCCAGGGTTCTTTTTTGGAAGAGGGGGAAGGAGGCATCACTCAGCCAAATATTTTTTTCGTGATCCTTGTTTTTTTAATTTTTAAAAATTAGGTTAAATATAATACACAAATATTAAGAAAATAGTGTTTGGGGAAATTGTTTAAAGCAGAGGTTTTCAAACTTTTCGCTGTCATAGCTTCCTTCCGCTGCCAAAATCTGCATGTGCCTCCCCTCAATAATAATAGATAGATACGCTTACATGTGATGTGATCATGAAACATCAACGCAAAATCTTTTCATGTGTTTCATTTACTGTTGGTACACATACAAGTAATGAAAATATAATGTGTGTGATTAATACAGGTGGTGTACAATTGTTAAATGTTTATAAGCTGGTGTCAATTCATTCAGCAATATTCATGAAAAAAAAAGGATAAATACAAACAGAAAGAAAAGCTGGATAATAGATGTTAAAAACAGGCATACAGGAATGATTGGATTTCCTCATTTCATTGTAGTCCTGTTTCTTCTAACAACATGCTCAATGTACAAAAGCAATCACCAATGCTTTCTGCCTCTTGCACAGCAGCAACTTCCTTTTGAAGGCTGACACCCTGTAGACACACACTCAGTTTGTGGAAAATATCAGAAAGGTATGCGAATTTCTGTACAAAAGGCACCATCAATAAGGTTTTTAGCATTGGCATGGTTTTCTTCTACAACGTACAATACCAGTGCAGTTTCCGTATCAGTTCAAAAGGACAGAAGATGACTTTACCCATGAACTTGCAACGTGAGTTGCAGTAATACAGAGAAACTCCTCGATGACGCAGTGGTAGCTTCGTCGCCTTGTAATCAAGGGATCCCGGGTTCAATACCCGGTGGAGGCACATAGTGGTTCGGATCCCACTTTAAACTGTAGGTCCAGTCCCGATTAGCCTTACTGTGCATAAAGTGGACTTAAAACACCAACTCAATCAATCAAAGCAGTAATACAGAAGAATAAATTGATATTTTTTTATTAACACATTTCAAACTTTCAGAAAAGAAAAATATTTTTTTTTGGAAGAGCTAGCTCGCATCTGCCATATGATACTTCAGTGACTCACAGTTTGAATACCACTAGTTTAAAGGATAGTAAACACTCCTTTTTTGGACTTTGAGGTGGATGTGCATTCAGCCCCAAAAGCCATCCCCTGGCAAATTCGCAGCTAGGAATTTTCACATGAAGCACTGTATACGCTGTATACCCTGTGTGGCGGAATATAGGCTACTGGACCTAAGGGCAAAGGGATAATTGCCCCTGGGCTCCACCTCCTGAGTTTTTTGGCCTCTTTGAAGTAAAACATAACAAGGTGTGGACAAATGGGAAATTTATCTCGGATCTTATTTCAATTTCATATTGAAGCTTGGGGCACCTTGAAAATATTTGGTGGGAAGATACATTTTAAATATCATGTGTAAAACAAATATTACTGGTAAAAAAGGGCATGAATTATCAAGTTTGTATGTTTAGGTATTGTGTAACAGTAAGCCATCCACTGGTTGAGCAACTGAATCTTTCTACTGGATTCATAACTGTACTACACTACACTCCACTTTGTTTACGACAAACTGCGTAGCTATAAAGGTATAAGATGAGAAAAATTTCCTATCGATTGCACTCTGTGAGCAAGTAAGTTAATGCTGCACTTCGGAGGAGACCCATGTGTCAATTGCTTAGGCCCCTCTGGCTGAGACACTATGCCAATATTTATTATTGCAGACGTCGTCATGTGATATGTTACTAAAAACCAGATTTCTGTTTCGTAAATCAATTTTTTTAAAATAAGAGCCACTATCTGCTGAATTTCTGGGATTATATAAAATTTTAGGAGCGCAGAGAGAGAACATAGCAGGGCCCCTACAGCTCCTCCCCCCCTGCATTACGGGGGTGGCTGCTACGCCACTGATCTCCATGCAAAGTTTTCTAAATAAATAATTTGGAGTTTTTTTTTAAATATTAAAGAAAATTTACCTCAGAGTCATGTACAATTTGGAGGCACATGGAAGTTTTGGAGGGACCAGTGTCCTCCCAAGCCATCTTTAATGACGTCCCTCATGAATTATATTTAAACATGTGGATTCTTTTTGTTTTGGTATTCTTGACCATGTGAGAAAATTTGGCGATGGTGATGTGCCAGTGAAGTGTTGGTAACAAAGTGAGTATACAGTGAATTTCTAAGATCATATTGAATAGGCACTTTGAATAATTATAGTCAACCATTAATGATTTTTTGTGCAACAAATTTGGAATCCTATGTTATTCATCTACATTCTAGCATGGTCTGTCATTCTTTACAGAATTTTCATTATGAACTGACTGAGTGTGATGATGAAAACAAGAGGTGGCGAGTTGCAGTCCCTAACCTACCAGGGAATTGTTTCATTGAGTCAGAACGAACTCAACCAAGGAGGATAAATTCATGTAGTAAGTATCTGTTGCAGTGAAACATGTACTGTAACATTCCTTGTGAAATCAAGATGAAAATATCAATAAAGCTCTCATCCTACTCTATTCCAGAAATCTCTGGAGCAAACAAACGAAAACAAGTATCTGTGCAAGTAGTGACGCGAGATGGCTCGAAAAGTGAACATGTGTGAGGGAACTGGATTGCATGGAGGGGGAAAGCGATTGCAGTTACTAGCCTTTGCAGCAGCATGTACTACTTCAGCTCCGCCCATTCACTTTCTTCCCATCTCTGCCTTTATGCGTGGCTTTGCTACAGAGTTTCCTAGGATAGAGTATAGTCTTGAAAATATTCCAAGCTTTGAAGAGCTAACCTCAGTCCTTGGAAATGAGTGATAATTTGCTCTCAAAAAGCAGTGATTTTTTTTTTCAAAACTCACATCGATCTCTTCATACTTAGTTTCTATGACCATTCTAAGCCATGTGATCAGTGTTCAAAGTGAGGTGAGATGGGGTGGAAAATCCACCAGCTAGGAAAATGTACACAAATCATACCCCAGATGTCCTATTGTCCTAGCCCCAAGATTCAAACAAACATTCCCCATTCCTAAATGCTGGCCTCTGTGGCATAGTGGTTAGCATAGCGTGCTATGATGCCAGTGGTCCTGGGTTGGAATCTCGGCCTGAGCATGGGTGTTATTTGTGAATGCCCCTTCATCAGTTTCATCATATCATCATCATCTTTGCGATTAGCCAAAAGTGGCAGAAATGCAAAGTAAAATAAACAAAATCAATAAATAAATCAAACTATTCCTAATAATTTCCTGCTGGCCCCCATGGCAGAGTGGTTATCAACATTGCGCTACGATGCCAGGGGTCCTGGGTTCGAATTCTGGCCTGGGCATGGATGTTTGTGAGTGTCCATTCATCAATTTCATCATATCATCACTCATCCCCATCTTCGCAAATTAGCCAAAGTGACACAAAAAGCGAAGTCAAGTAAAGCAAATCAATCCAATCCTAATTATTTCCAATTTAAGTCCTTCATGTGAAATACTATTATATCAATAAATGTTGAGAACAGTGTTCAAAATGGAAATTCCTAGCTGGGGGGATGTTTGCTCGAATTTGGGGATGGATGGGGATTAGCATGGAGGCATTCTAGTACACAGGGGATGTTTACACATACCTTCCTAGCTGGGGGAGGGGGTGCTTTATGAAAATTGTGTTAACTGGAAGGCTGTCATCACCTGATGCCCCCACCCTCCACCCACTTTGAACACTGGTTGATAATGAATAAAGGAGTATGTGACAAATTCCATGATTTACTCAGAATATCCATTTATTGATTAGCATAATTGATCAGCTCATACATAATGTTTTAAAGCACTGTACACTGAGAGAGTGATAAATTGTACCCACACATTCAGGCTAATCAACAAGTTTTAGATGACTAGATATAACGTAGAATGAGTGGGCGAGTTGTTTCCCTTTGCACTCTGTCTTAGGGAGAATTCACACCAAAGAGACACGTGACGCGAGAGTTTCACACCGAAAAGACAAGATGCACATGACACACGGCAAGTGACACTGGTTTCTTTGCTCAGTTTGCATGATGGTACCAATATAATTGCTTTAACCAATTTATTAGTCACCCAAAAAAAAAAAACTTAACAAGAGACATTGTTATATAAATTGCGTTGTAAAATTTGTGCAAATTATTGAAACTTGGGAGAGGCATGTTGTGCATGAGAAAACTGAGAAATAATATGCACTGACCTCAAACTTTTCAGCCTGAATAAAGCGAATACCTAAACACTAGAGAAATGGTTATCAACCTTCGTGAAACCATGTCACGGTATTTTTTTTTAAGTCAATGCCCTTAGCCGAAGAATTTTCCTCGTAAATCTTTACAGTATTTAAGATTTTATGCATGAATTAACATGTACCTATGAAATTAATATTGATAAATAAATTCTAGCATAATCATAAAGAGTAATAATAGTTTGATTACGTGTGTAGGATTGTTGACAAATATAAAAATATAGAAGACAAAGTGGTAACGTCGTCTCCTTGTAATTAAGTGATCCCGGATTCGATAACCAGTGGAGGAACCGAGCAGATCCAGTTATGATTAGTCTATTTGTGCATAAAATGGACTTAAAAAATGAAAACTCACAACTCAAATATGATATTGGGATTATGATAGTTGTCAACCACTTTCAGCAGAACATTTCGCAGCTCAGTATAGTTGATATGAGAGCACGGTATCGGGTTGCAGCAAGGCAGTTGAGAAAAAATGCACTAGAGTACTTTACCATGTTGACTAATACATTTTGGACTAAAGTGCCTCCATATGCTGGCTTTTTCAAATAAAAGCAGTCAGGTAAATGGCCAAAACACGGCCTCTCGTGTCGCATGTTGCGTGTCTCTTCAGTGTGAATTCTCCCTAAAAGTCATACCATTATAAAAATGCATGTTGTAAAATATAGAAAATATTAAAATATATCTTCACATCAGTCATGGACATCCAGAAGGGTTAAGGGGAGGAGGTAGGGGGCCATGCCCCCCTGGAAAATGAATGTTCACCTAAAAAGTATATTTCACACATATTTTCATTTCAGTCACAGTAATTTATGTTAATTATTATAAGGGCGGTAAGGAACATGAATATTTCAGACTAAAGCAGTGTTTTTTGAGGGGGCTACACTATTATGGGGAAAATTATGCCTCCTTTGCCCCTCCTGGAAAAAAATTACCTTGCTTGCCCCTCCCTGGAAAAAATCCTGCTGACGTCCATGACATCATTGAATGTGCATTTCACTAGCTGTAATAGTTTTAGGTTAGGTGATGTCAATGTCTGGTCCATATTGTTCATGCTCCACTGAGTGACGTTCTGATATCTATGCACCAAATTTTGTCTTCCGGAGATATTAACTATTAACATGGGCACGTGGATACAGCCCATGCTTTAATGATTATCAACTATCAACAGTGGCATAGCAAGGGGTGGGCGAAGTGGGCAACCACCCAGGGCCTAGTGCTAGAAGGGGCCTCACATCCCATGGGGTTGATATGAAAAATGTAATAAATAGAAGTGAGGAAAAGCTGGTAAAGACTGATTGCTTAGGGCAATAAAATTAAAACATTGTTTTTATCTGTCTTCAAATTCTAGTTAAACGTTATAATTTTGAATTAATACATCAAATCAGGGGCGTAACATACAGGCGGGAAGGCCCTATGATTAAGGGGCAAAAGAAAAAAAAATATTGTCGTATTTCTCATGTGAAACATTTACGCAAAAATTTTATATGTTAACAATAAAGCACCTCCAACTGCCATGAAACAAGTGTGAAGCATTTAAATGCTTGCATTGTTTTCAACTCTAGGAGGGTGTGGATAATATTAGCAGTTCTTCCTTCCTTCCTACAGCTTCAGATTTCAGTTCTCGGAAAATGGAGAGAGACATTTTTAGGGTGAGTGGAATCATTAAATATAACTTTCATCAGTAATTTATTATTATTATTTAAAATATGATAATTTACTGAGGAATCACTGAAGATTTTGTATCTATTCATATTGAGATTTAAAATTTAAAGAACGGATAGGGGTCTCTCATTCTAACCTCACCCAGGGCCTCGCAATATGTTGCTACGTCACTGACTATCAACAATTATTAAGTTTCTAACTGTAAAGGTTTGGCTATAGATGTAATTAGAACTAAATTTTGTGTATTTTAGGTTTATCATGTAGTCCAGGCTACTATTTTGTGTTAGAAGACCTCAAGTGCAGCAGATGTCCATCTGGAAAATATTCTTTGGGAGATACAATCATTTTTGATAAATGGGATGAGCTTCCAGCAAATTTTCATACTCAAAGTGAACCATTTACGCTACTAGGAAGGCTATATAGCGAAGTAAACTGCAGCAGGTTAGTTCTACTGAAATAGTTATTTACAGTCAAGGCAATTAGGGGTGTGTGGGCAGACAGTTGCTCTCCCCCCACTTTTTTGCTACTTTTGTCCCCCTACTATGGTCTCTTAAAGCTAAGCCTTGTATACCAAGAGAAAGTAAACTGTCCTTGCCCCCAAGTTTTGGCACCCAATCACCACTATTGGTTATAATTTAGAAACCATTTATGTATTTCCAACTTTAATTTAAATTAATCAAATTCAGAAATATATATATATATATATATATATATATATATATATATATATATATATATATATATATATATATATATATATATATATACATATGAGTAGTATGAATCATATGTATTTTGAAAAGAAGAAAGGTTAGTAAATAGAAAAGTTCTCAGTACAAAAGTGTCTACTATTCACCATTTCATGTTAACAGAAAATGGGAAAGTGTTAAGGAGTAGGTGAATCAGTACTCTAAGTTATGTCAACTTTATATATATATATATATATATATATATATATATATATATATATATATGCAAATTAAAATCAGCATTATCAATATTAACATATGCTGCCCATAGGCAGGTAAAGAAGGGGGAAATACACCATGATTAAATTGACAATTACCTTAATTATATTAGAGTAAATAGATATTTTTTTTAGTGTTAATAAAATTCTATCTACATATCATACGAATTATCAGTGAGGTAACTACAAACATTTTTGTTACCCACAATTCAATTGTTTATTTCAGAAACCTCCTATCTCCAAAAATATGTTTGTGAGAAAACAACAAAAAAATGTATTGTCCCACATAATATTTGAGGGCAGTAAAACAAATTGGTCAAACTAAAGTCCCATTGTACAAACACTTTTACATGGTTTTTGAGAATTTCTGACATGTAGTAGTGGGAGAATAATTAGCTTACTAATTTTCACATGGGGGTTTCTGCAAAAAAAACTCTTTTGTACACTTGTTTTGCGCAATTATCTGTGCAATTTAATAATGCTTAATTGCTATTACTTTGTTTATGGAAGGGGAAATCAAAATGAACAAATAACACTTTTGTTCTTTTTTATTCATGAAATAGATTACATCGAGCGTGAAGAATATTATAAAAGGTTGAAAACAGAAATACATTGTTATCATCATAATAGTAATTATTCAAATTATTTAAGCTAAACTTCAGGGAGGGAAAGACAAATTTTCCATGTTAAAAAATAAAAAGTTCACATTTTCAGAGAACAAAATAGGTTGTATATTAACGGTCCTAATCTTCCTCATCATCTGAGTTGAAGCATTCAGCATCTGTTGTTAGCCACAGCCGAATGTTGTCGTAGAAGCTCTCGTATCCATGTGTGTAATCCAGCAATTTACAAATATCACTAGTTTCTTCCTGTTTATGGAAACCTCTCCTACTGGGTGTGCTTTTGCTGAGGGTAGCTGAGGAGGAACTTAGTTCAGGCAACAATTCACGACAATGCTAAATGCACAGAATGTACACAATGGAATGCTGGAATTCTACGTAGGTTGTTCTTGGATACAAAGCAATATTGTCAACTGTGTGGAATGTGTGATTGAATCAATTGGTACCAACTGGTTACGTATTTACTGTAGAAAGCCTTATGTCATGTGCTTGAGGGGTTTCTGCAGTAAACGGATATTTCAAGGCCACTTACCTGCATTAGGTACATGGATACATCAGTGGTTTCTGCATCAAACGATGTGTCTTGGCAAGGGCCGTATGAAACTGTAAAAATATATTTTTCGCCAGAAGTGGTTTGATAGGGGGTTTCTGGAATACATGACTCAATTGTAAATTATAATTATACTTCTTCTTTTCCATCCCCTTCTGCCATTAAGCGTCAGGTTTCATCATCCACTTCCTGTACACTTTATGGTCCAAGGCTAATTTTTGGACTTCCAGCATTGATTTCCCTTTCTTCTTTCCTATCTTTTCCACATACTCTTCCCATTGAACTCTTGGTCGTCCTCTTCTCCTCTTGCCTTCTGGTGTGGCTCCAGCACCTGTCTAGGCTTGCAATCCTCCTCCATTCTTGTCACATGTCCAAACCATTGCAGTGCCTTTCTCTCTATTGTTTCCAATAGTGTTTTTTTCTAATCCTATCTATTCTAGTTTTTCCTACTACTTTTCGTAGGTATCTCATCTCCACTGCTTGAAATCTACTATTCTGTTTTGGTAATAATATCAAGCTCTTTGATCCATACAGCACTGTGGGAATGTAGATTGTCTTGTAAATCATTATCTTCATTTGTTCACTTATTTCCTTTTTACCAATTAATGTGTTGTTGAGTTGATAGTACACTTGGTTTGCCTTTTGTACCCTATTATTAACTTCTTCATCCATTCCTCCATCTGCCATTATGACTGTTCCTAGGTATGTGTATCTGTTTACTTGTTCCAGCTGCTTCTCTTTCCACTGTATATTTAGGAGTACAATTTCTCTTTCTTTTGTCACCACCATCACTTTACTTTTATCCACGTTCATGCTAATTCCTTTGTCTTCTATTGTACTTGCCCATTCAATTACCGCCTTCTGTATCTCCTCTCTATTCCTAGCCACCAGGGCAATGTCGGAAGCATATACAAATGATTTTACTTGTACTGGTCTCATCTTTTGGTTTCCTACTTTGTATCTCCCAGTTCTTGGTTTATACGTACATTGTTTGATGATCTGGTTCATTAGGATAATAAACAGAAGGGAGCTTAGGCTGTCTCCCTGTTTTACTCCTATTTCTATCCTAAATTCATCTGATCATTTTCCTGGTAATCTGACTGTTCCCTTCACTCTCTTGTATACACTTTGTATTCTCTGTACCAGTGCAGGAGATGTTCCAATTTTCACCAGTGCATCCCATAGTTGTTCCCTTGGTACCATATCAAAAATTTTGATAATTATACATTGGTTAAAAGATGGCACAATCTCTGAGATAAAGTTGTTTATCCACTACTACTGCTATGAAGCAAATTATTTAGTTTCAAATTATTTATAAGTAAACAAGTATACATATTTGATTATTATCCATGTTTCATTATTATATATGCTATACAATATTTAGCAGTATTAATGTGCAAATAGCCTATAGTCAACTATTGAATAAGTACAATGCTATCCCCCATTTATTAACATAATTTGTTGAAAAAAATTACATTTAACAGCACGCTCTTGATGAATCCTGTGGTGGAGTGGTTAGCACAGCATGCTACAATGCCAGGAGTTCAGTGTTCAAATCTCAGCCTGGGCATGGGTGTTCCTTGTGAGTGTCTCTTTATCATACCATCACTCATCCTCATTTTTGCAATTAGCCAAAAGTGGCAGAAAAGTGAAGTGAAGTGAAATAAACAAAATTAATCAATTGATGAAAATCCAGCATATACCTATGACGACGGGAAGTAATAAGAATCAGTTTCCTTGACTTACTGTTTATTCGACACGAACACGTAATTGCAGGTATTACACCCCGTACAAACGTCAAGGCACTGCTCGGTTCCCAGTCCGACGTCAAGCGATCTGCCGTTTCAACTACTAGCCCCGCCCCCTTTCCACCTCGCTCGAGCCGCGAGGCATGAGGAGCTCTGAGGTCGTTCACTACGTCACAGCGACGTTCCTACATCTATACACTCGAGTACAAAATTAATCACATGATACAACTGTCATAACTCCCCTCTCTTGGGAGAAAAATTTCCTTCAAGTGAAATTTTTACAAAATAAAATACCCATTTATAATTTACACATTGTTATCTTATCTACACTCATACTTTGTGTAGTTACAGTTAAACTGGTATACATCATGATCAAATACACTGGGTATAATCAATACAACATCTATGTTAAAGAAAATATAAAAATAGCAAATAAATATAAATAATTTTAAACAAAATCTAAATCTTTCTTTGATCTACCCAAAACAAATGTTTGTACAATTTTGGATTTAGTTTTTCCAATTGGCTTAAATAACAACTTCTCTTTTCAATGGTACAATTCCAGATTTTTAGATTATCACTGTGATGGTTACCACTGATATTGCCAGTTTTCAAATCTATTACAATGTATACATTAGTTGCTTGTTTGTCAATTACCATATACGGACCTTCATAGACCTCGCAGTACTTTTTAGTGCGATTTTCTAGGAGGCTGCTAAGATAATGTGTTTTTACAAATACCAGGTCTTTTATTTTAACTTCAGGTCTATTTTCTTGTTGTAAGTTGTACTTGTCATTTTTTTTCTTCCTTGCTTGGAAACCTTTTACAAAAGCCATGTATAGTTTGTCTTTCCACAGAGAAATTTCATTAGGCGGTAAATTAAAATGATTCAAAATACATGAGTTAAGATCTCTGTTTAGTTGTAACTCTGAGGGAGCAAATCCTAGCTGTGTGTATACACTATCATTTAATAAGCTTACCACTACATCTATATATTTCGGCCACTCTTTGTGTTTGTTTTTACAAAAAACACGCATAAGCCGGTTGAGTTCGGAATGAATTCTCTCAACTAAATTAGAACTAGGGTGATATATTGGGGTATACGCCAATTTTATACCTAAGCTTGTTAAAGTGTCCACATATTTGTTAGAATGAAACACCGTGGCGTTATCACTAACCAACCTGTGTGGAATGCCAAAATGCCTGACATATCCTTCTAGCAAGGCTTTTACAATACTGTTGGCTGTACTTGACCTCATTGGATAAGCAAACAGATATTTAGTGTTAGCATCTTGTAAGGTTAGAAGAAACCCTTCTCCTTGTGAACCTTTAATTAATGGTCCTTGTATATCTAAAAACAAAATAGTTTCACCTTGGTTACAATGTTGTTGGAATATGCCCTTGGGCGGATGTCTACTCGGCTTCGTTCTCATACATAGTTCACAATCTTTGATATAACTCAGAATACCTTTTCTCATACCAGGCCAAAAGTACAGTTTCCTAACTCTTCTGAGTACCTTTTCACAACCAAAGTGGCCCATATTGTCATGATAATTTCTCAGTATTACCAAAACTAAAGATTGAGGTATACATATTTTCCAGATGTTCTCAAAGTGAAAATCTCTTATCATCAAAATTCCATTGCATACTTTATAAAACTTTTTCCAATTTCTACACCTTTGAGGTAAACTTACACTTACACTTTCACAATTGTTCAAATAATCAATAATAGGTTGAAATAACTTATCATTGTACTGTTCTTGGACTAACAACTCTACAGGTATATCCAATACTTCATTTTTAAACCTTACATTATTGTTGATGTGCATCAAAATCGGCTCTGACTCTGAAAATTGTCTGGACAATAAGTCCGCTAGGCCATTGTCAGATCCTTTGCAGTATTCTACAATGAACTGGTATTTTTGAAGTTGAAGGGACCAACGCAATAAGCGAGGGTTCCAATTCTTCGAATGGTTCAGCCAAGTGAGACACTTATGATCACAAACTAAAGTAAATTCTTTACCCAAAAGATATTGATTACATTTCTCAATACAAAATAAAAGACTTAAACATTCTAGCTCGGTTATGGTGTATTGTTTCTCATAACCTTTCAGTGTACGACTTACATAACTTATTATTCTTTTCTCGCCATCAATTATTTGATACAAATATCCTCCGATGCCAAGTAAGGAAGCATCTCCCTGGACATAAAACCTTTGATTAAGATCAGGATGAAATAGTTTAGCATCATTAGAAATTTCTTGTTTAAGCAAATCAAAACTCTTTTGTTCCTTCTTAGTCCATATCCATTTCTTACCTTTCCTTAACAATTCATATAAAGGTGCACATATGGTAGCAAAGTTTGGAATGAATCTTCTCATCCAAGAGAAACAACCTATTATTTTTTGAAGTGTCTTTACATCCTTCGGAGTAGGAAGGTTGAGAATAGCCTCTACTCTTTCTGGATTTACTCTTATACCTGTTTTGTCAATAATGTGACCCAAGTACAATAACTTTTCTTTACAGAGGAATGTCTTCTTGAGACGTACAGTCATACCACTCTCTCTTAATTTAGAAAATACACTTCTTAAATGTTCTCATGTGACTTTCTAAAGATTCACTTCTAATGCATAAATCATCAACATAAATGATAACATTCTCTGACAGAATGTCGCCTAATACCTTGGTCATTGCCATCGTAAATGCTTGTACTCCATTACATGTACCAAATACTAAACGTTTGTATTGGTATTGTCTACCTTCAAACAAAAATGCAGTATACTTTTTAGATGACTCTGACAACAAAATCTGGTGAAATCCAGAGGACATATCGACCAGTGATACATATGGTCTACCAACAAATCCTTGTAATGCCTCTTCAATTTTAATTGGTCTAATTTGACTAACTTTTTGGTGTTGATTAATATTCCTGAAGTCAGTACATACTCTTACACTTCTATCAGACTTAGGAACTATTACTAGTGGATTTAAATAAGGTGAATCAGAAAGTTCTATAATGTCCCACTCAAGTAATTTTTGAATATGATCTCTAACATTTTGTCTGTAATGATAAGGTATTCGATATGGCTTAGAAACTAAAGGTTCTGTTGTATCTAATTCAATATGATGTTCATATTTAGTACATAAACCAGGTTTTTCATCAAACAACATCCTAAATTCAAGTAACAAATCAAACAGTTGGTTCTTTTCATCTTCACCGAGTATTTCAGCTTGCATAGCTTTTAATTTAAGATCTTCTACACTAGCAACAGTTATTTCCTCCTTTGACTTTTGTGTTACATTAAGACAACTGCTCTCTGCCTCTTCACTCACATCAAAAGTTGGACAAGATATAGGTAATAATTTAACTAACCTTTCACCTTGTTTGGTGTGTAATAATAAAGAATTTTCCTTGAAATTTACAAGAGCCTCTACATTATACAAAAAATCTAAACCTAAAAGAATTTCTACTGTCAAATCTTTGACGACAACAAACTGAACAAAAAACATAATATCTTCAATTTCTATATCAACACAAAATTTTCCAAGTACTTTCTGTTTTCTTTTTCCAGAATAGTCAACCAAAATAATATCTTCTATTGGCTCTAATTTAGGTCTGGTGACTTCGCTAGTAATACTTTTCCATTTGTTCTCTGACATCAAACAAATGTCACTACCACTATCTACTAAGCATTTACTCTCTATCCCATTAATATTTGCAAAGATAGAAGTTGTATTCTTGACTTTGTTCCTGAGGTTTACAGGTAACATTAAGTTATTAGAACTATATTTCGCTTCATCTTCTAACAAGTCTTCATAAAAATTAATATCTACCCTACATACATTTTTAAGGCATGATTTACAGTTTGCTTTACTAGAATTTTCATTACAAAGTTTGTTTCTTAAATCTTCAGTATTAAGATTGGCTACTGACACAATATTCTCATCTTCGTCTATGCTATTCTGTGTCACAATAACAATAGACTCACTATCTAGTTTAAAGGTTGTTCAGGCACAAACCAGGGCGCATTCACCCTAAGTGAAGACCCACCATTACCATTTTCTATTTCTTCCCTAGTACTAGATCTAGGTTCACTTCTTTGAGGATTGTTTTGAACATCATCGTGTGACACAGTGTTTGTACTAGTATTTCTATACCTAGGTCTATTATTATCAGCATTTATACGATTTTGGTTACTATAATTGTATCTACCTCGAAAGTTACTATTTCTATAGTTATTACCAGAATATGGAAAACGGTTTACTCTCCAAGACCTTTGACCAGATCTACTATCATTACTACTATTACTATCAGTGGCATATCTCCTGAAATTACCAGAATTCCTTACATTAGTCTCATGGCTTGTATTAGAATTTTGCATATTGCTTACTCTAGATTGATTATTTCCTTTAGTTTCATTAACAACTTGTACTTGTCTAATACCAACAGGCCTTCCATCTCTCCTACTTTCACCTTCAGCACTTGCATACAAAGCTTCATGACGCGCAACCAATTCCGCAGCGGTACCAAGACTAATATTAGGTTGATTTAAGATTGCTTCTCTAACTCTATTTGGTAACTGTTGGGCTACTAAAATAGTTTTTTGCTGTTCTGGCATGTCTGGCTGAATGGAATTTAGTAAATTAATCTGTGACCAGAAATAATTTAACAGAGTTTGTCTACTTTCTTTGCTGTATCTCTTGCACAAGACATTTGCAAGACATGTTGACTTCCACGATGCACTTTCAAAGGCATTAAGGAAAAGAACCTTAAAAGAACTATAATCTACAATGTGTAGTTTCTCTTGAGAGAACCAATTTTTAGCAACACCTTTCAAAAGCATTGGTACATACTTCATGTAATCTTTTTTGGGAACATTTAACATATCCAAGCGATCCTCAACCTCTTGAAGAAATTGTGACGCCAAATAATCCATCCTAGTTGCAGTAAATTTAGGTAACCTATCTAGATCGGAGTGCTTAAGTGTACTAGGTACAAACTTCCTTCTGTAACTACTACTTTTGTGATCAGTTCCACTTTCCGAACTACTATCATGAAATTTATCTTTCGACATGCTTTTCGCAACTCTACCTGTCTTATAGCTACTTACAGATTTACGTTTAAGCCCCCTTAACTGAACTTTAGTTTCAGAGCTAGAAGATTTTACATCTGAATCAGATTCTCCTTTACGTAATGGTCTTTGCTTTCTAAACGTGATATATTCAGTTTTTTCAATGGGTAAAGAAGCTTTCCTTGCTTCCCTTTGCTGTTCAGACAATCTAGAAACATCAGGACTAACTAAGCCTTGTACTCTAGTTTCTAATCCTAAAGAAGATTTTACCGGTTCAGCACTTACTCTTAAAATGGAAAAATCATTCGTTAAATCTCTAACTTGATACCGAATATTCTCCAGCTTATCATCTAGAACCTCATATTTGTTAGTAATCTCTGTAAGTTGTTGTAAGCAACCCTTAACAGTAATGTCATTACTAGATATTTTCTGTTGAACGGATTGAACGGTCAAGTTTAGATCTTGAATAGTTTGTCCAGACTTAACACTAATTTCGTTAAATTTACTATTCAACTCAGCAATAGCAACTTCATGTCCACTAATGTTATTAAACAACTCCTTCATACTACTTTCATTTCCATGTACAAGGTTGACTAAACTTTCAAACTTCTTTTGATTTATTTCGAGTGTTTTCTTAATTTCTACCGCATTCATTTTCTACCTGTTTTACATCAGAATCGAAAACCTCTCTCAATTTTTTATGTTGATTTACACACGTAACAGAAACCTCGTTTATCTTCTCTTCCAATTTCGTGCTCAAGTTGACCACTTGTTCCTTTAGTTCATGGGCGCATTCTTTTGTTTCGACCAAATTATCAGACACTTTCTTTTCGACTCGTGCTTCCAATAATTCGAAGTCTTGCCTTAAGAGACCTATGCTGGTGCCTACATTACTTACACTGGCCTCAACACTATTAATATCCGCTTTGACGTTCCTTTCAACACTGTTAATATCAGCTTTGACATTAGCTTCAACACTATTAATATCAGCTTTGACGTTAGCTTCAACACTACTAACTTGTTCCGCGAGTCTAGCTTCAAATTGTTTAAAGAGAAACTCCAATTCCTTTTTTGTAGCCATTTTCAATTTCAGTTACTGTTAGCTAAGAATTTTAGTCGCCGTATTCAGTACAACTATTTTATAGTTTCGGTGCTACAATCACAGCGTGATAAAGTTATTCGTCATTCTTCTCTTCCACATAGAAAAAGTTCAGTACTTACGTTCCAACATCACAGACGAAAAAGTTGAATTCTTCCATCTAACAGCTACAACCAGATTCTAACGACGTAGACGATCGAGTCCTCCTGTTCGTGCGCCATACTTATGACGACGGGAAGTAATAAGAATCAGTTTCCTTGACTTACTGTTTATTCGACACGAACACGTAATTGCAGGTATTACACCCCGTACAAACGTCAAGGCACTGCTCGGTTCCCAGTCCGACGTCAAGCGATCTGCCGTTTCAACTACTAGCCCCGCCCCCTTTCCACCTCGCTCGAGCCGCGAGGCATGAGGAGCTCTGAGGTCGTTCACTACGTCACAGCAACGTTCCTCCATCTATACACTCGAGTACAAAATTAATCACATGATACAACTGTCATATACCATTGCTTTCTTGCATTTATCATATCCAGGAATATAAAATTGGGCTTCCAATGAATCTGCAGTAAATATGTTTATAATATTCACACAAGAATGTAAATACATCAGCTCTGCATAAACATTTACTTTTCTGTATTGGATTGGTATTTGTCAGTAGATATAACACTGGTAAACACACTTTTTATTGCCAACGAAATTAGTGTCATTTTAGGGTGTCTTTGCCATTGTGATTTCGAATATGATGTCAGTTTTTCTACATTGGCTCTAGTTTTTGAGTAATGGCTGTCCTTTAAAAAACATTAAAAAGCATGAAATGTTATTGTTAATCACTCCTAATTATGAGAAAAATGTCATTTCTGAGATTTTTTTGTGTGTAGGGTGTCGGAACAATCACACTGAAGATCCCAGCAATCATCTGCCACACTAGCGATGATTGGGTACCAAAACGGGGAGGGGGCAGGTGCAAGGACAGTTTAGTCTCCCTTAGTAGACATGGTTTACTATTAAGAGACCATAGTACGGAGGCAAAAAGTGGGTAGGAAATGTCCTCCACACCCCACCTAATCGCCACCACTAATCTGTTATCTCGTATCTGACCCATCTGCTTTGAAATATTTCCTCCATCATCTCCTTTATATCTTGGTGGGATATCTCCCCTTGTTTTTCATTAAAATCACGGAGATTATGTGGGAAACTGTCAAAGTGGATTTGGAGGAAATTTATCTTTATGCTCATATTAATACCAAAATATTTGAAGTTTGTGAGCAAGTTTTACAACAGTTCTTCATAGTTTTCGTGTTTGTGATTGCTGAAGAAGTTCTTGACAACTGATACATTACTGAATCATGTGAAGCTTCAATATCATTCATAAAATTTGAGAGATTTGAATAATTAATGAGTTTATGAGTGTGAGGCCCTTCAAAGATCCCCGTTTTTAGTTTCTCAATACTTAGTCCATGAAAAGATCTATAGATGTAGTAATGAAACACTCGCCACCTTTATCCAAGACGTAACAAACTACTTCAATATGCAAGATATACTTCCTTTACAAAGTCAGTGATGTTTCTCTTTGTTTCTGCACAGAATATTCACCACAAATACGGCACAATCCACCAGGATCATTTACGTGGCCTGCTTGTGAAGAACTCATGTTTCATTACTCTCAACAATAGAAATAAAAGTAAAAAATAAAAAAAATAAAGAAAAACAAACTTTTAATAAATATATTCTGTGCAATGGATGGACTAGAGAAATATTTCTAGACTCTAAAATAAAAGCCATGCCCTATTTCATGTCAACACCTACATCTCTTATTGAGATAAACTGAAAATCGAAGGATATCAAGTATCTCAAGAACTAGAGCCAACTTGGTAAAACTGTTGTTCATTTTAGATTCAGTACCACCAAAATACCATCAATTTGTCCAAAAATTTTTGGCATCACTTTTTTTTTAATTTTTTTTTTAGATCTGTGTAGTGTAACAGTTTCAAATTCTGTACTGATGTTTCATGTGCTATTTGATAGTGTGTCTAACTTACTATTCTTTGCAATGAGATAATGATACAAAAACGAACAGAATTGTGTTTTTCATGATATTTATCTTCCAGAAATTTTCTTGCATTTTAAAGGTATGGCTGGACTACAAATGGAGACTTTCTTATGTCACTTGGTGCTCCATGTGTAGCAACATTAACATATACAGTAAGATTGAAGAATCCTGGAAATTTAACATACGCCTACCAGCATTCAGACAAAGACATAATTTTTCATTTTGAGGTAAGCTGCAGGAAAAAACAAAATATTTTGTGAAGTAATGTTATAGTTCTTCCTTCCAACCTGTGTGTGCCTTGGGATACTTATAATAATTATTTGAGTTTGATTTGTCTGTTAAATATATATATAATTACTCACATATGTTTTCCTTTCCTTGTACATCTTTCAAATTGTACAATATGCTGTTCTTTAATGTTGCTTTATCTTCCTTTTTCTTGAAAGCAATATGTAGCTTTAAAAAATGTTATTTATAAATTCAAATACATTTGATTCTTTAAATGTAAAAAAAAACTTAGAATTCTATGTAAATAACCACACATATATTTATACTTTGGAAGTTATCACAAGGCATACTCTATTATAAACTTCAAGCTGTACTTTTGAAATAGCCTTAACTCTGTGTTGGCCCTCTAGCTGAGTTTCTGATCTTCCTCTTTTACACCACAATTTTGTTTTCAGTGTTAGTTCTGCCAGCCACTAGGGGGGAGGGGGGGGAGTTTGTTGAATCCTCCTGCTCTCTGAGCCCATGCGCAAGTAACGAAGTACCTACGTAGTTTTTACTGAAAACCCAGTCTGCCCTTCTTACAAATAGTGCATTTTTTGTTCATTTGTGTGTTTGTGATTCCTATTAAACTGTGATATTTGTGCAATAACTGAACAGTAGGTGTAATAAGATGAACATAAGAGTGAATAAGACAGCCATTCCTGAAGATTCTCAAAAAAATCTCTTCATATATCATTCATTTGCATTGTGCATTTCTACCACAGTTAACAAAGCAGTAGAAATACATCAATGAACAAACATTAAAAACTTATTTATTTGATCTGAACAAATTCAAACTCATGGATGGCATACATACATCATAATTTATGCAAATAAAAAATTAGAATGAATGTTAGTGTTTGTAAGACTAGGTGATAATTTAATTTTCTACTGTATCAATTTATTTGAAATATAATTTTAAAAAATGGAGTGTATTTACACACAGCAGCTAGGTCAGTTCCAGCCAAATGTGTTTCTGAGAGCTAGCATCTACCCTGACAACTTTTTTACCAGAAACTTGCACTAGGTAGTGCCGTGATCAAGAAATCAAAGAGAAAAACCTCTGCAATCCCCCCCACCTTGACCCGGCCCTTCCTTGTGATTGCACCACTGGTCAGGATGTTTATCTTTTAATTTATCCTCATTTGGTAATGTGGAAAACAGTGTGTGTAGTAAGTAATACCGCACTAATCTGATTCATCTTCACTCACTAACCTATCTTTTATACACTACAGGACACTTCCCTAAAAACACAACAATTACAAGAGGAAGGGAAAACAAATCCTCTCACCTTCTCCTCCCCCTTGCACATGTATTCCAACTGGATGTCGAAAATATCCTAGACGTATGTTGTAAAAGAAATTGTTGAAATGTCAAAGGAAACTCGCATCACCATAGGATTTTTTACTATCTAAAAAATATAAAAGTCTGGATTACCCTTTAGACGCATCTGTCTTATATCTAAATGTTCATTTAACTTTGGATAAATACTAAGTTTGTTTTTACAAAAGTAGGCAGAAAAGTAGATAGTACTTTCTGATGAATTACTTCCCAAAGGGTCTTACAAATCAGTCACATTTAGTGACTTATCTCCAAAGGTGGCAACTATGTCCCTCATGCCAAGCAAAAACGGGCTCGGCTGCTGTCTTATGACCAGCATGGCTACCCCCCCCCCCCACACACACACACTCATACACACCTTGTTTCCAGCTGATACTTCTTCAACCCTCTGCACATGTTTCAGCTTGGTCAGGCCAGATCTTGGAGGGCTCGGCCCTCGAGAGGGTACGAAACAGCTGGTGGATGGGAAGGTTGGGGCGGTCGTCAGCTTGACCCAAGTCTTTCCACCATGAGCTTGATCGATTGTGAGATTCGAATCTCCTTGTCTGTAAATTATAAATGCATTGATTTAACAATACTTTGGCGAGGTATGCATTTCTTCTGAGGGTAGTGCCATGGCACGGCAGCTCTGCCCTTTGAGCCGCTGCTGTTTACAGATAGGGTTCTGTTAATTTCTTGTTGATTCAGATGCATTCATGTTAGGTATAGTACTCTTACACAAAATATATTAAAATGTAATTCATATTTCTTGCATGTTATTTTGTATGTTAATTAATATTTTTACAATGCAGGCCCAGAATGAGCAATGCCAGTCAATAGATACCAAAGATTTTAAGTGGGCTCCTATCACCAAAGAAGGGGAATGGAAGAAGCAGGTTGTTGCTTTGAAAAGAGGTCTCAATGTTTTACAGTGGAAAACTATTGGAATAGAATCTAGTCAAGGAAAGCCAGTGTTAATTCAATCAATAGAAATTAGTGGTATGTTGAAATTTTAGTCTTTGAATTATTTAGTTTGTGAGGTAGAAATATATTTTTTTGTGGTTTATTGTGTATTTTGAGTGACAATACATGATATGTATTCTGTAAGGAGCCCAATAAATGTGTGAAATGAATGAATGAAAATAAGCTGGTAGAGCCATCAATTTCAGGTACACATTGAGCATATGGGTTAATCTACTGATCCATAAATATAATGGAATTATAAATCCTAACTTTACTAATAAAGAGGATCTGGTGTTAAGATTCACTCGACATATTGCTACTGTTAATCTTTTATTTTCTTCATGTTATTTTTAATTTGGACATGAATTATTATTAAAATGTCAATAATAATATAATTAACTGCATATTAGTTTAATTTCTGGAAATGTACACTTGATATTTACAGTACATATGTTGGGAAAGAGAGAGTCTCTTGTTACCTAACTAACCTCAATTGACAGAAAACAGACCTTTTGTGCCTTTCGTTTCTTAAAATATTAGCAGTAAATCTTATTTTGCCCTTGTATTCTCATGATGGTGTAAATTCAGGACAAAGGGAATTCCATGTATACTGAGGAGCTTTATGTAGAAATTTCAGTGAAAAATGCAGGCTCGACCAGGACTCGAACCTGGGTCTCTGGTATACTATGCTATTGCTCTACCACTGAGCTACTGAGCCAGCTTCGAACCCAGGCTAGCTTGGTAGCTCAGTGGTAGAGCAATGGCGTAGTATATCAGATATCCAGGTTCGAGTCCTGGTCGAACCTGCATTTTTCACTGAAATTTCTGTAGTACATTTTCTGTGTGTGCCAAATCTTAATGAGCAGCATCTGTACCATGAAAATTTTTCTTCTCCATTTCCCCAGATGTCCTTGACCCCATCAACCTTCATTTATTTATTTATTATGTCTTGTTTATCATGGCTAAATTAAGGCTTTTTAGCCTTTTCTACCACTTAACCATTTGTTTTATGGATTTAAATTTTTTCAAGTGAAGTGGAAGTAAGTGCTCAAAAGCCTGAAAATGTATGACTACACATGGTTGATCGACTTTCAGCTTCATTTATGATGTATGAAAAAATTGAAATCATAGTTCATTGTCCATGACCCCGGTGGCAGAGTGGTTTGCACATCACGTTACAATGCCAGGGGTCCCAGGTTTGAATCCCAGCATGGGCATGGATGTTTGCAAGTGTCCATTCATCAATTTCATCATATCATCATTCATCCCCATCTTCGCAAATTATCCAAAAGTGGCACAAAAAGCGAAGTAAAATAAAGCAAATCAGTCAATCAATCAACCATTAATTCATTCATGTCTGAATGTTTGTAGAGGAACCTTTTGTTAAAAGCAGAATATCTGTGTGTTGATACTGCATGATAAAGGATGACTTCTTTTTGGATCTCCCCATCCTGCAGTAGCAAATGATATTGCATTGAAATAAGGGACCGAAGATTAGATTTCTGGTGGTATGGATCAAACTTAAAACTGTATGTCCATTCCTAATTAACTTGTATGGGTTTAAAGCATACTTAGAACAAACCAACTTTGCCATGTGAATATTAGGGGTGCATGGGGGGTGACCTTTATGGAAGGCACTCAGTCAACCTGTTTTTCACGTAGTACACCATGGGAACTGCATTCCTGCAGGTTAATGAGACTCTGGCACCTGAACTTGCAATCAGAACACCGTATGAGGTTGTGTGCTGCCCTGTCTCTTGTTCACAAGTACCTTTTTGTAGTGTCAGATTTTATCATGGATATGGAGATTTTTCGTCTAAGTTCATAATAGGGAAATGAACTTTCTTTTAATTTTTTTATGAATGAATGAAAAATTATGAAATAACATGTTGATATTGATCACATACACCTGTCCAACATTTTGTTCCCATATTATGTTGATGGGTTCAAAGAGCCAATGTGCTGATGCACCTACAACTTTAAAATAAAAAATACAGGAAAATTTTACCAATATATATATATATATATATATTTACAGATATTCATGTTGCACCAGTCTAATATTAATGTGAAACATTTATTTTAATTCTTAGGACAAGAAAATATGAACATCAGTTATAAATTTATTCAAAAACTGTACAGGAATTTTGTTTTTGTCAAAAGGATGATAACAACGTGACAGAATTATGGAAATAGGTGTCGTGTTATTTTTAGAAACCTTAGGTAAAATTAATATAAATTTAGCCATTGTTGGTGAAATTAATTGGTCCCATAATTATACATTTCTGTAGTATCAAAAATATGCAAATCTTCAGCCATCATGAGGTGGTACTCCGTGTGGTATTTAAGAAATTTCCAGGGGCAGGGGGGAAATTCTACTGACTGTCTAGAGACAGCATGAGATAATGGTGTGTGTATATACCTTTGTCATCTCTAGAGGAGAGGGGTTGCAGGGGAAAGGGGGTTTCCTTGACAATTTTAAATGGTAAATGGGGTCACTCCACACTTCGATTTATGTCAACTTAAAAACTTTGAACAAAACATATTTTTAATAATTGCTGAAAAATTGCCGATTTAAATTTGTATCTTGACAGAAATGATCAGAACAGCTAACCGGGACTGGGCCTACAGTTTTTAAAGTGAGATTTTGACACCCACCTCCAGAAATCTAGTCTGGGACCTAACTTTTGGGGAACTGAATTGAACTTGGGCATAAGTTTGGAAGAGGGCAAAATCAAAAACTTTATACCCCATAAAATAGCACCAAAGACTACTTTGCTATACTACTGTTACATTTGCAAAATCATAAATATTACTCTAACTTGCTTCTCAAGTCACAGGAGATTAACACAAGTTCCATTAGCTTCTTAATTCTGAAAAATTTTTAGGTAGCCAAGTGCCTCTGCCAAGTAACGCTAATTAGTCTGGAACTCCTTGTAACATCATTGTATACGTAATTTCATGATCAATTGTTACGGAACTGATCAAGAGAATGAATTCAATATCGATTCTCCTGTATCTTTAGTCATTATTTAATATATGTGTTTAGCTTGTTGCAAAATTACAAAACTACCAACTTAACGCATGCTGAAACCGAAAAATATTTCCAACAAAGGATACCTACCACCTTCCAACTCACCATGTGTTTTAATTCAGTGATGTTCAGTGTGTAAATTAATCACTAGATACATCAAGCCATGGCCCTGTAATTTTCCATTCATTAATTTTTTCACGGGCAACCAACAATCAAAAGGAACTCACCACTTTATTACTACTGCCTTCTTGTGTATATACACTTACAAATTTTCAGAACCGATCCTTTGATCAACACAGCCTTCACCGCCACCAACTTTATCAGATTTCGTTCATTTTGAAGGCAGATTCCCGATATTGCAGAGTCTGGAACTCATAATGATCACTTGTTTCACCAACATTCTAGCTTCACAAAGAAATCCAGCTCTTTGATCAAAAACAAAAAAAGAGCACATTCTTTAAAAAATGACATCGTAAAGGGCTATCGCTCTCACGTCAAAAAATTCCATGTAGGCTATCTGCACGTACTATTGTTTCACTCATACAAATACAGACGTTCTGTGGTGACAAGTTCAAGTCACGTGACAACTCATTTGAAACTTTCAGATTCATTGAGGTGGCATCTTCCTGCCAAATTCCATAGACAATGAAAGGGGAAGAGGGAAGGTAGTGGTCTTCAACCCTGGCCACTTGTTTGACAGTTCCAGGAATAGAGGCCACATCTGTATTCTCCAAATGGAGCTTCCAGTCATCTGACAGAAAAGTGTTGCAACTGAATGGCAAAGTGGGAAAAAGTAACTAAATTACCAATAATTTATTGTTTCCCCCCCAATTATCATTCCCCCCGGGATAAAATTTATCAAGCCGAGAGGGGGACACAGGTAGACAGAGGGGGGATTCCCCCCTACAAATACCACCCTGGTGGCACTGCAAAAAGAGTAATAAATTGTATAAGGCTTTGAAAAATGTACACTTAATCGGTTTTTTCCTTTTATTTCTTAGGAGTTTCTGACACATCAACATGCACACCATGCAGAAGTGGAACTTTCAGTCATGTTGGATCACGAACTTGCACAGAATGTCCAGAAAATAATTTCTCTTTAGAAGGTGCCAGTGATTGCATTCCTTGCAATAATGAGACAGAATATTCTCCTCGAGGTTCATCCGAGTGCTTTAGTAGGAAACCATGCACAGAGAAAGACTTTTATAAAATTCGAGCTCCTTGTGATGAGAATCATGAGGTATGAGCTTTATTTAGTATTGGATATCTAAGTCTACTTAAAAAAATGTTCTTTAATGAAATTTACTATTAATAAATAATGGTTTTGATGCATTCAATAGCTAGAAGTTGTTGGTCTCCAGTATGAGTCCCAGTGGCATCCTAGTTTTGAAATTGATTTTAAACTGTATGACCAGCCCAATTAGCTTCTCACTGTATGAAGTGAACTTACTTTTTAAACTTTGAATTGTTGACAACCTAATCTAAATGCAACCAAACTTGATTTTATTAGCCAGGGGTGCTCACAGGGGGGGATTGTGGCACAGATTGCGCCATCAAAATTTGGGGGGGGGGGTTTCCTTAATGTAATGTAAAATTCAACATTTATATATTATTTCCAAAATAAATGTAAAGACGTTTACACCTTAGGTACACCATATTTAATCCATTAGATGAAGAAAATGAAGTGCATATTTAGAGGTAGCAATCATGCCCACAGGTGTTTTTTTTAACTCACGTTATGTCCAAGCAACTTATTTTTTTGTGATTGAAATTTGATGTGAAACAGTAGAGCATTTGGCACAAGTTGAATTACATTATTAACTATCCATTGCTGTTACACAAATAGCAAATTCTAGACTGCCAAGGAAATTGTAATGGGTAATATTATTATTAAGGAAGTGGGGATATCCAACTCTTACACATTGGGTCTTAAATCGACATGTGGATTCTGGTGGGGGATTGAGGATTAAACGTTGGGGGAGGGGGGCAATATCTGACTATTGAATACCATTGTTAAATCTTAGATTATCGTGGGAATTTTAGTTAGGAGGCTGAGCATGAAATTTGGGGGGATATCCAATTCTTGTGGATAAATATTATGTCTGAGATTGTAGTGGAAAATGTGGTTTGGAGATTTTTTTCTTTTGGAGGGAGTAATATCTAGGTTGATAGATTGAATATTAAATTTGAGGTGAGGAGATATAGAGCTCTTAATAAAGTGTAAAATCTTAGATTGTGAAGGGATTTCTCTAGGGTTTGAACATTATATTTGGGGACTATATTTAGTGATATGGTATGCACATGTTTCAGCGCCGAACATGGGAAAAGAGAAGCTGGAAAAGAGTAAATATCGAGGGATCCTATGAAAGTATTGAAGTCCCATTAAATTAATATTCTTGCAAGCCTTCAAAGAAATGGATATAAAAATTTTCTCACTCGCTTCACTCGCAATGTTGTGTTGCAAAAATGTGTATCTGGCATTTTCATGAGACGATTGTGAAGAATTATACTGTAGCTCCATTACAAGACAAACAATATTCTCAATATTTATTAATAATATAATTTCTTAAAATATAATGTTTAGTGTCAGTATACTGCTTAATTTAAAGCAGGTGAGTCAGTTTGATGATGTGGTTCTATGTGGTTCTATTAGCAATATTACACAGTGCAACAAATTTGAACTTTGTGTCTTGCCACGAGATGAAAGAAGGTGTTCTTTACTAAATCAAATATGCTGATTATGAAAATGAAATCTGAAATGTTCCATCATGTACCAATTTTTCTGGAAAAGATATGCCACATTTACCACTTAGCCTATATTGTATATGGTTAGCAATATATTGTAATTCATGAAAAACAATGTTGCAACTTTCGCGACACTTGGAAACGACTCCATTACAGTACAGGAGAAACCTGTAGCTGGATAAAATACAGATCATGGAAAAAAATTAATTGTTTGTATTACAAAACATAAGAAACGGTACGAGAAAGCTGTAAAAAGCTTGAAATGTACATACAAGTTAGAAACGTGTCTTGGAAACTTTTCGTTTGTGGGTGGATGGTGAAACTTCTTGTATGAGTGTCCAGCAGTAATCTGCCAAAAGGTTTGGTGACCATCTTCTTCCCTTATATTCTCTTTCCATGGCAGCAATATCTTCGTGAAATAGCTCACCATGTTTGTCAATCACATCGCTGAGATCAGGCGGGGAAAAAAGCCAAATGAGAATGCAGGAAATGTATTTTCAAAGATATGTTGCACCCCATAGCCTTGTAACAGTCCAACATGTTTTCCGTCAGTTCCCTGTAATTGTCAGACCTGACGTTACCCAAGAAATTGTTGCGTGCATCTTTGAACGGAAGCCAAGCTGCCTTCTCAGTATCTGTCAGCAACTCTTCAAAGGTTATGTCTTTCATCAAGTCACGAATCTGAGGCCCAATGGAAATACCTTCTTCAATTCTTGCAGTACTAATCGCAGGAAATATGAACATTAAAAATCCCTGCCATCTTTGTCCATTGCTTTCACAAAATTCTTCATGAAGCCCAATTTCAGATGGAGCGGTGGTAACAGCACACTTTGTCAACAAGGGGTTCATGGAACACATTTTTTTCACCCGGATTGAAGCTTTCTCTCAAAGGCCACTGTATCACTACATAATGGTCTTTCCATGCCCTACTGTTCCAGTGACACAAGAAACAGCAATATTTTGTGTAACCAGTCTGCATTCTCAGCACAAGCCCCAGAACTTTGAGATCACCACAGATTTTCCATTTATTTGCAAACAACTTCAACTCCACTATACCTCAAACAAGTGGCTATCTACCCCTTCCTGCACTGTCGAGCCCTAGTAACAAGCCGTGCTCAAAGCACCGCGACAACAATAACATGCAGTCGTGCGCTGATAAAATTGCGTTTCCAGAGACAACTTTAGGTGATAGCAAAAAACTGTTTTCACTAACGTCATCAGGAGACTGAACTCCATAGGAATCACAAACGTCATCAGGAGACTGAACTCCATAGGAATCACATGTTTTTGTTCTCCGGCAATTTTCATTGTCGCACAGTGTTATTCTATTATTGATTCCCTGTAGGCTATGCTGCAATAGTTGTACTAACTGTGTACTTCATAGTAATGCCTTGCACATTACTCGATAAAACAGGAAAATAAATAGTGTCAAATTCGCATTTCTAACTTATTGTTGCAGGGTAATTTTGCTTTAGCAAGTGAAATCTGCACTTAAGATGAAATCCATGTAATTATTGCTATGGATTTCTAAAAAAAATGTAATTACCCCAAGCAGAGGGGGTGAATTCTTTGAAGGAGGCACGTTATTACATTCTCGTCCCGGCCTTAGGAATTTCTAGCTAGGGTTCTGTAATTTTCGATCTTAAGTTGTATAAGACTTTGTGTTAAATATCCAAATTGTGGGTTATTGAAATCTTGTTCTCCAACCACAAACACTGTTTAAATACATATTTTATAATTATGAGACTTGAGATTGCTAGCTTTCAGTTATTTCGAAAATTTGAACCATTAACAAATATAGACAGTTTAACAGGCTATTGTATTAAAATAAAATGAATTATTACGTATTCGCCAAAATATTTTGAGGGGTCTAGCGGGGTGATGGAAACAGCTGTTTAAGGAGGATGGGCAGATCAAGTATAATGTTCAATAAAGCTTGAAAAAAACGTTACTTTCAGTAGACACGCTATCGTAATTAAATACTTCATGCGGATTACCACATGATTTTGGGGGGGGATGCATGATGAGATTTGGGGGGGATTGTTCCATTGGCCTTGGGGGGGATGGGCACCCCTGTTATTAGCAGTTGTTTTGTTAAAATTAAGTCAAAATTCTGACTGGCAAAATGGATGTCTGGATGTCATAGTTAGCTGATCAGGTTATTGAGTTCCCACAACAAATATTACTGAAACTAAATAGAAATATTATTTTAAAAACACTTCTATGCTGTGTGCCAGAACAGTCATGTCTTACAGCAGGCTAAAAAATACAGTGCATAAGAAAAATCATTTGCTCAAAAATGAAATAAAGTAGCTAACTAACTTTAGGGTCTGAGGGAGCTTTCAAACAAAAGTGACAAGTGACATACAACAGATGGCATGAGAATTTCACACCAAAGTGACAAGTACCGGGTGAATCACCTAAAACTGAAAGAAACACCATTGACATTCTAATTTACTCTAGTTTTATTTTGTTACTGTCAATAGGCATTGTTCCATTTGAAAAAAATTAACTTTCTAAAATAAATACACATTCGAATAATTATAAAAACCTGTGTATGGGCTACAATTATGAGCCCTTGGTTACACTTCATTTCTGTGAAAACAGCACATCAATAGCACCTTCCATTTCTGAAATATTTGGGGTGCAAGTTTTAGGTGATTCACCCAGTATAAGCAAGCATTCAACGCACATTCATACAACAAACTGAGGTGACACAATGCACAACATTGAGAAAACCGCCCAGTCCAATAAGTCCATTTTATGCACTGAAAGGCTAATTGGGACTTGACCTACAGTTTAAAATGGGATCAGAACCATTATGTGCCTCCAGTGGGTATTGAACCTGGGACTCGTTGATTACAGGGTGTTGAGACTGTGCCATCAGGAGGCACCTCCATAACTTGTTAAAAAGAATTTCATTTTGAAAAAAATATGTGAACAATTGAAAAATACTATGGTATTAAAAATTATTATAAGTGAGAGAATGGCTAATTAGCATTTTTATTTATTTATGACTTACTACTGTTGCAATAACTATAACTAATTTTTTTGAATTTATTAGATTTCAAAACAGATTAATTATAATTGTTCCTTGCATTAATCCTCATGTTTTTGTTAACAGACACAAATTACCCACAAGTGGCTAGAACCTAAAATTTGTCGTGATGATGATGTTGGAGCTGTCCAGCTTCCACCTGACAGTAAGAAGCACAAATGTCCTCCGTGCAACCCAGGTATGGAGTATCGTGATGGTCCAACTTGTGAGTTCTGTCTGAAAGACTATTATTCTGATGGAAAAACAGCTTGTAGCAAATGTCCTCCAAATACTACACCAAACTATGGGTATCAGTTTCTAAGGTGGACAGAATTACCAAAAGTAATGTCTACAACATGCATAGGAGCACAGGGTAAGCTCTTGTTTCTTTAATTCTTCAACGATAGAAATAAAGTTTAAAGTGGAATTAATTTTAGTTATTAAGTAGTTCGTATCCAGTGTAAGTGTACTGGTCATGGAAGTGTTTATAAAGTTCATCATCATAGAGTGGTGATCTATTGTGGTTTAATTGTTGATTGGTGCTTTTACTATGTTGGGAATGTTGGTAGAAATTAGTGGCGGCTCTAAGAGGAGAGCCGCCGTGCCATGGCTCTACCCTCAGAAAAAAAAAAGCACTTGCTTTGCCAAAATATAGTTAAATTAATACAGTTACGAACGAGGAGATTCGAATCTCGTAAGCGGTTGAGCTTATGGCTGCCTCAATTCCTGCGCCGCATCCCCAGCTGTTCTCTCACTTGCTCTGGGCCAGCATAATCTGGCCTGTGCGCAGAGGCATGCGCGGAGGCATGAAAAAGTCTCCGCAGTTAACAAGCGAGGAGGTGGTAGCCCAGTGATAGTCATAAGACAACCAACCGTGCCCCTTTTCGGCTGGCACGACGCGAGAGATTTTGCATTGTGTTGACATAGTTGCAAACTTCACAGAGAAGTGATTAATCCTGACCGATTTGTAATACTTGTTGGAGAAGTAATTCGTGAGAAAGATACTTTCCTGCATACTTGGCAAGAACAAACGTAATATCTTCCCCAAATTTATATAACCATTTAGATAGATGCATCTAAAGAGCCATCCAGACTTTTTTGTTATAGATTTCTTCCTTAAGAAAAGATATATCCCTTGCTCTCACGCACACAGACACTCATGTGTTGCAACTGACGTTGACAACATTGAAGATATTTTCTGTACAAAAGAGTTGCCTAAATATCAAAGGGAATTCGCATCACCAGGTGATTTTTTACTTTAATATTTGTAAAAATTCACACGAAAAATCTATCAGTATAGGAATTTCACTTGGAGATATAATTCAATTTCTTGCATTGAATTCTAAAAATTGTAGATCTACAGTTCATTTAGCAGATAATCATATTTCAGTTGTTAGTAACACCGATTGTTGAGGTACCGTCTGCCGTGCTGGGGTTGCAAATTATAAACAAATCAAGGCGAGAATACAATGATCGACTCGGTGTCTCTAATTGTTCAGTGTTTTTCTTTTTAGTGAAGTGAAAGTGTCCGATGGTGTGTGGAAGGAAGGGTAGTTAGTAAAGATGAGTCAGATTAGACCATTATTACCTACACCGTTTTCAAAGGTACTATACGATATTAAATTAAAAGTTAAACAATTTGGCTGTCCCACTCCAGATTTAAACATCAATTCTATTTAAAAATATCAAAAATATGGTAAAGGTGACAGGTGTCAAAATTTTAATAGTCGCATTTATTTCCTAGAAACTCTGGCCAACCTCCGCACAGCATGCTATGACGCCAGGGATTGCAGGTTCGAATCTCGGCCTGAGCATCGGTGTTCTTTGTGAGTGTTGACTCATCCTTATCTTCGCGATTAGCCAAAAGTAGTACAAATGCGAAGTAAAATAAACCAATCTTAGGAAGTCTGAATTTTTGTCTGCAATTTTAGTAAACAAAGTTCCATTAAAATTACCTCTTTCATTAGATTTCTATGACATATGCTAGCGAAAATTTTTCGATTTCTTGATCACGTTGGCACTACCCATCATACTAGCTGCCAGCCGCCACTGGTAGAAATTAGTTCATCACAGTTTTATACAGAATAATAGTACAAGTCAACAGTACATTATTTTTGTAGGTTCACAGAAACCACATCATGTAATATGCAAGCTTTAACATGTGCCATGTAACCATATTTTACAGCTAGATTTGTATAGGTTTACAGGACAAAACATTATATGTTGAAGAGATCTTTTCAGTAGAAACAGTAGTCTTTCTTCACTGAAAAAAAATTTGATGTAGGGCACCTACTTAGACAAATACTTGCTTTTATGATGATTTACATATGTTCTGATAATTTATTTTTACTGTTTCTTACAATCTATATATTTTCTTTAATAGGGGAAAGATGTGCATCAAACATGGGGTGGCGACTTGCTGAAACTAACATACAATCAGTTAATAGCCACTCATTTGGAGCTTATCTTCTGCTCTCGCTGAATGTGGCAGGTTTTAGAAGCAGAGGTGGTATCATAGGAGGTCAGAGGCGAGAATCTGGACAACTTTCGTTTACTTTTGAGCTTATTTGCAAACGGAAATGTGAATTCTCTTTCATGCAGGTAATGTTAAATGCTCTCAGTTTTACATCAAAATCAAACTATTTTCAGTTTCTATGATCTTGTTACTCATAATTTATAAATTATAATCTTCTGCAAAGCATTTAAATATCATAAAGTTCTCATCATTCTCAAGAAACACTGTTCATTCATATTGTTTCAAAATAACCTTAGCAAAAAATATAAATTAGGACTTACAGCTAGACTGCAATTACTACAATAATAATAATAATAATAATAATAATACAAAAGTCAACAATGGAAGGCAACTAAATTCTCATTTTTATTACATGATTTTCTTTATATTGTTTTTCACATAGTCACTTCAGTATTATTACAATTTAAAGCAGGACATTTGATTTTGATTGATTTTGTTTATTTTACTTCATTTTTCTGCCACTTTTGTCTATTTGCAAAGATGATGATGAAATTGATGAAGGGACATTTCACAAAGAACTCCCATGCCCAAGCAAGGATTCAAACTTGTGACCTGTGGTGTCGTAGTGTGCTGTGCTAACCACCCTACCATGGAAGTTGGCAGAAATTTTTACTGGGGGGGGGGGTTAGGCCACTGATTAAACTTGAATAGTAGAAATAATAATAATTATTATTATTGTGGTTATGATTATTAGCTTCAAATAATGAATATTCTAAACTAATAACAAGAAAGCAATTTTACTCAAAGTTTATTATCATCATTATTATTATTCTTTCCTGGACCTGGGAGACTTTTTGAATATCCAGCACAACTGTTTTTCATTATATTTTTTACCCTTCATTCTCTTAGTGTTCTGAAATGCATAGATATTTTATTAATTTTAACACATCTGTTTTATGACAAAAATTTAGAAGTTATAGTCATATAATTTATATCGTGTGACCTCTCACATTAAACTAGTTTTTTGAAATTTTGAAAAATGTTGAACCATTTATTCTTTGAGGTATGATAACCTTCAATGCAAATTGTCAAGATTAATGATATAATTTGGAAGAGATTCAGCATATGAGTAAATTTTAAAAGAATTGTTGTCTGCATCAACAAATTTAAACCACATTATGAACTTTTGTTAGTTGAATTATCTGTACCTTTGGAAATGTGGTTAGGATATGGTATATAATCTTAACCCCTCCAAAATAAAAAAAAACTATTCCTATCACTGCTAAATTTACCTCTGTTTTTTTACCTGTGTGTGTAGTTTTGTTTTCTTAGTGTGATATGTAATATACTAATTACATCATATTATATTTAGACCTCGCAGAATAGAGGAGTAACTGCTCTAAAAACCTGGACAGGGCCTCATAAGAAACAGGTTTTCACATACTCTGTGATGCAGAATGACAGTTACACTTTCAGCTGGGCATTCAGGAAAGTTCCTCTTGAAGAATTTCCAAATGGCAACATAGCATCCGAGAGAGAAATGGATGGAGATATAGTGAAAATTTATGCAATTAATGTTACAAATACAATAGATGGAGGAGCTGCAATGTGTTTTCCATGCTACCAGGTAAGTAAGATAAGAAAATGTGTTTTTTCTAAGCATTCACATCTTAATTCAATTTCACCTCCAATATTACAGTTGCAGGGTGTAGAAAAAAGACCTAATGAAAAGAAACAGTCATAATTATCCAATGAAAGCAGATATTTAGTTCATTCAAAATGGAAATTAAATGAGAACTCGAGGGATTTATGAAATGGTGTGTTCCATGTGAGACCTCTCATATGTATTTACATGATGAAGTCTACACACAAAATTAGTCACCACACAAGCTCGTCCGCTACACTTTCAGTTCATTTAAACTTCACAATTGGCAACTGTGAACAGGAGAAAAATAAGAGAATGAAATGTTGCTAGAGCAGACCCACATATTCATGCAAATCACATTGCTGTAGCAAAATGTTTCTCAGAAATTTACTTGTTTTGACAATATCATCAAATTGAGTTCCCAAATGTTGTATGATTTTCACATGTTGTAGAGGAAGATGAGGAAAGCATTTGAAAACGAGTCTTAAATAATATTTGAAACTTTGAGATTGTAATTTTGATGTTTGTAAGTCAGGGAAACCATTAGTTTTTGAGAAAAATGTTTGTAAAAAGTAAGTTGTGCAAGAGATCATGCTTGTACGTTGCAACTTACAATTTCAAACATGTTTGAAGCATTTTTTTTATGAATAACATACTCATACAGGAGAGCAGGAAAGGTACAGGAATACTAAGGCAGCTAAATCTGACTGCTAATAGGAACATAATTAATTTTCATGGAAAAATAAGAACACCAAACCTAACTTTTCTAATGCAATCACATTAGCAAATCTGTGAGCACGATCTTTCACACACAAAATGAAATTTCAATGTAAAAATAATGCAAAAATAGGTTATCATCAGGGAGCGGAAGTTGATGAAATGTCATCTTTTATCTGACATCTCGGGCATGATGCCCATTAAATATACACAATATTACACTTCGTCTAGATCCCAAAAAAGGTAATTTTCAGGTTTTAGGTCATTTTCCCTGATTTTCGACATTTTCCTGTCAATTTTTGCAATATTCTGTGTATTGTTTCGTCATATTTTGTCACTTCTTCCATTTTGGTAATATTCTTGAGTATTTTCACCAAGGTGAACATAGGCCTATATATATATCTCGCAGGATTGCAATTTACGAGCAAATGAAATGCTGAACTGGTGACAGTCTTTGTTGTGTCGGGGGCAAACTCAGATTTAAGATCACATAAGGAGAGGCTGGAAATGCCTTGGCCAGATGGTGAAACTCGCAGGGAAATTTTTCTGGAGAATTCCATGATTTTCGAGCGGGGAGGAGGGAAATCCTCATTGCATATTTTAATTGAATGTGCATGTGGTATCATTGGTGCATTTTTTTTAAAGCAAGATTGCATTTTGTTTAATTTCCTTTTCATTTCAATTTTTAATCTTAAACTAACAAATTTAATGGGTCATTTTTACACTTTTTACATCATTTTTTCCCATTTTTTAGGACATTCTATAGGCCATATACCTATATTTTTTAGGTCATCAACTTCCGCTCCCTAGTTATCATGCAAATCATAAACACAACAATGCAGGCAATAGTTAAGAAATGATTGCTCGATGAGAAATTTGTATACAGGTATATGCTAGTGTATGAGATGAAAAAATCATTTTCAACAAATGACACACTACATATCATTAACCTCCTGATATGTGCTTGAGAGATGTAAGAAATCAGAATACTCCAATCAGAACAAGGGCCAATAACCCACATCATTATCAGCCTGTAAATCTGTCATGTTACAGATTTTCTTATAAATAAATATACTAGTGAATGGTAATTAATAAGGTTTCCAAGTTAAAAGTAGCTTGTTTTATGTTTGTTGTAGCATGTTATTTCATGTGACAATGTTTACTTTTGCTGAAAATAACTGAAGTTTATCATATTCTCATTGTGATACATCATATTTCTAACACTAAAATTCTTCACTGAAGCACACAAATCAGATGAGAATTTTTTTTCTGTCAGAACGTTTTGCCTTTTGTAACTCTTATATAGTGGCCGTGGTGGCTCAGTCGGTAATGCATCTGACTACCATGCTAAAGGTCCCGGGTTCGATCCTCACCTGGTTCAAATCTGGGAACTTGTCTAACTTTGGAAGCGGCCCCGGTGCCCACCCAGCATCGAATGACATGGGTACCTGGGGGAAACCCTGGGGGGTAAAGGCGGTCAGGGACGTGATGCTGATCACATCACCCCCACTCACAACCGGATCAAGAAAGTGTGAGGCAATACCCCCACACCCCCTATACGCCTTCATGGCATGGTGCTAAGCACAGGGGAGCACTATACCTTTTTTTTAAACTCTTGTATATGATAATGCACTAATTGGATTTGTTATTAACAGGAAACTGATGATGATGAACATTGTATACCTTGCCCAGTTGGTCATTACATTGAGCCAAACACATCCAAGTGCATTCGATGTCCACCCAATACCATTGTTTCAGATCCATTAGCTTTTGGAGAAGATTCTTGTGAACCTTGTGGTCCTGGTCTAGTCAGTACTGATGGAATATCATGCACAACAAATTGTACATTTGATGCAGATGGAATCCAGTACAATCTACAATCACTGCCAGAGTAAGTAAACTTGAAATTTATTCATAGATAAGTGCTCACATGCATGTTGCTCTTTGTCTCTGTGGGCCTCCCTGATGGCATAATGGTAGTGTAGTTGCCTTGTAATCAAGGGCTCCCTGGTTTGACACACGGTGGAGGTGCATAGTGGCTCCGCTCTCATGTTAACTGTAGGTCCAGTCCCAATTAGCCTATCTGTTTTAAGTTACAAGTGGACTTAAAACAAAACCACAAATTTCTCTCACTCAACTTTCTCACACACTCACAAAACTCACTCTCTCTCTTTCAACTCACTCATTCAACTTTCCCTCACACATTCACTCACTGACCCACTCGACTCTTTCTCACTCACTCTGTGAATTTGGTTCCAAGTCTAAAGATGATCTTGCTATAAGGTTGAAACATCAGGTTTATGGTGTGTTTATTTGAAGATAATTAATAAATTCTGCCTTGGTCAGCATTCTTTTTAAATGTGTACATGATCCACATGTTTACGTACTTGTAGTAGAGAAAGTACTATTACATAAGCAAGCTTATCAGCATTATCATATTAATAATGTCAATGCGTAAAGCAATGTCTCCTTTTTAGTGTACTACAGTGAAACCCTGATTGTAAGTTCCTGGATTCTTACATTTTCCTGCTTTACACATTTTACTCTTTCACAGTCAATAAAAATGTAAATTTTTCCAGATTATATATTTTTCCGCTTTATAAGTTTTTGAGCCATAGTTCCCCAAAAATGTATAATTGAGGTTCCACTGTAATGAACAAACTGACAAAAAAGTACCTTTATGCAATTGTCACACCCATCCATCAGACACAGAGAGATATAAAAATAAAATTTGGATTAATAACACCTACATAATACTCCTTTAATATGTTATAAACTCTTAATGTTTGTCCCTGAGTTTCAGCAATTGACATCACATGATCTTTCGAAACTATTAAAGCTGCAGAAATGAAATTAAATGTACTGGAAGATATATCAAATACTGACTTAATGTAAGTTATCTCAGTTGATCAATCTGGCTGTCTGTGGGAGTCAAATAATGAAGAGTTAACAGTGTACATCACTATGTCCTATCAATGGCTCGTAAACTACCTAAGCTATAACAGGGTGTCTATCAGTCAAGAAAGTCAAGAAATTATGCTTATGATCAATAATTTTTGCTATATTTTTACAGTATAGTGAATTCACATTTTTGTATACCTGTACTGGGATTTGATAAAATTGAATATTTGGAAATCTAAAATTGTATTGAGTTGTAGTTTAAGATTTGTTCACTTTGTTTCTCAAGAATTACATTCTTGAAAGTGTGAAGTTTTGTAAAAAATATTAAATAAAGTAATGTGGCCATTTCCCATCAAGGATGAAGTCTGAAGCATTAATTTTTACATGCATTAATAATTAAAGCTACTCTAAATCTTTTGTTAAAGTACAGCTTCAGTGTTCATCTTAACCAGCCTTGTGGAAGGGTATTTACATTCAATAAAAATATCTATTTTCTTAATTTCCAACTATACCTTAGTAGGGGGCAATTAAATAAATGTTAAAAAAGGTCAAGAAAAAGGAAAGAAAGGTCAAGAATTTTGGATTTGTCATTTCGGTAGACACCCTATAATGAAATTAAGTGGACTGAGAAATTTCAAAAATTTAATGCAATAACAATTATCATGATTGGTTAGTGAGACTGTGCAAGCTATGCAACAGATCATCATTGATATCTTAAATCATTAAAGCTTTAAATATAAAATATTGGGATGGAAAGACCTTTCAAATACTATATTATTCAAACATAAATTAATCAGATTGGTTCATCCATTACATTAGTATGTTCAAGTCATTAATGGACATCATGCAACTTGATTTCTTGGATATTACAACAGCTAGAAAGTTAAAATATTATGTAATATTTGTTATTATACTCAAGTAATAGAATGAAAAAACTTTGTCTATTGCAGCCCATTCTTAGTGAAAGGAAGTCGTTTATTTGCTGCATCTGGGAACCTGTATTATCACATTTTCAACATTAGTCTATGTGGTTCTTCTGTAGCACTGTGTTCAAATAATGTATCGAGCCAGATAGATGATGAAAGTTCTGAGGTAAGTGTCTCTCACTAAATTAGGTTTCTAAGGAGATTCATGATATAATTATTACTTTCTAAAACAAGAACTAGATTAGTTTGTACACAAAGCAAAATCATAAGAGAGAAGTGTGTGTGTGTGTGTGGGGGGGGGGGGGGAGTTGCCAACTTCTTCCTCTGGGGTTACGTCAAGGATTGTGTGTTTGCGACTCCAGTGAATAACATCCCAGAGTTATGAACCTGCATATGTGATAGGATTGCAACAGTAACAGGGGACATGTTGGAGAGAACATGGCAAGAAGTTGAATACAGACTGGATATTGTTCGTGCTACTAATGGGGCACATGTGGAGGTGTATTAGTGTGTAAAAAATAAAATTTATGAGTTTTTCTTCAATTCTCTGAAATTTCATTGCTCTATCTTTCATACTTCCTTTTCTACGATTAATTGAAATTAGGGAGATTTGAATGGAACACCCGGTATATTAAAATCAGGAACAAAACTTTGTGCTTATGTTGGTGGTCTATTTGGAAGATGTAATAACTTTCCATTTTCAGTGTGTGTGTAAATGTGAAACTACCTATTTGATGAACATTTTTTTATAACCTCCTAATTAAATTAGACAGCATCAGACTTCTCTCTCTATTGTGAGCTTGGTGGCCAAGCACATTAAGGTGTCCACTAAGTTATTTGGTTTGAGTCACAGTCTGGGCATGAGTGTTCTTCATCAATTTCATCTATCACTCATTCTCATCATCACAATTAGCCAAAAGTGATAGGAAAGTGACGCTAAATAACAAAAATATGAAACACAAGACTTCCATTTCTGGAGTAGTACTGGTGTACTACCATATGCTACTGACTGCATAGGATCATTTTTCTCTGTGGAAATGGATTGGTTTCCTTTTGATGTGAATGCAAGTGGATCCAAATCCACTTTCTCTGTATGTAATTTGCTTTTATGCCCAGAAAACAATTAGAATGACTGCTTCACACTCGAGTTTTTATTCTTTAAAGGTGATCCTAGTTTCCTAGGATTTTTTAAGCCAAAAAAAATGAAGGTAGACATATTCGCACATTGTTGGTTAGTTCTAACCAGTGTGTACTCTGTCTCTAGCATTATTGAGGTCTGGACTGCCTTTTAATGTGTGTTGATATCAGAAAGTCCTAGGAAACAAAATGAAAGAACATTTAAGGAATAAAGTAAAAAAAGTAAAGGTAAAGTGCTCCCCTGTGCATAGCACCATGCCATGAAGGCGTATAGGGGGTGTGGGAGTAACGCCCCACACTTTCTTGATCCAGTCGTGAGTGGGGGTGATGTGATCAGCATCACGCCCCTGACCGCCTTTACCCCCCAGGGTTTCCCCCAGGTACCCATGTTATTCGACGCTGGGTGGGCGCCGGGGCCGCTTCCATCGTTAGAAAAGTTCCTGGATTTGAACCGGCCGGGGATCGAACCCGGGACCTTTAACATGGTAGTCAGACACGTTACCGACTGAGCCACCGCGGCCACTCACTTACAAGTGTGTGCATGTGAACTAGTTTAATAATTCTTAAACATTTGACAATCCACACTTTGACGAATCTAAAGAAATATGTAGTTTGATACGTCACTATAAAGTACAGAACAACATGCATCAAGTCTAACCCCCATCTCCCCAACCCCTCACATGTACTTCAGGAAACACTCAGCTGACAGAATGGGGTTTTGTGATAACAGCAAAAAAAAACTAATTGAATCCAATGTCATTTTTCTTTCTACTGTTTGATGAGCAATTCCTGAGTTCTTCATTTTTCCCTTTTTTTATGCATGCATAATTTTTTAACTAATTATAAATACTGTGCTACTTTTGTAAACCATTTCAAAATGCACAGATGCAACATATATCATTGCAGATCAAGTCATTAGTATGTCGTTCCACAATTGTGCCAACCCACTGGACAAATGAAGAATCAACATACTCGACACAGTCAGTTACGTTAGGAGATGAGTTGATAGGTGTGAGCAGAGATAAATCTTTCATGAATTTGCATGTTATTGACGACTTCATCAGTTCAGAACATACAAATGATCTTCATTTCTACTACTCAACCCCTGTGTAAGTATTTTCTGATATCCATTTTTCATGAGAACCAGTGTAACTTTCAATGTATATTTTTGAAGGGTTCATGAAAAAGAATGAGTAATGGAAGAAATTTAAAATCTGGGTAAATTTTGTAGTGTATTGCTTTATTGGGGACAAGACAGTAAAGTCTGCAATGTGATGAATTGTAAAACCTGGAATATAACATTGGGAGTTTCACTGTGTTGTTTGTTTTGTACGTAGCATTCAAGAAACTTTCAGTATTATAGTACTTAAATTTGCTTCCTGCCTTACAGTAATGGATAGTAGTCAGCTTTCCTTGCCTTTGCAGTGAGAAGCACATGACAAATGGGGAGTAACGAGGATTATTTTTAAAAACTTTCAAATTCCTTACAAACATTGCAGGAAAGCCATTCTCAATAAATTAGTACAATGGCTGAAATTATAGTTCTGGTGTTTCCCCTTTGTCTTTCACCATTCAGCAGCTGTTGTTCCTTTATTTATTAATTTTGACTGAGGCCTCTTTGCAGCCTTAGTTTTTACCTTAACAATAAGAGAATTTTGAGTTTTTAACCTCCAAATTTCTAGATTTTTAATGGGTAAAATCATGTATGTAGTGATAAATGAGAGGTTGAACAATCAGTCTTCACTTCACTCTTACCCATTTCCTTTAGGCATATTATGTAATTTTTTCAATCCTATTTGAATATTATCAATATCATATTTTCCACTTCATGGAGTACTACAATGCTATATTATTGTGATGTAAACAAGAGCAGTTCAAGGGATTAATGAATGTAATTTTACAGAACAACAAGATCATGTCCACAAGGAAGAACAACAATAGTAACTCTTCGCTGTGTACCTTCTGAAAAGGACCATGGAAGGATTTTACCACCACCAAAATGTCCCGATGGTACCTGTGATGGCTGCAATTTCCACTTCTTGTGGAAAAGTGCTGAAGCATGCCCTTTATGCAAAGAGAGTGATTTTAAGTAAGTATTTTACATGTGTGCAAAATGTATAAATTAATTCCTTCAACAGTTGCATACTATTTATTGTACAGTCACACTTCTAGACTGTAATGACCACATTGAATTTGTGGTTGTTACTACACAGAAGTGTCCATGATTGTACATAGTATAGTTACCATGGCCTATATCTGCTTAACATGGCTGTAGACAGGAAAAACTTTCTGGGGGGGTCTATGCATAATTGGACCTATATTTAACAGTATTAAGTCAATATGCACTGTGCAAACATGTATTTTATGGGACAAAATATAGGTTAAATTTTCATAGTACCCAACTGGAGAGGGGGAGCATGATGAGAAACGAAACCAGAGGTCCCACTTTCAAAACTCTTGTCAAGGGGGATTAAAACACCTTCTCCAACAATGCAAAGGTTGGAAACCGAATTTTGGGGCAATCATAGGGGAGTTTTTCAGTTTCAAAACATAGGAAAAACATAGGAAAGAGGATGGCCAGATGTGAAGTGGTTGTGGGTAGGTTGTAATTCCAACATGTTTAGCACAAGTTTTAGGAATTCCAAAAATGTGAAAATCGACTTGATTGCCTCAAGGAAGGAATGCCTCTCGGCATTGTATTTTTGTAACTGAATAAGTATTTTAAAATTAGTTACTAGTTTTGGTTTCTGAACTTGCATTAATCCAACATACCAGTTTCAGGGAAGGAGGTTGAACCCTAACAAGTCCCCTTTTAAATATGGTCATCCTGCTTAAATTACAACCTAACCTAACTGTAGCAGTGTATAGAGATTTGACTCCAAATATTTTAAGTGGGAACAAGACTTTTACAATTGGACATTATGTAGCAGGGCTTTGGCAAGAAAAATTGTACATAACTCGACCATTTGAAAACGATTTAAATGAATTTGTTTCAACATGCTAATCTATCTACTTTCATTCCATAAAATCAAGCATATTATAGAGCACTACACACTTGTGCATTCTTAATGTTGATGAAGTAACATTATTTCTCTCTGTATTTCCAGTCTTGTAAAAGGAGAATGTGTCAATGGAATGCAATCTGTTCATTATTTGGCTCCAACCTTTTGCTTCACGCCAGCTGATATGCCAAAATCAAAAAATATTCCCTGTAAGACTTACATTCCTTTCCTATGGCAGGTAAGCAAACTTCTATCCTACTTAATCTTTTAAACATAAAAAAATATATGTGTATATATATCAGTAACACATACAATAATAATTAATCTTCAAGATAGCAAATTTCTAACTATATATATTTATATTAATTCTCTCATGGATAGATGTAGTATTTTTCTACAACAATTTCTATGATTTTATTACAAATAAGTAAACTTGTTTGAAGATCATTTACTTTCAATATAGTTATTTTAGTGAATAGTTCTTCGTCTCTAGCTGAAAAAATTAGTCTCGTATGACAAAAAAGGGTTCCCTTGTAGAATAGTGTTTAAAGCTTTTACATTTTTTTCAAGTGGTTCCAAGTTGGATCCAGAATTTGAAACATGACATCAATATTCAGATGTCATATGGTGACTATGCATAACATTTAGGCACCAAATGAGATTCAGTAATCTGAATTTATTTGCACACTGAAACCCTTCTGGCTCAGTCTGTGAAGGAATTACCCATTTTCTAATTAACTGAAAACATAAAGTATTCAAAGTTCTTCCATTACAAGGATTCAAGGTGTCATAATATTTCATAAAAATCAGAACTGTATAATTGCCAAACATGGGGACCTGATAGATTCAGTTAGACATCAACTGAAAAGCACTGTCAAATATTGCAACTTGTGACCAATGATTTCACAAGAGCAGTTCCATCAACAGTGGTTCAATCCTAAGTGGGAACCTAAGATGTTTGTAAACACTTGTGTCAGGAGAATTAAATAGCTATTTGAAAAGAAATAAGGAGCTTCAGTCAACATAGTGAGATAATGATTGATTGATTGATTTAGAGTTTAAAGTCCACTTTATGCACAGTAAGGCTAACATAGTGAGATTAAAATGGCAATTTGATTTAATGTGTTGACTGTGCATCACCCAAGAAAAAGCCACTTAACAGGCCTTCAGTAGTAGTAGCTAAATACTATTTGAAGGACTGTTTAATTTTATAATACTGTTCAATGTATAAATTATCATATTTATTTAATGATACTAACTGCCATGCTCAATATGTATTTCAGTTATTGATATCTGCAGCAATATCAGCAGCTGTATTTTTGTGTGGACTCATGCTTCACTTTTGGAAGAAAACCCAACGTCTGGAGTACAAATATATGAAGTTGGTCCAATCCTCTGGAGGTAGAGATGGAGAAGGAGAAGAGGAATTACCTCCAGCTGAAAGCTGTGCTCTCATTGATGGAGAAGAGGAGGAAGTGCAATTCATGCAGGCAAATCGGTCCCTGGGTTTCCTTAACAAGTTCAAATCTATTAGGGGAAAGGTAAGTAGTACACAAAAATAATTTACTTAAAATTATATTTTACTGTGTTCATCAGGGTACATTGTCTGTGAATTTCTTTAACTCTGGGATTTATGTGGGAATTAGACATGGATTCCACATTCAAGAGACCCACCGACCTCTGTGGCAGAGTGGTTAGCACAGCATGATTTGAATCCCAGCCTGTGCATGGGTGTTCTTTGTAAGTGTCAGCTTCATCAATGTCGTTATATCAGCACTCGTCCTCATTTTCACGATTAGCCAAAAGTGGCAGGAAGGTGAAGTAAAATAAATCAAATCAAGATGCCTCACCCCTGAAAACAAAACTTCTCTCTCATACCTCCTGCTTGAGATTAGTGGCCTTAGGAGAGATTGGAAGACAGCAATGTGTGCACACCTTACTTCCAATAGGATATCGATCTCTGGGTTGTAAAAATCAGTTGTGAAATGCTACTACTCTGGAGCAATCATTTATTTAACTGACCTAAATGTCACCCATCTTTTTAAATGGCACTGTACAAACTGATCAGTGATAGCTGAAAGATAGAAGCCATAAATAATGTGATCCATGCTTTTTAACAAAGCAAACCATTGTGCCTTTTTCTGGGCTGAGGTACCAAGCAAAGAAGAAAGCTGCTATGCCAGAGGCTCTCACCTGTATGCATGGACCATTGCAGCTAGGGATGTTATGGCTTTGAACTGGGCATACCTTCTGCCAACTATGTGATATCTCTGTGTACACATGCTCTTGAAAGCACAATTTCTCTTGATCCTTGTGCATGTAAAGCAAAACCAAAATTGCCAGGTCTGAAAGGTCCTGACCAAATGGGAATCCATGGTTGCAGGCTCCAGATCGACCAATATTTTTTCATGTTTAATTGTATTCACTTTTAAATCGCTTCTCTAAGGCATTTGAATCATTTTCATATATCACATTCTTCAATACAGTGTGTTGTAATTATTACAATGTTCAAGCATCCATGTAGGCGAGAGTTGGGAAAAGTATTAGTATTGGCATCGGTTCAGCCATACATTTAATCTTTCATATCAAAACCATGAACTCGTATTGATTATAATGGTCAGAAATACTATTACGCCATGTACAGCTTAATTCTCAGGCTATACTAATTAGTCTGTTCCATAAAGTAGAGTATAAGGAAAGTGGTAACATTTACAGTCTCCATTATTGGAATGAGATGAAGATTGGGATTGTAAAATATTTTCTAAAGAAATACTCTCAGAAATAAGAAATATTTTAATCTGGAAATGTGAAAAATTTGTTTGAGAAAATCCGGAATTATACTTGAACTTCTATCTTCACCATGCAATGTTGCCTAAAATTCTTTCCAGTTGTTTCATGTTCCCACACCTTTCATCAAAGCATTAAGGGTGCGCTGATGAAATTTTTACCCATACTGATATATTGCTGATAAAATATGATAATTTTTAAAATTATAAACATTGCAAGACACACTTGAATGATTCACCAATCTCTTTAATTTATGCACCTGACCATAATCTCCAATGGATTCTGCACAAAAAAGGACCATCGTACTTGCAAATTTATTTTCTAAAAATTAATGTAAACTGCTAAACATGATAAGAACTTAGGAAAAGATGCAATGGCAAAATAGCACTGAAATTAAATGCAGATTACCTTCTTATGTTACATGCTAAATAGAACTTTAATACCTTTGAGACAATGTCCATAATGCAGAACTTGCAATCAAGAGGTTGTGATGGGGATCATCAACTGTATGGATTTTTAAAAAAGCTAGAATAAACCATGGTGTTTTTACCAATTTTCCATTGGAATTGGCACCTTGGAATGTTTCCCCAATTACATCATCCTTCATGAAAACTTCTTGTAATGAATGATTTTTCAGTATTAACACAGTACAGCCAATGGCACAAGTAGGAAAGTAAGCATTTTGTACATCACAATTCATTCGATCTGTTTCTCGTATAATGATTGTAATGAATTGAAATAAAAACTCCAATAAGCAGAGGACAATATAGGATATACAATAATAAATTAAAGCATTTCATAACACCTGGTTCCATTCAGAATGAAAGGGACATTGTGTAGCTTTTCTGTTGAAAGATTGGGTGATACATTGTTGAAATGATCAGCCCTCCATGGTGGAGTGGTCTGCAAAGCATGTAATGAAATTGGGTTCTGGGGTACGGTGTTGGTATTTCATTTTCTTCCTTCATCTATTGACTAATTCACCACTCATCCTCATCATTTCAATTAACCTAAGAAATTAACAATAATACAAATACTGACTGCAGACATGAACATTCACTACAAATTCTTTTATTGTTAGTAAATACATATTTATAGTACTGTATAGCTATAATTACAAAATTCTAACAAGATGACATTCCTATGTGCAGTTAGTTTAATACAAATGCACTCTTTGACTAATTTTCCGTTACCTATTAATGTGATGATCTTTCATTTTTCCTTTGAGAAAATTAGTAATTTGAAAATGGAGTTCTTATGTTGTTCTTGCATGAGAAAGACTGTGCATGATACTTCTCTTAACTTCATATTTTGTTAGCAGTAATTGCTATTACTTATTCACATTTGTCTTTTGTTATAGAATGAACAAATGGAATTTAAGGTTACAGTGGTAAGTAACTTCTTTTTCTATTCTGCTTGCATTTCTATGCATATATTCATAAAATGTAATTGGAAAAATAAGGCATATTTTAAATAGTAAAAGTAATCTTATCTACCCTCTATGGTTGACTGAAATTTCCATTATTAAATCACAAAGTTTGAGTTTTAAGTCCACTTTATGCACAGACAGGCTAACTGGGATCTGAACTAGGGATGGCCAAATCCAGATTTTTTTAAAATCTGGAATCCAGATTTCTGAGAGAATCTGGATATCGGAGGGAATCTGGATTTAGAAGGCAATTCGGATTTCGAATTCGATCCATCCTGGTTTCTAGCTATCACTTGTTTTAATACTAAGTTTAATAGCACATAACCAAGTCTGCTGAATATGTTTGCAGACAATTTCAAACTGAGAAAGAGTAATTGGCTAAGTGAAAAGCAATGGGATTAGTGTTGTTGCAGCAGTATTGTAAAGCTTCAGCAGTTCTTTGTTTCGGCCAAATATGCCCATATTGCTCGATGGCTCCTTATCTGCCGTAACAGTTGCACAAGAGCGTGATTTTGATAGATTGACAATTTCGCACATTAGGTCAATGTGCAAGCACCTTCTGATACCAAAACAATATAATTATTTGCATTTGCATCTGCATCCTGGGATTACATGCTTTGGAGCTCGAACAATAGAATCTTATTCAACACAAAATGTATATTTCTTTCTGCTCTAGACCAAACTTTTCTTGCTTTCACGTCATATGTGCAAAAAAATATTCAGATTACTTTTGCGTAGCTAACCTCATGTACCAACTTTGTTAATTACCAATTATTGTGGACCCAAAAAGAAAACATAACGTAATGCAATCATTTCACAAAAGAAAGGAAATCTACTGTATTACTAAGCACAGTCAGCACCAGAAAATTTTGACAGGGTGGGCAGGAGCCAAATGCTGATAAATTAGGGTTGGCAGATATAAAGTTTTAGTTTCACAAACAGATATTCCCTCTCCCAAACTCGTTGGTATTTCTTTCACCTTTTCTCTTTGCTGTTGAACATCTTGTTTATCCTTTCCACCATTTTCCTCTGCTTGTATAACCCCCGCCTCTCTCTCTTTGCTTAAACACACACATGTGCATGCACGGGTAATCCATTCACAAAATCTTCTTATTAAAATACTCACTACCCACCAGGGCCTAACTGGCTCTCCAGGACATCAGGAAAAAAAAAATCATCTCCAAAATCCATATTGCTTCCGAAATCCAGATAGTAAATTTTCGATATCAGATTTAAAATTTTGCGGAATCCAGTTTCCGGATTTTTTTTTGGCCATCCCTAATCTAAACCAATATTGTGCATCCACAGGGTATCGATCTTGAGACCCCTTAATTACAAGATGATAACACTATCACGCCATTATTAAATCATCAGTACTCCATCTTGGTAGAGAGAAATTTATTGAGGAACTAAACATTATGTTTAAGCTGTGGTAAATAAGTTTGAATAGTGCACTTCAAATCCAGGAAGGAACCCCGGGTTTGAACACTGGGTAAGGCACGGATGTTTGTGCTTACACCATTCAGCCTGATCATCACAGCGTAGAGAGGTAGGAAAGTCACATAAAATAACGAAAATATAGATTCTTGACAGTGCACTTCTGAAACTGTTACCAATTTCTCATAGGAATGTGGTTCTGGAAACTGTAACCCATAGCCATGCTGTTTTATCCTTAATATATTTTACCTATTTTTTCTTTTTTTTTTTTTGGGGGGGGGGGTCCTTATGTTTGTGTTGTTTTTCAATAGGTTAAGGAATTGTAATTGCTTAGATTTGTAATATGTGGAAAGTTGCCCACAGGTAATGATTTTGTGTGATGGGTGTTGACATACTAACAACTTTGAAAGTCAATAATCAATTAATTTAGAATGTTCTAATGTCTGATTAGCATGACGTTTACATCATCTCACTCTATGTAATTTTCAATGAATGACATGGGCTGGATTTTCACAATATAGTGAGCTGTATCTCATTCACATTGGTTATCTGGGCTACTTCTCTCTTGAAATGGGCAATGATTACATTGTAGTTTGTGACAACACTACTTAGTACCTTTTTCATTTTCAGGGAAAGGATGAAGATTCACAAGAGAAGGTTCACTTTACACAGAAAGACATTCAGTGATGATTCAGTTTACTGTCCTATTGATTCTTCATGGAACCAGATATGAAGAAATGCTTTAATTTAATATATACTGTGGTAACTGAGTGTATAAAAGCTGGTCTATGCTCTCTGCACAAAGTTCATATTATGGCTCTCTGTTGAATTAAGTGCATCAAAAGAAGAGTATTTTTACCTCTACATTGGTTTATGAATAAACATGACCTGGTTAAAAAAAGAACATTCATGTTGTTCACATTTTGAGATTGCCAGTGGTTATTTTGTAACCTGAATGGAAAGTTTATACTTTATAATCACTGCTTGATATGCCTATTAAAAAAGAGGTGTATCACATTACATGTGTATTATTTATTTATGTAAATATATCCTAGGATCACACATACAAAATAAATCTAATATGTATATTAGGGAGGAGGAAAAGCCAAAATGACAAATAGAATTTTTAGTTGCACAAAATACTGATTTATCAACTGTCTGCTTTGTGAGTTTGAATTGAGGTTTTAAGTCTACTATATGCAAATGACAGCTAATCAGGACTGGACATACAGTTTAAAGTGGGATCTGAACCACTTGTGCCTCCACTGGTTATCGAACTCGGAGACCCCTTGATTACAGGGTGATGGCATTATCATTATGCCATCAGGTTGGTCAGTCTGCTTTATGCAACTAAACTTCTCACGTATTGGATTCAAATATCAAGCAAGATTAAAATTAATTTTGTGACTGCTTTTAACTAAACAGTTTTAAATCCCAAGCAGATAATTTGATAAATGACCATTCTTGACTTGTTTTTATTTTAATCTTTCAACAAATATACATATTATCAATAAGAGAAAAGCACAACAAAACTAATGGATTTAGTGACAATCTTTATACAAAACCAGATATATATATAGACATACAAATTTACAAGTCTTGCATATTGATCCTTTCAGTGCCATAATTTCCATATATACACAAAATAGTCTTCAACTTAACAGGAGTGTTTAACTTTGGGTATCACAGTTTGAATTCAGCACTGGTAGCATAATTCGCAAGGAGAAGCAGTTCAGACATTTTTAATCGGTCCATTACCTTGTAAATATGGATTTAATTCCAATCATCTTCTTCCTCATCATCTCCTGTACTGCTTGAAGCTTCAGGACGTGGTGGAGGTGGTATCATAGCTGATATTCTTCCCATGGCACTATTTGGTCCAATGTGTGATCCTCCAGATACATCAGGCTTATCTGTTTTGTTTGCTCCAGAAATTCCCTAAATATGAAAAGAAATAGTTTGCATAAGGTGCAATTGCACAAAAGGGGAGAGGGAAATTTGATTAATATCTAATTAATGAAATTTGTATTTTTTATGAAATGTTCAGAGTTTCCAATGTGTATGTTACTAAAGGCAAACTTATAACTAAAATGTAATGTTATAATTTTTCAGGCATTTAACTTAACATTAGTTGGTTTCAATGCTGGGTGTTTATTTCTTTTCTGGTCCATATATACACCAGCCTTCATGATTGGGTGATTGCTAATTTGTGCTGATAATAATATTGAAAGTACGATGATTTCTAGTTTTGGCCCTGTTAATACTTCTTCTATGTATGGGTGGTTTGTAGTGTGCATGTGTATGGGGAAAGGGTGAGGAGTTGTGTGATGTGATACTATTTGAACTGTTTCTGTAGACGAGAGGATCCCATGCATAAGCTTTATCTTTGCTCATTCAGTCAGTTCTCTTTCTATGAGACAAGTTGAAAAATTTCAAGTCTGGTATCAGAGATGTGCTCACTGATTGTCAAGCCAGTGTACTGCTTAAAGCACTGACATGTTTTGCGTTTCGGTGGGGTTTAGCACAGAAAATGATGCTCTTCTGATAATGAATTGTTCTCGACAATGAAAAATTTCTAGTACTTACCAACCCTTTCCTTAACACTACAGTGTTTATAAAACTTAAGTAGAGTCAGTCTCCTTTATTCCCAAAACACTTCTACATGATTACCTGAGCAGTAGAAAGGAGGACACCTCAAAGCAGGTTTAGGTCTAAATGCTTCCCGATGTCATCATATTGCAGAAACATCGAGCTTGAAAAGGTATCATAGCCATTTCTAGCATAAAATTTATTTTACAAGAATCTCGAACAATACATTTTAAGCAAAACAGAATTGGAATAACTCATCCACAATTAATGAAGGGAAACCATCACCAACATTGGCCTTGTGCCAAAGTTCAAAGCACAGGAACCAAAAAAGAGAAAAATCTACACACCCATCGTTCAGAACTACAAATGCAACATTTAAGGAATTAAATTGTAAAATGCCTGGGTAAAAAATGTCCAACACCATGTTAAAACAGATATTTTTGATTAGATCCAAACAGTTTAGGGACACATTATTCCTACTTTAATAGCCTTTCATAAGCTTAGAGACACATCTCATTTGGAAGTAATTGTAATGAAAAACTATCATGAATAATGGGCAATTGTTATTGGTAGAGGAATCCATATTTCGCAATCGCAATGGGCAATCTGCTATTAGCTCCTTTAGCCAACATATTCATACACCTGGCTGAAAAAGAGATACTCCACACTCCAGAACTACAATACATCTGATATGGAAGGTACGAGGATGACACAATCATCATATACAAAAAGACAGAAGTGAACAAACTAAATAGCACCCTCCCCAGAATCAACTTCCTGGACATCACCATCAGCCGTGCACTTAACAAATTCACAACCACTGTCTACAAAAAACTGGATGCAGGCAACCAGTACATACATGCTTTCTCTAGCCATCCCCCAAGCAAAAAGCCAATGTGTGGCTGAACTTTTATCGAAGAGCCTTCTACTGTTGCAGAGAAGAGGATCTACGAGATGAGATAGCCACCTACACTGAAGCACAACTTTCCACTTGGTGCAGTAAAGTGGAAATATAGGTCAACCACAATCAACCTCCAATGGCCAATATAAATGGTTTGCCTTCCCCTACCATCCCACCACTTCCAACTGCATATCCAAAGCCCATATGGCATCAAAGTAGCGCACAAAACCAATTCCAAAATAGCTGATAAACTGAACAAACACAAACGGTACTTCCTATCCCCCCTTGATAACCCAGGTGTATATGATGCAGTGTGTGAATGCAAGGCACATTACATCGGCAGGTTCATCAGATCTGTCAATGAAAGAATCCAACAGCACCTAGCAGATGCGAAAAAAGCCCAACCCACTACTGGTCTTGCTAAACGTATCAAATACAATAACCATAAAATTGAAAAGGTTCAAGTCAAACACACTGCCCACACACTCGTATACACCAAAATCAAGGAAATCTATGCCATAATGCACTTTCCACATGAGCTAAACATCGATAGCGGGCAAGCGCACCACACTTGGATTCCCCTACTACAATAGTTATCACCCGGAAATAGCAGACGACCCAGACGCACGCAAAGCAACAGTACAGCAAGTTCCAATGAGGATGGTGGCAGTGGCCACTGAAATTAATCGAAAAAGGAAAAAACAGCTTCGCGGATAAAAGTGAGTACTAGTTTCTCCGTATTTATATACTACCGCGTCTCCCTTTTCCCAATTATGAAAAAAAAATACATGTTGGATGAACCAGTTAGAACATCACTAGAAAGGAAAGCCAGAGTCATTTATATCAACCAGGAATTGTGAATACACACAAAATGTGTAAAAAACATCCAGGCACCCAGTGAGGACAATGGTAATATCACACTGAATAGAAAGATATTTTGTCCAAAACCAAACACTACATATTTCTTGGACAAACTAGTGAAACGGTCATAATGAACTGAAAAAAAATCTATAAATGAAACAACTTCGGGTAATTTTACTAAGCACATAAAATATTAACATGACAAACACAATTTCAGAAGATAAATCAATCAATTCTTTTGATGTCAGGCTCATATTGTTGGATATTATTACCGCTTTGGTATGAATATTATCTTTTCCTACCTTTCTTCTCATTGAGAGTTTTGCATGAAGGTCCGCCATCAGGTCTCCACCACCACCAGTCACCTTTTCTTCCTGGAAAAAAATAATACTTTGTTCCAGTAACATATTGGTTCATCAAGTGAAAATTATTTCTGAATAAGAAATACATATAAAGGATGGGTTTATGTCTTAAAGCAGATAAACATTGCTACCAATTGCTTATACATAAAAATCAGAGTTCCACTCAAGTTATGAAGAAATTTCAATGAGACCATCACAACTCTGCTTTGTTTGTTGTAGGACAACCTAGATGTACAGAAGTTGAATCTGACCTTGTAACAGTACAACATGGCAGTACAACAGCAGGCATGCCATTTTTTCACATGGAAAAGTAGCAGTTGAAATTATTTCATACATAAATGCACTGCTCAAAAAATAAAATAAAGCTTCACTTATAGAACATGAGATTTGAAAGGGAATATAGTTACAGCTAAATATGAATGTTCCTTGCTAACAGGTACCACCATCACTGCGTTGTTAGTCACTTGTTAGATATCTGAATGCTTCACATAATGCAAATGAAAGTGCATGAGGACTGAGGGCAGCAACTGTTGTCAAATGGGGCCATTCATACAGTTACACTGCTTCAAGCTTATGGGGGCTTGGTGAAAGAATACTAGAGGTTGTTCAGGGTACCACACGAAAACTGTTGAAATGCTTTCAAGTGTGGGGAGGGGTTACCAGACACCAAAGGAAATAAATCCCAGTACAGGATAATGTTGTTCATTTGCAAGCAGCAGAGAAGAGGCATGTTACTGCAAGAGTACATGGCAAGACCATGATTCGTAACTTGCCAATCCAATTCAGAAACAGCCTAAAGGAGGCTGCTTCATGATCTCAACAACAAGTTAAAGCCCCTGATTGACAAGAAGACATCATGCAATGAGAATTAAGTTCTCCAGAGATTATATTCAGTGGCAGTTAAGACACTGGTATCCTATGCTATCCTCAGACCTGTCTAGTTTCTGCTTGCATGGTTCAGATGGTCATAAACATGTTTGGAAGATTACATCCTGAAGCAATTTAACCAACTGTTGCTCATACAGGTGGATAGATATGATCAGAGGAAGCATGTGCTTTGGTACAAAAACTGATCTTGCCATCATTCAAAGTGGGACCTTAACTGTGTGACAGTATGTTCATGAGATTCCAGTGCCGTATGTCATTCTTCAACTGAGGGATATACCATTCACTCATGATAACAACCTAGTTTTGCCATGTAAGAATCTGACTGAAGAAATCTGGGACAAATTGGAATGACACTTGAGTGAGATCACTCTCTCCAAACACTTCATGCCCTTGCGGAAACCCTTGTGCACGAATGGATATATTGCTTCAAGTGAACAGTTTCATCAGTGTCAGTGGGTGAGCTTATGATGCCTTGTCAGAAGAATGAACACTCACTATTCTGCTGTTATCCATGTCAGGGGAGGCAATATTCCATATTAACTTGCTACTAAGGCTGAGCCGATTCCACTGTATATAGACATAACATGTCTACAGTGTCACAACAGAACCATGAATCTTACTAGTCTTGAAGAATTTAAAATCAAATAAGGAAGTTCCTTTACCTGTTTCTTCTTTTTGGCTTCTTCTTTTCTAACCTTAACAGATCGAAGTTTGGCTTTCCCCGATCCCCCAGCTTTACGAATGGCTTCCATTAAGTTTGCACGAGCATCCCCATCAACGTGAGCATCCTAGAACATAAAAATATGTGGATTAGATTAGATATGCACCAACAAAAATGGCAGTTATCATAATAATATTGTGTAAACTACAAGGCCTGTATAAACTAAAAACATGTGTAATATTCTCAATATACTAAATGCAGCAGAAGAAGGAACTTAAGCATTTTTTAAAAGATCTGAAAGTATTATCGCATAACACACACAAAACCATTTTGTAGCAATGTATAAATTCCCCTACGGCACAGATGATCCAAGGAATATTATATATATATACCAGGTCATGTGTGATCCACTCCTCGCATTGTGGTAATTGCAAATAAATATAGGTGAAGGGCATAGAGTGTTAAATGATTCAGCGTTCCTTGAGCTATATGTATTAGGGATGAGACAGATTAATTGGTACTCTATCAGTATCTGCCAATATAGGCATATCGTTAAAATTACCAATAATTTTACAGATCTGGTGTATCTATAAATATGTAGTGCAATTTTCTGCCATTTTGTTCCAAAGTTTATGGATATAAACATAATATCCATGCCTTACTTGTGTTAAAAGTAAATGTCTACATATGCAGCAGCTTTTACATTGCACACATTTATTAACCTCTTGAATCCCAACCTGTAGATAGAGAGCAGAATCCCCCAACCATGCTATGTGGAGAGCATTAGGCGACACCCAGCGATAGTGCAAACAAATCATCTATTATCACATTGGTTGCTAATTCCATAATTTTTGGTATTCAAATTATTAGAATTAACATTATTTTGAATTTGAATTTTGAATTTAAAATTTTGGGTGTGTCAGCACTTAGGCTATTTTGCACCCATCACATTATACATGGTCCAGCCAATTACCATATATAAAATAGCATAATTGCAATGTCATGTTACTAAGACATTAAAATATTCTGACTTTCGGTAAAAACTGAGGCTGTAAAAGGGCACTCAGCACACACAAGGACAAAAAAAAACAGGACAACACACACAAAATTGTACTGGCCATAGTGCCAGTCGCCAGAACCTCGTTAGTTTGAAAAATGCAGTCCAGGGTGTACTATGTGGAAGTGAGGTTGACAATTGGGTGTACTATGATGAAGATCACCCCAGAATTAACATTATTCAGTCCCCCATCAGACACGTGTAAAGGGGTGTTGAAAAACAAAGAAAAAATGTGAAAATCCAAAATATATTGAAAAATTGAATACAGTGTGTGGCTAACATGAACTATGTGTGGTCTTCCACATTGGATATATCTGAATATTCCGACTCACTACAGTCACTCTCCTCTTCTTCCGGAACATAATTCGACAAACTATCCTCCTCCATATTTTTCTGCTAAAAACGCCTAACACCTAAAACACACAGGTCTCCTCAATAGCACGGTTATGTACTTTCAGCAACATATCATGTAACGAGCATGCTTTGATCATTGCTTGCGATACTCACATGATCAAATGACATCACAGCAACACATAGACTTTGGTCCTTCCCAACCAGAGGCATTCGTACCTTTTCTTGGCCATTACCATGCAAGAATATTTCCTATTTGGCCAATAGTACCAGCTACGTATGGGCCGTACGTAGTGGTAGGAGAGCATGCAGGCTCGACTACATAGTCAAGAGGTTAAGGAGGTCAATAAACCATTTAGGTTCTTCAAGGACCATTTGGAATTTTACATTGGATTGGTAGAATATCGGCATCAGCCAAAATTTCATATTGGCCCATCCCTAATACGTATAAGAATGTTTAGCAGCCAATAGGTGAAGCCTGTGAAATGATCTAACATGATGTGGTCACCTGCACCTGTGGGGGCAAATAGGTAGGAATGACCAAGCCCAGACAGCCACAACTCCCATCTGTGGTCAAAGAAAGTACCTCACCTGCACCAAAGGAATTAAAGGAAGATATAACCACATCACCTGCAATCAACCTTTATATGCCAGAGGACTGATTGATTGATTTGGTGTTTTAAGTCCACTTTATGCACAGTAAGGCTAATTGGGACTGGACCTACAGTTTTAAAGTGGAATCTGAACCACTATGTGCCTCCACTGGGAATCAAACCCGGGACCCCTTGATTACAAGGTGATGAAGCTACCACTGCACCACCATAAGGGAGGCAGGCCCCTATATGCCCAAGGAAACTGCTAGACAGGCAGCAAAATTGATTGCACTTCATAAGTTTGTGTGGAATGGATCAGAGGTTTGCCTCTGCTTACTGGCATTATTACTTCAATTCATGAACCTCACATTGTGGAAAACAGAGTGAATGAACTTGATGATGGACAAATCATCGACTATTAACTTTGCTATCAGCTGCACTACTGCATACTTGATTTTTCAGATTTTTGTGTGAAATTTTTTTCAGTTATAGTGAATTTGACATGTTCCTTGTTACAGGGGGCATATACAAACTTCAGTCACATATTCCTTGATATCAGCGTTTAATTTGAACCAATACTTTCCAATACTGATTCCAAGAGCCACATATTTATGATGCATAAAACCAAAGATTTGATTGTATCTAAAGATATCAGTTTGGCAGTTACACGGAGATAGGTAATTAACTCTGATAAACTTACAAAAACTGGGCACATTTAGGGATCAAAAGTAGTATAAAAATGGCATTTTGGTGTTAAAATGGTGAATAAAACCCAAAATTTTATTTAAAAACTACACTTATTACACAAAAGAAACATTTCCCTTCTAATAGTATATAGTATATTTATGTAGTTATTAGAGAAATGAAGTTATCTTGTAATGAAGGGTTCAATGCCCGGTGGAGGCACATGGCACCGTGGTTCGGATTCCACTTTAAACTGCAGGTCCAGTCTCGATTAGCCTTACTGTGCACAAAGTGGACTTAAAAAACACCAATTCAATCAATCAATTATCAGAGTAATAAGTTTACACAGGAATAGAGTCACTTTTGCTTCTCAAATATTTACAGGAGAATTATTCAATTTTCCATAAATTACATAACACAGAATAATTCAAATTTCAGAAAGTGTTGCATCTGTAAATAAACTCTAAATATTATATTTAAGATTTGATTTAAAATTTTACGGTTCATTTCTCACCATTTCGTGACAAAACATGGTAGGAAAATGCACGTAACACCTTTCAAAAACATGAAAAATGAACATTACAGTGTGTTATTTCGCATTTGTTGTTTCCGTCAAAAATGAAATATGCATGTCTGTTCTGATATCCACCAATACCACTACATCAGCTCAACCTTAAGAGTACCCAAATGAAAGTATATTCTTCTACTTACCTTTCGCACAACTGCTTCAGATGCAGGTTGTTGTTCTGTATCCTGAGCCTGTGAAGGGGATGGAACCTCTGGTGGTGGGGGTGGTGGTGGAGGAGGAGCCATTACTGCTTCTGGTGGGGCAGGTGGAGGAGGAGGGTGTGCCTGAAGTTCTGGTACTACTGAGTCCTGAGCCCTTTGAACAGGTAATGGATGGGCATTCACATTTTCAGGTACAGTAGGAGTTTCTGGAACTAAGTTGGGCAATTCTGGAATGGCTGGAGTTGTTGACACAGAAGGAGCTATCATTGGTCCTGTATCCATGCTATATCTCAAGTCATCAGCAATTCCTATCAGAACAAGCAGTACATTAAAATGCAACAATGTATTTGATTGCTTTACAGGTGTAATTAATGCTGTGTGAAGAAAGAATGAAAAACATTATGAACAGAAAATTTATTGTAAACCAACAGAGCACTGTTCTGATATAAAATGTCAAATATTTATTTACCAGCCTGAAAAAAACAGTGTGTAGAGGACATCAATGCAAACAAAATTTCTTAACATTTTGCTCATTTCAATGCTACCAGCACTCTGAAATGGAAGGGCCTCCCTGATGGCATAGTGGTAACAATTTCATCTTGTAATGACAAGGTCCAGGTTTGATTCCTTGATTCCACTGGTTCAGATCCAACTTTAAACTGTACATCCAGTTCCCACTAGCCTGCCTGATCATAAAGTTGACTTAAAACAAACTTTTAGAAAAATTGAACTTTATACCTATATGTATGCAACAGCGGTGTATACTCTGGGTCATCTAGGTAATTGCAGATGACCCGGCTTTATTTCTTTTTTTTTAATATTTTCGCAATATTCTTCCAAACCAATTTTGATGCATACATTTCTTTGCTTCCAGCGCACGAATGGTTCCAACCGTTTGCCGCTGCATGTCCAGGAACCTTTCTCCAGCCGGTGAAATGACTTCAGGGAATCTCACCCTGACGTCATTCCTCCCGCTACCCTTACAGCCCTTGGCGAGGAGGGAGGAGAGAGGAAAGAGGGGGAGGAAACACTGCTTCTCAGGCATGGTGATTCCGTGCCCAGGGTAACCTCCTTCTTGTGAGAGTCCACCGGTCGCACTCTCAACCTTCAGAGCCTTTTCCGTTCCCTCCTCTGAGCTAGGGAAAACATACCCAGTAGAGTGCGAAGAACAGGAAAATTGAATAACATGGGCAAACCAATTCTACGCTAATTTTCACTTTACAGTTGCTTATGTCTTGCTGATTTCTGTTACTTGAACATAAATTTATCAAAAGGAAAAAGCTTAAATATTGAAGATGAAGCAAACTAAATTAAAATTCAAAGATTAAGCAATTAACCTTCGAACGGGCGTGCCTGCGCAAAATTTACGCCAAAAGTAATTTTCTTGTGTTTTCTTTGATTTCGTCGACCTATGCTTTTTATGTATTAATCAAAGAGGTATTTTGTGTTGCATATTAGCAGTCATTGTTACTAATCCATATGTCATACTCTGTCAATTGTTGCTTATTTCAGATCAGAACACCGTGTCGTAAAGTTTGCGCTTCGCGCCTGCTCCTGTTCTGTAATTTTTGCGTCCGGTTATTGTTGAAAATGAGTCGACAAAACGTAGACGTGAGCAAAATTCAGCGAATCCTTCAAGTTTCTTCTGATGAAGGGAGATCACATGAATTGGACAGTGATAGTGACTTAAGTGACAAATATATAGAAGTCAATCAATATGACAGTGAATCATTTAGTATCATTCATTATGAGCAAGGATTTTTATAATATAAACGTAAATTATTTTGTGTCTACATTTATTTATATCATATCTGAGGTTAATATAAATGAAACATGTTGAAATACAAGTTAGAATGCTGAAAAAAATAACTTGTAACATTTAGGTTTTCAGCAGGAATATCTGTCGTAAAAAGTACGACACGTGCCTGCTAATGAAAAGCGTGGTGCGCTATAAATATGTAATAAGTTACGTGCTGTATTTTTTCTATTTGTTTCAGCATTGTAACTTGTATTTAAATATGTTTCATTTATATTAATCTCAGGTATGATATAACTAAATGTAGACCCAAAAAAAATTACGTTTATATTATAAAAATCCTTGCTCATAATGAATGATACTAAATGACATAATGACACGATTATGAACGCGCCCGCTAGAAGGTTAAATCACCTATATGCTGACTTCCCCCCCCCCATCCTTGTATTTACAAAAATAGTGATTGTTTCTCCTCTCTAATCTTCAAAAGCAGCGAGAATACTTCTTTCACGGAACTGAATATTTTTTAAAGGGAAAGATATCAAAAATAAATTAATTATATATATATATATATATATATATATATATATATATATATATATATATATATATATTGGTTAATTTAAGTTGCTATATTCCGCCTCTTTAGATTAATAGTGATGAAAATGACCGAATTAAACATAGAACGAAAAAAAAACACATCAGGCACATAGCCAGGTGGAGGACTCGGGGGGCTGAAACCCCCCTCCCTGAAATCCTACAAATATCTAATTTAAAAAGTGTATAGTGGTAATTAATTTTACTTCATTAGCAGGATTAAACACCTTGCATAATACGTTGTAATAATCTGAGATTCATCTTCAGGACTTCTAACCCCACTGTTTCAACTTTATGTGGCGGCTGCTAATAAGAGATGATCCCCATCCCGAAATAAAATTCTGGCTCTGGCCTGCAATGATTTGAAGTTTTAAAACCTGTCATTTCGAGCTTGGAAAGGGATTTTTTTTTATCATTCATAGGGAATTTCATTCTGAGCCAGGAACACAACAACAGAAGTTTAGCGCGTGAAATGGAATGCGTGTAGTCGTTGGCTTCATGTTTATTATTTATTTAGGTGTTAGTGTTTGTCGTGATAGTGTTGTATTAAAGGGTAATGGATGTGATACAAGATTTGCTGGTGAAACCTTTTGGAACAAGATCTTTTCAGGAGAAGTTGCAAATTGTTAATACAGGTAGGCCAGTGTCATCGCTTGAACTTATTTCTACACACAAAGACAAAAGTCGGGAATATGTGAGGCATTTTCGCAAGCAAATTATGAAAAAACACCATGGTTGACAGGAAGTATAAGTGTTAATAAGCATTGCTTCTTTGTTGGCTGTGCTTACTTTTCGGGGCTGAAAAGAATGTATGGACGCGTGGCGGATACTGTAATCTTTGCAAGGCTTGTGCCAAACATGAAAAATCCAGAAGTCACATAATTTACTTTGTTAAGCTGCAATCTTTCGCACAGACATGTATTGACGTGCAACTGGACAAACAGTGTGCTTTGGATGTGGTACAGCACAAGTAATCGGGTCCTGGAGTAAGTTGAATTTTGCACTTAAATTAACATTGTGGGTTTTTATTTCACTAGTGCACGTCTTTCATTTTATATTTCACAGTTTTTTTTTTATAGCTTTATAATACGGTCTTGTTTTATTATTTGAAATTCTACACGTATATTAAACTGCAATAACGAGAATTAATTGATTGTGGTCGTAGCAATAAGACAAACATTCCGACACAATATTCCTAAATCCAATATGGATCCTGACATAAATTGCACGTAAACTTTTGGAGTTTGAGGATCAAGGGTCGGAGATTACCCACTTGTTAGAACCAGCATACGCCACTGGTATGCAATGGTGCAGCACAGCAGATTCATGATCGCCAATGACATTTATTCTTTCTATCAAAACAACAAAAATTTTAGTGTGATACCGACAACCTGCTACTTTTCTAGGCAAGAGCTGCCCTCTGAAAAATGTGAATACATCATTATAAAACATGAGAAGTTTTTCATTATTACAAAAGGATTAAATGTGATAAGCAACATAATGCATGTGGTGATGAATGCCTATCTTGAGAGAAAAGGATAAGCTCATCAACATTACCCCAACAAAGTTTCTCATTTGATAGGAAAATAACTGTTGATAAATGTGAATTTGTTCCATGTCATTCCATACACACACAACAGAAAATGCAATTTTTCAAGGGGTCATATTATCAAACAAAGTCTCAGTGAGCAAAACATTAAGAAAAATTGGTTTCCCTGATGTCCTATACACACTGAGAAAGTATTTTGTTATTGTATTTGCTTTTCCAGTGCCCAATTTTGTTCTCTGATTTTACATTTACCTGCATTATACATGGTCTCGATACAGCAAAATATAAAAATGTGTTCCTGGATTTTACATTTTACAGTATTTTAGTGTTTTCACATTTGTCTGCTCAAAAATGTAAAATCAAGGTTTCACTGTATATTTATAAACAGGAAACGGATTTATATGAAGTAAAAATATTATTTTCACTAAAATATGGACTTAAAATTGTAAAGATTTACCTTTTTAATAATATGACACTACATGAGCTACATAAAATACAGTTTTGGCATTGTAACTATTTTGGTGACTGTCTTGAAGAGAAACCAGAATCGAATCCTGTATGTGTGTACAAAATTATTGTGCTGCTGTCGGACACAACTAGTAGCGAGGGTGGGGTTAGAAATGGGCTGCTCAAATTGGACTCTCTTCGAATATTGCCAAAATAATGTTTGTAATAACCAGGAGCCGATGCTTGAGCCCTCATTCTCTATTGTTGACATCAATTGTAAATAAACAGGAATTTCAAGTGTGTTACAATAGCAAAAGCAAACAGTTGGGAGGTGCAAAATTGAAAGAAAAAAAAATTGTTTGGATGATAGAAAATTTGTAATTAAACGCAATTGGAGGGTGTAAGAAAGGTCGTAAACTTTCGTTTGCTTTGTCAATTATTTGCAAGAAATTCACTCAACTCTGTCGGTCACATGGGGACATGCAGTTATTGCGCGATTATGGAGTATATATGTTGAGAAATATGGAAATGATATGTAAAATATGAGCCAAAACCTAATATATGTACAAATATGGAAAATAAAAACTAAATTTTTCAAGTCTACATGCCATGATATGCAAAGATAACACAAAATATAACTGATTTCAGCTTCATATATAAATATGTATTTACATATAAATCCATTCCCTGTTTATAAAGATAACAACAAAATATAAGTCTTACATATGAAATTAGTGGCAAATTTATTGTTAAACATAATGCCAGTATTGGCTGATGCCAGTTCAGTACTAGTTACTAGAGTATGAAGTAACATTTTGTTTTGGCACATGCTTATACTATATTCTAACATCAAAGAATCATTTCATACTGGTATTTTGAAATGCCCCATTATTATAATGTAACAGAGGAAATTCACGTATGTATTGAAACAATGACATTTTCAGTAATTTTCCTTTGTCTACTATACTTGAAGAATTAAAAGTTAAAATCTTAAAAACACTATATAGAGGTGTAACAGATTAATTAATCTGTGCTCTATTGGTATCAGCTGACATAGGCATGCCTGTGTACTGGTTTATTGATGACCGACAATAATTTTATTGATCCAAAACTTCTATAAATAACCTCTAAGTTGGTACAAAATTATGCCATTTTGTAATTTTTATTAATGTAAAGGTATAATTCAAACACCCTGGTTTGTAAAGCAAGTGACTAAATATAACTAAACTAACTAACTAACTCTAGCCTTCTTAAACCTGAAGGTTCATGGCTGCAGAAACACAGGCCTTCCATCTGTCCCTATCTTAAGCAAGGTCTATATACTCTTTTCCATCCCTACCGATTTCCTTTAGGTCCATCTCAACGTTATCCCTCCATCTTCGTCTTGGCCTTCCTACAGGTCTCTTACCATCAGGTTTCCCAACAAGAATCCTGTAAACTGTTCTTTCTTCTCCCATTCATGCCACATGGCCTGCTCACCTAAGTCTTCTTGATTTAATTATTCTAGTAATATCTGGACATGAATACAAATTATGTAACCTTCTCCACTCACCTGTCTCCTCATCTCTTTTAGGTCCAAATATTTTCCTAAGGATCTTATTTTCAAATACACTCAATTTATGTTCCTCTTTCAATGTGAGGGACCAAGTTTCGCATCCATATAATAATACAGGAAAATGATGGTTTTGTATATTTTAACTTTTAGTTTCTTAGATATTAAACGAGAAGACAAAAGTTTACGAAGAAAGAAGTAACATGCATTTCCCGAATTAAGCCTACTTTTTATTTCCTCTTTAATATAATTTTCATTTGTTAATATTACTCCTAAGTATTTCAATTTGGAAACTGGTTCAAACGAGTTGTTATCAATAATTAGATTTTGATTATTACCTAACACTTGGTTTCGGCCTGTTACATTTAGTTTTCTCTTTGTTAACTTCCAAACCTATCTCTTTAGCAGTTTTGAAAAATATTTTAGCATTATTCTTAATTGTATTTATATCATCCCCTAATAAGTCTACATCATCTGCATATGCTAACAACTGAGTCACACCATTTAATTTTAGTCCTTCTTTAGTTTATTTTACCTTCCTAACAGCATATTCTAAGCAAAATTAAAGGTTGATTGATTGATTGATTGATTTGGTGTTTTAAGTCCACTTTCTGCACAGTAGGGCTAATCGGGACTGGACCTAAAGTTTAAAGTGGGATCCGAACCACTATGTGCCTCCACCGTGGGTATCGAACCAGGGACCCCTTGATTACAAGGCAACGACGCTACCAGTGACGTGCACTGAGGAGTAGCTAGTCTAGCAGAGATAGATCAATCAATCTCACATCCCGAATTATATTCAAATCACAATATTTATTGTCTTGTTAAAGCCACCACAGCTCATATGTAACACCTTTTTTCCACGCTCTTCTCGTCATCGGTGTTCTCCGCGGGCAAAGCTGGCTGGATACCCTAGCTCGCTCTTCTTCAGCCAGGCCAGTTTCCAGGTAGAAACGGCCGGCCCAAGGAAAAGGAAGATTTCTACCTCTAATTCCCTTGCCCCCACGCCCCCCGCTGCAATGGTTGAAAGCCCAGGCTTCCAGGTCCCCTAGTCTATCTCCTAAAGGACAGATAGGGGATTTGTTTCTCATAATTTTTTGTAAATCCTATAAAGAACACAGGGTAAAATTTTCTGCAGTACTTATGTTCTCTGTATTTACACAACCTTTTACACGTTGTACAATATGTGCGTATGTATAATATGGGATGTAGTTTTATTATTTATGAAATGGGAACGTGTTATGTGCAGACAATAATGTTATGCTTTCTTTCTTTTTTTCTTTTCCAAATATGAAATATATAATGATTAAATTACAAATATGTGCTCAGGCTCTCTCTGACTCTCGTTTTAGTAGTGTTTTATTTAAATATACTACTCTTGGTCTCTAACAGTCATAAATACGGATGTATTTATTTGGGCAAGAGAACGCGTGTTCATGTTGTTGTTGGTTTGGTTTATATTACTTCGCTTTTCTGCCATATTTGGTTATCGCGAAAATAAGGATTGAGTGATGATATAATGAAATTGTTGAATGGACCTCATATGAACAATCCAGGCCAGGATTCGAACCCGTGATGATGTGCATTCTTGTCCTATGTATTGCAGTGAATAATGAAATAATTTGGAATTAAAAATGTATCTCAGAACTCGAAAAGTCAAATATCATTGAAGAAACTACAAAAAAGTGTGTTGTGTTTTGTTACCTGTCACCAAATGAACCAAGCGTGCGGGAGTGGTTATCACAGCGCACTACGACACCAGGAGTTCCGGGTTCGAACCCCGACCCGGGCATGGGCGTTCCCTGAGCTCGTCGCTTCATCAATTTCATCGTATCATCTTCGCAATTAACCAAATGTGACAAAAAAGCGACGCTAATTAAGAAAAATGAAATCAAATCATTGATTGATTTCTCAATTTGGTTTATTTTACTTCGCTTTTCCGCCACCTTTGGTACGACAAAATTGATGAAAGGACACACACACAAACAATACAAATGGTCAATCCGAGATTCGAACCCAGGATCTCTGGCTTAGAGTCAAATCAAATAGTTATTTATTTTCGAATGTGGGTGGGAGTTACGTGTACTTTTTTCTAGTACTCATTCATAATTTTGCAATATTTTCCTGTTACTGATATTCTTCTTTTTTGTAGGAATACTGGTCCTAAAGGGAGGAGGGGTGTGACCCACACCAACCTCCCCTATTGAGCATGACACTGACTGCTACCCCAAGTGTCGACGTCACCGCACGTCACTGGACGCTACCACTGTGCCATCGGGAGGCCCACAAAATTAAAGAGCAATGGAGATAATGCATCTCCTTGTTTTAACCTATCATGAATTGTAAATTTGTCAGACACATTAATACCCACACAAATTTTACTTTCTGTTTCACTGGTGCATACTTTTATCATTCTAACAAGCTTCTTAGGTATTCCAAACTCGACTAATATATTATATAATTTATCTCTTTTGACCGAATCATATGCTTTTTTTGAAATTTCAAGTGTCTGTCTGATGTGAAAATTTTGATCTGTAGTTGATCTGTTACGTTTAAATCCACATTGATAATCACCTATAATTTCATTAGCATATGGGGTTAGTCTTGTTAAAAGAATGTTAGATAATATTTTATATGTTGTTGAGAGTAGAGAAATCCATGGTAATTATTGCAGTTCATTTTATCACCTTTTTTAAACACAGGAACAATTATGGATTCTTTCCACTGTTGAGGAAGGAATTTCTTCTTTATTCCATATTACACAAATTAATTTATGAATTTGACATATTAACGAATTTCCACCATATTTAATTAACTCAGCTGGTATTAAATAAATGCCAGGTGCTTTGTTATTCTTTAGCCTTTTAATAGCATCTTTAACTTCAGTCAGGTTAGGTTCTGGAACTAAAGGTTCTGCTGTGTGTACTTCATTTACTTCTGATTTATCTCCTACATGAACATTTAAAAGTCATTAAAGTAGTTCTTCCATCTATTTAGAATATCGCTTGGGTCAGCTAGAAAATCACTGTCTTTATCTTTTATCAAGTTTACTCTAGGTTCCCACCCCTTTCTAAATTCATTTACACCTTTATATAAATCTTGATATTTTTGTTTTTGCTGTTTGTTTCAATTTTGTTAATTATGCTTTTCAAGTAATCTCTTTTTTTTTTACTTCTAAACATGCGGTTAACTTCTCACTTTATTCTATTATAATTGCTTAGATTTGTATCATCAGAGTTATTTAACCACCTAAGTCTAGCCTGATTTCTTATTGCTATTAGATTATGACATTCATTATCAAACCATGGCTTACTTTTTCTTGGTTTATGGTATCCTATACTTTCTTTAGCTGCTGATTCTATTGCATTCATTTATATTTTCATCATCATTTAAATCCTGCAAAACATCAAAGCTATTTGACAGTTTAGTTTGGTAATCTTTCTTAATTCTTTCATCAGCAAATTTTCCTGTATTAAATTTTATAACTTTTAGATTTTCTTGCTTATGATTTATCACTGCGAGTCCTTCTCTTAATTTAGCAACTACTAAATAATGGTCACTGGCACAGTCAGCACCTCTATGTGTATGAACGTCAATTATACTAGTATGCCTTTTCTTATCAATGAGAATATGATCTATCTGATTGTGAGTTTTACCATCTGGAGAAGACCAGGTATATTTATGGATACCTTTGTGTTTGAAAGTGGTACTTTTCACAATTAAATTCTTTGAGGTTGCAAAAGTAATCAATCTTATACCATTGTCATTACTTAATTCATGAAGACTTTCTTTTCCAATCGTGGGTTTAAATGTCTCTTCTTTAACAATCTGTGCATTACAGTCACCTAACAGAATTTTCATATCATACTGAGAAAATTTATCAAAGACCTGTTCTAACTCTGCATAAAAATCATCTTTAGTATTATCATCTTTATCTTCCGTTGGCCACCTACCCTGTAAAACTACATATGATTTCCTATCATTAGAAAATTCTACTGTTTTAAGAGCAGAGATAATTCTATTGTTTATGAAAAAGCCTGTTCCAAAATTATGATTTTCAGTACCACCATAGAAAAAAGTATAATTTTTGTTTTACAACTCCCTTCTCCTGGCCACCTAACTTCCTGGACAGCTACTACATCTAATTTATACTTAACTATCTCATTAACTGTACACTGAAATTTCCCAGGCTGGTAAAGGCTCAGAACATTCTAGGTACCTAATTTAATATCCTTATTCCTAATGTAGATCTTGTCCTTAGTCCAGGGACCTCCCAAAGTAGTCCCCACCCGGAGATCCGAATATGGGACTTTTTTACCTCCGGAATATTTTACCTTGGGAACATCCATGGCCTCATATTGCTGTTTCTTGACATGTCTTTTTACATTGCAGAGTTGTCAGCTCTACACCTAACCCCCAATATGAATGGAGGACCGCACCTGTCATTGGTCAGCGGATCCCTCGGATCTAGCTGGGAGGATCACATTGTAGTCCACCAACCATACCCCACTTCTGCAGATTGTGGGACACTCATAGAGCCATGACAGGACAGCTCTGTAAATCCCAACAGAGCAAAATGTTGACCATTTCACTCTGTTGGTTGACTAACTGCAGTGAACAAGTCACTGGGCGATGAGGTCGTCACATCCCTACGCCTATCCCTACACTAAATCCTACTTTTTTTATTCCAAGCTCATACATGATTGATTTGCTTTATTTTACTTCGCTTTTGTGCCACTTTTGGCTAATTTGCAAAGATGGGGGTGACTGATGATATGATGAATGGACACTCACGAACATCCAAGCCCAGGCCAGGATTTGAACCTGGGACCCCTGGAATCATGCACGATGTGCTACCACTCCGCTATGGGGACCAGTAAGCTCATACATAAGAAGGTTCGTTCAATTATTTCTTTAGTGCATACTCAGTGTATATAAGATATGAAATTTATATATGACCTGAGGAAATACATTGATTAATTGATTTGGTGTTCTAAGTTCACATTATACACAGTAAGGCTAATTGGGACTGGACCTACAGTTTGAAATGGGTTTGGAACCACTATGTGCCTCCACAGGGTATCAAACCCAGGATCCCTTGATTACAAGGCGACAACACTGGGGAAATACATTGTAAGCACTATACAATATAATGCACAAGAACAATGCAGTACATAAACAAGAAATTTTACTAATAAACCTTGTTTCTAATTTCCTAATGTAAAAGGGAACATTGTATGATGCATGAATTATGCAAAGATTATTACTCACCAGAAGGAAGTACATCTCTTCTTGGTCTACCCAGTCTTGTTCATTCAAAAAGGTCATTTTTGACATTTTAATTTTCACCCCCTCTCACCCCCTACCCCAATAGGTAGGGACATTGAATTTTCGCGATGCGCGAAATTGCAAAATGTGAAAAAAAGATACAATTTGGAACATTCTGCACGTAACTACACCCCCAATGATGAAATATGCACGAGTTTTATTTGCGAAGTAATGCGAAATGTGTGCTTTTCCACGAAATGAACCCTTTGTCATGAAATATCACGAATATTTCCGTGAAATATCATCAAATTAAGTAGAAAACACGCAAAAACCGGCAATCGAGGTTGTGCGCGCAAACTGTCGATTTGTAACGAAACGTTTGCCTAAAGTTTCCTACCACTTGCAGCTGAAGAATGTTTTATTTTCGATCACATCAGGAAGATGCTGCAAATTGGGATTTCCCATGCACATAATCTCAGTTCGAAAACTTCGCTCGCTGTCAAGCTGCATTCGTTTCTCCCCCCGAATGTCTACTCAACTTCCAGTTTCATTGAACTTGCTGGCTTTTTTTGCCCCTGCACTATGACCTCTAAATACTAAGCCTTGTCTAGCAAGAAAAATAAACTATCCTTGCCCCAACCAATCGCTGCTACTGGCAATTACAGTTGAAATCTAAGTACTTGTGTATGTGTACAGTATATAAAAATGAAGTAGTTTATCAATTTATAGCTCTTTTGTATGTTGTTTCCTCTCATGATGAAAACGTGTGTGCCAATTTAATTTTTTTCCACCACTGGTATATACCGCTGATCTAACATTTTATTTACTGCTCTCCTCAGTTTTTATTTACCATAAATTTGTCTCCCTACTGATAGGTGACGAACTTGGAGTTGAACGGCATTGGGAGTGTCACTATTCATCTTAGCGACCCCAAAAACTATGGATTCCACACTATTATTGGTCATTTTTGATTATTTTTACATGTCAAACCCTTCCCACCCCTACCCCTAGGGGTGCCAGTGGTATCTTACCCCCACAGTATTTCTTTCCAGATTGCAAATGATGTGTGTACGAAGTTTGGTTGAAATTGCTCCAGGTGTTCGAGAGTTATGCCGGAACAAAAAGTGTCTCAATATGCAATTTCTTTTTCAAAGCGAAAGTTACTGTAGTTATCTGGTGACACACATTAATTACAGATCATTTAGCTTCTTCATGGAACAGTCACAATCTTATATATAAGATCAGTTTAATGTTGATTATCAGTACTTGGTTGGTATCTGCAAAAATTTCATATTGGTCATCTACACCAAATCTCATTATGCAGCAAATAAATACTGCTAATTCAGCAAAAAAGATAATGAAAATAAAATTTGGGAACTAATTCATACCCGGCAGATCAGGCAAATCCAAAGGCACATCAATTTGGGGAACTTCCCCTAGACCAGGTGAATAAAAGTAGTTTTCTCCTGTTTGTCGATCCAACTGTTCTCTTTGGGATATTGACAAAGGAGCCGCTTCCATGTGCTTCCCCTCTTCTTCCTCGAGGGCTTGGCGAGTTTTTGTTATTGCACCCAGTGGATCCAGCATAACATATCGCTTATATCTGTAACCAAAGTATTATTTTAACAAGATTTAAATAATAAATTTAATAGTAACATGCATTTACTCACAATGTTATTTGTTGTCAACAGGAAAGAGGTCAGGGGGTATATTTTTCAAGCATGTGAGCATAATTTCAAAACTATCTGTGCAATCACATTTGCCCAAGATATGAATTCATTGCAATCATTTCACTGTTTGGCATAGAGAAATCTCAGGTCTCTACGAAGTAGCATCTTAAACTCCTGACTTGTACAAGATCTCATCTGAACCTCCTTGCTGCCTGAATCGCAGGTTTCACATAAGTTCCAGAATATCTGAACTCCATAAGATTTTCAGCCAGTGCCAATACATTGGTATCAACTAAATCTTACATTTTATACATTACACTATCCTGTGGCTTGCATTGGGTATATGAGACAACATTGCTCTTGTCTTTACAGTTACAGCTGTATTTACTGCTAGACCATGGAGGACAACTAGTCATAGATAATGTTAAGGGTTGACCATCATAATTGGCTTGATAACAGATATCAATCAACATGAGGACCCCAAAGATATCATGTCAAAGTTATAACAATATTTTAAAATGAAGCAGAGGAATGGACCACGTATTTGCAATTGCTGTGTCAGAAAATTGTCCCATCCCCAATCTCTGATAAATTCTGTTGGCATTGGTATATACAATTATTGAAATTCACGAATTTTATATCATAATAAGATAAATGAAAGTCAACGTACTTACATACATAATTTTATTCTCTCCTCATTCAACATTTTGAGGAACTTCAAAGAGTATATGTTTAAAACATTGAGATTAAAAAGTGGAGGAAGAGTAACACAGGTCAAAAAGGGAAAGAAGTTAATACCATGTGTTAAGTATGTTCACTTTTATTATTTTACTATAATACTCAAAGGTGGCAATGTGAACTTTGAAGGAATTTTATACCTCTACAGCTTGTTAAACAATTCCACACATTTCACATTAAGAAACTCAAACTTAGGATAATAATAATTGAGGGCTCGGGTGTAAAACATGGTAAGTGACATTTTGGTCATTTTTGAGTTACAAAGTAAAATGTGCCTTCCTTCAATTCTCGAATGAAATTGCCATGGCATATAATTTGCATTAGACTCAGTGAAGCCTTCTTAAATTGGTAAACCCAACACAAAAACAATTTATCTACAGTATGGCTTCTAATAACCTTTTTCCTTAATGAACTCAGAAATTACCAAAATATCACTTACCATGTTTTACACCAGAGCCCTTCAATTAACAAACGTTTAACTTTGAAGTTGCTAATAAATATAACATTGAAACACGTGGATTTTGAATGTATACTTACGGATTCTCTGAAGTGTTAAATAGCAATAATGAATTAATTGATTCAATGTTACTTGGCAAACTTCCTAGTCCCTCTTCTGGCGCAATTTCCAGACTTTTTCGGAGTTTAGTGCTGACCTTAACATGGTAAAACTGCAGCTTCTCCTGTGGAAAAAGGCAGATTAAAATTTTACATCATGTCTGTTATACGAGGGTCACTATTTATATTTTGAGCCTAACAATGAAAAAACAGGAATTTGGCATTGAAAACTGCTTTATTGTTTTTCGAAGTATTCTCCTTTATGGTCAATACACTTTTGCATTCGTTCGAACCATTTGTCAAAGCAGTTTTTCCAATCTTCTTGAGACACCTCCATAATATGGTTTTTGAACGCATCAACGGTGTTGACGAAAATCGTTGTCCACGCAATTTATTCTTGACATTCGGGAACAAGAAGAATTCATTGGGTGCCTAATCAGGACTGTACGGCAGATGACCCATCAATTCGATTTTTTGACTGTTCGTAAAGTCGGTTGTTAGACGAGATGTGTGACAGCTGGCATTGTCTTGATGAAGAATGATCCGACGGCGTTTGTTTGTTTTCCGTATTTGACCGAAGACCTCTGGCAAACAAATTGTTGTGTACCATTCAGAGTTGACCATTCTACGTTCCTCTAAAGGCACAGTTGCCACATGACCAGTTTTCCCAAAAAAACAGGCAACCATTTGTTTCGATGTGCTTCGAGCGTGAACAACTTTTGTTGGATTGGGTTCATCTTGAAACACCCATACAGTCGACTGCTGTTTACGTTCCAGCTCATATGCATATATCCATGATTCGTCACCTGTTACAATCTTATATACGTCTTTTGAAGCACCACGATTGTATTTATTGAGCATTTGTTTGCACCAATTGACACGAGCCATCTTTTTGAGTTTTTGTCAAATTGTGTGGGATCCAACGAGAACATACCTTTCTAACAGCTAAATGAGCATGTAATATTTTATATATGCTGGTGGAACTAATGCCTATGGTTGCTGCAATCTCACAGTATGTCACATGACGATCTTGCAGTATTAGGTTTTGCACAGCATCAATGTTTTCTTGAACAACAACTGATTTTGGACGACCTTCGCGAATCTTGTCGGTGAGCGAATGGCGGCCACGATTAAATTCGTTATACCAGCGTTTCACAGTGGCAAAGGATGGGGCTTGATCGCCAAATGTAGAAGTAAGTTGATCGATGCACTCTTGTCTTGATAATCCACGTCGAAAATCATAAAAATCATCGCATGTACACGAGTTAATTCCATTTTATTGTTGTCGCGCAATCTCCAAGGCAACATAAACAACACAAATCAAGCTATTGACAAAACATTTGAAGTACGTTATGGTCAATAATGCCAGACGATTCCGTGCAAACGTCAAATCGCGCCTAACTTCAATCAGTGTTGCCAAGACTCAAAATATAAATAGTGACCCTCGTATGATGATCATTGCAAATTACAGTGTTTTAATATTCTGATTACCTCACCAGTAAATTGACTAATAATTTAAATAAACAATCTGTTAGGTTCAAATGGTAAAGCAAATAGAATATTTACATTTTGAACAACTTCAAATTTTCTTTATGTATGTATATACAGGGTGTTTCTAAAGGTTGTTTACAACGCTCGGGAGGTGATTCCTCACACGAAAACGAGCAAAAAGTGCGAGTTTCATTTTTACGACTGAGGCTTCGTTTCCGAGATAGGAACCTCGCAAAAGGTGACAAAGTGAACGTCACACCTAACTGGGATGAATACTATCACAGATAGAGAGGCGGTTCCAAGGGAATCATTAAGGAATCGTACGTTCTCAGTCCGGAAGTCACTATGAAAAGTTCACTGCACGCATGCGCAATGGAGTCCTCAAAGGAATTGGGGATTTCCAGCAAGAACAATGCATGGAAAAGGTATGTAACGCAGCAAGAAGGACCGTGACAATGAGAAATGCGTTAAAGACAAAACATCCCCACCTCAAACATCAAAACATGAGCACGGAACACAAAATCTGAAAAGTTGAGCACGGTTGCATACCCCAATTACACTCGAGGAATGAACGAATCATGTCATGTGGCATACGAGAGACACATTACTCCACCAGGAGGAGGGAAAGAAAAACACAATATCAGATGATTGCGACAACGTGTATTTTTACATGCGACAAATAAGTAATATCCCCCCCCCCCCACACACACACAACAAACAACAAATGCTACAATGTCTTACGCACAGACAGTGCGTGTCACTGTACACCAACTGAAGATGTCACTTTCACCACACAAAGGGGGTGGGGAGCAATACCAAGAGTGTTCGCACGCGATCATTGTGATGTAAAAGAGACCAGTTTTGGAAGCACTGTGCAGGCAAGTCTGGCTCTCGTAGTCTACGTTTGACCTTCATGACTGCTGTACTCGCGAGAGGAGCTCGAAGGGTTGGTTCTCTCCGGCAGTCGTCCCAATCATGTTGCAGGTGCTGGGATATGATCAGCAGTTCGCTCTAGGTTGTCATACACATTGAAGAGTACTAGTATGTTGTATTGAAAGAAGTTGACGTGGGGGAGTGGGCAAGTCAAGTATCGCAACAATTGGTCTGTGGTGTTCGTACGGTGATACGACCAATTTGTGCAGTGTGCCAGTGTTAAACAAAAATGATACTTTGCAGTTCCAGCTCCCTATTACGACCCAGCAGCTAGCAGACATGCATCTCATGTATGGGGAGGCACGTGGTAATAGCAGTGAGGCAAGGCATCTTTATGGAGAACGCTTTCCACATAGACATTTACCGTTTCAGGCTTTCTTTCAGGTAGTGGACAGTCGACTGCGTGAAACAGGGTCAGTGTTACCAACGCGGCAAGAAGTTGGAAGATGCCGAAGTGTATGCACACATCAGTTTGCAGAAGATGTGTTAACAGTGGTCGCAGAACATCCTGGCACCAGTACGCGCGTACTTGCTCGAGCACGAAACACGTCTCATGTGAATGTTTGGCGAGTGTTGTCAGAGGAAGGAATGCATCCTTTTAAACTGCAGAAAGTACAAGAACTGTTACCTCGTGACTTTCGCCCTCGTATGGAGTTTTGCCAATGGTTGTTGCATCAGCTGGACACAAACCCTCACTTCGGGGCAAAGGTATTGTGGACAGATGAAGCCATTTTCACCAGGATGGATGTTTTCAATAGTAGAAACAGGCATGTCTGGGACTTTGACAACCCACATGCACTTTTTGTGGCCCATCACCAGCACAGGTTTTCAGTGAATGTGTGGTGTGGGATAGTACACGATCATTTAATTGGACCATACATTCGCCCTGTTCGCCTGAATGGTCGCACGTATCATGCATATCTTAGTGAGGTTCTGCCTGAACTGTTGGAGACCGTATCTTTGGCACTGCGGCAAGAAGTGTGGTACCAACACAATGGGGCACCAGCTCATTTCGATCGTAATGTACGACATTTCCTGCATGACGTGTTTTGCAATAGGTTCATTGGTAGGGATGAGTTTGTGCCTTGACCACCGATGTCGCCAGATCTCAACCCTCTACATTTTTTCTTCTGGGGAGAAATGAAAACCCATGTATACGACACACCTGTCACATCAGCTGAGGACCTCGTTGCTCGCATCAACATCACCACCGCGATGGTAGCAGATATACACCTGGCTTGTTTGCTCATACTCGACAATACATGATTCGTCGAAGTCATCTCTGCGTAGAAGTGAACGGCAGACATTTTGAAAACCGTCTGTGATTATCGCCTTCGGCAAATCCCAGTGAGAACACTCTTGGTATTGTTCCCCACCCCCTTTGTGTGGTGAAAGTGACATCTTCAGTTGGTGTACAGTGACACACACTGTCTGTGCGTAAGACATTGTAGCATTTGTTGTTTGTTGTGTGTGTGTGTGGGGGGGGGGATATTACGTAGTTGTCGCGTGTAAAAATACAAGTTGTCGCAATCATCTGATATTGTGTTTTTCTTTCCCTCCTCCTGGTGGAGTAATGTGTCGCTCGTATGCCACATGACATGATTCGTTCATTCCTCGCGTGTAACTGGAGTATGCAACCGTGCTCAACTTTTCGGATTTTGTGTTCCGTGCTCATGTTTTGATGTTTGAGGTCGGGATGCGTTGTCTTTAGCGCATTTCTCATTGTCACGGTCCTTCTTGCTGTGTTACATACCCTTTCCATGCACTGTTCTTGCTGGAAATCCCCAATTCCTTTGAGGACTCCATTGCGCATGCGTGCAGTAAACTTTTCATAGTGACTTCCGGACTGAGAACGTACGATTCCTTAATGATTCCCTTGGAACCGCCTCTCTATCTGTGATAGTATTCATCCCAGTTAGGTGTGATGTTCACTTTGTCACCTTTTGCGAGGCTCCTATCTCGGAAACGAAGCCTCAGTCGTAAAAATGAAACTCACACTTTATGCTTGTTTTCATGTGAGGAATCACCTGCCAAGCGTTGTAAACGACCTTTAGAAACACCCTGTATATAATGTATATATATACAATTATAGCTGAGCAAATACCACTTTGACCAATGGCAATACTATTACCGATTCCCACCAATATTGAAGCCTAAAAATTGAAAAAAAATAATGAGAGTTTTTTGCTTTAGACAAATCAAGAATTACAACAGAATATTAAAATACAAATACAAGACCTGATTTTTTTTATACAGGCTGCACTCATGCTCACATGCTTTGCAGGACCCATGTTCACATACTCACTAACAATTGTAGTAATACTTACCTGAAGTACTTTTCCTTCGAGAGGTGGATGCTTTGTTTTAATTTTAGCTGACTTATGCTCAAACTGCATAGAACTGTTAACATCAAAGAGGGATCTGTAGTCTTTATGTACCTCGGTGGCTGGATATTTGGCACTAGAGAATACCTGAAATGTATTTAACAAGATAAGTGTATTGTAAATGATAGAATTGTGGAATCTTGTTACAGACTAGTTTGGAGAAATTTTTGATCAGTATAGAGTGGGGCTTGGATTTTGTTTTTCAGGGGATTTGATCAAAAACTCTACAAGCAGAAAATGTAAATTTGGTAAAATTTTATAACATGATAACTCTCTTGAGGATGGGATGTATAATGTGACAAAATGTAAAAATAAGGTTCCACCGCAAGAAACCAATGTGCCATTTTCAGACAATAATTACATGATAACAATTAATCATCCTTAATTTATAGATTTTATTTACACAAATGCAAAGTTGTTATGTGATGAAACTGATTATTTTTGGAACTGATGCCAACATTTAACTGATTGCGATGTATGTTATAATAGAAAACTAGTGCAATTTTCAGCATCCCAAAAACAAAAAGTTACAATAAATTTATCTTGTGGGTTACAAATATTCTCACAGAGATTTTGTAATGGTACAGAAGTAGCACTATACATATATGAATGAGATTTGAAAGCACATTTCTTAGGTTTATCCTTACAGGGGAATGATACAACACTGTATTGCGTTAAACATGTGAAACATTACGACACTAATCATTTAACCTCTTGCATCCCGAGCATCTCGATCGAGATCCTACATGTAAGCCCTTGCATCCCGAGCATCTCCATCAAGATCCTCTAGCATGCTCGTAGTTTTTACATTATAATGTCGCTATTTTTGGCTGGGTTTGCGATTTTCTTCATTTACATTATTGTTAACACATTCTGCACTGTAAAGACTCTTGCACGCCTTGTTCTTCCATAAAAGGTAAGGGGGGGGGGGGGTGGTAGGAAAATTGAGGCTTCCTTTGAAACTAAGTCAGTGGTGCATAGACATGTTTGGGGGTACAAGTCGTGTTCTATTGCTCGTATGATAATAGTGCAATTATTTTCTTGTTCCAGACATGCCAGCGATCATTTCCATGTGTATTTTGACAATGTTCTGTACTTTGTTGTCCAGGGGTGGAGGGGGGAAGGGGCATTTTTCTTCAGAATTTTTTTAATTTTCCTGTTCCTCCCCTCCCCCCGCATCCATATATACACTCAATGTGCATAAATTGTATGTAGTCCGAATCTGTGGTTCATTCCGCATATAACGGTACTTGATTCGTCTGTCTAAGGCAATTAGCTTCGGACCTACAGTAGTTTCAAGGTAATTACTCATTTTGCTGAATGGCTCAGCGGCACAGACATATCGTTTTGGGGTTACAAGTCATGTTCTATTGATCATATGATAATAGCACAATTATTTTCTAAGACTCCAGCGATTATTTCCATGTGAATTGTTACAATGTCTTGTACTTTTTGTCAGGGTGGGGGGGCAAACCCCCCATTTTTTCTTCAAAAATTTTGGAATTTTCAGTCCCCCAACCTCCCTCCATATACATGCCAAATGTGCATACATTTTATATAGTCCAAATCTATGGTTAATTCAGAGTAAAACGATATATCATTTGTCTGTCTATGGTAATTAGCATCCAATCTACAGTCATTTTTATAAAACTCTGCATTTTGCTGAAAATCGTCTCGGGCAGCAAGAGGGTTACATGTGAAAGAGGCTCGAGTGGCTAAAGGTTAATTCTCTCTGTCAATTTTCACATCTGTCCAATTGGAGATACACGTAGGCCATCCTTCCAGAGCCAAATAAGCACCAGAAGTACACATTCTCTTAAAGAATTTTGAATTACATCCTAGAACACACCCTCAAGAAAATTGCCTTTGGTACTTGCACTTCTACGTGTATTTTATGATGGATAGTATCTTGTAAGATGACATTTGTATGCCTATTTGAGTTTTTAAGTCCACTTTATGCACAGAAAGGCTAATCAGGACTGGACATACAGTTTATAGTGAGATCTGAACCACTCTGCCATGTGCCTCCACTGGGTATCAAACCCGGAATCTCTTGATTACAAGGCAATGACATCATCGAGGAGGCCCGATATAAGCCAAGACACACATGCACTAAAAGTTTCAACCTGAACATTTTAATGATAAATATCTTCATTCCCTGTCCCATCATCCCAACAAGGTAACTGCATAAATTAGTTGATGCATGATTTAAGAATTACAGTCCCAGCCTGGACATGGATATTCCCTTGTGACTGTCCTTTCATCAATTTTATATCATTATCAATCATCCTCACTATCACAGTTGATCAAAAGTGGAATGAAACTACAAACTAATACCAGTAACAATATGGTTTAGTCTGGCTTTAACTTCATCATATAAAATACAGAAACAATGATAAAATTTAATTTCATGTTCTAGAGCATCATCTATTTGTGTTCTTCAACTCAGCTGAGAGTATCGGGTCATTCCTCATCAAATCAACGCAAAAAACAACTTTGTGTAAAATTTCAAAGAGATCTGATGATTGGATAAGGAGAAAAGAAATAAAATGTAAGCAAGGGTATCTTGTATCGAGGGTCTCAAGAGTGACAGACAACACTGATTTGATGACATTTCAAAGTGCTGTTAAATGAAAACCATTTGAGTTAGAGTGAAAAAGATTTAGAGGATTTCTTTCAACCATACAGGAAGGGTGTATACCAAATTTCATCGAAATCGGAGGTGGTGGGTGTCATGACCTCGTTGAAATGGCGTGGAATAACCCTATCTTTAATTAAATAATTGATCATTAAATGAAAATGGTTTTGTACAGACATAAGCAAGTTTTACAATGATAATCTACAAAAAAATAAAAAAATGCCTTACTTTGGTGGCTTTATTACTTCCTGTTAGTTTGTTTACTTTGGCCTTTGCTAATGCTGTTCTCTGTTGGACGTTCTGTAACCTATCTTTATTTTCTGATATCCGTGTTCCAATTCTTCCAAATATATCCTTCACAACTTGGTCCAAATAGTCAAGGGCATCTGCAATTTGAAGTATAGTTTCTTCTTGTCTTAGATCTTGCTGAATTACCGGAACTTCATACATTTGATGACCCATGTCTGTTTTCTGCAAACTGTACCTGAAAGTAACAGTTATAAAAATAAAACAGTACATATAAAACATTAGATTCAACAGACAGGAAGATAGACTCTCTATGGTACACATATTTCAGGAATGCGAAATTTGAATGAATATATAATTCAGTTACATTTATATCACCAAATATAACATACTATTGCATTACCTAAACACACACAAAATAAAAGTTTCTATAATTCACAGTCTGGCTAATATATACTGTGCCTTCATTAAGTTATGGTGCTGCTAGAATGCAGCCAGCCCATGTAGTGGGCAAGCTAGCGCTTGTCATCAAATATGAAAAAAATGTACACATCAGACATTATCATGTCTGTTCAGATATATTGAGGGTATTGCAAGTCAACCTAGTGATAACTATACCCACCAAAATATTGAATTATGTAAAACATCTAGGAATGAACAATAAGACTTTTAACCCCACTCCCTCCTCACACACACATACATAATTGAAAATTTTTCCACCTGCTTAGTTTAGTACAGAAAAAAAGTAAACATTCAGATATCTTCTTGATGAATTAAATGATCGTAATATTCTAAAGTTCAATATTTGATGATAAGTTGATAGACAATTATCCTCTCTATATCCTATTCACAAAAACTAATCCATTGTATCTTAGAGTAATTACTGTGGTTCTGTTATTGCAACCTAAGTGCAAGAGAAGATACCAGTAGAAAAATCAGAACCGAGTATGGAGTGCACCAAACCTAAAGAGAAGAGATAAGTTTGTTAGGTGGGTGAATCATCTCAGATCAAACATAACTCTTGCTTTTCTGCCTTTTTGGCTCATTGTTCTGATGAAGATGTGTGATGATATGATGAAATTGATGAAGGGACCGACATGAAGAACATCCATACCCAGGCTGGGATTTGAACATGGGAACTCGTCATCACCTTCTAATCAAGGAGTCCCGGGTTTGATACCCGGATGAGGCACAGAGTGGTTCGGATACCACTTTAAACTGTAGGTCTAGTCCCGATTAGCTTTACTGTGCATAAAGTGGACTTAAAAAACCAAATAAACCAACCAACCAACATGGGAACTTTAGTGACAAGATCCAAAGTTGACCACTTAGTGCATTTGGCCATCAAGTCAGCAGGGACAAGAATCAAATTGATGATCCTGCAGAATAGAGGATAGGATATTGTGAAAATGTTTCTTGATAATCCACCTGCCTGATTACATGTGAACCTTCTATTTCTGGCCTGGGTGTGTGTGTGTTCTTTGCAAGTGTCCCTTCATCAACTTTATCACTCTTCCTAATCATCGCAATTAGTTAAATGTGGCAGAAAAGTGATGTTAAATAACAAAAGTCAATCAAAGGTTTAGTTGTTGCACTTGAAACAGCCATACTGTTGTCACAAGCCACAGGCATCATGGCAGATGGACACATTGGACATGAAATTGTAGGTTTTTTTTTCTCCTAGAATACCCAGACTCACTGCAGAGGTATTCACCTAATGGAGGGTGACCCTCATGAAGGCACACCTCACTACCACCCTCTGGAAGACTGGTGAGGGAGGTTGATTTTAAAATTAACACTACTGGTTTTGATTTTTTGTCATATAAAAAAAATCACTTTGCAAACAAGGTCTTGGCAATATAATCAAGGATTTTTACAGAATAAAGATTTTTTTTATTTATTGAAATTTCTAGTACATCAGAAGTCATTTTAAACCAGAAAGAAATAATAATAAAACATTAAAACAAAAACAAAACAGTACCAAGATAAACAGCTCATTTTCATTATAGTATTACTTATGAACAATTTTTTTGTAGGTTGGTGATAAAAAATGAATACGAGCTGAAAATATCTATTTGGTTTGAGATGTTGTTAAACTGATTAGGTAGCTATGGAATAAGGAAAGTTGTATAATGAGGATGTAGGAGTTGCAGTGTGGAAAGTTTCCTTGCTCTGTGTTTTATGTCCTGGCACTCCGAGGGAGAGTTTGTAAAGTGGGATGCTACATCTCAAGCTTTCATTTATGACCTTATGTAGAAATTTCATATCTGCAATGTATCTACGTGATTCAGGGGTATGAGTACAGTAGAGCGTCGATTATCCGAAGTAATTGGGGGACATGGGTGTTCGGAAAACTGGTTTGTTCGGATAATCGAACTGTACATGTTTATTTGCCAAAAAGAAATACTGTACAGTAAATTTATTCATAAAAACAGGCATCTCTTTAAGTATTACAAAGTAACGTACAAAGGCAACTTTAGTAGGAATATATAGTATGTGGTACAGTTTCATCTAGATCTGTGTTAGTGGCGAGCTTCATAGTTTTACGGCTTGTTGATCCATCAGTAGAATCAAGCATAGCTATAAAATTTGCTATGCTCGTCTTTTGTTTTTTTATATCCGTAATTGTCGACTTCCCCACCTTGTACTCATTGGATAAAGTGGTTGCAGATTCACCTTCTTCTAACCTTTTAATAATCTCGTACTTGTCCCTCATAGAAAGGACAACACGTTTACGTTTAAGCATTTTGTATCGTCAAGTTCACTTCTTCACGCAGCAGCACACAAGTGGTCGTAACAGAGAACAGAAGGTTACTGTTTGCACCGTGAGAAGCTCTTCTTGGGGGCGCGCAATCCTTCAAACTGCGCGGAGCGGCACGCCTCAACTCTAAGCTGGTGCAGCTGTTGCTGTGAACAGCTTTGATACTGCGGCTACTTCTACAGCCAGTGCCAAACCGACAGAAGTGTGCTGATTGTTGAAACACAGCGACTGGCGGCTTGGCCGGTCAGCAGCGCCTTATGAAGGCCCCATTAGAAGCAATGTTCCGCCAGCGGTGGCTCAGTGCGGCGACTACTGTGGGAAACTTGGTTTGGGAGTGAGGGGGATGATGGACGGTAGGGTGGGAGAGTAACAGGTGCGAGCGAGTACACAGTTCGGTTAAGCGGTCGTTCGGTTGACCAACGTTCGGATAATCGACGCTCTACTGTATATAAATTTTTGAGATACCTCTTGGTGGTTTGAGAATGGACAGCCATGTTCCAGATGGGTGAAGAGTATTCTAGAATGTGGGACACAAATGTTTCTAGTAAATTGAAAGTGCTTTCAGGTTATTAATTTCTGTGAATCTGTACAACAGGCCTAGAATACATATTGCCTTTTTGTGATGGCTGAGATGTTATTATCGAATGTACGAGGATACCAAGATCTCAGTTTTGTGATTCTTTTGTTAGAGGGAGGTCAGTAAGTGTATGATTACATCAATAATGTTTTGTTTCAAAGAAATTGTTATGTATGAGCATTTAAAAGTGTTTGTGGGCAGTTTCCATTGTTTACACCATTGAGAGAATTTTGGAGAAGGTATGTGTCTGATGACTGTTTTATTTCTTATAATTTTGCAATTGTCAGCAAACATTAGATTTGTGCTTGAGATAGGGAACTGAAGAGATGTGAAAGAGCATCCAGATATGAGACAAATAATATAGGGCACACCAGATATAACAGGAAGCCAGTTAGAATGAGTTCCAGAAAGTATAACATGTTGTCTGTTTCTTAGATAGTAATTTATTTTTAACATATCCAGTGATGTTAAATCTACTAGCCAATTTATGCAATAAGTATCAAAAGCTCTGGACTGACTATGATTAGTTATGGGATTTATAGCATAGGATTGTATAGAAGACAGATTGGTAAGGCATGAGGAATTTGGGAGAAAGCCATGTTGTGCTGAGTATGCAAGGGGATGTGAATTTCAGAATTTTTACAGATAATAGCAAGCATAGATAGCAGAGAAATGGGCTTGTAACATGTAGTATCTTTTGCATTGCCAGATTTTAAAATAGGAATGATATTCGCTTCCATCATAGAGTGGGAAAGCAGCCTTCAGAGTGCATAACATAACAAGAGTAGCAGCTAGTGAGTGAGCTGTTTTTTGAAGTAAAATAGTAGGAATATTGTCTGGTCCAGATGCTTGGTGAAAAGGATAAGAGGACAGGAAGTGTCCATGAGAGAATTGAATTTGTTAACTCAACTGCAACCGATTTAGCAGTGGCGTAGTGTTATAGTATGCCCATACGCCCAGCGTTCCCAGATTTAAAATTTCGAAAATGCTTAAATGCTGTGATTATAAAGTAAAACATGACTAATTTCATAAATGTTTGACCTTCATGGCATTATAATAGCTATTTTTCGCGATCCGCTTGCAACGCTCCACTCTCAACACTCGTTCTAGCATCTCTTTTCAATGCCTTTCCAGGCCGGACGCCGAGCAGGTTCGGCGTACAGGATTCTATATTCCTTGCTGCCTTTCTGGAGGGAAAGCTTCGATTTCTACAGCATGGGCGTAAATGCTCTCTCATACGCCAGCGTACGGTACAGAGCAGAGAGGTCTACCGTGATTGGTTCATGTGACCCTTCCTGCCTTCTGAACCAGACGACAGCGGTAGAATTCCTACCCGGTTCTTTGCTCTTCACGCTCATGCAACTCGTGCTGTGTGATTCTATAATACGCAATATTGACTGACATAACTTTACCAATCTCAAAGTAAAAAACAATCTGCATTGTATAATTTATCGCACGAACAGCGATGTGCATTAGAAACTAAAAGATCAACACAGTTTTTGTCAAGTAAGTTGGTGAAGTCCTCGTGGTAGAAATTCAGCCTGTGGCTGCTCTACCACTTAACCCGCAAAACTATTAATTTTTTTATTGTATTTTTTCGTTATTATCTAACTACTTAATATTGTGTCAATGGAAATGTTTAGCATTCGTTTGAAAACTCTTAACATCGAATGGTCTCTGGACAAAATTATTTTAAAATGTTTATCAGCATTCTCAAGATGTAATAAACAGTGGTCTGAATTACTAATCGCCACTGTTACGTCAGTAGAGTGTACGATATTTGGATCATCCACTCTGCTTTGCACAGTGCGCCAAGACGACAGAGGTCCCTTGTTCGAATCCCGGCGTGAGCACGGATGTTCTTTGTCAGTGTCCCTTCATCAATTTCATCACTCATATTCATATCCGCAATTAACCAAAAGTGGTAGAAAAGCGAAATAAATAAACCAAATCAATCAGTAGTTGGATCATCCACAACAATGACGTCTACTGTTGTGCAGAGGTACTTATGATTCAGGTAGGTTTTTAATGACTTGCGTCATGCAGATAGGTATTAAAAAAGTATAAAACACCAGAGTTCAAAACATTTGTGGCATAGTGAGGCATCTAATTTTCTAGCTAAAACCATAGAAAAGTTAGGTTTTCTATGCTAAAACATGCATTAAAAAAATCAGTCGTGCAACAGCCCATGAAGGGCCTAGGCATACCTACCGACTGCCAGTCTCCCTCCCACGCTTTCCTTCGTCACCTCTAAGCGTAGAGATCTTCAACAAGTATTGGAATAGTCGGGGGGTCAGCCCGACGTATCCCCAGCCGTTATAGTAGGTCTGAAAACCCAGCTGACTTCAGGCAAATAAACAATACCTGTGGCGACTAATACCATAAGTAAATTATTAAGCAAGAAAGGGCCGACCCTTCCTTCGGACTTGGCGTTCCCACCCGAAATGTCCATGCTACGCCACTGGTATTTAGTGCAGCCATGGTGGTCTAGTCAGTAGGGTGTCTGACTGCCATGTGGGAGACCCAGGTTTGATTCCCAGGGTGGGTAATCTAAGGGTGGAAATTTTCCTGCCTTGTCCCTGCAGCTCCAGCCTCAAATCAATGGGTACCTGGGGGAAAACTCAGGGGGGGGGGGGGGTAAAGGTGGCTAGAGCATGGTGCTGATCACATCATAAATAAATAAAATGGATGAGATTGAGAATGTGTGGGGCCCTACCCCCACATCCCCTAAATGTGCCTTCATGACATGGTGCTACATGCACCTTACCTTACTGCAACCTAGTATTTAGGGATTATTTACACATCAAAACATTCACTTTTACGACACATGTGACTCAATGCCTGATGGGAACTTCAAGCCAAGGTCTTTGGAAGAAAAATGCCCAATTCTTCCTACTACAAACTTCAGATTTTCAGTTGGGGGCTTCAAAATTTCATTTGCCAGGGTTTGAAGGATAAGGGAGTTCTGAGAAATATTACACTCTTCCACCTCTACTGACCATTCTCTAAACAGTTCAAAATTCCAACAGTTGAGGAAAGATGAACACATGGCCTTGCACTGGGGCTGGGACATGTGTATTTACTTACTGGGTAGGTAAACAAAAATGTGGGTAACAACATGTGCCTACAATTTCAATGACCTACTCCAAAAGTAGGTATTTATTACCAATTGCACATATAATGCTTGAAATTAATACTTCAATTACTTGTGATGATTTGGATATTGCAAGTCTGTCTATACTATGCCACATAGACCAAAGGGAAACAAATCAGAGACTAAGTTTTACCATGCAACAATTCTGGTGATTGGATTGAGGCAGTCATTCCCATTCTTTTGATGTAATTTATGTGTGTCTCATGACAAGACTGGATTTCTAAGCACTACAAACTGCATATGTACATACATATATTAGGGATGTGACAAAAAGCCAATTACCAATGTATGAATACTGGCCAAAATCAGCATTGATAAAAATTCTATATTTAAACCAATACCAATACTCTCACAATTCTTATTTTATAATGTTTTGTAATGATGATACATCATCACTGCAATCATTCCCACTACCTCTGACAGATCATTCCTAGACAACCTCCACACCACCTCCAAACAACAAGCCCTCTTAGACTTCCTCAACAATCATGACATCAAAATCCTTCCAGCTGACAAAGGGTCCACCACATTGTCTTCAATTCTCATAATTACCTGACTGAAGCCACTCATCAGCTGGCAGACTCCTCCACCCACAAAACAATCACTCCTGACCTACCACACCTCAGCAAGATTCCAGATTTCATCCACACTTGAGTTCCTCTTGAAAACATGACAGCATTTACACTCACTCCAGACAACCCCTGCACCCCCCACACTTTACCTACTGCCCAAAATTCACAAATCTGGTAACCCAGGCAGATCCATCATGTTCAGTTACAACTTGTCCACCTAAAGAATTTCAGTCTTTTTTTACTTCCACCTCCAACTTCTTGTGAAAGTTCTGCCTCCTACCTTTGTGAAACCAACAACTTCCTTCCACCAGTGTCTCAAAACACCATACTTGCTACCACTGATGTTACTTCTGTATACACCATCATAGCTTTCACTCCATTGAACAGCAGACCACAACCCCACAATCGTAGCACTAATTTCCTGACCTACCGTTACTCACATGCAACCTGGCAACTGTACAGAACGAACACTCAATTCTGTTTCCACTATCTTTTTTTTTTAACGTTTGAACATGTGGTTTGCGGTGGTGAAAATTTAAAAATTTTCCAGTGTCTGGTGCATGTTTCTTGTTTCCATATAGCCCGACCCTGTGGCCGAGTGGTTAGCACATCGTGCTGCGATGCCAAGGGTCCCGGGTTCGAATCCCGGTCGGGCTTGGTTGTTTGTGAATGTCCATTCATCAATTTCATCATTTCATCACTCATCCCCATCTTCGCAAATTAGCCAAGAGGCACAAAACGCGAAGTAAAATAAACTAAATCAATCAAACTAAAAATCAATTGTTTCCATATAAATGTACCTATATTCCGGAATATCATCTCAAATTTGCACAAAGCTATTGAGGCAAATTTCAATGTACAAATTTATAAAGAATTTATTTCTTATGCCCATGAAATGTTAAACCAACTTTTGCCACCAAAAAGGTTCTATTACTAGTACAGACAATGGCATGGGTTGTTGATGCAAGAATGCTGGAGATGAATACCAGAAGTAGGAAGAATGACTGCAAAATTGTTCCCTGGAATAGGCAAGTTTAGAGAGCCATTTGCAAATTCAGTGATGTAATTGACTGAATGATGCCTATGAAGGCAGAAGGTTCCAGAATACCCAGATGAAGTGTCAGTGTGTGTGTGGGAGGGGAAGGGGAAGTTAAGATAGTGGCCATAAAAACTAATTTCTATGTAGATGATGATGAAAATTATAATCATGTAGTAAATCTTGAGTCTGCAGCCAATTCCTCAACTTTCCTATTTTAACCTTTTTACCTTTCCCCCTTGTTTGGCCCTGGAAATGGGGCCAAAATATTGAAAGTATTTTCACAACAGGTACGATTGGTATATTTTTCTTATTGCAGCATGTGAACCAATACATGTGTGTTTTGTATCAAGAAAATGTGGCCTTCCATGAATATTGTTATCAATAATAGTAATTAGATGTAAGCGAGTTACTAACTTTTTCCGCGAAACTTACTTGTAGAAGTTCTAACCTTAAATGTGAATTGTTATCAAACCCATGAACACCTTTCTTACAAATAACCAACTTGTAATTCCAATGCATATTCAGTCAAATCTCTGTTGGAAGTGAATATATTGTTGCACAAATAATCCCTAAATACTGGATTTTAATGTGACTTAATGAATTCAATTCTCTGCACTGAGGTCAATTTTTTTATTGTTAAAATTCTTGTCAAATTTACAAACTTATTTTGTTTGCAAGCTGAAATCTCTGCAACAAAAATAGCTCTGCTTCACTCTGATAAATTCAAGCCTTGAAAAATCTACAAGAACTTTTGTCTGAAATGGTATCAGTGACTAGACTCTATCCTCTTGCTTCATTTTTCAGTGAAAGAATAAATTGCCTGAAAAAAATATTCAGAAATTTTCAGTTTCCTTGCGTAATCTTGAATCTGATAGAGATAGCAAAAAGCATCTTCCTTCCCTACATAACATTCCAATGTTGAAAGTGGCAAACATATTTCCTCCATTGTTATAAACAATTTTGAAATGCATATCTGTTCTTAAACCACACAAAGTTCAGACAAAATCAGTCTGTGACTACCAGGAACCAATAAGTAACTCTGTGAGCTCCCCTCTTCTGTGTTATAAGATGATTGGTTAGATTCTCATCTGTTGATCTCTAACTTTCCTGCAACTGAAAACACCTAAATAAACCATGTTACTTGTTTCTTACCTACCTTACTTCTCTTCTTGAGGTTCATTGCACCCCATACTCAGTCCTGGCTCATCCAGGGTTCTCTTTTACATGAAAATGCACTTAAGTTGCAACAAAAGCAGCAAGAGTATATAATAATAATGAGAGACAAAGGATTATTTTTATGAAAGGATATTGAGGTACAATTTAATTGTCATTTATTTAACCTATATATATATATATATATATATATATATATATATATAGTGGAACCCTGAATCTTCATTCCTGGATTTTACATTTTCCTGCATTTCTCAATAACGCAATGTTCCTTTGTTTCCCTACAATTTAAGTTGTTTTTTTTTACCTACATCTCCTGCAAACATAAAATTGAGGTTGCACTGTGTATAAGTGTGTGTGTGTATAGACACACATTACTTTTTCTCCTAACTGGGCCTAAAACAGGTAAGTCATTTTATTCATTCCTGGATGTTGTATACAATAAAATATTTCAATAAAATACTCCTTATGACATGTGCTGGCAAACAGATTTTAGTCCACAACATAAAAACACATAAACAGCACAATAAAATGCACTCTAAAAATATCTTCATCTCAGTCACCCTTAGGGCTGGTCGAGAGATCAGCAAGGAGAGCATTTGTTCCTCCAAATTTGCAGGTTTATTAAAATGTATAATGTACTTTTGTTAAACTCTACGTGCCTGAGAAGCAAAATAATAAATATAATTGGAGAGAATGAGAAAATGCAACTACCGCTGCCCAGAAACTAACATAGAAGTGACGCACTACTATCTCCACTCCATATGCCGTACCCTTCATGAATGAAGGCAGAGAGCCTTCCAAACTAATCAGAAAAAACTATCCAATTGTGCAACATGCAAACACGAAACTTTACATAGGTAATTCATACTTCAGGTTTGTGCGACTTACTCACTTTCATATATATTCTTTCATATTTCTAGATTAAAAATACAAAATTATTTATTACTTATGTGAAATGAGTATCTATTTTGTACACCGACAACGTTTCGGGAACCACTCTTCCCTTCTTCAGGTCCTATATTTCAGCTATCCGAAAATTGCCATAGCCTCGTCAAATCATACACTCGTCAGAAAAAGGAATTGGTACAATATGGTAAAGGTAAAATTTGGAAAACGCTAAAACCATTGCTGGACCCATGTTCACTGTTATTTGTTAAAATAATCACTATAAAACCTTCCGCTAAAAAAACAGTGCAAGTTAAAACTTTTTTAAAAAAAAGGAAAACATGCCCTCTTATTACACCATTTCCATGTGGTCTGCCTGTGCTTTCCTTTTCCTGACGAGTGTATGATTTGACGAGGCTATGGCAATTTTCGGATAGCCGAGATATAGGACCTGAAGAAGGGAACAGTAGGGTACCAGACGTCCGGATTTTCCTGGACATGTCCTACATTTTAGCCTTATGTCCGGCGTCTGGGAGGAATTTGAAAAATATCATAAATGTCCTACATTTTGAGCGTAACATAATATTAATTAGGAAAATACGTGTTTCAGTTGAACAAAGAGAAATCCTGCAAGCTGCAAGTCTATCGACTGCGCTCCCAAACTCAATAGTGAAATAATTTTGATTCAGCCATTGCCCAAAAAGAACATAAAAGTTTCTGGTAGAACAAAAACGGGAGCAATTAATGAACAAAGTTTTGGGTCACATTCTGATGATGTCACTGAGTGCTCAGTGTGGAATTTCTTTCCTTGGAGTTTATACTGATGGAACAAGATGTTTCCTATTCTTAAATCAGGAGGTATAGAGAACAAAGCTATTGAATTAAAAACTACCCTAGATGAAACTTCTGGAACCATTTCAAGTTATGGTAATTGCTGAATATTTGTTTACCATTCCGGGTCATAATGAGAGGGTACTGTTATTACCAGCAGCATAACGAAGTCATGAGAGAAATATTTTTTTTTCCAAAAAGTCTGTAGAAAGTTTGGTACTGGGGTTCAGTATAATTTGACTGTTCAGTGTCTCATATATATATTTTGACTAGACCTGAAACTTTAATGAAAATTGGCTTCTCTGAGAACAGAGGCCTGCACAAGACCTGGAGCAGACCCGTTCGCGAGACATTGCTCCTGAAATGCCATGCAACCTGCGCAACACCCTCGCTTGAGCAGCTTGTATGCCCACCTGCCCAGATCGTTCCTGGCAGGCATTGTAGACCCGCCGGGTACCCGCAGTCTTACGATACCTAGTAGGTCTCAGTTCGTTCTTTCCATCAACTGCAGACCCCTCCCTCTGCATGACGTAGTTGCTTCGAGTAGAAACTGCACCGGGCCCTCACCGTTCTGCAGTGTTGCCAACTGCAATAGATTTTCACTACTTAAAAAAGGGAACTCAAAGCTTCGTAAGCCACATCGCCAATAAAATGAGATTTACGAATGTTCCTACCCCCCCCCCCCCACACACACACATTGAAATAGGTTTTCCGTGGCACAGGATCCATAAGTATATGTCGTAAATAACTAATATACGTATATATAGTGATATAGGGCAGGACTGAAACATGTCACTTTCTACGCTGAGGTCGCGAGTCAAACAACACACTGTTCTACTGCGAACACCAGGGCCGTAGCCAGACAGGGGCATTGCCGTTACCCTCGTTTGGGGGGGGGGGGGGGGACAAGTACTTGGATAAACGTGCCAACAACAACAATCACAATAATAGTAATAAAGTAGCATGAAAGGCATTATTATCCTCATAAATCACGCAAAAAGGGGGTAGAAGTCGGTTCTCACGCATTTGTGTTGAAACAGAGGATTAGAAATATTTTTTTTCAACACGTCAATTTCACATTAGCTAATAATGGAAAACAAGCACACAAACTATTTTTGAAAGAAAGAAAGTGCATGATAAATGCATTCCGAATGTACATACATATGGCATGTAAAATTTCCATCTACAATATTTTCTTTTCACATGGAGCGACGTATTACATAATTAATTCATCCAACTCGTAACAAACCAACATTAATAGCAAATAATATCACGGGCCACCATAGCATTCTCTGTTTTAAAACTTTTCTCACTTAGATCGTTTGGCGCTCAGGGCCGACTCCCGCTACCCCTTTGCTACGGCATTGAACTTGATGAGACTTGTACTTTAATGTTTGACCCCCACCCTGACCCCTCCGCTAGACAATTTCCGTCCAAGGTTGTGAGCAATGCACCCTGCCCCCTCTGGTTGCGCCACTGCGTGCCTGGTTAAGGCACCATGCAATGAAAAACAATTAGTTTTCAGTGAGGAGATTTTTGTTTGCTCGATCATTCATTTAGATAAATGAAACTGTAATATTGCGTGCATTTCCTGGCAATAAGATAAAAACTGCTTACGCTGAACTGAAATCGCTAAGTATATAAATTCTCCTTGGAGAAGAAGTTCCTCCTAGGACTTCGTAGGATTTAGTAGCTACGTAAGTAGGCAACACTGGCTGCAGCCGTCCACATGGTGATGAAACACCTGGAGCGACACGCTGCCGGAGGGCTGTTTCCTTCCAGCAGGTTTTGCAGGTGCCCGGGTCTTGTTGAATGCCCAGGTACCTTGTAAGCTCAGAGCGCCTTGAAGACCAAGAACCCGGGTAGAGACGCAAGTCGACTCGTTGACGTGGGCAGGCGAGCAGGTAAACCTGTTATCGCGTGCAAGCGGGCAGTGGGTAGGTAAAAGGCAGACTATGCTGGCCTCTATCTGAGAAGTATCAGTTAAAACAAGTACTAAGAAGTGTATTGTGTAGAATTAAATGCAATTTTGAAAATTTTACATTTAAAGATTAATTTTTTTAAAATCTGAAAATTGTAATTTTTAAAGTACTTTTTAACATGTTCTAGAAATGTGTATTGTTTATTCCGAATGTTTTGTGTCCTGCATTTTTACTTAAAGTCCTACATTTTGGGACATTATGTCCTACATTTCCCTTATAGCGATCTGGTAACCCTAGGGAACAGTGGTTCCCGAAACATTGTCGTTGTACAAAATAGATACTCATTTCACGTAAGTAATAAATAATTTTGTATTTTTAATCTCTAGAAATACGAAAGAATATTTACATAGGTAATACTTAAATCACGTATCCATCATGAATGAGTAATATTTATGATTTTGCTTAATTTAACAATTACTTAGCAAAATAGTGCCGGATGGTATTTTTATGGGATAGAAAACTTTATGATTCTGACCCCCCCCCCCCCCCCCCAAAGTTAAGCCCCATGTTTGATTTTGCCCCTTCAAATTTAGGTCCCAAGTTACACCCATGAGTTCAGTGCATCAGTTGAAGTTGCTGCTTTTTCTTGACCAGCCCTGAGGATGACTCTGAGATGGAGTTGCAAGCTTCGAGATATTTTTAAAGTGAGTTTTATTGTGCTGTTTGTGTGTATTATTGACTAATAAGAAAATATGTAATGGGTACACTTGTCACAAGGTTGACTTTCGATACTCTCAATGTCTTAACAGGCACGAGGTCACCCAACGTGTGCATTTTATACCATGTTTTCCAGTAGTCAGTCCCTGGTGCACTGTAATCACCTTATATCCACGATAAATGTTTTACCTGATATTCAGATATGAAGGCACTAGCTTTCCTGGTGATTCTACTTGCAGCATCCATTTGGGAGATCTGTTGTCCAACACAAGCCTGAGAGAGCAATACAGCCTGTGCATTTCAATTTTCAGAACCAGCAGCTGATAACCCCTACTCTCAACTCAACCTTATGTATGTATGCCTTATGCATCTGTTGCCAACAGCACATTCATTTAATATTTTGACTTCAAAGAACCAGTTTTTTCAACAATGTTTCAGCTATGATGTGATATATTCTTGTTACAAGGTAGAGATACAGACTATAATCACATACGGAAAAGACAAAATATTAAGACTGAATATTCATGAAGATGCATTCACCAATAATAAATTTCCTACACTTGTTATTAGTATCTACATTGTTAATAAACTTTTTATTACACTAATTACTTAGATTTTGGTACAGTGCACAAGGTCATTGGTGCCCAAAAGTTAAGCATAATTTGCAGAAAAATCAAAGGGAATAGCACAGGCATGGATCCACAGGGAGGGTGGGTTATAGGGGAGATCACCCCTCCCAAATGCCAGACTTTCTACACATACAAATGTGGGCAATTGGGGGGGGGTTCCAAAATGTTTAAGAGAAATGGAATGTTTCTCGAGACTAGACTCTTCTTTCTTTTTCATTCGTTTTAGGCTGTATATTTCTTTCATCATACATACTCTAATATTCTACATGTCAAGTAAAAACTTTTTTTTTTGACGTGTAATTTCCCAACTTTGTAGAATGTTTTATTTTTGTGCCAAACTTTGATTTTGGGGGCAAATCTCACAATACATCACCAAATGTCACTCATTACTATACTATTCACTCTCATTGCACCATAATGTAGAGGAAATAAAGATCAGTATTATGATTCTTCAAGACAGTCACTGAATCTATTTGCTGAACCTACTCATCATAATAATTATCCACCTATTATTTTTATAGAGAGTCACTGCATGTAACTGCCTAACCTAATAACTCTAACAAAAATCTGCATAACATGCCAAATCGTCGTCGCCTTTTAATCAAGGGGTCCCGGGTTCGATTCCCGGTGGAGGCACATAGTGGTTTGGATCCCACTTTAAACTGTAGGTCCAGTCCCGATTAGCCTTACTGTGCATAAAGTGGACTTAAAGCAACAAATCAATCCAATCCAATAACATGCCAAATCAAAAGATAAGGATCAAAAGTTAACATAGCCTATCGGTACTAACACAGTATCAAACTACTAACACAGAGCTATGACATCTGTACATAGAATAGTAATCCATGCTTTTGTTTATGGCTATGAAACTCAATACTACAGTAAGAGTAAGTAATGCGACAATAATATTATTTTTCTGAATAATACATGGTAAACACCATTGGCAATTCCAGATTGATTCGTTTGGTTTATTTTACTTCACTTTCTTCCCACTATTTGGCTAATTGTGAAGATGAAGATGAGTGATGAAACTGATGAAGGGGATACTTACAAACAACACCCACCACTGGGCCAGGATTTGAACTTGGGAGCCTTGTCATAGGGAATGCCAGGTAATTGATATTGAGGGGGTGTAATATTTCTCTAGTTTCTTTGATGGTTTTCTGCACAACATTGCACAATTTTATTTATTATTATGATATCAATATTTATTCTGAGCCACAGTGGTACAGCTGGTAGGTTGTCTGACTGTCACACAGAAGATTCAGGTTTGATTCCTGGGGTTGGTGATACCAGGTTGGAATTTTTCGGATGTTCTATGCAAACATCCCTTCATCAATTTAATCTAATCATCACTCATTCTCCTAATCATGATTCGCCAGAAGTGGAATTCAAACATAAAGTTTATTTAAATTATTTATAGCAGTGAGAGAGGCAAAATAAAAATACAAAACTTTCAAACCATCTTGCTGCATAAGGCAGCTCTAGGGTTCAAGCAGCCTCTAATAACATGAGTATCGGTGAGGGGAGGTTAACGTGATCAGAGTGTGATGCTGATCACACCACTTCCACCAGGGTAGATATTGTTAAGTGGATTAAGCACCTCCACACCCCTCCATGGCATGTTGCAAGGGATAGCTTTACCTATTTTTACCATCTCCCTCTCTCTCTCACACACCCAAAATCATCATCATTTAACTTGTCTGGGGCAAGACAACAAGTACAACCAATATAGTTCAAGCAAGTGGTATTTGTATTCATGTTGTTTAATGTTGCTTTTCACAACTTCAAGTTAAGCTCTCCTAGATAGCAACACCAAACTTCAAAGCTGTAGGACCAAACCCTATTAGCCTAACTGAGCATAAAGTGTCCTTAAAAATGTTATTTTTACCTGACCTACCCAACCAAAGTTGGGCTTGAACTCTATTGAGCAAGCAAGTTTTTTTTTTTTTTTTAAATAGAACTGTATGTACATGACAAAATACATTTGAGGCTGTTGAAAAAATGAATAATTATACAGTAAAATAATAATTGTCTCCAAAAAATCTTGCACTGGATAATACACAAATTAAACATAACATCAGAAAATAGAAATGATGGTAAATTTGTGTTAGACAGTTTTAACCACTAAAGAAGAACGTTTGTGAACATGAACAAAATTTCTCTCTCTATTGCAAATTTGAAAAATGAAAAAAAAAAAAAACCTGCTCAAATATCTGAAATATTACGTAAGCAGACTGTTACCATAAGACTGCATGTGGGATATGACCAAATGCACTATCAATCCCAACATGTCTAACACATTCTTGTGACTGTCCAAATCTATACAGATCAGTACACACAAAAAACTATGTAACAGACACATGAAAGACCACATAAAATGTTCTTTTTCATGTAAATATGACAACAATGAAAGAAACTCTTACTATAAATATATTTAATGCTTAAGTGACAGTTAGAAAGTTTAAAAACTGTATTTTATCTCAATGATATATAATATAAGCCTAACCTATATCATGTGGAAATTTCAGGCTTACTTTTCTTTAACTTTGCAAACAGACCTACCTTATGTTCAAAGAATAACCTACTGACAATTCTACCATACTCATGTTATGAATTCAAACATAAAGTTTATTTAAAGTAGTTATAGCAGTGAGAGAAGCAAATTCCGAGGAACTAAATATCTATATTTGAGCTCAAAATTAATATTTGCACACTTTTTGTGTGTGTGTGCACAAGATACTATGAATACATGATAGTTGATTATTAAAGTTGTTCTTTGAGACTGGATATACTGTTTTATATGGTATCGTAACAGATCAGCTGTATATAGTTGCACATATCACCATACCTTTTTCTAAGTATGTGTTATCAATCCCCTTGTATTACAAATATTGCATCTTTAATGCCCATCCAATTTAGATTTCAACATGCTTCATTCTCTGTATATCTACAAGATGATCTTGAGCTGAAATGAAACAAAGAGGGACATAAATAATATTCCTCACACAAAGTTCCATTAAAAAAATCAATATACAAGTAAATGAGTACACCATCAGAGGGCAATGACAAGCCAATTTTAGCATAACAATATTTCTCTTCTTATTGCAAAATAACTAATAAATGAGCAAACACACGCTACAAAAATGAGAATTACAATGTAAATTTATGAAACCATGAGATGGCACTTGTACCATAATCACTGAAATGCATTCATAACGATCATCACAAATACATGAACAGAAAAAAAAATGATAAGGATCCGATTGTTTTAGGTTGTTTTTTTCAAATTCTCCTAGCAGGCAGACTAATTATAGTAGAATTTTGACAATCATTGTTACACAAAATTTGAACCTTCCTTAAAGTAATGAGCACTGTTTGGATTTTCAAAAAAGTTATTTATGTTGAAAAAACAACTTAAAAATTACCTTACGCAAGCATGTGCGCTTCCCATGGACAATGTATTTCTGTTGACAAGCGACTGTAAGTATCATAGACTAGTGGGAATTAATGTAGAAGTAAATCGGAAGCTTGGTAGAATGCATTTAGAGACTTTATTTTAGTGATAAGATAACCAAACCTGGCCTGCCTAACCTAACTAAAAAAGCATATATTGAACAAAATCTTAAGTAATTGCTAAAACTCCGCAGTATATGTTAACAGAAGTAGATTGAAAACGAACCATGTTAAAATTGTATTCCTTGCATTATGAAATCGCAATAAAACAAAATAAACTTGGGCCAAAAAAACCATCGGTAACACTTTACTATACCTGAGACAGATTCCTTCAAATTTACAGGAGAAAGTACTTATGGAATTCATTTTCTGTAGCGTTGTTGATGTTCGGGAATGTAGTTTTGATTCATTTTAATGCGAATGCATGTGGTTTTCTACGAAAATCTATTTCCGACGCGCTATTGCTGCTGCCGCCATTTCCTTTCTGCACGAGAGCACGATACGCGATATTGCTGCTGCTACAAGCCGATGTTGTCCGTATATGCTAAATTGAACGAAAGGAGTGCTAATGGAACCTAACCTAACAGGCCTAACCTAACCTAGTAGGCATACCTCGTCCCCGTAAGTAAGTAAAAAAGTCAATTTAAAATTCCTAAAGTGTTTTTAATTTTTTTTTAAATTTTTAAACTATGCTTGCCAAGTACTCGTAAATGTAAGAAATATACATTATTTTCATTACAAATTCCATTATTTCACCTAAATAAGTGTTCCGGAATGCAGAATAGTACGTTAGCAATGTAAAAAAGTGCAAAAGAAATCATTCCCAGGTGTCTCAGGTAGTAGTACCAAACCATCATATCCACACCTTACTGCCTTACCAACAACAACTGTAACATAATTGTGAATAAATGAAATACTCATAACAAAAAAAATATTGGTGTGAACAGTCATATACAGTCACAGACACTTCTGGGTGTAATGATACAATTGACTTTTAATGGGATCATTACAACCGAGAAGTGTCCGGAACTGTATATCAGAACCCACTAATACAGAGGAAAGTGTGTTAGGCTTGGCATCTTACTGAAGCAAACATGGAAGAAATATTTTGAACCACATTTATTATGCTCCAAACCACTTTCCTCTTCCCTGTATTCTCGCATGTTTGACAATCATTCTTTATTGCAAAAAGGAGTTCGACAAAAAAACATGTGATCTGGTGATAGGTGGTGGAGCCATACCTGATGCCACTCCCTTATGAAAATTTGCCCATAGCTCAAATTGCTTTATTCCAAATACCATCATACACACACAGGTCTTCCACATGAATCTAATTCTACACTTGTCATGTATACACCACAGATTTTTACTCATTACTTGCTATGCCATTTGATTTTTCAAATTTGTGTACATATGTAGGCTCAAATTCAGATTGTGTACTTACGATATCATAACTTTACACATGCATTATCCACATCAATCAATTTCTATACATACTTATAAATGCATACTGAACATACTCTTTTAAATTACTTATTGCATATTTTGTGCACAACAAAAGTTCCATCTCGTTACTATATGGTTATGTCAGTAGGTTAGGCTCTAAGAATTTTAATGAAATTCCTACATGTTTAATGTTTGGAATGTGTGGGGTCCTACCCCCACATCCCCTAAATGTGCCTTCATGGCAGTGCTATATGCTATATCAATGATTGCATACAACTTTTTCAATGTGATGGAAGAAAAAAAGAGCTTCTGATGGCATGAAGACACTTGTGGAAGTTAACTTTCACAACATAATTTGTCACAAAACAATAGTTTCTGCAATTTAAAAATGAGGAAATTAGAATTGCCAAACTTTAGATTCAATTCCAGTGATCTAAATGCTTTCCTCATATTTTCTACAACTTGTAACAATAATTCAATTTCAAGTATTGGTACGTGTGCACAGAAAAAAAAATCTGACAATCTATCATTGAAGAGAAAACAACAACTGTTCTGAATGTTTCATGATTTTTGCAAGTTTTATAAGAATATTAGGAAGTGCTTCAGAATACTGGAAACGACTGTGGGAGTAAGTTTAAAGCTCGGAGAAACTATTTAACACAGTTAAAAGCTATTCAATTAGTAGTAGTTACTTGAGAAATTATGACTTGAAACGTAGCTTGCACAAGCAGGCATCCTTGGTTTCTGGTTGATTTGTGGACAAGAGTTTTGCAGATTTTCATGCGAGGCTCGAAGGGGGGGGGGGGGGGGGTAGGAGCAAATTTACAATATAGAGAATGTCTCCAATTTCGTTAATATTTGGTATACTAACTAAATTTGACCTTCTAATCACGAATTTGTTGTTAAAATGCGGGGTCATGTGTGGAAATCGGAATAAAAGCCAATATAAGTGATTTTTTTTTAGCTGTATCGCATTGTTTTATGAACAAAATTTTAACTAAGCTTGCCTAACCTAACCTTATGGGAAATAATTCGTGGGGCTATCCGTGAATGGTTTGTGGGGCTACCCGTGCATAATGTACAATTTCTACACGTGACCCCTGCATTTTAACAACAGATTTGTGATTAGAAGGCCAAAATTAGTTAGTATACCAAATAGTAACGAAATTGGAGACATTCTCTATATTGTAAATTATTACCGAAGGGGGTTTCACGCTTTGGTATAATTTAACAATACAGGGAATTTCTCCAATTTGTTTGAATTTTCGGTTACTTACTAATTTGGGTCTCCTAATCACGAATCTGCACTTAAAATTTGGCGCTCACGTATAAATTTGGCGCTTATTTGGGGGCAGGTGAATCCGGCCACTTTCTAACATGCCCTTAACAGGGAGTCTATAGATATAGGCGGGGCCGCGATAGCGGTTGGGGGCGGTAGGTCGATTACCCCAGGGGCGGAGCCCGGAACCGGCGGGAAATTCGGAAATCGAGGGTGTGGAAATAAGAACTTAATTTCGATTATTTTGCTATTTCCACGTGTGAGCGCCAAATTTTGACTGCAGATTCGTGATTAGGGGGCCAAAATTAGTGAGTATGCCGAATTTCAAACAAAATGGAGAAATTCCCTGTATTGTAAAATCGCTCCCATGCTTTCACCAAATATTACATGATCAGGTGTTTGAATCATTTAGGGACGTTATTTTATTGCTAAGAGCCCTAAACCTGACCCACCTAACCTAACAACGAAAGCATTTAGCGATGAAATGCCCCTTTGCGCTCCAGCACATGAAGTAGATGGCAACAGCAGTCTGTACCCAAGACAAGGGGCTACTCGCAAACAAAAACATTACATGGTATACGGAATGGAAAAATCGTTCTGCAGAAAAAGCATAGTAAGTAATTACTAAGACTCTGAAGTATGTGTTAACTGACATAATTAGAAATCGAGCCATGCAAAGAAAAAAAACGAAAAAAAAAAAAAAAAAAAAAGTGCACCATGATAAATTCGGAATTTAACAATCGGAACTTGGGCCACACAGTGTAAATACGTTCCTATAAACAAACACCCAGAGTCAATTAGATCTATTTGTCCGGTAATTGGTAGTCTTATAAATGTTGCAATCGAACCATAGGCAAGGCATATTAAGAACACATGACTGTGCAGGCAGTGGAAATTGACATTTAATTTCTTACGACACAGGTGTACATGAATATATAGTCCATTTTTCACAACGTTGTGCATTTTAAGATGCATGGTAACAGTTTGCACAAAGACAATATAATCACATATTGCGGAAAATGTTGCGTAAGTTTGACGAAATTGAATTCTATTTACTTACTACAAATGGATTAAACATCTCTGTAGGTTACAATATAAGCATGTAAGAGCACATTATCGAAAATAATAATAAATAAAAATATGTAAACAGCTGATCACAGGAGATTCAATTCTGGCGATAAACTGTGGGCAGCCAGTGGCACAGGCAAATACAACATCATTAAACAAACTGTTCGCCATTTTTGGTCCTAAATCGGATTTTTCCTTAGAGAAGTTTTCCTGAGAAAACGAGGTAGTGTCTGCTGCCACGTTCTTTTTCTGCTGGAACCTCAAAAAAAATGCGCGTACCAGCAGACTCGGTCTTTGTCTTATCGTGATTTCATCATGCTATGTATGCAATTACGTCTGTAACACATACTGTGAAGTTGTAGCGATTACTTTCACAAAAATGTTTTAAGATTATGTCCCTTAGCATTCTTCCAATAATAAACCTAAATGCTCTCGTTGTTAGGTTAGGTTCTGTTAGAATTAAAATAATATCGCTAAATGCTTTGTAAAGAAAAAGGTTCTAAATTACCTGTACATTCATTCCCACTAATCATAAACTTGCATTTCTCTTGTTTCAATCTGTTCTTAAGATTTGTAACATCCTCTTAGCAGACGAATTACGTGGCAGGAGCAAATTTGACGCTTATTCTTACTGCTGCCACGCACGTGTCAGAATTTAACAAACCAACCAGGCTCGTAGCCAGGGGGCTGAAGCCCCAGATATCCTACAAATATCAATTTTAATATTGTATATTGGTAATTAAATTTAGGTGGTGTAGCAGGAACGTCTACGAACTTTTAAAGCCTTTTTTTAACGGAATGTGTAAAAGTTAATAAGAAAAAACAATAACTATGAATTTCAGTACACTAACTGTACAAAATGTAAGAAAATAATGGACAACAGTTGTGTTGGATATTCACTCATACGGTAGATTGAGTAGCATAGTGTCTCCATTTATATAATAATAATAATAATAATAATAAACAATAAGTTTGGATTGAAATTGGAATATTTTTAACAACTTGTAATAGATAATATTGTAAAATAACAATAATTATTGTTATCATTATTTTTTCTACTAATCAAGTTTTATGAGTGGCCTGGCCCCTCTACAAATATTTCTGGCGACGCCTGTGCTGATTAGGGATGAGCCCACCCCCCGAAATAAAATCCTGGCTACGGACCTGAAACGAAACTAACGGACATCCGGTTTCACATTTTGAGCAAGTCAAACTAGCGTAGTGTCTTCACGGCATTTGCCATTTTCTTGTAGAATTAGGTTTAACAGGCTTAATTATTTTAGCCCGGTTGTTAAAACTGGGGTGTGCAGGATACCGAAAAGTAGGTACAGGGACAGGAAATTTTTTCCCGATACTTGTTAAAAATCATTGTGTTCGGACACTTAATTTAGTTGTAATTTTGGAATTTATGGTATTGCACGAGATCTTCGATGACAATAAGGACATCATATTCGTAACCGATATAATGTTAAGCGAATACACTCTTTATAAAGGGGGGGGGGATTCACTAGTCGAATCGGGAAAATCTCAATCAGCATCCACTATCGTTTTCTGGAAAATCACAATCGCAAAACTGTATCGTGGTTTGGTTATACTCGCACCCTATTATGCTTCACAATGAACAATGGTACATTTAATAAAATACTAGATGTCGTCGCCTTGTAATCAAGAGGTCTAAGGATCGATACCCAGTGGAGGCACATAGTGGTTTGGAATCGGATCCCACTTTAAACTGTAGGTCCAGTCCCGATTAGCCTTACTGTGCATAAAGTGGACTTATAAAACACCAAATCAACCAATCAATAAAATACTAAAGAACACAAATTTGCGCGTGTTAACTCTTAAAGAGTCGAGTTTTGTTTTAAATCCACTTTTATGCATAGATAGACGAATAGGAACTGGACCTACAGTTTAAAGTGGGATCCAAACCACTATGTTCCTTTACCGGGTTTCGAACCCAGGACCCCTTGATTATAAGGCGACGGTGTTACCACAACGCCATCGGAAAGACACGAACAGAACTTGCTAAGGCAGGCCAGTGCCATACGTATATTGTGTCTTACAAGATAAACAATTTTAACAACAATCATGACGAAAGAAAGACAACAGCCGCTGACCATTGTAGAGACTGTCCCCCACCCCAGTGCATGAAAGTGCATGCTTCTCTATCAAACACAGATCCATGGCTTGCCTATTGTATACAATAATAGGGATCTCACTTCAATACAAAACATTCTGCGCACATATGATAATGCAAGAGTTAAAAGTGTTTTTGAAAGGGGATGCGGAGGAATATTAAGGGATGCGCAAGCACCCTTTCGCATCCACCGCCGCCCCTGCCCTCTTGTGTCATCGACAGAGGCCACCAACAGTTATTATTATGTAGTTTGTTTGATTGAGTTTATTTTACTTCGCTTTTATGCCACTTTTGGATAATCGCGAAGATGAGAATGAATGGTGATAAGATGAGATGAGAATGAATGGTGATAAGATGAGATGGATGAAGGGATAATCACAAACGTGTAAGGGCTACACAACACAAGCCCCACACAGGATTATCCTGGTTGCAGGTCCAGGCGCCATAGTCTTGTTAGTCTGCAAAATGCAGTCCTAGGCGTACTACGTGGAAGTGAGGTTCATATTTTGGTCCTTTCGGAAAGTTACCCCTTACACTGCTGTGTTAACGGTACAAAAAATATAAATGTTATTGGATATCTTAGACAATATTTTTGGATCCCCCCATTTGGTTATACCAGCATCGCCACTGTGTAAAAATGGAAGCAAAATGTAGGTAGCAAGAAGATTTTCTTATTAATCAGGATAATTATAATCATTCACTTTCTCCCTGTGTATTGTGCTAACGAAATGAAAGTTAAGATTGCCTGCTCCAAGTACTACTGAAATCGTCAAATTTGAACACATCCGGGGAATTTTTTTTGCTCCTATCCAATCTCTCTCTCTCTCTCTCTCTCTCACGAGGGCAAAGTTCAGAACAATGAAAATATAAAATAATATCAACAACATCTTAACTAGCTTTATATATTAGGATATTATTTTTTTAAACATTAAACACTTGCTACGGTACCGAAACATCGCCCATAAAAATAAACATTTTAATGCTTCTTAGACATACAAACGTTTCTGGCTTTAGTGCCAAAATGACCATAAATTGGTATTTTTTATGAAAAATGTACGGGTGTTGAAAAAAATTAAAGGGAGTGTTAGGGGGTACGTGGACAAACCAGGGGTGAAACCAGGGCAATGGCGCAATCTCCCTCAAAATCATGTCAAGCGTCCTCAAATTATATTATTCGCGCACTCAAACCATATAGTAATCTCCACGAAGTAAAGCTCAGGACGATAATATAATACGGTTCCTATTTCAAAGAACTCATCCCCCCCCCCGTTTCCTTGGAGTAAATATAATTATTTTAGTAACCCATAACAATAATTATGTGGATTTTATCTTCAGTGCAAATTTAACTTGTTAAAGTAAAATTTTTCTGTGACGTGCAGTTAGAAATACGGATTCGATATATTTTTGTTCCAAATGATGCACCTGCTTTAAATTAAGCAGTATACCAACACTAAGCATTAAGTGATGTTATTAATGAATATCGAGAATATCGCTTCTCTTGTAATGCACCTATAGTATATAAGTTCCAGTGCCGTGCACTGAGGAGTAGCTAGTCTAGCAGAGATAGATTAATCAATCTTACCTCTATAATTATTTTCAAATCACAATATTTATTGTCTTGTTAAAGCCACAGTTAATATGCAACACTTTCATTTTTCACGCGCTTCTCGTCCCTCGGTGTGATCCGCGGGCAAAACGCCTAGCTCGCTCTTCTTCCGCCATACCAGTTCCAGGTAGAAACGGTTGCCCGAAGGAAAAGGGAAGATTTCTGCCTCTACCTCCCTTGTCCCCTCGCCCCCGCTGCATTGGTTGAAAGCCCGGGTTTCAGGTCCCCCAGTCTATCTCCTATAGGACAGATAGGGGATTAGTTTCCATTCGGTAAATCCTCTAAAGAACTCAAGGGAAAATTTTCTGCAGTACTTACGTATGTTCTCTGTATTTACAGAACCTTATAGGATGTAGTTTTATTATTTATGAAATGGGAACGTGTTATGTGCAGACAATAATGTTAGGCTTTCTTTCTTTGTTTCTTTTTTTTCAAATATGGAATATATAATTATTAAATTACAAATATTTGCTCAGGATCTCTCTCGCTCTCGTTTTAGTAGTGTTTTATTTAAAACGGATGTATTTATTTGGGCAAGAGAACGCACGTTCATATTGCTGTTGGTTTGTTTATTTTACTTCGCTTTTCTGCCACATTTGGTTATTGCGAAAATGAGGATGAGTGATGATATCGTGAAACTGATGAAGGGACCTCGAACAATCCAGGCCGGTATTCGAACCTGTGATGAGCGCGCATTCATGTTCCTGTGTTGTACTTTGCAGTGAATAATGAAATAATTTGAAATGAAAAATGTATCTCAGAACTCAAGAAGCCAAATGAATATTATTGAAGAAACTACAAAAAAGTGTGTTTTGTTACCTGTTTTGTTTCTGTGCATAAAGTGGACTTAAAACACCAAATCAACCAACCGTGGGAGAGTGGTTATCACAGCACGCTACGACACCAGGAGTTCCGGGTTCGAACCCTGACCTGGGCATGGGTGTTATTTGTGTTTGTCCCTTCATTAATTTATCGTATCATCTTCGCAATTAACCAAATATGAGAAAAAAGCGGCGCTAAGTAACAAAAATCAAGTCAAATCATTGATTGATTGCTTCATTTGGTTTATTTTACTTCGCTTCTCCGCCACTTTTGGCTAATCGCGAAGATGATACATTATAATTGATGAAGGGACACACTCAAAGAATACCCATGGTAAAGCCGAGATTCGAACCCAGGATCTCTGGCTTAGTAGTCAAATCAAATCGTCTTATATTTTCGAATGGGTGTGGGGGTTACGTGTACTTTTTTTGGTACTCATTCATCATTTTGCAATCTTTTCCTGTTATTGACGTTCTATCTTTAGGAATACTGTGTCCTAAAGGGGGGAGGGGTATGACCCACACCAACCCCACCCCCTTGAGCACGCCACTGATTGCTACCCCAAGTGTCGACGTCACCGCACGTCACTGATAAGTTCACATTAACCTCAGCAAAGCGCCAAAGAAACACGCAATCCTGTAACACATCATTGCGAACCAAGCAAGCAAGAACATTTTTATATCCATCTCTTTGCAGGCTTTCAAGAATATTAATTGAATGGGTTGTCAATACTTTCTTAGGATTTAGAGATAATTAATTAGTCTTTTCCAGATTCTCTTTTGTCACATTTCGGGTCTAAACGTCGCTAAATACAGTGTGCAAAATTTAATGTTCGAACTCTCTCTCCACTACATAAATTCCTTGACAACCTTAGATTTAACACTTTATCAAGAGCTTCCTATCTCCCCCTTGAAATTCATAACTCAATCCTACCAGCATCATTTCCAAGCAAATTTTAGACTTACTGTTGATATTGAAGAGTGGATATTGCCTCCTCCAAAAAATTAATTCTCAGTCTCCACACAAGAATTTCGCAACAGTCTAAGACAATAATAATACCCAAGAATTGGATAACCCTCCCTCAATTTAATGCTCAATTCCCCTCTAACTAAAATACCCGCCATGATCTCAGACCTAGAGTTGGATACTGTCCCCCACCTCCCCAACGTTTAATTCGAAATCCCCCCAGAACACACGTGTAAAATAAGGCCTAATATTTTGGAGGTGGATATTTCTCCCTCCCCCCTTCTTCGATAACACCCTTAAACACTTTCTTTTCTTCATCTAATGGATTAAATATGGTGCATTTAAGGTGTCAAATTTTTACATATATTTTGGAAAATTATATAAATGTTGAACTTTATATTAGCCTATTTGAAGGGAAAAAATCCCCCCCCCCCGAAATTTCGATGGCGCAGCCTGCGCCACAACCCCCCCCCCCAACCCCTGTGGGCACCCCCTGGGATAAACCACGGGTGGCAGAGGGAGGCGCCGGCGGGGATATTTGTGGGGCTAGTTACATTTAGTATACACTTAAAATTAAAAGCCATACACAATTCATCTTTGGGCTAAAAGTGTTTTTTAAAGTTTCTGAAGGAATTTGGGGATTTTTAAATTTCCCCGTCTCGATCAAGTCACGTTGCCGGAAAATTCAAATTCAAAGCAAAGTACATCATCCTACGGATCGTCGCTTCATTTCCAATTGACATTCAGTTGTTCATCTATTTCGCAAATTATTTATTGTCTTCTTGAACATTTCTACGAAGAAATTCCACAGGTACAAGTTAGTGCGGCGGCCTGCAACCATAATCACACACACCAGCATAATATGATTTCCTTTTACTGCTTTGCCGATGTCACTCCCATTACATGATTATTTACCTTTCGTTTTCTTCTAGTATGCGGCTTTTACCGCATGGCGGCGCTATGTGCGTCAGTTCATGATGAGTGTTGCCAACAACACAAACATATCACTAAGCATAGGCACTTTATTAAAAAAAAAAACCTGTCCTTCACTTTTGGTCAGCAGGGCCGACGATAGGGGGGTATTTCCACCAGGTACCCAACCCCAAGGGATTCTCGAGACCTCGACGATTTGTATCTTTTCTGTAATAAAAAAAAATGAAAATATACTTGTTTAGCATTTGTTGTACGCATAATCGAGGGTTATTAATTTCCTCTAAACTTATTGGACTCAATAAGGACTGAGTGACTTTGAAGGACAATACAAAAGATTTATGCTTGCGCACTACTATTTATGATAATATGCATCAAATAATAATCAGGAACTTTACTTTCGCCAACTGGATCTAACATCCTTCTTTGTTATTCAATAAATATTCAATTTTCATCTCATTGACATTAATTAATTTGCCAGGGCACTTGTTTTTGTACAAATTATGCCGATTTTAACTACAGGTAAGCAAGATAATAAATACGCGATGTTATATCTCTGTTCTTATACCGTCTTTTTACCAACTCATGTAATAATAACAATATAATATTAATTAATTTATATATATCTTAATTAATATTTATTTAATGTTATATAATTATCATGCACAATTTTAATTTAAACATTATTATTATTATTATTATTACCATTGATACTATTAATATGTTTTTGTACCACTGTTAACTAAAATTTACATGTCACTTACTTCTGGAATATTTCCAGATATCTTGGCCTCCCCGATGGCGCAGTGGTAGCGTCGTCGCCTTGTAACCAAGGGGTCCCGGGTTCGTTTCCCGGTGGAGGCACATAGTGGTTCGGATCCCACTTTAAACTGTAGGTCCAGTCCCGATTAGCCTTACTGTGCATAAAGTGGACTTAAAACAACAAATCAATCCAATCCAATTTCCAGATATCTGGAAAAATGTGTTTATTGTACCTGTAACTAAAAACAAAGATGGAAAAGCCAATGATCTTAATAATTATAGACCAATTACTACATTAAATTCCATGGCAAAGGTTTTTGAACCCATAATTGATGACTATTAGTCTTTTTCTTTTAAACAATATATTGATGGAAATCAGCATGGTTTTTGTTATAAAAAGGTCTACTATTACAAATTTATTGGTTTTAATAGACTCTCTTAAATCTAACATTAGGAAGCAATCCCAGACCGATATTTTATTTATTGACTTGGCTAAAGCCTTTGATAGTGTCAGCCATCAGCTATTAATTTACAAACTCGACCAAATGGGATTATCACCACGATTTCTGAAATGGTTTTCCAACTTTTTAGTAAATAGAAGTTTCTCTGTTAAGATTGGTGAAACAACTTCTTCTAAAAAGAAATACTTCGTGGAGTACCTCAAGGGTCGCCACTTGGCCCAATTCTGTTCGCTGCTTTTATCAATGATGTTACATTATGTTTTAAATCTAGCACATGTTTACTATATGCAGTTGATATAAAAAATGTTAAGAGTATTTTAACAAATAATGATGTCGCTCAACTTCAAGCTGATCTCGATAGAATGACATATTGGTGCAAGATTAATGAAATGGAAATTAACTTGAAAAAGTGTAAAGTTTTAAGATGTACTAAGAAAGTTCATTATGTAGTCTCCAACTATTTTATTTATCAAAATAAAATCCAAGTGTGCGACAGTCATAAAGACTTAGGAATATTAATAGACTCCTCTCTCATATTTGATGAGCACATTTCAGAAATTTGCAAAAGAGCAAAGAGAATGCTTGGTTATATATTTTTCTCATTGAACGTTTTTTAAAAAGAAGATATCTTAATATTCCTGTATAAAACGATAGTTCGTCCTATTCTTGAATATGCAAATGAATTATGGATTCTGACTGCAACCAGTCACCTTCAAAAAGTTGAATCAGTTCAAAAACTTTTTATCAGGTTATTATGCACAAAGTTTAAAAAAAATTACTATGACCAACATTACTCTGAATGGTTAACACAGTTGAATATGTTTACTTTAGAAGTAAGATGAAAAATGAAAAGGATAAATTTTGTACAGAAGATATTAACTATCCAAGTTGACAGTGAATACTTTTTGAATAATATAGCTTATAAAATTCCCAGATATTCCCATAGGTATATCTCAATTCTCACATGCCTAAACAAGGCCAGGGGTTTAGTAGCTGATCTTGTTGAAACCTACAATTTGAATTTATGTTGATGTATAAGATTGTAGGATCCACTGTTTTATTTTATAATTATATATTCAATTTTTTAAATTTTGTATAACCAATTTTGACATAGTGATATACCTGGTTGTTTAATCGTTATCATCACTTAAATAAATATTATTATTATTATTATTATTATTAGAACAATACACAGTTAATTGCACAATATTATATAACAATAAACAATTATTAGTATCAGAGATATAATAGATCTCGTTGTAGGGCCGGTGGCAACCCACCATCGTGAGGAAATTGGGAAGCTCCGAGTGAGTGAGCGTAATCCGGTCACGGAGACCTACTATAACGGCTGGGGATACGTCGGGCTAACCCCCCGACTATTCCAATACTGGTTGAAGATCTCTACGCTTAGAGGTGACGAAGGAAAGTGTGGGAGGGAGACCGGCAGTCGGTAGGTATGCCTAGGCCCTTCATGGGCTGTTGCGCAACGGATTACTATTACTAATAGATCTCGTTGAAAACTGTAACTTGAAGTGTAAATATGCTAACTTGTTATGTTATGTTATTCTACAGCTTATGTATTTTTTTGGTGTAACTTTGTACTTTTGTATTTGACTTAGTGCTGTATTAGGTTTTACAATGTGCTCAACACTTAAAATAAACGATTATTATTATTATTATTATTAGTACTCCTGAGACACTTGGTTCGGATCCCCCCCTCCGAAATATACTTCTAAATACGTGAATGTAATGAAGAATTCTGTGCTTTTGAAACATAGAATATCGTATGGGACAAGGCCGAGATCCCGCCACCGAAGAACCCGGATTAGAGTCCCGGCCTGATATGGGTATTCATTGTGAGTGTCCCCTCATCTAATCGTCACTCATGCCGATCTTCGCAATTAGCCAAATATGGCACAAATCAGGCCCGTACCCAGGGGAGGGGCCATGCCCCCCCTCGAGCCATGAATTTTTTGAATGTGAAGCTATAAAGCTACGAAAATAACATCGACGATTTTTCAATCTTGTAAAAATTTCAATTTCGTCCTTGCATAAATGAATGTGTTTGTTGTGTAGAGAGGCAGTCTCCAGAATATGCAATATTGGAATATTTTAGTTTAATAGCCATTCATGCAAGGTTACCAGCTGTGGCGGCGATTGAAGGGGTATGGGTGGGGGCAGTTGCCTCCCCACCAATTATTTTCAATTTTGTTCCTGCACTAAGCCTTGTCTACCCAGACCCGGTGGAGACACATAGTCGTTCGGATCCCACTTTGAAATGTAGGTTCAGTCCCAATATGTGCATAAAAGTGGACTTAAAAACAAAAACTCAAACTTGTCTACTAAGAGAAAGTAAAGTATCCTTGCCCCCCAGTTTTGGTACCCAATCGCCGCCACTGGCTACCAGGTGAAAATGTCTCTCTCTCTTTTATCATTGGTTAACCATAGCCCGCAACGATCCTTCGTAGCGGGCTATGGGTTAACTCATTTAGAGGGCCTCCCTCATGGCGCAGTGGTAGCGTCATTGCCTTGTAATCAAGGGGTCCCGGGTTCGATACCCGGTGGAGGCACAAGTGGTTCGGATTCCACTTTAAACTGTAGGTCCAGTCCCGATTAGCCTTACTGCGCATAAAGTGGACTTAAAACACCAAATCAATCAAAACTCATTTAGAATTATTTATTGTAATAATAATTGCTAATGCGCATATTTTAATTTATAAATATATTATTTTCTAAACATAGAATTATCGTGGCTGTTCAATGGTTAGGGTATAAGAAAATAAAGGAAATTTTTAATTTGCGAAACTCAGAACTGTCCGAATACTTCTGACTAGTATCGGCGATTGGGTGCCAAAACTAAGGAAGGGGTACAGTTATTTTCTCTTGGTAGACAAGCATTAAGAGGCCATAGTACGGGGGCAACTGCCCCCAGGTCCCCCCAAATAGCCGTCACTGTGTATATAAACATGGATCTGGCCTCTCCCTAAAAAAATCCTGGGTACGGGCCCGGCACAAATAATAACAATAATACAGATACGTACAAGACAGAGGTTTATCCAGAATGTTCCATATGGGGGTGTAAGGTCATTTTCGGGAGCGCAAAAGCATATTTAACAACAAAATGGCCATAAATTGGACTTTTGTAAAAAATATTTAGGGGTGTTTTAGGTGTGGATAAGTTACTGGTATGGGAATGGAGAGGTTATCCTTGTACATTTCTGCGGCAATACCAGCAGATGACACAATAGTGACAAAGCGTATTTGGTGTAAAAAAAAAAGAAGATAATAATAAAGGCATTCAGTAGGCACTTCTGGAAGCAACATTAACACACACACACACACACAAACACATCGCGAAAACTTTTCCGAGTATTTGAAAATAACAAGCAAAACTGTCTGGCGTATTTTGCATGCGTTCGTATAGGCAAAGAGCTAAGAAGTAGTTGGTAACACTGTTCCTGACACGTTCCGAAGTTTGTTGTCTGCCTGTTGAGTTTGAAAACAGCAATATCATGGCAAATTATCACAAACCTGAAACAAGATCCATACAAGAACTGAAGGATATAGCTAACAAGCTGAGGATATCCTCCATCAAATCCACAAGCGCTTCTAAATCAGGGTAAGTGGAAATAGTTGTTTTCATTTTGGGCGGGATGCTGAAACCATCGGTCTGCTTGGTCATGCTGCTCAGCACGCCGGCGGCACCGAGCTTGTTCGAGTTGCACGTGAACGAAACAAAACCTCAATGACTGAAGCAGCATGCACATTGCAATGCAGTAAATCATTATGGCGCATTTACTAAATGTACCGTGTCCGACATCCATATTCTGATACAGATTGAATGTGTGTTTCGTTCCGGTCGTTTTACGTAAAAGTAAACAGTACCACGTTGATGAACATAATTACTGGGTTACTCATTATAATAAATTTAGAATTGTCCTTTTTTTCATGCACTTCTCACTTGCTAAGTGATGTAAGTTTCCATAATTTATTTATTTTACGTAGGATCGTGAACGAATTAAGAATTATATTTCCTTGTAACCCAAATTTACTGTAAAGTTTTAGTTTGACTATTATTTGAATCAACAGGTGTCCCACAGAGAGCATGTTCTTCTTTAATGTATATTGAGATAAGCAGTAACTTTGATTTTTGCATAATTTAATCTGTCTAGCATTTTCAATCAACTTCTATGATTGTCAGCATGGGCGTCCGGAAGGGGGGGCAAGGGGGGGCCGTGCCCCCCCCCCCCTGGAAGACGAAAGTCAACCAAAAATTACATATTACACACATATAATTTAATTTCAGCCACAATAATGTGTGTTAATTATTGCACGAACATGATAAATTCATATTTAAGCAATGTTTTTTGAGGGATGAACACTATTATTGGGGAAAATATGCCATGTTGGCCCCCCCTGGAAAAATATACCTTCCTTGCCCCTCCCTGGAAAAAATCCTGCGGACGTCCATGATTGTCAGTTTCGACTAGTTGTTATGTGAGTTCCTGCGAGAACATTCGTTAGTTCCCCTCTCTTACATTAAGGTCTCGGAAAGGTATGGTTTACGCACGTACAGGGCCTGTCTGGGACTGAGTGCAATTTGCCCAAAGAGGGCGCTCAGGAAATCGCTGATTGCTCTTATCATTACAGTAAAGGCTGAATTGACACATACATTTATTTATATAGGGCCTATTAAAAGTAGACAAAAGAAATTCAAGAGATTGTTTGTTACCAACACAGAACAGGAGCATAGCACCATGTGTTGATGTGTTCTGGAATAATTTCAGCAAGTTTTTCATTTTATGAAAAAAAAAATGCTTTTCCGTGACTTGTAAGCAGAGTGGGATTTGTATGGAGGATTCCTTACTCTCATTACTGCATCCCTCTCATAGATTGTAAATCTTTGGCCCTTGGGGCAGAGGCGCAACCACGAATTTTTGTCTGGGGGTGGGGGAGTACCAGGATAAACGTACCAATAGGCTAACGTGCTAATAGTGAAATTATTGTTATTATCATCATCATCATCATTAGTAGTAGTAGTATCAAAGACGTTATTATCCTCGTAAATTACACAGAAAGGAGGTAGAAGTGTGCTAAAATATTTGTGTTGGAACAAACTATTTGAAATATTTTTTTCAAAACGTTCAATTTCACATTAACTCATAATGGAAAACAAGCATACAAACTGTATTTTTGAAAGGCAGAAAATGCACGAGAAATGCATTCTGAATATAATTATGACATTGTAACTTTCATGTACAACATATGTTTTACACATATGCAACAATATGAGGCGACGTAAAATAAGAAAATGCAACATGTTGTCACGGTACCTAGTGACATGTAAAACGCAGTTCGATAAAAATTATTTTTTGTTTATTGATTCATTATATGCACCAACTTGAAAGTGTGAGGTTGTTTATTTTTGTGAATAAACTTGTATCCGACCCAGACGTCGGGAGTTGAGAGATGGGGTTTTTCTTGAGTGACAGCCGCCGCTTGGAACATGACACATTTGCACCAACGCGAAGATAAGGAAGGATTATTTTCGCCGCTACCGAGCTTGAGTCGCAGCAGGCGTTCGAACCCATGTTCACGGATGACCAGGAAAGCCAGCTGGAGCTCAAGCCTGTAAGGATCGACGACGCGCACTTGACCGCGTTTCAAGACAATGGAGAGGGGTCATTTCCACCCCCTCAGAAAGGGAAGCGAAGCCACCTTAGCGTCATTCCCAACGGACGAATTTGAATCTCTCTTAAATACGCGGTGCTACCATCCCAGAGACAGTTTTTATCCGGATTTCACAGAGAGAGCATCTCCGCGCTACACTCTCGCGTGATCATTGTTTTGTGTCCGTGGACTTTGTTTCCTTACGTACCGTGAGCGAATTGCAGATAGAGTTACCAGTGTGCGCCTTATTTTGGTGAAGATTACGCGGTGATTTGTTTTTGCCAAGCGTGGACTACATAATGATGGAGGGCTAAAGAAGATAGAGAAGGGGGCCGTCGCTCCCCCTGACGCCTGCAACGACGTAGAAGCCAGCCAGACGACGCCAAAACCAAACACTGCCCAAAGCCCGTTACCAGAGAGAGAGAGAGAAGGACGTTTTCCAGCTCGACGTTCCAACTGAAGCCCGCTACCAGAGAGAGATGATTGCAGATCGACATCCAATTGATGCCCGACACTAGAGATATCCCGACCGGCGCGTGACCACGTACACCCGACGCTAGTGACAAGAGGAAAGCCCGAAGTACTAAGGAGGTGCAAGTACAACAGATCGTCGCAATTATTCTTCGTCGCGATCGACCTTGGAGGGCAATTTCGCCACAAAGGAACCGTGTGCAAGTCCCGCGTCCAGGAGAGATGAATGACCACGCCATGTAGCAGAGTCTGGTACAGTATACTTCAGAGGGTCTCATGTACATGTAAACGTGCGTCGTTAGTATCAACACCGTACAGTTAACGCCGAAGTCTCACTTATTCGCAAAGTTACTCAGGAAAAACCTAAACCTAACCCCGCGTCTGATAATTTTTGGTATTGTTATAAAAAAGAGTTATTTCATGTTCAGATGTGCTAATTTAATTGTCTGCATTCAGCGTTAGAAGCTCCATTTCATTTCTTTAATATTTAGTATAAATTGTCAAAGTGTGCTCCATTTCTTGTGTAACCGACCGCCCCGTCGCGCCATTTAATTTGTCAATAGTTGACTGATGAGTCCTTTTTAATTGTGGAAAGCGTAGTTGTTTTTATTGCAAGGTCGTGTGCGTGAAATAGTATTATTTGTTGCATAGTGGTTTAAGGTAATTTTTGCTCGCGCCGACGATTGATTAGTGTATTCCGGCAGCTGGAGCCAATTAAGATTTTGCATCACTAGGTAATTGAGTAGTTGTTCTCATTGGACGAGAGAGGCTTGTGTGTAATACCCCCGTCCGAGAAACTTGTAATATGTCGAGCCTACGACTCGATGCGTACGTTCATTCGAACGAAAGATTTAACCACGCCGACCCAATTGTCTTAGTTAACCGCTTTCCGAGGGCTGGCACTTAAGTTAATTTAAAAGAGCACAGGAGCTGGCAGACAAATGCCCTAAATTCACATAAAGGTTTAAAAATTAAAAGGAATGATATGTCAACGAGATCCATGATTTGTATCCATACGTCACATGTAAAAATACCTCATGTGTGTGAAAGAGAGATAGAGTGAATGTTGTGAGAGTGAGGAGGCTTTGTAAACAGTTGTTGATTGCAATATTTTTTTTTGTTACAATATATATTCACTTTTTTACCGTTCGTCAGTGTTGTTATTTGACGTTTTTCAGGTACCTGATATTATGCTATTAGTGTTTTATGATTGTTCGAATCTACATATCAAAGGTAAACAAAACAGTGTAACATTTCAAGGTATTAATCTCCGCCTCGCAACACTATGACAATAAACGACCGTCTCAGTACCGAACTTGAAAACCTGGACCGAGAGTCACGACCGGTCTCCCGTACTCATAACGACGTTTGGCCCCGTGCCGGGGTATGATTGACACGTCATTTCGGGGATCGTGAGTGCACTCGTTACAATGTTAACACTAAATTGTGCACGTATTCAAAGTCTCTTTAATACATAGGCGTAACTTGGCGAGGGCAAGGGGGAGCAACCAATCCCCCCCCCCAAATTTCCAGGTGTTAAGTGAAAGAGAGATATTTGCCACCCATAAAATGTCAGAGACGGAAAATACTTCAGAACTGAATGTTTTGTCAGGAATATGTGAAAATAATTAAAACACTGTCATGAGTTTCAACCCAGAACTTTTTTGGTGTATGTGTGTGTGTGGAACATCATTTAATATGAGAATATTTTCCAAATTCGTAATGAATTGTTCAAAACATTCTTGACAACCTCCGTGAGTTCAGGATGCTTTTTTTTGCCCTCGAAGGCTCAGAATGAATACACTATATACTCAACACTACTGGACATTAAATGCTTCACCTTCTTGCTGTTTTGTATATTTAACAAACATGTGATATTAATAGGTCCAAAATTATGAATGAATTTTACCCCGAGAAAGGAGACTGAAAATTCATTACAATCAGAAGCTTCACTCATACTTGTGTGCTATATTTGGGTGGCGGGGCGGATTTATATGCACCATAAAGATCAAAATATGCATTAAAATTGAAAGAAACACTTTATAAATTGTATTGTGGTCTATATACGTACGCTTTATGACCTCACGGATACTCTTGGGGCAAGCCACATCTCACATGATTCCAAAAATTGAAGGAATTCCCGTCTAAAGGCCCACATTTCTTGCGTGGCTGGGTAATATAATTTCTCAACATACGTAGATAGCGGAAAACTAATACATTTCCATCACTTGTATTTTAAGAGTAGAGATCGTTTACAGAGGAGAAATTGATGACCAGTTGCTGGGCTTATTTAAGGTTTTCTTGTCAAATAACCATTATGCACTAGAGCTATTAAACATCAGTGACAAAAGTTACTGCAAACAAATTGTAAAATAAATTAATATAAATTTCACAGGCTGGCACAACGACGTGTTTTACATGCTAAAAAATAGTTTAACAAACAACCTCACACAGTACTGCATACTTTGCACACCATGGCACAGATTTTTCAAAAGCCTGAAATTCCGGCCAAAACACAAGACCCGTTTTCTTGAGAAATATTATTATTTAAAGGGATACAGGAACAAATATGATGATGATTAAATAATTCAGAAAACATCCCCCTTCCCCACTTCCACTTCGGACGCCATCATGGCGAACTACCGTTCCCTCTGACCAGGAGCGCCGACTTGTCAAAATTATTGGGGGGGAGGGGCTCTGATCACTGAAATAAATTAATGAATGACTCACCTTTTTCCCTTTTTTAAGTTTTGGCCTCAGTGTTCGGAATCTCATAAAAGCCCATGAATTCCTCAAAAATATCAACATTTTTATTCACAGTTCGAATGCAGAATATTAATTGTCCATGGATGGATATGTCACAAATTTCGTCAACCATAATACCAAAATATTCCCGACTTTTAATATCTGCTACCACGGAGCGCAAAACAGATCTCCCTAATATATCAATGATCTCGTTCTGAATGCCATGTGAGAGCCATTTGTAGCCCTAGTTCATGCACATCGTCTTTTGAAACTCTTTTTAGTAAAAATTTTAACAATACTCATAATTACATACTTAGTATATAGTAATAAGTCATGTGTTTTGCTGTCTCTGGACATAGCCCCCCCCCCCCAAAACGTGATGGTTTAGCGGTCTCAGCCCCCCAAAGTTGATGGTCTAGAACATTTCAAATGTGTATTTAAAGTTAAGTTCATGTGGCACAATTCAGAGTAAACTTTACAAGAGAAGCAAAATAATACATTAGATCCTCTTAAGCAAAATTATTTGAGGGGCTCTGCCCCCACAATGTTAACATTGGGGGGGGGGGGGGCTCGAACCCCCCCAAGCCCCATGGAGTCGGTGCCTATGCCTCTGACAGAAAATACTCAAAATATACAAAAGAGAACTACATTGGTTAAATATCCAATTTATAAAGTTGTATTGTATAAAAGTTGAACTGAGATTCAGTCTCTGGGATCAAAGTTGATCCGCGATTTTTCTCCGATCAGCAGACATTGACCGTAGATCATCTGTTGTACCATGGCTGTACTAACGAATATTTGCTTGTAAATGTGTTGCAAGTGAACGTATGCTGCAAGACGGGAGAATCAATTCATAAAATCCTGTTTCCATAATAATAAAGAAGAAGCATGCACAACGAGGTGAACAATGATAAATATTTCTTCAATTTTTTTCCATATATCGTGTGTCATTGTTATTTACTGTTTGAAATATCATGTATTTTTTTTCTTGAAATTTGCCTTAAATGACTGCAAGAGCATATTGTAACATTGTTTAATTGCACGATCAGAGAAAAGTGACTTGAGAACAATAGAGTGTTTATACAAACCGAAAATAGACCCGCTTACATTTTCTTGTTGATATATCATATCATTGTAAAACTTGCGTTGGGATGAAGAGGGAATATAAAAATATTAATATTTCGCTTTACTGCATCCAGCCAAGTGTTATTGCAATTCAATGTTGTCCGCAGAATGGAACAGATCATGTAACTTTGGTTGTAGTGTACATATCTACTGCTTTATGAACCGAGCACGTTGCATTTTAGTTGGTAAAGCTTTCTCTCCTCCCGATATATAAATGACACATATTTTATTTCGAATATTATTAGTTTTGTGCATAATTTACATCCGAGAGGACAAGCGCCACTGTTGTTTCTTTCCATCCGGGAAACGCAAACACATTTTACATTTCACAACGTAGGCTATTCAAGTGCAAGGAAAATTACGTATATTACTTACAGGAACTAATGGTCCACCTGTAACATGTTGTCGTGTAATCACAAAATAAATATAATAAACATCTCCTTACATGAACAATAGCTCCAAATCCGAGTATAGGAAAGTTGTTATATCTCTTTTTAGCATTAAAAATAAATCCATATTTTTTTAAAAAATTCTAATTATGCAAGCATATTTTCTCCCCTTTGCAACCGAGAACCGATAGTTGCTTTCGTTGTCAAGGACAAATCATCCATGTGGAACGTGCACAAAGTGCACAAGCAATAAATGGCCGTTTCGTATCTAAGTTACGTGATGTTACTAAATTTGCAACATGTTCGAATATTTACTACATCCAGCACCTCAGATTTATTCTTTATTCAAATATTAAATACAGATATTTTCCGAAACCGACTTTAAAATGTTCGCTGTTCAGTGTTGGACAATTGGCAACATCACAGTCACACTAGCGACATGTCTGGATTTGCCACGTTGCCAAACGTATTTGTTTGACCCAAGATCAGGATTTGATCTAACATCGACAAATCGACAGTTAGCTTTACTTATTTCACTACCGGATCGTAGGTCAAATCTGATCTCCAGTTAGCAGTGGCGTGCGGTGACATTTAAACTAGGTTACGCAACATGGGCCATCCGAAATGGATTATGGGGACCAGAACCCCCCCCCCCTCCCTGGCCATCATGTTATTCAGAAAATAACTTCTTTCTACAATTTTATAATGGAAAATTTCTCGTCCTTGTATCAATATCCAAATGTAACGAGGTAAAATATATGTATGATATTTTATATTCGCAAATATATTCTGATAGTAGCTACGTAGAGTCCAACAATTCAACTTCGATTATTTCCTGCATGCAGTGCGATGAACATTGAACGGAAAGAAATGGCACAATCATTTTCCGTCCTTTCAAATTTCATGTAATAAATTTGATAAATCTCAGTATCCTCTACTATTTCACACCTTTCGTAGAGGAAACCAACGAATAAGGCCAACAATAAAGTTTCACTGTTTTTCTACTGTCAATCACTCTGTAGAGATATTTTTTTCTTCTTCTCAAAAATCAAAATGCCTAATATACTACTTACCATCCTTCACAACTCCTGCCTGAAACAATTCTTCCAACTCAGGAACAGACCTTCCATTTCGGATTGTTTACACTTTTTTCGTAAATTCCGAAAATCCCTTCTCCAGAACGTCATCAATAACTCCCGGTCCCCCTATTTTATCACTTCACAGCACGGACAACCAATAGAGATCCTGTAATGTAAATAATATGAACGAAACACTCGCTGCAAATTTCACACGACAGAAGAAAGCAAAAGTCAACCTCCCACGGTATGTTGTGTCAGGTCCCGCTATGCCCGAAAACCACGCGTTCTTGTGGACGAATGAATCGGAGTTGCCAGTCGACAAAGTATTTTGTAGAAGGGAGATAATTAAGGACAAGTAGAAAATACGTCAGCATAGATCCCAGAACACTTCAAAAGCTAAACTACCGTACATCACTTTGCAATGTCTGGCGGGAGGGGGGGGGGGGCTCATTCAAATCCCATTGTAAGTGTTGTGTTTTATTATGTTTTTCTTTTATCATTCATTCATATCGTCGGGTCACCAATCAACACCCATGCTATGGAACTCAAAGGAAATGTTGATCCCGAAAGGAGATAAACAGATACTTTCATACACTGAGAATTGTGCGAAACTTGAAAATTGTTCACATATTTTCCCCTCGACACAGTGACAGTCCAGTCTGGTCCTCACCTCCCTATACGAAAAAAAAACCTTGCTAGTGTAACTTTACCCTCACATAAATATTTTATATGTGATAGTTTACGCGTATATTAAATATGATCTTCCACCACTACATATTCTTGCCCTCCTCTCATTCCTGTATCACTTTTTATAATGTATTTTTATTGCAACCCAACACAGTGATCTATCTACGCGTGGCTGCTAAATGCTAGTAAGCTAAGCATTCCAGAAAAAAAATATATGTTGACTACTGTCAACACTGCATACGCTGTCAAAATCTTGGGTACCCTCGCCGCTTAGAACCGGGAAAAAAGTGGGAGAGAGGGTAAGCGCGGGCAGACCCAAACACGTGGTCCGGGCTGATATGAGCCAATGGGGCTACCTTCCGAATTTCTAGGGTACCAAGCAGAAGAAACAGCGTCTTTCTGCGGAAATCGGCAACGCGGATCGGGTGGGTGCCGAAGGAAGGCAGCAGCGTGTTCGTGTGGAAATCGGAATTTCTTGCAGTGGAACTGCTTTCGGAGCGATTACTGTTGAATTTTCATGTTCGGGGAAGACGAAAAAATGTTCATTTTTTCTTATTTCGTTGTGGGTACGCAGAGCGTACCTTGCGTATCCCGAATGCACGCCGCTGCCAGTTAGTGATGTTTATACAACCGGCCCTTAAGAGCCCGTATCACCGCTGGTGACGATACCTAAAAAATAGGTTCTTGCGTCGACGTTCTGTGCTCGAACAGTCAAGTGTGTGGCATTTAAATTTTACTGAGTTAAAGATCAAATATGAAGTTAGTTATGTCGCGCAGCCTTTTTTTAAATATATTATTTATTACGTAGTTTTCCTTATCTCAATTTCGTAAAATTCACTTGCTCGCCAATTGTATGTAATAACCTAAATCAACATTTTAAAGCGCAAGAAAGCTTCAACTGTTCTTCTACAGCAAAGAAATGAAACTGATCTTACATAATTTTCTTTAGAATGTCTGTAGTTCGTCGACGTACAGAGCAATGTATGTAAATTTTAACTTTGACGTTTCTAAGCTGGTCGCGCTAGCCGTTTCCCCCTCTGTACCGCTCGCGCTCAACCCCGCCCCCCCTCCCTCCACGGCCCTTTTTCTTTCACAATCGGCCGGTCTTCCAAGAAAACCGCATGCTGAGAGCTAGGAAAAGAAAAAAAGAATGCAGGGAAAGGTTTTGGGGGAGAATCAATGGTTTGGGCGATGCTTGTAAACAGTTCTTCACTACGCTATATCCTAATACTAAATCACGATGGGGTTGTAGTGCAATGACAACAGTGAAGAACGGGGGATTTCTCCAGTATATTGTTCACAAATGGGAAGGGCTGGTTGCACAGACTCAAGTACACCTTTACAAAAGGTTTGCCTGCAAAAGAAAAATTGTGCCAAATTATAACTTTTTTTTTGTGAGAACACGAAAGTCCATTACCAAGGGATTTTTTTTAGGGGGAAGGTGACTTTACTCAAAGTTTTTAGGTAAATATTGTGTAAATTCTATCTGGTGGTGGATTATCAACCAGTCACGCAAATGAATGACTTTTTAGCTGTCGATCATAAATAAGTTCAATGAACGTTCATTGTCAGTTTGAGATATTTCTGAGGGTCAATGGTAAAAAATACTTGATGGAAATAGTGCTATTTTTAAACATTTTGAACGTCCGTTCAACTTAATTTCGAATTTGGCTCCTTTCATGATTTGTAAGTAGGGGGATAAAATATATTTACTTAATACTTTACTGCGTTATTTTATCACCAATTATATATATATATATACAGGGTGTCATTTTAATGGCGCCCACGGACCACAGATTCGTATAGAGGACATCAAAACAAACAACTTTTCTCAGTAACATTTTTCTCGTTGGTGCATCATTTCGGCACTACAGACGTTTAAAAAAGCCCGTTTTGCCGCCTGAATGCTGGCAACCACACACAACATTTGATTGCATTTGTGACGTCATATCCCGTAGTGAAGCGATGCGTTCCAGGGTTGCCAGGCACACACATATTCTGTGAAAAATGACATAGCTACAATCAGCCACATTATGTACCGTAAAACAAAACGAACAAACACATTCTGTAACTTAACAGGAAGTAAACAAACGATACGAAAAATGGTAGAAAGAAAATAGAATTCAAGTGGAAGTGGTCATATCGAATTTTGTCTCAGCTTACATGTCAAATATTTGCAAATCTAGTTACCAAGTTGGCATCTACAAATTAGTCTATCCACTTCGTCCTTCTGATACTAGTTGTCTGTGACGCACTGAACAGATGACAAAGTAGAAATGGAAGAACTCAAAATTCAAAAGGTAAGCAACACTAAGGCTGTGTCCAAAAGGTACAAAGTACATACTTGAAGTACAGTCTTGACGGAAGTGACGTCACCTAGTGCAGTTCGAAAGCGCCAAGCAAACGAGTGTACAAGACCAGAGGACGCAGCACACGAGCGGTGCACACTTGCGATCTGTGCTTGCTTTTCATTTGTTAAAAAAATGGACGTCTGAAGTCAATCAGCTGGTAGTTGTAGTTCTTCCATTGTGTGGAAATGTAAGTAAACAAGTTTTTAAAAGACTATGTAATTTTATTTATTGGTTTTATTCATATATGCGTGGTTTCTTTCTTCTATAGTGAGAAGGTGTTTAAAAGTGAGAAAACAATTTTTTTTCCCGCGATCGTAAACCATGTTGCGGAATGTGTGAAAATTAATTTGAAAGAGCAAATTTCTTTCATATTTGTATAATTAATAACGTGCTGTGTTATATAAACTGCACGCCGAGTCATGTGTGTGTTGTTCACGGAAAACAAGAGTGGCACATACAGTCGATGTTTGATAATTTTAGTTTCGAAGCAACTTTTGTTGCATTCCTCACTTGTGTTGGCGCTGCAGTCGGAGTGCAGTTCGAAAGCTTTCCGCTTCCAGGCTTCAAGACCGCACTGCGAGTATGCTCTCGAAGTATGCTCGCTTCAAGTATGGTCTTGCAGCTTTCGGACACAGCCATAATATAATGTATATTCAGGACATTATGAGGAAAGTGACAAAAATGGTTGAAAATACAGGGATATAAGTAGCAGTAATACAAGCTCTCCGACGACTGTGTTTATCTACGCACCAGATACACATGTAATAGTTTGCAACTGTGAACAGGGCAGTATATTCACTACTGATTCATCATTACATTGTTACTGTGGTTGTACGTGTTTTAGCCGTAATGAAACAACATGAAACTCGGATACTTCCGTTATAAGCACAAAAATACCAAAAGGCATATGGGCACAAACCTGTAGATATCAACCTTGCAACGAGATTTGCAAATATAATATAATTGACATGTAGCTGGGCGTAAACAGCCACATGTAAGCTGTAAGTCCAATAACATTTATCGTTGATTATATTTGACATGTAGGCTGAGACAAAATCCGATATTGACACTTCATTTTGAATACGTTTTTTACCATTTCCCATATCGTTGGTTCACTTCCCCCTTTCCTTAGATGACTGCTGATCTTCTGGCTGGTAGGCTATGACGTTCAGTCTACTGGACGCGTTTCTCGCTTTGTTTTAAAACTAATAATGTGGTTGGTAGTTTGTAAATTTTCACAAAATTTGTGTGTTCCTTGCAACCCTGCCGTGCACTGTTTCGCCGCAGGATATGACGTCACAGATACGATCAAATGTTGTGTTGGGTTGCCAGCATCCAGGCGGCAAAACGGTCTTTTTTGAACGGCTGTGGCGTCGAATCGACCCACCAACGAGAAAAATGTTACTGAGAAAAGTTATTTGTTTTGATGTCCTCTATACGTTTCCGTGGTCCGTGGGCGCCATTAAAATGACACCCTATATATATATATATATATATATATATATATATATATATATATATATATATATATATATTACAGTCAGACCCAAAGAAGTCACAACATAAGATAGTTCTGTGTCATCATATACAAAAATACTTTTAGGCATAGGTCTTATGTAAAATAAAATACATTGATTATATGTTGTTTTTTCTTTTCCAAAGACATTATTTAGTTGAATAATATGACAGACTTACTATTGATAATGACCATACAAAACACACCATAGAAATTTCATTCACTTTCAACTTTCTGGGGCCGGCCACCGTGGGGGAGTGGTTAGCACATCGCGCTACGACGCCAGGGGTCCCGGGTTCGAATTCTGGCTTGGCCGCGGATGTTTGTGAGTGTCCATTCATCAATTTCATCATATCATCACTTATTCCCTTCTTCGCAAATTGGCTAAAAGTGGCACAAAAAGCGAAGTAAAATAAAGCAAATCAATCAACTTTCTGGATATACGACAAATAACACTATTTCTGTATAATGAATTTTAGGCGTGCTCAGATCCTCCGATTATGGGGAGCAAGGGCCTTGATAAGAGTTCAGCTGACGAAATAAAGCCTTCATTCCATCTCACTGTTTTTATTACATTGATGGGAACAAAACAGGGTCGTGTGTGTCCCGACGCACCTAAAATCACTTTATTAGATGAATTTCAACTTCAGTGGCACCATTGTTCTCTGTTGGCGCTTTATTTTCCATCTCTGCCGTTCAAAGACTATTGTACATATAAACGTAGTTTAGTACCGCAAATTCAAAAGAACTACACATAATTTATTCATGTGCAATATATGGGCAATTTATTCTGCAGACACATACAGATAATACAACTAAAGAATAAAATATGTGGAGGTGTTAATAAGAAATTTGCTAGTGGGAGAGTCCAATTACATAGGAAGTAATACACTACCCTTTCCTTACGTAGTTACTTGGAACTTTCGTAGGTTTGAAAATAGTATTTACTTTTATTTCTATAAAAGCATAATGTTGTTTAAGAACTGTTATTAGATTCCTCTGCACTAAATTTCTAAGTGAGGCTATTAAGGGGCAACTTCTCCCTTCCCCCCCATTTACTCACCGTATGCAAAGAGTGTGAATACTTTTTTGCTGAAATGGGAAAATGAACCACAGCAAGAAACTAATAAAATACGTCTGTTTTTATGAACAACTGCAGAATTATCTACAAACTTGTTGAAATTCACAGTTTTGCTAGCTTGTACACATTGGACGAAATACATACAGCCAGGGACGGAGCTACAAGGAGGTTAGGGGGGATGAAACCCCAACAACATATCTAAGCTCCCTGTAGCCCCCAGATTTTTATAGTACGGTAGACGCCTTTCGATCGAAAATTAAAGAAGTAGAAGTTATCTTACGTAATATTTTCCATTATAAAACTTCCCTTAGGGCAAGGCCATTGCAATGTTCAAGTACATTTCCTGCTTTTATAAGATCGCAAGATTATTACAACGTGTTGTACGTAAAATCGTGGTTGGAGGTGTCAGCTGCAGATCTGCATGTGTGACAATTACTTTTGTCACCAGTCTTTTTGTAGTATGTAAGTGTATTTTAGAATTTCGTAAATACTCTTAACAACTTTCTGTAGCCAGTTGTGCTTTTTGGCTTTTCTTGGATTTTCGGTTCTAGACGGCGAGGGTAGGAAAACAATAGCGACTTGTGGAATTTTTGACACTAAGGGTGACTTTTACTTGTTCAACGAATGGAACAACGTCCGAGTTGCTGACCGAGGGGGAGTTCTTTCTCAACACGTGTGAGGACTGCTCTGTTTTTTTTTCTTCACCCCCAAACCTCCCAAGTGGACAACGAGCCTGGAAGAAAGACCACCGTCCAGCATTTTTTCTAAGCTAACGAACTGCGAGGCGGTTGATTTTTGAAGTTTCAAGTTTTCCTTAAATACCCCTGGACTCCAGAGGACTGAAACAGTTTAGCGCCATATTCAGACCAAACACCATCTCCGCGTCACTTCGCGCGAGATACGGAACTTTGCTTTGTTTTAACTTTTCGACCGCGTCGTGTTAATTGTCGTGAGTGTGTGATCACAGTGACAGTGCCAGGAATTGAGGCCGTGTTAATTACGTGTTTCACGTGCTGCAGTTGTGTTTTTCCCCTTTTTTGTAAGGAGGGACATTGAATAAATATGGGCGGCTGAGAAAGCTACGAGAGGGACGGGACCTTCGGGTTTCCGATTACTGCTGCCAAGAAGCCAAGAGAAGAAGCCACGACGCCTTGCTTAAGTATACGACGCCTTAAGTCAAGAGACCAGCACCACGACGCTTGCATAACGATGTCTGAGATGAAAGCCACGCCGCAGCGACAACTCGCATTGCCAACCCAGATGAGAGACGAAAGTACCACAACGGTGAGACGGATGTTACGCCGAGAAAAGAAGAAGAGATAGAGATGAAACGACGTCCGCCCTTAGACGACCCGACGCCCTGCGTATCCCCGAACGGCCATTGAAGCCATGATCGGATGCAACGCCCCGAGCAGACAGATGGAAGCGAGGTGCTTTTCCGCCCATCTTCGTCGCCGCGATGGAAAAAAAGGGAAGAAAAATGAATGTTACGTCTAAGTCGAAGAGACAGTTTTTGCCCGCCAGGAGGACAGACTGGCATAGCCACGAGTATCGTCGGGACGCCGCAACGAGGACCACGCCGCCATTGAGTCGGTATAGTATCCTCCAGTTACTTCTTTATGTGTGAGAGTGAACATTTGTCCACCTACGTCGCTACTGGTTCGTCATAACACAAAGCGAGATGAAATCGAACAATGTTGCCTGCAATTATTAATTATTTTGGCCAATCAAATCGAAAGTACTATAAATCTTCAAAAATTAAGAACCTATTTCGCTCACCCTTCGAAATTCTATAAATGTAAAAGACCTACTATTTGTTATTGTTTTCCTATTCTCGCGCCGAGTATTTATATAATTAATTATTTGACTTTTACCGTGCTCTTTGATATATATAGGTATTAGAAAAACTAGGTACTAAATAGTATAGCTGAGTTAATCATTTTGAATATATCCTAGTTTATATTACTGTCGTTTGTATTACCAGCACTCGTGTACTTGTAATCAAGTTTATTTCATCTTGTCACTCATTTAGTCTATGCTTATTAATTTTGCATAGTAGTGCCTCAACAAGTGTAATGTCAATTATTATTCACTTTTGGTAACTATGACGCCTAGCTAATCGCGTCTCATACGTGACAGAGCGCTAACCGCGCGTATTTACATTGAAAGCAAGCCTAAGGGGCTAATAGAAATCTCAAATTCGAAGGTACACAGGAAATAAACCAAAGAGGCGGTTAGATATTTTATCATGTAATGCTATATTGTGTCCACCCCTGCAGTGTGAGTGTGTGAGTGCATGATAGAATGAGAGTGAGGGGATATGTAATGGTTACAATATCATTGTTGTGTTTTATTTTTGCCGAATACACGTATATATTCGTTACCTTACAGGTGTTCTTGATTCATTTATATGTATGTATAGATGTATATCCTCGTATGGTCGATATTTTTGGTTTCAGTCCTGAGTTTGAAGCTGTAAAGCTTGTCTCCATTGACCAGAAGATTTATAGTTTTCTATTATTACAACAATTATTATTATTATTGCTATAAATGAATAACAGCACCACTTTATGCACGACGTGGCTTACCGCCGGAGGTGTAAATAACCGACCCGGTGACATGAACCTGGACTTAAACCGTTAGCTGGTGGTAGGAATCGTGTTTCCTTAACCGGAGACGCGAACCAAGGACCGACGACCGTCCAATCGGGCGGCCGCGGAACCCTGAACCTACGGACTAGCGGTAGAGTTGTTTGGCACCTCGAACTGGGGACTTCGGTCTCCCGGACGAGTGGTCAAAACCCGTTACACATGGATCAACAACGGACATTGATTATTTAATACGTACTAAGTAATTGTTAAATCACAAGTTTCCAAACTTGCCAAAAAAATTTACAGATACTCTGCTGCCTATCTGGTAGGTGGATGTGTTCCGTGGCTGTGGGATTGCTGTTTGGTTGTTGGAGGGTCAAACGATGATAATACGATGCCTACGAAGTTAAATGATAACAATTATTATCCTATGTAAATCATGTCACTATTTTTGGAACGAGTGTTAAAAATTAATTTTTATAAGTTGGAGGATGTTACCAATTGTATTGTGAAGGTCACACTGAGAGAACAAACATATTTTCAGTGCAAATTCACCTACACTAGGAGACAAAAGCATTGACTATCAATATCATTGACATAAATCAATGGATACAGTTGCAGCTCTCGCACTGGGCAGATGTGATTAGTAGTGAAAATAACTACCAATAGTTTTATATATGTTTCACATCTGATTCTTCTCCATGGAATAGAAATTGGCCACTCGGCATAAATTATTTTCCAACGTCATAAATAATAATTTATTAACATGAAGACCTAGGCTTACAAGGAATAAAACTGCCCAAGCTTGCTGATTTTTGCACTAAATTGCAATGTTTAGTTGCACAGAGGCTAATCGGGACAAAACCTACAGCCTATAGTGGAATCCGAGCCACTTAATTAAATGTCCCTAACCATGGATCGAACTCGTGACCCCTCGATTACAAAGCATCATTATTACCGCTAACCGAGGCGGGAAGGTTCACTTATAATCTTTCTAATTATTAACATTTAAGAGTTAGTTAGTTTCTTTAGTCTTTTAATTCCTTATGTCGTATTTTTGCCTCTCGGATGTTTTCAATAACTATGTAACGATGAAAGGATTGAGAAAACATCGCTGACAATTATGTTCATTGCAAATACTCGAATGACAAACTACAATCAGAAAAGCTGCCCCCCGTGGCGGAGTGATTCAGTTCTTTTTCACATGCATGCTCGGATCCGGAGAGATAGTTCGCAACTATGAATAAGAGGAGTGTACAGTTAACAGAATCAAGCATATCTGGAAACTAGTAAGCTGCGTGAAAACTGACATACGTGTATTTCAGGATAACTATGATAGATATGAACAAGAAACTGTATTAGCCTTATCTGCGGATGTTTGAAAAGTCCTGTAGTAAATTCACAAATTCGTCGTTCCGGTTCAATATGAGTAATATGCATTGGCTGTAAATAGTTTTAATTGTATCAAAAAAACTAAAAGTACACATTTTACTAACTACACGACTTTCCCAATGATTCCAAATGGCTAACTTGGATTGATATTCATGTGCATTAGCACTGGCCTCCGTGATGAAGTGGTTAGCACATCCGGGAGTTCGAATCCCGGCATGGATGCTCTTTGTGAGTGTCCGTTCATCAGTTTCATCATACAATTCATCCTCAGGCGGAGCACAAAGCATGACGCCTTAGGTTGTAAGACACGTTTTTATTACGTTAAGAAAAGAAAGAACATCAAAATCATCTCACTTAGGATAATTCACCAACTGCAAAAAACACAATAGAATGTCTTCCGCCTGTTCTGCACATGTGTCGCAACAGGGTGAATAGCTATGCACTACTACAAAACATCGTCATTATTTCCCTAGTTTACAGCACCATACAGGATAGATAAACTATTCCATATATGTTGGTCAGAGGCGTGCGCACGGGCGGGGGTGGGGGTTGATTGCCCCCTAATCACGGACGTTCGCAGATTTTTCCACAAAGGGACAAGAAAGGTATTTTTTCATTGGGCATATTACCCCGATACTAGTGCTGTCCCCTCAAAAAACACCACTTGAATTTGAAATTATCGCATTCCTGCGTCCCCATTACATAATAATTAATGTAAATTACTATGACTGAAATCTAATTATACTTGTGAAATATATACTTTTAGGTTGACCTTCGTTTTCAAGGTGTGGTCATCCTTGCCCCCCTTCCAGACGTTCCATGCCCCTATATTATTATACTTTCACCTAGAAATTTAGTGGAGAGCAATATTGTCGCTGTTATTAAACAATATTATACTCTAAAAGGAAATGGCGCAACCACAATGGGCATTGCTTATGCCTTTTTCCAACCTTGGACGGAAATCATTGAATTAAAAGAAAGCAAGACTAGCAGAATCTACTAGTAGCAGGACAAAAGGATACTCAAGACGGAATTAGTTTTCACGTCCATCTTCATTATTTCTTCCAGACGGTCAGGATCACTTGCAGAGGGTTACAGAGGGACAATTGTTTAAATTTTATACAAATAAAAATACATTTCTTAAAATTTTCTTTCTCGCTTCGCTCGGGGTACCTGCTTTTCTTGCAGTCTTGTCAACTTCCGAGCCGTAGCTAGGAAGTAGCGGGAGTTGGCCCTGGGCGCCGAACAATCTGATTGAGAAAAATTGTAAAAAAGAATGCCATGCCGTCCCATGAATTTTTTTGCGCCCTATTAAATCAATACTGTTTTCAACTTTCAAAAATTTGGATCGAAAAATTTTCTTGCTCGCTTCGCTCGCAGTTTCTTTTCTCCAATACATTGTAAATTACCAGAAAGAAAGTAAGAACGAATAAGTAATTCATACAGTTGCTGCTATAACAGTTTGGTTTGGAGGAAAACGAGCGCTCACATTTCAGAGACAATCTATATAAATTTTGCTGTTGGTTTGTTAAGGGGCGGATGAATAGATTACGTAATGTATTTAAATAATATGTTAATACCTAGGTATATATATATATATATATAATATACACACTCGCGCGCGCAAACACACACACATATATATATATATATCACATCAATGCAAAAAACTAAAACAGTGAGATAAAATGAGGTTTTTCTTTGCCGATCTGACTTAATTTTCAAGGTTTTTGCCCCCCCCCCTTATCAGAGGGTCTGCGCACGCCTATGATGTTGGTACCTTCTTCTTCTAATAAAAACAAGTTAAAATAACAGTAATATTAAATTAATAATATTAAAATATTAATTAATATTGTTATCACATGAATGGGAAAAGATGGCATAAGAATTGGAATATAACAGCACGTATTCATTATCTAGCTCATGAATAGTTAAGATCGCTTCAATTTGTATAAAAACAACTGACCTGGCAAGGTGATTGTGAAACAGATAAGGAATTGAATATTTATTGAATAACGAAAAAGGATGTTAGATCCATTTGACGAAAAGTAAAGCTCTTAATTTAATATTTAAGCATATTACTTAGGTAGTGGTGTGTATAAATCTTCTTTGATACAGTCATCCAAAGTTGTATGACCCCAATGTAATCCTTCCCTTACAATAAGTTTGACGGAAATACACCTATCTCGATTATACGACAGATGCTAAACAAAACAAGCATATTTACATAATTTAATTTTAGTAAGTCTCTCGTGGAAGATTCGGACTCCCTGGACACCTAAATAGTCCTTGGCTCTATTACATGTAAGTTGTATTGCGATGTTCGTCAATGTGTGTTTTTCTTCTTTCAGACACTCGGAACATGTGTTGTCCTGTCACAGAAACCCTCTCGGCTCGGAGTTATAAACGTTCGGGCTCAAAAGAAAGGTCTATTATGGTCAGAGCCTGACCTTCCCCGCGGGGGGGGGGGGGGGGGGTAGTAGCGGACAGGGAACCTTGTCTTCTGTTTCTTTCGACACAGCAACCCTCCCACCAGTAAAGTCTCAAAACGGTCTACCATGCAATGGATTTGCGTTCGAAGGGGGAAATGGAATCAATATTGGCAAGACTAGGAAGAAAATTTGACATCTGTCCGGTGCGTTTTTCGAGTGACGCTGATACGGGCTCTTAATGGGATGGAAAATTTTCCGTCCTTCCCCCCCCCCCCAATGTTAGGTCCCAAGTTACGCCCATGCTTTAATACATAACATTATGTATACAACTTATATTATTTAAACGCATTACATAATCAATTCATCCACTTCATAATAAACCAAAAGCAAAAATGACAAATTGCCTCTCAAATGTGCATGCTCCTTTTCCTCCAAACAATTGCTCCTGCATTTAAGACATAATCAATGAAGAGATGTCTTACTTCTCTCTCCGGTAATGTGCAATGCATTACAGAAAACTGTCAAGAAAACTTTGAGATCCATTTTTTTTGCAACCATAAAACAATAATGATTAAGAATAGAGCGAAAATAATTTCACACCATGACGTTCTCGTATTTTACAACTTTTTTTTCATCTATATCGTTCGGCGCCCAGGTCCGAGTCCCGGCTTCCCTTAGCTAAAGTACCATTGGCGTCGTCAGAATTTTTTTTGGGGCGGGAGTCAGGCCAACAAAAAGATCTTGAATAGTAATAATGATGACAATAATAATTATTATCGTGATTATGTTTATTGTTATAAAATAACTATTATAAACTAATAAAAACAAATTTTATTCCAAATTTATTGTGATCATTATCACTGTTATTATTATTATTAATATTATTATCCTTGGGGAGACTTTTTCTACTCGATCCACCAGATGAGTGAATATCCAGCACAACCTTTTAAAAAATATTTTTTAACATTTCATTCAGTGAGTGGACTGAAATGCATTGTTATTCTCTTTTGCTATTAACTTTTACACACCTCTTTCAAGAAAAAGCTTTAAAAGTTAGGAACAAATTTAATATTTATATTATGTGAAACATAAAACTCTATTTTTTGGAATTTTGAAAATTGTGAAACCATATATTATTTGCTTTAAATGGTGGAATATGTCACATAAACCGGTTCCTGTATTTTACACTCAATGTTTTTCGATTTGAAGCCGTTTTTGCTTTGGTTATTCTGTTCGAATACTTACTGAACTTTTTTTGTGGGTGTGTTAGGGGGGGTAAGAGAGTGCTCCCACACTGGACGGGGGTGTATATAGGATGTCGGCATACAAGACAAATAAACTTTCACAGGGTGTAGACAATATGAGGACCTAATTACGTGTTGCTCATTTTCTTTCATTTTCTTTTTTTCCTGTTTCCAGTATTTCCATGTCATAGACCATCACTAAATTTTCATTTTCTTTTTTTCCTGTTTCCAGTATTTCCATGTCATAGACCATCACTAAACACACCTTTTGTTGCCTTCAAACATCAACAGTGTCGCCACTGTACCTCATAATTTTTTTAAAACACCCATTTGGACCGGTACGCCTTTACGAGGCATTTCAGGATTGGCTATACGCGAAAACGATCGGTTTATTTCTCTGAACTATAGATAACGAAATAGTCCACCCACCCAAGGTGGAAATTGACGTCCAAATTTCCGTACGAATGTTTGACATGCAATTTTCCATGCTTTGTGGAAAAATACATTTACACTTTCACTTACATTTGGCAACACTGCATGAACAAAACTGCACCCCGTTTGTTGTTTCTATGTTTAAAAATATCTACTTGGACAGGGCTAACATTTGGTGTATGACTTATGTATGTACAGGTTTCGGTTACAAAGTAACGCCACTCTTAATTCCCAGTTGTGCCGTTCGTGGGACACCCTGTATATGTGTGCAGTGATAAAGGAATTATCTGAAGGGAGAGATGGAAGATAAGTCACTGCACCCTAACACTCTGCTGGCATGCCATTGTTTCTAAAGCATACTGGCTTTTTAGATGCAATCAGGTGCAACCATGGTTTCATATATACGATCAGTGGTGTGCCAAAGAAAGGTTGGTGTCAAAATCTTCCTTTGGCTGGCCCAGTATTCCTAAAAAAAAGAACGTCAAAGGCAGGAAAAGATGGCAAAATGAGGGATAACTAACGTAACCCTCCTTTCGAAAATCCTGAGGACGCCAGCCACTGTATACCAAAGAGAGAAAATGACATGTTTTGACTGCTCGTAGCATCGGAATGAGGCATCTACGAGCAAAACATACGTCTGATGACCCTCGTAAATAGAAATCTCGTAAATTATATTCTACTTCTTTTCTTATGTTCATATTACAAATACAAAGTGTACTTTGAAAAAAAATGTCTGTTAAAACCACTTCAGGCACAGCTTCTTAAATTTTTGACAAAATATTCTAGCAACTCTTCTGCTGTAAAGTGGATTCTGACTGGCAGAAGTCGGCATCAGCTGCAGAAAAACCTGATGGTTTGTGTGAAATGGTTTGTGAAATACATATTTTTTGTAGGCTTTTGCTCAGTGGCGGCGAAACTGACATCTCATACCCCGTGATGTAAAATGAGGGTGCCATAAATGGTTGGTTTCGTACTACACACATCAAGGAACCTTTGCTCCACAATGCAAAGAGCATACACAATTCCCCTCTATGAAAATGAATATGAAATATTTATTAATGAAGAATTAATTTATTAATTAAGGCGTTCTTATTTGTTTGTCGAGTGTCATACTCTTTTGACCAATAAAAGTATAATACAATTGAAGGAGTTAACACAAGAAAGCTCTCCGAAGAAAAATGGTATTCGTGCTAAAGTTGGAAGCTGATTAGTGTTGCCCACGGGACGAGACGAGACAGGCTTTTAAAAATTCGAGACGAGACGAGATTGATCATGTGTCCCTTTGACAAACGAATATTTTCGAGACGAGACAGCATTTCACAGCATTTCCACGAGACGAGACAGGCCAAAGTCTCGTCTCGTGGGCAACACTAAAGCTGATGCCATGTAGTAACTAGCATGGGCGTCGCCAGAAATTTTTGCAGGGTGTTCGGGCAAAAGATAAAAGTTAAATAGTAGAAAAATAATAAGTATTATTACCACGGTTATAAATATTATTAACTAACAAAAATAAATTGTATTCGAAATAATAATAATAATTATTATTATATAAATGGGGAGAGGCTATCCACCAAACGAGTGAATAACAGAACAACCATTTTCCATTATTTCTTTTGCAATTTATGCAGTTAGTATCTGAATGCATTTTGATATTAACTTTTGCACGTCTCGTTCAAGAAAAGGCTTTAAATGTTAGTTTTTTTTATAGTGTGTTGTGTGGCCTCTCACCTACAACTGTAATTATTATAATTTTGAAAACTGTGGAACCATTTGTTCTTTGGATGAAATGGTAGAATATGACCTTGTTGCTGTATTTTTCACACAATGTTTTCGATCCAATGCATTTTTACTTTGATTATTCTGTTCGAATACTAACTAAATGAACTTTATTTCTGTTCTTAACAATAAAAGTAAGAAACTTTCGGCTTTCTTGTATTTTTAAATGAACGATGTCAACTTCCGTAATGAACGATGTCAACTTCCAAGGGGGGGGGGGGGTCCACCGACCTGTTCGACCCCCTCCCGACGGCCATGGTAACTAGTGAGCAAAATACAAACTTGTGGGATGTGTAAAATAATCGCTGTTATAATTTAGGAGCCAGATGTTGGGAGAGTTGATTTTTTTAGTACAAGGAGGGTATTTATTCTTATTGTTCTGTTTAAAAAAAAACAATAAACCCCGAGAGGTTTTCCTGAGTTAACCCCTTCAATTCTAACAATGCACTGGTTAACCACGTAACCAATACAATGTCTATAACAATGCAAGAGTCTTTCATTGTAGCAAGTATTTTTTTTTGTTTCAGTGAAATAAAAAAAAATTCTACCTTACGATTTCTATAGTATTCATCATACTGTAGGTAAAATGTAACCATTATTTAATTTATTCTGAAAGCAGGAGTTCTTGTGCAACTTAACCCGTGAGTAACGAAACAAGAAGTCTTCCATTGAATTCATACCTTTTACCCGATAATACGATAATAGAAGAAACACATTTGTTAAGTAAGTTGCATATTCTGTCAGTTTCATGCATAGCAATGCTGTTGAATTTTTGTTAGAATTATTTATATTTAAGGATCTAGCGCACTGGATATTACAGGAAGAAGTTATTCAGTTCTTCAGTGTGCCCTAAAACATGAATCGCTGCCACTCTTTTTGCTGGTTTGTATTAACATAATTATCGTATTATTAATATTATTGACTTGTAATCAAGATGTCCCAGATCCGATTTTCGGTGGCAACATTTTAAATTTCAAATAGGCTAGCTCCAGTGACGCTGTTTGTGCCAAACTGTTTTTTATTCTTTGGCAGTGTGGAAAAGGAAATTATTGGAATATTTTGTTTTATGCTGCTAGGAACTTTTCTTGTTCGTTGGAATATAATGTTATAATCACGTAACCCTGTGCCCCCCTATAAATCCGCCAATGCCCTGTATTCGAACCTATGTCCTCTATAAAATCAGAATCTCTGACCCCTGAAGAGGTAAAGGTAAAGGTAAAAGGTAAAGTGCTCCCCTGTGCATATCACCACGCCATGAAGGCGTATAGGGGGTGTGGGGGTAACGCCCCACACTTTCTTGATCCGGTCGTGAGTGGGGGTGATGTGATCAACATCACGCCCCTGACCGCCTTTACCCCCCAGGGTTTCCTCCTGGAGAGGTACAGTATTTTATTAATTGTTTAATGCAAATAGCAAACATTTCTTAACGTTTTTAATTACGGCATCAACGGAATTACATTATAGCTGTTTCAGCGCTCGAAGTGGAAATTTGTAGTGGGTTTGATTGATTGATTGAAATGCTTTATTTTACTTCGCTCCTTGTGCCACTTTTGGCTAGTTTGCGAAGATGAGGATGAGTGATGATATGATGAAATTGATGAATGGACATTCGCAAACATCCATGCCTAGGCCAGGATTCGAACCCGGGACCTCTGGCGTCGTAGCGCGATATAAATTTGTAGTGGGGGGGGATGTTTGTTCGAGACTTGAGGATAACTGGACAAATGAAGTTATCGTTTGTATTTGTACTCTCTCTCTCTCTCTTGGGCTCCATACATACTCGATCTTTCCTTGCTTCCTGTTTGCCCCCCCCCCCTCTCCCCCCTTCATGGGCTGGGTATAGAGCCGGGCCCCGAGAGGTTCTCCTGAAGTTTGCGACTTGCCAAGCTGGCAACCACCTGCAAAGATGGCCTTTCGTTCGGGGTTCACCAGTGATAAGAGGAAATCCCTTCTCGTATAGCTGGTGAGAAATCAAAGCCGCTGAGAAGGGACTGTTACAGGTGCAGCCTCCACTTTTAAAAAAACGAAGTTACCCGGCTGCAGGCTCACGAAGGTTGAGAACCACTGTTATAAGAGTATACATACAGCCTATTGCTACAGAAATTGCTGGTTGGTGGTTTATTACCGATACCGATACTTTAAAATTGCAATAATTAAATTTGTTCAAAATATTGATCAACATTGGTGTGTAAATATTCTTCTCCAATTATGTGCATCAATTTAAGAAGAAATTTGCTTTAGAATATTCAAGAATTACAGAATATATAATTATGTAATCGCAAAATATAGTTCTTCGTGCAAAATTGGTGCAAAATTAAAAAAAAGTTTGAATTTTGCATAATTCCCAGGATAATTAGAATCCGCGAATGTGACGCGCGGCATTTTTGCGGACCCCGAGAAAGGCCAAAATGCCGGAAATGTATCGGTAGATGAATTCCAATTGATACTTTCCGATACCAGTGGTATCGGCTCAGCCTAATAAAATGATGGTAATAGTAATAATAATAATAACAGTAAGCATTTCCTATTCACACTTGAACTCGGCAATGGATGCCACCACCAAGCAAGACGGGGAATAGAAAATGGGGAATTCGTTCACGGGGAATAACAAACATTGAAAACTCATTACACTCTGGTCCTTCATGTTCACCTTAATAAAGCATTGGCCAAACATAACATGTAGCTTCACACACAAACAACAGCAGACCAATTATTCAAGATCGTAGAGCCCTAAATCTGAAGGAAATCAACTCTGGTATAGCCACTGAGATCATGCTCAGAAGATAACTTTCGAACCGCGAGCTACGTGCATTACGTAAGCTGTCGCGTGGTGAGATAATTGAACCTTATGGTTGTGGTGAGTGACCTCATTAACATCTACGTGTATGTCATAGAATTTACGTGCTATGATGATCTAGTTCATGATTTAAGTTTCACGGTTCGTTCTTCAGGACAAGGTCTGCCTAACAAGATCTCTTAAGTCGAAACGTGAGAGTTTCGTTGAGGTGTCTATTGTTCCCTTCATAAGCTGACGTAATTAATTTAGTTCCAGAAAAAAAAAAAAACGAAAAGAAAACCAGATGAACATGCTATGATACTAACGATATCACGAAGCAAGAGTTAGAATGATCACAATTCAAGAATGCGTGACAATTATTGTAATTATTGTATTATGTAACATATATACTATTATATATATACTATTATATATATAATATATATATACTATTATATATATACTATTATATATAATATTATATTATATTATATAATTCGCACATTTGTTGGTTATTGTAATTAACGTCGCTTGTGTGAGCCACTAGGTTAAACACAACGAGAAAGTGAGAAGATGGTGGAAAGAAAGTGGCAAGGAAAAGTTAACCATCCGTGGCCTTCTTGAAAGTACAATCTGGGTGTCGCCTGGAATGACTGAACAAAATCAGGGTAAAACTTCGATGAGGATAGCTGGCGCGGAGATTTGAGCCCGCAATCTTCCGAATACGTGCCCTTTGAATTAACTAAGCTTTTAAACTTGTTCGGTTTCCGATACATTACGTGCTATCACAGGCTGCAGACAAAATTATCGAGTACTTTCTGGATGAATAGTTATGCGTAATAACAATGGAAAGTAATTAATATCTGGCTAAAAGTGCATTTTTACCGAGCTACTGCGGACAATGAGAAGTGCAGTTAACAACAATCAAATATGACGACGGTCACCCTGCGTGGCGAAGTGGTTACTACGAAGCCAAGGGATCATGTGTTCGAATTTGGTTAAATTATGAATGATTTTCATGTGTGTGTGTGTTGTTTTTTTTTGCTTCGTCCAGTTCATTTATTCACTATTCATCCTCATAATTGAGATTAACCTAGAGAAGTAGAAATACTTAGTGAATCACCGAATCACACAACACATAAATAAATATTGCGAGAATGAAGAAAGTAAGGCTTCAAGCAATGTCGGACCACAACTATTTAAAGTTGTGTGACATAGCTCAGTGAAATGTCAATATTAGTATACATTCAGTGTTTTAACGTAAGGTAATATTTATTGGTTGATTTGGTTTACTTGCTTCGCTTTTCTGCCACTATTGGCTAATCGCGAATATGAGGATGAGTGATGAAATATGATGAAGGGACACTCACAAAGAACACCCATGCCACGGTCGGGATTCGAACCCGGGACCCTTGGCTGTGCTAACCACTCCGCTATGGATGAAATTTATTAAACTTTTACATCTTAAAAGCACATTCTTCTTCTCGAAAAAAAAAAAATGATGATGTGATCAGCACAATGCTCCCGCTGCCTTTGCCCTTTCTCAAGTCGGTTATGTAGGAACAGAGACGGAAAAATCTCACTTCAGATAGCCCAACTTGGGAATCGAACGAGTCCCCTGAGAGCAGGCAAGTATCTAGAAATATGTTTCGGGGGAGGGGGGTCCGAACCAAGTGTCTCAGGAATAATACTAATAATAATAATGTTTAAATTAAATAATTATATTAAATCAAATTAATACTAATTACAATACATAAATTAATATTATATTATTATTACACGAATAGGTAAAAAGCCTGTATAAGAATAGAGATATAACAGCGCATATTCATTACATAGCTTACCTGTAGTTAAGATCGGAATAATTTACATAAAAACAAGTGACCTGGCAATGAAATTAACGTCAAATAGATGAATAATTGAATATTTATCGAATAACAAAAATGGTGTTACATGTAGTTGGAGAAAAGTAAGTTTCTGATTAATATTTTATGCATATTATTTTGAGTAGTAGTGTACGTACATAAATCTTCTTTGTAATGTCATTCAAAGCCGTATGATCACAATATATTCCTTGCCTTCTAAAAAGTTCAGAGGAAATTAATAACCATCGATTATGCAACAAATGCTAATATTTTCATTACTTAATTTTCGTTCTTAATAAGTCTTTCGGGTGGGAGGAGGGGGGTCCGGACCCCTAAAATACGTCCTTCCTGTTCTTCAAAGCCGTATGATCCCAATATAATCCTTGTCTTCCAGTAAGTTCAGAGAGAATTATACAACAATGGCTAAACGAATATATTTTTCATTATTTAATTTTAGTACTTGATAAGTCTTTCGGGGGGGGGGGGGTCCGGACCCACCCTAAATACGTCCTTGCCTGAGAGGTCCTACCGACTGGATCACCGCGGCTTTCTTTTACAACTTAGGTGATAGAAGTATTTGACTATTTGGTCGACAATGAAACAGAGCCCAGAAAAGAGAATACGATCGGCTTTTACTTAATTTGCAAGACGCGAAGTGGTCTTGTGTTATCACATCACAGTAATGTTTCTTAAGTATGTTATAATTGGTTAATTGTTCCACACGTTCTTGCTAATGAAGAGACTGAGAGTGCTAACTTACTGTACTTTTGTACCTGATGTCTCCGAGACCCGATTGTATAAAGCAGTTGATCCTCGATTAGCCAGTAAAATTGCTCTGCAGTCACGCTGAACTCTGATTTTGTGTTGTATAAAAGTTGAACTGAGATTCAGTCCCTGAGATCTGCGGTCAAAGTTGACCCGCGATTTTTCTCCGATCAGTAGACATTGACCGTATTTCAGCTGTTGTAACATGGCTGAACTAACTAATATTTGCTTGTAAAATGTGTTGCAAGTGAACGTATGCGGCAAGACTGGAGAATCAATTCATAAAATCCTGTTTCCATAATAATAAAGAAGAAGCATGCACAACGAGGTGAACAATGATAAATATTTCTTCCATTTTTCTTTCTTTCCATATATCGTGTGTCATTGTTATTTACTGGTTGAAATACCATGTATTTTTTTCTTCTTGAAATTTGCCTTAAATGACTGCAAGAGCATATTGTAACATTGTTTAGTTTCACGATCAGAGAATAGTAACTTGAGAACAATCAAGTGTTTATACAAACAGAAAATATGACCCGCTTACGTTTTCTTGTTGCTGTCATTGTAAAACTTGCGTTGCGATGAAGAGGGGTCCAGGTTCACAGACGTTAAAATATTACAATTTCGCTTTACTGCATCCAGCCAAGTGTCATTGCAATTCAATTTTGTCTGCAAAATGGAACAGAGCATATAACTTTGGCTGTAGTGTTTATATCTACTGCTTTATGAACCGAGCACGTTGCATTTTAGTTGGTAAAGCTTTCTCTCCTCCTGATATATAAATAACACATATCTAATTTTATTTCGAATATTATTTGTTTTGGGCACCATTGTTGTTTCAATATTTCTTTCCATTCGGGGAAACGCAAACATATTTTACATTTCACAAGTCACAACGTACTCTATGTGATCAGAAGTATCCGGACACCCACCTGAAAATAAAGTACAAGTTTGGGCAACCCTCCATCGGGAACACTGGCAGTCAATACGGTGTTGGCCCATCCTTAGCCTTGATGACAGCGTTCACTCTCACAGGCATACTTTGAATCACGTGCCGGAAGGTTTCCTGAGGAATGGCAGCCCATTCCTCGCAGAGCACCAAAATGAGAATAGGTACTGATGTCGATCGGTGTGGTCTAGCACGACATCGACATTCCAAAACATCCCAGAGATGTTCTATGGGAATCAAATCAGGACTCTGCGCAGGCCAGTCCATTAGTGGAACGTTGTTGTCGTCAAACCACTCCCCCACAAGCCCTGCGGTATGGACGGGTGCTCGGTTGTGTTGAAAGACACAATGGTCATCCCCGAACTGGTCTTCAACGGTAGGCAGCATGAAAGCTGTTAAAATATCAACTTAAGCTTGTGCCGTGACATTGCCATGTAAAGCAACAAGGGGGCCAAGCCCCTCCAGGAGAAACATGACCACACTGTAACCCCGCCACCTCCGAAGTTCACTGTCGACACTATACAGGCTGGTAGATGTCATTCACCAGGCATTCGCCACACCCACACCCTACCATCGGATCGCCACATTGTGTACTGTGATTCATCACTTAACACAACGTTTTCCACTGTTCTATGGTCCAGTCTCGACGCTCCTTGCACCACACGAGGCGGTGTTTGGCATTTGTTTGTGTGATGTTTGACTTATGGGCAGCTGCTCGGCCATGGAAACCAAGTTGCCGCACCTTGCGCCAAACAGTAATGGTGCTTGGAGTAGATCCTGATGCAGTTCTGAAATCCTGTGTGATGGTGGCAATGGATGATTGACGATAATGCTGTACGACCCTCTTCAACACTCGATGGTCTCTGGAGGACAACATGGGAGATTGGTATGCAAGCATTTGGGTTGTACACATCCCTTCACTATAACATTGGAAACAGTGGACAGAGGGATGTTTAGGAGGGTGGAAATTTCACACACAGACTTCCTACACAAGTGGCACCCAACCAACTGACCACGTTGAAAGTACGTGAGTTCCTCAGACCATCCCATACTGCTGTTTCACACTGTCTGCAGACTACTGAGTTGGCTGACTATGTGTTCCACGCGGTAGATGACAGTACTGTCTCGCCCTCTATGATAAACACACGTATCGCGGTGTGTCCGGATACTTTTGATCACATAGAGTAGGTTATTCAATTAAGTGCAAGTATACTACTTACAGGAACTAATGGTCCACCTGTAACACGTTATCGTGTAATCACAAAATAAATATAATAAACATCTCACATGAACAATAGCTCTAAATCCAAATATAAGAAAGTTGTTATATCTCTTCTTAGCATTAAAAATAAATCCATTTTTTTTATTAAAAAATCCATTGATATAAGCATATTTTCTCCCCTTTGCAACCGAGAACCGATAATTGCTTTCGTTGTCAAGGACAAATCATCCACGTGGAACTCACACAAGCAATAAATGGCCCTTTAGTATCTAATTTACGTGATTTTACTAAATTTGCAACATGTTCGAATATTTACTACGTCCAGCACCTCAGATATATTGTTTATTCAAATATTAAATACATGCATTTTCCGAAACCGATTTTAAAATGTTTTCTGTTCAGTGTTGGACAATTGGCAACATCACAGGCACACTAGCGACATGTCTGGATTTGCCACGTTGCCAAACGTATTTCTTTGACCCAAGATCAGGATTTGATCTAAGGTCGACAAATCCACAGTTAGCTTTATACAACATGATAGAAGCTTGAACTTAGTTCATTCCCGGATCGTAGGTTAAATCTGATCTCCGTCATGGGCGTCCGGAAGGGGGGGCAAGGGGGGGCCGTGACCCTCCCCCTGGAAAATGGAAGTCAACCAAAAAATATGTATTTCACACATATAATTTCATTTTAGCCACAATAATATGTGTTAATTATTGCATGAACACCATAAATTCAAATTTAAGCAATGTTTCTTAGGGAACAACACTATTTTTGAGAAAAAATTGTCTTCGTTCCCCCCCCCCCTGGAAAAAAATACCTTCCTTGCCCCTCCCTGGAAAAAAATCCTGCGGACGTCCATGTTCTACGTTAGTGATGTTTATACAACCGGCCCTAAGTGAATAAAGCGAATGGTACAGTCAACGGCAAAGATAATGGTAGGCAAATTGTCCACAGTTATTTTCATTCCTTTTTTATTTTATATCCTGCGTTGTTTTAAGGAATGAAAGTATGTTGGTTCGAAGCAATTATTGTTCTTTGCTTATTGGCGTCTTTATTTCAATTCATTATCATCACATTGTGTAATTCAGACCGAATGAAAAAGGTGGTGGACAATTCGCCTACTGTTTCTTTCGCCGTTGGGTGTACGTGTATTTATACATCGTTCGTGTTGTTAAATTTTCTAATGTATTTTTCTTCTTTATCTGAGTATATTATGGAAAAAATATGTTATTGTTCCTTCAGCTTTTCACAAATTTTTGCTTTTCCCGTGCCCAAATAATTTGAGCTTATTTCAGTGATTGAGATTGCAGTTGTCCTCAGCGATCAATTCTTGCTCCCATCCTTGTTCACAATCTGGACATTCAACAGTGTTAAGTTGGTTGCTGAATGTGTCACGATATCATGACGTGTTCTGGAGAATGTTGAATATAAATATCAAACGATCACATACAAACTTACTGACACGCAATAATTTGTGTATTTTGGTTATTTTTCTTATTTTACGTCACTTTCGTATAATCGCGGCGATGTTGATAATTAGAATGATAATTAGATGATGATGAAGAATCTCACAATGCATCCATGATCAGGTCAGGAGTCGAACCCAGAATTTTCTGTGGTGAGACCGTGAGTCCACCACCCAACGTGCTCGGCAACTGAGGCTGTTCACACACACAAAACAATATATTTTCTGTAAAATTTCAATGATAATGAAATGGATTTGAATGTCTTAGGACGAAGTTGCACATAGCATATTTAGATATTCTCGACTTGCTTACGTTTTTCTATTTAATTTCTGTGTATTTCGTAGTTTGAGTTTAAAGTCTCAATATTATGTGATCATTATCTTAGGAGCCTATTCCATTAGTACGTCTCTTCTTTATTAACAATTTAAATGCAGTTGTGAAATGAACTGGTTCTTGGACATAAACGATAATGCTAAATTATTACAGCCACGTCATAAATTAGCATCTAGCGAAGATGGCAGTGATTGGCGACAACAATTTCTGGTCATTGACTTCGTTTGTCGCGGAGGAATTTTCACTTTTAAACTGCCAAATAAGGAAAAGTGAGAATTCATCCGCCTTATTGCTGTGATTACTAATCACAGCAATAAGGCAAGGATTAGGAACGTATGTTTCAGAGTTCGTCTGAGGATTGTTGGTTGGAATGGGGTTTCGCATCTCACAAAGGATGAATGGTGAAGGATATAACATTAATTTAATTCATGAGACCATCCCAATTAAATGCGTAAAATATCTTATCTGTGCATAAAGTGGAATTAAAGCAACAATTCCATTCAAAACGCGTAAAAACCACGTGAATACTCAACGTTGCCTGGAGAGCTTAAAGAAGTTTTAGTTTCGTCGGTCATATTTCAAATTCTGATCATCTTCACAAATCTCTGATCGTGTTACGTCTTCGTTGCTCTTTTCTACTTACAGTTTTTAAATTTTGCTGTTGACTTTCTCTCATCATCAATTTTTCACAGTATTACATTATCAAAAAAGGATTTTGAAATATGTAGGAGGGATGGGAGTTTTCCATTACGTATAAAAGTATTCAAGTTGCGTGTATAGTGACGCCATTAATATTTCATCTTCGTACCTACCCATTAGGTGTGAGGCCAGCCTGTTGGCTCGTTAAAATACCTTGAACGTAAATCCACTTACCCTTGAAAATGAAACAGGAAATATGCCCAACCAGTAATAAAATAGAGCAGCCAACTGTGGGTGATATTCTTTTGCAATATTCCTCAACATTACCCTCAAGTCATACCTTCCCCCTGAAATATGGCCCAGTCAATCTATTTCACCTTAGAATAATACATTTTTAACTTTTAATTACGAAATTACGTATAAATAATTTATTAAACTACAATACCTTTCTCATAAGCAGGGGATGCTATTTTATATGTGCATATCTGATTAAAACTGCGTCCAAGAACATTACTTTGGACACCCCTAGTTATGGTAAGATTACGCCTGATGTACATATATGCTTTATTGTGCTGACGTCTGATAACAGCTCCCCTATCGCTGCTGTGGACTTTCAGCTCGGCGTCCTTGAAGAGTTTCTGTGTAGTGGTATTCATCGAATGCAGAAGTTTTAGCTTCCGTAAAGCATATATAATCTATACATATTCGGTTATAAATTCAACTACGCGTGAGTAAACAGTGAAACAGCTCTCGTTTCCTATTATGGTCTAGATTTTATTGAACTATGAGAAACCAATAAATATTTCTTTAAGAAAATTAATATATTTTTTATTATATGTTATTAAGACAGAGCATGGTCTTTTCTAGAAAGAATAGTTTGAATGATAGAAAAGGACATGTAAAGCTCTTAACATATGAAGGAATAAGTATGGGCAATAAAAATAGCGTATGGATTATAAACAATACATCCTTGCCATTTTTATGCCAAGAAATCTCAAGTCAAAACCCCAGCCCGGCATATTTGAGATAGTTGTGCAACCGCTTGTAGGTTCTATCAAGGAGAATGCTGTTGCATATTGTCACGTCTGTTCCCTCACAACCTGTATCTCAGAAACCAGTAAAATGTCTAATTTCAGTGAGCAAACCTCCTTTCCCTCGGAGTTTTATCTTTTATCACATAAATTACATCAACAGACTATTCCCTATGCGTTAACAATATCTCACGAATATCGAGACCTTCCTATTATGTAATATATACATACATACATATATATATATATATATATACATACATACATATATATACATACATACACAAATGTGTGTGTGTGTGTGTGTGTGGTGTGTGTGTGTGTGTAAGGAAATACATTCATTGTGGATTTGCTCTTTTTAATGAATTCGATTGTGTCACCGAATCTCTAGGTTTCTTATTTGGTGAGAAATTTCGTCATCTGATATCTCAGAAACTACAGTAGCTAGAGAAAGAAAATTAAGTGGATGAAAAATTCTCCCAGAAATTATGTAAATGGTTTGTTGGATTTGTGAGGATTAGGGAAGAAGGTAACGCTCATTTTTATCCGGAAGTTGCACCCCGGGGCACTGATATAACAAGGCGGAAGTCAACCACAAAGTTTCCGTGGTTCTATCAACCTAGTGCTATACAGATCATATCGAGATGCCTACCTATCTGTCCTAAATGTTTCCGAGTAGTAACTCAAATTCAATATTCCTTTCAACAAATTCAACTTACTACATGAGTAGTAAGGTCTGCTGGCTTTTGCAGAAATGGGAAGTATAAAAAGGAAATTGTCTCTTGTATGCTTAACATGCATGGCTACTCGGTTAATCCGTCTGCATTAGACATACATGTATCCATAACTAATCATTATTAGTTTGTGCCAGCCCCTTGTTCATATTTCTGTGTCGTTATCAAATGGCGAATAGGACATTACAATGTATTTCACATCGTACTCTATGTTTATGTGTTTTTTAAACCCAAAATCTTTTCTAGAACCCGCCCGTTCGAAAACTCGGGAGAGGTTTTTCACGACTATCCCTTATGTTCATGTATGTATCAATAAATCTACCCCCCCACATGTGTGTGTGTGTGTGTGTATATATATATATATATATATATATATATATATATATATATATATATATATATATATATATATATATATATATATATATATATATATATATATATATATAATACTGCGAAAATAGGAAAATTGCTGCTAAAATACCCTCCACCGGCCCTTGCTACTAACACTTTTCCCAACCAATTGCTAGAATGAATCGTCGATATCGAAATTGGGTACATTCACTCTCTCCTTCTCCCCTGCAAATTTTACTATATAGGTGAAAGAACTGTGCTAAATATACGTATATCGTGCGATAGAAGGCCAAAGTCTAGGCATAGGATAAATGAACGTAAATATCTTTGAACACTTCTTCCATTACATAATACACACCAATGGTTTCACGTGACGATGTGTGCGTTCTGGGGAAACAATTTATGCAAGGAAGTCTGTTACTGTGTAACCAGTCGAAGGACTGACGACTCCCTGGGATCTGACTCTGTCTGTGGTTGGTTTATGATAACAAGGTTAGTCAAAGGTCAAGGCTTTATTTTAATTTCGTCACTCGTTCTGCAGGAGGTGATTATTCAAATGCGTTTTTCGACCTGGGAACAAGTCTGTTCTACTGTACGATTGCAGATAGAATTGGCTGTTCAGAAACCACATGGCAGAACCTGTTGAACAAGTTACTTGCGTCGATGTTGTTGCATGCATGTTAATGCCACGCAAGATTCATTACTCGAGATAAAGAAAATAAAATTAAATGCTGTACATGGAGTATGCAACAAGCTTGATTCATTTTGTATTTTAATATTGGAGTTGATATTAGAAGTCAAAACTTAATCAAACGATTGACCTACTTGTTCGTACCGAGACGAATTTTAGAAGTAACTCCATCAATACTTCCTGTAGGCAGAGTGGTTCAGACCCCACTTTGAACTGTTGATCCAGTTCCGATTAGCCTGTCTGTGCATAAAGTGGACCTAAAACCGAAACTCAAATAATAATAATAATAAAGTTATCCAGCGCCTCGATGGTTCGAAGATCCAAAGCTCGAATCCTGGTTTTAGGATGGGTATTCTTTGTTAGTATCCATTGTCGTCGTGATTAGCTAGAAAAGTGACGTGAAAAAATTTAAAAATAAATAAATAATAAAGCACTTGTATATACTTGTATTTTAGTTGTTGTAGGTCGCATTTTGACCTGTTTAGGCTAATCGCGACGATGAGGATGAATTGAAATTCATGACGGAACAATAAGAAAGATCGTACAGGAATTAAGTTTCTTGTATACATTTTTAGAGCAATTCACACCTTAACGGATATTTTTTGCTCGTCTACAGCTAAAAGTCGGTTTGTTACGCCTTTGGAATAACATTGCTTTCATATTGTCTACATAATTACTTATTGTTTCCCTGCCATGTTGATCTCAGTAAAAATTAAAACCCATACAGTCGTGGACGCTTCTGTGTCGGAACCTCATTGAAAGTCAGCGTTACCGATAGAACCTAGAAGTGTCCGTGACTGTACAATGAAGACCGATCTCCACCTTGTAATCAGAATCGTACTGTGGCGGCCTATTGTTTCTCGAAGATTTTATTCCACCATTAAGAATTCGCCCAGACAACCAGTTTGATAGTGCAGGAGTTTTCCCCTAAACATGCCCTCCTAGAGCATTTCTTGGGGTGTAAGTGGTGATCCTTTCTCAAGACACCCAAATGTCAACCTCACTTCCACGTAGTACACACGGTCTGTATTTTGAGACTAACGATAGACTGGCATCTGGACCCATAGCCAGTATAATCCTGTATGGGACTTGGTTGTGTCGTCCTTATATGTTTGTGATTTTCATCTATTTCATCTTATCACCATCCATACTCTTCTTCGCAATTAGCCAAAAGTGGCGGAAACGTGAAGTAAAATAAATCAAATAAATCAATCAGTCAAAACCGAGCATTTCTTACGAACATTCAACTTCATATCAAATAAATATCTGAGAGTATAACCGTTCAAATGTATCTTTTTTTTTCAAGGAAGGTAGATATTTCAACCACAGTTATCTAACGTATTAGCAGTATCTGTTGTTACCGTTATGTTTGGAAGGAGAAGCGATAAATTCGAATAGATAGCGAGTCACTTCGAAAGATATATCAAAATTCGAAAAAAAATAATTATAAAAGCGATGGGGACATTGAATTATACTTATGTAGATTTACACTTTTAAAGAACTTAACTTTTCCGGATATTAATTTCACAGGGATCTAGATGGGTCCTAGAGATGGTGGAACTAGACAATGGCTGAAAATACCACTGGACCAACAGAGAATCGAATGTGGGTTATCATGGCACACTACCAGAGCACAGACTAGCCCAACAACTTCTCTGTGGAACTCAAACGCAGAAAATAGCAAATATATACATATATTGGTTAGTTTCGCCTTCTCGGAACTGATGAGTTATCGTCTTTGCACTTTTTCTTTCACTATTTTTGTTGATTTTTACAAGTTTGAGTGAAGAAAACGTGACGAGATTGTAATTGCAGTACTGACGTGGAATTTCTTACAGCCTAAGGGCATCATTTGTTCTTGTCTGGAAAGGTCTGGGCATTTCTTTGCTCGGCTCTCAAATGGCCTGGAGCTATGGAATGCTAATAATACCTTGCCAGATGAATCACACGTTTGCCCCATATTCAAATTTGTTCTTTCAATGAACAACTAATAATATACTTTTTGCTTTAGCATGCTCACGTTTACATCATAGGACGCTTGCATGCACGCAAGGTTTGAGAAAAAGGAAAGTGTTAGGTTGCTAGTGGCAAACGGAGATAGCTTTGTGTGCGTTTATTGTAACACTTTCATTTATATAGTGTATCCCCTTTCGGTACTTGTCGTGGATCCAGTATAACTCCTCAAAACGATATTTAAAATATGAAACCAAAACGCTAGGTAAAACAGGTCTTGCAAAACATGAATGGCCATTCTGATAAAAATCTAGTGAATTATTTCTCGATAGTCCTTAAGGCCTTACATCACAAGAGCATTATTATTTGGTGTTCTAAATTGCATTGAAACTGGTCGGCCGCACACAGAGATAGAGAATGAACTTTATTTTATCTATCGGGTATTCTTTCTTCTGGCTTATCTTGCAAATGTGAAAGTATTATGTAATTATTCTCACTGAACGATGTTGTAATGGCTTGCACCTAGTTTTAAGTGAATTGGGCGTTACTGCACTCCATAAAAACAATAAGAACAGTTGGTATGTTTCAATTTCAAGCAGGTATATAGTCAGTCTACTAAACCCTAGAATGCTAAAGTCCGCTATCATAAATGCTTCCAAAAATGTTATAGCATTTCCTCCCCCCCTTAAATAACAGATGATACTGTACAAGGAATCATTTCATCTAGCATTCGGGTTTGCATTTGTAATTGCGAAGTGTGCACAAAATATTATGTATAATATATGCAACATTAAATACATTTCTAGTTACACGGTTTTCATTTAAGACCTAATTAATTTCAAAGAGGAAGGGAGATAATTTAAACTGTTGTTTAATTAATGAGTTATCACGTAAAGAAGATCTCAAGATTAGCTTGAATAAGTTCACGTCATTGCCCTGTAACATTAAAAACTAACCATATATTGCTCTCTTTCATATTTCTTTTTTGCTCATTTAATTAGTGGAGACCTATAGTGATCACAAAAATGTCTGTTGGTCACTTAAACTGTTAAAGAAACAATACAAACATATTCATTCAACTTCTGTATTCTTTCATACATACATATACATATATACACTATGAAGTATGTGATTTAAGAAGCACCGTTGATTTTGTTTGATTGATTTGATTTATTTTGCTTTGCATTTCTGCCTATTTTTGACTAATCGCGAGATGAGGATGAGTGATCATATGATGAAATTGATGAAGGGACACTGACAAAGAACACCAATGCCCAGGCCGGTATTCAACCTAGGACCCCTGGCGTCGTAGCGCAATGTGGTGACCACTCCGCCACGGAGGTCGGCGCACCATTGATCCTTACTCAAAACTATACGTAGGAAACGCTTTATCCTCCCTGTTGCATAGTTATTTGCGTTTAGAAATGTGAAGTGATACACTGTTTACATCGCACTCGGTCGCTATTGCATCTCACACTTGTGACGCAAAGCTAGATTCTGATTTGGTTATGGTACGCTAAATACTAAGAAAATTAGGACCGATTCCATCTATGAAATGCCATGGAATATACTATGGCAATGAAATGCTGGTGAAATGGGTGATATAAGGTAGGAATTTTTCCGGCCTCGTCCCCGCATAAAGCGGCTCTGGGGCTCACCACCCAGCCTCAAGTCAATGGGTACCCGGAGGCAACCCTGGGGGTTAAAGGTGATCAGAGCGTGGTGCTGATCACATCACCTCCAAAATGGCCGAGATCGAGAATGTGTGGGTTCTACCAACACATCCCCTAAAATGTGCCTTCATGGCACGGTGAACTTTATCGTTACCTTACACCTAAAAATAATAGTACTAATTTATGGGTCATGTTTGAGGTTTTGATTGGGCAATTTATGGATATAAAATTAGTGTAGGAATACTGCCTGCTTATTTTAGTTTCTCTACTGCTCAGAATACAAGTTAATAGAAAATCAATTTCCTTTGGTTAGTTGCAACACACCTTTGCTCTTAACTGTACACGCAATAATCCCAATATGCACATCTAGTGTTCAGGCCGTGACATTACATTGCGGCGAACTGTAAAGTAAACACCGTGGGACACGATGAGATCTTTTCTCCCATAGCGAGACAAGGGGTCTTATCTCAGGTTTCAGCAGAGCATGCATTTTCTGTACATCTTGTGCCTTATCTTTGCTCTCTGAGTTACGTCGACATTCATGGACACTGGATGTTCATAATCGTAGAGGTTTGAGATACACAACTTCTCCTCTAGTTTATGGATGTTACCAAGAGGAATGTCTGGATGTATTCACATCTTTTTTTATTTATAATTTTTTTTCTTTAGGTTCACCCCTTTGTCTCGCCAGGGACGAGATGTTTTTTGTGTATGCTAATTTACATCATCCCTAAAGCTGTCCTCATATATAAACACGACTACCTAATTGAATGCCACACTCAAAGCGAGTGTCGTCAGAGCGCACGTTATGTTTCTCCTCGAATTCATAGTAGAATATCAATAATTCTAAATAAAGCCATTCAAGACAGGCTGTTGACTAATCATAGTGAAGGGGGGTTTCTTGCTTATTAAGTTTCTCAAAATACGAGTTCGGAGTAAATCAATTTCCTATGATTAGTTGCAACGTAGACCCAACGGCGAAAGAAATACAAGGTAACCAAAAAGTTATTGCCGTTCTAGAGCAGTGATAAACAAAGAGCAATACAGTGGACGGTACGTACCTTTAGGTTTCGAAGTAATCTCCATCAGCATCCAACACATTTTGCCAACGTTCCTGCAGCTGCACAATACCCTGGTGATCAAACTCGGCGGGCTTGGATGCAAAGAAGTACGTGAGTGCGTTCCGCAGGTCTCCCATATTTGCGAAGGATCTCCCACGGAGTTGGTTGTCGACGGAATGAAACAGGTGGTAATCTGTTGGTGCAAGGTCCGTTGAATATGGTGGATGGCACAGTGTCTCCCATCCAAGTTGCTGAAGGGTCTCCCGGATCCTCTTTGGCACATGTGGCTTGGCATTGTCGTGCAGGAACAGCACACCCTTGCGATTCACCAATGCCGGCTCCTTCTGCCGCAATACACGGTGCAACCTTTGCAACTGCTGAGAGTAGAGGTCAGCAGTGATGGTCTTACCAGGTGGAAGGAGCTCGTAATACACCACTTGCCGACAATTCCACCATACAGAGAGCATAACCTTTCGTGGGTGCAGAGGTAGTCTTGAGGTGTGAAGAACAGGGTCACTTGGCGACAACCAATGTCTGGTACGCTTGGGAGTGTCATAGAGGACCCACTTTTCGTCACCAGTGAGCAAGCGATCAAATATGGGTGTGTTCAGGTGCCGAGTGAGCAAGGACACAGGCTGTCACTCGTTGTTCCTTGTTGGCTGCCGACAATGTGTGGGGTACCCACTTGCTTAACTTGTATGACTTCCCTATCGCGCAGGTGCAGTCTGACTCAGCGGAAACATGGAACCTTTCTGCAAGTTCATCACACGTTAGACCACTGTCCTTCTCGATGGCTGCTTTCAGGGCCTCGTCATCCAACACATGTGGTCGTCCACTGCGAGGTTCATCCGAAAGGCTCACATCTCCCGAACGGAATTTCTGGAACCAATGCCTGGCAGTGCGTTCGTTCACGGCATTCTCCCCAAATGCCTGGCAAATGCGGCGACTTGATGCGGCAGCTGACAGGCCCACTTTAAAGTCATACAACAAAAAAAACCCAAAAAAAAATTGCTTCGACACCTCCATTTCTCTTCGACACTGGACGAACTATGACTGCTGTGTGTGCGCAACGTGCCTGTATTACTGACAGTCGATGGTCAGACTAACTCCCGATCGCTTGGCAGGCACGTGCGTCATTTCGTTTCCTCTCTGTGAGCGCATTATTAATGGGACGTCAAAAACGGCAAGAACTTTTTTGGTTACCATGTAGTAGGCAAATTGTCCATCACCATTTTAATTCATTCCGTTTTCCACAATGTGATGATCATGAATTAAAGTAAAAACGTCAATAGGCAGAGGAGAACATCTGCTTTGAATGAACAGAAATTCATTCCTTAAAACAACACAGGGTGTGGAATAAAGAGTAATGAAAATAGTGATGGACAATTTGTATACTATTATCTTTGCCGTTAACTGTACCTTTACTCCAATTGGACGCAGTAATCTGTGTATCTTCAGCACGCACTATTGCAATTTATTATCGAAAAAAAGCATCGAGGCACATAATGCTGTTTATTTCTATTGTGTGGTGAAGCGAAAGTGACGCGTTACGTCTGGCTTGCGAGAAAAGAAAGGAGGAGCTATGAGATATACTTCTCTCCATATATTTAATTGCAATTATGCAATAAAGAATGAGGCACAGCAGTGAGTGATGTGATAATAAATTATGATTTGCAACCAACCTTAAGAAATATTTTTGTTATTTTAAATTGTATTTTTGATAACCAAAATGAAAGAAAAATACCTAAATATCTGTGGAAATGATATTTTGTGAAGTTCACCTCCGTGGCGGAGTCGTTAGCACAGCCCGGTACGACGCCAGGGATCCCGGGTTCGAATCCTGGGTGCTCTTCACGAGTGCCCCTTCATCAATTTCATCATATCATCACTCATCCTGATAGTCGCGATTAGCCAAAATCTGTGTTAATCTGCTAATCTTATTATGGAAATAAAAATATTAACTTTGTTACGGCTAATCTATTTTTCCTTTTTATTGCTATAAAATCTGAAATTTTCCTCAAACTTTGATCGTGTACGGGTGCAATTTCTGACTTTTCCAGATTTCCAAAGAAAACATTGTTAAACGCCTTTCGATTGTCGATTCGGTATCTCGTAAATGCTCTTATTTCAATGACAATTGGATCGTGTACGAACGACTTTACGAAGATTAGTCTGAAATGTAAGGTTTCAAGTCTCAAGTTTCATCTGGGGTGGAAGTGCTAGGTCATCAACGGGGTTATGTGCGACACTGTTAGTGAGTGACCCATCCGCGGATACAGATAACGTCTTTGTCTACCATAAAGTAACACGATACGAGCGGGTTGTTTTGGCGCTGACTTACCAAAAGAGATGACCTCGTGCAGTTTCCTCCTCGGAAAGCGAGCCACAGCCATTTTCAAATTCCCAGGCGTTAACTCGAACAGTTGCTTCCTTGTTTGTATTTAGTTCTTCTCGATAGCGTTGCAGGCTCGCCTTGGCGGATTTTTTTTTTTTTTTTTTTTAATGTGCTCCGAGTCTGTCGTTGAGGTGGTTTCACTGTAAGTGTAAAGTTTTGTCTTCTGCGCATTGCATCATCTTATGAAGGTACAAAATGGACGTGATTGTAATAAGCAGACCCTGCTCTAGGGAAGTGCAACTCGGGCACTCACCCGAGACACCGTTCCAAATAAAAAAAAATGTTTGTGTACACAGGACGTTGGTGCATCCAATTAAGCAACTAATTTGATTTTACCTTACTTCATGGAATGTTTTAACTTAAAAATATTCAAAATTAATGAAATCATAACTAAGTACTACATATAAATCGTGTTCTAATATTTCAGTCAAAAATAGTTAATATGCACTATTCGTTTAATTATAGAAATGAATCATGCATTGAAAATATTATTTTATATGAAACAATATAAAGAAAATTCAGAAAATTAGGTTTGCATTAGCCATAAGAGGTTGATTGAAGTTTTGTTTTGAGCCCGCTTTTTGCACATATGGCTAATCGGGATCTGAAACACTATGTGCCTCCACTGGGTAATCGAACTAATCAACTAGGGAACGTTAAGTACTTTAGAATGTTGGTTCAAAATGCGTGATACTGACTCTTCATCTTCAAAATAGCCGGTCCCGTGGCGGAGTGGTTAGCACATAGCGCTACGACGCCAGGGGTCCCGGCCTGGGCATGGATGTTTGTGAGTTGCCCATTCATCAATTTCATCATATCACTCATCCCCATCTTCGCAAATTAGAAAAAATGTGGCAGAAAAGGCGAAGTAAAATAAAGCAAATCAATGAATCATCTTCAAAATGAGACTAAAAGTGCTGTGCTTCATAAATCGATTTTTTTAAAAAAAAGCTCCAGATATCAGAAAAAAATGTGGTTTCACAGTTCCACAAATATGATTCATACACATTCATAAAATAATTGTCGAAATTCGAGAGGTCAAGATTTACTATGGATGAAATCATCAATATCACAGCATATTTCAGAATGTTTAGGATTAGAAAAGAGCACCTGTGCTTTATTGTTATATATATTTATATACAACATTATAATCTGCGAATTTCTTGCTTCATGACCTTAACTTTTAAGACGTTACTTTTTTTTCGTGTTACGTATGCTCGTGTGCAGCTCGATCCGTTTATCTTCTTTATGGCACCCAAGCGAATATTTGCCCGGCTATGGGCTTCAGATCTCATTTAATAAAATAATAATTAACTAACTAACTAACTCTCTAGCCTTCTTAAACCCGAAGGTTCATGGCTGCAGCAACACAGGCCTTCCATCTGTCCCTATCTTGAGCAAGATCTATATACTCTTTTCCATCCCTACCGATTTCCTTTAGGTCCATCTCAACGTTGTCCCTCCATCTTCGTCTTGGCCTTCCTACAGGTCTCTTACCATCTGGTTTCCCAACAAGAATCCTGTAAACTCCTCTTTCCTCTCCCATTCGTGCCACATGGCCTGCCCACCTAAGTCTTCTTGATTTAATTATTCTAATAATATCTGGACATGAATACAAATTATGTAGTTCTAAATTATGTAACCTTCTCCACTCACCTGTCTCCTCATCCCTTTTAGGTCCAAATATTTTCCTAAGAATCTTATTTTCAAATACTCTCAATTTATGTTCCTCTTTTAATGTAAGGGACCAAGTTTCACACCCGTATAATACTACAGGCAAAATTACTGTTTTGTATATTTTAACTTTTAGTTTCTTAGATATTAAACGAGAAGACAAAAGTTTATGAAGAGAGAAGTAACATGCATTTCCTGAATTAAGCCTACTTTTTATTTCCTCTTTAATATAATTTTCATTTGTTAATATTACTCCTAAGTATTTGAATTTGGAAACTGGTTCAAACGAGTTGTTATCAATAATTAGATTTTGATTATTACCTAACACTTGGTTTCGGCCTGTAAGCATATATTTAGTTTTCTCTTTGTTAACTTCCAAACCTATCTCTTTAGCAGTTTTGAAAAATATTTTAGCATTATTCTTAATTGTATTTATATCATCCCCCAGTAAGTCTACATCATCTGCATATGCTAACAACTGAGTCACACCATTTAATTTTAGTCCTTCTTTAGTTTCTTTTACCTTCCGAACAGCATATTCTAAGGCAAAATTAAAGAGCAATGGAGATAATGCATCTCCTTGTTTTAACCCATCATGAATTATAAATTTGTCAGACATATTATTACCCACACGAATTTTACTTTCTGTTTCACTGGTGCATATTTTTATCATACTAACAAGCTTCTTAGGTATTCCAAACTCTACTAATATATTATATAATTTATCTCTTTTGACCGAATCATATGCTTTTTTGAAATCAATGAATAGCTGATGGACATTTTGATTATATTCCCACTTTTTTTCAAGTGTCTGTCTGATGTGAAAAATTTGATCTGTAGTTGATCTGTTACGTTTAAATCCACATTGATAATCACCTATAATTTCATTAGCATATGGGAATATTTCAATTGTTCTTCACTCTTTTTCACATGAAATGTGGCATTATGCCATGGAGTATACGTGTATGTCACGACGTTTTATTGCTTCGTGCATCCATATTCTGCTTGAATACTATTTAGTATTGGTCGGCTTATTCACACGAATTGGTTTCAGAGTCGTTTCAGATTAAAGCGAATGTACAGATTCTTCATAAAACCACACTCAATAAAGTCCAAGGTTTCAACTTTGGCTAGAATTAAAATTCGGCCAGGCATTGTATGAAACTATCTCAAAGTGACACTGCTATTATTATTTACGGATTTGGGTGTCCTTTTCAGAAGGCACTGAAATGTCAACATTTCTTCGTCGTTGTGCACATTTCAAAATGCATTACAGGCTAACGTGGCTCTAACACCTAGAACATCTGTATTTGTTTTTTCTTATGTCGCATTTCTTCCACTTTTGTCTAATCGCGACGATAAGGATGAATGTAGATTGCATGAAATTGATGAAGGGACACTCGCCAAGAAACACCATATGTCCATATCAGGACTTGAACCAGGAACCATCGGTGACGAGACCGTATCATATGATGTTCTGTATTCTGCCCTTACTTGCACTGCCTGGCCTTATGCTACCCCAGCGTTAATCATATGTATGTCAGAATTTAGTCCTTAGTTGTTAATAAGGAATATGATTAGTTTTAATAAGAATCAGAGTTGTTAATTTCGCGAGAACTGTCCAACATTTTGTTGAAGTTAGAGGCTTGACTCCATATTAAGTCAAGGGGCATATACCTTAAGTGCTGTTCCACACAGCATTATTTTAATATCAAGTTACTTGCGCTAACCGATTGCTACACCAGGGACATCGTGAACCCATTGTGGACATCATAAACTCTGCAAGTAACAGAAGTTCTTCCTTATTCCTGATCACATATAATAATACCATTTAGAACTAGGTGTGTGAAATATATAATTTAGAAGCAGGTTTTACTTGGCTCGGCAACAACTACACATGTTATGAAAACGTACAGAAGACAAAGCGCTTGATATTTTTTATTTATTAACAGACCGTTCACCAAAATGGGATCTGCAGTATCTGAGCTAGACTACAAGCCGGGACATTTTTTAAACATTTACACATTTTTTTGGGTCCCTTCTGTAGTCGAGTTTCGAGTTCCAGTACACCTTTGGACAGAAAGACTAATCGGGACTGGACCTACAGTTTAAAGTGGGATCCGAACCAATACATGTCTCCACCAGCTATCGAACTCGGAACCCCTTGATTACACTTTCGGCCAGTTACCAGTACGCCATCAAGGAGGCCCTCTTACTCTTAACATCACCTGTGTTGTGTTTCGGTGCACGTTGCCGTAAAATGTGTCTATATTCTTGCTGGGTCTCGAACATGCCATCGTCGGAAGGGAGAGAGACAAGAAAAGCTTCGGTGCGAAATTATTTCGTGTCTAGCAACTACGAAACCTACTGTTCAAAATATGACATTGGAAGTTAGCACAGACAACTTTATTCGAGCGTATCTAGAGCAGTGTTTCTCAACCGCCGGGCCGCGGCCCGGTATCGGACCCTGCCGTCAATTTTACCGGGCGGGGAGAGGTTCTCCTGAAGTTTGCGACTTGCACCCCAAGCTGCAACCACCTGGAAAGCGATAAGAGGAAGCAGCTGAGAAGGAACGGCTCCAGTGAAACATCCAAGTTTGAATTACATCCGTGGGGTCGTTCTCCAGTCAAGCGCGAAAGGGTGAAGCGTGCAGCCTGTGCTGACAACCTTTCGTTCGGGTTTCCACTACGATAACAAAAAAGTATTTTGCGAGAGTGGCGAAGGATCTAAGCGGGGGAGGGTCGTCGCTTCCCGCTTCCAAATTTGAAGGTTGATGGACGGCGGGCACTACGGTTAATTTCGTTTGCGGAGCAATTTTCATTAACAAATATATTAAAGTTAAAATATTCTGATTAATTGTAATTTTTCAGTGTCCAAATTAGAACATGCTAATGAAAATCAGCACTTACAAAATTGATTTAATGATATTGGCCAGAGGATACTAGAGACTCCATTAGATCCATCAGTTGTCAACTAATTTAAACCAAGTTCTATATTTGTCAACAAGCCTAGACATAATTGAACAAATACTCTATGATTATGCCATCATTTATTTATTAATATCAAATTTCAAGACTACATATTAATTAACGTATAAAGTTTTTTTAAAAAAAATAGAAAGGTATGTACGAGTAAAACTGTTGGGATTGGGGGTATCGTCTTTTTAAAGACGAAATTACCGATCCTCGGGCTCACGAAGTTTGAGAACCACTGATATAGAGACTCCTCCTCCTCCTCCTCCTCCCCCTCTCCCTCCCCCTCTCCCTCCCCCTCTCCCTCCCCCATTCTGTCTGTAATTTGCGGCTCTTGAACTCGCCCACAAGGGACTCACATCCTGCCTTGACATAGATGCTAAAACTTTTCTTTAAATTATAAGTCCACGTCATGCTTCGAATTGTAGGTAAATTATATGTCTCCTTTCACTAGCCTTGGTAGATCAGAAACATGAACGTGCTCTCTCGCGTTCGTTTGGTTTTTTTTTTTTTTATCTCGTCGTCTCCTTGCCCTCTATTCCCTATCGAGATTGCTCTAACATCACACATATACGAATCTAATCTCTGGGAGTCCCTAGAACTCTGAGAAATCAAGAACGTTGAGTAGTGAGCGAATTAAGTTATTGCTCCACGGAATGAATTTCATTGCCTAATTCAGATATAAACAGGAAGTGTATATACTACATATTTTCAGTTCGATAGAGGCACGTAGTGGTTTGGATTCACCTTTAAACTGTATATCCACTCCCGATTAGCGTTACTGTGGATAAAGTGGACTAAAACTCAAATTAACAAACTACATATCGTAAGTTGTTTTTTTTAAGTCCGCTTTTTGCTTAGATATTCTAGCCGGTGCTGGACCTACAGTTTAAACAGTTTAAAGTGGGATCTACCCAGTATAGTGTGCCTCCACCTGAAATCTAACAGATCTTGCATATCACTCAGTTGAGTTAACCCAGAATAGTAAAAGCGATAGGAGCGTATTTTTGATTACACCACCTCCATCTACGGCCGAGGTCGAGAACATTCGGAGATTTATATACCGACATCCTAATGTTCCTCCATGGTACGATGTTTACCTTGGGATAACAATACATTTTAGATATGAGTGGGTTATGGGAAGATAGTGATAGAAGTAAAAAGGAATCGTATCCGCTTTGAAGTGTCATTTTGAGAAAACTTCGGTCAAGATACAGGAGTGAATCCTAGATAGTATGTCAGTACTGTATCATTATATGATTTGATTTTTTTTTAATGTTATTAGCGTCGCTTGTCTGCAGATTTTGGCTAATCGCGACGGTGAGGATGAGTTATGATATGATGACACTCAGAAAGAACACCCATGCCCAGCCGGGATTCGAACCCGGCACCCCTGATGTAGTAGCGCTCTGTGCTAACCACTCCCGCCACGGAGGTCGGCTCGTCTATGATATGATTACAGTGACAGTGTGATATGCGTTTTTGATGATATTACCGTAGAAATATTTTAAAGAGTGACCTAGTAAGTCCAATTTTATCGATTTTCTGTTGTCGATGGTATTAAATAGCTCCGTCAGTGTAGTTTTGTATGGTGTACCTGTACAGATGGAAAACGCATTAAGTCCTGAAAAATGTGAAAATTTAAAAATGGTATACAAGGGGAAAGTAACGAGTCTTGAAAGTTTGAATTTGTTCTCTTGCGAAAACAGGACTTAACCAGGTTTTTCCCCCTAGATTCTTCATGTGTATCTTTATATTCAGTGGTTTCTTTCATAACGCTACTATCAGCACCGGAAGTGGAAAGTTCGGAATGTTTTCTTGGGCCTTGGAGATAGGCGGGCGATACTTGTGTGATTCAACATTGAAGCAGTGAAACGGGTATAGAGGATGCTGCATTGAACACCCGATTCCATATTTTATTCCTTCTCTGGATTACTTCCCTTCATTCATCCAATCTCTCTCTTCCCACACCTCTCCCTGGGTGTCTCGAGAGCAGATTACCAGTAACGCCGAAAATTCGGAAAGGGTCATACATACAACATTTATATATGTCCGTAGGTTCGTTTACAATGCAATACACAAGTACAGAAAGTGAATAAACTACTGGTAATTGGCAGTACTTTAGTTCAGGAAGTTAATTCATCAAAGCATTAGCTTGGAGGATTACATCGATTTGTTATATGCTGTTTCTATTTATATATTTACAAAGCGTTTCCGTAGGTGTATTGATCAAATCCACAAAATTCCTTACCATTGTACATTCACCTCAATTAGTACTCCGGCAGTTTGTTTTTTATACAACATATTTGCAGAATATACAATTCAATTTACAGGTGTATCAATATACGCTGTATAAAACAACTTATTAAACGAACTCTAAATCAGGATATGGACAGTATTTTACGCTTAGAACCTCCGAGGCGGCCATCTTGGATTCCCGACGCCATATACCTTCTCTTGACACATTGTCCAGCAAAACACCTAGTATTATACTTATGATTGCATGCCTCAAAATGAAGGCATCCTCCATACACATGTCTTCCCTTCATTCAAAAATCCAACGAACCTATAAATGGTCAAAATGACTTCTGAATGAGATATGGTCAATTTTCTTTGTTAATGTCTTCAGAGGCAGACATCTTTGATGTATAACGTCACACGGGCCATGCGACACAATAGTAGGCATCAACAAAGTATTACAGGCAGTATTGTTTTGCCATTTATATGCCGGAATGTCAAGTAAAGTGCAAAATATCGCTTAGAATCCTTGCAGAAAAGGATACGGAATATTTTAATTGGATATATCTCCATAACAGTGCAAGATATAAAAAAAACTGTAAGAATATTTTTTGTTCCATTTTCAATTCTGAATAAAATATGTCTGTATGCAAACTTGTCAAAAACTCATTTTAAAGGAGTTATGATCGATTTCATTTGTTGGTGCGTGAATCGGCGGCCATCTTTAATTTATGGGCATCTAGAAAACTTGGGCCCGGTATGCCAGATGTCTACCCAAGATTTTTTTCCTTTCTTTAGGCATGCCCTAACAGTATCAAAGAGAAAACGGGTCCGTGTCGAAATCTTACACCCTCGATTTCGCAGGTGATTTTTTTTATGAAGATTATGTGCTGCTAATTCTGAATAATAAAATTCTGGAGCGCGGAAATATGTATTTACGACTCTACAGCCGTTTGAAGTTGAGATGTAGCCGTTGCGAGGTGGTTGCCGTGTTCAAATTTCCCACCGATTCCGGACTTCGCCCCTGGAGTAATTAAGTTACCGTCTCCTTCCGCTAACGCGGCCCCGCCTTTCTATATAGAGTCCCTTTTGAAGGTATGTTAGAAACTGCCCGGAGCCACCTGCCCCCAATAAGCCCTATTTTTCGCACTGACACATTTATGCACCAAAGAAATAAGGCTGAAATTAAACCTCAAAAGGTAACTTGTCTCTTTTTCCCAAGTGCAGGCTGAATTGCAGGTCGAAGTTAATTTGAAAGTCCAAAAGAGAAGTAAGTCGTATGTCACAAGTCTTTGTTGCCCTTTTCAACAGAATACTACCCTCCCCTTTCCGTACCATCATACAAATAAGAAGTTGCAAATAATCCCATCCCACAACTCATTCAGAAAATACAACCCTCCCCTTTTCTGGCCCGCAGTTGCGAAGAGAAATGTTCATGATGATCCACAAGATAACGTTGTCACACAAATCAATTCCAATGTCTGAAATCTCCAACCCGCCAATACGTAATACAAAAAACATATCGCAAATTATTCCATTGTCAATCATAAGAAGAGAAAGAAAATGTGTAGACGTGCACCTGTGACATGAATCGGGTATCCATTATGGAAGCCCCGAAAAGCCGTATAGACGCTACGTACGTAAGGAACTTCAATATATATAAAAAACGTAAGTTTCGTAGCCGTAGAGGTAAAAAAAATACCTTCCGCGCTATTTAGAAACACCCTTTGGTACAAGAAACTTATTTATTTGACGAAACTATTTGAAATGTTTGCGAAATCCATGGTGTAAAATATCGGCACGGAGCCGAGAAAACTCGTCCACCTCAAAATTTCTGCGGGTCTTATGACCAGGGACTGGACTATTATGACACGACTCGGAAATACCTTATACGTATGTGCATGTCTTTACTAATGGGGAACTTGGGGCTTCCAAAGACGGGTTGACTTTACCAAATGCTACATTTATTTTCCATCAATCAATCTAGCCACCATAAATGGTCTAAACTCTCGAAGAAAGGAGAGACAAGGGACATGAAAGTTCCTCGTCGTTCTAAAAGTGGTTAAGAAACTGTTTTTTGTGTTACGCTAACCCGGCGTTTGTATAGTCAGGGCTGAAGTCCGTGGAAGTTCACCCCGTAGAACTGGAATTTTCCACGAACTATGAAGCTAAGCCTAGGGGAATCTCATGTTCAGTAAAAGCTTAATCAAATTAATGAATTAATTTGTAATAACATATAACGTATAAAAATACAAATATGAAAACATTTTATTTACCCCTTCACCTTCGCCAGCAATTAATTAATATAACACAAAAACCAGTAAAGATCAATCCGATCTTTACAAGAACACAATTTAAAAGGATTTACAATTATTAACGCTACAAACCAACGGTTCTTAACTTTTGGTGTGAGGACCCCAAGGGTTTCACCTGTCCCGTGGGTCCTCGAAGGCTTTAAGATATGTTACAAGTTTTTGTACTTGTTGGTACAGTAAAATATTGGTTGGTTGGAGTAAAATATTAAAATAAATTATAAATAAAACGATTTAAAAGTTAAATGTGTTTCACAGCTTGCTAGAGCTAAGAATGAACAATATATTTGTATTTCTTTTATTAATATTAGATTGATTGAGTTGTTGTTTTAAGTCCACTTATGCACAGTAAGGCTAATCGGGATTGGACCTACAGTTTAAAGTGGGATCCGAACCACTATGTGCCTTCACAGGGTATAATATTAGAGATTCTTTATAAAACTTCTTAATGTACAGTCACCGGCAATAAAAATGTGACACCTAGATCCTGAAATACTCGTTTCCCTGCAAGACATTATGTGTGTTGACTAACTCTACGGCGGTGGTAGAAGTTACCATTAAAAATTTGCTATTGAAATGCACTTATTGCCGTAGAGTTAGGCAACACGCATAACTCCTTGCAGGGAAGAAAGTATTTCAAGATATAGGTGTCCCATTTCTATTGCCGGTGACTGTATATTTCCAGATCAAATAAAGCTAATGCAGCCCATCTGTGTTAGTCGTGAACTTTCACGCAATCGTAAAACAGCGAAGTAATAAAAAAATAACGCATGCAACGCAGTTTCAAGACTTTATTATAAAATTATGAATATTGTGGTAATAAAAACCTTAATGATCAGCTTCAAATAAACGTTTTATGCATTTTTGGACTTCAAATATTGAGTTAATTTCTGGGGCTCCGCAACAATAAAAAATAATGAAAGGTGGCCCTTGGTAAATTGAAGGTTGAGAACCGGTGCAATAAACTATTCGAAGAGGGGCAAAGAGAAGCGAATTGTTATCTTGCCGCCCAGAATGGAATTTGGCAGGGACCCTTTATCCTTTGTCCGCCCAAGGGTGCGAAGGTTTGGGCTGATCTTTCGAAACGTGTTTCAGACTAGTTGAAATTCTTTGAATTATTTTCCAGCTCTTGTCCCCAAGTTTTACCTTGGACTTTGTGAAAAGCTTACAAGCTACATTTTGTCGTATTTTCTGCGGGCTCTCTTCTATTTTGAATTAAGCATTTGCCACATTTTCCTACATAAAACGTATGATCATTTTGCTGGTTACAGACGCCGACATGTATGTACGATGTTGTACTGACTTATCCCGTGCTGGATAATATTGGAACATATTAGCTTGCTTTTATCATCTATCCCTTATTACAACCAATGACATTTTAATTATTATTATTATTAATAATAACAACAATAACAATAACAACAATCACCTAATAATTTCGAAACTAAGCTTTCAGTTCTGCGTGGTCCTTGGCAGTACCGGCTTCTGCCTATTCGCACATTCGCACGTGCACACCCAAATAAATCTGTAATGCAAATCATTATGAGTATTTATTGAACTCTATCTCCTTCGAAACATCAAGTGTTCCCACGCCGCTCCACCAAGAGAGATGGTGGAGAAGCCTGCGATCAGTGATATCAACCCGCGTAGACCACGCCGCGATCGGGGCAGGAACTCAATGGTAGTTTCGTTCGTTATGACGCTGTTGCAGCAGTCGCGTAGAGGACGCTGATTGGGTGTTTTGGCTTGAGCACCGTGTGAGGGGAGGTTGCATCATTTAGGAAGGCTGAGAACACAGCGATCTGTGTGCGAGCAAATGTAGTGTTGCAAACCCATTCCATTGGAGATCGTGTGACGGAGTCGATGGAACCCATACATCATCGCAAATTGAGGGATTTTTTTTCTTATGAAAGGGAAAATTCGATGGTATATTGTCCCGAGCATAACAGGGGAAGAAAAGGAGGAGAGGGCAACTGAAACCAAAACGGGTGTTTTAAGCATGCCTTTGCTTCGTCCATCTTGGTCAAAATAAACGGTCTCTGTGGCGCAGCAGCCGAATTATCAACCCGCGGGGAGGGAGCGTGCATCAAATAGTCGGCTGTTTTGCATTGTGTGGCTGTTACTGCGTTAAAAAATTATTTAACGCTGTCAAAAGGTCGTTCCTGTTTCAGTGCAAAGTGTTTGATTTCATGGGAAACTGTACGTAGCGAAAGCAGACTTAACGTTATTAAATTTTTGGAGGGAAGTTAGCTACAAAGCCTGTAGCAACTGCAGTAATATATGGATACGGCGGAAGAGAAGGAAAATTCTGAAGTACGATTACGAAGCAGGGCAGTGTGAACTTAATGAGTACTGTTATTTGCTTTAACATTTAACATTCTTGATTTCGCTTGATTTGCTTGGTTTGATCAGGCTGTCATTAGAAATAAACAACAGCTAGATAGATTACAACTGATTTCCTCCATGTGATAGTTGGATCGGCTTCTTTGTGTACGCCAATGTTATTATTCTCCTTGTTCATTAATATCAGCAGAGCGGGGTCAAAGTTTTTACGAAATATTTTGCCAATCGACAATAGTATTGATGTTGTAGATCGGTATTTCTATGTTTTGAGTGATTTTATCAAGTTATCGAATGCTGAATTACATACTGCACAATAACATCGCTCTTCTCGTGACTGGCTGGATAATTTCCGAAATATTTGATATTTGTAAATAAATTCGTGTGAAAAAAATCATGAAATTCGTATAACTCTGTCACAGCCTCATTTTCAGTGAAAGGTGATCAAAACTTGGGTTGCCAATATATTAAGCTTCATTATGTACGCAAAAACGGGTGTGAGTATTCCACAGGGGTGGTATAACACTGGACGATAGACTGAAGTGCACACCCATAGAGCCAGACCACGAGCCACCACTGATCCGTGGTCAAAGTACAAAATTTGCTAGGAATCGGAAGCCAGTTGTGATTTCCAGGCGTTAGCAAATACATTAATTTTGCCTTTGTTCAAGGAGTGAATTCTTTCTTTCTTTTTCTCTATTTTTTTCCATCGCCACTACCTAACATTGAATTGAATTGTTGTTTTAAGTCCACTTTATGCACAGAAAGGCTAATCAGGACTGGACCTACAGTTTAAAGTGGGATCCGAACCACTACGTGTCTCCATCACTACCTAACAGAGCACACAAAAATTAAAAAGAGTGTTTTGAAGTAATAGTTACTTTTCTAGTAAGGCTAACTGTAACTCAGTTATTTTTCCTGATAACCAGGAACGAAAATTAAGTTACTTTTCTATACGTGCCAATGAACAAAATGGTGGTTTACTAAAAAATGGAAATGAAATTTTAATCGTCACATAAAAATACTCCCATCAATTGGAAATTGAAATTTTATATTTTCGGAAGCACTCTGATATGATTTGCTTCCGTATATCCTGCATGAAGAAGCGCTTGAAGTGGAGATTGTTAGGTTGGGGGTGTTTAGCCGAGACTGGAGCTACCTGGGAGGATGCTCTTGTGTTTTAACGGTGAGACAGTTGGGGGGATACTAGCCCCCACATCCCCACTCACATCGAGCACTGGTATGTATGTTTGTTTGAGATGTTTTGTTTTTTTTATCCTCACCTTATGGGCACAGAGAGGCTAATGGGAACTGGAACTACAGTTTAAAGTGGGATCCAAACCACTGTGTGCCTCCACCAGGTGTCGAACCCGGGACCTCATTTTTTTACAATGCCGCCCACGACTTTGCCTCAGCGCCATCGGGGAAGCCCGAGCACTGCTTTGAACTGTTACATTTTTCTTTAAAGTTTATTTTACTTCACGTTTTGTGCCTCTTGGCTAATTTGCGAAAATGGGGATGAGTGATGAAATGATGAAATTGATTAATGGACATTCACAAACAACCAAGCCCGAGCGGGATTCGAACCCGGGACCCTTGGCGTCGCAGCGCGATTCTATGAACTGTTATAAACATTTCATTCGCTGTATACGTGGCAGTTCCGTGTATAAAATACCACAGACTGGAAATGATAAGTAATTTGTGATATTATGTAACAACTGCGAAATATATCTTTTCGCTGCGGACGGACAGGAAAATATTTCATGACGTTCCGTCGTGCAGTTTCCACAACCTGTTGCTTCTGGATCTGCTGTAGCCAGACGCGTCTACCACGCATGCGCAGATTGGTTGACCGCTTCGCCCTCATACGGCATAAAATGCAGTCTGCAATTGATCGTAACCTTCATTCGTATTTGGTTGTAGGAAAGGGCATAGAACGTTCTGAAAGCAATGAGTGCGGCACAGGGTCGACCTAATGTTCAGGAATTGCAGGATATTGCCCATAAGTTGAGGATTCATAGTATACAGTCGACATCAGCTTCAAAATCGGGGTAAGTTCTTTTTTATTTTATGTAAGTGTTTAAGCATTAAGAAACATGTTCTGAATTCCGTCTATTTTCTCTGGTTTTGAGTATAATACGGAAAGTATAAAATGTATGGAGGCCAGCACATAGTAACGCGTTTGTGGAGAGAGCCTTTCTCCCCCTTCAACTGGTTTGTGTGTAAAACACTGAAATAATATAATTTCGAATCACGTGTTTTTCTGCTGTAAGGCACGTGCTAAAATTGCACGATGTGCTTACTCATGTCCCAAAGGAGCAGACTCAAAGATAAAAATTAATCAATAGTGTTATTTCTGTTAATGATATTCAGGTTTGTCAGCTCTTGTGGGGTCTCCCGATGCTGTAGCTTGCCTCGTAATCAAGGCATGCTCGATCCCCGGTGCAGGCACATTTCAGTGGTTGGGATGCCGCTTTGAACTGTAGGTCCAGTCCAATCTGAACTCAACATTCAGTGAGCTAAAAGCAAATTTTTGTTAGCTCTGCGAGTGTTCTAGGTAGAAATATAAACATCCTGTTATGTAATGTGTTTTTAAAAAACATTCTAGACAATATTGGCAACTAGGACAACTCGTTAGAAAATACATTTGTATTTTGTATAGTTTGAACGAGAGAAGTGGTCTGGGGCTGCTGTCTTCCTCTGGCAACATTACACCAAATTTCCGAACTTGTTTCCTAACCTGTGGAACAGGTTTAACGTTTCACCCTGGGATGAGGGTTGCACCACACAAAAGGCTGGAATCAACCTCGTAAGAATTGTTCTTGATTAGCGCGGCATTGGGCTTCTAGGAAATATCTAATCCCCCTGATGTATGAGTCAGGAGTTCGCGTGTGCATGGGCTAATTTGCCATAAATGATCTCCCTGTAATAACTTCACATTAAGAAATATAAACACGAAATAAACGAGACTGCAGGTCGAAAACTATGAACTTGTTCCTTATCTGCACGCATAGATGTTAATTTCCGTGTTTTGTGCTTCATGAACACTAGCGGTTTCCATGGTAATTCTCAAGTAGTAAATCCCAACAGTTTCAATTCCAGGTTAGCTCGTCAACTGCAGACACCAGTCATAATCGAGCGATTGGCATTGTTCGACACTGCTGGTTATGAGTAATTTTTCTTTTTATTCATTGTTAAAGGATAGTTCGGCTTGCGGACGCCAGTACTAAAACTACAATCCTGTATGCGTGGCCGTAACCTTTGGGGCCTAACTGGTTGAGCAGAATCGAACTTTTGACAATTCTGGGAAAGGGGACCAGAATTGAAACTTTGGTAAAAATTTACTTTACATCTCAAGTACCAACAAGTTAACACTAGTCTAGTCTGTAGGGCGTCTGACTTGTCACGCGGGAGACCCAGGTTAGTTTCCCGGGGTGGGTGATCTAAGGTGTGGATTTTTCCGGCCTTGTCCTTGCATAAAACGGCTCTGGGGTTCACCCAGCCTCAAAGAAATAGGTGCCTGGGGACAACCCTCTGGAATGAATGCGGCCAGAGCGTGGTGCTGATCACACACCTCCAAAAGTGGCAAGAGGTCGACAATGTGTGTGGGGGAACTTTACATTTAGCTTACCCATAACTTGTACATTTTAATAAACCTGAAAACTTTGTTGGAGCAACCCCCCCCCCCTTTGCCGCTGCCAAGTTACACCTGTATATGCCCACATGTGTATTCAGATTTTCATGATTGCGGGAGTTGCTGAATACGTGGCACATTATTCTGAAAGTCGAATGGTTACGAGCCGCTTTGGCGGCTAAGTGGTGGACTCTATTTCGCCACCAGAGAATTACTTGTTCGAGCCCCGGTGGAATGAAGCATGGAATGTTTTGCGAGCGTCACCCAGTTTCATCTAATAGCTATTAGCGAAAGCGGTAGTAAAAGCGCCTCTATCCTCAAATACTGGTCAGAGATCAGATAATTTCATGCCGGCGGTGTGGCAGACCTTCGAACTCGCCACCGAAGTTTCCGGGTGGAAAAAGTGTCAGAAAAAGCAACGCTAAATAACAAAAATACAAATAAATTCATGGTGTAACCCAAACCAATGCACTGGCGATCTCCCTCCCAGAGTTACATTTTGATATTTTTGTAAGCTTTGTGGAAACTTTTACTAATTCTCATCCAAACACTGTTGTTCATGGGAGCGATTTTACAATACCGGGAATTTCGCCATTTTGTTTGAAATTCGACATACTCACTAAATTAGGGCTCCTAATCACGAATCTGAAGTTAAAATTTGGCGCTCACGTGTCAAACTTGCAAAATAAGAGGGTCTGTCATCGCAACCGACAATGCACAATTGCTCATTATTTATTGCAAGATTTTCCGTTTCGAATACTTAAAGAACTATATATATATATATTCCTGATATTACTACGACCCTAAAATTTAACTATGGTTCCTAACCTAACCTAACCACGTGCCAATGGTTCGTGGGACTAGCGCCAATGGTCCGTGGGGCTAGCCATAATTCAGGAATTTCTATACGTGAGCGCCAAATTTTAAGTGCAGATTCGTGATTAGGAGACCCAAATTAGTAAGTATCCGAAATTTCACACAAATTGGAGAAATTCCCTGTATTGTTAAATTATACCGAACAAATATAATAGTATACATTGTACTCGTGTATTATTACAATTGAAGCATCACTTTAAAAAATCTCCTTTTGATGGGAGCATAAAATGTCTTTTGCACAAGGGATGTTGAAATTTGGGCACAAATTATAAAGGTCCGTGCAAAGCAAGTAGTGTTGCAAAACATGAAATTCACGCTCACCTAGGATTTAAATTTAAATCGAACTCGCTTATTACAGTTTTAATCTCCGGGAAACTTCTCAAATTAGTTTATTCTCTTATTTTTCACATTGGTACTTATATTCTGCATTGCTGAGGATTCGTGAAGGTGGCATTTGGCTTTTTTCACGCAAATAATCTCGACATATCGAATAATTCTAGTTTGTTAGTTTTCACTTGCGTTACACGCACGTTGTCGATGATCAGTGGTTATGCAGTGTTGCAAACTTCATCGAAAAATACCTACTTTCGTGTTACTGATTTTGTATTTTTTTCCAGGTTCGAAAACCCCACGAAACATCCACAGATAGCCCCACACACCATTCATAAATAGCCCCACGAACAATGCACGGCAAGGTTAGGTTAGGCAAATATAGTTAAAATTGTTATTCAACATCAGAAAAATTCGAGATAATTCGGCAACGTTTACACAGGGACAAAACTGCGTGGTTAGAAATACTGCCTGGACGTTACGTCATTGATGGTTATCAGTGGCGTAGCATGGACATTTCGGGCGGGAACGCAAAGTCCGAAGGAAGAGTCGGCCCTTTCTTGCTTAATAATTTACTTATGGTATTAGTCGCCACAGGTATTATTTGCCTGAAGGAAGCTGGGTTTTCAATAAAACATCATTGCATGTTTTAGCTAGAAAATTAGAAGCCTCACTATGCCACAGATGTTTCGAACTCTGGTGTTCTATACCTTTTTTTATATCTTTCTGCATGACGCAAGTAATTAAAAACCTACCTGAATCACAAGCGCCTCTGCACAACAGTAGACGTCATTGTTGTGGATGATGCAACTACTGATTGATTTGGTTTATTTTATTTCGCGTTTCTACCACTTTTGGTTAATTGCGAATATGAATGAGTGATGAAATTGATGAAGGGACACTTGACAAAGAACACCCGTGCTCACGCCGGGATTCGAACCAGGGACCTCTGTCGTCTTGGCGCACTGTGAAAAGCAGAGTGGATGATCCAAATATCGTACACTCTACTGACGTAACAGTGCCGATTAGTAATTCAGACCACTGTTTATTACATCTTGAGAATGCTGATAAACATTTTAAAATAATTTTCTCCAGAGACCATTCGATGTTAAGAGTTTTCAAATGAGTGCTAAACATTTCCATTCACACAATATTAAGTAGTTAGATAATAACGAAAAAATGCAATAAAAAAATAATAGTTTTGCGGGTTAAGTGGTAGAGCAGCCACAGGCTGAATTTCTACCACGAGGACTTCACCAAATTATTTGACAAAAACTGTGTTGATCTTTTAGTTTCTAATACACATCGCTGTTCGTGCGATAAATTATACAATGCAGTGGCCATTAAGAAGCAGTATATTTGAGATTGGTAAAGTTACGTCAGTCAATATTTCGTATTGTAGCATCACATAGCACAAGTTGCATGAGCACGAAGAACCGGGTAGGAATTCTGCCGCTGTCGTCTGCTTCAGAAGGCAGGAAGGGTAACATGAACCAATCACGGTAGACCTCTCGTACGCTGGCGTAAGAGAGCCCATTTACGCGCGTGCTGTAGAAATGGAAGCTTTCCCTTCATAAAGGCAGCAAGGAATATATGTCCTGTACGCCGAACCTGCTCGGCGTCCGGCCGGGAAAGGCATTGGAAAGAGATGCTAGAACGAGTGTTGAGAGTGGAGCGTTGCAAGCGGATCGCGAAAAATAGCCATTATAATGCCATGAAGGTCAAACATATATGAAATTAGTCACGTTTTACTTTATAATCACAGCATTTAAGCATTTTTGAAATTTTAAATCTGGGAACGACGGGCGTACTATAACGCTACGCCACTGATGGTTATATATATATATATATATATATAATGTGTGTGTGTGTGTGTGATTTTAATACATTACATAATCAATTCATCCGCCCCATAACAAACAGCAAAATTATTAAATTGTCTTTGAAATGTGTGCGCTCCTTTTCCTCCAAACCAAACTGTATAGCAGCAGTTGTACTTAGTTTTTACTTCTGTCTCTGGTACTTTACAATGCATTACAGAAAATAAATTTTTCGATCCTAATTTTTGCAAATGAAAACCGTATTGATTCAAGGACACTCTTGCCGCCCCCTAACTACAGCTGTGAATTTGACAAGACTGTTAGAAAGGCAGATAATTTGAAAAGTTGAAGTCGAGAGTGCAATTGCCCCTCTGTGCCCTCCCTGCAGGTGCTCCGGGCCGTCTGGAAGAAATAATGCAAGGAAGACGTGAAAACAAGTTACATCTTGAGTATCCTTTTGTCTCGCTACTCTTAGATTAGTCTTGCTTTCATTTACTTCAATGTTTGCCCCACCTAAAATTTATTTCCGTCTAAGGTTGGGAATAGGCAATGGCCCCTTGTGGTTGCGCCACTACACTCCCTTCCCCCGTAGTTGCTTTGAACTTTCATCGGCATGAAAATATTTCATTTTCTTTAAGAGCATAATATCGTTTAATAACAAAGATAAGATTCCTCTACACTAAATTTCTAGGTGAAAGTATAATAATGTAGGGGCATGGAACTTCTGATGGGGGACAAAGATGGCCACGCCTCCCCTTCGTATACCTTGCTTGTTCCTTCGTGGGGAAAAATGTGCGAACCTCCGTGAATAGGGTAGCCCCCCCCCCCCCCCCTCATGTGCACGCCTATGTGCGCCAATTGTACGTTTGTTGTTAGTACTGTGTAAAATTTCTGTAAAACATTGCATACAATTAGTGACAATGTTGTTCCATCTGGAAATGCCGGTAATTTTTCGTGTTCAAGCTCCTTGCACAGTCGACACAAGAAGATATGGAGAAAAGGCGAAATTTTGCGGTGTAGATCCATATGAACTGGATGATAACGAAATGAAAAGAGGCCTAAACCTTTCGCCAACTCTAGTTCGTGTTTAATTACTTGACCCAGCTACCTGGAATCAATTAGTTTTCGTATTTATTAGTGGTTCGGACTCGGCTTGAAATATTTACATCCAGTATAGATTTACTAATATTTTAAAGGTTCTGCCTTTATCGTCTCTGTTTCCCTTTAAGGTTTGTTGAAGCCAATGATAAATAGGTAGACAGCAGACTCGCCGCCAACGAGTGAAGCCACACAGGAGATCTGAGTACGGCAAGAACCCGTTGACTGTATGCCCGGTAGCCGTAATTATGGTTATTTTTCGCAGTGCATATCACTGCATAACCCTGGAAAAGCCAGGATCGGATGTTTCCTTTCATAGATAAGTATTTCTTAGGGGTGTGCGGCATCCCGAAAAGTCGGGACCGGGATCGGAAAAAAAAATTCCCGTCCCGATCCAGACTTTTCGGCATCCCAAGCAGTCGGGAAAGACCGAATGGTCATTTTAAAAAGTCGTTATTTCTCGACGTTTTCTGCATTTTAGTGTCTGGAAATTATCGTAATTTCTTATTCGAGAAATGCAAAAACAATCACTTAAGGTTAAAATGACGTAGAATTTGAGATTTCCAGATCTTCGGGAAATTTCGACCAAAAAAAAAAAAATTGTCCCGCACATCCCTAGTATTTATTAATTGTGTACCCCCCCAATTCCTCAAGAAGCATAGGCGCAGACTCCATGGGGCTTGGGGGGCTCGAGACCCCCCCCCCCAATGTTAGCGATGTTGGGGCAGAGCTCCCCAAATAATTTTGCTTAAGAGGATCTAATGTATTATTTTGCTTCTCTTGTAAAGTTTACTCTGAATTGTGCCACATGAACTTAACTTTAAATACACATTTGAAATGTTCTAGACCATCAACTATGGGGGGCTGAGACCGCTAAACCATGAAGTTTGGGGGTGGGGGCTATGTTCAGAGACAGCAAAACACATGACTTATTACTATATACTAAGTATGTAATTATGAGTATTGTTAAAAATTTATTGAAAAGAGTTTCAAAAGACGATGTGCATGAACTAGGGTAGTGGTTTGGACGTTCGGGCTACAAATGGCTCTCACATGACATTCAGAACGAGATCTTTGATATATTTGGGAGATCTGTTTGCGCTCCGTGGTAGCAGATATTAAAAGTCATGAATATTTTGCTATTATGGTTGAAACTTGTGACATATCCATCCATGGACAATTAATATTCTGCATTCGAACTGTGAATAAAAATTTTGATATTTTTGAGGAATTCATGGGCTTTAATAAGATTCCAAACACTGAGGCCAAAACTTAAAAAAGGGAAAGAGTGAGTCATTCATTAATTTATTTCAGTGATCAGAGCCACCCCAATAATTTTGACAAGCCCCTGTCAAGAAGTATATACATTATGGGCAAAAAATATTGTCAATCTTGCCCCCCCCCCTACTCCCAAATATTTATATGAAGTTGGGGCACACATGTGTTATCTAGGTATTAATATTTCCCCTCGAGATCAAGGTGTTTTTGTGTGCAGCTTGAACATAGTTTGAAAACTTCTTAAGCGAAAGAAGACAAGTAGGCCTATTCCTTTTTAATTAATGGCAGGCCGCAGTTTGAAAGCCCCTAGATTAGTCTGTTAACTTGTCAAACAAAATGCAACCTAGGTAAATACATTTTTTTTAAGAGGAATAATGTGGCAACATTTTTCATAGCTACTGCGCAGTTGAAAAACCCCTGGAATTACCCATTAAAACTTCTTTAAGGCAAGGGAGGTTATTTTCTTTGGAAAATGTACAATTAACATTGTTGTTGTGCGATTTTAAAGAATTTTAGATCCTGTTAACATTACAAACGTTTCTATTATTATTTATTAATAAATTAATCGAACTGAATGGAATATTTATGTTCAGGCACATATACAGAAATATATTTGAGGGTCTGAACCAAATAATAATAATAATGTTTAAAATTATACGTTAATATAATTGATAGGTTTATTCATAATTTGTGTAAATAAATTAATATTGTATTGTTATTACATGAATAGATAAAAATAATAATTTAAGAATAGAGATATAAGTTTGTATTAATTATGTAGCTTGCTCATAGTTACGATTGACAAAATTTGTTAAAACATTTCTCGCAAGGAACAAAAAGTAAAGAATGGGATATTTTTTTAAAAAATATACAGAATGGAATGTTAGATTCAATTAACAAAAAGTAAAGTTCGTGAATAATATCTTTTGCACATTATCATAAAAAGTAGTGTGCATAAATCTTCTTTGGTACTACCATACAAAGCCGTATGATTGCAATATAAACCTTGCCTTTCAGTAAGTTTGGTGGAAATAAATACAGATGGTAAAGAAGCACATTTTAATTATTTTTAGTACTTTCTAAGTCTTTCGGGGGATCCGGACCCCCTGAATGACCCTAAATGCATCCTTGTTTATGTTGCATTAAGGCAGTGGTTTGTTTAACCTGCTAATTATAATCTTTCAGATTACTTTCCTTAAAAAAGATACACTTTACATGGTACGGGAAGGGTTTTCGCCCGACTTTCCATTAATTTAATAGCATGAATTTTATTGCATAGAAGTAACTCGCAATGTGTTACGAATTCATTTTCCATCGTTAAAACATTGTTCCCAACACAAAAACTTAAAAAAAGAACTCAACATTCGTAAGCATAGCTGTCAATGGAGCGTCCCGCTCTTTCTGCCATACATGGATGCACGCATGAGTGGCTTCAGCTGCGACCGTTGCGGAGATGCGGAGTTAGCGATCTAGCCATATATATATATATATCATTGGTTCAAGCGCTGTAACTTAAAATGTTGCGTTGCTCAAAAACAGTAACTTCACTCCTTGCTTTAACAGTTCGGATATACTGGCCACTGGTTAACACAGTGCACTACGATGGTCCCGGGTTCGAATACCAGCCTGAGCATGGGTGTTCTCATAAGTTCTGTTCTTTCTCGGAAAATCAGAGGATGAACGTAAGTTTGTTAAACAACTGAATACGGCACAGTGCAATCGTAAACAAGGTTGAAATCTCCTGCCCGCCAGCTTGAATTCCGTATGTTTACGAGAACCGGCCGCAATCATGGCTACTCGATCCCCCAATGCAACAGTTTGTGACGTAGGTGAAACACCCCTCTATTGTCCCGTTTATCTCTGGAGCAAGCAAACTAAAACAAGTCTGCGCATACTGCTCATGAACACGTGAGAGGTAACTGAACTGCATGGAGGGGGTGAAAAATACATCAGCTACCAGCCTTAGCAGCAACGTGTACTGCTTCTGTCCACTAGATTCACCCCCTCTTCTCTGCCGCTATGTGTGGCCTTACTTCAGAGATAACTGGGGACAGAGTATAGATCCATGAGGCCCTTACAACTTTAAAGGTGAAAATAGACAATTTCCATTTCTCGTAAGCTTCTACACTTAAAGCAACATGCTTTTTATAACTTTTTTTTTTGGCTAGTCGAGTCTTTGTCACTGAACCCTAGAAAAATGGGTATGCAGCCCTGCATTGTCACAGGCGTTTCTTCCTGTTATAACATACTAAAGGCGTTAGTGCTCTACAGAAACTTTCACTTTCTACAATCTAAATTTCATGCAGCTGCACCTCATGAAATACAGTGTTTAAATTAATTACTTGAATTTTTTTTTTTATTATTTCTTTATGCATTTGTTGCATCAATTTCCTGAGTAAGAGATTGACAGGAAATCTGTAAACAGTTGGTCTTACAAATACAATAAATACAACGGGTGAGGCGCTCTTCTAGAGTTATGGGCTGGGTTTTGAGGAAGTAGAAAGCATCTCCACATCTTTATTGGGGTCATTCCATGTCAAGTGAAACAATGAAAAACACCTGACCATCTCTACTTTTATTGATACTTTTTTTTTTTTTTTTTTTTTCTTTTCTTTTCTTTCTGCTTTGAATATAGTACCCTGCTTCGGCTTGCGAGCTCTGGGTTTATGGTACCAGACCGACCAGTCACTCGTAAGTCTTAAGTTAGCTAATTTGTGAAACAAGAAATAAACCACTGATATTTAATTTTACCTTGTATTTGAAAAATATACCTTACCAATAGTCACTACGTTTTACAAAACCGTGGTATCAACTTTTCTTCTAATACTGTTCTTGTGTCAGAGAATGTGATGTGTGCTTATAAAATTATTTTAGCGACGCTCGTATAAAGTTTTAACAATCGCGGGAAACTCGCAACGCGACGTCCGACGGCACTACTCCTAACCGAGGAAATCTTTCCGCGCCGAGAAAGTTAATGTTACTCCTTTTCTGTTCCCAACCGCACTGTTCTCGTTCATTTCGCACCACTCACCCCATTGCAACTCTAAGTCTGTGATTGGTCTTTGCATAATCACACTATGCAATGTTATGCCAATAGCATTCAAGCTCTTAACCGCCTAGCGACAGCTTCTATTGCGCCACTATGCAAAACCCGCTCACTGTAATCCAACACTCTTCCTACGCACTATTCCTGTTCCTCGTAATCACCCTTTCGTCCTACGTGTGCGTTATTTTTACGTGACCCAAAGTAATCGGTCACAAGTTTGTGACGTAGGTGAAACACCCCTCTATTGTCCCGTTTATCTCTGGAGCAAGCAAACTAAAACAAGTCTGCGCATACTGCTCATGAACACGTGAGAGGTAACTGAACTGCATGGAGGGGGTGAAAAATACATCAGCTACCAGCCTTAGCAGCAACGTGTACTGCTTCTGTCCACTAGATTCACCCCCTCTTCTCTGCCGCTATGTGTGGCCTTACTTCAGAGATAACTGGGGACAGAGTATAGATCCATGAGGCCCTTACAACTTTAAAGGTGAAAATAGACAATTTCCATTTCTCGTAAGCTTCTACACTTAAAGCAACATGCTTTTTATAACTTTTTTTTTTGGCTAGTCGAGTCTTTGTCACTGAACCCTAGAAAAATGGGTATGCAGCCCTGCATTGTCACAGGCGTTTCTTCCTGTTATAACATACTAAAGGCGTTAGTGCTCTACAGAAACTTTCACTTTCTACAATCTAAATTTCATGCAGCTGCACCTCATGAAATACAGTGTTTAAATTAATTACTTGAATTTTTTTTTTTATTATTTCTTTATGCATTTGTTGCATCAATTTCCTGAGTAAGAGATTGACAGGAAATCTGTAAACAGTTGGTCTTACAAATACAATAAATACAACGGGTGAGGTGCTCTTCTAGAGTTATGGGCTGGGTTTTGAGGAAGTAGAAAGCATCTCCACATCTTTATTGGGGTCATTCCATGTCAAGTGAAACAATGAAAAACACCTGACCATCTCTACTTTTATTGATACTTAATTGTCATGAAGTACCACCTAAGGTAGGAAAAATTGCAGATTTGTATCTGTTCTCCAGTTAGAACCCTCTGAAATATGAAAAGAAACAATTTTCGGCACACATGCAATCACAAAAATTCTCATAAATCAAGCTAGAATTGACATAGAATGTTGGGAAGAACCAAATTGTTGCTTTTGCTATGAGCTTTAGATATATCACATGACTACTTTTTAAATTTCTTTCATTGCAAGGTCATTCAAACTTTTTTGAAAATCTAATTTTTCAAAAACCTATATTTTGAATTTTAAAAAAAATACACAAACATACATATTTCAACATCAAGTATTAGAAGTTTATGGTATCGCAATGGGATCATAGTTTTTGACATGTATAAACAAATATTATATACTAGGTAAGACCATATGACACGGGGAATATTGCAATGTAAATTCCATTCCTTTGTAAAGGGACTAGTATGTTGTTTAACAAATTGGCCAAATGTTGATATAATTGGTACATAAGGGGCGTAACTTATTAGAGGCTCTTTTTTGGGGGGGGAGGGCAAGTTTTTAACAAATATTTGTTAAAAAATAATTTTTTAAAACATTAAATTTAATATTTAAAAATATATTTTAAAATTCAATTAAAAAAACTTTACTATATATATATAAACTGTCAAAAATGAACCAAATATATCAAAAAATGAGATAAACTTTATTTGAAATGTTATGACATTGAACAAAATAGAAATGTAGAGGTTCATTAGTTAACATAAACAACATAAATAAACTTATATTTTGCGCTCATCGATATGGCCCCTTTAGCATGTATCACAGCTTGACATAATTTCGGCATTCGAGACACTAAAAGATGTCTGGAAAAATATTGGACACTAAACAATACAAAATTTAAACACTGCCACAAACTTCTATGATTCGTTGGAACCATCATATGAACCTTTCTGTCAAACTCGTCCCACAGTTTCTCAATCGGGTTTAGATCGGGTGATTGTAGAGGCCACATAATCACAGAATTTTTTGCCTCTCCTTTGTTTTTAAATAGTTCGAACACAGTTTGGACATGTTTTGGGTCATTGTCCTGTTGAAATAGAAATCCCTTTCCAATAGTCTTCGTTCCAGATGGCACTTCATTACGTACTAAGATATTATGGTACATGGTACATGTTTTTGTCCATAGTTGACTTTATTTGCACCAAATCTCCAACTTTTCCTCCTCCAAAACCACCCCAGACCATGACATTACCTCCTCCATGTTTAGTAGTGTGACTCAAACAACTGTCAAGCATTCGTTCTCAGACCTTTCTTTGAACGTATAATAGTCTTTTTGTTCCAAACAATTCAAACTTCGATTCATCAGTCCATAACACTTTGTTCCACTGTCTTAATGTCCATGTTTGATGTGTCAGCCCACTTCAGACGTTTCACTTTATTTTGAGGCTGCAAGAAAGGTTTTCGAAATTTGATATGAAACAAGGAATAAGTGCAACATTCAGTATACACATACAGGTTCAACTTGTCACGTCTATCTGGGTTTTCATATAAAATAAGACTGTGTATGCTCCGAATTAAAAATGTAGGCTGTTCTAACTTATTGACATACATCAGACATTCCAGAATAGTCAAAACTGATATTTGAGTTTCATAACATAAATCACAGATAATGACTTTGGGCAAAGACTTTTACTTTCCTTCTTTCTTTCCTTCTTTCTTTGCATGCTAGTATGTATATAAAATATATATATATATTGTAAAGTTTCTTTTTTTTTTTTAATTAACTGAAAATTAGTCTTGACACTAGGACTTCTAATGTTTTGGAAATATTACTGTAAACTGTTGTAAAGAAAAACTGTAATGTGCTCTTATTTTCCTAATACTATGCTGAAAATTATGTTCGGAGTTAGAAACTAATTTTAATATCTGGGAGATTTTAAGTATAGCCTTCCAGCCAAATTGTGGAAGGAAACATATGGCATTGCCCTTCCACTCAGCTAAAAATAACTTTATTTATGTAATAGGTAGTTTGTGTAGCTAATTTACAGAAGTAGACCTACGTATAGCCCATAGATTTATTCTAACTTTTCTAAAGATAATACAAAGCCACGTACATTCAGTTCATTGTATAAAAGCAGAGTTGAGCAAGTTACTCAAAGTAATGCATTACCTCCATTTGCTTCCAGAAGTAGATGTTAAAAATTAATAATGTAGAACTATTATTAGCTTATAAAATGCTTCTAATTAAATTTATTACTTCATTTATTTTAATGTATAATTTTTAAGACAAACTTTACAAATAAAATAATTTTCTTTATAGACATCCAACATCATGTTCTTCGATGGCAGAAATTATGTCCGTGCTCTACTTTCATACGATGCGATACAAAGTTTCAGTGCCAAAGGACCCTTCAAGTGACAGATTTGTCCTCTCTAAGGGACATGCAGCTCCAATTTTATATGCAGGTTTGCGTAATATATAGTTATGAAAATTACAATGTAGACCTAAATATGAACAATCTTAATTGGTTAAGGTTGCTTTAGAAGTTACGGAAGTGAGAATTTGTAAAGAATTCAATCTAATAGTTGTGGAATTTGATATAGGATGGTATCCTATAAAATTTTTGCTATATTAGAAGTAAATAATTCTTTCGGTAGATTTAAAAAATTGCAAAAAGAAACAAAAAAAACTTCTGAACAAATTAATAAATGAAATATCATTTGAAAACATTTTCTACTAGTACAGCCAGTGTCTGTTGCAGTTCAGTAATAGAAAGTAGGACTTTCCCTATCGTTGTTTGCTCTATATAAATTATCATTCCTTAGATGCTAAGCATTTCACCTGTTTGTAGTATGTATGGCCCGATATGAAATTTTGGTCTATTCTGCATAACCCATGTTGATTGTAACAAACCTGCCTTTAAGCCCATTTTTCATTGTATATTCTTCTAGTCACATAGCAATGACAAAGCCTGTTATATATTCAAATAAGTTTGCCAAATCTTGACATTGCTGTCCCTGATCCATAATTTCGAAGCAATTATCTTCCTTGTGTGTACTACATAGCTGGTCCAAAACTTTTATAGTGATCCATGCTCTTCATCCCTGTACTGACAGCCCCATAATGATAAGCGATAAAAAATGTGATTCATGTAGTGAAGTGCATGATGTCTTTAGTTATTTATGCATATGCTTTTATTAACTGCAAACATTTTACACAATCCGTGCATTCACCATTCATTCACATTAGATGTATTTCCAATCAACCAAACAGAATATATCCTAATAAGGTGCAAGTTGTCTTAATATTCTAATAAACACCTAGTCTGTTTATCCTAGTTCAGTTGCTGCCATTAAGTGGTCAGTCATCAGCAGGCTGTTGTTGCCAAACATATTTCGTAATAACGTGGTGGTGACTGATTGTGCTGTTGCAAATATCCTTTGAAAGGTCAAGAAATAGACAAATTAGAGACAAAATTATTTTCTCTAGCTGCCAGAAATACCTGCCCCTTCATGCTGATTCAAATTTGGAGGCTGCACAGGTGAGTCCCCTCTCATCAGCTTTGATTTCTACTAGATTTCTCACTTAATCTCTGGTGAACCCTGATCGAAAAACCATCTTCCCAGGTGCTTGCCAGAAAGTTGCAAACTTCAGGAGAACCTCTTGTGGCCCAATGTAATTGATGCCAGGGCCAGGTACTTGTCTGTGGACTTCAGATTGAGAAACCCTCAACTACAGGAAGAACAAGTAATCAGTATGTCCACTGCAGAATATACCCTCAAAACAACACATTTTGTAAAAAGTGACATCGTAAATTACAATGTTATTTTTAGACCTGAGATGATAATTGTAAGAAAACTGTTAGTTTCTTATTCATAGAATTTCCACAGTGTTGGAAAAAGTTTTGATTGGAAAACCTGAGATCAGTACATGAGAATTTTATCTTGAAAGTAGTAGCTGATTTTATCACAATCAGCATACTGTCCTTGTGCTTGCTTTGCACGGAATTAAATTCTCCTTAGTAAGTTGCTGATCTGTACATTTTGTTGCACAGAGGACTCAAGTCTGCAAGGACACTTCTCAATTTTTTTTTAACATTTATGTTGTCAGTGGCATTGCCTCAAACTGACTTTGACTTCCAATACTTAAAGAAGGTTTTTTATTTGCAGCATGGGCTGAAGCAGGGCTCTTTCCAGCTTCTGATCTCCTGAATTTGAGGAAAATTGATAGTGATCTGGAAGGTCATCCAACTCCAAGACTGAACTTCATTGATGTAGGAACTGGTTCCCTTGGCCAAGGCTTGTCTGTAGCATGTGGAATGGCATATGTTGGAAAGTATTATGACAAAGCCTCATACAGGTAATTAACTCCTTCCTGATATGTACTCTTTGCAACATCTTATTTGACTGCCCCGAAACATTCTAAGTCCTGAATTCGTAAACTTGGCAACATTGTACTTCAGTGCAAGCAAGCAAACTTTGACTTGGTCCCTCAACTAGACAAATAACTCTTTTTAATTTTGCAGATTTGCCGATCACAGAAAAAGTAAATTGCATAAAGAATTTTTACGGTTCTAGTGGATGTAGTTTTTAAGTGCAAAGTATTTCCGACCAAAGTATTTCCGAAACATAATTCCAACATAATTAAGATTTTTTGCAGTAGCATCCAGGTAAAACAGCGATAGCGAAAAATCGGGGAAGGCCAGCCTGGCTCGGTAGCACAGGTTGGAGTCCTGGTAGAATACATATACTGTGTGTGCCCAATTTAAAATAAACTTATTTTTTTTGGGTTTAATTGTGTATTGTTTAGGAATGAAGAATGAAAAAATGACTAGCTTAGGAAGAACTGATCAAAAGTTGGCTACTTTTAGTTCCTGCCAAATTTATGAATTCAGGACTTTATTTTTTTCAAGATGGACAAATAAGGTGTTGCAAATATACAAAATGAATAGCCAGATAGAATGGTCTTATCCAGGATTTTTTGGATTGTGGATGATATAGTGTGTGTGTGTATATGTATAGAAGTTGCTTTCCAGCAATTTAAGTTGTTAGACTTGTATTTTTGTTGTACTTGCATGCCTGCATTGTTTTATTTTGATTATATCCTTTAGTTCTACTGGAACATGAATCCATGAAGTGTCTCCACCACTCTCTGTTGCATGCGATCTTGATTTCTCTCAAACTTTTCCCCTGTTGTCTTCCTTCTTCAATAGTAAGTCTCCATGAGGCTTTTGGAAATTCCCCTTTTTATAGCACCTTGAGGGTTCCAATCAAGTGCTTGTTTCTTGATTACATTGTCTGCTTTCCTTATTGTGTTTCCAGTTCAATTTTTTCTTGAAATATTGTGTTGATCTGATGCTAATGTCCAAAGTTCTGGATTTGATTACTTCTGGCCAATGTACATTTATTATTCTCCTCAGACATCTGTTAATAAAAACTTGTAATCTGTTTGAGATTTGGTTTGTGACTTTCCAGGATTCTGCTCTATATATCAATACTGATTTGATGTTGCTTCTAAAAATCTTTAACTTTGTTCCTGTAGTTATAATCCTACTCTTCCATATTGGATAAAATTTCACAAAGACCCCAAGAGCTTTTTTGATGTGTTGTTTTACATAATCTTCTGCCCATTGTAACAGAGGATTGTTACAACTAAACTTCCTAAGTAGGTAAAATTGTCAACATAATCTAAGGTTTTGTTTTCTAGTTGAATATAATCGTAAGTCCTTGCATTTAATTGCATTGCTTTAGTCTGATTTGTCAGTCGATTTTTTTTTTTTTAGCTTCTACAACCAGATCTTACAATTTAGTTTAGTTTAGATTCTGATCCATAAGGCCCCATTGTATTCCTTTTCTTTTTCCTTTTACGATTTCCCTCATTACTGTATCTATTACCAAAAGAAAGATAAGAGGCAACAGAATACATCCCTGCCTCACTCCAGTTTCTTTTTCAATGTGTTCTGTAACTTCTCCTTCATAGATAACTTGGATCTTGTATTGTCAATGACTCTTGGATTATCTATATTATCTTATTTGGTATTCCAAAATTCTGTAATATTTACCACATTCTTTTCCTTGCTATAGAATCAAAGGCTTTCTCAAAATCTACAAAGATGGTATACAGTCTAGTATTCTATTGTGTTGCTCGATGATAATCCTTAAGGTATTCCTCGCAACTTCTTATTTGACCGCCCCAAAAGAATTCTAAGTCCCGAATTTGTAAACTTGGCAACATTGCACTTCGGCATCAGCTGAGTAGCCAACTTTGAGTTGGTCGCTCCACTAGACTAAAAATGGTGCGGTGAGAGGTTTTCAATTTTGCACATTCCATGAACATAGAAACTATAACCTGCAATAATACACAAACAGAAATAATACATTTGATAAAGAACTTTGAGGATTTTTTAAGACTGCTTGCTAGACTTGAAATCAGATAGGTATCAAACACCAAATAGAGTTCTTCTCCACCTGGAGGAAATCGCAATCAAGTGCGCACAGAAAGAAGCAAATTTATGAGTATGTGACATTTTATTTAAAATACCTTGCATAATATCGAACAGTTCTCAAAAAATAATACTTTCATGACTTGTCGAGCAAATATGCTTGGAACATAGGAAAGTGATGTTTTCATCAACATAATGTGTTTTTAAAACTTTAAAAACCTATTTTCGTGGTGGAAAAATATCATTTTTGAAATATGAACTTAAATTTTTTCTGTATTATAAAGTGGAGATATGAGACAATACGATCCCTCAGGAAGGAAAATTTACGTAAGCTGCCTACTTTCCTCAAACTTTTTCAATGGTTATAATTAGTAATTAGGGTCCCGAAGTTGATGAAAGGTAAATTTTTATTCTGAGTCTTAAAAACAATGATAAACCTGATATCATGTCAGTTTCCCTTCAGTTAAAACCAGAAAACACTTCTTAATTTGGATTTTTTTTGGTGGGGTGCTTTTAGGTTATTTTTTCAGTATTTTTAAGATTTTGTTGCATTTTTCTTTATTTTTGAGGTTTATTTTTCTCCTCCCTTGTTTCGTGAATTTGAAATGCATTCACTATCAAAACTTGCATATTTAAATTTCTTGACATGGTCCTTTTAGCAAATTTGCCATGAAACAAAAATACGGTCAATGGAAAACCACAATAATATTCTTAACTGAAATGTTTGGGAATGGATAAACATACTTTGTGTGAAGCCTACTTTGAGGTTCTTTTGCTGGACACTATTATCGTTTTAATCTCTGGTTTTAAAGCAAAATTATTCGAATTATTAAATTAAATTATACTCTGGTAACACGGCTGTATTTTCGGATGCTGACAGACTACAGTACAGACGGAATCAAATGAAATGTACTTCCCTTTTCCTACCAACTCAGAAGCGAGTTGGAAACTCTTCATTGCTCCTGTATAGATAAGAAAGTGGGGGAGGGCAGTAGCAGACAAGGCCATCACGCAAACTTGTTTCCAGCAAGCTTTCTGTTGGTGTCTTGGCAGTTTGTGGAAGGATTTTGTTCCTATCCCCCCGCCTCTATCTCTCTCTACTTGTGTTTGTGTGTGTATCCGTGTGCACGCCAACACCTGTTTCATTTTAAGTTTGACGTATTTTTATTGCATGGACTAATTGCTGTCACGACTGGGAATGAACCAGGTTAGCAATGGAGACATAATGAAGGATCAAAAATACAAAAATTCCTGGCATGAGTAGTTACAAAGTTCGTCGTGCGTATAGCATCTTGTCATGAAGGCACATTTAGTGGATGTGGCAGTAGAGCCCCGCATATTCTCGAGTTCGGCCGTTTTGGAGGTCATATGATCAGCACCACGCTCCAGCTGTTTTTACTCCCCAGGGATGTAGTAGAAACGAGAAAATAAAAATGTTTTACATTTCGCGTATGTGACAGTATTCCTTGGATATTGTCTTGGAAGTATCTGTTAACATCCTAACCCGCAATTTTGTTTAAGGATAAAACTAGTTGAAGGCCGCGAGTGTTCCTGAGAAGTAATGAGCATATCACATAATGCGTAATAGTTTAGCTCGCGTTTTTCGGAAGAAAAATATATATTTCAATTTTGAGGGCCTCCATGACAGTGCTTTGCATACTGCTCTATGAGATCGGAGACCCTATGTTCTATTAATTGATTGATTTGCTTTATTTTAATTCGCTTCTTGTGCCACTTTTGGCTAAACGCGACGATGAGGATGGTCGATGAAATGATGAAATTAATGAAGGGACACTCACAATGAACACCGGATGAACACAATGCCAAGGCCGCTGTTTAAGCATGCTGTGCTAACCACTCTACCACGGAGGCCGGAATCCTTTTTAATGTATAGGAGAAATCGTTCTTTGACATCTAAGAACAGTTAATATGCGTCACCTCGGAGTTATTATATTTTAAATTTCGAACAATCAATTGAGATTTATTCTTAACTATTATTTTGCCTACATCAAAACTTTCACACAATAAGATCAATTACACTAAGGACAACAGCGTTAGAGTCTACGCGTATGCTTTAAGGAATGATTAAGCACACGATAAGGACAGAAAATAATTCACATGATTATAGTGATGCATTACATCAGTGAAACATTAATTTTCGGTCATGAAGAAAAATTGAAAAACGCAGAGACACAATATCAGATTGATTTATTTATTTTATTTCGCTTTTTTTCCACTTTCGGGTAATCACAAAGATAAGGATCAAAGGTGTGTTAAGATGAGATTTGTGAAAGGACAACTTTAAACTTAGATGGATAGGACACAGTCCAAACCCCACAGACCATTATACTGACCTTATGTCTAGACGCCACATCCTCATTAGTGTGCAAAATGCACTCCATGGGCACAATGACGTAAGCATTCGTAGAATTGATTTCTATATTATTATTATTATTATTATTATTATTATTTATTATTTTCGAAAAACGCGAGATAAAATATTGCGCATTATGTGATATGCTCATTATTTCTCAGGAACACTCGCGGCCTTCAACTAGTTTTATCCTTAAACAAAATTGCGGGTTAGGATGTTAACAGATACTTCCAAGACAATATCCAAGGAATACTGTCACATACGCGAAATGTAAAACATTTTTATTTTCTCGTTTCTACTACATCCCTGGGGAGTAAAAACGGCTGGAGCGTGGTGCTTAGTGTTGCCCACGGGACGAGATGGGACAGGCTTTTAAAAATTCGAGACGAGACGAGATTGACCATGTGTCATAAGACAAACGAATATTTTCGAGACGAGACAGCATTTCCACGAGGCTCCATGAGACGAGACAGGCCAAAGTCTCGTCTCATGGGCAACACTAGTGGTGCTGATCATATGACCTCCAAAACGGCCGAACTCGAGAATATGCGGGGCTCTACTGCCACATCCACTAAATGTGCCTTCATGACAAGATGCTATACGCACGACGAACTTTGTAACTACTCATGCCAGGAATTTTTGTATTTTTGATCCTTCATTATGTCTCCATTGCTAACCTGGTTCATTCCCAGTCGTGACAGCAATTAGTCCATGCAATAAAAATACGTCAAACTTAAAATGAAACAGGTGTCGGCGTGCGTGCGCGCACACGGATACACACACAAACACAAGTAGAGAGAGATAGAGGCGGGGGGATAGGAACACAAAATCCTTCCACAAACTGCCAAGACACCAACAGAAAGCTTGCTGGAAACAAGTTTGCGTGATGGCCTTGTCTGCTACTGCCCTCCCCCACTTTCTTATCTATACAGGAGCAATGAAGAGTTTCCAACTCGCTTCTGAGTTGGTAGGAAAATGGAAGTACATTTCATTTGATCCCGTCTGTACCATAGAAGGCCCATTCTGAAAGGAGTACCATAGAAGTCCCATTCTGAAAGGAGATGAAATGATTTATACAGAAAAACGTTGTAGTGTATTTTATGTAGAGTTGGAAGTGGTCTGAAGAAAACCAGCTTTTTGGGGAAAAAGTTTTTTCCATGGCTTTTTTGGTTTGGCTTTATTCACAATAGTGTCTCAAATCAATGAAAATACAGGAGTTGGCAGTATCTTTCCTGTTAATGATTGTTTATCTTCTTACTGTAAAATACTCATTTCTAAATATAAAATAAAATTTACAATATGTAATTCGTAGCTAGACAGTGTTTTCAAAAACATGGCTTTTTTGAGTGTGAGGTTCTTTCTGGGTGTTCATATTTTGGTAGGCTTATTAAATATATCAATATAGTATAAACATATTTGCATAACTTGTAGTTTTGTATGCGTTTTTAATAGAACCTAATAGTATGATTAATATATGATTTTCAATGTTTGAAATTGTTATACGAACACGTACATGAAGCAGGAAAGAAAATACTGCTCTACCTTTTGAAAATCTAGTATCAAATCTCTTTACATTAAATTTTGTGTTCAGTAATATATATTTGTATTCTGGCTTTCCAGTAAATTATGTATAATTTGGGTAAGTGGCTGCTAAACCTGGTCATTGAGCAACTAGTGATGTATTTTGGCTGCTTGTTGCAGTGGTTCTCGACGTTTGGGAGACCACAGCACAGTAAATTTATATCTTAAGTCTATGCCCTGATCCCAACAATTTTGCTTATAAATACATTTCTGATCTTTAAAGTTTATATGGAAATTAATGTGCAACCTTAATTAATATTAATATATAAAGTATGGCATAATCATAGTTCAATAATGTATAGACTTGCTGTGAAATATAAAATTAGTTTGAAATTTGTCGTCAACCCCTGGGTGCAACACATTTTTTAAGGTCCGGTGGTTGAAAAACACTGGCACTAAAACTGAAGTAGAAGCAAATAAGACTGGCTGCAAATGGGGAACAAAATCTTGTTAAAAAAAATCAGGAGTGGAGGACCTACAGTTTGAAATGAGGTCCGGAGCACTCTGCTGCCTCTGAGGAATGAACCTCAAGACCCCTTATTACAAGGCATCATCATCAATTTATTCCACTCCAGAGTCCCATTCATTTTAAAAGGAACATTCTATCAAAAAGCAGGCCTTTTCCATCAACAGTACTTGCAATTTGTTCGGTTATTTACAGGCTAAATGAAATCTTAATCTCTGATGAAGTAGCTAACAATCTTGTTAAGTATAGAGAATATTCAGACCAAAGCAACACATGAGAATGGGGGGAGGGGGTCACATTGAAGTGACAAGTGTCATGGGCACCTTCAGTCTGTAAGCAAGCATCCACCACACAGGCAACATGATGCGTGCCATTGAAGGAGCTTTCCGACTGAAGTCGCAGATGACAAGCGTGACAGACTACTTCAGTATAAAGCAAAGATTTACTGTGCATGTAAGAAAAACAGACAGATTCAACCATGCACATTGCATGCCATTGAGAAAGCAGTATAGTCCGAGCAACATGCAAGCGACATGTTCAGCTCATTGTCACACTTCAGTTCAAAAGGTTGAATGGATTACTGCTTCCAAGTGACACATGTTACTTGTTTCGGTCTTGAAAGTTCCCTGATAAATCTGTACAGACCAAGTGACAAGCGACACCGGCAGCTTATGTTGCTTCAGTTCGAAAGGTTGCATTTACTTCTAAGGGTTGGTGTCCAAGAGCAAAGTGTTGCTTCAGTCTCAAAGCTCTGTTAAACAGGATGTATACACATATTCACGTAATATGTATACTTCTGCATGTGTGTTGTGAACAGTAAAGATTTTTAATTGTCCCGAAACAACATATATTTTACTAACATTTGCATCATATTTTATGACATCAACATTTAAATTGAGACAGAAACATGTAAAAGCTTGTTTTAAGTCAATTTAATGGTCAGATGTGCTCATTAGTACTTCAAGTTTAGTTTTAACCCTAGCTTACCCGTGCCATATGAGAAACTTACATTCCGGGGGCGGCTCACAGGCCACACTTTGTTTTATCACTAAATTTCAAGAAACCATTTTATAATTGAATTAACTACTTCCTTTGCTGTTTATATATGTGTAGTTATTTATTAATCATAATTACAAAAATTACTATCATTAATAAAAAATAACAACAAATTATTGCTTGAGTGTGTCGCATATATTTTATCATTCACTAAAACTCAGAAAATCCATAATTTTTATTAATTATTTTAGTTTGCAGAAGTGTAGTTGTTTATTAAATATGATAATTACAATAGTTACCATCATAACCAACCAATTGTACACTGTCACTGGCATGAGTGTCTCGAATGAGACACATTCAAAGATGGGGCTTGATATGCCTGCCAAGTGCATTTTGCCTCCTAATTAATTACATTTGTTTTTATAAAGAAAAGTAATTAAGAAATATTAGGAACATCCTAGGAAACTAATGTAATTTATTGACAGGCCCTACCTGGTAAGCTAGGGTTAAAATTGTATCGGAACCACAATGCAATATGTGTCCACTGGAATTGGCCAATATCTTGTCTTGACTGCTACGTCATGTAAATTTATTTTTGCTAGTTGTGAAATATGCGACTACAAACCTGTAACTCATAATGGTAACTTAGTGAAATAGGTTAGCTGTAATTGGTTAGCCAAAAAAAGCCAAAGTTTAATTTTTTCCCCCAAAAAACTGGCTTTTTGCAACTCGATAATTTTAGTAACCTTGAAGTAAGAATAAATAAAAATTATACATTGCTTCAGTAGTGTAAACCACCAAACAAGTGGCTTTATCAAATTATTCAACTACTCTTGTAATTTATGAAAAAATTACTTTCACTATCAGAGCAAAAATTATTTTGGTAATTTTTTACCCTTGTTAGGTTATTCTATAGATCATCTTTTGATCTTAGTAATAAGTTCTAATGCTACAAGCATTCTCAATCTATCCTAAAGGCTCTGCAAATATTCCCCACCTAAAACTTTCCACTTCACACTACGCTACACCTCTACAGAAATGTGTAGGTCTTCATCTCTCGAACAGTGTGCTTAAAGTAACATGAGTGGTGTGATGTAGGGGGATAGTTTGATAGTGGAATGGAAGGTCGTGGGTTCAAACCTACTTCTCTGCAAAAACTTTTTCGGAAAGTAAGCGGCCTTGGCCGAGAATGCTTATCATCATTTCTTGGAATTTGAATATTTATGCAATTTACGGCATTTCTGGATGACATTTTAATCGTAGTAAGGAAAATGTAACTTGAAATATGCAGAAACAGCGATGCAAAGTCTGAGGTGGGTAGTTTCAAACTTTGAATATAGCATAAAATTTGTGGTTGTATCATGGAAAATCTGACTTGTTTTAGGCTGCAGTGAAGAGCACAAAAAATAAAGTTATGTTTGTGTGTGTGTGTATTTGTATTGTTGTTTTAAGCCTAATATGCACAGACAGGCTAATCGGGACTGGACCTACAGTTTAAACATAAATCTGAACCACTGTGCAATGAACTTCCACCAGATATCAAACCCGGGACACCTTGATTACAACATCCTATTTAAGAACACATGACATATCAATTCAAAATGTGTGTTAACTTTTGACAGCTGAATGAAAAGTAAGGTCTTGCCTAAAATCCTGCCAATCATTGAAAAATCAATAAGATGAACAAAAACATTCCTCGAGGTATGAATCTCATAAATATTTAGTGATTTAATATAATCTTATTTTTATATTACATTATTATAACACTTCGTACTCTGCAAATAACAATAAAAAAAATAACCAGGAGAGGGTGAGATTTGAACCTATGTTTCGTTCTTGACGAAAAAGTATAACAAGACAGTCTAACTAACTGCTCCAGGAGATTACAAATATGAAACTCTGTAAAACAAGTTGATCTCAGTTGAAAGAACATTGTCAGAGTTCTTGACCATTTTTCGCCACAGATCACTTTGCAGAATTGTCCGGTATTGTGCAAGGTATCTTTACTGTAATTTTGCCTAAAATCGTGAGAAATTTGACTTGTTGCATTTAAATGTGATGGCAATTCTCTCCAGGTGGAGAACCAGTTCAGTGTAAGTTGGATACTATTTGTTGTCTCTGAAGTTATGTTGCCAAATTTACAAATTAAGGACGTTTAATTTTTTCAGGGTGGACAAATAAGGTATTGCAAAGAGTACATATTTCAGAATCCTACTTGCTCTCTCGTAATCTTGGCTTCTATTTTTTCTTGAATATGGGTTAGGATAACCCTAGTTAATATTTTATGTGGGACAGACAAGTGTGATTCATCTCCAGTTGTTAGTTTGTTATATTACCTTTTTCTGGAATTATTATTATTATAAGACATATTTTCCAATCTTCTGGAATTTTCTTTTTTCCCAAACTGCTGTAAACAGATTTCTGCCATCAAGATCAAATTTACCTTCAAAATCTCCGATGGGATTTGACTTCCCATTCTTTTAAGTGCTAACGTGATTTCCTGAATTGAAGGAGAAAGGTCTGAAATTCTCATCTCTGCTCAATCTTCAGTTTCTTCAGCCTCACTCTCTCTTTCTCTCGTTCTGTCATTATCTCTGATGTTCCTATTCAAAGTGCTCTTTCCATATCCTATATTCATATCAATCTCTTGATTTGCTCTTGTTTAGCCATTAATATTCTTAATTCTTATCCTTGACTGGTATGTTTTTCTTAAATTGTTGCTTTGATAGTAAGTGTTGTTGATAAAGCTGTTTTAAATCTACCTTACTTGCTGCTTCCTCTGCTACTTTTGCTTGTTCTTGTTGTTCTATCCAATTGCATTTATCATGTCGAATGCTTCACATGTCAAGATTTTTATACCTAGGTACTGTTTCTGCAGGGAGCTCTTTTGGGTTCTTGTTTTTGCAGTACTGTATTTAATTCTCTTCATTTTTCTCTTTAATTTTATCCCATGTGTTTGTTGACATCCAGTCTTTCTGATTACTTTCCCTATATCCTAAAATGTTTTCACTTATTTCTGTCGGTGTGTCTTAGATAGGGAAGATGGGAAATGTGGGAATGAGTTACTGCAATGTCGGATAAATGAAATTTTTTGTTTGGAAAAATATGCTTACAGTTCAACAAATTGATTGATTTGCTTTGTGCCACTTTTGGCTAATTTCCGAAGATTGGGATGAGTGATGATATGATGAAATTGATGAATGGGCACTCTCAAACATCGATGGCCAGGCTGGGATTTGAACCTGGGACCCCTAGCATTGTAGCACAATGTGCTAACCACTGCCATGGAAGCCGGCAATTGTTGTCTTGTCATGTATAAATTGCTTATTGAATCACAAAAATCTAATATTGCCGTTGTATGCAATTTGGATAGTCTACATCAGCGGTTCTTCAACTGTGGTCCATGGACCCTCTCGGGATCTGCGAAATCCTCCCAGTCTTCCACAAAGGTTCAGAAAAATACTAAGACAAGAGCATTTACTCTTTAATGATGCCAATTCCGGGCTTTAAACTTTTGAGTTAATTCCTGGGGGTCTGTGAGGGTGAGTGATCTCTGAAGGGGGTCCGTGGGTCTAGGAAAGTTCAAGAACCGCTGGTCTACATAACACAACTTTGTATGAAGGTAGGTTTGTGAATCACATTCTGCTTGGCATGCTGATGTAATAAGTAGAGCCTCTGTCTGTGTGTGTGTGAGGTAGAGATGTTGAAGCTGGAAAGCTGCTCTCATAAAAACGTTTTTTTAAGCATATTGTTCTCTGTATAGAGATAAGGAAGTTGTTTTTAATCACAAGGATTCAGAATTTATTTTTTTAAAATACTAACGTAATAAAACTAAGAAATATACTTTTCTTATGGTGTTTATTTGTCATAGACATAGGAAAACAAACTTATAACAAGTAGCTCAGGTTATTGTTTATTGAATAAAATTATTATTATAGGCTTTCATTTTTGAATTACAATTGTTGTGGTTGCTATAAAAAGTCTAATGTCGAAATATTATTGAACTGACATCATAAGTCAACTTGAATAAATCTGCATCTGATCACTAATTTTGATAATACGGTTGCATGTGAAGCATGGTAACTACAACACTTCCTTGAACAGCCATCAAACAAATTGCATGTAACATCACAGAAAAAAATTATTTGGATGAAATATGGGGTTTGTATTATAGTAAACATCCAAGTGGATCACATTTGCTGTAAATAGTTTAGAAATTTTTGTAACTTTTTTTTTTTTTTGAAAAGTCAACTTTCAATATCTTGAAACCTGCATTTTGTCGTGGTTACACCTGAGCCCTTCCAATGGTTTTCTTGTCTGTTTGGGAGCTAATTTTGCATGGTATTAGGGATGGTGGGGGAGACTGGCCCACTAGAGGGATTCTGCACCCCAAATTTCTTCTGGCGCAGTCACTGATCAATATTTGACAGTACTTATCATCCCAAGGCAAGTTAGGGTCTTCTTGAGAGATGCACATCTACAATTAGTATTATTACACATTTCTGATGAAATACTTGCCAAATACAATTTGTTTGACAAATTAGTTTAACACTATTAAAATGGCTGCAAGTTAAAAAGTTATTCTTTACTTTCAGAGTATATTGTCTGGTTGGTGATGGTGAGAGTGCTGAAGGCTCTATATGGGAAGCTTTGCACTTCGGTAGTTTTTATGGCCTGGACAATCTGTGTGTAATTTTTGATGTTAACCGTTTGGGCCAGTCAGATCCTACAGCTCTGCAGCATAACATGGATGTTTACAGGAAGAGGTTGGAAGCTTTCGGATTCAATGCCATTGTTGTAGATGGACATGATGTAGAAGAGCTGTGCAAGGTAATTTCCAATATTGATAAAATGTTACATGAATTACTATGTTATTGTTGCCTGTTCTAATGTACATTGTAGGACTTTTTAAAAACTTTTTAAAATTTTATGTTCATCACAAGTGCAATCACTAGTTTGCCTAATAATGTATGAATACAGGGTTAATTTTGTTTTTGTAATATTTTAGATATTAGTTTGCATGGCATCTGGTGGTGGTTGAATCTGCCCATCCCCCCCCCTTTTCCCGTGGAAATTGGCATTGTTCATTTAAAGTTGCAAAAAAACTGAAAGCTTGCTACTTTTATTGTTAACAAAAATTAATTTCAGTTAATCAGTAATTGAACTAAATAATCAAGTAAACTGCCATAGACCAAAAAATTAAGTGTAAAATACTGGAACCAGGTTCTTTTTTCATATTCTAACCACATAATCCAAAGAACAAATAGTTCAAGAGTTTGCGAAATTCCAAAAATTAGTTTCATGTGAGATGTGGAATGGTATGACTTTGACTAAAAATAACTCTGAAAACTACTTAGTTTATCAATGGCCTGACCCTCCCTACAAAAAATTCTCCCAGGTTTTATTCTGGGTTGGTTACATTTCACAACTGATCTCTCCCAAATCCATGGGTGATTCAGATCTGCAATAGAGGAACAAGAATGTCAAGTTTCCCTTGGATGACAAGAAAATGTGAAATTTAAATATCTCAATATTAATGGTCTAAGTAGCCAAATATTTGATTTAATGTTTTGTGCATTTAAAGTCTAAAAGACTCATGAATTGTTTTGCAGGCATTCCATGAAGCATCAGTAACCAAAGGAAAGCCAACTGCTGTTATTGCAAAAACATTCAAGGGCAAGTATTTTGTAGGTATTGAAGATGAAGAGAATTGGCATGGAAAACCTCTTGGAGATAAGGCTGATAAAGTAATTGAGGTAAGAATGTTGATTTAAAATATGATTACTTTGTTACATGAATTTCTTAAATTTTCTTGAAATTAACTTTGACTATTTTGTGCAAATATATTTTTAAATTTTGTTTAATCTATAATTGGTAACTTTCAACAACTAATTGCTGCCATATTTTCATAACCACCTTAGGGAAGGTTGCTTTAATTTTTTTTCTAATTTCTATAAATTCTGATTATTCTAGACGACATAGTTATGTAGTATTTTGGATCATCTTTTACTACTGTGAAATTTTATATTGCCAGGGATATTTCGGACCAAACCTACATGCGACAAGTGTTGCTTGAGGATTTCAGCTTATGATGCTACAGTGTGAAACATTGCTGTTGATTAGTTTATTCCCAGGCAACATGTTGTATGCTGTCTGTTGCTTTGGTTTGAAAACTCCCTTGAGATAAAGCCAGTTGTGTTTGTAGCGATTGTTTCCATAAATTTGCCAATTATATTACTTAACCCACTGGTTTAGTGTTTTGTTCTCAAATTTACTTCGGAAGTAAGAAATAAGTGTTTTAGGTATCACTGTCTTTACATGGAAAGAATGATTGTTTTTTGTTGAAGTGAAAATATGTTTTTTGTTGAAGTGAAAATATTTGTTTTAAACTTTTGAGTTTGTTGCTCTTAGTATAGCATTATTTCTGGTATAGTATTTAAAGTTCTCCTAGTTCTATTATTGCATTCAATATTGTTAAGATTAGATTTGCAAAGCAATTTTTTTTCCCTCTAGCATTTGAATTCACTTATTAAAAATTCTGGACCAATGAAGATTTGCCCACAAAAGCCTTTGGTTGATGATGCACCAAAAGTTTCCATTGAAAATATCAAGCTTTCTGAGCCACCTAGCTACAAACTTGGTGAGCCTGTTGCTACTCGTTTAGCATATGGCACTGCTTTAGCAAAATTGGCAAAGAACAATGACAGAGTAATTGCATTGGATGGAGATACAAAGAACTCTACATTCTCAGACAAAGTGAAGAAGGTAAGGAATATATCATTTCTTCAGTCTCTACAAATGTTTATGTACTAGAATGTTAATTGTCATAAATAACTTAACAAACTTTTTCTCACTTTAAATTGACATACTGCATCATTGATGAATCTTCCAGTTTCACTTGTGCACTTGAAATTCAAGAAAAGTTTAGTTTGTCTAGACATATTTTTTAAAGTTTAAAATCTATATTGATGTGTGCCCATTTAAAAACCTTTCAAAATATATTATTCAGAAATAAGTTTATTAATTTTTAGGATTGATAATTGAACTAGTCTGCAGGGTGCTGGCATTAGCAAATGTGTGACTGTAGTGTTGCTGTTGTCTGTACAGATGTGTGACCTTACATTGACGTGCAAAGAACAAATTTGCTCACTTCCCTTTCCTTCACTATACTGAATTTTGTGGCACAGAAGGGGGAGAAGTTCCTAATAATAGATTATCCTTGCATCTTTGCACCTTGAAGCCAGTCAAGCAGCAGGGTGTGGTTTCCCAAGTAGATGCAAATTGTTTTGCACATGTCAATGTGGGCTTGGGTGTTTTGGAATGGGGACTGTTGGAAAGACTTTCCTTCTCAAATGTGGCATAGCTGAAAATTATTAATCTTTGGTCCCCAAATGTGGAAAATGTGCTTATAGCAGTCAACATGAGCCTGCTTCTGTTGTAGGGTGAGGTCATGAGGTACCCACTAAGCACACATCGTGCTAATCCTCCAAATGGAGTGGACTGCCACTTGACCAAACCCTGTTTCCTACTGTTACTGCTCATGGGTCACACACCTTGTCATTTATGACTTATTTTTTTCTGGATAATGTCGAGTGCAGGACATTCATAGGCATCTAGAACTGACACCCTTCACAGTACTCTTCCTTCCAATCTCTGAATGCCTGAGCCCATCAAAAACTGTGGCATAGCTTGTGCTGCATTTATATGCATTGTGGTTAAACAATTATGATTTTCACCTGCCAGTATGCCCTCCTTTGAGAGACGAGTGTCATGAAACTTTGGCCATCATGATCATATTCCATAATGTTTTGCACCGAAACATGGGAACACTTGATTTGAGTGTTCATTGGTCTTCACCACCTACTATACTACTGGGAACAACCAGCTGTCATGTGACACCACAAGACATAATGATCACAAACTCTTTGCAGGTTACCCTTCAAGCTCACTTCTACTAGATGACATTTTCTGTGTGCACAGTGCCATGTAAAAAGAAGTCAGTCTCAATTTATTTCAAGTGTTTCAAGTATAACTTTCTTGACAGGGGTATCAATTGGAAAATTAATTGGTTGCATGTGTTAAGCCACCACCTTGGTGGCTAGGTGTATTACATGCAGCACTGAAGTCTTGCCACCAATAGTTCCAGGTTCCTCTCCTGATTATGGGCATGGGTATTCCTTGTGAATGTCTTTTTATCAATTTCATGTAATCATTTTATTTCAGCATTTCAATTTGCTTAGAAAAGTGACAAAATAATGTAATTTTTAAGTGCTTCTATCAGCATAAAACCTTAATATATAATATGGTTTTGTGTATGGACATTAGAATATTTCACCTTGAACATTGACGAGCTTTCTTTTTGTTGTCCAGCCTTTCACTCTTTCTCACCTTTGCACATTCTATTTTTTTTATTTTTTTGCTGCTTACTAAATGGTATCTTGAATTTTTTACCCACTTAAGCTTCTACTGTTCTATCGTTATGTGCATATATAAAAGAGCAATGTAAATGGTGTTGGAAATTTCATACACTCCTGTACAGATTTTAATTTTCTCTTCAAGTTATATGTAAACTTAACCTGGAAAAAACTTTCCATTGTTGGTTTTGACTTTTTGTAAGATTAATTTTCATAAACTGAAATACTTGCATTTCAGGCTTTTCCTGAGAAGTACATTGAGTGCTTTATTGCTGAGCAGAATTTAGTTGGAGTAGCAATTGGTGCTGGATGCCGTAACAGAACTGTTCCATTTGTTTCCACATTTGCAGTGTTCCTCACTCGTGCATTTGACCAGGTATGTATCTTAGCTTGAGTTATGGATGCTGTTAAAATTCATGTAAATTTCAAGTTATTACAATTCATAGTGGATATACAGTTCTTAATTTTGAAGGTGTAAGGTGAAAGTTTGGGGAAAAAAAAAAATTCCCACTCAAAATTGAACTTTCAGTAATTGTTTTCCCACAATATTAACATATCAGTATAGTTGTGTGGAATAACAATGTTGAATTTGAAATACTCTAGTGGTCAAACATTGTTAAAGGTGGACAGTATGTCACGGATTTGATTTGAAGAATATTATTGATCAAAATTAAATTTAACAGTCCGCAATTGTCTCACTTTTGCAGCTGTATCATTCATGGATCTCTTGATAAGTGAAAGAAGACTATAAAATTGTCAGCTTGCCATAGCAAACCCATTGACCAAGGGACAAATCATCCATTTTGGGTGGGAACTGTCAACTTGTCTGATTCAGAACCTGTTGAAGATTGGCACATGCTATGTTCAGAGAGTTGTTTAACCATTTAATCTGGTGGATTGTTTGAAAACCATGCCTCCCCACAAAAAAAAAAAAAACACTCGAACACAACTTACAAATTCTGCTTCATTGCTGGAACATCAAAACTGTTCCTAGAAAGTTGCCACTTTTTCAGTCCCCTGGGTAAGCAGCAAGGGATTGATTTCAATTGAGATTTAAATCACTTGAAAAAAAATATATATATATAGAATAATGTACATAAGGATTTTGTAGATATCAGAATCACTTTTGGTGAAAGTACATTAATCTTGTAATCATTGAATGTTGTTATTAGGCTCTAAGAAAGGAAACAAAATATATGAACTGATGGGGGGAAGCTCATATGAAAGGAAATGTAATATGTAAACTGTAAACACCCTTAAATTTCTTTGATTTAAAATTCGGTAATTTTAATATGCAAAAATAGCAAACATTTTGTGCAGGATAATATACACAGTACTAATCATGTTAAACAGTAAGTAGTGTCGTCATCACTAAACTGTAAATAAAACATGGCAGCTGATGTTTTGCAAACCACCATTAAAAAGAAAGCCAAAATCCAGCTGCAAAGACTGCAAAAAATATTTTGTTAACATTTTGGATGTACTACATAATTGTAACATTTTCACTAGAAGAAAAGTTACTGAAATAATTAGTTTCATTGACATGCTCATAAAAATTTCCATAGTAAATTCATATGTACAGTATCAGAAACAGAAAAATGTATATTTACATATATTTTTTATTTGCTTTAATCAAAACTTTTCAAATATTTTGGAGACTTTGAGATAATTGGTGGAACAAGTCAATACTATAAAAGAATGAACATAGTCATACTAAAGTATAAATTCTTGATAATCAACACTACTAAAACTAAAGTCTGCAGCAAAATGTGGCATTGTAGGTGTAGTTCCTTCCTGCAAAAGCAGGCTCAAAAACTAAGAAATAAACTCCATAAAGTATTTGAATGCCTACAAGCAACCAAGCTGTACCCTCATGGTGTGTGTAGATGTATGATCACCGCAGCATGCTCAGCCCAGTACCATAAATGAAGTAAGTCTGCTTTTTTTCCCAGAGGGGCTGGTGCAAAGTGCTCTTCACATCTTGCATCTTGATCACATTTAAGTCAGTGCTATGCTGAATTAATTGGAATGATAAACTGCAAACTATCCTGAATCTTTCATATCAAAGTGCACAAAGTCTACCTCCAAGCATGACTACTGTTAAGGTGTAGTCTGTGCCACTAGTGTGTAACAAGTTCATAAATAGAGACTGCTGAACAGAGTGTCTCTGCAGGCCTCCCCAATAGTGTAGTGGTAACATTGTCACTTTGAAACAAAGGGCTCCCAGATTCAATATCCAGTAGCGGTACATAGTGGATCAGATACCACTTTAAAGTGTAGATCCAGTCCCAATTAGCTTTCTGTGCATAAAGTGGACTTAAAACTCAAATGTAAGTGTCTGCTATTGAAATGGACATGTTTCAAGTCACAGAAATCTTCACCTAAAAGGGGAAAAGTTATCCCATTCTCATACCGTGCGTCCATTTCGATCCGCAGCCGAGAGATCGGGAGAAGCGTGGCGGGCGGCGCTGGCGGAGATGCCGACATTTGCGGCCTGAAATGCCCGCTTATTTTTATGGACATATGCAGACATTTATATAAATATTGCAAAACGAGCACTAACCTGTGTTATAAGAGTATGGTTTTAATTTTAGTAGCTTAGTGGCTGTATGTGCTGATGATTTTGACACTACCTTCTCCTGTGAAACACGGCGTAGAGGTTTGTTTGGATAACTTTCTAACGCTGCCCCAATTTCATCGAGTTCATCGAGGAAGCTCACGAAAACCATTGACATTTAATGGTTTCGTCGGCAGCGTAATCTTGATACAGTGTTGCACATTCGAAACCTCCAAACGATCCCCATCGACACAAAATTCTTTCAAGGATATAAACTTAAGCAGGACGTTGCTGGTCAAAACTATGATTAAAATGTTTTATTATCTGTGACTCTTATCGTCACTTCTAAAGCGTATTTTTTTGTGTATATAATTGCAGAACTTGGATGAATTACAGATGATGAATTATAACCCAGGTTAGTGCTCGTTTTGCAATATTTATATAAATGTCTGGATATGTCCGTAAAAATAAGCGAGCATTACAGGCCGCAAATGTCGGCATCTCCGCCAGCGCCGCCCGCCACGCTTCTCCCGATCTCTCTGCTGCAGATCGAAATGGACGCACGGTATATGGTTGGATAGTTGTGGGTGCCTTTTGTATAACAGTCCCTGAATCATCCATAAATTCGCTAGTTGCACACCAAAATGAATACCATGCTCCTGAACCAAGTTGACATATTTTTATAACCTCCTTTTACTTGTCTCAGCATCCATTATCTGGGAAAATTTATTTTTTTAAAAATTGGACTGTTAAACATTTAGGTTTTTGTTAGAAATTTGCAATTTTTATGGAGGGGTGACCCTTTGCAAAGACACCCACATGTCAATCTTTTTCACACAGTACACCCTGGACTGCATTTTTCAGACATGGGAGGTTTGGAATCTGGACTCGCAGCCAGTACAATCGTGTTCGTCCACCACCATTCATCATCCTCTTCATGATTAGCCAAATTGGCAGAAATGCAGAAGTAAAATAAATCAAATCGATGAATTGAATCTTTTTATTAAAAACCAAAGTAAGATATTCTTTTGAATTAAACTGTTTAAATTGTACCGTAATTCTTTTGCTAATGATGAATATAGACTGAACTGGAATTATTTTTTTAATGTTTTTTCCTGGTTTTGCTTTTACATGTGTAATGGAGAAAATTAACTAAATGTTTAAGTTCAAAAGAATGTATGTAAACTACATAACATGCATTTTACTTGTAGGTTCGAATGGGGGCAATTTCACAAACTAACATCAATCTTGCTGGTTCACATTCTGGAGTGAGCATTGGTGAGGATGGTCCAAGTCAGATGGCTCTTGAAGACCTTGCCCTTTTCAGGAGTATTCCAGGTAATACATATTTAGTTTTCTAACAAGTATAGGAACTAGAGTAGTAAGTTACAGCCAGCTACCTTAGGTTCAGTGTTTGAAACATGGCTTGCAGGAAGTAAATTTTTACTTTACTTTTACTACACTGTTGCCACTGTATGTGTAATCAAAGTATAAGACTGTACAATGTCAGTCCACCTACAAATGGTGACTTCCAAGCTGATCCTACAAGAAAGTCATGTGACCCAAAGGGTGGATGGATGTGAAGAGTGCAATGTTGATTGAATTGTTCATACCGTGACGGTTTGTTTGTTCTAGTAGTGGTCAACCACGAGGTTAATCTTAATAGCATGTACAGTAGACTTGACATTGTCATTGGGTGCTGCATATTATGTTCAAAACAATATTTCTGTAATTAAAATACTTTGTACTTGTTGCAGGTGCTACAGTCTTCTACCCAAGCGATGCTGTAAGCACAGAGCGTGCAGTGGAATTAGCTGCAAATACAAAGGGAATTTGCTTCATCAGAACATCAAGACCAAATACACCAGTCTTGTATGACAATAATGAACCTTTCCAGGTGAGTTGACGTCCAATTTATACTTCACTTTTTGTTTTAAAATGTACTTTTCTTTCTGCCACAATTCTTTCACTCAGCCATTTTAGAGCAATTTTGAATTAATTTGCAAACTATGATTATACTTCAGAAATATCTCCACACATTCATTCTACACTGTAGAATTCCAGGTATATGTGTGTAGTGGTCAGAGGAATTTTGTCCAGGAATATTTTTCTCAAATTTTTGTTTCTTTTTTCAAACACCTTTGAAATATTCTTTACTAAATTGACACAAGCTTCAGGATGACAGAACTTTGACTTTATGCTAAAATTGATCACAACGTTGAACCAAGAATGTGAAACTCCCAATGTTTCCTTGAACTTGTGCCAACACCAGGAATGCTCAGTTTGGTGATGTGGGAAATCTGAGGTTGACCAGCCTGTCCTCTCCCTCCCCAGCTGCCCCTCAAGAAATAATCAATAAATAATGCTCTTTTGGCCCAAACATACATTTTGCTATTGTATTTTGTAGTGTATCAAACGTTGGAAGCAGCCCCAGCGGCCACACAGTGTCGAATGACATAGGTACCTGGGGGAAACCCTGGGGGGTAAAGGCGGTCAGGGGCATGATGCTGATCACATCATCCCCACTCATGACTGGATCAAGAAAGTGTGGGGCGTTACCCCTACACCCCCTATACGCCTTCATGGCATGGTGCTAAGCACAGGGGAGCACTTTACCTTTTTAGTGTATCAAATGTCACTCTTGTTGGGTTAATGAAGAACATTGCCGTTTCTAAGCAGAAAATTTTATTAGATCATCCTACTAGTAAGAGCACAAGTACTGACCAAAAAGAGAGAGAAAAAAATCCCAGCTTTGCACAGACTACAAACTATGTACTATATAAACTACTGAATCTGATATATACACACTTTAATGTGTATTGATAACACTGGTAAACACATTTTATTGCCAACGAAATTATAGTCATTTTAGGGTATCTTTGCCATTGTGTTTTTGAATGTTTTTCTACATTGGCTCTAGTTTTTGAGTAATGGCTGTCCTTTAAAAAAACATGAAATCTCATCACTCCTAATGATGAGAAAAATGTTATGCATTAAGAGACCATAGTGCTGAGGCAAAAAGTAGATAATAAATGTCCTTCACACCCCTCCTAATCACCACCATTGATCTGCTATCTCGTATGTGTCCCATCTGCTTCGAAATATTTCCTCAATCTCCTTTATATCTTGGTGGGGCCTCTCCCCTTGGTTTCCATTAAAATCACAAAGATTATCTGGATAACTGTCAGTGGATTTGGAGGAAATTTTATCTTCAAATATTTTGTAATTAATAGAAATACACTGCTCCACATAACTTAACTCTTTGCGGCGCAGTGGTTACCAATGGTAACCACCTCAAGATTGTCCTTTTCGGCTCGGTGGTTAGTGTCACTGACCACCACTTGAAATGCAAATTTTCGTTTTGTGTGGTATTTTAACTCGAATGTTTCGCTTTGAGGTGTGTCACCTTTTGTCTGAAATGAAATTTTGGGGATTGTTGTTTCTTATGTTTACTCCAGTCTCCTTTATGGTGCCGCTTTCTTTGAATGTTGTTGTAAACAGTGATTGTTAATGACTAATTCTTGTAATGGTAGTTCTTTTTCGTTTTCTGCCGAATCCACTGTGCTTTTATATTTCCCCATTACCGTGGCTACGTCTGTGCCAAGAAGTGGAGGTTTTTGTGCGGTTGTTCACAAAGGAACTCTTCATATGTAGGTGGTTAGTGTTGCTGACCACCGCGCAGATTTGGTTGCTTTCGGAACTCTGTGTAAAGTTTACATATTTCCTAGAATCATGGAGAGGCTGACTGATCAGGATATTCGAGACTTTTTTAATGCTGAGGACATACCCTCAGGCTCCGATTTGGACTTCAGTAGTGATGATTCAGATGCAGATCCCACTTTTCACCCAGAAATAAGTGCAGAAGGAATGTGCATTGCAGAAACGTCCTCTGAAGATGAATTTCTTGGGTGCAATATTCCTACTAACGAAGGACCTTCGACATCAACACAAAGTGCCACAGGTTGTGTTAGTGCATCAATGAGCGTCAGACAACAGGATGGTTCCAATGAGGTCACAGTGAGTACTCCAATTGTGCCATTGGTTCATGTAACAAGGTCACCAATCTGGGATCAGACATCTCATCAAACAACTCCAGTGCCACATTTTTCAAGTAGGGTGGGACAGACTGATTCTGTGAAGGAACTGCAAGATAAGAGCCCTCTTGCAATTTTTTCACTCTTTTTCAATGATGAGCTGCTCAATCATATTGTGTTTCACACGAACTTATATGCTACACAACAAGGTAAGCCCTTCCAACCGACAGACATGGATGAAATTCGAGTATTTATAGGAATGAACATTTTTATGGGTCTCAAACGAATGTCAAGTTACAGAGATTATTGGTCATCAAAACCAGACTGGCATGACTATTATATTTCAAAACTAATGAGTGTAAAAAGGTTTGGTTGGCTGTTGGGTCACATACATTTCAACAACAATGCTGTTCAACCAGAGCGTCGTGATCCACAATTTGATAGATTATATAAACTCCGACCATTTCTGAACAATTTGGCACACTCTTTCGCGCAAAACTACAAAGCTTATCAGAAACTTGTCGTCGATGAATCGATGGTAAAATTCAAAGGAAGATCTAGTATGAAACAATTCATGAGGGATAAGCCAATCAAAAGAGGTTTCAAGATATTGATGCTCTGTGACTCGTCTGGATATAACCACAGGTTCGAAATCTATACTGGGAAAACAAGCGAGCAAGGTGAGAAAGGGTTGGCTTCCCGAGTTGTTCTCAGTCTCTGTCGTGATTTTATTGATAAAAACCATGTTCTATTTGTAGACAACTACTTCAATAGCTATGAGCTCCTGCTAACTCTAAAAGCCAAAAATATTTTTGCATGTGGGACAGTGAATCCTGCACGGAAGTTCCTACCTAGTCTCAAAGGGGAGAAGGAACTAAAGAGAGGAGAATATGATTGGCAACAGTCCGATGATGACATAACAATAAGATGGAAGGATAAACGAGCAGTGAACTTTTTGTCTAATTTCCACAATCCCAATGATACAATAACCATCAGTAGGAAGGCAAAAGATGGTACTATTTCAGATGTGCCCTGCCCAAAGATTGTGAAGGAGTACAATGAAAATATGAATTTTGTCAATAATTTTGATCGACTGAAGAATGATTACCAGATTGACCGCAAAAGTAAGAAATGGTACTTGAGATTATTTTTTCACTTTCTTGATGCAGCTCTAACAAATGCTTTTATTATTCACAATCAAATTGAAGGTGAGAAGTTCACTAACAAGGAATTTAGGAGGGATGTATATATAGGTTTGCTCTCCAAAAGAATAGCAACTCCACACACTCCCCCAAACAGAAGTGTAGAAATAAAGCGCCACAAACCTAGTGTCATGCCGAGTATTAGGAACCAGAGTGCAAGCCATCAACCTAAGAGGTCCACATCAAGATGATGTGCTAAGTGTAGCACGAAGAGCAATCCAGTCCGCACAATATGGATGTGCAGTGTTTGTAATGTGCCCCTTTGTTTGCGGAAGGATAAAGACTGTTTCCAAACCTTTCACCGAAATTGAAGTTGAATTTAGGTAAAGAAAACCTTTGTATTTCACAATTTTCATTCACATATGTTGCATAAAAAAACATGTTACATTTGCGTGGTGGTTAGTGCTGATAACCACCAGTTTTTTTCAAATTAAAATTACAATTACAATAGAATTTAAGAAATATTATGAAAATATGTATTCTTATGTCAAAATAAAAGATATTAAAAGTGTTAATGTAAAAAAAAAAATTCGAACCTTCTCCGCGCCGGAAGGGTCGGGAAATTTATCCAACTCCTGAGCCGCAAAGAGTTAAGCAACTCGAACGAAGTAGGACTAAATGAAAGGAAAATGTCAATTCACAAAGTTTAATGAACATAAGGAAGGTACAGATGAACAATGAAACGCAAAAGAACACAACAATGCAGATATGGTGTACAGGGTGGCCAGAAAGTTCAGTACCACTATAACCCTACATGAAAAGCTGGAATCTGAGAGGGCACAGGCTGTCAATACGGTGTGTAACCACCTAGAACAGACACGACATCTGGCCTCCATGCTGTGGATCAGTGTGGTTATGAAGTCTTGAAGACGGGCCATTCCTCTAAGAGGGCTGTCTGTAGTTCAGGAATTGTTCGTGGTGGCGGATTGCAATGCGCTATTCTTCGCCCAAGAACATCCCAAACATCCTCGATTGGATTAAGGTCCAGCGAGTATGCAGGCCATTCAATACGGACAATGTCTTTTATCTCCAGATAATCGGACACAAGATGTGCACGGTGTGGGCGTGCATTGTCATCCATTAAAAGTAAGTCCGGACCAAATGCTCCATGGAAGTTGCTAACACGTGAATGGAGAATTTCATCCCGATAACGTTGTGCCATCCAAGTTCCATGTTCCACAATATAGAGGTCAGTTTTCATACCACCCCACACCATGCTGGAACAACCTCCAAAGGACAGCCTTTCAACAATGAAGTTAGGGTGATATCGTGTTTCTGGCTCTACACATGGATATCAGACCAGAATCAGATAGGCTGTATCGAGACTCATCAGAGAACATTAGTAATGCCCACTGGTCTTCTCCCCATTCGACATGTTCCTAACACCATGTGTATCGCACACGTTTGTGGTCCCGTTTCAATGGCACACACAGCACAGGCCTCCTGGCATACAATCCTGCTTTATTCAGCTGCCTACGACCAGTTTCACGACTAGCAAGTCATCCCGTAGCTTGGAACAAATAGTTTGCCAGTTGAGAGCAGGACTCTTGGCGGTTATATCTGGCAGTGATTGTGAGAAATTGATCAGCTGCTGATGTCCTCGGATGGCCTCCTTCATGACGTCTACTGACAGTAGGACCATTTTGGAAGTGAAGCCACAACCTTGACACGACACTTTTATTCACATTGAATTCACGTGCCACTTCCACATGGGACCGACCCATTTCTAGTCGTCCAATTATTCGACCTCTGTCAACGTCACTCAAATGATGTCCAGGATTCATTTCAAGGTGTCTACACTTGATATCCCACTCATGAACCACCACTTCACTGCTTGAGGACTGGGACAATATTAGGTTGTGGTTTGCGCTGGCAGGCACAAACTGTTAATCTTGGTTTATAAGGTGCTGTTCACGCGTGTAGAGGGTACTCGCTGTGCTTGTTTATGTTTGTACATGTCTCATACAAGTGTTGAATGGGCACCACATCTCAACCTATCCCACGTTGTACAGAGTTGCTTAAGTTTTGTGGAGCAGTGTAAATAAAGTTTGTGAGAAAGTTTTGCACCAGTTCTTCATAGTTTTTGTTTTTGCCGAAGAAGTTCTTGACAATGGAGAGACAACTGAATCATGTAGAAGCTTCAATATTATTCTTAAAAATTGAGACTTTAATAATTAATGAGTAAGAGTTTGAGGCCCATCAAAGATCCCAGTTTTTAGTTTCTCAATACTCACGACCATGAATGTAATGAAACACTAAAACACCTTTATCTAAGACTTTACAAAGTACTTGAATATGCAAGATATGCTTCCATTACAAAGTCATTGTTTTCTTTGCTTTTGCACAGAATATTCACATCCCGCTCTCCCTGCCTTCGCTCTCTTTACCCTTCATCACCACAAATGCAGCACAATCAATCAGAATCATTTACGCAGCCTGCTAGTGAAGAACGCATGTTTAATTCTCCTCAACAATATAAATAAAATTAAAATATAAAACAAAGAAAAACTTTTAATAAATATATTCTGTGCAATGGATGGACTAGAGAAATACTTTTATATTCTAAAATAAAGCCATGCCCTATTTCATGTCAACACCTACAGCTCTTACGAGATCAACTTAAAATCAGAGGATACCAAGTATCTCAAGAACTAGAGGCCAACTTGGCAAAACTGTTGTTAGTTTTAGATTCAGCACAACCAAAATATCATAAATTCGTTATTTTTCTTTTTGTAGACCTGTCTCTACAACTGCCTCCCAACGCTCCACCTTTTTTGTCCCATCCCTGGCTCGCCATTGTCCAATGTCTTCATAACAGACTGCAAGACCAGCAAAGTATCTTAAGTTCTGTTGTGTGGGCTGGAGTTGTTTGTTCTTAAACTTGAATGTTTGAGCTGTTGACACATGGAATTTTAAGAGGACAATAAGAATTAATCTCATTTTCGTCTTAACTTTTTATTACTGCTTTGAATTTATGTTGAAAAGTATTTATTGAAATGAAGCTGTCATTGGAAGACTATAGCTTAACTACTCTTAAAAGCTTGATTTTTCAATTGTACTGTTCTTTTAGGTTGGAAAGGCCAAAATTGTAAGAAAGAGCAATGATGATAAAGTATTAGTTATTGGAAGCTGTGTAACTTTACACGAAGCAGTCAAAGCATCAGATGAGCTGGCCAAATCAGGAATAAACATAAGAATATTAGATCCCTTCACTTTGAAGCCAATTGATAAAGAAAGTATAATCAGCAATGCTAAACAATGTGGTGGGAGGATCATAACAGTTGAGGACCACTATCCAGAAGGTATGTAAAATTGTGAATTTGGAAGAGCTTTAATGAAATTTTGTCAGTCACATACTAGTGTAAGATTTACTTTATTAATGCTAAGGTATTTAATACTGTTGCACATTTACAAATGTGTAATTAATCAAATGTTGAAAGGAGAAACAAATATGTTATACCTACATTAAGCTTCTCTTCCACAGGCTTTTATTGGCAGGATTATTATGTTAGCATCTGGTGTTATCTTAGACATCTAACAATCATAATTGAAATTGCCCAGAGAAGGAATGAACTACATAATAATTTAAGTTTTTTTGATGTTTTACATGAAGTTCTTCAAGAATTTTTTTTTTTCTACATTGCCAAATAACTGAAAGGTGGGAATTGGAGGGTTCATTGCAGAGGGTACCTACCAAACCTTTCTCTCCCCAGGTGCAGAAATCTCTGGCTATGGTTCTGGCAACCATGAATCACATTCATACATACAGGATGAAACATTTAATCTTAAATTGCTCATAGCACTGAAACAAGATTAAAAGAGCAAAACATTAATAAATGTTTGCATCTCTCTTATTAGTTCGTGCTCTACAGTAACACTGAACAAAGTACATGCAATGACAAATTTACTTTCATTCTTTTGGTCATCTATATATCCCCCCCTGCCCCCCTGATAATTTTATATTGGGAAAATATTCTCTAAAAGGTTTGTAGAAGTGAATAGGGCTAATGAATACTAGACTACAATTTTGGATTAACTATTGGATCTCTTTTATCTACTCTTCTTTCCTCTGTTTGCATGGGGCTTGCTTTCTCCCCTTTCTCTCTCCCCTTTCGCTCTCCCCTTTTGGTGATGAGAAAGAAATACAACAGAGAAGGGAGGAGAGACAGAGGGAAGGGAGAGGGAGGGAAAGAGTCCCACATTCCTTCCTTCTCTCCTTACTTTCTTTCAAACCTCCTTTTTCTTTGCTTTTTCTCTCTTTTTGGGGGGCATTCTTTCTTCTTTCCCTCTTGAAAGAAAGGAGAGAAAGAAGAAAAGATCCCTTTTTCTCTTTCTCTTCTATTGTCCCTCTCACCCCCTCTCTATTTCTTTCTATACCTCCATCTTTCTTACACCCCTGGAACCCCTAGGGGTGGGAAGGGGGTTATTCGCCTTTCTTCCCATTCTCTTTCACTAGGAAGAAGCAGAAAGAGGAAAGGGTAGTAGGGAGAAAGAAATAGAGAAAGAGAAGAAAAAAGAGGAAGAGGTTAAGGAAATGTAGAATAGGGAAGTCTGCCTCTCTACTCTTTTCTCTTCTCCCCTCCTTCTCCTCTGAGAGGGAGTGAGCTCTACCTTCCTCCCCCTTTCTCCCTCCCTCTCTCCCTCTCTGAGAGTGGAAGAATAAATTTTCCTTTTTTTCTTTCTCTACGCTCGAGAGAAAGAGACAGACAGAGAGAGAGTGTGTGAGAGAAAGAACAGAGAAAAGAAAGAAAGAAATCTTTCTTTCCTTTCTTCCCGAGAAAAAAAGAGGCAACCCCTTACACCAAAAAAAAAGGGAAAGAAAGAGAATTTTTTCTCTCAGGGCAAAGAAAGAAAGAATTTGAAAAAGGGATGAAAGAAAAAGAAACAAAGATTCTTTCTCTCTCCTGCCCCTTCCCCCTCTCCTCCTCGCTCCATTTTTCTTCTTTCCTTCCTTCCTTCCTTCCTTCCTTCTTTTGAGAGAGAGAAACACACTCTCTCCCTCTCTTTTACCCTCTTCTCTCGATTTCTTCACTTTTTCTTTCTTCTCATATGTGGGTCCCCGGTTCTGACACTACTACTACTACGACCACCACCACCACCACACAGAAGCGACTGATACCCGGTGGTCCAAGAAAGAGAGAGAGAGAGAGGGGGGTAATCTATTTATATATCTCTCTTTTTGAGAGAAAGTCAAAAAGAGAGGAAGAGGAACCTTCTTCTCTTTCCCTTCTCTCCTTTCCTTCTTTCTTGCTCTTTTTCCTTCATTCTTCCTTCTCTCCTTTCTCTCTAGGCTCTCTGTCTTAGCTCTCTCGCTCTCTCGCTCTCTCTCTCTCTCGCTCTCTCTCTCTCTCTCTCTCTCTCTCTCTCTCTCTCTTGCTCTCTCTCTCTTGCTCTCTCTCTCTTGCTCTCTCTCTCTTGCTCTCTCTCTCTTGCTCTCTCTCTCTTGCTCTCTCTCTTGCTCTCTCTCCTTCTCTGTTGCTCTCTCTCTGTTGCTCTCTCTCTGTTGCTCTCTCTCCTTCTCTGTTGCTCTCCTTCTCTGTTGCTCTCTCTCCTTCTCTGTTGCTCTCTCTTTTTCTCGCTCTATCACAGATACAGAAATAGAGGCTCCCCTCCCTTAGGGCCATCCAAGTTAGGCTGAAATAGTTATTAGCTCCAGTGCTAAGTGAATAACAAAATAGTTACAATCAGTAAGGAAAGGGAGGGCACTAATGTTAACCCAACTTGTAACTACCTTCAACCATTAAGCTCATCATTTATTTTAATTGTAGTTTTGAGGAGATCAAAGAATTTTAAGGTACTAAATAAACCACTTTCTCTTGAAAGTGAAGGTTTTTGAATTAAGTGCTTACCTACATGGGTTCTTAATATGCATCAGGTTGGATCATGCATTGTCATTCTGAAAGTAATTGGAAACATTGAAAAAGTGCCTATGCAGATTGTTAGGAGTTGCACATTGACTATCTAGGTGCATTGACAGCCAATTGACATTGAAGCAGTCATATTTTAACCTTTACACGTTAGCTGGTTCATTCTAGAAAACCTGCCTGTAAGCATCCTTATGTGGTTAAGTTAGGGACCATGTTTACTAATTTCTCCCAAACTCACCCTGACCAGGGCTGAACTAGGACTGTCAAGAGGGCAGTGGCAGTTTTCAACACTAAGATGAATAAATAAAAGTAAAAGAAAACTTGATTGTAATGGAAATTCATAGCAAAATTATTGAAATTATTACTGTGGGTAGTTGCTTAGAGCCCCAGATTTGTAGTAAAATCACAGGGCTGCAATAGGTTCGATACCTATCACCGGCAAAATAAATTTCACCCGAAGATGAAGAGGTGTTCTATTGAAATGTAGTTTCAGAATAAGTATAGTTTAAAGCACTATACGGCGTACGCTTTTAGAAGGAACATGAGTTCAGCCAATACGCAGCCAGTGCTGTCGCGCTGCTGCCAAACCAACTGCTAGCGGAAAGGAAACTCTGAGATTTTGCAGTGTCCAGTATTCACCTTTTTATATATAATGCATGCACGTGATATTTGAGTACAATGAAATATATAGTAAAGAATTCTACACAGGATTATATCATATCACTGCAGCATATAAGAGAAAGAAGTTTGAAGGTATTTATTATAGAGGAAGTGCAAGGTCATCATTGCTAGTTTCGGTTTTCTGGCATGTTTCTCAGGAGATTTGAATAGGGGTTCACAAATTTCTACATCATAGACTTACTGGGGGATGATGTGAATACAATTAAGAATAATTCTAAAATATTTTTCAAAACTGCTAAAGAGAGGTTTGGAAGTTAACAAAGAGAAAACTAAATATATGCTTACAGGCCGAAACAAAGTGTTAGGTAATAATCAAAATCTAATTATTGATAACAACTCGTTTGAACCAGTTTCCAAATTCAAATACTTAGGAGTAATATTAACAAATGAAAATTATATTAAAGAGGAAATAAAAAGTAGGCTTAATTCAGGAAATGCATGTTGCTTCTCTCTTCATAAACTTTTGTCTTCTCGTTTAATATCTAAGAAACTAAAAGTTAAAATATACAAAACCGTAATTTTGCCTGTAGTATTATATGGATGTGAAACTTGGTCCCTTACATTGAAAGAGGAACATAAATTGAGAGTATTTGAAAATAAGATCCTTAGGAAAATCTTTGGACCTAAAAGGGATGAGGAGACAGGTGAGTGGAGAAGGTTACATAATTTGTATTCATGTCCAGATATTATTAGAATAATTAAATCAAGAAGACTTAGGTGGGCAGGCCATGTGGCACGAATGGGAGAAGAAAGAGGAGTTTACAGGATTCTTGTTGGGAAACCTGATGGTAAGAGACCTGTAGGAAGGCCAAGACTAAGATGGAGGGACAACGTTGAGATGGACCTAAGGGAAATCGGTAGGGATGGAAAAGAGTATATAGATCTTGCTCAAGATAGGGAAAGATGGAAGCCCTGTGTTGCTGCAGCCATGAACCTTCAGGTTTAAGAAGGCTATGGAGTTAGTTCACAAATTTCTGTGGTAGATACGTAACCCTGTTTTATAATACGCAACACAGTATGCACACAGACAGCATACGCTTTAGCTGCAAGTTCTCGACTCTGATAAAACACTGTTTCAGCACGCACTTCTTCAGACGCCAATTCATTGAAGCAAGAATACACTAGATTTCTGTCTTCTGAACGTAATATTTTACCCTTGGTGCCTGTACTACTTGTAATAGGTTTCGAGAGCGACATAATTAATTTGATTTGATTTACTTTATTTTATTTAACTTTTCTGTCACTTTTGGCTAATTGCGAAGATGGGAATGAGTGATGATATGATGAAATTGATGGATGGACATTCACAAAATCAATGTCGAGGCCGGGATTTGAACCCGGGATCCCTGGCGTTGTAGCGCAATATGCTAACCACTCCACCATGGGGGCCGGTGCGGAATTATTAAGTAACACACTATTGCATAACTATTGAACATAAGGGCTGGACTTCACAGCGCGCTATGATGCCAGGGGTCCCGGGTTCGAATCCCGGCCCGGGCATAGGTGTTTGTAAGTGTCCCTTCATCATATCATCATCTATCCTCATCTTTGCGATTAGCCAAAGGTAGCAGAAAAGCGAAGTAAAATAAACCAACATTTAATCAATAAGGGCCATATTGAATCGTCTCGCAACTGTTCTTCGTGGCTTATGAGTACAATTATCTTACACCACCCTTGTTACGAAAACGCTGAACTGAAAGTGACTAAAGACTCGCAATGTTCGTAAACTCCCATGCCATTGTTCATATTCAGCCGAATTTGATACCCATAGATAGCTTTACCAAGACACAACTCAGCGGGGTTAACAAGTTGGCAAATAAAAAGAAAACTGAAGGAAAACGAAGGGTTATTGTGTGTGGGGGGGGGGGGAGACGTGCTGTTTCCCTTGTTTCTTCGAGAAATTATATCTTCAGCTGTAGGCGACTGAAATGCATGGGACTTGGACAGTCAGGTTCATAATGTTGTGTCCCATGCAATGATGAACCTTAAAGTGGTGAGTTTTATAAAGAACTTCTTGCACGCAAACCTAACTGTACAACGTTGCACTCCTGCTATTGGCTGGTCGCCAAGGACACGCTCTCCGTAACTCTGCCCGATATCGCTTCTAAAACCATGCGTAGTTTAGACAATGGATAATGTCAAATTAACATTGCATGCTAATGTAGAACAATTGCCAATGTTAAAACAAAGGTTAGGCGCACAGGAAATTGTTGGACTGAGGACCTACTTGTGACTGTTCTTGGAAATGTTTACCCATAGAAAGGGGCAAGCTTTAAGACTTGGCTATGGCATGGAAATGTAGTTTGTAATTTTGTAAATTCAACATGCTGGGTGCTATCGAAGTTAATCCTATGAAGTAAAAGAATTATTCTGAAACTAAATCCTAGTTTTTAATATTCTGCTTGGCATCCCCAGAGTTATAATTAGCACAGAATACATGGTTACAGAATGTACTTTTCCACACAGTTGTAACTTGAGCTCTTTTGAGAAGCTGTCAAGTTCTTTTGGTGAATGCAGAAAGCTGAAGGTACACCATCTGATTCTACTTTGTATGTGGCTGTAGGTCAGACATGAAGCACCTGGCTTTTTTTGTGCTGCATTGAATTATACTATCACTGCTCAGCAGCACAATGTGATATTGAATGCATAGTTAAAATGCACGTATTGATTAGATTTATACAAAGCACTTGGTGAAATAGTAGTCTTCAAATGTACAGTAGCACAATGTCCTTACATTGATTGTTAGGATTCATAAAACCATTGCAAATTTCCTGGGTAGAATCTGATATCAAATTGGAGCTGTACAAAAAGTGGGTGTGAGCCTGTATGTCAATCTTTTTAGAAAGTTCGTAGCATTAGTAACAATTTTTATGCTACAGCCCAGCTGGAATTTTCTATTGGTTCCAATTGAAATTTCAATTGGTTTCAATTCTAATGAATCTGATTCTATTGGAATGTATTGGTTTTAATCTGAATCTCGACTGAAACCAATTGGAAAATAAAGACAACTTCCAATTGGTGAATTGTATCCAACTGTAAGTTTGTATATATTGTCGATTCAATATGTTATCAATTCATTGACTCGAAAGCATCGGTACATTGATTTTTGACACCACATTCCCTGTGATTTAGAAGTTCTTTGGAAAAACAGCACACTTGAACTGAATTTGTTATGAATTCTAATGCATACTACTGAAGTCAGATTTATCTTAAGAAAGAGTTCTTGTTAGGTATTTATTAAGAACCAACTCTACCTTAAAGGAGGTAATAGTTGGAATAAATGTTCATATTAGTTCTTGTTTTGCAATATGTGTATGTAATGCAATTGGAAAAATGAGCAATCTTTTGATCAACAAAGTCAACCTCGACAGTCTTTTGTTTGTTTATCTTATCACTTTTTCAAGTGTTGTGGGTCAGATTCTTTGTTTAACCTAATTTGTTGCTGTCTTCGCATGTATAGAGGAAGACATGTCAATTTATGACTGAAGCAGCATATTTTTTTGATTTTCTACAAATGTGTTAATCACACATATTTGAAAAAGTTTTGTATGTGAAAGTTTTTCTAAGTTATAAATTCCACATGCTTTACCAGAGATTTATTTTAGTTGTTTTATATGATTTCTCCATTGCATTTACAGTTGTATAGATAAAAATTTTTCATAAGAAATATATTGAAAACAATAAAATACTTTCCAATAGAAACCAATTCATTAGAATTGACCAATTGGTTCTGATAGTCCAATCGGTAGAGGCACATATTTTTGGTAAATGAAAAGCAAAATTTCTGTACAAAAACAGTCAATTTCTTGTTCAAAATTGGTAAATAAAATGAAATTTTGCTGTTATAGTGGTGAAAAAACGGTATATAAAATGACATTTAAAAACTGCACTTACTACACAAAATAAACATATTCCTTCTAATAGCACATTAAATTTTTACCAGGATATTAAGTTTATTCCTGTATAAAGGGGTCCATTTTTGCTTCTCAAATATTTACAGTCTATTTAGCATTTTGCAGTTCATTTCGCATCATTTAGTGACAAAACAGGGTAGGAAAATGCACCTCACACCTTTCAGAAACTTGAAAAATTAACATTACAATTTATTTCACATTTCGTGTCTTCGTTAAAAATTAAATATGCATGCCTCTACCAATTGGTTACGATAGTGTCTAAAAAAAACTCATATTATGGTGACAAGTATAGTGCTCTCTGTGGGTCCGAACTTGGGAGGTGAATGATGAGAGATTGCCTGTGTTATGATGGAAAGCAAATATGGGCAACAACCAATAAAAGGAGTAAAGTTCTTACTTTATAGAAGTTGCTGGTTACCTGTGTGCCCAAGTATAGGGATGGTATCAATACAATACAAGATGACACTTTGCAAAAACTCTCTAGTTGTAAATGACTTTCATTTATAGGTCTTGCTTTGATTTGTAAACACTGGTCTAGGTCTACACTTAAAGTATTGGCCTTGTCTCGATTTAGTATAAACAACATATACAGCATGTCACAGCACAATTTTTTTTGTAATAACATTTTTCTGTTTGAGGTATCATTTTGACACTATGACAGCACAAAAAGAGCAGGGCAAAAACTGCCAGTCTCCCTCCCTCCCTCTAGTCAAAAAATGAAACTAGTGTTTTTTTTTAAATGTAAATATGGATTGTTGTATGGTGTTTAGAATTTCTTTTTTTAAATATGTCATTCACGACATTCCCATCAACAGCCTCTTTCCAGAGGACTTTCTTTGTCTTTCAGATTAAACTTTCAATTTGTTTAATATTGTATTAATATATGCACTACCTCAAGACCACAGTTCCGTAAATGTGACTTTTTGGCACCTACTGCATTCTTTCACACCATGTAGCCTGTACGTATAGCCAGTGGCAGGGATTGGGGGGGGGGAAGCATGGGGTGCAGTTTCCCCCACTTTTTCCACTTGTCCCCTGCACTATGCAAAACCTTCTGTACAAGGGGAAAGTAAACTGTTCTTGGTACTCAATCACCGCCACTGGGTATAGCTGTCGTAATCTTAATTGACAAAAGGAACTGCAAACAATACTGAAATAAATTATAGTAATTACTAATCTTAAAGTTCAATACAATATAGGTGCGAGTTTAAACTTTTATATTCTTATATGATATCATTAATGCAAAATAAGAATTGCCAAGTCCTAAGAAACAAGGATAAAATACTCTTGCGATAGTGAAACACCACCAATAAGTGGCTTTCTCACAATTTCTGAAGAGTTCCACACTGCCATGTATTGAATTTTTTTTTTTCGACAAAGGGAAATTCTATAATTTCAATCCTGCTTCTACTCCCTGGTGAATGTGAGTATGGAGAAGTTCAGACCTACAGGTTGTGAGGTGATGGTGAACCGAGCAGGGGCGAATGTGAATCCTGTACTGTTTGCTGTTGCTAAGTACCATCAAGCACAACAGAATACACATACAGACCAACATGTATTTTAATAGACAAATTTAAGGACTGCGATACAGACATATCAAATAGACTTCAATATTTTAAATATAGACTCTATATATTGATATCACACATCCCTATCCCTAAATAGGGTGAATGGTCAGTGTGAAAATAATGTCACCATTTAACTCTGTACGTCACGTTCCCTGTCCAATCATATCAATTTTAACCTTTAAAAAAAATTCCATGACAAATTGGTAAACTATTATGGACTACTAAAAGAATTCCTGCACATGTGTGCTGGATAGTTGCATAGAAGCATCAGATAGAAATGTAGAAATAAACTGTGTAACAAGTGCAGTTGTGTTCAGGATTAGACATATTACAGTTGAATGTGTACAGACTTGAAGAGAATAAAAATAACAAGCTCATATCCATAAAAATTGAGAGGCACTGTAGACTAGATTATACTAGAACTATTTATTTTATACAGCCTCACTGAACCTTGCAAGCATTGTAACAATAATTGTTGCACATTGCTTTCTTAATTTTTCTCAACTATTGTAATCTGGACACACTATTGGACTAATTCAAATTTCTTTGATTCATTCATAGTGATTCGGATGAACAGATAACATTATAGATCTTATCTAATGTAAAATTCAGATCTCTCAATTCTGAATGTGAAGAAAATGAGCACCCTTAAAATTTATTTAGGTCTTTTAAAACTTTCTGTGCTTAAAATGTATAATGTTGATTTGATTCTGAGATGCATTTGTAGTCATAGTACTAAGTAGCATTTAACTTTTGCACAATTAGAACCACAAGAGGACTATCAAATACTTGCCCCTAATCTGTTTATGGTATATTACAACAACTGCTCAAGGTAAATCAAGCAGTAATGGAGATAAAATTTAATTTCAGGTGGAATTGGTGAGGCTGTGTTGTCAGCTGTAGCCGAAGAGAAGTTCAGTGTCAAGAAGCTTGCTGTTCAGGAGATACCCCGTTCAGGACCTTCAGCTCAGTTGCTGGATATGTTTGGTATAAGTGCAAAGGCCATTGAAAAGGCTGTGAAAGAAGTTGTTGGTCAGTAAGAGATGTTGCAACAATGAAGGGAACAATTTCAACAATTGAATATGGAAAATGGCTAACATTATAATAATTCTTGTTACACATAACATTCCAAATTAATTTTGTTAGTTTATAAAGAAATAAAACTGTTTATTAGATACAATTTTATTATTTTAAATTCAAAATACTTTAATCAAATTGACATTGGTCCAGCATTTTCTAATGGAGAAAATATTCCCACACCCTTCTGCTCCTCTAGCATCTTTGTCTTTCTTCTTTCTTTCTTTCTTTTTCTGACAGTCATCCATTTGGAGTATGTGAATCCACCCTCTAAATACATTTAAAAAGGATATCTCTAAATACATTTAAAAAGAATATTTTTGGAATCTGACACAGGTTAACCTAATAACCCCCACCTGGTACTTGATGTAAGACTAAAGTGAAGTCCGCACAACTGTATACTTGAGTTAAGGAAGAAATCTTAATGCCTACTTTGTTTTTCACAGACACATGAAACAGGAACACTGAAAACCCACCAAAGGTGAAATTTTTCCCACTTGTTAAAAAAAAAAATTATATTCATAGTATAATGGTACAACTTAATTACAGGCACGTTTCTAAATTGCTTCAAAAACACCACTTTCTCCTTTTGTATACCCAGCTCTTTGGTCTTTCTCACCAACTTAGGCACAACCAATTGGAAAGATTTGAAACTAATCTGACCTCACCACATAGCTATTAATCTTTTTCATTTGGTTTCATGATGCTGACAATTTTTCATGGAATGTGTATCTTGTGTAGATTATATTTTATCCCAGTCATCTGTGTACAGGTAAGGTAAAACAAAACTAATGTCACTGTCAAGACATCATGCAGCGGCTGCTTTATATCTCAACAAATCATGCATGTTCAATCGATAGGGAAGATTTGGAGTTTGACACAATCTTCATTGTGGAAGCATTAGTCAAATTGTTAAGCTGCTTTTCTTGTCTGTTGGATGAGAATCTTGAAGAAATATATTTTTCAGTAGGTTGAAAGTCAATACAGGGTCTGTCCGGAAGACTGGTTCTAGAAAACCAAATTTTATTTACAATACTTCAGAATACACTTAATAATTTTCAAAATAGGACCCTTCCACAGCAACACAGTGCATCCAACAATCTTGAGATTGTTTATATGCCTGCTGAAACTGCTTTTGCAGGATGCTGTTAAAGTTGTGTGTCACGGCCCGTTGAATGTAGTCATGTACGGTCACAAATCAGTGTCCTTTCAAGTGTCTCTTCAGCCTTGGGAAGAGGAGAAAGTCTCGCAGAGAGATCCGGGCTGCACGGTGGCTGTGGAAGCATTGCTATGCCTTTTGCAGTCTGACTCCATGACCACGAACATGGTGTGAGAGGATCCACGTAGTTGCGATCTCAGGGTGGAAGGGGGCCAATTTTGGGCACACCTTTCGCATCTTCAATTTCTCAGTCACAATCTCATGAACTTCAGTTTTTGTAATTCCCAACTAGTCTGCTAGTAAACGGACACTCAGGCGTTGGTCAGTGTTCAACAACTGCTCCTCCAAGTCTTCCATTCCATTTTTAAAGGCTTTATGCCAGTTAAAAACTTGCGCTCTGGACATCCAATTATTGCCGTAGGCTGTCTTTATGATTTCCATAGTCTCGGATCCAGATTTACTGAGCTTCACACAACTTGACAGCGTAACGCTGCTCCAACATTCTCTCCATTGTTGCTGTGACACATCTCTCGTGTAGAGGTTATGTTTGCTGGCTGTCCTGTCCCTCTCGCTGCTCTGAGAAGAATGAATGCGGTACCATTGAAAAGCTGAACTTCCCCTATTTCTTTCCTCACCATCGGTTTCCCCTCCAAGTGCATCTGCATGTGACTCCAGAGTCTGTCTTATTACTTTCCGGACACACCCTGTATAATCATCCTAGTATTGAATCCATGATAAAACTTATTTCAGTTCAATAAGAATGCATAGTATGAATGAACATTGTCAACATGTAATCCAAAAGTTTCTAGTTATTTTGAATTTGGCTTTTGCACTTCCGTCAGTTGTGCTTGAAATAAGGTCTCTGGCATACAAGGCTAAAGCAATAACTTCTCTCCACACTCATTTTATCAGGCAGTCTCAAAATAGTAAATTCAACTAGGTATGTAACATAATGTAATTTATGTAGAAGTTTGACTACAAATAAAGGTTTGCTCAACACTTTGTAATTATTGGGGAGGGGCGAGGGTGCTGTAGCAGCTTTTCAAGAAATATCCATTCAACATGCATGATCAACAGCCTGCTTATCAAGCATTTTCTGTTATTTGCCTACTTAAGAGAGAAGAAATCTTTCCTTAACAGTGGTTTACTAGGCTTCTGCAATTTCAAGAGAGTGAGAGCCCTCCATATTCTTTCAAGCCAAGAATCGAACAAGTGAGTTTTAACCCTAGTCCTGCCTCCCCACCGGCCCAGCAAATTGAGTTTGGTGGAAGAATCCATAGGATGGTCCTAAACAACTATGCTCTTCAACACCACACCTACTTCTCTCCATGTTACAGCAAGAACACCATAGACATATTGTTAATAATTTGAGCAAATACATTTTTTTAAAAAAATCTAGTACTGGGTACATGCTGAGAATATCATTAGACCATTAAGTGTAATGTTACGGAATGAAACCTCAAAAAAAAAAAAAAAAAAAATTCACATGAGCATTGGAAGTTTTGACAAACTCGTAGGACCTTCAAACGCTCAATTTAGTCTCAAGGATATTTTAATAAGAATTTGAATACAATTGGTTTTTATTAGTTTAAAATAGTTATGCTTATTAAAAAAAAATGATTATCATTTATGCTAACGTTAGAGACTATGGTTATTTATTAGCATGCAATGTATTGGCCATTATCCATTGTCTAGTACTTTTGGCTGGTAATAAACCTATGATTCCCTGTGATTTACTAAAGAGCCAATGGTGGCCAAAACCAGCAAATGGAAATTTGTTTGCCTGAAGATGACTGAACACTTGTTCTTTTGAAACACAGTGGTACTGATATTTTGAGCTTTCCTTTACTTGATAAGCGCTTGAAGTTTAAATTCCCATCTGGAGGATGCTTGGTCGAATTAGGGGATAGGTGTGATGGGGGAAATGCTTGTATGGATCAACATGATATTGCGATAGGTGGGAGGATGCTTATGTAAGTTTTCCTAGCTAGGGGATGCTTTATGAAAATATTCTTGGTTAGCACAGAATGATACAACTGTTTGAGGGTTCGGGGATCTAATCCCGGTCTCGGGTGGATGTTCTTTTTAAGTGTTCCTTCAGTTTCATATCATCGCTCTCCATCATTGTGATTAGCCAAAAGTGGAAGAAAAGCAACGATAACAAAAATGAAAGAAGTGTTTTTCCAATTATTGATAATTTATTTTTTTCCTTGCAAACTTACTGCTATACCCTTATGTCATAAGTGAACAAGATTATGGAATACACAATGTTATTTTTCAATCATTTGTAATTTTTTCTTACGTTATTGTCTTTGTTTGTGGTAAGTCTTCATTGTTTCCAGTTAGGGGTTTGGATCTGGCCATGTTAAGGAAGGTTTTCCTAGAACTGTTACCTGATACAGGTGACTGGCCATTGTGTTTGGCGAAAGAGTCTGTTAGGAAAACACATGCGATTGAAACAATTGGAGATGAACACGCATGGCAGCAGTCATCTGCTTCGGGCAACACTTCTAGGAAAACATGCCTTTTTTTCTCCCCATCTGTGTCTCCAATGAATGCTCGCAGGCATGTAAATAAAGTGCGTGCACGTGGAGTGTGGTGCACTGCCAGACTTCTCTCCATGTAAAATAGAAAAGTCAACTCTCGTATTCCTGCACAGTGGCCTACAAACTTGACAATCATTGTAAAAGTAAAAAAAATACAAAACAGACTAACAATCTGTAGGCAAGAAGTGTTTGCAATTCAGACAGTGTGAAGACTATAATATATATAAATGTCAATCAAGGATGTCCCCGAAAGACTTATCAACTACTAAAATTAAATAAAGAAAAATATATTCGTTAGGCCTTTGTTGTGTAATTTCCTCTGAACTTATTGGAAGACAAGGATTATATTGGCATCATAGGGCTTTGAAGTACGTATTTAAAGGGGGCCCAGGGGTCAGACCCCCCCCCTCCACCTGAAAGACTTACCAAGTACTAAAATTAAGTAATGAAAATATTAGCATTTGTTGCATAATCGATGGTTATTAATTTCCTCTGAACTTTTTAGAAGGAAAGGTTATATTGGGGTCATACGGCTTTGAATGACATTACAAAGAAGATTTATGTGCAAAACTACTCAAAATAATATGCATAAAATAAGAGTGCTCTGGACCAGTGGCGATTTCTCTGGGTGTGTAAGTCGTGTGTCAACAGCCAAAGGAAAATGAAATAAAGAAGAAAGTATCTGTACTTTTATAAATTACGATTTTGAGCGTTTTTCTTCAATTGTCAGTCACGAGCGCCCGGTAGTTCTCGAACGCGGAGCAGCGCGCAGTGGTTGTCAGGCAGGCAGATCGGTCCTTGACGTCAGGGCGTTGCGAGGAAATACGTCTTACCACTGCCGAAACATAGGATGACCGCGCATGCGCATCCTGCCACCCACCAGCATGGTTACCTTCTCAAGGCGGCGTATTTGTTCCCAACGATTTGGCTTTCATTCACCCCGCGTTCCGCGTTGTTTTGCTCGTGATTGTTGTGCATTGTTTTTTAAACGTGTGGTGTGAAGTGATGCTGTTATTTTAAGATGGAGAATAGTGAAAGTGTTGTGCAAAAGTATTTAAATAATTTATTTTCTTCGCTTTCGTATTCAGAGAAGAAACAAGTGTGACAATAGTCGACCATGTTCGAATCTCACGATGTCAACATGTGTTAAAGGAAAAAGTTGTACTGGAAAAGGTTTTGAGAGAGATTTTCGAAAAGAACTCAATGAAATTTCAGAATGGCTTTGCGGGTGTGATGTGGAGAATAAATTTTACTGTTGGACATGTTTATTATTCTAGACTAAAAAAGGTGTTGGGAATTATCAAGGGTATGCGGATTTGAATCATCTCAATACTGCAGTGAGAAAACACAGCGAGTCTGAATTGCATCTTTTTAGTAGTTTTGTTGCCACCCCTACTAGAATTGACGTTCTTTTGGATACTCAACGAAAAGCTGAAATAGAGCTACACAATGAAAAAGTAAGAGAACAGCGAAATATTAAAGAGGTTGATTAACGCCGTCTGCTATTTAGCAAAGCAAGAACTGCCATTCCGAGGCCATGATGAAAATGCAGCATCTCTAAATAAGGGCAATTACATGGAATTCCTTATTGCAAGTGCCGAGTTTGATCCCTCATTAAAATAACATTTATTAAATTCTACAATTTTTCGCGGTACTTCGGCAGGCATTCAAAAGGATTTAATAAATTCAGTTTCGGATGTTCTGAGAGATGAAATCTACAATGAAATTCAAAACACAGACTTTGTGGCTATCATGGTCGATGAAACATCAGACATTAGCAAAAAATCTCAGGTGTCAACAGTGTTACGTTTTTTCTCGGCCTCACTGAAAAAAAGTCATTGAAAGATTTCTTGGATTTCATGACATGAGCGCCGATAAAACTGCAGGAGCTCTTTTTAGTCACGTGACTAAAATAATGGATAAATATAAGTGTGGGGATAAATTAATTGCCCAGACATACGATGGGTATTCTTTAATGAGTGGTCATTTGAATGGCCTTTAAAGTAAAGTTTTGGAAAATTATCCGAAAGCTTTTTATACGCATTGTTATGTTCATGTAATGAACTTGGTGCTTCAACAATCGTTAGAATGTAACAAAGAGCTTAAGGTGTTCTTTTGTGGTCTTAAATCACTTAAATCTCATTCTCCAAAGAGGTTACACGAACTTTCTGCTTTCATATCCAGAAAGCTCCCGTCATTAGCTCCTACCAGATGAAATTTTACTTCTAGGCTAGTGTGGCCAGTCAATGACAACAGAGAAGCACTGCTTATGTTTTTTGAACATGTTAGTAAAAGTGGAGACTTCGATCATTTGACTGCAATGACTCCAGAGGATTTTCTAGCTTCTTGAAGGACTTTGAAAATATATTTTTAAAAAAGGCTTTATCCAATTTGCTTGCCTTTTCAGACGTATTATTCAGTATATTGCAGTCTAAAAATGTTGATATTTTGTATTGCAGTAATAAAATAACTGAATTTCAACAACAGCTGAAAAAGGAAAGTGAGAATTTCGAAACACTATGGAATTCTATAACTGGTGCAGTAGAAGAGGTTGTTGAAATGAAAAGGAGGCGACTGAACAACGAATCACAGAAAGACCACTGCCAGAGGCTTTACTTTGAAATCATTGATAATATCAGCAACCAGATAACAATTAGATTCGCATCATTTGAAAAATTGCAATATTTTGATTTACTAAATCCCACAAAACTTGAATAAAAGAGAGAACTTTCCTCACAATCTCGTACATAAATTGTAGGAAATTTAAGCAGTGTGTTTAATTTAACCAAACTGCAGAAGAATGAACTTTATGTTTGGTATGCTTCCACTGAAAGATCAGAGAAAACACCAATTGAGAATGTAAATTATCACGAATCTAGTGGGCGAGTTTACATAAATATATAAATTAGCAGTGTTGATCGCAACAATTCCTTTCACGGCGTCGTCTGTCGAGAGATTGTTCTCATCACTGAAGAGGATCCACACATTCTGCCGATCTACTCAACCTCAGAACCAGATGACGAATTTAAGTCTTATCTCCATCGAAAAAGAATTACTTTCTAAGCTGCGAGAAGGGGATAAATCCAAATTTTATGAGGCGGTGATCAGCGCATTTCTCTCTAAAGAAAGAAGAATAGACTGGAATTCAAGTAACTAAGTAATGAGCAGTTGATTTTTCAAATTTTACTTTTTGGAAGGATAAATGAAGGGTAAGGGGAAAAACCGGGAAAGTGCATTTTAGCGATTTTTCAATGGACGGGTCATTCTTATATCCACTGTGTTTTTTTATGGGTGATAGGTAGGAGTTCCACCAACCCCTCTGGTTGCAAACTCGTGCTTTAAAAATTAATTGTATGGCGAAGTATTGAACATATTAATTTTCTCCGTACCCTTCAAATATATTAATACTTTAAATGAAGTATTTACTTAATTTAAAATAATTTATGTAATTTAATGTTTTTCTAAATATTTATAAATTTACACCAAAAAGGTACGGAGAAAATTTGTAATATTGGTTCACAGAAATGAGGGGGAAGGGTTAACATTCCTTCTTTGCCAACGCCTGAAGTTCAGGGTCAGGAGACGCCACTGCTCTGGACCCCAGTTTTTCGCTTATATACATAAATCAAAGTAATTGTTGTAATTGAATAACATTTGGTAAGGACAATCCTTGGTGTAATCACGAGAATGAGCACCACGAGCACCACAGTCGTGCCATTTGATGGGGTCTTATGGACACCTGCTTGTTGCTGTGTTCAGAGAGTTTGTAAACCAGTTGGATGATGAGGAACTTCTTACTGGCTATCGCATGGCGCAGCTTGTCACACTTCCAACATCAGCATGAACAAAATTGAGTCATCCTTTGAAAATAGTCATTTCAAAGGGATTTTGGCCACCAAGGTCGCCCGTTCTTACCCGCACAGGACTACTACTTATAGGGCATGCTGAAAGGGAAAGTGTATCTCAACAAGCTACCGACTCTTATGCAACTGAAAGGCAACATTCAGCAGGAAATTGATGCTGTGCCTCCTGATGTGTTGGCGACAGTCTTCCATAACATGGAGAGACATGTGTAAGCATGCCTTGATGCTCATGGCGATCACTTCCAACATTTTCTTTGATGTCACCACGCTTCACACACCAAGGTATGTCCGTAGCAAATTTTATTACATTACAACCATTACTTTGATTTCTATATGCGAAAATCTGGAACAGAGCAAGTGAAACACCCTGTATTAATCAGAAACTTACTTTCCTCCAACTACATGTAACATCATTTTTGTTATTCGATAAATATTCAATTATTCATCTATTTGACATTAATTTCATTGCCATGGCACTTGTTTTTATGTAAATTATTCAGATCTTGACTACAGGTAAGCTATGTAATGAATATGCGCTGTTATATATCTATTCTTATGCAGTCTTTTTACCTATTCATGTAATAATATTATATTAATTTATGTATTGTAATTAGTATATTTGATTTTAAACATTATTATTATTATTCCTGAGACACTTAGTTCGCCCCTCTCCCCCCAAACCTATTTCTAGATACATGCCTGATGTTAATGTAATGTAATTGCTCAATTGTGTTTGCACACGGCACTGCGGCATCCGCATCAGCCTTATTTTTTGTCTTCATTTTTGTAACAAATGTAAGAGGTGCTTGTGGTGCACGGGGTTAGGAAGGTGGAGGACTGATTTTTTTTTTTATCACCAAAAGGGAAATTCACTGTATGGACCATGGAAAATGTCCAGAAGTTAATGTGTCATCAATGACATTGAGCGAAAGAAAGAGTGATGTTGCTCTGTGATGTGAACAGCAAGATTCCATCATAGGTCCCCCTCCCCCTTCCCACACCTGACCTGCAGCGAAGGTTCGGACCCCCTTACATTCAAAGGTGACGGGTCTGAGCAATGATTATAAGTCAAATTCTTCACTACTTCAAAAAACTAATAGAAATCTGGGAAATAATGTCTTACTTCAATCTTTGTATGTGAAGTTGTATACATCTGTTTCACCTCAAAGTAATTCTCAGGTATATTCACTCCTGTTGGGCCACGACAATGCGTCCGCATGTCATCTGTTCAGGGGTGCCAATCCCCCCAAGGCCAATGGCGCATCCCCCCCAAATCATGTCATGTGTCCCCCCCAAATCATATCATTTGCACCCTCAAACCATATCTTAATCTGCACAAAGTATTATTTAATTACGACACAGTGTCTACAGAAAGTAACTTTTTCTTAGCTTTACTGAACACTATACTTGATCTGCCCCTCCTCCCTAAACAGGGAACCAATCATTCAAGACTATCCCTAAAATCGTTCATCATAATCGAGAATATCGCTTGTCTTGTAATACAGCTTCACATTCACCTCATTAAAGGGCCAAACACGGATCCTAGTAATGTATTGCGAGTGAAGGGAGCAAGTACCAGCTTCTCCTTTGACAGGTTCGAGGTCGAAAACTTGTGGATACCATATCACTAAATACAGTCTCCAAAATTTAATGTTTGAACTCTCTCTCTCCACTACAGAAATCCCTTGACAATCTAAGATTTAACACTTTATTAATAGCTTTTTATATCCCCCTTTAAATTTAACTCCATTAATTTTATACTTACTGTTGATATTGAAGAGTGGATATTGCCTCCTCCAAAAAAAAATAATTCTGTCTACACACCAGAATTTCCGCAGCAGTCTAAGACAATAGCAATACACAAGAATTGGATATCCCCTCAATTTAATGCTCAAGCCCCCTCTAACTAAAATACCCACCATAATCTAAGACCTAGAGTTGGATACTGTCCCCCCCAAAATTTAATGCAGAATCCCCCCCAGAACCCACATGTAAATTAAGGCCTAATATGTAAAAGTTGGATATCTCCCCCCCCCCCCCACCTTTGATAATACCCTTAAACACTTTCTCTTCATCTAATGGATTAAATATGGTGCATTTAAAATGTTTACATATATTTTGCAAAACTATATGAATGTTGAATTTTATATTATTTAAATGGGAAAAATCCCCCCTCCCAAAATCTTGGTGGTGCAACCTACACCATAATACCCCGCTGTGGGCACCCCTGAATCTATCATTATTTGGGAACAGAGGAGTTCCCAATTTATTTCATATTTGTGTAATAATCTCTCTTTAGGGACCCCTACAGACAGAGGTGCACTCATCTCAATTAGTATTCAGGCAGTTTGTTTCTTTACAACATATTTGCAGAAGATACAATTCAATATAGAGGTGTATCTTTATATGCTGTTTAAAACACAACTTATTACTAACTTCGTTGACCCTGTACTGGCCATAGGGAAAGCTGCAGGAGGGTCAAACAAAGTTCTTGGAATTTGAAACACCTCAGCTAATCCCCACTCCCCTTTGCCAATTTAAGACTTGATTGGGGTTGGGGGGGACAATCATTGTCGAGAGTAGAACAGTGACTTGCATTTGAGTAGGTACGTTTCAGCAGTAGGAAACGCGAGGAAATTTTTGCATCCATTTTCAATAGAAAACCTTTACCAAAAGAGATGATAAAATTGATGAAGGCGGGACATTTACAAAGAACGCCCATGCCCAGGCCCAGATTCTAACCTGAGGCCCCTGGCGTCTTAGAATGCTATGCTAACCACTCCACTACGGAGGTCGGCTAGGGAATGCGAGTGCATGCGCTTATGTTTATTTCATGTCTGCTAGACTCTTGCTACACTCAAGCGTCATTCCTGGGCCAAACAAATTTTCTCTTAGTGTTATGTAGTACGTATTTACACAATTTGCTCAATGTTTACCAGGGTTGGCATTTTTAAAACAAACTTGTTTTAAACGTTTAAAACACATGACTTTGTTTCTTTACAAATGTTTAAAACGTTTTAAAAAAGTGTTTTAAACATGTTTTTTTTTTCAGACTTGTTTATAACACATTTTGATACTTGATGTTTGATAGTTTGTGGATATTTGCATGTTTTTAACTATGTCTTTTCATTCTGTTTATTGTGCGAATTAAGAAAGATTGAACAAAGAAATTAAAATTCATTCAAAAAAACACTTCAAACTGTGCACATTGTTGTTAATATTTAGTTGCATTCACGATAAAATGTTGTAAAAGAAAAATAACCAAATCAGTAGCTACCACGTGGACTCAGTGGGATCTGGCAAGTGTGAAGCTTCTCAAACAGCCTTCTCAAACAAGCGAGATTTAAACAACAAAAATATTTATTTTAAGAAGTAAGTCAAGCTTTTACTTTACAATAGGAGCACTGGATGATTAACAGATTCCTTATTAATCATTATTCTTAGAATTTGTCTTCTTGGCATTATGTTTTAAACGTTTTATTTGTTTAAAACATGTTTTTTTTCGATTCATGTTTAAAACAGTTTTTAAAACGTTAAAAACATGTTGAAAACAAGAAACTTTTTGTTTCTTTTTTTAAAAAAAACACAAATTTTGCCAACTCTGATTTTTACCCATGCAAAATTAACGATATTTTCGTTGATGAAACAACCACAATACAGTGAATTCAGTTTGACTCGGGACCGAGATAGCACGTGACTGCAGACGGCATGGCGCAGATGCTGGCATTTTCGATCTGTAACCTCTCGCTTATTTTTACGCACATATCTTTAGCATGCAGACAATTATTTATATTGCATAACGAATACTAACCTGCGTTTTAAGAGTTGTTGAAAGTGGTGGCAAACTGCATTCACACATTCCCGGTATCTGTAAAAGGGAAGTATAATATGCAACAAAATGTTCGAATCTCTGGTTTCTGGGAACTTGGGTCAACCTCAAGGCAGGCAGATTGTATGACTTTGTTTGCAAACCGGAAGCAGCGAAAGGGAGGAAATTTAGTTCTGAAGATTTTCTTCAGAATGGCAAGTTTGTTCCCTGCACAGTGTTTACAGCTCTGCTACAGATTTACAGGAAAATTATATATTGTTTTAATTTAAGATAATTTTATTCCATCAAAAATTTGGTTGGGGGCCCAGAGTTTCAACTGGTGGGTCCAGGGCCCCTTCAGGCCCCTCCCTTGACGACGTCCCTGGTAGCAAGTGTCTACCAGACATGAAGTAAACATAACCACATTCTCATTCCCTAGCCAACCTCCGCGGAAACACGCTACGACGCCAGGGGTCCTGGTTTAGAATCCCGGCATGGGTGTTCTTTGTGTATCTTCATCTATTTCATCATATCATCACTCATCGGCACGATTAATCAAAATCGGAAGAAAAGAGACGTAAAATAGTCTTATTCCATCAATCAACATTCGCATTCCTCTTATAAGTTAAATCTTTTAAGGGAATGTAAGCTGTAGATCAAGTTGCGTTAAAGTGTGTCTCCCTGTGTATGTAGTTGTCTTTAAAACTGATTTTCTATCGTTTTATTTTTTCTTGCTTTAAAGACAGTCTTAGTCTTACGTAGCTAACAGTAGCATGCAATTATTTGCACATGTAATTTCGTTTTCTTATAAGGGAAAGGGCACATGTGGTTCACAACGAATTTCGTGGGACCCCGAATTCCCTAAAGCCTCGCGTCCGTTCAGTACTTGAAATTCCCAATAAATCTCTCCACAGCGCCAAGTGCATTTCCCAAAGTCTTGTTGCAGTAGGTTATAAAATATTAAACAGGGTGTCTACTAAGGATGGACGATATCGGAAATGTGATATCGCGATATATCGCCACCAGACGATGATACAGGGTGTCCCACAAATGGCATGGTTGCCAGGAGTAGGTAAGTAACACTTTTTTCACAATAATTTTCATTTTATTTTTTTCCTGTTTCCAGTATTTCCATGTCATAGACCATCACTAAACACACCTTTTGTTGCCTTCACACATCAACAGTGTTGCCACTGTACCTCATAATGTTTTTAAAACACACATTTGGACCGGTACGCCTTTACGAGGCATTTCAGGATTGGCTATACGCGAAAACGATCGGTTTTCTTCTCTGAACTATAGATGGCGAAATAGTCCACCTACCCAAGGTGGAAATTGACGTCCAAATTTCCGTACGAATGTTTGACATGCAATTTTCCATGCTTTGTGGAAAAATAAATTTACACTTTCACTTACATTTGGCAACACTGCATGAACAACACTGCACCCCGTTTGTTGTTTCTATGTTTAAAAATATCTACTTGGACAGGGCTAACATTTGGTGTATGACTTATGTATGTACAGGTTTCGGTTACAAAGTAACGCCACTCTTAATTCCCAGTTGCGCAGTTCGTGGGACACCCTGTACTATACGATATTTTCCCGTATCGTGATATCGGCGATATATCGTCTCCATGCTATATACGTATATAGCCAAACATCGTGACGATATATCGACAAAATATCGGAAGAGAGAGAGAGAAATTGGAGAGGAGAGAAGGACACTAAGAGGGGAGTGGAGAGACTTTCTCTCTTTTACTCTACTCTCAACTCCCCTCTTCTAGTCTCCTCCTCTCCTCGTACGTCTCCTTCCCTCTCTCTTTTGGGTGAATTTGGAGGGGGGGCGGGGGAAGATGGCCCCCACCCTCAACCATTCTGGGAGGGTCGAGGGGGGGCTAGTTACCCACACAAAAGAGAAAAACAGAGGAATGGAGGTTTTCGTCCCTTCCCGTCATTTCCCTCCCAGATATTCTTACAGATTCCCACCAATACCGATATTTGTTGTCCCGTTTCTCTTTTCCATCTCATCTCATCTCTCTCTTTCTCTCTGTTGCTATATTCTTCTATCTCTTAAAGAAAGAGAGAAAAGGTAAAGAAGAATAACTGAAATGGAAGGCCACTCCTCTCTCCTTGAATTTTTCCTTTCTTTCCTTGGTGAGAGAGAGAGAGAGAGAGAGAGAGAGAGAGAGAGGGTGGGGAAGAGAGAATGTTTTTCTTTCCCCATCCTCTCTCTCTTTATTTTCTCTCTCTTCTCTCCTCTTTTTCCCACTTTTACCCCAACAGAGTCAAGGAGAGAAACACAAATTCCCAAGAGGGGGGCCGAGGGGGCAAGGGAGGTAGAGGAGAAAAAGAAGAGCGAGAGAAGAGAGGGAACAGGAATCTCTCTCTGTCTCTTGTTAAAGAGGGTGGGGGGGAGAAGGATCCTTATCTTCCTTTGTTTCCTACTTTCTTTCTTTGGAAAGAAGAAAGGAAGGTCCTTTCTCTTCTCTGTCAGAGTATCGAATTCTCCCCCCTTCCCCCTCCTCCGTGACCGCCTCTCTTTTTCGTGTACCCTTTCTTTTCCTCTTTCTCTCTCAATATTTTCTTCTCTCTTTTACTCTACTCTCCACTCCCCTCTTCTCGACTCCTCCCCTCCTCTCCTCTCCGGGATGAGTTATGAAATAGGGAGAGGGAGTGAGTGAGGAAGAAAAGAGGCAGGGGAGAATTGGAAGAGAAAGAAAAAGAGAGGAGGTTTGAAATAAGGAGTATGGGGAAATAGAAAAAAGAAAGAAATAAAGAGAGAAGAGGGAGAGAAACAGGAGAAGGATGTGAGAGAGGAAGATAGAAGAAATCAACAGAAAGAAAGAAAAATTAAATTATTTGCTTCTACATCTTCCTTTCTCTCTCTCTCTCAACTGTGTTCTCTCTTTTACTCTACTCTCAACTCCCCTCTTACTCTCTCTTTCTCTTCTTCCCCCTTTTCTCTCTTAGAATCTTTCTCTCTCTGTCCCAGTATATATCTCTCTCTTCTCGTCTTATTTCCCCTCCTCTTTCTCTCTTGTCTTACAGAGAGGGAAGGAGAAACTTGCCCCGCCCCCCGGTTCCGACGTCCCTCCACCCCCCTTTTCCCTCCAAGTCTTCCTCGACTCCTTTCTCTCTTAGAGCTGTGACTTTCTTCTTCTTGCTAGGGGAAGAAAGGTGGGAATTCTCTCTCTTTTCGTGTTTCTCCCCCCCCCCTTCTCTCGCTTCGGGGAGGAGAAGGGGCATATCTTGCTCTCTCTTTCTCTCTCGTCGCTTTCCCACTCCGCTCCCCACTTCAAAAGAGAGAGAGGCAGGGAAAATAGAGAAACATCCCCTTTCTTTCCGGAGAAAAGAGGAGGCTGAAAGAAAAGGGCTACCCACTATAGGCCCCTACTTCTCTCGTCTCTGTAAAGTTCATTCTTTCTTTCCTTCTCTCTCTCTCTCTCTCTCTCTCTTCCCACTCTCTCCTCTTCAAATTATTCCCGGCCGACAACATCATCTCTCTCTCTCTCTTTTTCTTGCTCTTCCTCTTCTTCCCTGCCACTTTTCTTCTGCGACTCCTGTGCACCATACCCCCGCGAGGAGGGTAGGGTTCCCTCCCCTCCTTCTTTCTTTCTTTAGGAGCAGATGAGAGGAAAGAAGAAAGGGGAGAAGAGATAGAGAGACAAAAGAAATGAGTAACAGAAAATTTAGAGAAATGGTGGAAGAGAGAGAGAGAAAACAAATGAGATGAGAGAGAGAGAGAGAAAGAGAGAGTGTGTGGAGTGCGGATAGCCCCAAAAACCATTCACTTCTTTCTCTCTCTCACTCGTTCAATCTCGCCCCCAAAAAAAGAGAGAGAAGAGGAGTGAAGGAGAGTGGGATGGAGAAAGGAAGGAAAGAGAGAGAGAGAGAGAGAGAGAGAGAAAGTAAGCGAGAGAGGAAGGGCCATGACGGTTGGGTGAAAAGGGAAGGACATTTGTTTTCTTCTCTCGCTTCCCTTTCTTTGCACGAGAGAGAGAGAGAGAAGAAAGAAAGGGGATGAGAAAAAAAGAGAGAAAACAAATCTTTCGGGCGGCGGGAGTTGGACCTGATGGAGAAGAAGGTTCAAACTCCACCTCTTTCTTTCTTATTTCTTTTCTTTCCTCACACCCTTTCGAGAGAGAGAGAGAAGGAAAATGAGAGAGGGATGCATTCTTCTTCCAGGGGTGCCGGAGAGGGGGAAGGGGGGATGGACTACTCTGCTTCTTCTTTTTTGCACACACCACCTCAAGGAGAGATTATTCGAAACTGAGAGAGAAAGAGACCTCTCTCTCTCTCTCTCTCTCTCTCTCTCTCTCTCTCTCTCAGGGGTGCCCACAGGGGGCAGAGAGCAGGGGTTAGCTGGGGGGTCCGGGGTTCTCGTCCCCTAAGAAGACTTTCGTGCCCCCTTTCCCCCAAGGATTCACTTCTGCTAAACTCCCCACTTCCTTGTTCTCTCTTCTTTCTCTCTTGTCTTTCCCATACTCCTTATTCCAAACCTCTTCTCTTTTTCTTTCTTTTTCTCTTTCTCCTGTGCTCTGTTTCTTTATACCTTTCTTATTCTTCCTTTCTCTACCTCTTTCTTTCTTCCTCCCTTCAGTCCTCGGTGGAGGAGAGGGGTTTGAATAGGTGTTGGAAGTAGAAGAAAGGGAGGGAAGAGGAGGAGTGAAAGAGTGAGGCTCGAGGGGGGCAGGGGGTACCTTCCCACCCTCAACCGGAAGGAAAGAAAGAAAGAAGGATCCTTCACCTTTCTCGCTCATCCCCCATTCTTTCTTCCCTTTCTTCTCCCGGTATCCCCCTCTTTCTGACGAAAAGAAGAAAGAGAGAGGGAGGATCTTCTTCTGCTATCCCTTCTTGTCGGGGGCTTGCGGGGGGCCGGAGAGATAGAAAAAGAGGGGGATGGAGGTGACTCAAAAAAATATATATCTCTCTCTCTCTCTCTCTCTCTCCCCCCCCCCCCTCTGTCGAGGAGGAATGATGGGAGCAAAAGTGCCAAAAAGGAGGGGAGAGGGAGTTTATTGAAATACGCCCTCCATCACCCTCTTTCTCTCTCTCTCTTTGAGAGAGAGTTAAAGAGAGGGAGTTGCCTCTTTCTCTCTCTCAATCTCTCCTATCTCTTTCTCATTCTCGAGGAGGAAGGAGAGCTACGTGAGAGTAAGCCCCTTCCTCTCTCTCTCCTGCCTCTCCCCCTCCATATCCTGTTCTATCTTCTCTCTTTTTGTGCGAGAGAAAGGGGGAGAGAGAAATGGAAAAAGAGAAACTTTCCTTCTTCTAATACGAGAGAGATAGACTCATCTTTCCTGCCTCTCTTCATTCAGGTGCCCCACCTTTCTTCCCGTATCTCTCTCTCTCTCTCTCTCTCTCTCTCTCTCTCTCTCTCTCTGTGCCCTCCCTCGCCCCCTCCCCTTCTCTGACGCCCTTGAGAAAGATAAGAAAGATTACCCACTGTCTTAGAGAGGGGAGGAGAGAGGTGCCTGCATCTTTCTCTCTCTGTTCAACTTCAAAGTTTCATCTTGTCTACCGCAGGGGAGGAGATAAGAGGAGTGGAGAAGAGTAGAATGGAGACTTTTCTCTCTCTCTCTCTCTCGTATTAGAAGAAGGAAAGTTTATCTTTTTCGATTTCTGGGAGATGAGGAGCATGGGGAGCAGTCCTCTTTCCTCTCCCATTCTTTTATTTCTCTCTCTCTCTCTCTCTCTCTCTTCCCCGGAGTATCGAGAGTGAGAGAGAAAGAGAAACAATACAGTAATGAGGGAGAGAGAGAGAGAGAGAGAGAGAGGGGGGGTGATCGCAATCGCCCTCGCTCTCTAGTTAATATCGCCTGAACGATATTTTTTCAATATCGCGATATATCATCTGAACAATATATCGCCCAATACGACTTTTTATTCTCTTTATACATATACAGGAAACTTTTGCGATTATCCATGCTGATAAACTAGAAGCAAGGTGCGCGCTGACTCATATTCACTGCGACGTAACCCACAAGTTTCTGCCGCGATCGGCGCGGCACAATGCGAGCACTAGTGTTGCTAATCCGTTCGATAGAAAAATCGCTACAGTCCGCCGAGGCAGGCACGTATCCAGAGGGGGGGCTCAGGGGTCTCAGAAATTTTTCGATTTACACTAGATAAAATGAGGTTTCTGGCTTGTGTGTGTAAAATAAAATATTGTGATTATAATTTAAAGAGACATAATTATCGAGGAAAAGAGGAGAATGTTCTAGAACCCTGAGGGATAACCCTGTTATTGATAATATTGTATGTAAATTTTCTTGCTCTTTCGGTGTTGTCGCAACGAACTTGAGCATTATTTAAAAAATTGTCAGCATTTGGAAGTTGCACAACAAAGCACTGTTGAAGGCAGCGCCATGAGTCGGGCGATTCGTTGGATTACTAATTCTCTGAAAAGCTCGAGAGGAAACGTTCTTGAATAGGAGGTAGAGTCGAACTACAAAACATTTTATGTGCGGAACATTCCAGAATATAATATGGATATAAATACGCGGATTCAATTTCACGGTTGGTCTGTACAACAGAATCATTCAATAAGACTTCAGGAGTAAGTGTGACAGTCGATTAATGATCAGTCAGTGTCCATTGACAGTTTTATAAGGTGTAGAGATTAGGGGGGGGGGGAGAACTAGTGACACATTTTGCTGGAAAGTGCTGAAGTCTACCACTATTACAAGTTCGGGTCCAAAGCTGAAGACATTGCCAACAGTGTAGTGCTAATTTTTGATCTATGAGCCGAAGAGATCGAAGGTCTCGAAAGTAAATATTTCAGCAGTAATGGGCATTGGAGCATCATTTTTTTTAAAAAAAAAAAGGAAATAAGCTGCACAGATCTACTGAAAATCTAAGTTTTGAGTGACGATTTATTAGTGACCGGACCAAGTTTCCTGTTTGCAGTCCGAGAGTTTCGTGGGTTAAAAAAGGACTTTTAAGTCAACTGTTTTGGAAAACCACTCAAACACTATCTACCACAAAGCGGCAGCCATGAAGGCCGAAAATTTTATGAATGTCGAGAAGAGAAAGCAAGAAGATGTTGCATATGTGGAAATTTTAGCGGGAAAAGAAAGCTCGACCAAGACCAAGGTCTCTGGCATATACCGTGCCATTGTTTGTTCTACCAGCTGAGCTACCGAGTCACCCTTGGCTTCGCTTGATCTTTTGCTGTCGCTGTAGAGCAATGGCACGTTATGCCTGGTGGAGCCAGCATTCTCCGCTAAAATTTCTGCATAGCGGAACAATCCCTAAGATTGTATGTTTATTTTATTAAGTCTCTCTGAACGCTTCATGTTGACCAGGGCATTCACTTGTTTTTCTCAGCTGTCTCAAGCCTCTTAGGCATGTTTACAATGCATTGTGTTGTGCCATGCAAACCTCCTGAGCATTCAGGAACAGGTAACACTTCTGGTTATGGTGTCAGCGGTTTGCATGGTAGCAATTATAATAAACACGATTCGGCGATTCGGCATCGAGGAAGAGCTCGATGGCCAGGGAATATAGAGGTGAGACAAGCTGGGAAGTGACTGGACTTTGGGAATTGAGTTGGCAGAGAGAGGTGGTCAGCAAGGCAGGAGGTCGATAGTGGAAGCACGCTTTGGTCAGCATTAGAGAGAAGCTTACAGAGGACTTCGCTATTTTCATTCAGCTCAGAGACTTCAGTTAGACAGGTAATTATCCTACACCCAGCCATGATACAGGTTCAACGGTTCACAAAATCCAACGAGTTACCATTGTCTTTTCAGTAGTTTAATTCCTTTGTGTAATTTGTACCTTTCGCATGCCAAGCAATAACTCGTCATGTCAATGACGAGTGGTCTCATCAAGAGGATGAATGATGAGTAGTTTACATCACCCCATCAGTTAACTGGTTCAGATCCCTTCATTCTATAGAATGACACGTGGTGGAGATTAGCGGGTCTTTTCATTTTTTTTTTCAGAAATGGAAAGAAATTGTTAACCAGTTTCTAATTAAATTTAACCCCACCCCAAATTATGACACGTGGTGGATTTGCTAGGGCTTCTCATGCATTTTTTCGGAAATGCGATGAGAAAAGAGTTTGTTAACCAGTTTAGGATTTAAACCCCACCCCAAATTTTGACACGTGGTAGAGTTGCGGGCCTTTTCATTTTTTTTCTTTCAGAAAATGAAAAGAGTTGCAGTTAAATTTTAACCAGTTTAAATTCAACCCCACCCCAAATTTTGTTACATGGTTTTAAATTCAAACCCACCCTAAAATTTTGCTTATTTGTTTAGTTTTTTGGTATAGCCTTGCCAAAATTAATTTTGAAAATACATAGGGCTTAAAGCTTTTGCATTTATGGGGGGAGAAGAATTTACTTGTGCCATGATAGATGTCGAGCTTTCACCTTGCTGATGAACTCGACGAAACTTTAGATCAATTATTAGATATAGCACGAGGGACTACAAGTTTTAATTTAGATGTCAGCGGTCCAGTTGCAAGTTCCACCCCCAAGTTTAAACGTAGCCCAATCCTAACTAGACGCCTTCAGCGAGAATTATTGGAAAAACAGAAATGTGAACCACAATTAGAGCAACAAGATCAGGATATTAGAGATTTAGACCAAACACAATTCGCAACAATGGCTCAGTCGCAGTTTGTTCCCCCAACTATTTTAGAGGGTATCCCATTTCAGGGGATAGCCGGGGAAGATGTATCAAAATTTCTAGATAAAGTGGATAGCCTTGCCATACTAAATGGATGGAACAATGCCCGTAAGCAGGAATTATTTCCAGCCCTACTGGCCGGGCCAGCATTACGATGGTACCAGACCTGGAAAGATGGTACAGAAAATCAAGAAGTTTCTTACGAGGAGATACAGAAAAAATTTAAAGACGAATTTACAGGGTCCTTGGATCAACTCCAGATCGAGGAACAAATTCGATTTAGATTACACAAGGAAACTGAGCCAGTTACGAATTATGTTCGGGACAAACAATTACTTCTACTCAAGGCAGACCCCAAAATGAGTATTCAACAACAGATCAAACAGATCATATTAGGCTTACAGGTGGATTATATGAAAGATATCCACCATAAAGAGTATGAGTCCGTGCATGGGTTACTTAAGGATTTAAAATCCTTTGAAAAACTTCAGTTCTTGATGAGGCAGCGCAAGCTGAAAGAACTGAGGTACGAAGATCAAAGAGATAGCTTATTCTCTCCTTTGCATAATACACCAGCACTTTCGCAACAGCAGCAGATTTTACTGCAGAGTAACAATCTGGCTACTGCTGAGTCTGCGCAATCGCGACCCACTTCAGACATTGAGGCAAAATTCAAAGCATTGCAAAAGGAGGTTGAGCAATTAAAGTTATTTAATAATCCTCAAAATACCAAAGCTCAAGTCCAGGCTCAGGAAACTGGTCTGGAAGCGAGATTAGCCAGTCTCACTTTGAGATTGGATAGCATGGAGGAGCGAAAACAAAACCCTGGCACCGACTCATCTACTCCAAAACAATTTAGAGAACCTTATTATAAGGATAATTATCAGTCAGGTAATAATTATAGAGGCTCCTATCGGGGTAATAATAATAATAGACGACAATACAATAGGGGGTACAGGAATGGACGTAATAATAATGGTAACAACACAGATCGCAATAGGCGATATGGTAATACCCAACAATGGCGAGGACGTGGAAACTTCCGCGGACAGAACTCGCGGGGTTCCTCGTTTTCAGCAGGGCGAGACCAGGAAAACAGGGAAGAGCAACGGGGGAGACCACGCTGCTCAATTTGTAATTACCCTAATCACACAGCAGCCACTTGTTTTCAGAACACGGAGGCTTTAAACGAACAGTGACTGCCCATAGAAGAGACGTATGCGCAGATTTCGTTGGCAAACAGATATCAGTCTCTACTTTCCCCTATGAGGAATTAATTTATATTAACGCAGTATTAGGGGGACAACGTCAGAGGTTTCTCGTGGATTCCGGAAGCCAAGTATCCGTCACCAGTGATCGAGGCATTCCTTCAACCTCCAAACGATTTAAAATTCATACGGCCATAAGGGGAGTAGCAAAAGAACAAATTGAAATTAAAGAGATTGTCCTATTAACTTTTGCAATAAACGGCCGCAATTTTACTCATCCTTTTCGGATGATTCCAAATTTTGAACATGGGACAATCCTGGGAAACGATTTTTTAAGAGCTCATAAAGCAAACTTGGATTTTGATCAAAATCGACTCACATTGAGGAGATTTGGTACTCCTCCGCGGAACCAGTTAAGGACGGAACACAGAAAAACCTTTGACGTTTCCATAAAAGTTGCTAGTCTGATCAGGGATTTATATGTGCCGGAATTTGTAACTTCCAGACAAATTAGAATCAAACCTAGATCTCATTTGTGTATTCCTGTCAAATTGACAAATTCTAGTAATCAAAATTTAACTTATTTGGAACCAGATTTACAGTTTCAAATGGACACAGGCTTAATGGTGCCTCGAGGCATTGTAAATCCGGAGTCATTTTTAATTTGGATTACTAATCCAAATTCTTACAAAATTAAAATTAGGAAAGGGGCACGCTTAGGTACCGCAGAGGCATGGCAAAATCCAGTACCAGCTTCGCGTCATACTGCAGATGACGGAGGACCTAACGTTATGGTGACCAAGGAGACTGGCACCATGACAAAACCAGTGCACGACATTACTAAATTTGACATAAATCCAGCATTAGAACCCGATCAGAAGTTGCAACTTAGACAATTATTAGAGAAGTATGTAGATGTATTTTCTTGGTCTGAGCAAGACATTGGTTGTGCCACTAACTATACACATCGTATAAAGTTAAAGGACGATTCGGAATTTCACGTCCCAGCTTACCCTATACCAGTTCACCTGCGTAAGGAAATTAACCAGCAAATTGACAACTTGCTAGAAGCAGGGGTCATCAGTCCTACAACATCACCGTACAATTCACCAGTTTTTCTTGTCAAGAAGAAATCAGGAGCTTATCGCATGGTGCAAGATTTTCGATTGCTGAATGCCAGGTCCGTTTTCGATGCAGTTTCTATAGGAAACATCTCAGAGATATTGCACAATATGGCCGGTAAGAGCTACTACTGTAGTGCTGACTTGAAACAAGGATTTTTTCAAATACCATTAGCAGAACAATCGAAAAAGTACACTGCCTTTACTATACCAGCCAGGGGACAATTTGCGATGAACTTTACACCTATGGGACATGTGACTTCTCCTGCGGCAATGACCCGATGTGTTCAGCTCGCTACAGCGGGGATGAACGACAATAACTTTGCCTTTTATATCGATGACATGTTTGTTTTTGCCAATACATTTAAGGATATGTTGGTCAATTTAGAGAAAATGTTTCAATGTTTACGATCTGCCGGATTGAAACTGGCTGTACCTAAATGTTCATTTGGATACTATGAGACAATTGCCTTGGGCCACAATGTGGGCAAATATGGCTATCGTATAAGTGATAGAATACTGTCATCCATTAAGACTTATAAGGTTCCCACCACCACGAAGAAGGTTAAAATGTTTTTAGGTCTTTGCAGCTACGTGAGGAAATATGTCAAGAATTTTTCTGATATTGCATCACCATTACAGGGTTTAATTCGTAAGGGCAAGAAATTTACATGGGGTCCTGAACAACAATCAGCATTTGAGAAATTAAAGGAAGCTCTAATTACTGCACCTGTTTTGTTACCGTACGATCCAGCGAAGAACACCAAAGTTTTCACCGATGCTTCATCTCATGCGGTCAGTGGCGTATTAATGCAGCCCAATGCAGAAGGAGAGTACTTGCCATGTGCGTACTGCAGTAGAACGTTGACCGACACTGAAAAAAGATTGAGTGTTATTGAGCAAGAATTAACAGCAATTTTATATGCTTTCAAATCATTTAGATTTTATCTTGTTGGGCGCCATTTTGATTTATACACAGACAACAAAGCAATTACGTACATTAGGACATCTCGTAATTTGAGCTCAAAGCTTCTTCGATGGAGCAACCTTTTGGAGGATTTTTCATTTACTCCGATCCATGTTAAAACTACGGAGAACATCGCCGATCCCCTCAGCAGAGAATGTGGAGAAAGCGTAGAGGATGGCAACACTGAAGAGGACATTCCCGAACCCAGGACACTTACTTTATTTGATGCAACCACAGATGTCGCGGAACATCAGAGGCAGGATTCATTTTTTGGCCCAATTATTAAAGTTTTGGAGGACCCAGACAGGGACGATGGAACATTACCTCTATACATCCAGAGGCAGGTCTATCATCATGTGTTGGAAGATGGATTATTATATAGACAGCAGAAATTAGGAGCTATTACCAAGAAATTATTATGCATTCCAATGACATTACGTGATTCTGTGATTGAGACACTCCATGCTTCACCCATAGGAGGTTCTCATCTTGGATTTACCAAGTGTTACAATGTGGCCTTACCACGAATTTATTTTCCAAATATGAAGTTATTTATCCAGAGGAAAATTAGGGAATGTATTACATGCCAGCAGAATAAACGCCGTCCAGGTCTACCAGCAGGAGAATTGTGCACTTTTCCCGCACAGAAGCCATTTCAGCGGATTTGTCTGGACTTTTCAGGTCCATATCCTCCTTCATCCAATCTTCGTCATCGATACATAATCGCTGCCACAGATTTTGGGACGCGCTATTTAATAGCCAAACCAGTTGCGGATTGCACGGCCAGTACAGCAGCAGAATTTGTGTATGAAGAGATAGTGTTACGCTACGGAGCCCCACAGGATATCTACACGGATCGCGGATCAGCATTTAAGTCTAAGCTTTTCCAGGAACTTGGCAATAAATTGGGAATAACAATCAAGTTTTCACCAGTCGGTCTTCATAATTCTATAGGTCTTTCTGAACGTAACCACGGGGTATTACAGAGTATAATGAAGTGTTATGTTAATTCAAAACATACAGATTGGGTCCAATATTTACAGCCAAGTGTATTTAGTTATAATACTACGAGGAATCAGAATTTGCGGTATAGCCCATTCTTTTTAGTACATGGATTCCAACCTACTTTGCCCTGGGAGCTTGCATTACACACACCAAGCTGTGAAAATGTGGAGAATGATGTACGGTTCCGAGTATTGGAGAAAGCAAGAACCAATGCTACGGATAACTTAGCAAAACGACATGTTGAAGTGAAGAAATATTATGATCAGAAGAGGAAACAGATCAAGTTTCAACCAGGCGATCAAGTATTAATTTTTGACAGCACCCAGAAAATTGGAACCGCACGGTGCTTTTCAGGTATTTATAAAGGCCCAGCCACAGTTATTCGAGAAGAGAATCCGAATACATACCTGGTGGAATTCCAAAACAAGCGCGGAAAGACAGTAGTGGACTCTATTGCCGTCCAGAGACTCAAAAAATATTATGCGCCAGATGACGGTGAAGGCGAAGAGAATTTGGCAGGTGAAGATGAAGATCATCAAGAGGACAACGCGGACTCACGTGCGGATAATGGTCACTAAAATTGAAAATTTATATAAGTAACAAGTTTAACATTTTTCATTTCACTTGCGTGACATAATAACAAGTTATAATAAAATAGCACTAATAATATTAACAATTAAAAGCAGACTTATTATTTAATAATGTGCTTTAGGCACAAAAGTTTTCTTTTTTGCAGTATGTAATAATACTAGCTCAGCGAATACATCACTAGAATTTTATAGTTACTCTTCAGAAGAAGGTATATGATTATATTAGCAAAGTTTATTTTTAAGCGCCAGTTAAGAGAATATTTATATTATATGAATATGTAGACGTCGACGTCAAGATTTTTTATTGCGCTCCACTAACAAGTATTTTCCTTCGGATATTGGATTGCAACCGATAATCCTGGAAATCCATTCTGCCATCGCAGAATGATTATGAGTAAACCACAACGGTTTTAGTTTAAAGCTTTGCCACAATAATATGCTAAGCATATTTTAGAATGAGTAGAGAGAATTAAAGATTCTTCAAGTTTTAGTGATGTTAGTATTTTAACGCATTTAAAGATCGCATAAATAATAATTATTATTTTATTTCAGGTAGTCAGGAGTAAATCAGTCTCAAATTTTTTCCTTACCTTGTACCTTAGTACGGTTCAATTGATTTTTAGTATTCAAGAATAAAAATAACACCTGAAATTAAATAAGATAAGTTTGCAGTAAAATTTAACATAAGTTAAACAGTGCTAATAAATTTAGAGAATAAATAAATTATATTAAATAAATAAATCACGCAGATAATTTGAGCCTAGAGTCAGAAATAATTCAAAGTTGAGTTAAAATATCTACTACTTAGACTAGGCAAGCTTAAAGTACGTATTAGTGTTGGAAAACTGTTTGTTTTGATTGCCTAAGCAACATGAAAATCATTGCGATTTTAGTTATTTTAAACGGATTTCTTCCACACGTAAAAGCTTCTAATTTTATTTATCTGTTGAACAAGTCCTTTGACTATCCTTATTATATAATTACAATTTTATTATTAACAACATTTATTATTAGTATTTTTATAATTTTCATAATCTGTTATTTTCAATGTCAACGCAAGAAATCTATTACTTATGACCATGAGTGTACCAACGAGTTACAGTTAAGCAAACTTAATAATGATCCACCGTCCATTGATCAGATTTACGACGATGTTGCACCGATTGTTGAAGTGGTACCATTAAAAACGAGTCACCCGCCAATTCCCCCTCCACTGCCTCAGTCCATTATTATTCAACCTAGGGTACAACTAGAAGTTCAAGACGTATCCAGAAATAGTTTAGTCATTAAAGACGACAGTATAGATTTGCCGAAGAATATTTTATCCGTTAAAGATAGAGTTCAGAAATTTGCCGTAAGCAAGGGTCCTAATTTTGTTAAAAACAGCCGCAAAATGGAAAGTGAATTGCCTATTTCACACTGTGTTCAGCCAGTTGTAAAAGTTAAAGAGTTATTTGCGAATCAGTCACCAGTAAAAGTCGAGAAAGTTTCAAGTGTTACTTTAAAAGCAGAAAGTAAGCCAAATTTTCAGGTTCCCGAACCTGTTGTATCGTTTACAGACCATATTTTTTACGACTTCATGTTCGCCTAGAATTTTATATTAATTACGATTTCAATTTTAAGTATCATTCATTTTTTACGTTTGATTGTACCTTATGCAAGGTTTATTAGTCATTTAGTTTGCTAGCAGCTTTCCAAGTTTTGTTATTGTACAAGCACGGAAGTGTTCAAGTAACACACTGTCGCAAGCACAACGATATTTTTTTCCTTTCCATTCCGCCTATGATGTAATTTTTAAAAGTCCTTGACTTCCTTTTCGATTCTTGCAGTGCTTACTAGACCTTGTTCGTAGTAATTTAAAGTTTTGTACACATGTACGCGTCATTCGGGGCGTCAGCGAACCATCGCCTTGCATTTTCTTTCTCCGTTCCTTTGCCGCTGCCCGAAGCAGCGATTTTTCCCCTCCACCTCTCCGACAGCACCCGAACGTACCCGAAGTCGCCGATCACGGCAGCGAACTTGCAAGAGCTCTCGTTGTCGCCATAGAGAAATTTTCAGTTACGTCCAGCGACCACTAATGCAACTTTGCACAATTTAGAATGTCTGGTATCGGCAAATTCCTTTCTCCGCACTGAAGCTCTCTTCCGAGTACTTTGAACACGCTGGAAGCTCAGAAAACACTTACCATAGGCTTTGCATATTTTTTTTGTTGAATCAGTGGCGTTCATCCATTAAAATTTTATGGGAACAGTTTAGTTACGCATATAGCCATTAGAATTTGATTTTTACGATAGAAGTTCATGTAAACAATGTTAGGGATATTTTGTTCTTATATAGATAAATTTTTTCCGTAAAACGTCGCATTTATGCACTTCAGACTAATCACGACCAATAATTTTACAAAGGAACAACAAGACGAATTTTTTTTGCATTTTTCTCGCAAAATTTTCCCGTTTTTTATAGAGATATTTATAGTAAGTAAATTTTTTGGGAAATCAACGTACATTTGGTTTGAATCAGGATAGAGATAAACGAAATTTTGATAAAATCAGGGAAATTTTTACGAAAGGGCAATTTTAGCACTTTATGCACTTAGAGTAATCAAAATTTGTCAGCAACATGCCAGGCTAAGCCTCGGTGATTAGCACAGGCATGTGCGGCAAAAGTCGCCACGGCATCGTTAGCCTTTCCAAATTTAAACAGTGTGGTTTACCACAAATGTTATAATTTGAGGAATTTATTATTATTATTAATATTTATTATTAGGAAATTTAGCTCACTTACCCAATTTGCACCTTATCTGACAATGCAGCAATAAATTCATTACTTCTTACTGATTAACTTCGTGTTAATGTTAGTACAGTAGGTAATAACTAGTAATTTCTATTTATATTCTAATATATTGCATAACTATTCTCTATCTATTTTGTTTAAACATACCTAAGGGATTGACACACTTTTTTTATATGGGTCAAGTATACTTTTCCGCGTCGGGTCTGTTTACACGACCAAGTGATTTGAGGTATACGGCGGACTCAAGAAGTTTTGAGTGGTTAAATTTCTTTTGTTTAAAGAAAATTTGAAATTGAGAAAGTTTTTATTATTTTTATTGTGTTCAAAATTTGAATATCACCTTTTTTTTAATTCCCTAATGCTATATTTTGTTACCACCTGGAGTTTCAACGAAAGTCAGAAGTAGCATTTACTGAAATTTTGTTTTACATTGCATATTTATGAACCACGGCAAAATTGCACCGGCCTATCGTTTATTAGGAGGCCATTAGAGGCTTGCCAAAGCAACCTTTTAGATACTAACAGCTTGCTTTGCGCAACACAAATTTTATATATTTATTTTAAGGGTTCACAACATAATAATTCATTTTATAATTTCAACAGAATTCAGAACATGCTTGCAACACTTACTTTTGTTTATTAATTTTACATTTTGTAATTTTGAAGTGAAATCTATTACTGACAATAATTATTCCAGTTTATTAGGACACGTAATGGTATTTTAATATCAGGTTCAGGTCAATTTATTGTTATTCAGAATTTGAATAATAATTTGAACATGCACAGATCAATTCAGAATAACGAAGAGCACTCTAATTTTTTTAATTATCAGGATTTTTCGCAAATTATTGTGGATCAACAAATTTTACACACAAGAATTTTAGCTTTCGAACAAGTAAAAATGCAGGAAATTGAGTTACTACCTAATATTCCCAAGAATTTATCTGATTTCACTATTCCCCAATGGACTCCGCTTGAACTTGCTTTAAAACAACTTAATCAATCAATTAGTAAGAACATCTCATTTCAGGAATTAGTCCTAAACCCTTTGCCTATGTCTATATTAGTTTTTGTTATTTGGAATGTGTTATTAACCGCAACCCTAGGATATTACTTTTATAAGCATCATCAGCTTGCGAAACAGATTAATTTAGAGCAGCGCAGTAATAATTAATAGGTTAAGGCAACACATTAATCATGGACATTAATATTTTAATTACGGTTGGATATTTTATTTCAATTTTCCTTATTTATTTTCAAAGAGTTATGGCAATTATTTTATTTATTTATTTAATTTATTTTATTTTGATGAGACAATTTAATTTGATTTTAAAGAAAAGGCAGTGGAAATTAGTTGGTATTGGGTACGTGTATGAACATGAATTATATATTTCCTATCCTTCATCATTTCCTTTCTTTGTCATAATTTTTCCTTTTAACCTAACCTGTCTATACGGAACACCATGGACAAGCAATGCCTACACCATCCATGGGCATTTTTCATGACGGACATCCGCAGGCAGTCTACTATTACCAGGCAGAAAGACTTATTACCATTCTACGAGGGACACAAGCAGACATTTCCAATTATTATTCCACGGAGACTACCTTTTACAGGAAGGATGTAGTCAACCATACATTTCCCAGGATAGCGGACTATACATTATCAACAACACCTAGTGATGGAGCTAGATAAAATTTCCCTCCACACCGTTTGCAGTTCAAACAACAACTTTTCCCCATCTCCCAAGTTCTACGGGTAATTTACCACATTGTTTACATTGCCCCATGCAGTCAAGACGACAAGCAATCCAGAAAGAAGAAGAAGAAGCATAGCAAACGTACTTTCTACAAACAGCAGTTCCGGTTACAAACAATAATTACAGAATTGTGCTACAGTGTTTCTACACATACACATGCGAGCTTCTATCATGTGTATCTATTTGGTCATTTAACATGCATTATGGGAAACAATACTTTTCCATAGCCCTTATACACATCTTTAGTTTTGTGCCATGCATGAGAACCAGTTTTATATGCATTCAAGTTCACATTATACTACAAGGAAGCGACAAGCACCAGTGGTGTCAATTGACCAGTGCAATTAGTGCATAATTTTTTTTAAGATGAAATTTTGCACTTTGAATAATAAACGGACATGCAAGCAATAAATAACATAATTACAGCACTTTCGAACATTTTAGAAAGCATGCTTTAGTGCCAATATTTTATGCATATGTTTGTCGCATGCAGTTATTTTTTTTTTTCTTCTCACCAACATGGAATATTGAAAGCGACACATTTGTTCGCAGAACATTTTTTGATATTTATAACTCAAGCACATAGTTTTGTCACTTGCAAGATTAATAATTTTTGTGTGCAGTCATACAAAGGTAATCACCAAGCCATATATATGTATACAGTGTACAGATTAACGTAGAAAAGAAAATTGAACGCTATAATTAAGTTTTTACCAGCGACAGTTTTCAGTGTAACTCACTATATGCATTGAATATTGTATAATAATACATTGGAATGTGCAACATAGCCGTGCAAGTTCATATATTCAACGATTTTAGGAGTGCAGTGGCTACGTAGTTCGTAAAACATATTACACTTTGATGTAATCAGGCTTTCACACGGACAAAACAGTGAGATGTGACAATGTTTTACATGCTTACTTACGTGTACTTACTTGTGCACCTTTTTAAGTTTTTTTTTTTATTTTGAAGAGTCTATATCGAGGGGCAATATAAACAAACATTGTGAATTCCGTTCTATCTTGCAAAGACGCTCCAGCCAGCCGTTTGCCTCGCGGAACACACAGAGTCGTTACCGCGTGGCGAGGCATCACAGACTCTTGACTAGGAGCAGGTGGATGAGCAATTCTACATAATAAGCATTACGTACGCGCACATGTGATACATTAAGAGTTTTATCGTTTAACGACACGAACTTTTGTGATTTCTAGTCTTATAATAGTATATATTATTGTTTTTACATCGTATAAACATACGAATTTGTTAGTATTAAGGGTATTATTCATTATAAAGTTTAGAGAATGAAAATTTTCTTTCCTTCAGGATGCAGTAAACAAGAGAAAGTTATGTTATGGTGGATTTCTTTTGTATATTTGGGTTTTTTAAGAAAATATATGGAATTGGCGAACCTGAGTCATGTCAAGCTTTGCGATTTGACTTTTAATTTTTCAAAGGAGAAAATTTTCCCTAGGCGGGGCGAACGTAACAATCCCTAAGATTGTATGTTTATTTTATTAAGTCTCTCTGAACGCTTCATGTTGACCAGGGCATTCACTTGTTTTTCTCAGCTGTCTCAAGCCTCTTAGGCATGTTTACAATGCATTGTGTTGTGCCATGCAAACCTCCTGAGCATTCAGGAACAGGTAACACTTCTGGTTATGGTGTCAGCGGTTTGCATGGTAGCAATTATAATAAACACGATTCGGCGATTCGGCATCGAGGAAGAGCTCGATGGCCAGGGAATATAGAGGTGAGACAAGCTGGGAAGTGACTGGACTTTGGGAATTGAGTTGGCAGAGAGAGGTGGTCAGCAAGGCAGGAGGTCGATAGTGGAAGCACGCTTTGGTCAGCATTAGAGAGAAGCTTACAGAGGACTTCGCTATTTTCATTCAGCTCAGAGACTTCAGTTAGACAGGTAATTATCCTACACCCAGCCATGATACAGGTTCAACGGTTCACAAAATCCAACGAGTTACCATTGTCTTTTCAGTAGTTTAATTCCTTTGTGTAATTTGTACCTTTCGCATGCCAAGCAATAACTCGTCATGTCAATGACGAGTAGTCTCATCAAGAGGATGAATGATGAGTAGTTTACATCACCCCATCAGTTAACTGGTTCAGATCCCTTCATTCTATAGAATGACACGATAGCACATCTCTTGTGTATGACCAGCCGTAAGATGTTGCCTGTTTAATTAACAAGCCCAGAAAAAGGAGATAGAATAAAACTAAGGGACATTCCCACCGGTTGACAATATATTTTTCTTCTGTGGTCAACACGAGCTGCCGTTTCAAGGTGACAATGACACCATGTTTCACACCGAAGCTACAAGCTATACGTGTCGCTTTAGGAATTCACAAATCGAACACAGGCTTGTGCAGCCTGTCGTGCCGCTACGGTGTGAAAAGTTTATGTTGATTGGGTCACTCATTGCAAACGACGTGTGTGTGCCTTCGGTCTGAATTCTTCCTAAATCTTGAAGATCCAAGTCACAAGGATGGAAAATTAGGATTTTTGTTAAGGTTACGTTTCGAAGGCAGGCGACAACACCATAAAGGAACATATCCAAACCTGGGAGAACACATTTGAATGGGCCGGACCCTGTGGCTGAGTGGTTAGTACATCGCGCTGCGACCCCAAGGGTCCCGGGTTCGAATCCCGCTCGGATTGTGAATGTCCATTCATCAATTTCATCATTTCATCACTCATCCCCATCTTCGCAAATTAGCCAAGAGGCACAATACGCGAAGTAAAATAAAATAAATCAAATTAAATCAAAACATTCGAATGGATTGTCCATTGCATAACAGCTTCATGAAACGGACACATACACATACTGAGATCGTTTCGGCACAAACACAACATTCGTACATTTCAACAGAGGAGTCGAGTGATAAAAATGTCCCGATATCACGTTCTGAAAGAAGAAAAAAACAGCAGCTTAAACAGTGGCAGATTTAGGACACAGTTGCTCTCCATTTTTGGCCCCGCACTATGGCTTTTTAATGCTAACCTTTGTCTACCAACAGAAAGTAATATTTTCTTGCCCGCCCCCCCCCCTCCAGTTTTGGAAATGAATCGCCACCATAGACCTTAAACCTTGCGAGGTTCTATCTATACTCCTCTAAAAAAATGATGTTAACCCCCCCCCCGAAAAGAATTTCTGGATACGTGCCTGCGCCGAGGCACAGCTGTTACAGAAATCAGCTCTATGTAACGTTGAGTTTTGAACGCCATGCATTATAACCAGGGCTGGGATTGATATGTACAGTCACGGACAGTTCTGGGTTGTAACAATCTCATTAACTTTCAATGGATTCGTTACAACCCAGTAGTGTCCGTGACTGTACATACATATGAAGTAAAACTTCGCTAAATATGGACTAACACATGTGTAAAATTACCCAAAATGATGCAAAGAATGATGCGTCTTCATAGTGATTCATTATTTGTGTGATTTCAAAGAAAGTAAAAAAAAATATTTTTCCATTGCATTGATGGACCTGGTGGCATTTTTAACTGTTCACTCCCAATAAGCCCGTCCACACTGGTACTGGAACTGCAACGATATGTGATTGATACACGACTGACACTACCACTGGTTTGAGAACTACCGTAATAACCTGCAAATGTGGTAAACCGCGACAATTGGACCACAAACACTCCTTAAGCAGTATTAGAGTGCCACACACGTAAATTTGCCGTTGCGTAGAAACGAATTTTCGTTTCGTCTCCCTCTCTCTTAGCATCATGTGTTCTACCCTGCTCGAAAATCTTCGCTATTGTTGCCACATTGTCATTCCATTCCTGGACACACTCGCGCAAACATCATTGAAAACAATTGAATAGCGCTCCAGCTCGCGGTTCCCACCGTTCGGTAGGGACGCTAATGTGGCAATATAGCACGGCGTAGTGCTTGCTTCTTTTATGCAGTGCATGTTCATTGGCTAGCTAGTAACTAGTGTTGCCAACTGTAATAATGAAGCACTATTTCTGTCACGGAAGGGGAAAAGGCAGGTAAAGTGGCGGTGAGTTTTGTTGGATTGGAAGCACCATATTTTTATTTTATACTAAGTATTTGACCGGTTTGACGTTGTGTGCGTGTATTGCGTGTGTGTATGTAAAAGTGTGTGTTTGCTAATGAACGTTAAATTCCATAATGCCTCCAGTTCTGTCGAAGTTGAAATCAAAAACCTTGCATAGCCAAGCTCGGGAAATTCTAAGCAACGTGCACGAGTTCATGAAGGAGGAAGCCAGTCATGGTGTTAGCATCCCAATAAAGCATTTTGGCAAGAGAGCAGCGAACAGCAGCAACAAATTGTTCATATTTCATAATTTTGGAATTATTCAAAATAAATAATGTGGCTCCAACATCATTTCAACTCTGGCTCCGGCACGTGTTCTTGTAGAAATTGCATAGAGGAGGCTGTCATTTTTGCTGCTTAATTCGATACATATTGTTTTCTGTGTTAAAATTGCCATGCTTTGATGGGTGACCAAGTTCATAGCAGGGCCGGCGGAAGGGGAGGGCGAACCGTCCCATCGCCCAGAGCGGCAAAATTTGAAGAGAAGAAAAAAATAAGCCTATTGAAAACTGTGATCGAGCGAGATATTCTTTTGCGCTGAATAGTATTGAAATACCATAAGAAGTCTCATTATTTATTTTATATTTTGATGTTTTAGTTAGGAATATATTGATTTTCAATTTTCCGTTGCTGCGTAATGACCGGGAAGGGGGGGGGTCGAAATAGAGCGGCATCTGCCGCCACCTCCCAGGGAGGCAAAATGACTAGCGCCGGCCCTGGTTCATAACAAAAGAAAAAGCCGCGCAGCTTATCGTCTAGTGGCAGTATATGTACTTGTTATTGTTGTGGAAGCCGGCATCCTTTGTAAATGTACAACAAAGGCAACCGACTGTCGCCGATCTCAGAGAGGAAATAATAATACTGCTTGAGGAGGAGTGTTATGGTGCAATTGTAGCGGTTTAACACGTTGGCATGTTATTATCTGCCGTTGCAGTTCCATACCAGTGTATACGAGTTTTGGGAGTGAAAAGTTAGAACGCCACCAGTGCATTAATGCAATGAAAAATTATATATATATATATATATATATATATATATATATATATATATATATATATATATATATATTTTGTTTGAAATCACTCAAATAAGGAATCGTATGAAGAAGTCTTCTTTGCAGCATTTTTGGTAATTTTACTTATGTGTTAGTTCATATTTTGCGAATTTTTAGTCCATATGTATGTAGCTACATACAAAGCCACTTGTTAGTACATATTAATCCTAGTCCTGGTATAATGCATGACGTTTAAAACTCAACGTTAGATAGACCTGAATTCTCTAATTTTATTGTTGTACGTAACAGCTGTGCATCGGCGCACTGCAGCGATTTTTCTATCTGCTCCATTAGCAACACTGCTTCTTTAGTTGTTTCGCGCATCGCACGGCAGAATTATCTGCGATGGACTCTCTTGCCTCTCTGTGATGGGCGACAGTCGGCTGCCTTTGTTGTACACTTACAAACGATGCCGGGTTTCGCAACAATAACAAGAACAAGAAGTTCATATATTGCCACGAGACAATAAGCCGCACAGCTTTTTCCTTTGTTATAAACTTGTCACCCATCAAAGCATGCCAATTTTAACAAAGAAATCAATATGCATCGCAGTAGTAGCAAAATAACAGTTTCCGTCATACAATTTCTACAAGAACATGTGCCGGAGCCGAGAGTTGAAATTCTCATGCATCCACATAAGTTTTTCGTTTGAACAATTCTAAAGTGATGAAATATGAACAATAGTACTGGAGGCATTATGGAATTTAACGTTCACTAACCAAACACATACACTTTTACATACACACACGCAATACACGCACACAACGTCAAACCAGTCAAATACTTAAAATAAAAATATGGTGCTTCCAATCCAACAAAACTCACCGCCACTTTGCCTTTCTTCTTCCGTGATATAATTTGTGCTTCATTAATACAGTTAGCAACAGTAGTTACTAGCTAGCCAATGAACATACTAACTAACTCTCTAGCCTTCTTAAACCCGAAGGTTCATGGCTGCAGCAACACAGGCCTTCCATCTGTCCCTATCCTGAGCAAGAATGAACATCCACTGCATAAAAGAAGCAACCACTACGTCATGCTATATTGCCACATTACCGTCTCTGTCGAACGCTGTGAAACGCGACGTGGAGCACTATTCAATTGTTTTCAATGATGTTTGCGCGAGTGTGTCCAGTAATGGAATGACAATTGGCAACAATGGCGAAGGTTGGCGAGCAGCACGTGCAGCTGAGAGAGAGGGAGACGAAACGAAAATTGGGATCTGCGCAACGGCAAAGATATGTGTATTGCACATCTACCCTTCACAGAGGATGGAAATTCGATGCGTCTGAAGCGGCCCCGGCGCCTACCCAGCGTCGAAAAACATGGGTACCTGGGGGAAACCCTGGGGGGTAAAGGCGGTCAGGGGCGTGATGCTGATCACATCACCCCCACTCACGACCGGATCAAGAAAGTGTGGGGCGTTACCCCCACACCCCTTATACGCCTTCATGGCGTGGTGCTATGCACAGGGGAACACTTTACTTTTACTTTTACTGAAAGGTAGACGGCACCGTGCTTTAACTGCTTGACGGGTGCTGTAGACTGGGAGTCGAAGCGTCTGCAAGGAGCCAAATGTTTACATACGTTTTGCCATTCAAGGCAGTGGCATTCCATTCCAGTCATGTGACGTTTCAAAATTGTTAAATAATTGTTTTACGATAAAAAACAAAGTAATGATGTTGAAAACCTGTAATTACAGATTATCAGTTTGTGGAAGCATATTTTTACAAGTTGAAAAGTAGATTGGAAATGTAATGAAAACGAAGACAAAACTGAAATGTATATCTTTAAAGAAAATTGTAAATAATTAAGGTTTCGTTTACTTGATATAATCATTACAAACCCAATCCTACTTTCTTTGTGAAGAAAATGCGATAACACATAGTTTGTATTTTTAAGGTAAACTTTATGCACAGTAGCTAATCAGGACTGGAGTATAATTTTAAGTAAGAGGAAAACAATCATGTGTCTCTTCACCCCTGTTTTCCGGTCCCTGTGGTGGAGTGGTTAGCACATCGGGCTACGACGCCAGGGGTCCCGGGTTCGAACTTCGGCCTGGACATGGATGTTTGTGAGTGTCCGTTCATCAATTTCATCTTGTCATCACTTATCCCGATCTTCGCAAATTAGCCAAAAGTGGCACAAAAAGAAGTAAAATAAAGCAAATCAATCAATATTCACCCCTGTTTGAAACTTGAACCTTTCATTGAAAAAGCAAACTTAGCATGTGATATATTGATACTACGTTCATTATATCAGTAAAATGCACCGCGACTAAAAAGGATCATGGTCATCGTGAAAAAGTAATGAAACTTTCATATGTCCGATATTTATTAATATGTTGTGATGTATTGTCCAGTAGAGATATTATATGTCTCCACCGGGCACGTATCTAGAACTATGTTTCGGGGGGGGTCCGATCCGAACCAAGTGTCTCAGGAATAATACTAATAATAATGTTTAAATTAAAATAATTATATTAAATCAAATTAATACTAATTACAATACATAAATTAATATTATATTATTATTACACGAATAAGTAAAAAGACTGTATAAGAATAGAGATATAACAGCGCATATTCATTAATAGCTTACCTGTAGTTAAGATCGGAATAATTTACATAAAAACAAGTGCCCTGGCAATGAAATTTATGTCAAATAGATGAATAATTGAATACTTATGGAATAACAAAAATGATGTTACATGTAGTTGGAGAAAAGTACGTTTCTGATTAATATTTTATGCATATTATTTTGAGTAGTAGTGTAAATCTTATTTGTAATGTCATTCAACGCCGGCATCGAAATTTTTGGGGGGGATTTTTTCCTTAATGTAATATAAAATTCAACATTTAATTTTTCAAAAATAAATGTAAATACGTTTACACCTTAGGTACACCATATTTAATACATTAGATGAAGAAAATGAAGTATTTAGAGGTAGCGAAGCCCACAGGTGGGTTTGTGGACTCGTGTTACGTCCAAGCAACTTATTTTATTTTTGGGGGGGACAATTTTTTGTGGTGGAAATTTGATGTGAAACAGTAGATCATTTGGCACAAGTTGAATTACGTTATTAACTATCCATTGCTGTTACATAAATAGAAAACTCTAGACTGCCAAGGAAATTGTAATGGGTAATATTATTATTAAGGAAGGAGGGATACCAACTCTTCTTACACATTGAATCCTAAATCGACACATGGCTTTTGGTGAAGGATTGAGGATTAAACGTTGGGGGAGGGGGGGGCAATATCCCACTATTGAATATCAGTGTTAATTCTTAGATTACCCTGGGAATTTTAGTTAGGGGGGCTAGGCATTAAATTTGGGTGGGATATCCCAACTCTTGTGTATTAATATTGCGTCTGAGATTGTAGCGGAAAATGTGGTTTGGGGACGGAGATCTTTTTTTTTGGAGGGGGTAATATCTTCAATATCAACAGTAAGTCCAATTTTTTTTTTTTTTTTTTTTTTTTTTTGGATTATTGAATATTAAATTTGAGGGCAGGAGATATGGAGCTCTTAATAAAGTGTAAAATCTTAGATTGTTAGGGGATTTCTTTAGGGTTCGAACATTATATTTGGGAACTATATTTAGCGATATGGTATGTGCACGTTTCGGCGCAGAATATGGGAAAAGAGAAGCTGGAAAAGAGTAAATATCGAGGGATCCTATGAAAGTATTGACGTCCCATTAAATTAATATTCTTGCAAGCCTGCAAAGAAATGGATGTAAAAATTTTCTTGCTCGCTTCGCTCGCAATATTGCGTCGCAAAGATGCGTGTCTAGCATTGTCATGAGACCATTGTGAAGAATTATACTGTAGCTGCATTACAAGACATAAACAATTTTCTCGATATTTATTAATAATATAATTTCTTAAAATACAACTATAATGTTTAGTATCGGTATACTGCTTAATTTAAAGCAGGCGAGTCATTTTGATGATATGGTTCTATCAGCAATATTATTATATTATTGATTCCCTGTAGGCTATGCTGCAATACTTGTACTAACTGTGTACTTCATAGTAACGTATGCACATTACTCGATAACACAGGAAAATAAATAGTGTCAAATTCGCATTTCTAACTTATTGTTGCAGGGTAATTTTGCTTTAGCAAGTGAAATTTGCACTTAAGATGAAATCCACGTAATTATTGGTATGGATTACTAAGAAAATCCTAATTACCCTAAGCAGAGAGGGTAAGTTCTTTGAAGGAGCCACCTTATTATATTCTCGTCCCGGCCTTAGGAATTTCTAGCTAGGGTTCTGTAATTTTCGATCTTAAGTTGTGTAAGACTTTGTGTTAAATACCAAAATTGTGGGTTATTAAAATCTTGTTCTCCAACTACAAACACTGTTTAAATACATATTTATATAATTATGACACTTGAGATTGCCAGCTTTCGTTATTTCGAAAATTTGAACCATTAAAAAATATGTGACAGTGAAAGTAACGTTTTTTAAGCTTTGTTAAACACGATACTTGATCTGAATATTTTGAGGGGTAAATGCATCGACGGTCTAGCTGGGGGAGGGAAACCTCAAGTATCGTGTTCAATAAAGCTTTAAAAAACGTTACTTTCAGTAGACACGCTGTCGTAATTAAATTCTTCATGTGTGGATTACCACATGATTGGGGGGGGGCGCATGACGAGATTTGGGGGAGATGGGCACCCCTGTCCTAATATAATCCTTGACCGCTAAAAAGTTCAGAGGAAATTAATAACCATTGATTATGCAACAAATGCTAATATTTTCATTACTTAATTTTAGTACTTGGCAAGTCTTTCGGAGAATCCGGACCCCTGGACCCCCTAAATAAGTCCTTCCTGTTCTTCAAAGCCGTATGATTCCAATATAATCCTTGTCTTCCAATAAGTTCAGAGAAAATTATACAACAAATGCTAAACGAGTATATTTTGATTATTTTATTTTCGTACTCTATATAAGTCTTTCGGGTTGGTAGGGGGGTCCGGGCCCCCTAAATACGCCCTTCGTGTCCTTCAAAGCCGTGTCATCCTAACATAATCCTTATTTTCCAATAAGTTCAGAGGAAATTATACAACAAAGGCTAAACCTATAACATTAAAAGTTGTATTTTGCTTACGAAATGCGTTTGCCTGCTTTCGTTCTAGATACAAGCAGGAATTTTCAGTTTTTTTACAAAACCTGATTAAATGAGTGAAGCAAAGATGAAAATTACCTTTAACATATTTTTATTACTCAGATTCTATTTTTACTTAAACAATCGCAAGGAGGCCCTTGTTAAGTCTCCTTCACCTGTTTTACACCGGAAAATCCAGATACAGGGATATACAGAGAATGCCCTGATTGTCTCAGTGAAGTTTCAGTGTATAAACCTTGCATTAAATGAACACAGAATAAAAACAATGTAACACATTGGGAATATTACTCACGGTTTTAGCTAGCTAGCTTTTTGTAGATCAGCGCTGTACTTGTTACCTTATACTGACCGACGCTAATAAGCCTTAAACCATATTCTTGAGAGCTCTCGACACTTAAAGAAGGCTCACTTATCACTAACAAAATCACTGTTGACGTATCTTCCTAATTTCTTAAATGCACTTCCTGATCATTCCGCTGCAGTCTGTAGAAGCCACCTCTCGACGATCCGATCCGGTTACGCTGCAACTCTTTCCTTCTTCTAGGCTGCAAGTTCACAGTTCAAGTTCCTTTTTGGGATCGAACTCACTATTCAATTCCGCGTTTCAACGTAACGAAATATAAATAATGTCAACTGCTCGTGTCACTGCAAATTTTCCAAGTTTTGCCAGCAACGAGCGCGCGAACACGAACCGCAAAGACGCGACGTCATAACATCTAACCGCCGACTGCACTCTTTGTGCGCCAAAAATCCAGAACAGTCTGTTACTTAAGAGGGGAGTAAAGTGTTCTTTCTCCTCATTCGTTCCGGAGGAAGAGTCTTACAATAATCGGTTATAGATGCCCCTTCCCCAAAAAAGGCATTAGATGGACTGATCAAGGAGAGCTAATGTCTTTCCAAGTCTCTTTATCTCCTTAAATATTTGACCAGCCCTCGTACATACAATAAAAAAAATCAGGTTACAATTGCAAAATATATTATAACATAGTAAACACATATAGATTTTCCTTCAATTTCACATATTAATTCTGTTCAATCGTTTCTTACAACCACATAGTGAGAATAATCTCCATAAAATTACAATTTGTAAACATTGAAGCATAATAAACATATTACTCAATTTTTTTCATTACATATATACCTTCATAGATTACATAAAATCAACTTTGAATCATCACTACATAATTTATCAATATACTACAAGTAACTTCAATCTTTTACATATTGTCTTGCAGGTTTTCTAGTTGTTTTAACTGATTTACATAAATTCTCCTTTTACTGTTTCTACAATTCCATAATTTTAAATTTTCTTGATGCTGTGATTCAATTATTTACTAGAGCTGGTACAGGCGGGTAAGTGTAGAAAATTACAAAAGTATTTTGATTTCTATCTTTACAAAATATCATCATACTTCATGAAATTAATCTAACAGTAAACCTCCTTTCCCTTGTCATGATTTTTACCTTTCATTCCTTCTTTCTTCTTTAAGGTATCAGCATGCTCAAAGTACTAATTTCAGGAAATTACATCGTACAATACGTCGCTTATCTCTTTAACAAACTATTTCTTAACCTGAATCAGAATTCTGAACATCCACATTTACTTCACATCAGAATCTACATAATTTACATCAAATTTTTGGTCCGCCTTCGACCTACTATTTGTTAACATTATTTTCGGTCTGCCTTCGACCTACTATTTTTTTTAACATTTCCGGTCCGCATTCGACCTTATATTTATGTGCCTCTCTCGCACTATATCTTAATACACACTAACTTTTATCTCGTATGTCCAAGAATTCTTTAACTTCATCCTTCTATTAATGCTATTTAACCTTTGTTAATGCTATCTTCTCTTGCTTTCCGAAGAATTTTCCCAATTGACTTCTTTTGAGCACATCTGTACAACCTTCTTTCTCGTTCGTTCTTCACTTTATTTTGCAGGATCATAAACAGTTTAGAGGTTTACTTTCATATTTCTATCTTCCTTTTCTTTTTCTTATTACAAAGCTATTTTTTGATTTTACAATATCTACCCGCTCATTGACAATAATAATATTTACCAGCACTTCTACCAACCATCAATACTTTTTTTCATCGAACCACAACTAGGTTTCACATAATTTATACAAAACAACTGACATTAAATAACTTTTTCTTTTCATTTTCTCAATTTTCAATATACTTGACTCATAACAACATACACGCATTTTTTTAACAGCTTATTTACATTTGAACAATTTCCATCATTTTCATTTTATCAAGATTTACATAAACTAGTAATTTTCAAAATGCTCATCGAGAGAAATGGAAAATTAGATCTTTCTTTAAAATTTACTAACTTATTAATTACATTATATTATATTACCCAACAAATTAGAATGTCTCTCATCTTTAGATTTATCAGTCCTTGTTGTTTCTTCAGTTTCTGAATATTCCTGTTTGTCGTCACTATGATGTATCTTTTTCGTATTCCTCTTCTTCTTTTCCCTCTTCTTTTCTCTGCTTTTCAAATGTCTTCTTCCTCCTCTTCCAACTTTCTTCAAGTAGGGAAACTAACAATCTGTCAACACTATTTGAACTTTCTCTTATCTTTAAAGTCTTTTCATGTTGTTTCCGATTTTCCATAGGTTCAATTTTCTCACTTTGAGAATCACCACAAGCAACTTTCTTCCTTACTTTCTTCTGATTCTTCTTGTCTCGTATCTTTTGTGGCTTTCTCTTATGCTCTCCACCTTCATCAGATGAACGCATTTCTCTATTTTCCTGTTTCATCCTTTTCATACTTGCCTTTGATCTATCTGTGCTAACATTCTTAGATTTTTCACGAACTTTCTTCTTCGCTTTCCCTGACGCTTCTTCAATTTTCTTCACTTTCTTTGCAGCTTTCAATTTCTTTCTCTTCATTTTCTTCACTTTCTTTACTGAACTATATCTAGGTCTCATTCTAATTTTCTTCCATTTACTGATCAGAGTCATTTCCGGTATCGTCACGTCTAAAGTTACACATTCTTGCAGTTTAGAAAACATATCATGTTTCTCAGGTTTTTCGTGAAAACTTTCTTCTTTACTTATAAGTTCAGAAGATAACTGTATCCCAAAATGTAACTCATCAACTTTTTTACTTTTCAATCCCAACTCGCAAACTCGTTTCTCAAGAACCTGTACTTTTTCATCTGTCTCTTTGTGTTCCTTTTTCTATAACCACTTGTTGTTGATCAAAATCATCTTCTTTGTTTCCACTTTTCTCACGGACCTCATTACAATCCTCTTTTACTTCATCGATTCCGGCCTGAAATCGAACCTTACTTTCCTGGATAGCGTTCACCTTAACGACCTTCATCTCCAATACAGCTGATCATTTCTGTTCTGGAACTGACATTCGATCACTCAATTTTTGGAAAACAACAATTACTTCCTTCATTTCCTGCCTACGTTCTTCCATCTTTTCGCAAAATCTCTCCCATTTCAATCTATCCTGTTCCTTATTTTCTTCATATTTCAGCCTATCTTGTTCCACTTTCTGTCTCCGATCTAACCCATCCTTCATCATCATCGATAAAATTGTACTTAAAACATCATTTTCCTTTTCACGATCAATGTCAACTTGACAACCGAATTCGTCACTTTCTTTCGAAACACCCTGTTCTTTTTCGTCTATTTTTTCATTATCATGAACTTCATTTCCAGCTCCGTTCTTGCACTGCTTGCAGGAAAAATCTTTCTCAACACAGTCTTTATGCACCCATTGTTTACAGTCTGAACATTGTACAGCAGCGTCTGAAATCAACAATATGCCGCAACAAGGAGCTTTCCGTATTGTACGAGCCATGCTGCCGACAAACACGAACGCAGGTTGCAACACTCAATGTTTACATAAACATCGCCGACAACGACGCAACACAATACCTGTTACCCCTTTTATTTTTTTCTTTCACCAAGACAATCTAAGGCAACTCCCGGGATTTTCGAGAACCATATAACATTAAAAGTTGTATTTTGCTTACGAAATGCGTTTGCCTGCTTTCGTTCTAGATACAAGCAGGATTTTTCAGTTTTTTTTACAAAACCTGATTAAATGAGTGAAGCAAAGATGAAAATTACTTTTCACATATTTTTATTACTCAGATTCTATTTTTACTTAAACAATCGCAAGGAGGCCCTTGTTAAGTCTCCTTCACCTGTTTTACACCGGAAAATCCAGATACAGGGATATACAGAGAATGCCCTGATTGTCTCAGTGAAGTTTCAGTGTATAAATCTTGCATTAAATGAACACAGAATAAAAACAATGTAACACATTGGGAATATTACTCACGGTTTTAGCTAGCTAGCTTTTTGTAGATCAGCGCTGTACTTGTTACCTTATACTGACCGACGCTAATAAGCCTTAAACCATATTCTTGAGAGCTCTCGACACTTAAAGAAGGCTCACTTATCACTAACAAAATCACTGTTGACGTATCTTCCTAATTTCTTAAATGCACTTCCTGATCATTCCGCTGCAGTCTGTAGAAGCCACCTCTCGACGATCCGATCCGGTTACGCTGCAACTCTTTCCTTCTTCTAGGCTGCAAGTTCACAGTTCAAGTTCCTTTTTGGGATCGAACTCACTATTCAATTCCGCGTTTCAACGTAACGAAATATAAATAATGTCAACTGCTCGTGTCACTGCAAATTTTCCAAGTTTTGCCAGCAACGAGCGCGCGAACACGAACCGCAAAGACGCGACGTCATAACATCTAACCGCCGACTGCACTCTTTGTGCGCCAAAAATCCAGAACAGTCTGTTACTTAAGAGGGGAGTAAAGTGTTCTTTCTCCTCATTCGTTCCGGAGGAAGAGTCTTACAATAATCGGTTATAGATGCCCCTTCCCCAAAAAAGGCATTAGATGGACTGATCAAGGAGAGCTAATGTCTTTCCAAGTCTCTTTATCTCCTTAAATATTTGACCAGCCCTCGTACATACAATAAAAAAAATCAGGTTACAATTGCAAAATATATTATAACATAGTAAACACATATAGATTTTCCTTCAATTTCACATATTAATTCTGTTCAATCGTTTCTTACAACCACATAGTGAGAATAATCTCCATAAAATTACAATTTGTAAACATTGAAGCATAATAAACATATTACTCAATTTTTTTCATTACATATATACCTTCATAGATTACATAAAATCAACTTTGAATCATCACTACATAATTTATCAATATACTACAAGTAACTTCAATCTTTTACATATTGTCTTGCAGGTTTTCTAGTTGTTTTAACTGATTTACATAAATTCTCCTTTTACTGTTTCTACAATTCCATAATTTTAAATTTTCTTGATGCTGTGATTCAATTATTTACTAGAGCTGGTACAGGCGGGTAAGTGTAGAAAATTACAAAAGTATTTTGATTTCTATCTTTACAAAATATCATCATACTTCATGAAATTAATCTAACAGTAAACCTCCTTTCCCTTGTCATGATTTTTACCTTTCATTCCTTCTTTCTTCTTTAAGGTATCAGCATGCTCAAGTACGTCATAACATCTCAAGGTAGGTAGAGATTAGGTTAAGCCATCCGAAGATTGCCGATCTTGCACGAACGCGTGACGTCACCAGAGAGGGAGTGAGCTCGGCTGAAGCAGACGGCTCCTAGCATTTATATGGGAGATTCAGAGAGCGAAAGTATATTATTACTTTTAGGATGGGGAAAATATTAATTGTCATCCTCCAAGATGGTATTGAGGCATGCTTTTAATGATTAGTAACATAATTGAAAATGCGCTACTTTTAAAAGGGGGCAAAGTACATGTGAAAAAATGTATTTCGAAAATCCATATTCCTGAAACTTTCTGACCGATGCGCTACAAAGAAAGTTGCGTGTTCTCCTTTAGAATTTCGTAATTTTACAAATAGTAATATAATTTTAACAAAAACGTGGCATGCTATAGAAGAATTAAAGAGTTTTAAAAAATAATTGATTAATAGACTTAGTTTATTTTACTTCGCTTATCTGTTACATATGGCTAATCGCAAAGATGAGGATGCGTGATGATATGATGAAATTGGTGAAAGGAAAGTAGACCCGGGCCCGGGCGGGGATTCGAACCTGGGGGCCCTTGGCATCGTAAAGCGTTGTGCTAACCACTTCGCCACGGAGGTCAGCATTACCAGGAAATAAACAGAAAATGGCAATCATATGGCATCTATGTTTTAATATACGAGAAACATTTGCGAGGAGGTTATTGAAGTAACAAATAATTATTACTAGACGTTGTGATGAAAATTATTAATATACCTATCTGAAATATCGGGAGTTCACCTTGCAGTCTCTAAATGTACTTTTAGGGTTACGCAAAACCTTTACTAAAAATTGCTAGTGTAAATTTATAAGCTATTAAAATTTAAAACTTATTCCTGTTCGAAAAAAGAAACTTCCAAGTCAAATTAATATTTCGTATAAATACATATATTTTTCTTTCATGAGGCCAAGAGAGTATTTGGAGGTGACGGTGGCTTGGGAAGGCTATAGCCCCGGATCTAGATCTGCAAAGGGCTTCAAGTGGGAAAACATCGTCCAGAAGATGGGGCGAAATGATTTTAAATGGCTCAAGAATACAAAGATATAAGTGGACATTTGACAAGCTTAGTCTAAAACTTACAACTGAAATCGTACGTGTGTGTGTGGCGGGGGGGGGGGGGGGGGGCTGGCTGCGTGAGGTAACACAGTGGAATATGATTCACAATACTAAAATTAAAATAAATATGTGGGAACAAAATAAATCAAAATATGTTGCAGCTAGTGACGGCGCAATAGTAAAGATGGAGGGGTAAATCATATTTTCCCGGGGCAATCATGTTTATTATTCCGTTACATACGACACAAAAATGAATATTTTGGCTAAAAGAGCATTCATTCATTTATTTATTTTTGTCGTTTTACTGGGGGCAGAGAGAGAGAGAGAGAGAGAGAGAGAGAGAGAAATTGTCGAACGAGAATAGGGGGCGTTCCTGCCCCCCCCCCTGTAGTGTGGTCACTGCCTATAGCTATGCTGGAGAAGAATGCACCAATTAATACGTTATTAAATAAAACAGATACTTTTAAAACTTTTAATCAAATTATTTGTGAACTTTGATTTAAATTTAGAGAGAACACATACCTGTTTAATTTAATTTGGATGAGTTAACTTCTGAAACCTGCCATTTCCGAGCCTTCTTCCGGTGTAACTGCACTGCCCTTTGAACCCTAGCTGCTGCGTTCAGGTGGCGGAACGAGCAGAATACTAATTAAAACAAATATGTGACAAATATATATATATATATATATATATATATATATAAAACAACGTGTTGAAGCTATTGACGGCGCCAAAGAAAAGACAGAAGAGAAAAATGGAGAGTGCAGTGATATTTTACCGTTAGCAGCAGGCACGTATCCAGGAATTCCTTTCCTATCTAGTGTACACAAAACAATTTCCTAAAGGAGGGGGAGGGCTCAAACCCCTGATCCCCACCTTGGATACGTACCATTAACAATAATAGGGTTATAGAACATTCTCCGTCTTGTCTCGATAATTATTCCTTTCCTTAAATTATCGTCACATTATTCAAAAACCTAATTTTATCAGTGTAAACTGAAAAATTTCCTTGGGGAGCGGGTAGGGCCTCGAGCCACCTGGAAACGCGCTATTAACAATAACAGGCTTATAGAACATTCTCCGTCTTGCCTAGATAATTATCTCTCTCAAATTATCACCATATTATCCAAGAAGCCAAAAACCTAATTTTATCTAGCGTAAACTGAACATTTTCTGAAGGGGGGGCTTGAGCCCCCTGATTCCCACCTTGGATACGAGCTGTTACCAATAACAGGGTTATAGTATATTCTCCGTCTTGCCTTGATAATTATTTCTCTCCTTAAATTAACGTCTCATTATTTTATTTGACACCACAAGAAACAAAAAATCTCATTTTATCTAGTGTAAACTGAAAACTTTCGGGGGCTCGAGCCCCCTAAGCCCCCCCCCCTTGGATACGTGCCTAGGAAGCAGTCACGTTTATTACACCCTTACATTTACATACAATATTAAAAAGTTCTGCTTTTAGATCTCGCACAATGCCTTTTTCACAAAAAAGGGCAATCCCGCATTTTTATATCAATCAAGCTGTGATATTTTAGATTTCTTCCGTTAGTTTTCTGATAATAGTTTTTACAGCTTTCCATAGCATTTAGGCATGATTTCAGTTGACAAGAACAAAATAATCTTATTTCAAGACATACAGCAAAAAAAACACCAAGGCGCTTAAGTTAAAACTCCCTTACATTGGAAGCCTGGAGAGAACAAAACAGGGGTTCTTTCGTAACACGATTTCTTGAAAACCATTTTACACATTTAAATCAACTTTGTGATAAATTGATTAGAAAGGATGAATCTTAACAGTAAAAATTGTAACTTTTCCCCTGCTACTATATTTTAGAAGATATTCGTTGTCAAATATCTCAATATTTGCATAAGGAACCAGCCTTTTCCGCGCCGAGCTTCTCGATGATGACGTCATGCATCCACGGACAACTGCGCATACGATCTGCGCCGCCGAACGAGCACCCCCTGATAACATCTAACCGCCGACTGCACTCTTTGTGCGCCAAAAATCCAGAACAGTCTGTTACTTAAGAGGGGAGTAAAGTGTTATTTCTCCTCATTCGTTCCGGAGGAAGAGTCTTACAATAATCGGTTATAAACCAATATTTAATTTTAGGCTGTGTCCGAAAGCTGCAAGACCATACTTAAAGCGAGCATACTTCGAGAGCATACTCGCAGTGCGGTCTTGAAGCCTGGAAGCGGAAAGCTTTCGAACTGCACTTCGACTGCAGCGCCAACACAAGTGAGGAATGCAACAAAAGTTGCTTCGAAACTAAAATTATCAAACATCGACTGTATGTGCCACTCTTGTTTTCCGTGAACAACACACACATGACTCGGCGTGCAGTTTATATAACACAACACGTTATTAATTATAGAAATATGAAAGAAATTTGCTCTTTCAAATTAATTTTCACACATTCCGCAACATGGTTTACGATCGCGGGAAAATAAATTGTTTTCTCACTTTTAAACACCTTCTCACTATAGAAGAAAGAAACCACGCATATATGAATAAAACCAATAAATAAAATTACATAGTATTTTAAAAACTTGTTTACTTACATTTCCACACAATGGAAGAACTACAACCACCAGCTGATTGACTTCAGACGTCCATTTTTTTAACAAATGAAAAGCAAGCACAGATCGCAAGTGTGCACTGCTCGTGTGCTGCGTCCTCTGGTCTTGTACACTCGTTTGCTTGGCGCTTTCGAACTGCACTAGGTGACGTCACTTCCGTCAAGACTGTACTTCAAGTATGGACTTTGTACCTTTTGGACACAGCCTTAGTACTTGATAAGTCTTGGGGGGGGGGGGGTTCCGAACCCCATGGACCCTCCCCCTAAATACGACCTTGGTCTCCACGATATTTATCGAGCCGGTGATATCGTGTTGGCGATACATATCGTTACCACGACTTGAGTGCCAGTCAAAGCCGTGGTTCAGGCAAGGGAATCAGCATATTTCCGCCTGTAAATAGTCAGCCACAAAGGCAAATATCTGGTTTTCCGCGCGGGGGTGGCGCCAAGAAGGTGTGAAGGCGTGCTTGCGCACCCCTTATTTTCCTTCCGCACCCTCTTCAGCACCCCTTTTTCAAAACCTATGTTCAACCGAAAACATTAACTCGTACAGTATCAAATGACGTCACCATATCAAGCGCCGAGGTCGAATGTTTGGTATTACAGTGAGACCGCTGTTATTGTATATTGTATACAACAGGCAAGCATTGATCCTACTCTGAAAGAGAAGCCGCATTTACTTTCCTCCACTGGCGGCAGTCTCTATCAAGATCAGCGACCCTCGTCTCTCTTTCGTCAGCATTGTTATTAAGAATTGTTTCTTCAAGTGGTCTGTTCGTGGTTTTCGATAATTGCCTACAGATCAGTGTGAGTTGTTTTAGATTATTGTTCTTTTGGGGAGGGTGGGGGTCATTATGATGACGGTTTTAATTTCCACCTACTTGTTCTTCCTCTTTTCTCCAAGTCGCACTGGCACAATAATTTTAATTGTTCAAGATATCATCAGGTCGTGTTCGGGAAATTATTTAAAGCGAGTTGCATCCACGGCTCCCGTGACAAATGGATGTCACTATAAGCCCCGCGACAGGTTAAATTTGCAGCAGTTTTTATGTATTAATCCACACGAGAACGACACTCAGCAACTCCCGTGCCAATCTTCTACTCAACCGACTATAGTGCGCGTCAAATCTCCTGCATATGGCTTTGAACGGCTGAACAGCACCAGCGAATCACAGACGTGCGGCGTTGCCGTGCTCTCCGTGACAAGGCGTTTCGCTCAACCACGCTGTCTCTTTTTCGTGTGAGGTTTCGACATGGCACCGCTGCAGTACGCTGCTATTGGCTATCGCCATATGCAGGAGATTTGACGCGCACTCTAGTTTTTCATTTCACAGACAGTGAGAAAATCGACAGTATTGCAACGAAACTACAAACTAACTGGCCGTACGTTTGAGTCTATGTATGCGAAAAGTTGCTGCAAGCTTAGCTTGTCATGGGGCTTAAGATTATATATTTCACACATTTCAGTTACATGAATTCATGTTAATTATTATAATAGCGTTGAAGGAACATGATAACTTCCAGCTAAAGGAATGTTTTTTTTTTTTTAGAGAACAACACTATTAGTGAGGAGAATGTGCCTAGTTTGCACCCCCCTACACCGTGGAAAAATACCTTGCTTGCCTCTCCATAAAATAATAAAATAATCCTCTGCTCCTCCATGTATGTCATTGGTCTCCCTTGAACAAGCTGTTACTTTCAAATTTCCGAAGATGATGTGCTAGAATCATGTCAAAGTGATCAAGGATTCTTCAGTTTCATTATCATATTATCATAGATGCCTACTAAAATTTGATTGGTATTTAATTTAGTAGCTAAAACATACATGCATGTTTCATGTTTCATTTATTTTCAACATTACACCCCTTAAATTTATTTCATTCCGCACCCCCTAAATATCATTTCTCGGGTCACCAGAACTACAGCGAAAGGAATTAAGCACGAAAGTGAAATTTTCGTGGCTAATCCGTGTCGCAGTTGTTCCTTTCGCGCTTATTCCTTCGCGGTTATTCCTTTCGCGTTTAATCCGTTTCGCGCTTAATCGCTCTTGTTCCTTCGCTCTTATTCCGTTCGCTCATAATCCTTTTCGCTCTTATTCCTTTCGCACTTATTCCTGTGTTCAACTTTGGTTTCGCGATTAATCCGTTTCGCGGTTGATCCTTTCGCGCTTATTCCCATTTTGAAGTTTCGTTTCGCGATTAACCCGTTTCGCTGTTACCCCTTTCGCGCTTATTCCTATGTTCAATTTTGGTTTCGCGCTTAATCCGTTTCGCGGTTGTTCCTTTCGCGCTTATTCCTGTCTTGAATTTTCGTTTCGCTTTAATCCGTTTCGCTTTTATTCCTTTCGCGCTTATTCCTGTTTTCAATTCTGGTTTCGCGATTAATCCGTTCCGCGGTTGTTCCTTTCGAGCTTAATCCGTTTAGCGGTTAATCTTTTCGCGCTTGTTCCTTCGCGTCTATTCCGTTCGCGCTTATTCCGTTTCGCTCTTGTTCCTTTCGCGTTTAATCCTGTTTTACGTTTCGCGGTTGTGCTCTTTCGCGCTAAATCCCTTTCGCGGTTAGTCCACCGCCCCCATTCCTCGCCTCCTCAGCAACCCTAGATGATTAATCCTGGCGCCGCCCCTGAGTCACTGTAACTCAACTTTTTAGCGCTCGCAGATAAGCCTAATAGAGTTTAGTATGTATGGTTATCGCAGTAGCGGATTAAAGATGTTCTCTCGGAGGGGGCGGGCAGCCATTACGGCGCCCCCCTCCCCCGAACTTTCGGCGCCCAGCACACTTCCCTCACAGACTACAGTCCTACCATATATCATAAAATCACTGTCGTAACTAAAATGTTGGAGACCCAGCGGTGTGTAATGTTTCTTTTAAAGACATGAAATGCATGATAAATGTATTTCGAATATAATTATTTTTTCCTTAAATGTAACATATACCGTGCGTCAGGGGTGCCCATCCCCCCCAAGGCCAATGGCGCAATCCCCCCGAAAATCATGTCATGCGCCCCCCCCCCCCCAAATTACATTATTCGCGCACTCAAACCATATAGTAATCCCCACAAAGTAAAGCTCAGGACGATAATATAATACGGTTCCTCTTTCAAAGAACCTCCCGTCCCCGTTCTCTTTTGGTAAATATATTTTTTTTTTCTGTGACGTGAAGTTAGAAATGCGGATTAGATATATTTTTGTTCCAAATGATGCACCTGCTTTAAATTAAGCAGTATACCAACACTAAGCATTAAGTGATGTTATTAATGAATATCGAGAATATCGCTTACGTCTTGTAATGCAACTATAGTATAAAAGTTCACATTCACCTCAGCAAAGCGCCAAAGAGACACGCATTCTTGCAACAAAATATTGCAAGCGAAGCGAGCCATAAAATTTTTATATCCATCTCTTTGCAGCCTTTCAAGAATATTAATTTAATGGGGTGTCAGTACTTTCTTAGGATCCCGAGATAATTAATTAGTCTTTTCCAGCTTCTCTTTGGCACGTTCGGAGTCTAAACGTCGCTAAATACAGTCCTCAAAATTTAATGTTCGAACTCTCTGCACTACAGAAATTCCTTGACAACCTAGCATAATGGTAATCATATTAAAGGCAATATTAGCTTTTGCTAATTTAACACTTTATCAAAAGCTTCCTATCTCCCCCTTTAAATTACATACTCAATCCTACCACCATCATTTCCAAGCCAATTTTAGACTTACTGTTGATATTGATGAATGGATATTGCCTCCTCCAAAAAATTAATTCTCCGTCTCCACACAAGAATTTCGCAACAGTCTAAGACAATAGTAATACCCAGGGTGCGAAATCCTGGGGGGATTTCCCCCCACCAACAATCTTGGCTTCAAAAATCCCCCCACCAAAAATTTCCGGGGGCGAGAGTTTTTGTTATAACAAGCAAAAGATAAGCAATTACTTTTAATTTCAAATATACTTTACTAATAATAATATCGAAAACACACAAATTTGTGAAGTTGTGAGTATTGAATGCTTTCTCTCTCAAGAGATCATTAACAAATCTACATCAATACGCACAATGAAAGTAAAACAAGAATGTAAAAAAGTAATAACTATGAAATCTAATTGATTTATATTAACATAAACACAAACTAAACAAAAACTTACACAAAATAAAATCACTTCAACTATTTCATAATTTATTAACATCTTTAACCAGTTAGTAAAGGAATTACTGTACGGACGCGATAAGAAGCGGCGTGCAATCAGAACGCAGAACGGCAGAACGTGACCAAATTCTGTCTCCTCGTTGGCTGCCATGTTGCTGGGGGGTTTCTACGTTGCCACGTTCGCACAAACACACGGACAGGCTAGTCAGCTGTTGGCAAGCTCGGGCATTCTGGCAAGCATGAAATATTTTATCTTCCTGCTCTACACAGCAACCGAAAACCTTCACTGAAAGAACCTTTGTTGTGTTTTTATTATGGTACATTGCAATCATCAGCTACCGGCATCTTTTTACTTATGTTGTATCGTATCACAATTACCAACAAAAGAAAATGCGTCTTCTGTTATGAACAACACTGTGGCAAATCGTTCTCCTTTGATTTCATGCCGCCTCTTTTTGCCTTCTTTGTCACGCCGCGATTGTTGAAGCTTCAGAACGTACAAATGAAATGCATTTCTTGAAAATTAGGGCAAATTACGTATAAACAAATTACGTACAACTTCGTTTCGTTAACACGTTTTTAAATTATATTTTGAGGAACCTACAAAAATTCACCTCCAAAACAGAATTTTACAGAACTGAGTTACTGTATTACGGAGAAGAATTTATCAAGAACAAATCAATTGTGTGTGAATTGATTGATTGAGTTGGTGTTTTAAAGTCCACTTTATGCACACTACGGCTAACCTGGAATGGACCTACAGTTGGAAGTGGGATCCGAACCACTATGTGCCTCGACAGGGTATCAAACCCAGGACTACTTGATTACAAGGCGACAACACTTACCCTACCACTGTGCCATCGGGGAGGCACATGTGGGTGTGTGAAGTGAGATAATTTGGGAAGCTATATGAGAATACAGGCTCTTGCAATACAGAGTTCAATAAATTACAACGAAACTCTTGGCAATTGCTCGATTTCCTTAACATTAATGATACATTTGGTACATGTGTTATTAATGCTTTGAGCTACATGTATGTAAAAACATAAAAAATGAATGAAAGAACAGAAGTAGTAGTTAAAAATTTTTTTTTTGCTTACCGGCTACCATTGCAGTGGCGCTATCCCAAGATCATCTTTATTGTTGGTTGGTAAAGGAACATCTTCATCTGAGCTACTACTGTCACTGCTGTCTTCCCGCCCAAGTAAAATTACAAAATCCTCCATTTGCTGCTCTTCAACTCCCTCCTTTTCCCATGCTTCGGAAATAATCTTCCTTGTGTGTTCTATAGCCGAATGCCACCTATCTGCTGTCACATCCCCGATAGCCTGTTCTGTCAATTGCAAAATTTTAGACGGTGTAAAAGGTGGCAAAGTGTTCCTCTGTGCTACCAGCCCTTTGACCTGTGCCCAAATAAGTTCGATTGCATTGTACATACAATGATAAGGCGCAATGTCCCGCTTCTTCTGCAAGCTTGTCTATTCGATATATGGGGAACTGGGGTTTGTGTAACATAAGGAGCTGCAGTAGTTCAGCCTTCCTCATGTTTCTGTGGGCTCGCGAAAATCCTGAAGTAGGTCAATCCGGCAACAGTGCGTCGCTACCAGAGTGGGTGGTCCCACGCCGCTTGCTAGCGCGTCCCGACAATAGTTAGTTGCTATACAATATCTGATATGTATAAAAGTAACAAATACATTTCCTTTATGTAATTAATAATAATATATTTTAAATTGAGTAATTCATTTTTACTTTTAATAACATTACAAATATGTATCGAGTAAGGTGGGGTAAGACTGCGCGGCGGGTAAGACTGCGCACCGGTTTTTCGAGGTGAAAATCACACACAGTTGGCACCACTGCCCCACCGTTACTTCGTCCAAGATGGTAGCTAGCTGTGGACAGTGGTGAAGATACGTTTGAAATTCGTTGTGCTGAGAGAGGTAAGTGAAAAGATTTTGAGGGTGTTTGCTATTTATTTTGGTACTACGTGTTTTGAGTACTACGTCACTGTGAATGTATATAATATTACGATGTTGATGGATAGAAGAAGCTGTGTTAATGCCGAGTCCACCTGCGTATTAGTTTCCATTGCTTTGTGCAATGGCTGGACAGCATCACGTGATTAGTTCAGGAATGCAGCACGGGGCACGACTGCGCACGTGCGTAGTTTTACCCTACAAGTGTGTGGCTTGCAGGTGCAAGTGTGTGGCTTGCAAGGACCAGCCATGAGATAGATCATTTTTTGGTCCACTGAAGTCGTTTTATTCATCTGAGTGTGATAAGTGGATGAGTAACCATCCGGGTCGCCCAATCACAGTTTTCCAAGTGGCATCCATTTTTACAAAGGCATATGGGAAGGCAGCTACAGTTGGGAATGCCATGAAGGGCTTTGAAGTGACTGGATTATGCCCTTTCAATCAAGACATCTTCACTGAGGACGAGTTTCTTCCCTCTACTGTGACAAATGTATCAACTCCAACTCCAGGTGAGCAGTCTTCAACAAGTGGGATTAACAATACTGGACCATCCACCAATGACGTGCCACAGGAGGCAAATGTGGCTCATGCATCAGCTGAAACTTCACGTGAGCAGCCTTCAACAAGTGGGGTTAACAATACTGGATCATACGGGCACATTTCCGTTAACCAGATATCACCACTTCCACGTGCAGAGCATATTCAGCACCGCCGACGGAAGGGAAGGCAGTCTCAGGTGTTAACTGGATCTCCATTCAAAGTCAACTTGGAAGCCTCGTTGGCTGAGAAGAGTAAGTAGAAAATTCAGGGGAAACAGAAACGGAACATCGTTGTTGAAGAAGATGTAGCAAGCAGAAAACGCCAGAAGAAAGAGTACAATTGCCCAGGTTGTAATGAGAAGTACAGCGACCCTCCAGTAGAGGATTGGATCCAGTGTTCCACATGTGACGAATGGTGGCATGAAAATTGCACCTCGTATGAAACAGGAACCTCTATTTGTGATTTGTGTTAGCGATTCCTAACCCAAGTGCAGGACGGGTGTCACTGTGCCTACTGTGAGAATGCCACGAGAAATGTATCCCATATGATAGAAGAACTTTTTTTAGGTGATTTGTGTTTCTTTTTATACAAATGTGACTCTGTGTAGAAAGTGCGCATTCTTACCCGAACCTGATCGCAGTCTTACCCCGCGGTGCGGGTAAGACTACGCATTTGCATGGTCACGGTTTTGTAACTGTTTCATGCAGAAATATTGTTCATTCAGCTTTCGAAAATTTACTGTGAGTTAGCAAAGGATAGTGCATTGTATTGCTTTTTTCATGTGTGTCTCTAGTTTCATAGTTTGAATATAAAATTATGAACTCAAACTGCGCAGTCTTGCCCCACCTTACTCTATATCTATCGTATAATTTACACATATATTTGTGGGGAGGGGGTTTTGAAGATTAAGAACTTTCTCCCCCCACCAGTTTTAATTGATTTCGCACCCTGGTAATACCCAAGAATTGGATACCCCCTCAATTTAATGCTCAATCCCCCTCTAACTAAATACCCGCCATAATCTAAGACCTAGAGTTGTATACTGTCCCCCCCAACGTTTAATTCAGAATCCCCCCCAGAACCCATGTGTAAAATAAGGCCTAATATTTTGGAGGTGAATATTTCTCCCACCCCCTCCCTTCGATAACATCCTTAAACACTTTCTTTTCTTCATCTAATGGATTAAATATGGTGCATTTAAGGTTTTACATATGTTTTGGAAAAAGATATAAAAGTTGAATTTTATTTTATTTGAAGGGAAAAAATCTCCCCAAAAAATTTCGATGGCGCAATCTGCGCCATAATCCCCCCTTGTGGGCACCCTTGCCGTGCGTCCAATTCCTTGCGAGACCGAGAGATCGAGAGAATTTTTGAGGGCGGCGCTAGCGGAGATGCCGACATTTTCGACCAGTAACTCTCTAACTACGACTCGGGACTTGGTAACAAAAAAAAAAAAAAAGGAGGGAATGCGAGCGAAGCGAGCAAGAAAATTTTACAAAATGTATTTTTATTTGCATAAAATTTGACATCGAAAGGGACACTTGTCCCTCTGTGTCCCACTGAAGGTGCCCTTGTCTGTCAATATTTGCCCCCTAGAATTTATTTTTTACAAGATTGGTGGGCAATGGCTTCCTGCCCCCCTGCGGTTGCGCAACTGATGTAACATGGAACGACGTGAAATACAAAATACACACGCAACATGTGTAACCTAAATTATATAAATTTTCTCTCAAAAGTGCAGTCTCCCTTTCTTCCAAACAATTGTTCATGCATTTTAGACAAAATCAATAAAGAGAAGTCTTACATCTTTCTCTGGTAAATTACAATGTGTTACAGAAAAGAAAATACATTTCGAGCGAAGCGAGGAAGAACATTTTTAGATCCATTTTCTTGCAAACTGAAAACAAATAATTATACGGGGCGCCATGGCATTCCCTCTTTTACAACTTTTTTTCATTTAGATTGTTCGGCACCCAGGGCCGACTCCCGCTGCTACCTAGCTACGGTTCTGAACTTGATGAGACTATGAAAAGTAGGTATTGCGAGCGAAGCGATCAAGAACATTTTACGAAATGTATTTTCTTTTGCATAAAATTTGAAACCGGGGGGGGGGGGGGTAATTGCCCACTACAGGTGCCCTTGGTCGTCAATGTTTGCCCCCCTAGAATTGATTTCCGTTCAAGGTTGGGAGAGCAATGCCCTCTGCCTCCCCTGTGGTTACGCCACTGTGTAGCACACCAATCATTCTAAGTTGTTTAACTTCAATAAAATAAAGACTGTAATAGATTTATCAAAAATCAAAATACATTGATTTTTGATTCCAATAGATGTGACTGTCGGGAACAGTGGAGCAGTTTAACCTATGTCTTGCCCCAAACAGGCAAGAAGAGCACTGCTGTGTCACCTTCCATGGTTGCTAATTCTTAGCTCTTGGGTATCTCATAAAATGCCAAAATGTTGGATACATTTCGTTCCAACTTTGTGAATTTATCAATAAATTTTAAAAAAACTCTATGAAAGGCGCAGGAGAAGAATGATAGCACCCTCAAGCCTTTAATTCGCCCTTGCAGCAAGCTACTAAGATTTGTAGTTGTAGTTCGCCTATTTTTTTCCCTTGTCACTCTAGTACCGCTGGGGAATATGTCAGCTGTTCTCTCTCCCTGGCTATGGCCATTCCACAGTGACTGTGCATGAAAATATGAGTGAGAAGACAGAGGTGGGGGAATATTTTCTAGGTCCTCTGTGAAGGGGTGGTCAACTCACGACTCATTTGATCCACCCTAGTACCTTCCTTCATCTTAAGTTCATTTCGTGCTTATCTTTCGTTGCCCCTCCTCCTTCCTTCGTCATCCTTACCTTTATTCGCCCCCTCTTCGCCTCTTATCTTTCGTCTCCCTCTAATCTTTCGTCGGCTGCCATCTTTCATCGCTCCCATCCTTCTTAATTCTTATCTTTGTTCGCCCCTTGTCTCTCGTTGCCCCTTTATCATTCGTCGCCCCTCTCTTTCGTCATTCTTATCTTTGATCGCCCCCTGTCTCTCGTTGCCTCTATTTTAGTCACTCGTTACACTCGCTGTTAAGCTTCCTGCTCCTCATAATGGTAGTTCTTGGTAAAATGCCACAATATTTACCATATTGGAGAAATAAAATGAGATCCTTAAGGGTTTGTCGCCCCTCCGTCCCCATTTTTCCCACTCTTGTATGTTTCTTAATTGACACTACGCGTGATATATTTTATTCCAACTGTGTATACTATTTATCAATATGTGAAAAAATAAAATAGGTCCTTTGTGGAAGTCGCCCACGACGCCCACTCAAGGGCCTCGGCCCCCTCCGCCTCCCCTTTAATCCGCCCTTGGGTTATCGTACATAGTCAGCCACAACGACAAATATTATTTTTTGCGCAGGTCACTATAACTCAACGTATTACCCTTCGATGATGAGCCTAATAGTGCGCATGTCTATCGCACATATTTAGCCAGAACGACGAATTTCAACACTAGGGCACTAATAGGCTTATCAACGAATTTTGCTAACTTTGTATAAAGTAATATTGTAACAATGGAATGGACATTTTTGGCAAATTATTTTGGTTGTAATGGAAAATGAACACATGACTACTTTGATTTTTCAACATAGGTAATTATTATTAATGTTTTGCACAATATGTTTACGTACTAATTAATTATTGCGTCAAACTTCCCATTCGTTTCTCGCTCCGCTAACGTATGTACGAAGTACCATAGGAGTGCGCACGGGGGTAAAGGGGGGCAAACCCCCCTAATAATGGACGTCTACAGATTCTTTCCACGGAGGGACAGGCAAGGTATTTTTCGATGGGGCATTTTACTCCGAAAACAGTGCTGCCCCCTCAAAAAACACCACTTGAATTCGAAATTATTGCATTCCTGCATCCTCATTATAATTTTTAATATAAATTACTATGACTATAATCAAATTATACGTGTGAAATATATACTTTTAGGTTTTCTAAAGGGGAGATGTGGCCATCCTTTCCCCCTTTCCAGACGTCCATGCCCCTATATTATTATACCTTCATCTAGAAATTTAGGGTAGAGGAATCTTATCGCCGTTATTAAACGATATTATGCTCTTAGAATAAATGAAGTATTTTCAAGCCGATGAAAGTTCAAAGCAACCCGGGACCCCTGGCGTCGCAGCGCGATGTGCTAACCACTCCGCCACGAGGGCCGGCAAAACACAATTGAAAAATCAATCATGCCCATTAATGGTCCAGTCATTAAAGATTTATTTGCCTGTCGAAAAGTATAAGTATGCAGCCTTGTGGATTGAAGAAGGACACCATTCTGCAACTGAGAAACTCACCAAGCCGAGACAACAGTTGTTTTCCACTAAGTTTTCATGACATTAATGCATATAAAATATCAGCATTATGTCAGATATTTTATATGTATTGAAGTGTTCACAAGAAACTTGTAGGTAAATTAGATGGACACTAAGTTTGGCAATAGAAATTTGGTCAACTTTTCAGTGTTACTTGTTCGATTGCTCTTTTTGTGTATGAGTTTAGATTTTTCTTAGAATTTAAATATATGTGCTGTTTCTAAATTACGTTTAAATGTTATCATAACCTAGGTTAGAAACATTACTCTAAGGTACTTAGAACCGCAAGGCCATAGTTTAGTTTGTTGACGAGTAGCAAATACAAATTTGCATACGCAAAAAAAAAAACTACCCCCGAAATGAATATACAAATACGCCCCCAAAAGAGCTTAATTCACACAGTGAGTACGTCAGACTATTGCAAACAGTTTTGTCTTAAATATATTAACAATTGTTTGAGGGAGAAGAAGCGTACACATTTCAGAGACAATTTGTATCATTTTGCTGTTGGTTTGTTATGGAGCGGATGAATTGATTATGTAATGCAGTGGTTCTTCAACTGTGGTCCGCGGACCTCTGCGGGTCCGCGAAACTCTCCCTGTGTTCCACAAAGGTTCGGAAAAATACTAAGACAAGAGCATTTACTCTTTAATGCTAAGAATGAATTATGAGAGAACGAAAATTATACAAACTTACGGTGTCTATTTATTGAGGTAAAGGAAATTGAAGCAGATAAGCCGAAAACGTAGACATGACTAAGCATCGTCATTTCCCACACCAACAGCACGCATGTTTTGGCTGAGAACTGCCTAGGCTGGTGCTTGTGGGGGAGGGGTCGCTTGATTGTTTGGCTCGAATGGCTTCACGCGTGACTTTGCTCCACAGCGCGAACAAACAAGAGCCGCCTTCGTAGCTCTTCAGAATCTTGTGATGTTTGCGTCCTCGGAAAGTCTTGTATTACTTCTAAGAATTTTTATCGTCCTTTAAAGTATGTTCTCGAAGAAAGCCGCGTATAAAAGGATTGCGGCGTTCGCATCTGAGTCAGTCTACGATTGTTAGCGAAGACTTCTCAGTAATCGCGAGTTGTTTCTGTTCGGGCCTTTGCATAATGTCGGGTAACGGTAAAGTTACTTCTCGATATTTTCGCGGTGAATTTTATGCTTGTGGCAGATTCCGATGATGAGGGTGCGTCGAGTTCGAAGCAATGTGAGCCTACCAGTCTTCGTAGAAAGTGCCGCCGTTATAGCATGGGTTTCACGTGTGCAGGCCCAGAAGACAAGCAACTTCCACAGTGTGTGTTATGTTATGTCGTATTGTCCAATGAAGCCATGAAAACATCGAAACTGCTAAGGCATCTTGAAACTAAACACAAAGAACACATCACAAAGAGCATTGACTTTTTAGAAGTAAGGAGCAGGAGCTTCGCGAAAGCGAGAAAATTGTGAAAAGGTCTACAAGTGGGTGTGGGTGTTGGTGCAACAACGAGAATGACGTGAGGGCGTCATTTGAAGTTTCTCACCTGATGGCAAAAACTGGAAAATCTCACACAATTGCTGAAGAACTTGTACGTACCAGCTGCAAAAATCATGGTTTCTGCATTGATCAGTGAAAAAGCTGCCAAAGATCTCTCTTTGATAACGTTGTCAAATGATACAGTTAAGAAGCGAATCGGCAGTTTGTCCGAGAATATTAAGGAGCAGTTATTAGAAAGAGCTCGCATGTCCCCCTATTTTCCTTTGCTACTGGATGAAAGCACAGACATTACAAACAAAGCAACGGTGATGTGCTACGTTAGGTATGAACATCTCAGAAGTGTTTACGAGGACTTACTCGTCATCTCCTATTTGATGTTCACACACAACAGGAATAAATAACCATTGAAATAGAAATGATCGACATATGTACACGTTCCATGGGTTGTGTCCATGATACGCACACTACAGCTGAAGAAGTATTTACCAGCTTAAACGCGTTTATAATATCTCATAATATGGACTGGTTGAAATGCGTTGGAGTTAGCGCAGATGGAGCACGAGCAATGTCGGGAAGGCTTACTGGACTTGCAACACGAATAAAAGAAATCGCCCCGTCGAAAACATGGTTCCATTGCTGCTTACACAGGGATGCATCAGTGGCCAAGAAGATACCAGAAGAGCTTCAGCAGACCTTAAACGAATCAGTGAAAATTGTCAATTTCATAAAAAGCATGTCACTGAATTCAATACTTTTTTTTTGTTTTTGAGTTGGTGTTTTAAGTCCACTTTATGCACAGTAAGGCTAATCGGGACTGGACCTACAGTTTAAAGTGGGATCCGAAGTATGTTCCCCCACCGGGTATCGAACCCAGGACCCCTTGATTACAAGGCGACGACGCTACCACTGCGCCATCGGGGAGGCCTCAAGACTTTTTGAGCAGCTCTGCAAAGAAATGGACAGTGAATAGCATCAACTTTTGCTTCACTGTGAAGTTCGCTGGCTGTCACGAGGTAAAAGTTTTGTCTCGATTCTGGGAATTGAGAGACGAAATAAGAATATTTCTCTTGGATAAGCAATTTCATCTCAGCAATCGTTTGAATGTTTTTTTTTTTTTTTTCTGGTTAGTCAAGTTAGCATACTTATCAGATATCTGCAGTCATTTAAATAATCTGAACTTAAGTCTTCAAGGAGAAAAAGTAACCGTCTTTTTAGTCGAAGACAAGATCGAAGCAATGATCAAAAAGTTGGAGTTGTGGCGTCAGCGTATATTGAATGGATAATATGAGGAGACCTTTCCAAACTTCTCACATTTTCTTCGTTCCACGGAAGAAGAGTTGTCAGAGAGCGACAAGTCACTCTTCGCACAACATGTTAAACATTTGCAGCAGTCGTTCAGAGAATATTTTCCTGTGCCTGATGCAAGCAAGAATTGGATCAGGGATCCATTTTCAGTTAGCGTGCATGAAGTAGAAGGGCTTACAGAAGCAGAAGAAGACCAACTCATGTAGGTAACAACAGACGGTGCTCTGAAAATGCAGTTCAAAGAAAAGACACTTGCAAACTTATGGGCTTACTTACAGGATGATTTTCCTGGACTATCAAAGAAGGCCATGAAAGTATTAATGCCTTTCGCAACAACCTACTTACGTGAAAAATCATTCTCTTCTCTAATCTATCTTAAAAACAAGTACAGAAACT